>NC_140768.1:169081156-171581156 GCF_044657685.1 Stegodyphus dumicola
ATAAGAACTTTAAAACTTAAAAAGGATGGAGATAATATATAAAGTGGGTACATTAGGTAAGAGATAAATAGCGCTAATAGCTGCTATTTAGCATATCAAATGTTGTATGAACTTAAATCCATTTAGTGCGAATACAAGTTATTATTACTTGCGCAATTGCTTCAAAGTTAGTTAACAATAATTTATTTCCTAAACAGTATTGACGAATTGATTACATTATCTTCTAAGTTTAATTAAAGTAGAATTATTTTAAAAGTGTGCATCTATACTGGTAAAGTTTTTGTATAAAAACTTTAAAACTTAAAAAGGATGGACATAATATATAAAGTGGGTACGTTAGGTAAGAGATAAATAGCGCTAATAGCTGCTATTTAGCATATCAAATGTTGTATGAACTTAAATCCATTTAGTGCGAATACAAGTTATTATTACTTGCGCAATTGCTGCAAAGTTAGTTAATAATAATTTATTTCCTAAACAGTATTGATGAATTGATTATATTATCTCCTAAGTTTAATTAAAGTAGAATTATTTTAAAAGTGTGCATCTATACTGGTAAAGTTTAGTATAAGAACTTTAAATCTTAAAAAGGATGGAGATAATATATAAAGTGGGTATATTAGGTAAGAGATAAATAGCGCTAATAGCTGCTATTTAGCATATCAAATGTTGTATGAACTTAAATCCATTTAGTGCGAATACAAGTTATTATTACTTGCGCAATTGCTGCAAAGTTAGTTAATAATAATTTATTTCCTAAACAGTATTGACGAATTGATTACATTATCTCCTAAGTTTAATTAAAGTAGAATTATTTTAAAAGTGTGCATCTATACTGGTAAAGTTTAGTATAAGAACTTTAAAACTTAAAAAGGATGGAGATAATATATAAAGTGGGTACATTAGGTAAGAGATAAATAGCGCTAATAGCTGCTATTTAGCATATCAAATGTTATATGAACTTAAATCCATTTAGTGCGAATACAAGTTATTATTACTTGCGCAATTGCTGCAAAGTTAGTTAACAATAATTTATTTCCTAAACAGTATTGACGAGTTGATTACATTATCTCCTAAGTTTAATTAAAGTAGAATTATTTTAAAAGTGTGCATCTATACTGGTAAAGATTTTGTATAAAAACTTTAAAACTTAAAAAGGATGGACGTAATATATAAAGTGGGTACTTTAGGTAAGAGATAAATAGCGCTAATAGCTGCTATTTAGCATATCAAATGTTGTATGAACTTAAATCCATTTAGTGCGAATACAAGTTATTAATACTTGCGCAATTGCTGCAAAGTTAGTTAATAATAATTTATTTCCTAAACAGTATTGATGAATTGATTATATTATCTCCTAAGTTTAATTAAAGTAGAATTATTTTAAAAGTGTGCAGCTATACTGGTAAAGTTTTTGTATAAGAACTTTAAAACTTAAAAAGGATGGAGATAATATATAAAGTGGGTACATTAGGTAAGAGATAAATAGCGCTAATAGCTGCTATTTAGCATATCAAATGTTGTATGAACTTAAATCCATTTAGTGCGAATACAAGTTATTATTACTTGCGCAATTGCTTCAAAGTTAGTTAACAATAATTTATTTCCTAAACAGTATTGACGAATTGATTACATTATCTTCTAAGTTTAATTAAAGTAGAATTATTTTAAAAGTGTGCATCTATACTGGTAAAGTTTTTGTATAAAAACTTTAAAACTTAAAAAGGATGGACATAATATATAAAGTGGGTACGTTAGGTAAGAGATAAATAGCGCTAATAGCTGCTATTTAGCATATCAAATGTTGTATGAACTTAAATCCATTTAGTGCGAATACAAGTTATTATTACTTGCGCAATTGCTGCAAAGTTAGTTAATAATAATTTATTTCCTAAACAGTATTGATGAATTGATTATATTATCTCCTAAGTTTAATTAAAGTAGAATTATTTTAAAAGTGTGCATCTATACTGGTAAAGTTTAGTATAAGAACTTTAAATCTTAAAAAGGATGGATATAATATATAAAGTGGGTACATTAGGTAAGAGATAAATAGCGCTAATAGCTGCTATTTAGCATATCAAATGTTGTATGAACTTAAATCCATTTAGTGCGAATACAAGTTATTATTACTTGCGCAATTGCTGCAAAGTTAGTTAATAATAATTTATTTCCTAAACAGTATTGATGAATTGATTATATTATCTCCTAAGTTTAATTAAAGTAGAATTATTTTAAAAGTGTGCATCTATACTGGTAAAGTTTTTGTATAAAAACTTTAAAACTTAAAAAGGATGGACATAATATATAAAGTGGGTACGTTAGGTAAGAGATAAATAGTGCTAATAGCTGCTATTTAGCATATCAAATGTTGTATGAACTTAAATCCATTTAGTGCGAATACAAGTTATTATTACTTGCGCAATTGCTGCAAAGTTAGTTAATAATAATTTATTTCCTAAACAGTATTGATGAATTGATTATATTATCTCCTAAGTTTAATTAAAGTAGAATTATTTTAAAAGTGTGCATCTATACTGGTAAAGTTTTTGTATAAAAACTTTAAAACTTAAAAAGGATGGACATAATATATAAAGTGGGTACGTTAGGTAAGAGATAAATAGCGCTAATAGCTGCTATTTAGCATATCAAATGTTGTATGAACATAAATCCATTTAGTGCGAATACAAGTTATTATTACTTGCGCAATTGCTGCAAATTTAGTTAATAATAATTTATTTCCAAAACAGTATTGATGAATTGATTATATTATCTCCTAAGTTTAATTAAAGTAGAATTATTTTAAAAGTGCGCATCTATACTGGTAAAGTTTTTGTATAAGAACTTTAAAACTTAAAAAGGATGGAGATAATATATAAAGTGGGTACATTAGGTAAGAGATATATAGCGGTAATAGCTGCTATTTAGCATATCAAATATTGTATGAACTTAAATCCATTTAGTGCGAATACAAGTTATTATTACTTGCGCAATTGCTGCAAAGTTAGTTAACAATAATTTATTTCCTAAACAGTATTGACGAATTGATTACATTATCTCCTAAGTTTCATTAAAGTAGAATTATTTTAAAAGTGTGCATCTATACTTGTAAAGTTTTTGTATAAGAACTTTAAAAAGGATGGACATAATATATAAAGTGGGTACATTAGGTAAGAGATAAATAGCGCTAATAGCTGCTATTTAGCATATCAAATGTTGTATGAACTTAAATCCATTTAGTGCGAATACAAGTTATTATTACTTGCGCAATTGCTGCAAAGTTAGTTAATAAGAATTTATTTCCTAAACAGTATTGATGAATTGATTATATTCCTCCTAAGTTTAATTAAAGTAGAATTATTTTAAAAGTGTGCATCTATACTGGTAAAGTTTAGTATAAGAACTTTAAAACTTAAAAAGGATGGAGATAATATATAAAGTGGGTACATTAGGTAAGAGACAAATAGCGCTAATAGCTGCTATTTAGCATATCAAATGTTGTATGAACTTAAATCCATTTAGTGCGAATACAAGTTATTATTACTTGCGCAATTGCGGCAAAGTTAGTTAACAATAATTTATTTCCTAAACAGTATTGACGAATTGATTACATTATCTTCTAAGTTTAATTAAAGTAGAATTATTTTAAAAGTGTGCATCTATACTGGTAAAGTTTTTGTATAAAAACTTTAAAACTTAAAAAGGATGGACATAATATATAAAGTGGGTACATTAGGTAAGAGATAAATAGCGCTAATAGCTGCTATTTAGCATATCAAATGTTGTATGAACTTAAATCCATTTAGTGCGAATACAAGTTATTATTACTTGCGCAATTGCTGCAAAGTTAGTTAACAATAATTTATTTCCTAAACAGTATTGACGAATTGATTACATTATCTCCTAAGTTTAATTAAAGTAGAATTATTTTAAAAGTGTGCATCTATACTGGTAAAGTTTAGTATAAGAACTTTAAAACTTAAAAAGGATGGAGATAATATATAAAGTGGGTACATTAGGTAAGAGATATATAGCGATAATAGCTGCTATTTAGCATATCAAATATTGTATGAACTTAAATCCATTTAGTGCGAATACAAGTTATTATTACTTGCGCAATTGCTGCAAAGTTAGTTAACAATAATTTATTTCATAACAGTATTGACGAATTGATTACATTATCTCCTAAGTTTAATTAAAGTAGAATTATTTTAAAAGTGTGCATCTATACTTGTAAAGTTTTTGTATAAGAACTTTAAAAAGGATGGACATAATATATAAAGTGGGTACATTAGGTAAGAGATAAATAGCGCTAATAGCTTCTATTTAGCATATCAAATGTTGTATGAACTTAAATCCATTTAGTGCGAATACAAGTTATTATTACTTGCGCAATTGCTGCAAAGTTAGTTAATAATAATTTATTTCCTGAACAGTATTGATGAATTGATTATATTATCTCCTAAGTTTAATTAAAGTAGAATTATTTTGAAAGTGTGCATCTATACTGGTAAAGTTTTTGTATAAGAACTTTAAAACTTAAAAAGAATGGAGATAATATATAAAGTGGGTACATTACGTAAGAGATAAATAGCGCTAATAGCTGCTATTTGGCATATCAAATGTTGTATGAACTTAAATCCATTTAGTGCGAATACAAGTTATTATTACTTGCTCAATTGCTGCAAAGTTAGTTAATAATAATTTATTTCCTAAACAGTATTGACGAATTGATTACATTATCTCCTAAGTTTAATTAAAGTAGAATTATTTTAAAAGTGTGCATCTATACTGGTAAAGTTTAGTATAAGAACTTTAAATCTTAAAAAGGATGGAGATAATATATAAAGTGGGTACATTAGGTAAGAGATAAATAGCGCTAATAGCTGCTATTTAGCATATCAAATGTTGTATGAACTTAAATCCATTTAGTGCGAATACAAGTTATTATTACTTGCGCAATTGCTGCAAAGTTAGTTAATAATAATTTATTTCCTAAACAGTATTGACGAATTGATTACATTATCTCCTAAGTTTAATTAAAGTAGAATTATTTTAAAAGTGTGCATCTATACTGGTAAAGTTTAGTATAAGAACTTTAAAACTTAAAAAGGATGGAGATAATATATAAAGTGGGTACATTAGGTAAGAGATAAATAGCGCTAATAGCTGCTATTTAGCATATCAAATGTTATATGAACTTAAATCCATTTAGTGCGAATACAAGTTATTATTACTTGCGCAATTGCTGCAAAGTTAGTTAACAATAATTTATTTCCTAAACAGTATTGACGAGTTGATTACATTATCTCCTAAGTTTAATTAAAGTAGAATTATTTTAAAAGTGTGCATCTATACTGGTAAAGATTTTGTATAAAAACTTTAAAACTTAAAAAGGATGGACGTAATATATAAAGTGGGTACTTTAGGTAAGAGATAAATAGCGCTAATAGCTGCTATTTAGCATATCAAATGTTGTATGAACTTAAATCCATTTAGTGCGAATACAAGTTATTAATACTTGCGCAATTGCTGCAAAGTTAGTTAATAATAATTTATTTCCTAAACAGTATTGATGAATTGATTATATTATCTCCTAAGTTTAATTAAAGTAGAATTATTTTAAAAGTGTGCAGCTATACTGGTAAAGTTTTTGTATAAGAACTTTAAAACTTAAAAAGGATGGAGATAATATATAAAGTGGGTACATTAGGTAAGAGATAAATAGCGCTAATAGCTGCTATTTAGCATATCAAATGTTGTATGAACTTAAATCCATTTAGTGCGAATACAAGTTATTATTACTTGCGCAATTGCTTCAAAGTTAGTTAACAATAATTTATTTCCTAAACAGTATTGACGAATTGATTACATTATCTTCTAAGTTTAATTAAAGTAGAATTATTTTAAAAGTGTGCATCTATACTGGTAAAGTTTTTGTATAAAAACTTTAAAACTTAAAAAGGATGGACATAATATATAAAGTGGGTACGTTAGGTAAGAGATAAATAGCGCTAATAGCTGCTATTTAGCATATCAAATGTTGTATGAACTTAAATCCATTTAGTGCGAATACAAGTTATTATTACTTGCGCAATTGCTGCAAAGTTAGTTAATAATAATTTATTTCCTAAACAGTATTGATGAATTGATTATATTATCTCCTAAGTTTAATTAAAGTAGAATTATTTTAAAAGTGTGCATCTATACTGGTAAAGTTTAGTATAAGAACTTTAAATCTTAAAAAGGATGGATATAATATATAAAGTGGGTACATTAGGTAAGAGATAAATAGCGCTAATAGCTGCTATTTAGCATATCAAATGTTGTATGAACTTAAATCCATTTAGTGCGAATACAAGTTATTATTACTTGCGCAATTGCTGCAAAGTTAGTTAATAATAATTTATTTCCTAAACAGTATTGATGAATTGATTATATTATCTCCTAAGTTTAATTAAAGTAGAATTATTTTAAAAGTGTGCATCTATACTGGTAAAGTTTTTGTATAAAAACTTTAAAACTTAAAAAGGATGGACATAATATATAAAGTGGGTACGTTAGGTAAGAGATAAATAGTGCTAATAGCTGCTATTTAGCATATCAAATGTTGTATGAACTTAAATCCATTTAGTGCGAATACAAGTTATTATTACTTGCGCAATTGCTGCAAAGTTAGTTAATAATAATTTATTTCCTAAACAGTATTGATGAATTGATTATATTATCTCCTAAGTTTAATTAAAGTAGAATTATTTTAAAAGTGTGCATCTATACTGGTAAAGTTTTTGTATAAAAACTTTAAAACTTAAAAAGGATGGACATAATATATAAAGTGGGTACGTTAGGTAAGAGATAAATAGCGCTAATAGCTGCTATTTAGCATATCAAATGTTGTATGAACATAAATCCATTTAGTGCGAATACAAGTTATTATTACTTGCGCAATTGCTGCAAAGTTAGTTAATAATAATTTATTTCCAAAACAGTATTGATGAATTGATTATATTATCTCCTAAGTTTAATTAAAGTAGAATTATTTTAAAAGTGCGCATCTATACTGGTAAAGTTTTTGTATAAGAACTTTAAAACTTAAAAAGGATGGAGATAATATATAAAGTGGGTACATTAGGTAAGAGATATATAGCGGTAATAGCTGCTATTTAGCATATCAAATATTGTATGAACTTAAATCCATTTAGTGCGAATACAAGTTATTATTACTTGCGCAATTGCTGCAAAGTTAGTTAACAATAATTTATTTCCTAAACAGTATTGACGAATTGATTACATTATCTCCTAAGTTTCATTAAAGTAGAATTATTTTAAAAGTGTGCATCTATACTTGTAAAGTTTTTGTATAAGAACTTTAAAAAGGATGGACATAATATATAAAGTGGGTACATTAGGTAAGAGATAAATAGCGCTAATAGCTGCTATTTAGCATATCAAATGTTGTATGAACTTAAATCCATTTAGTGCGAATACAAGTTATTATTACTTGCGCAATTGCTGCAAAGTTAGTTAATAAGAATTTATTTCCTAAACAGTATTGATGAATTGATTATATTCCTCCTAAGTTTAATTAAAGTAGAATTATTTTAAAAGTGTGCATCTATACTGGTAAAGTTTAGTATAAGAACTTTAAAACTTAAAAAGGATGGAGATAATATATAAAGTGGGTACATTAGGTAAGAGACAAATAGCGCTAATAGCTGCTATTTAGCATATCAAATGTTGTATGAACTTAAATCCATTTAGTGCGAATACAAGTTATTATTACTTGCGCAATTGCGGCAAAGTTAGTTAACAATAATTTATTTCCTAAACAGTATTGACGAATTGATTACATTATCTTCTAAGTTTAATTAAAGTAGAATTATTTTAAAAGTGTGCATCTATACTGGTAAAGTTTTTGTATAAAAACTTTAAAACTTAAAAAGGATGGACATAATATATAAAGTGGGTACATTAGGTAAGAGATAAATAGCGCTAATAGCTGCTATTTAGCATATCAAATGTTGTATGAACTTAAATCCATTTAGTGCGAATACAAGTTATTATTACTTGCGCAATTGCTGCAAAGTTAGTTAACAATAATTTATTTCCTAAACAGTATTGACGAATTGATTACATTATCTCCTAAGTTTAATTAAAGTAGAATTATTTTAAAAGTGTGCATCTATACTGGTAAAGTTTAGTATAAGAACTTTAAAACTTAAAAAGGATGGAGATAATATATAAAGTGGGTACATTAGGTAAGAGATATATAGCGATAATAGCTGCTATTTAGCATATCAAATATTGTATGAACTTAAATCCATTTAGTGCGAATACAAGTTATTATTACTTGCGCAATTGCTGCAAAGTTAGTTAACAATAATTTATTTCATAACAGTATTGACGAATTGATTACATTATCTCCTAAGTTTAATTAAAGTAGAATTATTTTAAAAGTGTGCATCTATACTTGTAAAGTTTTTGTATAAGAACTTTAAAAAGGATGGACATAATATATAAAGTGGGTACATTAGGTAAGAGATAAATAGCGCTAATAGCTTCTATTTAGCATATCAAATGTTGTATGAACTTAAATCCATTTAGTGCGAATACAAGTTATTATTACTTGCGCAATTGCTGCAAAGTTAGTTAATAATAATTTATTTCCTGAACAGTATTGATGAATTGATTATATTATCTCCTAAGTTTAATTAAAGTAGAATTATTTTGAAAGTGTGCATCTATACTGGTAAAGTTTTTGTATAAGAACTTTAAAACTTAAAAAGAATGGAGATAATATATAAAGTGGGTACATTACGTAAGAGATAAATAGCGCTAATAGCTGCTATTTGGCATATCAAATGTTGTATGAACTTAAATCCATTTAGTGCGAATACAAGTTATTATTACTTGCTCAATTGCTGCAAAGTTAGTTAATAATAATTTATTTCCTAAACAGTATTGACGAATTGATTACATTATCTCCTAAGTTTAATTAAAGTAGAATTATTTTAAAAGTGTGCATCTATACTGGTAAAGTTTAGTATAAGAACTTTAAAACTTAAAAAGGATGGAGATAATATATAAAGTGGGTACATTAGGTAAGAGATAAATAGCGCTAATAGCTGCTATTTAGCATATCAAATGTTATATGAACTTAAATCCATTTAGTGCGAATACAAGTTATTATTACTTGCGCAATTGCTGCAAAGTTAGTTAACAATAATTTATTTCCTAAACAGTATTGATGAATTGATTATATTATCTCCTAAGTTTAATTAAAGTAGAATTATTTTAAAAGTGTGCATCTATACTGGTAAAGTTTAGTATAAGAACTTTAAAACTTAAAAAGGATGGAGATAATATATAAAGTGGGTACATTAGGTAAGAGACAAATAGCGCTAATAGCTGCTATTTAGCATATCAAATGTTGTATGAACTTAAATCCATTTAGTGCGAATACAAGTTATTATTACTTGCGCAATTGCGGCAAAGTTAGTTAACAATAATTTATTTCCTAAACAGTATTGACGAATTGATTACATTATCTTCTAAGTTTAATTAAAGTAGAATTATTTTAAAAGTGTGCATCTATACTGGTAAAGTTTTTGTATAAAAACTTTAAAACTTAAAAAGGATGGACATAATATATAAAGTGGGTACATTAGGTAAGAGATAAATAGCGCTAATAGCTGCTATTTAGCATATCAAATGTTGTATGAACTTAAATCCATTTAGTGCGAATACAAGTTATTATTACTTGCGCAATTGCTGCAAAGTTAGTTAACAATAATTTATTTCCTAAACAGTATTGACGAATTGATTACATTATCTCCTAAGTTTAATTAAAGTAGAATTATTTTAAAAGTGTGCATCTATACTGGTAAAGTTTAGTATAAGAACTTTAAAACTTAAAAAGGATGGAGATAATATATAAAGTGGGTACATTAGGTAAGAGATATATAGCGATAATAGCTGCTATTTAGCATATCAAATATTGTATGAACTTAAATCCATTTAGTGCGAATACAAGTTATTATTACTTGCGCAATTGCTGCAAAGTTAGTTAACAATAATTTATTTCATAACAGTATTGACGAATTGATTACATTATCTCCTAAGTTTAATTAAAGTAGAATTATTTTAAAAGTGTGCATCTATACTTGTAAAGTTTTTGTATAAGAACTTTAAAAAGGATGGACATAATATATAAAGTGGGTACATTAGGTAAGAGATAAATAGCGCTAATAGCTTCTATTTAGCATATCAAATGTTGTATGAACTTAAATCCATTTAGTGCGAATACAAGTTATTATTACTTGCGCAATTGCTGCAAAGTTAGTTAATAATAATTTATTTCCTGAACAGTATTGATGAATTGATTATATTATCTCCTAAGTTTAATTAAAGTAGAATTATTTTGAAAGTGTGCATCTATACTGGTAAAGTTTTTGTATAAGAACTTTAAAACTTAAAAAGAATGGAGATAATATATAAAGTGGGTACATTACGTAAGAGATAAATAGCGCTAATAGCTGCTATTTGGCATATCAAATGTTGTATGAACTTAAATCCATTTAGTGCGAATACAAGTTATTATTACTTGCTCAATTGCTGCAAAGTTAGTTAATAATAATTTATTTCCTAAACAGTATTGACGAATTGATTACATTATCTCCTAAGTTTAATTAAAGTAGAATTATTTTAAAAGTGTGCATCTATACTGGTAAAGTTTAGTATAAGAACTTTAAAACTTAAAAAGGATGGAGATAATATATAAAGTGGGTACATTAGGTAAGAGATAAATAGCGCTAATAGCTGCTATTTAGCATATCAAATGTTATATGAACTTAAATCCATTTAGTGCGAATACAAGTTATTATTACTTGCGCAATTGCTGCAAAGTTAGTTAACAATAATTTATTTCCTAAACAGTATTAACGAATTGATTACATTATCTCCTAAGTTTAATTAAAGTAGAATTATTTTAAAAGTGTGCATCTATACTGGTAAAGTTTTTGAATAAGAACTTTAAAACTTAAAAAGGATGGAGATAATATATAAAGTGGGTACATTAGGTAAGAGATAAATAGCGCTAATAGCTGCTATTTAGCATATCAAATGTTGTATGAACTTAAATCCATTTAGTGCGAATACAAGTTATTATTACTTGTGCAATTGCTTCAAAGTTAGTTAACAATAATTTATTTCCTAAACAGTATTGACGAATTGATTACATTATCTTCTAAGTTTAATTAAAGTAGAATTATTTTAAAAGTGTGCATCTATACTGGTAAAGTTTTTGTATAAAAACTTTAAAACTTAAAAAGGATGGACATAATATATAAAGTGGGTACATTAGGTAAGAGATAAATAGCGCTAATAGCTGCTATTTAGCATATCAAATGTTGTATGAACTTAAATCCATTTAGTGCGAATACAAGTTATTATTACTTGCGCAATTGCTGCAAAGTTAGTTAACAATAATTTATTTCCTAAACAGTATTGACGAATTGATTACATTATCTCCTAAGTTTAATTAAAGTAGAATTATTTTAAAAGTGTGCATCTATACTGGTAAAGTTTAGTATAAGAACTTTAAAACTTAAAAAGGATGGAGATAATATATAAAGTGGGTACATTAGGTAAGAGATATATAGCGATAATAGCTGCTATTTAGCATATCAAATATTGTATGAACTTAAATCCATTTAGTGCGAATACAAGTTATTATTACTTGCGCAATTGCTGCAAAGTTAGTTAACAATAATTTATTTCATAACAGTATTGACGAATTGATTACATTATCTCCTAAGTTTAATTAAAGTAGAATTATTTTAAAAGTGTGCATCTATACTTGTAAAGTTTTTGTATAAGAACTTTAAAAAGGATGGACATAATATATAAAGTGGGTACATTAGGTAAGAGATAAATAGCGCTAATAGCTTCTATTTAGCATATCAAATGTTGTATGAACTTAAATCCATTTAGTGCGAATACAAGTTATTATTACTTGTGCAATTGCTTCAAAGTTAGTTAACAATAATTTATTTCCTAAACAGTATTGACGAATTGATTACATTATCTTCTAAGTTTAATTAAAGTAGAATTATTTTAAAAGTGTGCATCTATACTGGTAAAGTTTTTGAATAAGAACTTTAAAACTTAAAAAGGATGGAGATAATATATAAAGTGGGTACATTAGGTAAGAGATAAATAGCGCTAATAGCTGCTATTTAGCATATCAAATGTTGTATGAACTTAAATCCATTTAGTGCGAATACAAGTTATTATTACTTGCGCAATTGCGGCAAAGTTAGTTAACAATAATTTATTTCCTAAACAGTATTGACGAATTGATTACATTATCTTCTAAGTTTAATTAAAGTAGAATTATTTTAAAAGTGTGCATCTATACTGGTAAAGTTTTTGTATAAAAACTTTAAAACTTAAAAAGGATGGACATAATATATAAAGTGGGTACATTAGGTAAGAGATAAATAGCGCTAATAGCTGCTATTTAGCATATCAAATGTTGTATGAACTTAAATCCATTTAGTGCGAATACAAGTTATTATTACTTGCGCAATTGCTGCAAAGTTAGTTAACAATAATTTATTTCCTAAACAGTATTGACGAATTGATTACATTATCTCCTAAGTTTAATTAAAGTAGAATTATTTTAAAAGTGTGCATCTATACTGGTAAAGTTTAGTATAAGAACTTTAAAACTTAAAAAGGATGGAGATAATATATAAAGTGGGTACATTAGGTAAGAGATATATAGCGATAATAGCTGCTATTTAGCATATCAAATATTGTATGAACTTAAATCCATTTAGTGCGAATACAAGTTATTATTACTTGCGCAATTGCTGCAAAGTTAGTTAACAATAATTTATTTCATAACAGTATTGACGAATTGATTACATTATCTCCTAAGTTTAATTAAAGTAGAATTATTTTAAAAGTGTGCATCTATACTTGTAAAGTTTTTGTATAAGAACTTTAAAAAGGATGGACATAATATATAAAGTGGGTACATTAGGTAAGAGATAAATAGCGCTAATAGCTTCTATTTAGCATATCAAATGTTGTATGAACTTAAATCCATTTAGTGCGAATACAAGTTATTATTACTTGCGCAATTGCTGCAAAGTTAGTTAATAATAATTTATTTCCTGAACAGTATTGATGAATTGATTATATTATCTCCTAAGTTTAATTAAAGTAGAATTATTTTGAAAGTGTGCATCTATACTGGTAAAGTTTTTGTATAAGAACTTTAAAACTTAAAAAGAATGGAGATAATATATAAAGTGGGTACATTACGTAAGAGATAAATAGCGCTAATAGCTGCTATTTGGCATATCAAATGTTGTATGAACTTAAATCCATTTAGTGCGAATACAAGTTATTATTACTTGCTCAATTGCTGCAAAGTTAGTTAATAATAATTTATTTCCTAAACAGTATTGACGAATTGATTACATTATCTCCTAAGTTTAATTAAAGTAGAATTATTTTAAAAGTGTGCATCTATACTGGTAAAGTTTAGTATAAGAACTTTAAAACTTAAAAAGGATGGAGATAATATATAAAGTGGGTACATTAGGTAAGAGATAAATAGCGCTAATAGCTGCTATTTAGCATATCAAATGTTATATGAACTTAAATCCATTTAGTGCGAATACAAGTTATTATTACTTGCGCAATTGCTGCAAAGTTAGTTAACAATAATTTATTTCCTAAACAGTATTAACGAATTGATTACATTATCTCCTAAGTTTAATTAAAGTAGAATTATTTTAAAAGTGTGCATCTATACTGGTAAAGTTTTTGAATAAGAACTTTAAAACTTAAAAAGGATGGAGATAATATATAAAGTGGGTACATTAGGTAAGAGATAAATAGCGCTAATAGCTGCTATTTAGCATATCAAATGTTGTATGAACTTAAATCCATTTAGTGCGAATACAAGTTATTATTACTTGTGCAATTGCTTCAAAGTTAGTTAACAATAATTTATTTCCTAAACAGTATTGACGAATTGATTACATTATCTTCTAAGTTTAATTAAAGTAGAATTATTTTAAAAGTGTGCATCTATACTGGTAAAGTTTTTGTATAAAAACTTTAAAACTTAAAAAGGATGGACATAATATATAAAGTGGGTACGTTAGGTAAGAGATAAATAGCGCTAATAGCTGCTATTTAGCATATCAAATGTTGTATGAACTTAAATCCATTTAGTGCGAATACAAGTTATTAATACTTGCGCAATTGCTGCAAAGTTAGTTAATAATAATTTATTTCCTAAACAGTATTGATGAATTGATTATATTCCTCCTAAGTTTAATTAAAGTAGAATTATTTTAAAAGTGTGCATCTATACTGGTAAAGTTTAGTATAAGAACTTTAAAACTTAAAATGGATGGAGATAATATATAAAGTGGGTACATTAGGTAAGAGATAAATAGCGCTAATAGCTGCTATTTAGCCTATCAAATGTTGTATGAACTTAAATCCATTTAGTGCGAATACAAGCTATTATTTCTTGCGCAATTGCTGCAAAGTTAGTTAATAATAATTTATTTCCTAAACAGTATTGATGAATTGATTATATTATCTCCTAAGTTTAATTAAAGTAGAATTATTTTAAAAGTGTGCATCTATACTTGTAAAGTTTTTGTATAAAAACTTTAAAACTTAAAAAGGATGGACATAATATATAAAGTGGGTACGTTAGGTAAGAGATAAATAGCGCTAATAGCTGCTATTTAGCATATCAAATGTTGTATGAACTTAAATCCATTTAGTGCGAATACAAGTTATTATTACTTGCGCAATTGCTGCAAAGTTAGTTAATAATAATTTATTTCCTAAACAGTATTGATGAATTGATTATATTATCTCCTAAGTTTAATTAAAGTAGAATTATTTTAAAAGTGTGCATCTATACTGGTAAAGTTTAGTATAAGAACTTTAAAACTTAAAAAGGATGGAGATAATATATAAAGTGGGTACGTTAGGTAAGAGATAAATAGCGCTAATAGCTGCTATTTAGCATATCAAATGTTGTATGAACTTAAATCCATTTAGTGCGAATACAAGTTATTATTACTTGCGCAATTGCTGCAAAGTTAGTTAATAATAATTTATTTCCTAAACAGTATTGATGAATTGATTATATTATCTCCTAAGTTTAATTAAAGTAGAATTATTTTAAAAGTGCGCATCTATACTGGTAAAGTTTTTGTATAAGAACTTTAAAACTTAAAAAGGATGGAGATAATATATAAAGTGGGTACATTAGGTAAGAGATATATAGCGATAATAGCTGCTATTTAGCATATCAAATATTGTATGAACTTAAATCCATTTAGTGCGAATACAAGTTATTATTACTTGCGCAATTGCTGCAAAGTTAGTTAACAATAATTTATTTCCTAAACAGTATTGACGAATTGATTACATTATCTCCTAAGTTTAATTAAAGTAGAATTATTTTAAAAGTGTGCATCTATACTTGTAAAGTTTTTGTATAAGAACTTTAAAAAGCATGGACATAATATATAAAGTGGGTACATTAGGTAAGAGATAAATAGCGCTAATAGCTTCTATTTAGCATATCAAATGTTGTATGAACTTAAATCCATTTAGTGCGAATACAAGTTATTATTCCTTGCGCAATTGCTGCAAAGTTAGTTAATAAGAATTTATTTCCTAAACAGTATTGATGAATTGATTATATTCCTCCTAAGTTTAATTAAAGTAGAATTATTTTAAAAGTGTGCATCTATACTGGTAAAGTTTAGTATAAGAACTTTAAAACTTAAAAAGGATGGAGATAATATATAAAGTGGGTACATTAGGTAAGAGATAAATAGCGCTAATAGCTGCTATTTAGCATGTCAAATGTTGTATGAACTTAAATCCATTTAGTGCGAATACAAGTTATTATTACTTGCGCAATTGCTGCAAAGTTAGTTAATAATAATTTATTTCCTAAACAGTATTGATGAATTGATTATATTCCTCCTAAGTTTAATTAAAGTAGAATTATTTTAAAAGTGTGCATCTATACTGGTAAAGTTTAGTATAAGAACTTTAAAACTTAAAAAGGATGGAGATAATATATAAAGTGGGTACATTAGGTAAGAGATAAATAGCGCTAATAGCTGCTATTTAGCATGTCAAATGTTGTGTGAACTTAAATCCATTTAGTGCGAATACAAGTTATTATTACTTGCGCAATTGCTGCAAAGTTAGTTAATAATAATTTATTTCCTAAACAGTATTGACGAATTGATTACGTTATCTCCTAAGTTTAATTAAAGTAGAATTATTTTAAAAGTGTGCATCTATACTGGTAAAGTTTAGTATAAGAACTTTAAAACTTAAAAAGGATGGAGATAATATATAAAGTGGGTACATTAGGTAAGAGACAAATAGCGCTAATAGCTGCTATTTAGCATATCAAATGTTGTATGAACTTAAATCCATTTAGTGCGAATACAAGTTATTATTACTTGCGCAATTGCGGCAAAGTTAGTTAACAATAATTTATTTCCTAAACAGTATTGACGAATTGATTACATTATCTCCTAAGTTTAATTAAAGTAGAATTATTTTAAAAGTGTGCATCTATACTGGTAAAGTTTAGTATAAGAACTTTAAAACTTAAAAAGGATGGAGATAATATATAAAGTGGGTACATTAGGTAAGAGACAAATAGCGCTAATAGCTGCTATTTAGCATATCAAATGTTGTATGAACTTAAATCCATTTAGTGCGAATACAAGTTATTATTACTTGCGCAATTGCGGCAAAGTTAGTTAACAATAATTTATTTCCTAAACAGTATTGACGAATTGATTACATTATCTTCTAAGTTTAATTAAAGTAGAATTATTTTAAAAGTGTGCATCTATACTGGTAAAGTTTTTGTATAAAAACTTTAAAACTTAAAAAGGATGGACATAATATATAAAGTGGGTACATTAGGTAAGAGATAAATAGCGCTAATAGCTGCTATTTAGCATATCAAATGTTGTATGAACTTAAATCCATTTAGTGCGAATACAAGTTATTATTACTTGCGCAATTGCTGCAAAGTTAGTTAACAATAATTTATTTCCTAAACAGTATTGACGAATTGATTACATTATCTCCTAAGTTTAATTAAAGTAGAATTATTTTAAAAGTGTGCATCTATACTGGTAAAGTTTAGTATAAGAACTTTAAAACTTAAAAAGGATGGAGATAATATATAAAGTGGGTACATTAGGTAAGAGATATATAGCGATAATAGCTGCTATTTAGCATATCAAATATTGTATGAACTTAAATCCATTTAGTGCGAATACAAGTTATTATTACTTGCGCAATTGCTGCAAAGTTAGTTAACAATAATTTATTTCATAACAGTATTGACGAATTGATTACATTATCTCCTAAGTTTAATTAAAGTAGAATTATTTTAAAAGTGTGCATCTATACTTGTAAAGTTTTTGTATAAGAACTTTAAAAAGGATGGACATAATATATAAAGTGGGTACATTAGGTAAGAGATAAATAGCGCTAATAGCTTCTATTTAGCATATCAAATGTTGTATGAACTTAAATCCATTTAGTGCGAATACAAGTTATTATTACTTGCGCAATTGCTGCAAAGTTAGTTAATAATAATTTATTTCCTGAACAGTATTGATGAATTGATTATATTATCTCCTAAGTTTAATTAAAGTAGAATTATTTTGAAAGTGTGCATCTATACTGGTAAAGTTTTTGTATAAGAACTTTAAAACTTAAAAAGAATGGAGATAATATATAAAGTGGGTACATTACGTAAGAGATAAATAGCGCTAATAGCTGCTATTTGGCATATCAAATGTTGTATGAACTTAAATCCATTTAGTGCGAATACAAGTTATTATTACTTGCTCAATTGCTGCAAAGTTAGTTAATAATAATTTATTTCCTAAACAGTATTGACGAATTGATTACATTATCTCCTAAGTTTAATTAAAGTAGAATTATTTTAAAAGTGTGCATCTATACTGGTAAAGTTTAGTATAAGAACTTTAAAACTTAAAAAGGATGGAGATAATATATAAAGTGGGTACATTAGGTAAGAGATAAATAGCGCTAATAGCTGCTATTTAGCATATCAAATGTTATATGAACTTAAATCCATTTAGTGCGAATACAAGTTATTATTACTTGCGCAATTGCTGCAAAGTTAGTTAACAATAATTTATTTCCTAAACAGTATTAACGAATTGATTACATTATCTCCTAAGTTTAATTAAAGTAGAATTATTTTAAAAGTGTGCATCTATACTGGTAAAGTTTTTGAATAAGAACTTTAAAACTTAAAAAGGATGGAGATAATATATAAAGTGGGTACATTAGGTAAGAGATAAATAGCGCTAATAGCTGCTATTTAGCATATCAAATGTTGTATGAACTTAAATCCATTTAGTGCGAATACAAGTTATTATTACTTGTGCAATTGCTTCAAAGTTAGTTAACAATAATTTATTTCCTAAACAGTATTGACGAATTGATTACATTATCTTCTAAGTTTAATTAAAGTAGAATTATTTTAAAAGTGTGCATCTATACTGGTAAAGTTTTTGTATAAAAACTTTAAAACTTAAAAAGGATGGACATAATATATAAAGTGGGTACGTTAGGTAAGAGATAAATAGCGCTAATAGCTGCTATTTAGCATATCAAATGTTGTATGAACTTAAATCCATTTAGTGCGAATACAAGTTATTAATACTTGCGCAATTGCTGCAAAGTTAGTTAATAATAATTTATTTCCTAAACAGTATTGATGAATTGATTATATTCCTCCTAAGTTTAATTAAAGTAGAATTATTTTAAAAGTGTGCATCTATACTGGTAAAGTTTAGTATAAGAACTTTAAAACTTAAAATGGATGGAGATAATATATAAAGTGGGTACATTAGGTAAGAGATAAATAGCGCTAATAGCTGCTATTTAGCATATCAAATGTTGTATGAACTTAAATCCATTTAGTGCGAATACAAGTTATTATTACTTGCGCAATTGCTGCAAAGTTAGTTAATAATAATTTATTTCCTAAACAGTATTGATGAATTGATTATATTATCTCCTAAGTTTAATTAAAGTAGAATTATTTTAAAAGTGTGCATCTATACTGGTAAAGTTTAGTATAAGAACTTTAAAACTTAAAAAGGATGGAGATAATATATAAAGTGGGTACGTTAGGTAAGAGATAAATAGCGCTAATAGCTGCTATTTAGCATATCAAATGTTGTATGAACTTAAATCCATTTAGTGCGAATACAAGTTATTATTACTTGCGCAATTGCTGCAAAGTTAGTTAATAATAATTTATTTCCTAAACAGTATTGATGAATTGATTATATTATCTCCTAAGTTTAATTAAAGTAGAATTATTTTAAAAGTGCGCATCTATACTGGTAAAGTTTTTGTATAAGAACTTTAAAACTTAAAAAGGATGGAGATAATATATAAAGTGGGTACATTAGGTAAGAGATATATAGCGATAATAGCTGCTATTTAGCATATCAAATATTGTATGAACTTAAATCCATTTAGTGCGAATACAAGTTATTATTACTTGCGCAATTGCTGCAAAGTTAGTTAACAATAATTTATTTCCTAAACAGTATTGACGAATTGATTACATTATCTCCTAAGTTTAATTAAAGTAGAATTATTTTAAAAGTGTGCATCTATACTTGTAAAGTTTTTGTATAAGAACTTTAAAAAGCATGGACATAATATATAAAGTGGGTACATTAGGTAAGAGATAAATAGCGCTAATAGCTTCTATTTAGCATATCAAATGTTGTATGAACTTAAATCCATTTAGTGCGAATACAAGTTATTATTCCTTGCGCAATTGCTGCAAAGTTAGTTAATAAGAATTTATTTCCTAAACAGTATTGATGAATTGATTATATTCCTCCTAAGTTTAATTAAAGTAGAATTATTTTAAAAGTGTGCATCTATACTGGTAAAGTTTAGTATAAGAACTTTAAAACTTAAAAAGGATGGAGATAATATATAAAGTGGGTACATTAGGTAAGAGATAAATAGCGCTAATAGCTGCTATTTAGCATGTCAAATGTTGTATGAACTTAAATCCATTTAGTGCGAATACAAGTTATTATTACTTGCGCAATTGCTGCAAAGTTAGTTAATAATAATTTATTTCCTAAACAGTATTGATGAATTGATTATATTCCTCCTAAGTTTAATTAAAGTAGAATTATTTTAAAAGTGTGCATCTATACTGGTAAAGTTTAGTATAAGAACTTTAAAACTTAAAAAGGATGGAGATAATATATAAAGTGGGTACATTAGGTAAGAGATAAATAGCGCTAATAGCTGCTATTTAGCATGTCAAATGTTGTGTGAACTTAAATCCATTTAGTGCGAATACAAGTTATTATTACTTGCGCAATTGCTGCAAAGTTAGTTAATAATAATTTATTTCCTAAACAGTATTGACGAATTGATTACGTTATCTCCTAAGTTTAATTAAAGTAGAATTATTTTAAAAGTGTGCATCTATACTGGTAAAGTTTAGTATAAGAACTTTAAAACTTAAAAAGGATGGAGATAATATATAAAGTGGGTACATTAGGTAAGAGACAAATAGCGCTAATAGCTGCTATTTAGCATATCAAATGTTGTATGAACTTAAATCCATTTAGTGCGAATACAAGTTATTATTACTTGCGCAATTGCGGCAAAGTTAGTTAACAATAATTTATTTCCTAAACAGTATTGACGAATTGATTACATTATCTCCTAAGTTTAATTAAAGTAGAATTATTTTAAAAGTGTGCATCTATACTGGTAATGTTTTTGTATAAAAACTTTAAAACTTAAAAAGGATGGACATAATATATAAAGTGGGTACATTAGGTAAGAGATAAATAGCGCTAATAGCTGCTATTTAGCATATCAAATGTTGTATGAACTTAAATCCATTTAGTGCGAATACAAGTTATTATTACTTGCGCAATTGCTGCAAAGTTAGTTAATAATAATTTATTTCCTAAACAGTATTGATGAATTGATTATATTATCTCCTAAGTTTAATTAAAGTAGAATTATTTTAAAAGTGTGCATCTATACTGGTAAAGTTTTTGTATAAGAACTTTAAAACTTAAAAAGGATGGAGATAATATATAAAGTGGGTACATTAGGTAAGAGATAAATAGCGCTAATAGCTGCTATTTAGCATATCAAATGTTGTATGAACTTAAATCCATTTAGTGCGAATACAAGTTATTATTACTTGCGCAATTGCTTCAAAGTTAGTTAACAATAATTTATTTCCTAAACAGTATTGACGAATTGATTACATTATCTTCTAAGTTTAATTAAAGTAGAATTATTTTAAAAGTGTGCATCTATACTGGTAAAGTTTTTGTATAAAAACTTTAAAACTTAAAAAGGATGGACATAATATATAAAGTGGGTACGTTAGGTAAGAGATAAATAGCGCTAATAGCTGCTATTTAGCATATCAAATGTTGTATGAACTTAAATCCATTTAGTGCGAATACAAGTTATTATTACTTGCGCAATTGCTGCAAAGTTAGTTAATAATAATTTATTTCCTAAACAGTATTGATGAATTGATTATATTATCTCCTAAGTTTAATTAAAGTAGAATTATTTTAAAAGTGTGCATCTATACTGGTAAAGTTTAGTATAAGAACTTTAAAACTTAAAAAGGATGGAGATAATATATAAAGTGGGTACATTAGGTAAGAGATAAATAGCGCTAATAGCTGCTATTTAGCATATCAAATGTTGTATGAACTTAAATCCATTTAGTGCGAATACAAGTTATTATTACTTGCGCAATTGCTGCAAAGTTAGTTAATAATAATTTATTTCCTAAACAGTATGGATGAATTGATTATATTATCTCCTAAGTTTAATTAAAGTAGAATTATTTTAAAAGTGTGCATCTATACTGGTAAAGTTTTTGTATAAAAACTTTAAAACTTAAAAAGGATGGACATAATATATAAAGTGGGTACGTTAGGTAAGAGATAAATAGCGCTAATAGCTGCTATTTAGCATATCAAATGTTGTATGAACTTAAATCCATTTAGTGCGAATACAAGTTATTATTACTTGCGCAATTGCTGCAAAGTTAGTTAATAATAATTTATTTCCTAAACAGTATTGATGAATTGATTATATTATCTCCTAAGTTTAATTAAAGTAGAATTATTTTAAAAGTGTGCATCTATACTGGTAAAGTTTAGTATAAGAACTTTAAAACTTAAAAAGGATGCAGATAATATATAAAGTGGGTACATTAGGTAAGAGATAAATAGCGCTAATAGCTGCTATTTAGCATGTCAAATGTTGTATGAACTTAAATCCATTTAGTGCGAATACAAGTTATTATTACTTGCGCAATTGCTGCAAAGTTAGTTAATAATAATTTATTTCCTAAACAGTATTGATGAATTGATTATATTCCTCCTATGTTTAATTAAAGTAGAATTATTTTAAAAGTGTGCATCTATACTGGTAAAGTTTAGTATAAGAACTTTAAAACTTAAAAAGGATGGAGATAATATATAAAGTGGGTACATTAGGTAAGAGATAAATAGCGCTAATAGCTGCTATTTAGCATGTCAAATGTTGTATGAACTTAAATCCATTTAGTGCGAATACAAGTTATTATTACTTGCGCAATTGCTGCAAAGTTAGTTAATAATAATTTATTTCCTAAACAGTATTGACGAATTGATTACGTTATCTCCTAAGTTTAATTAAAGTAGAATTATTTTAAAAGTGTGCATCTATACTGGTAAAGTTTAGTATAAGAACTTTAAAACTTAAAAAGGATGGAGATAATATATAAAGTGGGTACATTAGGTAAGAGATAAATAGCGCTAATAGCTGCTATTTAGCATGTCAAATGTTGTATGAACTTAAATCCATTTAGTGCGAATACAAGTTATTATTACTTGCGCAATTGCTGCAAAGTTAGTTAATAATAATTTATTTCCTAAACAGTATTGACGAATTGATTACATTATCTCCTAAGTTTAATTAAAGTAGAATTATTTTAAAAGTGTGCATCTATACTGGTAAAGTTTAGTATAAGAACTTTAAAACTTAAAAAGGATGGAGATAATATATAAAGTGGGTACATTAGGTAAGAGATAAATAGCGCTAATAGCTGCTATTTAGCATGTCAAATGTTGTATGAACTTAAATCCATTTAGTGCGAATACAAGTTATTATTACTTGCGCAATTGCTGCAAAGTTAGTTAATAATAATTTATTTCCTAAACAGTATTGATGAATTGATTATATTCCTCCTAAGTTTAATTAAAGTAGAATTATTTTAAAAGTGTGCATCTATACTGGTAAAGTTTAGTATAAGAACTTTAAAACTTAAAAAGGATGGAGATAATATATAAAGTGGGTACATTAGGTAAGAGATAAATAGCGCTAATAGCTGCTATTTAGCATGTCAAATGTTGTATGAACTTAAATCCATTTAGTGCGAATACAAGTTATTATTACTTGCGCAATTGCTGCAAAGTTAGTTAATAATAATTTATTTCCTAAACAGTATTGACGAATTGATTACGTTATCTCCTAAGTTTAATTAAAGTAGAATTATTTTAAAAGTGTGCATCTATACTGGTAAAGTTTAGTATAAGAACTTTAAAACTTAAAAAGGATGGAGATAATATATAAAGTGGGTACATTAGGTAAGAGATAAATAGCCCTAATAGCTGCTATTTAGCATATTAAATGTTGTATGAACTTAAATCCATTTAGTGCGAATACAAGTTATTATTACTTGCGCAATTGCTGCAAAGTTAGTTAATAATAATTTATTTCCTAAACAGTATTGATGAATTGATTATATTATCTCCTAAGTTTAATTAAAGTAGAATTATTTTGAAAGTGTGCATCTATACTGGTAAAGTTTTTGTATAAGAACTTTAAAACTTAAAAAGAATGGAGATAATATATAAAGTGGGTACATTACGTAAGAGATAAATAGCGCTAATAGCTGCTATTTAGCATATCAAATGTTGTATGAACTTAAATCCATTTAGTGCGAATACAAGTTATTATTACTTGCGCAATTGCTGCAAAGTTAGTTAATAATAATTTATTTCCTAAACAGTATTGACGAATTGATTACATTATCTCCTAAGTTTAATTAAAGTAGAATTATTTTAAAAGTGTGCATCTATACTGGTAAAGTTTAGTATAAGAACTTTAAAACTTAAAAAGGATGGAGATAATATATAAAGTGGGTACATTACGTAAGACATAAATAGCGCTAATAGCTGCTATTTAGCATATCAAATGTTGTATGAACTTAAATCCATTTAGTGCGAATACAAGTTATTATTACTTGCGCAATTGCTGCAAAGTTAGTTAATAATAATTTATTTCCTAAACAGTATTGATGAATTGATTATATTATCTCCTAAGTTTAATTAAAGTAGAATTATTTTAAAAGTGTGCATCTATACTGGTAAAGTTTTTGTATAAGGACTTTAAAACTTAAAAAGAATGGAGATAATATATAAAGTGGGTACATTACGTAAGACATAAATAGCGCTAATAGCTGCTATTTAGCATATCAAATGTTGTATGAACTTAAATCCATTTAGTGCGAATACAAGTTATTATTACTTGCGCAATTGCGGCAAAGTTAGTTAACAATAATTTATTTCCTAAACAGTATTGACGAATTGATTACATTATCTCCTAAGTTTAATTAAAGTAGAATTATTTTAAAAGTGTGCATCTATACTGGTAAAGTTTTTGTATAAAAACTTTAAAACTTAAAAAAGATGGACATAATATATAAAGTGGGTACATTAGGTAAGAGATAAATAGCGCTAATAGCTGCTATTTAGCATATCAAATGTTGTATGAACTTAAATCCATTTAGTGCGAATACAAGTTATTATTACTTGCGCAATTGCTGCAAAGTTAGTTAACAATAATTTATTTCCTAAACAGTATTGACGAATTGATTACATTATCTCCTAAGTTTAATTAAAGTAGAATTATTTTAAAAGTGTGCATCTATACTGGTAAAGTTTAGTATAAGAACTTTAAAACTTAAAAAGGATGGAGATAATATATAAAGTGGGTACATTAGGTAAGAGATAAATAGCCCTAATAGCTGCTATTTAGCATATTAAATGTTGTATGAACTTAAATCCATTTAGTGCGAATACAAGTTATTATTACTTGCGCAATTGCTGCAAAGTTAGTTAATAATAATTTATTTCCTAAACAGTATTGATGAATTGATTATATTATCTCCTAAGTTTAATTAAAGTAGAATTATTTTGAAAGTGTGCATCTATACTGGTAAAGTTTTTGTATAAGAACTTTAAAACTTAAAAAGAACGGAGATAATTTATAAAGTGGGTACATTAGGTAAGAGATAAATAGCGCTAATAGCTGCTATTTAGCACATCAAATGTTATATGAACTTAAATCCATTTAGTGCGAATACAAGTTATTATTACTTGCGCAATTGCTGCAAAGTTAGTTAACAATAATTAATTTCCTAAACAGTATTGACGAATTGATTACATTATCTCCTAAGTTTAATTAAAGTAGAATTATTTTAAAAGTGTGCATCTATACTGGTAAAGTTTTTGTATAAAAACTTTAAAACTTAAAAAGGATGGACATAATATATAAAGTGGGTACTTTAGGTAAGAGATAAATAGCGCTAATAGCTGCTATTTAGCATATCAAATGTTGTATGAACTTAAATCCATTTAGTGCGAATACAAGTTATTATTACTTGCGCAATTGCTGCAAAGTTAGTTAATAATAATTTATTTCCTAAACAGTATTGATGAATTGATTATATTATCTCCTAAGTTTAATTAAAGTAGAATTATTTTAAAAGTGTGCATCTATACTGGTAAAGTTTTTGTATAAAAACTTTAAAACTTAAAAAGGATGGAGATAATATATAAAGTCGGTACATTAGGTAAGAGATAAATAGCGCTAATAGCTGCTATTTAGCATATCAAATGCTGTATGAACTTAAATCCATTTAGTGCGAATACAAGTTATTATTACTTGCGCAATTGCTTCAAAGTTAGTTAACAATAATTTATTTCCTAAACAGTATTGACGAATTGATTACATTATCTTCTAAGTTTAATTAAAGTAGAATTATTTTAAAAGTGTGCATCTATACTGGTAAAGTTTTTGTATAAAAACTTTAAAACTTAAAAAGGATGGACATAATATATAAAGTGGGTACGTTAGGTAAGAGATAAATAGCGCTAATAGCTGCTATTTAGCATATCAAATGTTGTATGAACTTAAATCCATTTAGTGCGAATACAAGTTATTATTACTTGCGCAATTGCTGCAAAGTTAGTTAATAATAATTTATTTCCTAAACAGTATTGATGAATTGATTATATTATCTCCTAAGTTTAATTAAAGTAGAATTATTTTAAAAGTGTGCATCTATACTGGTAAAGTTTAGTATAAGAACTTTAAAACTTAAAAAGGATGGAGATAATATATAAAATGGGTACATTAGGTAAGAGATAAATAGCGCTAATAGCTGCTATTTAGCATATCAAATGTTGTATGAACTTAAATCCATTTAGTGCGAATACAAGTTATTATTACTTGCGCAATTGCTGCAAAGTTAGTTAATAATAATTTATTTCCTAAACAGTATTGATGAATTGATTATATTATCTCCTAAGTTTAATTAAAGTAGAATTATTTTAAAAGTGTGCATCTACACTGGTAAAGTTTTTGTATAAAAACTTTAAAACTTAAAAAGGATGGACATAATATATAAAGTGGGTACGTTAGGTAAGAGATAAATAGCGCTAATAGCTGCTATTTAGCATATCAAATGTTGTATGAACTTAAATCCATTTAGTGCGAATACAAGTTATTATTACTTGCGCAATTGCTGCAAAGTTAGTTAATAATAATTTATTTCCTAAACAGTATTGATGAATTGATTATATTATCTCCTAAGTTTAATTAAAGTAGAATTATTTTAAAAGTGTGCATCTATACTGGTAAAGTTTTTGTATAAAAACTTTAAAACTTAAAAAGGATGGACATAATATATAAAGTGGGTACGTTAGGTAAGAGATAAATAGCGCTAATAGCTGCTATTTAGCATATCAAATGTTGTATGAACTTAAATCCATTTAGTGCGAATACAAGTTATTATTACTTGCGCAATTGCTGCAAAGTTAGTTAACAATAATTTATTTCCTAAACAGTATTGACGAATTGATTACATTATCTCCTAAGTTTAATTAAAGTAGAATTATTTTAAAAGTGTGCATCTATACTGGTAAAGTTTAGTATAAGAACTTTAAAACTTAAAAAGGATGGAGATAATATATAAAGTGGGTACATTAGGTAAGAGATAAATAGCCCTAATAGCTGCTATTTAGCATATTAAATGTTGTATGAACTTAAATCCATTTAGTGCGAATACAAGTTATTATTACTTGCGCAATTGCTGCAAAGTTAGTTAATAATAATTTATTTCCTAAACAGTATTGATGAATTGATTATATTATCTCCTAAGTTTAATTAAAGTAGAATTATTTTAAAAGTGTGCATCTATACTGGTAAAGTATAGTATAAGAACTTTAAAACTTAAAAAGGATGGACATAATATATAAAGTGGGTACATTAGGTAAGAGATAAATAGCGCTAATAGCTGCTATTTAGCATATCAAATGTTGTATGAACTTAAATCCATTTAGTGCGAATACAAGTTATTATTACTTGCGCAATTGCTTCAAAGTTAGTTAACAATAATTTATTTCCTAAACAGTATTGACGAATTGATTACATTATCTCCTAAGTTTAATTAAAGTAGAATTATTTTAAAAGTGTGCATCTATACTGGTAAAGTTTAGTATAAGAACTTTAAAACTTAAAAAGGATGGAGATAATATATAAAGTGGGTACATTAGGTAAGAGACAAATAGCGCTAATAGCTGCTATTTAGCATATCAAATGTTGTATGAACTTAAATCCATTTAGTGCGAATACAAGTTATTATTACTTGCGCAATTGCGGCAAAGTTAGTTAACAATAATTTATTTCCTAAACAGTATTGACGAATTGATTACATTATCTCCTAAGTTTAATTAAAGTAGAATTATTTTAAAAGTGTGCATCTATACTGGTAAAGTTTTTGTATAAAAACTTTAAAACTTAAAAAGGATGGACATAATATATAAAGTGGGTACATTAGGTAAGAGATAAATAGCGCTAATAGCTGCTATTTAGCATATCAAATGTTGTATGAACTTAAATCCATTTAGTGCGAATACAAGTTATTATTACTTGCGCAATTGCTGCAAAGTTAGTTAACAATAATTTATTTCCTAAACAGTATTGACGAATTGATTACATTATCTCCTAAGTTTAATTAAAGTAGAATTATTTTAAAAGTGTGCATCTATACTGGTAAAGTTTAGTATAAGAACTTTAAAACTTAAAAAGGATGGAGATAATATACAAAGTGGGTACATTAGGTAAGAGATAAATATCCCTAATAGCTGCTATTTAGCATATTAAATGTTGTATGAACTTAAATCCATTTAGTGCGAATACAAGTTATTATTACTTGCGCAATTGCTGCAAAGTTAGTTAATAATAATTTATTTCCTAAACAGTATTGATGAATTGATTATATTATCTCCTAAGTTTAATTAAAGTAGAATTATTTTGAAAGTGTGCATCTATACTGGTAAAGTTTTTGTATAAGAACTTTAAAACTTAAAAAGAACGGAGATAATATATAAAGTGGGTACATTACGTAAGAGATAAATAGCGCTAATAGCTGCTATTTAGCATATCAAATGTTGTATGAACTTAAATCCATTTAGTGCGAATACAAGTTATTATTACTTGCGCAATTGCTTCAAAGTTAGTTAACAATAATTTATTTCCTAAACAGTATTGACGAATTGATTACATTATCTCCTAAGTTTAATTAAAGTAGAATTATTTTAAAAGTGTGCATCTATACTGGTAAAGTTTAGTATAAGAACTTTAAAACTTAAAAAGGATGGAGATAATATATAAAGTGGGTACATTAGGTAAGAGACAAATAGCGCTAATAGCTGCTATTTAGCATATCAAATGTTGTATGAACTTAAATCCATTTAGTGCGAATACAAGTTATTATTACTTGCGCAATTGCGGCAAAGTTAGTTAACAATAATTTATTTCCTAAACAGTATTGACGAATTGATTACATTATCTCCTAAGTTTAATTAAAGTAGAATTATTTTAAAAGTGTGCATCTATACTGGTAAAGTTTTTGTATAAAAACTTTAAAACTTAAAAAGGATGGACATAATATATAAAGTGGGTACATTAGGTAAGAGATAAATAGCGCTAATAGCTGCTATTTAGCATATCAAATGTTGTATGAACTTAAATCCATTTAGTGCGAATACAAGTTATTATTACTTGCGCAATTGCTGCAAAGTTAGTTAATAATAATTTATTTCCTAAACAGTATTGATGAATTGATTATATTATCTCCTAAGTTTAATTAAAGTAGAATTATTTTAAAAGTGTGCATCTATACTGGTAAAGTTTTTGTATAAGAACTTTAAAACTTAAAAAGGATGGAGATAATATACAAAGTGGGTACATTAGGTAAGAGATAAATATCCCTAATAGCTGCTATTTAGCATATTAAATGTTGTATGAACTTAAATCCATTTAGTGCGAATACAAGTTATTATTACTTGCGCAATTGCTGCAAAGTTAGTTAATAATAATTTATTTCCTAAACAGTATTGATGAATTGATTATATTATCTCCTAAGTTTAATTAAAGTAGAATTATTTTGAAAGTGTGCATCTATACTGGTAAAGTTTTTGTATAAGAACTTTAAAACTTAAAAAGAACGGAGATAATATATAAAGTGGGTACATTACGTAAGAGATAAATAGCGCTAATAGCTGCTATTTAGCATATCAAATGTTGTATGAACTTAAATCCATTTAGTGCGAATACAAGTTATTATTACTTGTGCAATTGCTGCAAAGTTAGTTAATAATAATTTATTTCCTAAACAGTATTGACGAATTGATTACATTATCTCCTAAGTTTAATTAAAGTAGAATTATTTTAAAAGTGTGCATCTATACTGGTAAAGTTTAGTATAAGAACTTTAAAACTTAAAAAGGATGGAGATAATATATAAAGTGGGTACATTAGGTAAGAGATAAATAGCGCTAATAGCTGCTATTTAGCATATCAAATGTTATATGAATTTAAATCCATTTAGTGCGAATACAAGTTATTATTACTTGCGCAATTGCTGCAAAGTTAGTTAACAATAATTTATTTCCTAAACAGTATTGACGAATTGATTACATTATCTCCTAAGTTTAATTAAAGTAGAATTATTTTAAAAGTGTGCATCTATACTGGTAAAGTTTAGTATAAGAACTTTAAAACTTAAAAAGGATGGAGATAATATACAAAGTGGGTACATTAGGTAAGAGATAAATATCCCTAATAGCTGCTATTTAGCATATTAAATGTTGTATGAACTTAAATCCATTTAGTGCGAATACAAGTTATTATTACTTGCGCAATTGCTGCAAAGTTAGTTAATAATAATTTATTTCCTAAACAGTATTGATGAATTGATTATATTATCTCCTAAGTTTAATTAAAGTAGAATTATTTTGAAAGTGTGCATCTATACTGGTAAAGTTTTTGTATAAGAACTTTAAAACTTAAAAAGAACGGAGATAATATATAAAGTGGGTACATTACGTAAGAGATAAATAGCGCTAATAGCTGCTATTTAGCATATCAAATGTTGTATGAACTTAAATCCATTTAGTGCGAATACAAGTTATTATTACTTGCGCAATTGCTTCAAAGTTAGTTAACAATAATTTATTTCCTAAACAGTATTGACGAATTGATTACATTATCTCCTAAGTTTAATTAAAGTAGAATTATTTTAAAAGTGTGCATCTATACTGGTAAAGTTTAGTATAAGAACTTTAAAACTTAAAAAGGATGGAGATAATATATAAAGTGGGTACATTAGGTAAGAGACAAATAGCGCTAATAGCTGCTATTTAGCATATCAAATGTTGTATGAACTTAAATCCATTTAGTGCGAATACAAGTTATTATTACTTGCGCAATTGCGGCAAAGTTAGTTAACAATAATTTATTTCCTAAACAGTATTGACGAATTGATTACATTATCTCCTAAGTTTAATTAAAGTAGAATTATTTTAAAAGTGTGCATCTATACTGGTAAAGTTTTTGTATAAAAACTTTAAAACTTAAAAAGGATGGACATAATATATAAAGTGGGTACATTAGGTAAGAGATAAATAGCGCTAATAGCTGCTATTTAGCATATCAAATGTTGTATGAACTTAAATCCATTTAGTGCGAATACAAGTTATTATTACTTGCGCAATTGCTGCAAAGTTAGTTAACAATAATTTATTTCCTAAACAGTATTGACGAATTGATTACATTATCTCCTAAGTTTAATTAAAGTAGAATTATTTTAAAAGTGTGCATCTATACTGGTAAAGTTTTTGTATAAAAACTTTAAAACTTAAAAAGGATGGAGATAATATATAAAGTGGGTACATTAGGTAAGAGATAAATAGCGCTAATAGCTGCTATTTAGCATATCAAATGTTATATGAATTTAAATCCATTTAGTGCGAATACAAGTTATTATTACTTGCGCAATTGCTGCAAAGTTAGTTAACAATAATTTATTTCCTAAACAGTATTGACGAATTGATTACATTATCTCCTAAGTTTAATTAAAGTAGAATTATTTTAAAAGTGTGCATCTATACTGGTAAAGTTTAGTATAAGAACTTTAAAACTTAAAAAGGATGGAGATAATATACAAAGTGGGTACATTAGGTAAGAGATAAATATCCCTAATAGCTGCTATTTAGCATATTAAATGTTGTATGAACTTAAATCCATTTAGTGCGAATACAAGTTATTATTACTTGCGCAATTGCTGCAAAGTTAGTTAATAATAATTTATTTCCTAAACAGTATTGATGAATTGATTATATTATCTCCTAAGTTTAATTAAAGTAGAATTATTTTGAAAGTGTGCATCTATACTGGTAAAGTTTTTGTATAAGAACTTTAAAACTTAAAAAGAACGGAGATAATATATAAAGTGGGTACATTACGTAAGAGATAAATAGCGCTAATAGCTGCTATTTAGCATATCAAATGTTGTATGAACTTAAATCCATTTAGTGCGAATACAAGTTATTATTACTTGCGCAATTGCTTCAAAGTTAGTTAACAATAATTTATTTCCTAAACAGTATTGACGAATTGATTACATTATCTCCTAAGTTTAATTAAAGTAGAATTATTTTAAAAGTGTGCATCTATACTGGTAAAGTTTAGTATAAGAACTTTAAAACTTAAAAAGGATGGAGATAATATATAAAGTGGGTACATTAGGTAAGAGACAAATAGCGCTAATAGCTGCTATTTAGCATATCAAATGTTGTATGAACTTAAATCCATTTAGTGCGAATACAAGTTATTATTACTTGCGCAATTGCGGCAAAGTTAGTTAACAATAATTTATTTCCTAAACAGTATTGACGAATTGATTACATTATCTCCTAAGTTTAATTAAAGTAGAATTATTTTAAAAGTGTGCATCTATACTGGTAAAGTTTTTGTATAAAAACTTTAAAACTTAAAAAGGATGGACATAATATATAAAGTGGGTACATTAGGTAAGAGATAAATAGCGCTAATAGCTGCTATTTAGCATATCAAATGTTGTATGAACTTAAATCCATTTAGTGCGAATACAAGTTATTATTACTTGCGCAATTGCTGCAAAGTTAGTTAATAATAATTTATTTCCTAAACAGTATTGATGAATTGATTATATTATCTCCTAAGTTTAATTAAAGTAGAATTATTTTAAAAGTGTGCATCTATACTGGTAAAGTTTTTGTATAAGAACTTTAAAACTTAAAAAGGATGGAGATAATATACAAAGTGGGTACATTAGGTAAGAGATAAATATCCCTAATAGCTGCTATTTAGCATATTAAATGTTGTATGAACTTAAATCCATTTAGTGCGAATACAAGTTATTATTACTTGCGCAATTGCTGCAAAGTTAGTTAATAATAATTTATTTCCTAAACAGTATTGATGAATTGATTATATTATCTCCTAAGTTTAATTAAAGTAGAATTATTTTGAAAGTGTGCATCTATACTGGTAAAGTTTTTGTATAAGAACTTTAAAACTTAAAAAGAACGGAGATAATATATAAAGTGGGTACATTACGTAAGAGATAAATAGCGCTAATAGCTGCTATTTAGCATATCAAATGTTGTATGAACTTAAATCCATTTAGTGCGAATACAAGTTATTATTACTTGTGCAATTGCTGCAAAGTTAGTTAATAATAATTTATTTCCTAAACAGTATTGACGAATTGATTACATTATCTCCTAAGTTTAATTAAAGTAGAATTATTTTAAAAGTGTGCATCTATACTGGTAAAGTTTAGTATAAGAACTTTAAAACTTAAAAAGGATGGAGATAATATATAAAGTGGGTACATTAGGTAAGAGATAAATAGCGCTAATAGCTGCTATTTAGCATATCAAATGTTATATGAATTTAAATCCATTTAGTGCGAATACAAGTTATTATTACTTGCGCAATTGCTGCAAAGTTAGTTAACAATAATTTATTTCCTAAACAGTATTGACGAATTGATTACATTATCTCCTAAGTTTAATTAAAGTAGAATTATTTTAAAAGTGTGCATCTATACTGGTAAAGTTTAGTATAAGAACTTTAAAACTTAAAAAGGATGGAGATAATATACAAAGTGGGTACATTAGGTAAGAGATAAATATCCCTAATAGCTGCTATTTAGCATATTAAATGTTGTATGAACTTAAATCCATTTAGTGCGAATACAAGTTATTATTACTTGCGCAATTGCTGCAAAGTTAGTTAATAATAATTTATTTCCTAAACAGTATTGATGAATTGATTATATTATCTCCTAAGTTTAATTAAAGTAGAATTATTTTGAAAGTGTGCATCTATACTGGTAAAGTTTTTGTATAAGAACTTTAAAACTTAAAAAGAACGGAGATAATATATAAAGTGGGTACATTACGTAAGAGATAAATAGCGCTAATAGCTGCTATTTAGCATATCAAATGTTGTATGAACTTAAATCCATTTAGTGCGAATACAAGTTATTATTACTTGCGCAATTGCTTCAAAGTTAGTTAACAATAATTTATTTCCTAAACAGTATTGACGAATTGATTACATTATCTCCTAAGTTTAATTAAAGTAGAATTATTTTAAAAGTGTGCATCTATACTGGTAAAGTTTAGTATAAGAACTTTAAAACTTAAAAAGGATGGAGATAATATATAAAGTGGGTACATTAGGTAAGAGACAAATAGCGCTAATAGCTGCTATTTAGCATATCAAATGTTGTATGAACTTAAATCCATTTAGTGCGAATACAAGTTATTATTACTTGCGCAATTGCGGCAAAGTTAGTTAACAATAATTTATTTCCTAAACAGTATTGACGAATTGATTACATTATCTCCTAAGTTTAATTAAAGTAGAATTATTTTAAAAGTGTGCATCTATACTGGTAAAGTTTTTGTATAAAAACTTTAAAACTTAAAAAGGATGGACATAATATATAAAGTGGGTACATTAGGTAAGAGATAAATAGCGCTAATAGCTGCTATTTAGCATATCAAATGTTGTATGAACTTAAATCCATTTAGTGCGAATACAAGTTATTATTACTTGCGCAATTGCTGCAAAGTTAGTTAACAATAATTTATTTCCTAAACAGTATTGACGAATTGATTACATTATCTCCTAAGTTTAATTAAAGTAGAATTATTTTAAAAGTGTGCATCTATACTGGTAAAGTTTTTGTATAAAAACTTTAAAACTTAAAAAGGATGGAGATAATATATAAAGTGGGTACATTAGGTAAGAGATAAATAGCGCTAATAGCTGCTATTTAGCATATCAAATGTTATATGAATTTAAATCCATTTAGTGCGAATACAAGTTATTATTACTTGCGCAATTGCTGCAAAGTTAGTTAACAATAATTTATTTCCTAAACAGTATTGACGAATTGATTACATTATCTCCTAAGTTTAATTAAAGTAGAATTATTTTAAAAGTGTGCATCTATACTGGTAAAGTTTAGTATAAGAACTTTAAAACTTAAAAAGGATGGAGATAATATACAAAGTGGGTACATTAGGTAAGAGATAAATATCCCTAATAGCTGCTATTTAGCATATTAAATGTTGTATGAACTTAAATCCATTTAGTGCGAATACAAGTTATTATTACTTGCGCAATTGCTGCAAAGTTAGTTAATAATAATTTATTTCCTAAACAGTATTGATGAATTGATTATATTATCTCCTAAGTTTAATTAAAGTAGAATTATTTTGAAAGTGTGCATCTATACTGGTAAAGTTTTTGTATAAGAACTTTAAAACTTAAAAAGAACGGAGATAATATATAAAGTGGGTACATTACGTAAGAGATAAATAGCGCTAATAGCTGCTATTTAGCATATCAAATGTTGTATGAACTTAAATCCATTTAGTGCGAATACAAGTTATTATTACTTGCGCAATTGCTTCAAAGTTAGTTAACAATAATTTATTTCCTAAACAGTATTGACGAATTGATTACATTATCTCCTAAGTTTAATTAAAGTAGAATTATTTTAAAAGTGTGCATCTATACTGGTAAAGTTTAGTATAAGAACTTTAAAACTTAAAAAGGATGGAGATAATATATAAAGTGGGTACATTAGGTAAGAGACAAATAGCGCTAATAGCTGCTATTTAGCATATCAAATGTTGTATGAACTTAAATCCATTTAGTGCGAATACAAGTTATTATTACTTGCGCAATTGCGGCAAACTTAGTTAACAATAATTTATTTCCTAAACAGTATTGACGAATTGATTACATTATCTCCTAAGTTTAATTAAAGTAGAATTATTTTAAAAGTGTGCATCTATACTGGTAAAGTTTTTGTATAAAAACTTTAAAACTTAAAAAGGATGGACATAATATATAAAGTGGGTACATTAGGTAAGAGATAAATAGCGCTAATAGCTGCTATTTAGCATATCAAATGTTGTATGAACTTAAATCCATTTAGTGCGAATACAAGTTATTATTACTTGCGCAATTGCTGCAAAGTTAGTTAATAATAATTTATTTCCTAAACAGTATTGATGAATTGATTATATTATCTCCTAAGTTTAATTAAAGTAGAATTATTTTAAAAGTGTGCATCTATACTGGTAAAGTTTTTGTATAAGAACTTTAAAACTTAAAAAGGATGGAGATAATATACAAAGTGGGTACATTAGGTAAGAGATAAATATCCCTAATAGCTGCTATTTAGCATATTAAATGTTGTATGAACTTAAATCCATTTAGTGCGAATACAAGTTATTATTACTTGCGCAATTGCTGCAAAGTTAGTTAATAATAATTTATTTCCTAAACAGTATTGATGAATTGATTATATTATCTCCTAAGTTTAATTAAAGTAGAATTATTTTGAAAGTGTGCATCTATACTGGTAAAGTTTTTGTATAAGAACTTTAAAACTTAAAAAGAACGGAGATAATATATAAAGTGGGTACATTACGTAAGAGATAAATAGCGCTAATAGCTGCTATTTAGCATATCAAATGTTGTATGAACTTAAATCCATTTAGTGCGAATACAAGTTATTATTACTTGTGCAATTGCTGCAAAGTTAGTTAATAATAATTTATTTCCTAAACAGTATTGACGAATTGATTACATTATCTCCTAAGTTTAATTAAAGTAGAATTATTTTAAAAGTGTGCATCTATACTGGTAAAGTTTAGTATAAGAACTTTAAAACTTAAAAAGGATGGAGATAATATATAAAGTGGGTACATTAGGTAAGAGATAAATAGCGCTAATAGCTGCTATTTAGCATATCAAATGTTATATGAATTTAAATCCATTTAGTGCGAATACAAGTTATTATTACTTGCGCAATTGCTGCAAAGTTAGTTAACAATAATTTATTTCCTAAACAGTATTGACGAATTGATTACATTATCTCCTAAGTTTAATTAAAGTAGAATTATTTTAAAAGTGTGCATCTATACTGGTAAAGTTTTTGTATAAAAACTTTAAAACTTAAAAAGGATGGACATAATATATAAAGTGGGTAGTTTAGGTAAGAGATAAATAGCGCTAATAGCTGCTATTTAGCATATCAAATGTTGTATGAACTTAAATCCATTTAGTGCGAATACAAGTTATTATTACTTGCGCAATTGCTGCAAAGTTAGTTAATAATAATTTATTTCCTAAACAGTATTGATGAATTGATTATATTATCTCCTAAGTTTAATTAAAGTAGAATTATTTTAAAAGTGTGCATCTATACTGGTAAAGTTTTTGTATAAGAACTTTAAAACTTAAAAAGGATGGAGATAATATATAAAGTGGGTACATTAGGTAAGAGATAAATAGCGCTAATAGCTGCTATTTAGCATATCAAATGTTGTATGAACTTAAATCCATTTAGTGCGAATACAAGTTATTATTACTTGCGCAATTGCTTCAAAGTTAGTTAACAATAATTTATTTCCTAAACAGTATTGACGAATTGATTACATTATCTTCTAAGTTTAATTAAAGTAGAATTATTTTAAAAGTGTGCATCTATACTGGTAAAGTTTAGTATAAGAACTTTAAAACTTAAAAAGGATGGAGATAATATATAAAGTGGGTACATTAGGTAAGAGACAAATAGCGCTAATAGCTGCTATTTAGCATATCAAATGTTGTATGAACTTAAATCCATTTAGTGCGAATACAAGTTATTATTACTTGCGCAATTGCAGCAAAGTTAGTTAACAATAATTTATTTCCTAAACAGTATTGACGAATTGATTACATTATCTCCTAAGTTTAATTAAAGTAGAATTATTTTAAAAGTGTGCATCTATACTGGTAAAGTTTTTGTATAAAAACTTTAAAACTTAAAAAGGATGGACATAATATATAAAGTGGGTACTTTAGGTAAGAGATAAATAGCGCTAATAGCTGCTATTTAGCATATCAAATGTTGTATGAACTTAAATCCATTTAGTGCGAATACAAGTTATTATTACTTGCGCAATTGCTGCAAAGTTAGTTAATAATAATTTATTTCCTAAACAGTATTGATGAATTGATTATATTATCTCCTAAGTTTAATTAAAGTAGAATTATTTTAAAAGTGTGCATCTATACTGGTAAAGTTTTTGTATAAGAACTTTAAAACTTAAAAAGGATGGAGATAATATATAAAGTCGGTACATTAGGTAAGAGATAAATAGCGCTAATAGCTGCTATTTAGCATATCAAATGCTGTATGAACTTAAATCCATTTAGTGCGAATACAAGTTATTATTACTTGCGCAATTGCTTCAAAGTTAGTTAACAATAATTTTTTTCCTAAACAGTATTGACGAATTGATTACATTATCTTCTAAGTTTAATTAAAGTAGAATTATTTTAAAAGTGTGCATCTATACTGGTAAAGTTTTTGTATAAAAACTTTAAAACTTAAAAAGGATGGACATAATATATAAAGTGGGTACGTTAGGTAAGAGATAAATAGCGCTAATAGCTGCTATTTAGCATATCAAATGTTGTATGAACTTAAATCCATTTAGTGCGAATACAAGTTATTATTACTTGCGCAATTGCTGCAAAGTTAGTTAATAATAATTTATTTCCTAAACAGTATTGATGAATTGATTATATTATCTCCTAAGTTTAATTAAAGTAGAATTATTTTAAAAGTGTGCATCTATACTGGTAAAGTTTAGTATAAGAACTTTAAAACTTAAAAAGGATGGAGATAATATATAAAATGGGTACATTAGGTAAGAGATAAATAGCGCTAATAGCTGCTATTTAGCATATCAAATGTTGTATGAACTTAAATACATTTAGTGCGAATACAAGTTATTATTACTTGCGCAATTGCTGCAAAGTTAGTTAATAATAATTTATTTCCTAAACAGTATTGATGAATTGATTATATTATCTCCTAAGTTTAATTAAAGTAGAATTATTTTAAAAGTGTGCATCTACACTGGTAAAGTTTTTGTATAAAAACTTTAAAACTTAAAAAGGATGGACATAATATATAAAGTGGGTACGTTAGGTAAGAGATAAATAGCGCTAATAGCTGCTATTTAGCATATCAAATGTTGTATGAACTTAAATCCATTTAGTGCGAATACAAGTTATTATTACCTGCGCAATTGCTGCAAAGTTAGTTAATAATAATTTATTTCCTAAACAGTATTGATGAATTGATTATATTATCTCCTAAGTTTAATTAAAGTAGAATTATTTTAAAAGTGTGCATCTATACTGGTAAAGTTTTTGTATAAAAACTTTAAAACTTAAAAAGGATGGACATAATATATAAAGTGGGTACGTTAGGTAAGAGATAAATAGCGCTAATAGCTGCTATTTAGCATATCAAATGTTGTATGAACTTAAATCCATTTAGTGCGAATACAAGTTATTATTACTTGCGCAATTGCTGCAAAGTTAGTTAACAATAATTTATTTCCTAAACAGTATTGACGAATTGATTACATTATCTCCTAAGTTTAATTAAAGTAGAATTATTTTAAAAGTGTGCATCTATACTGGTAAAGTTTAGTATAAGAACTTTAAAACTTAAAAAGGATGGAGATAATATATAAAGTGGGTACATTAGGTAAGAGATAAATAGCCCTAATAGCTGCTATTTAGCATATTAAATGTTGTATGAACTTAAATCCATTTAGTGCGAATACAAGTTATTATTACTTGCGCAATTGCTGCAAAGTTAGTTAATAATAATTTATTTCCTAAACAGTATTGATGAATTGATTATATTATCTCCTAAGTTTAATTAAAGTAGAATTATTTTAAAAGTGTGCATCTATACTGGTAAAGTATAGTATAAGAACTTTAAAACTTAAAAAGGATGGACATAATATATAAAGTGGGTACATTAGGTAAGAGATAAATAGCGCTAATAGCTGCTATTTAGCATATCAAATGTTGTATGAACTTAAATCCATTTAGTGCGAATACAAGTTATTATTACTTGCGCAATTGCTTCAAAGTTAGTTAACAATAATTTATTTCCTAAACAGTATTGACGAATTGATTACATTATCTCCTAAGTTTAATTAAAGTAGAATTATTTTAAAAGTGTGCATCTATACTGGTAAAGTTTAGTATAAGAACTTTAAAACTTAAAAAGGATGGAGATAATATATAAAGTGGGTACATTAGGTAAGAGACAAATAGCGCTAATAGCTGCTATTTAGCATATCAAATGTTGTATGAACTTAAATCCATTTAGTGCGAATACAAGTTATTATTACTTGCGCAATTGCGGCAAAGTTAGTTAACAATAATTTATTTCCTAAACAGTATTGACGAATTGATTACATTATCTCCTAAGTTTAATTAAAGTAGAATTATTTTAAAAGTGTGCATCTATACTGGTAAAGTTTTTGTATAAAAACTTTAAAACTTAAAAAGGATGGACATAATATATAAAGTGGGTACATTAGGTAAGAGATAAATAGCGCTAATAGCTGCTATTTAGCATATCAAATGTTGTATGAACTTAAATCCATTTAGTGCGAATACAAGTTATTATTACTTGCGCAATTGCTGCAAAGTTAGTTAACAATAATTTATTTCCTAAACAGTATTGACGAATTGATTACATTATCTCCTAAGTTTAATTAAAGTAGAATTATTTTAAAAGTGTGCATCTATACTGGTAAAGTTTAGTATAAGAACTTTAAAACTTAAAAAGGATGGAGATAATATACAAAGTGGGTACATTAGGTAAGAGATAAATATCCCTAATAGCTGCTATTTAGCATATTAAATGTTGTATGAACTTAAATCCATTTAGTGCGAATACAAGTTATTATTACTTGCGCAATTGCTGCAAAGTTAGTGAATAATAATTTATTTCCTAAACAGTATTGATGAATTGATTATATTATCTCCTAAGTTTAATTAAAGTAGAATTATTTTGAAAGTGTGCATCTATACTGGTAAAGTTTTTGTATAAGAACTTTAAAACTTAAAAAGAACGGAGATAATATATAAAGTGGGTACATTACGTAAGAGATAAATAGCGCTAATAGCTGCTATTTAGCATATCAAATGTTGTATGAACTTAAATCCATTTAGTGCGAATACAAGTTATTATTACTTGTGCAATTGCTGCAAAGTTAGTTAATAATAATTTATTTCCTAAACAGTATTGACGAATTGATTACATTATCTCCTAAGTTTAATTAAAGTAGAATTATTTTAAAAGTGTGCATCTATACTGGTAAAGTTTAGTATAAGAACTTTAAAACTTAAAAAGGATGGAGATAATATATAAAGTGGGTACATTAGGTAAGAGATAAATAGCGCTAATAGCTGCTATTTAGCATATCAAATGTTATATGAACTTAAATCCATTTAGTGCGAATACAAGTTATTATTACTTGCGCAATTGCTGCAAAGTTAGTTAACAATAATTTATTTCCTAAACAGTATTGACGAATTGATTACATTATCTCCTAAGTTTAATTAAAGTAGAATTATTTTAAAAGTGTGCATCTATACTGGTAAAGTTTTTGTATAAAAACTTTAAAACTTAAAAAGGATGGACATAATATATAAAGTGGGTACTTTAGGTAAGAGATAAATAGCGCTAATAGCTGCTATTTAGCATATCAAATGTTGTATGAACTTAAATCCATTTAGTGCGAATACAAGTTATTATTACTTGCGCAATTGCTGCAAAGTTAGTTAATAATAATTTATTTCCTAAACAGTATTGATGAATTGATTATATTATCTCCTAAGTTTAATTAAAGTAGAATTATTTTAAAAGTGTGCATCTATACTGGTAAAGTTTTTGTATAAGAACTTTAAAACTTAAAAAGGATGGAGATAATATATAAAGTGGGTACATTAGGTAAGAGATAAATAGCGCTAATAGCTGCTATTTAGCATATCAAATGTTGTATGAACTTAAATCCATTTAGTGCGAATACAAGTTATTATTACTTGCGCAATTGCTTCAAAGTTAGTTAACAATAATTTATTTCCTAAACAGTATTGACGAATTGATTACATTATCTTCTAAGTTTAATTAAAGTAGAATTATTTTAAAAGTGTGCATCTATACTGGTAAAGTTTTTGTATAAAAACTTTAAAACTTAAAAAGGATGGACATAATATATAAAGTGGGTACGTTAGGTAAGAGATAAATAGCGCTAATAGCTGCTATTTAGCATATCAAATGTTGTATGAACTTAAATCCATTTAGTGCGAATACAAGTTATTATTACTTGCGCAATTGCTGCAAAGTTAGTTAATAATAATTTATTTCCTAAACAGTATTGATGAATTGATTATATTATCTCCTAAGTTTAATTAAAGTAGAATTATTTTAAAAGTGTGCATCTATACTGGTAAAGTTTTTGTATAAGAACTTTAAAACTTAAAAAGGATGGAGATAATATATAAAGTGGGTACATTAGGTAAGAGATAAATAGCGCTAATAGCTGCTATTTAGCATATCAAATGTTGTATGAACTTAAATCCATTTAGTGCGAATACAAGTTATTATTACTTGCGCAATTGCTGCAAAGTTAGTTAATAATAATTTATTTCCTAAACAGTATTGATGAATTGATTATATTATCTCCTAAGTTTAATTAAAGTAGAATTATTTTAAAAGTGTGCATCTACACTGGTAAAGTTTTTGTATAAAAACTTTAAAACTTAAAAAGGATGGACATAATATATAAAGTGGGTACGTTAGGTAAGAGATAAATAGCGCTAATAGCTGCTATTTAGCATATCAAATGTTGTATGAACTTAAATCCATTTAGTGCGAATACAAGTTATTATTACTTGCGCAATTGCTGCAAAGTTAGTTAATAATAATTTATTTCCTAAACAGTATTGATGAATTGATTATATTATCTCCTAAGTTTAATTAAAGTAGAATTATTTTAAAAGTGTGCACCTATACTGGTAAAGTTTTTGTATAAAAACTTTAAAACTTAAAAAGGATGGACATAATATATAAAGTGGGTACGTTAGGTAAGAGATAAATAGCGCTAATAGCTGCTATTTAGCATATCAAATGTTGTATGAACTTAAATCCATTTAGTGCGAATACAAGTTATTATTACTTGCGCAATTGCTGCAAAGTTAGTTAATAATAATTTATTTCCTAAACAGTATTGATGAATTGATTATATTATCTCCTAAGTTTAATTAAAGTAGAATTATTTTAAAAGTGCGCATCTATACTGGTAAAGTTTTTGTATAAGAACTTTAAAACTTAAAAAGGATGGAGATAATATATAAAGTGGGTACATTAGGTAAGAGATATATAGCGGTAATAGCTGCTATTTAGCATATCAAATATTGTATGAACTTAAATCCATTTAGTGCGAATACAAGTTATTGTTACTTGCGCAATTGCTGCAAAGTTAGTTAACAATAATTTATTTCCTAAACAGTATTGACGAATTGATTACATTATCTCCTAAGTTTCATTAAAGTAGAATTATTTTAAAAGTGTGCATCTATACTTGTAAAGTTTTTGTATAAGAACTTTAAAAAGGATGGACATAATATATAAAGTGGGTACATTAGGTAAGAGATAAATAGCGCTAATAGCTGCTATTTAGCATATCAAATGTTGTATGAACTTAAATCCATTTAGTGCGAATACAAGTTATTATTACTTGCGCAATTGCTGTAAAGTTAGTTAATAAGAATTTATTTCCTAAACAGTATTGATGAATTGATTATATTCCTCCTAAGTTTAATTAAAGTAGAATTATTTTAAAAGTGTGCATCTATACTGGTAAAGTTTAGTATAAGAACTTTAAAACTTAAAAAGGATGGAGATAATATATAAAGTGGGTACATTAGGTAAGAGCTAAATAGCGCTAATAGCTGCTATTTAGCATATCAAATGTTGTATGAACTTAAATCCATTTAGTGCGAATACAAGTTATTATTACTTGCGCAATTGCTGCAAAGTTAGTTAACAATAATTTATTTCCTAAACAGTATTGACGAATTGATTACATTATCTCCTAAGTTTAATTAAAGTAGAATTATTTTAAAAGTGTGCATCTATACTGGTAAAGTTTAGTATAAGAACTTTAAAACTTAAAAAGGATGGAGATAATATATAAAGTGGGTACATTAGGTAAGAGATAAACAGCCCTAATAGCTGCTATTTAGCATATTAAATGTTGTATGAACTTAAATCCATTTAGTGCGAATACAAGTTATTATTACTTGCGCAATTGCTGCAAAGTTAGTTAATAATAATTTATTTCCTAAACAGTATTGATGAATTGATTATATTCCTCCTAAGTTTAATTAAAGTAGAATTATTTTAAAAGTGTGCATCTATACTGTTAAAGTTTAGTATAAGAACTTTAAAACTTAAAAAGGATGGAGATAATATATAAAGTGGGTACATTAGGTAAGAGATAAATAGCGCTAATAGCTGCTATTTAGCATGTCAAATGTTGTATGAACTTAAATCCATTTAGTGCGAATACAAGTTATTATTACTTGCGCAATTGCTGCAAAGTTAGTTAATAATAATTTATTTCCTGAACAGTATTGATGAATTGATTATATTATCTCCTAAGTTTAATTAAAGTAGAATTATTTTAAAAGTGTGCATCTACACTGGTAAAGTTTTTGTATAAAAACTTTAAAACTTAAAAAGGATGGACATAATATATAAAGTGGGTACGTTAGGTAAGAGATAAATAGCGCTAATAGCTGCTATTTAGCATATCAAATGTTGTATGAACTTAAATCCATTTAGTGCGAATACAAGTTATTATTACTTGCGCAATTGCTGCAAAGTTAGTTAATAATAATTTATTTCCTAAACAGTATTGATGAATTGATTATATTATCTCCTAAGTTTAATTAAAGTAGAATTATTTTAAAAGTGTGCATCTATACTGGTAAAGTTTTTGTATAAAAACTTTAAAACTTAAAAAGGATGGACATAATATATAAAGTGGGTACGTTAGGTAAGAGATAAATAGCGCTAATAGCTGCTATTTAGCATATCAAATGTTGTATGAACTTAAATCCATTTAGTGCGAATACAAGTTATTATTACTTGCGCAATTGCTGCAAAGTTAGTTAATAATAATTTATTTCCTAAACAGTATTGATGAATTGATTATATTATCTCCTAAGTTTAATTAAAGTAGAATTATTTTAAAAGTGCGCATCTATACTGGTAAAGTTTTTGTATAAGAACTTTAAAACTTAAAAAGGATGGAGATAATATATAAAGTGGGTACATTAGGTAAGAGATATATAGCGGTAATAGCTGCTATTTAGCATATCAAATATTGTATGAACTTAAATCCATTTAGTGCGAATACAAGTTATTGTTACTTGCGCAATTGCTGCAAAGTTAGTTAACAATAATTTATTTCCTAAACAGTATTGACGAATTGATTACATTATCTCCTAAGTTTCATTAAAGTAGAATTATTTTAAAAGTGTGCATCTATACTTGTAAAGTTTTTGTATAAGAACTTTAAAAAGGATGGACATAATATATAAAGTGGGTACATTAGGTAAGAGATAAATAGCGCTAATAGCTGCTATTTAGCATATCAAATGTTGTATGAACTTAAATCCATTTAGTGCGAATACAAGTTATTATTACTTGCGCAATTGCTGCAAAGTTAGTTAATAAGAATTTATTTCCTAAACAGTATTGATGAATTGATTATATTCCTCCTAAGTTTAATTAAAGTAGAATTATTTTAAAAGTGTGCATCTATACTGGTAAAGTTTAGTATAAGAACTTTAAAACTTAAAAAGGATGGAGATAATATATAAAGTGGGTACATTAGGTAAGAGACAAATAGCGCTAATAGCTGCTATTTAGCATATCAAATGTTGTATGAACTTAAATCCATTTAGTGCGAATACAAGTTATTATTACTTGCGCAATTGCGGCAAAGTTAGTTAACAATAATTTATTTCCTAAACAGTATTGACGAATTGATTACATTATCTCCTAAGTTTAATTAAAGTAGAATTATTTTAAAAGTGTGCATCTATACTGGTAAAGTTTTTGTATAAAAACTTTAAAACTTAAAAAGGATGGACATAATATATAAAGTGGGTACATTAGGTAAGAGATAAATAGCGCTAATAGCTGCTATTTAGCATATCAAATGTTGTATGAACTTAAATCCATTTAGTGCGAATACAAGTTATTATTACTTGCGCAATTGCTGCAAAGTTAGTTAACAATAATTTATTTCCTAAACAGAATTGACGAATTGATTACATTATCTCCTAAGTTTAATTAAAGTAGAATTATTTTAAAAGTGTGCATCTATACTGGTAAAGTTTAGTATAAGAACTTTAAAACTTAAAAAGGATGGAGATAATATATAAAGTGGGTACATTAGGTAAGAGATAAACAGCCCTAATAGCTGCTATTTAGCATATTAAATGTTGTATGAACTTAAATCCATTTAGTGCGAATACAAGTTATTATTACTTGCGCAATTGCTGCAAAGTTAGTTAATAATAATTTATTTCCTAAACAGTATTGATGAATTGATTATATTCCTCCTAAGTTTAATTAAAGTAGAATTATTTTAAAAGTGTGCATCTATACTGTTAAAGTTTAGTATAAGAACTTTAAAACTTAAAAAGGATGGAGATAATATATAAAGTGGGTACATTAGGTAAGAGATAAATAGCGCTAATAGCTGCTATTTAGCATGTCAAATGTTGTATGAACTTAAATCCATTTAGTGCGAATACAAGTTATTATTACTTGCGCAATTGCTGCAAAGTTAGTTAATAATAATTTATTTCCTGAACAGTATTGATGAATTGATTATATTATCTCCTAAGTTTAATTAAAGTAGAATTATTTTGAAAGTGTGCATCTATACTGGTAAAGTTTTTGTATAAGAACTTTAAAACTTAAAAAGAATGGAGATAATATATAAAGTGGGTACATTACGTAAGAGATAAATAGCGCTAATAGCTGCTATTTAGCATATCAAATGTTGTATGAACTTAAATCCATTTAGTGCGAATACAAGTTATTATTACTTGCGCAATTGCTGCAAAGTTAGTTAATAATAATTTATTTCCTAAACAGTATTGACGAATTGATTACATTATCTCCTAAGTTTAATTAAAGTAGAATTATTTTAAAAGTGTGCATCTATACTGGTAAAGTTTAGTATAAGAACTTTAAAACTTAAAAAGGATGGAAATAATATATAAAGTGGGTACATTAGGTAAGAGATAAATAGCGCTAATAGCTGCTATTTAGCATATCAAATGTTATATGAACTTAAATCCATTTAGTGCGAATACAAGTTATTATTACTTGCGCAATTGCTGCAAAGTTAGTTAACAATAATTTATTTCCTAAACAGTATTGACGAATTGATTACATTATCTCCTAAGTTTAATTAAAGTAGAATTATTTTAAAAGTGTGCATCTATACTGGTAAAGTTTTTGTATAAGAACTTTAAAACTTAAAAAGGATGGAGATAATATATAAAGTGGGTACATTAGGTAAGAGATAAATAGCGCTAATAGCTGCTATTTAGCATATCAAATGTTGTATGAACTTAAATCCATTTAGTGCGAATACAAGTTATTAATACTTGCGCAATTGCTGCAAAGTTAGTTAATAATAATTTATTTCCTAAACAGTATTGATGAATTGATTATATTCCTCCTAAGTTTAATTAAAGTAGAATTATTTTAAAAGTGTGCATCTATACTGGTAAAGTTTAGTATAAGAACTTTAAAACTTAAAATGGATGGAGATAATATATAAAGTGGGTACATTAGGTAAGAGATAAATAGCGCTAATAGCTGCTATTTAGCATATCAAATGTTGTATGAACTTAAATCCATTTAGTGCGAATACAAGTTATTATTTCTTGCGCAATTGCTGCAAAGTTAGTTAATAATAATTTATTTCCTAAACAGTATTGATGAATTGATTATATTATCTCCTAAGTTTAATTAAAGTAGAATTATTTTAAAAGTGTGCATCTATACTTGTAAAGTTTTTGTATAAAAATTTTAAACTTAAAAAGGATGGACATAATATATAAAGTGGGTACGTTAGGTAAGAGATAAATAGCGCTAATAGCTGCTATTTAGCATATCAAATGTTGTATGAACTTAAATCCATTTAGTACGAATACAAGTTATTATTACTTGCGCAATTGCTGCAAAGTTAGTTAATAATAATTTATTTCCTAAACAGTATTGATGAATTGATTATATTCCTCCTAAGTTTAATTAAAGTAGAATTATTTTAAAAGTGTGCATCTATACTGGTAAAGTTTAGTATAAGAACTTTAAAACTTAAAAAGGATGGAGATAATATATAAAGTGGGTACATTAGGTAAGAGCTAAATAGCGCTAATAGCTGCTATTTAGCATATCAAATGTTGTATGAACTTAAATCCATTTAGTGCGAATACAAGTTATTATTACTTGCGCAATTGCGGCAAAGTTAGTTAACAATAATTTATTTCCTAAACAGTATTGACGAATTGATTACATTATCTCCTAAGTTTCATTAAAGTAGAATTATTTTAAAAGTGTGCATCTATACTGGTAAAGTTTTTGTATAAAAACTTTAAAACTTAAAAAGGATGGACATAATATATAAAGTGGGTACATTAGGTAAGAGATAAATAGCGCTAATAGCTGCTATTTAGCATATCAAATGTTGTATGAACTTAAATCCATTTAGTGCGAATACAAGTTATTATTACTTGCGCAATTGCTGCAAAGTTAGTTAATAATAATTTATTTCCTAAACAGTATTGATGAATTGATTATATTATCTCCTAAGTTTAATTAAAGTAGAATTATTTTAAAAGTGTGCATCTATACTGGTAAAGTTTTTGTATAAGAACTTTAAAACTTAAAAAGGATGGAGATAATATATAAAGTGGGTACATTAGGTAAGAGATAAATAGCGCTAATAGCTGCTATTTAGCATATCAAATGTTGTATGAACTTAAATCCATTTAGTGCGAATACAAGTTATTATTACTTGCGCAATTGCTTCAAAGTTAGTTAACAATAATTTATTTCCTAAACAGTATTGACGAATTGATTACATTATCTTCTAAGTTTAATTAAAGTAGAATTATTTTAAAAGTGTGCATCTATACTGGTAAAGTTTTTGTATAAAAACTTTAAAACTTAAAAAGGATGGACATAATATATAAAGTGGGTACGTTAGGTAAGAGATAAATAGCGCTAATAGCTGCTATTTAGCATATCAAATGTTGTATGAACTTAAATCCATTTAGTGCGAATACAAGTTATTATTACTTGCGCAATTGCTGCAAAGTTAGTTAATAATAATTTATTTCCTAAACAGTATTGATGAATTGATTATATTATCTCCTAAGTTTAATTAAAGTAGAATTATTTTAAAAGTGTGCATCTATACTGGTAAAGTTTAGTATAAGAACTTTAAAACTTAAAAAGGATGGAGATAATATATAAAGTGGGTACATTAGGTAAGAGATAAATAGCGCTAATAGCTGCTATTTAGCATATCAAATGTTGTATGAACTTAAATCCATTTAGTGCGAATACAAGTTATTATTACTTGCGCAATTGCTGCAAAGTTAGTTAATAATAATTTATTTCCTAAACAGTATTGATGAATTGATTATATTATCTCCTAAGTTTAATTAAAGTAGAATTATTTTAAAAGTGTGCATCTACACTGGTAAAGTTTTTGTATAAAAACTTTAAAACTTAAAAAGGATGGACATAATATATAAAGTGGGTACGTTAGGTAAGAGATAAATAGCGCTAATAGCTGCTATTTAGCATATCAAATGTTGTATGAACTTAAATCCATTTAGTGCGAATACAAGTTATTATTACTTGCGCAATTGCTGCAAAGTTAGTTAATAATAATTTATTTCCTAAACAGTATTGATGAATTGATTATATTATCTCCTAAGTTTAATTAAAGTAGAATTATTTTAAAAGTGTGCATCTATACTGGTAAAGTTTTTGTATAAAAACTTTAAAACTTAAAAAGGATGGACATAATATATAAAGTGGGTACGTTAGGTAAGAGATAAATAGCGCTAATAGCTGCTATTTAGCATATCAAATGTTGTATGAACTTAAATCCATTTAGTGCGAATACAAGTTATTATTACTTGCGCAATTGCTGCAAAGTTAGTTAATAATAATTTATTTCCTAAACAGTATTGATGAATTGATTATATTATCTCCTAAGTTTAATTAAAGTAGAATTATTTTAAAAGTGCGCATCTATACTGGTAAAGTTTTTGTATAAGAACTTTAAAACTTAAAAAGGATGGAGATAATATATAAAGTGGGTACATTAGGTAAGAGATATATAGCGGTAATAGCTGCTATTTAGCATATCAAATATTGTATGAACTTAAATCCATTTAGTGCGAATACAAGTTATTGTTACTTGCGCAATTGCTGCAAAGTTAGTTAACAATAATTTATTTCCTAAACAGTATTGACGAATTGATTACATTATCTCCTAAGTTTCATTAAAGTAGAATTATTTTAAAAGTGTGCATCTATACTTGTAAAGTTTTTGTATAAGAACTTTAAAAAGGATGGACATAATATATAAAGTGGGTACATTAGGTAAGAGATAAATAGCGCTAATAGCTGCTATTTAGCATATCAAATGTTGTATGAACTTAAATCCATTTAGTGCGAATACAAGTTATTATTACTTGCGCAATTGCTGTAAAGTTAGTTAATAAGAATTTATTTCCTAAACAGTATTGATGAATTGATTATATTCCTCCTAAGTTTAATTAAAGTAGAATTATTTTAAAAGTGTGCATCTATACTGGTAAAGTTTTTGTATAAGAACTTTAAAACTTAAAATGGATGGAGATAATATATAAAGTGGGTACATTAGGTAAGAGATAAATAGCGCTAATAGCTGCTATTTAGCATATCAAATGTTGTATGAACTTAAATCCATTTAGTGCGAATACAAGTTATTATTACTTGCGCAATTGCGGCAAAGTTAGTTAACAATAATTTATTTCCTAAACAGTATTGACGAATTGATTACATTATCTCCTAAGTTTAATTAAAGTAGAATTATTTTAAAAGTGTGCATCTATACTGGTAAAGTTTTTGTATAAAAACTTTAAAACTTAAAAAGGATGGACATAATATATAAAGTGGGTACATTAGGTAAGAGATAAATAGCGCTAATAGCTGCTATTTAGCATATCAAATGTTGTATGAACTTAAATCCATTTAGTGCGAATACAAGTTATTATTACTTGCGCAATTGCTGCAAAGTTAGTTAACAATAATTTATTTCCTAAACAGTATTGACGAATTGATTACATTATCTCCTAAGTTTAATTAAAGTAGAATTATTTTAAAAGTGTGCATCTATACTGGTAAAGTTTAGTATAAGAACTTTAAAACTTAAAAAGGATGGAGATAATATATAAAGTGGGTACATTAGGTAAGAGATAAACAGCCCTAATAGCTGCTATTTAGCATATTAAATGTTGTATGAACTTAAATCCATTTAGTGCGAATACAAGTTATTATTACTTGCGCAATTGCTGCAAAGTTAGTTAATAATAATTTATTTCCTAAACAGTATTGATGAATTGATTATATTCCTCCTAAGTTTAATTAAAGTAGAATTATTTTAAAAGTGTGCATCTATACTGTTAAAGTTTAGTATAAGAACTTTAAAACTTAAAAAGGATGGAGATAATATATAAAGTGGGTACATTAGGTAAGAGATAAATAGCGCTAATAGCTGCTATTTAGCATGTCAAATGTTGTATGAACTTAAATCCATTTAGTGCGAATACAAGTTATTATTACTTGCGCAATTGCTGCAAAGTTAGTTAATAATAATTTATTTCCTGAACAGTATTGATGAATTGATTATATTATCTCCTAAGTTTAATTAAAGTAGAATTATTTTAAAAGTGTGCATCTACACTGGTAAAGTTTTTGTATAAAAACTTTAAAACTTAAAAAGGATGGACATAATATATAAAGTGGGTACGTTAGGTAAGAGATAAATAGCGCTAATAGCTGCTATTTAGCATATCAAATGTTGTATGAACTTAAATCCATTTAGTGCGAATACAAGTTATTATTACTTGCGCAATTGCTGCAAAGTTAGTTAATAATAATTTATTTCCTAAACAGTATTGATGAATTGATTATATTATCTCCTAAGTTTAATTAAAGTAGAATTATTTTAAAAGTGTGCATCTATACTGGTAAAGTTTTTGTATAAAAACTTTAAAACTTAAAAAGGATGGACATAATATATAAAGTGGGTACGTTAGGTAAGAGATAAATAGCGCTAATAGCTGCTATTTAGCATATCAAATGTTGTATGAACTTAAATCCATTTAGTGCGAATACAAGTTATTATTACTTGCGCAATTGCTGCAAAGTTAGTTAATAATAATTTATTTCCTAAACAGTATTGATGAATTGATTATATTATCTCCTAAGTTTAATTAAAGTAGAATTATTTTAAAATTGCGCATCTATACTGGTAAAGTTTTTGTATAAGAACTTTAAAACTTAAAAAGGATGGAGATAATATATAAAGTGGGTACATTAGGTAAGAGATATATAGCGGTAATAGCTGCTATTTAGCATATCAAATATTGTATGAACTTAAATCCATTTAGTGCGAATACAAGTTATTGTTACTTGCGCAATTGCTGCAAAGTTAGTTAACAATAATTTATTTCCTAAACAGTATTGACGAATTGATTACATTATCTCCTAAGTTTCATTAAAGTAGAATTATTTTAAAAGTGTGCATCTATACTTGTAAAGTTTTTGTATAAGAACTTTAAAAAGGATGGACATAATATATAAAGTGGGTACATTAGGTAAGAGATAAATAGCGCTAATAGCTGCTATTTAGCATATCAAATGTTGTATGAACTTAAATCCATTTAGTGCGAATACAAGTTATTATTACTTGCGCAATTGCTGCAAAGTTAGTTAATAAGAATTTATTTCCTAAACAGTATTGATGAATTGATTATATTCCTCCTAAGTTTAATTAAAGTAGAATTATTTTAAAAGTGTGCATCTATACTGGTAAAGTTTAGTATAAGAACTTTAAAACTTAAAAAGGATGGAGATAATATATAAAGTGGGTACATTAGGTAAGAGACAAATAGCGCTAATAGCTGCTATTTAGCATATCAAATGTTGTATGAACTTAAATCCATTTAGTGCGAATACAAGTTATTATGACTTGCGCAATTGCGGCAAAGTTAGTTAACAATAATTTATTTCCTAAACAGTATTGACGAATTGATTACATTATCTCCTAAGTTTAATTAAAGTAGAATTATTTTAAAAGTGTGCATCTATACTGGTAAAGTTTTTGTATAAAAACTTTAAAACTTAAAAAGGATGGACATAATATATAAAGTGGGTACATTAGGTAAGAGATAAATAGCGCTAATAGCTGCTATTTAGCATATCAAATGTTGTATGAACTTAAATCCATTTAGTGCGAATACAAGTTATTATTACTTGCGCAATTGCTGCAAAGTTAGTTAACAATAATTTATTTCCTAAACAGTATTGACGAATTGATTACATTATCTCCTAAGTTTAATTAAAGTAGAATTATTTTAAAAGTGTGCATCTATACTGGTAAAGTTTAGTATAAGAACTTTAAAACTTAAAAAGGATGGAGATAATATATAAAGTGGGTACATTAGGTAAGAGATAAACAGCCCTAATAGCTGCTATTTAGCATATTAAATGTTGTATGAACTTAAATCCATTTAGTGCGAATACAAGTTATTATTACTTGCGCAATTGCTGCAAAGTTAGTTAATAATAATTTATTTCCTAAACAGTATTGATGAATTGATTATATTCCTCCTAAGTTTAATTAAAGTAGAATTATTTTAAAAGTGTGCATCTATACTGTTAAAGTTTAGTATAAGAACTTTAAAACTTAAAAAGGATGGAGATAATATATAAAGTGGGTACATTAGGTAAGAGATAAATAGCGCTAATAGCTGCTATTTAGCATGTCAAATGTTGTATGAACTTAAATCCATTTAGTGCGAATACAAGTTATTATTACTTGCGCAATTGCTGCAAAGTTAGTTAATAATAATTTATTTCCTGAACAGTATTGATGAATTGATTATATTATCTCCTAAGTTTAATTAAAGTAGAATTATTTTGAAAGTGTGCATCTATACTGGTAAAGTTTTTGTATAAGAACTTTAAAACTTAAAAAGAATGGAGATAATATATAAAGTGGGTACATTACGTAAGAGATAAATAGCGCTAATAGCTGCTATTTAGCATATCAAATGTTGTATGAACTTAAATCCATTTAGTGCGAATACAAGTTATTATTACTTGCGCAATTGCTGCAAAGTTAGTTAATAATAATTTATTTCCTAAACAGTATTGACGAATTGATTACATTATCTCCTAAGTTTAATTAAAGTAGAATTATTTTAAAAGTGTGCATCTATACTGGTAAAGTTTAGTATAAGAACTTTAAAACTTAAAAAGGATGGAAATAATATATAAAGTGGGTACATTAGGTAAGAGATAAATAGCGCTAATAGCTGCTATTTAGCATATCAAATGTTATATGAACTTAAATCCATTTAGTGCGAATACAAGTTATTATTACTTGCGCAATTGCTGCAAAGTTAGTTAACAATAATTTATTTCCTAAACAGTATTGACGAATTGATTACATTATCTCCTAAGTTTAATTAAAGTAGAATTATTTTAAAAGTGTGCATCTATACTGGTAAAGTTTTTGTATAAGAACTTTAAAACTTAAAAAGGATGGAGATAATATATAAAGTGGGTACATTAGGTAAGAGATAAATAGCGCTAATAGCTGCTATTTAGCATATCAAATGTTGTATGAACTTAAATCCATTTAGTGCGAATACAAGTTATTAATACTTGCGCAATTGCTGCAAAGTTAGTTAATAATAATTTATTTCCTAAACAGTATTGATGAATTGATTATATTCCTCCTAAGTTTAATTAAAGTAGAATTATTTTAAAAGTGTGCATCTATACTGGTAAAGTTTAGTATAAGAACTTTAAAACTTAAAATGGATGGAGATAATATATAAAGTGCGTACATTAGGTAAGAGATAAATAGCGCTAATAGCTGCTATTTAGCATATCAAATGTTGTATGAACTTAAATCCATTTAGTGCGAATACAAGTTATTATTTCTTGCGCAATTGCTGCAAAGTTAGTTAATAATAATTTATTTCCTAAACAGTATTGATGAATTGATTATATTATCTCCTAAGTTTAATTAAAGTAGAATTATTTTAAAAGTGTGCATCTATACTTGTAAAGTTTTTGTATAAAAATTTTAAACTTAAAAAGGATGGACATAATATATAAAGTGGGTACGTTAGGTAAGAGATAAATAGCGCTAATAGCTGCTATTTAGCATATCAAATGTTGTATGAACTTAAATCCATTTAGTACGAATACAAGTTATTATTACTTGCGCAATTGCTGCAAAGTTAGTTAATAATAATTTATTTCCTAAACAGTATTGATGAATTGATTATATTCCTCCTAAGTTTAATTAAAGTAGAATTATTTTAAAAGTGTGCATCTATACTGGTAAAGTTTAGTATAAGAACTTTAAAACTTAAAAAGGATGGAGATAATATATAAAGTGGGTACATTAGGTAAGAGCTAAATAGCGCTAATAGCTGCTATTTAGCATATCAAATGTTGTATGAACTTAAATCCATTTAGTGCGAATACAAGTTATTATTACTTGCGCAATTGCGGCAAAGTTAGTTAACAATAATTTATTTCCTAAACAGTATTGACGAATTGATTACATTATCTCCTAAGTTTCATTAAAGTAGAATTATTTTAAAAGTGTGCATCTATACTGGTAAAGTTTTTGTATAAAAACTTTAAAACTTAAAAAGGATGGACATAATATATAAAGTGGGTACATTAGGTAAGAGATAAATAGCGCTAATAGCTGCTATTTAGCATATCAAATGTTGTATGAACTTAAATCCATTTAGTGCGAATACAAGTTATTATTACTTGCGCAATTGCTGCAAAGTTAGTTAATAATAATTTATTTCCTAAACAGTATTGATGAATTGATTATATTATCTCCTAAGTTTAATTAAAGTAGAATTATTTTAAAAGTGTGCATCTATACTGGTAAAGTTTTTGTATAAGAACTTTAAAACTTAAAAAGGATGGAGATAATATATAAAGTGGGTACATTAGGTAAGAGATAAATAGCGCTAATAGCTGCTATTTAGCATATCAAATGTTGTATGAACTTAAATCCATTTAGTGCGAATACAAGTTATTATTACTTGCGCAATTGCTTCAAAGTTAGTTAACAATAATTTATTTCCTAAACAGTATTGACGAATTGATTACATTATCTTCTAAGTTTAATTAAAGTAGAATTATTTTAAAAGTGTGCATCTATACTGGTAAAGTTTTTGTATAAAAACTTTAAAACTTAAAAAGGATGGACATAATATATAAAGTGGGTACGTTAGGTAAGAGATAAATAGCGCTAATAGCTGCTATTTAGCATATCAAATGTTGTATGAACTTAAATCCATTTAGTGCGAATACAAGTTATTATTACTTGCGCAATTGCTGCAAAGTTAGTTAATAATAATTTATTTCCTGAACAGTATTGATGAATTGATTATATTATCTCCTAAGTTTAATTAAAGTAGAATTATTTTGAAAGTGTGCATCTATACTGGTAAAGTTTTTGTATAAGAACTTTAAAACTTAAAAAGAATGGAGATAATATATAAAGTGGGTACATTACGTAAGAGATAAATAGCGCTAATAGCTGCTATTTAGCATATCAAATGTTGTATGAACTTAAATCCATTTAGTGCGAATACAAGTTATTAATACTTGCGCAATTGCTGCAAAGTTAGTTAATAATAATTTATTTCCTAAACAGTATTGATGAATTGATTATATTCCTCCTAAGTTTAATTAAAGTAGAATTATTTTAAAAGTGTGCATCTATACTGGTAAAGTTTAGTATAAGAACTTTAAAACTTAAAATGGATGGAGATAATATATAAAGTGGGTACATTAGGTAAGAGATAAATAGCGCTAATAGCTGCTATTTAGCATATCAAATGTTGTATGAACTTAAATCCATTTAGTGCGAATACAAGTTATTAATTCTTGCGCAATTGCTGCAAAGTTAGTTAATAATAATTTATTTCCTAAACAGTATTGATGAATTGATTATATTCCTCCTAAGTTTAATTAAAGTAGAATTATTTTAAAAGTGTGCATCTATACTGGTAAAGTTTAGTATAAGAACTTTAAAACTTAAAATGGATGGAGATAATATATAAAGTGGGTACATTAGGTAAGAGATAAATAGCGCTAATAGCTGCTATTTAGCATATCAAATGTTGTATGAACTTAAATCCATTTAGTGCGAATACAAGTTATTATTTCTTGCGCAATTGCTGCAAAGTTAGTTAATAATAATTTATTTCCTAAACAGTATTGATGAATTGATTATATTATCTCCTAAGTTTAATTAAAGTAGAATTATTTTAAAAGTGTGCATCTATACTTGTAAAGTTTTTGTATAAAAATTTTAAACTTAAAAAGGATGGACATAATATATAAAGTGGGTACGTTAGGTAAGAGATAAATAGCGCTAATAGCTGCTATTTAGCATATCAAATGTTGTATGAACTTAAATCCATTTAGTACGAATACAAGTTATTATTACTTGCGCAATTGCTGCAAAGTTAGTTAATAATAATTTATTTCCTAAACAGTATTGATGAATTGATTATATTCCTCCTAAGTTTAATTAAAGTAGAATTATTTTAAAAGTGTGCATCTATACTGGTAAAGTTTAGTATAAGAACTTTAAAACTTAAAAAGGATGGAGATAATATATAAAGTGGGTACATTAGGTAAGAGCTAAATAGCGCTAATAGCTGCTATTTAGCATATCAAATGTTGTATGAACTTAAATCCATTTAGTGCGAATACAAGTTATTATTACTTGCGCAATTGCGGCAAAGTTAGTTAACAATAATTTATTTCCTAAACAGTATTGACGAATTGATTACATTATCTCCTAAGTTTCATTAAAGTAGAATTATTTTTAAAGTGTGCATCTATACTGGTAAAGTTTTTGTATAAAAACTTTAAAACTTAAAAAGGATGGACATAATATATAAAGTGGGTACATTAGGTAAGAGATAAATAGCGCTAATAGCTGCTATTTAGCATATCAAATGTTGTATGAACTTAAATCCATTTAGTGCGAATACAAGTTATTATTACTTGCGCAATTGCTGCAAAGTTAGTTAATAATAATTTATTTCCTAAACAGTATTGATGAATTGATTATATTATCTCCTAAGTTTAATTAAAGTAGAATTATTTTAAAAGTGTGCATCTATACTGGTAAAGTTTTTGTATAAGAACTTTAAAACTTAAAAAGGATGGAGATAATATATAAAGTGGGTACATTAGGTAAGAGATAAATAGCGCTAATAGCTGCTATTTAGCATATCAAATGTTGTATGAACTTAAATCCATTTAGTGCGAATACAAGTTATTATTACTTGCGCAATTGCTTCAAAGTTAGTTAACAATAATTTATTTCCTAAACAGTATTGACGAATTGATTACATTATCTTCTAAGTTTAATTAAAGTAGAATTATTTTAAAAGTGTGCATCTATACTGGTAAAGTTTTTGTATAAAAACTTTAAAACTTAAAAAGGATGGACATAATATATAAAGTGGGTACGTTAGGTAAGAGATAAATAGCGCTAATAGCTGCTATTTAGCATATCAAATGTTGTATGAACTTAAATCCATTTAGTGCGAATACAAGTTATTATTACTTGCGCAATTGCTGCAAAGTTAGTTAATAATAATTTATTTCCTAAACAGTATTGATGAATTGATTATATTATCTCCTAAGTTTAATTAAAGTAGAATTATTTTAAAAGTGTGCATCTATACTGGTAAAGTTTAGTATAAGAACTTTAAAACTTAAAAAGGATGGAGATAATATATAAAGTGGGTACATTAGGTAAGAGATAAATAGCGCTAATAGCTGCTATTTAGCATATCAAATGTTGTATGAACTTAAATCCATTTAGTGCGAATACAAGTTATTATTACTTGCGCAATTGCTGCAAAGTTAGTTAATAATAATTTATTTCCTAAACAGTATTGATGAATTGATTATATTATCTCCTAAGTTTAATTAAAGTAGAATTATTTTAAAAGTGTGCATCTACACTGGTAAAGTTTTTGTATAAAAACTTTAAAACTTAAAAAGGATGGACATAATATATAAAGTGGGTACGTTAGGTAAGAGATAAATAGCGCTAATAGCTGCTATTTAGCATATCAAATGTTGTATGAACTTAAATCCATTTAGTGCGAATACAAGTTATTATTACTTGCGCAATTGCTGCAAAGTTAGTTAATAATAATTTATTTCCTAAACAGTATTGATGAATTGATTATATTATCTCCTAAGTTTAATTAAAGTAGAATTATTTTAAAAGTGTGCATCTATACTGGTAAAGTTTTTGTATAAAAACTTTAAAACTTAAAAAGGATGGACATAATATATAAAGTGGGTACGTTAGGTAAGAGATAAATAGCGCTAATAGCTGCTATTTAGCATATCAAATGTTGTATGAACTTAAATCCATTTAGTGCGAATACAAGTTATTATTACTTGCGCAATTGCTGCAAAGTTAGTTAATAATAATTTATTTCCTAAACAGTATTGATGAATTGATTATATTATCTCCTAAGTTTAATTAAAGTAGAATTATTTTAAAAGTGCGCATCTATACTGGTAAAGTTTTTGTATAAGAACTTTAAAACTTAAAAAGGATGGAGATAATATATAAAGTGGGTACATTAGGTAAGAGATATATAGCGGTAATAGCTGCTATTTAGCATATCAAATATTGTATGAACTTAAATCCATTTAGTGCGAATACAAGTTATTGTTACTTGCGCAATTGCTGCAAAGTTAGTTAACAATAATTTATTTCCTAAACAGTATTGACGAATTGATTACATTATCTCCTAAGTTTCATTAAAGTAGAATTATTTTAAAAGTGTGCATCTATACTTGTAAAGTTTTTGTATAAGAACTTTAAAAAGGATGGACATAATATATAAAGTGGGTACATTAGGTAAGAGATAAATAGCGCTAATAGCTGCTATTTAGCATATCAAATGTTGTATGAACTTAAATCCATTTAGTGCGAATACAAGTTATTATTACTTGCGCAATTGCTGTAAAGTTAGTTAATAAGAATTTATTTCCTAAACAGTATTGATGAATTGATTATATTCCTCCTAAGTTTAATTAAAGTAGAATTATTTTAAAAGTGTGCATCTATACTGGTAAAGTTTTTGTATAAGAACTTTAAAACTTAAAATGGATGGAGATAATATATAAAGTGGGTACATTAGGTAAGAGATAAATAGCGCTAATAGCTGCTATTTAGCATATCAAATGTTGTATGAACTTAAATCCATTTAGTGCGAATACAAGTTATTATTACTTGCGCAATTGCGGCAAAGTTAGTTAACAATAATTTATTTCCTAAACAGTATTGACGAATTGATTACATTATCTCCTAAGTTTAATTAAAGTAGAATTATTTTAAAAGTGTGCATCTATACTGGTAAAGTTTTTGTATAAAAACTTTAAAACTTAAAAAGGATGGACATAATATATAAAGTGGGTACATTAGGTAAGAGATAAATAGCGCTAATAGCTGCTATTTAGCATATCAAATGTTGTATGAACTTAAATCCATTTAGTGCGAATACAAGTTATTATTACTTGCGCAATTGCTGCAAAGTTAGTTAACAATAATTTATTTCCTAAACAGTATTGACGAATTGATTACATTATCTCCTAAGTTTAATTAAAGTAGAATTATTTTAAAAGTGTGCATCTATACTGGTAAAGTTTAGTATAAGAACTTTAAAACTTAAAAAGGATGGAGATAATATATAAAGTGGGTACATTAGGTAAGAGATAAACAGCCCTAATAGCTGCTATTTAGCATATTAAATGTTGTATGAACTTAAATCCATTTAGTACGAATACAAGTTATTATTACTTGCGCAATTGCTGCAAAGTTAGTTAATAATAATTTATTTCCTAAACAGTATTGATGAATTGATTATATTCCTCCTAAGTTTAATTAAAGTAGAATTATTTTAAAAGTGTGCATCTATACTGGTAAAGTTTAGTATAAGAACTTTAAAACTTAAAAAGGATGGAGATAATATATAAAGTGGGTACATTAGGTAAGAGATAAATAGCGCTAATAGCTGCTATTTAGCATATCAAATGTTGTATGAACTTAAATCCATTTAGTGCGAATACAAGTTATTATTACTTGCGCAATTGCTTCAAAGTTAGTTAACAATAATTTATTTCCTAAACAGTATTGACGAATTGATTACATTATCTCCTAAGTTTCATTAAAGTAGAATTATTTTAAAAGTGTGCATCTATACTGGTAAAGTTTTTGTATAAAAACTTTAAAACTTAAAAAGGATGGACATAATATATAAAGTGGGTACATTAGGTAAGAGATAAATAGCGCTAATAGCTGCTATTTAGCATATCAAATGTTGTATGAACTTAAATCCATTTAGTGCGAATACAAGTTATTATTACTTGCGCAATTGCTGCAAAGTTAGTTAATAATAATTTATTTCCTAAACAGTATTGATGAATTGATTATATTATCTCCTAAGTTTAATTAAAGTAGAATTATTTTAAAAGTGTGCATCTATACTGGTAAAGTTTTTGTATAAGAACTTTAAAACTTAAAAAGGATGGAGATAATATATAAAGTGGGTACATTAGGTAAGAGATAAATAGCGCTAATAGCTGCTATTTAGCATATCAAATGTTGTATGAACTTAAATCCATTTAGTGCGAATACAAGTTATTATTACTTGCGCAATTGCTTCAAAGTTAGTTAACAATAATTTATTTCCTAAACAGTATTGACGAATTGATTACATTATCTTCTAAGTTTAATTAAAGTAGAATTATTTTAAAAGTGTGCATCTATACTGGTAAAGTTTTTGTATAAAAACTTTAAAACTTAAAAAGGATGGACATAATATATAAAGTGGGTACGTTAGGTAAGAGATAAATAGCGCTAATAGCTGCTATTTAGCATATCAAATGTTGTATGAACTTAAATCCATTTAGTGCGAATACAAGTTATTATTACTTGCGCAATTGCTGCAAAGTTAGTTAATAATAATTTATTTCCTGAACAGTATTGATGAATTGATTATATTATCTCCTAAGTTTAATTAAAGTAGAATTATTTTGAAAGTGTGCATCTATACTGGTAAAGTTTTTGTATAAGAACTTTAAAACTTAAAAAGAATGGAGATAATATATAAAGTGGGTACATTACGTAAGAGATAAATAGCGCTAATAGCTGCTATTTAGCATATCAAATGTTGTATGAACTTAAATCCATTTAGTGCGAATACAAGTTATTAATACTTGCGCAATTGCTGCAAAGTTAGTTAATAATAATTTATTTCCTGAACAGTATTGATGAATTGATTATATTATCTCCTAAGTTTAATTAAAGTAGAATTATTTTGAAAGTGTGCATCTATACTGGTAAAGTTTTTGTATAAGAACTTTAAAACTTAAAAAGAATGGAGATAATATATAAAGTGGGTACATTACGTAAGAGATAAATAGCGCTAATAGCTGCTATTTAGCATATCAAATGTTGTATGAACTTAAATCCATTTAGTGCGAATACAAGTTATTATTACTTGCGCAATTGCTGCAAAGTTAGTTAATAATAATTTATTTCCTAAACAGTATTGATGAATTGATTATATTATCTCCTAAGTTTAATTAAAGTAGAATTATTTTAAAAGTGTGCATCTATACTGGTAAAGTTTTTGTATAAGAACTTTAAAACTTAAAAAGGATGGAGATAATATATAAAGTGGGTACATTAGGTAAGAGATAAATAGCGCTAATAGCTGCTATTTAGCATATCAAATGTTGTATGAACTTAAATCCATTTAGTGCGAATACAAGTTATTATTACTTGCGCAATTGCTTCAAAGTTAGTTAACAATAATTTATTTCCTAAACAGTATTGACGAATTGATTACATTATCTTCTAAGTTTAATTAAAGTAGAATTATTTTAAAAGTGTGCATCTATACTGGTAAAGTTTTTGTATAAAAACTTTAAAACTTAAAAAGGATGGACATAATATATAAAGTGGGTACGTTAGGTAAGAGATAAATAGCGCTAATAGCTGCTATTTAGCATATCAAATGTTGTATGAACTTAAATCCATTTAGTGCGAATACAAGTTATTATTACTTGCGCAATTGCTGCAAAGTTAGTTAATAATAATTTATTTCCTGAACAGTATTGATGAATTGATTATATTATCTCCTAAGTTTAATTAAAGTAGAATTATTTTGAAAGTGTGCATCTATACTGGTAAAGTTTTTGTATAAGAACTTTAAAACTTAAAAAGAATGGAGATAATATATAAAGTGGGTACATTACGTAAGAGATAAATAGCGCTAATAGCTGCTATTTAGCATATCAAATGTTGTATGAACTTAAATCCATTTAGTGCGAATACAAGTTATTAATACTTGCGCAATTGCTGCAAAGTTAGTTAATAATAATTTATTTCCTAAACAGTATTGATGAATTGATTATATTCCTCCTAAGTTTAATTAAAGTAGAATTATTTTAAAAGTGTGCATCTATACTGGTAAAGTTTAGTATAAGAACTTTAAAACTTAAAATGGATGGAGATAATATATAAAGTGGGTACATTAGGTAAGAGATAAATAGCGCTAATAGCTGCTATTTAGCATATCAAATGTTGTATGAACTTAAATCCATTTAGTGCGAATACAAGTTATTAATTCTTGCGCAATTGCTGCAAAGTTAGTTAATAATAATTTATTTCCTAAACAGTATTGATGAATTGATTATATTCCTCCTAAGTTTAATTAAAGTAGAATTATTTTAAAAGTGTGCATCTATACTGGTAAAGTTTAGTATAAGAACTTTAAAACTTAAAATGGATGGAGATAATATATAAAGTGGGTACATTAGGTAAGAGATAAATAGCGCTAATAGCTGCTATTTAGCATATCAAATGTTGTATGAACTTAAATCCATTTAGTGCGAATACAAGTTATTATTTCTTGCGCAATTGCTGCAAAGTTAGTTAATAATAATTTATTTCCTAAACAGTATTGATGAATTGATTATATTATCTCCTAAGTTTAATTAAAGTAGAATTATTTTAAAAGTGTGCATCTATACTTGTAAAGTTTTTGTATAAAAATTTTAAACTTAAAAAGGATGGACATAATATATAAAGTGGGTACGTTAGGTAAGAGATAAATAGCGCTAATAGCTGCTATTTAGCATATCAAATGTTGTATGAACTTAAATCCATTTAGTACGAATACAAGTTATTATTACTTGCGCAATTGCTGCAAAGTTAGTTAATAATAATTTATTTCCTAAACAGTATTGATGAATTGATTATATTCCTCCTAAGTTTAATTAAAGTAGAATTATTTTAAAAGTGTGCATCTATACTGGTAAAGTTTAGTATAAGAACTTTAAAACTTAAAAAGGATGGAGATAATATATAAAGTGGGTACATTAGGTAAGAGCTAAATAGCGCTAATAGCTGCTATTTAGCATATCAAATGTTGTATGAACTTAAATCCATTTAGTGCGAATACAAGTTATTATTACTTGCGCAATTGCGGCAAAGTTAGTTAACAATAATTTATTTCCTAAACAGTATTGACGAATTGATTACATTATCTCCTAAGTTTCATTAAAGTAGAATTATTTTTAAAGTGTGCATCTATACTGGTAAAGTTTTTGTATAAAAACTTTAAAACTTAAAAAGGATGGACATAATATATAAAGTGGGTACATTAGGTAAGAGATAAATAGCGCTAATAGCTGCTATTTAGCATATCAAATGTTGTATGAACTTAAATCCATTTAGTGCGAATACAAGTTATTATTACTTGCGCAATTGCTGCAAAGTTAGTTAATAATAATTTATTTCCTAAACAGTATTGATGAATTGATTATATTATCTCCTAAGTTTAATTAAAGTAGAATTATTTTAAAAGTGTGCATCTATACTGGTAAAGTTTTTGTATAAGAACTTTAAAACTTAAAAAGGATGGAGATAATATATAAAGTGGGTACATTAGGTAAGAGATAAATAGCGCTAATAGCTGCTATTTAGCATATCAAATGTTGTATGAACTTAAATCCATTTAGTGCGAATACAAGTTATTATTACTTGCGCAATTGCTTCAAAGTTAGTTAACAATAATTTATTTCCTAAACAGTATTGACGAATTGATTACATTATCTTCTAAGTTTAATTAAAGTAGAATTATTTTAAAAGTGTGCATCTATACTGGTAAAGTTTTTGTATAAAAACTTTAAAACTTAAAAAGGATGGACATAATATATAAAGTGGGTACGTTAGGTAAGAGATAAATAGCGCTAATAGCTGCTATTTAGCATATCAAATGTTGTATGAACTTAAATCCATTTAGTGCGAATACAAGTTATTATTACTTGCGCAATTGCTGCAAAGTTAGTTAATAATAATTTATTTCCTAAACAGTATTGATGAATTGATTATATTATCTCCTAAGTTTAATTAAAGTAGAATTATTTTAAAAGTGTGCATCTATACTGGTAAAGTTTAGTATAAGAACTTTAAAACTTAAAAAGGATGGAGATAATATATAAAGTGGGTACATTAGGTAAGAGATAAATAGCGCTAATAGCTGCTATTTAGCATATCAAATGTTGTATGAACTTAAATCCATTTAGTGCGAATACAAGTTATTATTACTTGCGCAATTGCTGCAAAGTTAGTTAATAATAATTTATTTCCTAAACAGTATTGATGAATTGATTATATTATCTCCTAAGTTTAATTAAAGTAGAATTATTTTAAAAGTGTGCATCTACACTGGTAAAGTTTTTGTATAAAAACTTTAAAACTTAAAAAGGATGGACATAATATATAAAGTGGGTACGTTAGGTAAGAGATAAATAGCGCTAATAGCTGCTATTTAGCATATCAAATGTTGTATGAACTTAAATCCATTTAGTGCGAATACAAGTTATTATTACTTGCGCAATTGCTGCAAAGTTAGTTAATAATAATTTATTTCCTAAACAGTATTGATGAATTGATTATATTATCTCCTAAGTTTAATTAAAGTAGAATTATTTTAAAAGTGTGCATCTATACTGGTAAAGTTTTTGTATAAAAACTTTAAAACTTAAAAAGGATGGACATAATATATAAAGTGGGTACGTTAGGTAAGAGATAAATAGCGCTAATAGCTGCTATTTAGCATATCAAATGTTGTATGAACTTAAATCCATTTAGTGCGAATACAAGTTATTATTACTTGCGCAATTGCTGCAAAGTTAGTTAATAATAATTTATTTCCTAAACAGTATTGATGAATTGATTATATTATCTCCTAAGTTTAATTAAAGTAGAATTATTTTAAAAGTGCGCATCTATACTGGTAAAGTTTTTGTATAAGAACTTTAAAACTTAAAAAGGATGGAGATAATATATAAAGTGGGTACATTAGGTAAGAGATATATAGCGGTAATAGCTGCTATTTAGCATATCAAATATTGTATGAACTTAAATCCATTTAGTGCGAATACAAGTTATTGTTACTTGCGCAATTGCTGCAAAGTTAGTTAACAATAATTTATTTCCTAAACAGTATTGACGAATTGATTACATTATCTCCTAAGTTTCATTAAAGTAGAATTATTTTAAAAGTGTGCATCTATACTTGTAAAGTTTTTGTATAAGAACTTTAAAAAGGATGGACATAATATATAAAGTGGGTACATTAGGTAAGAGATAAATAGCGCTAATAGCTGCTATTTAGCATATCAAATGTTGTATGAACTTAAATCCATTTAGTGCGAATACAAGTTATTATTACTTGCGCAATTGCTGTAAAGTTAGTTAATAAGAATTTATTTCCTAAACAGTATTGATGAATTGATTATATTCCTCCTAAGTTTAATTAAAGTAGAATTATTTTAAAAGTGTGCATCTATACTGGTAAAGTTTTTGTATAAGAACTTTAAAACTTAAAATGGATGGAGATAATATATAAAGTGGGTACATTAGGTAAGAGATAAATAGCGCTAATAGCTGCTATTTAGCATATCAAATGTTGTATGAACTTAAATCCATTTAGTGCGAATACAAGTTATTATTACTTGCGCAATTGCGGCAAAGTTAGTTAACAATAATTTATTTCCTAAACAGTATTGACGAATTGATTACATTATCTCCTAAGTTTAATTAAAGTAGAATTATTTTAAAAGTGTGCATCTATACTGGTAAAGTTTTTGTATAAAAACTTTAAAACTTAAAAAGGATGGACATAATATATAAAGTGGGTACATTAGGTAAGAGATAAATAGCGCTAATAGCTGCTATTTAGCATATCAAATGTTGTATGAACTTAAATCCATTTAGTGCGAATACAAGTTATTATTACTTGCGCAATTGCTGCAAAGTTAGTTAACAATAATTTATTTCCTAAACAGTATTGACGAATTGATTACATTATCTCCTAAGTTTAATTAAAGTAGAATTATTTTAAAAGTGTGCATCTATACTGGTAAAGTTTAGTATAAGAACTTTAAAACTTAAAAAGGATGGAGATAATATATAAAGTGGGTACATTAGGTAAGAGATAAACAGCCCTAATAGCTGCTATTTAGCATATTAAATGTTGTATGAACTTAAATCCATTTAGTGCGAATACAAGTTATTATTACTTGCGCAATTGCTGCAAAGTTAGTTAATAATAATTTATTTCCTAAACAGTATTGATGAATTGATTATATTCCTCCTAAGTTTAATTAAAGTAGAATTATTTTAAAAGTGTGCATCTATACTGTTAAAGTTTAGTATAAGAACTTTAAAACTTAAAAAGGATGGAGATAATATATAAAGTGGGTACATTAGGTAAGAGATAAATAGCGCTAATAGCTGCTATTTAGCATGTCAAATGTTGTATGAACTTAAATCCATTTAGTGCGAATACAAGTTATTATTACTTGCGCAATTGCTGCAAAGTTAGTTAATAATAATTTATTTCCTGAACAGTATTGATGAATTGATTATATTATCTCCTAAGTTTAATTAAAGTAGAATTATTTTAAAAGTGTGCATCTACACTGGTAAAGTTTTTGTATAAAAACTTTAAAACTTAAAAAGGATGGACATAATATATAAAGTGGGTACGTTAGGTAAGAGATAAATAGCGCTAATAGCTGCTATTTAGCATATCAAATGTTGTATGAACTTAAATCCATTTAGTGCGAATACAAGTTATTATTACTTGCGCAATTGCTGCAAAGTTAGTTAATAATAATTTATTTCCTAAACAGTATTGATGAATTGATTATATTATCTCCTAAGTTTAATTAAAGTAGAATTATTTTAAAAGTGCGCATCTATACTGGTAAAGTTTTTTATAAGAACTTTAAAACTTAAAAAGGATGGAGATAATATATAAAGTGGGTACATTAGGTAAGAGATATATAGCGGTAATAGCTGCTATTTAGCATATCAAATATTGTATGAACTTAAATCCATTTAGTGCGAATACAAGTTATTGTTACTTGCGCAATTGCTGCAAAGTTAGTTAACAATAATTTATTTCCTAAACAGTATTGACGAATTGATTACATTATCTCCTAAGTTTCATTAAAGTAGAATTATTTTAAAAGTGTGCATCTATACTTGTAAAGTTTTTGTATAAGAACTTTAAAAAGGATGGACATAATATATAAAGTGGGTACATTAGGTAAGAGATAAATAGCGCTAATAGCTGCTATTTAGCATATCAAATGTTGTATGAACTTAAATCCATTTAGTGCGAATACAAGTTATTGCGCAATTGCTGCAAAGTTAGTTAATAAGAATTTATTTCCTAAACAGTATTGATGAATTGATTATATTCCTCCTAAGTTTAATTAAAGTAGAATTATTTTAAAAGTGTGCATCTATACTGGTAAAGTTTAGTATAAGAACTTTAAAACTTAAAAAGGATGGAGATAATATATAAAGTGGGTACATTAGGTAAGAGACAAATAGCGCTAATAGCTGCTATTTAGCATATCAAATGTTGTATGAACTTAAATCCATTTAGTTTTGTATAAGTTAGTTTGTATAGTATATTTAGTGTGCATCTATACTGGTAAAGTTTTTGTATAAAAACTTTAAAACTTAAAAAGGATGGACATAATATATAAAGTGGGTACATTAGGTAAGAGATAAATAGCGCTAATAGCTGCTATTTAGCATATCAAATGTTGTATGAACTTAAATCCATTTAGTGCGAATACAAGTTATTATTACTTGCGCAATTGCTGCAAAGTTAGTTAACAATAATTTATTTCCTAAACAGTATTGACGAATTGATTACATTATCTCCTAAGTTTAATTAAAGTAGAATTATTTTAAAAGTGTGCATCTATACTGGTAAAGTTTAGTATAAGAACTTTAAAACTTAAAAAGGATGGAGATAATATATAAAGTGGGTACATTAGGTAAGAGATAAACAGCCCTAATAGCTGCTATTTAGCATATTAAATGTTGTATGAACTTAAATCCATTTAGTGCGAATACAAGTTATTATTACTTGCGCAATTGCTGCAAAGTTAGTTAATAATAATTTATTTCCTAAACAGTATTGATGAATTGATTATATTCCTCCTAAGTTTAATTAAAGTAGAATTATTTTAAAAGTGTGCATCTATACTGTTAAAGTTTAGTATAAGAACTTTAAAACTTAAAAAGGATGGAGATAATATATAAAGTGGGTACATTAGGTAAGAGATAAATAGCGCTAATAGCTGCTATTTAGCATGTCAAATGTTGTATGAACTTAAATCCATTTAGTGCGAATACAAGTTATTATTACTTGCGCAATTGCTGCAAAGTTAGTTAATAATAATTTATTTCCTGAACAGTATTGATGAATTGATTATATTATCTCCTAAGTTTAATTAAAGTAGAATTATTTTGAAAGTGTGCATCTATACTGGTAAAGTTTTTGTATAAGAACTTTAAAACTTAAAAAGAATGGAGATAATATATAAAGTGGGTACATTACGTAAGAGATAAATAGCGCTAATAGCTGCTATTTAGCATATCAAATGTTGTATGACTTAAATCCATTTAGTGCGAATACAAGTTATTATTACTTGCGCAATTGCTGCAAAGTTAGTTAATAATAATTTATTTCCTAAACAGTATTGACGAATTGATTACATTATCTCCTAAGTTTAATTAAAGTAGAATTATTTTAAAAGTGTGCATCTATACTGGTAAAGTTTAGTATAAGAACTTTAAAACTTAAAAAGGATGGAAATAATATATAAAGTGGGTACATTAGGTAAGAGATAAATAGCGCTAATAGCTGCTATTTAGCATATCAAATGTTATATGAACTTAAATCCATTTAGTGCGAATACAAGTTATTATTACTTGCGCAATTGCTGCAAAGTTAGTTAACAATAATTTATTTCCTAAACAGTATTGACGAATTGATTACATTATCTCCTAAGTTTAATTAAAGTAGAATTATTTTAAAAGTGTGCATCTATACTGGTAAAGTTTTTGTATAAGAACTTTAAAACTTAAAAAGGATGGAGATAATATATAAAGTGGGTACATTAGGTAAGAGATAAATAGCGCTAATAGCTGCTATTTAGCATATCAAATGTTGTATGAACTTAAATCCATTTAGTGCGAATACAAGTTATTAATACTTGCGCAATTGCTGCAAAGTTAGTTAATAATAATTTATTTCCTAAACAGTATTGATGAATTGATTATATTCCTCCTAAGTTTAATTAAAGTAGAATTATTTTAAAAGTGTGCATCTATACTGGTAAAGTTTAGTATAAGAACTTTAAAACTTAAAATGGATGGAGATAATATATAAAGTGGGTACATTAGGTAAGAGATAAATAGCGCTAATAGCTGCTATTTAGCATATCAAATGTTGTATGAACTTAAATCCATTTAGTGCGAATACAAGTTATTATTTCTTGCGCAATTGCTGCAAAGTTAGTTAATAATAATTTATTTCCTAAACAGTATTGATGAATTGATTATATTATCTCCTAAGTTTAATTAAAGTAGAATTATTTTAAAAGTGTGCATCTATACTTGTAAAGTTTTTGTATAAAAATTTTAAACTTAAAAAGGATGGACATAATATATAAAGTGGGTACGTTAGGTAAGAGATAAATAGCGCTAATAGCTGCTATTTAGCATATCAAATGTTGTATGAACTTAAATCCATTTAGTACGAATACAAGTTATTATTACTTGCGCAATTGCTGCAAAGTTAGTTAATAATAATTTATTTCCTAAACAGTATTGATGAATTGATTATATTCCTCCTAAGTTTAATTAAAGTAGAATTATTTTAAAAGTGTGCATCTATACTGGTAAAGTTTAGTATAAGAACTTTAAAACTTAAAAAGGATGGAGATAATATATAAAGTGGGTACATTAGGTAAGAGCTAAATAGCGCTAATAGCTGCTATTTAGCATATCAAATGTTGTATGAACTTAAATCCATTTAGTGCGAATACAAGTTATTATTACTTGCGCAATTGCGGCAAAGTTAGTTAACAATAATTTATTTCCTAAACAGTATTGACGAATTGATTACATTATCTCCTAAGTTTCATTAAAGTAGAATTATTTTAAAAGTGTGCATCTATACTGGTAAAGTTTTTGTATAAAAACTTTAAAACTTAAAAAGGATGGACATAATATATAAAGTGGGTACATTAGGTAAGAGATAAATAGCGCTAATAGCTGCTATTTAGCATATCAAATGTTGTATGAACTTAAATCCATTTAGTGCGAATACAAGTTATTATTACTTGCGCAATTGCTGCAAAGTTAGTTAATAATAATTTATTTCCTAAACAGTATTGATGAATTGATTATATTATCTCCTAAGTTTAATTAAAGTAGAATTATTTTAAAAGTGTGCATCTATACTGGTAAAGTTTTTGTATAAGAACTTTAAAACTTAAAAAGGATGGAGATAATATATAAAGTGGGTACATTAGGTAAGAGATAAATAGCGCTAATAGCTGCTATTTAGCATATCAAATGTTGTATGAACTTAAATCCATTTAGTGCGAATACAAGTTATTATTACTTGCGCAATTGCTTCAAAGTTAGTTAACAATAATTTATTTCCTAAACAGTATTGACGAATTGATTACATTATCTTCTAAGTTTAATTAAAGTAGAATTATTTTAAAAGTGTGCATCTATACTGGTAAAGTTTTTGTATAAAAACTTTAAAACTTAAAAAGGATGGACATAATATATAAAGTGGGTACGTTAGGTAAGAGATAAATAGCGCTAATAGCTGCTATTTAGCATATCAAATGTTGTATGAACTTAAATCCATTTAGTGCGAATACAAGTTATTATTACTTGCGCAATTGCTGCAAAGTTAGTTAATAATAATTTATTTCCTAAACAGTATTGATGAATTGATTATATTATCTCCTAAGTTTAATTAAAGTAGAATTATTTTAAAAGTGTGCATCTATACTGGTAAAGTTTAGTATAAGAACTTTAAAACTTAAAAAGGATGGAGATAATATATAAAGTGGGTACATTAGGTAAGAGATAAATAGCGCTAATAGCTGCTATTTAGCATATCAAATGTTGTATGAACTTAAATCCATTTAGTGCGAATACAAGTTATTATTACTTGCGCAATTGCTGCAAAGTTAGTTAATAATAATTTATTTCCTAAACAGTATTGATGAATTGATTATATTATCTCCTAAGTTTAATTAAAGTAGAATTATTTTAAAAGTGTGCATCTACACTGGTAAAGTTTTTGTATAAAAACTTTAAAACTTAAAAAGGATGGACATAATATATAAAGTGGGTACGTTAGGTAAGAGATAAATAGCGCTAATAGCTGCTATTTAGCATATCAAATGTTGTATGAACTTAAATCCATTTAGTGCGAATACAAGTTATTATTACTTGCGCAATTGCTGCAAAGTTAGTTAATAATATTTTATTTCCTAAACAGTATTGATGAATTGATTATATTATCTCCTAAGTTTAATTAAAGTAGAATTATTTTAAAAGTGTGCATCTATACTGGTAAAGTTTTTGTATAAAAACTTTAAAACTTAAAAAGGATGGACATAATATATAAAGTGGGTACGTTAGGTAAGAGATAAATAGCGCTAATAGCTGCTATTTAGCATATCAAATGTTGTATGAACTTAAATCCATTTAGTGCGAATACAAGTTATTATTACTTGCGCAATTGCTGCAAAGTTAGTTAATAATAATTTATTTCCTAAACAGTATTGATGAATTGATTATATTATGTCCTAAGTTTAATTAAAGTAGAATTATTTTAAAAGTGCGCATCTATACTGGTAAAGTTTTTGTATAAGAACTTTAAAACTTAAAAAGGATGGAGATAATATATAAAGTGGGTACATTAGGTAAGAGATATATAGCGGTAATAGCTGCTATTTAGCATATCAAATATTGTATGAACTTAAATCCATTTAGTGCGAATACAAGTTATTGTTACTTGCGCAATTGCTGCAAAGTTAGTTAACAATAATTTATTTCCTAAACAGTATTGACGAATTGATTACATTATCTCCTAAGTTTCATTAAAGTAGAATTATTTTAAAAGTGTGCATCTATACTTGTAAAGTTTTTGTATAAGAACTTTAAAAAGGATGGACATAATATATAAAGTGGGTACATTAGGTAAGAGATAAATAGCGCTAATAGCTGCTATTTAGCATATCAAATGTTGTATGAACTTAAATCCATTTAGTGCGAATACAAGTTATTATTACTTGCGCAATTGCTGTAAAGTTAGTTAATAAGAATTTATTTCCTAAACAGTATTGATGAATTGATTATATTCCTCCTAAGTTTAATTAAAGTAGAATTATTTTAAAAGTGTGCATCTATACTGGTAAAGTTTTTGTATAAGAACTTTAAAACTTAAAATGGATGGAGATAATATATAAAGTGGGTACATTAGGTAAGAGATAAATAGCGCTAATAGCTGCTATTTAGCATATCAAATGTTGTATGAACTTAAATCCATTTAGTGCGAATACAAGTTATTATTACTTGCGCAATTGCGGCAAAGTTAGTTAACAATAATTTATTTCCTAAACAGTATTGACGAATTGATTACATTATCTCCTAAGTTTAATTAAAGTAGAATTATTTTAAAAGTGTGCATCTATACTGGTAAAGTTTTTGTATAAAAACTTTAAAACTTAAAAAGGATGGACATAATATATAAAGTGGGTACATTAGGTAAGAGATAAATAGCGCTAATAGCTGCTATTTAGCATATCAAATGTTGTATGAACTTAAATCCATTTAGTGCGAATACAAGTTATTATTACTTGCGCAATTGCTGCAAAGTTAGTTAACAATAATTTATTTCCTAAACAGTATTGACGAATTGATTACATTATCTCCTAAGTTTAATTAAAGTAGAATTATTTTAAAAGTGTGCATCTATACTGGTAAAGTTTAGTATAAGAACTTTAAAACTTAAAAAGGATGGAGATAATATATAAAGTGGGTACATTAGGTAAGAGATAAACAGCCCTAATAGCTGCTATTTAGCATATTAAATGTTGTATGAACTTAAATCCATTTAGTGCGAATACAAGTTATTATTACTTGCGCAATTGCTGCAAAGTTAGTTAATAATAATTTATTTCCTAAACAGTATTGATGAATTGATTATATTCCTCCTAAGTTTAATTAAAGTAGAATTATTTTAAAAGTGTGCATCTATACTGTTAAAGTTTAGTATAAGAACTTTAAAACTTAAAAAGGATGGAGATAATATATAAAGTGGGTACATTAGGTAAGAGATAAATAGCGCTAATAGCTGCTATTTAGCATGTCAAATGTTGTATGAACTTAAATCCATTTAGTGCGAATACAAGTTATTATTACTTGCGCAATTGCTGCAAAGTTAGTTAATAATAATTTATTTCCTGAACAGTATTGATGAATTGATTATATTATCTCCTAAGTTTAATTAAAGTAGAATTATTTTAAAAGTGTGCATCTACACTGGTAAAGTTTTTGTATAAAAACTTTAAAACTTAAAAAGGATGGACATAATATATAAAGTGGGTACGTTAGGTAAGAGATAAATAGCGCTAATAGCTGCTATTTAGCATATCAAATGTTGTATGAACTTAAATCCATTTAGTGCGAATACAAGTTATTATTACTTGCGCAATTGCTGCAAAGTTAGTTAATAATAATTTATTTCCTAAACAGTATTGATGAATTGATTATATTATCTCCTAAGTTTAATTAAAGTAGAATTATTTTAAAAGTGTGCATCTATACTGGTAAAGTTTTTGTATAAAAACTTTAAAACTTAAAAAGGATGGACATAATATATAAAGTGGGTACGTTAGGTAAGAGATAAATAGCGCTAATAGCTGCTATTTAGCATATCAAATGTTGTATGAACTTAAATCCATTTAGTGCGAATACAAGTTATTATTACTTGCGCAATTGCTGCAAAGTTAGTTAATAATAATTTATTTCCTAAACAGTATTGATGAATTGATTATATTATCTCCTAAGTTTAATTAAAGTAGAATTATTTTAAAAGTGCGCATCTATACTGGTAAAGTTTTTGTATAAGAACTTTAAAACTTAAAAAGGATGGAGATAATATATAAAGTGGGTACATTAGGTAAGAGATATATAGCGGTAATAGCTGCTATTTAGCATATCAAATATTGTATGAACTTAAATCCATTTAGTGCGAATACAAGTTATTGTTACTTGCGCAATTGCTGCAAAGTTAGTTAACAATAATTTATTTCCTAAACAGTATTGACGAATTGATTACATTATCTCCTAAGTTTCATTAAAGTAGAATTATTTTAAAAGTGTGCATCTATACTTGTAAAGTTTTTGTATAAGAACTTTAAAAAGGATGGACATAATATATAAAGTGGGTACATTAGGTAAGAGATAAATAGCGCTAATAGCTGCTATTTAGCATATCAAATGTTGTATGAACTTAAATCCATTTAGTGCGAATACAAGTTATTATTACTTGCGCAATTGCTGCAAAGTTAGTTAATAAGAATTTATTTCCTAAACAGTATTGATGAATTGATTATATTCCTCCTAAGTTTAATTAAAGTAGAATTATTTTAAAAGTGTGCATCTATACTGGTAAAGTTTAGTATAAGAACTTTAAAACTTAAAAAGGATGGAGATAATATATAAAGTGGGTACATTAGGTAAGAGACAAATAGCGCTAATAGCTGCTATTTAGCATATCAAATGTTGTATGAACTTAAATCCATTTAGTGCGAATACAAGTTATTATGATTTGCGCAATTGCGGCAAAGTTAGTTAACAATAATTTATTTCCTAAACAGTATTGACGAATTGATTACATTATCTCCTAAGTTTAATTAAAGTAGAATTATTTTAAAAGTGTGCATCTATACTGGTAAAGTTTTTGTATAAAAACTTTAAAACTTAAAAAGGATGGACATAATATATAAAGTGGGTACATTAGGTAAGAGATAAATAGCGCTAATAGCTGCTATTTAGCATATCAAATGTTGTATGAACTTAAATCCATTTAGTGCGAATACAAGTTATTATTACTTGCGCAATTGCTGCAAAGTTAGTTAACAATAATTTATTTCCTAAACAGTATTGACGAATTGATTACATTATCTCCTAAGTTTAATTAAAGTAGAATTATTTTAAAAGTGTGCATCTATACTGGTAAAGTTTAGTATAAGAACTTTAAAACTTAAAAAGGATGGAGATAATATATAAAGTGGGTACATTAGGTAAGAGATAAACAGCCCTAATAGCTGCTATTTAGCATATTAAATGTTGTATGAACTTAAATCCATTTAGTGCGAATACAAGTTATTATTACTTGCGCAATTGCTGCAAAGTTAGTTAATAATAATTTATTTCCTAAACAGTATTGATGAATTGATTATATTCCTCCTAAGTTTAATTAAAGTAGAATTATTTTAAAAGTGTGCATCTATACTGTTAAAGTTTAGTATAAGAACTTTAAAACTTAAAAAGGATGGAGATAATATATAAAGTGGGTACATTAGGTAAGAGATAAATAGCGCTAATAGCTGCTATTTAGCATGTCAAATGTTGTATGAACTTAAATCCATTTAGTGCGAATACAAGTTATTATTACTTGCGCAATTGCTGCAAAGTTAGTTAATAATAATTTATTTCCTGAACAGTATTCATGAATTGATTATATTATCTCCTAAGTTTAATTAAAGTAGAATTATTTTGAAAGTGTGCATCTATACTGGTAAAGTTTTTGTATAAGAACTTTAAAACTTAAAAAGAATGGAGATAATATATAAAGTGGGTACATTACGTAAGAGATAAATAGCGCTAATAGCTGCTATTTAGCATATCAAATGTTGTATGAACTTAAATCCATTTAGTGCGAATACAAGTTATTATTACTTGCGCAATTGCTGCAAAGTTAGTTAATAATAATTTATTTCCTAAACAGTATTGACGAATTGATTACATTATCTCCTAAGTTTAATTAAAGTAGAATTATTTTAAAAGTGTGCATCTATACTGGTAAAGTTTAGTATAAGAACTTTAAAACTTAAAAAGGATGGAAATAATATATAAAGTGGGTACATTAGGTAAGAGATAAATAGCGCTAATAGCTGCTATTTAGCATATCAAATGTTATATGAACTTAAATCCATTTAGTGCGAATACAAGTTATTATTACTTGCGCAATTGCTGCAAAGTTAGTTAACAATAATTTATTTCCTAAACAGTATTGACGAATTGATTACATTATCTCCTAAGTTTAATTAAAGTAGAATTATTTTAAAAGTGTGCATCTATACTGGTAAAGTTTTTGTATAAGAACTTTAAAACTTAAAAAGGATGGAGATAATATATAAAGTGGGTACATTAGGTAAGAGATAAATAGCGCTAATAGCTGCTATTTAGCATATCAAATGTTGTATGAACTTAAATCCATTTAGTGCGAATACAAGTTATTATTACTTGCGCAATTGCTGCAAAGTTAGTTAATAATAATTTATTTCCTAAACAGTATTGACGAATTGATTACGTTATCTCCTAAGTTTAATTAAAGTAGAATTATTTTAAAAGTGTGCATCTATACTGGTAAAGTTTAGTATAAGAACTTTAAAACTTAAAAAGGATGGAGATAATATATAAAGTGGGTACATTAGGTAAGAGACAAATAGCGCTAATAGCTGCTATTTAGCATATCAAATGTTGTATGAACTTAAATCCATTTAGTGCGAATACAAGTTATTATTACTTGCGCAATTGCTGCAAAGTTAGTTAATAATAATTTATTTCCTAAACAGTATTGATGAATTGATTATATTATCTCCTAAGTTTAATTAAAGTAGAATTATTTTGAAAGTGTGCATCTATACTGGTAAAGTTTTTGTATAAGAACTTTAAAACTTAAAAAGAATGGAGATAATATATAAAGTGGGTACATTACGTAAGAGATAAATAGCGCTAATAGCTGCTATTTAGCATATCAAATGTTGTATGAACTTAAATCCATTTAGTGCGAATACAAGTTATTATTACTTGCGCAATTGCTGCAATGTTAGTTAATAATAATTTATTTCCTAAACAGTATTGACGAATTGATTACATTATCTCCTAAGTTTAATTAAAGTAGAATTATTTTAAAAGTGTGCATCTATACTGGTAAAGTTTAGTATAAGAACTTTAAAACTTAAAAAGGATGGAGATAATATATAAAGTGGGTACATTAGGTAAGAGATAAATAGCGCTAATAGCTGCTATTTAGCATATCAAATGTTATATGAACTTAAATCCATTTAGTGCGAATACAAGTTATTATTACTTGCGCAATTGCTGCAAAGTTAGTTAACAATAATTTATTTCCTAAACAGTATTGACGAATTGATTACATTATCTCCTAAGTTTAATTAAAGTAGAATTATTTTAAAAGTGTGCATCTATACTGGTAAAGTTTTTGTATAAAAACTTTAAAACTTAAAAAGGATGGACATAATATATAAAGTGGGTACTTTAGGTAAGAGATAAATAGCGCTAATAGCTGCTATTTAGCATATCAAATGTTGTATGAACTTAAATCCATTTATTGCGAATACAAGTTATTATTACTTGCGCAATTGCTGCAAAGTTAGTTAATAATAATTTATTTCCTAAACAGTATTGATGAATTGATTATATTATCTCCTAAGTTTAATTAAAGTAGAATTATTTTAAAAGTGTGCATCTATACTGGTAAAGTTTTTGTATAAGAACTTTAAAACTTAAAAAGGATGGAGATAATATATAAAGTGGGTACATTAGGTAAGAGATAAATAGCGCTAATAGCTGCTATTTAGCATATCAAATGTTGTATGAACTTAAATCCATTTAGTGCGAATACAAGTTATTATTACTTGCGCAATTGCTTCAAAGTTAGTTAACAATAATTTATTTCCTAAACAGTATTGACGAATTGATTACATTATCTTCTAAGTTTAATTAAAGTAGAATTATTTTAAAAGTGTGCATCTATACTGGTAAAGTTTTTGTATAAAAACTTTAAAACTTAAAAAGGATGGACATAATATATAAAGTGGGTACGTTAGGTAAGAGATAAATAGCGCTAATAGCTGCTATTTAGCATATCAAATGTTGTATGAACTTAAATCCATTTAGTGCGAATACAAGTTATTATTACTTGCTCAATTGCTGCAAAGTTAGTTAATAATAATTTATTTCCTAAACAGTATTGATGAATTGATTATATTATCTCCTAAGTTTAATTAAAGTAGAATTATTTTAAAAGTGTGCATCTATACTGGTAAAGTTTAGTATAAGAACATTAAAACTTAAAATGGATGGAGATAATATATAAAGTGGGTACATTAGGTAAGAGATAAATAGCGCTAATAGCTGCTATTTAGCATATCAAATGTTGTATGAACTTAAATCCATTTAGTGCGAATACAAGTTATTATTTCTTGCGCAATTGCTGCAAAGTTAGTTAATAATAATTTATTTCCTAAACAGTATTGATGAATTGATTATATTATCTCCTAAGTTTAATTAAAGTAGAATTATTTTAAAAGTGTGCATCTATACTGGTAAAGTTTTTGTATAAGAACTTTAAAACTTAAAAAGAATGGAGATAATATATAAAGTGGGTACATTACGTAAGAGATAAATAGCGCTAATAGCTGCTATTTAGCATATCAAATGTTGTATGAACTTAAATCCATTTAGTGCGAATACAAGTTATTATTACTTGCGCAATTGCTGCAATGTTAGTTAATAATAATTTATTTCCTAAACAGTATTGACGAATTGATTACATTATCTCCTAAGTTTAATTAAAGTAGAATTATTTTAAAAGTGTGCATCTATACTGGTAAAGTTTAGTATAAGAACTTTAAAACTTAAAAAGGATGGAGATAATATATAAAGTGGGTACATTAGGTAAGAGATAAATAGCGCTAATAGCTGCTATTTAGCATATCAAATGTTATATGAACTTAAATCCATTTAGTGCGAATACAAGTTATTATTACTTGCGCAATTGCTGCAAAGTTAGTTAACAATAATTTATTTCCTAAACAGTATTGACGAATTGATTACATTATCTCCTAAGTTTAATTAAAGTAGAATTATTTTAAAAGTGTGCATCTATACTGGTAAAGTTTTTGTATAAAAACTTTAAAACTTAAAAAGGATGGACATAATATATAAAGTGGGTACTTTAGGTAAGAGATAAATAGCGCTAATAGCTGCTATTTAGCATATCAAATGTTGTATGAACTTAAATCCATTTATTGCGAATACAAGTTATTATTACTTGCCCAATTGCTGCAAAGTTAGTTAATAATAATTTATTTCCTAAACAGTATTGATGAATTGATTATATTATCTCCTAAGTTTAATTAAAGTAGAATTATTTTAAAAGTGTGCATCTATACTGGTAAAGTTTTTGTATAAGAACTTTAAAACTTAAAAAGGATGGAGATAATATATAAAGTGGGTACATTAGGTAAGAGATAAATAGCGCTAATAGCTGCTATTTAGCATATCAAATGTTGTATGAACTTAAATCCATTTAGTGCGAATACAAGTTATTATTACTTGCGCAATTGCTTCAAAGTTAGTTAACAATAATTTATTTCCTAAACAGTATTGACGAATTGATTACATTATCTTCTAAGTTTAATTAAAGTAGAATTATTTTAAAAGTGTGCATCTATACTGGTAAAGTTTTTGTATAAAAACTTTAAAACTAAAAAGGATGGACATAATATATAAAGTGGGTACGTTAGGTAAGAGATAAATAGCGCTAATAGCTGCTATTTAGCATATCAAATGTTGTATGAACTTAAATCCATTTAGTGCGAATACAAGTTATTATTACTTGCGCAATTGCTGCAAAGTTAGTTAACAATAATTTATTTCCTAAACAGTATTGACGAATTGATTACATTATCTCCTAAGTTTAATTAAAGTAGAATTATTTTAAAAGTGTGCATCTATACTGGTAAAGTTTTTGTATAAGAACTTTAAAACTTAAAAAGGATGGAGATAATATATAAAGTGGGTACATTAGGTAAGAGATAAATAGCGCTAATAGCTGCTATTTAGCATATCAATTGTTGTATGAACTTAAATCCATTTAGTGCGAATACAAGTTATTATTACTTGTGCAATTGCTTCAAAGTTAGTTAACAATAATTTATTTCCTAAACAGTATTGACGAATTGATTACATTATCTTCTAAGTTTAATTAAAGTAGAATTATTTTAAAAGTGTGCATCTATACTGGTAAAGTTTTTGTATAAATACTTTAAAACTTAAAAAGGATGGACATAATATATAAAGTGGGTACGTTAGGTAAGAGATAAATAGCGCTAATAGCTGCTATTTAGCATATCAAATGTTGTATGAACTTAAATCCATTTAGTGCGAATACAAGTTATTAATACTTGCGCAATTGCTGCAAAGTTAGTTAATAATAATTTATTTCCTAAACAGTATTGATGAATTGATTATATTCCTCCTAAGTTTAATTAAAGTAGAATTATTTTAAAAGTGTGCATCTATACTGGTAAAGTTTAGTATAAGAACTTTAAAACTTAAAATGGATGGAGATAATATATAAAGTGGGTACATTAGGTAAGAGATAAATAGCGCTAATAGCTGCTATTTAGCATATCAAATGTTGTATGAACTTAAATCCATTTAGTGCGAATACAAGTTATTATTTCTTGCGCAATTGCTGCAAAGTTAGTTAATAATAATTTATTTCCTAAACAGTATTGATGAATTGATTATATTATCTCCTAAGTTTAATTAAAGTAGAATTATTTTAAAAGTGTGCATCTATACTTGTAAAGTTTTTGTATAAAAACTTTAAAACTTAAAAAGGATGGACATAATATATAAAGTGGGTACGTTAGGTAAGAGATAAATAGCGCTAATAGCTGCTATTTAGCATATCAAATGTTGTATGAACTTAAATCCATTTAGTGCGAATACAAGTTATTATTACTTGCGCAATTGCTGCAAAGTTAGTTAATAATAATTTATTTCCTAAACAGTATTGATGAATTGATTATATTCCTCCTAAGTTTAATTAAAGTAGAATTATTTTAAAAGTGTGCATCTATACTGGTAAAGTTTAGTATAAGAACTTTAAAACTTAAAAAGGATGGAGATAATATATAAAGTGGGTACATTAGGTAAGAGATAAATAGCGCTAATAGCTGCTATTTAGCATGTCAAATGTTGTATGAACTTAAATCCATTTAGTGCGAATACAAGTTATTATTACTTGCGCAATTGCTGCAAAGTTAGTTAATAATAATTTATTTCCTAAACAGTATTGATGAATTGATTATATTCCTCCTAAGTTTAATTAAAGTAGAATTATTTTAAAAGTGTGCATCTATACTGGTAAAGTTTAGTATAAGACCTTTAAAACTTAAAAAGGATGGAGATAATATATAAAGTGGGTACATTAGGTAAGAGATAAATAGCGCTAATAGCTGCTATTTAGCATGTCAAATGTTGTATGAACTTAAATCCATTTAGTGCGAATACAAGTTATTATTACTTGCGCAATTGCTGCAAAGTTAGTTAATAATAATTTATTTCCTAAACAGTATTGACGAATTGATTACGTTATCTCCTAAGTTTAATTAAAGTAGAATTATTTTAAAAGTGTGCATCTATACTGGTAAAGTTTAGTATAAGAACTTTAAAACTTAAAAAGGATGGAGATAATATATAAAGTGGGTACATTAGGTAAGAGACAAATAGCGCTAATAGCTGCTATTTAGCATATCAAATGTTGTATGAACTTAAATCCATTTAGTGCGAATACAAGTTATTATTACTTGCGCAATTGCTGCAAAGTTAGTTAATAATAATTTATTTCCTAAACAGTATTGACGAATTGATTACATTATCTCCTAAGTTTAATTAAAGTAGAATTATTTTAAAAGTGTGCATCTATACTGGTAAAGTTTAGTATAAGAACTTTAAAACTTAAAAAGGATGGACATAATATATAAAGTGGGTACTTTAGGTAAGAGATAAATAGCGCTAATAGCTGCTATTTAGCATATCAAATGTTGTATGAACTTAAATCCATTTATTGCGAATACAAGTTATTATTACTTGCGCAATTGCTGCAAAGTTAGTTAATAATAATTTATTTCCTAAACAGTATTGATGAATTGATTATATTATCTCCTAAGTTTAATTAAAGTAGAATTATTTTAAAAGTGTGCATCTATACTGGTAAAGTTTTTGTATAAGAACTTTAAAACTTAAAAAGGATGGAGATAATATATAAAGTGGGTACATTAGGTAAGAGATAAATAGCGCTAATAGCTGCTATTTAGCATATCAAATGTTGTATGAACTTAAATCCATTTAGTGCGAATACAAGTTATTATTACTTGCGCAATTGCTTCAAAGTTAGTTAACAATAATTTATTTCCTAAACAGTATTGACGAATTGATTACATTATGTTCTAAGTTTAATTAAAGTAGAATTATTTTAAAAGTGTGCATCTATACTGGTAAAGTTTTTGTATAAAAACTTTAAAACTTAAAAAGGATGGACATAATATATAAAGTGGGTACGTTAGGTAAGAGATAAATAGCGCTAATAGCTGCTATTTAGCATATCAAATGTTGTATGAACTTAAATCCATTTAGTGCGAATACAAGTTATTATTACTTGCTCAATTGCTGCAAAGTTAGTTAATAATAATTTATTTCCTAAACAGTATTGATGAATTGATTATATTATCTCCTAAGTTTAATTAAAGTAGAATTATTTTAAAAGTGTGCATCTATACTGGTAAAGTTTAGTATAAGAACTTTAAAACTTAAAAAGGATGGAGATAATATATAAAGTGGGTACATTAGGTAAGAGATAAATAGCGCTAATAGCTGCTATTTAGCATATCAAATGTTGTATGAACTTAAATCCATTTAGTGCGAATACAAGTTATTATTACTTGCGCAATTGCTGCAAAGTTAGTTAATAATAATTTATTTCCTAAACAGTATTGATGAATTGATTATATTATCTCCTAAGTTTAATTAAAGTAGAATTATTTTAAAAGTGTGCATCTATACTGGTAAAGTTTTTGTATAAAAACTTTAAAACTTAAAAAGGATGGACATAATATATAAAGTGGGTACGTTAGGTAAGAGATAAATAGCGCTAATAGCTGCTATTTAGCATATCAAATGTTGTATGAACTTAAATCCATTTAGTGCGAATACAAGTTATTATTACTTGCGCAATTGCTGCAAAGTTAGTTAACAATAATTTATTTCCTAAACAGTATTGACGAATTGATTACATTATCTCCTAAGTTTAATTAAAGTAGAATTATTTTAAAAGTGTGCATCTATACTGGTAAAGTTTTTGTATAAGAACTTTAAAACTTAAAAAGGATGGAGATAATATATAAAGTGGGTACATTAGGTAAGAGATAAATAGCGCTAATAGCTGCTATTTAGCATATCAAATGTTGTATGAACTTAAATCCATTTAGTGCGAATACAAGTTATTATTACTTGTGCAATTGCTTCAAAGTTAGTTAACAATAATTTATTTCCTAAACAGTATTGACGAATTGATTACATTATCTTCTAAGTTTAATTAAAGTAGAATTATTTTAAAAGTGTGCATCTATACTGGTAAAGTTTTTGTATAAATACTTTAAAACTTAAAAAGGATGGACATAATATATAAAGTGGGTACGTTAGGTAAGAGATAAATAGCGCTAATAGCTGCTATTTAGCATATCAAATGTTGTATGAACTTAAATCCATTTAGTGCGAATACAAGTTATTAATACTTGCGCAATTGCTGCAAAGTTAGTTAATAATAATTTATTTCCTAAACAGTATTGATGAATTGATTATATTCCTCCTAAGTTTAATTAAAGTAGAATTATTTTAAAAGTGTGCATCTATACTGGTAAAGTTTAGTATAAGAACTTTAAAACTTAAAATGGATGGAGACAATATATAAAGTGGGTACATTAGGTAAGAGATAAATAGCGTTAATAGCTGCTATTTAGCATATCAAATGTTGTATGAACTTAAATCCATTTAGTGCGAATACAAGTTATTATTTCTTGCGCAATTGCTGCAAAGTTAGTTAATAATAATTTATTTCCTAAACAGTATTAATGAATTGATTATATTATCTCCTAAGTTTAATTAAAGTAGAATTATTTTAAAAGTGTGCATCTATACTTGTAAAGTTTTTGTATAAAAACTTTAAAACTTAAAAAGGATGGACATAATATATAAAGTGGGTACGTTAGGTAAGAGATAAATAGCGCTAATAGCTGCTATTTAGCATATCAAATGTTGTATGAACTTAAATCCATTTAGTGCGAATACAAGTTATTATTACTTGCGCAATTGCTGCAAAGTTAGTTAATAATAATTTATTTCCTAAACAGTATTGATGAATTGATTATATTCCTCCTAAGTTTAATTAAAGTAGAATTATTTTAAAAGTGTGCATCTATACTGGTAAAGTTTAGTATAAGAACTTTAAAACTTAAAAAGGATGGAGATAATATATAAAGTGGGTACATTAGGTAAGAGATAAATAGCGCTAATAGCTGCTATTTAGCATGTCAAATGTTGTATGAACTTAAATCCATTTAGTGCGAATACAAGTTATTATTACTTGCGCAATTGCTGCAAAGTTAGTTAATAATAATTTATTTCCTAAACAGTATTGATGAATTGATTATATTCCTTCTAAGTTTAATTAAAGTAGAATTATTTTAAAAGTGTGCATCTATACTGGTAAAGTTTAGTATAAGACCTTTAAAACTTAAAAAGGATGGAGATAATATATAAAGTGGGTACATTAGGTAAGAGATAAATAGCGCTAATAGCTGCTATTTAGCATGTCAAATGTTGTATGAACTTAAATCCATTTAGTGCGAATACAAGTTATTATTACTTGCGCAATTGCTGCAAAGTTAGTTAATAATAATTTATTTCCTAAACAGTATTGACGAATTGATTACGTTATCTCCTAAGTTTAATTAAAGTAGAATTATTTTAAAAGTGTGCATCTATACTGGTAAAGTTTAGTATAAGAACTTTAAAACTTAAAAAGGATGGAGATAATATATAAAGTGGGTACATTAGGTAAGAGACAAATAGCGCTAATAGCTGCTATTTAGCATATCAAATGTTGTATGAACTTAAATCCATTTAGTGCGAATACAAGTTATTATTACTTGCGCAATTGCTGCAAAGTTAGTTAATAATAATTTATTTCCTAAACAGTATTGATGAATTGATTATATTATCTCCTAAGTTTAATTAAAGTAGAATTATTTTGAAAGTGTGCATCTATACTGGTAAAGTTTTTGTATAAGAACTTTAAAACTTAAAAAGAATGGAGATAATATATAAAGTGGGTACATTACGTAAGAGATAAATAGCGCTAATAGCTGCTATTTAGCATATCAAATGTTGTATGAACTTAAATCCATTTAGTGCGAATACAAGTTATTATTACTTGCGCAATTGCTGCAAAGTTAGTTAATAATAATTTATTTCCTAAACAGTATTGACGAATTGATTACATTATCTCCTAAGTTTAATTAAAGTAGAATTATTTTAAAAGTGTGCATCTATACTGGTAAAGTTTAGTATAAGAATTTTAAAACTTAAAAAGGATGGAGATAATATATAAAGTGGGTACATTAGGTAAGAGATAAATAGCGCTAATAGCTGCTATTTAGCATATCAAATGTTATATGAACTTAAATCCATTTAGTGCGAATACAAGTTATTATTACTTGCGCAATTGCTGCAAAGTTAGTTAACAATAATTTATTTCCTAAACAGTATTGACGAATTGATTACATTATCTCCTAAGTTTAATTAAAGTAGAATTATTTTAAAAGTGTGCATCTATACTGGTAAAGTTTTTGTATAAAAACTTTAAAACTTAAAAAGGATGGACATAATATATAAAGTGGGTACTTTAGGTAAGAGATAAATAGCGCTAATAGCTGCTATTTAGCATATCAAATGTTGTATGAACTTAAATCCATTTATTGCGAATACAAGTTATTATTACTTGCGCAATTGCTGCAAAGTTAGTTAATAATAATTTATTTCCTAAACAGTATTGATGAATTGATTATATTCCTCCTAAGTTTAATTAAAGTAGAATTATTTTAAAAGTGTGCATCTATACTGGTAAAGTTTAGTATAAGAACTTTAAAACTTAAAATGGATGGAGATAATATATAAAGTGGGTACATTAGGTAAGAGATAAATAGCGCTAATAGCTGCTATTTAGCATATCAAATGTTGTATGAACTTAAATCCATTTAGTGCGAATACAAGTTATTATTTCTTGCGCAATTGCTGCAAAGTTAGTTAATAATAATTTATTTCCTAAACAGTATTGACGAATTGATTACATTATCTCCTAAGTTTAATTAAAGTAGAATTATTTTAAAAGTGTGCATCTATACTGGTAAAGTTTAGTATAAGAACTTTCAAACTTAAAAAGGATGGAGATAATATATAAAGTGGGTACATTAGGTAAGAGATAAATAGCGCTAATAGCTGCTATTTAGCATATCAAATGTTATATGAACTTAAATCCATTTAGTGCGAATACAAGTTATTATTACTTGCGCAATTGCTGCAAAGTTAGTTAACAATAATTTATTTCCTAAACAGTATTGACGAATTGATTACATTATCTCCTAAGTTTAATTAAAGTAGAATTATTTTAAAAGTGTGCATCTATACTGGTAAAGTTTAGTATAAGAACTTTAAAACTTAAAAAGGATGGAGATAATATATAAAGTGGGTACATTAGGTAAGAGACAAATAGCGCTAATAGCTGCTATTTAGCATATCAAATGTTGTATGAACTTAAATCCATTTAGTGCGAATACAAGTTATTATTACTTGCGCAATTGCTGCAAAGTTAGTTAATAATAATTTATTTCCTAAACAGTATTGATGAATTGATTATATTATCTCCTAAGTTTAATTAAAGTAGAATTATTTTAAAAGTGTGCATCTATACTGGTAAAGTTTTTGTATAAAAACTTTAAAACTTAAAAAGGATGGACATAATATATAAAGTGGGTACGTTAGGTAAGAGATAAATAGCGCTAATAGCTGCTATTTAGCATATCAAATGTTGTATGAACTTAAATCCATTTAGTGCGAATACAAGTTATTATTACTTGCTCAATTGCTGCAAAGTTAGTTAATAATAATTTATTTCCTAAACAGTATTGATGAATTGATTATATTATCTCCTAAGTTTAATTAAAGTAGAATTATTTTAAAAGTGTGCATCTATACTGGTAAAGTTTAGTATAAGAACTTTAAAACTTAAAAAGGATGGAGATAATATATAAAGTGGGTACATTAGGTAAGAGATAAATAGCGCTAATAGCTGCTATTTAGCATATCAAATGTTGTATGAACTTAAATCCATTTAGTGCGAATACAAGTTATTATTACTTGCGCAATTGCTGCAAAGTTAGTTAATAATAATTTATTTCCTAAACAGTATTGATGAATTGATTATATTATCTCCTAAGTTTAATTAAAGTAGAATTATTTTAAAAGTGTGCATCTATACTGGTAAAGTTTTTGTATAAAAACTTTAAAACTTAAAAAGGATGGACATAATATATAAAGTGGGTACGTTAGGTAAGAGATAAATAGCGCTAATAGCTGCTATTTAGCATATCAAATGTTGTATGAACTTAAATCCATTTAGTGCGAATACAAGTTATTATTACTTGCGCAATTGCTGCAAAGTTAGTTAACAATAATTTATTTCCTAAACAGTATTGACGAATTGATTACATTATCTCCTAAGTTTAATTAAAGTAGAATTATTTTAAAAGTGTGCATCTATACTGGTAAAGTTTAGTATAAGAACTTTAAAACTTAAAATGGATGGAGATAATATATAAAGTGGGTACATTAGGTAAGAGATAAATAGCGCTAATAGCTGCTATTTAGCATATCAAATGTTGTATGAACTTAAATCCATTTAGTGCGAATACAAGTTATTATTTCTTGCGCAATTGCTGCAAAGTTAGTTAATAATAATTTATTTCCTAAACAGTATTGATGAATTGATTATATTATCTCCTAAGTTTAATTAAAGTAGAATTATTTTAAAAGTGTGCATCTATACTTGTAAAGTTTTCGTATAAAAACTTTAAAACTTAAAAAGGATGGACATAATATATAAAGTGGGTACGTTAGGTAAGAGATAAATAGCGCTAATAGCTGCTATTTAGCATATCAAATGTTGTATGAACTTAAATCCATTTAGTGCGAATACAAGTTATTATTACTTGCGCAATTGCTGCAAAGTTAGTTAATAATAATTTATTTCCTAAACAGTATTGATGAATTGATTATATTCCTCCTAAGTTTAATTAAAGTAGAATTATTTTAAAAGTGTGCATCTATACTGGTAAAGTTTAGTATAAGAACTTTAAAACTTAAAATGGATGGAGACAATATATAAAGTGGGTACATTAGGTAAGAGATAAATAGCGCTAATAGCTGCTATTTAGCATGTCAAATGTTGTATGAACTTAAATCCATTTAGTGCGAATACAAGTTATTATTACTTGCGCAATTGCTGCAAAGTTAGTTAATAATAATTTATTTCCTAAACAGTATTGATGAATTGATTATATTCCTCCTAAGTTTAATTAAAGTAGAATTATTTTAAAAGTGTGCATCTATACTGGTAAAGTTTAGTATAAGACCTTTAAAACTTAAAAAGGATGGAGATAATATATAAAGTGGGTACATTAGGTAAGAGATAAATAGCGCTAATAGCTGCTATTTAGCATGTCAAATGTTGTATGAACTTAAATCCATTTAGTGCGAATACAAGTTATTATTACTTGCGCAATTGCTGCAAAGTTAGTTAATAATAATTTATTTCCTAAACAGTATTGACGAATTGATTACGTTATCTCCTAAGTTTAATTAAAGTAGAATTATTTTAAAAGTGTGCATCTATACTGGTAAAGTTTAGTATAAGAACTTTAAAACTTAAAAAGGATGGAGATAATATATAAAGTGGGTACATTAGGTAAGAGACAAATAGCGCTAATAGCTGCTATTTAGCATATCAAATGTTGTATGAACTTAAATCCATTTAGTGCGAATACAAGTTATTATTACTTGCGCAATTGCTGCAAAGTTAGTTAATAATAATTTATTTCCTAAACAGTATTGATGAATTGATTATATTATCTCCTAAGTTTAATTAAAGTAGAATTATTTTGAAAGTGTGCATCTATACTGGTAAAGTTTTTGTATAAGAACTTTAAAACTTAAAAAGAATGGAGATAATATATAAAGTGGGTACATTACGTAAGAGATAAATAGCGCTAATAGCTGCTATTTAGCATATCAAATGTTGTATGAACTTAAATCCATTTAGTGCGAATACAAGTTATTATTACTTGCGCAATTGCTGCAAAGTTAGTTAATAATAATTTATTTCCTAAACAGTATTGACGAATTGATTACATTATCTCCTAAGTTTAATTAAAGTAGAATTATTTTAAAAGTGTGCATCTATACTGGTAAAGTTTAGTATAAGAACTTTAAAACTTAAAAAGGATGGAGATAATATATAAAGTGGGTACATTAGGTAAGAGATAAATAGCGCTAATAGCTGCTATTTAGCATATCAAATGTTATATGAACTTAAATCCATTTAGTGCGAATACAAGTTATTATTACTTGCGCAATTGCTGCAAAGTTAGTTAACAATAATTTATTTCCTAAACAGTATTGACGAATTGATTACATTATCTCCTAAGTTTAATTAAAGTAGAATTATTTTAAAAGTGTGCATCTATACTGGTAAAGTTTTTGTATAAAAACTTTAAAACTTAAAAAGGATGGACATAATATATAAAGTGGGTACTTTAGGTAAGAGATAAATAGCGCTAATAGCTGCTATTTAGCATATCAAATGTTGTATGAACTTAAATCCATTTATTGCGAATACAAGTTATTATTACTTGCGCAATTGCTGCAAAGTTAGTTAATAATAATTTATTTCCTAAACAGTATTGATGAATTGATTATATTATCTCCTAAGTTTAATTAAAGTAGAATTATTTTAAAAGTGTGCATCTATACTGGTAAAGTTTTTGTATAAGAACTTTAAAACTTAAAAAGGATGGAGATAATATATAAAGTGGGTACATTAGGTAAGAGATAAATAGCGCTAATAGCTGCTATTTAGCATATCAAATGTTGTATGAACTTAAATCCATTTAGTGCGAATACAAGTTATTATTACTTGCGCAATTGCTTCAAAGTTAGTTAACAATAATTTATTTCCTAAACAGTATTGACGAATTGATTACATTATCTTCTAAGTTTAATTAAAGTAGAATTATTTTAAAAGTGTGCATCTATACTGGTAAAGTTTTTGTATAAAAACTTTAAAACTTAAAAAGGATGGACATAATATATAAAGTGGGTACGTTAGGTAAGAGATAAATAGCGCTAATAGCTGCTATTTAGCATATCAAATGTTGTATGAACTTAAATCCATTTAGTGCGAATACAAGTTATTATTACTTGCTCAATTGCTGCAAAGTTAGTTAATAATAATTTATTTCCTAAACAGTATTGATGAATTGATTATATTATCTCCTAAGTTTAATTAAAGTAGAATTATTTTAAAAGTGTGCATCTATACTGGTAAAGTTTAGTTAAAGAACTTTAAAACTTAAAACGGATGAAGATAATATATAAAGTGGGTACATTAGGTAAGAGATAAATAGCGCTAATAGCTGCTATTTAGCATATCAAATGTTGTATGAACTTAAATCCATTTAGTGCGAATACAAGTTATTATTACTTGCGCAATTGCTGCAAAGTTAGTTAATAATAATTTATTTCCTAAACAGTATTGATGAATTGATTATATTATCTCCTAAGTTTAATTAAAGTAGAATTATTTTTAAAGTGTGCATCTATACTGGTAAAGTTTTTGTATAAAAACTTTAAAACTTAAAAAGGATGGACATAATATATAAAGTGGGTACATTAGGTAAGAGATAAATAGCGCTAATAGCTGCTATTTAGCATGTCAAATGTTGTATGAACTTAAATCCATTTAGTGCGAATACAAGTTATTATTACTTGCGCAATTGCTGCAAAGTTAGTTAATAATAATTTATTTCCTAAACAGTATTGATGAATTGATTATATTCCTCCTAAGTTTAATTAAAGTAGAATTATTTTAAAAGTGTGCATCTATACTGGTAAAGTTTAGTATAAGAACTTTAAAACTTAAAAAGGATGGAGATAATATATAAAGTGGGTACATTAGGTAAGAGATAAATAGCGCTAATAGCTGCTATTTAGCATGTCAAATGTTGTATGAACTTAAATCCATTTAGTGCGAATACAAGTTATTATTACTTGCGCAATTGCTGCAAAGTTAGTTAATAATAATTTATTTCCTAAACAGTATTGACGAATTGATTACGTTATCTCCTAAGTTTAATTAAAGTAGAATTATTTTAAAAGTGTGCATCTATACTGGTAAAGTTTAGTATAAGAACTTTAAAACTTAAAAAGGATGGAGATAATATATAAAGTGGGTACATTAGGTAAGAAACAAATAGCGCTAATAGCTGCTATTTAGCATATCAAATGTTGTATGAACTTAAATCCATTTAGTGCGAATACAAGTTATTATTACTTGCGCAATTGCGGCAAAGTTAGTTAACAATAATTTATTTCCTAAACAGTATTGACGAATTGATTACATTATCTCCTAAGTTTAATTAAAGTAGAATTATTTTAAAAGTGTGCATCTATACTGGTAAAGTTTTTGTATAAAAACTTTAAAACTTAAAAAGGATGGACATAATATATAAAGTGGGTACATTAGGTAAGAGATAAATAGCGCTAATAGCTGCTATTTAGCATATCAAATGTTGTATGAACTTAAATCCATTTAGTGCGAATACAAGTTATTATTACTTGCGCAATTGCTGCAAAGTTAGTTAACAATAATTTATTTCCTAAACAGTATTGACGAATTGATTACATTATCTCCTAAGTTTAATTAAAGTAGAATTATTTTAAAAGTGTGCATCTATACTGGTAAAGTTTAGTATAAGAACTTTAAAACTTAAAAAGGATGGAGATAATATATAAAGTGGGTACATTAGGTAAGAGATAAATAGCCCTAATAGCTGCTATTTAGCATATTAAATGTTGTATGAACTTAAATCCATTTAGTGCGAATACAAGTTATTATTACTTGCGCAATTGCTGCAAAGTTAGTTAATAATAATTTATTTCCTAAACAGTATTGATGAATTGATTATATTATCTCCTAAGTTTAATTAAAGTAGAATTATTTTGAAAGTGTGCATCTATACTGGTAAAGTTTTTGTATAAGAACTTTAAAACTTAAAAAGAATGGAGATAATATATAAAGTGGGTACATTACGTAAGAGATAAATAGCGCTAATAGCTGCTATTTAGCATATCAAATGTTGTATGAACTTAAATCCATTTAGTGCGAATACAAGTTATTATTACTTGCGCAATTGCTGCAAAGTTAGTTAATAATAATTTATTTCCTAAACAGTATTGACGAATTGATTACATTATCTCCTAAGTTTAATTAAAGTAGAATTATTTTAAAAGTGTGCATCTATACTGGTAAAGTTTAGTATAAGAACTTTAAAACTTAAAAAGGATGGAGATAATATATAAAGTGGGTACATTAGGTAAGAGATAAATAGCGCTAATAGCTGCTATTTAGCATATCAAATGTTATATGAACTTAAATCCATTTAGTGCGAATACAAGTTATTATTACTTGCGCAATTGCTGCAAAGTTAGTTAACAATAATTTATTTCCTAAACAGTATTGACGAATTGATTACATTATCTCCTAAGTTTAATTAAAGTAGAATTATTTTAAAAGTGTGCATCTATACTGGTAAAGTTTTTGTATAAAAACTTTAAAACTTAAAAAGGATGGACATAATATATAAAGTGGGTACTTTAGGTAAGAGATAAATAGCGCTAATAGCTGCTATTTAGCATATCAAATGTTGTATGAACTTAAATCCATTTAGTGCGAATACAAGTTATTATTACTTGCGCAATTGCTGCAAAGTTAGTTAATAATAATTTATTTCCTAAACAGTATTGATGAATTGATTATATTATCTCCTAAGTTTAATTAAAGTAGAATTATTTTAAAAGTGTGCATCTATACTGGTAATGTTTTTGTATAAGAACTTTAAAACTTAAAAAGGATGGAGATAATATATAAAGTGGGTACATTAGGTAAGAGATAAATAGCGCTAATAGCTGCTATTTAGCATATCAAATGTTGTATGAACTTAAATCCATTTAGTGCGAATACAAGTTATTATTACTTGCGCAATTGCTGCAAAGTTAGTTAATAATAATTTATTTCCTAAACAGTATTGATGAATTGATTATATTATCTCCTAAGTTTAATTAAAGTAGAATTATTTTAAAAGTGTGCATCTATACTGGTAAAGTTTAGTATAAGAACTTTAAAACTTAAAAAGGATGGAGATAATTTATAAAGTGGGTACATTAGGTAAGAGATAAATAGCGCTAATAGCTGCTATTTAGCATATCAAATGTTGTATGAACTTAAATCCATTTAGTGCGAATACAAGTTATTATTACTTGCGCAATTGCTGCAAAGTTAGTTAATAATAATTTATTTCCTAAACAGTATTGATGAATTGATTATATTATCTCCTAAGTTTAATTAAAGTAGAATTATTTTAAAAGTGTGCATCTATACTGGTAAAGTTTTTGTATAAAAACTTTAAAACTTAAAAAGGATGGACATAATATATAAAGTGGGTACGTTAGGTAAGAGATAAATAGCGCTAATAGCTGCTATTTAGCATATCAAATGTTGTATGAACTTAAATCCATTTAGTGCGAATACAAGTTATTATTACTTGCGCAATTGCTGCAAAGTTAGTTAATAATAATTTATTTCCTAAACAGTATTGATGAATTGATTATATTATCTCCTAAGTTTAATTAAAGTAGAATTATTTTAAAAGTGTGCATCTATACTGGTAAAGTTTTTGTATAAAAACTTTAAAACTTAAAAAGGATGGACATAATATATAAAGTGGGTACGTTAGGTAAGAGATAAATAGCGCTAATAGCTGCTATTTAGCATATCAAATGTTGTATGAACTTAAATCCATTTAGTGCGAATACAAGTTATTATTACTTGCGCAATTGCTGCAAAGTTAGTTAATAATAATTTATTTCCTAAACAGTATTGATGAATTGATTATATTATCTCCTAAGTTTAATTAAAGTAGAATTATTTTAAAAGTGTGCATCTATACTGGTAAAGTTTTTGTATAAAAACTTTAAAACTTAAAAAGGATGGACATAATATATAAAGTGGGTACGTTAGGTAAGAGATATATAGCGGTAATAGCTGCTATTTAGCATATCAAATATTGTATGAACTTAAATCCATTTAGTGCGAATACAAGTTATTATTACTTGCGCAATTGCTGCAAAGTTAGTTAACAATAATTTATTTCCTAAACAGTATTGACGAATTGATTACATTATCTCCTAAGTTTAATTAAAGTAGAATTATTTTAAAAGTGTGCATCAATACTGGTAAAGTTTTTGTATAAAAACTTTAAAACTTAAAAAGGATGGACATAATATATAAAGTGGGTACATTAGGTAAGAGATAAATAGCGCTAATAGCTGCTATTTAGCATATCAAATGTTGTATGAACTTAAATCCATTTAGTGCGAATACAAGTTATTATTACTTGCGCAATTGCTGCAAAGTTAGTTAACAATAATTTATTTCCTAAACAGTATTGACGAATTGATTACATTATCTCCTAAGTTTAATGAAAGTAGAATTATTTTAAAAGTGTGCATCTATACTGGTAAAGTTTAGTATAAGAACTTTAAAACTTAAAAAGGATGGAGATAATATATAAAGTGGGTACATTAGGTAAGAGATAAATAGCCCGAATAGCTGCTATTTAGCATATTAAATGTTGTATGAACTTAAATCCATTTAGTGCGAATACAAGTTATTATTACTTGCGCAATTGCTGCAAAGTTAGTTAATAATAATTTATTTCCTAAACAGTATTGATGAATTGATTATATTCCTCCTAAGTTTAATTAAAGTAGAATTATTTTAAAAGTGTGCATCTATACTGGTAAAGTTTAGTAGAAGAACTTTAAAACTTAAAAAGGATGGAGATAATATATAAAGTGGGTACATTAGGTAAGAGATAAATAGCGCTAATAGCTGCTATTTAGCATGTCAAATGTTGTATGAACTTAAATCCATTTAGTGCGAATACAAGTTATTATTACTTGCGCAATTGCTGCAAAGTTAGTTAATAATAATTTATTTCCTAAACAGTATTGATGAATTGATTATATTATCTCCTAAGTTTAATTAAAGTAGAATTATTTTGAAAGTGTGCATCTATACTGGTAAAGTTTTTGTATAAGAACTTTAAAACTTAAAAAGAATGGAGATAATATATAAAGTGGGTACATTACGTAAGAGATAAATAGCGCTAATAGCTGCTATTTAGCATATCAAATGTTGTATGAACTTAAATCCATTTAGTGCGAATACAAGTTATTATTACTTGCGCAATTGCTGCAAAGTTAGTTAATAATAATTTATTTCCTAAACAGTATTGACGAATTGATTACATTATCTCCTAAGTTTAATTAAAGTAGAATTATTTTAAAAGTGTGCATCTATACTGGTAAAGTTTTTGTATAAGAACTTTAAAACTTAAAAAGGATGGACATAATATATAAAGTGGGTACATTAGGTAAGAGATAAATAGCGCTAATAGCTGCTATTTAGCATATCAAATGTTGTATGAACTTAAATCCATTTAGTGCGAATACAAGTTATTATTACTTGCGCAATTGCTGCAAAGTTAGTTAACAATAATTTATTTCCTAAACAGTATTGACGAATTGATTACATTATCTCCTAAGTTTAATTAAAGTAGAATTATTTTAAAAGTGTGCATCTATACTGGTAAAATTTTTGTATAAAAACTTTAAAACTTAAAAAGGATGGACATAATATATAAAGTGGGTACGTTAGGTAAGAGATAAATGGCGCTAATAGCTGCTATTTAGCATATCAAATGTTGTATGAACTTAAATCCATTTAGTGCGAATACAAGTTATTATTACTTGCGCAATTGCTGCAAAGTTAGTTAATAATAATTTATTTCCTAAACAGTATTGATGAATTGATTATATTATCTCCTAAGTTTAATTAAAGTAGAATTATTTTAAAAGTGTGCATCTATACTGGTAAAGTTTTTGTATAAAAACTTTAAAACTTAAAAAGGATGGACATAATATATAAAGTGGGTACGTTAGGTAAGAGATAAATAGCGCTAATAGCTGCTATTTAGCATATCAAATGTTGTATGAACTTAAATCCATTTAGTGCGAATACAAGTTATTATTACTTGCGCAATTGCTGCAAAGTTAGTTAATAATAATTTATTTCCTAAACAGTATTGATGAATTGATTATATTATCTCCTAAGTTTAATTAAAGTAGAATTATTTTGAAAGTGTGCATCTATACTGGTAAAGTTTAGTATAAGAACTTTAAAACTTAAAAAGGATGGAGATAATATATAAAGTGGGTGCATTAGGTAAGAGATAAATAGCGCTAATAGCTGCTATTTAGCATATCAAATGTTGTATGAACTTAAATCCATTTAGTGCGAATACAAGTTATTATTTCTTGCGCAATTGCTGCAAAGTTAGTTAATAATAATTTATTTCCTAAACAGTATTGATGAATTGATTATATTCCTCCTAAGTTTAATTAAAGTAGAATTATTTTAAAAGTGTGCATCTATACTGGTAAAGTTTAGTATAAGAACTTTAAAACTTAAAAAGGATGGAGATAATATATAAAGTGGGTACATTAGGTAAGAGATAAATAGCCCTAATAGCTGCTATTTAGCATATTAAATGTTGTATGAACTTAAATCCATTTAGTGCGAATACAAGTTATTATTACTTGCGCAATTGCTGCAAAGTTAGTTAATAATAATTTATTTCCTAAACAGTATTGATGAATTGATTATATTATCTCCTAAGTTTAATTAAAGTAGAATTATTTTGAAAGTGTGCATCTATACTGGTAAAGTTTTTGTATAAGAACTTTAAAACTTAAAAAGAATGGAGATAATATATAAAGTGGGTACATTACGTAAGAGATAAATAGCGCTAATAGCTGCTATTTAGCATATCAAATGTTGTATGAACTTAAATCCATTTAGTGCGAATACAAGTTATTATTACTTGCGCAATTGCTGCAAAGTTAGTTAATAATAATTTATTTCCTAAACAGTATTGACGAATTGATTACATTATCTCCTAAGTTTAATTAAAGTAGAATTATTTTAAAAGTGTGCATCTATACTGGTAAAGTTTAGTATAAGAACTTTAAAACTTAAAAAGGATGGAGATAATATATAAAGTGGGTACATTAGGTAAGAGATAAATAGCGCTAATAGCTGCTATTTAGCATATCAAATGTTATATGAACTTAAATCCATTTAGTGCGAATACAAGTTATTATTACTTGCGCAATTGCTGCAAAGTTAGTTAACAATAATTTATTTCCTAAACAGTATTGACGAATTGATTACATTATCTCCTAAGTTTAATTAAAGTAGAATTATTTTAAAAGTGTGCATCTATACTGGTAAAGTTTTTGTATAAAAACTTTAAAACTTAAAAAGGATGGACATAATATATAAAGTGGGTACTTTAGGTAAGAGATAAATAGCGCTAATAGCTGCTATTTAGCATATCAAATGTTGTATGAACTTAAATCCATTTAGTGCGAATACAAGTTATTATTACTTGCGCAATTGCTGCAAAGTTAGTTAATAATAATTTATTTCCTAAACAGTATTGATGAATTGATTATATTATCTCCTAAGTTTAATTAAAGTAGAATTATTTTAAAAGTGTGCATCTATACTGGTAATGTTTTTGTATAAGAACTTTAAAACTTAAAAAGGATGGAGATAATATATAAAGTGGGTACATTAGGTAAGAGATAAATAGCGCTAATAGCTGCTATTTAGCATATCAAATGTTGTATGAACTTAAATCCATTTAGTGCGAATACAAGTTATTATTACTTGCGCAATTGCTGCAAAGTTAGTTAATAATAATTTATTTCCTAAACAGTATTGATGAATTGATTATATTATCTCCTAAGTTTAATTAAAGTAGAATTATTTTAAAAGTGTGCATCTATACTGGTAAAGTTTAGTATAAGAACTTTAAAACTTAAAAAGGATGGAGATAATTTATAAAGTGGGTACATTAGGTAAGAGATAAATAGCGCTAATAGCTGCTATTTAGCATATCAAATGTTGTATGAACTTAAATCCATTTAGTGCGAATACAAGTTATTATTACTTGCGCAATTGCTGCAAAGTTAGTTAATAATAATTTATTTCCTAAACAGTATTGATGAATTGATTATATTATCTCCTAAGTTTAATTAAAGTAGAATTATTTTAAAAGTGTGCATCTATACTGGTAAAGTTTTTGTATAAAAACTTTAAAACTTAAAAAGGATGGACATAATATATAAAGTGGGTACGTTAGGTAAGAGATAAATAGCGCTAATAGCTGCTATTTAGCATATCAAATGTTGTATGAACTTAAATCCATTTAGTGCGAATACAAGTTATTATTACTTGCGCAATTGCTGCAAAGTTAGTTAATAATAATTTATTTCCTAAACAGTATTGATGAATTGATTATATTATCTCCTAAGTTTAATTAAAGTAGAATTATTTTAAAAGTGTGCATCTATACTGGTAAAGTTTTTGTATAAAAACTTTAAAACTTAAAAAGGATGGACATAATATATAAAGTGGGTACGTTAGGTAAGAGATAAATAGCGCTAATAGCTGCTATTTAGCATATCAAATGTTGTATGAACTTAAATCCATTTAGTGCGAATACAAGTTATTATTACTTGCGCAATTGCTGCAAAGTTAGTTAATAATAATTTATTTCCTAAACAGTATTGATGAATTGATTATATTATCTCCTAAGTTTAATTAAAGTAGAATTATTTTAAAAGTGTGCATCTATACTGGTAAAGTTTTTGTATAAAAACTTTAAAACTTAAAAAGGATGGACATAATATATAAAGTGGGTACGTTAGGTAAGAGATATATAGCGGTAATAGCTGCTATTTAGCATATCAAATATTGTATGAACTTAAATCCATTTAGTGCGAATACAAGTTATTATTACTTGCGCAATTGCTGCAAAGTTAGTTAACAATAATTTATTTCCTAAACAGTATTGACGAATTGATTACATTATCTCCTAAGTTTAATTAAAGTAGAATTATTTTAAAAGTGTGCATCAATACTGGTAAAGTTTTTGTATAAAAACTTTAAAACTTAAAAAGGATGGACATAATATATAAAGTGGGTACATTAGGTAAGAGATAAATAGCGCTAATAGCTGCTATTTAGCATATCAAATGTTGTATGAACTTAAATCCATTTAGTGCGAATACAAGTTATTATTACTTGCGCAATTGCTGCAAAGTTAGTTAACAATAATTTATTTCCTAAACAGTATTGACGAATTGATTACATTATCTCCTAAGTTTAATGAAAGTAGAATTATTTTAAAAGTGTGCATCTATACTGGTAAAGTTTAGTATAAGAACTTTAAAACTTAAAAAGGATGGAGATAATATATAAAGTGGGTACATTAGGTAAGAGATAAATAGCCCGAATAGCTGCTATTTAGCATATTAAATGTTGTATGAACTTAAATCCATTTAGTGCGAATACAAGTTATTATTACTTGCGCAATTGCTGCAAAGTTAGTTAATAATAATTTATTTCCTAAACAGTATTGATGAATTGATTATATTCCTCCTAAGTTTAATTAAAGTAGAATTATTTTAAAAGTGTGCATCTATACTGGTAAAGTTTAGTAGAAGAACTTTAAAACTTAAAAAGGATGGAGATAATATATAAAGTGGGTACATTAGGTAAGAGATAAATAGCGCTAATAGCTGCTATTTAGCATGTCAAATGTTGTATGAACTTAAATCCATTTAGTGCGAATACAAGTTATTATTACTTGCGCAATTGCTGCAAAGTTAGTTAATAATAATTTATTTCCTAAACAGTATTGATGAATTGATTATATTATCTCCTAAGTTTAATTAAAGTAGAATTATTTTGAAAGTGTGCATCTATACTGGTAAAGTTTTTGTATAAGAACTTTAAAACTTAAAAAGAATGGAGATAATATATAAAGTGGGTACATTACGTAAGAGATAAATAGCGCTAATAGCTGCTATTTAGCATATCAAATGTTGTATGAACTTAAATCCATTTAGTGCGAATACAAGTTATTATTACTTGCGCAATTGCTGCAAAGTTAGTTAATAATAATTTATTTCCTAAACAGTATTGACGAATTGATTACATTATCTCCTAAGTTTAATTAAAGTAGAATTATTTTAAAAGTGTGCATCTATACTGGTAAAGTTTTTGTATAAGAACTTTAAAACTTAAAAAGGATGGACATAATATATAAAGTGGGTACATTAGGTAAGAGATAAATAGCGCTAATAGCTGCTATTTAGCATATCAAATGTTGTATGAACTTAAATCCATTTAGTGCGAATACAAGTTATTATTACTTGCGCAATTGCTGCAAAGTTAGTTAACAATAATTTATTTCCTAAACAGTATTGACGAATTGATTACATTATCTCCTAAGTTTAATTAAAGTAGAATTATTTTAAAAGTGTGCATCTATACTGGTAAAATTTTTGTATAAAAACTTTAAAACTTAAAAAGGATGGACATAATATATAAAGTGGGTACGTTAGGTAAGAGATAAATGGCGCTAATAGCTGCTATTTAGCATATCAAATGTTGTATGAACTTAAATCCATTTAGTGCGAATACAAGTTATTATTACTTGCGCAATTGCTGCAAAGTTAGTTAATAATAATTTATTTCCTAAACAGTATTGATGAATTGATTATATTATCTCCTAAGTTTAATTAAAGTAGAATTATTTTAAAAGTGTGCATCTATACTGGTAAAGTTTTTGTATAAAAACTTTAAAACTTAAAAAGGATGGACATAATATATAAAGTGGGTACGTTAGGTAAGAGATAAATAGCGCTAATAGCTGCTATTTAGCATATCAAATGTTGTATGAACTTAAATCCATTTAGTGCGAATACAAGTTATTATTACTTGCGCAATTGCTGCAAAGTTAGTTAATAATAATTTATTTCCTAAACAGTATTGATGAATTGATTATATTATCTCCTAAGTTTAATTAAAGTAGAATTATTTTGAAAGTGTGCATCTATACTGGTAAAGTTTAGTATAAGAACTTTAAAACTTAAAAAGGATGGAGATAATATATAAAGTGGGTGCATTAGGTAAGAGATAAATAGCGCTAATAGCTGCTATTTAGCATATCAAATGTTGTATGAACTTAAATCCATTTAGTGCGAATACAAGTTATTATTTCTTGCGCAATTGCTGCAAAGTTAGTTAATAATAATTTATTTCCTAAACAGTATTGATGAATTGATTATATTCCTCCTAAGTTTAATTAAAGTAGAATTATTTTAAAAGTGTGCATCTATACTGGTAAAGTTTAGTAGAAGAACTTTAAAACTTAAAAAGGATGGAGATAATATATAAAGTGGGTACATTAGGTAAGAGATAAATAGCGCAAATAGCTGCTATTTAGCATGTCAAATGTTGTATGAACTTAAATCCATTTAGTGCGAATACAAGTTATTATTACTTGCGCAATTGCTGCAAAGTTAGTTAATAATAATTTATTTCCTAAACAGTATTGATGAATTGATTATATTATCTCCTAAGTTTAATTAAAGTAGAATTATTTTGAAAGTGTGCATCTATACTGGTAAAGTTTTTGTATAAGAACTTTAAAACTTAAAAAGAATGGAGATAATATATAAAGTGGGTACATTACGTAAGAGATAAATAGCGCTAATAGCTGCTATTTAGCATATCAAATGTTGTATGAACTTAAATCCATTTAGTGCGAATACAAGTTATTATTACTTGCGCAATTGCTGCAAAGTTAGTTAATAATAATTTATTTCCTAAACAGTATTGACGAATTGATTACATTATCTCCTAAGTTTAATTAAAGTAGAATTATTTTAAAAGTGTGCATCTATACTGGTAAAGTTTTTGTATAAGAACTTTAAAACTTAAAAAGGATGGACATAATATATAAAGTGGGTACATTAGGTAAGAGATAAATAGCGCTAATAGCTGCTATTTAGCATATCAAATGTTGTATGAACTTAAATCCATTTAGTGCGAATACAAGTTATTATTACTTGCGCAATTGCTGCAAAGTTAGTTAACAATAATTTATTTCCTAAACAGTATTGACGAATTGATTACATTATCTCCTAAGTTTAATTAAAGTAGAATTATTTTAAAAGTGTGCATCTATACTGGTAAAGTTTTTGTATAAAAACTTTAAAACTTAAAAAGGATGGACATAATATATAAAGTGGGTACGTTAGGTAAGAGATAAATAGCGCTAATAGCTGCTATTTAGCATATCAAATGTTGTATGAACTTAAATCCATTTAGTGCGAATACAAGTTATTATTACTTGCGCAATTGCTGCAAAGTTAGTTAATAATAATTTATTTCCTAAACAGTATTGATGAATTGATTATATTATCTCCTAAGTTTAATTAAAGTAGAATTATTTTAAAAGTGTGCATCTATACTGGTAAAGTTTTTGTATAAAAACTTTAAAACTTAAAAAGGATGGACATAATATATAAAGTGGGTACGTTAGGTAAGAGATAAATAGCGCTAATAGCTGCTATTTAGCATATCAAATGTTGTATGAACTTAAATCCATTTAGTGCGAATACAAGTTATTATTACTTGCGCAATTGCTGCAAAGTTAGTTAATAATAATTTATTTCCTAAACAGTATTGATGAATTGATTATATTATCTCCTAAGTTTAATTAAAGTAGAATTATTTTAAAAGTGTGCATCTATACTGGTAAAGTTTAGTATAAGAACTTTAAAACTTAAAAAGGATGGAGATAATATATAAAGTGGGTGCATTAGGTAAGAGATAAATAGCGCTAATAGCTGCTATTTAGCATATCAAATGTTGTATGAACTTAAATCCATTTAGTGCGAATACAAGTTATTATTACTTGCGCAATTGCTGCAAAGTTAGTTAATAATAATTTATTTCCTAAACAGTATTGATGAATTGATTATATTCCTCCTAAGTTTAATTAAAGTAGAATTATTTTAAAAGTGTGCATCTATACTGGTAAAGTTTAGTAGAAGAACTTTAAAACTTAAAAAGGATGGAGATAATATATAAAGTGGGTACATTAGGTAAGAGATAAATAGCGCAAATAGCTGCTATTTAGCATGTCAAATGTTGTATGAACTTAAATCCATTTAGTGCGAATACAAGTTATTATTACTTGCGCAATTGCTGCAAAGTTAGTTAATAATAATTTATTTCCTAAACAGTATTGATGAATTGATTATATTATCTCCTAAGTTTAATTAAAGTAGAATTATTTTGAAAGTGTGCATCTATACTGGTAAAGTTTTTGTATAAGAACTTTAAAACTTAAAATGAATGGAGATAATATATAAAGTGGGTACATTACGTAAGAGATAAATAGCGCTAATAGCTGCTATTTAGCATATCAAATGTTGTATGAACTTAAATCCATTTAGTGCGAATACAAGTTATTATTACTTGCGCAATTGCTGCAAAGTTAGTTAATAATAATTTATTTCCTAAACAGTATTGACGAATTGATTACATTATCTCCTAAGTTTAATTAAAGTAGAATTATTTTAAAAGTGTGCATCTATACTGGTAAAGTTTTTGTATAAGAACTTTAAAACATAAAAAGGATGGACATAATATATAAAGTGGGTACATTAGGTAAGAGATAAATAGCGCTAATAGCTGCTATTTAGCATATCAAATGTTGTATGAACTTAAATCCATTTAGTGCGAATACAAGTTATTATTACTTGCGCAATTGCTGCAAAGTTAGTTAACAATAATTTATTTCCTAAACAGTATTGACGAATTGATTACATTATCTCCTAAGTTTAATTAAAGTAGAATTATTTTAAAAGTGTGCATCTATACTGGTAAAGTTTTTGTATAAAAACTTTAAAACTTAAAAAGGATGGACATAATATATAAAGTGGGTACGTTAGGTAAGAGATAAATAGCGCTAATAGCTGCTATTTAGCATATCAAATGTTGTATGAACTTAAATCCATTTAGTGCGAATACAAGTTATTATTACTTGCGCAATTGCTGCAAAGTTAGTTAATAATAATTTATTTCCTAAACAGTATTGATGAATTGATTATATTATCTCCTAAGTTTAATTAAAGTAGAATTATTTTAAAAGTGTGCATCTATACTGGTAAAGTTTTTGTATAAAAACTTTAAAACTTAAAAAGGATGGACATAATATATAAAGTGGGTACGTTAGGTAAGAGATAAATAGCGCTAATAGCTGCTATTTAGCATATCAAATGTTGTATGAACTTAAATCCATTTAGTGCGAATACAAGTTATTATTACTTGCGCAATTGCTGCAAAGTTAGTTAATAATAATTTATTTCCTAAACAGTATTGATGAATTGATTATATTATCTCCTAAGTTTAATTAAAGTAGAATTATTTTAAAAGTGTGCATCTATACTGGTAAAGTTTAGTATAAGAACTTTAAAACTTAAAAAGGATGGAGATAATATATAAAGTGGGTGCATTAGGTAAGAGATAAATAGCGCTAATAGCTGCTATTTAGCATATCAAATGTTGTATGAACTTAAATCCATTTAGTGCGAATACAAGTTATTATTACTTGCGCAATTGCTGCAAAGTTAGTTAATAATAATTTATTTCCTAAACAGTATTGATGAATTGATTATATTATCTCCTAAGTTTAATTAAAGTAGAATTATTTTAAAAGTGTGCATCTATACTGGTAAAGTTTTTGTATAAAAACTTTAAAACTTAAAAAGAATGGAGATAATATATAAAGTGGGTACATTACGTAAGAGATAAATAGCGCTAATAGCTGCTATTTAGCATATCAAATGTTGTATGAACTTAAATCCATTTAGTGCGAATACAAGTTATTATTACTTGCGCAATTGCTGCAAAGTTAGTTAATAATAATTTATTTCCTAAACAGTATTGACGAATTGATTACATTACCTCCTAAGTTTAATTAAAGTAGAATTATTTTAAAAGTGTGCATCTATACTGGTAAAGTTTAGTATAAGAACTTTAAAACTTAAAAAGGATGGAGATAATATATAAAGTGGGTACATTAGGTAAGAGATAAATAGCGCTAATAGCTGCTATTTAGCATATCAAATGTTATATGAACTTAAATCCATTTAGTGCGAATACAAGTTATTATTACTTGCGCAATTGCTGCAAAGTTAGTTAACAATAATTTATTTCCTAAACAGTATTGACGAATTGATTACATTATCTCCTAAGTTTAATTAAAGTAGAATTATTTTAAAAGTGTGCATCTATACTGGTAAAGTTTTTGTATAAAAACTTTAAAACTTAAAAAGGATGGACATAATATATAAAGTGGGTACTTTAGGTAAGAGATAAATAGCGCTAATAGCTGCTATTTAGCATATCAAATGTTGTATGAACTTAAATCCATTTAGTGCGAATACAAGTTATTATTACTTGCGCAATTGCTGCAAAGTTAGTTAATAATAATTTATTTCCTAAACAGTATTGATGAATTGATTATATTATCTCCTAAGTTTAATTAAAGTAGAATTATTTTAAAAGTGTGCATCTATACTGGTAAAGTTTTTGTATAAGAACTTTAAAACTTAAAAAGGATGGAGATAATATATAAAGTGGGTACATTAGGTAAGAGATAAATAGCGCTAATAGCTGCTATTTAGCATATCAAATGTTGTATGAACTTAAATCCATTTAGTGCGAATACAAGTTATTATTACTTGCGCAATTGCTTCAAAGTTAGTTAACAATAATTTATTTCCTAAGCAGTATTGACGAATTGATTACATTATCTTCTAAGTTTAATTAAAGTAGAATTATTTTATAAGTGTGCATCTATACTGGTAAAGTTTTTGTATAAAAACTTTAAAACTTAAAAAGGATGGACATAATATATAAAGTGGGTACGTTAGGTAAGAGATAAATAGCGCTAATAGCTGCTATTTAGCATATCAAATGTTGTATGAACTTAAATCCATTTAGTGCGAATACAAGTTATTATTACTTGCGCAATTGCTGCAAAGTTAGTTAATAATAATTTATTTCCTAAACAGTATTGATGAATTGATTATATTATCTCCTAAGTTTAATTAAAGTAGAATTATTTTAAAAGTGTGCATCTATACTGGTAAAGTTTTTGTATAAAAACTTTAAAACTTAAAAAGGATGGACATAATATATAAAGTGGGTACGTTAGGTAAGAGATAAATAGCGCTAATAGCTGCTATTTAGCATATCAAATGTTGTATGAACTTAAATCCATTTAGTGCGAATACAAGTTATTATTACTTGCGCAATTGCTGCAAAGTTAGTTAATAATAATTTATTTCCTAAACAGTATTGATGAATTGATTATATTATCTCCTAAGTTTAATTAAAGTAGAATTATTTTAAAAGTGTGCATCTATACTGGTAAAGTTTTTGTATAAAAACTTTAAAACTTAAAAAGGATGGACATAATATATAAAGTGGGTACGTTAGGTAAGAGATATATAGCGGTAATAGCTGCTATTTAGCATATCAAATATTGTATGAACTTAAATCCATTTAGTGCGAATACAAGTTATTATTACTTGCGCAATTGCTGCAAAGTTAGTTAATAATAATTTATTTCCTAAACAGTATTGATGAATTGATTATATTATCTCCTAAGTTTAATTAAAGTAGAATTATTTTGAAAGTGTGCATCTATACTGGTAAAGTTTAGTATAAGAACTTTAAAACTTAAAAAGGATGGAGATAATATATAAAGTGGGTGCATTAGGTAAGAGATAAATAGCGCTAATAGCTGCTATTTAGCATATCAAATGTTGTATGAACTTAAATCCATTTAGTGCGAATACAAGTTATTATTTCTTGCGCAATTGCTGCAAAGTTAGTTAATAATAATTTATTTCCTAAACAGTATTGATGAATTGATTATATTCCTCCTAAGTTTAATTAAAGTAGAATTATTTTAAAAGTGTGCATCTATACTGGTAAAGTTTAGTAGAAGAACTTTAAAACTTAAAAAGGATGGAGATAATACATAAAGTGGGTACATTAGGTAAGAGATAAATAGCGCAAATAGCTGCTATTTAGCATGTCAAATGTTGTATGAACTTAAATCCATTTAGTGCGAATACAAGTTATTATTACTTGCGCAATTGCTGCAAAGTTAGTTAATAATAATTTATTTCCTAAACAGTATTGATGAATTGATTATATTATCTCCTAAGTTTAATTAAAGTAGAATTATTTTGAAAGTGTGCATCTATACTGGTAAAGTTTTTGTATAAGAACTTTAAAACTTAAAAAGAATGGAGATAATATATAAAGTGGGTACATTACGTAAGAGATAAATAGCGCTAATAGCTGCTATTTAGCATATCAAATGTTGTATGAACTTAAATCCATTTAGTGCGAATACAAGTTATTATTACTTGCGCAATTGCTGCAAAGTTAGTTAATAATAATTTATTTCCTAAACAGTATTGACGAATTGATTACATTATCTCCTAAGTTTAATTAAAGTAGAATTATTTTAAAAGTGTGCATCTATACTGGTAAAGTTTTTGTATAAGAACTTTAAAACTTAAAAAGGATGGACATAATATATAAAGTGGGTACATTAGGTAAGAGATAAATAGCGCTAATAGCTGCTATTTAGCATATCAAATGTTGTATGAACTTAAATCCATTTAGTGCGAATACAAGTTATTATTACTTGCGCAATTGCTGCAAAGTTAGTTAACAATAATTTATTTCCTAAACAGTATTGACGAATTGATTACATTATCTCCTAAGTTTAATTAAAGTAGAATTATTTTAAAAGTGTGCATCTATACTGGTAAAGTTTTTGTATAAAAACTTTAAAACTTAAAAAGGATGGACATAATATATAAAGTGGGTACGTTAGGTAAGAGATAAATAGCGCTAATAGCTGCTATTTAGCATATCAAATGTTGTATGAACTTAAATCCATTTAGTGCGAATACAAGTTATTATTACTTGCGCAATTGCTGCAAAGTTAGTTAATAATAATTTATTTCCTAAACAGTATTGATGAATTGATTATATTATCTCCTAAGTTTAATTAAAGTAGAATTATTTTAAAAGTGTGCATCTATACTGGTAAAGTTTTTGTATAAAAACTTTAAAACTTAAAAAGGATGGACATAATATATAAAGTGGGTACGTTAGGTAAGAGATAAATAGCGCTAATAGCTGCTATTTAGCATATCAAATGTTGTATGAACTTAAATCCATTTAGTGCGAATACAAGTTATTATTACTTGCGCAATTGCTGCAAAGTTAGTTAATAATAATTTATTTCCTAAACAGTATTGATGAATTGATTATATTATCTCCTAAGTTTAATTAAAGTAGAATTATTTTAAAAGTGTGCATCTATACTGGTAAAGTTTAGTATAAGAACTTTAAAACTTAAAAAGGATGGAGATAATATATAAAGTGGGTGCATTAGGTAAGAGATAAATAGCGCTAATAGCTGCTATTTAGCATATCAAATGTTGTATGAACTTAAATCCATTTAGTGCGAATACAAGTTATTATTACTTGCGCAATTGCTGCAAAGTTAGTTAATAATAATTTATTTCCTAAACAGTATTGATGAATTGATTATATTCCTCCTAAGTTTAATTAAAGTAGAATTATTTTAAAAGTGTGCATCTATACTGGTAAAGTTTAGTAGAAGAACTTTAAAACTTAAAAAGGATGGAGATAATATATAAAGTGGGTACATTAGGTAAGAGATAAATAGCGCAAATAGCTGCTATTTAGCATGTCAAATGTTGTATGAACTTAAATCCATTTAGTGCGAATACAAGTTATTATTACTTGCGCAATTGCTGCAAAGTTAGTTAATAATAATTTATTTCCTAAACAGTATTGATGAATTGATTATATTATCTCCTAAGTTTAATTAAAGTAGAATTATTTTGAAAGTGTGCATCTATACTGGTAAAGTTTTTGTATAAGAACTTTAAAACTTAAAATGAATGGAGATAATATATAAAGTGGGTACATTACGTAAGAGATAAATAGCGCTAATAGCTGCTATTTAGCATATCAAATGTTGTATGAACTTAAATCCATTTAGTGCGAATACAAGTTATTATTACTTGCGCAATTGCTGCAAAGTTAGTTAATAATAATTTATTTCCTAAACAGTATTGACGAATTGATTACATTATCTCCTAAGTTTAATTAAAGTAGAATTATTTTAAAAGTGTGCATCTATACTGGTAAAGTTTTTGTATAAGAACTTTAAAACATAAAAAGGATGGACATAATATATAAAGTGGGTACATTAGGTAAGAGATAAATAGCGCTAATAGCTGCTATTTAGCATATCAAATGTTGTATGAACTTAAATCCATTTAGTGCGAATACAAGTTATTATTACTTGCGCAATTGCTGCAAAGTTAGTTAACAATAATTTATTTCCTAAACAGTATTGACGAATTGATTACATTATCTCCTAAGTTTAATTAAAGTAGAATTATTTTAAAAGTGTGCATCTATACTGGTAAAGTTTTTGTATAAAAACTTTAAAACTTAAAAAGGATGGACATAATATATAAAGTGGGTACGTTAGGTAAGAGATAAATAGCGCTAATAGCTGCTATTTAGCATATCAAATGTTGTATGAACTTAAATCCATTTAGTGCGAATACAAGTTATTATTACTTGCGCAATTGCTGCAAAGTTAGTTAATAATAATTTATTTCCTAAACAGTATTGATGAATTGATTATATTATCTCCTAAGTTTAATTAAAGTAGAATTATTTTAAAAGTGTGCATCTATACTGGTAAAGTTTAGTATAAGAACTTTAAAACTTAAAAAGGATGGAGATAATATATAAAGTGGGTGCATTAGGTAAGAGATAAATAGCGCTAATAGCTGCTATTTAGCATATCAAATGTTGTATGAACTTAAATCCATTTAGTGCGAATACAAGTTATTATTACTTGCGCAATTGCTGCAAAGTTAGTTAATAATAATTTATTTCCTAAACAGTATTGATGAATTGATTATATTATCTCCTAAGTTTAATTAAAGTAGAATTATTTTAAAAGTGTGCATCTATACTGGTAAAGTTTTTGTATAAAAACTTTAAAACTTAAAAAGAATGGAGATAATATATAAAGTGGGTACATTACGTAAGAGATAAATAGCGCTAATAGCTGCTATTTAGCATATCAAATGTTGTATGAACTTAAATCCATTTAGTGCGAATACAAGTTATTATTACTTGCGCAATTGCTGCAAAGTTAGTTAATAATAATTTATTTCCTAAACAGTATTGACGAATTGATTACATTACCTCCTAAGTTTAATTAAAGTAGAATTATTTTAAAAGTGTGCATCTATACTGGTAAAGTTTAGTATAAGAACTTTAAAACTTAAAAAGGATGGAGATAATATATAAAGTGGGTACATTAGGTAAGAGATAAATAGCGCTAATAGCTGCTATTTAGCATATCAAATGTTATATGAACTTAAATCCATTTAGTGCGAATACAAGTTATTATTACTTGCGCAATTGCTGCAAAGTTAGTTAACAATAATTTATTTCCTAAACAGTATTGACGAATTGATTACATTATCTCCTAAGTTTAATTAAAGTAGAATTATTTTAAAAGTGTGCATCTATACTGGTAAAGTTTTTGTATAAAAACTTTAAAACTTAAAAAGGATGGAAATAATATATAAAGTGGGTACTTTAGGTAAGAGATAAATAGCGCTAATAGCTGCTATTTAGCATATCAAATGTTGTATGAACTTAAATCCATTTAGTGCGAATACAAGTTATTATTACTTGCGCAATTGCTGCAAAGTTAGTTAATAATAATTTATTTCCTAAACAGTATTGATGAATTGATTATATTATCTCCTAAGTTTAATTAAAGTAGAATTATTTTAAAAGTGTGCATCTATACTGGTAAAGTTTTTGTATAAGAACTTTAAAACTTAAAAAGGATGGAGATAATATATAAAGTGGGTACATTAGGTAAGAGATAAATAGCGCTAATAGCTGCTATTTAGCATATCAAATGTTGTATGAACTTAAATCCATTTAGTGCGAATACAAGTTATTATTACTTGCGCAATTGCTTCAAAGTTAGTTAACAATAATTTATTTCCTAAGCAGTATTGACGAATTGATTACATTATCTTCTAAGTTTAATTAAAGTAGAATTATTTTAAAAGTGTGCATCTATACTGGTAAAGTTTTTGTATAAAAACTTTAAAACTTAAAAAGGATGGACATAATATATAAAGTGGGTACGTTAGGTAAGAGATAAATAGCGCTAATAGCTGCTATTTAGCATATCAAATGTTGTATGAACTTAAATCCATTTAGTGCGAATACAAGTTATTATTACTTGCGCAATTGCTGCAAAGTTAGTTAATAATAATTTATTTCCTAAACAGTATTGATGAATTGATTATATTATCTCCTAAGTTTAATTAAAGTAGAATTATTTTAAAAGTGTGCATCTATACTGGTAAAGTTTAGTATAAGAACTTTAAAACTTAAAAAGGATGGAGATAATATATAAAGTGGGTACATTAGGTAAGAGATAAATAGCGCTAATAGCTGCTATTTAGCATATCAAATGTTGTATGAACTTAAATCCATTTAGTGCGAATACAAGTTATTATTACTTGCGCAATTGCTGCAAAGTTAGTTAATAATAATTTATTTCCTAAACAGTATTGATGAATTGATTATATTATCTCCTAAGTTTAACTAAAGTAGAATTATTTTAAAAGTGTGCATCTATACTGGTAAAGTTTTTGTATAAAAACTTTAAAACTTAAAAAGGATGGACATAATATATAAAGTGGGTACGTTAGGTAAGAGATAAATAGCGCTAATAGCTGCTATTTAGCATATCAAATGTTGTATGAACTTAAATCCATTTAGTGCGAATACAAGTTATTATTACTTGCGCAATTGCTGCAAAGTTAGTTAATAATAATTTATTTCCTAAACAGTATTGATGAATTGATTATATTATCTCCTAAGTTTAATTAAAGTAGAATTATTTTAAAAGTGTGCATCTATACTGGTAAAGTTTTTGTATAAAAACTTTAAAACTTAAAAAGGATGGACATAATATATAAAGTGGGTACGTTAGGTAAGAGATAAATAGCGCTAATAGCTGCTATTTAGCATATCAAATGTTGTATGAACTTAAATCCATTTAGTGCGAATACAAGTTATTATTACTTGCGCAATTGCTGCAAAGTTAGTTAATAATAATTTATTTCCTAAACAGTATTGATGAATTGATTATATTATCTCCTAAGTTTAATTAAAGTAGAATTATTTTAAAAGTGTGCATCTATACTGGTAAAGTTTTTGTATAAAAACTTTAAAACTTAAAAAGGATGGACATAATATATAAAGTGGGTACGTTAGGTAAGAGATATATAGCGGTAATAGCTGCTATTTAGCATATCAAATATTGTATGAACTTAAATCCATTTAGTGCGAATACAAGTTATTATTACTTGCGCAATTGCTGCAAAGTTAGTTAACAATAATTTATTTCCTAAACAGTATTGACGAATTGATTACATTATCTCCTAAGTTTCATTAAAGTAGAATTATTTTAAAAGTGTGCATCTATACTTGTAAAGTTTTTGTATAAGAACTTTAAAAAGGATGGACATAATATATAAAGTGGGTACATTAGGTAAGAGATAAATAGCGCTAATAGCTGCTATTTAGCATATCAAATGTTGTATGAACTTAAATCCATTTAGTGCGAATACAAGTTATTATTACTTGCGCAATTGCTGCAAAGTTAGTTAATAAGAATTTATTTCCTAAACAGTATTGATGAATTGATTATATTCCTCCTAAGTTTAATTAAAGTAGAATTATTTTAAAAGTGTGCATCTATACTGGTAAAGTTTAGTATAAGAACTTTAAAACTTAAAAAGGATGGAGATAATATATAAAGTGGGTACATTAGGTAAGAGACAAATAGCGCTAATAGCTGCTATTTAGCATATCAAATGTTGTATGAACTTAAATCCATTTAGTGCGAATACAAGTTATTATTACTTGCGCAATTGCAGCAAAGTTAGTTAACAATAATTTATTTCCTAAACAGTATTGACGAATTGATTACATTATCTCCTAAGTTTAATTAAAGTAGAATTATTTTAAAAGTGTGCATCAATACTGGTAAAGTTTTTGTATAAAAACTTTAAAACTTAAAAAGGATGGACATAATATATAAAGTGGGTACATTAGGTAAGAGATAAATAGCGCTAATAGCTGCTATTTAGCATATCAAATGTTGTATGAACTTAAATCCATTTAGTGCGAATACAAGTTATTATTACTTGCGCAATTGCTGCAAAGTTAGTTAATAATAATTTATTTCCTAAACAGTATTGATGAATTGATTATATTATCTCCTAAGTTTAATTAAAGTAGAATTATTTTAAAAGTGTGCATCTATACTGGTAAAGTTTAGTATAAGAACTTTAAAACTTAAAAAGGATGGAGATAATATATAAAGTGGGTACATTAGGTAAGAGATAAATAGCGCTAATAGCTGCTATTTAGCATATCAAATGTTGTATGAACTTAAATCCATTTAGTGCGAATACAAGTTATTATTACTTGCGCAATTGCTGCAAAGTTAGTTAATAATAATTTATTTCCTAAACAGTATTGATGAATTGATTATATTATCTCCTAAGTTTAACTAAAGTAGAATTATTTTAAAAGTGTGCATCTATACTGGTAAAGTTTTTGTATAAAAACTTTAAAACTTAAAAAGGATGGACATAATATATAAAGTGGGTACGTTAGGTAAGAGATAAATAGCGCTAATAGCTGCTATTTAGCATATCAAATGTTGTATGAACTTAAATCCATTTAGTGCGAATACAAGTTATTATTACTTGCGCAATTGCTGCAAAGTTAGTTAATAATAATTTATTTCCTAAACAGTATTGATGAATTGATTATATTATCTCCTAAGTTTAATTAAAGTAGAATTATTTTAAAAGTGTGCATCTATACTGGTAAAGTTTTTGTATAAAAACTTTAAAACTTAAAAAGGATGGACATAATATATAAAGTGGGTACGTTAGGTAAGAGATAAATAGCGCTAATAGCTGCTATTTAGCATATCAAATGTTGTATGAACTTAAATCCATTTAGTGCGAATACAAGTTATTATTACTTGCGCAATTGCTGCAAAGTTAGTTAATAATAATTTATTTCCTAAACAGTATTGATGAATTGATTATATTATCTCCTAAGTTTAACTAAAGTAGAATTATTTTAAAAGTGTGCATCTATACTGGTAAAGTTTTTGTATAAAAACTTTAAAACTTAAAAAGGATGGACATAATATATAAAGTGGGTACGTTAGGTAAGAGATAAATAGCGCTAATAGCTGCTATTTAGCATATCAAATGTTGTATGAACTTAAATCCATTTAGTGCGAATACAAGTTATTATTACTTGCGCAATTGCTGCAAAGTTAGTTAATAATAATTTATTTCCTAAACAGTATTGATGAATTGATTATATTATCTCCTAAGTTTAATTAAAGTAGAATTATTTTAAAAGTGTGCATCTATACTGGTAAAGTTTTGGTATAAAAACTTTAAAACTTAAAAAGGATGGACATAATATATAAAGTGGGTACGTTAGGTAAGAGATATATAGCGGTAATAGCTGCTATTTAGCATATCAAATATTGTATGAACTTAAATCCATTTAGTGCGAATACAAGTTATTATTACTTGCGCAATTGCTGCAAAGTTAGTTAACAATAATTTATTTCCTAAACAGTATTGACGAATTGATTACATTATCTCCTAAGTTTCATTAAAGTAGAATTATTTTAAAAGTGTGCATCTATACTTGTAAAGTTTTTGTATAAGAACTTTAAAAAGGATGGACATAATATATAAAGTGGGTACATTAGGTAAGAGATAAATAGCGCTAATAGCTGCTATTTAGCATATCAAATGTTGTATGAACTTAAATCCATTTAGTGCGAATACAAGTTATTATTACTTGCGCAATTGCTGCAAAGTTAGTTAATAAGAATTTATTTCCTAAACAGTATTGATGAATTGATTATATTCCTCCTAAGTTTAATTAAAGTAGAATTATTTTAAAAGTGTGCATCTATACTGGTTAAATTTAGTATAAGAACTTTAAAACTTAAAAAGGATGGAGATAATATATAAAGTGGGTACATTAGGTAAGAGACAAATAGCGCTAATAGCTGCTATTTAGCATATCAAATGTTGTATGAACTTAAATCCATTTAGTGCGAATACAAGTTATTATTACTTGCGCAATTGCAGCAAAGTTAGTTAACAATAATTTATTTCCTAAACAGTATTGACGAATTGATTACATTATCTCCTAAGTTTAATTAAAGTAGAATTATTTTAAAAGTGTGCATCAATACTGGTAAAGTTTTTGTATAAAAACTTTAAAACTTAAAAAGGATGGACATAATATATAAAGTGGGTACATTAGGTAAGAGATAAATAGCGCTAATAGCTGCTATTTAGCATATCAAATGTTGTATGAACTTAAATCCATTTAGTGCGAATACAAGTTATTATTACTTGCGCAATTGCTGCAAAGTTAGTTAATAATAATTTATTTCCTAAACAGTATTGACGAATTGATTACATTATCTCCTAAGTTTAATTAAAGTAGAATTATTTTAAAAGTGTGCATCTATACTGGTAAAGTTTTTGTATAAGAACTTTAAAACTTAAAAAGGATGGACATAATATATAAAGTGGGTACATTAGGTAAGAGATAAATAGCGCTAATAGCTGCTATTTAGCATATCAAATGTTGTATGAACTTAAATCCATTTAGTGCGAATACAAGTTATTATTACTTGCGCAATTGCTGCAAAGTTAGTTAACAATAATTTATTTCCTAAACAGTATTGACGAATTGATTACATTATCTCCTAAGTTTAATTAAAGTAGAATTATTTTAAAAGTGTGCATCTATACTGGTAAAGTTTTTGTATAAAAACTTTAAAACTTAAAAAGGATGGACATAATATATAAAGTGGGTACGTTAGGTAAGAGATAAATAGCGCTAATAGCTGCTATTTAGCATATCAAATGTTGTATGAACTTAAATCCATTTAGTGCGAATACAAGTTATTATTACTTGCGCAATTGCTGCAAAGTTAGTTAATAATAATTTATTTCCTAAACAGTATTGATGAATTGATTATATTATCTCCTAAGTTTAATTAAAGTAGAATTATTTTAAAAGTGTGCATCTATACTGGTAAAGTTTTTGTATAAAAACTTTAAAACTTAAAAAGGATGGACATAATATATAAAGTGGGTACGTTAGGTAAGAGATAAATAGCGCTAATAGCTGCTATTTAGCATATCAAATGTTGTATGAACTTAAATCCATTTAGTGCGAATACAAGTTATTATTACTTGCGCAATTGCTGCAAAGTTAGTTAATAATAATTTATTTCCTAAACAGTATTGATGAATTGATTATATTATCTCCTAAGTTTAACTAAAGTAGAATTATTTTAAAAGTGTGCATCTATACTGGTAAAGTTTTTGTATAAAAACTTTAAAACTTAAAAAGGATGGACATAATATATAAAGTGGGTACGTTAGGTAAGAGATAAATAGCGCTAATAGCTGCTATTTAGCATATCAAATGTTGTATGAACTTAAATCCATTTAGTGCGAATACAAGTTATTATTACTTGCGCAATTGCTGCAAAGTTAGTTAATAATAATTTATTTCCTAAACAGTATTGATGAATTGATTATATTATCTCCTAAGTTTAATTAAAGTAGAATTATTTTAAAAGTGTGCATCTATACTGGTAAAGTTTTGGTATAAAAACTTTAAAACTTAAAAAGGATGGACATAATATATAAAGTGGGTACGTTAGGTAAGAGATATATAGCGGTAATAGCTGCTATTTAGCATATCAAATATTGTATGAACTTAAATCCATTTAGTGCGAATACAAGTTATTATTACTTGCGCAATTGCTGCAAAGTTAGTTAACAATAATTTATTTCCTAAACAGTATTGACGAATTGATTACATTATCTCCTAAGTTTCATTAAAGTAGAATTATTTTAAAAGTGTGCATCTATACTTGTAAAGTTTTTGTATAAGAACTTTAAAAAGGATGGACATAATATATAAAGTGGGTACATTAGGTAAGAGATAAATAGCGCTAATAGCTGCTATTTAGCATATCAAATGTTGTATGAACTTAAATCCATTTAGTGCGAATACAAGTTATTATTACTTGCGCAATTGCTGCAAAGTTAGTTAATAAGAATTTATTTCCTAAACAGTATTGATGAATTGATTATATTCCTCCTAAGTTTAATTAAAGTAGAATTATTTTAAAAGTGTGCATCTATACTGGTTAAATTTAGTATAAGAACTTTAAAACTTAAAAAGGATGGAGATAATATATAAAGTGGGTACATTAGGTAAGAGACAAATAGCGCTAATAGCTGCTATTTAGCATATCAAATGTTGTATGAACTTAAATCCATTTAGTGCGAATACAAGTTATTATTACTTGCGCAATTGCAGCAAAGTTAGTTAACAATAATTTATTTCCTAAACAGTATTGACGAATTGATTACATTATCTCCTAAGTTTAATTAAAGTAGAATTATTTTAAAAGTGTGCATCAATACTGGTAAAGTTTTTGTATAAAAACTTTAAAACTTAAAAAGGATGGACATAATATATAAAGTGGGTACATTAGGTAAGAGATAAATAGCGCTAATAGCTGCTATTTAGCATATCAAATGTTGTATGAACTTAAATCCATTTAGTGCGAATACAAGTTATTATTACTTGCGCAATTGCTGCAAAGTTAGTTAATAATAATTTATTTCCTAAACAGTATTGACGAATTGATTACATTATCTCCTAAGTTTAATTAAAGTAGAATTATTTTAAAAGTGTGCATCTATACTGGTAAAGTTTTTGTATAAGAACTTTAAAACTTAAAAAGGATGGACATAATATATAAAGTGGGTACATTAGGTAAGAGATAAATAGCGCTAATAGCTGCTATTTAGCATATCAAATGTTGTATGAACTTAAATCCATTTAGTGCGAATACAAGTTATTATTACTTGCGCAATTGCTGCAAAGTTAGTTAACAATAATTTATTTCCTAAACAGTATTGACGAATTGATTACATTATCTCCTAAGTTTAATTAAAGTAGAATTATTTTAAAAGTGTGCATCTATACTGGTAAAGTTTTTGTATAAAAACTTTAAAACTTAAAAAGGATGGACATAATATATAAAGTGGGTACGTTAGGTAAGAGATAAATAGCGCTAATAGCTGCTATTTAGCATATCAAATGTTGTATGAACTTAAATCCATTTAGTGCGAATACAAGTTATTATTACTTGCGCAATTGCTGCAAAGTTAGTTAATAATAATTTATTTCCTAAACAGTATTGATGAATTGATTATATTATCTCCTAAGTTTAATTAAAGTAGAATTATTTTAAAAGTGTGCATCTATACTGGTAAAGTTTTTGTATAAAAACTTTAAAACTTAAAAAGGATGGACATAATATATAAAGTGGGTACGTTAGGTAAGAGATAAATAGCGCTAATAGCTGCTATTTAGCATATCAAATGTTGTATGAACTTAAATCCATTTAGTGCGAATACAAGTTATTATTACTTGCGCAATTGCTGCAAAGTTAGTTAATAAGAATTTATTTCCTAAACAGTATTGATGAATTGATTATATTCCTCCTAAGTTTAATTAAAGTAGAATTATTTTAAAAGTGTGCATCTATACTGGTAAAGTTTAGTATAAGAACTTTAAAACTTAAAAAGGATGGAGATAATATATAAAGTGGGTACATTAGGTAAGAGACAAATAGCGCTAATAGCTGCTATTTAGCATATCAAATGTTGTATGAACTTAAATCCATTTAGTGCGAATACAAGTTATTATTACTTGCGCAATTGCAGCAAAGTTAGTTAACAATAATTTATTTCCTAAACAGTATTGACGAATTGATTACATTATCTCCTAAGTTTAATTAAAGTAGAATTATTTTAAAAGTGTGCATCAATACTGGTAAAGTTTTTGTATAAAAACTTTAAAACTTAAAAAGGATGGACATAATATATAAAGTGGGTACATTAGGTAAGAGATAAATAGCGCTAATAGCTGCTATTTAGCATATCAAATGTTGTATGAACTTAAATCCATTTAGTGCGAATACAAGTTATTATTACTTGCGCAATTGCTGCAAAGTTAGTTAATAATAATTTATTTCCTAAACAGTATTGACGAATTGATTACATTATCTCCTAAGTTTAATTAAAGTAGAATTATTTTAAAAGTGTGCATCTATACTGGTAAAGTTTTTGTATAAGAACTTTAAAACTTAAAAAGGATGGACATAATATATAAAGTGGGTACATTAGGTAAGAGATAAATAGCGCTAATAGCTGCTATTTAGCATATCAAATGTTGTATGAACTTAAATCCATTTAGTGCGAATACAAGTTATTATTACTTGCGCAATTGCTGCAAAGTTAGTTAACAATAATTTATTTCCTAAACAGTATTGACGAATTGATTACATTATCTCCTAAGTTTAATTAAAGTAGAATTATTTTAAAAGTGTGCATCTATACTGGTAAAGTTTTTGTATAAAAACTTTAAAACTTAAAAAGGATGGACATAATATATAAAGTGGGTACGTTAGGTAAGAGATAAATAGCGCTAATAGCTGCTATTTAGCATATCAAATGTTGTATGAACTTAAATCCATTTAGTGCGAATACAAGTTATTATTACTTGCGCAATTGCTGCAAAGTTAGTTAATAATAATTTATTTCCTAAACAGTATTGACGAATTGATTACATTATCTCCTAAGTTTAATTAAAGTAGAATTATTTTAAAAGTGTGCATCTATACTGGTAAAGTTTTTGTATAAGAACTTTAAAACTTAAAAAGGATGGACATAATATATAAAGTGGGTACATTAGGTAAGAGATAAATAGCGCTAATAGCTGCTATTTAGCATATCAAATGTTGTATGAACTTAAATCCATTTAGTGCGAATACAAGTTATTATTACTTGCGCAATTGCTGCAAAGTTAGTTAACAATAATTTATTTCCTAAACAGTATTGACGAATTGATTACATTATCTCCTAAGTTTAATTAAAGTAGAATTATTTTAAAAGTGTGCATCTATACTGGTAAAGTTTTTGTATAAAAACTTTAAAACTTAAAAAGGATGGACATAATATATAAAGTGGGTACGTTAGGTAAGAGATAAATAGCGCTAATAGCTGCTATTTAGCATATCAAATGTTGTATGAACTTAAATCCATTTAGTGCGAATACAAGTTATTATTACTTGCGCAATTGCTGCAAAGTTAGTTAATAATAATTTATTTCCTAAACAGTATTGATGAATTGATTATATTATCTCCTAAGTTTAATTAAAGTAGAATTATTTTAAAAGTGTGCATCTATACTGGTAAAGTTTTTGTATAAAAACTTTAAAACTTAAAAAGGATGGACATAATATATAAAGTGGGTACGTTAGGTAAGAGATAAATAGCGCTAATAGCTGCTATTTAGCATATCAAATGTTGTATGAACTTAAATCCATTTAGTGCGAATACAAGTTATTATTACTTGCGCAATTGCTGCAAAGTTAGTTAATAAGAATTTATTTCCTAAACAGTATTGATGAATTGATTATATTCCTCCTAAGTTTAATTAAAGTAGAATTATTTTAAAAGTGTGCATCTATACTGGTAAAGTTTAGTATAAGAACTTTAAAACTTAAAAAGGATGGAGATAATATATAAAGTGGGTACATTAGGTAAGAGACAAATAGCGCTAATAGCTGCTATTTAGCATATCAAATGTTGTATGAACTTAAATCCATTTAGTGCGAATACAAGTTATTATTACTTGCGCAATTGCAGCAAAGTTAGTTAACAATAATTTATTTCCTAAACAGTATTGACGAATTGATTACATTATCTCCTAAGTTTAATTAAAGTAGAATTATTTTAAAAGTGTGCATCAATACTGGTAAAGTTTTTGTATAAAAACTTTAAAACTTAAAAAGGATGGACATAATATATAAAGTGGGTACATTAGGTAAGAGATAAATAGCGCTAATAGCTGCTATTTAGCATATCAAATGTTGTATGAACTTAAATCCATTTAGTGCGAATACAAGTTATTATTACTTGCGCAATTGCTGCAAAGTTAGTTAATAATAATTTATTTCCTAAACAGTATTGACGAATTGATTACATTATCTCCTAAGTTTAATTAAAGTAGAATTATTTTAAAAGTGTGCATCTATACTGGTAAAGTTTTTGTATAAGAACTTTAAAACTTAAAAAGGATGGACATAATATATAAAGTGGGTACATTAGGTAAGAGATAAATAGCGCTAATAGCTGCTATTTAGCATATCAAATGTTGTATGAACTTAAATCCATTTAGTGCGAATACAAGTTATTATTACTTGCGCAATTGCTGCAAAGTTAGTTAACAATAATTTATTTCCTAAACAGTATTGACGAATTGATTACATTATCTCCTAAGTTTAATTAAAGTAGAATTATTTTAAAAGTGTGCATCTATACTGGTAAAGTTTTTGTATAAAAACTTTAAAACTTAAAAAGGATGGACATAATATATAAAGTGGGTACGTTAGGTAAGAGATAAATAGCGCTAATAGCTGCTATTTAGCATATCAAATGTTGTATGAACTTAAATCCATTTAGTGCGAATACAAGTTATTATTACTTGCGCAATTGCTGCAAAGTTAGTTAATAATAATTTATTTCCTAAACAGTATTGACGAATTGATTACATTATCTCCTAAGTTTAATTAAAGTAGAATTATTTTAAAAGTGTGCATCTATACTGGTAAAGTTTTTGTATAAGAACTTTAAAACTTAAAAAGGATGGACATAATATATAAAGTGGGTACATTAGGTAAGAGATAAATAGCGCTAATAGCTGCTATTTAGCATATCAAATGTTGTATGAACTTAAATCCATTTAGTGCGAATACAAGTTATTATTACTTGCGCAATTGCTGCAAAGTTAGTTAATAATAATTTATTTCCTAAACAGTATTGACGAATTGATTACATTATCTCCTAAGTTTAATTAAAGTAGAATTATTTTAAAAGTGTGCATCTATACTGGTAAAGTTTTTGTATAAGAACTTTAAAACTTAAAAAGGATGGACATAATATATAAAGTGGGTACATTAGGTAAGAGATAAATAGCGCTAATAGCTGCTATTTAGCATATCAAATGTTGTATGAACTTAAATCCATTTAGTGCGAATACAAGTTATTATTACTTGCGCAATTGCTGCAAAGTTAGTTAACAATAATTTATTTCCTAAACAGTATTGACGAATTGATTACATTATCTCCTAAGTTTAATTAAAGTAGAATTATTTTAAAAGTGTGCATCTATACTGGTAAAGTTTTTGTATAAAAACTTTAAAACTTAAAAAGGATGGACATAATATATAAAGTGGGTACGTTAGGTAAGAGATAAATAGCGCTAATAGCTGCTATTTAGCATATCAAATGTTGTATGAACTTAAATCCATTTAGTGCGAATACAAGTTATTATTACTTGCGCAATTGCTGCAAAGTTAGTTAATAATAATTTATTTCCTAAACAGTATTGATGAATTGATTATATTATCTCCTAAGTTTAATTAAAGTAGAATTATTTTAAAAGTCTGCATCTATACTGGTAAAGTTTTTGTATAAAAACTTTAAAACTTAAAAAGGATGGACATAATATATAAAGTGGGTACGTTAGGTAAGAGATAAATAGCGCTAATAGCTGCTATTTAGCATATCAAATGTTGTATGAACTTAAATCCATTTAGTGCGAATACAAGTTATTATTACTTGCGCAATTGCTGCAAAGTTAGTTAATAATAATTTATTTCCTAAACAGTATTGATGAATTGATTATATTATCTCCTAAGTTTAATTAAAGTAGAATTATTTTAAAAGTGTGCATCTATACTGGTAAAGTTTAGTATAAGAACTTTAAAACTTAAAAAGGATGGAGATAATATATAAAGTGGGTGCATTAGGTAAGAGATAAATAGCGCTAATAGCTGCTATTTAGCATATCAAATGTTGTATGAACTTAAATCCATTTAGTGCGAATACAAGTTATTATTACTTGCGCAATTGCTGCAAAGTTAGTTAATAATAATTTATTTCCTAAACAGTATTGATGAATTGATTATATTATCTCCTAAGTTTAATTAAAGTAGAATTATTTTAAAAGTGTGCATCTATACTGGTAAAGTTTAGTATAAGAACTTTAAAACTTAAAAAGGATGGAGATAATATATAAAGTGGGTACATTAGGTAAGAGATAAATAGCGCTAATAGCTGCTATTTAGCATATCAAATGTTATATGAACTTAAATCCATTTAGTGCGAATACAAGTTATTATTACTTGCGCAATTGCTGCAAAGTTAGTTAACAATAATTTATTTCCTAAACAGTATTGACGAATTGATTACATTATCTCCTAAGTTTAATTAAAGTAGAATTATTTTAAAAGTGTGCATCTATACTGGTAAAGTTTTTGTATAAAAACTTTAAAACTTAAAAAGGATGGACATAATATATAAAGTGGGTACTTTAGGTAAGAGATAAATAGCGCTAATAGCTGCTATTTAGCATATCAAATGTTGTATGAACTTAAATCCATTTAGTGCGAATACAAGTTATTATTACTTGCGCAATTGCTGCAAAGTTAGTTAATAATAATTTATTTCCTAAACAGTATTGATGAATTGATTATATTATCTCCTAAGTTTAATTAAAGTAGAATTATTTTAAAAGTGTGCATCTATACTGGTAAAGTTTTTGTATAAGAACTTTAAAACTTAAAAAGGATGGAGATAATATATAAAGTGGGTACATTAGGTAAGAGATAAATAGCGCTAATAGCTGCTATTTAGCATATCAAATGTTGTATGAACTTAAATCCATTTAGTGCGAATACAAGTTATTATTACTTGCGCAATTGCTTCAAAGTTAGTTAACAATAATTTATTTCCTAAACAGTATTGACGAATTGATTACATTATCTTCTAAGTTTAATTAAAGTAGAATTATTTTAAAAGTGTGCATCTATACTGGTAAAGTTTTTGTATAAAAACTTTAAAACTTAAAAAGGATGGACATAATATATAAAGTGGGTACGTTAGGTAAGAGATAAATAGCGCTAATAGCTGCTATTTAGCATATCAAATGTTGTATGAACTTAAATCCATTTAGTGCGAATACAAGTTATTATTACTTGCGCAATTGCTGCAAAGTTAGTTAATAATAATTTATTTCCTAAACAGTATTGATGAATTGATTATATTATCTCCTAAGTTTAATTAAAGTAGAATTATTTTAAAAGTGTGCATCTATACTGGTAAAGTTTAGTATAAGAACTTTAAAACTTAAAAAGGATGGAGATAATATATAAAGTGGGTACATTAGGTAAGAGATAAATAGCGCTAATAGCTGCTATTTAGCATATCAAATGTTGTATGAACTTAAATCCATTTAGTGCGAATACAAGTTATTATTACTTGCGCAATTGCTGCAAAGTTAGTTAATAATAATTTATTTCCTAAACAGTATTGATGAATTGATTATATTATCTCCTAAGTTTAACTAAAGTAGAATTATTTTAAAAGTGTGCATCTATACTGGTAAAGTTTTTGTATAAAAACTTTAAAACTTAAAAAGGATGGACATAATATATAAAGTGGGTACGTTAGGTAAGAGATAAATAGCGCTAATAGCTGCTATTTAGCATATCAAATGTTGTATGAACTTAAATCCATTTAGTGCGAATACAAGTTATTATTACTTGCGCAATTGCTGCAAAGTTAGTTAATAATAATTTATTTCCTAAACAGTATTGATGAATTGATTATATTATCTCCTAAGTTTAATTAAAGTAGAATTATTTTAAAAGTGTGCATCTATACTGGTAAAGTTTTTGTATAAAAACTTTAAAACTTAAAAAGGATGGACATAATATATAAAGTGGGTACGTTAGGTAAGAGATAAATAGCGCTAATAGCTGCTATTTAGCATATCAAATGTTGTATGAACTTAAATCCATTTAGTGCGAATACAAGTTATTATTACTTGCGCAATTGCTGCAAAGTTAGTTAATAATAATTTATTTCCTAAACAGTATTGATGAATTGATTATATTATCTCCTAAGTTTAATTAAAGTAGAATTATTTTAAAAGTGTGCATCTATACTGGTAAAGTTTTTGTATAAAAACTTTAAAACTTAAAAAGGATGGACATAATATATAAAGTGGGTACGTTAGGTAAGAGATATATAGCGGTAATAGCTGCTATTTAGCATATCAAATATTGTATGAACTTAAATCCATTTAGTGCGAATACAAGTTATTATTACTTGCGCAATTGCTGCAAAGTTAGTTAACAATAATTTATTTCCTAAACAGTATTGACGAATTGATTACATTATCTCCTAAGTTTCATTAAAGTAGAATTATTTTAAAAGTGTGCATCTATACTTGTAAAGTTTTTGTATAAGAACTTTAAAAAGGATGGACATAATATATAAAGTGGGTACATTAGGTAAGAGATAAATAGCGCTAATAGCTGCTATTTAGCATATCAAATGTTGTATGAACTTAAATCCATTTAGTGCGAATACAAGTTATTATTACTTGCGCAATTGCTGCAAAGTTAGTTAATAAGAATTTATTTCCTAAACAGTATTGATGAATTGATTATATTCCTCCTAAGTTTAATTAAAGTAGAATTATTTTAAAAGTGTGCATCTATACTGGTAAAGTTTAGTATAAGAACTTTAAAACTTAAAAAGGATGGAGATAATATATAAAGTGGGTACATTAGGTAAGAGACAAATAGCGCTAATAGCTGCTATTTAGCATATCAAATGTTGTATGAACTTAAATCCATTTAGTGCGAATACAAGTTATTATTACTTGCGCAATTGCAGCAAAGTTAGTTAACAATAATTTATTTCCTAAACAGTATTGACGAATTGATTACATTATCTCCTAAGTTTAATTAAAGTAGAATTATTTTAAAAGTGTGCATCAATACTGGTAAAGTTTTTGTATAAAAACTTTAAAACTTAAAAAGGATGGACATAATATATAAAGTGGGTACATTAGGTAAGAGATAAATAGCGCTAATAGCTGCTATTTAGCATATCAAATGTTGTATGAACTTAAATCCATTTAGTGCGAATACAAGTTATTATTACTTGCGCAATTGCTGCAAAGTTAGTTAACAATAATTTATTTCCTAAACAGTATTGACGAATTGATTACATTATCTCCTAAGTTTAATTAAAGTAGAATTATTTTAAAAGTGTGCATCTATACTGGTAAAGTTTAGTATAAGAACTTTAAAACTTAAAAAGGATGGAGATAATATATAAAGTGGGTACATTAGGTAAGAGATAAATAGCCCGAATAGCTGCTATTTAGCATATTAAATGTTGTATGAACTTAAATCCATTTAGTGCGAATACAAGTTATTATTACTTGCGCAATTGCTGCAAAGTTAGTTAATAATAATTTATTTCCTAAACAGTATTGATGAATTGATTATATTATCTCCTAAGTTTAATTAAAGTAGAATTATTTTAAAAGTGTGCATCTATACTGGTAAAGTTTAGTAGAAGAACTTTAAAACTTAAAAAGGATGGAGATAATATATAAAGTGGGTACATTAGGTAAGAGATAAATAGCGCTAATAGCTGCTATTTAGCATATCAAATGTTGTATGAACTTAAATCCATTTAGTGCGAATACAAGTTATTATTACTTGCGCAATTGCTGCAAAGTTAGTTAATAATAATTTATTTCCTAAACAGTATTGATGAATTGATTATATTATCTCCTAAGTTTAATTAAAGTAGAATTATTTTAAAAGTGTGCATCTATACTGGTAAAGTTTTTGTATAAAAACTTTAAAACTTAAAAAGGATGGACATAATATATAAAGTGGGTACGTTAGGTAAGAGATAAATAGCGCTAATAGCTGCTATTTAGCATATCAAATGTTGTATGAACTTAAATCCATTTAGTGCGAATACAAGTTATTATTACTTGCGCAATTGCTGCAAAGTTAGTTAATAATAATTTATTTCCTAAACAGTATTGATGAATTGATTATATTATCTCCTAAGTTTAATTAAAGTAGAATTATTTTAAAAGTGTGCATCTATACTGGTAAAGTTTTTGTATAAAAACTTTAAAACTTAAAAAGGATGGACATAATATATAAAGTGGGTACGTTAGGTAAGAGATAAATAGCGCTAATAGCTGCTATTTAGCATATCAAATGTTGTATGAACTTAAATCCATTTAGTGCGAATACAAGTTATTATTACTTGCGCAATTGCTGCAAAGTTAGTTAATAATAATTTATTTCCTAAACAGTATTGATGAATTGATTATATTATCTCCTAAGTTTAATTAAAGTAGAATTATTTTAAAAGTGTGCATCTATACTGGTAAAGTTTTTGTATAAAAACTTTAAAACTTAAAAAGGATGGACATAATATATAAAGTGGGTACGTTAGGTAAGAGATATATAGCGGTAATAGCTGCTATTTAGCATATCAAATATTGTATGAACTTAAATCCATTTAGTGCGAATACAAGTTATTATTACTTGCGCAATTGCTGCAAAGTTAGTTAACAATAATTTATTTCCTAAACAGTATTGACGAATTGATTACATTATCTCCTAAGTTTCATTAAAGTAGAATTATTTTAAAAGTGTGCATCTATACTTGTAAAGTTTTTGTATAAGAACTTTAAAAAGGATGGACATAATATATAAAGTGGGTACATTAGGTAAGAGATAAATAGCGCTAATAGCTGCTATTTAGCATATCAAATGTTGTATGAACTTAAATCCATTTAGTGCGAATACAAGTTATTATTACTTGCGCAATTGCTGCAAAGTTAGTTAATAAGAATTTATTTCCTAAACAGTATTGATGAATTGATTATATTCCTCCTAAGTTTAATTAAAGTAGAATTATTTTAAAAGTGTGCATCTATACTGGTAAAGTTTAGTATAAGAACTTTAAAACTTAAAAAGGATGGAGATAATATATAAAGTGGGTACATTAGGTAAGAGACAAATAGCGCTAATAGCTGCTATTTAGCATATCAAATGTTGTATGAACTTAAATCCATTTAGTGCGAATACAAGTTATTATTACTTGCGCAATTGCAGCAAAGTTAGTTAACAATAATTTATTTCCTAAACAGTATTGACGAATTGATTACATTATCTCCTAAGTTTAATTAAAGTAGAATTATTTTAAAAGTGTGCATCAATACTGGTAAAGTTTTTGTATAAAAACTTTAAAACTTAAAAAGGATGGACATAATATATAAAGTGGGTACATTAGGTAAGAGATAAATAGCGCTAATAGCTGCTATTTAGCATATCAAATGTTGTATGAACTTAAATCCATTTAGTGCGAATACAAGTTATTATTACTTGCGCAATTGCTGCAAAGTTAGTTAACAATAATTTATTTTCTAAACAGTATTGACGAATTGATTACATTATCTCCTAAGTTTAATTAAAGTAGAATTATTTTAAAAGTGTGCATCTATACTGGTAAAGTTTAGTATAAGAACTTTAAAACTTAAAAAGGATGGAGATAATATATAAAGTGGGTACATTAGGTAAGAGATAAATAGCCCGAATAGCTGCTATTTAGCATATTAAATGTTGTATGAACTTAAATCCATTTAGTGCGAATACAAGTTATTATTACTTGCGCAATTGCTGCAAAGTTAGTTAATAATAATTTATTTCCTAAACAGTATTGATGAATTGATTATATTCCTCCTAAGTTTAATTAAAGTAGAATTATTTTAAAAGTGTGCATCTATACTGGTAAAGTTTAGTAGAAGAACTTTAAAACTTAAAAAGGATGGAGATAATATATAAAGTGGGTACATTAGGTAAGAGATAAATAGCGCTAATAGCTGCTATTTAGCATGTCAAATGTTGTATGAACTTAAATCCATTTAGTGCGAATACAAGTTATTATTACTTGCGCAATTGCTGCAAAGTTAGTTAATAATAATTTATTTCCTAAACAGTATTGATGAATTGATTATATTATCTCCTAAGTTTAATTAAAGTAGAATTATTTTAAAAGTGTGCATCTATACTGGTAAAGTTTTTGTATAAGAACTTTAAAACTTAAAAAGGATGGACATAATATATAAAGTGGGTACATTAGGTAAGAGATAAATAGCGCTAATAGCTGCTATTTAGCATATCAAATGTTGTATGAACTTAAATCCATTTAGTGCGAATACAAGTTATTATTACTTGCGCAATTGCTGCAAAGTTAGTTAACAATAATTTATTTCCTAAACAGTATTGACGAATTGATTACATTATCTCCTAAGTTTAATTAAAGTAGAATTATTTTAAAAGTGTGCATCTATACTGGTAAAGTTTTTGTATAAAAACTTTAAAACTTAAAAAGGATGGACATAATATATAAAGTGGGTACGTTAGGTAAGAGATAAATAGCGCTAATAGCTGCTATTTAGCATATCAAATGTTGTATGAACTTAAATCCATTTAGTGCGAATACAAGTTATTATTACTTGCGCAATTGCTGCAAAGTTAGTTAATAATAATTTATTTCCTAAACAGTATTGATGAATTGATTATATTATCTCCTAAGTTTAATTAAAGTAGAATTATTTTAAAAGTGTGCATCTATACTGGTAAAGTTTAGTATAAGAACTTTAAAACTTAAAAAGGATAGAGATAATATATAAAGTGGGTGCATTAGGTAAGAGATAAATAGCGCTAATAGCTGCTATTTAGCATATCAAATGTTGTATGAACTTAAATCCATTTAGTGCGAATACAAGTTATTATTTCTTGCGCAATTGCTGCAAAGTTAGTTAATAATAATTTATTTCCTAAACAGTATTGATGAATTGATTATATTCCTCCTAAGTTTAATTAAAGTAGAATTATTTTAAAAGTGTGCATCTATACTGGTAAAGTTTAGTAGAAGAACTTTAAAACTTAAAAAGGATGGAGATAATATATAAAGTGGGTACATTAGGTAAGAGATAAATAGCGCTAATAGCTGCTATTTAGCATGTCAAATGTTGTATGAACTTAAATCCATTTAGTGCGAATACAAGTTATTATTACTTGCGCAATTGCTGCAAAGTTAGTTAATAATAATTTATTTCCTAAACAGTATTGATGAATTGATTATATTATCTCCTAAGTTTAATTAAAGTAGAATTATTTTGAAAGTGTGCATCTATACTGGTAAAGTTTTTGTATAAGAACTTTAAAACTTAAAAAGAATGGAGATAATATATAAAGTGGGTACATTACGTAAGAGATAAATAGCGCTAATAGCTGCTATTTAGCATATCAAATGTTGTATGAACTTAAATCCATTTAGTGCGAATACAAGTTATTATTACTTGCGCAATTGCTGCAAAGTTAGTTAATAATAATTTATTTCCTAAACAGTATTGACGAATTGATTACATTATCTCCTAAGTTTAATTAAAGTAGAATTATTTTAAAAGTGTGCATCTATACTGGTAAAGTTTTTGTATAAGAACTTTAAAACTTAAAAAGGATGGACATAATATATAAAGTGGGTACATTAGGTAAGAGATAAATAGCGCTAATAGCTGCTATTTAGCATATCAAATGTTGTATGAACTTAAATCCATTTAGTGCGAATACAAGTTATTATTACTTGCGCAATTGCTGCAAAGTTAGTTAACAATAATTTATTTCCTAAACAGTATTGACGAATTGATTACATTATCTCCTAAGTTTAATTAAAGTAGAATTATTTTAAAAGTGTGCATCTATACTGGTAAAGTTTTTGTATAAAAACTTTAAAACTTAAAAAGGATGGACATAATATATAAAGTGGGTACGTTAGGTAAGAGATAAATAGCGCTAATAGCTGCTATTTAGCATATCAAATGTTGTATGAACTTAAATCCATTTAGTGCGAATACAAGTTATTATTACTTGCGCAATTGCTGCAAAGTTAGTTAATAATAATTTATTTCCTAAACAGTATTGATGAATTGATTATATTATCTCCTAAGTTTAATTAAAGTAGAATTATTTTAAAAGTGTGCATCTCTACTGGTAAAGTTTTTGTATAAAAACTTTAAAACTTAAAAAGGATGGACATAATATATAAAGTGGGTACGTTAGGTAAGAGATAAATAGCGCTAATAGCTGCTATTTAGCATATCAAATGTTGTATGAACTTAAATCCATTTAGTGCGAATACAAGTTATTATTACTTGCGCAATTGCTGCAAAGTTAGTTAATAATAATTTATTTCCTAAACAGTATTGATGAATTGATTATATTATCTCCTAAGTTTAATTAAAGTAGAATTATTTTAAAAGTGTGCATCTATACTGGTAAAGTTTAGTATAAGAACTTTAAAACTTAAAAAGGATGGAGATAATATATAAAGTGGGTGCATTAGGTAAGAGATAAATAGCGCTAATAGCTGCTATTTAGCATATCAAATGTTGTATGAACTTAAATCCATTTAGTGCGAATACAAGTTATTATTTCTTGCGCAATTGCTGCAAAGTTAGTTAATAATAATTTATTTCCTAAACAGTATTGATGAATTGATTATATTATCTCCTAAGTTTAATTAAAGTAGAATTATTTTAAAAGTGTGCATCTATACTGGTAAAGTTTTTGTATAAAAACTTTAAAACTTAAAATGGATGGACATAATATATAAAGTGGGTACGTTAGGTAAGAGATAAATAGCGCTAATAGCTGCTATTTAGCATATCAAATGTTGTATGAACTTAAATCCATTTAGTGCGAATACAAGTTATTATTACTTGCGCAATTGCTGCAAAGTTAGTTAATAATAATTTATTTCCTAAACAGTATTGATGAATTGATTATATTATCTCCTAAGTTTAATTAAAGTAGAATTATTTTAAAAGTGTGCATCTATACTGGTAAAGTTTTTGTATAAAAACTTTAAAACTTAAAAAGGATGGACATAATATATAAAGTGGGTACGTTAGGTAAGAGATAAATAGCGCTAATAGCTGCTATTTAGCATATCAAATGTTGTATGAACTTAAATCCATTTAGTGCGAATACAAGTTATTATTACTTGCGCAATTGCTGCAAAGTTAGTTAATAATAATTTATTTCCTAAACAGTATTGATGAATTGATTATATTATCTCCTAAGTTTAATTAAAGTAGAATTATTTTAAAAGTGTGCATCTATACTGGTAAAGTTTTTGTATAAAAACTTTAAAACTTAAAAACGATGGACATAATATATAAAGTGGGTACGTTAGGTAAGAGATAAATAGCGCTAATAGCTGCTATTTAGCATATCAAATGTTGTATGAACTTAAATCCATTTAGTGCGAATACAAGTTATTATTACTTGCGCAATTGCTGCAAAGTTAGTTAATAATAATTTATTTCCTAAACAGTATTGATGAATTGATTATATTATCTCCTAAGTTTAATTAAAGTAGAATTATTTTAAAAGTGTGCATCTATACTTGTAAAGTTTTTGTATAAAAACTTTAAAACTTAAAAAGATGGACATAATATATAAAGTGGGTACGTTAGGTAAGAGATAAATAGCGCTAATAGCTGCTATTTAGCATATCAAATGTTGTATGAACTTAAATCCATTTAGTGCGAATACAAGTTATTATTACTTGCGCAATTGCTGCAAAGTTAGTTAATAATAATTTATTTCCTAAACAGTATTGATGAATTGATTATATTATCTCCTAAGTTTAATTAAAGTAGAATTATTTTAAAAGTGCGCATCTATACTGGTAAAGTTTTTGTATAAGAACTTTAAAACTTAAAAAGGATGGAGATAATATATAAAGTGGGTACATTTGGTAAGAGATATATAGCGGTAATAGCTGCTATTTAGCATACAAATATTGTATGAACTTAAATCCATTTAGTGCGAATACAAGTTATTATTACTTGCGCAATTGCTGCAAAGTTAGTTAACAATAATTTATTTCCTAAACAGTATTGACGAATTGATTACATTATCTCCTAAGTTTAATTAAAGTAGAATTATTTTAAAAGTGTGCATCTATACTGGTAAAGTTTTTGTATAAGAACTTTAAAACTTAAAAAGGATGGACATAATATATAAAGTGGGTACGTTAGGTAAGAGATAAATAGCGCTAATAGCTGCTATTTAGCATATCAAATGTTGTATGAACTTAAATCCATTTAGTGCGAATACAAGTTATTATTACTTGCGCAATTGCTGCAAAGTTAGTTAATAATAATTTATTTCCTAAACAGTATTGATGAATTGATTATATTATCTCCTAAGTTTAATTAAAGTAGAATTATTTTAAAAGTGTGCATCTATACTGGTAAAGTTTTTGTATAAAAACTTTAAAACTTAAAAAGGATGGACATAATATATAAAGTGGGTACGTTAGGTAAGAGATAAATAGCGCTAATAGCTGCTATTTAGCATATCAAATGTTGTATGAACTTAAATCCATTTAGTGCGAATACAAGTTATTATTACTTGCGCAATTGCTGCAAAGTTAGTTAATAATAATTTATTTCCTAAACAGTATTGATGAATTGATTATATTATCTCCTAAGTTTAATTAAAGTAGAATTATTTTAAAAGTGTGCATCTATACTGGTAAAGTTTAGTATAAGAACTTTAAAACTTAAAAAGGATGGAGATAATATATAAAGTGGGTGCATTAGGTAAGAGATAAATAGCGCTAATAGCTGCTATTTAGCATATCAAATGTTGTATGAACTTAAATCCATTTAGTGCGAATACAAGTTATTATTTCTTGCGCAATTGCTGCAAAGTTAGTTAATAATAATTTATTTCCTAAACAGTATTGATGAATTGATTATATTATCTCCTAAGTTTAATTAAAGTAGAATTATTTTAAAAGTGTGCATCTATACTGGTAAAGTTTTTGTATAAAAACTTTAAAACTTAAAAAGGATGGACATAATATATAAAGTGGGTACGTTAGGTAAGAGATAAATAGCGCTAATAGCTGCTATTTAGCATATCAAATGTTGTATGAACTTAAATCCATTTAGTGCGAATACAAGTTATTATTACTTGCGCAATTGCTGCAAAGTTAGTTAATAATAATTTATTTCCTAAACAGTATTGATGAATTGATTATATTATCTCCTAAGTTTAATTAAAGTAGAATTATTTTAAAAGTGTGCATCTATACTGGTAAAGTTTTTGTATAAAAACTTTAAAACTTAAAAGGATGGACATAATATATAAAGTGGGTACGTTAGGTAAGAGATAAATAGCGCTAATAGCTGCTATTTAGCATATCAAATGTTGTATGAACTTAAATCCATTTAGTGCGAATACAAGTTATTATTACTTGCGCAATTGCTGCAAAGTTAGTTAATAATAATTTATTTCCTAAACAGTATTGATGAATTGATTATATTATCTCCTAAGTTTAATTAAAGTAGAATTATTTTAAAAGTGTGCATCTATACTGGTAAAGTTTAGTATAAGAACTTTAAAACTTAAAAAGGATGGAGATAATATATAAAGTGGGTGCATTAGGTAAGAGATAAATAGCGCTAATAGCTGCTATTTAGCATATCAAATGTTGTATGAACTTAAATCCATTTAGTGCGAATACAAGTTATTATTTCTTGCGCAATTGCTGCAAAGTTAGTTAATAATAATTTATTTCCTAAACAGTATTGATGAATTGATTATATTATCTCCTAAGTTTAATTAAAGTAGAATTATTTTAAAAGTGTGCATCTATACTGGTAAAGTTTTTGTATAAAAACTTTAAAACTTAAAATGGATGGACATAATATATAAAGTGGGTACGTTAGGTAAGAGATAAATAGCGCTAATAGCTGCTATTTAGCATATCAAATGTTGTATGAACTTAAATCCATTTAGTGCGAATACAAGTTATTATTACTTGCGCAATTGCTGCAAAGTTAGTTAATAATAATTTATTTCCTAAACAGTATTGATGAATTGATTATATTATCTCCTAAGTTTAATTAAAGTAGAATTATTTTAAAAGTGTGCATCTATACTGGTAAAGTTTTTGTATAAAAACTTTAAAACTTAAAAAGGATGGACATAATATATAAAGTGGGTACGTTAGGTAAGAGATAAATAGCGCTAATAGCTGCTATTTAGCATATCAAATGTTGTATGAACTTAAATCCATTTAGTGCGAATACAAGTTATTATTACTTGCGCAATTGCTGCAAAGTTAGTTAATAATAATTTATTTCCTAAACAGTATTGATGAATTGATTATATTATCTCCTAAGTTTAATTAAAGTAGAATTATTTTAAAAGTGTGCATCTATACTGGTAAAGTTTTTGTATAAAAACTTTAAAACTTAAAAACGATGGACATAATATGTAAAGTGGGTACGTTAGGTAAGAGATAAATAGCGCTAATAGCTGCTATTTAGCATATCAAATGTTGTATGAACTTAAATCCATTTAGTGCGAATACAAGTTATTATTACTTGCGCAATTGCTGCAAAGTTAGTTAATAATAATTTATTTCCTAAACAGTATTGATGAATTGATTATATTATCTCCTAAGTTTAATTAAAGTAGAATTATTTTAAAAGTGTGCATCTATACTTGTAAAGTTTTTGTATAAAAACTTTAAAACTTAAAAAGATGGACATAATATATAAAGTGGGTACGTTAGGTAAGAGATAAATAGCGCTAATAGCTGCTATTTAGCATATCAAATGTTGTATGAACTTAAATCCATTTAGTGCGAATACAAGTTATTATTACTTGCGCAATTGCTGCAAAGTTAGTTAATAATAATTTATTTCCTAAACAGTATTGATGAATTGATTATATTATCTCCTAAGTTTAATTAAAGTAGAATTATTTTAAAAGTGCGCATCTATACTGGTAAAGTTTTTGTATAAGAACTTTAAAACTTAAAAAGGATGGAGATAATATATAAAGTGGGTACATTTGGTAAGAGATATATAGCGGTAATAGCTGCTATTTAGCATACAAATATTGTACGAACTTAAATCCATTTAGTGCGAATACAAGTTATTTTTACTTGCGCAATTGCTGCAAAGTTAGTTAACAATAATTTATTTCCTAAACAGTATTGACGAATTGATTACATTATCTCCTAAGTTTAATTAAAGTAGAATTATTTTAAAAGTGTGCATCTATACTGGTAAAGTTTTTGTATAAGAACTTTAAAACTTAAAAAGGATGGACATAATATATAAAGTGGGTACGTTAGGTAAGAGATAAATAGCGCTAATAGCTGCTATTTAGCATATCAAATGTTGTATGAACTTAAATCCATTTAGTGCGAATACAAGTTATTATTACTTGCGCAATTGCTGCAAAGTTAGTTAATAATAATTTATTTCCTAAACAGTATTGATGAATTGATTATATTATCTCCAAAGTTTAATTAAAGTAGAATTATTTTAAAAGTGTGCATCTATACTGGTAAAGTTTTTGTATAAAAACTTTAAAACTTAAAAAGGATGGACATAATATATAAAGTGGGTACGTTAGGTAAGAGATAAATAGCGCTAATAGCTGCTATTTAGCATATCAAATGTTGTATGAACTTAAATCCATTTAGTGCGAATACAAGTTATTATTACTTGCGCAATTGCTGCAAAGTTAGTTAATAATAATTTATTTCCTAAACAGTATTGATGAATTGATTATATTATCTCCTAAGTTTAATTAAAGTAGAATTATTTTAAAAGTGTGCATCTATACTGGTAAAGTTTAGTATAAGAACTTTAAAACTTAAAAAGGATGGAGATAATATATAAAGTGGGTGCATTAGGTAAGAGATAAATAGCGCTAATAGCTGCTATTTAGCATATCAAATGTTGTATGAACTTAAATCCATTTAGTGCGAATACAAGTTATTATTTCTTGCGCAATTGCTGCAAAGTTAGTTAATAATAATTTATTTCCTAAACAGTATTGATGAATTGATTATATTATCTCCTAAGTTTAATTAAAGTAGAATTATTTTAAAGGTGTGCATCTATACTGGTAAAGTTTTTGTATAAAAACTTTAAAACTTAAAAAGGATGGACATAATATATGAAGTGGGTACGTTAGGTAAGAGATAAATAGCGCTAATAGCTGCTATTTAGCATATCAAATGTTGTATGAACTTAAATCCATTTAGTGCGAATACAAGTTATTATTACTTGCGCAATTGCTGCAAAGTTAGTTAATAATAATTTATTTCCTAAACAGTATTGATGAATTGATTATATTATCTCCTAAGTTTAATTAAAGTAGAATTATTTTAAAAGTGTGCATCTATACTGGTAAAGTTTTTGTATAAAAACTTTAAAACTTAAAAAGGATGGACATAATATATAAAGTGGGTACGTTAGGTAAGAGATAAATAGCGCTAATAGCTGCTATTTAGCATATCAAATGTTGTATGAACTTAAATCCATTTAGTGCGAATACAAGTTATTATTACTTGCGCAATTGCTGCAAAGTTAGTTAATAATAATTTATTTCCTAAACAGTATTGATGAATTGATTATATTATCTCCTAAGTTTAATTAAAGTAGAATTATTTTAAAAGTGTGCATCTATACTGGTAAAGTTTTTGTATAAAAACTTTAAAACTTAAAAACGATGGACATAATATATAAAGTGGGTACGTTAGGTAAGAGATAAATAGCGCTAATAGCTGCTATTTAGCATATCAAATGTTGTATGAACTTAAATCCATTTAGTGCGAATACAAGTTATTATTACTTGCGCAATTGCTGCAAAGTTAGTTAATAATAATTTATTTCCTAAACAGTATTGATGAATTGATTATATTATCTCCTAAGTTTAATTAAAGTAGAATTATTTTAAAAGTGTGCATCTATACTTGTAAAGTTTTTGTATAAAAACTTTAAAACTTAAAATGATGGACATAATATATAAAGTGGGTACGTTAGGTAAGAGATAAATAGCGCTAATAGCTGCTATTTAGCATATCAAATGTTGTATGAACTTAAATCCATTTAGTGCGAATACAAGTTATTATTACTTGCGCAATTGCTGCAAAGTTAGTTAATAAGAATTTATTTCCTAAACAGTATTGATGAATTGATTATATTCCTCCTAAGTTTAATTAAAGTAGAATTATTTTAAAAGTGTGCATCTATACTGGTAAAGTTTAGTATAAGAACTTTAAAACTTAAAAAGGATGGAGATAATATATAAAGTGGGTACATTAGGTAAGAGATAAATAGCGCTAATAGCTGCTATTTAGCATATCAAATGTTGTATGAACTTAAATCCATTTAGTGCGAATACAAGTTATTATTACTTGCGCAATTGCTGCAAAGTTAGTTAATAATAATTTATTTCCTAAACAGTATTGATGAATTGATTATATTATCTCCTAAGTTTAATTAAAGTAGAATTATTTTAAAAGTGTGCATCTATACTGGTAAAGTTTTTGTATAAGAACTTTAAAACTTAAAAAGAATGGAGATAATATATAAAGTGGGTACATTACGTAAGAGATAAATAGCGCTAATCGCTGCTATTTAGCATATCAAATGTTGTATGAACTTAAATCCATTTAGTGCGAATACAAGTTATTATTACTTGCGCAATTGCTGCAAAGTTAGTTAATAATAATTTATTTCCTAAACAGTATTGATGAATTTATTATATTATCTCCTAAGTTTAATTAAAGTAGAATTATTTTAAAAGTGTGCATCTATACTGGTAATGTTTTTGTATAAGAACTTTAAAACTTAAAAAGGATGGAGATAATATATAAAGTGGGTACATTAGGTAAGAGATAAATAGCGCTAATAGCTGCTATTTAGCATATCAAATGTTGTATGAACTTAAATCCATTTAGTGCGAATACAAGTTATTATTACTTGCGCAATTGCTGCAAAGTTAGTTAACAATAATTTATTTCCTAAACAGTATTGACGAATTGATTACATTATCTCCTAAGTTTAATTAAAGTAGAATTATTTTAAAAGTGTGCATCTATACTGGTAAAGTTTTTGTATAAAAACTTTAAAACCTAAAAAGGATGGACATAATATATAAAGTGGGTACATTAGGTAAGAGATAAATAGCGCTAATAGCTGCTATTTAGCATATCAAATGCTGTAAGAACTTAAATCCATTTAGTGCGAATACAAGTTATTATTACTTGCGCAATTGCTGCAAAGTTAGTTAATAATAATTTATTTCCTAAACAGTATTGATGAATTGATTATATTATCTCCTAAGTTTAATTAAAGTAGAATTATTTTAAAAGTGTGCATCTATACTGGTAAAGTTTAGTATAAGAACTTTAAAACTTAAAAAGGATGGAGATAATATATAAAGTGGGTACATTAGGTAAGAGATAAATAGCGCTAATAGCTGCTATTTAGCATATCAAATGTTGTATGAACTTAAATCCATTTAGTGCGAATACAAATTATTATTACTTGCGGAATTGCTGCAAAGTTAGTTAATAATAATTTATTTCCTAAACAGTATTGATGAATTGATTATATTATCTCCTAAGTTTAATTAAAGTAGAATTATTTTAAAAGTGTGCATCTATACTGGTAAAGTTTTTGTATAAGAACTTTAAAACTTAAAAAGGATGGAGATAATATATAAAGTCGGTACAATAGGTAAGAGATAAATAGCGCTAATAGCTGCTATTAAGCATATCAAATGTTGTATGAACTTAAATCCATTTAGTGCGAATACAAGTTATTATTACCTGCGCAATTGCTGCAAAGTTAGTTAATAATAATTTATTTCCTAAACAGTATTGATGTATTGATTATATTATCTCCTAAGTTTAATTAAAGTAGAATTATTTTAAAAGTGCGCATCTATACTGGTAAAGTTTTTGTATAAAAACTTTAAAACTTAAAAAGGATGGACATAATATATAAAGTGGGTACGTTAGGTAAGAGATAAATAGCGCTAATAGCTGCTATTTAGCATATCAAATGTTGTATGAACTTAAATCCATTTAGTGCGAATACAAGTTATTATTACTTGCGCAATTGCTGCAAAGTTAGTTAATAAGAATTTATTTCCTAAACAGTATTGATGAATTGATTATATTCCTCCTAAGTTTAATTAAAGTAGAATTATTTTAAAAGTGTGCATCTATACTGGTAAAGTTTAGTATAAGAACTTTAAAACTTAAAAAGGATGGAGATAATATATAAAGTGGGTACATTAGGTAAGAGATAAATAGCGCTAATAGCTGCTATTTAGCATGTCAAATGTTGTATGAACTTAAATCCATTTAGTGCGAATACAAGTTATTATTACTTGCGCAATTGCTGCAAAGTTAGTTAACAATAATTTATTTCCTAAACAGTATTGACGAATTGATTACATTATCTCCTAAGTTTAATTAAAGTAGAATTATTTTAAAAGTGTGCATCTATACTGGTAAAGTTTAGTATAAGAACTTTAAAACTTAAAAAGGATGGAGATAATATATAAAGTGGGTACATTAGGTAAGAGATAAATAGCCCGAATAGCTGCTATTTAGCATATTAAATGTTGTATGAACTTAAATCCATTTAGTGCGAATACAAGTTATTATTACTTGCGCAATTGCTACAAAGTTAGTTAATAATAATTTATTTCCTAAACAGTATTGATGAATTGATTATATTATCTCCTAAGTTTAATTAAAGTAGAATTATTTTGAAAGTGTGCATCTATACTGGTAAAGTTTTTGTATAAGAACTTTAAAACTTAAAAAGAATGGAGATAATATATAAAGTGGGTACATTACGTAAGAGATAAATAGCGCTAATAGCTGCTATTTAGCATATCAAATGTTGTATGAACTTAAATCCATTTAGTGCGAATACAAGTTATTATTACTTGCGCAATTGCTGCAAAGTTAGTTAATAATAATTTATATCCTAAACAGTATTGATGAATTGATTATATTATCTCCTAAGTTTAATTAAAGTAGAATTATTTTAAAAGTGTGCATCTATACTGGTAAAGTTTTTGTATAAGAACATTAAAACTTAAAAAGGATGGAGATAATATATAAAGTGGGTACAATAGGTAAGAGATAAATAGCGATAATAGCTGCTATTAAGCATATCAAATGTTGTATGAACTTAAATCCATTTAGTGCGAATACAAGTTATTATTACTTGCGCAATTGCTGCAAAGTTAGTTAACAATAATTTATTTCCTAAACAGTATTGACGAATTGATTACATTATCTCCTAAGTTTAATTAAAGTAGAATTATTTTAAAAGTGTGCATCTATACTGGTAAAGTTTTTGTATAAAAACTTTAAAACCTAAAAAGGATGGACATAATATATAAAGTGGGTACATTAGGTAAGAGATAAATAGCGCTAATAGCTGCTATTTAGCATATCAAATGCTGTAAGAACTTAAATCCATTTAGTGCGAATACAAGTTATTATTACTTGCGCAATTGCTGCAAAGTTAGTTAATAATAATTTATTTCCTAAACAGTATTGATGAATTGATTATATTATCTCCTAAGTTTAATTAAAGTAGAATTATTTTAAAAGTGTGCATCTATACTGGTAAAGTTTAGTATAAGAACTTTAAAACTTAAAAAGGATGGAGATAATATATAAAGTGGGTACATTAGGTAAGAGATAAATAGCGCTAATAGCTGCTATTTAGCATATCAAATGTTGTATGAACTTAAATCCATTTAGTGCGAATACAAATTATTATTACTTGCGGAATTGCTGCAAAGTTAGTTAATAATAATTTATTTCCTAAACAGTATTGATGAATTGATTATATTATCTCCTAAGTTTAATTAAAGTAGAATTATTTTAAAAGTGTGCATCTATACTGGTAAAGTTTTTGTATAAGAACTTTAAAACTTAAAAAGGATGGAGATAATATATAAAGTCGGTACAATAGGTAAGAGATAAATAGCGCTAATAGCTGCTATTAAGCATATCAAATGTTGTATGAACTTAAATCCATTTAGTGCGAATACAAGTTATTATTACCTGCGCAATTGCTGCAAAGTTAGTTAATAATAATTTATTTCCTAAACAGTATTGATGTATTGATTATATTATCTCCTAAGTTTAATTAAAGTAGAATTATTTTAAAAGTGCGCATCTATACTGGTAAAGTTTTTGTATAAAAACTTTAAAACTTAAAAAGGATGGACATAATATATAAAGTGGGTACGTTAGGTAAGAGATAAATAGCGCTAATAGCTGCTATTTAGCATATCAAATGTTGTATGAACTTAAATCCATTTAGTGCGAATACAAGTTATTATTACTTGCGCAATTGCTGCAAAGTTAGTTAATAAGAATTTATTTCCTAAACAGTATTGATGAATTGATTATATTCCTCCTAAGTTTAATTAAAGTAGAATTATTTTAAAAGTGTGCATCTATACTGGTAAAGTTTAGTATAAGAACTTTAAAACTTAAAAAGGATGGAGATAATATATAAAGTGGGTACATTAGGTAAGAGATAAATAGCGCTAATAGCTGCTATTTAGCATATTAAATGTTGTATGAACTTAAATCCATTTAGTGCGAATACAAGTTATTATTACTTGCGCAATTGCTACAAAGTTAGTTAATAATAATTTATTTCCTAAACAGTATTGATGAATTGATTATATTATCTCCTAAGTTTAATTAAAGTAGAATTATTTTGAAAGTGTGCATCTATACTGGTAAAGTTTTTGTATAAGAACTTTAAAACTTAAAAAGAATGGAGATAATATATAAAGTGGGTACATTACGTAAGAGATAAATAGCGCTAATAGCTGCTATTTAGCATATCAAATGTTGTATGAACTTAAATCCATTTAGTGCGAATACAAGTTATTATTACTTGCGCAATTGCTGCAAAGTTAGTTAATAATAATTTATATCCTAAACAGTATTGACGAATTGATTACATTATCTCCTAAGTTTAATTAAAGTAGAATTATTTTAAAAGTGTGCATCTATACTGGTAAAGTTTTTGTATAAGAACTTTAAAACTTAAAAAGAATGGACATAATATATAAAGTGGGTACATTAGGTAAGAGATAAATAGCGCTAATAGCTGCTATTTAGCATATCAAATGTTGTATGAACTTAAATCCATTTAGTGCGAATACAAGTTATTATTACTTGCGCAATTGCTGCAAAGTTAGTTAACAATAATTTATTTCCTAAACAGTATTGACGAATTGATTACATTATCTCCTAAGTTTAATTAAAGTAGAATTATTTTAAAAGTGTGCATCTATACTGGTAAAGTTTTTGTATAAAAACTTTAAAACTTAAAAAGGATGGACATAATATATAAAGTGGGTACGTTAGGTAAGAGATAAATAGCGCTAATAGCTGCTATTTAGCATATCAAATGTTGTATGAACTTAAATCCATTTAGTGCGAATACAAGTTATTATTACTTGCGCAATTGCTGCAAAGTTAGTTAATAATAATTTATTTCCTAAACAGTATTGATGAATTGATTATATTATCTCCTAAGTTTAATTAAAGTAGAATTATTTTAAAAGTGTGCATCTATACTGGTAAAGTTTAGTATAAGAACTTTAAAACTTAAAAAGGATGGAGATAATATATAAAGTGGGTGCATTAGGTAAGAGATAAATAGCGCTAATAGCTGCTATTTAGCATATCAAATGTTGTATGAACTTAAATCCATTTAGTGCGAATACAAGTTATTATTTCTTGCGCAATTGCTGCAAAGTTAGTTAATAATAATTTATTTCCTAAACAGTATTGATGAATTGATTATATTCCTCCTAAGTTTAATTAAAGTAGAATTATTTTAAAAGTGTGCATCTATACTGGTAAAGTTTAGTAGAAGAACTTTAAAACTTAAAAAGGATGGAGATAATATATAAAGTGGGTACATTAGGTAAGAGATAAATAGCGCTAATAGCTGCTATTTAGCATGTCAAATGTTGTATGAACTTAAATCCATTTAGTGCGAATACAAGTTATTATTACTTGCGCTATTGCTGCAAAGTTAGTTAATAATAATTTATTTCCTAAACAGTATTGATGAATTGATTATATTATCTCCTAAGTTTAATTAAAGTAGAATTATTTTAAAAGTGTGCATCTATACTGGTAAAGTTTTTGTATAAAAACTTTAAAACTTAAAAAGGATGGACATAATATATAAAGTGGGTACGTTAGGTAAGAGATAAATAGCGCTAATAGCTGCTATTTAGCATATCAAATGTTGTATGAACTTAAATCCATTTAGTGCGAATACAAGTTATTATTACTTGCGCAATTGCTGCAAAGTTAGTTAATAATAATTTATTTCCTAAACAGTATTGATGAATTGATTATATTATCTCCTAAGTTTAATTAAAGTAGAATTATTTTAAAAGTGTGCATCTATACTGGTAAAGTTTTTGTATAAAAACTTTAAAACTTAAAAACGATGGACATAATATATAAAGTGGGTACGTTAGGTAAGAGATAAATAGCGCTAATAGCTGCTATTTAGCATATCAAATGTTGTATGAACTTAAATCCATTTAGTGCGAATACAAGTTATTATTACTTGCGCAATTGCTGCAAAGTTAGTTAATAATAATTTATTTCCTAAACAGTATTGATGAATTGATTATATTATCTCCTAAGTTTAATTAAAGTAGAATTATTTTAAAAGTGTGCATCTATACTTGTAAAGTTTTTGTATAAAAACTTTAAAACTTAAAAAGATGGACATAATATATAAAGTGGGTACATTTGGTAAGAGATATATAGCGGTAATAGCTGCTATTTAGCATACAAATATTGTATGAACTTAAATCCATTTAGTGCGAATACAAGTTATTATTACTTGCGCAATTGCTGCAAAGTTAGTTAACAATAATTTATTTCCTAAACAGTATTGACGAATTGATTACATTATCTCCTAAGTTTAATTAAAGTAGAATTATTTTAAAAGTGTGCATCTATACTGTTAAAGTTTTTGTATAAGAACTTTAAAACTTAAAAAGGATGGACATAATATATAAAGTGGGTACGTTAGGTAAGAGATAAATAGCGCTAATAGCTGCTATTTAGCATATCAAATGTTGTATGAACTTAAATCCATTTAGTGAGAATACAAGTTATTATTACTTGCGCAATTGCTGCAAAGTTAGTTAATAATAATTTATTTCCTAAACAGTATTGATGAATTGATTATATTATCTCCTAAGTTTAATTAAAGTAGAATTATTTTAAAAGTGTGCATCTATACTGGTAAAGTTTTTGTATAAAAACTTTAAAACTTAAAAAGGATGGACATAATATATAAAGTGGGTACGTTAGGTAAGAGATAAATAGCGCTAATAGCTGCTATTTAGCATATCAAATGTTGTATGAACTTAAATCCATTTAGTGCGAATACAAGTTATTATTACTTGCGCAATTGCTGCAAAGTTAGATAATAATAATTTATTTCCTAAACAGTATTGATGAATTGATTATATTATCTCTTAAGTTTAATTAAAGTAGAATTATTTTAAAAGTGTGCATCTATACTGGTAAAGTTTAGTATAAGAACTTTAAAACTTAAAAAGGATGGAGATAATATATAAAGTGGGTGCATTAGGTAAGAGATAAATAGCGCTAATAGCTGCTATTTAGCATATCAAATGTTGTATGAACTTAAATCCATTTAGTGCGAATACAAGTTATTATTTCTTGCGCAATTGCTGCAAAGTTAGTTAATAATAATTTATTTCCTAAACAGTATTGATGAATTGATTATATTATCTCCTAAGTTTAATTAAAGTAGAATTATTTTAAAAGTGTGCATCTATACTGGTAAAGTTTTTGTATAAAAACTTTAAAACTTAAAAAGGATGGACATAATATATAAAGTGGGTACGTTAGGTAAGAGATAAATAGCGCTAATAGCTGCTATTTAGCATATCAAATGTTGTATGAACTTAAATCCATTTAGTGCGAATACAAGTTATTATTACTTGCGCAATTGCTGCAAAGTTAGTTAATAATAATTTATTTCCTAAACAGTATTGATGAATTGATTATGTTATCTCCTAAGTTTAATTAAAGTAGAATTATTTTAAAAGTGTGCATCTATACTGGTAAAGTTTTTGTATAAAAACTTTAAAACTTAAAAACGATGGACATAATATATAAAGTGGGTACGTTAGGTAAGAGATAAATAGCGCTAATAGCTGCTATTTAGCATATCAAATGTTGTATGAACTTAAATCCATTTAGTGCGAATACAAGTTATTATTACTTGCGCAATTGCTGCAAAGTTAGTTAATAATAATTTATTTCCTAAACAGTATTGATGAATTGATTATATTATCTCCTATGTTTAATTAAAGTAGAATTATTTTAAAAGTGTGCATCTATACTTGTAAAGTTTTTGTATAAAAACTTTAAAACTTAAAAAGATGGACATAATATATAAAGTGGGTACGTTAGGTAAGAGATAAATAGCGCTAATAGCTGCTATTTAGCATATCAAATGTTGTATGAACTTAAATCCATTTAGTGCGAATACAAGTTATTATTACTTGCACAATTGCTGCAAAGTTAGTTAATAATAATTTATTTCCTAAACAGTATTGACGAATTGATTACATTATCTCCTAAGTTTAATTAAAGTAGAATTATTTTAAAAGTGTGCATCTATACTTGTAAAGTTTTTGTATAAAAACTTTAAAACTTAAAAAGATGGACATAATATATAAAGTGGGTACGTTAGGTAAGAGATAAATAGCGCTAATAGCTGCTATTTAGCATATCAAATGTTGTATGAACTTAAATCCATTTAGTGCAAATACAAGTTATTATTACTTGCGCAATTGCTGCAAAGTTAGTTAATAATAATTTATTTCCTAAACAGTATTGATGAATTGATTATATTATCTCCTAAGTTTAATTAAAGTAGAATTATTTTAAAAGTGCGCATCTATACTGGTAAAGTTTTTGTATAAGAACTTTAAAACTTAAAAAGGATGGAGATAATATATAAAGTGGGTACATTTGGTAAGAGATATATAGCGGTAATAGCTGCTATTTAGCATACAAATATTGTATGAACTTAAATCCATTTAGTGCGAATACAAGTTATTATTACTTGCGCAATTGCTGCAAAGTTAGTTAACAATAATTTATTTCCTAAACAGTATTGACGAATTGATTACATTATCTCCTAAGTTTAATTAAAGTAGAATTATTTTAAAAGTGTGCATCTATACTGTTAAAGTTTTTGTATAAGAACTTTAAAACTTAAAAAGGATGGACATAATATATAAAGTGGGTACGTTAGGTAAGAGATAAATAGCGCTAATAGCTGCTATTTAGCATATCAAATGTTGTATGAACTTATATCCATTTAGTGAGAATACAAGTTATTATTACTTGCGCAATTGCTGCAAAGTTAGTTAATAATAATTTATTTCCTAAACAGTATTGATGAATTGATTATATTATCTCCTAAGTTTAATTAAAGTAGAATTATTTTAAAAGTGTGCATCTATACTGGTAAAGTTTTTGTATAAAAACTTTAAAACTTAAAAAGGATGGACATAATATATAAAGTGGGTACGTTAGGTAAGAGATAAATAGCGCTAATAGCTGCTATTTAGCATATCAAATGTTGTATGAACTTAAATCCATTTAGTGCGAATACAAGTTATTATTACTTGCGCAATTGCTGCAAAGTTAGATAATAATAATTTATTTCCTAAACAGTATTGATGAATTGATTATATTATCTCTTAAGTTTAATTAAAGTAGAATTATTTTAAAAGTGTGCATCTATACTGGTAAAGTTTAGTATAAGAACATTAAAACTTAAAAAGGATGGAGATAATATATAAAGTGGGTGCATTAGGTAAGAGATAAATAGCGCTAATAGCTGCTATTTAGCATATCAAATGTTGTATGAACTTAAATCCATTTAGTGCGAATACAAGTTATTAATACTTGCGCAATTGCTACAAAGTTAGTTAATAATAATTTATTTCCTAAACAGTATTGATGAATTGATTATATTATCTCCTAAGTTTAATTAAAGTAGAATTATTTTGAAAGTGTGCATCTATACTGGTAAAGTTTTTGTATAAGAACTTTAAAACTTAAAAAGAATGGAGATAATATATAAAGTGGGTACATTACGTAAGAGATAAATAGCGCTAATAGCTGCTATTTAGCATATCAAATGTTGTATGAACTTAAATCCATTTAGTGCGAATACAAGTTATTATTACTTGCGCAATTGCTGCAAAGTTAGTTAATAATAATTTATATCCTAAACAGTATTGACGAATTGATTACATTATCTCCTAAGTTTAATTAAAGTAGAATTATTTTAAAAGTGTGCATCTATACTGGTAAAGTTTTTGTATAAGAACTTTAAAACTTAAAAAGAATGGACATAATATATAAAGTGGGTACATTAGGTAAGAGATAAATAGCGCTAATAGCTGCTATTTAGCATATCAAATGTTGTATGAACTTAAATCCATTTAGTGCGAATACAAGTTATTATTACTTGCGCAATTGCTGCAAAGTTAGTTAACAATAATTTATTTCCTAAACAGTATTGACGAATTGATTACATTATCTCCTAAGTTTAATTAAAGTAGAATTATTTTAAAAGTGTGCATCTATACTGGTAAAGTTTTTGTATAAAAACTTTAAAACTTAAAAAGGATGGACATAATATATAAAGTGGGTACGTTAGGTAAGAGATAAATAGCGCTAATAGCTGCTATTTAGCATATCAAATGTTGTATGAACTTAAATCCATTTAGTGCGAATACAAGTTATTATTACTTGCGCAATTGCTGCAAAGTTAGTTAATAATAATTTATTTCCTAAACAGTATTGATGAATTGATTATATTATCTCCTAAGTTTAATTAAAGTAGAATTATTTTAAAAGTGTGCATCTATACTGGTAAAGTTTAGTATAAGAACTTTAAAACTTAAAAAGGATGGAGATAATATATAAAGTGGGTGCATTAGGTAAGAGATAAATAGCGCTAATAGCTGCTATTTAGCATATCAAATGTTGTATGAACTTAAATCCATTTAGTGCGAATACAAGTTATTATTTCTTGCGCAATTGCTGCAAAGTTAGTTAATAATAATTTATTTCCTAAACAGTATTGATGAATTGATTATATTCCTCCTAAGTTTAATTAAAGTAGAATTATTTTAAAAGTGTGCATCTATACTGGTAAAGTTTAGTAGAAGAACTTTAAAACTTAAAAAGGATGGAGATAATATATAAAGTGGGTACATTAGGTAAGAGATAAATAGCGCTAATAGCTGCTATTTAGCATGTCAAATGTTGTATGAACTTAAATCCATTTAGTGCGAATACAAGTTATTATTACTTGCGCAATTGCTGCAAAGTTAGTTAATAATAATTTATTTCCTAAACAGTATTGATGAATTGATTATATTATCTCCTAAGTTTAATTAAAGTAGAATTATTTTAAAAGTGTGCATCTATACTGGTAAAGTTTTTGTATAAAAACTTTAAAACTTAAAAAGGATGGACATAATATATAAAGTGGGTACGTTAGGTAAGAGATAAATAGCGCTAATAGCTGCTATTTAGCATATCAAATGTTGTATGAACTTAAATCCATTTAGTGCGAATACAAGTTATTATTACTTGCGCAATTGCTGCAAAGTTAGTTAATAATAATTTATTTCCTAAACAGTATTGATGAATTGATTATATTATCTCCTAAGTTTAATTAAAGTAGAATTATTTTAAAAGTGTGCATCTATACTGGTAATGTTTTTGTATAAAAACTTTAAAACTTAAAAACGATGGACATAATATATAAAGTGGGTACGTTAGGTAAGAGATAAATAGCGCTAATAGCTGCTATTTAGCATATCAAATGTTGTATGAACTTAAATCCATTTAGTGCGAATACAAGTTATTATTACTTGCGCAATTGCTGCAAAGTTAGTTAATAATAATTTATTTCCTAAACAGTATTGATGAATTGATTATATTATCTCCTAAGTTTAATTAAAGTAGAATTATTTTAAAAGTGTGCATCTATACTGGTAAAGTTTTTGTATAAAAACTTTAAAACTTAAAAAGGATGGACATAATATATAAAGTGGGTACGTTAGGTAAGAGATAAATAGCGCTAATAGCTGCTATTTAGCATATCAAATGTTGTATGAACTTAAATCCATTTAGTGCGAATACAAGTTATTATTACTTGCGCAATTGCTGCAAAGTTAGATAATAATAATTTATTTCCTAAACAGTATTGATGAATTGATTATATTATCTCTTAAGTTTAATTAAAGTAGAATTATTTTAAAAGTGTGCATCTATACTGGTAAAGTTTAGTATAAGAACTTTAAAACTTAAAAAGGATGGAGATAATATATAAAGTGGGTGCATTAGGTAAGAGATAAATAGCGCTAATAGCTGCTATTTAGCATATCAAATGTTGTATGAACTTAAATCCATTTAGTGCGAATACAAGTTATTATTTCTTGCGCAATTGCTGCAAAGTTAGTTAATAATAATTTATTTCCTAAACAGTATTGATGAATTGATTATATTATCTCCTAAGTTTAATTAAAGTAGAATTATTTTAAAAGTGTGCATCTATACTGGTAAAGTTTTTGTATAAAAACTTTAAAACTTAAAAAGGATGGACATAATATATAAAGTGGGTACGTTAGGTAAGAGATAAATAGCGCTAATAGCTGCTATTTAGCATATCAAATGTTGTATGAACTTAAATCCATTTAGTGCGAATACAAGTTATTATTACTTGCGCAATTGCTGCAAAGTTAGTTAATAATAATTTATTTCCTAAACAGTATTGATGAATTGATTATATTATCTCCTAAGTTTAATTAAAGTAGAATTATTTTAAAAGTGTGCATCTATACTGGTAAAGTTTTTGTATAAAAACTTTAAAACTTAAAAAGGATGGACATAATATATAAAGTGGGTACGTTAGGTAAGAGATAAATAGCGCTAATAGCTGCTATTTAGCATATCAAATGTTGTATGAACTTAAATCCATTTAGTGCGAATACAAGTTATTATTACTTGCGCAATTGCTGCAAAGTTAGTTAATAATAATTTATTTCCTAAACAGTATTGATGAATTGATTATGTTATCTCCTAAGTTTAATTAAAGTAGAATTATTTTAAAAGTGTGCATCTATACTGGTAAAGTTTTTGTATAAAAACTTTAAAACTTAAAAACGATGGACATAATATATAAAGTGGGTACGTTAGGTAAGAGATAAATAGCGCTAATAGCTGCTATTTAGCATATCAAATGTTGTATGAACTTAAATCCATTTAGTGCGAATACAAGTTATTATTACTTGCGCAATTGCTGCAAAGTTAGTTAATAATAATTTATTTCCTAAACAGTATTGATGAATTGATTATATTATCTCCTAAGTTTAATTAAAGTAGAATTATTTTAAAAGTGTGCATCTATATTTGTAAAGTTTTTGTATAAAAACTTTAAAACTTAAAAAGATGGACATAATATATAAAGTGGGTACGTTAGGTAAGAGATAAATAGCGCTAATAGCTGCTATTTAGCATATCAAATGTTGTATGAACTTAAATCCATTTAGTGCGAATACAAGTTATTATTACTTGCACAATTGCTGCAAAGTTAGTTAATAATAATTTATTTCCTAAACAGTATTGACGAATTGATTACATTATCTCCTAAGTTTAATTAAAGTAGAATTATTTTAAAAGTGTGCATCTATACTTGTAAAGTTTTTGTATAAAAACTTTAAAACTTAAAAAGATGGACATAATATATAAAGTGGGTACGTTAGGTAAGAGATAAATAGCGCTAATAGCTGCTATTTAGCATATCAAATGTTGTATGAACTTAAATCCATTTAGTGCAAATACAAGTTATTATTACTTGCGCAATTGCTGCAAAGTTAGTTAATAATAATTTATTTCCTAAACAGTATTGATGAATTGATTATATTATCTCCTAAGTTTAATTAAAGTAGAATTATTTTAAAAGTGCGCATCTATACTGGTAAAGTTTTTGTATAAGAACTTTAAAACTTAAAAAGGATGGAGATAATATATAAAGTGGGTACATTTGGTAAGAGATATATAGCGGTAATAGCTGCTATTTAGCATACAAATATTGTATGAACTTAAATCCATTTAGTGCGAATACAAGTTATTATTACTTGCGCAATTGCTGCAAAGTTAGTTAACAATAATTTATTTCCTAAACAGTATTGACGAATTGATTACATTATCTCCTAAGTTTAATTAAAGTAGAATTATTTTAAAAGTGTGCATCTATACTGTTAAAGTTTTTGTATAAGAACTTTAAAACTTAAAAAGGATGGACATAATATATAAAGTGGGTACGTTAGGTAAGAGATAAATAGCGCTAATAGCTGCTATTTAGCATATCAAATGTTGTATGAACTTATATCCATTTAGTGAGAATACAAGTTATTATTACTTGCGCAATTGCTGCAAAGTTAGTTAATAATAATTTATTTCCTAAACAGTATTGATGAATTGATTATATTATCTCCTAAGTTTAATTAAAGTAGAATTATTTTAAAAGTGTGCATCTATACTGGTAAAGTTTTTGTATAAAAACTTTAAAACTTAAAAAGGATGGACATAATATATAAAGTGGGTACGTTAGGTAAGAGATAAATAGCGCTAATAGCTGCTATTTAGCATATCAAATGTTGTATGAACTTAAATCCATTTAGTGCGAATACAAGTTATTATTACTTGCGCAATTGCTGCAAAGTTAGATAATAATAATTTATTTCCTAAACAGTATTGATGAATTGATTATATTATCTCTTAAGTTTAATTAAAGTAGAATTATTTTAAAAGTGTGCATCTATACTGGTAAAGTTTAGTATAAGAACTTTAAAACTTAAAAAGGATGGAGATAATATATAAAGTGGGTGCATTAGGTAAGAGATAAATAGCGCTAATAGCTGCTATTTAGCATATCAAATGTTGTATGAACTTAAATCCATTTAGTGCGAATACAAGTTATTATTTCTTGCGCAATTGCTGCAAAGTTAGTTAATAATAATTTATTTCCTAAACAGTATTGATGAATTGATTATATTATCTCCTAAGTTTAATTAAAGTAGAATTATTTTAAAAGTGTGCATCTATACTGGTAAAGTTTTTGTATAAAAACTTTAAAACTTAAAAAGGATGGACATAATATATAAAGTGGGTACGTTAGGTAAGAGATAAATAGCGCTAATAGCTGCTATTTAGCATATCAAATGTTGTATGAACTTAAATCCATTTAGTGCGAATACAAGTTATTATTACTTGCGCAATTGCTGCAAAGTTAGTTAATAATAATTTATTTCCTAAACAGTATTGATGAATTGATTATATTATCTCCTAAGTTTAATTAAAGTAGAATTATTTTAAAAGTGTGCATCTATACTGGTAAAGTTTTTGTATAAAAACTTTAAAACTTAAAAAGGATGGACATAATATATAAAGTGGGTACGTTAGGTAAGAGATAAATAGCGCTAATAGCTGCTATTTAGCATATCAAATGTTGTATGAACTTAAATCCATTTAGTGCGAATACAAGTTATTATTACTTGCGCAATTGCTGCAAAGTTAGTTAATAATAATTTATTTCCTAAACAGTATTGATGAATTGATTATGTTATCTCCTAAGTTTAATTAAAGTAGAATTATTTTAAAAGTGTGCATCTATACTGGTAAAGTTTTTGTATAAGAACTTTAAAACTTAAAAACGATGGACATAATATATAAAGTGGGTACGTTAGGTAAGAGATAAATAGCGCTAATAGCTGCTATTTAGCATATCAAATGTTGTATGAACTTAAATCCATTTAGTGCGAATACAAGTTATTATTACTTGCGCAATTGCTGCAAAGTTAGTTAATAATAATTTATTTCCTAAACAGTATTGATGAATTGATTATATTATCTCCTAAGTTTAATTAAAGTAGAATTATTTTAAAAGTGTGCATCTATACTTGTAAAGTTTTTGTATAAAAACTTTAAAACTTAAAAAGATGGACATAATATATAAAGTGGGTACGTTAGGTAAGAGATAAATAGCGCTAATAGCTGCTATTTAGCATATCAAATGTTGTATGAACTTAAATCCATTTAGTGCGAATACAAGTTATTATTACTTGCACAATTGCTGCAAAGTTAGTTAATAATAATTTATTTCCTAAACAGTATTGACGAATTGATTACATTATCTCCTAAGTTTAATTAAAGTAGAATTATTTTAAAAGTGTGCATCTATACTTGTAAAGTTTTTGTATAAGAACTTTAAAACTTAAAAAGGATGGACATAATATATAAAGTGGGTACATTAGGTAAGAGATAAATAGCGCTAATAGCTGCTATTTAGCATATCAAATGTTGTATGAACTTAAATCCATTTAGTGCGAATACAAGTTATTATTACTTGCGCAATTGCTGCAAAGTTAGTTAATAAGAATTTATTTCCTAAACAGTATTGATGAATTGATTATATTCCTCCTAAGTTTAATTAAAGTAGAATTATTTTAAAAGTGTGCATCTATACTGGTAAAGTTTAGTATAAGAATTTTAAAACTTAAAAAGGATGGAGATAATATATAAAGTGGGTACATTAGGTAAGAGATAAATAGCGCTAATAGCTGCTATTTAGCATATCAAATGTTGTATGAACTTAAATCCATTTAGTGCGAATACAAGTTATTATTACTTGCGCAATTGCTGCAAAGTTAGTTAATAGTAATTTATTTCCTAAACAGTATTGATGAATTGATTATATTATCTCCAAAGTTTAACTAAAGTAGAATTATTTTAAAAGTGTGCATCTACACTGGTAAAGTTTAGTATAAGAACTTTAAAACTTAAAAAGGATGGAGATAATATATAAAGTGGGTACATTAGGTAAGAGATAAATAGCGCTAATAGCTGCTATTTAGCATATCAAATGTTGTATGAACTTAAATCCATTTAGTGCGAATACAAGTTATTATTACTTGCGCAATTGCTGCAAAGTTAGTTAATAATAATTTATTTCCTAAACAGTATTGATGAATTGATTATATTATCTCCTAAGTTTAATTAAAGTAGAATTATTTTAAAAGTGTGCATCTATACTGGTAAAGTTTTTGTATAAGAACTTTAAAACTTAAAAAGAATGGAGATAATATATAAAGTGGGTACATTACGTAAGAGATAAATAGCGCTAATCGCTGCTATTTAGCATATCAAATGTTGTATGAACTTAAATCCATTTAGTGCGAATACAAGTTATTATTACTTGCGCAATTGCTGCAAAGTTAGTTAATAATAATTTATTTCCTAAACAGTATTGATGAATTTATTATATTATCTCCTAAGTTTAATTAAAGTAGAATTATTTTAAAAGTGTGCATCTATACTGGTAATGTTTTTGTATAAGAACTTTAAAACTTAAAAAGGATGGAGATAATATATAAAGTGGGTACATTAGGTAAGAGATAAATAGCGCTAATAGCTGCTATTTAGCATATCAAATGTTGTATGAACTTAAATCCATTTAGTGCGAATACAAGTTATTATTACTTGCGCAATTGCTGCAAAGTTAGTTAATAATAATTTATTTCCTAAACAGTATTGATGAATTGATTATATTATCTCCTAAGTTTAATTAAAGTAGAATTATTTTAAAAGTGTGCATCTATACTGGTAAAGTTTTTGTATAAGAACATTAAAACTTAAAAAGGATGGAGATAATATATAAAGTGGGTACAATAGGTAAGAGATAAATAGCGATAATAGCTGCTATTAAGCATATCAAATGTTGTATGAACTTAAATCCATTTAGTGCGAATACAAGTTATTATTACTTGCGCAATTGCTGCAAAGTTAGTTAACAATAATTTATTTCCTAAACAGTATTGACGAATTGATTACATTATCTCCTAAGTTTAATTAAAGTAGAATTATTTTAAAAGTGTGCATCTATACTGGTAAAGTTTTTGTATAAAAACTTTAAAACCTAAAAAGGATGGACATAATATATAAAGTGGGTACATTAGGTAAGAGATAAATAGCGCTAATAGCTGCTATTTAGCATATCAAATGCTGTAAGAACTTAAATCCATTTAGTGCGAATACAAGTTATTATTACTTGCGCAATTGCTGCAAAGTTAGTTAATAATAATTTATTTCCTAAACAGTATTGATGAATTGATTATATTATCTCCTAAGTTTAATTAAAGTAGAATTATTTTAAAAGTGTGCATCTATACTGGTAAAGTTTAGTATAAGAACTTTAAAACTTAAAAAGGATGGAGATAATATATAAAGTGGGTACATTAGGTAAGAGATAAATAGCGCTAATAGCTGCTATTTAGCATATCAAATGTTGTATGAACTTAAATCCATTTAGTGCGAATACAAATTATTATTACTTGCGGAATTGCTGCAAAGTTAGTTAATAATAATTTATTTCCTAAACAGTATTGATGAATTGATTATATTATCTCCTAAGTTTAATTAAAGTAGAATTATTTTAAAAGTGTGCATCTATACTGGTAAAGTTTTTGTATAAGAACTTTAAAACTTAAAAAGAATGGAGATAATATATAAAGTCGGTACAATAGGTAAGAGATAAATAGCGCTAATAGCTGCTATTAAGCATATCAAATGTTGTATGAACTTAAATCCATTTAGTGCGAATACAAGTTATTATTACTTGCGCAATTGCTGCAAAGTTAGTTAATAATAATTTATTTCCTAAACAGTATTGATGTATTGATTATATTATCTCCTAAGTTTAATTAAAGTAGAATTATTTTAAAAGTGCGCATCTATACTGGTAAAGTTTTTGTATAAAAACTTTAAAACCTAAAAAGGATGGACATAATATATAAAGTGGGTACGTTAGGTAAGAGATAAATAGCGCTAATAGCTGCTATTTAGCATATCAAATGTTGTATGAACTTAAATTCATTTAGTGCGAATACAAGTTATTATTACTTGCGCAATTGCTGCAAAGTTAGTTAATAAGAATTTATTTCCTAAACAGTATTGATGAATTGATTATATTCCTCCTAAGTTTAATTAAAGTAGAATTATTTTAAAAGTGTGCATCTATACTGGTAAAGTTTAGTATAAGAACTTTAAAACTTAAAAAGGATGGAGATAATATATAAAGTGGGTACATTAGGTAAGAGATAAATAGCGCTAATAGCTGCTATTTAGCATGTCAAATGTTGTATGAACTTAAATCCATTTAGTGCGAATACAAGTTATTATTACTTGCGCAATTGCTGCAAAGTTAGTTAACAATAATTTATTTCCTAAACAGTATTGACGAATTGATTACATTATCTCCTAAGTTTAATTAAAGTAGAATTATTTTAAAAGTGTGCATCTATACTGGTAAAGTTTAGTATAAGAACTTTAAAACTTAAAAAGGATGGAGATAATATATAAAGTGGGTACATTAGGTAAGAGATAAATAGCCCGAATAGCTGCTATTTAGCATATTAAATGTTGTATGAACTTAAATCCATTTAGTGCGAATACAAGTTATTATTACTTGCGCAATTGCTACAAAGTTAGTTAATAATAATTTATTTCCTAAACAGTATTGATGAATTGATTATATTCCTCCTAAGTTTAATTAAAGTAGAATTATTTTAAAAGTGTGCATCTATACTGGTAAAGTTTAGTAGAAGAACTTTAAAACTTAAAAAGGATGGAGATAATATATAAAGTGGGTACATTAGGTAAGAGATAAATAGCGCTAATAGCTGCTATTTAGCATGTCAAATGTTGTATGAACTTAAATCCATTTAGTGCGAATACAAGTTATTATTACTTGCGCAATTGCTGCAAAGTTAGTTAATAATAATTTATTTCCTAAACAGTATTGATGAATTGATTATATTATCTCCTAAGTTTAATTAAAGTAGAATTATTTTGAAAGTTTGCATCTATACTGGTAAAGTTTTTGTATAAGAACTTTAAAACTTAAAAAGAATGGAGATAATATATAAAGTGGGTACATTACGTAAGAGATAAATAGCGCTAATAGCTGCTATTTAGCATATCAAATGTTGTATGAACTTAAATCCATTTAGTGCGAATACAAGTTATTATTACTTGCGCAATTGCTGCAAAGTTAGTTAATAATAATTTATATCCTAAACAGTATTGACGAATTGATTACATTATCTCCTAAGTTTAATTAAAGTAGAATTATTTTAAAAGTGTGCATCTATACTGGTAAAGTTTTTGTATAAGAACTTTAAAACTTAAAAAGGATGGACATAATATATAAAGTGGGTACATTAGGTAAGAGATAAATAGCGCTAATAGCTGCTATTTAGCATATCAAATGTTGTATGAACTTAAATCCATTTAGTGCGAATACAAGTTATTATTACTTGCGCAATTGCTGCAAAGTTAGTTAACAATAATTTATTTCCTAAACAGTATTGACGAATTGATTACATTATCTCCTAAGTTTAATTAAAGTAGAATTATTTTAAAAGTGTGCATCTATACTGGTAAAGTTTTTGTATAAAAACTTTAAAACTTAAAAAGGATGGACATAATATATAAAGTGGGTACGTTAGGTAAGAGATAAATAGCGCTAATAGCTGCTATTTAGCATATCAAATGTTGTATGAACTTAAATCCATTTAGTGCGAATACAAGTTATTATTACTTGCGCAATTGCTGCAAAGTTAGTTAATAATAATTTATTTCCTAAACAGTATTGATGAATTGATTATATTATCTCCTAAGTTTAATTAAAGTAGAATTATTTTAAAAGTGTGCATCTATACTGGTAAAGTTTAGTATAAGAACTTTAAAACTTAAAAAGGATGGAGATAATATATAAAGTGGGTGCATTAGGTAAGAGATAAATAGCGCTAATAGCTGCTATTTAGCATATCAAATGTTGTATGAACTTAAATCCATTTAGTGCGAATACAAGTTATTATTTCTTGCGCAATTGCTGCAAAGTTAGTTAATAATAATTTATTTCCTAAACAGTATTGATGAATTGATTATATTCCTCCTAAGTTTAATTAAAGTAGAATTATTTTAAAAGTGTGCATCTATACTGGTAAAGTTTAGTAGAAGAACTTTAAAACTTAAAAAGGATGGAGATAATATATAAAGTGGGTACATTAGGTAAGAGATAAATAGCGCTAATAGCTGCTATTTAGCATGTCAAATGTTGTATGAACTTAAATCCATTTAGTGCGAATACAAGTTATTATTACTTGCGCAATTGCTGCAAAGTTAGTTAATAATAATTTATTTCCTAAACAGTATTGATGAATTGATTATATTATCTCCTAAGTTTAATTAAAGTAGAATTATTTTGAAAGTGTGCATCTATACTGGTAAAGTTTTTGTATAAGAACTTTAAAACTTAAAAAGAATGGAGATAATATATAAAGTGGGTACATTACGTAAGAGATAAATAGCGCTAATAGCTGCTATTTAGCATATGAAATGTTGTATGAACTTAAATCCATTTAGTGCGAATACAAGTTATTATTACTTGCGCAATTGCTGCAAAGTTAGTTAATAATAATTTATTTCCTAAACAGTATTGACGAATTGATTACATTATCTCCTAAGTTTAATTAAAGTAGAATTATTTTAAAAGTGTGCATCTATACTGGTAAAGTTTTTGTATAAGAACTTTAAAACTTAAAAAGGATGGACATAATATATAAAGTGGGTACATTAGGTAAGAGATAAATAGCGCTAATAGCTGCTATTTAGCATATCAAATGTTGTATGAACTTAAATCCATTTAGTGCGAATACAAGTTATTATTACTTGCGCAATTGCTGCAAAGTTAGTTAACAATAATTTATTTCCTAAACAGTATTGACGAATTGATTACATTATCTCCTAAGTTTAATTAAAGTAGAATTATTTTAAAAGTGTGCATCTATACTGGTAAAGTTTTTGTATAAAAACTTTAAAACTTAAAAAGGATGGACATAATATATAAAGTGGGTACGTTAGGTAAGAGATAAATAGCGCTAATAACTGCTATTTAGCATATCAAATGTTGTATCAACTTAAATCCATTTAGTGCGAATACAAGTTATTATTACTTGCGCAATTGCTGCAAAGTTAGTTAATAATAATTTATTTCCTAAACAGTATTGATGAATTGATTATATTATCTCCTAAGTTTAATTAAAGTAGAATTATTTTAAAAGTGTGCATCTATACTGGTAAAGTTTTTTATAAAAACTTTAAAACTTAAAAAGGATGGACATAATATATAAAGTGGGTACGTTAGGTAAGAGATAAATAGCGCTAATAGCTGCTATTTAGCATATCAAATGTTGTATGAACTTAAATCCATTTAGTGCGAATACAAGTTATTATTACTTGCGCAATTGCTGCAAAGTTAGTTAATAATAATTTATTTCCTAAACAGTATTGATGAATTGATTATATTATCTCCTAAGTTTAATTAAAGTAGAATTATTTTAAAAGTGTGCATCTATACTGGTAAAGTTTTTGTATAAAAACTTTAAAACTTAAAAAGGATGGACATAATATATAAAGTGGGTACGTTAGGTAAGAGATAAATAGCGCTAATAGCTGCTATTTAGCATATCAAATGTTGTATGAACTTAAATCAATTTAGTGCGAATACAAGTTATTATTACTTGCGCAATTGCTGCAAAGTTAGTTAATAATAATTTATTTCCTAAACAGTATTGATGAATTGATTATATTATCTCCTAAGTTTAATTAAAGTAGAATTATTTTAAAAGTGTGCATCTATACTGGTAAAGTTTAGTATAAGAACTTTAAAACTTAAAAAGGATGGAGATAATATATAAAGTGGGTGCATTAGGTAAGAGATAAATAGCGCTAATAGCTGCTATTTAGCATATCAAATGTTGTATGAACTTAAATCCATTTAGTGCGAATACAAGTTATTATTTCTTGCGCAATTGCTGCAAAGTTAGTTAATAATAATTTATTTCCTAAACAGTATTGATGAATTGATTATATTATCTCCTAAGTTTAATTAAAGTAGAATTATTTTAAAAGTGTGCATCTATACTGGTAAAGTTTTTGTATAAAAACTTTAAAACTTAAAAACGATGGACATAATATATAAAGTGGGTACGTTAGGTAAGAGATAAATAGCGCTAATAGCTGCTATTTAGCATATCAAATGTTGTATGAACTTAAATCCATTTAGTGCGAATACAAGTTATTATTACTTGCGCAATTGCTGCAAAGTTAGTTAATAATAATTTATTTCCTAAACAGTATTCATGAATTGATTATATTATCTCCTAAGTTTAATTAAAGTAGAATTATTTTAAAAGTGCGCATCTATACTGGTAAAGTTTTTGTATAAGAACTTTAAAACTTAAAAAGGATGGAGATAATATATAAAGTGGGTACATTTGGTAAGAGATATATAGCGGTAATAGCTGCTATTTAGCATACAAATATTGTATGAACTTAAATCCATTTAGTGCGAATACAAGTTATTATTACTTGCGCAATTGCTGCAAAGTTAGTTAACAATAATTTATTTCCTAAACAGTATTGACGAATTGATTACATTATCTCCTAAGTTTAATTAAAGTAGAATTATTTTAAAAGTGTGCATCTATACTTGTAAAGTTTTTGTATAAGAACTTTAAAACTTAAAAAGGATGGACATAATATATAAAGTGGGTACATTAGGTAAGAGATAAATAGCGCTAATAGCTGCTATTTAGCATATCAAATGTTGTATGAACTTAAATCCATTTAGTGCGAATACAAGTTATTATTACTTGCGCAATTGCTGCAAAGTTAGTTAATAAGAATTTATTTCCTAAACAGTATTGATGAATTGATTATATTCCTCCTAAGTTTAATTAAAGTAGAATTATTTTAAAAGTGTGCATCTATACTGGTAAAGTTTAGTATAAGAACTTTAAAACTTAAAAAGGATGGAGATAATATATAAAGTGGGTGCATTAGGTAAGAGATAAATAGCGCTAATAGCTGCTATTTAGCATATCAAATGTTGTATGAACTTAAATCCATTTAGTGCGAATACAAGTTATTATTTCTTGCGCAATTGCTGCAAAGTTAGTTAATAATAATTTATTTCCTAAACAGTATTGATGAATTGATTATATTATCTCCTAAGTTTAATTAAAGTAGAATTATTTTAAAAGTGTGCATCTATACTGGTAAAGTTTCTGTATAAAAACTTTAAAACTTAAAAAGGATGGACATAATATATAAAGTGGGTACGTTAGGTAAGAGATAAATAGCGCTAATAGCTGCTATTTAGCATATCAAATGTTGTATGAACTTAAATCCATTTAGTGCGAATACAAGTTATTATTTCTTGCGCAATTGCTGCAAAGTTAGTTAATAATAATTTATTTCCTAAACAGTATTGATGAATTGATTATATTCCTCCTAAGTTTAATTAAAGTAGAATTATTTTAAAAGTGTGCATCTATACTGGTAAAGTTTAGTAGAAGAACTTTAAAACTTAAAAAGGATGGAGATAATATATAAAGTGGGTACATTACGTAAGAGATAAATAGCGCTAATAGCTGCTATTTAGCATGTCAAATGTTGTATGAACTTAAATCCATTTAGTGCGAATACAAGTTATTATTACTTGCGCAATTGCTGCAAAGTTAGTTAATAATAATTTATTTCCTAAACAGTATTGATGAATTGATTATATTATCTCCTAAGTTTAATTAAAGTAGAATTATTTTGAAAGTGTGCATCTATACTGGTAAAGTTTTTGTATAAGAACTTTAAAACTTAAAAAGAATGGAGATAATATATAAAGTGGGTACATTACGTAAGAGATAAATAGCGCTAATAGCTGCTATTTAGCATATCAAATGTTGTATGAACTTAAATCCATTTAGTGCGAATACAAGTTATTATTACTTGCGCAATTGCTGCAAAGTTAGTTAATAATAATTTATTTCCTAAACAGTATTGACGAATTGATTACATTATCTCCTAAGTTTAATTAAAGTAGAATTATTTTAAAAGTGTGCATCTATACTGGTAAAGTTTTTGTATAAGAACTTTAAAACTTAAAAAGGATGGACATAATATATAAAGTGGGTACATTAGGTAAGAGATAAATAGCGCTAATAGCTGCTATTTAGCATATCAAATGTTGTATGAACTTAAATCCATTTAGTGCGAATACAAGTTATTATTACTTGCGCAATTGCTGCAAAGTTAGTTAACAATAATTTATTTCCTAAACAGTATTGACGAATTGATTACATTATCTCCTAAGTTTAATTAAAGTAGAATTATTTTAAAAGTGTGCATCTATACTGGTAAAGTTTTTGTATAAAAACTTTAAAACTTAAAAAGGATGGACATAATATATAAAGTGGGTACGTTAGGTAAGAGATAAATAGCGCTAATAACTGCTATTTAGCATATCAAATGTTGTATCAACTTAAATCCATTTAGTGCGAATACAAGTTATTATTACTTGCGCAATTGCTGCAAAGTTAGTTAATAATAATTTATTTCCTAAACAGTATTGATGAATTGATTATATTATCTCCTAAGTTTAATTAAAGTAGAATTATTTTAAAAGTGTGCATCTATACTGGTAAAGTTTTTGTATAAAAACTTTAAAACTTAAAAAGGATGGACATAATATATAAAGTGGGTACGTTAGGTAAGAGATAAATAGCGCTAATAGCTGCTATTTAGCATATCAAATGTTGTATGAACTTAAATCCATTTAGTGCGAATACAAGTTATTATTACTTGCGCAATTGCTGCAAAGTTAGTTAATAATAATTTATTTCCTAAACAGTATTGATGAATTGATTATATTATCTCCTAAGTTTAATTAAAGTAGAATTATTTTAAAAGTGTGCATCTATACTGGTAAAGTTTTTGTATAAAAACTTTAAAACTTAAAAAGGATGGACATAATATATAAAGTGGGTACGTTAGGTAAGAGATAAATAGCGCTAATAGCTGCTATTTAGCATATCAAATGTTGTATGAACTTAAATCCATTTAGTGCGAATACAAGTTATTATTACTTGCGCAATTGCTGCAAAGTTAGTTAATAATAATTTATTTCCTAAACAGTATTGATGAATTGATTATATTATCTCCTAAGTTTAATTAAAGTAGAATTATTTTAAAAGTGTGCATCTATACTGGTAAAGTTTAGTATAAGAACTTTAAAACTTAAAAAGGATGGAGATAATATATAAAGTGGGTGCATTAGGTAAGAGATAAATAGCGCTAATAGCTGCTATTTAGCATATCAAATGTTGTATGAACTTAAATCCATTTAGTGCGAATACAAGTTATTATTTCTTGCGCAATTGCTGCAAAGTTAGTTAATAATAATTTATTTCCTAAACAGTATTGATGAATTGATTATATTATCTCCTAAGTTTAATTAAAGTAGAATTATTTTAAAAGTGTGCATCTATACTGGTAAAGTTTTTGTATAAAAACTTTAAAACTTAAAAACGATGGACATAATATATAAAGTGGGTACGTTAGGTAAGAGATAAATAGCGCTAATAGCTGCTATTTAGCATATCAAATGTTGTATGAACGTAAATCCATTTAGTGCGAATACAAGTTATTATTACTTGCGCAATTGCTGCAAAGTTAGTTAATAATAATTTATTTCCTAAACAGTATTGATGAATTGATTATATTATCTCCTAAGTTTAATTAAAGTAGAATTATTTTAAAAGTGTGCATCTATACTTGTAAAGTTTTTGTATAAAAACTTTAAAACTTAAAAAGATGGACATAATATATAAAGTGGGTACGTTAGGTAAGAGATAAATAGCGCTAATAGCTGCTATTTAGCATATCAAATGTTGTATGAACTTAAATCCATTTAGTGCGAATACAAGTTATTATTACTTGCGCAATTGCTGCAAAGTTAGTTAATAATAATTTATTTCCTAAACAGTATTGATGAATTGATTATATTATCTCCTAAGTTTAATTAAAGTAGAATTATTTTAAAAGTGCGCATCTATACTGGTAAAGTTTTTGTATAAGAACTTTAAAACTTAAAAAGGATGGAGATAATATATAAAGTGGGTACATTTGGTAAGAGATATATAGCGGTAATAGCTGCTATTTTGCATACAAATATTGTATGAACTTAAATCCATTTAGTGCGAATACAAGTTATTATTACTTGCGCAATTGCTGCAAAGTTAGTTAACAATAATTTATTTCCTAAACAGTATTGACGAATTGATTACATTATCTCCTAAGTTTAATTAAAGTAGAATTATTTTAAAAGTGTGCATCTATACTTGTAAAGTTTTTGTATAAGTACTTTAAAACTTAAAAAGGATGGACATAATATATAAAGTGGGTACATTAGGTAAGAGATAAATAGCGCTAATAGCTGCTATTTAGCATATCAAATGTTGTATGAACTTAAATCCATTTAGTGCGAATACAAGTTATTATTACTTGCGCAATTGCTGCAAAGTTAGTTAATAAGAATTTATTTCCTAAACAGTATTGATGAATTGATTATATTCCTCCTAAGTTTAATTAAAGTAGAATTATTTTAAAAGTGTGCATCTATACTGGTAAAGTTTAGTATAAGAACTTTAAAACTTAAAAAGGATGGAGATAATATATAAAGTGGGTGCATTAGGTAAGAGATAAATAGCGCTAATAGCTGCTATTTAGCATATCAAATGTTGTATGAACTTAAATCCATTTAGTGCGAATACAAGTTATTATTTCTTGCGCAATTGCTGCAAAGTTAGTTAATAATAATTTATTTCCTAAACAGTATTGATGAATTGATTATATTATCTCCTAAGTTTAAATAAAGTAGAATTATTTTAAAAGTGTGCATCTATACTTGTAAAGTTTTTGTATAAGAACTTTAAAACTTAAAAAGGATGGACACAATATATAAAGTGGGTACATTAGGTAAGAGATAAATAGCGCTAATAGCTGCTATTTAACATATCAAATGTTGTATGAACTTAAATCCATTTAGTGCGAATACAAGTTATTATTACTTGCGCAATTGCTGCAAAGTTAGTTAATAAGAATTTATTTCCTAAACAGTATTGATGAATTGATTATATTCCTCCTAAGTTTAATTAAAGTAGAATTATTTTAAAAGTGTGCATCTATACTGGTAAAGTTTAGTATAAGAACTTTAAAACTTAAAAAGGATGGAGATAATATATAAAGTGGGTGCATTAGGTAAGAGATAAATAGCGCTAATAGCTGCTATTTAGCATATCAAATGTTGTATGAACATAAATCCATTTAGTGCGAATACAAGTTATTATTTCTTGCGCAATTGCTGCAAAGTTAGTTAATAATAATTTATTTCCTAAACAGTATTGATGAATTGATTATATTATCTCCTAAGTTTAATTAAAGTAGAATTATTTTAAAAGTGTGCATCTATACTGGTAAAGTTTTTGTATAAAAACTTTAAAACTTAAAAAAGATGGACATAATATATAAAGTGGGTACGTTAGGTAAGAGATAAATAGCGCTAATAGCTGCTATTTAGCATATCAAATGTTGTATGAACTTAAATCCATTTACTGCGAATACAAGTTATTATTACTTGCGCAATTGCTGCAAAGTTAGTTAATAATAATTTATTTCCTAAACAGTATTGATGAATTGATTATATTATCTCCTAAGTTTAATTAAAGTAGAATTATTTTAAAAGTGTGCATCTATACTGGTAAAGTTTTTGTATAAAAACTTTAAAACTTAAAAAGGATGGACATAATATATAAAGTGGGTACGTTAGGTAAGAGATAAATAGCGCTAATAGCTGCTATTTAGCATATCAAATGTTGTATGAACTTAAATCCATTTAGTGCGAATACAAGTTATTATTACTTGCGCAATTGCTGCAAAGTTAGTTAATAATAATTTATTTCCTAAACAGTATTGATGAATTGATTATATTATCTCCTAAGTTTAATTAAAGTAGAATTATTTTAAAAGTGTGCATCTATACTGGTAAAGTTTAGTATAAGAACTTTAAAACTTAAAAAGGATGGAGATAATATATAAAGTGGGTGCATTAGGTAAGAGATAAATAGCGCTAATAGCTGCTATTTAGCATATCAAATGTTGTATGAACTTAAATCCATTTAGTGCGAATACAAGTTATTATTTCTTGCGCAATTGCTGCAAAGTTAGTTAATAATAATTTATTTCCTAAACAGTATTGATGAATTGATTATATTATCTCCTAAGTTTAATTAAAGTAGAATTATTTTAAAAGTGTGCATCTATACTGGTAAAGTTTTTGTATAAAAACTTTAAAACTTAAAAAGGATGGACATAATATATAAAGTGGGTACGTTAGGTAAGAGATAAATAGCGCTAATAGCTGCTATTTAGCATATCAAATGTTGTATGAACTTAAATCCATTTAGTGCGAATACAAGTTATTATTACTTGCGCAATTGCTGCAAAGTTAGTTAATAATAATTTATTTCCTAAACAGTATTGATGAATTGATTATATTATCTCCTAAGTTTAATTAAAGTAGAATTATTTTAAAAGTGTGCATCTATACTGGTAAAGTTTAGTATAAGAACTTTAAAACTTAAAAAGGATGGAGATAATATATAAAGTGGGTGCATTAGGTAAGAGATAAATAGCGCTAATAGCTGCTATTTAGCATATCAAATGTTGTATGAACTTAAATCCATTTAGTGCGAATACAAGTTATTATTTCTTGCGCAATTGCTGCAAAGTTAGTTAATAATAATTTATTTCCTAAACAGTATTGATGAATTGATTATATTATCTCCTAAGTTTAATTAAAGTAGAATTATTTTAAAAGTGTGCATCTATACTTGTAAAGTTTTTGTATAAGAATTTTAAAACTTAAAAAGGATGGACATAATATATAAAGTGGGTACATAAGGTAAGAGATAAATAGCGCTAATAGCTGCTATTTAGCATATCAAATGTTGTATGAACTTAAATCCATTTAGTGCGAATACAAGTTATTATTACTTGCGCAATTGCTGCAAAGTTAGTTAATAAGAATTTATTTCCTAAACAGTATTGATGAATTGATTATATTCCTCCTAAGTTTAATTAAAGTAGAATTATTTTAAAAGTGTGCATCTATACTGGTAAAGTTTAGTATAAGAACTTTAAAACTTAAAAAGGATGGAGATAATATATAAAGTGGGTACATTAGGTAAGAGATAAATAGCGCTAATAGCTGCTATTTAGCATATCAAATGTTGTATGAACTTAAATCCATTTAGTGCGAATACAAGTTATTATTACTTGCGCAATTGCTGCAAAGTTAGTTAATAGTAATTTATTTCCTAAACAGTATTGATGAATTGATTATATTATCTCCTAAGTTTAACTAAAGTAGAATTATTTTAAAAGTGTGCATCTATACTGGTAAAGTTTAGTATAAGAACTTTAAAACTTAAAAAGGATGGAGATAATATATAAAGTGGGTACATTAGGTAAGAGATAAATAGCGCTAATAGCTGCTATTTAGCATATCAAATGTTGTATGAACTTAAATCCATTTAGTGCGAATACAAGTTATTATTACTTGCGCAATTGCTGCAAAGTTAGTTAATAATAATTTATTTCCTAAACAGTATTGATGAATTGATTATATTATCTCCTAAGTTTAATTAAAGTAGAATTATTTTAAAAGTGTGCATCTATACTGGTAAAGTTTTTGTATAAGAACTTTAAAACTTAAAAAGAATGGAGATAATATATAAAGTGGGTACATTACGTAAGAGATAAATAGCGCTAATCGCTGCTATTTAGCATATCAAATGTTGTATGAACTTAAATCCATTTAGTGCGAATACAAGTTATTATTACTTGCGCAATTGCTGCAAAGTTAGTTAATAATAATTTATTTCCTAAACAGTATTGATGAATTTATTATATTATCTCCTAAGTTTAATTAAAGTAGAATTATTTTAAAAGTGTGCATCTATACTGGTAATGTTTTTGTATAAGAACTTTAAAACTTAAAAAGGATGGAGATAATATATAAAGTGGGTACATTAGGTAAGAGATAAATAGCGCTAATAGCTGCTATTTAGCATATCAAATGTTGTATGAACTTAAATCCATTTAGTGCGAATACAAGTTATTATTACTTGCGCAATTGCTGCAAAGTTAGTTAATAATAATTTATTTCCTAAACAGTATTGATGAATTGATTATATTATCTCCTAAGTTTAATTAAAATAGAATTATTTTAAAAGTGTGCATCTATACTGGTAAAGTTTTTGTATAAGAACATTAAAACTTAAAAAGGATGGAGATAATATATAAAGTGGGTACAATAGGTAAGAGATAAATAGCGATAATAGCTGCTATTAAGCATATCAAATGTTGTATGAACTTAAATCCATTTAGTGCGAATACAAGTTATTATTACTTGCGCAATTGCTGCAAAGTTAGTTAACAATAATTTATTTCCTAAACAGTATTGACGAATTGATTACATTATCTCCTAAGTTTAATTAAAGTAGAATTATTTTAAAAGTGTGCATCTATACTGGTAAAGTTTTTGTATAAAAACTTTAAAACCTAAAAAGGATGGACATAATATATAAAGTGGGTACATTAGGTAAGAGATAAATAGCGCTAATAGCTGCTATTTAGCATATCAAATGCTCTATGAACTTAAATCCATTTAGTGCGAATACAAGTTATTATTACTTGCGCAATTGCTGCAAAGTTAGTTAATAATAATTTATTTCCTAAACAGTATTGATGAATTGATTATATTATCTCCTAAGTTTAATTAAAGTAGAATTATTTTAAAAGTGTGCATCTATACTGGTAAAGTTTAGTATAAGAACTTTAAAACTTAAAAAGGATGGAGATAATATATAAAGTGGGTACATTAGGTAAGAGATAAATAGCGCTAATAGCTGCTATTTAGCATATCAAATGTTGTATGAACTTAAATCCATTTAGTGCGAATACAAATTATTATTACTTGCGGAATTGCTGCAAAGTTAGTTAATAATAATTTATTTCCTAAACAGTATTGATGAATTGATTATATTATCTCCTAAGTTTAATTAAAGTAGAATTATTTTAAAAGTGTGCATCTATACTGGTAAAGTTTTTGTATAAGAACTTTAAAACTTAAAAAGGATGGAGATAATATATAAAGTCGGTACAATAGGTAAGAGATAAATAGAGCTAATAGCTGCTATTAAGCATATCAAATGTTGTATGAACTTAAATCCATTTAGTGCGAATACAAGTTATTATTACTTGCGCAATTGCTGCAAAGTTAGTTAATAATAATTTATTTCCTAAACAGTATTGATGTATTGATTATATTATCTCCTAAGTTTAATTAAAGTAGAATTATTTTAAAAGTGCGCATCTATACTGGTAAAGTTTTTGTATAAAAACTTTAAAACTTAAAAAGGATGGAGATAATATATAAAGTGGGTACATTAGGTAAGAGATAAATAGCGCTAATAGCTGCAAATTTAGTTAATAAGAATTTATTTCCTAAACAGTATTGATGAATTGATTATATTCCTCCTAAGTTTAATTAAAGTTGAATTATTTTAAAAGTGTGCATCTATACTGGTAAAGTTTAGTATAAGAACTTTAAAACTTAAAAAGGATGGAGATAATATATAAAGTGGGTACATTAGGTAAGAGATAAATAGCGCTAATAGCTGCTATTTAGCATGTCAAATGTTGTATGAACTTAAATCCATTTAGTGCGAATACAAGTTATTATTACTTGCACAATTGCTGCAAAGTTAGTTAATAATAATTTATTTCCTAAACAGTATTGATGAATTGATTATATTATCTCCTAAGTTTAATTAAAGTAGAATTATTTTAAAAGTGTGCATCTATACTGGTAACGTTTAGTATAAGAACTTTAAAACTTAAAAAGGATGGAGATAATATATAAAGTGGGTACATTAGGTAAGAGATAAATAGCGCTAATAGCTGCTATTTAGCATATCAAATGTTGTATGAACTTAAATCCATTTAGTGCGAATACAAATTATTATTAATTGCGCAATTGCTGCAAAGTTAGTTAATAATAATTTATTTCCTAAACAGTATTGATGAATTGACTATATTATCTCCTAAGTTTAATTAAAGTAGAATTATTTTAAAAGTGTGCATCTATACTGGTAAAGTTTTTGTATAAAAACTTTAAAACTTAAAAAGGATGGACATAATATATAAAGTGGGTACGTTAGGTAAGAGATAAATAGCGCTAATAGCTGCTATTTAGCATATCAAATGTTGTATGAACTTAAATCCATTTAGTGCGAATACAAGTTATTATTACTTGCGCAATTGCTGCAAAGTTAGTTAATAATAATTTATTTCCTAAACAGTATTGATGAATTGATTATATTATCTCCTAAGTTTAATTAAAGTAGAATTATTTCAAAAGTGCGCATCTATACTGGTAAAGTTTTTGTATAAGAACTTTAAAACTTAAAAAGGATGGAGATAATATATAAAGTGGGTACATTAGGTAAGAGATATATAGCGGTAATAGCTGCTATTTAGCATATCAAATATTGTATGAACTTAAATCCATTTAGTGCGAATACAAGTTATTATTACTTGCGCAATTGCTGCAAAGTTAGTTAACAATAATTTATTTCCTAAACAGTATTGACGAATTGATTACATTATCTCCTAAGTTTAATTAAAGTAGAATTATTTTAAAAGTGTGCATCTATACTTGTAATGTTTTTGTATAAGAACTTTAAAACTTAAAAAGGATGGACATAATATATAAAGTGGGTACATTAGGTAAGAGATAAATAGCGCTAATAGCTGCTATTTAGCATATCAAATGTTGTATGAATTTAAATCCATTTAGTGCGAATACAAGTTATTATTACTTGCGCAATTGCTGCAAAGTTAGTTAATAAGAATTTATTTCCTAAACAGTATTGATGAATTGATTTTATTCCTCCTAAGTTTAATTAAAGTAGAATTATTTTAAAAGTGTGCATCTATACTGGTAAAGTTTAGTATAAGAACTTTAAAACTTAAAAAGGATGGAGATAATATATAAAGTGGGTACATTAGGTAAGAGATAAATAGCGCTAATAGCTGCTATTTAGCATATCAAATGTTGTATGAACTTAAATCCATTTCGTGCGAATACAAGTTATTATTACTTGCGCAATTGCTGCAAAGTTAGTTAATAATAATTTATTTCCTAAACAGTATTGATGAATTGATTATATTATCTCCTAAGTTTAATTAAAGTAGAATTATTTTAAAAGTGTGCATCTATACTGGTAAAGTTTAGTATAAGAACTTTAAAACTTAAAAAGGATGGAGATAATATATAAAGTGGGTACATTAGGTAAGAGATAAATAGCGCTAATAGCTGCTATTTAGCATATCAAATGTTGTATGAACTTAAATCCATTTAGTGCGAATACAAGTTATTATTACTTGCGCAATTGCTGCAAAGTTAGTTAATAATAATTTATTTCCTAAACAGTATTGATGAATTGATTATATTATCTCCTAAGTTTAATTAAAGTAGAATTATTTTAAAAGTGTGCATCTATACTGGTAAAGTTTTTGTAAAAGAACTTTAAAACTTAAAAAGAATGGAGATAATATATAAAGTGGGTAAATTACGTAAGAGATAAATAGCGCTAATCGCTGCTATTTAGCATATCAAATGTTGTATGAACTTAAATCCATTTAGTGCGAATACAAGTTATTATTACTTGCGCAATTGCTGCAAAGTTAGTTAATAATAATTTATTTCCTAAACAGTATTGACGAATTGATTACATTATCTTCTAAGTTTAATTAAAGTAGAACTATTTTAAAAGTGTGCATCTATACTGGTAAAGTTTTTGTATAAAAACTTTAAAACTTAAAAAGGATGGACATAATATATAAAGTGGGTACGTTAGGTAAGAGATAAATAGCGCTAATAGCTGCTATTTAGCATATCAAATGTTGTATGAACTTAAATCCATTTAGTGCGAATACAAGTTATTATTACTTGCGCAATTGCTGCAAAGTTAGTTAATAATAATTTATTTCCTAAACAGTATTGATGAATTGATTATATTATCTCCTAAGTTTAATTAAAGTAGAATTATTTTAAAAGTGTGCATCTATACTGGTAAAGTTTAGTATAAGAACTTTAAAACTTAAAAAGGATGGAGATAATATATAAAGTGGGTACATTAGGTAAGAGATAAATAGCGCTAATAGCTGCTATTTAGCATACCAAATGTTGTATGAACTTAAATCCATTTAGTGCGAATACAAGTTATTATTACTTGCGCAATTGCTGCAAAGTTAGTTAATAATAATTTATTTCCTAAACAGTATTGATGAATTGATTATATTATCTCCTAAGTTTAATTAAAGTAGAATTATTTTAAAAGTGTGCATCTATACTGGTAAAGTTTTTGTATAAAAACTTTAAAACTTAAAAAGGATGGACATAATATATAAAGTGGGTACGTTAGGTAAGACATAAATAGCGCTAATAGCTGCTATTTAGCATATCAAATATTGTATGAACTTAAATCCATTTAGTGCGAATACAAGTTATTATTACTTGCGCAAATGCTGCAAAGTTAGTTAACAATAATTTATTTCCTAAACAGTATTGACGAATTGATTACATTATCTCCTAAGTTTAATTAAAGTAGAATTATTTTAAAAGTGTGCATCTATACTTGTAATGTTTTTGTATAAGAACTTTAAAACTTAAAAAGGATGGACATAATATATAAAGTGGGTACATTAGGTAAGAGATAAATAGCGCTAATAGCTGCTATTTAGCATATCAAATGTTGTATGAACTTAAATCCATTTCGTGCGAATACAAGTTATTATTACTTGCGCAATTGCTGCAAAGTTAGTTAATAATAATTTATTTCCTAAACAGTATTGATGAATTGATTATATTATCTCCTAAGTTTAATTAAAGTAGAATTATTTTAAAAGTGTGCATCTATACTGGTAAAGTTTAGTATAAGAACTTTAAAACTTAAAAAGGATGGAGATAATATATAAAGTGGGTACATTAGGTAAGAGATAAATAGCGCTAATAGCTGCTATTTAGCATATCAAATGTTGTATGAACTTAAATCCATTTAGTGCGAATACAAGTTATTATTACTTGCGCAATTGCTGCAAAGTTAGTTAATAATAATTTATTTCCTAAACAGTATTGATGAATTGATTATATTATCTCCTAAGTTTAATTAAAGTAGAATTATTTTAAAAGTGTGCATCTATACTGGTAACGTTTAGTATAAGAACTTTAAAACTTAAAAAGGATGGAGAAAATATAAAGTGGGTACATTAGGTAAGAGATAAATAGCGCTAATAGCTGCTATTTAGCATATCAAATGTTGTATAAACTTAAATCCATTTAGTGCGAATACAAATTATTATTAATTGCGCAATTGCTGCAAAGTTAGTTAATAATAATTTATTTCCTAAACAGTATTGATGAATTGACTATATTATCTCCTAAGTTTAATTAAAGTAGAATTATTTTAAAAGTGTGCATCTATACTGGTAAAGTTTTTGTATAAAAACTTTAAAACTTAAAAAGGATGGACATAATATATAAAGTGGGTACGTTAGGTAAGAGATAAATAGCGCTAATAGCTGCTATTTAGCATATCAAATGTTGTATGAACTTAAATCCATTTAGTGCGAATACAAGTTATTATTACTTGCGCAATTGCTGCAAAGTTAGATAATAATAATTTATTTCCTAAACAGTATTGATGAATTGATTATATTATCTCCTAAGTTTAATTAAAGTAGAATTATTTCAAAAGTGCGCATCTATACTGGTAAAGTTTTTGTATAAGAACTTTAAAACTTAAAAAGGATGGAGATAATATATAAAGTGGGTACATTAGGTAAGAGATATATAGCGGTAATAGCTGCTATTTAGCATATCAAATATTGTATGAACTTAAATCCATTTAGTGCGAATACAAGTTATTATTACTTGCGCAATTGCTGCAAAGTTAGTTAACAATAATTTATTTCCTAAACAGTATTGACGAATTGATTACATTATCTCCTAAGTTTAAATAAAGTAGAATTATTTTAAAAGTGTGCATCTATACTTGTAATGTTTTTGTATAAGAACTTTAAAACTTAAAAAGGATGGACATAATATATAAAGTGGGTACATTAGGTAAGAGATAAATAGCGCTAATAGCTGCTATTTAGCATATCAAATGTTGTATGAACTTAAATCCATTTAGTGCGAATACAAGTTATTATTACTTGCGCAATTGCTGCAAAGTTAGTTAATAAGAATTTATTTCCTAAACAGTATTGATGAATTGATTTTATTCCTCCTAAGTTTAATTAAAGTAGAATTATTTTAAAAGTGTGCACCTATACTGGTAAAGTTTAGTATAAGAACTTTAAAACTTAAAAAGGATGGAGATAATATATAAAGTGGGTACATTAGGTAAGAGATAAATAGCGCTAATAGCTGCTATTTAGCATATCAAATGTTGTATGAACTTAAATCCATTTCGTGCGAATACAAGTTATTATTACTTGCGCAATTGCTGCAAAGTTAGTTAATAATAATTTATTTCCTAAACAGTATTGATGAATTGATTATATTATCTCCTAAGTTTAATTAAAGTAGAATTATTTTAAAAGTGTGCATCTATACTGGTAAAGTTTAGTATAAGAACTTTAAAACTTAAAAAGGATGGAGATAATATATAAAGTGGGTACATTAGGTAAGAGATAAATAGCGCTAATAGCTGCTATTTAGCATATCAAATGTTGTATGAACTTAAATCCATTTAGTGCGAATACAAGTTATTATTACTTGCGCAATTGCTGCAAAGTTAGTTAATAATAATTTATTTCCTAAACAGTATTGATGAATTGATTATATTATCTCCTAAGTTTAATTAAAGTAGAATTATTTTAAAAGTGTGCATCTATACTGGTAAAGTTTTTGTAAAAGAACTTTAAAACTTAAAAAGAATGGAGATAATATATAAAGTGGGTAAATTACGTAAGAGATAAATAGCGCTAATCGCTGCTATTTAGCATATCAAATGTTGTATGAACTTAAATCCATTTAGTGCGAATACAAGTTATTATTACTTGCGCAATTGCTGCAAAGTTAGTTAATAATAATTTATTTCCTAAACAGTATTGACGAATTGATTACATTATCTTCTAAGTTTAATTAAAGTAGAACTATTTTAAAAGTGTGCATCTATACTGGTAAAGTTTTTGTATAAAAACTTTAAAACTTAAAAAGGATGGACATAATATATAAAGTGGGTACGTTAGGTAAGAGATAAATAGCGCTAATAGCTGCTATTTAGCATATCAAATGTTGTATGAACTTAAATCCATTTAGTGCGAATACAAGTTATTATTACTTGCGCAATTGCTGCAAAGTTAGTTAATAATAATTTATTTCCTAAACAGTATTGATGAATTGATTATATTATCTCCTAAGTTTAATTAAAGTAGAATTATTTTAAAAGTGTGCATCTATACTGGTAAAGTTTAGTATAAGAACTTTAAAACTTAAAAAGGATGGAGATAATATATAAAGTGGGTACATTAGGTAAGAGATAAATAGCGCTAATAGCTGCTATTTAGCATATCAAATGTTGTATGAACTTAAATCCATTTAGTGCGAATACAAGTTATTATTACTTGCGCAATTGCTGCAAAGTTAGTTAATAATAATTTATTTCCTAAACAGTATTGATGAATTGATTATATTATCTCCTAAGTTTAATTAAAGTAGAATTATTTTAAAAGTGTGCATCTATACTGGTAAAGTTTTTGTATAAAAACTTTAAAACTTAAAAAGGATGGACATAATATATAAAGTGGGTACGTTAGGTAAGAGATAAATAGCGCTAATAGCTGCTATTTAGCATATCAAATGTTGTATGAATTTAAATCCATTTAGTGCGAATACAAGTTATTATTACTTGCGCAATTGCTGCAAAGTTAGTTAATAATAATTTATTTCCTAAACAGTATTGATGAATTGATTATATTATCTCCTAAGTTTAATTAAAGTAGAATTATTTTAAAAGTGTGCATCTATACTGGTAAAGTTTTTGTATAAAAACTTTAAAACTTAAAAAGGATGGACATAATATATAAAGTGGGTACGTTAGGTAAGAGATAAATAGCGCTAATAGCTGCTATTTAGCATATCAAATGTTGTATGAACTTAAATCCATTTAGTGCGAATACAAGTTATTATTACTTGCGCAATTGCTGCAAAGTTAGTTAATAATAATTTATTTCCTAAACAGTATTGATGAATTGATTATATTATCTCCTAAGTTTAATTAAAGTAGAATTATTTTAAAAGTGCGCATCTATACTGGTAAAGTTTTTGTATAAGAACTTTAAAACTTAAAAAGGATGGAGATAATATATAAAGTGGGTACATTTGGTAAGAGATATATAGCGGTAATAGCTGCTATTTAGCATATCAAATATTGTATGAACTTAAATCCATTTAGTGCGAATACAAGTTATTATTACTTGCGCAATTGCTGCAAATTTAGTTAACAATAATTTATTTCCTAAACAGTATTGACGAATTGATTACATTATCTCCTAAGTTTAATTAAAGTAGAATTATTTTAAAAGTGTGCATCTATACTTGTAAAGTTTTTGTATAAGAACTTTAAAACTTAAAAAGGATGGACATAATATATAAAGTGGGTACATTAGGTAAGAGATAAATAGCGCTAATAGCTGCTATTTAGCATATCAAATGTTGTATGAACTTAAATCCATTTAGTGCGAATACAAGTTATTATTACTTGCGCAATTGCTGCAAAGTTAGTTAAAAAGAATTTATTTCCTAAACAGTATTGATGAATTGATTATATTCCTCCTAAGTTTAATTAAAGTAGAATTATTTTAAAAGTGTGCATCTATACTGGTAAAGTTTAGTATAAGAACTTTAAAACTTAAAAAGGATGGAGATAATATATAAAGTGGGTACATTAGGTAAGAGATAAATAGCGCTAATAGCTGCTATTTAGCATATCAAATGTTGTATGAACTTAAATCCATTTAGTGCGAATACATTTTATTATTACTTGCGCAATTGCTGCAAAGTTAGTTAATAATAATTTATTTCCTAAACAGTATTGATGAATTGATTATATTATCTCCTAAGTTTAACTAAGGTAGAATTATTTTAATAGTGTGCATCTATACTGGTAAAGTTTAGTATAAGAACTTTAAAACTTAAAAAGGATGGAGATAATATATAAAGTGGGTACATTAGGTAAGAGATAAATAGCGCTAATAGCTGCTATTTAGCATATCAAATGTTGTATGAACTTAAATCCATTTAGTGCGAATACAAGTTATTATTACTTGCGCAATTGCTGCAAAGTTAGTTAATAATAATTTATTTCCTAAACAGTATTGATGAATTGATTATATTATCTCCTAAGTTTAATTAAAGTAGAATTATTTTAAAAGTGTGCATCTATACTGGTAATGTTTTTGTATAAGAACTTTAAAACTTAAAAAGGATGGAGATAATATATAAAGTGGGTACATTAGGTAAGAGATAAATAGCGCTAATAGCTGCTATTTAGCATATCAAATGTTGTATGAACTTAAATCCATTTAGTGCGAATACAAGTTATTATTACTTGCGCAATTGCTGCAAAGTTAGTTAATAATAATTTATTTCCTAAACAGTATTGATGAATTGATTATATTATCTCCTAAGTTTAATTAAAGTAGAATTATTTTAAAAGTGTGCATCTATACTGGTAAAGTTTTTGTATAAGAACATTAAAACTTAAAAAGGATGGAGATAATATATAAAGTGGGTAAATTACGTAAGAGATAAATAGCGCTAATCGCTGCTATTTAGCATATCAAATGTTGTATGAACTTAAATCCATTTAGTGCGAATACAAGTTATTATTACTTGCGCAATTGCTGCAAAGTTAGTTAATAATAATTTATTTCCTAAACAGTATTGACGAATTGATTACATTATCTTCTAAGTTTAATTAAAGTAGAATTATTTTAAAAGTGTGCATCTATACTGGTAAAGTTTTTGTATAAAAACTTTAAAACTTAAAAAGGATGGACATAATATATAAAGTGGGTACGTTAGGTAAGAGATAAATAGCGCTAATAGCTGCTATTTAGCATATCAAATGTTGTATGAACTTAAATCCATTTAGTGCGAATACAAGTTATTATTACTTGCGCAATTGCTGCAAAGTTAGTTAATAATAATTTATTTCCTAAACAGTATTGATGAATTGATTATATTATCTCCTAAATTTAATTAAAGTAGAATTATTTTAAAAGTGTGCATCTATACTGGTAAAGTTTAGTATAAGAACTTTAAAACTTAAAAAGGATGGAGATAATATATAAAGTGGGTACATTAGGTAAGAGATAAATAGCGCTAATAGCTGCTATTTAGCATATCAAATGTTGTATGAACTTAAATCCATTTAGTGCGAATACAAGTTATTATTACTTGCGCAATTGCTGCAAAGTTAGTTAATAATAATTTATTTCCTAAACAGTATTGATGAATTGATTATATTATCTCCTAAGTTTAATTAAAGTAGAATTATTTTAAAAGTGTGCATCTATACTGGTAAAGTTTTTGTATAAAAACTTTAAAACTTAAAAAGGATGGACATAATATATAAAGTGGGTACGTTAGGTAAGAGATAAATAGCGCTAATAGCTGCTATTTAGCATATCAAATGTTGTATGAACTTAAATCCATTTAGTGCGAATACAAGTTATTATTACTTGCGCAATTGCTGCAAAGTTAGTTAATAATAATTTATTTCCTAAACAGTATTGATGAATTGATTATATTATCTCCTAAGTTTAATTAAAGTAGAATTATTTTAAAAGTGTGCATCTATACTGGTAAAGTTTTTGTATAAAAACTTTAAAACTTAAAAAGGATGGACATAATATATAAAGTGGGTACGTTAGGTAAGAGATAAATAGCGCTAATTGCTGCCATTTAGCATATCAAATGTTGTATGAACTTAAATCCATTTAGTGCGAATACAAGTTATTATTACTTGCGCAATTGCTGCAAAGTTAGTTAATAATAATTTATTTCCTAAACAGTATTGATGAATTGATTATATTATCTCCTAAGTTTAATTAAAGTAGAATTATTTTAAAAGTGCGCATCTATACTGGTAAAGTTTTTGTATAAGAACTTTAAAACTTAAAAAGGATGGACATAATATATAAAGTGGGTACATTAGGTAAGAGATAAGTAGCGCTAATAGCTGCTATTTAGCATATCAAATGTTGTATGAACTTAAATCCATTTAGTGCGAATACAAGTTATTATTACTTGCGCAATTGCTGCAAAGTTAGTTAATAAGAATTTATTTCCTAAACAGTATTGATGAATTGATTATATTCCTCCTAAGTTTAATTAAAGTAGAATTATTTTAAAAGTGTGCATCTATACTGGTAAAGTTTAGTATAAGAACTTTAAAACTTAAAAAGGATGGAGATAATATATAAAGTGGGTACATTAGGTAAGAGATAAATAGCGCTAATAGCTGCTATTTAGCATATCAAATGTTGTATGAACTTAAATCCATTTAGTGCGAATACAAGTTATTATTACTTGCGCAATTGCTGCAAAGTTAGTTAATAATAATTTATTTCCTAAACAGTATTGATGAATTGATTATATTATCTCCTAAGTTTAACTAAAGTAGAATTATTTTAAAAGTGTGCATCTATACTGGTAAAGTTTAGTATAAGAATTTTAAAACTTAAAAAGGATGGAGATAATATATAAAGTGGGTACATTAGGTAAGAGATAAATAGCGCTAATCGCTGCTATTTAGCATATCAAATGTTGTATGAACTTTAATCCATTTAGTGCGAATACAAGTTATTATTACTTGCGCAATTGCTGCAAAGTTAGTTAATAATAATTTATTTCCTAAACAGTATTGATGAATTGATTATATTATCTCCTAAGTTTAACTAAAGTAGAATTATTTTAAAAGTGTGCATCTATACTGGTAAAGTTTAGTATAAGAACTTTAAAACTTAAAAAGGATGGAGATAATATATAAAGTGGGTACATTAGGTAAGAGATAAATAGCGCTAATAGCTGCTATTTAGCATATCAAATGTTGTATGAACTTAAATCCATTTAGTGCGAATACAAGTTATTATTACTTGCGCAATTGCTGCAACGTTAGTTAATAATAATTTATTTCCTAAACAGTATTGATGAATTGATTATATTATCTCCTAAGTTTAATTAAAGTAGAATTATTTTAAAAGTGTGCATCTATACTGGTAAAGTTTTTGTATAAGAACTTTAAAACTTAAAAAGAATGGAGATAATATATAAAGTGGGTACATTACGTAAGAGATAAATAGCGCTAATCGCTGCTATTTAGCATATCAAATGTTGTATGAACTTAAATCCATTTAGTGCGAATACAAGTTATTATTACTTGCGCAATTGCTGCAAAGTTAGTTAATAATAATTTATTTCCTAAACAGTATTGATGAATTTATTATATTATCTCCTAAGTTTAATTAAAGTAGAATTATTTTAAAAGTGTGCATCTATACTGGTAATGTTTTTGTATAAGAACTTTAAAACTTAAAAAGGATGGAGATAATATATAAAGTGGGTACATTAGGTAAGAGATAAATAGCGCTAATAGCTGCTATTTAGCATATCAAATGTTGTATGAACTTAAATCCATTTAGTGCGAATACAAGTTATTATTACTTGCGCAATTGCTGCAAAGTTAGTTAATAATAATTTATTTCCTAAACAGTATTGATGAATTGATTATATTATCTCCTAAGTTTAATTAAAGTAGAATTATTTTAAAAGTGTGCATCTATACTGGTAAAGTTTTTGTATAAAAACTTTAAAACTTAAAAAGGATGGACATAATATATAAAGTGGGTACGTTAGGTAAGAGATAAATAGCGCTAATAGCTGCTATTTAGCATATCAAATGTTGTATGAACTTAAATCCATTTAGTGCGAATACAAGTTATTATTACTTGCGCAATTGCTGCAAAGTTAGTTAATAATAATTTATTTCCTAAACAGTATTGATGAATTGATTATATTATCTCCTAAGTTTAATTAATGTAGAATTATTTTAAAAGTGCGCATCTATACTGGTAAAGTTTTTGTATAAGAACTTTAAAACTTAAAAAGGATGGAGATAATATATAAAGTGGGTACATTAGGTAAGAGATATATAGCGGTAATAGCTGCTATTTAGCATATCAAATATTGTATGAACTTAAATCCATTTAGTGCGAATACAAGTTATTATTACTTGCGCAATTGCTGCAAAGTTAGTTAACAATAATTTATTTCCTAAACAGTATTGACGAATTGATTACATTATCTCCTAAGTTTAATTAAAGTAGAATTATTTTAAAAGTGTGCATCTATACTTGTAATGTTTTTGTATAAGAACTTTAAAACTTAAAAAGGATTGACATAATATATAAAGTGGGTACATTAGGTAAGAGATAAATAGCGCTAATAGCTGCTATTTAGCATATCAAATGTTGTATGAACTTAAATCCATTTAGTGCGAATACAAGTTATTATTACTTGCGCAATTGCTGCAAAGTTAGTTAATAAGAATTTATTTCCTAAACAGTATTGATGAATTGATTATATTCCTCCTAAGTTTAATTAAAGTAGAATTATTTTAAAAGTGTGCATCTATACTGGTAAAGTTTAGTATAAGAACTTTAAAACTTAAAAAGCATGGAGATAATATATAAAGTGGGTACATTAGGTAAGAGATAAATAGCGCTAATAGCTGCTATTTAGCATATCAAATGTTGTATGAACTTAAATCCATTTAGTGCGAATACAAGTTATTATTACTTGCGCAATTGCTGCAAAGTTAGTTAATAATAATTTATTTCCTAAACAGTATTGATGAATTGATTATATTATCTCCTAAGTTTAACTAAAGTAGAATTATTTTAAAAGTGTGCATCTATACTGGTAAAGTTTAGTATAAGAACTTTAAAACTTAAAAAGGATGGAGATAATATATAAAGTGGGTACATTAGGTAAGAGATAAATAGCGCTAATAGCTGCTATTTAGCATATCAAATGTTGTATGAACTTAAATCCATTTAGTGCGAATACAAGTTATTATTACTTGCGCAATTGCTGCAAAGTTAGTTAATAATAATTTATTTCCTAAACAGTATTGATGAATTGATTATATTATCTCCTAAGTTTAACTAAAGTAGAATTATTTTAAAAGTGTGCATCTATACTGGTAAAGTTTAGTATAAGAACTTTAAAACTTAAAAAGGATGGAGATAATATATAAAGTGGGTACATTAGGTAAGAGATAAATAGCGCTAATAGCTGCTATTTAACATATCAAATGTTGTATGAACTTAAATCCATTTAGTGCGAATACAAGTTATTATTACTTGCGCAATTGCTGCAAAGTTAGTTAATAATAATTTATTTCCTAAACAGTATTGATGAATTGATTATATTATCTCCTAAGTTTAATTAAAGTAGAATTATTTTAAAAGTGTGCATCTATACTGGTAATGTTTTTGTATAAGAACTTTAAAACTTAAAAAGGATGGAGATAATATATAAAGTGGGTACATTAGGTAAGAGATAAATAGCGCTAATAGCTGCTATTTAGCATATCAAATGTTGTATGAACTTAAATCCATTTAGTGCGAATACAAGTTATTATTACTTGCGCAATTGCTGCAAAGTTAGTTAATAAGAATTTATTTCCTAAACAGTATTGATGAATTGATTATATTCCTCCTAAGTTTAATTAAAGTAGAATTATTTTAAAAGTGTGCATCTATACTGGTAAAGTTTAGTATAAGAACTTTAAAACTTAAAAAGGATGGAGATAATATATAAAGTGGGTACATTAGGTAAGAGATAAATAGCGCTAATAGCTGCTATTTAGCATATCAAATGTTGTATGAACTTAAATCCATTTAGTGCGAATACAAGTTATTATTACTTGCGCAATTGCTGCAAAGTTAGTTAATAATAATTTATTTCCTAAACAGTATTGATGAATTGATTATATTATCTCCTAAGTTTAATTAAAGTAGAATTATTTTAAAAATGTGCATCTATACTGGTAAAGTTTTTGTATAAGAACATTAAAACTTAAAAAGGATGGAGATAATATATAACGTGGGTACAATAGGTAAGAGATAAATAGCGATAATAGCTGCTATTAAGCATATCAAATGTTGTATGAACTTAAATCCATTTAGTGCGAATACAAGTTATTATTACTTGCGCAATTGCTGCAAAGTTAGTTAATAATAATTTATTTCCTAAACAGTATTGATGAATTGATTATATTATCTCCTAAGTTTAATTAAAGTAGAATTATTTTAAAAATGTGCATCTATACTGGTAAAGTTTTTGTATAAGAACTTTAAAACTTAAAAAGGATGGAAATAATATATAAAGTGGGTACATTAGGTAAGAGATATATAGCGGTAATAGCTGCTATTTAGCATATCAAATGTTGTATGAACTTAAATCCATTTAGTGCGAATACAAGTTATTATTACTTGCGCAATTGCTACAAAGTTAGTTAACAATAATTTATTTCCTAAACAGTATTGACGAATTGATTACATTATCTCCTAATTTTAATTAAAGTAGAATTATTTTAAAAGTGTGCATCTATACTGGTAAAGTTTTTGTATAAAAACTTTAAAACCTAAAAAGGATGGACATAATATATAAAGTGGGTACATTAGGTAAGAGATAAATAGCGCTAATAGCTGCTATTTAGCATATCAAATGTTGTATGAACTTAAATCCATTTAGTGCGAATACAAGTTATTATTACTTGCACAATTGCTGCAAAGTTAGTTAATAATAATTTATTTCCTAAACAGTATTGATGAATTGATTATATTATCTCCTAAGTTTAATTAAAGTAGAATTATTTTAAAAGTGTGCATCTATACTGGTAAAGTTTTTGTATAAGAACTTTAAAACTTAAAAAGAATGGAGATAATATATAAAGTGGGTACATTACGTAAGAGATAAATAGCGCTAATAGCTGCTATTTAGCATATCAAATGTTGTATGAACTTAAATCCATTTAGTGCGAATACAAGTTATTATTACTTGCGCAATTGCTGCAAAGTTAGTTAATAATAATTTATTTCCTAAACAGTATTGACGAATTGATTACATTATCTCCTAAGTTTAATTAAAGTAGAATTATTTTAAAAGTGTGCATCTATACTGGTAAAGTTTAGTATAAGAACTTTAAAACTTAAAAAGGATGGAGATAATATATAAAGTGGGTACATTAGGTAAGAGATAAATAGCGCTAATAGCTGCTATTTAGCATGTCAAATGTTGTATGAACTTAAATCCATTTATTGCGAATACAAGTTATTATTACTTGCACAATTGCTGCAAAGTTAGTTAATAATAATTTATTTCCTAAACAGTATTGATGAATTGATTATATTATCTCCTAAGTTTAATTAAAGTAGAATTATTTTAAAAGTGTGCATCTATACTGGTAAAGTTTTTGTATAAGAACTTTAAAACTTAAAAAGAATGGAGATAATATATAAAGTGGGTACATTACGTAAGAGATAAATAGCGCTAATAGCTGCTATTTAGCATATCAAATGTTGTATGAACTTAAATCCATTTAGTGCGAATACAAGTTATTATTACTTGCGCAATTGCTGCAAAGTTAGTTAATAATAATTTATTTCCTAAACAGTATTGACGAATTGATTACATTATCTCCTAAGTTTAATTAAAGTAGAATTATTTTAAAAGTGTGCATCTATACTGGTAAAGTTTAGTATAAGAACTTTAAAACTTAAAAAGGATGGAGATAATATATAAAGTGGGTACATTAGGTAAGAGACAAATAGCGCTAATAGCTGCTATTTAGCATATCAAATGTTGTATGAACTTAAATCCATTTAGTGCGAATACAAGTTATTATTACTTGCGCAATTGCGGCAAAGTTAGTTAACAATAATTTATTTCCTAAACAGTATTGACGAATTGATTACATTATCTCCTAAGTTTAATTAAAGTAGAATTATTTTAAAAGTGTGCATCTATACTGGTAAAGTTTTTGTATAAAAACTTTAAAACTTAAAAAGGATGGACATAATATATAAAGTGGGTACATTAGGTAAGAGATAAATAGCGCTAATAGCTGCTATTTAGCATATCAAATGTTGTATGAACTTAAATCCATTTAGTGCGAATACAAGTTATTATTACTTGCGCAATTGCTGCAAAGTTAGTTAACAATAATTTATTTCCTAAACAGTATTGACGAATTGATTACATTATCTCCTAAGTTTAATTAAAGTAGAATTATTTTAAAAGTGTGCATCTATACTGGTAAAGTTTTTGTATAAGAACATTAAAACTTAAAAAGAATGGAGATAATATATAAAGTGGGTACATTACGTAAGAGATAAATAGCGCTAATCGCTGCTATTTAGCATATCAAATGTTGTATGAACTTAAATCCATTTAGTGCGAATACAAGTTATTATTACTTGCGCAATTGCTGCAAAGTTAGTTAATAATAATTTATTTCCTAAACAGTATTGATGAATTGATTATATTATCTCCTAAGTTTAATTAAAGTAGAATTATTTTAAAAGTGTGCATCTATACTGGTAATGTTTTTGTATAAGAACTTTAAAACTTAAAAAGGATGGAGATAATATATAAAGTGGGTACATTAGGTAAGAGATAAATAGCGCTAATAGCTGCTATTTAGCATATCAAATGTTGTATGAACTTGAATCCATTTAGTGCGAATACAAGTTATTATTACTTGCGCAATTGCTGCAAAGTTAGTTAATAATAATTTATTTCCTAAACAGTATTGATGAATTGATTATATTATCTCCTAAGTTTAATTAAAGTAGAATTATTTTAAAAGTGTGCATCTATACTGGTAAAGCTTTTGTATAAGAACATTAAAACTTAAAAAGGATGGAGATAATATATAAAGTGGGTACAATAGGTAAGAGATAAATAGCGATAATAGCTGCTATTAAGCATATCAAATGTTGTATGAACTTAAATCCATTTAGTGCGAATACAAGTTATTATTACTTGCGCAATTGCTGCAAAGTTAGTTAATAATAATTTATTTCCTAAACAGTATTGATGAATTTATTATATTATCTCCTAAGTTTAATTAAAGTAGAATTATTTTAAAAGTGTGCATCTATACTGGTAAAGTTTAGTATAAGAACTTTAAAACTTAAAAAGGATGGAGATAATATATAAAGTGGGTACATTAGGTAAGAGACAAATAGCGCTAATAGCTGCTATTTAGCATATCAAATGTTGTATGAACTTAAATCCATTTAGTGCGAATACAAGTTATTATTACTTGCGCAATTGCGGCAAAGTTAGTTAACAATAATTTATTTCCTAAACAGTATTGACGAATTGATTACATTATCTCCTAAGTTTAATTAAAGTAGAATTATTTTAAAAGTGTGCATCTATACTGGTAAAGTTTTTGTATAAAAACTTTAAAACTTAAAAAGGATGGACATAATATATAAAGTGGGTACATTAGGTAAGAGATAAATAGCGCTAATAGCTGCTATTTAGCATATCAAATGTTGTATGAACTTAAATCCATTTAGTGCGAATACAAGTTATTATTACTTGCGCAATTGCTGCAAAGTTAGTTAACAATAATTTATTTCCTAAACAGTATTGACGAATTGATTACATTATCTCCTAAGTTTAATTAAAGTAGAATTATTTTAAAAGTGTGCATCTATACTGGTAAAGTTTTTGTATAAGAACTTTAAAACTTAAAAAGAATGGAGATAATATATAATGTGGGTACATTACGTAAGAGATAAATAGCGCTAATCGCTGCTATTTAGCATATCAAATGTTGCATGAACTTAAATCCATTTAGTGCGAATACAAGTTATTATTACTTGCGCAATTGCTGCAAAGTTAGTTAATAATAATTTATTTCCTAAACAGTATTGATGAATTTATTATATTATCTCCTAATTTTAATTAAAGTAGAATTATTTTAAAAGTGTGCATCTATACTGGTAATGTTTTTGTATAAGAACTTTAAAACTTAAAAAGGATGGAGATAATATATAAAGTGGGTACATTAGGTAAGAGATAAATAGCGCTAATAGCTGCTATTTAGCATATCAAATGTTGTATGAACTTAAATCCATTTAGTGCGAATACAAGTTATTATTACTTGCGCAATTGCTGCAAAGTTAGTTAATAATAATTTATTTCCTAAACAGTATTGATGAATTGATTATATTATCTCCTAAGTTTAATTAAAGTAGAATTATTTTAAAAGTGTGCATCTATACTGGTAAAGTTTTTGTATAAGAACATTAAAACTTAAAAAGGATGGAGATAATATATAAAGTGGGTACAATAGGTAAGAGATAAATAGCGATAATAGCTGCTATTAAGCATATCAAATGTTGTATGAACTTAAATCCATTTAGTGCGAATACAAGTTATTATTACTTGCGCAATTGCTGCAAAGTTAGTTAATAATAATTTATTTCCTAAACAGTATTGATGAATTTATTATATTATCTCCTAAGTTTAATTAAAGTAGAATTATTTTAAAAGTGTGCATCTATACTGGTAATGTTTAGGTATAAGAACTTTAAAACTTAAAAAGGATGGAGATAATATATAAAGTGGGTACATTAGGTAAGAGATAAATAGCGCTAATAGCTGCTATTTAGCATATCAAATGTTGTATGAACTTAAATCCATTTAGTGCGAATACAAGTTATTATTACTTGCGCAATTGCTGCAAAGTTAGTTAATAATAATTTATTTCCTAAACAGTATTGATGAATTGATTATATTATCTCCTAAGTTTAATTAAAGTAGAATTATTTTAAAAGTGTGCATCTGTACTGGTAAAGTTTTTGTATAAGAACATTAAAACTTAAAAAGGATGGAGATAATATATAACGTGGGTACAATAGGTAAGAGATAAATAGCGCTAATAGCTGCTATTAAGCATATCAAATGTTGTATGAACTTAAATCCATTTAGTGCGAATACAAGTTATTATTACTTGCGCAATTGCTGCAAAGTTAGTTAATAATAATTTATTTCCTAAACAGTATTGATGAATTGATTATATTATCTCCTAAGTTTAATTAAAGTAGAATTATTTTAAAAATGTGCATCTATACTGGTAAAGTTTTTGTATAAGAACTTTAAAACTTAAAAAGGATGGAAATAATATATAAAGTGGGTACATTAGGTAAGAGATATATAGCGGTAATAGCTGCTATTTAGCATATCAAATGTTGTATGAACTTAAATCCATTTAGTGCGAATACAAGTTATTATTACTTGCGCAATTGCTACAAAGTTAGTTAACAATAATTTATTTCCTAAACAGTATTGACGAATTGATTACATTATCTCCTAATTTTAATTAAAGTAGAATTATTTTAAAAGTGTGCATCTATACTGGTAAAGTTTTTGTATAAAAACTTTAAAACCTAAAAAGGATGGACATAATATATAAAGTGGGTACATTAGGTAAGAGATAAATAGCGCTAATAGCTGCTATTTAGCATATCAAATGTTGTATGAACTTAAATCCATTTAGTGCGAATACAAGTTATTATTACTTGCGCAATTGCTGCAAAGTTAGTTAACAATAATTTATTTCCTAAACAGTATTGACGAATTGATTACATTATCTCCTAAGTTTAATTAAAGTAGAATTATTTTAAAAGTGTGCATCTATACTGGTAAAGTTTAGTATAAGAACTTTAAAACTTAAAAAGGATGGAGATAATATATAAAGTGGGTACATTAGGTAAGAGATATATAGCGGTAATAGCTGCTATTTAGCATATCAAATGTTGTATGAACTTAAATCCATTTAGTGCGAATACAAGTTATTATTACTTGCGCAATTGCTGCAAAGTTAGTTAATAATAATTTATTTCCTAAACAGTATTGACGAATTGATTACATTATCTCCTAAGTTTAATTAAAGTAGAATTATTTTAAAAGTGTGCATCTATACTGGTAAAGTTTAGTATAAGAACTTTAAAACTTAAAAAGGATGGAGATAATATATAAAGTGGGTACATTAGGTAAGAGATAAATAGCGCTAATAGCTGCTATTTAGCATATCAAATATTGTATGAACTTAAATCCATTTAGTGCGAATACAAGTTATTATTACTTGCGCAATTGCTGCAAAGTTAGTTAATAATAATTTATTTCCTAAACAGTATTGATGAATTGATTATATTATCTCCTAAGTTTAATTAAAGTAGAATTATTTTAAAAGTGTGCATCTGTACTGGTAAAGTTTTTGTATAAGAACATTAAAACTTAAAAAGGATGGAGATAATATATAACGTGGGTACAATAGGTAAGAGATAAATAGCGATAATAGCTGCTATTAAGCATATCAAATGTTGTATGAACTTAAATCCATTTAGTGCGAATACAAGTTATTATTACTTGCGCAATTGCTGCAAAGTTAGTTAATAATAATTTATTTCCTAAACAGTATTGATGAATTGATTATATTATCTCCTAAGTTTAATTAAAGTAGAATTATTTTAAAAATGTGCATCTATACTGGTAAAGTTTTTGTATAAGAACTTTAAAACTTAAAAAGGATGGAAATAATATATAAAGTGGGTACATTAGGTAAGAGATATATAGCGGTAATAGCTGCTATTTAGCATATCAAATGTTGTATGAACTTAAATCCATTTAGTGCGAATACAAGTTATTATTACTTGCGCAATTGCTACAAAGTTAGTTAACAATAATTTATTTCCTAAACAGTATTGACGAATTGATTACATTATCTCCTAATTTTAATTAAAGTAGAATTATTTTAAAAGTGTGCATCTATACTGGTAAAGTTTTTGTATAAAAACTTTAAAACCTAAAAAGGATGGACATAATATATAAAGTGGGTACATTAGGTAAGAGATAAATAGCGCTAATAGCTGCTATTTAGCATATTAAATGTTGTATGAACTTAAATCCATTTAGTGCGAATACAAGTTATTATTACTTGCGCAATTCCTGCAAAGTTAGTTAATAATAATTTATTTCCTAAACAGTATTGACGAATTGATTATATTCCTCCTAAGTTTAATTAAAGTAGAATTATTTTAAAAGTGTGCATCTATACTGGTAAAGTTTAGTATAAGAACTTTAAAACTTAAAAAGGATGGAGATAATATATAAAGTGGGTACATTAGGTAAGAGATAAATAGCGCTAATAGCTGCTATTTAGCATGTCAAATGTTGTATGAACTTAAATCCATTTAGTGCGAATACAAGTTATTATTACTTGCACAATTGCTGCAAAGTTAGTTAATAATAATTTATTTCCTAAACAGTATTGATGAATTGATTATATTATCTCCTAAGTTTAATTAAAGTAGAATTATTTTAAAAGTGTGCATCTATACTGGTAAAGTTTTTGTATAAGAACTTTAAAACTTAAAAAGAATGGAGATAATATATAAAGTGGGTACATTACGTAAGAGATAAATAGCGCTAATAGCTGCTATTTAGCATATCAAATGTTGTATGAACTTAAATCCATTTAGTGCGAATACAAGTTATTATTACTTGCGCAATTGCTGCAAAGTTAGTTAATAATAATTTATTTCCTAAACAGTATTGACGAATTGATTACATTATCTCCTAAGTTTAATTAAAGTAGAATTATTTTAAAAGTGTGCATCTATACTGGTAAAGTTTAGTATAAGAACTTTAAAACTTAAAAAGGATGGAGATAATATATAAAGTGGGTACATTAGGTAAGAGATAAATAGCGCTAATAGCTGCTATTTAGCATGTCAAATGTTGTATGAACTTAAATCCATTTAGTGCGAATACAAGTTATTATTACTTGCACAATTGCTGCAAAGTTAGTTAATAATAATTTATTTCCTAAACAGTATTGATGAATTGATTATATTATCTCCTAAGTTTAATTAAAGTAGAATTATTTTAAAAGTGTGCATCTATACTGGTAAAGTTTTTGTATAAGAACTTTAAAACTTAAAAAGAATGGAGATAATATATAAAGTGGGTACATTACGTAAGAGATAAATAGCGCTAATAGCTGCTATTTAGCATATCAAATGTTGTATGAACTTAAATCCATTTAGTGCGAATACAAGTTATTATTACTTGCGCAATTGCTGCAAAGTTAGTTAATAATAATTTATTTCCTAAACAGTATTGACGAATTGATTACATTATCTCCTAAGTTTAATTAAAGTAGAATTATTTTAAAAGTGTGCATCTATACTGGTAAAGTTTAGTATAAGAACTTTAAAACTTAAAAAGGATGGAGATAATATATAAAGTGGGTACATTAGGTAAGAGACAAATAGCGCTAATAGCTGCTATTTAGCATATCAAATGTTGTATGAACTTAAATCCATTTAGTGCGAATACAAGTTATTATTACTTGCGCAATTGCGGCAAAGTTAGTTAACAATAATTTATTTCCTAAACAGTATTGACGAATTGATTACATTATCTCCTAAGTTTAATTAAAGTAGAATTATTTTAAAAGTGTGCATCTATACTGGTAAAGTTTTTGTATAAAAACTTTAAAACTTAAAAAGGATGGACATAATATATAAAGTGGGTACATTAGGTAAGAGATAAATAGCGCTAATAGCTGCTATTTAGCATATCAAATGTTGTATGAACTTAAATCCATTTAGTGCGAATACAAGTTATTATTACTTGCGCAATTGCTGCAAAGTTAGTTAACAATAATTTATTTCCTAAACAGTATTGACGAATTGATTACATTATCTCCTAAGTTTAATTAAAGTAGAATTATTTTAAAAGTGTGCATCTATACTGGTAAAGTTTTTGTATAAGAACTTTAAAACTTAAAAAGAATGGAGATAATATATAAAGTGGGTACATTACGTAAGAGATAAATAGCGCTAATCGCTGCTATTTAGCATATCAAATGTTGTATGAACTTAAATCCATTTAGTGCGAATACAAGTTATTATTACTTGCGCAATTGCTGCAAAGTAAATTAATAATAATTTATTTCCTAAACAGTATTGATGAATTTATTATATTATCTCCTAAGTTTAGTTAAAGTAGAATTATTTTAAAAGTGTGCATCTATACTGGTAATGTTTTTGTATAAGAACTTTAAAACTTAAAAAGGATGGAGATAATATATAAAGTGGGTACATTAGGTAAGAGATAAATAGCGCTAATAGCTGCTATTTAGCATATCAAATGTTGTATGAACTTAAATCCATTTAGTGCGAATACAAGTTATTATTACTTGCGCAATTGCTGCAAAGTTAGTTAATAATAATTTATTTCCTAAACAGTATTGATGAATTGATTATATTATCTCCTAAGTTTAATTAAAGTAGAATTATTTTAAAAGTGTGCATCTATACTGGTAAAGTTTTTGTATAAGAACATTAAAACTTAAAAAGGATGGAGATAATATATAAAGTGGGTACAATAGGTAAGAGATAAATAGCGATAATAGCTGCTATTAAGCATATCAAATGTTGTATGAACTTAAATCCATTTAGTGCGAATACAAGTTATTATTACTTGCGCAATTGCTGCAAAGTTAGTTAATAATAATTTATTTCCTAAACAGTATTGATGAATTTATTATATTATCTCCTAAGTTTAATTAAAGTAGAATTATTTTAAAAGTGTGCATCTATACTGGTAATGTTTAGGTATAAGAACTTTAAAACTTAAAAAGGATGGAGATAATATATAAAGTGGGTACATTAGGTAAGAGATAAATAGCGCTAATAGCTGCTATTTAGCATATCAAATGTTGTATGAACTTAAATCCATTTAGTGCGAATACAAGTTATTATTACTTGCGCAATTGCTGCAAAGTTAGTTAATAATAATTTATTTCCTAAACAGTATTGATGAATTGATTATATTATCTCCTAAGTTTAATTAAAGTAGAATTATTTTAAAAGTGTGCATCTGTACTGGTAAAGTTTTTGTATAAGAACATTAAAACTTAAAAAGGATGGAGATAATATATAACGTGGGTACAATAGGTAAGAGATAAATAGCGATAATAGCTGCTATTAAGCATATCAAATGTTGTATGAACTTAAATCCATTTAGTGCGAATACAAGTTATTATTACTTGCGCAATTGCTGCAAAGTTAGTTAATAATAATTTATTTCCTAAACAGTATTGACGAATTGATTACATTATCTCCTAAGTTTAATTAAAGTAGAATTATTTTAAAAGTGTGCATCTATACTGGTAAAGTTTAGTATAAGAACTTTAAAACTTAAAAAGGATGGAGATAATATATAAAGTGGGTACATTAGGTAAGAGATAAATAGCCCTAATAGCTGCTATTTAGCATATTAAATGTTGTATGAACTTAAATCCATTTAGTGCGAATACAAGTTATTATTACTTGCGCAATTCCTGCAAAGTTAGTTAATAATAATTTATTTCCTAAACAGTATTGACGAATTGATTATATTCCTCCTAAGTTTAATTAAAGTAGAATTATTTTAAAAGTGTGCATCTATACTGGTAAAGTTTAGTATAAGAACTTTAAAACTTAAAAAGGATGGAGATAATATATAAAGTGGGTACATTAGGTAAGAGATAAATAGCGCTAATAGCTGCTATTTAGCATGTCAAATGTTGTATGAACTTAAATCCATTTAGTGCGAATACAAGTTATTATTACTTGCACAATTGCTGCAAAGTTAGTTAATAATAATTTATTTCCTAAACAGTATTGATGAATTGATTATATTATCTCCTAAGTTTAATTAAAGTAGAATTATTTTAAAAGTGTGCATCTATACTGGTAAAGTTTTTGTATAAGAACTTTAAAACTTAAAAAGAATGGAGATAATATATAAAGTGGGTACATTACGTAAGAGATAAATAGCGCTAATAGCTGCTATTTAGCATATCAAATGTTGTATGAACTTAAATCCATTTAGTGCGAATACAAGTTATTATTACTTGCGCAATTGCTGCAAAGTTAGTTAATAATAATTTATTTCCTAAACAGTATTGACGAATTGATTACATTATCTCCTAAGTTTAATTAAAGTAGAATTATTTTAAAAGTGTGCATCTATACTGGTAAAGTTTAGTATAAGAACTTTAAAACTTAAAAAGGATGGAGATAATATATAAAGTGGGTACATTAGGTAAGAGATAAATAGCGCTAATAGCTGCTATTTAGCATGTCAAATGTTGTATGAACTTAAATCCATTTAGTGCGAATACAAGTTATTATTACTTGCACAATTGCTGCAAAGTTAGTTAATAATAATTTATTTCCTAAACAGTATTGATGAATTGATTATATTATCTCCTAAGTTTAATTAAAGTAGAATTATTTTAAAAGTGTGCATCTATACTGGTAAAGTTTTTGTATAAGAACTTTAAAACTTAAAAAGAATGGAGATAATATATAAAGTGGGTACATTACGTAAGAGATAAATAGCGCTAATAGCTGCTATTTAGCATATCAAATGTTGTATGAACTTAAATCCATTTAGTGCGAATACAAGTTATTATTACTTGCGCAACTGCTGCAAAGTTAGTTAATAATAATTTATTTCCTAAACAGTATTGACGAATTGATTACATTATCTCCTAAGTTTAATTAAAGTAGAATTATTTTAAAAGTGTGCATCTATACTGGTAAAGTTTAGTATAAGAACTTTAAAACTTAAAAAGGATGGAGATAATATATAAAGTGGGTACATTAGGTAAGAGACAAATAGCGCTAATAGCTGCTATTTAGCATATCAAATGTTGTATGAACTTAAATCCATTTAGTGCGAATACAAGTTATTATTACTTGCGCAATTGCGGCAAAGTTAGTTAACAATAATTTATTTCCTAAACAGTATTGACGAATTGATTACATTATCTCCTAAGTTTAATTAAAGTAGAACTATTTTAAAAGTGTGCATCTATACTGGTAAAGTTTTTGTATAAAAACTTTAAAACTTAAAAAGGATGGACATAATATATAAAGTGGGTACATTAGGTAAGAGATAAATAGCGCTAATAGCTGCTATTTAGCATATCAAATGTTGTATGAACTTAAATCCATTTAGTGCGAATACAAGTTATTATTACTTGCGCAATTGCTGCAAAGTTAGTTAACAATAATTTATTTCCTAAACAGTATTGACCAATTGATTACATTATCTCCTAAGTTTAATTAAAGTAGAATTATTTTAAAAGTGTGCATCTATACTGGTAAAGTTTAGTATAAGAACTTTAAAACTTAAAAAGGATGGAGATAATATATAAAGTGGGTACATTAGGTAAGAGATAAATAGCCCTAATAGCTGCTATTTAGCATATTAAATGTTGTATGAACTTAAATCCATTTAGTGCGAATACAAGTTATTATTACTTGCGCAATTGCTGCAAAGTTAGTTAATAATAATTTATTTCCTAAACAGTATTGACGAATTGTTTATATTATCTCCTAAGTTTAATTAAAGTAGAATTATTTTAAAAGTGTGCATCTATACTGGTAAAGTTTAGTATAAGAACTTTAAAACTTAAAAAGGATGGAGATAATATATAAAGTGGGTACATTAGGTAAGAGATAAATAGCGCTAATAGCTGCTATTTAGCATATCAAATGTTGTATGAACTTAAATCCATTTAGTGCGAATACAAGTTATTATTACTTGCGCAATTGCTGCAAAGTTAGTTAATAATAATTTATTTCCTAAACAGTATTGATGAATTGATTATATTATCTCCTAAGTTTAATTAAAGTAGAATTATTTTAAAAATGTGCATCTATACTGGTAAAGTTTTTGTATAAGAACTTTAAAACTTAAAAAGGATGGAAATAATATATAAAGTGGGTACATTAGGTAAGAGATATATAGCGGTAATAGCTGCTATTTAGCATATCAAATGTTGTATGAACTTAAATCCATTTAGTGCGAATACAAGTTATTATTACTTGCGCAATTGCTACAAAGTTAGTTAACAATAATTTATTTCCTAAACAGTATTGACGAATTGATTACATTATCTCCTAATTTTAATTAAAGTAGAATTATTTTAAAAGTGTGCATCTATACTGGTAAAGTTTTTGTATAAAAACTTTAAAACCTAAAAAGGATGGACATAATATATAAAGTGGGTACATTAGGTAAGAGATAAATAGCGCTAATAGCTGCTATTTAGCATATCAAATGTTGTATGAACTTAAATCCATTTAGTGCGAATACAAGTTATTATTACTTGCGCAATTGCTGCAAAGTTAGTTAACAATAATTTATTTCCTAAACAGTATTGACGAATTGATTACATTATCTCCTAAGTTTAATTAAAGTAGAATTATTTTAAAAGTGTGCATCTATACTGGTAAAGTTTAGTATAAGAACTTTAAAACTTAAAAAGGATGGAGATAATATATAAAGTGGGTACATTAGGTAAGAGATAAATAGCCCTAATAGCTGCTATTTAGCATGTCAAATGTTGTATGAACTTAAATCCATTTAGTGCGAATACAAGTTATTATTACTTGCACAATTGCTGCAAAGTTAGTTAATAATAATTTATTTCCTAAACAGTATTGATGAATTGATTATATTATCTCCTAAGTTTAATTAAAGTAGAATTATTTTAAAAGTGTGCATCTATACTGGTAAAGTTTTTGTATAAGAACTTTAAAACTTAAAAAGAATGGAGATAATATATAAAGTGGGTACATTACGTAAGAGATAAATAGCGCTAATAGCTGCTATTTAGCATATCAAATGTTGTATGAACTTAAATCCATTTAGTGCGAATACAAGTTATTATTACTTGCGCAATTGCTGCAAAGTTAGTTAATAATAATTTATTTCCTAAACAGTATTGACGAATTGATTACATTATCTCCTAAGTTTAATTAAAGTAGAATTATTTTAAAAGTGTGCATCTATACTGGTAAAGTTTAGTATAAGAACTTTAAAACTTAAAAAGGATGGAGATAATATATAAAGTGAGTACATTAGGTAAGAGATAAATAGCGCTAATAGCTGCTATTTAGCATGTCAAATGTTGTATGAACTTAAATCCATTTAGTGCGAATACAAGTTATTATTACTTGCACAATTGCTGCAAAGTTAGTTAATAATAATTTATTTCCTAAACAGTATTGATGAATTGATTATATTATCTCCTAAGTTTAATTAAAGTAGAATTATTTTAAAAGTGTGCATCTATACTGGTAAAGTTTTTGTATAAGAACTTTAAAACTTAAAAAGAATGGAGATAATATATAAAGTGGGTACATTACGTAAGAGATAAATAGCGCTAATAGCTGCTATTTAACATATCAAATGTTGTATGAACTTAAATCCATTTAGTGCGAATACAAGTTATTATTACTTTCGCAATTGCTGCAAATTTAGTTAATAATAATTTATTTCCTAAACAGTATTGACGAATTGATTACATTATCTCCTAAGTTTAATTAAAGTAGAATTATTTTAAAAGTGTGCATCTATACTGGTAAAGTTTAGTATAAGAACTTTAAAACTTAAAAAGGATGGAGATAATATATAAAGTGGGTACATTAGGTAAGAGATAAATAGCGCTAATAGCTGCTATTTAGCATGTCAAATGTTGTATGAACTTAAATCCATTTAGTGCGAATACAAGTTATTATTACTTGCACAATTGCTGCAAAGTTAGTTAACAATAATTTATTTCCTAAACAGTATTGACGAATTGATTACATTATCTCCTAAGTTTAATTAAAGTAGAATTATTTTAAAAGTGTGCATCTATACTGGTAAAGTTTAGTATAAGAACTTTAAAACTTAAAAAGGATGGAGATAATATATAAAGTGGGTACATTAGGTAAGAGATAAATAGCCCTAATAGCTGCTATTTAGCATATTAAATGTTGTATGAACTTAAATCCATTTAGTGCGAATACAAGTTATTATTACTTGCGCAATTCCTGCAAAGTTAGTTAATAATAATTTATTTCCTAAACAGTATTGACGAATTGATTATATTCCTCCTAAGTTTAATTAAAGTAGAATTATTTTAAAAGTGTGCATCTATACTGGTAAAGTTTAGTATAAGAACTTTAAAACTTAAAAAGGATGGAGATAATATATAAAGTGGGTACATTAGGTAAGAGATAAATAGCGCTAATAGCTGCTATTTAGCATGTCAAATGTTGTATGAACTTAAATCCATTTAGTGCGAATACAAGTTATTATTACTTGCACAATTGCTGCAAAGTTAGTTAATAATAATTTATTTCCTAAACAGTATTGATGAATTGATTATATTATCTCCTAAGTTTAATTAAAGTAGAATTATTTTAAAAGTGTGCATCTATACTGGTAAAGTTTTTGTATAAGAACTTTAAAACTTAAAAAGAATGGAGATAATATATAAAGTGGGTACATTACGTAAGAGATAAATAGCGATAATAGCTGCTATTTAGCATATCAAATGTTGTATGAACTTAAATCCATTTAGTGCGAATACAAGTTATTATTACTTGCGCAATTGCTGCAAAGTTAGTTAATAATAATTTATTTCCTAAACAGTATTGACGAATTGATTACATTATCTCCTAAGTTTAATTAAAGTAGAATTATTTTAAAAGTGTGCATCTATACTGGTAAAGTTTAGTATAAGAACTTTAAAACTTAAAAAGGATGGAGATAATATATAAAGTGGGTACATTAGGTAAGAGATAAATAGCGCTAATAGCTGCTATTTAGCATGTCAAATGTTGTATGAACTTAAATCCATTTAGTGCGAATACAAGTTATTATTACTTGCACAATTGCTGCAAAGTTAGTTAATAATAATTTATTTCCTAAACAGTATTGATGAATTGATTATATTATCTCCTAAGTTTAATTAAAGTAGAATTATTTTAAAAGTGTGCATCTATACTGGTAAGGTTTTTGTATAAGAACTTTAAAACTTAAAAAGAATGGAGATAATATATAAAGTGGGTACATTACGTAAGAGATAAATAGCGCTAATAGCTGCTATTTAGCATATCAAATGTTGTATGAACTTAAATCCATTTAGTGTGAATACAAGTTATTATTACTTGCGCAATTGCTGCAAAGTTAGTTAATAATAATTTATTTCCTAAACAGTATTGACGAATTGATTACATTATCTCCTAAGTTTAATTAAAGTAGAATTATTTTAAAAGTGTGCATCTATACTGGTAAAGTTTAGTATAAGAACTTTAAAACTTAAAAAGGATGGAGATAATATATAAAGTGAGTACATTAGGTAAGAGACAAATAGCGCTAATAGCTGCTATTTAGCATATCAAATGTTGTATGAACTTAAATCCATTTAGTGCGAATACAAGTTATTATTACTTGCGCAATTGCGGCAAAGTTAGTTAACAATAATTTATTTCCTAAACAGTATTGACGAATTGATTACATTATCTCCTAAGTTTAATTAAAGTAGAATTATTTTAAAAGTGTGCATCTATACTGGTAAAGTTTAGTATAAGAACTTTAAAACTTAAAAAGGATGGACATAATATATAAAGTGGGTACATTAGGTAAGAGATAAATAGCCCTAATAGCTGCTATTTAGCATATTAAATGTTGTATGAACTTAAATCCATTTAGTGCGAATACAAGTTATTATTACTTGCGCAATTGCTGCAAAGTTAGTTAATAATAATTTATTTCCTAAACAGTATTGACGAATTGTTTATATTATCTCCTAAGTTTAATTAAAGTAGAATTATTTTAAAAGTGTGCATCTATACTGGTAAAGTTTAGTATAAGAACTTTAAAACTTAAAAAGGATGGAGATAATATATAAAGTGGGTACATTAGGTAAGAGATAAATAGCGCTAATAGCTGCTATTTAGCATATCAAATGTTGTATGAACTTAAATCCATTTAGTGCGAATACAAGTTATTATTACTTGCGCAATTGCTGCAAAGTTAGTTAATAATAATTTATTTCCTAAACAGTATTGATGAATTGATTATATTATCTCCTAAGTTTAATTAAAGTAGAATTATTTTAAAAATGTGCATCTATACTGGTAAAGTTTTTGTATAAGAACTTTAAAACTTAAAAAGGATGGAAATAATATATAAAGTGGGTACATTAGGTAAGAGATATATAGCGGTAATAGCTGCTATTTAGCATATCAAATGTTGTATGAACTTAAATCCATTTAGTGCGAATACAAGTTATTATTACTTGCGCAATTGCTACAAAGTTAGTTAACAATTATTTATTTCCTAAACAGTATTGACGAATTGATTACATTATCTCCTAATTTTAATTAAAGTAGAATTATTTTAAAAGTGTGCATCTATACTGGTAAAGTTTTTGTATAAAAACTTTAAAACCTAAAAAGGATGGACATAATATATAAAGTGGGTACATTAGGTAAGAGATAAATAGCGCTAATAGCTGCTATTTAGCATATCAAATGTTGTATGAACTTAAATCCATTTAGTGCGAATACAAGTTATTATTACTTGCACAATTGCTGCAAAGTTAGTTAATAATAATTTATTTCCTAAACAGTATTGATGAATTGATTATATTATCTCCTAAGTTTAATTAAAGTAGAATTATTTTAAAAGTGTGCATCTATACTGGTAAAGTTTTTGTATAAGAACTTTAAAACTTAAAAAGAATGGAGATAATATATAAAGTGGGTACATTACGTAAGAGATAAATAGCGATAATAGCTGCTATTTAGCATATCAAATGTTGTATGAACTTAAATCCATTTAGTGCGAATACAAGTTATTATTACTTGCGCAATTGCTGCAAAGTTAGTTAATAATAATTTATTTCCTAAACAGTATTGACGAATTGATTACATTATCTCCTAAGTTTAATTAAAGTAGAATTATTTTAAAAGTGTGCATCTATACTGGTAAAGTTTAGTATAAGAACTTTAAAACTTAAAAAGGATGGAGATAATATATAAAGTGGGTACATTAGGTAAGAGATAAATAGCGCTAATAGCTGCTATTTAGCATGTCAAATGTTGTATGAACTTAAATCCATTTAGTGCGAATACAAGTTATTATTACTTGCACAATTGCTGCAAAGTTAGTTAATAATAATTTATTTCCTAAACAGTATTGATGAATTGATTATATTATCTCCTAAGTTTAATTAAAGTAGAATTATTTTAAAAGTGTGCATCTATACTGGTAAAGTTTTTGTATAAGAACTTTAAAACTTAAAAAGAATGGAGATAATATATAAAGTGGGTACATTACGTAAGAGATAAATAGCGCTAATAGCTGCTATTTAGCATATCAAATGTTGTATGAACTTAAATCCATTTAGTGCGAATACAAGTTATTATTACTTGCGCAATTGCTGCAAAGTTAGTTAATAATAATTTATTTCCTAAACAGTATTGACGAATTGATTACATTATCTCCTAAGTTTAATTAAAGTAGAATTATTTTAAAAGTGTGCATCTATACTGGTAAAGTTTTTGTATAAAAACTTTTAAACTTAAAAAGGATGGACATAATATATAAAGTGGGTACATTAGGTAAGAGATAAATAGCGCTAATAGCTGCTATTTAGCATATCAAATGTTGTATGAACTTAAATCCATTTAGTGCGAATACAAGTTATTATTACTTGCGCAATTGCTGCAAAGTTAGTTAACAATAATTTATTTCCTAAACAGTATTGACGAATTGATTACATTATCTCCTAAGTTTAATTAAAGTAGAATTATTTTAAAAGTGTGCATCTATACTGGTAAAGTTTAGTATAAGAACTTTAAAACTTAAAAAGGATGGAGATAATATATAAAGTGGGTACATTAGGTAAGAGATAAACAGCGCTAATAGCTGCTATTTAGCATATCAAATGTTGTATGAACTTAAATCCATTTAGTGCGAATACAAGTTATTATTACTTGCGCAATTGCTGCAAAGTTAGTTAATAATAATTTATTTCCTAAACAGTATTGATGAATTGATTATATTATCTCCTAAGTTTAATTAAAGTAGAATTATTTTAAAAATGTGCATCTATACTGGTAAAGTTTTTGTATAAGAACTTTAAAACTTAAAAAGGATGGAAATAATATATAAAGTGGGTACATTAGGTAAGAGATATATAGCGGTAATAGCTGCTATTTAGCATATCAAATGTTGTATGAACTTAAATCCATTTAGTGCGAATACAAGTTATTATTACTTGCGCAATTGCTACAAAGTTAGTTAACAATAATTTATTTCCTAAACAGTATTGACGAATTGATTACATTATCTCCTAATTTTAATTAAAGTAGAATTATTTTAAAAGTGTGCATCTATACTGGTAAAGTTTTTGTATAAAAACTTTAAAACCTAAAAAGGATGGACATAATATATAAAGTGGGTACATTAGGTAAGAGATAAATAGCGCTAATAGCTGCTATTTAGCATATCAAATGTTGTATGAACTTAAATCCATTTAGTGCGAATACAAGTTATTATTACTTGCGCAATTGCTGCAAAGTTAGTTAACAATAATTTATTTCCTAAACAGTATTGACGAATTGATTACATTATCTCCTAAGTTTAATTAAAGTAGAATTATTTTAAAAGTGTGCTTCTATACTGGTAAAGTTTAGTATAAGAACTTTAAAACTTAAAAAGGATGGAGATAATATATAAAGTGGTACATTAGGTAAGAGATAAATAGCCCTAATAGCTGCTATTTAGCATATTAAATGTTGTATGAACTTAAATCCATTTAGTGCGAATACAAGTTATTATTACTTGCGCAATTCCTGCAAAGTTAGTTAATAATAATTTATTTCCTAAACAGTATTGACGAATTGATTATATTCCTCCTAAGTTTAATTAAAGTAGAATTATTTTAAAAGTGTGCATCTATACTGGTAAAGTTTAGTATAAGAACTTTAAAACTTAAAAAGGATGGAGATAATATATAAAGTGGGTACATTAGGTAAGAGATAAATAGCGCTAATAGCTGCTATTTAGCATGTCAAATGTTGTATGAACTTAAATCCATTTAGTGCGAATACAAGTTATTATTACTTGCACAATTGCTGCAAAGTTAGTTAATAATAATTTATTTCCTAAACAGTATTGATGAATTGATTATATTATCTCCTAAGTTTAATTAAAGTAGAATTATTTTAAAAGTGTGCATCTATACTGGTAAAGTTTTTGTATAAGAACTTTAAAACTTAAAAAGAATGGAGATAATATATAAAGTGGGTACATTACGTAAGAGATAAATAGCGCTAATAGCTGCTATTTAGCATATCAAATGTTGTATGAACTTAAATCCATTTAGTGCGAATACAAGTTATTATTACTTGCGCAATTGCTGCAAAGTTAGTTAATAATAATTTATTTCCTAAACAGTATTGACGAATTGATTACATTATCTCCTAAGTTTAATTAAAGTAGAATTATTTTAAAAGTGTGCATCTATACTGGTAAAGTTTAGTATAAGAACTTTAAAACTTAAAAAGGATGGAGATAATATATAAAGTGGGTACATTAGGTAAGAGATAAATAGCGCTAATAGCTGCTATTTAGCATGTCAAATGTTGTATGAACTTAAATCCATTTAGTGCGAATACAAGTTATTATTACTTGCACAATTGCTGCAAAGTTAGTTAATAATAATTTATTTCCTAAACAGTATTGATGAATTGATTATATTATCTCCTAAGTTTAATTAAAGTAGAATTATTTTAAAAGTGTGCATCTATACTGGTAAAGTTTTTGTATAAGAACTTTAAAACTTAAAAAGAATGGAGATAATATATAAAGTGGGTACATTACGTAAGAGATAAATAGCGCTAATAGCTGCTATTTAACATATCAAATGTTGTATGAACTTAAATCCATTTAGTGCGAATACAAGTTATTATTACTTTCGCAATTGCTGCAAAGTTAGTTAATAATAATTTATTTCCTAAACAGTATTGACGAATTGATTACATTATCTCCTAAGTTTAATTAAAGTAGAATTATTTTAAAAGTGTGCATCTATACTGGTAAAGTTTAGTATAAGAACTTTAAAACTTAAAAAGGATGGAGATAATATATAAAGTGGGTACATTAGGTAAGAGACAAATAGCGCTAATAGCTGCTATTTAGCATATCAAATGTTGTATGAACTTAAATCCATTTAGTGCGAATACAAGTTATTATTACTTGCGCAATTGCGGCAAAGTTAGTTAACAATAATTTATTTCCTAAACAGTATTGACGAATTGATTACATTATCTCCTAAGTTTAATTAAAGTAGAATTATTTTAAAAGTGTGCATCTATACTGGTAAAGTTTAGTATAAGAACTTTAAAACTTAAAAAGGATGGAGATAATATATAAAGTGGGTACATTAGGTAAGAGATAATTAGCGCTAATAGCTGCTATTTAGCATATCAAATGTTGTATGAACTTAAATCCATTTAGTGCGAATACAAGTTATTATTACTTGCGCAATTGCTGCAAAGTTAGTTAATAATAATTTATTTCCTAAACAGTATTGATGAATTGATTATATTATCTCCTAAGTTTAATTAAAGTAGAATTATTTTAAAAGTGTGCATCTATACTGGTAAAGTTTTTGTATAAAAACTTTAAAACTTAAAAAGGATGGACATAATATATAAAGTGGGTACGTTAGGTAAGAGATAAATAGCGCTAATAGCTGCTATTTAGCATATCAAATGTTGTATGAACTTAAATCCATTTAGTGCGAATACAAGTTATTATTACTTGCGCAATTGCTGCAAAGTTAGTTAATAATAATTTATTTCCTAAACAGTATTGATGAATTTATTATATTATCTCCTAAGTTTAATTAAAGTAGAATTATTTTAAAAGTGTGCATCTATACTGGTAATGTTTAGGTATAAGAACTTTAAAACTTAAAAAGGATGGAGATAATATATAAAGTGGGTACATTAGGTAAGAGATAAATAGCGCTAATAGCTGCTATTTAGCATATCAAATGTTGTATGAACTTAAATCCATTTAGTGCGAATACAAGTTATTATTACTTGCGCAATTGCTGCAAAGTTAGTTAATAATAATTTATTTCCTAAACAGTATTGATGAATTGATTATATTATCTCCTAAGTTTAATTAAAGTAGAATTATTTTAAAAGTGTGCATCTGTACTGGTAAAGTTTTTGTATAAGAACATTAAAACTTAAAAAGGATGGAGATAATATATAACGTGGGTACAATAGGTAAGAGATAAATAGCGATAATAGCTGCTATTAAGCATATCAAATGTTGTATGAACTTAAATCCATTTAGTGCGAATACAAGTTATTATTACTTGCGCAATTGCTGCAAAGTTAGTTAATAATAATTTATTTCCTAAACAGTATTGATGAATTGATTATATTATCTCCTAAGTTTAATTAAAGTAGAATTATTTTAAAAGTGTGCATCTATACTGGTAAAGTTTTTGTATAAAAACTTTAAAACTTAAAAAGGATGGACATAATATATAAAGTGGGTACGTTAGGTAAGAGATAAATAGCGCTAATAGCTGCTATTTAGCATATCAAATGTTGTATGAACTTAAATCCATTTAGTGCGAATACAAGTTATTATTACTTGCGCAATTGCTGCAAAGTTAGTTAATAATAATTTATTTCCTAAACAGTATTGATGAATTGATTATATTATCTCCTAAGTTTAATTAAAGTAGAATTATTTTAAAAATGTGCATCTATACTGGTAAAGTTTTTGTATAAGAACTTTAAAACTTAAAAAGGATGGAAATAATATATAAAGTGGGTACATTAGGTAAGAGATATATAGCGGTAATAGCTGCTATTTAGCATATCAAATGTTGTATGAACTTAAATCCATTTAGTGCGAATACAAGTTATTATTACTTGCGCAATTGCTACAAAGTTAGTTAACAATAATTTATTTCCTAAACAGTATTGACGAATTGATTACATTATCTCCTAATTTTAATTAAAGTAGAATTATTTTAAAAGTGTGCATCTATACTGGTAAAGTTTTTGTATAAAAACTTTAAAACCTAAAAAGGATGGACATAATATATAAAGTGGGTACATTAGGTAAGAGATAAATAGCGCTAATAGCTGCTATTTAGCATATCAAATGTTGTATGAACTTAAATCCATTTAGTGCGAATACAAGTTATTATTACTTGCGCAATTGCTGCAAAGTTAGTTAACAATAATTTATTTCCTAAACAGTATTGACGAATTGATTACATTATCTCCTAAGTTTAATTAAAGTAGAATTATTTTAAAAGTGTGCATCTATACTGGTAAAGTTTAGTATAAGAACTTTAAAACTTAAAAAGGATGGAGATAATATATAAAGTGGGTACATTAGGTAAGAGATAAATAGCCCTAATAGCTGCTATTTAGCATATTAAATGTTGTATGAACTTAAATCCATTTAGTGCGAATACAAGTTATTATTACTTGCGCAATTCCTGCAAAGTTAGTTAATAATAATTTATTTCCTAAACAGTATTGACGAATTGATTATATTCCTCCTAAGTTTAATTAAAGTAGAATTATTTTAAAAGTGTGCATCTATACTGGTAAAGTTTAGTATAAGAACTTTAAAACTTAAAAAGGATGGAGATAATATATAAAGTGGGTACATTAGGTAAGAGATAAATAGCGCTAATAGCTGCTATTTAGCATGTCAAATGTTGTATGAACTTAAATCCATTTAGTGCGAATACAAGTTATTATTACTTGCACAATTGCTGCAAAGTTAGTTAATAATAATTTATTTCCTAAACAGTATTGATGAATTGATTATATTATCTCCTAAGTTTAATTAAAGTAGAATTATTTTAAAAGTGTGCATCTATACTGGTAAAGTTTTTGTATAAGAACTTTAAAACTTAAAAAGAATGGAGATAATATATAAAGTGGGTACATTACGTAAGAGATAAATAGCGCTAATAGCTGCTATTTAGCATATCAAATGTTGTATGAACTTAAATCCATTTAGTGCGAATACAAGTTATTATTACTTGCGCAATTGCTGCAAAGTTAGTTAATAATAATTTATTTCCTAAACAGTATTGACGAATTGATTACATTATCTCCTAAGTTTAATTAAAGTAGAATTATTTTAAAAGTGTGCATCTATACTGGTAAAGTTTAGTATAAGAACTTTAAAACTTAAAAAGGATGGAGATAATATATAAAGTGGGTACATTAGGTAAGAGATAAATAGCGCTAATAGCTGCTATTTAGCATGTCAAATGTTGTATGAACTTAAATCCATTTAGTGCGAATACAAGTTATTATTACTTGCACAATTGCTGCAAAGTTAGTTAATAATAATTTATTTCCTAAACAGTATTGATGAATTGATTATATTATCTCCTAAGATTAATTAAAGTAGAATTATTTTAAAAGTGTGCATCTATACTGGTAAAGTTTTTGTATAAGAACTTTAAAACTTAAAAAGAATGGAGATAATATATAAAGTGGGTACATTACGTAAGAGATAAATAGCGCTAATAGCTGCTATTTAGCATATCAAATGTTGTATGAACTTAAATCCATTTAGTGCGAATACAAGTTATTATTACTTGCGCAACTGCTGCAAAGTTAGTTAATAATAATTTATTTCCTAAACAGTATTGACGAATTGATTACATTATCTCCTAAGTTTAATTAAAGTAGAATTATTTTAAAAGTGTGCATCTATACTGGTAAAGTTTAGTATAAGAACTTTAAAACTTAAAAAGGATGGAGATAATATATAAAGTGGGTACATTAGGTAAGAGACAAATAGCGCTAATAGCTGCTATTTAGCATATCAAATGTTGTATGAACTTAAATCCATTTAGTGCGAATACAAGTTATTATTACTTGCGCAATTGCGGCAAAGTTAGTTAACAATAATTTATTTCCTAAACAGTATTGACGAATTGATTACATTATCTCCTAAGTTTAATTAAAGTAGAACTATTTTAAAAGTGTGCATCTATACTGGTAAAGTTTTTGTATAAAAACTTTAAAACTTAAAAAGGATGGACATAATATATAGAGTGGGTACATTAGGTAAGAGATAAATAGCGCTAATAGCTGCTATTTAGCATATCAAATGTTGTATGAACTTAAATCCATTTAGTGCGAATACAAGTTATTATTACTTGCGCAATTGCTGCAAAGTTAGTTAACAATAATTTATTTCCTAAATAGTATTGACGAATTGATTACATTATCTCCTAAGTTTAATTAAAGTAGAATTATTTTAAAAGTGTGCATCTATACTGGTAAAGTTTAGTATAAGAACTTTAAAACTTAAAAAGGATGGAGATAATATATAAAGTGGGTACATTAGGTAAGAGATAAATAGCCCTAATAGCTGCTATTTAGCATATTAAATGTTGTATGAACTTAAATCCATTTAGTGCGAATACAAGTTATTATTACTTGCGCAATTGTTGCAAAGTTAGTTAATAATAATTTATTTCCTAAACAGTATTGACGAATTGTTTATATTATCTCCTAAGTTTAATTAAAGTAGAATTATTTTAAAAGTGTGCATCTATACTGGTAAAGTTTAGTATAAGAACTTTAAAACTTAAAAAGGATGGAGATAATATATAAAGTGGGTACATTAGGTAAGAGATAAATAGCGCTAATAGCTGCTATTTAGCATATCAAATGTTGTATGAACTTAAATCCATTTAGTGCGAATACAAGTTATTATTACTTGCGCAATTGCTGCAAAGTTAGTTAATAATAATTTATTTCCTAAACAGTATTGATGAATTGATTATATTATCTCCTAAGTTTAATTAAAGTAGAATTATTTTAAAAATGTGCATCTATACTGGTAAAGTTTTTGTATAAGAACTTTAAAACTTAAAAAGGATGGAAATAATATATAAAGTGGGTACATTAGGTAAGAGATATATAGCGGTAATAGCTGCTATTTAGCATATCAAATGTTGTATGAACTTAAATCCATTTAGTGCGAATACAAGTTATTATTACTTGCGCAATTGCTACAAAGTTAGTTAACAATAATTTATTTCCTAAACAGTATTGACGAATTGATTACATTATCTCCTAATTTTAATTAAAGTAGAATTATTTTAAAAGTGTGCATCTATACTGGTAAAGTTTTTGTATAAAAACTTTAAAACCTAAAAAGGATGGACATAATATATAAAGTGGGTACATTAGGTAAGAGATAAATAGCGCTAATAGCTGCTATTTAGCATATCAAATGTTGTATGAACTTAAATCCATTTAGTGCGAATACAAGTTATTATTACTTGCGCAATTGCTGCAAAGTTAGTTAACAATAATTTATTTCCTAAACAGTATTGACGAATTGATTACATTATCTCCTAAGTTTAATTAAAGTAGAATTATTTTAAAAGTGTGCATCTATACTGGTAAAGTTTAGTATAAGAACTTTAAAACTTAAAAAGGATGGAGATAATATATAAAGTGGGTACATTAGGTAAGAGATAAATAGCCCTAATAGCTGCTATTTAGCATATTAAATGTTGTATGAACTTAAATCCATTTAGTGCGAATACAAGTTATTATTACTTGCGCAATTCCTGCAAAGTTAGTTAATAATAATTTATTTCCTAAACAGTATTGACGAATTGATTATATTCCTCCTAAGTTTAATTAAAGTAGAATTATTTTAAAAGTGTGCATCTATACTGGTAAAGTTTAGTATAAGAACTTTAAAACTTAAAAAGGATGGAGATAATATATCAAGTGGGTACATTAGGTAAGAGATAAATAGCGCTAATAGCTGCTATTTAGCATGTCAAATGTTGTATGAACTTAAATCCATTTAGTGCGAATACAAGTTATTATTACTTGCACAATTGCTGCAAAGTTAGTTAATAATAATTTATTTCCTAAACAGTATTGATGAATTGATTATATTATCTCCTAAGTTTAATTAAAGTAGAATTATTTTAAAAGTGTGCATCTATACTGGTAAAGTTTTTGTATAAGAACTTTAAAACTTAAAAAGAATGGAGATAATATATAAAGTGGGTACATTACGTAAGAGATAAATAGCGCTAATAGCTGCTATTTAGCATATCAAATGTTGTATGAACTTAAATCCATTTAGTGCGAATACAAGTTATTATTACTTGCGCAATTGCTGCAAAGTTAGTTAATAATAATTTATTTCCTAAACAGTATTGACGAATTGATTACATTACCTCCTAAGTTTAATTAAAGTAGAATTATTTTAAAAGTGTGCATCTATACTGGTAAAGTTTAGTATAAGAACTTTAAAACTTAAAAAGGATGGAGATAATATATAAAGTGAGTACATTAGGTAAGAGATAAATAGCGCTAATAGCTGCTATTTAGCATGTCAAATGTTGTATGAACTTAAATCCATTTAGTGCGAATACAAGTTATTATTACTTGCACAATTGCTGCAAAGTTAGTTAATAATAATTTATTTCCTAAACAGTATTGATGAATTGATTATATTATCTCCTAAGTTTAATTAAAGTAGAATTATTTTAAAAGTGTGCATCTATACTGGTAAAGTTTTTGTATAAGAACTTTAAAACTTAAAAAGAATGGAGATAATATATAAAGTGGGTACATTACGTAAGAGATAAATAGCGCTAATAGCTGCTATTTAACATATCAAATGTTGTATGAACTTAAATCCATTTAGTGCGAATACAAGTTATTATTACTTTCGCAATTGCTGCAAAGTTAGTTAATAATAATTTATTTCCTAAACAGTATTGACGAATTGATTACATTATCTCCTAAGTTTAATTAAAGTAGAATTATTTTAAAAGTGTGCATCTATACTGGTAAAGTTTAGTATAAGAACTTTAAAACTTAAAAAGGATGGAGATAATATATAAAGTGGGTACATTAGGTAAGAGATAAATAGCGCTAATAGCTGCTATTTAGCATGTCAAATGTTGTATGAACTTAAATCCATTTAGTGCGAATACAAGTTATTATTACTTGCACAATTGCTGCAAAGTTAGTTAACAATAATTTATTTCCTAAACAGTATTGACGAATTGATTACATTATCTCCTAAGTTTAATTAAAGTAGAATTATTTTAAAAGTGTGCATCTATACTGGTAAAGTTTAGTATAAGAACTTTAAAACTTAAAAAGGATGGAGATAATATATAAAGTGGGTACATTAGGTAAGAGATAAATAGCCCTAATAGCTGCTATTTAGCATATTAAATGTTGTATGAACTTAAATCCATTTAGTGCGAATACAAGTTATTATTACTTGCGCAATTCCTGCAAAGTTAGTTAATAATAATTTATTTCCTAAACAGTATTGACGAATTGATTATATTCCTCCTAAGTTTAATTAAAGTAGAATTATTTTAAAAGTGTGCATCTATACTGGTAAAGTTTAGTATAAGAACTTTAAAACTTAAAAAGGATGGAGATAATATATAAAGTGGGTACATTAGGTAAGAGATAAATAGCGCTAATAGCTGCTATTTAGCATGTCAAATGTTGTATGAACTTAAATCCATTTAGTGCGAATACAAGTTATTATTACTTGCACAATTGCTGCAAAGTTAGTTAATAATAATTTATTTCCTAAACAGTATTGATGAATTGATTATATTATCTCCTAAGTTTAATTAAAGTAGAATTATTTTAAAAGTGTGCATCTATACTGGTAAAGTTTTTGTATAAGAACTTTAAAACTTAAAAAGAATGGAGATAATATATAAAGTGGGTACATTACGTAAGAGATAAATAGCGATAATAGCTGCTATTTAGCATATCAAATGTTGTATGAACTTAAATCCATTTAGTGCGAATACAAGTTATTATTACTTGCGCAATTGCTGCAAAGTTAGTTAATAATAATTTATTTCCTAAACAGTATTGACGAATTGATTACATTATCTCCTAAGTTTAATTAAAGTAGAATTATTTTAAAAGTGTGCATCTATACTGGTAAAGTTTAGTATAAGAACTTTAAAACTTAAAAAGGATGGAGATAATATATAAAGTGGGTACATTAGGTAAGAGATAAATAGCGCTAATAGCTGCTATTTAGCATGTCAAATGTTGTATGAACTTAAATCCATTTAGTGCGAATACAAGTTATTATTACTTGCACAATTGCTGCAAAGTTAGTTAATAATAATTTATTTCCTAAACAGTATTGATGAATTGATTATATTATCTCCTAAGTTTAATTAAAGTAGAATTATTTTAAAAGTGTGCATCTATACTGGTAAAGTTTTTGTATAAGAACTTTAAAACTTAAAAAGAATGGAGATAATATATAAAGTGGGTACATTACGTAAGAGATAAATAGCGCTAATAGCTGCTATTTAGCATATCAAATGTTGTATGAACTTAAATCCATTTAGTGTGAATACAAGTTATTATTACTTGCGCAATTGCTGCAAAGTTAGTTAATAATAATTTATTTCCTAAACAGTATTGACGAATTGATTACATTATCTCCTAAGTTTAATTAAAGTAGAATTATTTTAAAAGTGTGCATCTATACTGGTAAAGTTTAGTATAAGAACTTTAAAACTTAAAAAGGATGGAGATAATATATAAAGTGAGTACATTAGGTAAGAGACAAATAGCGCTAATAGCTGCTATTTAGCATATCAAATGTTGTATGAACTTAAATCCATTTAGTGCGAATACAAGTTATTATTACTTGCGCAATTGCGGCAAAGTTAGTTAACAATAATTTATTTCCTAAACAGTATTGACGAATTGATTACATTATCTCCTAAGTTTAATTAAAGTAGAATTATTTTAAAAGTGTGCATCTATACTGGTAAAGTTTTTGTATAAAAACTTTAAAACTTAAAAAGGATGGACATAATATATAAAGTGGGTACATTAGGTAAGAGATAAATAGCGCTAATAGCTGCTATTTAGCATATGAAATGTTGTATGAACTTAAATCCATTTAGTGCGAATACAAGTTATTATTACTTGCGCAATTGCTGCAAAGTTAGTTAACAATAATTTATTTCCTAAACAGTATTGACGAATTGATTACATTATCTCCTAAGTTTAATTAAAGTAGAATTATTTTAAAAGTGTGCATCTATACTGGTAAAGTTTAGTATAAGAACTTTAAAACTTAAAAAGGATGGAGATAATATATAAAGTGGGTACATTAGGTAAGAGATAAATAGCCCTAATAGCTGCTATTTAGCATATTAAATGTTGTATGAACTTAAATCCATTTAGTGCGAATACAAGTTATTATTACTTGCGCAATTGCTGCAAAGTTAGTTAATAATAATTTATTTCCTAAACAGTATTGACGAATTGTTTATATTATCTCCTAAGTTTAATTAAAGTAGAATTATTTTAAAAGTGTGCATCTATGCTGGTAAAGTTTAGTATAAGAACTTTAAAACTTAAAAAGGATGGAGATAATATATAAAGTGGGTACATTAGGTAAGAGATAAATAGCGCTAATAGCTGCTATTTAGCATATCAAATGTTGTATGAACTTAAATCCATTTAGTGCGAATACAAGTTATTATTACTTGCGCAATTGCTGCAAAGTTAGTTAATAATAATTTATTTCCTAAACAGTATTGATGAATTGATTATATTATCTCCTAAGTTTAATTAAAGTAGAATTATTTTAAAAATGTGCATCTATACTGGTAAAGTTTTTGTATAAGAACTTTAAAACTTAAAAAGGATGGAAATAATATATAAAGTGGGTACATTAGGTAAGAGATATATAGCGGTAATAGCTGCTATTTAGCATATCAAATGTTGTATGAACTTAAATCCATTTAGTGCGAATACAAGTTATTATTACTTGCGCAATTGCTACAAAGTTAGTTAACAATAATTTATTTCCTAAACAGTATTGACGAATTGATTACATTATCTCCTAATTTTAATTAAAGTAGAATTATTTTAAAAGTGTGCATCTATACTGGTAAAGTTTTTGTATAAAAACTTTAAAACCTAAAAAGGATGGACATAATATATAAAGTGGGTACATTAGGTAAGAGATAAATAGCGCTAATAGCTGCTATTTAGCATATCAAATGTTGTATGAACTTAAATCCATTTAGTGCGAATACAAGTTATTATTACTTGCACAATTGCTGCAAAGTTAGTTAATAATAATTTATTTCCTAAACAGTATTGATGAATATTATCTCCTAAGTTTAATTAAAGTAGAATTATTTTAAAAGTGTGCATCTATACTGGTAAAGTTTTTGTATAAGAACTTTAAAACTTAAAAAGAATGGAGATAATATATAAAGTGGGTACATTACGTAAGAGATAAATAGCGATAATAGCTGCTATTTAGCATATCAAATGTTGTATGAACTTAAATCCATTTAGTGCGAATACAAGTTATTATTACTTGCGCAATTGCTGCAAAGTTAGTTAATAATAATTTATTTCCTAAACAGTATTGACGAATTGATTACATTATCTCCTAAGTTTAATTAAAGTAGAATTATTTTAAAAGTGTGCATCTATACTGGTAAAGTTTAGTATAAGAACTTTAAAACTTAAAAAGGATGGAGATAATATATAAAGTGGGTACATTAGGTAAGAGATAAATAGCGCTAATAGCTGCTATTTAGCATGTCAAATGTTGTATGAACTTAAATCCATTTAGTGCGAATACAAGTTATTATTACTTGCACAATTGCTGCAAAGTTAGTTAATAATAATTTATTTCCTAAACAGTATTGATGAATTGATTATATTATCTCCTAAGTTTAATTAAAGTAGAATTATTTTAAAAGTGTGCATCTATACTGGTAAAGTTTTTGTATAAGAACTTTAAAACTTAAAAAGAATGGAGATAATATATAAAGTGGGTACATTACGTAAGAGATAAATAGCGCTAATAGCTGCTATTTAGCATATCAAATGTTGTATGAACTTAAATCCATTTAGTGCGAATACAAGTTATTATTACTTGCGCAATTGCTGCAAAGTTAGTTAATAATAATTTATTTCCTAAACAGTATTGACGAATTGATTACATTATCTCCTAAGTTTAATTAAAGTAGAATTATTTTAAAAGTGTGCATCTATACTGGTAAAGTTTAGTATAAGAACTTTAAAACTTAAAAAGGATGGAGATAATATATAAAGTGGGTACATTAGGTAAGAGACAAATAGCGCTAATAGCTGCTATTTAGCATATCAAATGTTGTATGAACTTAAATCCATTTAGTGCGAATACAAGTTATTATTACTTGCACAATTGCTGCAAAGTTAGTTAATAATAATTTATTTCCTAAACAGTATTGATGAATTGATTATATTATCTCCTAAGTTTAATTAAAGTAGAATTATTTTAAAAGTGTGCATCTATACTGGTAAAGTTTTTGTATAAGAACTTTAAAACTTAAAAAGAATGGAGATAATATATAAAGTGGGTACATTACGTAAGAGATAAATAGCGCTAATAGCTGCTATTTAGCATATCAAATGTTGTATGAACTTAAATCCATTTAGTGTGAATACAAGTTATTATTACTTGCGCAATTGCTGCAAAGTTAGTTAATAATAATTTATTTCCTAAACAGTATTGACGAATTGATTACATTATCTCCTAAGTTTAATTAAAGTAGAATTATTTTAAAAGTGTGCATCTATACTGGTAAAGTTTAGTATAAGAACTTTAAAACTTAAAAAGGATGGAGATAATATATAAAGTGAGTACATTAGGTAAGAGACAAATAGCGCTAATAGCTGCTATTTAGCATATCAAATGTTGTATGAACTTAAATCCATTTAGTGCGAATACAAGTTATTATTACTTGCGCAATTGCGGCAAAGTTAGTTAACAATAATTTATTTCCTAAACAGTATTGACGAATTGATTACATTATCTCCTAAGTTTAATTAAAGTAGAATTATTTTAAAAGTGTGCATCTATACTGGTAAAGTTTTTGTATAAAAACTTTAAAACTTAAAAAGGATGGACATAATATATAAAGTGGGTACATTAGGTAAGAGATAAATAGCGCTAATAGCTGCTATTTAGCATATGAAATGTTGTATGAACTTAAATCCATTTAGTGCGAATACAAGTTATTATTACTTGCGCAATTGCTGCAAAGTTAGTTAACAATAATTTATTTCCTAAACAGTATTGACGAATTGATTACATTATCTCCTAAGTTTAATTAAAGTAGAATTATTTTAAAAGTGTGCATCTATACTGGTAAAGTTTAGTATAAGAACTTTAAAACTTAAAAAGGATGGAGATAATATATAAAGTGGGTACATTAGGTAAGAGATAAATAGCCCTAATAGCTGCTATTTAGCATATTAAATGTTGTATGAACTTAAATCCATTTAGTGCGAATACAAGTTATTATTACTTGCGCAATTGCTGCAAAGTTAGTTAATAATAATTTATTTCCTAAACAGTATTGACGAATTGTTTATATTATCTCCTAAGTTTAATTAAAGTAGAATTATTTTAAAAGTGTGCATCTATACTGGTAAAGTTTAGTATAAGAACTTTAAAACTTAAAAAGGATGGAGATAATATATAAAGTGGGTACATTAGGTAAGAGATAAATAGCGCTAATAGCTGCTATTTAGCATATCAAATGTTGTATGAACTTAAATCCATTTAGTGCGAATACAAGTTATTATTACTTGCGCAATTGCTGCAAAGTTAGTTAATAATAATTTATTTCCTAAACAGTATTGATGAATTGATTATATTATCTCCTAAGTTTAATTAAAGTAGAATTATTTTAAAAATGTGCATCTATACTGGTAAAGTTTTTGTATAAGAACTTTAAAACTTAAAAAGGATGGAAATAATATATAAAGTGGGTACATTAGGTAAGAGATATATAGCGGTAATAGCTGCTATTTAGCATATCAAATGTTGTATGAACTTAAATCCATTTAGTGCGAATACAAGTTATTATTACTTGCGCAATTGCTACAAAGTTAGTTAACAATAATTTATTTCCTAAACAGTATTGACGAATTGATTACATTATCTCCTAATTTTAATTAAAGTAGAATTATTTTAAAAGTGTGCATCTATACTGGTAAAGTTTTTGTATAAAAACTTTAAAACCTAAAAAGGATGGACATAATATATAAAGTGGGTACATTAGGTAAGAGATAAATAGCGCTAATAGCTGCTATTTAGCATATCAAATGTTGTATGAACTTAAATCCATTTAGTGCGAATACAAGTTATTATTACTTGCACAATTGCTGCAAAGTTAGTTAATAATAATTTATTTCCTAAACAGTATTGATGAATTGATTATATTATCTCCTAAGTTTAATTAAAGTAGAATTATTTTAAAAGTGTGCATCTATACTGGTAAAGTTTTTGTATAAGAACTTTAAAACTTAAAAAGAATGGAGATAATATATAAAGTGGGTACATTACGTAAGAGATAAATAGCGATAATAGCTGCTATTTAGCATATCAAATGTTGTATGAACTTAAATCCATTTAGTGCGAATACAAGTTATTATTACTTGCGCAATTGCTGCAAAGTTAGTTAATAATAATTTATTTCCTAAACAGTATTGACGAATTGATTACATTATCTCCTAAGTTTAATTAAAGTAGAATTATTTTAAAAGTGTGCATCTATACTGGTAAAGTTTAGTATAAGAACTTTAAAACTTAAAAAGGATGGAGATAATATATAAAGTGGGTACATTAGGTAAGAGATAAATAGCGCTAATAGCTGCTATTTAGCATGTCAAATGTTGTATGAACTTAAATCCATTTAGTGCGAATACAAGTTATTATTACTTGCACAATTGCTGCAAAGTTAGTTAATAATAATTTATTTCCTAAACAGTATTGATGAATTGATTATATTATCTCCTAAGTTTAATTAAAGTAGAATTATTTTAAAAGTGTGCATCTATACTGGTAAAGTTTTTGTATAAGAACTTTAAAACTTAAAAAGAATGGAGATAATATATAAAGTGGGTACATTACGTAAGAGATAAATAGCGCTAATAGCTGCTATTTAGCATATCAAATGTTGTATGAACTTAAATCCATTTAGTGCGAATACAAGTTATTATTACTTGCGCAATTGCTGCAAAGTTAGTTAATAATAATTTATTTCCTAAACAGTATTGACGAATTGATTACATTATCTCCTAAGTTTAATTAAAGTAGAATTATTTTAAAAGTGTGCATCTATACTGGTAAAGTTTAGTATAAGAACTTTAAAACTTAAAAAGGATGGAGATAATATATAAAGTGGGTACATTAGGTAAGAGACAAATAGCGCTAATAGCTGCTATTTAGCATATCAAATGTTGTATGAACTTAAATCCATTTAGTGCGAATACAAGTTATTATTACTTGCGCAATTGCGGCAAAATTAGTTAACAATAATTTATTTCCTAAACAGTATTGACGAATTGATTACATTATCTCCTAAGTTGAATTAAAGTAGAATTATTTTAAAAGTGTGCATCTATACTGGTAAAGTTTTTGTATAAAAACTTTAAAACTTAAAAAGGATGGACATAATATATAAAGTGGGTACATTAGGTAAGAGATAAATAGCGCTAATAGCTGCTATTTAGCATATCAAATGTTGTATGAACTTAAATCCATTTAGTGCGAATACAAGTTATTATTACTTGCGCAATTGCTGCAAAGTTAGTTAACAATAATTTATTTCCTAAACAGTATTGACGAATTGATTACATTATCTCCTAAGTTTAATTAAAGTAGAATTATTTTAAAAGTGTGCATCTATACTGGTAAAGTTTAGTATAAGAACTTTAAAACTTAAAAAGGATGGAGATAATATATAAAGTGGGTACATTAGGTAAGAGATAAATAGCGCTAATAGCTGCTATTTAGCATATCAAATGTTGTATGAACTTAAATCCATTTAGTGCGAATACAAGTTATTATTACTTGCGCAATTGCTGCAAAGTTAGTTAATAATAATTTATTTCCTAAACAGTATTGATGAATTGATTATATTATCTCCTAAGTTTAATTAAAGTAGAATTATTTTAAAAATGTGCATCTATACTGGTAAAGTTTTTGTATAAGAACTTTAAAACTTAAAAAGGATGGAAATAATATATAAAGTGGGTACATTAGGTAAGAGATATATAGCGGTAATAGCTGCTATTTAGCATATCAAATGTTGTATGAACTTAAATCCATTTAGTGCGAATACAAGTTATTATTACTTGCGCAATTGCTACAAAGTTAGTTAACAATAATTTATTTCCTAAACAGTATTGACGAATTGATTACATTATCTCCTAATTTTAATTAAAGTAGAATTATTTTAAAAGTGTGCATCTATACTGGTAAAGTTTTTGTATAAAAACTTTAAAACCTAAAAAGGATGGACATAATATATAAAGTGGGTACATTAGGTAAGAGATAAATAGCGCTAATAGCTGCTATTTAGCATATCAAATGTTGTATGAACTTAAATCCATTTAGTGCGAATACAAGTTATTATTACTTGCGCAATTGCTGCAAAGTTAGTTAACAATAATTTATTTCCTAAACAGTATTGACGAATTGATTACATTATCTCCTAAGTTTAATTAAAGTTGAATTATTTTAAAAGTGTGCATCTATACTGGTAAAGTTTAGTATAAGAACTTTAAAACTTAAAAAGGATGGAGATAATATATAAAGTGGGTACATTAGGTAAGAGATAAATAGCCCTAATAGCTGCTATTTAGCATATTAAATGTTGTATGAACTTAAATCCATTTAGTGCGAATACAAGTTATTATTACTTGCGCAATTCCTGCAAAGTTAGTTAATAATAATTTATTTCCTAAACAGTATTGACGAATTGATTATATTCCTCCTAAGTTTAATTAAAGTAGAATTATTTTAAAAGTGTGCATCTATACTGGTAAAGTTTAGTATAAGAACTTTAAAACTTAAAAAGGATGGAGATAATATATAAAGTGGGTACATTAGGTAAGAGATAAATAGCGCTAATAGCTGCTATTTAGCATGTCAAATGTTGTATGAACTTAAATCCATTTAGTGCGAATACAAGTTATTATTACTTGCACAATTGCTGCAAAGTTAGTTAATAATAATTTATTTCCTAAACAGTATTGATGAATTGATTATATTATCTCCTAAGTTTAATTAAAGTAGAATTATTTTAAAAGTGTGCATCTATACTGGTAAAGTTTTTGTATAAAAACTTTAAAACCTAAAAAGGATGGACATAATATATAAAGTGGGTACATTAGGTAAGAGATAAATAGCGCTAATAGCTGCTATTTAGCATATCAAATGTTGTATGAACTTAAATCCATTTAGTGCGAATACAAGTTATTATTACTTGCACAATTGCTGCAAAGTTAGTTAACAATAATTTATTTCCTAAACAGTATTGACGAATTGATTACATTATCTCCTAAGTTTAATTAAAGTTGAATTATTTTAAAAGTGTGCATCTATACTGGTAAAGTTTAGTATAAGAACTTTAAAACTTAAAAAGGATGGAGATAATATATAAAGTGGGTACATTAGGTAAGAGATAAATAGCGCTAATAGCTGCTATTTAGCATATCAAATGTTGTATGAACTTAAATCCATTTAGTGCGAATACAAGTTATTATTACTTGCGCAATTGCTGCAAAGTTAGTTAATAATAATTTATTTCCTAAACAGTATTGATGAATTGATTATATTATCTCCTAAGTTTAATTAAAGTAGAATTATTTTAAAAATGTGCATCTATACTGGTAAAGTTTTTGTATAAGAACTTTAAAACTTAAAAAGGATGGAAATAATATATAAAGTGGGTACATTAGGTAAGAGATATATAGCGGTAATAGCTGCTATTTAGCATATCAAATGTTGTATGAACTTAAATCCATTTAGTGCGAATACAAGTTATTATTACTTGCGCAATTGCTACAAAGTTAGTTAACAATAATTTATTTCCTAAACAGTATTGACGAATTGATTACATTATCTCCTAATTTTAATTAAAGTAGAATTATTTTAAAAGTGTGCATCTATACTGGTAAAGTTTTTGTATAAAAACTTTAAAACCTAAAAAGGATGGACATAATATATAAAGTGGGTACATTAGGTAAGAGATAAATAGCGCTAATAGCTGCTATTTAGCATATCAAATGTTGTATGAACTTAAATCCATTTAGTGCGAATACAAGTTATTATTACTTGCACAATTGCTGCAAAGTTAGTTAATAATAATTTATTTCCTAAACAGTATTGATGAATTGATTATATTATCTCCTAAGTTTAATTAAAGTAGAATTATTTTAAAAGTGTGCATCTATACTGGTAAAGTTTTTGTATAAGAACTTTAAAACTTAAAAAGAATGGAGATAATATATAAAGTGGGTACATTACGTAAGAGATAAATAGCGATAATAGCTGCTATTTAGCATATCAAATGTTGTATGAACTTAAATCCATTTAGTGCGAATACAAGTTATTATTACTTGCGCAATTGCTGCAAAGTTAGTTAATAATAATTTATTTCCTAAACAGTATTGACGAATTGATTACATTATCTCCTAAGTTTAATTAAAGTAGAATTATTTTAAAAGTGTGCATCTATACTGGTAAAGTTTAGTATAAGAACTTTAAAACTTAAAAAGGATGGAGATAATATATAAAGTGGGTACATTAGGTAAGAGATAAATAGCGCTAATAGCTGCTATTTAGCATGTCAAATGTTGTATGAACTTAAATCCATTTAGTGCGAATACAAGTTATTATTACTTGCACAATTGCTGCAAAGTTAGTTAATAATAATTTATTTCCTAAACAGTATTGATGAATTGATTATATTATCTCCTAAGTTTAATTAAAGTAGAATTATTTTAAAAGTGTGCATCTATACTGGTAAAGTTTTTGTATAAGAACTTTAAAACTTAAAAAGAATGGAGATAATATATAAAGTGGGTACATTACGTAAGAGATAAATAGCGCTAATAGCTGCTATTTAGCATATCAAATGTTGTATGAACTTAAATCCATTTAGTGCGAATACAAGTTATTATTACTTGCGCAATTGCTGCAAAGTTAGTTAATAATAATTTATTTCCTAAACAGTATTGACGAATTGATTACATTATCTCCTAAGTTTAATTAAAGTAGAATTATTTTAAAAGTGTGCATCTATACTGGTAAAGTTTAGTATAAGAACTTTAAAACTTAAAAAGGATGGAGATAATATATAAAGTGGGTACATTAGGTAAGAGACAAATAGCGCTAATAGCTGCTATTTAGCATATCAAATGTTGTATGAACTTAAATCCATTTAGTGCGAATACAAGTTATTATTACTTGCGCAATTGCGGCAAAATTAGTTAACAATAATTTATTTCCTAAACAGTATTGACGAATTGATTACATTATCTCCTAAGTTTAATTAAAGTAGAATTATTTTAAAAGTGTGCATCTATACTGGTAAAGTTTTTGTATAAAAACTTTAAAACTTAAAAAGGATGGACATAATATATAAAGTGGGTACATTAGGTAAGAGATAAATAGCGCTAATAGCTGCTATTTAGCATATCAAATGTTGTATGAACTTAAATCCATTTAGTGCGAATACAAGTTATTATTACTTGCGCAATTGCTGCAAAGTTAGTTAACAATAATTTATTTCCTAAACAGTATTGACGAATTGATTACATTATCTCCTAAGTTTAATTAAAGTAGAATTATTTTAAAAGTGTGCATCTATACTGGTAAAGTTTAGTATAAGAACTTTAAAACTTAAAAAGGATGGAGATAATATATAAAGTGGGTACATTAGGTAAGAGATAAATAGCGCTAATAGCTGCTATTTAGCATATCAAATGTTGTATGAACTTAAATCCATTTAGTGCGAATACAAGTTATTATTACTTGCGCAATTGCTGCAAAGTTAGTTAATAATAATTTATTTCCTAAACAGTATTGATGAATTGATTATATTATCTCCTAAGTTTAATTAAAGTAGAATTATTTTAAAAATGTGCATCTATACTGGTAAAGTTTTTGTATAAGAACTTTAAAACTTAAAAAGGATGGAAATAATATATAAAGTGGGTACATTAGGTAAGAGATATATAGCGGTAATAGCTGCTATTTAGCATATCAAATGTTGTATGAACTTAAATCCATTTAGTGCGAATACAAGTTATTATTACTTGCGCAATTGCTACAAAGTTAGTTAACAATAATTTATTTCCTAAACAGTATTGACGAATTGATTACATTATCTCCTAATTTTAATTAAAGTAGAATTAATTTAAAAGTGTGCATCTATACTGGTAAAGTTTTTGTATAAAAACTTTAAAACCTAAAAAGGATGGACATAATATATAAAGTGGGTACATTAGGTAAGAGATAAATAGCGCTAATAGCTGCTATTTAGCATATCAAATGTTGTATGAACTTAAATCCATTTAGTGCGAATACAAGTTATTATTACTTGCGCAATTGCTGCAAAGTTAGTTAACAATAATTTATTTCCTAAACAGTATTGACGAATTGATTACATTATCTCCTAAGTTTAATTAAAGTTGAATTATTTTAAAAGTGTGCATCTATACTGGTAAAGTTTAGTATAAGAACTTTAAAACTTAAAAAGGATGGAGATAATATATAAAGTGGGTACATTAGGTAAGAGATAAATAGCCCTAATAGCTGCTATTTAGCATATTAAATGTTGTATGAACTTAAATCCATTTAGTGCGAATACAAGTTATTATTACTTGCGCAATTCCTGCAAAGTTAGTTAATAATAATTTATTTCCTAAACAGTATTGACGAATTGATTATATTCCTCCTAAGTTTAATTAAAGTAGAATTATTTTAAAAGTGTGCATCTATACTGGTAAAGTTTAGTATAAGAACTTTAAAACTTAAAAAGGATGGAGATAATATATAAAGTGGGTACATTAGGTAAGAGATAAATAGCGCTAATAGCTGCTATTTAGCATGTCAAATGTTGTATGAACTTAAATCCATTTAGTGCGAATACAAGTTATTATTACTTGCACAATTGCTGCAAAGTTAGTTAATAATAATTTATTTCCTAAACAGTATTGATGAATTGATTATATTATCTCCTAAGTTTAATTAAAGTAGAATTATTTTAAAAGTGTGCATCTATACTGGTAAAGTTTTTGTATAAGAACTTTAAAACTTAAAAAGAATGGAGATAATATATAAAGTGGGTACATTACGTAAGAGATAAATAGCGCTAATAGCTGCTATTTAGCATATCAAATGTTGTATGAACTTAAATCCATTTAGTGCGAATACAAGTTATTATTACTTGCGCAATTGCTGCAAAGTTAGTTAATAATAATTTATTTCCTAAACAGTATTGACGAATTGATTACATTATCTCCTAAGTTTAATTAAAGTAGAATTATTTTAAAAGTGTGCATCTATACTGGTAAAGTTTAGTATAAGAACTTTAAAACTTAAAAAGGATGGAGATAATATATAAAGTGGGTACATTAGGTAAGAGATAAATAGCGCTAATAGCTGCTATTTAGCATGTCAAATGTTGTATGAACTTAAATCCATTTAGTGCGAATACAAGTTATTATTACTTGCACAATTGCTGCAAAGTTAGTTAATAATAATTTATTTCCTAAACAGTATTGATGAATTGATTATATTATCTCCTAAGTTTAATTAAAGTAGAATTATTTTAAAAGTGTGCATCTATACTGGTAAAGTTTTTGTATAAGAACTTTAAAACTTAAAAAGAATGGAGATAATATATAAAGTGGGTACATTACGTAAGAGATAAATAGCGCTAATAGCTGCTATTTAACATATCAAATGTTGTATGAACTTAAATCCATTTAGTGCGAATACAAGTTATTATTACTTTCGCAATTGCTGCAAAGTTAGTTAATAATAATTTATTTCCTAAACAGTATTGACGAATTGATTACATTATCTCCTAAGTTTAATTAAAGTAGAATTATTTTAAAAGTGTGCATCTATACTGGTAAAGTTTAGTATAAGAACTTTAAAACTTAAAAAGGATGGAGATAATATATAAAGTGGGTACATTAGGTAAGAGACAAATAGCGCTAATAGCTGCTATTTATCATATCAAATGTTGTATGAACTTAAATCCATTTAGTGCGAATACAAGTTATTATTACTTGCGCAATTGCGGCAAAGTTAGTTAACAATAATTTATTTCCTAAACAGTATTGACGAATTGATTACATTATCTCCTAAGTTTAATTAAAGTAGAATTATTTTAAAAGTGTGCATCTATACTGGTAAAGTTTAGTATAAGAACTTTAAAACTTAAAAAGGATGGAGATAATATATAAAGTGGGTACATTAGGTAAGAGATAATTAGCGCTAATAGCTGCTATTTAGCATATCAAATGTTGTATGAACTTAAATCCATTTAGTGCGAATACAAGTTATTATTACTTGCGCAATTGCTGCAAAGTTAGTTAATAATAATTTATTTCCTAAACAGTATTGATGAATTGATTATATTATCTCCTAAGTTTAATTAAAGTAGAATTATTTTAAAAGTGTGCATCTATACTGGTAAAGTTTTTGTATAAAAACTTTAAAACTTACAAAGGATGGACATAATATATAAAGTGGGTACGTTAGGTAAGAGATAAATAGCGCTAATAGCTGCTATTTAGCATATCAAATGTTGTATGAACTTAAATCCATTTAGTGCGAATACAAGTTATTATTACTTGCGCAATTGCTGCAAAGTTAGTTAATAATAATTTATTTCCTAAACAGTATTGATGAATTGATTATATTATCTCCTAAGTTTAATTAAAGTAGAATTATTTTAAAAGTGCGCATCTATACTGGTAAAGTTTTTGTATAAGAACTTTAAAACTTAAAAAGGATGGAGATAATATATAAAGTGGGTACATTAGGTAAGAGATATATAGCGGTAATAGCTGCTATTTAGCATATCAAATATTGTATGAACTTAAATCCATTTAGTGCGAATACAAGTTATTATTACTTGCGCAATTGCTGCAAAGTTAGTTAACAATAATTTATTTCCTAAACAGTATTGACGAATTGATTACATTATCTCCTAAGTTTAATTAAAGTAGAATTATTTTAAAAGTGTGCATCTATACTTGTAATGTTTTTGTATAAGAACTTTAAAACTTAAAAAGGATTGACATAATATATAAAGTGGGTACATTAGGTAAGAGATAAATAGCGCTAATAGCTGCTATTTAGCATATCAAATATTGTATGAACTTAAATCCATTTAGTGCGAATACAAGTTATTATTACTTGCGCAATTGCTGCAAAGTTAGTTAATAAGAATTTATTTCCTAAACAGTATTGATGAATTGATTACATTATCTCCTAAGTTTAATTAAAGTAGAATTATTTTAAAAGTGTGCATCTATACTGGTAAAGTTTAGTATAAGAACTTTAAAACTTAAAAAGGATGGAGATAATATATAAAGTGGGTACATTAGGTAAGAGATAAATAGCGCTAATAGCTGCTATTTAGCATATCAAATGTTGTATGAAATTAAATCCATTTCGTGCGAATACAAGTTATTATTACTTGCGCAATTGCTGCAAAGTTAGTTAATAATAATTTATTTCCTAAACAGTATTGATAAATTGATTATATTATCTCCTAAGTTTAATTAAAGTAGAATTATTTTAAAAGTGTGCATCTATACTGGTAAAGTTTAGTATAAGAACTTTAAAACTTAAAAAGGATGGAGATAATATATAAAGTGGGTACATTAGGTAAGAGATAAATAGCGCTAATAGCTGCTATTTAGCATATCAAATGTTGTATGAACTTAAATCCATTTAGTGCGAATACAAGTTATTATTACTTGCGCAATTGCTGCAAAGTTAGTTAATAATAATTTATTTCCTAAACAGTATTGATGAATTGATTATATTATCTCCTAAGTTTAATTAAAGTAGAATTATTTTAAAAGTGTGCATCTATACTGGTAAAGTTTTTGTATAAGAACTTTAAAACTTAAAAAGAATGGAGATAATATATAAAGTGGGTAAATTACGTAAGAGATAAATAGCGCTAATCGCTGCTATTTAGCATATCAAATGTTGTATGAACTTAAATCCATTTAGTGCGAATACAAGTTATTATTACTTGCGCAATTGCTGCAAAGTTAGTTAATAATAATTTATTTCCTAAACAGTATTGATGAATTGATTATATTATCTCCTAAGTTTAATTAAAGTAGAATTATTTTAAAAGTGTGCATCTATACTGGTAATGTTTTTGTATAAGAACTTTAAAACTTAAAAAGGATGGAGATAATATATAAAGTGGGTACATTAGGTAAGAGATAAATAGCGCTAATAGCTGCTATTTAGCATATCAAATGTTGTATGAACTTAAATCCATTTAGTGCGAATACAAGTTATTATTACTTGCGCAATTGCTGCAAAGTTAGTTAATAATAATTTATTTCCTAAACAGTATTGATGAATTGATTATATTATCTCCTAAGTTTAATTAAAGTAGAATTATTTTAAAAGTGTGCATCTATACTGGTAAAGTTTTTGTATAAGAACATTAAAATTTAAAAAGGATGGAGATAATATATAAAGTGGGTACAATAGGTAAGAGATAAATAGCGATAATAGCTGCTATTAAGCATATCAAATGTTGTATGAACTTAAATCCATTTAGTGCGAATACAAGTTATTATTACTTGCGCAATTGCTGCAAAGTTAGTTAATAATAATTTATTTCCTAAACAGTATTGATGAATTGATTATATTATCTCCTAAGTTTAATTAAAGTAGAATTATTTTAAAAGTGTGCATCTATACTGGTAAAGTTTTTGTATAAGAACATTAAAATTTAAAAAGGATGGAGATAATATATAAAGTGGGTACAATAGGTAAGAGATAAATAGCGATAATAGCTGCTATTAAGCATATCAAATGTTGTATGAACTTAAATCCATTTAGTGCGAATACAAGTTATTATTACTTGCGCAATTGCTGCAAAGTTAGTTAATAATAATTTATTTCCTAAACAGTATTGATGAATTGATTATATTATCTCCTAAGTTTAATTAAAGTAGAATTATTTTAAAAATGTGCATCTATACTGGTAAAGTTTTTGTATAAGAACTTTAAAACTTAAAAAGAATGGAGATAATATATAAAGTGGGTACATTACGTAAGAGATAAATAGCGCTAATAGCTGCTATTTAGCATATCAAATGTTGTATGAACTTAAATCCATTTAGTGCGAATACAAGTTATTAATTCTTGCGCAATTGCTGCAAAGTTAGTTAATAATAATTTATTTCCTAAACAGTATTGATGAATTGATTATATTATCTCCTAAGTTTAATTAAAGTAGAATTATTTTAAAAGTGTGCATCTATACTGGTAAAGTTTTTGTATAAGAACTTTAAAACTTAAAAAGAATGGAGATAATATATAAAGTGGGTACATTACGTAAGAGATAAATAGCGCTAATAGCTGCTATTTAACATATCAAATGTTGTATGAACTTAAATCCATTTAGTGCGAATACAAGTTATTATTACTTTCGCAATTGCTGCAAAGTTAGTTAATAATAATTTATTTCCTAAACAGTATTGACGAATTGATTACATTATCTCCTAAGTTTAATTAAAGTAGAATTATTTTAAAAGTGTGCATCTATACTGGTAAAGTTTAGTATAAGAACTTTAAAACTTAAAAAGGATGGAGATAATATATAAAGTGGGTACATTAGGTAAGAGACAAATAGCGCTAATAGCTGCTATTTAGCATATCAAATGTTGTATGAACTTAAATCCATTTAGTGCGAATACAAGTTATTATTACTTGCGCAATTGCGGCAAAGTTAGTTAACAATAATTTATTTCCTAAACAGTATTGACGAATTGATTACATTATCTCCTAAGTTTAATTAAAGTAGAATTATTTTAAAAGTGTGCATCTATACTGGTAAAGTTTAGTATAAGAACTTTAAAACTTAAAAAGGATGGAGATAATATATAAAGTGGGTACATTAGGTAAGAGATAATTAGCGCTAATAGCTGCTATTTAGCATATCAAATGTTGTATGAACTTAAATCCATTTAGTGCGAATACAAGTTATTATTACTTGCGCAATTGCTGCAAAGTTAGTTAATAATAATTTATTTCCTAAACAGTATTGATGAATTGATTATATTATCTCCTAAGTTTAATTAAAGTAGAATTATTTTAAAAGTGTGCATCTATACTGGTAAAGTTTTTGTATAAAAACTTTAAAACTTACAAAGGATGGACATAATATATAAAGTGGGTACGTTAGGTAAGAGATAAATAGCGCTAATAGCTGCTATTTAGCATATCAAATGTTGTATGAACTTAAATCCATTTAGTGCGAATACAAGTTATTATTACTTGCGCAATTGCTGCAAAGTTAGTTAATAATAATTTATTTCCTAAACAGTATTGATGAATTGATTATATTATCTCCTAAGTTTAATTAAAGTAGAATTATTTTAAAAGTGCGCATCTATACTGGTAAAGTTTTTGTATAAGAACTTTAAAACTTAAAAAGGATGGAGATAATATATAAAGTGGGTACATTAGGTAAGAGATATATAGCGGTAATAGCTGCTATTTAGCATATCAAATATTGTATGAACTTAAATCCATTTAGTGCGAATACAAGTTATTATTACTTGCGCAATTGCTGCAAAGTTAGTTAACAATAATTTATTTCCTAAACAGTATTGACGAATTGATTACATTATCTCCTAAGTTTAATTAAAGTAGAATTATTTTAAAAGTGTGCATCTATACTTGTAATGTTTTTGTATAAGAACTTTAAAACTTAAAAAGGATTGACATAATATATAAAGTGGGTACATTAGGTAAGAGATAAATAGCGCTAATAGCTGCTATTTAGCATATCAAATATTGTATGAACTTAAATCCATTTAGTGCGAATACAAGTTATTATTACTTGCGCAATTGCTGCAAAGTTAGTTAATAAGAATTTATTTCCTAAACAGTATTGATGAATTGATTACATTATCTCCTAAGTTTAATTAAAGTAGAATTATTTTAAAAGTGTGCATCTATACTGGTAAAGTTTAGTATAAGAACTTTAAAACTTAAAAAGGATGGAGATAATATATAAAGTGGGTACATTAGGTAAGAGATAAATAGCGCTAATAGCTGCTATTTAGCATATCAAATGTTGTATGAAATTAAATCCATTTCGTGCGAATACAAGTTATTATTACTTGCGCAATTGCTGCAAAGTTAGTTAATAATAATTTATTTCCTAAACAGTATTGATAAATTGATTATATTATCTCCTAAGTTTAATTAAAGTAGAATTATTTTAAAAGTGTGCATCTATACTGGTAAAGTTTAGTATAAGAACTTTAAAACTTAAAAAGGATGGAGATAATATATAAAGTGGGTACATTAGGTAAGAGATAAATAGCGCTAATAGCTGCTATTTAGCATATCAAATGTTGTATGAACTTAAATCCATTTAGTGCGAATACAAGTTATTATTACTTGCGCAATTGCTGCAAAGTTAGTTAATAATAATTTATTTCCTAAACAGTATTGATGAATTGATTATATTATCTCCTAAGTTTAATTAAAGTAGAATTATTTTAAAAGTGTGCATCTATACTGGTAAAGTTTTTGTATAAGAACTTTAAAACTTAAAAAGAATGGAGATAATATATAAAGTGGGTAAATTACGTAAGAGATAAATAGCGCTAATCGCTGCTATTTAGCATATCAAATGTTGTATGAACTTAAATCCATTTAGTGCGAATACAAGTTATTATTACTTGCGCAATTGCTGCAAAGTTAGTTAATAATAATTTATTTCCTAAACAGTATTGATGAATTGATTATATTATCTCCTAAGTTTAATTAAAGTAGAATTATTTTAAAAGTGTGCATCTATACTGGTAATGTTTTTGTATAAGAACTTTAAAACTTAAAAAGGATGGAGATAATATATAAAGTGGGTACATTAGGTAAGAGATAAATAGCGCTAATAGCTGCTATTTAGCATATCAAATGTTGTATGAACTTAAATCCATTTAGTGCGAATACAAGTTATTATTACTTGCGCAATTGCTGCAAAGTTAGTTAATAATAATTTATTTCCTAAACAGTATTGATGAATTGATTATATTATCTCCTAAGTTTAATTAAAGTAGAATTATTTTAAAAGTGTGCATCTATACTGGTAAAGTTTTTGTATAAGAACATTAAAATTTAAAAAGGATGGAGATAATATATAAAGTGGGTACAATAGGTAAGAGATAAATAGCGATAATAGCTGCTATTAAGCATATCAAATGTTGTATGAACTTAAATCCATTTAGTGCGAATACAAGTTATTATTACTTGCGCAATTGCTGCAAAGTTAGTTAATAATAATTTATTTCCTAAACAGTATTGATGAATTGATTATATTATCTCCTAAGTTTAATTAAAGTAGAATTATTTTAAAAATGTGCATCTATACTGGTAAAGTTTTTGTATAAGAACTTTAAAACTTAAAAAGAATGGAGATAATATATAAAGTGGGTACATTACGTAAGAGATAAATAGCGCTAATAGCTGCTATTTAGCATATCAAATGTTGTATGAACTTAAATCCATTTAGTGCGAATACAAGTTATTAATTCTTGCGCAATTGCTGCAAAGTTAGTTAATAATAATTTATTTCCTAAACAGTATTGATGAATTGATTATATTATCTCCTAAGTTTAATTAAAGTAGAATTATTTTAAAAGTGTGCATCTATACTGGTAAAGTTTTTGTATAAGAACTTTAAAACTTAAAAAGAATGGAAATAATATATAAAGTGGGTACATTACGTAAGAGATAAATAGCGCTAATAGCTGCTATTTAGCATATCAAATGTTGTATGAACTTAAATCCATTTAGTGCGAATACAAGTTATTATTACTTGCGCAATTGCTGCAAAGTTAGTTAATAATAATTTATTTCCTAAACAGTATTGACGAATTGATTACATTATCTCCTAAGTTTAATTAAAGTAGAATTATTTTAAAAGTGTGCATCTATACTGGTAAAGTTTAGTATAAGAACTTTAAAACTTAAAAAGGATGGAGATAATATATAAAGTGGGTACATTAGGTAAGAGATAAATAGCGCTAATAGCTGCTATTTAGCATGTCAAATGTTGTATGAACTTAAATCCATTTAGTGCGAATACAAGTTATTATTACTTGCACAATTGCTGCAAAGTTAGTTAATAATAATTTATTTCCTAAACCGTATTGATGAATTGATTATATTATCTCCTAAGTTTAATTAAAGTAGAATTATTTTAAAAGTGTGCATCTATACTGGTAAAGTTTTTGTATAAGAACTTTAAAACTTAAAAGGAATGGAGATAATATATAAAGTGGGTACATTACGTAAGAGATAAATAGCGCTAATAGCTGCTATTTAGCATATCAAATGTTGTATGAACTTAAATCCATTTAGTGCGAATACAAGTTATTATTACTTGCGCAATTGCTGCAAAGTTAGTTAATAATAATTTATTTCCTAAACAGTATTGACGAATTGATTACATTATCTCCTAAGTTTAATTAAAGTAGAATTATTTTAAAAGTGTGCATCTATACTGGTAAAGTTTAATATAAGAACTTTAAAACTTAAAAAGGATGGAGATAATATATAAAGTGGGTACATTAGGTAAGAGACAAATAGCGCTAATAGCTGCTATTTAGCATATCAAATGCTGTATGTACTTAAATCCATTTAGTGCGAATACAAGTTATTATTACTTGCGCAATTGCGGCAAAGTTAGTTAACAATAATTTATTTCCTAAACAGTATTGACGAATTGATTACATTATCTCCTAAGTTTAATTAAAGTAGAATTATTTTAAAAGTGTGCATGTATACTGGTAAAGTTTTTGTATAAAAACTTTAAAACTTAAAAAGGATGGACATAATATATAAAGTGGGTACATTAGGTAAGAGATAAATAGCGCTAATAGCTGCTATTTAGCATATCAAATGTTGTATGAACTTAAATCCATTTAGTGCGAATACAAGTTATTATTACTTGCGCAATTGCTGCAAAGTTAATTAACAATAATTTATTTCCTAAACAGTATTGACGAATTGATTACATTATCTCCTAAGTTTAATTAAAGTAGAATTATTTTAAAAGTGTGCATCTATACTGGTAAAGTTTAGTATAAGAACTTTAAAACTTAAAAAGAATGGAGATAATATATAAAGTGTGTACATTAGGTAAGAGATAAATAGCCCTAATAGCTGCTATTTAGCATATTAAATGTTGTATGAACTTAAATCCATTTAGTGCGAATACAAGTTATTTTTACTTGCGCAATTGCTGCAAAGTTAGTTAATAATAATTTATTTCCTAAACAGTATTGACGAATTGATTATATTATCTCCTAAGTTTAATTAAAGTAGAATTATTTTAAAAGTGTGCATCTATACTGGTAAAGTTTAGTATAAGAACTTTAAAACTTAAAAAGGATGGAGATAATATATAAAGTGGGTACATTAGGTAAGAGATAAATAGCGCTAATAGCTGCTATTTAGCATATCAAATGTTGTATGAACTTAAATCCATTTAGTGCGAATACAAGTTATTATTACTTGCGCAATTGCTGCAAAGTTAGTTAATAATAATTTATTTCCTAAACAGTATTGATGAATTGATTACATTATCTCCTAAGTTTAATTAAAGTAGAATTATTTTAAAAGTGTGCATCTATACTGGTAAAGTTTTTGTATAAGAACTTTAAAACTTAAAAAGGATGGACATAATATATAAAGTGGGTACATTAGGTAAGAGATAAATAGCGCTAATAGCTGCTATTTAGCATATCAAATGTTGTATGAACTTAAATCCATTTAGTGCGAATACAAGTTATTATTACTTGCGCAATTGCTGCAAAGTTAGTTAATAATAATTTATTTCCTAAACAGTATTGATGAATTGATTATATTATCTCCTAAGTTTAATTAAAGTAGAATTATTTTAAAAGTGTGCATCTATACTGGTAAAGTTTAGTATAAGAACTTTAAAACTTAAAAAGGATGGAGATAATATATAAAGTGGGTACATTAGGTAAGAGATAAATAGCGCTAATAGCTGCTATTTAGCATATCAAATGTTGTATGAACTTAAATCCATTTAGTGCGAATACAAGTTATTATTACTTGCGCAATTGCGGCAAAGTTAGTTAACAATAATTTATTTCCTAAACAGTATTGACGAATTGATTACATTATCTCCTAAGTTTAATTAAAGTAGAATTATTTTAAAAGTGTGCATCTATACTGGTAAAGTTTTTGTATAAAAACTTTAAAACTTAAAAAGGATGGACATAAAATATAAAGTGGGCACATTAGGTAAGAGATAAATAGCGCTAATAGCTGCTATTTAGCATATCAAATGTTGTATGAACTTAAATCCATTTAGTGCGAATACAAGTTATTATTACTTGCGCAATTGCTGCAAAGTTAGTTAACAATAATTTATTTCCTAAACAGTATTGACGAATTGATTACATTATCTCCTAAGTTTAATTAAAGTAGAATTATTTTAAAAGTGTGCATCTATACTGGTAAAGTTTAGTATAAGAACTTTAAAACTTAAAAAGGATGGAGATAATATATAAAGTGGGTACATTAGGTAAGAGATAAATAGCCCTAATAGCTGCTATTTAGCATATTAAATGTTGTATGAACTTAAATCCATTTAGTGCGAATACAAGTTATTATTACTTGCGCAATTGCTGCAAAGTTAGTTAATAATAATTTATTTCCTAAACAGTATTGACGAATTGATTATATTCCTCCTAAGTTTAATTAAAGTAGAATTATTTTAAAAGTGTGCATCTATACTGGTAAAGTTTAGTATAAGAACTTTAAAACTTAAAAAGGATGGAGATAATATATAAAGTGGGTACATTAGGTAAGAGATAAATAGCGCTAATAGCTGCTATTTAGCATGTCAAATGTTGTATGAACTTAAATCCATTTAGTGCGAATACAAGTTATTATTACTTGCACAATTGCTGCAAAGTTAGTTAATAATAATTTATTTCCTAAACAGTATTGATGAATTGATTATATTATCTCCTAAGTTTAATTAAAGTAGAATTATTTTAAAAGTGTGTATCTATACTGGTAAAGTTTTTGTATAAGAACTTTAAAACTTAAAAAGGATGGAGATAATATATAAAGTGGGTACATTAGGTAAGAGATAAATAGCGCTAATAGCTGCTATTTAGCATATCAAATGTTGTATGAACTTAAATCCATTTAGTGCGAATACAAGTTATTATTACTTGCGCAATTGCTGCAAAGTTAGTTAATAATAATTTATTTCCTAAACAGTATTGATGAATTGATTATATTATCTCCTAAGTTTAATTAAAGTAGAATTATTTTAAAAATGTGCATCTATACTGGTAAAGTTTTTGTATAAGAACTTTAAAACTTAAAAAGGATGGAAATAATATATAAAGTGGGTACATTAGGTAAGAGATATATAGCGGTAATAGCTGCTATTTAGCATATCAAATGTTGTATGAACTTAAATCCATTTAGTGCGAATACAAGTTATTATTACTTGCGCAATTGCTACAAAGTTAGTTAACAATAATTTATTTCCTAAACAGTATTGACGAATTGATTACATTATCTCCTAATTTTAATTAAAGTAGAATTATTTTAAAAGTGTGCATCTATACTGGTAAAGTTTTTGTATAAAAACTTTAAAACCTAAAAAGGATGGACATAATATATAAAGTGGGTACATTAGGTAAGAGATAAATAGCGCTAATAGCTGCTATTTAGCATGTCAAATGTTGTATGAACTTAAATCCATTTAGTGCGAATACAAGTTATTATTACTTGCACAATTGCTGCAAAGTTAGTTAATAATAATTTATTTCCTAAACAGTATTGATGAATTGATTATATTATCTCCTAAGTTTAATTAAAGTAGAATTATTTTAAAAGTGTGCATCTATACTGGTAAAGTTTTTGTATAAGAACTTTAAAACTTAAAAAGAATGGAGATAATATATAAAGTGGGTACATTACGTAAGAGATAAATAGCGCTAATAGCTGCTATTTAGCATATCAAATGTTGTATGAACTTAAATCCATTTAGTGCGAATACAAGTTATTATTACTTGCGCAATTGCTGCAAAGTTAGTTAATAATAATTTATTTCCTAAACAGTATTGACGAATTGATTACATTATCTCCTAAGTTTAATTAAAGTAGAATTATTTTAAAAGTGTGCATCTATACTGGTAAAGTTTAGTATAAGAACTTTAAAACTTAAAAAGGATGGAGATAATATATAAAGTGGGTACATTAGGTAAGAGATAAATAGCGCTAATAGCTGCTATTTAGCATGTCAAATGTTGTATGAACTTAAATCCATTTAGTGCGAATACAAGTTATTATTACTTGCACAATTGCTGCAAAGTTAGTTAATAATAATTTATTTCCTAAACAGTATTGATGAATTGATTATATTATCTCCTAAGTTTAATTAAAGTAGAATTATTTTAAAAGTGTGCATCTATACTGGTAAAGTTTTTGTATAAGAACTTTAAAACTTAAAAAGAATGGAGATAATATATAAAGTGGGTACATTACGTAAGAGATAAATAGCGCTAATAGCTGCTATTTAACATATCAAATGTTGTATGAACTTAAATCCATTTAGTGCGAATACAAGTTATTATTACTTTCGCAATTGCTGCAAAGTTAGTTAATAATAATTTATTTCCTAAACAGTATTGACGAATTGATTACATTATCTCCTAAGTTTAATTAAAGTAGAATTATTTTAAAAGTGTGCATCTATACTGGTAAAGTTTAGTATAAGAACTTTAAAACTTAAAAAGGATGGAGATAATATATAAAGTGGGTACATTAGGTAAGAGACAAATAGCGCTAATAGCTGCTATTTAGCATATCAAATGTTGTATGAACTTAAATCCATTTAGTGCGAATACAAGTTATTATTACTTGCGCAATTGCGGCAAAGTTAGTTAACAATAATTTATTTCCTAAACAGTATTGACGAATTGATTACATTATCTCCTAAGTTTAATTAAAGTAGAATTATTTTAAAAGTGTGCATCTATACTGGTAAAGTTTAGTATAAGAACTTTAAAACTTAAAAAGGATGGAGATAATATATAAAGTGGGTACATTAGGTAAGAGATAATTAGCGCTAATAGCTGCTATTTAGCATATCAAATGTTGTATGAACTTAAATCCATTTAGTGCGAATACAAGTTATTATTACTTGCGCAATTGCTGCAAAGTTAGTTAATAATAATTTATTTCCTAAACAGTATTGATGAATTGATTATATTATCTCCTAAGTTTAATTAAAGTAGAATTATTTTAAAAGTGTGCATCTATACTGGTAAAGTTTTTGTATAAAAACTTTAAAACTTACAAAGGATGGACATAATATATAAAGTGGGTACGTTAGGTAAGAGATAAATAGCGCTAATAGCTGCTATTTAGCATATCAAATGTTGTATGAACTTAAATCCATTTAGTGCGAATACAAGTTATTATTACTTGCGCAATTGCTGCAAAGTTAGTTAATAATAATTTATTTCCTAAACAGTATTGATGAATTGATTATATTATCTCCTAAGTTTAATTAAAGTAGAATTATTTTAAAAGTGCGCATCTATACTGGTAAAGTTTTTGTATAAGAACTTTAAAACTTAAAAAGGATGGAGATAATATATAAAGTGGGTACATTAGGTAAGAGATATATAGCGGTAATAGCTGCTATTTAGCATATCAAATATTGTATGAACTTAAATCCATTTAGTGCGAATACAAGTTATTATTACTTGCGCAATTGCTGCAAAGTTAGTTAACAATAATTTATTTCCTAAACAGTATTGACGAATTGATTACATTATCTCCTAAGTTTAATTAAAGTAGAATTATTTTAAAAGTGTGCATCTATACTTGTAATGTTTTTGTATAAGAACTTTAAAACTTAAAAAGGATTGACATAATATATAAAGTGGGTACATTAGGTAAGAGATAAATAGCGCTAATAGCTGCTATTTAGCATATCAAATATTGTATGAACTTAAATCCATTTAGTGCGAATACAAGTTATTATTACTTGCGCAATTGCTGCAAAGTTAGTTAATAAGAATTTATTTCCTAAACAGTATTGATGAATTGATTACATTATCTCCTAAGTTTAATTAAAGTAGAATTATTTTAAAAGTGTGCATCTATACTGGTAAAGTTTAGTATAAGAACTTTAAAACTTAAAAAGGATGGAGATAATATATAAAGTGGGTACATTAGGTAAGAGATAAATAGCGCTAATAGCTGCTATTTAGCATATCAAATGTTGTATGAAATTAAATCCATTTCGTGCGAATACAAGTTATTATTACTTGCGCAATTGCTGCAAAGTTAGTTAATAATAATTTATTTCCTAAACAGTATTGATAAATTGATTATATTATCTCCTAAGTTTAATTAAAGTAGAATTATTTTAAAAGTGTGCATCTATACTGGTAAAGTTTAGTATAAGAACTTTAAAACTTAAAAAGGATGGAGATAATATATAAAGTGGGTACATTAGGTAAGAGATAAATAGCGCTAATAGCTGCTATTTAGCATATCAAATGTTGTATGAACTTAAATCCATTTAGTGCGAATACAAGTTATTATTACTTGCGCAATTGCTGCAAAGTTAGTTAATAATAATTTATTTCCTAAACAGTATTGATGAATTGATTATATTATCTCCTAAGTTTAATTAAAGTAGAATTATTTTAAAAGTGTGCATCTATACTGGTAAAGTTTTTGTATAAGAACTTTAAAACTTAAAAAGAATGGAGATAATATATAAAGTGGGTAAATTACGTAAGAGATAAATAGCGCTAATCGCTGCTATTTAGCATATCAAATGTTGTATGAACTTAAATCCATTTAGTGCGAATACAAGTTATTATTACTTGCGCAATTGCTGCAAAGTTAGTTAATAATAATTTATTTCCTAAACAGTATTGATGAATTGATTATATTATCTCCTAAGTTTAATTAAAGTAGAATTATTTTAAAAGTGTGCATCTATACTGGTAATGTTTTTGTATAAGAACTTTAAAACTTAAAAAGGATGGAGATAATATATAAAGTGGGTACATTAGGTAAGAGATAAATAGCGCTAATAGCTGCTATTTAGCATATCAAATGTTGTATGAACTTAAATCCATTTAGTGCGAATACAAGTTATTATTACTTGCGCAATTGCTGCAAAGTTAGTTAATAATAATTTATTTCCTAAACAGTATTGATGAATTGATTATATTATCTCCTAAGTTTAATTAAAGTAGAATTATTTTAAAAGTGTGCATCTATACTGGTAAAGTTTTTGTATAAGAACATTAAAATTTAAAAAGGATGGAGATAATATATAAAGTGGGTACAATAGGTAAGAGATAAATAGCGATAATAGCTGCTATTAAGCATATCAAATGTTGTATGAACTTAAATCCATTTAGTGCGAATACAAGTTATTATTACTTGCGCAATTGCTGCAAAGTTAGTTAATAATAATTTATTTCCTAAACAGTATTGATGAATTGATTATATTATCTCCTAAGTTTAATTAAAGTAGAATTATTTTAAAAATGTGCATCTATACTGGTAAAGTTTTTGTATAAGAACTTTAAAACTTAAAAAGAATGGAGATAATATATAAAGTGGGTACATTACGTAAGAGATAAATAGCGCTAATAGCTGCTATTTAGCATATCAAATGTTGTATGAACTTAAATCCATTTAGTGCGAATACAAGTTATTAATTCTTGCGCAATTGCTGCAAAGTTAGTTAATAATAATTTATTTCCTAAACAGTATTGATGAATTGATTATATTATCTCCTAAGTTTAATTAAAGTAGAATTATTTTAAAAGTGTGCATCTATACTGGTAAAGTTTTTGTATAAGAACTTTAAAACTTAAAAAGAATGGAAATAATATATAAAGTGGGTACATTACGTAAGAGATAAATAGCGCTAATAGCTGCTATTTAGCATATCAAATGTTGTATGAACTTAAATCCATTTAGTGCGAATACAAGTTATTATTACTTGCGCAATTGCTGCAAAGTTAGTTAATAATAATTTATTTCCTAAACAGTATTGACGAATTGATTACATTATCTCCTAAGTTTAATTAAAGTAGAATTATTTTAAAAGTGTGCATCTATACTGGTAAAGTTTAGTATAAGAACTTTAAAACTTAAAAAGGATGGAGATAATATATAAAGTGGGTACATTAGGTAAGAGATAAATAGCGCTAATAGCTGCTATTTAGCATGTCAAATGTTGTATGAACTTAAATCCATTTAGTGCGAATACAAGTTATTATTACTTGCACAATTGCTGCAAAGTTAGTTAATAATAATTTATTTCCTAAACCGTATTGATGAATTGATTATATTATCTCCTAAGTTTAATTAAAGTAGAATTATTTTAAAAGTGTGCATCTATACTGGTAAAGTTTTTGTATAAGAACTTTAAAACTTAAAAGGAATGGAGATAATATATAAAGTGGGTACATTACGTAAGAGATAAATAGCGCTAATAGCTGCTATTTAGCATATCAAATGTTGTATGAACTTAAATCCATTTAGTGCGAATACAAGTTATTATTACTTGCGCAATTGCTGCAAAGTTAGTTAATAATAATTTATTTCCTAAACAGTATTGACGAATTGATTACATTATCTCCTAAGTTTAATTAAAGTAGAATTATTTTAAAAGTGTGCATCTATACTGGTAAAGTTTAATATAAGAACTTTAAAACTTAAAAAGGATGGAGATAATATATAAAGTGGGTACATTAGGTAAGAGACAAATAGCGCTAATAGCTGCTATTTAGCATATCAAATGTTGTATGTACTTAAATCCATTTAGTGCGAATACAAGTTATTATTACTTGCGCAATTGCGGCAAAGTTAGTTAACAATAATTTATTTCCTAAACAGTATTGACGAATTGATTACATTATCTCCTAAGTTTAATTAAAGTAGAATTATTTTAAAAGTGTGCATGTATACTGGTAAAGTTTTTGTATAAAAACTTTAAAACTTAAAAAGGATGGACATAATATATAAAGTGGGTACATTAGGTAAGAGATAAATAGCGCTAATAGCTGCTATTTAGCATATCAAATGTTGTATGAACTTAAATCCATTTAGTGCGAATACAAGTTATTATTACTTGCGCAATTGCTGCAAAGTTAGTTAACAATAATTTATTTCCTAAACAGTATTGACGAATTGATTACATTATCTCCTAAGTTTAATTAAAGTAGAATTATTTTAAAAGTGTGCATCTATACTGGTAAAGTTTAGTATAAGAACTTTAAAACTTAAAAAGAATGGAGATAATATATAAAGTGTGTACATTAGGTAAGAGATAAATAGCCCTAATAGCTGCTATTTAGCATATTAAATGTTGTATGAACTTAAATCCATTTAGTGCGAATACAAGTTATTTTTACTTGCGCAATTGCTGCAAAGTTAGTTAATAATAATTTATTTCCTAAACAGTATTGACGAATTGATTATATTATCTCCTAAGTTTAATTAAAGTAGAATTATTTTAAAAGTGTGCATCTATACTGGTAAAGTTTAGTATAAGAACTTTAAAACTTAAAAAGGATGGAGATAATATATAAAGTGGGTACATTAGGTAAGAGATAAATAGCGCTAATAGCTGCTATTTAGCATATCAAATGTTGTATGAACTTAAATCCATTTAGTGCGAATACAAGTTATTATTACTTGCGCAATTGCTGCAAAGTTAGTTAATAATAATTTATTTCCTAAACAGTATTGATGAATTGATTACATTATCTCCTAAGTTTAATTAAAGTAGAATTATTTTAAAAGTGTGCATCTATACTGGTAAAGTTTTTGTATAAGAACTTTAAAACTTAAAAAGGATGGACATAATATATAAAGTGGGTACATTAGGTAAGAGATAAATAGCGCTAATAGCTGCTATTTAGCATATCAAATGTTGTATGAACTTAAATCCATTTAGTGCGAATACAAGTTATTATTACTTGCGCAATTGCTGCAAAGTTAGTTAATAATAATTTATTTCCTAAACAGTATTGATGAATTGATTATATTATCTCCTAAGTTTAATTAAAGTAGAATTATTTTAAAAGTGTGCATCTATACTGGTAAAGTTTAGTATAAGAACTTTAAAACTTAAAAAGGATGGAGATAATATATAAAGTGGGTACATTAGGTAAGAGATAAATAGCGCTAATAGCTGCTATTTAGCATATCAAATGTTGTATGAACTTAAATCCATTTAGTGCGAATACAAGTTATTATTACTTGCGCAATTGCGGCAAAGTTAGTTAACAATAATTTATTTCCTAAACAGTATTGACGAATTGATTACATTATCTCCTAAGTTTAATTAAAGTAGAATTATTTTAAAAGTGTGCATCTATACTGGTAAAGTTTTTGTATAAAAACTTTAAAACTTAAAAAGGATGGACATAAAATATAAAGTGGGCACATTAGGTAAGAGATAAATAGCGCTAATAGCTGCTATTTAGCATATCAAATGTTGTATGAACTTAAATCCATTTAGTGCGAATACAAGTTATTATTACTTGCGCAATTGCTGCAAAGTTAGTTAACAATAATTTATTTCCTAAACAGTATTGACGAATTGATTACATTATCTCCTAAGTTTAATTAAAGTAGAATTATTTTAAAAGTGTGCATCTATACTGGTAAAGTTTAGTATAAGAACTTTAAAACTTAAAAAGGATGGAGATAATATATAAAGTGGGTACATTAGGTAAGAGATAAATAGCCCTAATAGCTGCTATTTAGCATATTAAATGTTGTATGAACTTAAATCCATTTAGTGCGAATACAAGTTATTATTACTTGCGCAATTGCTGCAAAGTTAGTTAATAATAATTTATTTCCTAAACAGTATTGACGAATTGATTATATTCCTCCTAAGTTTAATTAAAGTAGAATTATTTTAAAAGTGTGCATCTATACTGGTAAAGTTTAGTATAAGAACTTTAAAACTTAAAAAGGATGGAGATAATATATAAAGTGGGTACATTAGGTAAGAGATAAATAGCGCTAATAGCTGCTATTTAGCATGTCAAATGTTGTATGAACTTAAATCCATTTAGTGCGAATACAAGTTATTATTACTTGCACAATTGCTGCAAAGTTAGTTAATAATAATTTATTTCCTAAACAGTATTGATGAATTGATTATATTATCTCCTAAGTTTAATTAAAGTAGAATTATTTTAAAAGTGTGTATCTATACTGGTAAAGTTTTTGTATAAGAACTTTAAAACTTAAAAAGAATGGAGATAATATATAAAGTGGGTACATTACGTAAGAGATAAATAGCGCTAATAGCTGCTATTTAGCATATCAAATGTTGTATGAACTTAAATCCATTTAGTGCGAATACAAGTTATTATTACTTGCGCAATTGCTGCAAAGTTAGTTAATAATAATTTATTTCCTAAACAGTATTGACGAATTGATTACATTATCTCCTAAGTTTAATTAAAGTAGAATTATTTTAAAAGTGTGCATCTATACTGGTAAAGTTTAGTATAAGAACTTTAAAACTTAAAAAGGATGGAGATAATATATAAAGTGGGTACATTAGGTAAGAGACAAATAGCGCTAATAGCTGCTATTTAGCATATCAAATGTTGTATGAACTTAAATCCATTTAGTGCGAATACAAGTTATTATTACTTGCGCAATTGCGGCAAAGTTAGTTAACAATAATTTATTTCCTAAACAGTATTGACGAATTGATTACATTATCTCCTAAGTTTAATTAAAGTAGAATTATTTTAAAAGTGTGCATCTATACTGGTAAAGTTTTTGTATAAAAACTTTAAAACTTAAAAAGGATGGACATAATATATAAAGTGGGTACATTAGGTAAGAGATAAATAGCGCTAATAGCTGCTATTTAGCATATCAAATGTTGTATGAACTTAAATCCATTTAGTGCGAATACAAGTTATTATTACTTGCGCAATTGCTGCAAAGTTAGTTAACAATAATTTATTTCCTAAACAGTATTGACGAATTGATTACATTATCTCCTAAGTTTAATTAAAGTAGAATTATTTTAAAAGTGTGCATCTATACTGGTAAAGTTTAGTATAAGAACTTTAAAACTTAAAAAGGATGGAGATAATATATAAAGTGGGTACATTAGGTAAGAGATAAATAGCCCTAATAGCTGCTATTTAGCATATTAAATGTTGTATGAACTTAAATCCATTTAGTGCGAATACAAGTTATTATTACTTGCGCAATTGCTGCAAAGTTAGTTAATAATAATTTATTTCCTAAACAGTATTGACGAATTGATTATATTATCTCCTAAGTTTAATTAAAGTAGAATTATTTTAAAAGTGTGCATCTATACTGGTAAAGTTTAGTATAAGAACTTTAAAACTTAAAAAGGATGGAGATAATACATAAAGTGGGTACATTAGGTAAGAGATAAATAGCGCTAATAGCTGCTATTTAGCATATCAAATGTTGTATGAACTTAAATCCATTTAGTGCGAATACAAGTTATTATTACTTGCGCAATTGCTGCAAAGTTAGTTAATAATAATTTATTTCCTAAACAGTATTGATGAATTGATTATATTATCTCCTAAGTTTAATTAAAGTAGAATTATTTTAAAAGTGTGCATCTATACTGGTAAAGTTTTTGTATAATAACTTTAAAACTTAAAAAGGATGGACATAATATATAAAGTGGGTACGTTAGGTAAGAGATAAATAGCGCTAATAGCTGCTATTTAGCATATCAAATGTTGTATGAACTTAAATCCATTTAGTGCGAATACAAGTTATTATTACTTGCGCAATTGCTGCAAAGTTAGTTAATAATAATTTATTTCCTAAACAGTATTGATGAATTGATTATATTATCTCCTAAGTTTAATTAAAGTAGAATTATTTTAAAAGTGCGCATCTATACTGGTAAAGTTTTTGTATAAGAACTTTAAAACTTAAAAAGGATGGAAATAATATATAAAGTGGGTACATTAGGTAAGAGATATATAGCGGTAATAGCTGCTATTTAGCATATCAAATATTGTATGAACTCAAATCCATTTAGTGCGAATACAAGTTATTATTACTTGCGCAATTGCTGCAAAGTTAGTTAACAATAATTTATTTCCTAAACAGTATTGACGAATTGATTACATTATCTCCTAAGTTTAATTAAAGTAGAATTATTTTAAAAGTGTGCATCTATACTTGTAATGTTTTTGTATAAGAACTTTAAAACTTAAAAAGGATTGACATAATATATAAATTGGGTACATTAGGTAAGAGATAAATAGCGCTAATAGCTGCTATTTAGCATATCAAATGTTGTATGAACTTAAATCCATTTAGTGCGAATACAAGTTATTATTACTTGCGCAATTGCTGCAAAGTTAGTTAATAAGAATTTATTTCCTAAACAGTATTGATGAATTGATTATATTCCTCCTAAGTTTAATTAAAGTAGAATTATTTTAAAAGTGTGCATCTATACTGGTAAAGTTTAGTATAAGAACTTTAAAACTTAAAAAGGATGGAGATAATATATAAAGTGGGTACATTAGGTAAGAGATAAATAGCGCTAATAGCTGCTATTTAGCATATCAAATGTTGTATGAACTTAAATCCATTTCGTGCGAATACAAGTTATTATTACTTGCGCAATTGCTGCAAAGTTAGTTAATAATAATTTATTTCCTAAACAGTATTGATGAATTGATTATATTATCTCCTAAGTTTAATTAAAGTAGAATTATTTTAAAAGTGTGCATCTATACTGGTAAAGTTTAGTATAAGAACTTTAAAACTTAAAAAGGATGGAGATAATATATAAAGTGGGTACATTAGGTAAGAGATAAATAGCGCTAATAGCTGCTATTTAGCATATCAAATGTTGTATGAACTTAAATCCATTTAGTGCGAATACAAGTTATTATTACTTGCGCAATTGCTGCAAAGTTAGTTAATAATAATTTATTTCCTAAACAGTATTGATGAATTGATTATATTATCTCCTAAGTTTAATTAAAGTAGAATTATTTTAAAAGTGTGCATCTATACTGGTAAAGTTTTTGTATAAGAACTTTAAAACTTAAAAAGAATGGAGATAATATATAAAGTGGGTACATTACGTAAGAGATAAATAGCGCTAATAGCTGCTATTTAGCATATCAAATGTTGTATGAACTTAAATCCATTTAGTGCGAATACAAGTTATTATTACTTGCGCAATTGCTGCAAAGTTAGTTAATAATAATTTATTTCCTAAACAGTATTGACGAATTGATTACATTATCTCCTAAGTTTAATTAAAGTAGAATTATTTTAAAAGTGTGCATCTATACTGGTAAAGTTTAGTATAAGAACTTTAAAACTTAAAAAGGATGGAGATAATATATAAAGTGGGTACATTAGGTAAGAGACAAATAGCGCTAATAGCTGCTATTTAGCATATCAAATGTTGTATGAACTTAAATCCATTTAGTGCGAATACAAGTTATTATTACTTGCGCAATTGCGGCAAAGTTAGTTAACAATAATTTATTTCCTAAACAGTATTGACGAATTGATTACATTATCTCCTAAGTTTAATTAAAGTAGAATTATTTTAAAAGTGTGCATCTATACTGGTAAAGTTTTTGTATAAAAACTTTAAAACTTAAAAAGGATGGACATAATATATAAAGTGGGTACATTAGGTAAGAGATAAATAGCGCTAATAGCTGCTATTTAGCATATCAAATGTTGTATGAACTTAAATCCATTTAGTGCGAATACAAGTTATTATTACTTGCGCAATTGCTGCAAAGTTAGTTAACAATAATTTATTTCCTAAACAGTATTGACGAATTGATTACATTATCTCCTAAGTTTAATTAAAGTAGAATTATTTTAAAAGTGTGCATCTATACTGGTAAAGTTTAGTATAAGAACTTTAAAACTTAAAAAGGATGGAGATAATATATAAAGTGGGTACATTAGGTAAGAGATAAATAGCCCTAATAGCTGCTATTTAGCATATTAAATGTTGTATGAACTTAAATCCATTTAGTGCGAATACAAGTTATTATTACTTGCGCAATTGCTGCAAAGTTAGTTAATAATAATTTATTTCCTAAACAGTATTGACGAATTGATTATATTCCTCCTAAGTTTAATTAAAGTAGAATTATTTTAAAAGTGTGCATCTATACTGGTAAAGTTTAGTATAAGAACTTTAAAACTTAAAAAGGATGGAGATAATATATAAAGTGGGTACATTAGGTAAGAGATAAATAGCGCTAATAGCTGCTATTTAGCATGTCAAATGTTGTATGAACTTAAATCCATTTAGTGCGAATACAAGTTATTATTACTTGCACAATTGCTGCAAAGTTAGTTAATAATAATTTATTTCCTAAACAGTATTGATGAATTGATTATATTATCTCCTAAGTTTAATTAAAGTAGAATTATTTTAAAAGTGCGCATCTATACTGGTAAAGTTTTTGTATAAGAACTTTAAAACTTAAAAAGAATGGAGATAATATATAAAGTGGGTACATTAGGTAAGAGATAAATAGCGCTAATAGCTGCTATTTAGCATATCAAATGTTGTATGAACTTAAATCCATTTAGTGCGAATACAAGTTATTATTACTTGCGCAATTGCTGCAAAGTTAGTTAATAATAATTTATTTCCTAAACAGTATTGACGAATTGATTACATTATCTCCTAAGTTTAATTAAAGTAGAATTATTTTAAAAGTGTGCATCTATACTGGTAAAGTTTAGTATAAGAACTTTAAAACTTAAAAAGGATGGAGATAATATATAAAGTGGGTACATTAGGTAAGAGATATATAGCGGTAATAGCTGCTATTTAGCATATCAAATATTGTATGAACTTAAATCCATTTAGTGCGAATACAAGTTATTATTACTTGCGCAATTGCTGCAAAGTTAGTTAACAATAATTTATTTCCTAAACAGTATTGACGAATTGATTACATTATCTCCTAAGTTTAATTAAAGTAGAATTATTTTAAAAGTGTGCATCTATACTTGTAATGTTTTTGTATAAGAACTTTAAAACTTAAAAAGGATTGACATAATATATAAAGTGGGTACATTAGGTAAGAGATAAATAGCGCTAATAGCTGCTATTTAGCATATCAAATGTTGTATGAACTTAAATCCATTTAGTGCGAATACAAGTTATTATTACTTGCGCAATTGCTGCAAAGTTAGTTAATAAGAATTTATTTCCTAAACAGTATTGATGAATTGATTATATTCCTCCTAAGTTTAATTAAAGTAGAATTATTTTAAAAGTGTGCATCTATACTGGTAAAGTTTAGTATAAGAACTTTAAAACTTAAAAAGGATGGAGATAATATATAAAGTGGGTACATTAGGTAAGAGATAAATAGCGCTAATAGCTGCTATTTAGCATATCAAATGTTGTATGAACTTAAATCCATTTCGTGCGAATACAAGTTATTATTAGTTGCGCAATTGCTGCAAAGTTAGTTAATAATAATTTATTTCCTAAACAGTATTGATGAATTGATTATATTATCTCCTAAGTTTAATTAAAGTAGAATTATTTTAAAAGTGTGCATCTATACTGGTAAAGTTTTTGTATAAGAAATTTAAAACTTAAAAAGAATGGAGATAATATATAAAGTGGGTAAATTACGTAAGAGATAAATAGCGCTAATCGCTGCTATTTAGCATATCAAATGTTGTATGAACTTAAATCCATTTAGTGCGAATACAAGTTATTATTACTTGCGCAATTGCTGCAAAGTTAGTTAATAATAATTTATTTCCTAAACAGTATTGATGAATTGGTTATATTATCTCCTAAGTTTAATTAAAGTAGAATTATTTTAAAAGTGTGCATCTATACTGGTAATGTTTTTGTATAAGAACGTTAAAACTTAAAAAGGATGGAGATAATATATAAAGTGGGTACATTAGGTAAGAGATAAATAGCGCTAATAGCTGCTATTTAGCATATCAAATGTTGTATGAACTTAAATCCATTTAGTGCGAATACAAGTTATTATTACTTGCGCAATTGCTGCAAAGTTAGTTAATAATAATTTATTTCCTAAACAGTATTGATGAATTGATTATATTATCTCCTAAGTTTAATTAAAGTAGAATTATTTTAAAAGTGTGCATCTATACTGGTAAAGTTTTTGTATAAGAACATTAAAACTTAAAAAGGATGGAGATAATATATAAAGTGGGTACAATAGGTAAGAGATAAATAGCGATAATAGCTGCTATTAAGCATATCAAATGTTGTATGAACTTAAATCCATTTAGTGCGAATACAAGTTATTATTACTTGCGCAATTGCTGCAAAGTTTGTTAATAATAATTTATTTCCTAAACAGTATTGATGAATTGATTATATTATCTCCTAAGTTTAATTAAAGTACAATTATTTTAAAAATGTGCATCTATACTGGTAAAGTTTTTGTATAAGAACTTTAAAACTTAAAAAGAATGGAGATAATATATAAAGTGGGTACATTACGTAAGAGATAAATAGCGCTAATAGCTGCTATTTAGCATATCAAATGTTGTATGAACTTAAATCCATTTAGTGCGAATACAAGTTATTATTACTTGCGCAATTGCTGCAAAGTTAGTTAATAATAATTTATTTCCTAAACAGTATTGATGAATTGATTATATTATCTCCTAAGTTTAATTAAAGTAGAATTATTTTAAAAGTGTGCATCTATACTGGTAATGTTTTTGTATAAGAACTTTAAAACTTAAAAAGGATGGAGATAATATATAAAGTGGGTACATTAGGTAAGAGATAAATAGCGCTAATAGCTGCTATTTAGCATATCAAATGTTGTATGAACTTAAATCCATTTAGTGCGAATACAAGTTATTATTACTTGCGCAATTGCTGCAAAGTTAGTTAATAATAATTTATTTCCTAAACAGTATTAATGAATTGATTATATTATCTCCTAAGTTTAATTAAAGTAGAATTATTTTAAAAGTGTGCATCTATACTGGTAAAGTTTAGTATAAGAACTTTAAAACTTAAAAAGGATGGAGATAATATATAAAGTGGGTACATTAGGTAAGAGATAAATAGCGCTAATAGCTGCTATTTAGCATATCAAATGTTGTATGAACTTAAATCCATTTAGTGCGAATACAAGTTATTATTACTTGCGCAATTGCTGCAAAGTTAGTTAATAATAATTTATTTCCTAAACAGTATTGATGAATTGATTATATTATCTCCTAAGTTTAATTAAAGTAGAATTATTTTAAAAGTGTGCATCTATACTGGTAAAGTTTTTGTATAAGAACTTTAAAACTTAAAAAGGATGGAGATAATATATAAAGTGGGTACAATAGGTAAGAGATAAATAGCGCTAATAGCTGCTATTAAGCATATCAAATGTTGTATGAACTTAAATCCATTTAGTGCGAATACAAGTTATTATTACTTGCGCAATTGCTGCAAAGTTAGTTCATAATAATTTATTTCCTAAACAGTATTGATGAATTGATTCTATTATCTCCTAAGTTTAATTAAAGTAGAATTATTTTAAAAGTGTGCATCTATACTGGTAAAGTTTTTCTATAAGAACTTTAAAACTTAAAAAGGATGGAGATAATATATAAAGTTTGTACATTAGCTAAGAGATAAATAGCGCTAATAGCTGCTATTTAGCATATCAAATGTTGTATGAACTTAAATTCATTTAGTGCGAATACAAGTTATTATTACTTGCGCAATTGCTGCAAAGTTAGTTAATAATAATTTATTTCCTAAACAGTATGGATGAATTGATTATATTATCTCCTAAGTTTAATTAAAGTAGAATAATTTTAAAAGTGTGCATCTATACTGGTAAAGTTTTTGTATAAGAACTTTAAAACTTAAAAAGGATGGAGATAATATATAAAGTGGGTACATTAGGTAAGAGATAAATAGTGGGTACATTAGTGGAGTACATTAAAGTGGGTACATTAGGTAGAGAAAACTTTACCAGTATAGATGCACACTTTTAAAATAATTCTACTTTAATTAAACTTAGGAGATAATATAATCAATTCATCAATACTGTTTAGGAAATAAATTATTATTAACTAACTTTGCAGCAATTGCGCAAGTAATAATAACTTGTATTCGCACTAAATGGATTTAAGTTCATACAACATTTGATATGCTAAATAACAGCTATTAGCGCTATTTATCTCTTACCTAATGTACACACTTTATATATTATCTCCATCCTTTTTAAGTTTTAAAGTTCTTATACAAAAACTTTACCAGTATAGATGCACACTTTTAAAATAATTCTACTTTAATTAAACTTAGGAGATAATATAATCAATTCATCAATACTGTTTAGGAAATAAATTATTATTAACTAACTTTGCAGCAATTGCGCAAGTAATAATAACTTGTATTCGCACTAAATGGATTTAAGTTCATACAACATTTGATATGCTAAATAGCAGCTATTAGCGCTATTTATCTCTTACCTAATGTACCCACTTTATATATTATCTCCATCCTTTTTAAGTTTTAAAATTCTTATACAAAAACTTTACCAGTATAGATGCACACTTTTAAAATAATTCTACTTTAATTAAACTTAGGAGATAATATAATCAATTCTTCAATACTGTTTAGGAAATAAACTTTGCAGCAATTGCGCAAGTAATAATAACTTGTATTAGCACTAAATGGATTTAAGTTCATACAACATTTGATATGCTAAATAGCAGCTATTAGCGCTATTTATCTCTTACGTAATGTACCCACTTTATATATTATCTCCATCCTTTTTAAGTTTTAAAGTTCTTAAACAAAAACTTTACCAGTATAGATGCACACTTTTAAAATAATTCTACTTTAATTAAACTTAGGAGATAATATAATCAATTCATCAATACTGTTTAGGAAATAAATTATTATTAACTAACTTTGCAGGAATTGCGCAAGTAATAATAACTTGTATTCGCACTAAATGGATTTAAGTTCATACAACATTTCATATGCTAAATAGCAGCTATTAGCGCTATTTATCTCTTACCTAATGTACCCACTTTATATATTATCTCCATCCTTTTTAAGTTTTAAAGTTCTTATACAAAAACTTTACCAGTATAGATGGACACTTTTAAAATAATTCTACTTTAATTAAACTTAGGAGATAATATAATCAATTCATCAGTACTGTTTAGGAAATAAATTATTATTAACTAACTTTGCAGCAATTGCGCAAGTAATAATAACTTGTATTCGCACTAAATGGACTTAAGTTCATACAACATTTCATATGCTAAATAGCAGCTATTAGCGCTATTTATCTCTTACCTAATGTACCCACATTATATATTATCTCCATCCTTTTTAAGTTTTAAAGTTCTTATACAAAAACTTTACCAGTATAGATGCACACTTTTAAAATAATTCTACTTTAATTAAACTTAGGAGATAATATAATCAATTCATCAATACTGTTTAGGAAATAAATTATTATTAACTAACTTTGCAGCAATTGCACAAGTAATAATAACTTGTATTCGCACTAAACGTATTTAAGTTCATACAACATTTGATATGCTAAATAGCAGCTATTAGCGCTATTTATCTCTTACCTAATGTACCCACTTTATATATTATCTCCATCCTTTTTAAGTTTTAAAGTTCTTATACAAAAACTTTACCAGTATAGATGGACACTTTTAAAATAATTCTACTTTAATTAAACTTAGGAGATAATATAATCAATTCATCAGTACTGTTTAGGAAATAAATTATTATTAACTAACTTTGCAGCAATTGCGCAAGTAATAATAACTTGTATTCGCACTAAATGGACTTAAGTTCATACAACATTTCATATGCTAAATAGCAGCTATTAGCGCTATTTATCTCTTACCTAATGTACCCACTTTATATATTATCTCCATCCTTTTTAAGTTTTAAAGTTCTTATACAAAAACTTTACCAGTATAGATGCACACTTTTAAAATAATTCTACTTTAATTAAACTTAGGAGATAATATAATCAATTCATCAATACTGTTTAGGAAATAAATTATTATTAACTAACTTTGCAGCAATTGCACAAGTAATAATAATTTGTATTCGCACTAAACGTATTTAAGTTCATACAACATTTGATATGCTAAATAGCAGCTATTAGCGCTATTTATCTCTTACCTAATGTACCCACTTTATATATTATCTCCATCCTTTTTAAGTTTTAAAGTTCTTATACAAAAACTTTACCAGTATAGATGCACACTTTTAAAATAATTCTACTTTAATTAAGCTTAGGAGATAATATAATCAATTCATCAATACTGTTTAGGAAATAAATTATATATACACTCACGTTTGTGAAAAATTGCAACACCATGAAAGACTTACGCGAGTGAGCTGAAATTTTCAGGAAATGCAAAGTAGCGCATGATATGCAAATGATTAGAATTGTAAATCCGTAGCGCATGCGTATGCTGAGCAGCGCCCTCTGAACGGCTGATGGATCCGAATAAATAGACGGCTGTAGCGAGGCGTGTATGGTTATCGGTGGTTATCTGCTAGTGGTAAACGTTAACTCAATCTGTACTTATGCCTCGTCGACGAAAGAGAGCGAGATTTGAACAACTTACAGAGTTTGAACGAGGGAGAATCATCGGCCTTCGTGAAGCTGGATTGTCGTATCGTGCAGTAGCCTCTCGTGTGCAGCGTAACAGCAGCACAGTGATGCGCGTTTGGAAGCAGTGGACGGACGAGTGTCGGACAACTCGGAAATCCGGGAGTGGACCCCGAAATGTGACGTCAGCTCGCGATGATAGACACCTGGTCCGCATGGCGCGGACGGACCGTACAGCTTCCTCTAGACAATTGGCAGCACTGTGGTCAATAGCTACAGGTGTTTCATTGTGTGCTTCATCAATTCGTAGACGTCTGCTGCAGTGTGGACTGCGCGCACGGACTCCTTTATACAGGATCCCCCTAACGCACGACCATCGCCGCCTGCGGCTACAATGGGCCAATCAGCATAGAGACTGGCGTGCTGATTGGCAGCATGTCGTGTTTTCTGACGAATCCCGCTTTAATTTGTGGTACCATGATGGCCGCATTCGTGTCAGACGCTATGCCGGTGAACGCCACCTTCCGGAGTGCATTATCGAACGCCACAGTGGACGAACACCCGGAGTTATGGTCTGGGGCGCCATAGCATATCATAGACGATCTCAATTGCTACGAATTGTGGGCAATCTGAACAGCAACCGGTATATCCGTGAAGTTCTACAGCCCGAAGCTGTTCCCTTCCTTCAAAGCTTGCCAGGCGCTGTATTTCAACAGGACAATGCCCGCCCTCATACTGCTCGGATTGTTAAATCCTTCTTTGCAGCGCAGCAGGTACAGCTTCTTCCTTGGCCTGCGTGTTCCCCGGATATGTCGCCAATTGAACATGTGTGGGATGTCATTGGTCGGCGTCTTGCTCGTTATCCTCGTCCTGTTGCGTCTGGAGACGAACTTTGGGTACGCGTACAAACGATATGGAATGCTCTTCCTCAGTCAGACATTCAAACTTTGTTTGACTCCATGCCACGTCGTGTAGCAGCACTTATTGCGGCGCGTGGTGGCCACACAAAATACTGATTCTGATCTCTTGTTCTTGTTTGTTTGCTTTGAACATTTAATCATTTATTTGTACCACTACCACTCAACTGTGTATTAAATTGCATTCAATTATGACGATTCCTTCTTGGTGTTGCAATTTTCACAAACGTGAGTGTATGTATATATATATATATATATCCAGTAAAAAAGTGACATTTCTACAATGCCATATAATGAAATAACACTCGTGTGAGAAATTAAGAGAATTTGCAAATTATGCCTATTTTTATGAAAAGTATTGAATCAAAGGTACTAATTGTGCCACCGAAGAATTACGCAAATATTCAGAGTCCAATAATTTAGCGTACATGTGCTTGTCTGCGGAGCTGTGATTGTGGAGGGAATATAACAGCACGAGCGGTTTTACACGGTTAAAAGTGAAAATATATTTCATACTTTATGAGATGTATTTTATTTACTTATTATGTGCGATGGTCATGATAAATTAAATGTCAAATATGTTCAGCGAGTTGTCTGGACCCAGCTTTCAATTAAAATTATGCTTCCTCGAAGTTGTGGTCTTTCTTAGATGCAGACTAAAATATGTTAAAACGTTTTTAAGTTATTTACTATGTTATATCTTAGCATGCAGTTCATGTCAAAGTTACCTGTTATCAATAATTTTATTTGTTTAGTATTGTTGCGTGCGTACGGGTTCGTTATGAAATGAATGCACAAGTCCGATGAAAAATGAACAAAAATTTATTATTATCACAACAAAAATGCTTAAATTTTCTCAAATTATCATGCAGTATTACAATATCTCACAGTAGTTTTCTTTTAACTACTCAAATGTCAATAGAACGTAATTCAAAACAGCTAAAGAACGCTAATCCGCGAATTCGCTACAATCAACAACAGTAGTTTTCTAAACAACAACAAACTAAGCAACTACTACAAACTGAGATGTTTTCCTCCTTTTATAAGATTTTAAAATCACGCGCTAGAATTTTCCAGTACTTTCTCGAAATCAAAAAGAGATATTTATTTATTTAATGCACGCGCTCTTGTATTTTCAATTTTCCGGCTTAGCTTTCTTTTAATATTCGTCACGCGCTGCACTGCGCGAGAAATAAAACCATTTAATTTCTAATTGAACTAACATTAGCTTTTTAAATACCAAATTCGTAACACTGCCCCCTTCCCAAGGACTGCACGTCCCGGGCAGTACAATCCCTGGACAGGAAGCAAAACTTACAACTGTGGTATAAATGCATTAATAAGCATTACATTACAATAATAAACAACATGAACAATAAATGCAATACATAAAACAAATCAAATGCTATCAAATACAAATCAAATACACATTTAAAACCAAAAATGGACCATGGTCTTATACTATTTACAATTATTTACATTATGTACTATGGCCATAGTAATGAGCTAACCTGTCGTAATGAACGACTTTAGGTTTAGAGTTCGAAGACTTACGAATCCGAACCACGACGTCATTCGGCCTGTTTAGGACTGTGTACGGCCCATCCCAAGGTGACTGTAATTTCGGACAAAGTCCTTTCCGTCGAGTCGGATTCCACAACCACACCTTGTCTCCTTCGTGGAATTGATGTTCAGTAGCTCTTGTGTCGTATCGGGTCTTCATCTTCTCCGTCGCCAAGTTGACTCGCTCTCGTGCAAAATTGTGCATCACTTCAAACCGGGCCTGGAGATCTTGAATATATTCCTCAGACGATGAAGGAGCATCCGGAGGGCGGCCAAACAATAGATCACAAGGCAAACGAAGGTCAAGACCGAAGAGCATCTGTGATGGAGAATAGCCGGTAGTCTCGTGGACAGCACTGCGGTAAGCCAGTAAAAAGAGTGGTAATTTCTTATCCCAGTCCTGTTGGTTTCTGGAAACCACTAATGAGAGGTTATTAAGGATGGTTCGATTGAACCTCTCTACCATGCCGTCCGACTGGGGATGCAATGGCGTCGTTTGAGTTTTGTCAATGCCAAGTAGTTTGCATAGTTCTTTGATTACTGCCGAGGCAAAATTCCTTCCCTGATCGGAATGTAACTGAAGAGGCACTCCGAACCTGGAAATCCAGTGCTGTATCATTACCTCAGCTACTGTGACTGCCTCTTGATCAGGAATAGGATAAGCTTCAGGCCACTTGGTGAAGTAATCAATGACAACGAGTATGTATTTGTTGCCATCAGCAGTTCGTGGCAGAGGTCCCAGGATGTCAAAGGCGATACGTTCAAAAGGCGCACCTACGTTGTAACGTTGCAGTCTGCCTCGGCTGCGTTTCCTCGGTCCTTTCCGACCTGCACAGGCATCGCAAGATCGGCACCACTTTTGCACGTCATTCTTTGCATTATTCCAGTAAAAGCGCTCACGAACTCTCTGTAAGGTCTTCATAATTCCAAAGTGACCTCCTGTAGGGCTGTTATGTAGTTCTTTGAGGACATCAGGAATCCGGGATCTCGGAAGTATCAGTTGCCATCGGAACGTCTTCCCATCATCCGACTCGAATTTCCGGTATAAGACGCCGTTTCGAATGTGAAGTGAATCCCAGAGTGCCCAGTATTGTTTTGTTGTAGGACTACAGATAGAAATGTCCTGCCATGTAGGTTTTCTGTTTGATGACTCTATTAAATCAAGTATGGGTTTAATGTCGCGGTCTTCCAGCTGGTCTTTCCTGACTTCATCATCACTCCACGGGTCTCGAGCAGCCGATGTTGATGTTGTAATTTGTCTTGCGACCGGAGTCAGCAGTTCGTATTTCGCTTCCACCCTGGAACAATATCGGCAGTTTTCTTGGCAAGGTCTTCTAGACAGGGCGTCGGCGTTTCCGTGTGATGATCCCTTACGATGACGGATAGTGATGTCATATTCTTGGAGTCTCTGTATCCACCTGGCTATTTGACCCTCAGGATTTTTGAAATTTAAAAGCCACGCCAATGAGGCATGGTCCGTGCGGAGGAGGAATTTTCTCCCGTATAGATAATGATGGAAATGTTCTACAGCTTTGACTATGGCGAGCAACTCTTTCCTTGTGACACAGTAATTCCTCTCCGGTTTAGACAGGCACTTGCTCCAGTAAGCTACTACACGTTCTTGGCCGTCTATTTCTTGGGACAAAACAGCACCGACACTTTCATTGCTCGCGTCGGTGTCGAGAATAAATGGTCTGTCGAGCTGAGGATACGTCAGGATTGGAGCAGATGTTAAAGCTTCCTTTAAGTTGTTAAATGCATCCTCGCATTCCTTTGTCCACAAGAATCTTTGCTTGCTCTCTGTCAGCTTGTGAAGTGGTCTTGCGATGGAAGAAAAGTTCTTCATGAATCTCCTATAGTAGGTGCAAAGCCCTAGGAAGCTTCTCAGCTGATGGACATTTTCGGGACGCGTCCAGGATTTAACCGCTGATACCTTTTCAGGATCCGTGCGCACACCTTCTGCAGAGATGACATGTCCCAGGTAAGTCACTTCCTTTCGAAACAATTTGCATTTAGCGGGAGTCAGCTTCAGATTGGCCTCTTTCAGTTTCTGAAGCACCTTTCTAAGATTTTCTAGATGCTCTTCAAAACTCTTTCCGACGATGATGATATCGTCCAGGTATATCAGACAGGCTTCGTAAGAAAGGCCTTTCAAAACAGTCTCCATAAGACGTTCGAATGTTGCCGGCGCATTACACAGTCCAAACGGCATCACTTTGAACTGCCAAAGTCCTTGTCCCGTAGTAAATGCCGTCTTTTCTCGGTCATCAGGATGGATTTCTACCTGCCAATACCCACTCTTTAAATCAAGTGTTGAGAACCACTTGCTTCCAGAAAGAGTGTCTAGAATGTCATCAATTCTAGGAAGAGGGTAACTGTCTTTCTTCGTAACCTCATTCAACCGGCGATAGTCAACGCAAAATCTTGTTGAGCCGTCTTTCTTTCTGACGAGAACGATGGGAGATGCCCATGGACTCACTGAAGGCTCGATGACATCGCCTTCTTCCATATCTTTTAACAGTGTTCGCACCTCTTCCTGTTTAGCAAACGGTAGACGTCTTGGATGTTGCTTGATCGGGGGATGATCGCCAGTATCTATTCTATGTTGTGTCAAACTAGTTCGACCCACGTCAGAAGACGAGCGGGAGAAAACAACTTGAAGATCTTTAATGACGCGATCGGCAGCATTTTTCTCTTTATCGTTTAATTGTGCATTCTGCAATAACTCCGATGTAATGCTCTCTGAGGACACGGATTCTGGGATGTTACTCTTTTTTTCAACGCTGGTTACTGGAGTACATGTTGCAACCACTTCACCTTTCTTAATAACTTTCGACTTTTCAGTTACATTGGCGACTCTCACCGGGATAACCGTTCTGGATAGGTCGACGAGTGTTGAGGCTACTAATACTCCTTTTGGGATATTACAGTTATTGGGATATTCTATGATGCCGTAGCGGAAATTTCTATTTTCGGCTATGGATCCAGGAAGTAAAATTTCTGTTCTTGCCGGTATTGTAATATAGTCTTGTGCTATGATTTTATGGACAGATTTAACTTCTTCATCATTAACGAGAAATAACGCTATGTCCTCAGATGTAGAATGCAATTCGTTATTTTTAAAATCCAAGGAAAAATTGTATTTCCTTAGAAAGTCCAATCCGAGTATGCAAGAATCAGTGATCTCTGCTACATATGCCGTGTGATGGTAAGCGGCACTTCCAAACGTGATGTTAACATTTACTTTTCCGTCGATGTCGATCTTCTCACCGGACACAGTCTGGAGGGTAACGCAGGGCGGCGTCCAGATAAGTTTGTTTCCTAGTTGTTGAGCCAAATCTTTTCGGATGATGGTGACGTTGGCTCCTGTATCTATAGTCATATTGCACGGAACTCCATTAATATGTCCTATTATGAAAAGTCCATTACTGCCGCCTCTCACTGCAGAAATCTGAAGCGCTTTAAACGGGGGCTTTTCATTATCTGGCAACCTCCGCCCCGCGAGATGGCCACTAATTAGTTTCCCTGCTGCTTGTTAGAAGCGGTCTTAACATCAGTACCCTGGGGTGTTTTGCAGTTTCGTCGTATGTGTCCTTCAGCACCGCAGTTCCAGCACTTAACGGTCGGTTTCTTCTCACCAATATTCCGTCTCAAGGCGTTCAGTTGTCTAGTTAAATCGTCAAGTCGAGCGGTGACTTGATCCCCTGGCTCCTGGACTTGAGCAGCTCTGACTGGGTGGCGGTCTCGACGAGTGGCTTGCTGGGCTGCCTCAAATTTCATGGCGTACACTAGAGCACTTTTTAAATCTTTTACATCCGCCATTCGTAGAGCTTTCTGTATTTCAGTATCTCGGATGCCGTCGATAAAGTATTGCAAGGACAGGATTTCCCTTGTTTCTGTCGGGCATTCCGAAAAGGCGAGATGGGACAGCCTTTCAACATCCGCGGCGAGCTCCTGAAGTGTTTCGGTAGGCTTCTGTTGACGAGATTTTAATTGGAGCCTGCTGTAGTCTTTTAAACACAAAGCGCAACTCCAAGGCGCCGGACAGAGCTTCGAAATCTAACCTTTTGTTTTCGGGAAGAGTCTGAAGGATATCCGCTGCGTCGGCTCTTAGAGAAGCGGCGAGATGACAGGCCTTAGCTTGGGAATCCCATCCATTCGCATCCGCCACGATAGAAAATTGTGTCTTATACACCTGCCAGGAGGTCTTCCCATCATATGTGGATAGCTTCAGAGGTGGACGAGCAGGCATTGGTAAGAATTTAAAATCATCACTCCTGCTCCCTGCCGACGCTACGAATTTCTTTAAAGTATCCATTTCTTTGGCAACTGCAGAAACTCTCTCATCAATTTGTTCTTTTACAGAAGAAACTCTTTCTTCTATTTCTTCTTTCACCGAAGAAACTCTTTCTTCAATATGTCCAACTTTATTTTCAACTGCGTCAATTCTGCCTTCCATAGCTTCAAATTTATTTTCTATTATGCAAGTAATTTCTCTTTTCATTTCTTCTTGACCAGCTTGAACGGCTTTCATTTCGTCCTTAACGGATTCCTGGCCCAATTTCATTTCTTCCTTAACGGATTCCTGGCCCAATTTCATTTCTTCCTTAAATGATGCTTGGCCAGCTTCCATCTTTTCTTGGAATGCAGCAAAAGCACTAATGAGCTGTCTCAATTGTTCTTCCATCGCTCTTGTTATTGGCATTCAAATCCCACTTCTGACACCAAAAATTGTTGCGTGCGTACGGGTTCGTTATGAAATGAATGCACAAGTCCGATGAAAAATGAACAAAAATTTATTATTATCACAACAAAAATGCTTAAATTTTCTCAAATTATCATGCAGTATTACAATATCTTACAGTAGTTTTCTTTTAACTACTCAAATGTCAATAGAACGTAATTCAAAACAGCTAAAGAACGCTAATCCGCGAATTCGCTACAATCAACAACAGTAGTTTTCTAAACAACAACAAACTAAGCAACTACTACAAACTGAGATGTTTTCCTCCTTTTATAAGATTTTAAAATCACGCGCTAGAATTTTCCAGTACTTTCTCGAAATCAAAAAGAGATATTTATTTATTTAATGCACGCGCTCTTGTATTTTCAATTTTCCGGCTTAGCTTTCTTTTAATATTCGTCACGCGCTGCACTGCGCGAGAAATAAAACCATTTAATTTCTAATTGAACTAACATTAGCTTTTTAAATACCAAATTCGTAACAGTATGCTATTTCATGGTACATAAAATGCGAAATGTTCTTAAAGAGCTTTAAGAGTTTAATGTTAAATAACATAATGCCAATTTAAAATGCGTATTTCGAATTCGAATGAATATGTTCGAAGTTAACTATTTCTTGGATCATTATTTAGAATTCATGCCAATATTTCCTGTTTTGTATAATCCTTATGTATCATTCTCTTTGCTAACTATGATAAATTAAATGTCAAATATTCTGAAAATGCTGTTAAGAGTTCAGTTAATGTCAATTTCAGACGTTTGTGTGCTCGTACTCTTTCACGACACTCGCTGTACTTTTCGCAAGAGTTTGTAAAATGAGTAGACATGAGCCTATTGATGGCGGAATGATATGAAGAATTATCGATATATTGAGGCAGACCAATCACAAACGCAGGTGGCTATAGATCTCAATGAAACGGCTAGTGTCATCTGCAATTTGTGGAAACAGTTTCAGGCCACTGGATCCATATCGAGAAAGCCTGGAGAAGGTCGACCAAGATTCACAATAACGAACAAGGATTGTTATTTGGCACTGAGCACGCGTTTCAGCATGGCACAGACAACATGCCATATATATATACAATTTGGTATATATATATATATATATATCAAATTTCATTAAAATGTGTCCAGTAATTTTTTTTCAGAAAGTTGACACAATGCGCCAATTCTCTTAATTTTACGCACGAACGTATTTACATTATTAGATCGTTAGAAGCAGAAAGGTATGTAGCACATTGTATTAACATTAGGTTATTAGGTTTCAAACATTAGGTTTCAAAATTAGGTTTCAACATTAGGTTTCAAAATAATTTCCATCAGCATAAAGCACTCTTCACCATGTTTCTGCTGCTGCACAATGCCTTGACGATAGGAGACTTAGATGCAAAGAAGTCTGTGAGTGCATTGCTGCAAGTCTGGTCACTGTCAAAGGATTTTCCTCAGAGGTGACTACCTAAAGAATGGAATAGGTGGTAATTCTTGAGCATTAGATCTGGCAAGTACGGTTGATGGTACAGTGTCTTCCTGCCAAGTCGAAGATTAGTATTCCTGGTCGTCCTTGCCATATGTGGTCTCGCTCTGCTTTCTAGGTACAGCACACTGCTGCAATTAACCAACGCTGGCTCCTTTTGCTAAAATGCTTGTTGCACCCATTGCAACTGCTGCGAGTACAGGTCCACAGTGATGTGTGGCTTGGTGTTAATAGCTAAACCACTTGGCAACTCACCAGATACAGAGCATGATTTTTAATGAATGCAAAAATTGCCACAGGGTCTTGTGGTGATAACCAGTGTGTTGAGTATGTCTAAGAGATAATAGACCTTGTTTTCATCACTCAACCAAATATGTGTGTGTTGCAGTGCCGAGTCAGCAATGACAAACAGATATTCACTTGGTGTTTCTTGCTGGTTGCCAACACTGTGTGGTGATACCCACTCGCTTAATGTGCATACCTTCCTTATGTGGCGCAGAAGTCTGACTCCTACCTTATAAACCTAAAAGCATTCGGCAAGTTCACCACATGCTTTACTGTAGCTCTCTTCTATGGCTGCCTCCAGGGTGGAGAAGGGGGGAATGTTACGAATTTAAATATTGTTCCATTTTTCTTTTCTGACACCAGTTGCTACGTTAGTTTCTTCCTTCACGTTCGTACGGGGTTTGTGTGGATTTGGAGTGAATAACGATGACACTTGTTCAAGTATCGAAACATACTTTATTGGCCGGTTTTAATCAGGACGGCTCCAAAATCTCGTTTACAATCGTCTAACTGTTATAAACACGCTGGCATGATCAGCAACACAGCCTTTAACTCTCACGCTATCACGGTGGAAACAGCTTCACTGAAAAGCACAGTACAGCTCAAAGCTCTGCTTGGTCGTTCTCGGACCTCCACGTACTCTCGAGACTGTCCAAGCTACAACTCGCGATGCACTCGACGATACACAAGAGTATAGCTCTCGACTCAGCACAGTCCAAGACAAATGGACTATGCACTAATTCGCAATGCACTAAAAGACTCTCGATGCACTCGACGACCAACTCGGCGCTAGACTTCGAGACACTAGCTCAATGACTGCCTATCAGCTCGCTAGATGAGGCACACACACTCGATACTGACTAACTCTCCGCATACCAGCCGAGTTTATATAGCTTTTGGCTTGTGTTCGAGAACATTTTGGGCTAAACCGGTAAGAATTCGTTGCAAAATGTTCTCCATCCGTCCATGGCATATTGCCAATTTTGTTGCCAAATGGGCGATTTCTCGCCAAATGTGCAACCCTGCCTTCCTTGCCATTCTATGGCAACCCTAAAACTGCTCTGCAGGGAAGCTATCTCACCGCGCCTGTACATTTCGTAACAATATATGAGTAAATAATTTTAGGGAATTTACATGTGAAATTGCAGTTTTTTTTTTAATTATTTTTTATAATGTAATATGAAATGTTTGAAAGACGAAGTCTTGCAAGAAAAATAATATTACAAGGGCAAGTCTATTTGACATTGAAGTAAATGGCTATTTCACTAAGCTGGTGAGATATCGCCATAGTAGAGATGTTTTTGGCATCTAATTTTGGCCGAGAATTTAATTGTTAAATTAAAATTTAGCGAGGCCACATTTTGGTCCCATTCCTGTATAATTGTAAAATATTCCAATAGTTAACTGTATCAGTAACCGACCCTCATATGCCTTCCAGTAGTTAGGCACTAGAGACTTCTCGGTGGCCGGGAGAAAATCATATAACACTGAGGAGAGCATCAGTTTCTCAATTTTATTTTAGTGTTGATTTTGGAGTATTGTGAGCTTGGACTTTCAGATTTGCATTATGTTATGCTTAATGTTCTTAGTAGTTTGAAGTGTAACTACTGACTGTACTCTGTGATACTAAGAAGAGCTGTAGAGTCAGCGTTTCTTTTAGTAAAATCAATTTTATAAAGCTACATCGGTTCTGTGGGCATTCAATTATATGAACCCATACACACACAAAAATATCATATTAATACATATGGACATGGTTTATCCTACCTATTTATGACAAAAAGTAGCAGAATTGGTTTCAAATTACGAGGGCAATCCCGAAAAAAAGGTCTCCTAGATTTTTAGATATACAAAGAACCGTTTATTTTCTATAATTGCTACATCACTTTAAAGATTGCAGAATGCTTTATTTTTAAACATAATCGCCATTTCGGTTGATGCATTTTTGTAGACGCTGTGGCAGTTTTACAATGCCCATGTCATACCAGCTTGCCGCCATACCCTTCAGGAAGCGTTGAGGAGCTTCAGGAGCATCCAGATGATCCTCCGATCTTTACGCATTTTACGAACTCAACAATCGCGAAAGTTGAGTTGTCTCGTTGGCAATTGACGGCCTCCCGCTCCTTTCTTCGTCATGAATTTCAGTACGACCGGCTGTAAACTCTCTACACCACTTGCAAACGTTTTTGACATCTATGCACGACTGTCCATACACTTCTGTCAATAGGCGGTGAATTTCAACCGGTTTAACGCTTTTTGCGTTCAAAAATTGAATAACTGCGCGCACTTTGCACTTGGCGGTAACATTTATCGGGAGCTCCATTTCGAATGGCTGCCAAGCCAAGACTGAGCATCCGAGCGAAGCGCCTGCGTGCTTATGTGGTAGCGGAGAAGGCACCACTCACAACAGTGTTGCCAACAACCGTATTAAAACTTTCTCTACGTCCCAAAAAAATAGGAGACCTTTTTTGGGGGATTGCCCTCGTAGAATGTTTTCAGAGCTTATGACTCAAATATTACCCCCTCCCTCCACACACAAACAAACTATATACACAATTTTGATTTCAAATTCTGCCCCAAAACATTTATTATAATAACCAACATTACCAAAGAATGCACAGAAAATTTTATCAAAATACTTTAATTGCTGCATATACTGTCTGTCTACAAGAAGAACAGCTGCCGCCAGATGCCATTTCATCTTTAAATGCAAAGTGTCAAACTGAAAAGTAAATCTTCAAGGACACGCCTTCGGAAAATGAGTCAAGGCTCATTTCTACGACAACAGACAGCTGCAACAGCAGACTAACTGGCGAGAGCTTTTCTTAAGATAGACAAACTGTATATAATGAACTGTTATTTTTACACTGTAATAATGCAATGTTTTTTTCCCCCCCACAAATCCCATTTTCAGCTTCTAAAATCCAAATAATCAAGGAAACATTTACCCTAATTCACTATACATAAAACCACTTTTAAATTACTTTATTATCCCTTTTAAAGAAAGCTACTGCCAGGTTCTAAAAATTTTATAAGTTTCTGCATAATTTTACCATACTTCAATGCATTCAGAGAACGAGCTCCTCTAAACTTTAAAACGAATTCATAACCTTAGTGTTTGTTTTCGTCTTACTAACAAAGAGATACCCTTGAAAACTACCAGAAAAGGTCACACCAAAATTTTTCTTTCTAACTTTTGAACTTTATGCCAGCCTAATAACCAATCAATCACAGCAAAGCAAACACAAACTTAAGTTTAGTCTAAGATTTCACTCTGTCAGTTGCATATTCACCTTCTCTAATTTTTTATGTATGATTTAAGGTCTAAAGAGTAGCTAAGACAGCAATAAGAATGGGGGAGATTCAAGTTAAGGGTAGTATAAAGTATGAAGATAATATGATTAAATAATGTAATGTTACTATAAATTCTTATTGGAATGTATGCTTCATTTAAAGAAATAATGTAATAGTTACTGGAATATAGGTTTCCTCTGAAGAAATAATAGTTATCTGTAGTTTAGCCATGAATACTTTTCATTTGTCATGCTCTTAATGTAACCACATCCTTTGGAAATTCAATTATTTATGTAATTTTCCTCTCTTCAAATGATAAAATTCGCAAAGAAGGAAAATATGATAAAGAGGAAGATATGGTATTATGTTTCTCTCATATGTACGAATTTTCTCCCAATTCATAGTATAGTGAGAATTTAAATAGAAACAGATAGCCTGAGTTCATTAGAATAACAACAAAAATCGAAAATTGTATGCCTTTTATCCATATATAAATAAAAAGTAACTTTATGATATAATATTTAGTTTCTTTATTATGAAAAGCAATAGTTTAATTTGTGATTCTCATCTGAAGTAATAACAAATTAGTTATTTTGAAAAATGCTCTTTCCATCTATTTTTTATTTAAACAACACATAAACTTTCCCGCCCTCCAATTTTATGTAGAAATCTGTTAATAAGATAGAATTTTAAATTAGGTCCATAAGTTTCCATTTCACAGTATGTGATAGTAAAACAGAAAATTAAATCATCTTTTTATACATTTCAAATTCTAACCATTTCATTGCTATTCTATCGATTCTAGTACAAAACATCTTTACAATATTTAAAATTCAGGCTTAACATCAATACACATAATTTTATAATCGTGGAGGTGTTATTGCATAAATTATTAATAATATTCATGAATATAAATCTAATTATAGCGACTATTTGTTTATATTATTTTCCTTATTGCTATGATTTATATTCACACACACACACACACACATTAACATGATTTATATCACATAAATATAAATGTAAATCTAATTATAGGGATATCAAATTCTAAAGTTAGATTATAAGGCAAGTTTTATCTATGATCTTAAATAACAGGTTTTTGATAGTTATAAGCTTAGCAATATCTTCATACTGACATACACTCATTGCCATAAAAATTCGCACGCCAAGAAAGAGTTGTCAGAATGAAACAAAATTTTACATATGTAAGTAAGTGATTAGAAAATCAAAGAAAAAAGAATCATTTATTGCAGAAATAAGTACACATGAATGGAAGTTTTAGTACTCTGTTGGACCACCTCTAGTGCAAATGCACAATGCGATACGAGCGGCATTGAGGCATACAAGTTCTGTATGGTGTCCTGACACATCTCGTTCCACAGTTGCTGTAAACATGCCTCTAGTTCGGCCAATTTCATAGACTGTCCAACTTGCCCTCCCAAATGATCACAGATATGCTCGACTGGTGACAAATCTGGGGATCGAGCAGGCCAGGTAAGGGTGTTAATGTGGTGGAGGCTGTCTCGTGAGATCCGTGCTGAGTGTGGCTGAGCATTGTCTTGTTGAAAACAGGCTCCTGGGAGCCCTGCCATGAGTGGCAACACATGTGGCTGAAGGATGTCATGGATCATGGACATACAGCTGGCCTGTCGTGCCATGGATCAATATTAGGGGTGACCATGTATCGCAAGCAATGGCACCCCATACCATCACACCAACTGTAGGAATGGTGTGTCGCTGTAAAGCGAAGGCAGGATTGAGGCGTTCACCATGGGCCTCCACACACGAATATCATTGTCATCACTGTCAAACTGAATCTAGATTCATCACTGAAGACGACCTGGTTCCATTACGTTAAAGTCCAATCCTGTCGTGCGCGACACCACTCCAAATGGAGGCATCAGTGTGTGGGTGTCATTTGCAGCACACATAATGGGCACCGCGATACCAGGTGTCCTTCAACCAAGTGCCTTGCGATGGTTTCGGGAAGACAGAGGGGCCTATAATAAAGCTGCTGCCTGTGTCTGGCCAATGAGGCAGTTGGCTCTACACGTGTGTGTCCTATGATGTGATGGTCTTCTCGACGACTGGTCTGTTGAGGGCGTCCTCAGCCTGGTCGCCTTGTAAATGGCATCTCTTCTGTCCTCTGGTTCCAACACCTCCTCACAGTAAAATCAGAATGGCCTACCTGTAAGCTACTTGCCAAGCTGACCACCCAGCTTCCATCATCCCGATGATTCTTCCCCTCTTGAACTCTAACAGCTGTTGATATTGGCAGCGTAACGGCATGTCTACTTCAGCATTTCCTTAGCAAAAGATTAAGCACATTCAAACAAGCTCTGCTTACCTGTTTTATATTCCAAAAAGAACAAAGTTCGATGCCCTCTAGTGGCATTATGCAACACACAATCATGCTGCATTTCCAATCATTTGCATATCTATACGACATGTACTTTCATGCCAAGTTTTATTACAATCCCACAATTATTTCTTGCTACGCAAACTTTTATGGCTATGAGTGTATATATGAAAATGCATGCACAAAAGATTTCAAAGTAAAAATAACAGAACCTCATGCTCTCTTTTCTGGACATTAAATTCTTAGTGGATTTTAATGCTCCATCATGTCAGTCTGATATATTTAACCCACATTACTTAGTATATATTTTAAACATATATTAAAAAAAAAACAAAGTTAAAAATATAAGAAGTATATTCTAATTTTTTAAAAATAATTATTAGACACATTTACATGAAAATTGGTCAGACTATTCTTTATAACTGTAAACTTCTACTGTAACTGGTAGCCTGTAATAAAATCTTGCAGATCCTACTAGGCCAATAGCAAGTTATCACCAAAACTGAAACAAGTCACAAAATACTGAAGAAGGTTACAATAACTTTTTAATTTAGTCGTAAATTGAACAGAACAGACACAACTTTTGTTATAGATGAAATTTCCACTACTTGTGCATATTTAAATTAATATAGCGAAGGTTAAATGTAGTACTTAAAGACTATACATAAAATCTATTACTTAAGCTCACTCAAATAATTACCTGTGTATATTTTAAAGCATTGGCTAGTAAGAAGCTAAAGCCATTATATAACTTTAAGCAGAGCTGTGAGAATAAATAACAGCAGGACTCAGCTGCCAGAACTCTCATCTAAACATTCAAAACTTTAATTTAAGTACACAAAAATCTAATTTGCATTTTGGTAAGGAATACAGAAAGGAGAAGTTATAGTAAAGGCTTAAACCATAATAATTGATTAATTAAAATAAAATACCTTCAACTGTATTAGAAATTTATTTATCAAATGATGGCAAATTATAGCAAACTTCATTTATAAAAAGAAATGCATTTATTTGCGTAGGCTTTAACAGACAGTAAGCTACACATTAATATTCATGTGCAAAAATTACCAACATTTCCTAAAATTGCAAAAATTAACTTTTAGATGGTGAACTTATTTCAGTTATTATTAAATAGATGAAATACATTACATTTGTGCTTCAAAAAATGGGGAAAAAATTCTGAAAAACATGTAACACAGATATGAATAAATACAATGAATACATTCAAATCATTACACAAATATAATAAACATGGCATGATTTTAAAATCATTAACATACCTTACACAGGATGTAACACTGTAAGCAAATATATCAATTATTGGATCCCAATATATATTTCTCATCAAATATTTACACTAAAACAGATAATGGATTAGTTTGAATTTGTTAATGAAATGCAAGTACATATTTTCAATTTTTTTTAAAAAACTGGTCATAGGGAAATGTGCAGTGAAATGGGACTAATATTAAATAATATAAATAGTACAATGTACTTGTCATTTCTACATTTTCATAAATTTCCTTTTATTTCTTCCTAGTATTCTGAGTATGATACATTTATTTTGAACTCTGTTAATGGTAAACAGTCCCTACTTTTTAAGGTTAAACAACTGCATATCAGTATAATAATCCATATGATGATTATCATACTAGCAATCGACAGAGATTTGATTCAGCAAATTAATTTACAGAGTGATCAAATATTCTGGGATGCAATGCTTGTTTTACATCAGGTCTAAGGTATATAAAAAGAAAAGCATATGATAAGACATAATAATCTAGTTCTCAACACATAAGCATAATCTATACATTAAAAATAAAAGTAAACTGTAATGCTTCCCACCTTTCATCATGCATTTAAAAATAAAACCAAACATATATCATAGTAAATTTATAAATACATAATGAAATGTTTTTATGTAGTTTTTGGTAAGCATCCTAAAACTATAACAGCATAAAATAAGTAATTTTCATCTAATCATCTTTCAATTAGTAAGATCTCTAAAAGTAGACAAACAATAAAAATGTATATATGAAAATGAAAAACACACAGTTGATGTGCAACTATAACATATGTAGATGTTTGTATATAGATGCATAAGTATATATCACAGACCTAACACATTCACACAGAAATTGATTTTGATAAAATGTTAGTTAATTTTATACGTCAGATAGGAAAATTTTATTTAAAAGAAAAATGCAGGAATGCGATGCATAAAATGATATAAATAACTAAGATGATTCAGACACCAGAATAAAATTCAGAAATATTTTTTGTTCTCAGATAATTTTTAGACATCAAACAGTTTTAAAATGAGATAAATTACCTTGTCAAAACTCACCTTAATATTAATTTTTTTTTTTTTTTTTTTTTTTTTTTTTTTTTGGCATAAAACAATTCTACTAAAAGATTTATTCAATTCACTGGAACAGGCAGAATATTTTAACTTGACTGCAACGTTCTTTAATTTCATGTGACATATATGCCTTGATAACAGTCAAAGGGCTCAATATGTCAACGTATTACAATAGTTTTAATCTTGAAAAGGTTAATAATAGATGAAAAAAATTTCAATTAGCAATAAAGAGAGTCTGATACTGCAATATAGATGAAAGAAATTTCAATTAGCAATAAAGAGAGTCTGATACTGCAAGTAAAATTTTTTTTCTTTAAGAAGTACCAAGATAATTTTTTAATTAATGATTTTCACAGAGTACCTGATTTCAGCTGATTATTTTATTTACATTTTCATTAAGCTTCAAAATTATCTGTTAAATTTCCAATTTGTTTACTGGGAGAAAAAATCAGAACTAATGCTGTCAGATGAACTATATCAGTGCTTGCATAAAATGACATTACAAACCTATAATTCCAATTAATTTTTATTTTCATTGCAGGAAAAAGCATTTGGTTCAAATTGTGTTTCATAATTCCAATACAGTCAAAAGTCGTTAATTCGGACACCCATAATCCGGAATCATCTATAATCCGAACCTCAAAGCTACAAACTTTCTGCACGACCTTTATGTCTGCGAATATGCGTGTGCGCATGCGCAAAATATGTTTACGAATGCGTATTTAATGTATAACAGACAGTATAAGCTAAGCTAAAATTATCTAATTCAGTTAATGTTGCAGATTGCATTGTTCCTTAATCTTCAAATTGGATCCGGCTTATTATTTTTTGCAGACTGTTAGAGCAATTTTATAAAAGTAAGCTTGAACTTTCGATTATGTCAAATAGAATTTCTGATATATATTTACTAATATGTAAAGGATCTACAAAGCGAAAGTATGTTTCGAAGTCCATTAAACAAAAAGTGGAAATGCTGCAAAAAATGAATAAAGGCATATCCTTTGTTTATCTAAACTTTGTTTATCTTTAATGCCGCGACCGCAATGAATTGGAAGTTGATCTGTCAGCACTATCCTTATCTTCAGGGCAGATGTTTTTATTTTATTTGGCTTATAATTCCTTACTAAATGTAGTATTTCATCTCGATGTACTCCGTCTTTGATATGATTTAAATCAAATTCCTCGTGATTATAATTCGCTTCCGATAGCGAAGAAATTGACACAGAGGTCACTTTCTTTGAAAACGAAAGAATTTCGATTGACAAATTAGTGGGTATTCTCGACACAGCAATTATAGGACTTGAACAGCGGAACTTTGTAAATGAACAAGAAATTATGTCTGTTTATAGAATTAAAGAGAAAGTATTATCACATAAAAAACGAAGCAACTTAAACAACTTAAATTGAAAGAAATGTTTAATAAAGGAAACAAATAAATATTAAGCTTTTTTTTTTTTTTTTTTTTTTTTTTTTGTAAATTTTGATACCTCTTAGATCATAATTGTTCTTTATTTCATAAATTACGGTTTCATATTTTTAATTTTATAATTTCTGCATGCCATCTTACCAGATTTAAACTGATGATCTATAATCCGGAAAAATCGATAATCCGGAATCGCCGAAGTCCCGACGGGTCCAGATTAATGACTTTTGACTGTACCACTTTTCTAGCAGTAACATCCAATAGTAAACACTCTCCAGAAGTATAATGATACTTTGCATCTGGATCTTCAAATTCCTTATGTTGATGTTTACAAAAACCTTCTTAAAATAAAATAATGAGTAACATTAAAACAGACAACATGAAGTTCAAAGAGAGGGTATTTTGAAGATAATCAACATAAATTTGATTCTTAATCATACTAAAATGAGCTTTTCCAATAATTCAATTTCATATAGTTAAAAAAAATATATCTGAACTGATTTAAGAAAAGAAATGATTTTAGCAATACCTAATGAAAAACGAAAGAGATGGCTCTCTCTCCTTATCATAAGTGTGTGATTGCTTAACCTTTTGACTGTCAAGTTATTTTGATGATTAGGGTGCATAAATTGTCAATTTCTTTTATTCCAAAAATGAAATGTTTGCCTTAAAGTCCAAAAATCAAAAAAATGCCGCACACTTTGAACTTTAACCTCTATCCTTTGAAACCTTCAATCAAATGCTGCCATCTGTTGAACTGAAGCTGAAATAAACTTCTCACGATATATATTCAGGTATAACAATACGATGCACTCAAAAAAAAAAAATTAGCCCGAGTAATATTCGGGCGTGAAATTTTGGAATGCCAGTGTTGTGCCCGAGATTATTTCGGGCATGACAGTTTAAGGGTTAACCCTCTCAGTGTTACAGCCGGAAAATTCCGTACAGAAGGTTTCCTTCCACATTCATTATACATGAAAATTTCTGCTAGCTTTTAATGTATCTGATTTCAGGTTGGATGTATATTAGAAGAAAAGGAATCAAGGTACAAAATGAGAGTCATTTTTTAATTAAAATCAAGAAAATATCACTTATTCATGACATTTTGAGGAACTTTGAAATTTCAGGGCTAAACCCGTAACGTTCAGAGGGTTAAAATTTGAAAAGTACATGGAAGCATACACTATCTACTAATAAGTATTTGACGCAGATAAAAATGTTGATATTTGCGGTCCTGATATACATCATACTCTCCACCAATAAATATTGTGTATGAAACAACACTGGCATTAGTCGAATGCAAGATGACACGAAGCGCAGAGTTATCTGATTTCAAGAAAGGTGTAAAAACGCCCGATCTTTAAGAGGTACAGTCAAAAGTCTTTAATCCGGACTCGTCGGGACCTTGGCGATTCCGTATTATCGGTTTTCCAGATTATAGATCATCAGTTTAAATCTGGTAAGATGGCATGCAGAAATTATAAAATTAAAAATATGAAACCGTAATTTATGAAATAAAGAGCAATTATGATCTAAAGGGTATCAAAAAAAATTTTTTTTTAAAAAAAGAAAGGCTTAATATTTATTTGTTTACTTTAGTACACATTTCTTTCAACGCGCGCATGCGTAAAACATACATTACGCATAGTAGAAATTAAAAAATTGCAACCAAAAAACTATTTGATGTGTATTTGTGATATTTATAATGACGAGGAGTTTGATTTAAATCATATCAAAGACGAAGTACATCGAGATGAAATACTACATTTAGTAAGGAATTATAAGCCAAATAAAATAAAAACATATGCGCTGAAGATAAGGATAGTGCTGACAGATCAACTTCCTGTTCATTGTGCGCCGCAACCCCCCCCCCCGGCAAAGCAGCGTGAAATTGATAAACAGATTTCGGAATGGTTAGAGAAACAAAGGATATGCCTTTATCCATTTTTTTGCAGCAATTCCACTTTTTGTTTTATGGACATCGAAACATGCTTTTGCTTTGTAGATCCTTTGGCAGCTCCAGAATTGGAAATTCTTTTTGACATAATCGAAAGTTCAAGCTTACATTTATAAAATTGCTCTAACAGTCTGCAAAAAAATAATAAGTCGGATCCAATTAGAAGATTAAGGACCAACGCAATCTGCAACAACATTAACTGAAATAGATAATTTTAGCTTAGCTTATACCGTCTGTTATACATTAAACGTGCATGCGTAAATGCATATGCGCATGCGATGCATTTATGCATGCGTAGAAAGTTTGTAGCTTTGAGGTCCGGATTATAGATCATTCTGGATTATGGACGTCTAGATTAAAGACTTTTGACAGTATATTTAACAAGCTTAATTACCAAAATCGATAATGGGGAGAAATGGAAGGTGAATGGACTGTTGGAATGCGACCCGAGTCGGCAGACCCACGAAACTGGAAGATAGACCGATAGGCACTTCTTCTTCTTGTTCAATGGCCAGACAGCCCAGGATGAGCCCTTGTCTTCCTCAGAATCGAATTCCAAGCTCTTCTATCCCTGGCCATAGACATCCAAATGGCTATTTTTAAAATTCTTAAGTCTATTTCCAAACAGTCGAGCCATCTAAGTTTAGGTCTCCCTCTTTTTCGGGTGCCGAACTGTCTGGCCGAGAAGATCTTTTTTTGTTACTTGATTTTCATCCATTCTGCACAAGTGTAATGCCCGTTTAATTTTCTGAATCCTTATATATTTTACTATATCTATTTCTTTAAAAGATTTATATAGTTCAGAGTTAGTTTTTCTTCCCCAGATTTTGTTACATTTTATGCCACCAAAAATAATTCTCAAAATTTTTCTTTCAAAGACAGAAATGATACTTTCAGTTTTTTCTGTCATTGCCCAGTCTCAGCAGAGTATAATGGGTCTGATTAAGCTTTTGTAAATTGAAATCTTCGTTTCTCTGCTAGTGAAATTAGACTTCAAGTATTTTTTGAGACCGAAAAAACATCGGTTAGCATCTGTGACTTTACTACGGATTTCAGGCATTAAATCATTGACAGTATTAACTTCTGATCCTAAATATTTAAATTTGCTATCAGTTTCAAATTTGTAATTCCCAATTTCAAAATTGGGGCAGCTGTTATTACCACATGGCATGCATTTAATTTTTTTTTATTTTGGTTGACTGCTAGATGCATTTTGCTGGCTGCAGCCTCTCTAAGTGACTCGGGAGTGCGTGCGACTATGTCAGTATCATCAGCAAAAGCAAAAATCTGAACAGACTTGTTAAAGATAGTTCCAAGAGTATTAATGTTGGAGTCTTTAATGATTTTTTGGAGGGCAAGGTTAAAAAGCAAGCAGGCCAGTGCATCACCCTGTCTGAGCCCATTTGAAAAACAATAGGCTCAGGAAGATTATTCTGGATTTTAACCCTAAGTTTTGTCTCAGTAATGGTGACCAAATTTATAAGTTTTTCAGGTATTGCAAATTCTCTCGTAGCTTCAATTAAATATTTTCTGTTTACTGAATCATAAGCAGTCTTAAAATCAACAAAAAAGGTGGTGCATTGCAACTGACAGGTGCTGGTTAGAGAAATTTGGAAGAGCCACACCCAAGCAATGGCTCATATACTCCAGGAGTTTCAACAAGCATCTGGGAATGTTTTCCCAATGAATACCATCCATAAGAAAGCCCATCTGCTTGGTTTCCATGGTCATCCTGCCCCCTATAAACCTTTGATCACAGAAACCAACCACGCTGTTTGGTTTGATAGTGGACTGTAGATCAATGGAAATAGGTTCTCTGGAGTGATGAATCAAGGTTCCCTTCTACTGTTTGGATGCCAAGGACTGGTTCTGATGTCTGTCTGCAGAATGCCTCCTGCCAGAATACATTGTGCCTACAGCAAAGTTCAGCAGAGGTGGAATTATAGTCTGAGGGTGTTTCTTCTGGTATGGACTGCAACCCTTAGTCCAAATTCATGGTAAGCTCAATGGCAATGCTTACTGCACTATTTTCGATGACAGTGTGGTCATCCTATATTGTGGCAATTTTAAGGGCTGGACCCGTGCTACCTTCAGTCCAACAACGGCAGCTGTAATGTTGCAAGGTCCACCATGTATTGGTATGGTGACAATTGAGTTAACCGAATGGACCAGCCTGCTCAGAACCCAGACCTGAATCTTATTGAGAACCTCTCGGATAAGTTGGATTGCCAAATTAAGGGGTGCAACAACTGTCCAATAACAATGAAGGAATTCCCATGTCTACTCCGAGTGGAAGAGAATACCAGTAACTGTAATATAAGGATTTGCAAAAGTATGCCCTAGATGGTTGAGGCTGTAATTGCTGCTCATGGGGGTTCTGCCAACTATTGAATTTCAATCACCGGTGTCCAAATACTTATTCATAGATCGTGTATTTAGAAGAAAAACATATTTGTTTTATGATAAGCTAATGATAGAATTTTTTACTACTTTGAGAAATAAATCATCAGATTAGTTAGTTTAGGACAGGGATGGGCAAACTTTTTTGGTCGCGGGCAAAATCGAAAGAAAAAAGTTTGGTGGGCCAAGATAAGTTTTTCTAAAATTTAAAAAACAATATACAAGTATTACAAGTTAAATATGTTAATCCTTTCAGGACGGGCATCCCATATACACATTCCCTAAGAATGTCTCTTACAGCCGGGCGTCCCATCCATGCATCGCTAGAGATTGCATTCAAAGGACGGGTGATGTGTATGCACATTTTAAGCTGGAACGTTTTTCTGAAGGCCGCTAGATGGTATCCTATGTCCATTACTTTTGAAATGAACACAGTTTTAAGTTCCTGACCTTGAGTTTGATATATTATGCTTGGCTTTGGTATTTTACTCATCAGCTCTTGCGAGGGTGGGGGGAGGGAAAACGTAAACAGAGGTGAGTTCTTTAAATCGCTGCGTGCTAATGAAAAATGAAAACATTCGCGAGTCTGATTTATATCCAATTCCTTTTTTTATTCTATTTTTTCCTTTACTATATACAGTCTTTTAGGGTTAGTATGTGGAGTATTGTTTTGCATTGCCCTTCAGATATATTTCCATTTCTGCTCTTTTTTATTTCGGAAAGTCTATTATAACAGAAAGGCGCTATTTATCAGAGGAAGAATTCCCTTGTATGGTCAATGAACCATTTATTAACACAGATGAGAGTGATGATTCAATTTCTAAAGAGTTAGAAAGTGATACTTTTTCTAATTGTTAAAAATTGCTACTTTTTCTAAGAGTTAGAAAGTGCTACTTCTCCGTACTTCGAGATTTACCAAAGTCTTCATTTGCAATTTGTTACTTCTTACTGTAAATAGTCATTATTATGTTGTTTTATTAATTTCAAACTTTATTGATGGATTTTATCAATTAAAACTTTGGAATAATTTGAATAGCGCTTCAGAAAATTATTTTACAAGACAAGCAATTTTTTAAGTATATTTTCATGTAAAATAAAGAGAAAAATGCTATTAAGTGCTAATTTTAACATACATAAGAGCTCAAGTAATAATCGAAAAGAATACAAAAAATTATGAAGCTAGAAGCGAAACTTTTTTTTCTGATCTTTTTTTTATAAAAATAGGCTTAGCGATGCAAAACCTCTGTCCTAGACGGTGACTGCCTTCAATTCCCTTCCATCCCATACGAGCATCTTAAACAAGGTGCACCGCCGCAAAAAGGTTAATGAGATGAATGAAGTTCGGATTTCATTTTTAACAGTTCCTTATATTGAGGTTTGAAATGAAATGTACTGATTCTAAGGAACGAGCCTAAATGGGCATTTGTCAGTCTACTTCTGAAATAATTCTTTCTAATGTTATAGTTGAAAACACTCGTTCACATATATAAGAGAAAACAAACATAGCACTGATTTTCTGGGCATGAGATATTAAATTTGGGTAAAATTTTGAGATATTAAATTTTGAGATATAAATTACTTTCGATAATGATTTGTAAAACTTAAACTTTGGCATATTTAGAAACAACTGCTTGAGATCATTATTGGATTGCAAATAAATTGATTCAAGGTGCAGATATGCCCTCACTGCTTCACAATTTACATTGAAAGCCATGGTAAAAATATCTAGTTCTGTTTCAATGACACTGAAATCTGCCTTCGCACTCAAAATGGAGTTTTTTTCAAGCCATCTTCATAATTCTTAGGCTTCTCTTCATTTACTGAGGGTACTGAAGTTAACCTCGGGAAATGAGACAAGTGGTTCTTAGCTACATGCCCAGAACACAGATTAAGTTTTATTAAGTTTTATGTTAAGATTAAGTTTTTCCTAATTCACCTAGATTGGATTCCCATATGTCCACTCCCCGAGAAAGAGATACGCTTGTTGGCGCCAATTTACAGCTATAACTAACAAAGATCTTCCGCTTTTAACACTTTACTGATTGAAAGCTGTCTGTGCTTGCAATTTCCGTCGATTTATGTTTTGTAGAACAAAAATAGAGAAAGTAAAAAGATCATCAGTCCTTTGAAAAAAAGGAAGGAAAAAATATTTAAACAAAGTAGAAAAGAAGATGATATCCATCTTCTTTTCTACTTTGTTTAATTTGCCTTGAACCGGCAAATTAAAATTCTATTCGCGGGCCGGATAGAAGCTTCTGGCGGGCCGTAGTTTGCCCATCCCTGGGCTTACCAGCGGCAAAGTCGCTGAACACTGGTAGTTCGGTCCGAGGTTTGAATCCCGCGAACGGGCTGGCTGCATGGGTATTTTCGTGGTTTTTCCCATGCGTAACGTGTATACTAGACAGTTTCCCTTAGAAAGTCCTCCATGAAGGCATCCCTCCCCTTAGGCAGATAGCCCTAGTGTGCTTTGCCATGATTAAATACACCACAACCACACACCTTGCCCATCCCTGGTTTAGGACATTTTAAGAAGAATCAACTAAAACTTTGCATAAGAAGACAATTTAAAAGTTTGCATTCATCAACTTATCTTTTGTCCATCTCTGCAAAATAACTAATCTCAAACAAGTATCATTTACAGTATTATTTCCATTCTCAGCATTATTTATCTTGTGTATATAATTATGTAATTATTTACCAAGCTACTGCTATGTAAGAATTGGATTTAACAGTTTCCCCCCCCCACCAGGAAGGGGCTACATCCCCTTACCAAATATGCCTAAATTGTTAAAATTTTGGAAATTCTACATTTATCTGCAATTTTCAAGAAATTTGCCTACATTTACATGCATTTAGATTTTTTCAAGTCCCCCTTCCCATCTAATTAGACAACATTCTGAAATTAATTGCAATTTCTTCCCTAAACTGGTATTTCCACATAAACTACAAAGTAGTCACTTCCTTAAATATGGGATTAATATTTAAGTGAATATTTAGTAAGTGAATAATCACTTAAATATGGGATAAATCTAAAAATATCTACAATGTGAAGCGCATTTTTATTATGTAAAAAGATTTTTATGCCATTTATAAACTTTTCTACTACAGCTATTGTGAGGCAAAGTGCGATGGCAGATACCTAACTTTTATGATTTTAGACTATGACAAATATGAAACATCATGGCGCTTTAATCTGCAAAATGCAGATATTTTAATAGGATTAATTTTATAAATTGAAAAATCTCTGAACTGTAAACTTTGAAAAGCTGACATTTGTGTTTTACCATAACTGAAAACTGAAAAGTTATTGATTTTCAGTGATAATGACACAACTAAACACTGAGTAGAGTTGGCTTCAGTGCACTACACTCTAAATATATATATATATATATCTTTTTTTTTTTTTTTTTTTTTTTTTTTTCCCCATATAATAATCCCATTGTATTTTTAGAAAGTTTCCTTCTTTAACTTTACTCAGCAAACTTAGGACTTGCTCAAATATTAAATTATTCAAATCAGATTCAGAGTCCAGCTTGAGTTGTTAATAAATGTGAAGCTTTTTCTAATTAGCTGAAATATCGTGGGGAGGGGATGGATAGCAGAATTAAATTAAAACACTTCTTTTTAAAACTTGCCACAGTTTTAAAATAAAAATATTAACTATATTAAAAATGTACCATAATTTTTATAAGCAGTTTCTGAAATATGAGGATTATACAGTCCATGAATCTCACAATATAGCAATAATTTACATTTCCACTACTAAGACCTTTAATCTGAATCTAGGCTACAATAAAAGACAAGACACCTGACCTCAATTCTAAGACTCAAATGCTTTTCTTTATACACTGGATAATAATTGCTGACACTGGTGGACAGCAGCAGTTATAGCAACCACAAAATGGAAGGCAGAAAAATGTGAAAATTAGCATAAGTGCGAGATTAAGACATGTTGTGCGTACACAAATTTTGGATTGGCGAAGTTGTTTGTCAAGTGATAATAGATAAAAGGATTTGATGCATATTGACCATTGTTAGTCAGAAGTAAAATTTAACATGAAAGAATAAATTGACGAACTTGCAATTTTCGTTATGTCTTCCCAACATCACTTCAATGATTCTACATATGGCCATATTATTATTGGAAAGATTTTAAAAAGGGTGGGGAGGGAGAACAAAAAAAAAAAAAAAGATATTTGTAAGAAGTTTGATGTCAGCCACAGTGTGGTTTCAAGGCTTTGAAAAACAGTACGATGCCTGCAGAAGATAGGTACATAGTGCTATTGACAAAAAGGAACTGCTACAGCACAGCTACTGAAGTAGCAAATCAGCTACTGAGAGCAAATATCCTGAAAAATTGTAGCCAGATATTTGTATCAAAGAAGACTATACCTCCACCATGTTGTTATGTGCATGTCTAGACGTCAACGCTCCTGCCATTTGCAATGGTGTCATCAGCATCACAGTTGGAGAGAAGACAATCAGGCTTGTAAACTATTCTCAGATGACTTATCTGATTATGGAAACAACTGATGTTGCATGAGAGTGGTATCCTGCATATAGTCCAGCAGACATACAAGAAAGGGACCGATATTCTACATGTAGTGTCATGATATGGGCTGGGAACATGATCAATGGCTGTATGTCACTCTATGTGCTTCCAACTGGCACTATGACTGGCCAACATTTGCATGTCCCATGGTACTCTGTCAGTAATGAATTTGTCTTCATGAATAACAATGCAACATGTCATCAAACAGCTGCAGTCCAGGAGTGTCTAGAGAGCAAGAATATTCAACGCCTCGTATGCTCAGTACGTTCTCCGGATCTTAATCCCATTGAAAATGTTGTGCAAAATATGACATGATGCGTGGAATCTTGCATCTCCCTTCATAATGGCTATGTCTCATACTGACATCTTATGTCAGAATGTTTGTGGATAGTAACTGCATTTTTTTTTCCCCATTTTAATTTATTCAGCCGAAAGCGACCATTTTGTCCTTTCACAGCCTTATGGATTTCAGAGCACAATAAATTACCATTGTGGTTATGTCCTAGCATTTTGGCATTATTTTATTTCACTTGACATCCAACTACATTTACTTTTTTACACACTAGATAGCTGTTTACAATCCATCCTTAGCTACTATCCACCAGTCTATATATACACAAAACTTTGAAAATATCATATTGTCTCTCATCCAAGCATACAACATTATGGATATGAAGATTAGAAAGAAAGAACACTGTTTTAAAATTTAATTTAATTAGAACACTATCTTTAAGAGACTGAAGATTTTTCTGTTCAAAGCAGACATTTTACAAAACTAACCCACACAACCACATATAGGAAAATTGAAAATAATGAGCATTATCTATGAAACCTCCTAAACTTCAACACAAAAAGGTAAGCACATGTGGATATTTTACTAGCCAATAAAGCATTGATATGGATGCATGTGACCCTTTTTAACTGTACTCCTTTTAATATTTTTAATGTTTTGCACGAATCTTTACTTAAAAAACAAGTAATTTTGCATACAATTTTGTTTACAATTTTGTATTAAAATGTACATATATACAATGCTGTTTATGACAATACAGAAATGCACTACATGTCAATGCTTAAGTAAAAAAAGAAAAGAAAAGAAAATGCACTGCAGCTCAGTAAATAAATTGGTAACCTAAATACAGAAAATTCTTATGTTCAGTACTATAAAAGATAAAGGATTTACATCTATAAGTGATTCTGATTCCTTTCTTTTATCAACAAATAATTTATATGCTATAATATGATTTTCAACTTTTATGCTGATTAAAATCATAATAAAAAACTGATATATTAATGAACAACTAGTGTTTATTTTACTACAGCATAAATATATCAGATCATCATTATATGATTCAGTCACTGTTTAAAAATTCTGAATTTTTTAACTAGTGAAAACTCGAGCATTAACTATATACTATTCAAGCTTTGGTCTTATGAATATTTTTGCTTTTCTTTAACTGAAATTTATACAATTTTCTTTTTGTTTCAATTGACAAAAATTATTCTTTTATGTAGGATGTAGATCCTTAACTTCATACTACTACATTAGATACTTTTACAAAACATTTTATGAAGTAGTACAAATTCTAAAAACATTTAATGAGAACTTCATAGTTAAAAGATCTAAATTTTAGAGTTCTATGATTTTAAGCAATACATATTTATGGCATTTCACTCTTACAATAAAAATATACCATTAATTTATGATCTAATAGAACTGAATGAGAGTTTTTAATAAAACTGAAATGCTAATAATTATCAGTTATAAAATCACACTTAAAAATAATGGACTAATGAAAAAGAAATTGTGCTGGATGGTAACATGATTACCACACGTTTCAAAATGGCTCTCATTGTACAATAATTAAAAAGCAGTTTAAATGAGCAATGTAAAGCACAGATGAAATGGGAATGAGGAGAGTTTTAAAAATTGATGAAGGTTATCAGTAAAGATACTTGATAGATAACCATAAAGATACAAAATATCTTATTACATACACATTGACAATTTTCCCCTTGCCAAAAGCTAATGAAAACAGTAAATACACAACACTTCATAAAACAGTACATCACTCTTAAATGCATTACATTGCTGTTAGCTGCAGTTCACCAAGAGGGGAAATTCAGCAATGTATAAATGCAACACGCAAACAAAATGTTGTATAATACATATGGCATGTAATCATATCACTGAAAAAAGCAAAAACTTCATTCATATTGTAATCACAGTAGTTGATACAGAGCAACTTTGATCATCCATTTGAGAAAGTATCTAAAGTATAAAAAATATTAAATTAAGTTATATATTAATAAGTATAAAATTAAATTCTATATAACTTAAATTTTATGTTACAGTCCTCAAATAAAGACACTAATCTGAAAATGAACAAATGAAGTTATGTAAATGAATTCACATAAATGGAAATGTACATAAATGAAATTATGTAATCTGCATAGATATATTAGCTGCATATCAACATAACTGGATTTCATTATCTGAATCATATAATACATTAGTGTGCAAAACGTAACCAACAAATTCATTTTTCAACATACAACTGTGACACTGCTGAAAAGGGCTTTTTGCAATCAGTACAATGAAAAGCTACTCAGTAGAAAGGTGATGCATATACCCTGATGTCAGAAGGTACGTTAGAGCATGCAAAACATGAGGAATCAGTACATGCAGTGTAACACAACTTAAAAAGAAGGGAAGATGCATTTCCAAGCCTACTTCTGCAAGTGAATGTGAGATTCTATGTGAAGTATAGCTACAAGAAAATACCAGGACATTTTTATACATGATAGAATGACTAGCAAGATTGAGGAGGGGCGTAGTTTGGGTGATAGCCCAACAGTTTGAAACTGATAAAAGTGTTGCTTCATGAACTTGGAAAAACTCTCAAATGACAGAAAGAGATTGAAAAATTGCTGATCAGATGCTCATAGGAAACAAATGACGGGTGCCCCAATTTATTGCGGTCAGACAACTTCATAAAGATAGCTTATTCACCAACTGTCCCGAATGCTGCATAATGTTGACAGCAACCCATCGGCAGCCTGTTACAGTAGTGTAGAAAACACACAGACTGGACACCTCAATCAATGGAGTTGTATACTCTTTACTAATGAGAATCATTTCAGTCTGACAAAAGATTCTTGGCACCAGCTGATTAGAAGGAGGTAGAGACCTGCTTTCATCTTCCTAACAACAAGAAAAGAGACTATTCGGGTGGTCATGACATGCTTTTATGGGGAGGCATTATGATGAACAGACAAAGCTTCATATTTTCAACAGAGGTTCACTTACTGTAGATTGTTATTGTAATGAAGTTACCCTTGTCCATATGCGTCTTTTCTGGGGTGACATTGTTCCCAACTTTTTTTATGGATGACAATGCATGGTCACACAGGACTCATGCTGTTAAGAAGCTCTTGGAAAATGAAGATGCATTAGCCAACATGTTTTCCCGATTTAAATCCCACTGAACATGTGTGGGATACTTTAAGGCTGCATTTCCGAATCAGTATTCTGAAAGGGGGTGAGTGAGTGAGTGAGTGATTATGGCGCAAAACCAGAGATGATTATGACGCGCCAAACAAAAGATGAGATGATTACAATTGATGACATTAAAATTCAATAAATAAAAACAAGTAGATAAATGTACCAAATCCAGAGGATGAAGTCATATAAACACAAGTTAAAAGCACATATTAAAATTCAAGAGACAGTCTTCAAAACAAATTACATTTGGTAATAAAAGCCAATATCTTTTAAATAATAAAATAAATTAGAATTGACCTCTCTTCCGATTAAACGGTCGAGAGGTAAGTCACAGCTATTAAAATATTTCTGGCGAAGACTATTAAAACATGGACACTCAATTAAAATATGACGAACAGATAAACAAACATTACAGTTAAAACAAACAGGCTCATTTTCAGCTTTTAAAAGGTAGTTATGTGTCACTCTAGTGTGACCAATTCTGAGGCGAGTCAAAAGAACTTCCTCCTTACGATTTTTGGTTAATTCCCAGTGCTCAATTCTAGGTTTTACATGTCTTAATTTATTTTGAAGCTGAACATCCCAAAGTTGTTGCCATTTTTTTCGGATCTTTTGTTTCACAACACAACAAATGTCTGCAAAAGGGATGAGACGACTGGACAGTTCAACAGCACATTTTGCTGTGATATCTGCCAGCTCATTCCCTTTTATTCCCACATACCCGGGAACCCAGCAGTACAGGATATCATACCCACGATTCATTAAGTTTATATGTATTTTGAGAATATCCACTATTACTGGATTTTGAGTATTAGGAAAAGCTTCTATTGATTTAAGAGCACTATACGAATCTGTATAAATTATAAACTTTTTGTAGCAGAGCCTTGAGATGTATAAAAGACTATAATATATTGCAGTTAATTCGGATGTTAAGACAGAGAAAGCATTGTGCAAGCGTCTGCCCTCCATGTGGTCTTTAATTACATATGCCATCCCCACATGATCTTTTGACTTGGACCCATCTGTATAAACTGGAAGATAACTGCTATATTTGTTCCTGTGCTCAGCGAAGAGTTGTCTGTAAATAATCTCGTTAGTGCTTGCCTTCACATGATACTTAAAAACATCAAGAAGCTGAATCCGTGCATTTTCCCAAGGTGGGATTTCAAAATTCTGTACTGCTTGGGGGTGCATATCAGAGAGGGAAAGTTCCTCAATGACAGGGCGAACTCTTAAAAGAAATGTAGGAACACAAGATGGACGTGTTTCAAATAACGCGTTACTCACATCATCAAGTAAGCACAGCTTATTGGGATGTTCAGGTTGGGATAGTATATTAAAATATTGCAAAAGGGACAATTGTTCACGCCTCAGATAAAGTGATGGTTCATTACAGTCAACATACAGGCTCTGGACAGGAGAAGTCCTGAAGGCTCCTGAACATATCCTCAAACCTTGATGGTGAACAGGATCCAGTTTTAACAAAACAGATGACCGAGCGGATCCATAAACAACTGAGCCATAGTCCAGTCTAGAGCGGATAAGCGCTCTGTAAATGCGAAGCATGGAGCAACGCTCTGCACCCCAGGAGGTGTTCGCCAACACTTTTAACATATTTAGTGTTTTGAGACACTTCTTTCTCAGGTTTAAAACATGAGAAAGGAAAGTCAATTTCTGGTCGAACGTTACTCCTAAAAATTTTACTTCGGGCGCAACTGGAATAATTGTACCATTTAGATATAACTCAGGTTCAGGATGGAGACCTCGCTTCCTACAAAAGTGCACGCACACAGTCTTCTGTTTCGAAAACGTAAATCCTTGTCTTTTTGCCCATTCCTGGATCCTGCTCAAAGCGATCTGGAGCTGCCTTTCTACATGTCTCATATCTGCACCTCGACAATTAATTTGTAGGTCATCAACATATAAAGATCCTGAAATTGTGGGAAGAAGTTGTTTTAATACAGAATTTATTTTTAGGCTGAACAGAATTACACTAAGCACACAGCCTTGAGGCACACCCTCTTCCTGTTCAAAAACATCCGACGAAACATAGCCAATCCTTACTTGAAAAGTTCTAGTGTTCAAGAAATTCTGAATGAAAATTGGTAGGTTGCCGCGCAAGCCACTCTCGTGAAGATCGCGAAATATACCGTATCTCCATGCCTTATCATAAGCTTTCTCAATGTCAAAAAATACCGAGACAAGGTGAATCCTTCTTACAAAAGCTTTACGAATGGATGTCTCCAAGAGCAGCATATCATCTACGGTAGTTCTCCTCTTTCGAAAACCGCTTTGATAAGGCGATAAAATATTATTCTTTTCCAAGAAGTAGACTAGGCGGCTGTTTACCATTTTTTCAAACAGCTTGCATACGCAACTCGTAAGCGCAATTGGCCGATAGTTGGAGGGATTCCTCGGGTCTTTCCCTGGCTTCGCAATAGGAATGACAACAGCTCTCCTCCATGCACTGGGAAATGTACGCTCCTTCCACACTCTATTGTAAAGTGTGAGAAGGGCACTCAGTGACTTATAGGACAGATGCTTTAGCATTTCATAATACACGCCATCCAGACCCGGACAAGACCTATGTGTCTGCAACAAAGCTCTCTTTAATTCAACCATAGTAAAGTCTCTATTGTACGGCTCAAAGTTGGAAGAGTTGAAAGCGATGGGATTTTTCTCAGAGCGTTGCTTGATAGAAAGAAATGCAGGTGAGTAATTTCGGCTGGAAGAAACGGCAGCAAATGTCTCACCAATTGTATTTGCAATTTCTTCTATGGAGCTAATCACTCGGCCATCTTTTTCCAGAAAGGAAAGCGAGTGGTCTTTATACATTCTGCATGCTTTTCGAACTCTTTCCCAAACCCGCTTACTAGGCGTAGAGGATGTTATTGAGGACACATATGAAATCCAGGAATCCCTCTGGCTCTGCCTTCTTACTTTCCGTACATTTGCCTTGGATCTTTTAAAAGCTATGAGGTTTCGCAGAGTAGGATATCTACGAAAAATACCCCATGCTTTTTTCTGTTTTTTCAGTGCTTCATGACAGTCGCGATTCCACCATGGTTTTGAATATTTTAGTAGTTTTCCTGATGTTCTAGGAATGAAGAGCATAGCTGCCTGAATAATAGTATTAGTAACAGCTTCAACAGCGTCATCGATATGCGCATCTTCTACCATTTCATCTGTGAGCTCTGCAATGGAAGAGAAGAGTTCCCAGTCTGCCCTGTCCAGTATGAATCGAGGGGATCTCGACATGGGGTTTGCTCCTCTTCGTGCAAGAGACACAAAAATAGGATAATGATCGCTGTTGTACAGGTCATTTCCGACACTAAAAGTGCAAAATGGCAACAGAGATGGTGAACAGATGGCAAGATCGAGAGCGTGGAATGTCCTTGAAGGCTCATGGAAGTATGTATCTTGCCCATTATTTAGGAGACAAAGGCTGTGATCTTCGATCATCTGCTCAATTTGTCTTCCTCGGCAATTTGTATCTTTGCTACCCCAGAGTGGACTATGGCCGTTAAAATCTCCTATTATAATAAAATGCTCAGGCAGCTGCTCTATTAGATTATTTAAATCTTGCTGATAAATGTGCTCATTTGGAGGCAAATACAAAGAAACAAATGAAACAACAATATCAAAATTTATTTGAGTAGCGACAACTTGGAGGGATGTCGTCAAAGGAAGTACATTTGAGGGATAATCCAGTGAGGAGAGGAGACCTACTCCTCCACTGGCACGCTCACCTGCAAGGTTATCCTTCCTGACGAAAGAAAACCTCCGAAGTTTTGCATGGTGTTCTGGTTTCAGATTTGTTTCCTGTATTGCTAAGCACACAGGATGGTACGCATTTATTATAGATTTGATGTCAAGCAAATTTCGGTGGACACCGCGACAGTTCCATGACACGAGGGTGGCCATAATGAATGGTTTTTGTTTTTCCTGTGCTGTTCTTTTGTTTTTCGTGGAAGTAGATGCCTGGGAAATTCCAGACCCTCTTCCACTTCCATAAAGTCTGAATCCGCAGATTCAGAAATCATGTCATCAAGAGAGCTATTGCTGCGACTTCTATTTTTATTTGATATTTTTTGTGTGGCAGTTTTCGGCTTACTTTGAATAATTGTTTCTTTCTTTTGTACTATATGAGTTGCATTTTCTTTTTTCTTGTTGGATGTAGACGGTTGGGTTTTATTTGGTAGGGTCTGTGTGCCTATTGATGTTTGGGTGGCAACTGTACGATATGATTTAACAGCACTGGCGTATGATGAATTTGGTCGAAGCTGTGTGCTCTGGACTAGTCTTCTGGCTTCGGCGTAAGAGATGTTCCTAATAACTTTTGTAGTCTGGATTTCTTTTTCCGATTTCCATTTTGGGCACAAGCGAGAAAATGCTGGGTGGTCACCCTTGCAATTTATACACAAAGGCGCAGCGGTACAATTATCAGAATCGTGGCCAATCTGTGAGCATCGGGCGCATGTGAGGCTGCCACAACAAGACGTCTTAGAATGGCCGAAACGCTGGCATTGGAAACATCGCATAGGGTTTGGAATATAAGGTCTTACAGGAATATTTAGATATCCGGCCTTAATATTCTTAGGCAGATCAGGCGTGTTGAAGGTAAGGATCACGTGTTTCGTGTCTATCAACTTACCTTCTTTACGCATCTTGATCCGCCTTACACCGCAGACATTTTGTTCGGATAACTCAGAAGCGATCTCTTCTTCAGAAACATACAGAAGGTCGAATTCTGAGATTACACCACGACAATAGTTCAGTGACTTATGGGGTGTTACAGTGACATTCGCTTCCCCAAGTTTAGTAATCTGAAGTAAAGAAGCAGACTGGGTGGCTGAGTTTGTATCAATAAGCAAGTCTCCGGAGCGGAGACGCTTTATGTTTCTCGGCTCACCAATAGAAGACTGGATGTATTTATTTATTACGAAAGGAGACATCTTATGCATTTCGCCAGAAGGACTAGAGATGACTAGGAAACGGGGACTATTGTGATGATTTTTTTTTATTTGCATCTGTCCGTAATTTTTTTGCAGAATTTTCAGAACTAGGTTGAGTGACAGGTTGAGTGACTGCTTTAGTAGTAGACGTTTCAGAGCTAGGTTGAATGATTGGTTTATTAGTAGATGGTTCAGAGCTAGGTTGAGTGACTGGTTTAGCAGTATACGTTTCAGAACTAGGTTGAGTGACTGGTTTAGCTGTAGACGTTTCAGAACTAGTTTGAATGACTGGAGTTACCTCGAAATCTTTAATTAAGTAGATATGAGAAGAAGCCATAGTGAAAGAATAAAGATTCGGGTCCGACGGCCCCGCCCACCACGGAGCCCAACAAGGGAACACAGATTCCTGTGTTAGGGCTAGCCGGACCTATACGCAAACTGAAGCCCCACAGTCGGCTTTCCCGAAAGCAGGTACTCCTGAGAGCTTGACCCCAAGCCACTGACACAAGGACTAGTGACCAGCCGATTGACACCCGTGAGGACGACTAAGGTGCCTCCCGTTTAGCTGAAGCAGAGGCCAAAGTAGTGTGTTGGGGACAGTACCTCGCCCCTCAACTACCAGGACCCTCCTTTCCAGCGACACGGGTCTCCACGCACGGCAAACACGTGGGCAGTTTTCTCGCCACTCGAAGACTAGAGACAAGGGCTGTTCCAGTCTCTCGTGACGAGCCCCAAACTCCGTAGAGAGAAACCACGAGGGAGAAGAGAAGGGAAAAAGTTCCAGCAAAGAGGAGAGGCATCAAGAAGATGATCCCCTGAAGGGCTAGGGTACCTCGGGATTGCCACACCCGTACTAACAGAAGTGAGCCCCCTGAGGGGGTATTCTGAAAGGAATAGGGAAACAGCATGTATATCTTAAAATAGAAAACACTTTTTTTTTTCATGACTTGGTATTGCACTCAGGTAACTTCAGTAGGGGCAAGCAGGTGTGCCTGTGACAATGGTCTAAGCGATGATAATTGAAAAGCAGCCTTTGGCATGCTATACTTAGTTAGATTCATCAGATGTCATCAACAATCATATGAATTTCTTTGTTACTTGCATTACCAATTCAATTGTTTAAAAAAATGGAAGGAGATTAACTTATTCTTTAGCAATTTTCATAAAACTGTACAGTAGCATTGCAACACGAGCCTAACCAAGCATAGCCAAACAGCCAAAGGCAGCTTTTCCATTGCCATGGACTAAAAATTAGTGTCACTGTGTATTCATTCCTGACGCAAAAAGTGCATGATATGTAGTTGGTTAAACAAAGTTCTAGTGCATTTTTTTAAATTTTACTAATATTTAGTTTATTTTATTTTACTTCTACTTTTACTACTTCTTTATTTGTATTTTATTTGATTTTGTTTCTCATTTTGTAAGTCTTCTGTAGATTTCAATGATTAAAATGTGGTGATGCTTGAAGACAAACAACACAGACAATTCTGAAGATACTTGTGATGAAGATTTAGAATCTCATGCACAATTTCAAAAGACAGCTGAAGTAAAAAAAAAAAAAAAAAAACAGGCAGCAGCAACAAAAGAGGAGCAAAAAAAGTTATGTATCAATGGGCTTTGCATGAAGTGGTGATCCAGAATGCCCTCATCCAAAGAGTCTGTTTTGTTTGAATAAAAATGTTTGAATACAGCCTGGATCCAACAAAACTGAACAGACATTTTATGACAAATCATACTCATTTGAAAATTAAAACTGCTAATTATTTTAAAACTCTGTTAAAATCTCAAAATAAAGAGAGTACAACTTTTGTAAACAAATTCACAGTTAGTGGAAAAGCTCAGGAAGTAAGTTATTTGGTAGCAGAGATTATTGAACAGAAAAGGAAAGTCAGACAGTCAGTGAGAATCTAATAATGTTCACATATGCTGCCCAGATAGCAATAGAACTGCAATACCAAACGGCTCAGGTTTGAATCCTGATGAAGGCATGGATGTAAAATTGTCCGTTCCTTCATAGGAGGTAATAGTGGCTGTATATCAGGTGCCTCCAGGATAAAATGGCCATCATTTCTAGCCTTAATATCGACCAATGCTGTTATTAGCAAATGCCCCTCCATTGGAATGGAAACAAATGCTCCTTGAAAACTGCACTTTCTTACCTCAAGAACTGTTAGATAAAATGGTCCTGAGTATCAACGGAGACAGTGCAATGCAACTACTGCATGTCAGGGAAAGTCAGGGTTACCATACTTTGATCATCCTATTGTTCCTCTGTAGTAAAATTTTCATGGCTTTTAGTTAATTTTTGCAAAATTTAGGCCAAAATCAGAATAGCTGCCTAAGTTAGTGTATAGCGTTACATTTTTCTTTTCCTGACACCAGTTGTTACATTATTTTCTTCCTTCACGTTCGTATGGGGTTTGTAGATTTGGAGTGAATAACGACAACACTTGATGAAGTATCAAAACACACTTTATTTACCAGTATTGTCAGGACAACTCCAAAACATGTTTCACAGTCGTCGATGAACTACTATAAACACGCTGAGACAATCAGCGACACAGCCTTCAGGTTATCAGGCTATCACGGTGGAGACAGCTTCACGGCAAAGCACTAGAGTACAGCTCTCGACTCTGCTTGGTCGTTCTCGGAACTCCACGTACTCTCGAGACTCTCCATGCTACAACTCGCGATGCACTCCATGATACACAAGAGTATAGCTCTCGACTCAGCACAGTCTAAGACAAAACTCGGCGATGCACTAATTCGAGATGCACTCAGCGCTAGACTTGGAGACACTCGCTCAATGACTATCAGCTCGCTAGATGAGGCACACACACTCGATACTGACTAACTCCCCGCATACCAGCCCAGTTTATATAGCTTTTGGCTAGTGTTCGAGAACATTCTGGGTTAAACCGGTAAGAATTCATTCCAGAAGGTTCTCCATTGGTAAATGACATATCACCAATTTTGTCGCCAAACGTTGCCAAATGGGCAATTTTTTGCCAAATGTGGCAACAATTCCTTCCCCTTTCCATTTTATGGCAACCCTAAAACTGCTTTGCGGGGAAGCCATCTTACCGCGCCTGTGCTTTTCGTAACAACAGATATACAGTATATATCATCAAAATTAAAAGATAACGACAGAAATGAAAAGTAACTGATACTTAATGAAAAATTATTAATAGAAATTTCTACAAAAGCATTAGTTAACATATATTATAATGTTTAGGTACATATTAACATGTACACGAGCCAGTTTACACGAGCCAGTTGATTATTTGCAAAATATTGAAATTAAAACCAAATTTATGTAAAATGGAAAATGATGGAAAAATTGTCACCTCTTGTGGAAAATTTTTCTTTATTATGGTGTAAAGTAACCTTTGATTTCATATATTTCACTGAAGTGTTGATCAAGACTTGTGGAACTGCACCGCACTCTTCTAAAAGTGCATTTTTCAGCACCTGGAGTGTCTGGGGAAGAATTTGACGTGCTGAAATTTAGTTCACTGAGGCATCCGGAGACATGCTAAATGGGGTTCAAGTGAGGTGAGAAAGATAGCCAATCCATTTGAGTGATGTTTTCTGTTTGCAAGTAATCTGACACCACATATGCTCAAAGAGACTGGGCATTGTCATCCACTATCAAAAGCTCTGGGCCAACAGCACTCCTAAACAGTCTAACTTGGGTTTCCAATACCTCATCCATATATCTCCTAGCAGTTACAGAATTTCCTTGAAAGATATACAGCTCGAGGTGGCCATTTGTCATAATTCCTCCCCAAACCATTAAACCGGTCAACAAAGTAAGATATTTCACAAACAAATGAAGGCAAGTTGCATGTTTATCCCTCTCATCAAACATGTCAGAAATCACTGTTCAGACAAAATCAAAAATCACTATCAGACATCACTATTCAGATCTGGAATCATTAATAAAACAACACTCGGGCCCAGTCATCTTGCCTCCATTGAACATGATGATGCACCAGCTAAAACAGATCCTTCTAGAAGCTGAAGAGAGTGGAACACAAACCAATGGTTTTCTTTCATACATTCCAACTTCATTAAGCCTTCAAACAGCAGAAGAAAGTCTAATTCAAGTTCCTGTGGCAGCTCGCAGGTCTAAAACCAAATCTCTTTAGTAGCTTCGTGGTTTCTTCGAACTGACAACAGGAAACAGTCTTCTGATGCAGTTATCATTCTTGGTCACCTTTGATCAGGCTGTCTATCAACTGATCCAGCATTTAAAAATAACTCCAAACTCTTGATATGACACTTTGAGGGATATTCAAATCTTGGGCAATCTTCAATTGTGTTTGACCTTCCTTGAATCTATCGCCACTTTTGACGTTCACTTAAATGATGTCTTTGAGCCAGCATTACTGAATATTGATCACTCTCAGAAACCACATTTACTTTAAACAACACGACAGACCACAATTTTCAACATGCTCCCATTGCGCATAACATTGTCAATCATTGAATTTGATATTTCAGGCGCTAACACATGTGCGGAAGAGCAATTTTGTGTTCAATTGTATTTAACTAACGTAAATAATTACAGCACCATCCATTGGTTGAAACATTAACTTAGCATATATTTTTCTCCTTTCATTTTGATGACCTGTGTCTATCACATTATACTCGCGAACGGGCTGGCTGCATGGGTGTTTTAGTGGTTTTCCCCATCTGTAACATGTACACGAGCCAGTTTCCCTTAGAAAGTCCTCCACAAAGGCATCCCTCCCTTAAGGCAGATAGCCCTCGAGTGCTTTGCCGTAATCTAATAAAACCAAACCATCACATTACACTTCTTAGCTACTGCAAATAAATTTTATATTTTTTTTTTCTTTAAACAAGGAGCATTTCATTTATGTTACCTATATTCCTAATTATCTTTAAATATTAAAATACTGCTACTCTTAACCTTACCCATTATCTTCTAAATTTTCCCATCTGACTGAATTTATTATTTTTAAAAAACTAAGAGTATGTGTAGTTTAATTGTTCATCAGTCAAAAGAGTCACCTTTTTCACTAACCTAATAAACATAAATTACACTCTACAATATAAAAATTAGTCAATTTTAAGTACAATTGAGACAATATTTTGACTTGGATCTTAGTTTTCAATTTTGAATATGGTTATCATTTTTCTGATTCCATTCAATCACATGGAAAAAAAAAAAAAAAAAAAAAGAGCGAGAAAGAAAGAAAGGAAGAAATTGTTACAATAACACCCATCATCTGCACAAACAGAAGCAGTTATAGATAAAGTGCTGTAGGTTGGTGAAGTTCCGGAACAGTATACATACAAAAAGCAGGGCTGAACCTGTTTTATTACTTGTTTGAATAATATACAAAGAAGAGTGACTTTTAACCCCTTCGCGCTGGGTAGCGCAAACGCGCGCTTATCGCGGAGGCCGGCAGTGTCTTACGCGAGCGTCTGTCCAGGGCCGAGGGCTTTTTTGCTACTAAGCCTAAATCCATGAAATTTCCGAAGTACACATTGTTTAATAACACTCTATAGAGTATTTAAACAGCTTATGCTTTATAGATATTTTTATACTATATACTTTAATTACCTTATTTCTTGTTTCAATGCATATTTTACGCATTTTATTTTCATTACTCACCATTTTATGACTTTTAACATTATACATCTGAAAACTAAATATATTACTTAAAATTCTCTTTTCGTATGAAAAATTTGAAAACAGGCCTACGTTACATTCCTTGCACTCGTATTAACTCATTTGCCATTTTGGAGGATTTTTCCGGGAATGTGAACAAACGAAGCATCGTCGTCTCATTTTCTTTATCAGTCTCTTTTGAAAACAGAGTTTTGGAAAATGTCTTTCAGTTATTCTTTCAGAATCAATATCTGAAATATTTTGCATCATTTCTGCTATTTCATGCTCTGTTAAACATTTTCGACGCTTCGACATTGCAACCGTAAAAACAGAAAGAATTCACGTCTAACAAGATCTAATTATTTTCTAAAAACCAAACTGCAAACCGAAATACCCAACGCTTTAGCACAAATAAAACTTCTCTATTTACAATAAACAACTACCACGTGCGAATAAAGTGCGATTTAAAGAGACATCATAAATCGCGCCATTCGGAAACATTTATTTCCCTGTTTGTTTATATAATCAAAAACATGTGTATGTGAGTCATGCTTCTCTCATTTCGAGTAGAAGGTCTAATGTACATGTATCTGAAACCATATGGACATACAGTGCCATCTTGTGGCAGAAATTATAGTTTTTCAAACGTTCTAGGACACTGGCACAAATACGTGACAGTCGGTAGTGAACGGGAAAATGCTCTGGCATGCCTGCGTGTCGGCAGGGAGGTGAGTGTGTTCGTTGCTGGCACGCAGACGTGACAGTTGGCGCGAAGGGGTTAAGTGAATAAATTGATTAAAAAAGACCTATTTCATCAAACATGGTAATAAAGATAAAAATTGACAGAGACTTAGTTGTACCATTCAGAGAATAAACAATGTTAGAGACTGGAACAAAAGTGGATTTAAGTAAATTTGACAAATACCAAATCATAATACTCAGATGACTAGACCAGATGATTTCTAAAACAAGAAGATTTATAATAGATATTTAATCACTGTAGTTTGTACATTTTAAAAAGTAGCTAAGAAGAGCATTATGTCAACTTAGACAACATTGAGTAGCATTGAACACAAGCCGTTCTTTATACAACTCCTCCTAAAATTTCGCACTTTATTAAAAATTTAATTTGATTTAACAAAACAGATCCACAGACTCTTTTTTTTTTTTTTTTTTTTACTTGTATTTCTCTCATGCTAATGATATGAAAAGTTTTCAAACTATATTCAAAACTATATTAAAATATTTACACATTAATTTATCAAATGTTAAAATATACATAAAAACAAGGAAGGGAGAGAAAGAAAAAGCTACATACCTGTCTGACTATAGACTTAATGAATTCTTTTCGATAGCCAAGGTCAAAATTTGGATACGTCTCGAATACCTAAAATATAAAATTAAATCACCAAAGAAAACTCTTAACTTCAAGGAAGTAAATTTCCATGATATAAATCTAAAAAAAAAAAATACAATTTAGTTATTACAGAATAACATTAACTTTGACTGATAAAGACTTTAAATTAAACTGTTCATTTCATGTATGAAAATCAAAAATGAAATGAATTTTTTTATATATATAACCACAATTTAACTAAAAATTAAAGTTAACTAAAAATAAATAAAATCTTGGGATTATTTTACTGCATACTTTTTGTTATCAAAATCTTTTAGCAATGTCCACTTTTTAATACTATTTTTCAACGCAAGTATTTTACACTGCCACAAATTAATTAAACATTGCTTCTTTTTTTTTTTTTTTTTTTTTTTTTTTTTTTTTTTCCCAAGGTTCTTAGATGCTTAGCTTACATTTGACATAACATTTAGCCTTCTGAATCCTATCTGAAATTCCACTTTCAATGGTAAATTATATAATAAAAATTAAATTTTATTTTCCCTCATGATTATGTTCAAATTTCTGCATCTGAAAATTTCAGCATGCTTCATTTAATTTAGCTGCATTAACAAAATCTCAGCAGTTTTTGTGTGGATTCAAGCCTACTTTTTATCTCCTTTATTGCATATAACTTGAAAAAGATAATCCTTACAAATTTCTTTGAAACAGGATATTGCTATCTTAAAATATTGGATAATACCTTGGACTAGAGCTTAGCTGAAAAATGGTCTTAGGTACAAATACTATTTGATTAAATCTAACTTTGAAACACATTTGTGGGTTGAACAGTGGCCTGGAATGAGGAAAAAGATCTAACTTCAAACACATAAATACAATGTTAAACTGGCCTTTTTGTTACATAAATAATTCACTGTCCTTCGAAAATACGAGTCTCCTTTAGATTTAATAATCATAATAGCTTTTCTGTACCAGACATATTGTGTTTGTATGGCACATATAACAGGCAAGAAGAGAACCATCAAACATGAAATTTCTGTTTTTCATCATGAAATTTCTTCTTTTTAAATATGCAGCTTATCTCACATCATTCAAAAATATAATCCAGTATCATTGATACAGTACACACCTTGTAGATTGTAGATTTGGTTTTAAAGCATATAATGATTTATTGAATGTAGGTTTAGGAAAAGCTGTAGACCAGTGATTCTCAGCCAGTGAGCCATTCACAGACTAGCAAAATAACCCATTTTTAATTACACAAATATTCTTTTAGTCATAGACATAACAAAACTTATCATAAATGTTTTTAAAAGGAGTAACAGAAATGAGTATTGTATTTAATAGGAAATAAAACTAAGTTCCTATAAAAAGATAATAGTATCTCATTAATTCTTTTAGAGTTGATAGATTTATTAGCATTTCTACACTTTACGTCACCACGATTTCCGGGCTCTTTTTCGATTAGAATAATTTTTTCCCCTTGATTTGCAGTTTCTAACAGCAGGTATTTTGTCTTCTTGTTGTTTTGTATTCATTACTTTTCTAACCCATTTGAAAATATCATAGTTTGTTTTTGAAGAACTCATAATATATTGTGCATTTAAATATTTGTAAAAAAATAATAAGACTATATTTTTCAAAATGAAAAAATGGCTAGGATTGACTAAACGGAAAAGTGAGGATTCACAGGTGATGGATCCACGACAAAAAATACTAACATTACGAAACTTAAAAAGAAAAGAAAAATTGTTTATAGAATCAGCATAATTTGTTGTTATTGCATTTTTTTATGTATATCAGTTATTCCATTGCTCTCCAATATGCAATTCTGTTTTATTATGAATAAGTACATATTGAATGTAATGAAATTTCATAACTATGTTTTGGAAAAACTTTAGATTGGTAACAACCCTCAGTTTTTACAACCTGTGAAAATTTGAGACAATATCAAGACAGCTTTTTCAAGAATTTTATACAAAAGCTTTTTTATATTTTCAAGAACTTTGAATTTTCATTCATATCACTTTGCTTTCATATTTCTAAAATTAATTTTTACATGATTTTTTACATTCTTAATTTAAAATTACATTTTTATACATCTAGATATGAGAAAGTTTTAAAACCAAATGTATGGCATAGAGAAAAGGCAAGACTGTCTTCCTGAAGCCCTTCATTTGCTTTCTCGTACTAACTGTACATATTGCATAATATTTCTTTGCTTATGCTCTAATGCTTTTGCAAAAAGGCTTTTCCGTTGCCAAGCCATTTTTCTCTTTGAAAGGCGGGAATATGTAAGATACAAAATATGTAAAATCAAAATTAACCATATAAGTCTTCCATCTCTATTCCAAAAATCTTAACTTTTCTGGATTGTTTCATTTCTAGATCAAACTATTTTGCATGACTTGCATAATGCTGATGACACAGCTTACTCGGAACCTGAACTCAAAATTTTAAGAACTGAAACCTTTCTAATCTAAACCAATACCTTTCTCTTAACGCACTGCTTACTGGATAAATGTACACTTTTAGCTTCACCTTCTGTGCTGCTTGGATGCAATATCACTGTGCTCTCTTCCTATCACAACAGTATTAAAAATGTAACTGTTCTGCAAATAGGCATGGCTAAAATGTCAAGTGAATTGTGGCCAAATGTCAATTTAAACAAAAAAATGGAATTTAACCTGCCTTGACTGCCAAGTTTCTTAGTCATTATGAATTCAACATTTTAAGATTCTACGCAATCGGAATTCTTCCTTTTCAATATGGATCTACATTCTATGCTAAACAACATTGCTACATTTCTACATCTCAGTGTTCCTATGTCAGTACTTTTAAGTTTGTTTTTATCACATATATATGTAATAGAAACAAACTTAGAAGTAATAAACAGCAGGAATTTTGATGGCATAGAGATGTTGATCCATAATGATGCAGACGGTTGAATCCATAATGAACAGCGATAATTTTGATGCTATAGAATGTTGAAATTCTGATTCACAATGAATAGGAAACTGGCAGCCGAGACAGATAAAATCTTTTATTTTATTTCAGTGAACATGTAGTGGCTGCAAAGAACTTGGCATATTATTTGTGCCTATTTCAAGAGGTTTACATTTTTGACAACTTTGCAGTAAGAAGGAAAAAGCAAACACCAGTCCAGCTAGGTGGAAGAGTAGCGAGTGCATTTTGTTCAGGATGAAATCTTAATTTAAACTGAGTTAGTTTTGGTTCTCAATGCATTTAATGCTGCTGTAAAATTATTATTTGCTGTTTGAGTTTTAGTTCCATTTACATCATCAGAATTATGTATGAGTCATATGACATGGATTAATCTCGAAATAATGCAGTGCAGAGAGAGATTACTATTTTTAGAATACAGAAGGGAAATTAATTTATGCTGTTAATTTAAATTTTATCTTTTGTATAGTCGTTATTTTTCTTACATATATATATCACTAAACTAATTAAAATTTGTGAATAAACAATTGTTACCTATAAACAAATTCAAAAATAGCAAATATTGTTGAAAAATACAGTTAAGAGTATTTTCATTCAGGTTCTAAAGAATTTATTAATACACATACTACTAAAGCACACTGCTTAACTTGTGGGAAGCAAGGCAAACTGTGAAGCTCATAACCACAAAGAATGCTTATTCAAAACAAAACATAAAAATCTTTATTCAGGTTACCAAACTTGGCCAGCTTTTAAACAGTACAGTATTTAACACTATTAAGTATTTTAGGTTTGTTTTACTAATGTTATGAATGCTCATATAACTATACCATCTACAAGAAACAATTAAAATTTTTGAATGAGAAGCTATTATTAAAAATTAGGAAAACTGCCTTGTTCTGTTTTTCATTTATTCTGTAATAATAATCGGAGTTGATTTCACTATAATTATGAAGGATATGAAAATTTATACTAAACAAACTTCATATAACCTTGATTTTAAATAAGAATAATTCAATTTATCTTTCTCTGTACATCAGCTAAGAATGTAGTGAATGTATAAATAATTTGTAAAAAAGTTGGTATTTTCTGATTAAAAAAATCCCATCCCACCATAAAATCATGAACTCATTGCCAACTCTAAAGAGTATCCATAAATTCATTAGTGATTAAATTTTCTGCCAATACATAACTCATACAGTGACTGTAAAGCAACAGCCATTTCCAAAATAACTCAAAACTATAAATTTCATACAAGAGCAACTAACAATTAAATTTTAAAAAGCAAGAAATATCAATAACAAAACACGTTTTTCAAGAAATCATTTGCGCTGTTATTCTCACCAAGTACATAACAATATCAGTATTGCACACTGGACAAAACAGAAATGTCCTATGTGTATACTTGGGTTACCACATGTTGCCAAAAAGTATTCATAAATACTTGGCAACATTGTAGATTGCTACAAAACTGTTTTGGTAGCATACTGCGTGAATATTTTTTGATGGGAGTGTGAATAATAAGAAAGCACTAAAAGATTTAAGACTAATTATATCATCTACATTTCATATATTTTAAATATTATACACACAAAAGAAAAAATTCTACACGTACTTTCCGTATAACATGTTTCATGGTAATTTCTTCAAGTTTAGATTCTTTGACGATTTTTGTAACAAGAACTCTCAACTGGTCATCCTAATGATGAGGGGGAAAAAAAAAAAAACCCACAGCTTAAAATATAACAAATGATTGTTAACACAAATAATGTTAATGAACTTTCAACACTTTTACATTTAAAAAAACAACTAATATTCTGCAAGACCACATTAAATAGCTTCAACAACACAACTGAAATTCTTGTATATTGCATTACTGCATTTATACAAGGTAACCAAAAACATTCTTGCCATTTCTGATATAACATTGTAAAACTGAACCACAACATAAAAATAGTCATCAAACCTGGCGATGAAGTGGTATTAGGATGGGAGCCTGGACACTGACGAAGAGTCTAACAGCACATTTCATCACTACTTCAAACATGACTCATACAGTGACTGATTGAAATGGATACGTCAAAGGTGGTCTTCTGAAGTTGTTTGCTGTATGATTTTAAAGTGGGCTGGTCAGCAGCAAAATCAAGTCGGCGAACTTGCCAGGCCTTTGCAGATGATGCCATTAACGAATGAACCGCTAGGCAATGGTTCAAGAAGTTCAGGTCAGGGGATATGTCTCTTAGTGATGCACCAGTAATCCGCCACAAGTGCTGGATAATGAGGCCCTGAGAGCAGGCATAGAGACTGACAGTAGGCAAACATGTGGTGAGCTTGGTGCACATTTCCAGGCATCTGATGAAACGATCAGACTCCATTCGAACCACATAGGAAAGGCATACAAGCTGAGCAAGTGGGTACCCAACTGACTGCCGATGCAAACAAGCAATAGCATGTCGCTGCCTGTTTGTCACTGCTTACTCGGCATCACAATGTATCCATATTTGATCGATTACTCACCAGTGATGAAAAGGGGCGGTCCAGTAAGACACACCAGGTGTTCCAGACATTGGTTGTCACCACGAGACCCTGTGCTTCCCACTGCAAGACCTTCTCTCCACCTACGAAAGATCATGCTCTGTATGTGGTACACTAGTCACCAAGTGGTGTACAATGAGCTCCTGCCAGTGGGCCAAACCATCATGGCAGGCCTGTAATCGCAGCAGTTGGAACGTGTGCATCAGGCACTGATGCATAAAGAGCCAGCATTGGTCAATCGTAAGGGTATACTCCTCTTCCACGACAATGCGAGGCCACATGTGGCTCAGGAAGACACCATCCAGCGACTGGGCTGGGAGACACTACCACATCCTCCATACTCCCAGACCTCGTGCCTACAGACTACCACCTTTTTTATTCTCTAGAAAACCATCTTCGTGGCAAATCCTTCAGCAACTGACCAGACCTCGAAAAGATCCTCACAGACGTCTTTGTGTCCAAGACTCCCGAGTTTTACCGCGATGGCATTGCACAGCTAGCCACTCACTGGCAAAAGGCACTGGATGCCGATGGTGAATACTTGAGGATTAGCAACGATTATTATTTGTTTTATAACTTTTTTTTTCTTACTGTCCAAAATGGGAAGAACTTTTTTTGGTTACCCTGATATTCACAGGATTAAACTCATTTAATATAATTATGAAGAGATTTATTATTTTTTCATCCATTATTTACACCTATCATTCATCTCAGAAACACAGTTGATTATACATTATTTCAAAATTTTAAGGGGACGATTATGTTTATATGAACTGCAGTGATTAATACAGTAAACACAGTTCTAATTATGCAGTAGAATATGCTCAGATGTTTTTGTGCCTGCACCAATATTAAGTTCTGATTGGATATGAGATAACATTATAATTTTACAACGTTCCTGTTTTCTATATATGTAGAGTTTGTTAACTTAATATTCTTATTCATAAATCTTTATATGTTGGTTTTCAAGTGTTATTCAAATGGCACCTCATTATTTACTGCAGTCAAACTTTGTTTATGAATAAACAAAATTACTAAGACTCAGAGGCATTTGAATTAAAGTGTTTTACGCTTTATAATATTCATGTTTTAAAATAAAGGGGAAACTCTGCAAAAACTGCAGATAAAAATGTTAAAAGATAAACTTGTAATAAGTTTAGCACTTATAATTACATTACTTTTACCTCTCTGTTACCAGAGAAGATTATTGTTTTGCAATGCTTAATACTTTCTTTGCTTCTGATTATAAATATATTTAAAAAATACAACTTACATTAGGATGGCCTATCATTTTTGACAGAGGCTGATCATCTTCATCATCACTTCCAAAATATGATACACGAGCAGGAATAATAGTTACTAGAAATATATTAAGAAAAATTAAATTTAATAAAAGCAACAAAAACAAAATTTTTCCTTATTCATAAATATAATTCTAAAAAAGGAAATGAATATGAAGGTACGTTTCAATTTTACCTTCTTTTTTAACTTTGGATAATGGCTCATCAGTTTCAGGAGGATGTTCTACTTTTACATTGTCTTGGGGAATTGGTGTGATTTCAATAGAAGTAGACTAATAAAAAATTTAATCTTTAAGAAATGAGCTAAAAATCTGAAACACCATTAATGCAAGAATTCAGTAAAACTTAGGATACTATTGGGTTGGCAAATAAGTGATTGCAGATTTTAAATAAGATGGAAAATTCAAAATTTTTACTTAAAAATATAACTTTATTAAATTAGCCATTGCTTACTTTTGTTGATGACCTTTTGCCATCTTTCAGACAGTATCATAATTCCATGTTCATAAAATTTCTGATTTTTGTCAGCAAAAAGCTGGATTAAATGAGATTTTACATCATCAGCATCATTAATAATTTTAAATTTAAGGAGTTCTGTGTGGAACCAATAATTTTACATTTAAGGAGTCCAGTAAATGAAAATCTGAAGGTGCAAGGTAAAGGCTATATGGTGGAAGTAACAACATATACCACCTTAGCTCTAATAATTTCTTGAAGTAACCAAAGATGTGTGGGGCTTTGGATTACCACACTGGAAAAAAAACATCATAGGTTTTTTTTTTGGTAAAAATTCAGAGGGCAGAATTCCTTTATAAACCCACCAAACTGATGGGGAGGAATTTTTTTTTTGGTGAATCTCAGCTTTTAAAAGTTCACTGGGCTAGTGCTGCTACACCCATGATTCCACAATATTAACGTTGAAAAACTATTCACTTTTCATCGTCAGAAATCAATCATTTTCGTTGCCTTTCAAAAGTGAATTGCAGGTGTTAATTCATTGTGGCAAATAAATTTCCTTAAGCTGATGAAAGATCCACAAATTAAGTTTCCTAACACAGAAATGCTGTTTATATGTTGAATGTTTGAATGTTTATATGCACATATATATCACTAGTTGTTCTATGACAATTTGAATCGATAATGGGCTTGATATGGTCCTCATCAACATTAACTGGATAGTTGCACCTTTTTGATTGAAAAATCACTGAAACGAAATTTAGCAAACTAATTTTGACACTGTCTTTCTTTCAAGGCTTCATTCCCATATACCACACATGCTTGTAATGAACTCTACTCTTTTCAGAAATAATAAAATAAAATATGTCTGAAATGCGTGCTTTGTTCTTCCATTTTTAAATTGAGATAAAAATGAAACCAAATAACTAATCGAAACAATTTTCTTATTAAATTAAAGATGGAAGTCCAAACAATAAGAAAACAATATAGGTTAGGTACTTTGAATACACTGACAGAACATAAGAATGTGCTAAAATCATGTCTCAACAAAATCCACAATCACTTAGCTGCCAACCCAATACATGAAACATGTCAAAATATCCACAAGACTATCTTTGAGACATAGTAAACATCATAAAACGTAAGAGCTGTTAATAAACCGGCTCACATTTAAAATAGATGTGTGCAAAATTCTAAATATTTTTTAATTGGGGGGGAAAAAAAGGAGAATACACACACACAAAAAAAGTACCTATGAATTATATAACCTGTGTAAATCCTCTTTCTTAGAAGGGAGGGAAAAAACTTGTGACACCATTTTCATTGTGATAATTTAGTTTATTTTAAACTTAAAGTTGGTTTTTCAGTTTTCATCTTTTCTACTATTACTGACCGAGTCATGCAGCTCATTCCCTCCAGATGGTTATGTAAATTTTTGAGACAAATGTAGGAGTATAAATAGATTAATTGGAACCTGAGAGTTGTCTGAGCCAGTCTGAAGTTGGTTGCTACTTGAAGTACTTGAATGTCAGTCCGAGGCTGAGCCTAGGTGTGTCAAAGCAAGCTGGAGGATGAAGCCATAAGAAATTAGCATCTATTGCTTACTGATGTTTAAATCCTGACCGGTGTAGGTGATTCCAAAGAAGTCCAGTCCAAAACAATAAGCTACAGTTGAAAGCTATGTTGAAAATAGAACTGTGGTTCTTCTTAGAGTATTTGTGGTTCTTCTTAGAGAACTGTGAATTTTAGCATAGTCAAGTAGACCGTTATCTGTATTTTTTATATCAACTTTCAAGTAGAAATTCATTAAAGTTAAATATTATTGAGTTCTTTGTCTGTATGAATCTAGAAACAGCATTTCCATCATGATAATTTCTGTAAGGAAAATCAGTGGTACCTAATAATTAGAATCCATAGGGTTAGCTGTAGGGATTACAGTAACCTAAATACTCTTAAATCTAACAGTAAGGTGAAATATTATCCACAGCATTCAAAATTTGGAAAATGATGTTCTGCAATGATCATAAAAAATGGTAGTCTATAATGAAAGGATAAAAAAATACACTAAGTGGGTAATGCTTTTAAACCAACATGAAGTAAATATTTCTTTGCAACTGATCAATGCTAATCACTTAAAAGTCAGTTCTCTTAGTGTATCCAGCTGTTGGCAGTAAAGGTCAGTTATTATTTTTGGTTTCACTTGAAGCACCTCTGAGTAAAACATTTCCCTGACATCTCATCATACACTAAAGAAACATTTTTAGGATGAGGTAATCCATTTAAGATTGATGCTACAGACTCTGGCAACTCAGGTCACGATCCTTCAACACTTGAAATTACAGTGCTCATTTCTTACCTCCTGTTAAATTTTTTTTCAAAAATTGGTTCACTTGTATAACAAAACAAAAAAGAAATATTACAGATATCAACTTTTTCACTCACAGCCTTGCAGAAAGCTACTGTGAAACTCATCAACTAAAAGTTATAACAAACCTAAAAACTTGTATCCATCTTTCAATTGTTATTCTATATATTAATGACGTTTCTGTCAGCTTGTGAACACTTTAGTTTGGATCATTATAGCTTTTACCAGGATCTCTTCAAAAATGATTCACAGACATGCTGATTTTGACACTCATTCCAGTTCTCATTCTAAAACTTCTGAAGCACAACTCTGAACTGCATACACAGTGACAATAGCTACAGAAAGTTATAACTGCAGTACCATCTTTATTAAACTAGTTTAGTAAGCAATGCCTTATTGCGTGTAATTTTAAACTATAAACTGCATGAAATACTTAGACAAACTTGATGCTTTTATGACATCTCATGTTTTCATACATTATGATCAAGGATTCTGGCCATTGCAGCATCATCTTTGACATAAGTCATCCTACCATAATTTTCATCTAAAAAATGAGTAAAACTTTTGCATACACCCAATATTACATAAATTACAATGCAACATTTACTATCTGCTTTATATATATATTTAAGTAAATGATTATGCAGTGAAACCTAACTATTTGGTCACAGCTAATTAGAAAGATCATCTAACTGAAACATATTAAAATTTTAGAAAAATTTATGCAAATCAGAGATCTGCAAAAGGCATCACTTACAACACTTAAATCATCAAAATCCTGCTTATAACATCTAAAATGTGAATACAATTACACAGCTTTCTTTCATAAGATTTTACTCACACCATTGTATTGTTCCAAGAATTCGCCCTTGGACATAGACATCTTTCCTACTGAACTGTTTTTGACAAGCAAAACAAGATAAGCAAAGCCAGATGATAGATTTAGAACTAATAATGGATATGTATGATATAACAACAATACATGTATCACTGCCGTTTCATGTAAATCAGATTAATCTCAAATAAGCCCAGCTATTTTTGTAAAAGAGTATATAACTTAATTGCTATTCACCTGCCTTTCCCCACATTTTGGATCTAAAGGAAAAAAAAAAAGAGAGAGAGAGAGACAGAGAGAGAAATTTGAATTTGAGACTTGTTTTCTGTGAAACAACATGCTGTGGAGTATGTATTTTCATTGATATAGGATCCTAGCCAATAAGTAAAATGTGCATTAATAGGCATGATATGTGGTTTAATTTGAAAAGTGGTAAATAATGGTCATGCAACATGAAAAATTAAGCTAAGTGATTTAAGTTTTTCTCTTAACTTGTATCTCTTGCATATCAAACTAAATAAAAAGAGATCTGTTCCTTCAAATTTGTCCTGGAATGGTTTGCACAAGTTAAAATGTTTTACTTTCATATGTTATAAACCTATGAATATACATCAGGTTTTATAACTGAAATGCATTTTGTTTTCAAAACCCAAACAATTTTAAATGTAGGTTTTTGATAATAAATGAGATGACTTTTTATAATTTTAGATCAGAAATTTCTCCTATTCATTTGGCCTTTCTACTGCAAATTGCATTTTTTAAATTCATAGTAAGAAAATACTGAATTCACAGAATTTTCAAGTATCTGGTGATTTGTGATCTTTTTAGATAGTCAAGCTTTTATCATATTAACATATTTACATTAATATAATAAAATACACTTACTACTTATTACTACTTGATTATAATGTGGGGATTACTATTTTATTTAATTAACACACACACTCTCCTTAAGGAGTCTTCTGATATCATAGAATTCATACACAAATATTTTTACATTAATTAAATTATTTTAAAAAAATTTTCAAGTAAAAAAGATACCTGCCAAAATTACAAAATGTATGTGATAGGTAAGTACACACAAATCTATCTGTGAAAAAAGTAAGAATTTCACCATTAATGACTGAACTGCTGAACATAATGTTTTTTTTAAAAAAATTTACATTTGAATTTTCTTAAAATTTACACTTTCATACTGTATTTTAAATACCTTAATTCAATTAATATTTACTTTACTTTCAAAAAATAAATAAATTAAAAAATTAAATTAAAAATTAAAACTTTCAGCAGTCAATGCTTAAATTAGTGCTGATATTAATGAGGAAATAATTTAGTACATACAAGAGAAGCTTTAACTATTTCAATCTCTGGCTGCTCTTCTTCAGTTATTGTCACAGTAGAACAACTTACAGCTATAATTCATAAATAATCATTACAAAATGAATGATATATAAAATAAAACATGAAATTAAATCTTAAAATATTTTCAGTTCTACATATGTATTTGAAAAGATTCATATAACAATTACACATCTTACTAAACTAAATTCATTTTAACAAAGTTAGTTTACACCCCCAATGTAAAATACTTTCAGAAAATTATAACATCACATATTTCAAATATTCATATTGTATTCTGAATAATTATACTACATTTTACAATACATGTAAGATATATTAATATGCCTTTTAGGGTGATTAAAACAGAATTTATACTTCTAAGGTAAAGCACATATATTAATTTCAGGATTCTGAATTTCAGTTGTGACTACAGAATGGCAAAGACTTTAACCTTGAAATAATATTTCAATTCATAGCTTTAAAAGAAGTTATGTAATGCACAATAATTTCATTATTCAGATACAGAAATATGATTATTTTTTTAAACAAATTGTTGCCATTATGATGTTAAAGTGGTAAGACAAAGAAAAGCTGATAATTGTTACAAAGAAAATTCATTTAAGTAAAAGAAAAGTATGCTATAATTTTCTAGCCACAAATATATTTAGAAATTAATCACTTGTATAAACCATTGTATGTATTTACTTACTTTTAATAAAAAATTGGTATTTTTATATGAACATAACAATATGATACTAATTCTAATAATTATGTCAACAAAATGCAAATAAATAAAAAATAATCGGATAAACTGATGGCACACTGTATCTCTGATTTATCATCTAATAAGTTACAGTAATAAAGATTTTGAGAAATTCTTCTGAAGCTATAATAAGAATAATTTTATTGTCCAAAAAAGTCTGCCATTTTTTATGATAAATATACAAAAAATTTTTTAAAAAAGTTCATTGGGTCATATAAGCACCATTTTGTTCTTTGTTTTTGTTCTTTATATCTATCTACCTATCCATATACTGACTTTAATTTTACAATTTTACAGAATAATCTTCACAGAGCTCTTTAGTCAAGATTTTTTTAATTTTTCACTTGTTAAGCAATTACAAAACTGCTAAAGAAATATGAACCAGAAATTTCATTTTTTTCTCAAGAAAGAATTTTTGAGAAGAAATGTTAAACATAAATCTTGCAGATAAGTTTTCAGTTTCTGTATTCCTTTATACTTGCGTTATATTATATTGAGAACCTAATGCAGACATATTATATTTAAATTAACATCTAAATTTCCAATGAATTACCATAGAATATTCAATTATACTACATAAAATCATATTCTAATATGAAAAGAAGTCCACAATATAATAATGATAATAATAAAAAAATTAGAGAATGAAGAATGAGAAATAATGATTAAAATGGTTAAAAATCACATGCTTCCTCTGGTAAATACCAAATTTTAGAACATACCTGCATTAGAAGTTGGTGCAGTAGCTTCTTTATCACTTGAAATATTTCGGATTTCAGAAATAACGATTTCAGGTATAATTTCCCTAAGCTGTAAATGAATATAATAATTAAAAAATATACAAGAAAACAAGATTATGATTCAGCATTTCACCTACTCAGAAAATTTTTATAGAATAATAGAAAACATAGTATGCACAACTAAGCATAGTTATTTTCAGAAACCTTGCAAACTCACAAAGAAAAACAAATATAGAGATAGATTTATACAGATAAATAATTATAAAATTCTCAGTTTTATTATATACTAGCAGCTATGCTACCAGCCTTCGTCTGGCTTTTAAATGTACTGGAAAGATGCCTGAAGGGAATACCAAACATTAAATTTAAAAGCTGCACAGAATTTTACTCTGCAAAACAACTTCAGGGAAAATATATATATATATATATGTCATAATAAAAGCAAAGGAAAAACGGAACACTGTAGATGCGTAGTTATCCTATATTGAAGAGGAAGTAATCCGATTGCGTCGTAAGCTAATGTGTTGACTTCGTAAATAAAACTTGGCAGTAGAAGCGATTTTAATTCCATTTTTATTTCCGATTGATATTTGTGGCCACAATCACCTTGGCACTCTAGTTATGCCTATTCAAGAACATTACATTTTTGATATAATTGAGAAGGAAAGCAAGCCAGCGAAATTACATCTTAGCAGAGTAGAGGGCAAAAGCTGAAGTGCGTAGTTATGCAAGATGGAAGCACGCGAAAAGTTTTGGTTTACAATTCGGTGATTGGTCGTCAAGAGGCATCTGGTATTAACGGTTACGTAAGATTGCATGATTAATTTGAATGACGCAATGCAGATAAGTTATTACGATTTTAGAATAGAGAGGAAGAATTTATGTTTATAGTTATATTATAATTCTGATTCATACATTTTTTATCTTACATATTTCCCCCCTTCAAAAAGAAAAAGGCGTAGCGACAGAGAAGCCTTTTTAAAGAGAGAGTTAAAGCACTAGCAAATAAAAAAGAAAAACATAAATCATAAAATTTTGATTCTATAAAAGTATAACTTATAAATATAAATTTTTTTTAAATAAATTTTTAATTTTTAGAGTCCTATTGCATTTTTCAGCATTTCAGTCCAAAAGTCTTTTTGTTTGAGAGTTCACATAATCATAATTCTTCAGGGAAGGTTCTTGATATCACAGAATATCACAAAATAAACTTTTACATAATCATTACTTATAATTTAATGTAATGCACATAAATATTTATGATACTTATTTCTATACTGATAAATTATAATTTAACATCATAAATAATAGTATTAAGATTTTCAGAATTTATGGTTTCACCGTTATCATCTTTCATTTACAATTCCTGATTTTACCAAACTGGAAGCCTCGCAATACTTCTAAACAAACATATCCATCAATAGGGCTGTCCTCTTGAGCTAACCAGTGTGTTCTCTGCACTGGTGGCCCAGGGTGCCTAGACAGTTACTTGAAAAGGCCACCGTTCCTTGCATTAAGGTAACTGGCCTTTGAGAACTGCACTAATACATTCCATAATAAAAAAATATAATAATAATATAAAAAAATTACAAACACTCATAAAATGAGAGCCTCCAACATTATCTTGCATGAAGAGGGTAAAAGGAAAAACTGGTACAGAGGTAATTACAGGCTTCTGTTGAAGGAACCAGTACACCCTCTTCATACTATACTTAACACACAATAACCCACAAATTTTAACATGCATTTACCATAATTTCATATTACTTATCTGTACTAATTTCACTTATTTTTAACATCTTTATTTTTAGAATAATTATAAAATTCGTATTCAAAATTCTCAAAAAAATTTCAAAAACATAAAAACTTATCTTAATATCCTTCCCTATGAATAATTTAAATAGCTTAAAATTCGTTACTTTAATTAATGCTCACACATAATTATGAAAAATTAGAAAAATCAATGAACAAGAATTTCAGATTTTCCCAAACAAATTGCAGAAATTTTAACCACAGTTGAAATGAAAACTATAGAATCCGCAGCACATTAAATAATTTAGTTCCTGAGCTAGATTCACACGAATAGAATAATTTTTGAGCTGTTGAAAAAGCGGAAGTGCAAATAATTTTCTGTCGCACATACTTGCAAACACTAACTCGAATCGACCTTGAACCCGCTGTAATGCTTAATTCCTAAACAGTAATTCACTGATGATTTAAAGCACTTTTTTTCTAAATATTGTAGAGATCAGCAAAGCAAATTCAATATTCCTTTTCACTAGGCATTCGAACTTCTCAATTTATCGAGAGATTACTTTCAATCTGTGAACACTATGCATGATTTTTTTTTTTTTTTTTTTTTTTTTTTTTTGAAACACCACAGCAGAAGAATGATCTGTTATTTTTTAAACACTGAAAAAACAAATTTGATGATTCACTTCTTTCACATTATCTTGGATTTATCACAAAACGATGATTTGAAGAGCTGAATTAAATTTTCCATTGAGGTTTCAGGCTGCAGGAAATTATCCTGCCCAAGAAATGTCAACTTTTCCCAATGTATTATTCTGAAAAATTTTTTGACCATTAGAGTTTCTAATGCATCAGGATCTGTTTTAGAAATAGTAAAAATCTATTTAAGAAGTACCATGTCAGAAGAATGATTAAACACTAAGCGTATATTATATATATGTCATAATAAAAGCACAGGAAATAACGGAGCACTGTAGATGCGTAGTTATCCTATATTGAAGAGGAAGTAATCCGATTGCGTCGTAAGCTAATGTGTTGACTTCGTAAATAAAACTTGGCAGTAGAAGCGATTTTAATTCCATTTTTATTTCCGATTGATATTTGTGGCCACAATCACCTTGGCACTCTAGTTATGCCTATTCAAGAACATTACATTTTTGATATAATTGAGAAGGAAAGCAAGCCAGCGAAATTACATCTTAGCAGAGTAGAGGGCAAAAGCTGAAGTGCGTAGTTATGCAAGATGGAAGCACGCGAAAAGTTTTGGTTTACAATTCGGTGATTGGTCGTCAAGAGGCATCTGGTATTAACGGTTACATAAGATCGCATGATTAATTTGAATGACGCAATGCAGATAAGTTATTACGATTTTAGAATAGAGAGGAAGAATTTATGTTTATAGTTATATTATAATTCTGATTCATACATTTTTTATCTTACATATATATATATACGTCATCCAAAAATAAGACGCTTAAAGTTAGCAGCCATTTTACTACATGTTTTCAGAGGGACAGCTTTACATCGCCAAGGTCAGTTTTTTGTTTCTTTTGTTACAACTTTTTCTTGGTCTTAGCAAGACCCACTGAGTTGTTCTTTTCTCAAATTTTTTTTTTTTAAATTTTATATTGATTATTAACTACAGGTTTTCTTACAGTTTTATAAAATCTACAATTTAAAAATTAAATTGTTAATCTTTAAGCTTGCAGGCCCAGCCCGAATGTATTTGTATTTTTAGGACTAATAGCTCATCGCTATTTATTTTCGTTTTGATTTTAATTTTAGACTAGATTTAGAAAGTTTGATTTTGATTTACATATTTTAACACCTTAATGTGTCTTTCTAAGCGGACGCGTCGGGAAATTGGAACAGAGAATTGAGACTATTAAAATTTCCAAGACACTTTGTCAAAAAATTTTTTAGCGTAAAAGTTTCAATTGTCTGTTTCGGCGAAACGCGTAATGGGGTTAGCTTGATTCGACGTTCAAACAATGAAATTTCCCTTGAAAAGCCTGTTTGGATATCGAATTGGGCTAATTTACCATTTTCCGCTTACTTTTTAACTTTTTCTGTTATTTAATTTTATTGTATTTATGTTTTACATGTCTAATGATTTGCTTTTCATGTGTATTGATTTTTGAAAACGTCTTTAACCTTTTGGAGCGGCAGCTCTTGGTAACTTTTAGGCGAGCTTTCTACAATTTTTATTTTTTACTTATTTTGCAGCATATTGCGCAAGATGTTTTCTTGACCAAAATTGTTTTTACTGCTTTGCTTGATAAATTATATATATATATATATATATCACGAATTAAAAAAAAAAGTATTACATATAAGAAAATTATACAATGAAATAAGCAATACCCCTTAATACAATTATTAATTACCCTAATAAATAAATTAACCAACTTCCAGTTGCCTTCTCTCAACAGTATCCAAGTATCTAAAAGAAACATTAAATTTAAAAACTGCTTAGAATTATCACCCTCATTTTTCGAAGTGGCAACAGTGCTGATTTTCAACAGTCAGCAGTGGAGTAAACAACTGAATGAAAAACTGTTGCCAAAACCATATTTCTAGAAGAATGACACTATTCAAAATGATGCGATAAAATCAAAAAGATAAAATTAAAAAAATCCGATTCAAATGTTGAAAAAAAATCGCTTCGAGGTGCACTGGCTCTTGTCTAGATGCACCTATATACGAAATTTCGTAGCCCTGAGTCTATTAGCTTACGTGCAGCACAAATGAAAGACACAAAGACTTTTTCTTTCATTAGATGTAGAGATTACTCTCAGTTTTATATTGCATTTTTTTTTATTTTTTACTGTTCTTATCAAACAGTTTCTACTCTGACTTTCTATCATACTATTTTGTCGTGCCAATAGCAACCTTCATCTCAACTCAATTTCAAGCAGTTAATAACGTAACAGTAAAATGGACTCTCTCAAACTTTACTCTTGGGAACCCTTAGTGCTTTCAAGAATGTTGTTGTGATAGTACCATTTTGAAATCACCTTTGGTTAGGGTAAAACCTACGTAAAGTTTACGATTTTGGACTATTAATACGTATAACAAGCCAAATGCCTTTCATTTGTATATTTCTTTCATTTCAATTGTAACTTAATTTTTATTTCTTTTTCTTCCTGTAATTTTGATTTATTTTTAAGTTATTATTCAGTATGAATACTATATTTTTTGTTTATTTTTTAAATCAATTATATTTAATTGTCTATCATCGCATCAGGGAATTATTTCTAATTTCTGAACTGCTTTAAGATATAAATTCAGATTTTATAAAATCGATTAAAAATTTTATAACTGGAATAGGGATTTTGTTCAGAAGTGCAAAATGATGAAACACAATCATGAATAGTTTATGGTTATATGGAGAGATTCCAATTTCCCTTTATAAGTCGGGATCTTCCTATGAAATCAACAATTATTCTCTTGTTTTATTTATTTAATTAAGCATTTTAGTTACCACTTCCACTTTAATTAATTACAAATTTTAATTTTCAATTTCTACAAAAGTACACATTTACTATCTAAATTTCACTTCACAGATAATTTTTGTCCTAGGAGATAATTTTTCATTTATATACTCTCTATTAAATAGAGATAGATATATAAGTACTTTTCTGCAAATGAGGCTCCAGTTGCCTGTGCTAAATGTGATAGCCCGTTTATATTGCCTCACAAATATTAGCTGTCCAATGAATGCAATGCCAAGGCTGTGTGCGATACAGAATTTGTTCTTTCCATGTATCAGAGAATTGCACAAATTCAGCACTGTGCACAAATTTAACATTTTATATATTGTATGATATATTATTTTTTCCCATGAAGCTTAATATATCATTAGGATTACTGCGAGTGTTGCTTTTGACAATACAGTTCAGAGATGGTACGAGCAGTTTAGCACAGAAGCTTCAGCCTTGAAGATGGTATCAGTTCTGGACAGCCATCCTAAATAAACAAGATCTTATTAAAAGAAGCTATTGCTTAAAACCCTAATTAATTCAGGAGCTATCAAACAGACTAAATATCCCCGTCAAAAAAAGTACATAACTTGAATAAGCTTGGGTATAAAAGCTGCTAAGATATATGGGTACCCATATTTTAACACAGCAGAATATGTTTATTCAAGTTTTGGCATGCAATTCCTTGCAGAAAACAAATAAAGAAGTTTTGTCTTTGAAGCAACTTATTACTGAAGAAAAGAGATAGTACATAATAATGTTACAATAAAAAGATTATGGAGTAGGACAAAAGAAACACCTTTCGTAACACTGACAGGGGCACTGCATCACAAAATAGTAATGCTTTGTGTAGTGGGACTAGGAAAGAAGGTGGGAAAGGAATTGTATACTATGAATTGTTGCCATCAAATCAGATGATAAATTCAGAAAACACTGTTTCCAAATGGCAATTTTAAAAGCAGAAATTGACGTAAAACACCCAAAATTAACCAACTGTCAAAGAGTTTCCTTCTATAGTAGCAATGCCTGTCCCACATTTCAATGAATGTCAGACAAAGACTTATTGAGTATTGCTGGGATGTTTTGTGTCATCTCCCCATGTTCACTAGAATTTACTGCCTCAGATTTCTATCTCTTCAGATCACTTCAAAATTCTCTGAACTGCATTCTTTGGAGACTCCCAACAGCACCTAGACCAACTTCTGTTTGAATAAACCTAAAGACTTTGTTTAAAAAAGGAAAAAAAAAAAAAAAAAGAATTTTCCAGCTGGAGGAGAAATGCAAAAAGTCATAAAACAAAATGGTGCTTATGTGATTCAGAGAAATTTTTTAAAGTTTTTTTACTGCTGTATTTTATGATTACCATTAAAAAAAACTACAGAACTTTCTAGATGAACCAATATTAAAGATAAATCTCTCTATTTTTCACTGACATACATTATGATATTTATTTCTCACAATGACCTTCTATAATATTATTCTCCATTCCACTACTTTCAATTATAATTTTTGGTCTCTATATTCCTTTTCCTACTATACTCCCTACATTTTAATTTCGGATTAAACTGGATGACTGGGATGGCCACATTGATATAATACACTCATGTCCATAAATTAAGGATAATTCGGAGTAATGCGGAAATCGAACTCTAAAGTAAATATATCACCTGTAAAATTACTACACACATCTTCAAGAATCATATGCAAACTTCAGGAAGTAACCAGATGACACCGATGGTACGTCACAATGACAAGAATGTAAGAAAGTGATATATAAGGAATGCAGGCAAAGAAGTAAAATTGTTCGCAGGCGCTTCATAAGCATTTCAGTGCAACAACCGAATAGTTATGAAAAAAAAGGACGCATTTGGATGATTTTTTACGTGGTAGAATCATCGGCCGTCTGGAATGTGGGCGTACCCAACTGGAAGTATCAGACGAACTTGGAATTGCCCAGAGTGTCATCTCCAGGCTTTGGCAACGATTCCAAGATGATGGTAATGTAAGTAGACGTTACAGCACAGGTCGCCCCAGAGTTACAATGCCGAATGAGGACCGGTATTTGGCAGTTACTGCCAAAACAAACAGGCGGAGTACAGCCTCAGACTTGTCTCGTCAGCTCTCTTCAGCCACTGGGTACGACAATTTCAAGGCAGACCGCGTACAGACGCTTAGGGCAGATTGGTCTATATGCTCGTAGACCTGTCAGATGCGTTCCAATTACTGCAACTCACAGTCGCCTGCGTTTAGCCTGGAGTAAAGAGCATGCATTGTGGACACCGCAACAGTGGGCCTGTGTGATGTTTTCCGACGAGTCCAAGTTTAGCTAGCAGTCTGATTCTCATCGGACTTTCATATGGAGAGCTCCAGGTACCCGTTACCACCAAGAAAACATCATTGAATGACACCATTACGATGGTGCAGGAGTGCTCGTTTGGGGTGGAATTATTCTGGGTTCCAGAACTGACCTGCATGTTCAAATTGGAACCATGACAAGCCAAATCTATCAGGACGTCATTCTGGAACAACATGTATGTTTGTTTCGGGGCGCTATGGGCGCACAATTTGTGTTTATGGATGACAACGCCCGTCCTCACCGTGAAAACATCATAAACGAATGCCTTCAATCGGAGGATATCACCCGTATGGACAGGTCAGCGTTCTCACTGGACTTGAATCCAGTAGAGCACGAGTGGGACATGCTTGACCGACGAGTTGCAGCCCGTCAACCTCCTCCTACATGTCTACCGGAACTTCGCAGAGCATTGCATTCCGAGTGGTGTAATATCCCCCAAGATCAGATCGATAATTTGATACTCAGCATGCCTAGGCACTGTACGGACTGTATTGCATCGTCTGGGAGACATACAATGTATTAACAATCATACCAACCATGTAATATTGGTTTTTTGTAAATAGGTTGTTTTTTTTTTTTTTTTTTTTTTTTTTTTTTTTTTTTTTTTTTGTAATTTGCTCCAGGGAGAAAAAAATCGCTAATTTTTTTTAATAATATCAAACATATAGCATCTTTGTTTGCTCTTTACCTTTTATTTAATAAATAAGCTTTACAAATAAGTCAAATTTGTTTTGCTTCTTAACTCTTCCTTTGCCTGATTTTGCATTATCCTTAATTTATGGACATGAGTGTATTTTCTTCTTGGAAAAGAAATTTCACATTTCAAGTTGGATAAAAGTGATCGTGACAGTTATGTACTTTTACATTTCAGGTCATTCTCATTTCAAAAAATGAATCAATAATTATTATCTTAATTTTTAGAATATTTATCTATTAAAATTGATCTTTATTTCCATAAGTGTGACATACAAGTCCAAGATCACTCTTAAACAAAGCTCACCCCTCGATTAAACGTCCTTTAATTGCTGATGAAACATGTAGTTTTTCCTACAATTTGACTTCTCATACACTGAGTACTATCATAATTTTTTAACTATTTCAGCAATAATCTGCATGTTATTATTGATATATATTTCTGTTACAATATTTATTTCAGAAGAAAAACATTTCTTTTAGTTTAAGTAATGTACTCTATAATACATTTCTGAGATTGTTTTATGGGATATTTTTTTTTTAAAGTCGATTAGAAAATACACCATTCTATAAAAACTACCATTCTCTCATGCAAATAATTTCTTACCGACTAATACAGCTTGCTATTTCAGCAAAAGTTTTATTATGTCTCAGAAGCATAACAACTTTTATCATCTTCTTTTGCAACTATCTTCAACTTTTACTTCACATGATTACAAATTTAGGAATTTACTCATGTTCTCATCCCCCCCCCTCCATATTAATGAATGTAAAGAGACAAAAAGCACACTATATCCTGATTTTGATGTTTAAATGCCAATGATGTTCATATCTGTTTTCAAACTATTTTGAACTTAAAAGCTTTATGCTATTTATTCCACTTTAAATTAAAGATATTTGCAGCTTTCTTAAAGCTACTACTTTTACCAAAGATCTACATTAATATCCTTTTTGGTTAGTGAAAGAAATTCTAAGAGGTTTTTTTCTTTTAAAAAAAATGCATAAATATGAAAACATTGTTCAAAATTTGTTTTATGCAGCAAATGAAGAAAAATGTGCCTGTAACTGTGAAAAAATATGCAACTTATTTTAACCAACAACAAAATGTTTGACAGAAAAATATGTCAGTCTATGCTGTCAAGCATCCTGCCATATTTCAAACTTTTAACATCAACCAGAGCAGACCTCAAATTTCGGCATTCAGGAAGACACAAAAGGAAATTTTAAACACATTGATTTAAAAACAAAGACCAAGATAATATATCATTTGACGATTTTCATTCTTTCATGTTTGGACTTAACACTTTCCATATCTCCCTCTATCTACCAAATCTCTCATGATCCTGGCATCATTCTCAATGCTAATATTTTAAAGCCTTCTGTACTGCTCCTCTCACCAATTATTTAAAATGAAATTATACTGTGCCTCCTTTACTGTTATTTATATCGGCTGTGTATATCTACCATTCTTGCTTTTAGTGTTAGAACTTTTTTTTTTTTTCTATTTTAAATATTCAAAATTCTTAAAAATATTTTCCCCATAAATTAATGGCAACTTCTCCTTACTTTATGCTACTACTACTTTACTTACGAAAAGGTTTTTCAAGAATATACAGTGTCTCACAAAAGTGATGGGACACTTGTGCTTTACAAAAGGAAACTGTAATAAAATAAATTAAAAGAACATGTAAACATTTTTTGTGGGTGTGTTTCATACTTAAATTTAGAAACAATTATTACATAACATACATTTTCTCATAATATTAAAATATTAATTTAATAAAAATACAATTGTTTAGAACGGAGCAAAAAATGGCTCACATAAGTGATGGGACACCATTAGATACTACTACGTACTACAATAAAAATATTTTTAGGGGTTTCTATTTTTACTCAAAAGCAATTGGCAATATTTATAAAATCGTCTGCAGTATTTCTCTCCGGTTTGTTTTGGAATTTTTGTGTTTTTTATCTCTGTGCAACCATGAATGCTAAACGAAAAGAAACTTTGCCCGATATTCGAAAATTAGTTATTAATTTGCATATTGAACATGGAAAATCTATTAGAGAAACTGCTGAAACAGGTAACTTGAGTTATTCAACAGTTTTCAATATCATTAAACAATATAAAAAGAATCATATGATTCAGGGTAAAAGAAGACCTGGCCGAACATCAAAGCTATCCAATGGAATAAAGCGAATTATAGTTCGAAATATTAAAAAAAAATCTAAGAATGAGTGCTCCTAAAGTTGCTGCTGATTTGCAAGCATTATATGGAGTAATTGTTAATTCTGAGACCATTAGAAGAGTAATTCGATCTGCTGGATATCACGGTAGAGAAGCCAGGAAAAAATTCTTCGTAAGTGAAAAGAATAGAAAACTCAAGACTGGCTTTCGCAAAATCCAACATAAATAAGAATTCTGATTACTGGAATGAAGTTATATTTGCTGATGAGAGTAAATTTAATATATTTGGTTCTGATGGTAGAATCTTGGTGTGGAGAAACCCAGGGAAGAATTTCACAAACAGAACTTGGTGCCAACAGTAAAACATGGTGAAGGAGGAGTTATGGTATGGGGGTGTATGTCGTCCGCTGGAGTTGGTAATCTTGTTTTTATTGACAGTATAATGGATCAGTACAAGTATATTGACATTTTAAATCAAAATTTGAAATCTTCAGCACGAAAATTGAACATTCATAACGATTTTAAATTCTACCAGGACAATGACCCCAAGCACACTGCTTTGAACGTTAGACTCTGGCTGCTGTATAGCTATCCTGAAATAATAAAAACACCCCTACAATCTCCACAATTAAATCCCATAGAGAATATTTGGCAAGAATTGAAATCAAGAATTCGCAAACACACCATTTCTTCAAAACAACAATTAAAATCGGTGCTTCAAGAAGAATGGGGTAAAACCATTCCAGAAATCACAAAAAAATTAGTCGAATCAATCCCAAGAAGATTAAATCATGTTTTAAAAGTAAAAGGATATCCAACAAAATATTAAAACCTTTTAAAAAGCAAAATTTTTGGATAAATATTTGATGGAAAAGTGAGACTGACATTTATAGTGAACCAATGGAAATTCGCAAAACGAAAACAATAGTCCTTCAGGGTCAAAGCCCCTTCGGACTAATAAATCAATAAAAAACTGAAGTATTATTTTACGTTTTTTTATAAAGACACAAAATAAACTAAATTTTCTTACTAAATTATCACAAATAAAAATATTCTATTTGCAATCTATTGCAATATTTTTTATGATTCTATTTTTTTTACATTTATTAAAAAAAATAAACAAAAAAAGTTTTCATATTTTTGTTTATTGATTAAGCAAAATATTTTATTTTTTTATTTTATTTGTTTTTTGTTTGTAAAAAAGCATTTTATTAAAAAAAATATTTTATTTTTTTGGTTTTAATGAAATTATTTTTCAATTTTTTTTAATACTGGTAGTTTGGTCTAGATTTCGAATCCGGCGAACGAGCTGGCAGCATAGGCGTTTTCGGGGTTTTCTCCAAGCGTATAGTATAAGTGTATACAAGCCAGTTTCCCTTAGAAATTCCTCCACGAAAGCATCCCTTTCCTTAGCCAGATAGACCCTTGCGTCCTTTGCCATAATCAAATAAAACAAAAACCAAACCATTTGCTTTAATGCACAACTATATTTTTTTTCAATAAAAAAGATAAATCTCATTTACGTGGGCTCTCATATTAAACGTATAAACTTGTTTTCGTTTTTACTGCACACAAATTAAATAAGAAATGATTTTTTTATTTAAGAAAATAATACGCATAATCTACTATTTCTATTCAGCCACAAAATATGTATAAAAAACTTCCAAAATGATAAAGGTTTTAATTAAATAGGCTAAACATAATTGTTTTAGCTGTCATAACATTCTTGGTTCTGTGTATGTATCTAACAATAAAATTGTGCGGCTGCTAACAATAATGGATTTTAAATCAAATCTGCCAAGCAGAAATTTAAATGAAATCCCTCTTATACATCCATTTCTATGCTATCTTTTTTATTGTTCCTTAAAATTCTGTTTATGTGTCATTACAATGCTTTACGACACACACTGCTTTTATTATATTGTACGAATATCTGTGAGGAAAAATTTCAGCATTTTATTTCATTTCTTGTAATAAGAATAAATTTTGTTAACTTTTCATCAGGCTTGTGCATTCAATCTGTTACAAAACCGTACGCAAGCAACAATGTGACGATTACTACGACAGCCCAATTTGATGTATATTCAGTACAATCAAAACGCCAAAATCGGTACAAAAAAATTTCCTAGAAATAACGTTGGCGGATGTGTTTTCAGTTGTTTTCATGTTTGTGTAAAATTTGATGGCTTTTGTGTGTATTTCCAAGATTCTCTTGCTTTTATGCGCCCGCATGTGCTATTTTGTGAAACAATCACGGTTTGCCGATCACTGATATAATGAATTAAAGGCAGCCTTCCTACGAGCTTTTATTAGTCTTGTAATTTGAAGGTACCAATATGATTCCTTAAAAAAATATCGGCAGTGAATTTTGCAAGAAATCCCGCTCTTAATTTGTTTGAACCATGGCGTACGAACAGACTGATATGCAGAGCACATGGGAAGAACGCCTTTGTGGAAGGGTAAATACTATAAAAAAAATCAATAAATTCTATTTTGCTTTTACATTACTGGCATAAGGATGTGTTTCTCTAACTTTTTCTTAAATGAGGACCACATTTATAAATTAGAATGTTCTCTGAACAATCTCATATCACCTCCGGAAGCATGTATGCTACTGCGAAAGCATGTATGCTACTGTTAATATAAATATACTTTATACTTACTGTTAATATAAATATACTTATATTGGTACTAGCGGAAGTTCCCGATGCCAGTTAAGTTACATTGAGAGTAATGTGTCTAACAACACAGAGAACGATACCGCTGTAATCCTTCTCTAATAACGATGCAAAAAATACGATTCATAGTCATACATTTTTCAGTCTGATGCGATATGGAACACACATAAAAAAATTTGAATGAAAAATAAACTAATTCTCTCTCATTATATCGGCAACAATGGCACGCAGTTTTTAATGATTTTTGTCTTTCTAATCAAATGGTCATCGAAGTTCAAGTTCCATCCAATATTTCATCTACAGTGTCTCAAAAAAGTGATGGGGCACTTGTGCTTTACAAAAGGAAACTTCAATAAAATAAATTTAAAAAACACGTAAACTTTTTTGTGGGTGTGTTTCATACTTAAATTTAGTAACAATTATTACATAACATACATTTTCTCAAAATATTAAAATATTAATTTAATAAAAATAAAATTGTTTAGAACGGAGCAGAAAATGGCTCACTTAAGAGATGGGACACTACGTACTATGCAACAAAAATCGTCTGAAGTAAGCAATAAAAATATCTTTTGGGGTATTTATTTTTACTCAAAAGCAATTGCCAATAATTTATAAAATCGTCTGCAGTATTTCTCTCCAGTTTGTTTTGGACTTTTTGTGTTTTTTAGCTCTGTGCAGCCATGAATGCTAAACGAAAAGAAACTTTGCCTGGAATTCGAAAATTAGTTATTAACTTGCATATTGAATGTGGAAAATCTATTAGAGAAACTACTGAAACAGTTAACTTCAGTCTTTCAACAGTTTTCAATATCATTAAATGATATAAAAAGAATCATATGATTCAGGATAAAAGAAGACCTGGCCGACCATCAAATCTATCCAATGGAATAAAGCGAATTATAGTTCGAAATATTAAAAAAAAATCTAAGAATGAGTGCTCCTAAAGTTGCAGCTAATTTAAAAGCATTATATGGAGTAATTGTTAATCCTGAGACTATTAGAAGAGTAATTTGATCTGCTGGATATCACGGTAGAGCAGCCATGAAAAAATTCTTCGTAAGTGAAAAGAATAGAAATCTCAGACTGGCTTTCGCAAAATCCAACATAAATAAGAATTCTGATTACGGGAATGAAGTTATATTTCCTGATGAGAGTAAATTTAATATATTTGGTTCTGACAGTAGAATCTTGGTGTGAAGAAAACCCAGGGAAGAATTTCGCAAGCAGAACTTGGTGTCAACAGTAAAACGTGGTGGAGGAGAAGTTATGGTATGGGGGTGTATATGTTGTCTGCTGGAGTTGGTAATCTTGTTTTTATTGACAGTATAATGGATCAGTACAAGTATATTGACATTTTAAATCAAAATTTGAAATCTTCAGCACGAAAATTGAACCTTCATAACGATTTTAAATTCTACCAGGACAATGACCCCAAGCACACTGCTTTGAACGTTAGACTCTGGCTGCTGTATAGCTATCCTGAAATAATAAAAACACCACCACAATCTCCAGACTTAAATCCCATAGAGAATATTTGGCAAGAATTGGAATCAAGAATTCGCAAACACACCATTTCTTCAAAAGAACAATTAAAATCGGTGCTTCAAGAAGAATGGGGTAAAATCACTCCAGAAATGACAAAAAAATTAGTCGAAACCATCCCAAGAAGATTAAATCATGTTTTAAAAGTAAAAGGATATCCAACAAAATATTAAAACCTTTTAAAAAGCAAAATTTTTGGATAAATATTTGATGGAAAAGTAAGTGTCCCATGACTTATGTGAGCCATTTTTTGCTCCATTCTAAACAATTGTATTTTTATTAAATTATTATTTTAATATTTTGAGAAAATGTATATTATGTAATAATTGTTACTAAATTTAAGTATGAAATACACCCACAAAAAATTTTTACATGTTTTTTAAATTAATTTTACTACAGTTTCCTTTTGTAAAGCACAAGTGTCCCATCACTTTTGTGAGACACTGTACAGATTTTGTAAAATGAAGTAAATCTGTACTGTTAATAAATCTTTCATCAATAAATCTTTCATCTGTACTGTTAATAAACTGATAGCAATTTTCTGCATTTTATTATTCTTATAATACGAGGGTTGGAACTTTAATAGTGGCAACACAGCTGAAAAACGCTACGCAACAAAACCAAAGAATATCGCGTATACCACACGTAAACTACAAACCTACCTTACCTCTCAGCAAAAAGACTCGTCCTGCCTACGTCACGCGCATTGGGAGTGACGCGAAGAACGGATCCTTGTATTAGCTCGCAGTCTAAAGTAAGTGTTGTCAGGATGTTTTCAAAACAAGAACAACGATGTTGGATAAAAATTGAATGTGCCAGAGGTCATACAGCACGACAGTGTCATCAAGGGCTTCAAGAGGCTTGCGGCGTATCTGCATTGCCTTACAGAACCGTAGCAAGATGGGTGAAAGCATTCAATGAAGGACGCCAAAACGTGGCAGACATGCTGCGGCCAGGTCGTCCGAGTGTCAGCGATGCAGACGTGCAAGCTGTTGCCGCACTAATGGACAGTGATTGCCGCCAAACGATTTGTCAGCTGGCCGGACAAACAGGATTAGCCCATACGACTGTGCTGCACATTCTGAAGGAATGCCTTCCCATGAGAAAAATTGCTTCACGATGGGTTCCACATCAATTGACGGAAATGCAGAAATGGCTACGATACGATGCTGCCCGAATCCAACTGGAGCGCTATGAGCACGAAGGAGATGCTTTTTTACACCGTATCATTACGCTGGATGAGACTTGGGCCCGATCGTACCAGCCAGAACTGAAACGGCAATCAAACGAATGGCATCATCACGGGTCACCACGACGTTCGAAATTTCGTCAGAACCCCAGCAATGTGAAAGTTATGGTGATTCTTGAGTACGACTCTGATGGTGTCATCCTAACGCTGTGGAAATTATTTTGATTAATTGATAGATGGCGCTAGCGTTGCATGTTAACACGACGCGACGTGCCTTCTGAATTTCGATAGACTCTCCACCGGCAGTTCGATAGATGGATGTTGATACTTCGCACACTATTTGATTAGGAACACTTCGGTTCCTATTTGATTTCGATTTTCGATTATGAAAGCATATAGATTTATTTGTCAACTGAACCACCATATTTTGATCTATGATCTGTAAATATTGCACATATTAAAAGTTACATTTAAAAAGTGATTGATGTCGATTTATAGATCTTAGAATATTTTGAAACAGCTGGTGCAAGAATTGGATTTAGCACGTTGCAAGTGTGCGAAGTCGGCAAAAAAGGTAAGGCTAAACTTTCTAATTTGTAGAGTAACTATGGCGGAAGAGTCTGTTGTTAAATTAAAATCGAAACGCAAAGTTATCAGGACCACAGTGTCCAAGATTCTAAAAAAAATCGAATCAGAGTTGAATAAAGAAGAAATTGATACAAGTACATTAGAAGAAAATTTAGATTAATTAATCACGAAATCAAAAGCTCTGAGTGAGTTAGATGCTCAGATAGAACGTGACTTGAAATCAGAGGCAGAAGAGTTTGAAACAGAAATTCTATCTTGTATCGAATACGAAGAGAAAATTCAGTTATGGCAATTCAGAGCAAATAAAAAATTGAAAGAATTGAATAAAGTAACAAATTCGGATAATGAAAACTAATTCTAAAATCGAAAGCAATAAATGTACACGTCTACCAAAATTAACCATCACTAAATTCTATGGAGATCACACCCAGTGGACAAGTTTTTGGAACTCTTTCAAGGTAGCAATCCATGATAATGAATCTTTAACAAAGATCAAAAAATTTAATTATTTAAAATCGTACTTATGCAGCAACGCTGCAAACGCGATAGAAGGTTTTTGCATTTCGGAACAAAATTACGATGAAGTTGTCGAAATACTTAAAAACAGGTTTGGCAGAAAAAATATAAACTCACACATGCAAAAACTCCTGAATCTTACCCCAGTAACCAAATCCAGTGACACTGTAAAACTTCGCAAACTTTGTGACACTATCGAAACTCAAATACGCAGCTTGAAATCATTAGAAGTCACACAGGATAAATACAGTTATATGTTGATTCCAGCCATAATGAAAACTCTGCCGTCTGATATAACCTTAGAATTCAATCATAAAACGGATTCGTCATCCTTTTTTAATGTTGACGAATTATTGCAGTTTGTTCGTTTAGAATTGGAAAGTCACGAGAGAAGCCATCTTTTGCTCTCCACTCATAAATCAGAAAGCACTTCCTGTGTTTATAAAGAGAAGGATGGGAAGGGGAGTATCGTTCATTCCACTTACCAGCTCTTGGCCCCGGTTAAAGAAAACAAAAATACTAATTGCTGTCTGTTTTGTAATACATCCAAACATGTTACTGAAGACTGTGAATCACTGACAGTTGATGAGAAGAGAAATTTATTACCTAAACATTCTCGATGTTACCTTTGCCTGAAATTAAACCACCGCCTAAAGCAGTGTCGAAGCAATCTCGTCTGCTCCAAGCACAAAGGTCGACATAACCGTTCAATATGCTTTCGCGCTGAGAAAGAACGAAATGAAAAAAATAAAAGTATAGAAGATTCGCATGTTCTTTCAGCATTCTCACGCAGCAAAATTAAAACTATTTCACTTCAAACTTGTTGCGTAACACTTCGAACAACTACGCAGTCGGTTTTAATTAGAGCTCTACTGGATTCAGGTAGTATGCGTTCCTTCCTAAGAAAAGAAATCGCGGATAAATTGAAGTTTCCTGTTATTCGAACACAGACTCTTTCGGTATTTACGTTTGGAAATAAAACACCCATTAGAAAAACATTTGACGTTGTTAAGATAAAATTACAGAACAAGGAAACACCGAATTTGAAAATCGAAATTAAAGCTCTCGTGACTGAACAAATTTCAAGTTCTGATTTACCACCTTCTAATCTGGATAGACACATTTTAGGCAAACAGTTAGAAGTTTACAGCTCGCAGATTCTTGGGATTGCAAAGAAAAAATTACTCTTTTGATAGGAGCTGATCATTATTATGATGTAGTAACTGGGAAACTTAAGCGTTTAAACAAACATTTAGTAGCTGCTGAAACGTTATTCGGTTGGTCTCTGCTAGCTTACACTAAAGGTACAACATATAATTATACAGCCTTTAATGTCGTAGTTGAGGAAGATATAATATCTGTTCAGATGAAGAAATTTTGGGAGCTTGAAAGTTTAGGAATTAAACCTGAAAATGAATCATCCGACCCATTAGACAATACAATAATGGAAAAATTCGAATCGGAAATTTTATACAGAAATTCTCGTTACAAGGTTAGGCTGCCATGGAAGTCTGACAGAAAATATGAGTTACATGACAATAAAGCGATTACGCTGAAACGATTTGAGAAACTTGTAAAGCGATTTCAAAATAACCCTGAACTCTTTTATTCGTACCAAACAGTTCTAGAAGATTATTTACAACAAAACATCATTGAACCAGTTCCAGACACTGTTGATAGTGAATCTCAAATCACATTTTATTTGCCTCACAGAGAAATCGTTCGTAGTGATCGAACTACTAGTAAACTACGTATTGTATTCGACGCATCTTCACATGGACCTGGTAAAATCTCGTTAAATGACTGCTTGCATATTGGTCCAAATTTGTATCCTGACATTCTTGAACTTCTGTTGGCCTTCAGGCTTCATCCTGTAGCATTTACAAGTGACATAAAGCAGGCTTTTCTTCAGATAGAAGTAGACGAGAAAGACAGAGATGTAACGCGTTTTCTGTTTACTAAAAACCCATTCGATGATCCACAAAATTTTATAACTTATCGGTTCACACATGTGTTATTTGGCGTAAATAGCAGTCCATTTTTACTGGCTGCAACCATTAAACACCATTTGAAACAATATGAGAAAACCTACCCTGCCACTTGCGAATTTCTAAATGATCACATTTATGTAGATGACATCATTGGAGGACACCAAAACGTTGAAATTGCTTTCAATACCAGTTTAGAATGCGTCAGCATTTTTAGAGATGCTAGTATGATTCTACATAAATGGCACACCAATTCTCAAGAACTGCGCGAATTATGGATTAAAGAAGGTATTGAATCCGAGGAATCTAGTCATGTTTCGGAAGCTGGAAATCCTCCATTGAAAGTGCTAGGAGTCGCTTGGGACAACCAAAGTGATATAATTTACTTTGATGTAAAAAATTTGATAACATTTCTCTCAAAACAAGTTAATACTAAACGTTTTGTCCTACAGGCAATAGGACGAATTTTTGATCCTGTAGGTCTATTATCACCGTTTGTACTTAGAGTCAAAATCCTATTGCAGCAAATTTGGACACTTGCTTTAGATTGGGATGATGAACTACCAGAAAATTTATGTTCTGTTTGGAAAACATGGTGCAAAGAAGTTTCCAGTTTAGATGAAATCGGTATTCCACGATATTATTTTTCTGCAATCGGTAATAGTGATGTGGAAAGGATTGAACTGCACTGTTTTTCTGACGTTAGCAAAAAGGCATATGGTAGAGTAGCGTATCTACTTATAATTTCTAGCAATAAACAAATATATACGGTTTTTGTTGCTTCAAAGACTAGAGTAGCGCCTTTAAAACCGCTCACCTTACCTAGGTTGGAACTAATGGGAGCTCTTTTGTCAGCCAAATTAGGCACTAGCATCAATAAAGTTTTGAAGTTACAACCTTCTTGTTTTTTCTGGACTGATTCGAAAATCACACTTTTCTGGATAAAAGACTGTGCAAAGAAATTTAAGCTTTTCGTTAAAAATCGTATTCAGGAAATACAAAATTTGACATCCCCAGAAAATTGGCATTATTGCCTCGGTAAATGTAATCCCGCTGATTTGGCTTCGAGAGGAGCTAAACTTCCAGATTTGAAAAACAATTCTATCTGGTTTCAAGGACCAGAATGGCTTAGAATGTCGTCTGAGTTGTGGCCTCGACAGAATGAAGAGAAACCTGTCACTGAAGAAGAATTAGAATACCGCAAAAATATTAATGATATTTATGAATTTGTATGCATGGCAGTTGAAGAAAGGCTTATAGACATCTCAAAATACAGTAATTTAAGAAAATTGTTGAGAATAACTGGTTGGATGAAACGTTTCATTGGTAAAATTAGGAAAACAAACCATTTGACAGGTCCATTAACGACTGAAGAAATAGTAGATGCCGAAAATTATTGGATTCAATCTGAACAAGAACGTTTTTATCCCGAAGAAGTTGAGTCTCTGAAGAAAGCGAATAAAGTCGAAAAGAAATCAGCTTTATATCTTTTTAACCCATTTTTACTGAGAGCAGGTGGAAGATTAGAACATTCTAGTTTGTCACATGATGACAAAACATCCGGCAATTCTTTTCAAGAGACTCCTGGCTAACAAATTTGATAGTAGAAAGTGCACATGTTAAAATGATGCATGGAGGAGTAGCAACGACCTTAGCTGAAATTCAAAGTCGCTTTTGGATTCCAAAAGGACGTCAATTTATCAAGAAAATAATAAACAAGTGTCTTATTTGTAAAAGATATTCATTGAAGTCTGCTGACCAGACCACTTCTCAACTTCCAGAAGACAGAATCAATGAGATACCACCATTCTACGTATCTGGCATAGATTTTGCTGGACCGATTTACGTAAAAAACATCGAAGGAAGTCAAAAAGCCTATGTAACATTATTTACATGCGCTATCACTAGAGCCATACATATGGAACTTGTACCGAATCTCTCTACAGATTCTTTCTTGATGGCATTCAAAAGATTCACATCTAGAAGAGGCAATTGTCGAGTAATTTATTCAGACAACACGAAAACTTTTAAAAAGGGAAAAAAAGAACTCAAACATTTCTCTAAACTATTGTCGAATGAGAAATTCCAAGATTTTTTGTCGAATGAAAGAATCAGTTGGAAGTTTATAATAGAACGAGGGGCTTGGTGGGGAGGCTTCTATGAGAGATTAGTAAAATCAGTTAAAGAGTTCTTACGAAAAATTCTCGGTAAATCTTTACTAACGTTTGAAGAATTGTCAACAGTTTTAGCACAAGTGGAAGCTGTTTTGAATTCTCGTCCTTTGACATATGTGTACAATGAGCACAAGGAACCGTTGCCACTGAAGCCAGTCAATTTTTTGATTTTTGGAAACAAAGATTCTACATTACCTATCAACTTTAATTCCATTGTTAAAGATGGCTCTACCAAGTCCTCTCTGACTAAAAGAAAGATTTATCAAGATTTATTGGTTAGGCAATTGTGGACTAAATGGAAAAAACAATATTTGATGAATCTTCGGACAGCTCATCAATTAAAAAATCCTAACATTTATGATGATCTAAAAGTTGATGATCTTGTATTAATTGAAGGCAACAATTAGCGCAAACTTTTGTGGAATTGTGGTAGAGTGATAAACGTTTTTCGTGGTCGTGACAACAAAGTTCGTTCTTGTGAACTAAAAACTGCTGATGGAATAATAATAAAACGACCAGTTCAATTATTATATCCTTTAGAACTTTAAAAACATTTTTTATTGTTTAATAATATGAATATGATTGAATATGTTTTATGCAATTGTTTATTTTGATAATTTAGTTTCATATGATTAGATTAAGAATCTAAATTTACTGAGTGTCAAATTATATTTGATGATAACATACCTTTTTTAGAATTTAGTATAGTGATTATAGTTTGAATATATTTTCTATTCATTTAATATACTTATTAATTGTTTTATAATTATATGTTAAAATACTTATTGCTATAAATTTGATTCTTGTTTGACTGATGTGAACTCTTGACAGAGTTCAGGTGGGGAGTGTGTGGAAATTATTTTGATTAATTGATAGATGGCGCTAGCGTTGCGTGTTAACGCGACGCGACGTGCCTTCTGAATTTTGATAGACTCTCCACCGGCAGTTCGATAGATGGATGTTGATACTTCGCACACTATTTGATTAGGAACACTTCGGTTCCTATTTGATTTCGATTTTCGATTATGAAAGCATATAGATTTATTTGTCAACTGAACCACCATGTTTTGATCTATGATCTGTAAATATTGTACATATTAAAAGTTACATTTAAAAAGTGATTGATGTCGATTTATAGATCTTAGAATATTTTGAAACAAACGCATACCGTTCCCCCACAGCAGACTGTCAATGCGCAGTATTACTGCTCATTTTTGGAGCACAATCTCCGACCAGCTTTGAGAAAAAAACGGCGACACTTTCTGCAGAGCGCTCCTTTCATTTTGCATGACAATGCTCGGCTGCATGCAGCGCAAGCTGTGACTGATTTTTTTCAAGTGATGGGGCTGGGAAGTGCTTTACCATCCACCATACTCACCAGATCAAAGCCCTTGTGACTATGACTTAATTCCTAAGATGAAGGAACCACTTCGTGACACACGCTTCCAAACTGTTCCTGAGATTCTTGCGGCAGTAGACCGGTCCATTCAAACTATCAATGAAACAGGCGCTGTTACAGGTATTCTGCGACTTCCACATCATTGGAAATGGGTTGTACACAATGCTGGCGACTATATTGAAGGACTTTAAAACATGGTGACATGAATCACTTTTGTATTCCTTGTAAATAAATAGTTGCCACTATTAAAGTTCCAACCCTCGTATAATATGTGATCAATTTCCTCACTAACAATTGTATACTTTCTTAGTTTATAAATGCTAAGATGGCATTATCTCAAGCAAACATATGTAAGCATTAAAATATTTTTCAATAATCAGTTTAGAGCTTAATTATAATTATCTTCTAGTTATCTGAAGCTATACTTATTTTGATATGTTTTCCTTTCCAGTCAAAGAATACTCACCTTGTGGTTAACTACATATTTTTATTAAACTTTAATATAATGCAAAAAGCTATTTTATTATTACTTTATGTAAATTTATGTTACTTATACCATTATTTTAGGTCAATAAAGAAATATTGCTTTAATTTAATTTTAGTTAAACAGATGTATAAGTTATGCATGTTATTTTATTCAAATAAAAAAATTATTTCTTCGTTAAATTTGTAGAAAATAAAGGCTAAAACTATGTGCCTAGTTTCAGGATCTACATATGCATAAATTAGTTTCACTGTTTTAGTTGAAATAGAAAATGATCATGTGTTTACTCAATTAAATGAAAATGATTTAATTTTGGTAAAAAATGTATCTTTTGTTTCATGAAAATAAAATATTTTAACTTGTATCTTCAATGAAATAAAATACAATAAATTAAAAAAAAATATCCATTCTTTTATTACCATAAATATGCATTTAGCTTACGAAAGAAAGGAGGGAAGAAAACCCAATTACCTGGATTTTCCAAATGGACTGTGGTTTCAACCCAAATAACTTGAGCTCTGCTAAATTGTTTTTGAATAAATACATATATTTCCTTACCTGAGGAGTTTTACTGGTACTAGTTGCTTTTTTCTTTACCACAGATGTCTTTCTGGAAACAGGAGCTGGAGAAATGGTTGGCATAATGGTACTACCTATTCACAAAATTGAAAACCACATGAATTTTCTAAGTATCATTTTCTACATTATAATAAATTATATTAAAAAATTAAGCTTTTACCACAAATTTCTTTTCAATACTAGATAATAATACAATAAGATAACGCAGTATAATAAGATTACAAATACAATGTAAATTCATTTTATTCGCTAGTTAAAATATCTACAAGCTGAATATTATAAATCTAGGTGCTTATGAAAGTATGCTCTTAAAATATGTATCATGATATTAATAATTAACACATGAAATATTTATAATCTGAAAATTATCTAAAGACTAAAAAATGAACCCTTTAAGGGAATAAAAGCTAATAATAATAATATGAATAGAACTGTATTTGTGAGCATAATATAATAGTGGCCTAAAAATTAAAGTAGGTATTGTAATATTTTATTATTTAACAAATAATTATATGTATTATCCTTTGATATTGGAGTGGCAATGCCATATTTGTATCACAATCTCTCACGCTACTCAGCAACGTCAGAGATTGTTTAAAATTGTTATTCTGAAAGTTTTACCAGCTAGTAGATTTATGAAAAATTTGTAACTAAAAGACCGTATTCAAAATATCTATCTCCGTAAACTAAAAATAAAATTTATATTTTATTAAGAAGATCATCTGCAATTTTGTTAAATACTGCAAAATAAGTTACAGTATACAGAAAATATTATAAAATGGGAACACCAAAAACTCTAACACTCAAGGAAAGTGTTGGAGTTTTTGTAGTTCCTACCAAGTCTCATAGTGCTCAATATAAAAGTGGTTTAAATATTTAAGTTTCCCAGTAAGCAAATCCCATCCCCAAACTAAAAGTTATACGTTTCATTATATATATTTCCTTTCTCATACAACAAATATCCCTTCTCAATGCACTTTTTACAACTTAAGAATAAATGCTGACATTTTTACTTCGTTGTACGAAGTAAAAAGGAAGTATTGTAATCGCGAAAAGTTTCAAGCATCATATCTATTTATTATATCATAAAATATCTATTTTCACCACTATCGAATGCAATTTAACAATGTTTTTGCATAACATCTGTACATAAGGACAGAATAAAGAACTCTTTCCTTCCTAAAAAAATTATAAAACTGATTTTAAATTAATTCTAAAGAGAATTTTTCATGGCTTCTGTGCGTATGTATCTCGCATAACTCAAAAATGAGAAAGTAGCCTCAGAACATTGAAATTTTGTTATGTAGGACTGCTATAACATGTAGATGTGCACCTCATATTTTGAGGACTGCTATAACATGTAGATGTGCACCTCGTATTTTGGGGACTGCTATAACATGTAGATGTGCACCTCGTATTTTGGGGACTGCTATAACATGTAGATGTGCACCTCGTATTTTGGTTGCAATCGGCCACATCAAAAGTATATAAATATATGTATATACACATATATCCACTCCGTTACTCGGCTCAGTGATCTCAGTTTCTTTATTCTTATATATTTGTAAATTGTGCATTTTTTGCTTTAAAAATGGCGGCTAAGCCTAATATTTTTGCCATGGCGGCCATGTTTGTTTACATTTGAAACTTAACAGAATAGTGGGTTTGTTGCCAATCTAGAGAAACTAAGCTTCGCTACAACAAAGATAATGCCTTCTTTTATTATTGCGAATTAAATCATGCTTAATCCATTCTAGGAATTCATTCGAGGAAATAAGTGTTTAAGATTTACTTTATAATTTTTAATATAGATATTTTGAGTTTTTTTATTTTATTTTATTTTATTTTTTTTAGTTTTGAGTTATTATTTTAGCCTTGTAGCGAGTGAAGTGAGCACTGCATTAATTGAATGAGAAATACTGAATCGTCTGTGGAAAACTACTACTACTATTATTTATTTTTTTTTTTTTTTTTTGGGGGGGGGGTCTGTTTAATTTCTTCCATACATCATTTTAGATTTATTATAATATTTGAATAGAACATGTGGCAACGATTAGATAATTCTTCAGATGATATAAATTTTGTGCATTCTGAGTTATAATATGGTTGGTTGGTTAATTTGTCCATATTCTGGCGCAAAACCTAAGAGGTTATACTCGCCGAACCACATGTCAGACACTTAAAACACAGCTGATAGATAAAACTGACATATATACAAACAGACAGATAGGGTTAAAATCAAACAAAAGTATAAAATCCAAAACTTATGAAATGATCAATGCTCAGATGAAGTTGGGTGTAAAATTCTAAAATATGAAATAATATAAAATAGATTTTATTAAATTACTAATGTGTAACAGCAAGATAAAATCAAATTAAATTATAAAGACCTGTTTCTTTCAGGTACTCAAATAAATTTGTATTGGCTTCTTTTCCGATTATAAGGTCTAGACGCAAGTAAGAATCAAAGTATTTCATTCGAAGTCTGTTAAAATTTGGAAATTCTGTTAAAAAGTGACGAACAGTTAAAACATCATTACAATTTGAACATACAGGTTGAATCTCAGCCTTCAACAGATAACCATGTGTGGCTCGAGTGTGACTGACACAAAGGCGGGTTAAAATTACCTCCTCCTTCTGGTTTCTGTTTGTCTCCCAGTACTCTAATTTAGGTTTGACACTTTTCAATTTATTAAAAATCTGATCATCCCAGAATAACTGCCATTTAATTGAGATTCTCTGCTTCATGGCTATTTTGATATCACTAAAAGGAACAAGCGGATTCAACAAAGCAATTGCAGACTTTGCAACTGTGTCTGCCAGCTTGTTGTCTTTTATGCCGACATGTCCAGGGCCCCAGCAGTAAAGAATATCATACCCTTGGCTCTTTAATTTTTTATGCATTAGTAGAATGTCTACTAGCAGAGGATTTCGAGTCTCAGAAAAATTACTTAAAGCTTTTAGAGTACTTAAAGAGTCTGTGTAAATTATAAATTCTTTCTGGATTTGTTTAGAGATGAATGTAAGAGCGATATTCACAGCAGTTAATTCAGCAGTAAATACAGAACATGCATTTTGCAATCGTTTGCATTCAGTGCGGTTCTAAGATACAAAGGACGTTCCTACATGACTGGCAGATTTTGAACCATCTGTATAGATGGGAGTAAAAGTGTTGTATTCATCTCTATGCTTAAGAAAAACTTGACTGAATATTACGTCGTTAATGTCACTCTTATTAAGATCTTGAAAAACATTCAGTAGCTCAATTTTAGGATTATACCAAGGTGGGAATTCTAGACACTTTACTGCCTGGACCTTGATATCAGACAAGCAAAATTTTTCTATCAGCTTTTCTGTTCTTTCTAAGAAAGGAAGTATGTTAAGTGGTCATGCAGAAAATAGAAATTTGTGACAGTCATCAAGCCTGTAGACTTGGAGGGGATGATCAGACTGTGACATAATATTGAAATACTGGTAAAGAGACAATTGCTCACGCCATAGTTGAAGCGTCGGCTCATAACAATCCACATATAGGCTCTGGACAGGAGACGTTCTGAAAGCTCCCGAACTAATCCTCAGGTCCTGATGATGTATGGGATCAAGTTTCGCTAAAACAGAAGGGTGTGCAGATCCATATACAATTGATCCGTAGTCTAATCTGGCGCATACAAGCGATCTGTAAATACGCAGTAAAGAGCCACGTTCTGCACCCCAGGAGGTGTTCACCAGTACTTTTAGTAGATTTACTATTTTGAAACACTTCTTCCTTAAATATAACACATGAGAAAGAAAGGTAAGCTTACGGTCAAACACTACACCTAAAAATTTTACTTCAGACAGAACTGGAATCAACGAGCCCTGAAGGTAAAGCTCAGGTTCAGGATGAAGGTTCCATTTTTTACAAAAGTGCATGCATACACTCTTCTCTTTTGAAAATATAAAGCCCTCACCATCTGACCACTTCTGAATTCTACTCAGAGCGATCTGCAACTGTCTCACCACGTATCTCATATCTGCCCCTTGACAACTTATCTGCAGGTCATCAACATATATTGAACCTGAAATGGAAGGAGGAAGTTCTTTTAAAACAGAGTTTATTCTTAAGCTAAAAAGAGTAACACTAAGTACGCAGCCTTGAGGCACACCCTCTTCTTGACAAAACAGATCTGATAACACTGAGCCAATTCTTACTTGAAAAAATCTAGCCTTCAAGAAATTCCTTATGAAAATTGGCAGGTTCCCACGCAAGCCACTGTTGTAAAGATCACATAATATGCCATATCTCCATGCTTTGTCATAAGCTTTTTGAATATAAAAAAATATTGACACAAATGGTTCCTTTTGACAAAGGCTTTACGGATGGAGGTTTCCAACATAAGCATATTATCCATAGTTGTTCTACCTTTACCGAAACCACTCTGATATAGTAAGATTACTTTGTATTTTTCTAAATAATGGACTAGGCGGCAGTTTACCATTTTTTTCAAATAATTTGCAAACACAACTTGTAAGAGCAATTGGTCAGTTATTCGAGGGATTTTTCGGGTCTTTCCCAGGTTTAGCTATCGGGATGACAACAGCTCTCTGCCATGCAGTGGCAAAGGAGTGCTCCTTCCACACTCGATTAAAAAGGGTACGAAGGGCAACCAAAGACTTATACGACAGATGCTTCAGCATATCATAACTGATACCATCGAGACCTGGGCTTGATCTGTGTGTCTGTATCAATTCTCTACTTAGCTCAAACAAGGAAAATTCGTTATTATATGTCTCACAGATGGGAGAGTTGAAACGAATGGGAGCTTTTTCACAGCATTGCTTAACAGAAAGAAATGCCGGTAAGTAGTTGCTGCCACTAGAAACGGAATCAAAATTTTCACCAATCGCGTTCGCAATTTCTTCTGTTGTGCTGATCACTCGGCCACCTTTTTCCAGAAAGGAAAGTGAGTGGTCTTTATACAGTCCACATGCAGTTTTAACTCTTTCCCATACTCGTTTACTAGACGTACAGGTTGATATTCCAGACACACAGGACATCCACAAATCCCTCTGGCTTTTACGCCTCACTTTTCTTGCATTTGCTTTAGCTTTCTTGAAGATAGATTTGAAAAAGTGGGGTGTTCATGAAAAACTTGTCAAGTTTTCCTCTGTTGTTTCAGTGTATCTTGACATTCACGGTTCCACCATGGTTTTAAGTACTTAGGGAGCTTTGTTGATGTTTTTGGAATAGAGACTGTAGCTGCTTGAATGATGACATCTGTGACTGCTTTCACATCTACGTTGATTGGCACATCTTTTACCATCTCTTCTGAAATCTCTGCGAGAGACGAGAAAAGTTCCCAGTCTGCCCTAGTAAGAATAAAATGGGGAGATCTTGATATGGGATTTACTCCATCTCGCATTATAGACACAAAAATGGGAAAATGATCAATATCATAAAGGTCATTTCCGACACTAAACGTACAAAAAGGCAGGAGAGATGGTGAACAGATAGCCAGATCTAGAGCGTGAGATGTCCTAGTAGGCTCATGGAAGTAGGTGTTTTGACCGTTATTGAGGAGACAAAGGCAATGGTCTTCAATCATTTGCTCAATTTGTCTGCCTTGGGGGTTTCTATCTCTACTTCCCCAGAGTGGACTATGTACATTTAAGTCCCCTATGATGATAAAGGGTTTAGGCAGTTGTTCAATTAGGTTATCTAATTCTCGCTGAGCGATATGATGTTTTGGGGGCAAATAAACAGAACAGACTGAAAGTAAACTCTGTATATTTACTTGGATGGCAACAGCTTGGAGGACTGTACTTAAAGATATTGGACTAAAGGGATAGTTAAGTGAGGTCAGGATGCCGACACCCTCACTCACATGCTCACCTGCAAGAATATCTTTCATTGTGAAACAGTGCCTGCGAAGCTTAGCTTGATGAACGGGTTTTAGTAAAGTCTCTTGAACTGCCATGCACACAGGATGATGTAAATCTATCAAATTTTTAATATTTTCAAGATTTCGGTGGAAGGCACGACAATTCCATGAGATGAGGGTGGCCATTATTTTTGTTGTTTGTTCTTTCGGTGCTCTTTTTTAGATTTTCATGGAAGCAGGTGTTTTAACACATCTAGTCCCTCTTCCACATCCATCTCAGAATCTATGCTGTCGGAGCTGATGCTCCCAAGGGAGCTCAAGCTGGGATCCATGAGAGGTTTTAAAGTTTTCCTAGTTTCTTTACTGTTTTCATCTTGGTTATCTTTTGTTTCTTTATTCTGTTGAGCTTTAACTGTTGATGTTACATGTTTCTGTGATTTTATATATATATATATATATATATATATATATATATTCTGGATAGGCTGTTTATTTGGCAAGCCTATTGCTGTTTGCGTACTTACTGATTTAAAGGATTTTACTGCACCGGCATAGGACAAATATTTTCGGAGCTGTGCATCTGCTACCAATTTACTTGCTTCTGCATAAGATATGTTTCTCGTTATTTTCATTGTCTGCACCTCCTTTTCTGATTTCCACTTAGGACATTGTCGTGAGAATGCTGTGTGGTTTTCTTTGCAATTTGCACATAGTGGCTCAGCATTGCAATTTTCGCTGTCATGGTCTTCAACAGAGCAGCGTGCACATGTGATTTTCCCACGACAGGACATTTTTTATTGGCCAAAGCATTCACATTGGAAACATCGCAAAGGGTTCGGTATGTAAGAACCCAGCCTTAATACTTTTGGGCAGATCAGGCGACTTGAAGGTCAGGATTATATCCTTTGTATCAATCAACTGACCTTCTTTGCGCATCTTTGATCCGTCTGGCAGCACAGACATTCTGGTCAGACAACTCAGAGACAATTTCCTCTTCAGAAACATGGAAAAGGTCGATCTCTGAGATAACACCACGAGAGACATTGAGTGGTTTATGTGCTGACACTTTAACATCGATTTGTCCAAGTTTATTCAATCCAAGGAGTGTTGCAGACTGAGTAGCTATCAACAAGATCTCCAGAGTGCAACCATTTCATATTCTTCAGTTCTCCAATTGACGATTGGATGTACTTTTGAATTACGAATGGTAACATTTTTTTAAGATTGCCTGTGATAGCATTTATGACAGGAAATTTTGGTGGGCTTGTTGGATTCATATCTGGATCTGCATTTACATTTGTTTTTAAGCGTTTTGATGCATAATTATGCTCATTTGTATTTATTAAAGTTGTATGAGCCATATTGAATGGAAAATTAAGCTTCAGACCCGGCAGCCTCACCCACCCTGGAGCCCAACAAGGGGACGCAGAAACCTGCGCTACGGTTAACCGGGTCTATACGCAATCTGAAGCCCCCACAGTCAGCTCTCCCGAAAGCTTATCCCCAAGCCACTGACCCTAAGGACAAGTGACTAGCCGATTGACACTAGTGGGGACAACTAAGTGCCTCCTGTTTCAATCTGAAGCAGAGGCCAAAGCAGTGTGTTGGGGACAGTACCTCGCCCCTCAACTACCAGGACCCTTCTTTCCAGCCTTATGGGTCACAATGCACGGCAAACACGTAGGTGGTTTTCTCTCCATGAAAAACTATAAACAAAGGGATGTGACAGGATCCCACTTTGAGCCCGAACCTCCGAAAAGAAAAACCACAAGGACGAAAAAAATGAATATAGTAGAGAGAAGGAGAGATGAAAAGGAAGGGAGGAAACATCACTATGGGCCCCAGGATCGTGACCCCCGTCTCACCAAGAAAGTGATCCCTTGAAGGGCTAAAGTACCTCGGGATTGCCACACCCGTACTCACAAAAGTGAGCCCCTGAGGGGGAGTATTAATATGAATGAAATGTAACACTGTTAAGGGAACTTAGCGCCAGAGTGTCACTATGGTAAACAAATACTATAGTGAATTTATTCTATTATGGTTTATGCACTATCAACAAAGTAGATTTAATTCAATCCAATAAGTTTAAATGAAATGCAAGAAAAAATGTGTAAAATTTAATATTTGGTACAGGGAAGTCATGTGGAGTACACATCAGATTTTTACATATTAGTTAAATGATCTGAATGCCACATCAGAATCCTAGTTTTGTCATTAGTCCTGTGCTCACAGTGTTTCCTAAAACATAGTAATAGTATAACTTTGCCATGTGTTTAAAATGCATTGATTAAATGAGTATTTATCATTAGATGATATATACTATACAAAAATGTTTATTTATTAAATATATATGCTAATTGAATAAATATTGTTCACTTGCACACACACACCCATATCTGTACTTAGACAGAAAAACACTGTATATGAAAACACCACAAAAATTTCTAGCAAGTCATGAATTCCTTTTGTATTATATATATATTATTATTATTATTATTATTATTATTATTATTATTATTATATATTAATAACTATCAAAACCACAATCTAGAAAATATCCACACAGATATAGACAAATTATGAATGATATTATAAACCTAAACAAAACAACAATGTGCTAATACATTCAGTTTGGTTTTACTCCATATGAAAACAGTAGACATGCTCTTTGAAGCATATCTGAAAGACATAGTGGATGAAAGTAAAAAAAGAAATTTACATAGAATTCTAGTGTTCCTTGATATTAATGATGCTTTTGACCATGCCTTGGTAGTCTGGATAACTTGTTTTTTTAAGGAGAATTGTTATTCTATGTAACATTTTTTTGCCCTGTTTAAGATTTTATGCATGATAGATCTGCATTGCTCTCCCTTGGTCATGTTTCTACTTCCGCACGTTTGAAAAAGGTTGCCCTCAAGGCTCTATATCTGGATCTTTACAATGGAATTTAATGATAATCTCACTATATTCTCAGTTGTCTGGACTGTGAAACAATTTCTTTTGCTGAAGTTTTACTTGCTCTGTTTTGAAGAGAAGTGTCCTGATACTCTTTTTATAGAGTTCTAGACTGGTCTAGACAGCAGGAGGAGTTTATAATTCTAATAAATCTAAAACTGTAGTAATAAAAAGAAAGCATGTCAGTTGTACTTCAATAATATTTTAGCAGAAATGATGAATGAAATTAAATATTCAGATATTATTCTCGATGAAAAATTTTGGTGGAAAAATCTTATTATGTATTTATTAAAAAAACATGAAAGTATTCTTAGAGGATTAATCATGCCATGCAATATTTTTGGTTAAAATCTAATGTTATTAATTTATAAACAAGGTACAGTCCCTTTTGTTTGCTAAGTGTCTAGAGTGTGAGGAACAGCTTTGCAAAAGAAGATTAATTTTTGTGTTTTCACAAAATTCAAAGAAGAAATTTACAAACAGTTGTGTGTGCCTGTAGAACAATTAGCTATGAAACCTGTTTTGCAGTGCTCCACACCTCCAACTGATCTTCATATTTTATGTGACAAAGAATTTAAAGATAATATCACCAAAACTTATTTTTGATTCAAAGGTGCTTTTTGAGGACTTTCTCACCTCTGCTGCTCAGTTCCCTATTCAAACTATAAGTTAGGAAAATTCCATTGAAGATAATTTTCCAATTGTGCGTTATACAGATAGCAGTAACATTAATAATCAAATTGGACTGTTTACGATGCATTTTACAATAGTTCTAGTGTTTGTTACATTATAATTTCCTCATTTGTACTGATTCTCTTTCATCCTTAAATTCTCTTATGAATATCTTTTTCTGTAATAAATTAATTGCCACTTCTATAAGATTATTAAAGAACTTAGAAATAAAGCTGTTGATGTCATCTTCTCAATGTATGTGGGCATACTGGCAATCCAGGAAATGAAAAGGCTGGTTGATTGGCAAAACAAGTTACAGACCTTCAAGTTAACACCACAGTGACACTGTCTAAATCATTCTTCAAGAAATAAAGTTTAACCAAAACAATTCTTAAGTGCAATAAATTGTACACAAATTCTTATACTCCATCTCTTAATTATTTTCCCTTTCTATTACTCACAAATTCAGTAATAATTTTTTTTCTGTAATTTTGAAATTACTAAATTTTTAAATGGGCATGGTAATCTCAGTTCACATACAAAGAGATGTGAGCTATCTCATTGGGACTCATTCTGGTAGCTTCAGGGGAATGCAAAATGTTGAAAATTTGTTTTCTACTACATGAAGCATATGCAAGGAAGAAAATAACCCATATCCCAGTTAAATTCCTTTTTGCCTTTTCATGCATTTGTTCAAGATAAAATGGAATTTTGTATATTTATGTCTTACATTTCATGTGTAAATTCTATAAGTTTTATGTTATTTTGTGTTGCGTTATTTGTATTTTTTAATTTACTTCTATAAGCCATCTGTTATACTATGTGGTCCACAAAAAGTTTAAAATACTACTAATAATAATAATAATAATTGCTATTACCACTGCTTAACTTTACCACAAAAAATCTCCTATTATGACTATCTAATTTTAGTTTGATTACAGGAAATGTTATTTTTCATTATTGTGAATTTTATCATATGAAATTGTGAGACTGCAAGTGAAATAATACAGTATCCAAAATATCCATAAGTACAGTTTTCATCACATATATAATATTTTAATCAATAGATTTAAGTTGCATAATTTCAAATAAATAAATAAATAAATAAAATTTCTAATTTACTACAAATCCATGCAGTTATAAACTCCTTTTTTATTACTATGACAAAGGGATTTTTTCTTACTATTAAGCAGAGCTGACGGTTTCAATAAAAATTTCAGTACAGCATCAATAAGACTGCATTTTGATTCATCTACAATGTACTGTGAGACGCAAAGAACGGTAGCTACAGTTTTCAGATCTTCTAAACTCATTCTGGAAAAAGCAAAAGAAAGTAATGAAGATTCAACTTTACAAGATAATTTTGCTTTACATATTCATAGTTGGTCTATGTACTAAGAAAAGTTAACAATAATCACATAATGATGAATGAGAAGTACTGTACAATAATTTATGATATGGAATTTAAACTTACTTTTCCATGAGACTTCTCCGACAATGGTATTCTGATGAAGATTCATCAAAAGGAAATCCTGAGAATTCTAAAACATTTCGGCGAATATTATTTTGCTGAAATGAAATATAGATAATTATGTTAAAGAAATTCTAACCAATTAATTATCTAAAATGTTATGCTATTATCTCTACATCTAGTTTTACACCATTTTCGATTTTAAATATACAGGTAACCCTCATATAACACAGTATATACGTTCCTAGAAAATTTCGTGTTGTGTGAAACTGTGTTGTATGAGAACAAGAGCCAGTATAAAAAGAAAGGGGGTTATGTTCCGAAAATTTATTAAAAAAAATACTTTTTAATTATACATAATAAAAATATATACGTATGTGGAACACAAAACAAAAAATATTACATATTTTCATTTAACACAACTTTAGTTTAATAAATTTCTTTGTTGTCATTGCTCAGTATGATTAATATTTTTTTTTTTTTTTTTTTTTTTTTTTGTGGAATGAGATTGCTTTCAGAATTTCATTCTTCATTTAAAGTTCTGGCATTTTCTTCCTTCTTTAAAAAAATTATAATTTTACTTCGCTTACTAGTTCTTACCAGGTCATTTTTAATTTCTTGATATAGAGCTAGACAGTTTTGCAACTCCCTTTTAAATTTTCGACTTTTTCAGTAGAAGGGTCTGCACTCAAGAAAAATAATTTTTAGCTAAATGTAGGTCTTTTATTTAACGTTAAATTATTACCTTCACAATTTTCATCAGTGGTAGTGTCCTCAGAGTCGACTGATTTACAGCTTTGGATGCCATTTCTATCAAATCTTCATTAATTTCTTCTTCCACTAAAAAAACTTGAACGTCTTCAATAGCCATGTTAACAAAATCTTCACCTCCAATTGATTTAGCAAGTTCTATTATGCCACCAATTTCATTTTCTGACGATTCACGCACGTTTTCTATTTCAGCTGAAGAGGGCCATATCTTTTTCTATCATGTATTTAACGTTGATGGTTTCAGCTCTTTCAGCAACAAAGATACGATGTTGATTCAGTTCTTGGTTGAAAATGTCTTCCAAGCTTCCATTACATTAATTGATTTTGAATCGGTTACGTCTAAAATCTACTGTAATGCTCTTCTTATGCAATATGTTTTAAAGGTTTAAATAATACCTTGAGCCAATGGTTGGAGTAACGAAGCAATGTTAAGTGGTAGAAACAGTATTTTGACATTGGGATGATTCAAATCTTTTGGGTGACATGGAGCATTATCTAATAATAATAAGTGCCTTGAAGCTAAAATTTTTCTGCCTTAAATAACGTTCAGCGTCTGGCATAAAACAATTTAAAAGCCATTCTCTAAATATATTCCCAGCTACACAACCTCTTTTATTTGCTTTCCAATAAACCGGTAAGTTGTTCTTATTATTTAAATATCTATAAACTAACAAGGGTTTTGTCATAAAGTCCAGAGTCATGCTGCACAAAAGTAGCATTAGACAAATTTCAGACACCTTAAATCATGATGCAGTTTTTCCTTTTTTTGGATATAAAGGTTCTACTGGGCATTTTGTTTCCACCAAAGCCCAGTTTTGTTGGCATCGAAAACTTGAACTGCTGTGTATCCTTGTTCTTCTATAATATTTTGCAATTTTTTAGGAAATGTCCTAGCAGCTTCATAATCAGCCGATGCAAATTCTCTTTGAATTCTTATGGTATGAATTGCAAAGCACTTTTTGAAATTTTCGAACCAACCTTTACTTACCAGAAAATCTGGATTGACAGAGGGTTCTCCATGTTCTTTGAGGTGCTTGAAAAATGAGTGCTTTTTGTTTAATGATATTACCATTCAACGAAATTCTTCTTTGATAGCTATCATCAATCCAAATGCTGAATGCCTTTTCCAACTTCTCAAATAATGGCGCCCCCGGGGGTGAACTTCACGTTTTGCGGACGTCGAAGATCCTGAAGCAACTGCACTTCTTATTTCTTTTTCATTTTTCTTAATAGTCCGGACTATTTCTTCATTCTAATTAAAACTTTTTTCAATGTGAGATGAATTTTCTCCTTTTAGAAGATGGTCCAATATTTGTATCTGTAACTTCTAAAGAAATGAATTTCCTCCTAAATATTGCTTTTATATCTTTATAGGACATGTTCGAGGACTGAAATTTAATGTTTTAAAAACGAAAAAGTTATTCTTTAACACACCATGGCTGGACGTAGACTGCGGACCAGCAGTGTGTGACACTTTTGTTTTCAGGCCATGGAGACGAGGATTCGAATTTTGGAAGCCGAATGTGCAGGTTGTGCGTTTTAAAGCACTTATTGTTACCTCATGTTGTTCCACCTTCTGCGATAGTGAGTTTTCTTCAATGTTATCTGGGGACATTTGTTCATACGGGTCATCTGAGGACATCTGTTCATCTGAGAACATTTGTTCTTATGGGTACCGCATCTTGGAAGACAACTGGAAGAACTTACAAAACAAGGATTCTTATGTGTTAACCCTCTGAGAGTTATGGCCGGCTTTATCTGGTCATGATGTTTTTTGGAATTTGCTACATATATTAGCTTATAATTTATGATATTTTGCTTTCTTACTTTCTTTAATAATATAAATATCATCTTAATAAATGTAAGTTCATGAAAATACAGCCTAAAGTACGTAAATATACAAATTTAGCTAGTAAAGTGTCTTTGAATACAGGTCTTCATGACAGCTCCAAAAACCCATGCCGCTCAGAGGGTTATATGACCACATGGGTGCTTTGCACAATATGGAAAAACTTCATGCGAATTTCATTGAATTTCTTCGGATTGCTTGGGCTATTTTCTTATCGTGTTAGAGCGAAACCATGTTATAGGAAAACTGTGTTGTAGGAGGGTTCTCGCAATCTATGAATCGTGTTATAGCGAAACCGTGTTACAGGATGCCGTATTGTAGGAGGGCTACCTGTATTTACTTTTAAAATATGCATAACAATGCAACTTCACAGCAAAATTTAGTCCTATGCACAGAAATACAGTGCTCCCTTATTATAACATGTGAGGTAAGAAGACCACAGAAACAGGAACATAAGATCACCTGAGTTATAGTGAAAATGAGAGGTTCCCAATGAAAAAAATCAGACATTTATATCATTTTGTGAAAAAAATATATACATATTTATTTAATGGAAAATTTCTAAAGTAATTTCATAAGCATTCAGTGCAGGGGGAAAAATAGAGTTGACAGAGACCACAATACAATAAACAGTGCATAAAAAGTAAATATAGTATAAATGACTGTATGCATCTATATATAGCAAATGTTATTGCAGCAACCTTTCTTTTGGATGATTAAATTTGAATGCGACTAGTATTTTGGAGAATATAAAAAACACTTGGTATGAATATTGCCTCTTTAAAATAGCCATCGCTAAAGAAGGCCCAACTTATCTGAAACTATGGGTGGTCACCTCAAGCTGCATTCAGATGACAGTATAAAAGGCATAAGTGGTTTAAGCCGAGCTGCATTGCTAGGCAACCAGTCTGTGCTACGTCACAAAATCTGGTTTAGGGCTCTTGGCAAGTTTGAAGTTTTCCACTTTATGCCGACTTGGGATAAGCATCGACCAATCAGAGCGAACATACGAAACCTGAATGGGAAAACAGAGTAGGAAAGCTGTAGACACACCCAAGCATGCACATATTTAGCTTCTCTAATTGGGTACGACTTAGAACCTGCATTGCAGGCATGAACAGAACTCTCGCATTTTATTCCTTGTGACTATGCCTCTGTGATATTAACATCACCCGTCTGAACCTTTAAACACCTTAGACATGTCTTAGACATTGTCTTAACAAAGTTTTACTCTTTGAAAATCACTGGGATAAAGAAATGGAATTTTTCTGTAAATATAAGATGTAAAATTTTCTCTTGATAAAATATTGAGTTGATTTTAACAATTTTTATCTTGCTTCTTTAAAATTTTCTAATTCACTTTAAAAAAGGTATTTCTTCTGTAAATATTAGATGTAAAATTTCTGTAAATCAATAGTATGATGAGTTGATTTTAAAATGTTTTTCTACTCATTTTATTTTTTAATTTCTGACTGTAAGTGAAACCTGAGACAATCAAAAACCCTTATTGTGAAATACTGACAAAAGCAGGTTTGTAATTCTTTTATCTTTGTTTCTGATAATAAAGAGATTTTAATTTATTGCAGTCATTTAGGTAAACCCATGCTTCATCAAGAGGCAAAATGCATTCCATTCATTTCCTGCTAAGTAGTTTTCATACAGAGTTCGACAAATTGTTCTGCACTGGGCCACGTGCCTTGGCAAAAGCTAGAGAACATTATGTTTTTCAGTTTTGTTAAATTCTAAATCTTGGTTTATTTATTTATTTATTTTATTGTTGCTATGGATGATTTTAAAGACTTTGAAACTGATATCTGTGTCAGCAGACTTTTTTCTTGTTACCAATATAATTTAACTTTAGAAATAAAATGTACCTTTCTAGGGTATTTGTTTGGAGTCTTCTTTCCATGTAGAAATAATGACTGATGGTTTTTACCTTCCTAATTAATAATGTAACTTATTTTCCACTTAAAAGTTTTAATACCACACATTTCACATTGTTTTGAATTATGAAATAGGTATATTCCTCTCCATAAAGTGCAAAAACACATCCTTCAATCCACAACTTGTTCACATGTGACACTTTGTAGCAGACATATTTCCCATTTCAAATAATACACTGATGCTAGAAATTTTTATTCCAAAACACTTGCTTTTTAAAATTCTATAACGAAACCATTCTAAAAATGTGTAAACACCCTCTGTATGTTGTTTCTACCATTTTCAATACTGCTTTGTGCTTATGGAAAGTACAAGAACTTAAATCATTATTTTAAAATGAAATATTTTTTAATTTGAAATTTAAAATATTGCTGCATTAGTGACATCTTCTCTCACTTATCTCTCATCAATTAGCTTGCCACCTGTTGCTCTTCCTACCATTTAAATTAATTGTGATAAAGACGTACAAATGGCACAAATGCCATCAAGAAGACAGAAGATTACGTACATTAAGCTGTGTAATTCATATTAAGAATGTGCTTCGCAAGAATTAAAAAAAAAAAAAAAAGTTACATACACACAAGTCACTACAAGCCATTAAATCTTTTATGCACCAAGCTTTGTCACTCTGTAAATCATGTTCCCTAATGTGTCAATAACTTTTAAATCATCGCATATATATAAATCAAAATCACTGGCACATTAGTATTAGGTATTATTTAACATACACATAATGCTTGAAAAATCATTGTTTTGATGCTGAATATGATACTCATTAATTATGGTAACTTGAATATGCGATATGGGGATGGCAATATGGTAAAAAAATAAAACATTAGTATAACAGAAGTTTTAGATCATACTTACATAATTTATAAGGATTAAAAATTTTATTTTTATATCATACATATAATATTAAGTTTATATATGACATATATTTACAACAGTGGTGTAATCTATGTTTAACTAATAAAATTACAAAATTAGTAAAAAATTGAGAACGTTATGAATGAAAAAAATATACTTACTGCACTTGTAGTTAAATACAGTATCATATGCACATCATTAAGTTTGACAGCTGGAGTAGTAATAACTTGATAATGAACTAAAATGCAAAATTTAACAGTAGTTGAGCATAGACTAGAAGAGAAACACGCTAATGTGACAATCAAAATCGTAAAAACAACCTTGTATTTAGTGTAAGTATATTGAAACACTCAATCAATTTCGAGGGCAGATAAAGGTCCCTCCTCATCAGGAGAAAGAAATACCTAGAAAGAAGAAAAATAAAGGGGAAGGAGTCTCAGAAACAAGTGGTTTCTGAGTTATCATCTGAGTTTTTAATCAGAGTTACACTGGCCGCCTACTTTTACTGAGCCAGGTTATCTGATCAAACATGTAACACAAAGGACAAGAAAAATTAGCGAAGTTAAAAATAGGGAGCGAGGGGCAACTGCACCTTCACGCTCAAAATCTGAACTTCGAATAATGGAAAGCCACCACTGAACGGATTTTTATAGCCTCTGGTAGTACCAAACGCGAGGATGTTACGCCATCTATCGGCAAAAATAACTGAATTAAGATAGTAGAATTTTAAAGGCATTAGAAAGGACTGGATTGGACTTCAAATCATTAACTAAACCTGCTAAATCTTTGTGAATATGAAAAGCGTATAGAAAATCCAATTCACCTATGGAAGAAGCCTTTTGGATAATTTTTGCAGACACAAAGTCAAAATTATGGTTAAATGTCCAACTATGATACGCTATTGAAGACTTGTTGATTTCGCCTTTTTTGACATAAGATTCGTGTTCCTTGATACGAAACTTCAACACTCTTTTTATTTGGCCAATATATCTTAAACCACACTGACACGATATACTATAAATTCCCCAAGAATTTAAGACAGAAACGCAATCTTTTAGAATCGAAGGGTAAATTTTATTAATAGGGGAGAAACCGACTTGAAAATTGAATTTCTGGAGAATCCGTGCAATTTTATAGCTAACAGAAGGATAAAATGGAAGCACGACAAGGTCATTAATATTATTTCTAACAGTGGAATGTCTTCTTTGATGGGAATCTGAAAATTTTTTAATGGCTTTGTCAATAATCATGGGAGAAAATCCAAGGTCAATCGCAACTGCTCTCAAATAATTAAGTTCATTGGTAAGCAAACATTAAAGTTTGTAGGTAATTGATTGATTAAAAATCCGGTTAACCACGTGCAGTGCTGATAAGGACCACGTGTTTCTGACACTCCTTCCCCTTTATTTTTCTTCTTTATAGGTATTTCTTTCTCCTGATGAGGAGGGACCTTTAGCTGCCCTCGAAATCGATTGAGTGTTTCAATATACTTACGCTAAATACAAGGTTGTTTTTACGATTTTGATAGTTGAGCATAATAAATAATTACTGTAAGCCATATAATTGGTTATAAATAGTTTAATGTTAATTTATACAATACAATTGTATATGAAGTTTACTGTTACTGTTTATATAACCCAATAGAAAATAATACATAATTAATTTGCATTGTATGATACTGATGAAATTATTTGTTACTAGCAGCATATGTCCATCCCTATAGGACACATCTTTTTTGGACACTTTTAGTATTTTTAATAACAAAATGCACCAAATGGCCTATATTTTTATAGAAACATGATGTTTTTCCATAGTTAGAGACATACGCTGTATATTTAACATAATTTTTATCAATTTTGAGACACTAAAAAATTTGAGACAATATTTTCTTTAATTATAAAAGACTAAAAGGATTAAAAATAGTAATAAAAACAAGTATTTTTAAAATTTTTTCACATACCCTAATTTGGAAAAAAAAAAAAAAAAAAAGCAAATGAGACAAAAAAAAAAAAGATTAAAAAATTATGTAAGATACAGTGAATAGGGGGCTTGGAGTTTAGGCCCCTGGATTTAAAGAAAATCTTTACTAAAATCTAGGGCTCTAGAATTTTATTATTATACATAAAATTTAATATATTCTAATATATTAAATTTTATGTATAATAATTATTAATTATTATTCTAATTCTTTAAATTTATTTACATATTGTCCATTTTTCATTCCTTTATAGCAGAATACACAGGTTCCATTATTAATTTAATTTATGGTTTTATCAGAAAGTTTGCCATGTTTTTAAGCAAGTTGGTTCATCATTCATATCTAATTTAACAATGACAAAATCTCCATTTTCTTTTTTTTTTTTTTTTTTTTTTTTTTTTTCATTGAGATCAGATTCTAATATAATTTCCAAGGGGGAAAACTATTTAATTAAAGTACAAAAAATTACGGAAAAATCTTATTTAATTTTAGAAAATGTGTAAACATTTACATACTTGGAAAATCATCAGAATATATAAAAATACTAAATTATGACCCCCATTTCAGAGGGTCATAATTTATTATTATGGCCCTCGTTTCAGGGGGTCATATTGTTTAATTAAAGTATAAAAAATTAAGAAAAATATCAAGAAATTATTCTAATTCTTTAAATTTATTTACATATTGTCCATTTTTCATTCCTTTATAGCAGAATACACAGGTTCCATTATTAATTTAATTTATGGTTTTATCAGAAAGTTTGCCATGTTTTTAAGCAAGTTGGTTCATCATTCATATCTAATTTAACAATGACAGAATCTCCATATTTTTTTTTTTTTTTTTTTTTTTTTTTTTTTTGAATTTTTTTCATTGAGATCAGATTCTAATATAATTTCCAAGGGGGAGAACTATTTAATTAAAGTACAAAAAATTACGGAAAAATCTTATTTAATTTTAGAAAATGTGTAAACATTTACATACTTGGAAAATCATCAGAATATATAAAAATACTAAATTATGACCCCCATTTCAGAGGGTCATAATTTATTATTATGGCCCTCGTTTCAGGGGGTCATATTGTTTAATTAAAGTATAAAAAATTAAGAAAAATATCAAGAAATTATTCTAATTCTTTAAATTTATTTACATATTGTCCATTTTTCATTCCTTTATAGCAGAATACACAGGTTCCATTATTAATTTAATTTATGGTTTTATCAGAAAGTTTGCCATGTTTTTAAGCAAGTTGGTTCATCATTCATATCTAATTTAACAATGACAGAATCTCCATTTTTTTTTTTTTTTTTTTTTTTTTTTTGAATTTTTTTCATTGAGATCAGATGATAATTTCCAGAATCTAATTTTTTTAATTTTAGTGTTTTTGGATAAGATACAAGTCTATTGAATTCTTCCGTCTCTATTTATTTAGATTTTTTTTTAATGTTTTGCTCCCTCAAATCTGGGATTACAGGTCACTTGAAAAATCATCTAATTTCAATAATAATTTTATTAAGAGCTAATAATTTCATATGAATTTTATCACTATGTCTTTTAATAAAATTTCAAGATAATTGTTTATATAATTCAGGTTTACATCAATCAACTTTATCTTTATGTTTATTTAAAAAGTTTTAACTTAGTTCTTGATATTTCCTTATTTCATTCCAAACGACTACATCTTTCAATTCTTCAATGGTATTTTCCAATAATTAAAATTAATTCTAGAAATTGATTTCATATTTAATTTTTTTATAATTTTCAAAATAAATGAATTTTTTATATCTAGATATAATATCCTATTTTACTTGATTTCATGGATAATCATAAAAGATTCACTTAATTTCTGATAGGCTGATATTAATCCAGTCTACTCTATTTCTGTATTCGCTGATAAAAAGTTCAGATAATTTTTGATAGCTTGATATCAATTCCCAATCGACAACATTTTCGAAATTTCTAATTAAATCGTCGCTTAAAGTTGTGTTTTTAGAGAATTTACCCCAGTTAAACATCCATTTATTAAAAGTAAAAAAGACTAAGACATTAAGTCTTTTTGACACTTTTCTAAGGATGAAAAATTCTTCGGATTTATAAATATATTTATATCCATTTAATTGTGATTGTTTTACATATTTTTCAACAGGAAAATATTTTAAAGGAGTTACAAAATCTTGTTATTGTGCATAAACTTCTTCTGTAATTGATTTAGCTTTCAGTAAATTTAATAACTGTTTATAAAAAATAAAACACAGTTTATATTCTACTTTTCTTTCCAAAATATTTAAACTTTTCTCAATGACTTCAGCAATTCCTGCACTTAAAGTGGCAAGAAGTTAAAAAGCAAAAGCTGATAAACCTGAAGCACTTAATATAAATTTACTGACTGTTAAGGTAATGCATATCTTTTGATATAGATTATAACTTTTTCTAAAAATATATATTCTTTTCTCTAAATATTCTTCAATATTTATATAGGGTTAAAATTCCTTCGATATCTCCTTTTAAAATTTTTTAAATCAAGCATGAAGAAACAATTAAGAAATATATATATTTTTTAATTCTTCTTTTGATATATAACCATCAACGTCTGTTATTATTTGTTGAACTTTTAGATTCTGTATTAAAAAATATAAAATACTTCCAATTTTTCTAATAGTGATAGGAGATAATAAAAGTTGTATGATATATAATTAATACAAGCGTTTTCTTTCTTCTTCTAACAAACATATCTTCAATACCTTTTTGATTTTTTTTCTGTACCACAGTCATCATATACAACAAGATTTTTAAATGAAGGATCTAAATCATCAGCAGTTGAAAATAATACTTCTTTTTTATATTTATCATACAAATCTAATATTTCTTTATTTAATTTCATAGATTTTACCCCAGTTAACATTTTAAGAATATCATCTATTTCAATATCTTCAAAGAAAGTATAAATTTCTTTCAATTTAGAAGATTTGGGTTCATTTATGTGTTTTGCGCATAAATATAATGCATCAAATGCGCATAAATATAATCACCATCATATCTTGCAAAACAAAATTATTAGAACCATGACTGGAGCACCATGGTCCGTTCGGAATAAGGTTCTCCACCATGATCTCAATATCACTACCATAGATGAAGAAATACTAAAATCTGTGCATAAATTTTATGAAGGTCATGCAACTCATCCCTCTACCATCATTCAATGTATAGGAAATTATGATTATACAATAGAACAACCTTATAAGCGACCGCGTACTATTCACCATAATGTACGTTGGTAACTCTGTAAATATTCATCTGTATATAGACATTTTTTATTACTTATACTACTACTCAGGATTACTATTGCTTCAATTTCTGAAATGAACTTTTGAACTTTCGGAAGCATTAGTTAAGCAACCTATTTACTCAAGAAAATATTCTTATTTGTTACATGTATTACTATTGTTCCAAGGAGGACACACCTATTTATCCAAGTTCTTCATATTATTTAATCTATTATGCATCAGCATTCAAAACTGCTATTTTTCAAAAGTTTTATACTCATCGTTATTCAAATTTAATGCATCTGTACTTGTACATAGTCATTATTTATTTAAAAATACGCAAAATATGTATTCTTCAGCTCATGTTCCATCGTCCAACCAACATCATGGAATAGGCTTACGTGACCTACACTACGATTAAAGAACAACATCTTTCTGTAGTTGACTCTCCTGCACCTAGATGATGCCACCTCTGCCTACTTTTCTTGCTTAGTACCCATCTTAAAATTTCATTTATTTACTCACATGCGCCTTTTTAGGGACAAATACTACCTCATTTTCTAAAGCCTTAAATGGATAATTAATTCAGATCAAGTAATGCACTTTTATTAGTACGGCACTTGAAGACTAAAGTTATGACCTGACCTCATAATGCATCAAAATCTAATCTTAATCTTTTCGATTCTTTAAAACCATTAATAAGATTTAATAATAAATTTGTTTTACTACAACCAGACGGACCTTGTATGAAAAATTTGAATGGATGTTGAGGTAATAAGGAATGTTGATAAGCATCAGGTAATTCTTCTGGTTCAGTAGAAACTTTAGTTTTTATCATTTATTTATATCGTTTTTTAAAGGTTTTGACATAAATTCTATTTTTAAAATCTATTTTAACAGGTGGTTCAATATCTATACGTATTTTTAATTTATTATCTTTTTCCCTTTTTTTAAAACAGTTGAATAACTATAAGAATACAGATGTCTACCTCCTGACATAAACTCTATTTCACATACTAATTCAGAAGTCAAACAACAAAAATCAGCGTTATACCTACAAAATTTTCACAGTTCTACAAAATTTCTACAAAATTTCTATTTCACATCTTTTAGACTTTGTCATTTCACCATCTTTTGATGTTTTAAACATTTAAAAAAATTACTGCCTTAGCATAGTCATAGTTTAAAAAATTACTGCCTTAGCATAATTGCTGGCTTACCATAGTCGTATTCATTTTAAATTTTAAATTTTCAGTAAAATAATAACTTTTAACCTTTTTAAATATTACATCATGAAGGTTATCTAATTTATTTTCAGATAAAACAAATATAACTTTATCTACATATTTTTAATTAACAGCATCCTTTTCACTAACTGGTTTGGCTACATTTGTTATAATTTTATCTTTAGCATCAAAAGCATTATCATCCTTTGAATGAAACTAATTGCCCATTTCTTTTCTAAGACTTTTATCTAGTGATTGTATTTTCTTTGCTGTTTCATTAACAAAATTTAAAAAGCTGTCATCAATATTATATTTATATAAATCAACGAGTTCCCTTAAATTTGATAATGCACTCCACACATATATTTTTGTGCTAACATCCTAATCATCTATAGGATTTTTCAAATTTTTATTTCCTATATCATATATTCCATCATCAGTTAATTTAAAACCTTCACCAGGTGGACCTGGACCAATTTGTCTCTCATCGTCAAAGGGTGGATAATCAGCAGTCATTTATTGGAGGTGAAAAGACTAAGAATTTAATGTTAAAATATCAACTAATTTAATTTTTTGTTTATTCAGACTTAATATGCTTTGATTTTTTTCTTCAACAATAAAGTAAAATATATAGCTTTTTGCAGTTTTGTGTTTTAATCTATAAAGTTTAATGTTAAATTTCCTACAGATGTGTAATTTTCATGGTGTGGCAGAGGAAAAGGAATAGTGGGATATAATTTACTATATGATAAGCAATCTATCATATATCCTGTTTGTTTGTTTCTATTCTTCGCAATTTCTAGAAAAACTTCATATTGTTTTATTCTATTGTTTATTAAAAAAATTCATGTTATATTTTCCAGATGGTACAACTTTTAATTAAATTTCAGTTAATAAAGCAGACTGCACCGTTCTTTAACTTCTTAATTTGATTCAGCAAGCTGATTTTTTGCAAGCTGTTATTATTACAGCAAATTTACGAAAATTAAAGTTCGATCTTCCAATTATGTAGAAAAAAGTTTCTAATTCTGAAGCTGCAACAGGATCTACAAAGCGAAAGAATATTTCGACGTCCAGGAAACACAAAATGGAATTGCTGCAAAAAATGGATAAAGGTATATCCGTCTCAAAATTATGAAAGGCATAAGGCACTGGAAAGTCAAATGCAAAGACATAAGAAAACAGAAAAAGGAACTTTTTGAATTTTTTGTGGATTCCAGCACCAAAGTCGCAATGAATAAAAGAAAAATTATTCGTTATACTGAAAGTGATGATTGAATGTGTCAGAGTGTCACAGTGAGGACGTGGCTATTGACTCAAGCCAAAATATTTCACGAAGAAATGAATTTAAAAACTGAGTGTGCATATTCAATCAAATATATGATAGGCTGGGTTAACCAAATTTAAAACTCACCATGGTATAAGGGAATTAAATATTTCAGGTAATAAAGCGTCAGTTGACACTGAAGCTGCTGAATTATTTGCAGATAAATTCATTGAACTCATGAATAGTGAAAAGTTATCTCCAGACCAACTTTGCATGAAAAGTTATCTCCAGAACAACTTTGCAAGGCTGATGAAACTGGTCTTTTCTGGCAATATGTACCAGAAATATCTCACCATCCTATACAGAAAAGGTTCCAACTGGTGTCAAAGATTCCAAAGCAAGCCTAGCAATTTTAGCTGTGCAAATGCTGCAAGAATGCACAAGTGTAAACTTTTCATAATTGGAAAAAATACACAACCTCGAGCATTTAAAGAAGGAAAGATTTTTCTCAGTTATACATACCATGTAAATAGAGCATGGATGACAGACGGTTGGCTTGAAAATCATTTCATACCCGAGGCTCGGCAATATTTGAATCTTGTTAGTTTACCTGATGCTGCATAAATATTCCTGATTGTAGATAACTATTTGGCTCATACTTCACTTAAAAGTTTTAGTAAAAGATAATGCATCCATATTATTCTTTCCTCCAAATTGTATCATTCAGCCTGTGGATATCAGAATAGTGCACATGCTGAAATGCAAATATAAAACAGCATTTAAAAAATCCATGTTAAATTTCTTGGCAAGACTACTCTAAAATATTTGAACAGGGTCGGATTTAGACTTCATAAGACCCTAAGCTATTTGAGACATGGGGCCCTTTATAAATCTGTTATACTATATGTTTAGTATTTTTCGTACCAAACGAATTACTAGTGTGTCTTTGCAACATTAGATGGCGCTGCCGCCTGATGATTCAATTCTGGTTGCTATGGTAACGAACTTTCAACTCATAATTTATGTGATTTGTATTCTATTCTTTTTTGTTTTATTAGTTGCTACTGTGCTTGGAGTGATGTGAGCTGTGTCGTCACGTGGACGGCATTCCTTCTATTTCAAAGAGTTATGTAAAATAAACAAGTGATAATTACAGTCCGCTTACCTTTTTTTGTGAACTTATTCATAACATTTCTGGTCCTAGCGACCGGAGAGAAGAGTTAGCGATCTTTGGATATGATGTGATTTATTCAAATATTAGCAAGTTAAATCACTTTCGATTTGTGGATTAATAAACAGCTTAGTGTTCTTTCGATTCGATTTGTGGATTATGCGTGTGACATCTGTGGTGAAATCAGTTTCGTTTTGTTTAATATTCCCGTGGTATGGTGTAGCGTAGAAACCTCAGGGTGAGTACGTTCCAATATTTCATCTTCTTTTGCTAGAGTATAATATTTATTGTTATTCATAATGGCTGATTTGAAACCAGTTTTAACTAAAAAGAAGGTTCTAAAAAGCAATATAACAACGTTTAAAGCCAAGGTAAATTCGAATTTAGAACAAGCAGAAATTTTAGAATTAAAGTTGTTCGAAATGAAACTAAATGCTTTTAACAGTGAGCTTCGTTCTATTTATGAGGAGATATTTTTGTTGTGTCCTGAAAAGGATTGTGATACATTCATTACGGAACAACAAACAATACAAGAAACTTTAGATGAATTATGGATAACTATAAATAAAAAGTTACAGAAACTTTACAGTGACTCTGTTATCGAACCAAGTAGTGTAGCAAAAGTAAATTCGTCTGACGTTCGATTACCAAAATTAGAACTTTCTACCTTTACAGGGGAAAATATAGAAGAGTGGATTAGTTTCTATGATCTTTTTAAGGCTAGTGTAGATAACAATCCAAATATTTCTAAATGTCAGAAGTTTCAATATTTAAAGGCTTCTTGTAAAAAAAAAGGCCCTGTCTATTATTGAGTCAATTCCTATTTCTGATGCTAATCATGATATAGGGTTGCAACTTTTACAGGAACGTTATTCTAATAAAAGAGAATTAACTAATGCATTAATTCGTAAAATGTTTAATTTGCCAAATGTTTCTGATTCAGCTCAAGCTATTTTACATTGTGTTGATGTAGTGAATGAATGTGTACGCTCTTTGAAAACTCTTAAGCTAGAAGTTTCTGATCTTTCTGATGTTCTTTTTGTTTATCTGATAACTGAGAAATTAGATAAAAACATAAAATTTTGGTGGGAAAGAACTTTGAAAAAAGATGAATTAGGTACTTTAGATAATTTACTCGAGTTTCTAAAAGACCATGCTAGAGCCCTTCAGAATAGTAGAAACCAATCTAAAGATTTTAAGAAATTTTCTAATTCCAAATTAACTTCTTTAGTGTCGAGCAAAAACAGTTGCATAATGTGCAAGGAAGATCATTCTCTTCACAAATGTGGTAAGTTTTTAAACTTAAGTGTCCAAAAAAGAATCGAATTTGTTAAGAAACACAAACTTTGTTTTAATTGTTTATCTTCTCAGCCTCATTTAGTGAAAAACTGTCATAGTTTACATAAATGTATGACGTGTAAGTTACCTCATCACACTTTTCTTCATTTTGATCGAAATATCAAAACTAGTGAAAATGAGAAACCAAAACAAACGTCCTCACTCTCCCCCAAAGCCAAAGTGTTCGTACCAAAGAATGAAGTCATTACAAATGCCACAACATGTACAGGACAATTTAGTTATTCTAAAGGTGAATCAAAACATGTATTACTGTGTACTGCTCTCATTAAAGTTAGTGATTCCAATGGTAAAGCCATCCCTTGCAGGTCTTTACTAGACTGTGGCAATGAAGCCAGCTTTATAAGTGAAGAGTGTAAAACTAAAGTTAGGTAGATTTAACAAAAAAATTGAAGTATCGTGCCTTGGTTCGTTCAACACTGTAACAAGTGGAGAAGTGGAATTAATCTTTACCCCGTACTTTGAGTCAAATTTCAAATTTCGAACATATGCATTCGTGATTCCAAGGATAACTTCAGATGTGCCTAATGTGTCGCTTCCTTCTAAAATTGCGAATCATTTTGATCATAGTCTTAGCTGATTCTAAGTTCTATGAAAGAAAACCAATAGATATTTTGTTAGGTGTAAATGTATTTTTTACTATGCTTAAGGGAGACATCATAAAGAGAGGAGAATCATTACCCTTTGCAATTTGTTCTCAATTGGGTTGGATCATTTCCGGGAACACTATTACTGATGATTCAAATCTAACTAACACTTTTACAGTGAATAATCTTCAGTTGAATACAAGCGAATTAGTTGAAAGATTTTGGTCTTTAGATTCCATTCCGGAAGTCAAACGTACTTCAAGTGAAGATAAAAAATGTGAAGAGTTCTTTAAAACAACACACTTCCGTGATCAAAATGGTCGTTATGTAGCGAAACTTCCATTTAAAGATAACCCTTCAAGGTTGGGTAATTCTAAAGATCTTGCTTTACAAAGATTTAAATCTTTAGAGAGAAATCTCTTAAGATCTCCTGATACATATGATATGTATAAACATTTCATGAAGGAATACTTGGATCTCAGGCACATGGAACCAGTCCGTAGTTCAGAGTCCCCAAGTCAGGCATACTACATGCCACATCATGCAGTAATTAAGGAATCTAGCTCTACGAGTAAAATACGTGTGGTATTTAATGCTACTAGTAAGTCTTCATCAGGACTGTCTCTTAACGACATATTGATGACAGGTCCCAGAATACAACAAGAGCTGTTTCCAGTTTTGGTCAAATTCAGATGTTACCCAGTAGTTGTCACAGCTGATATCATGAAAATGTTTAGACAAATTCTAGTTAATGAAGAGGATAGAAACTTTCAAAGGATATTTTGGCGGGACAATCCAAGTGATCCTATTCAAGAATTTCGACTTAATACTGTCACATACGGCACAGCCTCGGCTCCATATTTGGCTACTCGTGTTTTATACCAACTTGCCTACGATGAGCAGAATAACTATCCTTTAGCTTCGAAGGCTGTACTTCAAAATTTTTTTGTAGATGATTGTTTGGTAGGTGCTCAAAACACTGAAGAGTGCAAAAATCTAGTAAATCAACTCTTGCAAATGTTAGAACGTGGAGGATTTCTTCTGCGTAAATGGTCATCCAATGACTTGTCAGTGTTAGAGAATATACCCCAGGAGTTGAGAAATGATTCTGAAGCTATGAAAATTCAAGACGATAGCTCAATCAAAGTTTTAGGAATTAATTGGAACCCCCGTGAAGACTACTTTAACTTTTCCGTATCCATTTCTGGTGAAAAGCTTAAATACTCTAAAAGAGACATCCTTTCTGATTTAGCGAAAATATTTGACCCATTGGGTTGGCTTGCTCCTTGTATTATTTATGTCAAAATCTTGATACAAGACATGTGGAAACTCCATTTATCGTGGGATGAACCTGTTAGTGATGAGATTGCTAACAAATGGAAGATTTTCCAAAATGATTTACATCTTATTCAACAATTAAAAATACCGAGATTTGTTTTGATTCCTGACGTGAACTATATTGATATCTGTGCTTTTTGTGATGCCTCCGAGAAAGGCTACTGTGCAGCAATTTATTTGCATTCAGTGTCACGTAATTTGGACATCAAAGTAACACTCTTAACATCAAAAACAAGAGTTGCCCCTCTGAAAGTGCAATCATTACCTCGATTAGAGTTATGCGCCGCAGTTTTGTTAGCGAATTTGTTTAAATCAGTGTTAGAGCATTTAGTTTCCTATACGTAAAGTTTTGGCCTGGACAGATTCAACTGTTGTACTGTCCTGGATTTCTGCAGAACCATACCGTTGGGTTCCCTTTGTTGCAAACCGCGTTGCTAAAATACAGAAAACAATTCCTAATGTAAGGTGGAACCATATCAATGGAAAGAGGAACCCAGCTGATTCAGGTACAAGAGGAATGTTTCCGAAGAATTTCTGAAGTGTGAGCGATGGTTCATTGGACCTACGTGGTTATATTCACAAGATTACGAACCATGTCCTGACAGTGAACATCTTTCTGATGCACATTATGAAGGAGTTCGTAGAGAAGAAAGAAAAACTTGCATTTCAGTATCTTGTGCGGTAAAGGAAAATGACATTTTTAAACGGTATTCATCTTGGACAAAATTACATCGTATAGTTGCATTATGCCTAAGATTTATTTACAACTGTCGAAACTTCTCCAAAAATCGTTTGAGAGGTTTTCTGACAACCGATGAGCTTCGATTAGCTACAAAAACAGTGATAAAAAATATCCAAGAATCATATTTTCCTCAAGAGCTCTCTTATTTAAAAACATCGGAAGAATTAAAAGGTGTGAGCAGCCGAGTAATACAATTAACTCCCTTCCTTGATGAAGAAGGTGTCATTCGAGTAGGTGGTCGCTTAAAAAATGCAAACATTCCTGAAAATAGCAAACATCTTATTTTGCTTCCAAAGGAAGGACATGTCACTAATCTCATCGTAACTCATTACCATGTCAATTATTTGCATGCTAGTCAAGAGTTATTAATAAGCACTTTACGAATGCAGTTTTGGATTCTTTCAGTGAGAAGCGTAGTGAGAAAGATTATTCACAGATGTATTCCTTGTATTAGAAATTGAGGCAAGACTGTGACCCAGATAATGGGTGATTTACCCTCGCCCAGAGTTCAACCATCAACACCTTTTGCAGTCACCGGTGTTGATTATGCTGGTCGATATTCTATTAAGTCCCAAGTTGGGAGAAGAACAAAAACTTTCAAGTGTTACATATCCATTTTTGTGTGTTTCTCAACAAAAGCTGTACACTTAGAGTTAGTCAGTGATCTATCAACTTCAACGTTTTTAGCAGCTCTAAAAAGATTTATCGCTCGACGAGGCAAACCATCTAAAATTTCGAGTGACTGTGCTACTAACTTCAAAGGTGCTAGTAAGGAACTGAAGGAGATTTATAAAAATGCAGCACGCATTGAGAAAAGCAGTGAATTATGTGACTACATTACCTCAGAAGGTATAACTTGGTTATTTAATCCTCCGACATCTCCTCACTACGGTGGCTTGTGGGAATCTAATGTGAAATCCATGAAATTTCATCTTAAACGAGTATTAGGATCCACACTTCTAACTTATGAGGAATTTTTAAGTGCTTACACAAGTGGAAGCGTGTATGAATTCCCGTCCTCTTTGTGCGATGTCTAGTGATCCAAACGACTTTAGCGCATTGACTCCAGGTCATTTTCTGATTGCAGCCCTTTTGCTTGCCATTCCGGAATCTGACTTGAGTGATGTGAAATCTTCACGACTTAAACGTTGGTCTCTAGTTCAACAGACTGTGCAACATTTTTGGAAATGATGGTGTGCAGAATATTTAACAACACTTCAACAACATGCTAAGTGGTTTCGTGCATCTCCAAATCTAAAATGTGGTGATTTAGTTCTGATCAAAAACGAACAACTGCCTCCAAACCAATGGAAAATTGGAAGAATTGCCTTAATTCATCCAGGTAGTGATAAAAAAGTTCGAGTGGCTACAATCCATGCAGCCGCTGGTGATTTCAAACGAGCTGTTACTAAATTGTGTCTTATCCCCAATCATGACTAATATGAACATTTTTCATATTATTGAACTTTAATTTTAGTTATATTTTCTTTTTTTTTTTTTTTTTATTTGTTAATGTTATTATGTATGTGAACCCTTAGAAGGCTTCAAGGCCGGGGGCTATGTTTAGTATTTTTTGTACCAAATGAATTACTAGTGTGTCTTTGCAACATTAGATGGCATTGCCACCTGATGATTCAATTCTGGTTGCTATGGTAACGAACTTTCAACTCATAATTTATGTGATTAGTATTCTATTCTTTTTTGTTTTATTAGTTGCTACTGTGCTTGGAGTGATGTGAGCTGTGTCGTCACGTGGACGGCATTCCTTCTATTTCAAAGAGTTATGTAAAATAAACAAGTGATATAGACAGTCCGCTTACCTTTTTTTGTGAATTACTCTTAACACTATATTTTAATTTTTTTGGGGAAGGCCCCAAGAAAGTGGGGACCCTGAGCTATAGCTTGTGTAGCATATAGTAAATCCTGCACTGTACAAAACTTACCCACACTGAAGCTATCTGTCTTAATTCTTTTTCAAGACAGAAATCAAGACTTAAAAGGTATTTCTTCCTTTGTAGTTGTCTCATTTTGACATGCATTGTCCATCAAATGCCATTTTCTAATCACGCATACTTGCAGAAAATACAGTAGGAGTTCTTTAGCTGCAAAGAAGTGTTAGCCCTATATGAGTTTTTTCAAGGCACCAAATGTGTGGAGCATCACAAAATTGTGGGAGAATGTGTCTCCAGATATTTTGAAAAATGCTTGGCATAATTTATGGCCAGCTACCATATTTCATAGTGAACATGATGAAGACGATAGCCATGAAGGTTTTCGGATATCATAAACCAAAGGTGAACTTTTACAATTAATGAATTTTGTATAGAAATATGGAGAATCGGTAATAAATGAAGATGATATAACAGAAGTTTTATCATTGCGATGACAATCCCTCAATTATCAATCAATTAACGGATGGCAAAATCTGTAGTATGACAGAAAATACCGCTACTGATAGTGAAGAAAGTGACAGAGAGGTTATTGAAAACGAAAAAAGTTTGATTGACAAGTTAGTCAGTATTCTCGACACAGCAATTACAGGACTTGAAGGGTGGAACTTTGTAACTGAACAAGAAATTATGTCTGTTTATAAAATTAAAGAGAAAGTATTAGCACAAAAAACAAAGCAACTTAAACAACTTACATTGAAAGAAATGTTTAATAAAGTAAACAAATAAATATTAAGCTTTTTATTTTGTAAATTTTGATACCCTTTAGGTCATAAATGCTTCATTATTTCATAAATCAAGATTTCATATATTGAATTTTATAATTTCCACATGCCATCTTACTAGATTTAAACTGATGATCTAATGTTCGGAAAAATTCCAGATTCAGAATCGCTTAAGCCCTGACGAATCTGGATCTTGGATTTTGTAGTGTCACAACTTCTTAGAATTAAAAAAGTATGCAATAAGGCTGATTACTTTCAAGAAGAATTGATCTGTCCAGAGAAAATAAAATTACCACATTTAAAATTTGCCAAATATTGAATAAAGCTGGGATTAACTACAATTTTTATATTACGTTTTACATTAATATGCTTATTGCAACCTAAACCGATAAGGCTAAGTAGGATGGCTATGACAGGTAACTTAATGTTCGTATGTAATTAATTTTGTACACTATCACCACCTCTTAATGTAAATATTCTCTTGTAAAATATGAATCTACTTTCTCAGTTTTCAGTTTAAAAATAATTAATCTGGCAACTTTAAACTAATAAAGCAACTTTTTACTAATAAAGGACCATTTTCTTTTATAAAATATATTACAGCTTGATTAAATGAAGATTGCCATCTTCTTTTACTACCTTTTTGTTTACTAGTTTACTAGTTTTAATAAGTTCTGCATTTCAGATCAGAACACATTTTGTTACTTGAAATGACCTTGTAAATTCTGACACCATTTCTCTTACTGCAACCTAGTCAAAAACATCCCAGGAACTTCCCCTCCCCCTTAATTTTAAGACATCTAAGCGCATGGACCAAAGATGTTTAGCCAACAGCCTGCCAAATAGCACTATTCTGGAAGAATTCTTTTCATTTGTTTCTAAGCACACTTCTTTTTTCAATGATTGGTTCAAGATTCTCAGTGTGATAATAGAGACATGCTGAGTTCCAGCAATGAATATGGCAATCCTACCTATCTCCTGCATTACTGTTTGAATGATTTCCGCCATTTTGAGAGGCATCTTGATTCACAATTGTAAGTTATTTGTCTGTTACATTAAGTTTGTTGATTCTTTTCTAGCTTTTATGTACTAGCACCAACAGTTTTAAAAAAACATTATATATATGAAAAAAGAGAAAGCTTTAAGTTGTTGAGACAGCCCTATTATTACTCGTAAAAGAGACTTTTAGTTTGTCACTAAACCACTTATTTAGATAAGTTCATTAAGTTTTCGAACTTTTCTAAGTATTCTTTACATTTCTACTTTTTCTCTTTCATTTTATTCTAATTTGTACATTTTGTTTAATTTTTTAGCATGCTCAATACTTTCGTATATGATCTTTACTATTATTGTTTTTCGTGGGTACATTTGTTTCTAAGAGCTTGAATGAATGTAGGGGAAGCTCTGACCTTATTTAAGACTCTCTGTGATTTTATTTATGAAAAACAGTAATTTGTTAAAAATGGTTTTAAGTCTGAAATTGTTCAGAGGAATGAAATATGCATTTGAAACTCATTGATTGACCAGTTTAGTGCTTCAAACACTTATCCCTTGACAAATTCTGTTTGAAGCAGTAAACAAGGGAGATTAATATTTTATTTTTCGTATTTTTTTGCATTTCTATCTACAATGCTTTTATGGACGGTTTTACTTCAATTTTAAGTTGACAATTTGTTTTAACTTGTTTTCACCTTCAGTTTCTTCACTACATCTTTTTCTTAGATAGGATAATCATAATTACTTTTTTGAATTTAATCAAACTATAATGCTGATTGATAAAAAATTGTATTTATATATATAACACACACACTTTTTCGTGCATATGTATATATGCAGTGAAAAATTGTGTGAATGATACGAAATTCAATGTCAATATTTATATGGGACTCATTCAAAGTGCATAAGAAAGGGGCATAGCATTTAAAAGAGATACTTTCACAAGTTATCAATTTTAACTGGATTTCCTGCTTTCATGTTACTACAAAAATACACAAGATGCCTTTTGACATATTTGAAATGCTTCTTCAAACAACTGTCTCATTTAAAAAGAGATCACATCATTGATCTAAGAGAAATGGCTTGCTTCTAAAAATGTACTAGCTGCTATCTTTATCAGATTAATATGGTAGTTGTTCAGTGATGGCAAAAATAGATCGAACAGAGCATATATAAACATTACACAGGCTCAAGACACTCCAGATTAACAAATACTTGAGGAGATTGTGCAATCAGAAAATAATCAAGACTGTATCAGTGGCACTACTATCGTCCATTTTAAAGCTTTATCATCCTCTACTGTACTCAGAAATATCAAGGGATACCATCTGAAAATGATTGGGATTAGTTATTGATATTCATCAAAAAGACCGTCACTAATATCCAACATAAAACAGAGCAACACAGATGTGTGCCAACCTTCATCATCCTGGAAAGTATTCAATTAGATAGCTGTTTTCTTTAATGATGTAGTCTGCTTCTCTTTAAGTATTAAATGCATGCCTTTTACCACTGCCTATGTATATAGAGGAAGTGTCTAGTACTCAATGGCAAGTTGCATATAACTTTCACACTTCGTGTGACAATCTAGGGAAGCATTATTTAGGAAAACTGATCTCCTCTAGTTGCCCTATAAAAAAATTTGTACACTGAAAAAATATATTCTGCAGATGACTGTACTGCATATGTTTTAAAGCTGGCTAAAAGACATTTACTAATATGATAATGCTCAATTACATATTTCATAAATTCCACAATATCTGGGACATATTAAGAAGGCACCTAAAGCCTTTTTTCAATATCAGTGACTTAGCTGAATAACTGCAAAATTTGCAACAGAATCTTATGGAGTAGAAATAAACAATTTAATTGACTCCATACCACAGCGAATATTGAATTGCATAGCTACATTTGACTTGTGTACAAGAATTATTTACTATTTGGTCACAAATAATATTCTTATTTCTATGATTTTTTTAATAAAATATTTTGTTGCTCTGAAACATACTCACTTATTACTCATTTACTAATCTGCTCAAATGATATGAACATGCCGAGTTTCATAATTGAATCTCAGTTTTTTAGGGATGCATATGTTAGTAACAGAATATACTATACAAACAATAAAATTACAACAAACAATAAACATTATGAAACTATGATTAAAGAAATTATGAGTATATACAACAATATAAAAATATTACTATATTACCTAATATACTATTATTACCTAATATTAAATTTTATAACCAATTAATAATATTCTACTAGAAAAGCAAAAATAAAGCTTTAGAAATGCATAATTTTCATAATGAGTTTAAGAATATCTGCTATTCTTCATCTGATTAAAATTCAGTTTTCTCTCAACTTAAAGTGAAAGACTAGAAATTTTATTACAGAACTTACAGGTAGCAGATTTTAAACTATTTATTTACATTTAAACCTAAAATACATTTTAATATGATTAAAACAATAAATGGTTATAACTTTTTACACTATACCCAAAATTTAACATGCAATATTAGCACATCACAGATATATAATAGGTACTCTTATGCACTAAATTCCAAAATATTTAAATACTTAGTTAAATATTCAATTGCAATACATACTTTTAAAGGTAAATGAAAATAAACTATAATGTAAGCTTAACTATTACAATTCTATATTTTTTTTTATTAAAGTAGACACAAAAAACTAAATAATAAGGAGAAATCAGACAGTATTAACTTACTGTTTGAGAAATTTTTCAGCTTAACCCCAAGATATTCATTTTCTATTGTAAAATCACTGCCTAAACTAGCTGAAGCTATAATAGAAGAAAATTTTAAATGAAAGGGGGGGGGGAATTAGCAAATAAAACGAAATACTAAAACATAAAAACTTTAACCAGTTCAAGGATAAAATTCTTACTGTCATCTGGTATATGTATATCAGGAACAATTTCTATTTCTTCTGTGTCAGCAGATTTTAACTGAAAGGAAAATAAATATTGCACTTTATATGTACAAAAAGATCTTAAATAAGAGTGGGATTTATTACAGCTACATAAAAATTTGAATCAAGAGTACAATCTGGGTAATGTTTTACACGAAGTGATATTTTATACAAAAATTCATAAAAGAATACTCTTTTATCTCAAATATATAATCCCAAAAAACATAAAATCACAATATGTAAAATCAGGTCGATTACTACATTCTTTGGAACTTTAATGTTATTCTTTTATTATTCAATAATAATAGTTGATTCAATATATATTTGTTTTATGCAATTGTTTATATTTACTATTTTTATTTCATATAATTGAAAACAGCTTAAATTTTCCAAATTGTGTTAGAAAATACAATTGTTTATTTATGTATTAACAGTATAGTGGTTATAATTTTGAATATATTTATTCATTTTAATTTACTTATTGTTTATTTTGTAATTGTATTTAGAATAATCATTAATTGATTTGATTGTAGTAATTGTTCAATGAAAAAGTTTTAATTTGAACATATACTACTTGTTATCAAATGAATTTGTTGATGTTATTAAGTTAGCACATGATATAAATTTGATAATAATTGTTAGATTAATTGTTATATATTAATAATTGTCATCTTATCTATTGCTCAATACCAAGATATTCACTCAACCTTTCTTTATATTTATGTTCATTTCACCTTTTCAATGACAGATAATCATTTTTGGTTGCTCTTATTAACAATAGCACCATCTTTTACCCTACTTAAGCCTATTAGTTGACATTTTAAGCAACAATATAGCTGAAAGAAGTTACAAAGATAAACACCAATTAGTAAATTACAAACAATAGTAAATTACAAACACCAAATTAGTGTTTTGAGTCATGAGTGCTTTTAATAGAACTTTCACAATGCAAAAACTAATGGCAGTAGAATAAAATAGTGCTCAATTACGGGAATTTCCTGACCACACACAAGTTTCATTTCTTCAACATTTAAAAAGTCATTCTGAATTTATAAATAATATGCTAACAAAGAAAAAGAATTTATTATTAAAGAAGATTACCTCAGGTATTCTCACTTTATTAGTTTTGGCACCATCAAAAGAAAATGTGATTTCGTCAGAAAAATGAGGCGGAACTGTAACAAAATTTTCAAAAAATTTAACTTTCCTTAATTTTTATCTCAAATTACAAAACAAGATTATGTTCATCAAGTAAAAGTAAATTAAAGTTTACAATGCATAAATTTTTTTATGTCAGAAAATGTATGTGTGCGTGTCAGAATGATTAAAAGAATAAAATCAAATAAAATACAACTTAGTTTTAAATGAAAATTTATACATGTTTTAAACATAAAGAAATATCTCAAAACTATTGAGTTTGCAATTTAATGGCCATATATATCATTTAAATTTTTGATATCCTAATGTGAAGTAAGTATATGCAAGAAAATAATTCCCATTTTAAACTATACAAAAATTTAATAGATATTTTACTGTAATATCTTATTATTATCTATACAATTATCTTATTATTATCTATACAACTTATTATAATCTAACATAGCTTCTTCACTATTTTATTTCTTCTGTACTTAATAAAATTCAATTTTTTCTGCATTCATTTAAGACATATTATAGTGCCCTGAAGTAAGGGGAGAAGTGTTTGTATTGTTACAACATGTAGTTAATTTTTTACTGAGGCCAAATTTAAAATGAAAAGCATTTGGCAGATCCTAAGAATGATGTCATGCTTTCACATGAATCTTTTGACACAGAAATAATACATGCCTATCTACTAAAGACACATAAATTTATTATCTTTAATTTACGCACATAAGTATGCTTGTATAGTAGATTTAAAGGTATATTTTTTCATTGTAAAAAATGTCAAATATATTTGGGATCTTACTTATTATCCCATCGAGCATGAAACTGTGCCAACTGTGAGTTAACACCAATTATAGGTAAGTGTAATGTAATACCACACTCAATAACATCTGTGCGATGCAACCCTGATTGATTCTTGATAGCCATGTTCTGTTTTTATGAATAAGGATATAAATTAAATGTTACTGTTGCACTTTTTCTTGCATTTAAGGAAAAACATTATTAAAATTTCTTCTACACAACAGGAATCAGTGGATTATTTCCAAATCTATGGAATTCAACCATCAAAAAATGTGCCTAATAATCAAAATTACTACATGGGTGATTCAGATAATGAAATGAATATGTTGCTATAATACAAAATAATTCTGTTAAAATAGTAATGTTTATTATAATATTAATAAGTTTGAGGATCTTATTTTTTTATATGGCCATGTTTAATATCAGTTATAAAAAATTTTACGCATGTAAAGTGTATAATTGTATAATGACAGTACAAACTGAATATATTAATAGGATTATTTGATAATAACTGAATGTGATAATAGTGTTTTGCAGTAATACAATAAGGCACAATAAGGATAAAAATACCAATCCATATATATATATATATATATATATAAAATCGGTAACAGCTGAAGAACATATTGAAATTTTAAAAAAAAGACATAGGCAAAAAAAGCTAATGTTAATGTCTTGCATGTGCTCTGCCTACCTTTTTGGGTGAGCATTATGAAAATAATAACAATCTTTCTAGATCAAATGAAACAAATGACTGATTAGAGCAGTGGAGTGAGCAAAGAAAAAGACTTGTTTTAAAAATTCAGTCGAGAGGTAAGACAATAAAATTTATAATGGAAAATGAATCATGTAAAGATGCATCATTTAGTGATTCAACAAAATTACTGAAAAACCGATTTGCAAAATATCAGTCCTTTGAGATGATTCGAAATAATTTTACCTCAATCAGACAAACTCAGAATCAGTCAGTCTAAAAGTTAGCTGACAATGTGAATGCATATGCTACCGAATATTTTGGGTTTTATCCCAATTAAAGGGAGGAGGTGCATAACTTCACTTAAAAAGCTATACCTTCAAAATTCACTGAAGCATTCTGACCAGATTTAAGACTGGAAGTTAAAGAACTTTGCCCTACTGATTTTGGCACTGCTGTCAGGTAAGCAAAAAATATTGAGAAAGCATTGGGGAATTCAGGTAGTAATTCTTAAACACATGATTACTCCCTCGAAATAAATATGTTACTAATGCAAGAAATGCAAAATAATAAAGCTATAGAGGATTTGTCAAACAAACTTAGTGAATTTGTACCTGCTGGTAGTAAACATCATTCAACTAAACTATGAAACATGAACATGATTCAGATTAGTGATAATAAAGAAATGTTTTGCCATACTTGAAAACAAAATCATTGGACTACAGTGTGTCCTTATTTTCTCTTAAATAATAATTATCAACCAAATAGGCAGGCTATAGGAAGCTATAGAAAGAATTTGTATAGGGGCAGTTTTGTCAATAGAAGAAATAGGTACAATAATCAGTATACTTGAGAAAATAGATTCTAAAATAATAGCAGAAATATCCCAAACAACAGAAGATTTTAAAGCTCATAGGAATGATTAAAACTGATAAGGGGTACTTGCAATTTTCTCGAGTACATTAAGCATTACACAAACACCCAAAGAGAGAATAAACAATAATAAAAAACCCAAATAAACAAACAAAAAAAATCTGAAAGCTTTCAGATTTTATAAAATCAATTAATTAGTGACAACATCTACTTTGATTTACTAGACAGTATAAAATAAAAGACTAACAATAGTACAGAAGAGGTGAACAATAATATCAAACAAGATTGTTCAAATACCGTAAGAGTAGTATTAAACATTAAAATTCTTCCCAATGAGTGCAGAGATAATAAATTAAGCATCCCAGCTAAAATGCAGGAAAACCAACAATGTAGACCAGCATGTATTATTTTCCTCAGATTTAAAAAAAATATATTAGAAAAAATGGCTATGATTGAATCAGTCCATGAGATAAGTGACAAACAATATATTTTCATCATAACTGAAAACTATTCAAATTGCAAAATTATTTTAGAAAGGGATGAAAAGATTCGTAACATATAAGCAAATGACATATAACAAGAAATAGAGGAAAATCAATTTGAGAAGCCTATAGAAGAAAATTTACAAATTAACCATATAACATTAAAATAAATTAAAAAATTAAGAAAGGAGGAGACGATCCCTGAAGACTTTGATTTAACCACTTTAGAAGGTGAGCAAAGAACCAAAATGATTGAAGTGCTCATAAAAAACTGAGCAATGTTTTCAAAACCCTACTCCAGTCTTGAAGGAATGGATGCTGCCATGCCACAATCTAATTTGCTACATAAGTTTCCAATTTAGACCAAACCGTATGCTATTCCTCATAGTGTTAGTAAATATGTACAACATGATGTAGCCAAATTATTGGAAGCAGGCATCATCTTGAACCATCAATATCAAATTATAGCTTCCCAGTAATTTTTGTAAAAAAAAAAAAAATTATTTAATACTGATCTCAGTAAATTAAAATTCAGGGTGGCAGTAGATAATAGGCTCTTAAATTGCATAATGCAGTCTTATCTCTTTACCCAAAATTTCAGACATTCTCCATAATACGGCAGGTAAAAATTACTATTCTGTGCTAGATCTCGATTGTTGGATCAGAGTGATAAGAAGAAATCAGCATTTTGTACGGAACTTGACAATTTTCAACTGACTGGGTTACCTTTTTGTGCCAAGTGCAAATATACAATATTTTTCAAATGACATAACTGTAGCAGCTACCAGCATAAATGAACTAGTAAATATTTTGCAAAAAGTGTTTGATACATAACAAAAATTTAAATTAGATGGAGCCAAAAATACAGTTCTGTAAAAAAAAATATGAAAGTTTTCAAATTTTATATTATGCCCAAAGAGGTTTCAAGAACCCAGTTGAGTAAGAAGTAGTGGTAAACAATATTAATATTTTTAGTATAATCTGTCAATTCAACACATAATTAGCAAACAGCAAGAAGATCCATATATAAGAATAATTATAAAAAAGCATATACTAACTACAAAGATATGGTAAAACAATACTTTATTGATAGTCATACAGATCTATTAATGATAAAATTAAAACCCATTAACCTCGGAATGATACACAGATGTATATAAAATAAGCCTATTACCTTATTACCTAAAATGCTAATCAAAGACGCACTACAAACTGTTCATGCACCTCACTTCGGTTTTCAAAAGACATATGAGTTTTTGAAAGCAAAATACTGCTGCAGAGGTATGTACAGTGATAAAAAAGGTTGAATCAAAACTATAAAACACTATGACAAGTCTGATTCCTAAGAAAGACCTTGCATGAGGGGAGATAGTAGCTTGATTCCTAAGAGAGATCTCACACTGGGGGAAATGGTAGCTATTGCCATAGTGGGCAAATTGCCAAGATCCACAGATAAGTTTTATGTTCTCCCTGTCATCGATCACTACTCCAGGTATTTAGAAACTATTTCATTAAACAACTGCACTTCCCAGTTCATTATAAAACCCCCTAAATAACTATTCCATGAAATGTGGCTTTTCCAAATTTATTTTATCAGACAACAGTTCCTACTTTTGCTCTACAGAATTCAACCAATTTTTAAAATCACTAAATACAGAGCACAGAAAGGTTCCATTTATTACCCACTAGTGCATGGGTTGATTGAAAGAGTACAAGGATGATGAAGAAATGTATTGCAGCCTTTAAAAAAAAAAAAAAAAAATATTGCGATGTCATAAAAAGTACAATACTGCAAGACATTCCATAACTAGATTTTAGCCAGCAGGGCCTTTTTTCTTTTCTTTTTTTTCTTGGTACACTAAATACTCCCATAGATAGCAATGATCCTCTTAAACTAGGAGAAGATTTCCATCAATTTGCCAGAATAGTAAAAGACCAATTAAATAACAATAAGGAACACGTAAAATTAAATGAAAACGAATAATTTAATTATGCAAAAGAGTATTTGAAGGGAAGAAAAATTCCTGAATTAGGGGATAAAGTCTTTATGCAGAGTTTTAATGACAAGAGTGTATTACATCCGAAATACAAGGCATCATAATGATATTATTAAGAAGCTACAGAATTATAATCGCACAATACAATTAGATAACAAAATAAAAGATATCCACATAAGCAAGTTGTTTCTAAAAACCTTCACAAATTGATGCTGTAGAGTAGGATTAGGGGGGGGGGAATTCATTTGGATTTGATATAAACAAAAAATTAAAAAATTATTTTGGCTATGTTCGCCATAGCTACAAACTAGATAATTCGAGAATGATTAAAAGCAGCTTAAGTGCAATAAAGTGCTAATGCATAATTTTGATAGAGTTGGCTGGTCCATATACAAGAAGAATTGAATTTTTACCAGACATAATCTAACTAACTTCACTATGTAATGATGTCCTTCAAAAATAGAAGTTTTAAATCTCCCTATAAAAAATAATGAATCTAAACAAATGTTAATAATTAATGGACAATTCCCAATTAAACTGGAGAAAATATAAGGAAAATTTTGAATGTTAAATGAAATGTGGTTAAAATGTAAAACCTTAAATATAATGGAAAACTAACAGTGGTTATAATATATATAATTGTATAAAGGACAAAAAAGAAACGTGTACACAATGTATATGTAAGTAACACAATGTATATGTAATGTATATGTAAGTCTATGCTGTGTCTGCATGTGGGAAATTTAAAAAACACATTATTAGATACTAAGAAACTATTTGATAGATCTATGATATGTAGAATATAAATTGTATGTATCAGCTAACATTTTTTATTCTGCATAATGAAAGCATCGAATTCATCATATAATGCAAAGTGTACAGTTACAGAAGCTGGTGTAGTGAAGTTAAAAAAATAAAATTAAATTAAAATTAAAATGAAACTTTACTGTTCCTGAATTGAAAGAATTTTGATAGTGCAGATGGTTTCAAGGTTTTATTGTTCAAAGATGGAATGTGCTGCCTTTCTTTTTTTCTTCTTTGGCCACAGAATATGTGGAAGCAAGCATTCAAAGTTGAGTTGCAATTAATGAATCTTCATCAAATTTGCTCAGCGCAAGTGCATAAATTCTCATTGAACTAGGTTTTTCCCCAGCTTTATCGACTTTGTGCTGCAACTTCACTTTGACTCTCCTCACTACGCTTCTTCGCTCTATGTTTGCAATGATGATGTCCAAATCTTCAACTCGCGAAATTTGACTTGTATAATCACAAATAAATTGTGAGCTCAAAACAACTGAGAATGGTTCGATTAACTTCATTTTGAGGCAAGTATCTTCATTCATCAAAGAATGATGCTTTTCGATTAAGAATTTGTCCTGCTATTGTGTTAGCATGCCATGTGCTGTTGCCTAAAAATAAAGTAGACATAATTTAGAGCAGCTTTTTCCTACTTACAAAATAATCTGCACAGATTCAAGAATATATCAGGAGCAGTGATTTTTCCATGTTAAATATTTCATTGACAGTTTATTTATCAGTATCTTTATGGACAGACATGTGTCTTGTGATTGTCAGTGTATAATTTGGCTATGAACAGAACTCTCAAGGGAACAGAACTCATAAATGATGGTGGAATTTGTTTTGTCTAATTTAGTATCTGCTTGAAAAGACAATAAAGTAACCATATATGAAGTGTGATATTAGTTATTGGCAAGAAGTAAGTAGGAGTAAGTACAATTGTTATTCTAATTTGCTAGTAATACATTAAAAGAAGATAACATTTATCATAATTTCAAAATCAGCTTATTGCATTCTATATAATGCAATGTGCTTATTTTAAGATAATGTTTTGACTGGGCATAGTAATTTGCATGATTAATTAATTTTGGGTAATATCATAACATCTGGTACCGCAACATTTCATTATAACAGTAGTAAAGGTTAGCAAATCTAAGGTAAATTTAGGCATGGAAAGTTAGCAAATCTAAGGCAATTTTTTTACTTTTGGTAAAAAGTTTAAGTAAAAAGTTCCTCTTTTATCTATCTTTATTTTCTTGCTAATACAAAGCTAAAGACTTAAATGCAATTTTTTTATCAGCACACTTAAGAAAAGGATGATCTCTATTTAGAAAAATTCTTTAACCAGAATTTACATGTATAGTGTAATGAAGGTACATTCTTTTACCCCTTTTTTTCATGACAGATATTCGTGGAGCAGCAAGAAAATCCATGATGCCTTCACTCAAAAGCTGTCTTGATCTGTGCCAAGTTGGAAGACATAAAACTCGACAAATTAACTTAACTTGTTCCATAGGCAGCCTAAAGTATATAAAAGTGAATATAAAATTTTGTATACATTTACTGTATAAAGTTTGAAATACATTTAAATTTACAAATTAATTTCATAACAAAATTGTTTTTAATTAAAAAATAATTGTGATACCACCATAAACATACACACAAAAGGGAGAAAAAGACATGATCAGGCATCAAATATTCTTAAAAGGTAAACTGTCTAATGTTAACATGCTCCTTTCAATTTAATCACAATACGTGTGGGTTAAAAAAAAACAATTAGAAATTAAATAAAATGAGAAACTTTTTTATCATAAAAATATAAACATCAAATTATTCAAATCAGCAGATATTTCTTACAATGATAAATATGCAATAACCATTTCTCAATTTTTTTAATAAAACATAACAGGCAGAAGTAAATTTAATAAGAGCGGTCTTACAGACAGGATGGATGTTGTACTAAACCAAATTATATTCTTAGATTAAAATACAGGGTATATTATTCTTAAAATTAAATTTACTCTTTCAATCTTCACAGAACATCAACTTTTCATACAGATTTTTTTACACAGGCTTAAACATAGTTTACAGCAGTTAATTATTAATTTTTTTTTCAAAATAATTAAGAAACATTTAACAGACATTTAGTTAAAATATGTTTAACTGGTTATTATGAGCAATCTTTTTCATCTCTAAGAGGTTTAAACAAAATTTATAAATAAAAAGATATAAATCAAGATATTAAAGCATAGTAATACCCCGGCATTATACTCTACATTAATGCACACTGGTCCAAAATGTATAAAAAGGATTTTATGTCCAAAACGCTACTGAGTCACTTTTGGGGAATATTTAATATGATCAGCAGAAAGGAGAGTTTTATGCATTACGCAGAGGCTGATTCTGTTTCTCTTCAAACAGCGAATTCACTTTTAAAAGAAAAGAATTTAATTTGAAAATTGATGCAGAACATGGAGTAAAATGAATGAATTCCCTTGCAAAAGCCAAAGCATTCTTGTATTCGTATAAGAATCTAACCATAAGTAAACATAAAATACAATGAAAGTTTCAAATCAAATTATAGGTTAGATTTCATTGATGCTGGGATGAATATCCTTATCATTATTACCAGAGATAACAACCAGAAAAGTACTGAAAAATGTTCTCGCTAGTTGTGAAGACTTCTACCACATCCAGTCTTGAGAATGGGACATCTTTCAAGTTTGGATAATCCTTTCATTTCAATGAGATGTCCTTTTTATAAGCATTTAAGTCTGACTTTACATTTGTTTTAGAATTATGATTCAATTATATTTTAATAGTAATAATCTTTGCATCATAAATAGTAATTAATAAATTTTAATTCCATTCATTTCAGAATTCTCACTCAGTATAAATGAATATAAGGGTCATATTTTTGATAAAAATTTCCATTTTAACATTCTCCATTTTACTATGGCATCAATGAAAAATTACTTTTCCATTACATTGCCTGTATAGGAATAAATTACGAAGTAACAGCAGGATATTATGATATGTATCAACAAAAATATACAAAAAGAAATCAAAATGAAGTTTTGAAGGTCTTACACAGACAAAATTCTCATTCTGTAGATGTAATTACTAGTTCCAACCTCACACTTTAGACCACTAAATTCCAGAATGCTTTGACGCATGTTATGTTTCTACAAGACATAAAACAGAATTATTAGAAATAAATATTATACTTCTATCAAAAATTTCTAATTGTAAGCTAGTTATTGTAATTTTGCAGTTCAGTGAAAACCACAAAAGGTGTTACAAAATAATGTTAGATTTTTTTTAAAAAAATTCTTATTTACTCTACAAATTTAATAAAAAAAAATTATCTTAATAGTCGAAAGTATAAACAATTAATTACATTACAAAAGCACAAATTTTGCAGCTTATGTAATCTAGTTGCATTTGTTTACACTTAAAAAGAAATATACATTTGAACAAAAAAAAAAAAAAAAATTACATGATTTACCTCATCAACATCAAGATATAACAGACGATACAACAGTTCAATAAAAGTGTCAGATGCTGCTTGGATATTTGAGGCAACTAAACAGGAATAAATAATATATAATCAGTTAGGAGAGATGAACAAAATACAAATATAAGCAGTAACGTTTGGAAAACCCAAAATTTAATCGTGTTTAATATCATTACTTGCTCTTATATATTTTAATTTAACACCATTGCCTTCAGTAAAGTAAGCAGGCTTTTTCCAGGGTGCATTACTGAAATCTGCACCTAGAAAAAATGAAAATAATGGTTTAGAAAACTTAAAATTATTTTTTAGATACAGTAAAAATATTCCATTTTTTATATTATTTATAACATTTACTTTTAAAACAGCTAAAATATCTATAGAAAATAAAGGTACAAAGTGTCAAAAATTAAGTCTAAAAATATTAATTTCCAAGGGAGGAGATTTAAAAAGTTACATAAGGTAAAATATGAAAATTTACATTTTAAAATTATATATTTGCCGAAATGTAAATTAGCTAAAAAATTAAAGCTGCCTTCTAGCACAGAGAAAGATAAACATTATTTATTACTATTTCCAATTACTTCACTGATTTAAAAAATTAGAGGACAAAAAATTAAAAAATTTTTGGACAGCATGCAAAACTTTTACTTTTGAAGATGTAATACAGTCAAAAGTCATTAATTCGGACACCCATAATCCGAAATGATCTATAATACGGACCTCAAAGCTACAAACTTTCTGCGCATGCGTCTCTTTGACGCATGCGCGTAAGACCTTTACGGCTGCGATTATGTGTGTTCGCAAAATACGTTTACGAATGCGCGTTTAATGTATAACGAACGGTATAAGCTAAGCTAAAATTATCTAATTCAGTTAATGTTGCAGATTGCATTGTTCCTTAATCTTTGAATTGGATTCGGCTTATTGTTTTTTGCACACTGTTAGAGCAATTTTATAAGTAAATTTTATAAGCAAGTAAGCTTGATCTTTCGATTATGTCAAATAGAATTTCTGATATATATTTACTAATATGTAAAGGATCTACAAAGCGAAAGTATCTTTTTCATCTCTAAGAGGTTTAAACAAAATTTATAAATAAAAAGATATAAATCAAGATATTAAAGCATAGTAATACCCCGGCATTATACTCTACATTAATGCACACTCGTCCAAAATGTGTAAAATGGATTTTATGTCCAAAACGCTACTGAGTCACTTTTGGGGAACATTTAACATGATCAGCAGAAAGGAGAGTTTTATGCATTACGCAGAGGCTGATTCTGTTTCTCTTCAAACAGCGAATTCACTTTTAAAGGAAAAGAATTTAATTTGAAAATTGATGCAGAACATGGAGTAAAATGAATGAATTCCCTTGCAAAAGCCAAAGCATTCTTGTATTCGTCAAAAGCATTAAACAAGTCGTCAAGTGCATTAAACAAAAAAAGGAATTGTTGCAAAAAATGGATAAAGGCATATCCTTTGTTTATCTAAACTTTAACGTTTGTTTATCTAAACTTCGTTTATCATTAACGCCACAGCTGCAATGAATTGGAAGTTGATCTGTCAGCACTATCCTTACCTGCAGGGCAGATGTTTTTATTTTATTTGGCTTATAATTCCTTACTAAATGTAGTATTTCATCTTGATGTACTCAATCTTTGATATGATTTAAATCAAATTCCTCGTCATTATAATTCGCTTCCGATAGCGAAGAAAGCGGCAGAGGTTATTGAAAACGAAAAAATTTCGATTGACAAATTAGTCGGTATTCTCGACACAGCAATTATAGGACTCGAACAGCGGAACTGAAAAAGAAATTATGTCTGTTTATAGAATTAAAGAGAATGTATTATCACATAAAAAACGAAGCAACTTAAACAACTTACATTGAAAGAAATGTTTAATAAAGTAAACAAATAAATATTGAGCTTCTTTTTTTTTTTTTTTTTTTTTTTTTTTTTTTTTTTTGTAAATTTTGATACTCTTTAGATCATAATTGTTCTTTATTTCATAAATTACGGTTTCATATTTTTAATTTTATAATTTCTGTATGCCATCTTACCAGATTTAAACTGATGATCTAAAATCCAGAAAAATCGATAATCAGGAATCGCTGAAGTCCCGACGAGTCTGGATTAATGACTTTTGACTGTATTCAAAATATATTGCAGAAATCTAGAGTGATAAACCTCGCAAAATAATAATTGATTCATTTATGAAAACCAACAAACAAGTAATCTGACAGTTAAGTAACAAGAAAATGTATCAGCTAAACATGTATTAAAAGACAGAAAACATATTAATTTTTTTTCTGCACAAACATGGTGAAGCATAACTTCATGAAGTTAATAAACATTGCATGCAGCACATCTACACTTGTTACTTGAACAATTTCACAAAACCTAATTCATCATTCATACACATAATTGCTGCTACAGAAAGCATTAATTATTTGGCAATGTGTGAAACTAACTGCGCTATAGTTAAGCCTCTATTATAAACAGAGGTATAAATATAGCATAACTTACTGCTTGGTGCCAATGGATAAACTGAAAGCTTGAATTCTGTCATAATTTCTGTTCTTTCCAAATTATCAATTCAGCATCCAACAAATGGTATACACATGTTGGTGAAATTCAACGTACCAATGGAGTATTAATATCAACTCCATTCAAACACATGTTTGGAACTAAAATGAAATCTGCTAATCATGACGAAATTACAGATCTGTTAAATGCACAGATCCAGTTAGATTTTGTTAGTGCTCATGATGATCTTTGACAGGAAGCTAAACAACAGATTATGAAAATGCAGGTTGAAAATCATAAAATCTACAATCAATAACGTAAACCATCAGATTAGTTCCAGCTTCACAATATAGTGGCAGTCAAGCATACATAATATGAACCTGGTCTTAAATCCAAGTTTTTTGGACTGTACAAGATTGTGAAAAATCAAGCCAAATGACACTTATGATGTTGACACATGGTTTCTTCGATGGACCAATGAAATCAAGCAGAAGTGCTGAACTGATGAAACCTTGGACCAGTTCATCAGAACATATTGTGTGAACTTAGTATTTTGTAGGCAATTTCTAATATAAACCGATCAACACCTTTAGATTAACCTTATCAATCTTTTCTTTAACAACGACTACTATTTTTTTTTTTTTTTTTAAATAATTCTTCCAAGTGCTACTATTGCAAGATCCTAATTCCATTCTATTTTCAATTACTTGTATTAATTTAGTATTTTCATTCATTGTTTAAAAATATTAGTATTTTTAATTTTAGTGTATTTTGTATGTTAAATTTCACTGTGCTTTATATGTTGCTATTATCATCTGAGGGCAAATGACGATGTAGGACAGCCAAATTATATGGGAAACGGCCATGAAACTGTGACTATAACCAAGTTATATAATGGAAAAGCACCAGGTGGATGAGCGCAAAGACTAAGAAGTGAATGATGATGCGTGATATAACATTCTTTTTCCTTTTCTTATCACTTTTAATTCATGTAAATAAATAGTTGAGTATTATTGATGTTTCTCCTATAGTAATGATACAGTATTTTTGTACTGTAAGCACCCACTATGATATCGTGGAAGATAAGCATTAAAGTTTTTGTATGAAGTCCATCAAAATACTACTAGTTAAAGCACATATAATAACAATATACTATTTAAAATCTACCCCTCCAAAATGAGGAATAATATTATTTATTCCTCGATTAAAAATTCTAAATATAATATTTATATATACACCAAAATATCATTTAAATTAAATTTACACATGCTGCTTTGATCGATACAGTTGTTAGTGCTACTGGCTATTGTATCACTGGACCTGGATTCGACTCCTAAAGACTTGAAAGTTTGTATGTATATAGCATCTAAGCAGCATGGAAGCACTTAAAATACTGTTGAGATGGAAGTCCTTTTGAGAGGCTTAATGGTAGAGGAAAAGGGTGGAAGAGTCTTGGATACTTTCCTTGGAATGTTCTCCATCAAAATTGGGATGAAACTTTTTATTCTTATAAATATAAAATCCCTCTCATCTGGTGTGATTTGGCTCAGAATGATAAGACAGCTAAATGACCACCGCATATCAATAAATACATTAAATTGTAAGTGTCTGACCATTTGAAACAGCCATACATTTACACACTACAGTCAGATTTATATTAGATGTACACACCAAAATCATACGACTCTATTTCTTCATCCTGTGAAATATGTTGTGGGTCTTTCAAGTTGTCCTATAACATACAATAAATATACATTAACATCATTTAACCTAAAATACACAATAAATACATATTTATAAAACAATATTTTATCCTATATGTGCAGTTTTATTCCTTTTCGGGGGGAAAAAATTTCACATAATTTATATTTTAATTTGAAAAAATATATCAGGACACAGCAAATAAAAATTCTAAACTATCAAATATAATATCAATTCTATGAAAAAAAAAGCCTATATGCTAAATAACATAAACTGAACAACTAACTATACCTAGTTGAACTACACATATAAACAAACATATGTAAACATAATTTCAGCAAATATGTAGGTAGTATCCAACTAATAATATATTGATATGAATTAGCTTATTCTCTGCATAGTTTTACATTTGTAACTATCCTGGGTGATATAACTATTGATATAAATAGCTAATAAGACAATATCAAAACTGTAGATTTAGCTCTTATGTATAGCTTCCCCTTCCTTACAAAAAGTGATAATGAGTCATCTCCTGTAATGCATTCCATGCACTGCAAGATGAGTTCCATGATGAGACTAATAAGTTTACACATTATTTCCCAGCAAATACTAAATTAGCAAGTTGCTTATATTGCGTTTAAATAAATAAATAAACACAGTATGTTTAAGCATAAGTAAAATCCGGCTGCTTTCAGATTATCTACACATTTACAAAAATCAATGCATATTCAAGACTCTGCAAAACCGGAAAGAAACACTCACTCGTACACTTGAAAAGATTGTTGTTGCATGTACACTTGAAAACATGCCAAAATACGCCAGTTCTACTGAATGTTGCAATTAGGTACGTGGATAACCAGAAAGTGCCAAAATTTTTAACCATTTTTATATCTATCAGCTTGTCATTGCTATTGTATTGCTATCATTGTACAGTGCACACATAATTAAAAAAAAGGGGGGAGGGAGACAGTTCTATGTCTCCCGTTCTACTGGGCCGATTGACAAAATTCAAATTGTGTTGTTCTTCATGTCTCGAAAGCGCGATTTAGGATACATATTAGATTTATTTATAGCTCTATTCTAACATAGTTATTTTGACACAAAATTGGACTTTTTCTGAAATAACATACCAATTTTTTTCCATATTGTGATTCTGTGACTCAAATTATGCCCAAATATGAAATTTTGTAAAATTGGGTGCAAAATTTATGGAGAAATTCACAAATTTAAGTTGGCACTTTTTTCCAGTTTTCGCCAAGAATAATTCACTTAGTGAATTTCTTAATATATGGCAACTTATTTTCCTTTCCCGTGAGAGGAAAAAAAGCTACAATCATTCCTTTTTTTCAAATAATGTTCTTTATATTATATTTTTAATTATAATTTTTATTACTTTAAGTAATTTTTTCTTTTTTGAATTTCATTTTAATTGTTTAAGTTGCATGATTTCTTTCGAAAACTGTTTTAAAAATTTCTCTTTACCCATTCGAACTGCGCAGTTTAAATAAAAGGTGCATGGTTTATTTTTTTTCAAACAGTTTTCTTTATATTTTTTGGTCATAGTTATTATTTTGGGTAATTTTTAAATTTTTAGACTTTTATTTTAATTGTTTGTGTAGCATTGTCTCTTCAGATAATTGTTTTAAAATTTTCTATTTATTCATTCGAACTGAGCATTTTAAATATATTTATTAATATAAATTTTCCAGTATTTCACTTTATTTATTTGAATTGCGTTTCTTTCGGAAGAATACTTTTTGTGTCCCAGACTACGATGCATCTGAAAAATCAATATATTAAAAGAGAAAATACAGTAAAGCACAAATAACACGCCTTTCAATGTTCCGTTCAGAAAAGACTTATAAATGAGAAAGATGTATAACCGACATTTCAACTTAGGATGACTTACGTATATTGCTTTAAACAGCTGTAGAGACATTAGGTATTTTTTGGAAGTAGAGGAGATGAAAAATTAGCAACGCCTTTGCCGAGAATCGAACCTCGGACCTCTCAATTACACGTTGAGTGTGCTGACCTCTACACACTGAAGGGTGGCTATGAAGGCGGGAAAAATACCTTATAGAGCTTTTCACATTGTGCTCATTGCTTTTCACAATTTTATCACTCTACATTTAGTTTCATCAAATGTTATTCATATTTTAGTTAAATATTTTATTTTTGAAATAGCAAGAATCAAATATCATAAGATTAAAAAGTTTTAAATTAAAAAAAATTACTAAATTTTATGCAAAAATTTATTTTTTTCTTCTTAATGGCTTGCTCATTTTCTTCAGACATTCTGCAAGTATATTAAAAAGCATCCAACTTTTTTAAACATCTTGGTATTTCTGACATTCATTTTAAATAAAGCTATCGCCTTTCATTTCATAAAGGCCCGCGATTCATGGTGAAGTGGTAAAGTTGCTGAAAACTGGTAGTTCACTCCGGGGTTCGAATCCCTGCGCATGGGCTGGTTGCATGGGTGTTTTTGTGGTTTTTCTCATTGTAACGTGTATGCCAGCTGGTTTCCCATAGAAAGTTCTCCATTTAGATTAAAGGCATCCCTCCTTTTAGGCAGATAGCCCTATTTGCCACAATTTAATAATCAAATTCAATCCATTTCATCAGTATTTGGTCAGAGCCTTTATTAGTCTTTAGTGGCTAAGCATTTTGGAGGCATGAGATGAAAGAAAAGACTGGTTTCATCAAGAAAGAAAACATCTTTAGATGATTATATGTTTTAGAGCCATTAAGATTTTTTGGAAGCAGGAGACTTGAAAAATGAACAATGCCCTCACCGGGAATCGAACCACCGACCTCTCAAATACGCACCGACCGTGCAGACCACTACACCATGACACGTTAAGAAGGCGAGAGTAATACCTTATAGTATCACTGGATAAATTCCTGAATCTTCAAATAATTTGACTGAGAAATCGTGGGATATTCCGTTTATGAGACAATATGATGTTCTATGACATAATTTAAATTTATACAACCATATAGTTCAAAACCAGTCGCTCTTCAATTTAATCTGCAATGATATGGTTTTTGTCTTTCCATTAGTACTAACTCAATTGCTGCTATTTGCTGGTGTGTACGTCCAAGTGTTTTCTCGTTGAACACCCAACTTCCTTTAAATTTTTGCTTTTTCCCCCCTAATTTCCTTCTTTACTTCTACATTTGTTTCCAGTGCTGAAACAAGAAAATTAAGATTTTTTTATTGTTACACTTCCATAAATTTTGCATTCTTGTCAAAGTTTTTAAAATATCAATTACATCAACTGCGTTTCAGTTGAAGACTGCTTTTCATTTTCTAGGCATTTTAACTATAAATAAAGTTTAAAGCAAAATCCAAAGGATAAATATTTTAATTAAAAGATTTTTTGCAAAATGACAAGGAAATAAAACAGTCCAGCAGTGTTTATTCTGTAGCACTGAGTGATCCGATTATTATATTGGGTACAAACAATCTAAATCATACTAAAGATCATGTTTTTTATACAATCTAAAACATGAGAGAAAATTAGCTACTTAAAAACATGCTTTTGAAGAGGATTAATGTAAAAATTTATGCTTGTATATATAATTTTTAAAGCTGGGACATGACCCAAACTGTCAACTTCCTGTTTGCTTAAAAACATTGTGAAAATAAATGTCAAATGAACTTTCTCAGTTTTAGACAATTCAATTTAAATGCAATCAAAGTAAAGTAGCAAACGATAACATGGAGAAGGTAAAAATTTACTGTTACAAATATTTTTTTTTAAAAAAAAAGGAAGAAAGAAAGAAACTTAAAAAAAACTTACGTATTATCTTACTACTTACGTATTATCGCAACCAGGTTGACGTTATTCGTAAGTTTTGACGCTATTTGTAAGTTTGAGTAAAAAAGTATGAATAGAAAGAAAATGTACATTTATTAATTACAGATAATTTTTAATACAGTTTTTTATATTATTTTCTTTTAAAATATAAAATAGCAATTAAACCCTTCCGGTTTCGAATTTGAATAAGTTGCAGAATTATTTTTTCGGCGGAAATCTTTTGGCTATTGCTTTTAGCACTGATTAAAAACTGTATTCGCTATAACCATGTACACGTCGACTTATTTTTACTTTAAAAAAATCCCAGAATTGCACAAAAATGGCATTGCGCACACTCTTCACTTTATCCATGTACACTGCTATTTTCTCATAAATTACAAAAATTTGCACGAAAATGCAGGAAACTTTTGTGAATCTCCACATGCTCTTTTTACAAAACTAAACACGTAGGGTTGCCGTAAGTAGGGTTGCCAAATTTCACAATTTATGCGAATTTTGACCTGGTTGCGATAATACGTAAGCACCAAAATTTGAATAATATCATGTATAATTTTAAAAAAATAGCTTTTCATATAGTACAGTACATAGTCTCTAATCTGGACATCAATAATCTGGAATGATTTATAATCCGGACCTCACAGCTACAAACTTTATGCGCATGCATAAATGTATAATGCGTTTACGCATACGCGTTTAATGTATAACGAACGGTATAAGCTAGGCTAAAATTACTTAAGGCATTTCAGTTAATGTTGCAGATTGCACTGTTCCTCAATCTTCTAATTGCATTTGGCCTTATTCCTTTTTACTGACTGTTAGAGCAATTTTATAAAAAGTAAGATTGAACTTTCAATTATGCCAAAAAGAATTTCAAACTATGGAGCTGCCAAAGGATCTACAAAGCGAAAAACGTTTTCGATGTCCATCAAACAAAAAGTGGAATTGCTGCAAAAAATGGATAAAGGCATATCCATCTCAAAATTATGCGAGGAGTATGACATTGGAAAGTCAACTGTATATGACATAAGCAAAAAGAAAAAGGAACTTTTTGAATATTTTGTGGATTCTGACACCGCACTTGCAATGACTAACAGAAAAAGGATTCGTTATGCTAAAAGTGACAATCATGATGAATGTTTAATAAAGTAAACAAATAAATATTAAGCCTTTTTTTTTTTTTTTTTTTTGTAAATTTTGATACCCTTTAGATCATAATTGCTCTTTATTTCATAAATTACAGTTTCATACTTTTAATTGTATAATTTCTGCAAGCCATCTTACCAGATTTAAATTGATGATCTATAATCCGGAAAAACCCCTAATCTGGAATCGCCGAAGTCCCGACGAGTCAGGATTACGGATTTTGTACTGTATTAATAAATATTTATTAGGTATCGAGGGGGGAAATTCATATTAATTCTCCGTAAAAATTTATTTGAAATTTAAGGTTAAAAATAGCTATGGCAATTCACTGTAACAAAAATCCATAAACCACATTTGGCGTTATTATCGCTCAAAAAAAAAAAGATGCCAAATTTCAAAACGCAAAAATATATAAATTCGTGTATATCTTAGAAAATTTTGAATAAAAAACTCTATTTGCAGGTATGCTTAGAATTACACCTACTTTAAGATGATGGTAAAAATTTTATAGGTTATAATTCAAAAATGTTTTCAAAAAATTTATAAAAATTATTTAAAAATAGAAATTTTAAAAATAAAACACAAAAAATGGATGAATTTTATTTTGAATGAACCTAAATTAAGAAATGTGAAAGGAAAAATCAAAAAAGTTTAATAAAAAGGAGATATTAATAAATATATGCCAAATTCAATTAACATTGAGGAGCAAAATATTTGAGAGCTAATTTTTTAAAAACTATTTGTACGATTTTTATAAAACTTGGCAGTCTGGCATAATTTAAGTCGTAGAATCGAAATATGGAAAAAAAATTGGTATGTTATTTTAGAAAAAGTCCGATTTTGTGTCAAAATACCTATGTTAGAATAATGTTATATATAAATCTAATATATATCCTAAGTCGCACTTTCGAGACATGAAAAACGCAACTTGAATTTTGTTAATCAGCCCAATAGAACGGGAAGTATAGAACTGCCCCTTTTTTTTGCGCGCGCTGTACATTGTCGTGTACAAGTAAATTATAATGTTGTCCATATATACAGTATTCAAATTTTTACTAATAAATAAGAATTCACCAATTTAAAATATAGAAATACTTTAAACTTTTAATCAACTTCAAAAGTTTAAAGTTAATGGTTATTACCTGTACCATTGTGTTAGTACAATGTTTCAGGTACTAACACAATGCTACAGTCATAAGTGTTAACTTCACTTTCAATAAAAATTATATGGAAGAACTTTTTTCTTCAATTAACTAGTATTTCTTTTTAAAAATATACTATATGAGTACATTTACTTTATTTATTTATTTGATAGATTGAATTTTTCTTAGTAACTAAAAAGATATTTTCACAAATACAAGATCTTAATAAATACGAAATTCTTATAGTCCCCATACAGTTTATAAAGAATAAAAATGAATTACCTGATCTTGTGAATGCATAAGAAATTGACACAAAGGGTCTTGCTGCTGCAAATAAATGTATAGCATTTTTTATTTGCAATTTTGCATAGAAAATCAAAATTTCTGCATTACTGTAAAAGAACTTATAATAAATAATTCCTAAAATTATCAAGCCAACTTCAATAAAAAAATTCACACGGTTAAACAAAAATATTGTCAAGAGAAAAAGATAAAATAATATTAACCCTTTGATGGTTATGAATGAGTTCAGCTCGCAATCGAATCGTGCTTCATAATGCGAGCAAATGAGTTCCGCTCGGAAGCAAGATTTTGACCGAAATGGTTAGTAACGAGCACTACTTGCGTAGTGAAATTTTTCCCCAATGCGCGCTGACGAGCTGACTTCGTTCGCCATTATTATTCTGCACTGATCGTGTTTCAAACGAATGCTACTCACGAAATTTAGTCAGTTTTACTGTCTACAGATGGCAGTACGAGTTCCATGAATTTCTTTGCATAATGAAGGTGGATTTTTTTTTTTTTTTGACCTTGTTCCTTTTATGCATATTTTGGCGTGGTTTTTAGGGTGTTTGTACAGTAAAATGGCTCAAAAGCAAAAGTTAGATAGGTATGATGATGATTACGATTGTGATACAGAAAGCTTATCAAGTTTTGAATCTGATGAAGACTTTGTTCACAGTATTTCAAGCTCAGAAGACGATTCAAGCGAGGAGGAAGATTTTTCGAGTGTTCGACAGTGGTGTATAATTGATTCAAGTTCTCACGCTCCTAGCCGATTTAGTTTTACTGGTGATGTAGGCATGAAAGCTTGCATGACAAATATTTCTGAAATTCTCTATTAGAAAGAACCTACTAGACGATGTGTGGTATGTTGCAGCAAAAATGATGCTAATGGAAAAAGAATTCACCGTGAAACACGTACGTATTGCAAAGACTGTAATGCCCCATTATGTGCAATTCCATGTTTTAAAGTATATCACACACAAAAAGATTTTTAGGTAATTACTGTATTTATACTGTGCTTCATAAAGTTTTACATTAGCTGTATTTATTTAGTTCTTTCAATTTAATATTTGTCTTATATTTATAATTAACTATTATTATTTATATAATTAGTTATAATCATTTATAATTTACTGTTTAATAATTATTTTAAAGTACGCAAAAACTGTTATTTATGTACTACAAATACTTTAAGAAATTTTTAAAACGCGCGAGGCGAGTTGGCTACGGCATCGCCAGAGAAAGGTGACATTTTTGGAAGAACGGCGGGGGAAAACAGCTGCCACTTTCGACTACTGTTTACTCCTAATGCTGCGCGAATTAAGTAAACGGAAACTGCTCATTTCCATAACCGTCAAAGGGTTAAAATGATCAAACACAAATTCTTCAAACCTGAATGGATCGTTCAAAAGGAGAGAAAACAGCTTTACTCAGAATGCTTTTTGATTGTTGATCATACACCACACCTAAATCAAGAAACAACTATAAACATACTTAAAAGCAAACACAAATCTAATAAGTTATATATTACTCATAATACCTTTTAGAAATTCATCTACACTTTTTTGTGTTGGATGAAGAAGAAAACTTATGATTTTATCAATCATCACCTCTTTACTAGCTCTTCGAATAGCCAATAAGTCACAGAGGGAAGATAAGGCATTAACATTTGCTCTAAGGAAGAAATTTAATAATAAAAAATTAAATATGAAATTAAGTTTGAGCTACAAACAATACAGAAATGAAGAAAATATAATACTGTTATTTACATCCTTTTTTTTACATGAATATGTTGACTAAAGGAATCATACAAGAGTATTAATTTTTTTTACATAAAACATTCTGGATTATAATAATTTCATCCTGACAAAGACACAAATTGATTCTCCTCTCCCTCAAAAAAGAGAGATAATAATATACAGAAATTCTGCCAAAAATATAATGCATCTCTGACTATTATTTTGCCTTTAGTATGAATTTTGTATATTCGTATAAAATAACAGAATCATTTTCTATGGTAATTATGCTTTCCATAAAAGACAATATTTACATGCTAAGCAATAATTTTTATCAATTTATTTATAATAAAGTCATTAAATAGTTGTAAGTACACTACAAAAATAGGTATTTTGTACAGTCATCAGGTTTACTGATGTAAACCTGACGTGAAAAACGTGCAATGCTCTAACTAGGATTTGAATGCTTCACCTTCTGATTGTCAGCCAAACCTGCTTTCCAGTCACACCACAAAGGTATGTGGAAAGGAGGAAGAAAATACTTTATAATTTTAATGTTTATTTTCTCTCTAGATATATATTCTCCCTGTCTATTTGAAAAACACTACCTTATACACGTAATAAACTGTTTAAGAGAAAATTCTTAGAAGACAGAAATGGTACACAAATTTTTTAAATTGCTTCTAAAACAAAAACAGAATGTACAGAAATGAGGGTCCATCCAACATTCCATGAATATTTTGAGAGATTTTTATGAATGTTAATAATATATGCTTGTCCTTGAAATTTTATCAAAAACATGTTATGAAAAGAATTTAAATAGGGATTAACTATTTATTTATTCCAAGTTTACTATACAAGATATTTATATTTTGTATATTTTTATGATAAATATTATCTATCATTTTAAAATAAATCTGAGAAAAAATAAATAGAACAACATAAATAACATTATTTTTAGTGAAATTTTATGTATAATATTTATGGTGAAAAATATTTTTATACATCATCCCCCTCAAAAAATATCATAATGTTAAGAGAATTAAGAGCACTGATAATAAAAACATCATTGCTGATTGCTGGACTTTCATTGCAAATTTCTTATATGATGTGATACATTTTCAAAACTGTTGATAATGTAGAAATCTTTACATTATCAATCAGACTAGTGATAATTCTAATAAACAGAGGAATTTAAATAAATATGAATGTTACTTAAAATTTAGGGTTCATTCCCAAAAATGTGCACTAAAACTATAAATAATATTTCTAAAAATCTCTCTAATTATGCAGAATTTAAGCAAAATCAGAAAGTCCAAGTTCATGCACTCCCCTTGTTAATTTAAATGCAGCTTATTCATATGAAATAACAGATCTAAAATCTTAAAAATATGGTTTAAAACTGTGTGAAATAAAAATAATGCAATGCCAGAAAACTATGAAGAATAAATCAAATTATAGACCACATTATACCTATGCAAAAAAGCAGATTTATAAACAGCAATATCAAGAAGAATTTAAATACTAAAAAAAGTCTTACATAAAGGTTTACTCTTACATTTAAAAATCCCTTCTATCTCTTCTTTGATACTATTTGTACCCTTAAATTTTTTGGACAGTAACTAAAAGCTTTTCAATTCAATAGAAAGCTTTCTGTCTTCACACTCAGTCAATGACTTTCTTTAATGTTTGTTCATTTTATTCATTAAAATTTAAACTATTAAGTTCATACTTGATATTTTCATTTCATATACATTTGATATTCTCATTTCATATACATTTGATATTCTCATTTTATATACATAACTAATTTTATAAGAACTCTATAAAATTTCTTTTCTGAAGCCTGTATTTTGTTTTCATTTCAGACTAATGATTCATTACTTCTAGATACATTAATTCAGAGTCTGCATTGTTGCAACTTTATAAAACTTCTCTTTTTGGGGGGCGGTGCAGTACTGAAGGGCCCAGGTTCAAATCTCGGAAAAGGATTAGATGTTTGTAAATGACAGTGTCTTTGTGGCACGGGGACACTTTAAATATATAGTGAGCTCAAAAGTCCTCTGAAGAGGCTGGTGGTAGGGAAAGACGGGGTGGGAGGCCCTCGGATCTATCCCTCTAGAATCGGTCGTCCACGGGAAACATTTTTGATGGTCCGAAAAAAAATTAGGACATAATTTATGCATTTTTTATGGACATTTCTCATTAATAATTTTCTTTAGTTTTTTTACGGTTTTCAGATTCAAATAAAATAGATAATAAATGCATAAAAAGTGAGAAAAAGCAAGCCAATATTTTGCATTTCTTTAGTAAAACTCAAGATAGAATAACTAATGAAAATAATATTACAGTAGAAGTCCAGAAATCCACAAGACTTGGAACCAGAGGTTGTGCGGATTTTAGGATTTTGCGGATTTCAGGACAGAAAAGATAAATCATAATATTCAGACTAAAATTACAAAATAAATAAGGCGTATTAGATACATTTAATTAAATTATTATATACATTATTGCAATAACTTATTATATGCGTTAAATTATTACAGTCAAAAGTCGTTAATCCGGACTCGTCGGGACTTCGGCGATTCCGGATTATCGATTTTTCCGGATTATAGATCATCAGTTTAAATCTCGTAAGATGGCATGCAGAAATTCTAAAATTAAAAATATGAAACCGAAATTTATGAAATAAAGAACAATTATGATCTAAAGGGTATCAAAATTTGCAAAAAGAAAAAGCTTAATATTTATTTGTTTACTTTATTAAACATTTCTTTCAATGTAAGTTGTTTAAATTTTGCTTCGTTTCATGTGATAATACTTTCTCTTTAATTCTATTAAACAGACATAATTTCTTGTTCAGTTACAAAGTTCCGCCGTTCAATTCCTATAATTGCTGTGTCAAGAATACCGACTAATTTGTCAATCGAAATTTTTTTGTTTTCAATAACCTCTGTCACTTTTCTTCGCTATCGGAAGCGAATTATAATGACGAGGAACTTGTTTTAAATCATATCAAAGACGAAGCATATCGAGATGAAATACTACATTTGGTAAGGAATTATAAGCCAAATAAAATAAAAACATCTGCGCTGAAGATAAGGATAGTGCTGACAAATCAACTTCCAATTCATTACGCGCCCGCCGCCGAGCAGCGTGAAATTGATAAACAGATTTCGGATTTCAAAACATACTTTCGCTTTAGATCCTTTACATATTAACAAATATATATCGGAAATTCTATTTGATATAATCGAAAGTTTAAGCTTACTTTTATAAAATTGCTCTTACAGTCTGCAAAAAATAATAAGCCGGATGCAATTCGAAAATTAAGGAACAACGCAATCATCAACATTAACTGAAATAGATAATTATTTAGCTTATACGTCCATTATACATAAAATGCACGCGCGAAAACGTATTCTGCACTTGCGCATACTCATATGCGCAGTCGTAAAAGGTCTTACGCGCACACGTGAACGCCTCTGCGCATGTGTCAACGCGGCGCATGCGCAGAAAGTTTTTAGTTTTGATGTCCGGATTATAGATCATTCCGAATTATGGGTGTCCGAATTAACGACTTTTGACTGTATTACATATATAAATTGATTATATTATCCATCGTATTATATATACACAGCATTGACGTTTGCCGATTTCGCCTCATGCAAAGATTTCCGGTTTCAGATTCCGGTGTTAAAATCACTGTTGCTGTAAAATTTCAACAGCTCTTCCTTATTTTTCCGTATATCATACACAATCGTAAATTGTATCGCAATTCCATACGATTCTGCTATAAAATGCACCTGTCTCCATCTTTTGCACTTTTTGCATTACCGTCAATGCAACGTGTTTACGTTTTTCAACGTTGCAAGCAGTAAAATTATGAGTGTGTTTCTTATCTGTAATTGTATTAAAAAGGGCTGAAATTTAAAATATTCTTAATTTATCCACAAAAAATATCCAGATTAAAAAAAGGCAACACTAAATAAACTCGTGAAATAACAATACTTAGAAAATACAACAACGTGAATCGTGAACTTGAAAGAAGAGTTACTTGAATTGTCTGCTTTCTTACCTCGATGCAGATTAGAATGGAAAAAACTTTTATCATGATGTCAATAATTTGGTATTTCCATTATGACTCATTATTATTCGGTAAGTATTTTTTCTTTGATATTTCGTACTCAATGTTGCGGTTTCTGGAACCTATCAACTGAATGTTTATATTTTGAGAGGCAATGCAGATTTGGGCATTGGTGTATTTCAGGTTGGCAAATTTTCGGTACAGTCAAAAGTCGTTAATTCGGACACCCATAATTCGGAATGATCTATAATCCGGACATCAAAACTAAAAACTTTCTGCGCATGCGCCGCGTTGACACATGCGCAGAGGCGTTAACGCGTGCGCGTAAGACTTTTTACGACTGCGCATATGAGTGTGCGCAAGTGCAGAATACGTTTTCGCGTGCGCATTTTATGTATAATGGATGTATAAGCTAAAATTATCTAATTATCTATTTCAGTTAATGTTGATGATTGCGTTGTTCCTTAATTTTCGAATTGCATCCGGCTTATTATTTTTTGCAGACTGTAAGAGCAATTTTATAAAAGTAAGCTTAAACTTTCGATTATATCAAATAGAATTTCCGATATATATTTGTTAATATGTAAAGGATCTAAAGCGAAAGTATGTTTTGAAATCCGAAATCTGTTTATCAATTTCACGCTGCTCGGCGGCGGGCGCGTAATGAATTGGAAGTTGATTTGTCAGCACTATCCTTATCTTCAGCGCAGATGTTTTTATTTTATTTGGCTTATAATTCCTTACCAAATGTAGTATTTCATCTCGATATGCTTCGTCTTTGATATGATTTAAAACAAGTTCCTCGTCATTATAATTCGCTTCCGATAGCGAAGAAAAGTGACAGAGGTTATTGAAAACGAAAAAATTTCGATTGACAAATTAGTCGGTGTTCTCGACACAGCAATTATAGGACTTGAACAGCGGAACTTTGTAAAACAAGAAATTATGTCTGTTCAATAGAATTAAAGAGAAAGTATTATCACATGAAACGAAGCAAAATTTAAACAACTTACATTGAAAGAAATGTTTAATAAAGTAAACAAATAAATATTAAGCTTTTTCTTTTTGCAAATTTTGATATCCTTTAGATCATAATTGTTCTTTATTTCATAAATTACGGTTTCATATTTTTAATTTTAGAATTTCTGCATGCCATCTTACGAGATTTAAACTGATGATCTATAATCCGGAAAAATCGATAATCTGGAGTCGCCGAAGTCCCGACGAGTCCGGATTAACGACTTTTGACTGTATTTGACTGTACTTCATTTAATAGAAAAGTTATCAATTAATCAAAGCATCCACATTTCTCGTCACGGTCAGACAACATTAGAAAGAACGTTCACACTGGAAGCACAAAGAATTAAAACCCAAAATAAAAAGAAAATGTGATTCAGACTAATTGAAATTTGAATTTATTCCAGAACCTGGTAGTCAGCTGAATTAACGGCCTTTTGGTATTATCTGTTCTCAGAGTTTATCTAATGCTGCCATGAAATCTTCAAAACTGAAAGAACTTGAAAACAAGACACCCAGATTTAGCTAAGAAACTATTTGAAAATTTACAAAAAAGTGTGAAAATTTGGAAAAATAAGTAGGTACCTTAAAAATATGGTTGTTTAAGATAAGTTCCTATCAAAGGCTTTCTATCTGATAGCACTTCAAATACATAAAAACAAAAGGCCATATACGACAGGAGAAGAATTATTCAAGCTTTGTGTATTGCAAGCCTATGAAGAGGTTTTGGGGAAAAAAGCTGTACAGAAGCTGAAAGTAATAAGTCTGCTAACACTGCTCCAAAATTGAAGAAATGACTAAACATGACTCGACATCGATCAGGAGTTGTTGCAAAGATGAAAATGTTAGTCACCCTGACTTTCTGTCCGCACACTGCATTACACATAGTGAGTATTTGCGGTGAAAAAATATGTCCTCAGAACTACACCAAGTATTACCAGATGTTATTAATATCACAAATGAAATCTGACACAAAGTGCTTAATTCTTGATTATTTGAAACACTTTGTGAAGAAGTGGGTTCCCAGTATACTCACCTTCTTCTTCACACTAAAGTGAGATGGCTTTCGAGGGTCAAAATAATGACAGACTGTTCGTCCTGCATGATGAAATCAAATTATTTTTCAGCAGCAAAACAATCTGGAATTTCAAGAACCCTTATCCAACGATTTGAGTGGGTAGCCAAGCTGGCATACCAGGCAGATGGTTTTCCTCTGTTAATTGAACCAAACATATGCAAGGACAACTTAGGTACTTGTTTACAGTACGAGTAAAATAGATGCTTTTAAAAAAATATCACTGTGACAAACACTGTAGAAGGAAATCTACAAATGCTTATATACAGTCAAAAGTCGTTAATCCGGACTCGTCGGGACTTCGGCGATTCCGGATTATCGATTTTTCCGGATTATAGATCATCAGTTTAAATCTGGTAAGATGGCATGCAGAAATTACAAAATTAAAAATATGAAACCGTAATTTATGAAATAAAGAACAATTATGATCTAAAGGGTATCAAAATTTACAAAAAGAAAAAGCTTAATATTTATTTGTTTACTTTATTAAACATTTCCTTCAATGCAAGTTGCTTTGTTTCATGTGATAATACTTTCTCTTTAATTCTATTAAACAGACATAATTTCTTGTTTAGTTACAAAGTTCCGCTGTTCAAGTCCTATAATTGCTGTGTTGAGAATACCGACTAATTTGTCAATCGAAATGTTTTCGTTTTCAATAACCTCTGGGTCACTTCACTATCAGAAGCGAATTATAATGACGAGGAACTTGATTTAAATCATATCAAAGACGGAGTATATCGAAATGAAATACTACACTTAGTACGGAATTATAAACCAAATAAAATAAAAACATCTGCTCTGAAGATAAGGATAGTGCTGACAGCGTGAAATTGATAAACAGATTTCGGATTTCAAAACATACTTTCGCTTTGTAGATACAAATTACATATTAGTAAATATATATCGGAAATTCTATTTGACATAATCTTTCTAATCTATCCTAATCTAATAATGACGTTTCTGCCCCCCCTCTGCCGCAGAGCAGCGTGAAATTGATAAACAGATTTCGGATTTCAAAACATACTTTCGCTTTGTAGTAAATATATATCGGAAATTCTATTTGACATAATCGAAAGTTCAAGCTTACTTTTATAAAATTGCTCTAACGGTCTGCAAAAAATAATAAGCCGGATCCAATTCGAAGATTAAGGAACAACGCAATCTGCAACATTAACTGAATTAGATAACTTTAGCTTAGCGTATAAACGCGCATGCGCACAAACATATTCGCAGCTGTAAGGGTCTTATGCGCTCTCGTAAACGCCTGTGCGCATGCGTGAACGCGACGCATGAGCAGAAAGTTTGTAGCTTTGAGGTCCGGATTATAGATCATTCCGGATTATGGGTGTCCGAATTAACGACTTTTGACTGTATTTTAAAGAAAATATGGCAGAGAATGATCTCAACTAGCAAGTGGTATCCATTATTAAACATCACTTCCAGTCACTGACATATGTTTTGATTTTTATTACCTAAGGCTGGAAGATCCTAGGCATGGAAATATGTGGATAATAGAGATTCATTTTCAGCAAACACTAAGGATAGCAAATTAAGCATGAATGAAAAAGAAAACCAGATAGATCTATCTTGCAAGACAGTTTAAAAACTAAATTCTAGTCATCTTTCAGGGTTCGTACACATTTCCTTACATGAAAATTAAGGACTTTTAAGGACCACCAAAGAAAAAATTAAGGACCTATCAGCAAACGAAAAAACAAATAGAATAAAGCAATTATCCATACAACCGACTTCATGCTTGTAATTTCACTTTAAGAAACTAACAGAAATGTGTATTATGCACTATTATTAAATTCACTTTAATACTTACTATAAAACAATTTTGAAAATTAAACTAACTCCCTACAAGTTATGAAGTAGATAACATTAAATTAGGAACATAATTTCTTTAAAAACATGTATAAGTGTATTTTACACTAATAACAGTCACTATTTTAGAGATTTACATGATTATTATTAACTTATTTGATATTTATTTAAACACAGTCAACTACTATTATAATCACAATGTAAGAATATTTTGCAGATTAAAATAACTGATTTGTAAACATACAATTTATTTCCTTGGTTTTTTTGAAAGATACTAGAATAATAAACTGTACAATAAAAGATACAAAACATTTGTGCTTTTTTTAAATCTGAAATCTTTTCAGCTATTTTAACATCTAATTTATTTATGTCTATTTCCTTTTCTTTAACTATTCTTCTAAGTTCATTTGCTTTGATAAACAAATCAATGTTCATGCTGGTCTCAGCTTCATCTGCTAAAGCATCTACTTCTTCATTAATATCTTTAATGTCCCTTTGAAGAAATTTTTTCTTCTGCTTCATATAATCAATTTGTTCCTCAATGATATTTCTTTCCTCTTTGAATTTTCAGATTTAGTTAAAGATTTTTGTTCTTCTAAATACTGCATATATTTAGACCTTGCAGAAGCTGCTGCTGATCTCATTTCTTTATTAATTTTGATATTAAAAACAACTCCAGAAAATTTTATGTAATCAAATACTGTTGAAAAATGTATGATGAGTCACTTAAATTTTCAATTTCAATTGCTTTATTTACAGAGAAGCCCCTTTCCACAGAGGCCTGTCCATGTGACAAGATAAGAATCATTTTCACTATTTTCCATACTTTTGAATAGTGAAAATCATGAAAATAAGAAGTGAGAAATGTGTCAAGATCATGTAAATTTGTCTTAACTACTCTCCAAACTGCAGCAGAATTTCATCCCAATCATCTTGTAAAACACGTTTATTGTGCATTAATACCGTTAGCACTATTTTCATTTTGTTCTGGGCTTTTTCTGGACTTTTAACCATCAATCGCGGGTCTATACAAGATGCATTTCGAATAAGAGAATAATTTATTGGACATTTAGACATTAAGTGTTGTACTATTGTTAAGACACATTGTTGAATTTGTTTCAATGCAAAACTTTCAGCTTGTGAAATGTCCTTCTTGCGGCATTTATCATTCATTAACTGCTCAGCAATGAATTCCAAATAAACTTTACATTTATCATTATAACAATTTGGATCATTAAAATTAAATTTATAAAGAATTTCTGCTTTAGTTATCTTTGAATATTCTAGTTTCAAAACTTTAAAGTGCTGAAGGCAATCATTTACAAGTTTTAAGATATCTTCAGCAAAAAAGGGAATACCGTATTTATGCGAATCTAATGCGCCATCGAATCTAATGCGCATCCCCATTTTAAAACTTTAAATAATAAAAAAATTGTTTGTCGGCGAATGTAATGTGCATCAACGGTGTGAGGAATTTATTGAATCTTATTTTATACAATATGGATTTGTATAAAAACTATCAATCAATGGTATGATAATTTTATTTAAATTTAGATACCATATTTTATACAACAATGGATTTATACATAAAGTAGAAGAGCATAGAATTAACCTATTAGTGGGCTATTGTTATGTGAAACAATCATTGTTAATTACCACTATCGCATATACGGTCGTAAAATATGAATCGTATCGTAAAATATGAACATGAAATAAATCGTAACATTTCTATAGCTAACAGTTTCTACAAACAGTGATTAATAGTAATCGTCTTTATTCACTAATGTTTTCATCACTGGAATCCTCGCAGCTCTCTTCGTCAGAAGCAGATTCATTTCTTCTTTCCTCATCGTCATCATCGTCATCCTCGGCGTTCCAGAGCACGTCATCTTCACTGCCATTCAATGAATTTCAAATGCAGCATTTCTTGAAAGATTTCGCAATCATTGGATCTTTGATGCTTTTCTAGGCAGCAGAAACCCAGTGTGCAACAATGTGCGGTGCAGTACGCTTAATTTTTCCTATCAGGGTCAATTCACGGTTTGGTTCACAAAACCATTTTTCGTACTCCGACTGAACGTACCCCTTAAAAGGTTTATTTATACTAACGTCCAGTGGTTGTAACACAGACGTCATCCCTCCAGGAATGATTACAAGATCACTGCCTAGGCTGTGCGTCTTCTTTTTTACGTCGTCGGTGAGATAACCACGAAATGGGTCCAGACAAAGCAATAATGGTGGATTGAAGAGCCCACCGGGACGGGGTTCCCATACATTTCGGAGCCAATCAAGCATTAATGATTCCGTCATCCACCCCTTCTCTTGGTTTCGAATCAGGACATCATCTGGGAACAGATTTTCATTCTTAGGGGTTTTAGGGCTTGTTTTCCGTTTGAAGATTAAGAAAGGGGGAAGTTTGCACCCGTCTGCTGTTATTGCCAGCATCACTGTTACGCGTTGTTTTTCACATTCCGAAATTTTAATGATAACTTCCTTAGTCCGCTTCTTCGTAATGGTGTAGTTATGAGGCATATCAAACCAAATTGGCGTCTCGTCAGCGTTGCCAATTTGCCCCATTGAAAAATTCTTTTCCTTCCGAAGTGTGATGACATACCGCTAAAATGTTAGTAGTTTTCCCTCAAAATCTGCAGGAAGCTTTTGGCATATTGTTGTACGGCGTCTTAGAGATAAGCCCATCCGCTTCATAAACCGATCCACCCATCCACGGCTAACCTTAAACTCTTGTTTTGGTATTCCAAGAACTTCAGCCTCCTGTTCTGCTTTATTTCTTACGGTGTCACTAGTCACAGGTTGTTCCATTTTCTTCCTTTCACGTACAAATTCCAAAACTTTTTCTTCAATTTTAGGGTGTTTTCCTTTGCGAGGGCCAGTCAATTTCTTTCTACTAGCTTTAGTTGCAAACAGTGCCAATTTCTGTTGCCCCCACAAGCGAACATTGCTCTCAGCTACGTTGAACTCTTCCCTGCCTTTCTATTGCCATTTGTTTCAGCATAAAGAATTACTTTACATTTGAAAGTAGCGTCATATGACATTCTCCTCTGTTTGCCCTCCCTTTCGTGACTAGGTACTCTGCAGTTTGTATCCTCTATGCAATAATGTGTCAACGATAAATGTAACGGTAAATCTAGTCGAGAAATACAGTAATCCATTGTTACAATTTAAATTTGGTTGACGTCATCGGCGAACTTTGCACTCGAATCTAATGCGCCATCGAATCTAATGCGCACCCCAATTTTGAATATTACATTTGGCCAAAAACGATGCGCATTACATTCGCGTAAATACGGTAAGTGGTTTATCACTTTGATAATATTCAAGGAAAGGCAATAATATTTTCGACAGAGAGAGAAAAAAATTTAATTTTATAAGAAATGTTTTATCTTTAGTTTCCTCCAAAATATTTGAGAAGGATTTCGATGAATTTTTTTTTTAAATTTCCCCATTTCAACTTCTTTAATGTACAGTACCAAGTCATCCCATATCTCAATGGCTCTTTCAACTGCTGGGACATTTTGCAACCATCGGTAAAAGCAGAACTTCACAGGTAGCTTTTTTAAGCCAGATATACTTAAAATATTTTCACGTCTTGCAGGAGAATCTTTAAAAATCCAATATAAAGAGGATAAGAATGATGAAATGTCACAGCCGGTGGATGACATCCTATGCTTGAAAGCATTGTTAAGAATGTGTAAACCTACTGTCAAGCATTGAATGTAATATTCCTTTGTCAAGTCCTGTTGCAATAAATCATAAAATTTCCAGTTTACTGCAGGACCATTCATCGATATTTGTAAGAGTTTTGACAAGTCTAGTTTTTTAACACATTCATAAAATTTGGATAAAATAATTTCACTTTTTGCATGCCCTATAAATGCAGAAGTAAGGTACTGAGTTCTGACCTTATTTTCGTGATGCCAGTACCTCACATAAATATCTAGTTGCTTCTTTTGATTTGTCAGATTAAGAGTCTCATCAAATAGTAATGTAAAAAACTCAGCATTTTTACAATGCTTTAGTAACAAAGTTTTAAAATAAGGGCCAAGACCAAAATAACAGATATAAGCACATTTCTTTTCACCACATGAAAACTATTTTGCAATGGAACTATCCGGGAACATTTTAGTGAATAAAGGCCCAATATCATCGCACGATTTAAAAGAATAGTGGCTTTGATGCACTTAAAAGCCCACAAAATTTCTGCATCTGTAACATCATATTTGAAAAGAAAAGAATTTATTTTATTATTTTCTACACTTATTGATGTTGAATTAGCAGTTACATCTTTTCCTGAAGTAGATGGTTCTTCTAACTTGACAAAATTCATGATACTGTTAGAAGAAACTCTGCAGTTGAGAAGGGAAAGATGTTTTGCAGCTAAAAGGGGCATTACATGCAAGGCATTAGTAAAATTAAGTATCGCATATAATATGTATATAATGCATCGATCTATCTATCTACCTATATATATATATATAATAAGAAATATAGATATATAATAAGAAATGTATACTGAAAATATACATTTTTTAGTTTGCACATTTTTTTAAAAATTATTTTGGCTTTTTTCCTTTTTTTTTTTAGGATTTAAATTTGCTTTTTTACTTTTATATGTGTTTGTTAAAAATTAAATTTAAATTTGTTTAAATATATATATATATATACAGTACATATATACAATACATATATATATATATACAGTACATATATATATATACAGTACATATATATATATATACAGTACAAATTCCGAGATCCGGACGTCCAATATCTGGAATGATCTAAAATCCGGACCTCAAAGCCACCACCAACCAATTTTTTAGGGCTTTTTTGGAGGGAAGGGGTATGCTTTACGCATGTGCATTAGATTTTTTTCCTCATCATAAAAAAAAAAATGCCGGAAATCCCGATTCTTAATCTCAGTTTGGCGCTAAATAAATTATCTCATTATTGAAGAAATAATTATTTTAGCATAAATTTGTGTGATTAGTAACTTGATTCCATAGCTGCGTATCTGCTTAACATAATCTCAAACCGAAACATTTGTTAATTTTACACCAACTAATATTTTATACCCTTGATGCCGAAATCACGAATCATTATTTATTGTATTTTGCTTTCATCACCGCATGTTTATCAACGGATGACAACTTGAGTGATGACTCATGCAGCGACGCCAAATAACAGAGTATTATCCGATTACAGATTTAAGTTTAATGCGCTAAAATGTTGACAAGGGGAGATTTAACAGAAATTTCTTTCCTTATGCTGAAAATAGATTTTGTTAATGATTAATAGGACAAACGATTATATTTAGAGTTATCTGAATTAAGAATAACTGATTTGTTATTCACATAAAGCCAGAACCAGCGCCAGAGCTCGCATGGCCGCACCAGGCGGCAGAATTTAGGGAAGTTAAACAGAAGTTTTTCATTGCGATGACAATGACCCAATCATCAATCAATTAACAGAGGGCGAAATCTGTAGTATGGTTGTAAATCCAGAAAATACAGCTACCGATAGTTAAGAAAGTAACAGAGAGGTTACTGAACGAGAAAAAATTTTGATTGACAAGCTATTCGGAATTCTCGACACAGCAATTACAGGACTTGAACAATGGAACTTAATAACTCAACAAGAAATTATATGTCTATAGTATTAGTCTAAAGTATCAGCAGAGAAAACAAATCAAACAACTCACACTGAAAGAAATGTTTAATAAAGTAAACATATAAATATTAAGCTCTTTTCTTTTGTAAATTTTGATACCCTTTAAATCATAAATGCTTCATTTTTTCATAAATCACGATTTCATATTTTCAATTTTATAATTTCTACGTGCCATCTTAGTAGATTTAAAATGATCTAATGTACGGAAAAATCTCAAATTTGGGATCACCGAAGTTCTGACCTCGAACTTTGTACTGTATATATATATATATATACGGAATGTAAATTTTCAGTTAAACTTCTACCCAATAACATTTTAGTAATTCATGAAAGTTAATTTTGCATCTAGTTAATTCAGGAAAATTAGTTTCAATTAGTTGTTTTCAGCTTTAAAAATATTAAAAAATTTTTAATTAGTTAGTTGTTTTCAACTAATAATTGTATCGCCATTAGCAAAAATAATGCATTACTATCAACAGCACAGGATTAAACCAAATACTTAATTGTCTATTGAAGCTTCAAAACGTATTTCCGAACTTCACTTTTTCTCGGCTAACGTTACAGAATTTGCCCTTGGCGACATAAAATCGAAATGGAGCCAACAGATTTCCCGCGAAATTGATAACAGACCCTCTGCAGAAATAAACTCATAATCCTGATATCCCATACATATAGTATGTGAAAAAGAGAATAAACTCCGTAGAAGGTGATAAAAAATTAATTTATGGCTTAATTGAAACAAACACAGAAATTAAGCTAAGCAAAACCGTGTAAAAACAAATTGAAATGATAAAACGAAACTTAATTTTCATGTGAATTTTCAGCGCTGACTCTCCCATTATAGAAATTTCAATTTGTTTCAAACAAAGACCACATTTAGCTTTATAAGGATTGTCATCCATCAATATCCAGTCTTTGTAGTCAGCTTGATGAAGCCACAGTTTATTGAAAATGCACTTTCCAGGCATCTCGTTCCTATTGGCGTCGGAAGGGTTGTGGCCTTCCAGGTTAGAATTGCTCAAATTTTGGCTTTTTTTTTTTTTTTTTTTATCGTTTGCAACACAAATCCGCCAACAGATTGTTTAAGAGCCGTGCAATTTTAATTCCATATTCATGAGAAATCGCAATTCACACATAGAATGGCAATCATTAGAAATGATAAGAAATGTCAAATGAGCAAAATTAAGGACTGTTTATTCATTTTGGCCAAAATTAAGGACTTTTAAGGACCAAAACTCATTTTTGAAAAAATTGAGGACTTTTAAGGACCGTACGAACCCTGTCTTTATAAAGACTCCATTATTACCTCTCTATAAAAAATTAATACCCATCACTGAGTGGAAAAGCTATGAAAATTTTAATTCAATTTTCAGTAATATATTTGTGTGAAAAGACATTTTCTTCTGTAACAGCTGTTAAAACTCGGTACAGGTCTTGGCTTGAAATAAACGTGGCTCTTCGTCTTGCAGTCACTAGAACCAAAAGCCCACAAACTGATTTCAAATAAACAGGAAGAAATAACACACTAATAAAAATGTGTAACATTTAAATAAACCTAAATTTTTCATTTCTTTAAGTAATTACTCTATAACTCTTGTTACCTTTAATGGGTGCATTTCACATTAATAAAATAAAAGTTTTCTGATTATTATAATGTAAATGTATTTACTATTTTTTTTCTAAACTCATATTAGTGGTCCACCAAATGAGAAATTATACATTTAGTGGTCCGTGAAGTTCTAAAGGTTACGTTATGCTATGTTATGTTATGTAGAAGTGAGGGGGCCACCTAATATTTATCTTAAGTAAGCAGGTATTAGCCCCACACACTAACTAGAAAACTAACAACATTCTGGCATCATTCCTCGAGTCGTGATGGAAATTGTGACTCCAGTGAGCACTATATAAGTACTGCCACCAGCGGCGGCATCAACGGTACTCCTACCTTTTAGCGTAAAATTAGCTCAAGTAAAAGGGATTAAATTACATAATATACATTGCGAAATACATAGTTTTGCAGGTGCATATTTCAAGATGTTATCTATTGTAGTGGGTACAGGCAACATTTTTCAGGACATTATATATTGCATTAGAAACAAGCGTGATGTTCCCACATTACAAATCATTTTTGTAAACATGATCTGTTTACTATCAGAATTAATTAAGAGCTATAAAATTGTTTACAAAACTTACATTTAAGTGCTGTTGTAAAGTTGTGCTGAAACTTTAACAGCTCAATTTTGACGATTCATTATGTGCTGTAACATATGTTTCTGTTAATTGATTTTCAGAAATTACATTGTCTAGCAGTACATTGTTATTTGCATGTAAAAATTGATCATGATATTATAAATTGAGGTGGCTAGAAGCAACTTATTTCTAGTATATAGAGCATGCCTACAATTATGACTTGTTTACATTTTTTTTTTTTTTTTACAAACAGCTGTCAAAAATAAAAAACAATATAAAATAATGAAAAAGACATAAGTAAATAAGTCTGAAAACAAAAGGAAAAAAAATAGCTTCATCTGCATATTTATGCGTACTACGTACTTTAGATGTATCTGCATACATATGCTGATACATTGCCAACTTATTTTTGTCAGTTCATTGTATGCAATTACGTGTGTTTTTACAATAATTAGTTTACATTAATTAGACACTATGATACATTACATTGTTGATACTTTACCAACTCAATGCTGGTTATTTATTATATGTGTTCACTTATCAGGTAATGTGACCTTATGTTACATAGAACTGTAGGGGTCATCTACTATTTACCTGAAGTAAACAGATAGGAGCCCCTTACCCTACTTGTAAGTGGCCTATTTTGTGCTTCATATGGTTTGCAATGCTTATTTCTTTCCTATAAAGGTACGCTCACGTACATTTTATCTGCATTTAATTGCTTTATTTTGCTATTGCTAGAGCATTTCTTTGAAGGTTAAATTACACTACATAGCTCTTGACTTCTAGCAGCCAAAAAGTCAATAACCTTCGTAATTTTATTCCTCAAGTGCTTGTTCTTAACTGCATATCTTACAAATGGGAATAAATCCTCTTCTGGATTTGGCTTCTTTAGATGAAGGGAATCTTTAAACGAGCAGGAAAATAGATAATGTTCGGGGTGACCTTTTTCAACACATGCACAGGAGTCTGATGAAGAGAGATTTCTTGCATAGAGGTACGTGGGAAAGGGACCGTGCCCCGTGATAAACCACGTGATATGTCTGGAGTGAGGGATTGGAGGAGAGTCAACTTTGGGGAAGAGGTTGTAAACTCTTCTGCCTGTATTTGCAGCGTCCCACCATTGTTGCCATAAGTCTTTAGTTGTAACATGTAGTTTTAGTTTCAGGTGAGAAGCTGGCAAGGGGATGCTTATTTTCTTGGCACTGATTTCCTGTGCTGCCTCCTTGGCTAACATGTCAGCCTCTTTGTTTCCTTTATGACCAACATGGGCCTTGATCCAGATTATAAAGAAGTGTTGGCCTTGGGTATTAGAGGACTTTTTAAGAATTTCCTGAGCTAGTGAGATAAGTCTCAAAGACAACAACAGATTTTTTTTTTAATTTCTGTAGTATATAGTCAGGATTTTAAAATGAAATATTTTCAATACATTTTATTTAACATATTTTATTCCAGAAAATAATTTGCTCTTTTTTAGGCCATTCTAATGTTTATATTCTTCACTATATTCTACTTTTCTACATTCTTTATACATCTAAAGTTAGTACTTAAAAAACTATCAAGTCTAGCAGAAAGATAAATTTGTGGTTCAAATTCTAAAAGCATTACATTTGAATTTTTGTTTGGGAGGGGAAGATTTGAAAAACAATAACCAAAAATTGCTGCTATTCTGCTGATTTTAAATAAAGGAAACATTAAAGAAAAATATCAAAATAATGTCAGTCAAAAACAAAATGACTAACCTTTCAAGTTGCTCCCTTCTCCTTGCTATTTCTGGATGAGTGCCATCAAAGGGAAAACCACTGAACTTCACGACACTTTTCCTTATATGTTTTTCCTATTTAAAAGTAAATATACTTATGCATCATTTAACGTGCAGCACAAGGAGGGAAACATTATTTTATACTCCTTTTCAAGTGTGTAAAGTGTATTTTATTACAGCACTTTGTTATGTATAAAAATGTGGGAAATAAATTTAATAAAAATATTAAATATTTTTAATTTTATAAAATTTTCACATTCTTAGACTATATAAGTAGGTACTGAAAATGACCCCTCTAAGCGATTACCTTCAAAACTGTCAAAACAGTGGTGCTCATCTTAACACTTTCACTGCAACAGATGAGATATCTTGTCGTCCAAGATTATTTGCTATGTGATAGATATGACATAACTTGTCTTTCAAGATTATTTGCAGAGCCCTATGGAAGAGCTAATTTGCCCTCTACAGGATGTTTTTTGATACTGTCGCAGCATGCCAAGTGACTTATTTATTAACTTTTTAGTCCATCCTAGTCTATATTATAATGTTTCCACAAAATTTCTATAAAATGGCGCTAATTGCATAATTTTTATATCCACACAATTTGTTATGTTTTTCATACACTTTATACACTTTTTTCATTTTCTGAAAAGGGAAATGGGTTAATGACAGCTTCTTCGAATAGAATGAGCAATAATATATCTCAATTTATCTGACGACAAGCTTGTTGATGAAACTGACTCGGATAGTGAAAGCAGCTGTAAACATTTTGACTGTGTTTCTGATTCAAGCACCCAAGATGATAGTCATGATGTCAAATTAAAGAAGGAGATGAAGTAAATATGTAGTCACTTCAGTGTGCCTCAGAATAGAATTGACATTCATTGACAGAATAGAAAGTATTTCAGAAAGCAGTAAAAATGTAACTGATGATTCTCAGACCTACATCATATAAATGGTATAAAGTCAGCCTGAATTAAACAAGAGACTAATAATACAGTCAAAAGTTTTTAATCCGGACATCCATAATCCGGAATGATCTGTAGTAATCCGGACCTCAAAGCTACAAACTTTCTGCGCATGCGTAAATGCATAATGCACATATCCTTTAATTCCCTATTCATTCCAAAAAATGTTTATCAATTTTGTGCTGCTCTGCAGGGGGGGGACGATGCAGCGAACAGTGAACTGGAAGTTGATCTCTCATCACTATCCTTATCTTCAGGGAAGATGTTTTTATTTTATTCGGCTTACAATTCCTTGCTAAATGTAGTATTTCATCTCGATGATGATTACCCATCTTTGATATGATTTAAATCAAATTCCTCGATTCCTCGTCATTATAAATATCATGAATACACATCAATGTTTAATAAAGTAAACAAAAAAATATAAAGCTTTTTTTTTTTTTTTTTGTAAATTTTGATACCCTTTAGATCATAATTGCTCTTTATTTCATAAATTACAGTTTCATATTTTAAATTTTATAATTTCTGCATGCCATCTTACCAGATTTAAACTGATGATCTATAATCCGGAAAAACCGATAATCCGGAATCGTCGAAGTCCCAATGAGTCTGGATTAAAGACTTTTGACAGTATTATTTAAGTTCTCAAAAGTACTGGTCATTTTCAAAAATGACTGCTATGAGAAGACCACTGCATACTAAAAACATACAAATATAAATAGTTATACATATATTAAATACAGTACAAAGTCTGTAATCCGGACGTCCATTATCCGGAATAATCTATAATCCGGAACCTCAAAGCCACAAACTTTTTTTTTGTATGCTTTACGCATGCACGTAATGCATTTACGCATTTACGCATGCGCATAATGCATTTAATGTTTACGCATGCACGTTTAGCACAAAAAACGAAGCAACTTACACAACTGACATTGAAAGAAATGTTTAATAAAGTAAACATATCAATATTAAGTTTTTTTTGTAAATTTTGATACCCTTTATATCATAATTACTCTTTATTTCATAAATTACGGTTTCATATTTTTAATTGTATAATTTCTGTCTGCTATCTTACCAGATTTAAATTGATGATCTATAATCCGGAAAAACCCTTAATACGGAATCGCTGAAGTCCCGACGAGTCCGCATTACGGACTTTGTACTGTATATACATTTATTTAATATATTACATCAAAAATAAGTAAACTCATTCAAAAATCATTATATTTATCATTCTGACAATAAACATTTTCAAAATACATTTAATATGTTAGATGAGATTAAATGATATACTAAGCATTCTAATTACCAATAAAAATATTTTAAAAAAGAAAAATGATAAAACTAACTTACAGAAAACATTCCTTGCTTGCGATAAATAGTCCTATGAAGTAACCTCAGTGTATAAATAGAAGCTACTCTTAACCGTTGATTAACTGCAAAAATAATACGTATTAAAATAACAATATAACTAATTATTTTAAATTAGCATATAATACTTTATAGTAAACAATTAAAACAATAACTTATGTCTTCTACCTGCTTTTACAGATAATTGAAGCAGAAATATTAATTTTGCAACAATTATATAAAATCTACTTAAAATTCTAGTAATGGCTGCAGATTTTCTAGAAGAAAAGAATCTCTTCTAGGTGAAAAGAATATGTAATCCATCAGTTAAGATAGTGGATTTACTTGAGTGGATTACTTGAGTGGAAGAATCACTTTTTTTAAGGAAGCACACATTTCATATTCTGTACCAGGAGTAACATAGTTATGTACCTTATGTTAACCATGAGCTATTACCCAGTAATAGGTCATGGTTAACATGATACTGAACATTAAGAATGGAAAGAAAAATAATGGAGTCATATCAAGCTTAAAAATTTATATGAAAATTCATCAGCATATCAAACTGAAGTCAGTTAATCATTAATGGCTCAATAGTGAAGCACATATTCATCAAAATGAAGAACTGTGTTAAGTAGTACATTATGTACCTTAAAGACTTAAGAATGTCAATTTTTCTATTTCCTTTAAGATACTAGAAAAAGAACTTATGAAAATATATAAAACCCTAGTTATGAAAAAAAAAAAAACTGTTTGACCCTTTTTAATTTTAATTATTTCTAACTTCTACATTTGGTAGAACTGCCTTCTTTTTTACATACATTTTAGTCTACATGCAACAAAAACCAACTCATGCTTGCACATATCTCATATAGGGTGGTCATAAAAAACTTCCCCCAATAAATGAGTCCTTAGTGGCCTTTCTGCTCAATCAATTCAAATGAAATTTCACACATTATTATTTGAAGGTATGCCCTCAAGATTGTGAAGATTTAAAACAACACGGCTCTCACACTTAAAGTTACAGTGAAAAAATTTAGAAATTTTTAAACAGCAACACAACAATTTCAAATGGCACAAAATTTAAGTTTTTTTACATGCTATATCCATAATTTGCATCTCTTTTGTCCAATTAAATAAAGAACAATATGTTAATTGAAACTTCTGCTGAAATGCTTGACGAAATCTTTGCCAACCATGTTCGGTGAAATTTCATAACAGGATCAGACCAACAATGTATATCAGCTTCTATAAGCCTGAAATGCATTCTCCTAGGCCAAAATCTTAATTTTAAATGCAGGTTTTTGATATTTAAGGTTCGTAACAAGCAAGCAATTGTTTTTATAATATTCACATGGAGCTATTTTTTAAAAAATCTGATGTGGACACCATATGACTTCCCTGTTCGGCCTTTTAAATTATACACATTTCTTGCTGCACTTATTTTAACTTATTTCCTCATATTACTCTAACGTAATTAACCGATCCTTCAAGACAAGTTGAAAATAACACCAAAAATTGGAAATTCTGAAATTAAATAATATTTTAATTAATTTAATAAATTAAACAATTTTTGTTGTATAGGAGTCAAACTTCTTACAATTTTATTTTTTCATAACAAGAATAAAACTTTCTCAAATATGAGTATAGGAACTGGTAGACGATATTAAAAATTACATTTTGTTATTTGGCCAAAACATTTTTTTTTTTTTTTTTTTTTAATTTGACATAGCCAAAATATGAATCGTTTCAGCATTTAAAACTCTTCTGTAACTTGAAGTATATGATCACAACCAACAATTGCGAATATAAGGGCCATTTAAGCATTTTTAAGCTAAGTAAGGGAATGGATATAAACATTAGTTATGACTAATTAATGAAAAAAATCACAAAAATGGCGATTACTCAAAAGTTTACATGTAGAATTTAATGAAACTGACCCACAGTATACAATACATAGTAAGGTATAAAATAACATGAAAAGAGTTTACCAAAGATTTATGGTATAGAATCTAGTATAAGTATAAAATGTACAATTTGAATTTGCCAGTTTGGTATAAAAAAATTAGCTTCACTACTGAGTATGAGCTTCCCTAAAAGCAATACATCACATACAGCGATGTGTGATGCTGTCGACAATGCGGTCCATCAGTTCCGTAGGAAGTGAGAACTATTGCTCCTGTAAGGCAAAGTTGCAAGCATGGCAAAGGTCTGAAGAGGATTGACAGCATCCCAAACATGCTCGATAAGATTCAGGTCCCGTGATCGAGCTGGCCATTCCATACGCTATTGCTTGCTGCTGAAGATGATCATCCACAACGAGTGCCCAGTGCAGTCTAACATTGTCATCCTGCAACACGATATTATCACCTATTGCCTCGGCATAAAGGCAGACATAAACATCAAGGATGTCATCGCTGTCTGGATGACAGCACACAAATGGCTGGTCGACTAGCATACACACCTCCTTCGTGAAGAATTCCAGGCATGGTTGATGCTGACATCAAGCTTCTAGTAGCTGCAGGAATGGAGGATCTGAGTTGAGGCTTTATTCCTTCCAGCACATAACAACAAATATCGATCATCAGCGCTCGTCATAGTGGTTGGCCATCCTTGGCTTAGGCTCTTGGATGTCGAATCTGTGGTAAAAAATGTTGCCAAGGTCTATGAACTCTAGAAGGTCTCACATTTAGCGATCTGGCCACTTCTGTCTGACTTTGTCTAGCCTCTAGTCTGCCGACAGCTCTCCATCACAATTCTTTGGGCAAATGAAGATCATTGTTGCAAACAAAAGTCATTGTTACCAATTGGCTATCCGAGATTTCTTATCTGTAAAAATTTACAGGCTTGCTCTGAAACATGCAATTTTATGCTCCTTGCAGATGACGTATTTCGATTGCAGTGCTACTAATTTGCAATGCACATGTAGTTTTACTCAGCAATTCTTATTTCACAACTTATTCAAATTTTATACACACTGGCTTATTTTTTAATGAGTTATTCCAATTTCTGTGATTTTTCTTTAATTTACACAATTAAATGTTATAGCAGTCCCATATACAAAATTTCAATGTTCTATGGCTAATCATTTTTTACCTATGCAAGATATATATACATAAGTATGTTATGTACATACATACACACATACATACAGATGTCATGAAAAATCCCTTTTGAATTCATTTTGAGAGAAAGTGTCCTTTATTCTCATTGTACATACAGATGTCAGGCAAAAAAAAAAAAAAAAAAATCGTCCGAATAGATATTTCCATTGAAATATGGTACCTGAAATTTTTCACTATTACGATACTTCCTTTATTTTATGCAAGGAAGTGAAAAGGATGCATGTCTCTCATGAGTAAATTAATAATGCATGATAATAGTTGCCAACCTTGAATTTTGATATACTAGAAGATTCTGAAGTTTGGAACTGGGAACTTCCGCAACAGCATAATTTCAAAGAACTTAAAATTAGTTTAAATTCACTTTATAATAAATAATCAGGTTACTGATCCATTTGTCATAAAATTTTGACATAAAATATGTTAATTTTTTGGTTTGTTGGTTAATTTTGTATTGTAATTTTCTTATCTTTTTATAATGAGAAATTCTGAATACAGAAGAAAAGATTTTGTTCATCAAACATAATTTTTAAACAAAATGAAAATCTTAATAATTTATGAATATATTATTGTGTGGCTAACATTAGTGATGTACCATTTATTCAAAGTTATAAGTAAAATTAAATACATGTATTATCTAATTAAACATTGATTGAATCTTTATGGACAGTTACAGAGATGTCTATAATAGATTAAAAAAAAATAAATAAAATTTAAAAGAAAAATTATGCTGGAGGTGGGAAAATGGAATTTTCACAATTTTAAGTTTCCTTAGTTTAATAAATTTCATTTATTGCTTGGAAATATTTTCTAACAGTTTTTCTTAGTAACTGCTAAAAATTAAAAACCATGAATTCAGAGATCTACCAAGAGATCGGAAAGTGTAATGAAAAATTGGGAAAGTAGGCAGCTATGCAGGACTGGTCAGCAACCATTAACAATCATAAGGCTTCAATAAATTTCAATTAATGTATCATTATTACAATAACTATACACAGAAGATGGTCATTACGAAAATAAACATACTCCATTCAATATTTCCAAGAGGTTCCCCATATCCTTGGCAATCATCCATGCAAGATTTCCGCTTATCAACTGGAGCTAATTCAAATCTCTGGGGTACTTTCTTCTGTCGTTTCCCACTAACTTCAGTTGGCTGATTTAAAGTCCCTATAAATAAGCATTAAGATACAAATGAATTCTACCTTTTACTATTCTATCTTTAGAAATTAAAAAGTAATTTTTCAACAAAAAAAAATAATAATAATTTTTCAGATATTAATGAAATAATTTAGCATGCATAAATCTTCTCAAATTAATAAGTATATATTTTTACAACTGCAGATTTAAAATTCAAAAATTCTAAAACTTCTATCTGCCTTCTATAGAAATTTTCACATCATAAACATAAATGTGCTGAATTCTGCATTTATAGTCAATTTTATTTTGTAATTATAATTCAAATACATGAACATCATATATTTATAGAGTACAAGGTTCAAAATATGTCCAATATCTGAAATCCCAGATCACCAGCAATTTTTCACCCCTTACAAAGATTAGGAAAACAGGATATAATACTCAAGAAAAGGCAGGTAAGGCATGACAACAATTTTTCTCCTGACTAGCTATGATTCCTGCATGTCACTTCCAAATACCTGCTGGCTAAGGAACTGCCCAGTGGCCAATAATAGTGCATTGATTGGTACTTACATGTTATTGCAACCACCTTAGCAGAAATCACCAAATTTTCAGAATGTGCCAAACTTTGGCTACCATATTCATAACGATTTGTCAAGCAACCTTCCTCAAAAATCCTTCAGTCAAGCAACCTCATCATTTTTGCATGTGTTATTTCTTTTTTCTTTTCTTTCTTTCTTTTCCTTTTTTTTTTTTTTTTTTTTTTTTTTTAATTCCAATGACTTTTATAAACAAATCATGATATATTATACCTCAAACTTAATTTTTAAATATGTTTTTGTGAAACTTGTCAGGGATGGAAGAAACTGAGGTAAAATTTCTTCTGCAGCACAGAGTTTTGATGCAAATTCTCTAAAGGAAATGAGCCAATGCCGTATCTCTGGAATTCTCAGATTTTTTTTTAAACCAATTGCAGTGTAAAAAAGAACAGAACAAACAGATTACAGGAAGTTTTGGAGAATTTTCTTTTTAAATGTATAATGTAATACTTATTTAATAATTAAAATCTGTATTTTAAATTACTAAAGCGTTTCCTTTTCATTAGTTGGTAATATTTTCCAACTTGTAATAAATATTAATAGTTTGGGAATGAAAAATTTTGATAAAACCACCAACTTGTACCCAATAAGTAACTTTTACATTTTCATCTGTAAAAAATCACCAAATTACACCAAGGTGATCACATTAAGATATAAGTACCTACTAATTGATATTGTATTGACAGTGGTAATGACTGCATTTTCAAATGGATTAGCACTTATTTTATCTCATGTAAACAAATAAGCCCCAAGACATATTGTTTGGAATGGAATGCTGCTCATACTTATTTTATTTGGTTAAGATAACTATGGGGAAAGACAAAATAAATAAGATTCCAAGGAACATAAGTTCAGTTAATACAGCAAATTCTTTTTTAACATTCTAATTTGACTCAGCTTATTATTTTTTTCAGGCTGTTAAAATTAGTTTGAATTTTCAATTACATTGAGAAGGGTTTAATTTTGAAGCTACAGCAGGACCTGCAAAGCAAATACATGTTTTGATGTCAATTCAGCAAAAATTGCTGCAAAAAATAGATAAAGGCATAGTTTCAAATGCAAGGAGCATAGCATTGGAAAGTCGACAGCATATGACATAAAAACAAAAAAAGGAACTTGAATTTTCTGTGGATTCTCTTATCACACCCACAATAAATAACAGAAAAATCATTTACTGAGCTAAAAACAACAATCATGACATAGCAATGATTGGCTGGGCAAGATAGTATTGCAGTGAGGGCCTGCCATTGACAGGTCCAATGTTAATGGCTCAAGCCAAAATATTTCATGAATATATATATGGACTTCAAAACTGTGTGCACATGTTCAACAAGCAGGTTAAAAAAAATTAAATATCATTATGGTATAAAACAGTTAAAAATTTCAGGTGAAAAAGCTTCATATGATACAGAAGCAGCTGAACAATTTGCAGAGGCATCTACCAAACTCACTAACAGTGAAAAGTTATCTCTAAAGAGCCCCTTTAGGCAATGGATATTTGGAGTGCTATGTACATTAAAATGCCTTTTTTGATAAAGTAGATAAAGTAGCCTTTTTTGCAGATAAATGCAGATATAAAGCAGTGCTGAATTTTCTGAACAGTGGCAAGATCATTACAAAAATTGTTGAAATATTTAACATAAAATCTGCTGTGCGATGGTCAAGGTCATGGAAGGATTCATATATTTTTTTTAATGTTCGGCATAATTTATGGCCAACTATCACTTTTATGGTGATGATGATGATAGCTGTGAATTTGCAAGATTTCAAATATCAAAAGTAAATGCGGACTTTTTCAGTTAATGGAATTTGTGATGAAATGTGGAGAAGTGATAACATATGAAAATGAGATAACAGAAGATTTCCATCGCAGTGACAATGCTTCAATCATCAATCAATTCATGCACAATGAAATCTGCAATATGTTTTTAAATTAAAAATAATCACCAATCGCAAAGAAAGTGATACAGAGGTTATTCAAAATGAAACTATCAGTTGATTGCTTAATGAGAAATCTTGACATGAAATGTACAGATTTGTTATTCGGAGGTTCGGAAGAAATTGTGCCTGCTTATAAAATTAAAAAGAAATAAGTATTAGCTTTCCCCCAAAAAAATTAAGAGCTTAAATAATTTACACTGAATGAAACTGTTTAATAAAGCAAGTCTATAAACACTGAGGCATTTTTTCCCCAAATTTTGATTTAAATAAGGTCATAAATGCTTCATTATTTCATATTTTATAATTTCTACATTCCATCTTAATAGATTTAAACTGATGACTTAAAATATGGAAATTTCACAAATCCAGAAATGCAGAGTCCCAATGACATCAGATCTTAGACTACGCACTGTATAATAAATACTCTACTGTTAAAAGAAATACAATACCAAAAATAAATGAAAATATTCAGAAATTTGTAGCATATTAATTAAAAGATTAACAACATTTTCAAAAGAATTTAAATAATCCATGACAGTATATCTAATTCTCCCCTTGGAAACAGCAATCATTTAAATTACAAAATATTTTCTTAAATTAACACCGAAAATTAACCTTCACTAAATCCGATCATGGCAGAAGATTAACAATATTCTTTGCCAGTACATTCTGACCCTATGCTGATGTCAGTCCTACACAGATATTTGAATTAATAATAAAGATAATAACAACAATTTATCCAGATTCTTTCTCCTTTGATCATGAGCTAATTATAAGCCTCTTCAAAGGTATGCCCATGCTGACTATTTGGTAGAACCAATCTTGCATTGATGTCAATTCATTATGCACTCTTATTCCTACATTGATTCAGTTTATACAATTTTGATTGTATGCCTGTAACACTCCTGAGTTCAAAGCAGTTTTTTAGGGACAGTAACTTAGCCATCAGTTACCAGGTTCCTCCTTTCCAGTCTTATGGGTCTCCACACATGGCAAATACATAAGCAGTTTTACCTCTATGAGCAGCTAGAAACAAAACGGATGTAACAGCATCTCACTTTGAGCAGCAACATCTGAAAAGGAAACCACAAGAGAGAAGAAGCAAAAGAAAAAAAAAAAAAGAAAGAAAGAAAATTATGCATTATGCTGGGGCTACCCTAGCTTATGATATCCATATTCACAAGATGATGATCTAAGAAAGCTTAAGTTTCTAAATGAGTGCTTTAAAATTTCCCTTCCCTAATGATTTTAGCGCTCTATAGCCAGACTCATGATTTATTACATCTATGCCATGTGAATTAAAATATGCTTTATGTATTAATGGAACCACGTTGGCAAAATTTGGTGAATTTTTTATATGAAAGAGAAAATGTTACTAATGCAAGATCACAATTTTCATGACTTTTTTTTTTAAAAAATCTCCAAACATTAGATATTTAGCATAAGTTGGCAAACATTATTATAAGTTAGAATTTCTTATATGAAAGAGTAAATGTTACTAATGCAAGATCACAATTTTCGTGACTTTTTTAAAAAACAATCTCCAAATTTTAGATATTTAGGCAAACATTATCAACATATTAAAAGAATAACAATTTAAAATATAAATTTTATATTTTGATTAAAAACTATATGATATATTAAAAAATAAAGCATTTTTTCCAGAAATAATTTTGAGGTTCTTTTTTTAGCTGTTCTTCTCCCTATGTACAATTTGTTTCCATTCAAAAAACAGCAGATAATTGCATTATTTATAGAACCATTGGAGAGAGAAATACAATAAAAAGAATATATGTGAAAATAGCCGCAGAGCTTTACTGAAGGAATGTTATGAGCAGAGTTGGCAGTATTTGGCCCATCCTGAAAATTTACCTATTTTTACTAAAGTGGTTGTGAAAATACATAAATCCAATTAATGGTTGACAATACCTTTTTTTTTACGCTTTTTAAATATCCATACCTCTGATTCCACTTTCTGGTTGTAGAATTGTCATATTTTTTTATCATACACATAACAGCCAATACACACATAAAAGCAGCAAACTTGTGTTTGAGTATTACATGTGACCAGACCAATTGCAAGAGTTTAAACCAGGGTTAAACTAACACTGTGCGGCGATTTTACTGCTCAACTGCTGCCCACAGAATCTTTATTACATATTTACATTTCCACAAAAGCTTTCTTGCTTCTCATAAAACGCTTTCATACTTGTGTATTACCCCATTGACTGCCAAAATTAGCTACCATCAAACCATGAAAGCTGGTCAAGATCCTGTCAAAATTGTGCAAATCATTCCTATGGAATTCTGAAATAACTGATGCCTCTTTATTTAATAAGCAATCAATATTTGGCCTGCTTCATTAATTTTTATTACTTTGTTAGGCTACTTAATTTTACATGAAGCTCTGTTTAAAACGTATTAATACAAACTTTCCACTGGTTATAGTTCCTATCTATCCCTATTTTGTTGATCATACTGTGCCCATTAATCAGGGCTGTGGAGTGTCAGAGTCGGGCAGATTTTGGGGTAAAAGGAGTCGGAGCTGGAGTCACTAAAAACAGGTCGACTCTGACTCCAGTTTTTGTTGGACAGTTTGAATTTGAAATGAAATGAAAATGAATTGAAAAAAAAAATTAATGACAAGCTGAGTTATTATTTTTATTTACGAATTGTATACATTAATAAATAGTTATTTTCTGTTTTATTGACATATTAATAAATAAATATAGGGATGGATATGATATTTGCCATTAGCAATTAAACTGATTCATTTACTTACAAATCTCACTGGCAAATTTAGGTAAGCAGCAATAGCAGCAAGAACTCCTAAAATTGATGCCATTCTTAGGAAGTGAGGAGAAAAGGAGCAATTATTGATCAAGCAATGCAATAAGGAGGTAAATATTTGATGATAAAGAGTTTTTAGAATTAAAAACTTTTTTAGAAGAAGTAGATAATACTAATGTTTCACTAACAGAAAGACTATTGAATGATCTTGCAGAATTGGAAACTTTTCTTTCTACATCGTATATAGCCACAAAAAAGGTGCAATCTGAAGAATTGACAGGAGGCGAGAATGGAAGAATGGGATGTTTGTTCTTTCTGAAAAGAAAAGAGAAACTAGTTTGCTAGACAATGAGATCTTGCTGAGTTCAATATATGTACATCCGAAACACCGAATTTTCTTGGATGATGAACAAATTAAAAAGGCAAAGAAAATCATCTATGAACTTTCATTAAGAATGGAATTATTCTCAGAACAATTGGAAAATTCGAATCAGTTCAGTCAAACTGCAGACATTGCAATTGAGTGTCTATCATCCTCTTCTAATGATGAATTAGATTTTAAGAAATATTTTTGGATAATATTGAAAAGGCTAAGGCAAAGCGAATGAAAATAAAGAACCAAGAGCCTTTAGATATAAAAATGAAAAAATACAAACAAGATTTCTACATGGCCTTTGAAGAAATAGAAAAATATGATTGCGCTTGCAAGACACCTCTTTTAGAACTTATAAAAATCTATCCTGAAAAGTTAAAAGAAGTAGCCCTAACAGTAACAGCTCTTCCTCCTACTCAAGTTAGTGTGGAAAATCAGCTCTGAAGTTTATCAAATCGGATCTATGGGCCTACAACAAAGAAGATCTTGCTGAAGCTATACTGTTTCTTAGAAATAACTAATGCCAGTTCTTTCTTTCATAATAAATGTTAATTAATAGGGGGTTGTAAATTAAATAGTGGCAAATTAACCTTGAAACTAGCAGAAGGGCAAACATGTGCAAATAGGACATGGGAGCGGCGAGGTGGCGCTGTTGTTGATGTGTAGAGTGCAAAAAACAGTCAATCTGCTTAGAAGAGTAGTTGTTGTGTGGCGTTAAAGTGAGGAGTTTCGTTTCCATCGCTCTAAAGCATGTTTTCAAAAGGTGATCAGCGGTCGTGGCTTAAAATCAAGGTTGCCCATGGCAAAAATTCAACAAAATGCTATCGAGGATTAGTGGAAGCCTGTGGCACAAATGCTTTACCGTATAGGACAGTAGCACGATGGGTTCAAGCATTTCGTTTGGGTCAGAATGAGACTGCGGATTTGCAACGCTTAGATTGGCTCTCCATTCCTCAAGAGCAGATTGACATCCTGAGCGTTCTCCTTACCATAGACCGCCGATGGACCATCCGAGAATTATCTTTAGAGATTGGTCTGAGTCATCAAACAGTGTAGCGCATAATGAAGAAATCTCTCATAATGAGGAAAATTGCTTCCCGCTGGGTTCACATCGACTAACCGAAGTACAGAAATGGCACGTATACGCTGGCTGGCACCCACTTGGAGAGATACTGCAATGAAGGAGACGCATTTCTGCAACGTATTGTTGCCATTGATGAGACATTCGATTAAAGCGTCAATCAAATGAATGGCATCATCAAGATTCGCCACGTCGACAGAAATTTCGACAGGAACCCAGTTGAGTGAAGGTTATGTTGATTATGGCATACGACTGGGATGGTGTGATTCTTACACATGCTGTACCTGAAGGACAAGCTGTAAAAGCATATTACTACTGCCGATTTCTACAGCACCATCTGCATCCGGCTATGTGGCACAAACATCCACATTTATTGCCCAACAATCTCCCCATCGTACCGCATGGCAACGCTCGTTGCCATGTCGCAAACAATGTCACTCTCCTTTTGCGATGGTGGCAGTGAGAAATCCTGGAACACCCTCCCTACTCACCCAACACGAGTCCTTATGACTTTGATCTGTTTCCAAAGTTGAAGGAACCCCTCCGAGGTCACCGATTTCATGACGTTTCATCTGTACTCCACACAGTAGGGCACTCGGTCGCCCACATCAACAATCAACACCTTGCCACTGGTCTAGAACAGCTTCCCGACATTTGGCAAAAGGTTATAAGCTTTGCTAGTGATTACATAGAAGGAATGTAATGCAATTGTACTTATAAGTTCATTAAAAATGGATTTATACCTATGTTTGCATTAGTTAATTTACAACCTTCGTATAAATAATTTGCTATGCCATCATTTTTTTTTTCTGTAGTATCTATTACTTTTTTATATTAAAAAAATACACTGTAACTCTTGCGTATATGTTTACATATACAGTAGAAGTCCAGAAATCCGCAAAGCTTGGGACCAGAGGTTGTGCGGATTTTAGGATTTTGTGGATTTCAGGACAGAAAACATAAATCATAACATTCAGACTCAAAGTGCAAAATAAATAAGGCATATTAGATACATTTAATTAAATTATTATATGCATTATTTCAGTAATTTATTATATGCATTAAATTATTATAACATATATAAATTGATCATACAGTCAAAAGTCGTTAATTCGGACACCCATAATTCGGAATGATCTATAATCCGGACATCAAAACTAAAAACTTTCTGCGCATGCGCCACGTTGACACATACGCAGAGGCGTTCACGCGTGCGCGTAAGACCTTTTACGACTGCGCATATGAGTGTGCGCAAGTGCAGAATACGTTTTCGCGTGCGCATTTTATGTATAATGGACGTATAAGCTAAAATTATCTAATTATCTATTTCAGTTAATGTTGATGATTGCGTTGTTCCTTAATTTTCGAATTGCATCCGGCTTATTATTTTTTGCAGACTGTAAGAGCAATTTTATAAAAGTAAGCTTAAACTTTCGATTATATCAAATAGAATTTCCGATATATATTTGTTAATATGTAAAGGATCTAAAGCGAAAGTATGTTTTGAAATCCGAAATCTGTTTATCAATTTCACGCAGCTCGGCGGCGGGCGCCTAATGAATTGGAAGTTGATTTGTCAGCACTATCTTCAGCGCAGATGTTTTTATTTTATTTGGCTTATAATTCCTTACCAAATGTAGTATTTCATCTCGATATGCTCCGTCTTTGATATGATTTAAAACAAGTTCCTCGTCATTATAATTCGCTTCCGACAGCGAAGAAAAGTGACAGAGGTTATTAAAACAAAAAACAAGAAATTATGTCTGTTTAATAGAATTAAAGAGAAAGTATTATCACATGAAACGAAGCAAAACTTAAACAACTTACATTGAAAGAAATGTTTAATAAAGTAAACAAATAAATATTAAGCTTTTTCTTTTTGCAAATTTTGATACCCTTTAGATCATAATTGTTCTTTATTTCATAAATTTCGGTGTCATATTTTTAATTTTAGAATTTCTGCATGCCATCTTACGAGATTTAAACTGATGATCTATAATCCGGAAAAATCGATAATCCGGAATCGCCGAAGTCCCGACGAGTCCGGATTAACGACTTTTGACTGTATTATTTATTGTAGTATATGTACACAGCATCCAGGTTTGCCGATTTTGCTTCATGCAAAGATTTCCGGTTTCGGATTCCGGCATTAGAATCACTGTTGCTGTAAAATTTCAACAGCTTTTATTTATTTTTTCGTATATCATACACAATCGTGTTGCAATTCCATATGATTCTGCTATAAACCAAGGAGTGGAACCTGCCTCCATCTTTTGCATAATTTGCCCTTTTTGCATTACCGTCAATGCAAGATGTTTACATTTTTCAACGTTGCAAGCAGTAAAATCATGAGTGCGTTTCTTATCTGTAATTGTATTAAAAAGGGCTGAAATTAAAAATATTCTTAATTTATTGACAAAATATCCAGATAAAAAAAAAAGGCAGCACTAAATAATCTCATGAAATAACAAAGCTCAGAAAATACAACAACATGAATCGTGAACTTGAAAGAAGAGTTGAGTGAATCGTCTGCATTCTTACCTCGATGCAGATTAGAGGGGAAAAAACTTTTATCATGATGTCAATAATTTGGTATTTCCATTATGACTCATTATTATTCGATAATTATGACGTCATTATTGGGTAAGTATTTTTTCTTCGATATTTCGTACTCCATGTTGCGGTTTCCGGAACCTATAAACTGAATGTTCATATTTTGAGAGGCAACGCGGATTTCAGGTCGGTGGATTTTCGGTATTTGACTGTATATATATGAGGGCGTTGGAGTCATTAAAATTCCAGGACTCGGAGTCGATCATTTTCCCTACCGACTCCTCAGCCCTGCCATTAATGCACACATTTTTTTAACAGTAGGATCCTATAACTTTGAAAAAAATATACTGTTTGCTATTCTATAAAAGGCAGGTTCCAAATAGTGATCATGTTTTTCAAAATTAAAAAAAAAAAGGAGCAATTAGAGTTACTTTATATCCTTGTTCAGAAAAACTAAACAAAACATAGCTTATGAAGAATCAAAGAAAGTTTCATCAAATGAAAGCACAGATGTTGATTGGTTTACTTTTGTTGGCAAAAAACTTTAAAGATTATAGTGCACCAAACGAATGATGAATAAGTTTCAAGTGCACAAAAACTGAAAAATATAAGACAAGTTCCATTTGGGCAGTGTTTCGATAGTAAACAAAAATCATTCACTTGTATACCACAAATAAATTAGGAGCACGATACTGTACAGTACAAAGTCCGTAATCCTGACTCATCGGGACTTTGGCGATTCTGGATCGGGGCTTTTCTGGATTATAGATCATCAATTTAAATTTGTAAGGTGGCATGCAGAAATTACACAATTAAAAATATGAAACCGTAATTTATGAAATAAAGAGCAATTATGATCTAAAGAGTATCAAAATTTACAAAAAAATAATAATAATAATAATAATAATAATATTTATTTGTTTACTTTATTAAACATTTCTTTCAATGTAAGTTGTTTAAGTTGCTTCGTTTTTTGTGCTAATACTTTCTCTTTATTTCTCTCTTCTATAAACAGACATAATTTCTTGTTCAGTTACAAAGTTCCACTGTTCAAATCCTGTAATTGCTGTGTCGAGAATACCGACTAAGTTGCCAATCGAAATTTTTTCGTTTTCAATAACTTCTCTGTCATTTTCTTCACTATCGGAAGCGTGCATGTGTAAACGCTTTACTGGCTTTACGCGCATGTGTAGCAGACACGCGCATCAAACGCGTATGCGTAAGTTTGTGGCTTTGAGGTACAGATTATAGATCATTTCGGATAATGGACGTCTGGATTACGGACTTTGTACTGTATTATACAAACTGTTAACAGATCCTGTAATGTTGATGAAGTTATACACAGATGAAAGTGAAAAATGCTGCAACAACAGGCAGAGCAGAAAAAAAAAATAAATAAATAAACTCGAATCATATGGTAATGCCTTTTAAAATTTTTATGAGGTTAATAAGGAGATTTCTTCCAATAAATTCCATTAAATGAGTATTCATAGAGTTAGAATGATAACACGTTTCTGATTAAAAGCAGCACAATCGGTTAAAATATCATTCACTGTATAGGGAACATTGCAAGTACTACAAATAGGCTCACAATCTCCTTTCAAGAAATACTGATGTGTCAATCTGGAATGATCAATTCATAGGCGAGTCAACAGTATATCCTCCTTTTGATTGCCTCTGGACTCCGGGTAATCCAAGTTGAGTTTACCTGCCTTAATTTCTTCTGTCCTCTTGCCACCTGGTCAAGATCTTTGCTTTGATGTAGTTTGGCATGTCTGTAAAGAAGGCATCATTTTGAGAAATAACATCAGCTAATTTTGCTGCGACATTGGCAAGTTCATTGCATTTAATGCCAGCATGTCTAGGCACCCAGCAGTATGCAACTGAATAACTTGCATTCCTCAGAGAAAGCACAGATGTTATGAATGTAATGTTATGTCATACTTACTCATAACTGGCACTAAATTACTGCTACCTATGGGATAATACATGTCAATGTTTCTTTTTATTATTATTTACATGCAGAGCAATGTTTTCCTGCCATACACACAGCCAAACAAATGATTTTTTCCAATGAGTTGGCCTATTTTCATGGATACACAGATATTCAGAAAGAACCATTTTTTTTTAAATAAAATCATGTTTTCTGGTACATCAAAAACTTCCACAATTTACCTAATCCATTTAACTCCTTATTTCATTTATTAAATTCAGCTAAATGCAATTATTACATTTTAACTAAATTATTGCATAAAAATAAATGTTCTTTAAATATAAAAAAAAAAAAAAAATACTTACATTTTAAATTTTTAAGTTTTAATTCAACAGCCCTTTTCTTGCGTTTTTCTCTTATTGTATCAGGATCATCATTTTTGTTGTAAATTTCTCTCTTTCTTTTTCTGCCAGGTCTTCCAGGAGTTTTTGCTACTGGAGCTGTTAAAGGGGACGCATCATCACTTTTAAAATTATTATTATCAGCATTTTGAATTTGATCACACACACTATTTGAAGTTACACTTTTTTCCTGTTCACTGACACATGTTTCTGTCTCCTCATTTAAAGGTAAGTCTTTTGATGATTGGCATTCTTTTTCAGTACTAACTGTAGCAACATCAGTCTGTGAGAGAGTTTCAGCTTCTTCATGCATACCTTCTTGGTTTACTTTTTCACATTCCATAAAAGCAGAATAAATTTTGTAAAATATCTTTAAATTTCAAAATATTTCTCATTCATTCTGTCAGTTATGTTTTTTCCTCATTATAAAAATGAGACTTTTTTGGCAGCAATACTTGGCTCTAGAAAAAATAAAAAATTTTAAATTAAAAAATTATACAATAAAAATATTTATATAAAAAAATTCAAAAGATATGTTAGAGCAGGGCTTCTTAAACTATGGGTCGCGACCCCAATTTGGGGTCACGAGAGATTTTAATGTCAAATATTTACATATAATATATATATACCATTTTATAACATCATTAGAGTTGGTGGAATACAGTGGACTTGCAGCATCTAGACACGCACATTTGTTGAAGGTTTTGAGCTATCTCCACCGACGGCAGTAAACGATCGATGATTGCTATTATTATACTGTGGCTATACATTGTTAGTGCATTTGTCGGTATCATACATGTTGAATAAACCACGCGCCGCTGACTTCCCACAAGGGAGGAATGCGCGCGCATACACACGTGCAACCTGCAGCTAAACAATGATTCAATACACGCGCTGGCAAATACGCATTAACCAAACCGGTCTGTAGGGCTCTTATAAAAAAGCGCGCATAAATACTTGTAAAACCCGTTGAAAAATTTGTGAATTTTATGCTTTTTAAGCGAATTTTCATAACATTCCGTAACTCGCATTGACTAAAACGCTTGTGTAAACTAGCCTACACTGACTGTAATGTGAATTAGTGGAGTGTTGATGCTCTTCTAGTGTGGTCAATTGTCAGTGTCCCCCGTAACAAGATTTTAGTTTTTTTTTTTATTTATTCGGTAATTAATAAATCAATTATTATTTGCAATATGTTATTTTTATATATTTATTTTATTTTAGGATCAAAATAATTTTTGGCCATGGATAAATGGCTGAACTTAAAGAAGAATGGTAATGACGCAGATGATAATGCTACAAACTCTTTTCAGGCAGAACAAAGTATTGGAAAACAGGCATCTAATGTGCGAAAAAGAAAATATGATGAGTCTTTTCTTAAATTTAACTTTACATTTCAATATTGTGAGGGTAATGAACAACCTCTTTGTTTGATCTGCAATGAATTATTGGCTTCGGAGAGTATGAAACCATCAAAATTAAAAAGACATCTTGAATCAAAGCATGTTTCGTATGTCAATAAACCAAAAAAATATTTTGAAAGACTGTTGAAATCTTTAAATAAAGAAAAGAAAATCTTTGAAAAACTTATAACTGTTAATGAAAAATATTTACTGGCGTCATATGAAGTTTCATACTGTACTGCTAAAAATAAAAAGCCGTTCACCATTGGAGAAGATCTTGTTACCTGCTGCTATTAAAATGGTAGAAATACTACATGGAAGAAAATATGGCGATGATATTCGAAAAATTCCTTTGTCGAACGACACTGTCTCGAATAGAATTTCTGATATTAACAAGGATCAATTAATACAACTTATTACAAGAATTAAAGAAAGCCCGAAATTTTCAATTCAGTTGGACAAAACAACTGATATTACTAAATTGGCTCAGTTGTTAGTATATGTCAGGTATGTTTATAAAGAAAGCGTGGTGGAAGAATTGTTATTTTGTCGTCCTATGGAAGACCATACTACAGGGAAAGACATATATTGTAAAGTTGACGAATTTTTAAAAGCAGAAGGTTTAGAATGGGAAAATTGCTGTGGAATATGCACAGATGGTGCAAGAGTGATGACAGGCAAAAATATTGGTTTTAGATCATTTTTTCAAGCTGCTCATTATGATCATATAACTTTTACTCACTGCCTTATTCACCGAGAGGCTCTTGCAGCAAAAAAATTAGCACCAGAATTGAACGATGTGCTTCAGGATGCTGTTAAGATCATAAATTTTATTAAGAGCCATGCCCTTAACAGTCGCTTATTTTCAAATCTCTGTAAGGATACGGATTCCAACTACACAACTTTGTTATTACATGCAGAAGTAAGATGGTTGTCAAGAGGTCAAAGTTTAAGAAGATTATTGTTATTAAAGGACGAGATCGAAATATTTTTAACCGAACGAAAATGTAAACTTGCTGCTTTTTTTCAAAATGACTTATGGCTATCCAAGCTGTGTTATTTGTCAGATATTTTTGCAAAGTTAAACGATCTCAGCTTGTCTCTTCAAGGAAAATATTGCGATATATTTACTTCAAATGATAAAATTGAAAGTTTTATTAAAAAGATCAACATTTGGAAAAGTAGGGTCGAAAAAAATTCGTTCGAAATGTTTTCCAGTGTCGACAATTTTGTAATCGAGAAAATTTATTGTAAAACTTTTATTGCAAAAATTATTGTAGATCACTTAAAAGCGCTAGAAATACAGTTCCGGACATATTTTAAATTAAATATTGATTTCCAAAAAATAGTTTGGATTCAAAAGCCGTTTTGGATTGGCTTAAGTGAGATTGATCACCTGCCACTTAAAGCTCAAGAGGAATTTGCTGAGCTTTCCAGTGACTCAAACTTAAAACTACAATTTCAAAAAAAGCCCTTGACTGAATTCTGGATCGGAGCTAGAACTGAATTTCCCACAATCGCTGATATGGCGTTAAATGTACTTCTGCCATTCAACACCACATATTTATGTGAAGTTACTTTCTCAGCTTTAACACATATTAAATCCCAATATCGTTCAGCGTTAAAAAATGTTGAAGAGGTCTTACGTCCAGCAGTTTCAAACATTCCACCAAGATTTGATTTGTTATGCAATAAAAAACAGGCACATCCATCTCATTAAATTTTTTACTTATACTTTAATTTAATACTTACCACGCAACTACTTGAATATATTCGAGAGAATTAAGACGGTCAGAATCCACTTTTATTTTTGAAACTATAATAAATACAATTTTATAATTTTTTGTGCAATTTTTAATTTTAGATTTTTGTATGTTTCAAAACGAATTCTAAACTTATATATTTTCATATGTATATGTATATTGTTACCTAATAAATAAATCATCAAAAAATATTAATTTATTTTTCTTTTATATTTGTATGGGGTCGTCAAGAAACTCGCAATCATAAATGGGGCCGTGAATGACAAAAGTTTAAGAAGCCCTGTGTTAGAGGTATGAAACATAATGAGAATTCTATACACAGCTTAAATGATCTGAACTAGATTAAACCTTGATACATATAGTTTAATTCTAAGCATAGGCAACATACATCACCACCTAAGATGCTAATTTTCAGATAGAAAAAGTCAAACTGTTCTCAAGATACATAATGTCAGAGAGAAGAGACAGGAATAAAATACTAATATAATGTGTTGTATCATAAAACATGAGGGCAAGAAGGAAATTCTTAATATACTGATGTTAACATTAGAATCAATCTGACTTTCAAAAGATGTAAAAAATTTCCTGTACACAACTTAAATGATCTGAACTAGATTAAACCTTGATACATATAGTTTAATTCTAAGCATAGGCAACATAGGTCACCACCTAAGATGCCAATTTTCAAATAGAAAAAGTCAAACTGTTCTCAAGATACACAATGTCAGAGAGAAGAGACAGGAATAAAATACTAATACAGTCAAAAGTCGTTAATTCGGACACCCATAATTCGGAATGATCTATAATCCGGACATCAAAACTAAAAACTTTCTGCGCATGCGCCACGTTGACACATGCGCAGAGGCGTTCACGCGTGCGCGTAAGACCTTTTACGACTGCGCATATGAGTGTGCGCAAGTGCAGAATACGTTTTCGCGTGCGCATTTTATGTATAATGGACGTATAAGCTAAAATTATCTAATTATCTATTTCAGTTAATGTTGATGATTGCGTTGTTCCTTAATTTTCGAATTGCATCCGGCTTATTATTTTTTGCAGACTGTAAGAGCAATTTTATAAAAGTAAGCTTAAACTTTCGATTATATCAAATAGAATTTCCGATATATATTTGTTAATATGTAAAGGATCTAAAGCGAAAGTATGTTTTGAAATCCGAAATCTGTTTATCAATTTCACGCTGCTCGGCGGCGGGCGCCTAATGAATTGGAAGTTGATTTGTCAGCACTATCTTCAGCGCAGATGTTTTTATTTTATTTGGCTTATAATTCCTTACCAAATGTAGTATTTCATCTCGATATGCTCCGTCTTTGATATGATTTAAAACAAGTTCCTCGTCATTATAATTCGCTTCCGATAGCGAAGAAAAGTGACAGAGGTTATTAAAACAAAAAACAAGAAATTATGTCTGTTTAATAGAATTAAAGAGAAAGTATTATCACATGAAACGAAGCAAAACTTAAACAACTTACATTGAAAGAAATGTTTAATAAAGTAAACAAATAAATATTAAGCTTTTTCTTTTTGCAAATTTTGATACCCTTTAGATCATAATTGTTCTTTATTTCATAAATTTCGGTTTCATATTTTTAATTTTAGAATTTCTGCATGCCATCTTATGAGATTTAAACTGATGATCTATAATCCGGAAAAATCGATAATCCGGAATCGCCGAAGTCCCGACGAGTCCGGATTAACGACTTTTGACTGTATAATGTGTTGTATCATAAAACATGAGGGCAAGAAGGAAATTCTTAATATACTGATGTTAACATTAGAATCAATCTGACTTTCAAAAGATGTAAAAAATTTCCTGACTCATTACATATATAATGGATTTAAAATGCTCTGACTGAAGCTCCAAATTTGGTAGAACTATTAGGTGTACTCTAACAATAAGAACTGGATGAAATAAATAAATATTTTATTATATATATTCCAACAAAGTTACAGTAGATCTGAAAAGATAGTTAAAAAACATTCTCCAAACTACTTCAGGTCACTTGCTTTCTTCAGTAAAGCAACGAATCATGCATTTTAGCATAAGTAGTGTTTAAATTGCACTGGGCTCTGGCACATCTTACATAAATCACAGTTTAATCTAGAATGCACTAGAGCCGTAAATTAGAAAGCTCTTCTTTTCTTATGTAACTAAACAATAATTTCAGTAGAAAATTCTTTTGATTTCGACAATTTCATTTTAGTAATAAAATTAAATTTAAAATGCTTCTAACTTCTGATTGCATGCCACTCTTTCCCAGGCAAGCAAACCTTTAAGGAATATCCCATCTACATGTAAAAGACTTTCCTCCAGGAAATGCACTGAATTTACAACAGAGGGTTCATTTCCAAAGTTCCTGCAGAAAAAAGCACTTTGCAGACATTTTGGAACAATATAATAACATATAGAAGTAGACTTTCTATGCTCAGGTAAACACCCATTTGTCACATTATGCTTGAGAGCTAGAATTATATTTGCAGAGGATTGCAATCATAAAGTGTTGCACATTTCAATCTTTGTTTTCATACCTACACAATCACCTGTGAAAATTTTCTCCATAATCTGTTACTATTTATACGCATTTTCTCTATTCTCCTTTGTGATGCTTTAACTGTTTCAACTCTTCTTATTGGTGTGCTGACAAAAGAATGGTTTTTATTTCTATCATCCCTTGAAATAGCACAATATACTTGCATATTCAGGGCTTAAATTCAGCCAGTCCAGGTGAGCTGTTTCTCAGCTTTTTAATGAAATTGTGATTTCAACTGGAGCCCAAATAAGGCAAGGTACAGTATTTTATTATTTAACTATTTACTACTACAGTCAAAAGTCGTTAATTCGGACACCCATAATCCGGACCTCAAAGCTAAAAACTTTCTGCACATGCGCAAAGGCGTTTACGCGCGCGCGTAAGACCTTTACGACTGCGCATATGCGTGTGCACAAGCGCAGAATACGTTTTCGCGTACGCGTTTTATGTATAACGGACAGTATAAGCTAAAATTGTGTAATTATCTATTTCAGTTAATGTTGATGATTGCATTGTTCCTTAATCTTCGAATTGGATCTGGCTTATTATTTTTGCAGACTGTAAGAGCAATTTTAAAAAAGTAAACTTGAACTTTCGATTATGTCAAATAGAATTTCCGATGCTGGAGCTCCCAAAGGATCTACAAAACGAAAGTATGTTTCGATGTCCATCAAACAAAAAGTGGAATTGTTGCAAAAAAAGGATTAAGACATGAAGAAGGTGACAGAGAGGTTAGTGAAAACGAAAAAATTTTGATTGACAAGTTAGTCGGTATTCTCGGCACAGCAATCACGGGACTTGAACAGCGGAACTTTGTAACTGAACAAGAAATTATGTCTGTTTATAGAATTAAAGAGAAAGTATTATCACATAAAACGAAGCAACTTAAACAACTTACATTGAAAGAAATGTTTAATAAAGTAAACAAATAAATATTAAGCTTTTTTTTTTTTTTTTTGTAAATTTTGATACCCTTTAGATCATAATTGTTCTTTATTTCATAAACTGCGGTTTCATATTTTTAATTTTACAATTTCTGCATGCCATCTTACGAGATTTAAACTGATGATCTACAATCCGGAAAAAATAGATAATCCGGAATCGCCGAAGTCCCGACGAGTCCGGATTAACGACTTTTGACTGTATTTTAATAATTTATAAAATTGTTATTTATCTTTACATTTTATAGAATTCAGTTTTAATTATTCAATCCTTTTATTATTTTAATTATTAATTATAGGCAGCCCTCCTACAACACTGCACCCTGTAACATGGTTTCGCTATAACATAATTCATAAATTGCGAGAACCCTCCTAGAACAGTTTTACTATAATATGGTTTCTCTTTAACACGATAAGAAATTTAACGAACTTCGCACAAAGATTTTTGATATTGAGTAAAAGCACCCATATAGTCATTTAACACAAGAACTCTTGTTTTGTAAGTTCTGCCAGTATTCTTCCAAGATCTAGTACCCATAAGAACAAATGCCCTCAGGGAGACGAACCACGTGGTGGAGAGCAACCGTTGAATTCTTAACCGGTAACGGAGAAAAATCGTTTCCTTCCATGACCTTCAAATCCCAGTAGCACAACAGAAACAATACCCAGTCTCAAGAGAGTACAATCGCCAGATAATAATGAAGAAACCTCAGAAGGCGAACAACATGAGGTCACAACAAGTGCACTAAATCCCACAAACTGCATGTTCGGCTTCTAAAATTCGAATCCTCATCTCCATGGTCTGAAAACATAAGTGTCTCACGCTGCTGGTCTGCATCTACCCACGATGTGTAAAAGAATAACTTTTTCATCTCTAAGACATTAAGTTCAATCCCAAAACTTAACCGATAAACATAAGAAAGACAATGGTTTAAGAGGAAATTATTTTCTTTAGAAGTAAAAATACAAATTTTGCCCCATCTATGAAAAGGCATCTTACATTGGAAAAAGTTTTAATTTAAATGAAGCAACAGTCCGCACGAAAAAGGAAAGAGAAATAAGATGTGCAGTTGCTGCCTGATCTTCGACATCTGCAAAACGTGGAGTTCACCCCTGGGTGTTAATAATTGAGAAGATAGAAAAGGCACTCAACATTTGATCTGTCAAAAAAGAATTTCATTAAATATTAATATCATTAAACAAAAAGCACTCAAAATTTTCAAGCACCTTAAAGAGCATGGAAAATCCTATGTCAACCCAGATTTTCTGGCAAGTAAAGGTTGGTTCGAAAATTTCAAAAAGCGTCTTGCAATTCATAGCATAAGAATTCAAGGAGAATCTACATCGGCTGATTATGAAGCTGCTAGGAGGTTGATTATGAAGCTAAGATTGGCTTTTAAATTGTTTTGTGCCACATGCTGAATGTTATTTAAGGCAGAAAAATTTGAACTTCAATGCGCTTTTGCTATTAGATAATGCTCCACGTCACCTACAAGCTTTGAATCATCACAACGCCAAAATGCTTTTCCTACCACCTAAAACTACTTCGCTACTCCAACCATTGGATCAAGGTATTATTTATACCTTTAAAACATATTACATAAGAAGAGCATTACAGTGCATTTTAAAACGTAACTGATTTAAAATCAATTTGTAGACACATTAGGATTTTTTTGGAAACAGAAGACTTGAAAAATGAGCAATGCCCTCATTGGGAATGAAACCACGGATCTCTCGAATATGCGCCGAGCGTGCAGACCACTACACCACGAAGACACGCTAAGAAAGCGGAAGAAATATCTTAGAAATTAATGTAATGGATGCCTGGAAGACATTTTCAATCAAGCACTGTATCGACATCGTATCTTTGTCTCTGAAAGAATTGAATGCATCAACATTAAATGCATGTTAGAAGAAGATATGGCCCTCTTCAGTTAAAATATGAAATGTGCGTGAATCGTAGAAAATGAAACTGGTGGCTTATCAGAACTTGCTAAATCAATCGGAGCCGAAGGTTTTTGTCGACATGGCTATTGAGGATGTTCATGATTTATTAGCGAAGAAGAAACTGACGAAGCAAATTTGATGGAAATGGCATCCAAAGCCGAAAATCAAATCGATTCTGAGGACACTAGCACTGATGAAGATTGTGCAGTTAATAATTTAACATTAAAAAAAATTTAAAGAAAGCCTAAGATTAGCTGAAAATGTCGAATCATTTTTCTTGAGTGCAGACCCTTCCACTGAAACAAGCCAAAAATTCAAAAGGGAGCTGCCAAACTATCTAGCTCCATATCGAGAAATTTACATTGATCCAGTAAGAAATAGTAAGCAAAGTATAATTACAGGTTTTCTAAAGATGGAAGAAAATGCCAGAACTTTAAATGAAGAAAGGAATTCTGAAAGTGAAAGCAATCTCATTCCACCAAAAACAACGTTCTCGGTTCATTCTGCTGAGTAGTGACAATGAAGAAATTTATTAAGCTCAAGTTGTGTTAAATTAAAATATGTAATATTTTTTGTTTTGTGTTGTACGTACATATATATGTTTAATAAAAAATTAAGTTATTTATGTAGAATTAAAAAAATTGTTTTTAATAAGTTTTCGGAACACAACCCCCCTTTTTATACTGGCTCAGGGTCTTGTACAACAAGGTTTCACACAACACAGCATTTTCTAGGAACCTATTTACCGTGTTATACGAAGGTTACTTGTAGTTTATTATTTTATTTATTTTCTCCCCTTCAGGATGGTCTTCTATAGCCTGCAGAAATTTTAATTTTAGAAATTAAGCTCTGATTATAAACATTACTTGACATTTCTTTATAATCCTGAAAAATTAGAAAGGTACTAAATAAGTGAAATCAGCAAAAATCTACATTTATTTTAATGGAAACAACATCTGTGGGTAAAGTAAATAGCCATCAATATGATGTTGCAGTTGCAGAGATAATCAAAGAAATGTGTAGATTATTAGAATAGTGTGCTACAAGATTTCATTTTTGGAGTGGCAAAAACATCAAAAAAAGATGCTTTCTAAATTCATATTGTTGCATGCACACAGGTTTGTAAAAGAATAAATGCACACAGGTCCGATGATAGATTGATAAAATAAATTTTATCAAAAATACTTCAGAATTCTGGAACAATCCATAGAAATACTCGTACAGGTGTTCACAGAGCAATCAGTAGTTACACTTCAAACTACTACGAAAATTAAACACAAGGCAAGCAAAGTGCATCTAAACAGCAAAGCTTCCAATACTTTGAAGTCGCTATGAACTAATAACTCACAAGAACACAGGGCAGATGCTCTCATCGGCTTTATATAGTTTGCATCTGGCTACCGATATATTTCTAGTACTTTCTGCTTCTTGAAATTACTAGAGGGCATATATGAGGTCCAAATACAGTTAGTTACACATGAAATCAATTACAGTTATTCAATTACTGTGCCTATAACAGTAATAGAGACTGGACCAAAATATTACCAAATTTGGTGGTTTTTAGGAATTTCTCACAAATTTGGCAATGAAATTAAGTCACCAAAACTGTTGGCAACGTGGTGATTCTTGACAAACTAGTGAGATAGCCATTTCCTCAATGTTAAATAGCTTTGCCCCCGTATTCTTAATTTTCTGGCAAGTTTTGCTCCTTTAGATTTTCATGTTACTTCTTTTTGTATTGAATGGCAGGCAACAATGGCAATGCTGAAAAAATGTTCAGAACAATGCCCGCCATTCAATAAAAAACAAATTTCCAGCGAAGCCCACATGCCCATTTTTTCAGCATTTCCATTGTTTCAGAACAATGGCAATGCTGAAAAAAATGTCTGAGAATACGTCAGGTTTATCGCAGATATTAAGGCCTCATTCAGTTTCTAAAATGCATCCTCACATTCTTTTGGCCACAAGAACTTTTGCTTACACTCTGTCAGTCTTTGAAGGGGAATTTGCGATGGAAGAAAAGTACTTTACGAGGGCTGTTCAGAAAGTATCGAGACTGAATTTATTATGCAAATTATGCTCATGATAAACAAATCCATCTGCATCGAAAAACATAAGCAACATGACTTTAATCTGGCTTCGCACCTGCCGTGCTTTCTTTGGCCGAGAAGACTCAGGGCTTTTCCACTGTGACGACTGTTGCTTTGTTTCGGGATCAGATCCATAAATCCACGACTCATTCCCAGTGATGATGAGCTTCATGAACTCCAGATTGTCGATTTCACTTTGAAACAAATCAGATGAGATTGCCAGTCGTTGGAATTGCTGATCCTCAGTGAGGAGACGCTGCACAAGCGTTGCAGACACTCGGCACATTTTCATGTCCTTTCTCAAAATTTCATCACATGATCCTATGGAAATGCCACACTCCTGTGCAATTTCTCGGATTATTAAACGATGATCAGAGTGCACCACAGCCTGCACTTGTGCAATCTTGTCCTCATTGCGAGAGGTGTACGGGTGTCCAGAACATGGATCACTGTCCACTGATTTCCGACCCTCCTTAAATCGCCGGACCCACTCGAAAACCGAGCACGACTCATCGCCTCATCTCCAAATGCTGTTTTCATCATCTTGTAGGTTTCGGTGCCCTTTTTACCGAGCTTAAAGCAAAAAATTGATACAGATTCGCTGTTGCGTGTTTTCAGACATTTTCTGTTTTCAATGAACGCATGCAAACACTCCACATGAAAGAAGTTAGTGTGACTGAACGGCGCGCTGTACAGACCTGCTGGTTTTTGTGAAACGAGGCGAAACATGCACGTGCATGATGCGCACAGTTCCACCACTAGGGGTTTTCTAGAAAAAAAAAGAATAAATTCAGTCTCGATACTTTCTCAACAGCCTTTGTACAAATCTGCTATAGTAGGTGCAAATCCCCAAAAAACTTCTCCACTAATGAACGTTTTCGGGACGTTCCCAATCTTTAACCGTGTGTCTTAACTAACATTTTCTGTGTGTAAACACACACGATCACCACAGTTGACATGTCCAAGGTAACTAACTCACTTCATGTCTGAACAATATACATTTGTCAGAACTTTAAATTACCTTTCTTCAATGTCTGAAGTACCTTCCTAATATTTTCTAAATGGTCTTTGAAACTTTTCCTGACAGTGATGATGTCATCCCAGTTATATCAGATAGGCTTCATAGAAAAGATCTCTCGGTATGGTCTTCAAGAGAACACAACAATGTAAAATTTTAAATTAAGCACAAAAAAAAAAAAAAAACTTAGCTTATTATAGATGTTTCCTGTTTTTTTTTTTTTTTTTTTTTTTTTTTTTTTTTTTTTTAAGGAAAAATTTTTTTTCCAGTGGTGTGTGTATGATTATTCTCAAAATCCATCGAGTTATTAAAAATATATATCCACCTAAGGTTGCTTTTTTCCCCGATTTTAAATTGTTGACCGAAATAAAAAGTAAGCTGTTTGGTTACTAAACTCTTCACTTGGCAACATTTCACTGTCACTAGTCAATTTTTACAATATATTTTTTTATCTTGTTTGATGAATTTATCTTTTATTTGGCAACTTTACTATAGTCATCTATTAAATCATATCAAAGACGGAGTACATCGAGATGAAATACTACATTTAGTAAGGAATTATAAGCCGAATAAAATAAAAACATCTTCCCTGAAAATAAGGAGAGTGCTGACTGATCAACTTCCAATTCATTGCGCACCGCGACATCCCCCCCCCTGCAGAGCAGCAAAAAATTGACAAACAGATTTCGGAATGGCTAGAAAAACAAAGAATATGCCTTTATCCATTTTTTGCAGCAATTCCACTTTTTGTTTAATGGACTGCGAAACATACTTTCGCTTTGTAGATCCTTTATATATTAGTAAATATATATCGGAAATTCTCTTTGACATAATCGAAAGTTCAAGCTTACTTTTATAAAATTGTTCTAACAGTTCGCAAAAAATAATAAGCCGGATCCAATTCGAAGATTAAGGAACAACACAATCTGCAACATTAAATTAGATAATTTTAGCTTAGCTTATACAGTCCGTTATACATTAAACGCACATGCGTAAACATATTATGTGCATGCGCACACGCACATTTGCAGCCGTAAAGGTCTCACGCGCACGCGTAAACGCCTATGTGCATGTGATAACACGACGCATGCGCTGAAAGTTTGTAGCTTTGAGATCCGGATTATAGATCATTCCGGATTATGTGTGTCTGATTTAATGACTTTTGACTGTACAAATTGGTGAGACTTCGGCAAATTGATAAGAATAACTGAATGATAATATTAACTGTGATCTCATTAAGTGATGAATACTGTATGTTATTTCTATACTATGAAGAGGGAATAAAATTAAAATACAAAATAATTTTTAAACACACTGATCAAAAAAGCAGTTCAGACAAAATTGCAATATTGATAATACATAGACTCGGTGTATTTATCTCTAAAAATAATTTTCTTATAAGTTATTTGCACAGGATTAAAAATGTCTGATCTATTTATAATTGCAAATGACACAAAATAAAGTGAAGACAAATAAATATTTAAAATAAAAGAAATCAGATTTTGCATATATATATAAAATACTATTTGAGATAAGTTGAAATTATTAAATCATGATTTGGAATACATTAAACAAATATGGGTTGATATTTACAATATGGTAACTGGTAGTTTGGCGACATTTTGGAGGCGATAAAGGTTACTACCTGGGACTTTGGTAATAATGTGAGCAGTACTCAGTTCTAATTACGCATTATTTTGTGTGGGGGAAATGAGAGATCATGGGATATGTCATGTGATATTAATGGACGAATTACGGTTCTTTAATCGGAAAAGGGGGAAATTTGGACAAGTATCTGTGGATGTATATTATTTTGTATTAAGCTTCATTGTGTGTTGTGTGAAGTAGGGTTGAATAATTTTGGGATTGTGTGGCGTTGTCTAAAGTGAATTGTAGATGTGATAAAGAGAATTTTTTTTTATCAAATTCTATCAAATTCGGAAAAAAAATCGTTCAGTAATTTTATTGAATCCATAATAAAAGTGTATCCACCATGTAAGGAAGATTCGGAAGAAGATTAGGTTAGTTAGACTTTGTTAAGAATGTGAGTAGTATTCAGTTCCGATTACGCATTATTTTGTGTGAGGGAAATGAGAGATCATGGGATATGTTATGTGATATTAATGGACAAATTACTGTTCTTTAATCGGGAAAAAATCTAGCAATTTTGTATTTGGCTTTATTCTGTGTTGTGTGAAATAGTGTTTGTGAATTTTTGGATCCCATGGCCGTAACTAAAGTGAATTCGAAATGGGTATTTAGTGGTATTGAAAAGGATAGTAATAAATGTTTTTTAAGGTTGTGCGAGAGAGAAATAAAGATGTTTTATTATGTTATTTATTTTACCTGGTATCTTGCTTTGAAAGATAAGTATGATTTTAAAGATTCTGAAACAGAAGTAAGAAAAGTGTATCCGCCACGTAATCAAGATTCTGAAGAAGATTAGGTAAGTTAGTATTTTTAATTATTTGAGGATATTATTTTTATGCATTGTTGTAAATGTAAGGTGGAAAGGAATTTGGTATTATTGGGAAAATTGTTATTAGCAATGATTTAGTTTAAAGTAATTAGGATTGTAAGGTAATTTTTATTAATTTAATGTATGTGCTCATTTATATTTTAAGTAGTGTTTTTGAATTTAATAATATTTTAATGAAATGATAGTTATTTTGTGAATTTTATGTTTGTAGGAATTTGGTATACGTTTAAGTTGAAATAAACGTGCATGGAAATAATTTAAATATTTGATATTAAGTATTTGTAATGCTTGAGGTATGAATTCGTTGGTGACGTGTATAATGTAATAGATGATTTAGAGGTAAAAGTTTTTGGATATTTTATTTATTTTATATGTGGAAATGTTGATATTTGTAAAGGGTAAATACTTTTTCGCGACCATGTAATTTCATATATGTTCTTTTTACCGGGTTTGAAGATTGAGAAAATTGTCATGTATTTTCGTGAAATTTTTGTAATTTATGAGAAAAAAGCAGTGTACATGGATATAGTGAAGAGTGTGCGCAATGCCATTTTTGTGCAATTCTGGGATGTTTTTTTAAGTAAAATAAGTCGACGTGTACATGGTTTAGTGATATTTTAATGAAATGATAGTTATTTTGTGAATTTTATGCTTGTAGGAATTTGGTATATGTTTAAGTTGAAATAAACGTGCATGGAAATAATTTAAATATTTGATACTAAGTATTTGTAATGCTTGCGGTATGAATTCGTTGGTGACGTGTATAATGTAATAGATGATTTAGAGGTAAAAGTTTTTGGATATTTTATTTATTTTATATGTGGAAATGTTCATATTTGTAAAGGGTAAATACTTTTTCGCGATCAGGTAATTTCATATATGTTCTTTTTACCGGGTTTAAACATTGAGAAAATTGTCATGTATTTTCGTGAAATTTTTGTAATTTATGAGAAAAAAGCAGTGTACATGGATATAGTGAAGAGTGTGCGCAATGCCATTTTTGTGCAATTCTGGGATGTTTTTTTAAGTAAAAATAAGTCGCCGTGTACATGGTTTATGTGTATGTGTTATTTTGAAAAATGCGTAAGGAGAATGGTATTGTGCAGTTTTTCCTAATTTTGCAGTGAATATTTGTCATGATTAAGCAGTTTTGTTTGATAAAATTTCTAGCATAAGTGTAATTCGGCTAGTAGATTGTTGGAAGAAGTGTTCAGGAGATGAAAAGAAACATGTCTTTACTTCGTGAAGACAAAATGGCGGCGGGGGAAAAAAATAGAGGGTTGCTGTATGAGAGTTGGTCGCCAAATTTTCGCCAAAAAATCGCCAAGTTACCATAATGTAAAGATCAACCCAAATATGCTTAAGTTGTAAAATCCTTATAAGTGATTGAATTAATTAATGCTGCACTTACATGTGTATGCCATCATAAAGAATGACAAATTATAAAAGATGCTGATAGATTTATGCAGATTGCTCACAGTCTGTTTAGGCCAAAAAACCCTCACAAGAATTATTTATTTAATCATCATCTGTTTTATTAATTAGCAAATTAAAAGCCTTTGCATACAAGTGCCTAGCATAACAATGTTGCCATACCAGATTGTTCTTTTCATATTAAAATTTAAGGTCATAAAGGGTCAACTTTGTGTTTGGGCACTTCTGTGAGAGTCTTTGTTTGCAAATATGAGTCAATTTAATAAGATGCACCTGCATGACAGAGCACTGCAGAGGTCTTGTTTAAAGGACAGACTTTGTGTTTACAGAAAGTTAAAAGTAATTCAAAACTGTCTTGAGTGGAAAATGATACATATATACACTGGTAATAGTTAAAAATATCATGAGATCCAGTTTTTAATGATGATTTCAATAAATACTGGAGAATATAATAACTTGTTTAGATTACTTCAAAACATTCATGCGAGAGCATTTTACAAAAGAACATCACTCACGTGACAAATAATGTAAACTGTAATAAAAATTTTAATTCATCTATAATTTCCAATAATATTCTAAAATTAGCTATAATTTTGTTTCCTGTAAATTCAATTCCGTATTAAAGCAAGCAAATACTTAAATTCTGAAATCTTTTTTACAATTCATTCCATTCATAAATAAACATTTCCCCCTCTATTTCATCCATATAATTAACTTTAAACAGAACTATCCAGTATTACTGCTTTTGCATTTAAACATTCAAACTAATAACAGAACAAAGTAAGGACCATATTTCCTCGCTCGATTTCAAACGTGAAAATGCAAAAATTCATAAACATTTCCTTCAATGTATTTTGAATTTGAAAAAATAATCTTTAGTTGATGAATAACTGTTGATAAACTTTCATTTCATTCAGTTCTAAATTTAATTTGTATAGAAAATACCTTTCGCAATGATTTAAAACAAATATTATTCCAAGCATTTTTTAAATACATTGGAACCTTTATGCCGAATAAACTCATTTATCGGTAACTTCTAAATTTCTCAATTTATACTACGATGTGACTGACACATGATAATTAATAATCATAATCGAAAATTTATGCGGAAATTTTTAATATTCTTAATTCAAAATATTTCTTTTCATGTTATTCCAGTGAAACTAAAATTTATTGTCCACTCACTACTTACTTCGTTTCGATTCTTTACGATTTTGCCATGACAATTTCCTAAACAAGAAGTATAAGCAATACCACGAGGATACCGACAACCCAAACAAAACAAAAACCAGACAATAACAAAAGTACAGAATGTAAACACCACACGAAGTACTCTGTTGCAACCACGCTACAAAATACCTTTCATCAGAATTGACATAATAGCGGCGTCTAGATAAAGTCCATTGTTACCTTGAAAAGTGAGACATTAAAAGCTGCATAATGCAAATCAGTATAATTTTAATCGATTTGTTAATTTAAAAATCGATTATGACACATATTTTCATATTTTTCTCAGAATCCAAATTTGTCACCTCGAGACAACTTTGGATCACGATATACTCGTATTCGTCCGTCAAAATATAGTGCTGTTATTAAACTTTCCTAAAATTTAACTTCAACGTATTTAACAAACTGAAAATATTTCTAGCTATAAAAAGAAATAATAGAAATGCTAAACACATTTACTGTAGCTACTCGTCATCAAAAAGTTCTGTGTCTGTATAATGTGTATTGCATAAATAAAAATTTGAAATAAAATTTTTCATCATTTAGTAAAGAAATCAAGGAGGAGAAAGAAGCTGTCTCTAAAATAAAATAAATATTCAGGTTGCAAATGAATGTATGAATGCACTTGGATTCGGTTTTACGGTGCAAGAGCAGTTACCATGATAAGCGTTTCACTCCGGATTCGCCCCTTACAACACCAGTTAAAATATAAGTATCCAGTGCTTAAATTGCGCCGGAGCTCTTCTAAATTTTTAAGATGAATTACAATTTTAGCCGGAGCGCACCGGAGCCCTAAATAAGATGAGCTCCGGTACTTCTCTTTATAAAACTGAACCACAATTTAAAGGGAAAAATTTTAAATTCCTCACGTTTTAGTTTAAGCAGACTTTGCAATACTCTATTTTCCTAGAAAAACGAACTCATGAGAACATGAGACATTCAAGTCAAGTCCCCTCACTCACATGCGAAAACTTTTCCCTTTAAAAAATGCAATAAATTTGGGGGAGTTTGGGCCCGATTCATGACATTTTTAACCACAGCGTTAAGTGAGATTTACGGAATCACGTGGTACTCTGACGTCACAAGTAGTTAAATCACAAGTATTGGTATTCTCATCAAAGCTAGCGTTAAATTTGACCGTTAAATTGACGAGACGGCTGTTAAAGTAAGGACAGGTCTGACGCCTTCGTGTTGAATAAACAGATGGTTATATTTCCGGCAATAAACATGGCGAAAGGTTTTGCGTCAGTTTTAGCTGAAGCGTATTTGAATGAAATTAGTCGAATTTCTCTGCGTCAGCAGCGAATTTTCCGTGATCGAAGCATTGCGTTCGATTTACATACAATATTGACAATGGATAATTAATTATTGCCAATATTAATGAATTCCGGGCCCAGGAGAGTGTCGTTGGTGAAGTAAGTTCAGCTTCGTATTTTACCATAGAATGTTACAAAAATTACTCTTCGTATTTCTTCAGAATGTGTATTTTTATTTCATTGTCACTTATTGACGATCAACTGATTGTATAAATACAAAATGAATTGCGGAATGTGTGCAGTAAAATTATCGTTTGTGCAGTAAAATTATCGCCAATACTGTTTGTGATGTTTCTTTTATTATCGCAAATAGTTTATGCTGTTTGTAAAATTGTATCCTACATTTCATGTAAACTTTGTGCTGAGTTATCACAAAGGTTAAAAATGTGATGTGCTTTATTTTTATTTAATATTGCTGTACGACTGATAATTTAAAGTAGCATTCTATTTTGATTCTAATATATTGTCGCCAGTGTTAAAAATTTGATAGTGTGATCTAAATTATAAATATTGTTTTTTCTTTATAGTAAGATATATTATGTAGTTTTTAGGAATTTTGAAGACGTTAAGTATTAATTTAAATATTCGACAAATTGTTTTGAGCCAATTATCATGCTTTATCTAGTAGTGAATCTTCATGTTGTATTTTTAAGTATACTTACTTTAAATTTATTTAAATGTGTGAACAAGAAATATGTTTTAAGTAGCTTTACAAAATTAATTCTATTTTTGTATAAAAATTTAAATTTATCAGAAAATTGCATTTTTAAAAGTGTGATTAAATTCATTTAATACATGTAACTGTTATTAAATACTAGTGCTTTAGGTTTTAATGTTAAATTTCATGCATGCTTTTGTTAAATTTGCAAGTACATTTTAAAGAAAATCAATTTGTTCATAAATCTGTCGTGGAAGATCTCATATTCAGCTAAATCAAATTTACTTTTGTGTGACCTTAAATTTGGGCACCGATCGTGAATTTGTTTTGGCATATTCATAATTTTGTTTGGAAAACTTAGTGCTACTGTGAAAGAATGATCAACTGATTTTTACCTTATTATTGTAATGACTTGCAGGATTTTTCACAATGTGATGTTGCATACGTTTTACTCTTCTTTGTTATCAAATACATAAAAGAGTATATCCCTAATCTGATATTTCCTCTTTTGTAAGAGTGTAATATATCAAAATGTGATACTTGGGATTTTCTATATAAAGCTGTTGATTTATAATAGAAAAACATATCAAATTACTGCTCTATTTTAATAAGATTTCAATATAATGGAATGAATTGCACTACATTAAGGGAAAAAAAAAAAGTGAAAATAATTCTGTTTTTGCATTATTTTCACTATCTCTCCGTAATGATCGTCTTAATGCCGCAGGCTACAGCTGCGAAACTTGAAAGTTACCTTCCCTTAAACAATCTTATCTCTACATATCTTCTCTACATATAGTAAAAGAAAGAGTCTGTCTGTGTGTGTGCGCCTTTCGATCGCGCTGCGCGTAAGCTAATAAACCCACGGCTACGAAATTTGGTACATAGGTACATCTACACAAGAGCCAGAGCACTTAGAAGCGATTTTTTTCGAAATTCGAATTCGAATTTTTTTAATTTCATGTTTTGTGAAGAAATCGTGTCATTTTGAAACATAATGGGCTATAGGAAATCGAGATTTTACTCTACACACTCCATTTTCACATCGTCATGAAACGTAGGCACTTAGCTATTTTACGAACTTTAAATAAATTTCGTGTTTCAATAAATCGATTAAATACGAATTTATTTAACAAAGGGAGCTTAACACTTTTACAATGGGATTTTTTCTAAAAAAGTTTATTTTTAAAAATGTACAGTTTATTTTTCTTTGATTTTTGGACACGTTAAACTTTCATCTTTGCGAATGCTTTTACAAAAAGAATTTTGGAAAAATGATAATATTTTGTATTTTTAAAAGATTTTTTAAATGAAGCTTCCGAGTACATTTCTCACATCTCACATCTTTAAAAATGTGATTTTGGCAACAATTTTCCTGTCTTATTGTTGTTGATAGATTTTTGATGAAATCGCATAATTTTGAATAGTTTCATTCTTTTATAAATATGGGTTTGGCAACAATTTTTCATCGTATTTCTTATGTCACTGTTTTTAAGAGATTGGCATATTTCATTGTCATTTTTATATAAATATAATATATTTTTATAGATTTTTTTTTTTTTTTTTTTTTTTTTTTTTTTTTTTTTTTTGATAATGTTGTTCTGTGGAGTAAAATTCTGCGCGGAATTTTATGTTTTTTGAGTTGCTTTCATGTCATTTTTTTGCTTATTTCACTGTTTATAAGATATTGAAAAGTTTTGCATTATTTTTGTTCTTCTACGGAAAGTTGGTTAATTTTTTAATTAGGATAATTAATATTTGTATTAAGAGATATAGCTTATTTCCTTGTAATTTTTTCCCTTGAAAACATAAGATAAAATATCATTAATTATACTTTGCTTTTCAGAATTTTTTTTTTTTTTTTTTTTTTTTTTTTGCATTCTTTTATTTTATTTATTGCTCATTTCACTGTTTTTAAGATATTGAAAAGTTTTGACTGATTTTTTTAGGAAACAAAGTTATTAACCTCCTTTATACCATTTGAGTTGTTAAGATTTTGCAAAGGGAATTAGGTTAATTTATTTATTAGGATAATTAATATTTGTATGAAGGGACATTGCTTATTTCATTGTAATTTTGTTATAGGTAATAACTTTTTTTATGAAGTTGTTCTGCAGAGTAAAATCCTACGCAGTTTTTAAATTTAACGTTTGGAGTTCCTTTCAGCCCTTTTCCCGGTACATTTAAAAGCCAGACGAAGGCTCGCAGCGAAGCTGATAGTTTTCAAATAAATTGGTTTTAAAATTTACCCGGTTAAATTTTAAATTATTACGCATTTTTAACCTAAGTAACCTAAATCTGTATGTCACTGATTATCACCGGAATTTCAGTGCAGACTGATTAAACTGCTATCACTAAAATTTTATTCTGACAAATATCTGGTGCAATTTTCATTCCTTCTGAGATATTTCTGAAACATTTCGTATTATTTCCGATTTTTTGTATTTTTGTCATTAATTAAAAATGTTTAAAACCTTCAGCATTTTCCTATATTCTTCAACTGCAGGCAACTAATAATTATTTTAAATAATTTCTTTTTTCCTTAATTATTACGTAGTTTTAAGAGAGTAATAAACGAAATATTTTGGTGTTTTTAAGGGTGATAATATTAATATTAAATTTGCATTTTACTTTTTCATATACATTCAAGATATTCAGAAAGGGAATTATAACATGAAATCGTTTTCAGTGTATCATAAATTTATGGATTCAAATTAAAAATTCTTGCTTTCCTGTCCAAGAATCACTAGTAAATTTTATCTGAAATAGGAAAGATGAGACATATTAATAACAAACAAAGCAATTAATTTGGAAGTCAAAGAACAAAAATCAGCGTTATATTTTCAAATTTTCACAGGACTAGTTTCGATGGTTTTAGCGAACCATCATCTTCAGCTGCAAAAGCGCAAATGAACGAGATAAGATATAATGAAAATTAGATAGTGAAAACTTGAAAATATAACGCTGATTTTTGTTGTTTGACTTCCAATTTAATGTTTGTTCGGCTTGTTATTGTATCTTAATTAAACAAAGCAATGTTCTTACTTATTAGCTTACAATATAATTTAATCAATATGGTATTTGTGTAAAGAAAGAGTGTTGCTGTACATTTGGTAAAGTATAAATAAGCATTTCATTTAATAATTATAAAAGTTATTAATTATTTAATAATTAAATATTTTTTCGGAGATATATTTTCCGGCGATATTTTTTTTTCTAGGGAACCCAGCATACATTTTCGAAGCATTATGCTCCAAATAAATGTCTTGTTTGAACATAGCATTTATTGTTGACAAATCTCCAACCAAAGGAAATACCTTACTAGGGAGGATATTCAAACAAAAATTTTTATTAGAATAAATATTTTCGTTATTTTAATACTACTAATAATATACACACATTAGTTTAAGTTCACTATAGTTGAGTGAATAAGATTGCTGGATGTTGGTAGTTTGTTGTTGGCAACCGAACAGTTTAGCTGCTTGTGGTCTTTATGATTTTCCCGATGCGTAACGTGAATTCAAGCCAATTTTATTTAGAAAATTGCCCACGAAGGTGTTCTCTTAAAGCAGATAACCCATGAATTTTTAAAAACTGTAAAATATAATCTGTGGATATTTTCCGTTATACGATAACACGAAGAAAATGATTTCCTATACGAAACATATGATCAGCGCTGTTATTGCCCGCCGTTTAATTAAATGCATCCATCTTATTCCTTACAATTAATTTTCCTTTTTCAAAGAAAGTTTGATTTCAGTAAAATGTACTATTTACAATGTGTCATTTTATTTTGCTCGTTTTTTATGCAAATATTCAAATTCAGATAGATATTGCGTAAGTTCAGAAAGCCAACTAGTCTCCAAGCGGTAAGATAGCTGAGCACCGGTAAATTCTAGCGGCTGCATGGGAGGCTTAGGGGTTTTTCATACGTACAATTGATTGTGAATTAACAGTTTCTTTCCCACAAAAAAAAATCTACTCTGAAGACTTCCTTTCCCTTAGACAAATAGGTCCTGTGTGCTTTATCATAATCCAAAATCTTAAGCGTATAAATCTTTTATCATAGCCGATGATGACGATAAAATATTTTCTATCTGATGTGTCAAGTTAGCATAATTGTATATTTCTAACGAAAATTGTTTGGCTCATGTTACCCTATAATGAAAAAAAGATTCAAATCGGTTTTTAGCTTAAACAGTATTTTCATTATTAATTATATCACGAATTTTATCAATAGTATTCTTAGTATTAATTGCAGGCATGTATTCAAGACTATAATATACACAAAGCTGTGTCTAATGATTACGGCTAATTTTTATATAAAATTTTATAGTATAAAAATTTAGGTTCATAGGTCAGCCATATTTGAAAGAGTACTTGTGTATTATAAGAAAAGAGAGAGAGAAATTTAAGAATAAAAAAATTTACCACGAAGTAATATAAAAATGCAATAGAATACAAAAGAGTACAATACTATTTCATGTTTTGTGGATATACTTGAAGTCAGAAACATGTTTCAGCTGTATTCGTTCATCGGAGAAAAACTTTTCATATGAAGCTATTTTTTTCAAATCTTTCACTATACAAGTAATACAAAAGCAGTATAGGAATTTCTTTTCTTAATACCCAACCGAAGAGCTGAGGGGACGTACAATGATTAACATACAATGGGTGCCTTGAATTATTTTGCTTTACATGCAGTTTTCTTATATATGTAAAACAAAATAAACTTTCACCCATTCCAAGATTTCAAGAACTCACAGAGAGAGAGAGAGAGAGAAATATCTATAACAAATTTTATTGCTGTCTGACTTCGGGAACATCTTCCAACTCAAGCTTTCAAGCTTCAAGCTATTCAAATACGAACGCTTCTCAGAAAAGCCATTTGGACCGCATCTGCTTTGTTAAAGAAAACCTTTTGGGGGTAAAATCATCCACTTCATCGGTTTTTTCACACAAAGCAGTCAGTGGTCCTGTTGCGTATTTCCAAACCCTACCCCACTTTTCGAATTTTTGACGTCACGGAAATATCGACTAGTTTCACCTTGCAAGACGCCTACCCCACTTTTGACTACTACGGCGCGCTTTCGAAAGAATTGTGCTGTTGAATAGTGTGTTTAGGTGCTAATTGTGAGATTTTCGCAATTTAAATTATTATGAGTGGGAATTTACGCAAAATCTTTAGTGAATGGTTATTGTTTATCGCCGTAGTGTATTTGAGGAAAGAGGAGAATAATTCGAAAAATCTGGAAGGTGATACTCAGCAATAAATGTGCTGCATTTCATCGCAAAATTTAGCGACGCCAGTAAAACAAACGAAAGTGTTCGAAAAACTTATCCACATCTGAAGCTACTATACAAAAATTGTATGTGTGCCAATACAGCAATTTAAATTTAAAAAAAAAAAAAAAAAAAAATTGCAGAAAACTTCAGATCAAGGAATAAGAAAGAATTGCAGTGCCTCTATGTGTTTAAAAACTGCGAAGCATTCTGCAGACTTTCGTGCCAAAATTAAGGTTGACAAATAGATTAATACATTTTATTGTTTCTTTTAGTGTATATATTTCAAAATTATTAAAATAACTTGAACAGTTGTTTAATTCAATCAAAATCGTAAAAAATTCTTCTTTTAGTCTAGTTGTTTAATTGCTTAAAACAGCTATAAAGTTCATTTATAAAGATATACAAGGAACTTCATAATTCTTTGGTGAACAACTGAAATTTACTAAATTACCTAACTTTATAACATTAAATATCTTCGTAACTGTGTTATTATGCTCTGTTTTATAAAAGCTTAATTATTTCTAAAAGCTAACTACTAACTAAAAGCTTAGCTACTTACTATTCATTTGTTATACATTAAAATATTTTCTGATTTACTTACTAAATGCGTAATCAATCATCAGGATTACTAAATATATTAAGAATTTCGGTACGTTTCCGTTTCGCCGGCACAAACGATAAAGTTGCCAATAATGGTACAACTGATGCCAAACGGCATATCTTCGCTGGTAACCTTTTACGCTTCCTTTTCAAAACAAGTTGCAAACAAACTTTTCTTATTAGATTGATTGTTTATTTCAATACTGGCATATAATCGCATAGAATGTTTACAAGATAGTTAAATTTTATGCACCAAGACCATTCGCGGTTATTAAGTCAATTCGAATGCAATCACACTGCTTACTCGAAGGCGAAAATATAAAAAAGGCAAAATCAAGGGTTAAATTCACCAATTCTAACGAGAATGCATTAGCGAAGTGAAGCACTGCGGTTTTACATAATTTCTGAGTAAGCTATTCGTGCGAATTGAAATAATTCTCGCATTTCAACTTGTATTCCAAATTAAGATTTCACATGAAATTACTGAGAGAATTTGATTTTTGGAGCGTAGTTTACATGAGATGAGATCACTTCGAGTTACGTGACATGAACCGGCGAACCAGGATGTTGAACCATGAAAGCATAGCAAATTCTTAAATTAATGTCTTTGTACAAATTTATTGTCTTTATTTATCGGCTTTTTACAAAATTTTAAACCATATTAAAATGTTTATGCCTTCAAAATAAAAAATTCTTAGAACTAACATATTTTATGTGTATACTGTATGCTGTCGCCAACGAAGTCTGCTTGGCGAGATTTGCGCCGGCGAAACGGAAAAGTACCGAATTTCCATACATGCTTGTGCAGTGTGAATGCATGTTTGTGTAATGAACTTTGATTTTTATGAACGAAAAAGAAATACACTCTCCGAATAAGTACTTTTTTTGTTTTCCAGTTCCTGTGTTTAGCTGTAAAAGCAAATTCACTTCAAGTATGTGTCTGTGCAATTTTGACGATGTAAATGCTGAAATGTATGTATAGTAAAAACTCAACAAAAAAAAAAAAAAAAATATCCAGAAAGCTCTTGAAATTTTGGATAGCCGAGCATATAAAAAATGAAATATTGTAATAAGTGAATGGAAGAATAAACTATTAGTCTAAAATCATAAAAACAGTTCATCTTATTTGTATCAACTTGACTCTCAAAAGCCAATATTTAATATTATGCACGATTTTGAAAAAAATGCTGCTGATCTTTGGAATATGATAACGGGTGATTTTTACAATGGTTGTTATGTGGATTAAGACTGCAAGTTGAGACTTTAAATACGAACAATAGTATCTGAAAATTTGAAGTAGTAATTTCATATCCAACAATCTCTGCCAAATAACTTCTATGTTTTAAGTAATTAAAAAATATATTTTTAACCACTTATTATTAATTTTATAAAGTACATTCTATAATTTAAATTTTATTTACTTTCATCTATTTTTAATGTTTGCCTTTATAAATTTCATACTATGTACTTTTTTAAGATTTCATAGTTGCTAATTAAACTTCCTTTACAATTTATTTAGTTATTCTATACATACATTTATATTTTATGTAAGAAAGGGATTTATGTGCAACAGATATACAGTGAAAATCATTTAACACAAAACAGCGAGGACTGAAACATTTTTTCGTGTTAAAGAATATTGAAAGGAAAAAAAAAAGCATATATTCAACAAAATTAAGCTTGTTAAAGTACATTTTATTTACATAGATATGTATATATGCATGTATTTAATAAAAACCAATGAAACAAAAACATCCACAACAACTTAATGGAATTTAATACAAATTTTTCAAGTTTTTAAAAAACAAAACATTTATTGAGTTTTGGGAAAATAATCTGATATTTTTCTTTGCATTGTCTTTTTCAGCATCAAATTGTTCAATGTCAAACATTTTGTTATTCATTTCACCATTGGAATGTGCCTCTAAATAAACGTCCATACTTTTTATGATATTCCTCATTTCGGATGACGTGGGAACAGGAACTGCATTAATTTTATTTTCGTCATCAGAATCTGCATCAATGATATCTTTTTAGCTTTGAACAAATTCCAGAATAACTTTGCCATAATTGGGGCTATACACACATTATCATAAACTACTGCAACAAATTCTTCCGATAGTACAGTAGGACAATTCATTAATACAGAAATATTCTCAAACATTTCATTAAGTGTTTGAGAAAACAGTGTCAGCTCAGTTTCAATAGCCTACTTCTTCATTTCTTTCGGCGCCGAAGAATCTGATACTTTTGAGAATTGTGTGTAATGAAAATAATTTTCATTTATCCTTGGAGTCGCTGAATTCTATGCAGTGCAACGTATGAGCCAAACTCACTAATTTTTACTCACACTGCCATGTACTCATCACTGAATTCCAAAGCTAACTGATGAGAGATGAGATGTTTGTGTGGCGCTTGTAGACGTGGAAGGCGAAAGTACCGTAGATAAACAAAACTGGCTTGTGTCACAGACTATTCCGAGGGTATTTCAAAGCCAAATTAGCCTCTTTTCTAAGAAACATGTGAAACCACCTCTCTTTTATTTCACACCCCGCTTAAATCTCGCCAGCGATGCCAGTGTTTTCTGTATTTTGTTCATTTCAAGAAAGGATACCTTTTCGTGTTAAGAGAAACAATATGCATGAAAATACATAATAGTTTGTCGGGACGGTTGCATTATTTCGTGTTAACCAATATTTCACGTTAAACGTATTCCACTGTATACAGATATGTTTGGACTATGTATATACAAATAATTTTTTAAAAGGAAAATTTATAATCCTTCCAAAAATTTTTGTGCATTATGCTGCTAAAAATTGATCAGTAAATATATAAAGAAAGAAATTTAGAACCAATTTTTCAGAAAGAATAAAAATTTAAATTCAAATTTGATAAAATCCTGTTTAGACTAGTAAAATCTTTTTAAATTGGAAGATATTTTTAATGATTTTACTTTCCCCCTCCCATTTTCCTTTGCTACTGCTGTTTGATAAGAGGTTCTAGTAAAGTTTTGTGTTTAAATTTTGAACTTTCAAAGATTTTCCACTGCAGGATTTTAATTTTTTCTACATTTTTAAGGGTACATTTTCTTTCTTTCTTTTTAGATTAGAAAAATATTTTTAAATCGGAAGATATTTTCAATGATTTTCCTTCGCTTTGAGGAGGACTAGAATTTTTTGGTGAACTATTAAGATAAAAAATATATTGAAATGGTTCATCAGCTGATTCTGGATACAGAAAAGCAAGGATTTTGTTTTAGAAGGGGAAATGTAATTAAATTTGACATACCTCCTCTTGACGATATTATGTTAAAGTTGGTTGGATTCCTCACCTTTCTTGTTCTTTTATACTACTTTTTTGGTTTTTCTTGTGATGGTTTATTTTAACATGTTGACTGCTGTGGCGGTCACCGGTGACCTGCACTCGACTTGGCTACAGCGCCTTGTGTGCCACTGGCAACGCGACCAATAGTAAAATACATAATTAGAATAAATATTGATACTGATAAATTTTTAAATAGTACCATTGTTACTATAATGGTTTGATGAATAATAAATATTAAAAATTTAAATTATAAATCACAAAAATGGTCTGCAGATGTTTGGAGGTCGCTGGTGACCCCCAGCATGAAGCACAATTATATAACATTATGTTCTGTAGATAATATTTCAACATAATATATATCACATAATAAAAATTTCAACTTGGCGTCATGCGCAAATCACGTAAAATGCACGCGGCAGTCAACGTGTTAATTTTTACATTTTAAATTATTCTTGTCCCACATTTATAGGATTTTATGTAGATCATTTGAACTTCAATTTTTTAGTCTTTGTGAAAAGTTGTTTCTAAATTTCTTTATATACTATATATAAGAACTCCTAGAAAAAACTTATTTATCCCAAATTTTCATTTTGAAACATTTTAGTACATGCTTTTCCTCAATATTTTAAAAGTTGATTTTTTGTTGAATGTAATATGGAAAAATTCTATCAAAAAACATAACTCAGAATCAAAACAGGAGATAAATAGAGATAATAATAATGTGGGATATTTGATTCTCTCCCCCTAATAGTCATTTGAAACATTTTAGCGTGTTTTTCCATTCAGCTGAAACAGTAAAAATATAGAAAAATTCCCCCAGAAACATAATTCAGCTGAGAAACAAAACAGGCAAAAAAATGGATTGGCGCCAGGAAACTGATTGGTCTAAAGCAGGGCTTCTTAAACTTTTTCAGTCGTGACCCTTTTTTACGACCCCAAAATACTTATGAAAATTTTGTGGGACCCCATAAGCATTGCAAAAATCTGACACACACATGAGTGAAACTGTCAATTTTTCACTTGTATTGTAAGATAGTATTGCAGTTTTAGGTCATTATCTTTAATTTCTCATTTTAAGACATAGAACAATGTGAAAATTTTAATTAATTAACTGACGAAATGACAGCATCACATGCAAAGCAAGTAAAATGAACATTTATATTATAAACAGAATGCGTTGAAACATTTTTGTTTTTCTCTTTGTCTGTATCTTTATCTATTTTCAGATACATTGTGTAAAAATATTGGGTAATTGTAAAATTATTATATTAAGTTTAAGAAATACCAAAACTACTAAAATTTTTTGCGACCCCCTGCTGTAGATGGGGGTTGCGATCTACAGTTTAAGGAAGTCTGGTCTAAAATAACATTACCATATTTGATTTTGTTGGAACATTGGATAACTGAGGCCACAGCCAGTGCAGGTATGCAAATTTTGGAATTTACAGAAATATCAAGTAGCAAAATTTTTTTAATTTAGGAATGGAAAAGTTTTTAGAATTTAGGACCCACAGAGATTGCATAGCACAACAAAATGTACCTGCTGAAGCTAGGACTACAGTGCATGGTTATATTCTTATAAAGAGTTTATGCCCGAATGCAAAGATGCATTTTGAGTCATCATTACTAGGTCACCAGCCTACACAGCATTGTGTGATACATCATTCAGGTAAATAAGAAATAAAATTGACTGCACTTTAGTTAAAAAACCTCTCATTCCTTGTAAGTAATTGCAAGAGTATTGTAATTGTTGAATAAGAATACAACACTTGCTTTCTGTTCATCTGAAATGGGATAGATATTCTAGCAGTTATTCCAGCAGAAGTTTGCAAGAACGGATCATTCTGTATTTAGTTAGATAATCAAAATATACAAGCTATGAACATAACATATTAAACCGTAATTCACTTTTCACATCGGACAGTCTATGTTTATCAATTTTCACATGTCGTACTTTCCCGTAAATTTGAAAATACTCTATTGTATGCTGTTTTGTTGAAGACAAGCCTGAAAAACAAATTTGCGGGGGGGAGGTCACCAAATTCATTTGACAATAAAAGATATACGGAATTTGAAGAGAATTTCGGATGTTTTTTAACATTTGCCAGGAATTTTAAATTAAACATTTCCATATTTTAATTCTGATTTTATTGCTTTCCACTTGATTTATGTGTTATGTTTGATGATTTCCAAACAGCTCGAATCAAATTTCAAAGCAACTGCATACGCGCAGCTAAGATTTAGTTTTTTCGGCTATCTTAGTAGTGTCTTGCAGGCAATTTGTAATTGTAATACGCATCATTTATAAGCTATGTTTCTTATTTCTAATCAAATTTGTTGTCAAGTAAGCACATAACAATTCCTAAGCATTGGAAAATTCAGTAGTGTCTTAAAGGATAATAAAAACAATTTTGTTTTCATTGCAATTTTGTTCATGGTAGTTAAATGGCCCAAAATCTCTTGTAAGAGAAATGGGATGGATGCACCAACATCAAGTAAACTTCGAGAGAAACTATTAATGTAAATGCAAACAAAAATGTAACCATTGGCTCTCTTTCTACTTCTAAAAAAATTGAGTAAATATCAAGTAGAGTTTATTTTATACTGTTTTACATGTTGCATTATCAATGGAAAAAGAATATCCATTGTGTGTTAAATGCAGTGAAAACTTGGCACATGGAAAGCATGAAACCTGCAAAATTAAAAATATATTTAGAAACAGTACTTTTCCCGTTTTGCCGTCACAAACAATAAAGTCACCAACAACGGTACTACTGATGCCAAACGGAATATCTTCGCTGCCAAGGTTTTACGCCTCATATTCAAAACAAGTCACAGCCATTTCTTATCAGATTGTTTCTTTCAATATTGGCATACAACTACATAGAATTTTTACAAGATAATTAAAATTTATGCCCCAAGACCATTTGCGGTAATTAAGACAATTAGACTGCAATCACACCACTCACCCAAAGGCAAAATCAAGTATTAAATTCATCAATTCTAATGAGAATGCAGTAGCGAAGTAAAGCACTGCGGTTTTACATAATTTTCTCAGTAAGCTATTTGTACGAATTGAAATAATTCTTGCATTTAAACTTCTATTCCAAATTAAGATTTAACTTGAAATTAATGTAGATAATTACTGAGAGAATTAGATTTTTGTAGCGTAGTTTACGTGAAATGAGATCACATGGTGTTACGTGATACGAACCGGCAAATCAGGATGTTGAACCATAAAACATAGTACAGAGTTGCCAACTCTCCCGATTTAGGCGGGAGACACCCGATTTTCGACCGCTCTTCCGCCTAAGGCTCCTATATACCAGGCTGAATCATCAGGCATTCGCGCTCCCAAGTGGGAGATTTAATAGCGGCTCTGTAGTTACGGTGCAACAATTTTTTGTGTTTTTTTGTGTAAAATGGGCGGATGTACAGCTATTACTTGTTCAAATCATTCACGGAAAGGTCATACATTGGTAAAATTTCCTAAAAATGAAGAAAGAAGAAAAATATGGGTAAATAATTGCCGAAGAGACAATTGGAAACCTGGTCCAGGCACTGAACTTTGCTTAGTAAGTATAATGTTAATTACGCCTTCATTTAGAGTTTATATCTTCTCTGATGTTTATAATGTGCAAGTAAAGTGAAATTCTTGTGTACAATAACCTGAGTATCTGCTAATTTCTGTAATAATAGCTATAATTAAATTAGTCTAGGGTTAATGTACCCGTCGCCAAACATCGCCAATGTAGATGTTTTGAATGTGGAAAAGAAATTTCTCTTCTAATATAAAGCGCAGATTTTGTTTTCCTGTGCTAATTGTGGAATTTATACTAATGTAACGTGAAAATCATTAGCATATTTAAATTTATTAAAAAATAATTTGGAAAGTCAAGATAAAATCTGAATGTTTGCTAAAGATATATGTAACATTATACTATAGTTGCAATATCGTTGGAATGATATATAATTTTTTCTTTATTTTATAATCACTATTGTTAAAAAGTTAGATGAGTTGTTTATGCACGGTGCCCACTACTGTTTCTTGGTTAAAATAACTTCCAGAATTTTGACATTGACATCTGAAGTCAATAGAATAAATTGAATAGTGTGAGACAATATATATATAATCTGACTTCAATAATTGCAAGGATTATGCAAGTTTATTTATAATCACAGTATTATACAATTTGGCAATGGAGTAAAGATTTAGAAATGAATGCAGAACATTCAAATTAGTATTTTCTTGTTTCTAATATATAGAAATATAGTCTATTTTCCAGTATAAAAGTTTTACTTAAAAGTATGGGAAAGCAGATTTGTTTCATGCATGATCTTTATAATACTGGTATGAAATGAATGAATTTTAATCTGTAAACAATTTTTTGTTAATATTGAAATGCGTTTCTTTGGGTACATTTTTAGGCACTTGTGGATCATGTCAGACAACATGCAATAGAAAAAAGATGTCCATGTGCATAAATTTTCCCATTGTGTTACTTCATTTTATCTAAATTTCAAGGATAATTCTTTTCATTTTTATATGGCATGTTATCAGTATAAAGGCTAGTGAAAATAAATTGGTATGTGTATCTGTTTTTGAAGTGTAATGCTTAAATAAAAAGATGGTGTGTGTTTCTTCATTTAAACAAAATTTCAAGGATAGTATTTTTCAGTGTTGTACTGTTTGTTATTTCTCAATGTAAAGGGTAATAAGGGGAAAAAAACTGGTATGGTATATCTGTTTTTTAAGCATGATAATTTTATTTATTTCTTTAGTGATGCATATATAGAGAGAGAAGGTGTTTGGTCCAACTGAAGTTATAATAAATCTAATTTTACTAGATCTCTCCCTCCCCTCAGGTGTAGAAAATTTTCAAGTGCAGAAAGTTAATTTGCAGAATTAATTCATTTCTGATAAACTTATTATCATTAATTTTTTATATAACATGTTATTAAGTTACACATTTGACTACTGTGTAATAAAATTGTATTTAGGGCAAAAAATTAACTATAATTTTGCATCTGGTGACTAATATCATATGCTTCTAAGAATATTACTTTAACTTTTTCCATAATTTTTGTATTTCAGGAACATGAAGCTGTTATTTTGATATACTTAAATAATAAAAGTGTGTATCTGAATCAATTAATGGATACAGATATTTTACAGTTATTTTTAGAAGATATTTGCCATATCGCTTCTAATAATTCATAAAGTATGTTAAAATATAGGTAAATAATTTGGTGCAGAATTCAAATTTAGGGTTTAAAATATAGTCAATCATAAGACTAAATGATTTTTATTGTCATGATTTGCCTGGGCTTAAGAATGTACTTTTCGCCCGGTGGAAATTATCATCAAACTGTCCTGAACAGGCTTTTTGTTGATAATAACTTCCAGGCTTATCAGTACCTCCTTTTGAGTGGAGGGTATGCAAATATAGTACCCAATTTAAATTACATTGTGATTGTAATAATATTGTGGTATTAAATAAGTGATTATAATTACAATTTAGGTAATTGCATTGTAATTATATTACATTGTATCTGTGAACTCTTAATTTCATTACTTTATGCAATTATATTGTAAGTGCATAATCTAATTGCAATAATATAATCTATTCACAATTACAAAATAATTATAAATGCAGTTACATCTTAAATAGAGGCCATTTTAATACTTTTAAATTTTCGCAAGATAACTTCCCATTAAGGTTCATTTGGAGGAAACTATGCAAATACTAAAAAAGAAGTTATGCTAAATTTACATATTTTGTACAGTACTTTCTTGTTATAATGCTGTTCAATATATTTTCAATACTTTTGTAAATTTAACGACATTCTTTGCAATCACTGTGGTGCTTTAAAAAAAAGTTTCTTAGTTATGCTTTCTAATAAGAATGGGTTTAAAATTAAGTATTATGTATAATAACTAGCAGTTAAAAAAAACTTGACTGCATGAAAATGCTGTTGCTGTGTAAAATAAAAAATAAGCTTTCTTTTATGCTTTGAAATGAATTACATGTGGTTAAGTCGTCCTTTTACAATTTAAGAATGTGATTAACACACATTCTTAAATTGGACAGGTTTTATCTAAATTATAAAATATATAAACTATGAATTATTTTGTAACATAACTCAAATTACAAAATTCATTCTATATACGTTCAAAGTTATTATCTTTTATGGAATAACTGTTTTTTAATTTAGGTAAAAATTGGATTTTTAGAAGTATTACAAATACAATGCAACACAAAGGTGATCTGATTGAAGAGGAAGGACTTTTTATTACGGTTTCTAGTTCGTATTTATATTACATTTGATGAAAAGCATCCAAAACACAGAATGCTGTACTTTCTTCTTCCATATATGTTATGAAATATTTCACACATTTAAAAGAAAGTGTTTCTTCAGAATCTTGCACAATTATTTCCATATACCTCAGACTTAAATGACAACATATTCTTAAGTTATTTTTTTAGTATGAATTTACAGTGTTTTTATGGAAATTTTTGTTAAAATGTCATTAAGATAAAGTTATTTGCACACTCTACGCTTTAACTATTTCCCCATTTGACACTATTGAAAGTTTTTATTCATATCTTATTTATTATAGTCTGCTAACGAAACTGAAACATCTAAAGAATAAGTTATTTTGAATATGTTTACAAAATATACACGAAATTTTTATTTAGGTGAAAACGTCTATATACTATTCGAGAATTAATAAATTATCCGAAAAGTTTATATGCGCTGAATGCCGCGCGTCTATAAAATAAATCTTTAAAAAAACAGCAGACATTCAGCCAGCGTGTGCGATAAACGCGCAAAAATTGGCAGCGCGTTCACTCCCTCGCCAAGAGAGAAAAGTTGGTGATTCAGCCTGGTTTAGAGGAGCCTTACTCCCGCCAACCCGATTTACAATATATTTCTCTCGACTTTTTTTCTTATTCTTAAAATTTCTCACGATTTTTATGGAACTTGGCTTAATGCTTTGTTATATGAACAAAAAGACCGAAAAGGAGTCGGAACCAGAGCTTTCTTTGGAGGCTCTGGAGAAGACACCTGAATAGGTCTCCCTTGTCACTACTTCCTTTGAAGTAGTATGCTAAGGATGCGGCTTTTAACTAAGTCTCTCCTAAAATCCTTCAGGGTAAGTTCTTTTCTTTCATTTAACCTGTTTTAATGGTTAAGATTAGTCAGTTAAACTTGCAACATAGCAGAGCAGCTTCATATAATTTAGCTGCTCAATTAGGTAAGCAAGACACTTTTGTTGCATTAATTCAAGAACCTTGGGTGTACAAGGGTAAAATCCTTGGTAGGCCCATGAACGCGCACTTCTTTTCGACAGAGGGACCTGATAAAAGACCTAGAACTAGCATTTACATTTCTAAAAATATAAAGGCTATGAAATTATCCCAATTTACATCAGAGGACTTAACTGCTATTGTAATTAAGGACATAAACAGTTCACTGAGAGGAAACATTTGTTTTTGCTCAGTTTACATGGCTTATGACCTTAACATTCCGCAAGAATTTATAGATCTTGTGAGCTTCTGTGAAATAAACAATATTCCTATGGTTATTGGTGGTGATGTTAACGCTCACCACCTGTCATGGGGCAGTTCTGATACTAATCCTAGAGGAGAAAAACTCATGGAATTTATAATGAATACCAACCTAACTTGGGTAAATAGGGGAAATCGCCCCACCTTTGTTAACAGAAGAAGAGAAGAAGTCATTGACCTCACATTAACTTCATCTGATATTTATAACCTTATTGAGAATTGGCATGTAAGTGACAATCCCTCACTTTCTGACCATCGCCTTATACAATTTTGTATTAGAGATGAAATTCCAGTTGAATATTTCAGAAACATTAAAAACACAAATTGGGACCTTTATAAGGATTTCCTGGTTTCTAATATTATTAACCTTCAGGTCTTAGACAATAATTGTACAGTCGAGGAGCTTGATATTCAAGCAAACAACTTGACAAATATCATTATTGAATCTTATCATGCATCATGCCCTCTCAAACGAAGGAAGTATTCTCCTAGCAAGAGAGTTTGGTGGACCAAGGAGCTTGAAAGCCTCCGCCTAGAGGTTCGGAGAGCGCACAGGAAAGCTGTCAGAAATAAATCTGAAGTTAACTGGTCTAACTTCAAAATTCTACAAAGGAAATTTAAAAGTGAAATCAGGAAAACTAAATACAACTCATGGAGATCGTTCTGCACAGATATTCTGTCCTACCATGAGACTGCCAGAGTACATAAGATTCTTAAAAGATCTCAGGAGTCTCAACTCTCATCGGTTATGCGACCTGATGGCAGTTATACTATAAACCCCTTGGATACACTTTCGACCATGTTGAATTTTCATCTGGGGGACAGAAGTGTCACCTCTGACCCCCAGGAAAATCCTTTGGAACTACTTCATAATCCATTAGATCTGGATTTTGCTAAGACAATTGTGAATTTTGAAAAGGCTAAAGCGGCCCTTGATGTATTTCTTCCCTTTAAATCTCCAGGGAACGATGGCATTTACCCAATTCTGCTTCAGAAAGGCTGGGATATTTTTGGTCACATTCTCGTGGACATATTCAGGTCCAGTTTGATTTTAGGATATGTTCCTAAGGTTTGGAGAACTTCACGAGGTGTGTTTCTTCCTAAACCAGGAAAAGATACATATGAGAAACCAAACTCTTTTAGAATGATCACGCTAACATCCTTCCAGCTTAAGCTGTTGGAGCGATTGATTTTCTGGCACCTCCAGTCAGATAATAATCTGAAACATATCTTTGGCTTAGACCAACACGGTTTTAGGCCTGGCTTCTCCACTGAGTCGGCCTTACACCAACTCGTGTGGAGAATAGAAAAGACAATTATAGACGGACACTTTGCCATTGGGATTCTACTGGATATTGTAAGAGCCTTTGATAACATCGGTTTCGAGAAAATACATAAGGCCCTTACTGGAAGTCATATTCACCCTATGATAACTAGATGGGTCATCTTCATGATTAAAAACAGGAATATCTGTGTTAGTCTCGCTGACTATGAAGTAAAGAGAGATATTACTAAAGGGTGTGTCCGCAGGGTGGTATTCTATCTCCGTTCCTGTGGAACCTGGTTTTCGACTCACTCTTAGTACTTCTACGGGAGGAACCTGGCATGTCACAGGCTTATGCAGACGACCTTATTGTGTTATTACAGGGTTTCGATATCGGAACCCTACATAATCAAGCTCAGCAGATCTTAAATAAAGTTTCACACTGGAGTGATACAAATGGCCTTTCTTTCTCTGCTGAAAAATCTGAGGTCATAGTTTTCACGTGGAGAAGGAAATGGAAACTGGCAGATTTATATCTGGGTCACCAGATTATTAGGCGTAAGGAATGCGTTAAATACCTAGGATGTTACCTGGATAGTAAACTTACATGTATCACCCATATAAAAGAAAAGGCACAAACAGCCACAAATGTTCTAGTACTTTGTAGGCGAATCGTTGGTAAACAATGGGGCCTTAACCCAAAATCTACTCTATGGATTTATACTGCCATTGTCCGGCCAATGCTTTCTTACGGATGCGTGGTCTGGATTAATGTTATTAACAAAAGCTCGTATTTAAACATTTTACAAAAGGTGCAAAGACTTGCTTGCCTAAGCATTAGTGGGGCTTTAAATAGTACCCCTACTGCTGCATTAGAATTTTTACTGCAAATTCCACCCTTGAAATTATTCTTGAGCGGAGAAGCAATTAAAGCCATGTATAGATTGAATAAAAATGGCACATGGTGCCAAAGGACAGGTTTTGGTCATAAAAGCCACCTGAAAAGCCACATTGACATATGCCTGGACTTGGGCAATGAGATCCCTATAATCTATATGCCCAAAGATGCAATTACTAAAACAATAGTTCCAGATAAACTATTCTCAACTCATATACCAAAAAGGAATGAGATAGAATCTCTAATTGACCTAATTCCAACAGGCTCAATTGAATGTTACACAGATGGATCAAAATCCAACTTCACTGGAGCTGGAGCTATTATAAGGACCAAGGGATCTGAAGAAGATTTCATTAGATTTCATCTATACCTTGGTAAATTTACAACTGTTTTCCAAGCCGAGGTTGTGGCGATCAATATGGTTGCCAAGGAGCTCTTAGCTAAAAATACAGTTGATAAGTATATATATATTCTCTCTGACAGCCAATCAGCCATCCTTGCCCTGGCTAATCGTGTCAAGTTACAAAACTGTGTTTTGAACTGTACTCAAGATCTCAATTCCCTGGCTCAGGCCCATAATACCATTAGTTTAGTCTGAGTCCCAGGTCATTGTGATTTTGCTGGAAATGAACTAGCTGATAAAGTAGCTAAAGATGCTTCGCAACTCCCCATGTCTGGCCCAGAACCATTTTACCCAGTTTCATATCAAACGGTTAAAAAAGAAGTAAGAAGCTGGATAAAGAACAAACATGATGATATATGGTCTAAACTTCCAGACTGTGCTCATTCTAAATTGGTGCTCAGTACACTTAACTTTTCAGGTAAACTCATACACCTCAGTAGAACTAACTTACGCCAGGTAATTCAAATTGTTACTGGACATGCTTATCTAGCTAAGCATCTCCACAAATGTGGTCTTGTTGAATCTCCTCTCTGCCCAGTTTGTGGAGAAGAAGAGGAAACATCTTTTCACTTTTTGGGACGATGTCCGGTGTTCTCTGTCCCTAGAAACAAATTCCTTGGGTTTCCCTATATTACCTTTGATCAAGCCCTTTTATACAAAGGGCTCTCTGGCATAATAGGGTTTCTGATGTATACTAAACACCTACAGGTAAGGTGAATATGGAACCACAAGAAACAAGCTTTGAGACGCCCTATGAGTTCTTTCTTTTTTTTCTTTTTTTTTTTTTTTTTTTTTGAAAAGAAACTATGCAGGGATTTCCCTCTCATAGCTGTGTTTTGGAATATAATGATATCAAATCTTTATACACTACCTGGCCATTTGGCTTGAGAATGCACCTCTGCCCTCCTTATTTATTTATTTATTTGACTCTCCATCGCACTCTTGTTTGGTCAAGAATTGCGTTTGGTGGTTTGGGAGGGATTGAATCGGTTTTCCATCCAATAGGGAAGTTTTTACGATCCAGCCGACACCTTGAACTTAGAGATGGGATCTTTTGCTGATACTATGATTTGGTGTCAGTTTAAGATCTTATCTATTTATTATTTACCTTTTATGGGAGTTACCATTTAAATCCCTTAACTTAAATGATCAAATGGCGGAAGAGTAATGGGCAATTTTGCCTAAACTCCTTTCCTTCTTTTCATAAGAAGGAAGCGCCCTATTGTTATGTTATTATATGAACAAAAAAAAAGTGATTTTGGACGTCTGAAAGCAATTGAATTTTCTCTAGCTTATATCTAAAACAAAACCTTGCGAATTAGATAACTTCTGCTTTGTGAGTGAGAGCATATATGTATCCAGAAAGGTCGTTCTCCAGTTCTCCAATGGGCATCGTGCTCCACTGCGTGTCATCTGGCATATGTTAACCAATGAGGACAAACCAAACTGTTATTTGGATGTTCTTTAGTTATTTCTGTCATTTTGTCCTGAGTTGTGTGAGTACACATGCCTTCGGGAAATAGTTTTAGAAATTATCATCTTTTGTTATGTCTGTGAGAAAGGTGAAATACTCGTGTACGTTTCAAAAATCCTACACAGTTGACTTTCCTTCCATTATTTCCTCAAGGAAATGTAATAAATTTGCAATGTGTACTGCCTGTCGTTGCGATTTTTTTATTTCGCATGGTGGAAGGGCAGATGTTCTCAAACATCTGTGTACACAAAAATACAAGGACAACATGAGTTGTTTTGAAAAAAAAAAACGGAAAATTAAATTTTTCTTCAGAAACAGAGGACCAAAAAGTTATTAATGCAGAATGTCTGTTCTCTGCCTTTTTGCTGGAGTACAACCTGCCACTGAATGCATCGGATCACGCTGCAGCTTTATTTAGAAAAATGTTTCCCGATAGTGAGATCGCTAAGAAATATTCAAGTGCAAGAACCAAAACAGGTGCATTTGTTAAAGAAATGGGTTTGAAAAATAAATCATCAGTTATTGATTGCAATAAAACACCTCCGTTCTGCCTCTCTATGGATGGAAGCAATAATACCAATTCAAAACTGTATCCAATTGTTGTTTCTTTTTATAATCCAGAGTCTTCAGAAATTGAGTGCAGTTTACTTTCTGTCCCCACTTTAGAAGGACATTTGACAGGCTTTAATATACCACAGCTAATTATTAAAACTTTAAAAGAAAATGTAGTCCCTCTGGATAATTGCTTAGCACTTGGTGCTGATAATACACCAGTATTGGTAGGCTTGAATACTGGTGTTGCAGGCATCTTAGGAAAATTCAGATTTGCAGATTATGAGGTGCACCTGTCACCCCTTAAATTTAGCAGCTGAAAAAAGGGAAGCTTCTTTACCAATAAATGTGGATGAATACATTGTTGATATTTATTATTATCTTGAAAGGAGTTCTAAAAAGAAGGAAAAATTGAAACAGTTCCAACAGCTGCATAACAGCAGTTTACAATTAGAGAACTTGGATGAAGTTATAAAATCAGCTAAGATTGACACCCAGTGGAGTTTAATTAGAAAACTGAAAGATGCTGATGGAATTTTGAAATATAGTGAACTGTCTAGAATTATGTTGGCCATCTTGACAGTTCCCCATAGTAATGCAGAGTGTGAGAGGATTTTCAGTGTTGTTGCGAAAACGAGGACTAAATTTAGATCTAATATTCGTGATGACACATTAGGAAAACTTTTATTAGCGAAAGCAGGCCTACGTGGCAATTGCTATGAACAAAATTATGATGTTTCTTTCTTAAAGAAAGCAAAATCTGCCACTGTTTATAACATTTGTACAAAAACTGATTAAAGTTTTTTTTTTTTTTTTTTTTCGTTTTCTTAAACGATTGCAAGTAATAAAAATGTTTTTTATGTGTAAGGTATTTTTGTGTTGTTTGCATTTAAGAATTAGTTACTATTTGAAATTAATTCATTATTAAAAACTATATTTTCATCATTTAAAGTTTTTTTAACATTGTGAAAAATCTCCTGATTTTTGAGTGTCATAGGTTGGCAAGTATGATAGTAAATTCTTAATGTCTTTTTACGAATTTATTATCTTTATTTATTGGCTTTTTCCAAAATTTTAAAAGATATTAAAATACTATATTAGTACCGTGTGCCTTCAAAATAAAAAATTCTTAGAACTAACGTTTGTTAACATTTTTTATGTGTATATTGTATGTTGTCGTCAACAAAGTCTGCTTGGCAAGATTTGCGTCAGTGAAACTGAAAAGTACCTCAGAAACTAAACATAAAGATTAAGTAAATAAATCTGAAGAATTTTTTTAAGGAATGAGCTGAGAGCATGAAAAATGAAAATGTATTTTTGAAAAAATATACAACAGTTCCTGAGAAGGATTTACAGGCATCCTTAAAAGTTTCATATTTAATTGTAAAAAATTTAAAACCTCATACAATTGGAGAATCGCTCATTCTTCCTTCAGCAATTAAAATGACATCATTTATGCATGCAGAAAAATATAGTAACGATTTAAAAACAATAGCATTAAAAAAAGATACTGTTTCTCACCAAATTTTTGTCATATCAGACACTATAGAATACAAAATCTAGTCTTTACTATAAAACTTGATGAAACTACCGAAATTACTAAAATGTTTCAATTCATCGTTTATGTGAGATATGTTTTTGAAAACGACGCAGTAGAATATTTTTTATGTTGTAATATTTGGGAAGGAAAAGCAACTGGAGAGAAAATATTTGAAATTATTAACAGACATTTTGAAACAAATAATCTTACCTAGACACACTGTGTCGCAGTTTGTACTAATGTAAGCTTTTAAAACTAAGCCAATACTTTGGCAAGCAGAATTGAATAAAAAAAATTAAAAAAAAAAAAAACATGCTTTTGACAATTTACTAAAGAAAATAATACAGATTTCTTGTTTAAAACAACATATGATAAAAAGTGTTTTTGACAGAAGTGTTTTTGAAAAATTTCCAAATAAGGAATTAGGTTGGATCTGTGACCCATTTTGCCTTTGGTATTTTCAATTCCAATGTATCTCTAAATGAAAAAGAACAATTAATTGATATTTGAAGTGACGGAATACTGTGTGTTAAGTCTCTAACTTGCCAAAAATTTTAGTTGATTGGAAACTAATATGCCGATTTAAAAGGAACGAAAGTAAATTATTACGTTTCTTACATAAAATTGTACAATAAACCTTTAGCTTATATTTAAAACTTCTAAAATGCTTATGTTACATTTTTCTGTTATATAAGTATTGAAAGTGGATTTCTCACTGAAATAGAAATAATTTTGCTATTGAATTAACATGGAGAACTTTTTTATTGAAATATTTTTTCTCTGTGACATTAGTTGCATCTACTACAAAATAAAGATTACAGAACTGTTTTTAAAACATTTTGAATTCGTTGTCATATTGATCTATGAAGCATTAGATTAGTGAGTTTTTATTATATTATTGAAAAACATAGTTTTTAAACAATAAAAAAATTTTCAGCGGAGATAATTATTTGTCAAATATGAATGTGTTTTCAAAGAGGAAATAAATAATAAGTGATAAAAAGAAAATTCAGTTAGAACATTTGCATCTCTAACAAAGTAATTTGCTTTGATTTAATCTTTATAATACAATTTATTTTAAAATGATAAGGCAAAATCCAATGTGAAAGGTTATGCGAAGATTACGATGTACCTAGAGTATTAAGCATTTCGTATAATCCTATAGCCAGATAATAATAATATTAAAATAAATTTTATCTGAATGAAGTTTTCTTATTACAGAAACAGTAAAATTATGCAATTACATAAACGAATACACTCTCAGACAATATACTTAATATCGTTTACAAGTGCAAGCCAAAGTTCTGTTTATGTTACTTCTCGCCCTTCAGCGCATGCTCAAGAATTACCATCCAGGCGAAACTAGTCGATTTGTCCATGACGTCAAAAATTCGAAAACTGGGGTAGGGTAGAGCTACTAGAGTAGCCTTTATAGTAGCCTTAGGGTAGGGTTTGGAAATACGCGGTCCTGTTACTACCTGCTGACCTAGAGAAATTTCTCAGAAACTTTTGTTCGAAGAAAACGAGTTTTATATTTTTAAGAATTTTCATTCTGACAGCAAGATTTTGTTATTTTTCATATATAGATGATAAGAAACTAATTTGTTTTTAATAAAGAAGAAAAAATTAATAAGCTTATTTAAATTTTTTACACAGCACCAAGTAAGGAGACGAAATTTAATTTTCTTTATAAATACTTTTCTCAGACAATACTTTAGTGTTTTTCAAATTACGAGAATAGCGCGTTAGTGCATGCATTTTCAAATCAGATTTATTTAATTAATATATATGGATATGCCGAACAAGCACACTTTCGCACACATACACTGTATATTAGTACATACGTAAAAATGAAATAAAATTTGAAAACAAGCAATTTAAAAACTACTGTATTGAAAAATTATTGAAAATTTGTTTTTACCTCATTTTTTTTCGTTATATACATTTACTTCATTTTTTTATATGCATTTACTTAATGTATTTTCTTATATGCATTTACTTAATTTTATTTTGTTATATGCATCTGTTAGCGTTTTTGAAATATTTTTAGATTTTTTGAGTATGGCAAAGGAAACGAGATCTATCAGCCGAAGGCAATGAATGTCTCCATGGACGATTTTCTAAGTAAAACGTACTCATGTTCATGTTACACATAGGGAAAATCACAAAATTCAACCAATTCGTTTGTTTGGCTTCGAATACGAGTCGAAACAGCAATAATCAGATATCTTAGCCAGGAGGCCATTGATTGGGTCTGACAGATTTGGAAACCTAATAAATAGTATTTAATACATAAAATATTATTTAACGAATCGGATTTACATAAACCAAATAAAATTCTTATATCGAACACAACTAAAACTTGATATAACTTACACTGATAAACTGATGTGTAATAACAACTATCATATATCATAGGTTATCACATATCTGATGGTTTGACTTTTACCTCAAAACACAAAGAATCCACAAAATTCAGTAAAATTAATAACTTTATTTCCCTGTTGAAAATTCTCTGAATCTTTTCAAATATAAAAGCACACGCGCCAAGCAGTTTGCTTGAAATAAATATATGCAGCAACGAGAAGATGCGCTTTTGACAGCAACTCGTTTCGAAAATCGAAAATTTTTCTAAATGTAAGAGATTTGTCGCTTAAATTAATTTTTCATTAAACAAAAAAACAAAATAGAATCGCATATTATTAAAAGAATTTTATTGATAATTCAGATTCTGAAAACAAGAACATTGTTGTTATAAAAAACAAAGGAAAAATAAACAACATATTTCATTCAACGGGGGCCAACTTTGGCGCATGAACTTTTCAACATAAAAATATTTGAAGCATGTTATGGATAAAGGTTTATTTGATTATGGCAAAGTACTCGAGGGTTATTTGCTTAAGGTGAAGGATGCCTTCGTTCGAGGACTGCCTAACGGAAATTGGCTTGCATACATGTTACACATATGGAAAACTAAGAATATCATCCTGGCAACCAGCTCGTTTTCCGGGATTCGAACCCCGGACAGAACCACCAGTTGTTCCGTTAGACTCCGCTCAATCGCTGGTGGGCTGTCCGATAACGGAAAAGTTCAAAATTTCATATTAGAGGAAAAGTGGTAGCATAGTACAATTCGAAGTTATTGCCATTTCAGTAATGTGAAGAGATTTCAAGAATGTTTAATTATTTTATTTAGCTTATGACAAACTAAATAAAATAATTAAACATTCTTGGAATCGCTTCTCTTAACATACTGGTAGTTTGACTTGCATTCAAACCCCCGTGAACAAGCTGATTGCATGGGCGTTTTTATGGTTTCAACATTTTGTAGTGCGAGATTGTTTCCCTTAGAAAATCTGTCACGAAAGCATACCTCCCCTTAGACAGATCGCCTTCACGTGCTTAATAATCTAACAAGCCAAACCAAACACAACCCGAGCGAGGACTCGTAGTCAAGGCACGTCATCATGAAAAGCTAACTAAAATTGTCTCATATTCACATTAAACATGCGCAACAAACATTCGCTAAAACTGGTATGCAGTATATTAGTATTCAACGATTTTACCGCTGCTTCGTTGGCGGCCTTTTGTAGTATCTATAAGAAAAGTTTTCGCAAAGACACAATCATTGCGTACCGACGGATGAACTAAGTTCGGAATTTAAAGAATAACTTTCATTCGTGCTATTGCTGTTAGCATTGACATTTGGACAGATGTTAATTTATTTTAAATTCTTTTAATGTAATTAATTTATATCTTTAAATAATTGATCTTCTGACTGTAATTTTATGTGCGCAGTACATCTAACCCTTCCGTACACTAACTGTTTTAATTAATTTACACTCCATTAATTTTAAGAGATTTTATATCGATAGATTTCTTTCCAAAAATGTTTCAAGGATTACATATTTTTTTCTTTAGATTTCAAAACATTTTGTATTTAAAATCTTAATAATAAAATTTTTAAAACAAATATTTCTAGAAATTCCTTCGGCGTATTCATTTATTCCATTTAGTTGAAGTTTCGAGTAGAATATCTTCCTTTCAACATTCATATAATTTTTTATATGTTAGTTCGCCATTTCTACGGATCATAGAGCCACACATACGAGTACAAAACTCAGGCATGCTGAAAGCACAGTTTTAACATTTAAGAATGTAAAATGAAGAATATAACATTATAATAACGCGCATTTGAAATACGAAGGCAAACAAGGAAGCTGGTTGCAATATTTTATATTTTTTCCTGACGAATCAGAAATTGTAATCATTTTTCAATACAAAAATAAAATATTTGATTCTATAACATATAGGCATAAAGGCGTCCTCCGTTACAATTCTTATTTTTTCTTGTTTCTACTAAAATTCGGCAATGTACTATAACAACGTCGGATCCTGTTTGACTTTCATTTGTATAAAGTACCACAAGGCAAACAGTTGTAAAACGATTTATCTTCTTTCGCAAACTTTTAGTCGGCACACAGATAATACATACCTGCTGTCTGACAAAGATACTTCACTCTAAGGACTTTTTCCTAAAGTGCTCTTTTCAAAGAGACTTCACACCCTATTAAGACCTTTGTGTCAACTGACAGCCGCCTGCAGAAAGGTAGGGGAAGGAAGACCAGATCGCGTCGTCTAAACACGTCTTAAGCAATCTTCGCGAAATTCGGGCTTCGTGTATACACGTCTTAAACATTTTTCGTGCGATTTGAAATTCGTGTAAAGACGTCTTAAGCATTTTTAAAGAATTCCAAAAAACGTTTAAACACGTCTTAAGCAGTTAAAGGGTTAATACTCGCTAATAAGCTGCCAAATTTATCTTCAAAAGTGTGCATGACTGAAGAATGCAGAAATATTAATTCATATGTAACATCAGAAATACTTGAAAGGGCTTTGAAAACTGAGGAGGAAGGTGTTTTTCCCTTAAATACTATTCATGATTTGAATTTGGATATCATAGAGGAACTTTCTCCTATGGCTTGGGAATTAGAATTGAATTTCACCAGACAATTTTCGACCGCCGAAAAAAAAGCATTAACATATGTTGCAGGTTATATTGCCTACCGTGTGCCACACAAAGACCCATCATTGGGAACAATATCTAAAAATAGTGCTGATGAACCAATGTTTTAATTCAGAATGGATTAAATTATTGTTCGTAGGAGGTTTGACTACACCTTCCCATTCATAGATGAATACAGTTTACGAGTTCGAAAACATATTTTGTGCAGTTCATGGTACAGCTTACTATAAAGGGAAGCATGTAATTGGCTTTTTAATTAATAAACTGGAGAAACTGAAGAAATCCTGAAGTTAACTAGAAGCAATTCGTTTATTTTGCAGAGTGCGAACTTTTATTAGAATACGTTTCTTAAATAGAAATGCATATGTTTTTTCCCAAAGAAAATCAATCCAAAAGACAAAAAGTGGATTGCTTCGAATGTTGTAGCCAATAAATAATATTTCAACAACTTGTAGTTGCATTGTGACTGTACAAGAAAGCATACGTAATATGTTTTGATTTGAAATATTTGTAGATGACATTTTAGAAGTTAATAGCGTAAAGCATATTTAAAATGAGAACTAATTTTGTTAAGTTATTGTTAAAGTTATTTTTATTGTATCCTGTGCTATTATTGATTCGATTTTGTGCAAGCTTAGCATTCTAGATAAAATATAATAATATAAAGTAATTGTCATAAGAAGACCTGCCTCGTTAACCCCCACTTTTGAAAAATTAAATAATTTTTTTTAGGTACTGTGAGTAAAGTTTTTTTGTCTAAATTAAGATAACAATCTTACATGTATTTATTTAAATGTAATATTGATGTAAGCCTAAGTTACAAAATTATTAAAAAAATATATGTTATTACGAGATATATTAACATATATCTTGTAAACAGAAGATATCACTCAAATGTATTGACCACTTTACTCACCCGACTTGAGCATGTGTGGGATGCCTTAAAACGCCGAATTCGTCCACGGACCTTCCAAGAGCTGACAAATCCACTTTTAGATCATTGGCGTACAATTCTACGAGACTTCATCAACACTTTGGTAAAGTCTATGAAATCAAGATGTCAGATGTGCAAACTTGCCCTAGGTGACCATACACCATATTAATGAAAAAATTTTTCTGCAAGAGGGGCTTAATTTTCCCATCAATTTGCTTTTAATTTAAATATTTTGCGAATAATCAACTGGCAAATATTGTAATTTATGTTAACTAATGCTTTTGTACAAAATTCTATTAATAATTTTTAAGTATCAGCTACTTTTATTTCTGTCATTATCCTTAAATTTTGATGACAGTGTAAATACGGCTCTGAAAGACGAGACGAATTAGTTGTTAATCAGCTGTAAGACTTTGAGGTTTAAAATAATGTTAGCGTTTTGTAGTTGATTCATGAGTGATTTGGGAATATGTAATATTTCTTATGCACTAAGGGGGATAGCTTAATGTCCACATTCTCTTTCAGCTATTTAATTTCTTGCTGCTCATCTGAAGTTACTGTTTAAAGAGACAACCATATGTATTCATATGTATATGACAAATGAGATTCTCGTATGTATTATGGCATATGAGACAGATGAGAATTGCCATATGTATATGACAAAAATCAGTTGCTTACAGTTGTTTATAGAGACAAGTAGTTAAAACCACAAACACTTGTAATTTTTCCTGAGGTTTATTCTGGTAGCTGGAAGAAACTGCTTGCATGCATTTCTGTAGATTTTATCTTGTGTAATGATGTATCAGCTAGTTTTTCTTAGAAAAATCTTCACAAAGCCATTCTGCTTGATAAACAAATAACAATATATTTTGTCATACTAAAAAAAAAAAAAAAAAAAAAAAAAAATTAGCCTAATCAGTTCTTTCCTTTCGGACCCAGAAGTAAAAGCTGGGATCATAGTGTTTCCTACATACAACATGAATATGAGACAGTTTCTTTTAGAAATTCCTCCACGAAGGCATCCCTTCATCTAAGCAGATAGCTGTAATGTAATTTGCTATATTCGAACAAATAAAACAAACAATTTAATGACTTCTGTTTCTACAGCATCTAGTCCCTCTCAATAGTTAGAATTTGCTGAATATTTTTTTCATGATGCATTCATTCAACAGTGTCTCTAGTTTCCTTACAAAGGTCATTTCAAAAATAGACATTGCACATAGTACCTTTCAGCAATTCGCAGAAAACCATTTAGTTTTTTTTTTTTCATATTAATGATGAATTCTGAGATTTTTAGCACATTTTTGCATTAGTCTGAATGAAGCAGGTGGATAGATAATTTGTGACAAATTATATAAAAGATATGCCTTTATGAGAAATTTTTTAAAGACAGTTAGCCTAAATTTCTCTAGGAATAAATGCAGCTTTTTTGAAGTTAAGTAATTTGTATTTTTATGGCAAAGCCTTGAAAACCATGTGTTTCCAATCTATTTATCTACTGGTTATTGAATCTGGAACAAACTAATAGCATTCCATGGCTTCAGACAACATTCTACCCATGATGAGCCTTTTTTTTCTAATACAGTAAAACATGGGTAATTTTTTATTAATGGGTAATGATAAATGATGACCTTTCAGTAAATTTATGAAAATTAATACATGTATGTGTACAGTTGGTTGAATACAAAATGAAGAGCAAAATATTAATGTAATTTACTGTATACCATACACAAAATGTTATAGCTATTTCACAATAAAAAGGAATGGAAAAATTTATTTGAATAAACATTTTAATTTTAAAAATGCATAAGCCAGGCTATTTTCCATATAAACATTCATAGTATTGAGCAACTAATTGAAGTGGGAGACAAGAGTTCATATCTACTTTGTAACATACTTCTGTCACCAGTCTATTGATTGAACAATAAGCAAGTGACAATCAAAATCATCCATTATCAGTCAATGATGTGTGCTAATTTAAGTTCTTATTTATATGAAGTGACACCTGCTTGATTTTTACTCGCTAGAAATACTCTTTCATGTGAAATTAAATATCAAATTACGGAAGTTTATGAAGTTGACCTGTTAAAAATTCAAAATTGAGACAGTGACATGGAAAGTTCTTGGGTGAAAGAGATGACATGCATTTCTAAGGAAAACTCACTCGTATACACATTACACATGGGGAAAACCACAAAAACACCCATGCAGCCAGCCTGTTTGCCTTTAATATAAGGTTAGGTACTTTTAATATAAAAAGATTTTACTAAACTAACAGTCTCTATCTTTTTCTTTTAAATATTTTATTCCTAAATGGATACTGCTTTTTGGATTTTTTCATGCATTCATGAATAAATATTTTTATGCTTCAGTTTTGCATGCTTGGATACTGAGCTGCCATTTTTCGAAGTTAATTAACTAAACTATAATTTTTTATCTTTAGGTATCTGACACATAAAATTCTAGTAAATTAAAAAAAAAAAAAAAAAAACTCAACTTTTATAATTACAAGAAACGCATAGTGAACTTTACGAGAATCTGTGGTTATATCTAATCTAATATTATTATAGATTTGTTTAATGGCTAAAGTCATGAACAGGTTTAAGAAATAATTATGTCTATACTTCTCATAGTATATATATATAAAAAAAAAATCTATTAATCAGACCTTAATATAGAAAATGCATAATTTTTGTAAACATACCAAAGGTTCTTCACTAGTTGTTAAACAAATAAAATCTGTTCAGAATTTTAATTCAAAATTCAGAAAGAAAATTAAATTTTGTGTGATTTCTGCATATATGTGATTCATGCATATTAATGATTCTAACTAAAACTTAAGAAAAGCCTCCATTAAGAATAATAATGATGAACTTTATCTCTTACAAGAATCTCAAAGATAAATTTTACTATTTTATTACAAAAGTGTTACTTTATAACAGCTGCACATTTAAATAACCCCTATGTTCTCAACAATTTTAGTACAGAAATTATCTTTAAAGTAAGAACCCCGAAATTAATCTCTAAGAATTGGTAATTCAATCCAGGTTAGACTATTGGCGCACAATTTGTCTTCATAATTTTTCCTATGTGTACAGTGAATATGAATGTTACATAATCTTTCACGAAGGAAAGATTCCTCTTAAGCAGATAGCCTTTGTGTGCGTTGCCATAAATTGACTAAAAAATACAGCTTCATAAAATAAGTAATTAGGGAAATATGAATAAAATAGCCATCAGTAAATTTTTTAATGAAGTTTTTCTTAAAAAATAATTATATTTTCAATTTTAGGGCAAGTACATTTCTGAAAATATTGAATGAACTGAATATTGTAATGAAGGTTCATTGTGTTCTCGATGAAATTAAATAATGCAGAATTTTTAATGTAATACTACTATATTGAATGCTTTAAACTCTTTAATTAAGTTAGCATAAAAATATTCAAATTAATTGCATTTTTATTTGAAATTCCAACAAGCAAACTTAAAACTGTAGTTACTTAAACTGTTTTTAAGTATTTTAAAATTTTAAATGCATTTATTTGCAACAAATATTTTAATTTTGATTCTTGTTTTTAATGGAAAATCAAAATCCTTAAATAAGTATAGAAACAGACAGCTATGTATAAATATTTACAGCACTAGAGAAAAGTACTCAAAGAAACTCTGTTTCACATTAAATTTACTGGGAGTTAATAAACAATAACTAAACTTTGACAAAACAAATAAATTTCCATTAATTGATGTAATAAATAAACAGAATATCAGAATGAAATGAGTAACAATGCAAAATTTATGAAAATATGCATATCAATACATGCAAATTATAAAAATAATGGGTAAAAGTTTACAATTGGGTGCCTTTTGTTTTTTGGGGATTCTTTTTTGACGCCAAGATCAGTGCCAGGAAGGCACAATTTCAAGATGGCCGCTACACAAAACCAAAATAAGAAGTCAAAAAATTGCACAAACTCTGTGTCCATGTACACATCAATCTGTTTTCACTTAAAAAAAACATCTTAGAATTGCACAAACTAGGCATTGCACACTGCCTTAAATTTGTCCATGTACACATCAATCTATTTTCATTTAAATAAATTCAGGAAGCTAAAACACAGTTAAAACTATCATGGTAATCAGAAGTGAGGTTTCATCGGCAAAATTTTTTAAAAAATTGTCGCTAATCCATAGCTAGGGTTTTCAGCGCCCAGGGGACAACTGAAGATTTCGCGCCCCCTACTGCGTGCCAAGGATGGAAAACATTTAATTCTAACATGTCGTAACATCAGTTTGGAGCCCCTTGGATTCTGCACCCGGGGACAGATGCCCCCTCTAGCTACGCCCCTGTACTAATCGAAGGGGCACCCAATTCTACACTAGAGCCAAATAATGAACAGTCAACGAGAAATATATACACTGCATGAATTAAAAAAGAGGGACAAGAAGAAGATGCATGAAATATGCTTTAGTTTCTTCCTTTATTTACCTTTAGTATTACAGCTTTTCAGTTATACAATGAATATTTAAACAATGTCTGGAAAGAATTAAAAAAGTCTAATTATCTGAGCCAAAATTGTTAGTATTGTGACAAGTAATATAAAATTATATAATCAAATTAATAAATCTGAATCAAGATAAGACAAATTATAATAAAAGAATATATAGAATTACAGGAAAATTAGTTTATTTGAAATATGAAAACAGCCTACAGTATAGCATCAGATTAAAACATTAGAAGGGTACCTTGGATTGTAAGAAGTTATTAATATAAATTAGAATATAGAGGAAAGGATGAAATGACAAGACTGGAATTTTAGAAAATTTGTTATTCAGTGACAGATTACATTCTTTTGATAAGATGGACAGAAAGCTATTTTGAAGTAAGATCTTATTTGTTCAAAATGTTTTCTAAATCTGGAACACTGCACCACTAGGTAAGGTTTGAGACTGTATATCCCAGAATGAAAATATTAATTAAAATGTAACTGAAATAATAATACAGTAATTTTATTATAATTCAATAAATGCACAAAATTGTGAGATAATTACTTCAAAGTACATCAAATTTAGAACTACAGTATACAAAAGTTTGGAATACAAAAGATCCCAAGTGTGAAAAATGTAAATGAAAAGAGTACCAGCTACACAAAATTCTTTGCTGAACCTAGATGTATACAGACATTTTATGATGAAAAAATGATTTTTAAAACATTCTGATAGAAAAATATGAAACTCTTTGAAGAGATCTAATGAAAATATCAACATAATCAACTTGAAGATGTTTACAAGTTTTTGCAAAACAGTACGTTTTTTATGAAAAAATAAATAATATTTCTTAATTTCTTGTAGAGTTTTAATCCATAAAAATAAAAGTCAAATATCATTGTCCTAGCAGTTCGTACATGTGGTATATAAATATTGTTAAGAATTAGTTCGATTTTCTATTCCTTTTCATTCATTACAAATAACTGTTTTGCTAATAACCGAAATATGAAATATACTGTGACCCAAAATGTTGTTCTATGCCGTTTAATTACTTTTTCTTACTGTTATTTATTTCACTTAGAGTGCAAGTAGATGCGTAGCAATACAATAACAACAGTATTCAAATTATAATAATTTAATTCAATATAAGACACAGAATATCATATGTAAATTTTCTGTCAAACATTGTGAATTATATGTAATAGGGAATGTTTACAAACTAAGAACAATATCTGTGAATTTAAAAATGTTCTGCCTAAAAGACACTCAAGCTGTATAGTTTTCCTATATCCTTAAAGTTCAAGTGCATACCATATAACAGCGATAGCAAATTGTTACCGATAACTGCTGTGCTTGTTTACGATATTATTTACCTATTCTAATTGCCAAGCAGTGATAAATCAAAGAGTAGGGCAACCACCGTTAGAACTATATTAACCCTGCTCGTATGCCATTGGTCAGCAAAGATAATGTAACGATGACGTAGGTGATGACACTTCCGGTGATGACGTAAAACACATTTTCGGGTTCCGATTTGCGGAATTGTAGCTCGTTCATATTTCACGGACAAGAGAAGGGAAGTTGTGTGTTCCTTTCTCTTTCCAGATCAACACACGTCTAGAATCACTGTTTATACTACGTGTGGACTTCTCAGTAAACAATACTCGGGATCAGTCGTTTTGGCTCCACTGAACATGACGACGGTACCAGTTTAAACGGGCCCCTCTGGAAGATGGAGTGAATGGGACACAAACCATTGGTTTTCTTGCATACAGTCCAACCTCGTTAAGCCTTCGTGTTCTAATTCGAGTTCCTATCGCAGCATGAAGCTCTAAAACCAAATCCCTTGCAGTTTCTTCGCGTGAACAAGGATATAAAACGCTCTTCTGATGCACATGTTGCTCTTGGTCGCCGTTGACCAAGGCTGTCTGTCAACCGATTCATTGCTTAAAAAAGCAGCTCCAGATTCAAATCTTTTGCGACTTCCATTTGTATTTGACTTCTCTCGATTATACCAATTTTTCGCCACTTTTGACCTTCACTTAAATGATGCTTTGAGCCATAACTATAGAATACTGATCACTCTCAGAAACCATATTCCATTTAAACAGTACAACAGACCGGAATTCCAACATGCATCCATTGCGCACCACATTGTCAGTCACCGAATTTGCATATTTCTGGCGTTAACGTACGCGGAAGTGCAATTTTGTGTTCAATTGTATATAATTAATAGAGGCGTAGCTAAGGTTTTCAGCGCCCGGGGACACCTAAAGATTTTGCGCCCCTTTCTTCCAAGAATTCCAAGAATGGAAAACATTTCATTCTGAATCCCCTTATTCCAAGAATGGAAAACATTTCATTCTGAAATGTATATCATCAATTTGCCGCCCCCTGGATGCTGCACCCGGGGACGGATGTCCCCCTTGTCCCACCCTAGCTACGCCACTGTTAATTAACGTAAATAATTATAGCATCGGGCATTGGTTGCAACATTAACTTAATAAGCATATTTTTTCCTCATTATCCTTTAATTTTGATAACCAGTGTATATGGTGCAGCACGAGTTCTGTAACAAAATTGGTCTTAGGGCTTCAAAAGCAAGTCAGCAGCAAGACGCGTTAGAAGCGTACTTGTTCATACTTAACGTATTATTTAAGCTATTTTTACAGTTTAAATATTTTTGAACTCAGACAAGTGCATGTAAGAAATATATCTATATAAGAATAAAATGAATTTAAATATTTATAGAAATTTGCAACAATTAATATTTATTTACCTACCACAGAAATGTAATCTTATAAACATGTCTGTCCGGTCATGTACTTACAGAAAAATACTTGTGTGTATTCAGAAATATTCATGAGCATTCACTGATCCATCTATATAATGTAAAAGAGATGACAGACCTCCTGAGGAACAGGATAGCTTATTTGAATACGGGAAAGCATACTAGTCTTATCTGCTGAGGGGAAATGAGGACTTTCTAAAGAAAACTGGATCAAATTCATGTTTCAGATGTAAATACTGTGAAAACCTATCATGCAACCAGCGTTCGCATGGGTTCGAACTTGGGTGATACTACTAGTATTCAGTAGTCTTAATCATTCAGCCTGTGAAAGTCTCATAAAACCTCCAAAGTATAGGTGGGAAGAACTTAGCACCTTTGTCGCCTCATCCGAATTTCAGCCCTCTGTTTTAGTGAAATTCTTAGTAACATGTTTCGTCTGATATTATTTCTTTATGCCTCTTGTTTTCATAAAGAGACAAATTAATCCTTAACAATTTAGAATCAGCCATAATTTAAGTTTTAGAAGCTAGAAGTCATTTCTGGCCAATCATCCAAGATATAGGTTTTAATGTGGTTTTGCATGCGATTCTCATGGACTATCTTATAAGACCTACAAAAAGCTTCCGAAATCTGTATTTATCTATCTTAAACTGCTCAGGTAGTTGAACTGCATAAACATCACATGTGATTGTGTGACACAGCAAGTCGCTTTTCAAAAGGTAGAACGGATCAGTCTAGGCATTTTGTACCGTTTTACACGTATCCTAATTACCTCTTTGCCTGCTCCCTTTTTCTCATTGACCTATGTTCATCGCCTTTGCTTTCCTTTTCATAGTGGTGCAGTTTCCGAGATGAGATGTCTACTCCAAATCCTTTTGACATCCTCACCGTCCCTCTCTGTCTTCTGGCATCTCGCGAAGACGGTGGTACTACTCACGTATAAGAATTATTTGAAAAATAAATGAATTTTATTCATTGTAAATTCCAGAATTATTTAATTTACTATATTCTGTATGGTTGCTAAGGCAGACTCCACAGATACACTACCTATCAATTCTTGCAGAACTGGACAGGCTGACTGCCAGTACATTGTGCATTTCGATGTCCGACGAAAAATGCTTTCCTTCTGGAACATCTATGTGTTTGGCTCACTACTGTCTTCAACCTGTACAGACTGATATTATATATCTGCTATCGATTTTACCTGCCTTCTAATGGACTCACAGATAATATCAACTGAAAACGCTTAAGATAGCACTTATCTGCATCATTCGTTCTAAACGATGATTTTAATGACTCTTTGAGGAAGTAAGGATAAGAACTTAAATATATAAACAGAGCTACTAAGTATGTCACTGCGTATGCCTCCATAATGATAGATAGCAAACCCATATCTACAAACTTAAAAGGCTACTTCACAGCACTGATCTGGTTATATGTACGCCATAACATCTATCATTTTATACATTTAGAATCTAGAGTGATCCATTCCCAATATTTGCGTCTTTTAAAGGAATATGAATGTTGGACATATTTAGAGTTCCAAGGTTTCTTTAAGAGTGAGAGACTTAAACTTGTTTCCCTCTCTAGCTTTTCTTACGAATGAAAAAGTAAGGTGTGTAAAAATAGATGATACTGTGAAGGCCGTTACTGATCTGTTGTCCAGGCGTTCAGAAACCACAAATCTGTATTCCTACGTCATCAGACAGACTTCCTAGATACATATCTAAAATCATAACAGAACCCTATGAAGAGAACTTTAGTTAAGACATATAAGGGAAACCCTAGTCTCAGAATATTAGCAATTCCATGCTGAAGCATTCGTTGACTAAGTCTTTTATTAGTTTCCCTTCTTACTCTTTGTAATAGAGGTTATAGCAGGGCATTTAATGTTGGGCATTGAGAAATCCAAAAAACAAAACTTGGAAAAGTCAGAATTTCAATAATGTTCCGTTATATATTAAAAAATGCTTTTTACTATACTTGCCCATCAGCAGCCGAGCGGTAAACTCACTGAACACTGATAGTTCGGCCCGTGGTTCGAATCTCGGAGAATGGGCTGGCTGCATGGGTGTTTTCTTGATTTTCCCCATGTGTAACGTATATACGTGGCAGTTTCCTTTAAAGAGTCCTCCAAGAAGGCATCCCTCCCTTTAGTCAGATAGCCCTTGAGTGTTTAGCTGCAATCAAACAAAACGAACGAAATCGCCAGAATTTTGCACTAACGAATCACCTACGCAAACTTCTGGGGGAGGATGGCATACTGCAGCCTTGATCATTATTTAGAAGAAAATGATAATAGCTTTCCTAATCACAATGGTTTTCTAGAAAAGGAGATCAATACTGAAAATGTACTTCTGTTCAGAGCTATATTTTCTGCTTTTTTTAAGAGGAATCACTTGATGTCAATATTTTTGTGACAAAGAAAAAAAGTGTATGAATTAGAGTTCTCTAAAATCTCTTCATTGTTGTTTGCAGAGACCTTCCAATTTTTAAACAAAAATTTCTCGAAGAACTGGTTGTTTCCCATAAAAACTGGTACTTTGTTGTTTTAAGTCATTAACTCTTTCCAAAATTTTTGGAGTGTTATGTTATGTAGATTATTAAATTATCTGCAGTATCTGAAACCTTTTGGCTGACTGCCAATAACCATCAATATTTTTGATGGGCACTGCTGTTCTTTAGTTTAGTTTTAAAATCTGTTCAGTCCTTTTTTCACCGTCTTAACCAGTAAACTAGGTAGGCGTTCATCTCCACTGGCTGCCAATTCATAGGCCAGTAGTGATCTTCACGGGTACAAGTATTCTTGGATTTAATTTTAAAAAGTATCTAAATTTACTGCAATATCATATATCAGGGATCTTTAACTTATAGGTCTCTGGCGATGAACAACATTGGCAGGCATCCATGTTCTTCAATATAATTTTAATTAAAAATGCTATTTAAATTTAGTGCACTACTCTGTACTAGTGAATCTGTTTGTTAACAAGAGACAACCAAGCTTTAACTTTTTTTGGATCGAATGTTATAAATTATGTAGGGGCTACCTTTCTCATGAAAACAGCCTCACATTAACTGAAGATTTGGAACATCTATTCACAGACTACGTGGTTTGCTTCTAGCAGTCACTGCACCTAAGGTACAAAAAGTTCTCTTTGATTTCAAAATTTTTTAGAAATCTGATCGTCCAGTGCTTAGTAACTACCATTCTTGGTACAAAATGCATCCATTCTGCACTCCTGCCTTCGGATCTCACGTCGAAAAGGTAACACAACTATTATTATGCCTGAATAGAGGATCTAGAAATATCCCTCTGCACATATCTATACAAATGTTTCTAGGTTCCCTAATCACATCTGTTTGGCTGTTATGTATAATACAACACTACCTTAAATACCTTATATGGCATTTAACCTATGGTAACGTTTTTAAAAAGTACAAAATCTTTTTTATAGATATATTAAGTTTGTGATGAAGCCACGGTTAATTTTTATACTCCATAAACACAACAACGTGGTTTAACATAGTAAAATCTAAATTTTTTTTGTAGTTTTTTCAACAGTTCACAACAATTTTATTTATATGTAGTAGTATTTTAAAACTGTACTTGGACGTATTCTTGTCTTTACTTACCAGTTTAGAAAATCTGGAAAATGTTTGGTATATACTTGATACTGTATAATGCATTTAATTTGCACCAACAAAACCAATTCTTATTTTTGTTTCACTTATACCTTGCAAAGTTCATAGGATATGTTTCATGTTTTGCAGGTGTAATCTTTGGCATGAAAATACAGTTATATCTTGAACAGATCACTTCCACATACACAAATGATATACCATAACACAAAATATTCTGGTGAAATCCTATCTGAAATGATCTAAATTTTTGTGTCATGTTTCTCAGTATAAATCATACACACCAATACAGAACAGTATATCGTATCTTAAAATATTTTTTGGTTCCTTACGTATATCATTACAGTATTCATTTATGAAACCTCTCAATTTCTAAAGTGCAGGTTTTATTCCATATACTTTTGACACTTTGACGTTTTCAATCTGTAATAGTGCTCAACTAGACCCAATATTTAAAATTGCTTGTTGTAGGCTTTTTACACCCCTATTCTGCATATCACAATATTAGTTGCTGTTATAATCAGTCACATTTATTCATGCTGTGAGAGAAAAACAGCACAGTTCAACATTGATGAAATAATTAACACTTAATTCCAAGAACCATTCCTACTATATTATGATACAAATTTAAGAGATTTATGAATGTGTTAGAATTGTAAAGTTTTCCGTTTAATGAAAACATTAGGAAATGTGACTTCAAATGGTTGCTACAGAATATTACAAGTTTGAATTTAACTGCACACTTTTGCCCAATTCATGCACTATAGAACCTCATTATTTTGGTTTAGTAGATTAATAATTAGATATCAGATTAGCATTAAGTTTTATTTTCTCAGTCATAGAGCATCCAAGAATAGAAATGATAATTAATTTAACACTTCAAAATATACTCATGTGCATGAAAATAACTGTAACTGATGCAAAATGGGAGAAAACATGGTCTTTGTAAAAGCAGTGTTTGTTCTTTAGTTATGAATGTTTAAATCAAATCTGGATTTTATGTATATGCTATTATTATTAAATTTAAATGAAATACATGTATATGCTTAGAGCAAATATTCACTTATTTTTAATGTGTCAAACAATTTATGGATATTAAGAGTTCTGCATAAAATTCAACTCTTTGAAACCATCCATGCAAATGGGAAACAAAGAAATTTCAGCAAGTACTTCTGTAATGACAGGAAATAATAATAGGCATTATCTAACTATTAAGTAATGATAAGACTTATTCTAGAATTAGAATTATTTAATTTCCTGAATGCTTTAACATAAGTCTGGCTACACTCTTCTGTGTGAAAGACCACAAGCCCTTTGCCTGACACACAAACTTTTAAGCCTCCTTATTTTGCAATAAATAGTTAAAAATTAAAAAATGGGCTGTAACTTTAGCACTCATTTTTCATAATTATTATAAGACCAGTATATTCATCTTTTTGATTAGCAGCAAGTTCACTCCTATTTCTTTGTTTTTGAATGTTGAAAAATTAAAATATCTAATTATTGGTAGCTCTTTTGATATTGGAATGTGTGAAAGTTTAATTTGTATACAGCTTTACATACTGAAACTTAATATGCAAGTACTCTTATTAACCAGAAAAAAAAAAAAAAGTGTCCACATTTTTAAGTGACTATAGTGTTTTTTAATCTTAATCAATGAAAATCAATTGATATCATGGATGATGAAATAAAGAATGAAAATATATTTTATTTAAGAAGAAATTGGGATAATGTATTAGTCAATGTCTTGTAAGAAACACTACTTATATTATGCTTCATAGATATGACTAATTCCTAATACGTGGAGTAATTTTCAGTAAAAAATAATTCAACAATGGATATTTTTTTCCCAGACTTTATTCAGAATACATAATAATTATTTTACACAGTTTTTATTCATCTTTTATTTCTGAAAATAAAGACATATCAGATAAAATTCCTTGAATAGAGTATAAATATTATTATTCAACCATATTACTCAAAAATTTATGAGTTTCAGTTTCAGAAAATTCTCCTGGCAGAGCTTGCTCTTGACTTTTAAATACATACCAGATTCCTGCCAATCGTTTACTGAAAAATAAAGAAGACTAAATTCAATTGTGAAACAGCCAAGATCACTGAAAACAATGCACTATTCATTTTGCAAACATAAGTCTGAAATATTAAAAATGATCAGATTGAGATCAGATATGAGATTATTTATGAACAGAAAAATTTGCAGTACTTGCATACTATCCCATTGGCCATGAAAATTGGTGCAGAACCACTAATCATTCCTGAGGAAATCCTTCACAGTCAATGTGATGAAGTGTTAAGTACAAATTCTCTGATTCCTCTTTAAAAATAAGAGAAAATTTTGGCATGTAGGTCCTCGAGAATGCATTGTTAACATAAAATGAACTATTCTCTATTATCCACAATTGGGGGTATCACCCTGGCCAAAAGGGTTCATTGTTGTCTACTTTAACAATTTTCTCTTATACTACCAAGTTACATACAAAACATAAGCATTTTTATTTGTTTATTGGCCATATAACATCATTACAAAATAAAGCAAACTAAAAAAAAAAAGTGTTTTTATAGAAACTGTATGGCAACAGATGAATTGCAAAATATTTGTCCATTATACTTTATATTTTTCAAGCATCACCAAAGAAATGGAATGCTGTCCTGAAAAACATTTCTTAATTTAAATTTCTTTAAATATATCAATCACTTAAAATTATATGCTTGTATATCAATTTCCGGAATTCAGTTATATTAACTGGTGTATTTAAACTTTGATTTTTAATCCTCTGATAAGCATAGTAGCATACTAAAACACCACAGCTCATATTATCAGTTTGCAAAATATGTGAAGGACAAATTATTTTCCATTTAGTGCTAGTAGCAAATATTTTAGCTAAAACCTCACACCATGTATGAATTAGGGCCGGCCCTTGTGATAAGTCATATGACCAAGTGTTCTTGGTTGGGTGGGCTGAGGGCTGCGCCCCCGTTAATTCACCATGTATGAATTAAAATTTGATACTTTTGCCCACATGATTTATTTTGTGGATCATAAAATTCAAAAACCATATCTGGAATATTTACTATTATTAATATCCAATGACAATTTAAATTTGCAGGGATAAAAAATAATTTCGCTGATTTCAATCTTGTTAGTAATGGATCTTTAATACAAAAATTTGGTTTAGGAATTTGTAAATTAGACTTAACAAAGGCAAAATCTTCATAACTGTTTAATATTTTAAATAAAAAAGAATCAATTATAGTATTATAGAGCCATCCTTTTCGAAAACATGAAGATACAGATTTAAACAAGTGCTCTTCTTCATTACTTATAAAAGGATCTATAGATTTTAACATATATGGTGTAATTTCAATATCATGTATTTTTAAACATGATTTGGTCAAATCTTTATTCATTCTAACATTTACTGAAAAGTTTTGCTCTGCTGATGATAAATTTATCTTTTCCTGTGTACAAGGTGGAACATTCTCAGTTAAAATATTATAAATAAATCTTCTAAATTGAAGGGTATCTAAAGAAAGATTTAAGGCTAATTTATTTACATGTTGAAATGCATAATAACAGATGAAGACCCCACAACTGCTTTCATCATTTTGTAAAGCATGCGGTGGACACTGAATATCCCATGAACCGTTAATTTGTAACTCACTGTTAATTACATTAGACCATTTATTAGTTAAGTTTATGTATTTTGGATTGCATGAATTTATTAACGAGTCATATAAATAAAAGGTATTTTTCTTTAAATCTGCTATGATCAGAACCCAATGAGAATCAATGCAAGCAGGAATCAATAAATATTTGAAAGATTTCAAAGAAACAGGAAAAACATTTCCAAGTGATAATGCATCAGATAAGATAAGCTGGGTAATCGAGGAATCAGCAAAAGTATATTGATCATCACTTTCTAAAATTTTGTATAAAAATGCATTTATGATTACATCAAATAACCACCCCCTAACAAAATCTGTACAAACCGATTTTATAAAAAATTCTTCACTTTTACTGATATAAGAATCTAAAGACTTTAAAGCAATACGATTGATACTATAGCAGCCAATTTGTAAAATTCTTTCAGAAATATCTTCGCTAGACTTTAATGGAAGGGAAAATGATTTATTTTGATCAACACTGGTTAAATCACATAGATATTTATCACTGTCATTTAAATCAAATGCTACGGCTTTAAATTTAATTTTCTTTTCCACACATTCATTTATTTCTGGGTCATCTACATTATCATTAAAATCTTGATTCTTATTCTGCTGACATTTCAGTAATTTTCTCTTTTTAGAAGTTTTAAACAATTGTGGATTAAGTTTTTGATTTGGTGCAACTGAACACGATGCACTTAAAACTGCTCTTGAATTTTCATTCGAGTTTAAAATTCCTCTACATTCTGAAACTAATGAATTTAATGTTGTATGAACACACTTTAACATGACATTTTGGACTTTTGGTTGTCTTATTAATTGCAGTAATTCTTCTACAAGCTTTTCACATGCATTTACTCTCTGTTCAATACTTTGTGGATTGTAATGATTAACAGAATACACATTTATTGATTTCATACTTTCATTGCATTTCTGATTCGATTCAAGATTAATCCCCGAGGGATTAAACACACAATCATTTTGTCTATTAAGGAATGAATGCACTTTATGTATATGTTTGCACAGCAATTTATCTAAGCAATTGCAGTGATACAAGTGACTACATAATTTGATACATGATACTTTAGGGCATCTATAAAAGCAAAAATCCTGACACGGACAAATTTCAAAAAGACGCTGCACAGTATATATTTTATTTTTTGTCTGAGAACAAACAGTCCAAGAAGTATCAGAGCATTTATTTACATCACTGTCCCTAATTTTTAGTCCTCTCTGATGCCTACTTAAACAAGAAATGGAATTTCTGGGAGCTACATTAGTGTATAATTTATAGGTATGATTTAAATATTTATCTTTCTCAATTGTCAGAAGTGTAGAAATTAAAATATCTAATCGTCTATTATGTCTCCGCTTAAAATAAACAGTTTTCAACTGATTGTGAAAAGATTCACAGTACATGTTAGTATCAGTAAATGCATGTGGAAAGTTCCGATAACACAAAGCCCATTCCTCTAATCTATTTTTATAATTTTCAGAAAAATATTCAATAAAATCTCTACTTTTCCTAGAATAGTCATTCAAAAACTTACTTATTTGATCATGAAAAGTGATCTGGTTTCTTTCATGTAATATTTTTGTTAATTCTCCTAGCATTTTTTGTCGCACTTCCTTTATCTACCACTTTAGAATTTAGTTGCCGGAACCAACTTTGGCGTACGTGCCACGAACATAAAAGATGCTTAACATCTTGACCAAAAACCTTTGAAAATACAGGATATGTAACTTTGTCATCATCTGTCATTACACAGTTTACATATAAATTTGGTACACGACACTTTAAACTATTAAATAAACAATAAAGAGTGTCAGCATCTAGAAAATTAATAATAAAATGAGCAACTGGATAGCCACAACCAAATTCATCAGGTACTATAAGATTAAGAAGGTAAAAATCATACTGGTTAGTCTTATGTGTAGAATCGATACATAAAATCTCTGTACAACCTTTTATCATCATTTCTTTCTGTTCACGCGTCTGAAGACCAAGAGCAAACGATACTTTATGATTTGGAAGATTATCTAGATCAGTTGGACCGTACAAAGTTGAATTATTCTGAGGCTTATATAATAACACAGGACTGCATGCTTCACATTTTAAAGTTTCAATGATTGAATTAACAGAAACTGTATCACTACTTGGACGCAATGAATTGTTTAAATATCTAGAAATAGTTTTACGGGAGACAAAGCTTTCCTTTACAGGGAAATTATTTCTATTCTCGCGATTTCCTGATCCATCTTGTAAGATATCCCTTATTTTTTGTGGAGGCACAGATAAACGTAAATTTGCTTTTATCAAACACCGCGTACTTTGTTTCAATGGCTGATATTTACAATTTTCAAACTTTTGCTCATGATTATGTTTAGGAAAGTAAAAAACAGAGATTTTATTCATTTCTTCACAAGACCATATTCTGACCGGACAACATACACTTTTTGAAATTGTACCTTTTTCATTTTTCCAACTAGTTTTTTTTTTCAAAATCAGAATAACCTTGCGTGGTAAACTGACAACAATAATAATGATAAGTTTTAGAATTTTTCGTTACTTTAGAAAACTTTCTGAATGAAGTAAATGTCGAGGTTCCTTCCAGTTCTAGCCAATCTTGAAAATAACTCATTGTTTCAAATGAATATTCTTTTAAGTTATTTAAATTATGTTCATCTGCTAAATGCTTATTAAAATTTAAAACATATGTAAAAGACTTATGGCAATCAGGTATGAAGCATACATACAATTTATTAACTTCTGTGCAAAATTTCTTATGTTTAAAAAAATGATAATTTGCAAGGATAACATTTATTACAATTTAGACATTTCCGAGGGTAAACAGATGAAAAATTTTGTTTTAAATCAGGTACTTGTTTATTTGAACATTTTTTTTTTTGTGGTTATAAAATGAATTCTTCGATTTATAAGTTTTCAAGCATATTTCACATTTACGAAGATAAGCCATTTCTATTTTATCACTAATACATTCTTTGGTTTCTAATTTTTTAGCACTCAATACATTATCAATGTTTATAAGAATATTACTCCGAGGAGAAGTTATTGAAAGTTTAAAATTTTCAGTTTCAAGTTTTTCTTTGCAATTTTTTTTTTATGATTATTAAAAGAACTTTTAGTTTTATAGTTTTTTTTTACAAATATCACATTTTCTAGGATAAAGCGATGGTGCATTAGAGTCAATTTCGGACCCCCCTCCAGTCAGAATAGAACACATAGACTTATTTTTCCTCACCTGACAATTAATTTCACTGCTTTCTACATGATCTTTTAGTAAACAAAATTTATTAAAGTGAAAGAAACTTAGGCCTGAACTACAAGAAGTGCTTCTTCTGGTCATAGAAATGTTCTTTTGCTGCAAAACATAACTAGAGGCAAAGTCAGAGTAAAAATCATCTTTTGTTGTACACAATTTAGGTTGTGAAATATCAAAATTTGTTGAATCATTTTTTAAACTCCCTTTGCCACTAACAGAAGCACAATACAATGGATAACAATCACTGAAAGAAACAGCACTTGCCTGCTGTACACTACAACCAGCAGCAGTGACTGCATTCTTTAGTGATGATCCCATGTAGGCCATTACACTTCTTAGGCGCAAAACAGCTGAAGCAGCATTCTTCAGATGCAAACTGCCACTAACAGTCAAATCCCTCCTTGGACACAAACCATCACCAAAAGCACGAATTGGTTTCTTCTGAAAACTAGCAATTGGGACAGTAGTGTTCGTAGAAGAATTAACAGTGGAACTAGCACTGCTCCTCAGAAAACGGCCAGAACCATGGACTGCAACACGCCTGGAGGAGTCAACATCAGCAAGGATATCATTTCTATGACAGGGGCTGGGAGTGACGTTATTCCTTGAATGCAAACCAGAAGCAGCATTCTTCGGATGACAGCCAGTACCACGGACACCAACAAGTCTAGAATGACAGCCAACACCGGGAATGACAACGTTCTCAGGACTTAGGCCAGGGGTAGCAACGTTCCTTGGACGCAAATCAGAACCAGAACGAGGGACGGCAGCATTCCTTGGACGTGAACTAAAACCATTGACATACTTAAAATGAGAGCCAACACTACATATGGCAACATTTCTAGGATGACATCTAGGTTTAGTCCCATTCCTTACATGCAAACCAGAACCAGTTCTATGGACAGAAGCGTTCCTTGGGCGAGATCCACCACCATGGCCAGCAATGCAAAGAGACCGAGAGCTAGCATCTGGGTTGGCAACGTTTTTCGGATGTGAGCCAGGGGTGGTATCATTTTGCAGATGCAAACTAAAACCATCTGTGTGGTTAACAGCATTCTTTGAATGAGAGTCACCACCATGGACAACACATTTAAAACGAGATCCAGCACCAGAAATAGCAACCCTCTTCAGCCGAGAGCCAGAAGCAACTTTAGCAGCATTTCTCAAATCAGAATTAGCCTTCCTAGTAGCATCTACAGCACAACCATGCTTTAAAACAGTTGAATAGAGAGGATAAGAAGGGCTTGCAGAAACAAAAGAATCACTCAGAGGTGGAAAATCCAATGTAGTAAATGAAACACAAGGCAATACAAAAGGACTTACCTTTGTAGAAACTGGCTTTGAAGTCAAAACAATCTTGATATTATCCAGGAAAACTGCCGCAAGTTTCTTGTTCCCCAGACGGTTTAGATGTAATCCATCCCTAGCCAATAACTTAGCTCCAAAATGATGAGACGACCTGCAAATAAAAAACGCTTCTCGATTTTGGCAGTACTTTTCAAGTTGGGAATTAATTTCTACAATCTTTCTATTAATTACCTGTAAACGGTTCAAAGCTGCTACTCGCTGATTTAAAGTTGTGAAAAAATCTTCACCACGTGGTAGGATATCTGAAATGATAACATTGATATTCAGGTTCAAACGTTTAATATCCTTAAAGAGGCAATCGTACTTTTTAAGAATATCTTCAACACTGTCATTCGAATTGTTGGTACCAACATGTACCAAAATTAAATGGTATCGATTGTCCAAAAAGGATATCTTACGTCTTAACCTTTCTATCGTTGCACCAGGAGAAGAATGTAAATCTACTTCATAATTCAGAAGATTCGCCGGTAAATATTCATCCAAATATTTAACCATTGAATCTCCAATTATAAGTAATTTCATCTTTTTTGGTTGCATATCGGCAAAACAAACAACTACAAATCGAAACACAGATCAATAATTATATATGCTGTAAATAAAATGCAACTATAAATTAAATGAAAATCAAACACTAATCATAAATATAACAAAATACAAATAATTATTAATAGAAAAAAAGAAGATAAATAGCTGAAGGAAAGCGAGAAAAATGGCGCAAAAAATACACACCTCACACTCGCTAATTAACACGTGAACTAAATTAGCGCCAATTCTTGACCTCGCGGAAAAATTTACGGGAAAAAAATAACGCCAAATGCTCGCCAAGCTTTGTTGCCAACGGAGATATCAAAGGTACATATCCGGTGATGACGTAGAACACACTTCCGGGTTCCGATCTGCGGAATTCTGTAAAACTCCACCATGGCTATGTCATCACTCCCCGCTGCCTGTTTCAGGGTAAAAAGCTCTATAAACTAGCCCTTCTCTTTGTGAATAGCCTGTTAGCTATTCCAAGGAGGTTCTATTCTAACCTCCTTGAGCTATTCGCACCACGCACCGTCGGTGCGATTATCCACTGCGGTTTCGCTAGCCGTCCGACGCTAGACAGGTAGTCACACCTTTAGGTCTGTCTGTCATTGTTACTGCGCTTATGGTTTCTACAAGCGAAGAATCCAAGTAATTTGTTTCTGGTCATAGTAATTGAGAACGTAGAGGCTGTAAAAATTGTGTGTTAACAGTATTGAAAATAAAACGGATATTATGATATATAATTCCATTTCTTGGTAGTGAAGATGGGTTCTATAGTTTTGAGCACACTTTCAATATTTTTAGGATTATTTTTTATCCTTGTAGGCTCCATGAAGATTTCTCCAAAAATTAATAAAGAAATGCATAGAGAAATTGTAAGTGAATGTTTTTATTTGTATGCTTTTTATTTTATTTGCATTTACAAGGAGTATATTTTGAAAAAAGTTCCAATAGTGCAAAAGTTTCCGCACAAAAGTCTCGATTGACAATTATAATTCTGACAGTCAAGCAGTGTAATGTTCAAAAGGTCAATTTCTTTACGCAAAGCAGAATTATTACATATGTATATGTAGGATTTGAAAGTGACAACCATGGAACAATGCCTTCTTTTTATTACATATGCAGACTTGCTAGAGAAAGTTGTTTTTTAACTGATTTAAAATTGTTCTCAACTGCATTGCAAGTAACATATTTTGTTTGTTGAATGTTCTTAATCATTAAGGTAAAAATAAGGGAAAGATCTTAGTCTTTTATTTTCCAGATTTTAAGGTTTAATTAAGTGAGAATATTTTATTAAATGATAAAAAAATATATTTATGAGGTTATTAAAATATATAGAAATTGAAAATTTTGGAGTGATACAGAGGATTTTATCAACCTAATTTTCATTTTATTGATATTATGTTGTACTTAATTGGTATGGTGAAACATCTGTACTAGTAAGGCTTTGCGAATCCATAAATATTTGCATAACTAGTAAGGCTTTGCGAATCCATAAATAAAATTTTAAAACAGTGTGTTACAATATTTTCCACACTTTTAATATATATAATAATTTTATTTTTAAATATGATTAACCTTTTGAAGACGGGATGGCCATTATAGTGGCCATAGAGTCCTCTCTTTGAAAAGACGGGGTTGTCCACTTTAGTGGCCATGTCTTTTTCCCCCATTTTCCAGGCTGAAAAGTGGGGTGAAATGTCAAATTTGACGTCCCTAGGGTTTTAACCACTTCTAAATCACATTTGATGTGGTGGACCTATAGAGGGAAACTGAAGTATTTACAACTTTGCCAATAGTAATTAGTGTATAGTTGGAGTGAAGTGGTAAATGGTAGGTAAAAGTCCTCTTTAGATAATAGAATATTTTTGCTTCTGAGAAAGAGAGACCTATGCTTCTTATTTTTCAGATAACAAGAACTTTTTTGTAGAACTAATACTAATGTGAAATGTGCCTGCTTAAAAATATTGTTAGTAATGTAAATATAATTTTTTAATTCATATGTTTCAGAGAAGAAACTTTGTGCAATATGCGAAAGTGTTTCCCTTGGCAAAAACCATGGGAATCAAAATGCCATCTAAATATTTCCGAGTAGTGGTTGGCTGGCTTGAAGTTCTTTGTGGAGCTATTCTTATATTTGTCCCAGGTATGTTTTAATTTTTTAATAGTAACAGTTGTATAGTTTATAACTATATTTTAGGATGGCAAAAATTTATGTGTTAATTATATTCCAACTCAGTTAGGTGTATCTATAATCAGAGCTTAATTTCTAAAATTAGAAGTGCTAGAACCCTACGGAGAGTCATCAGAAAAAAAGGAAAAAAATAAAAATAAATATTACAGTAATAAAATAAAAAGTAGTCAAAATATTACATAATTAAAATAATAAAATAATCAGCAATTAAAATACTGGGTAAAAATATATTTCATGCTGCCCCTTGGTGATTTTTGTTAATTGGCCAGCAAGGCACAATTTCAAGATGGATGCTATACAAAACCAAAATAACAAGTCAGAGAATTGCATAAGCTCGATGTTTATGCACACATAGAGGTAAAAATATATTTATGTGGCCCCCTTGTCTATAATTGCTGATATTTAGCGGTACATGGACACCAAGTTTGTGTAATTCTTTGACTTGTTATTTTGGCTTTATGTAGTGGTGATTTTTGGTGAAAAATTGCCGCTACACAAATCGAAAGTAAGGTACTTTTCCATTTTGCCGGCACAAGCGATAAAGTCACCAAAAATGGTACAGCCTATGCCAAACGGAATATCCTCGCTGGTAACCTTCTGCGCCTCATTTCCAAAACAAACCGCAGCCATTTCTTATCAGATTGATTGTTTCTTTCAATACTGGCATACAATTTCATAGAATTTTTACCAGATAGTTCAATTTTATACCCTAAGGCCATTAGCGGTAATTAAGTCAATTAGGATGCAATCTCACCGCTCGCTTGAAAGCGAAAATATAAAAAAGGCAAAATCAAGGGTTAAATTCATCAATTTTAATGAGAATGCACTAGTGAAGTAAAGCACTGTGGTTTTGCATAATTTCTGAGTAAGCTATTCGTATGAACTGAAATAAAGTAAATTCTTAATGTCTTTTCACAAATTTATTGTCTTTTTACAAAATTTTAAATGATATTAAAATTGTGATGCCTTCAAAATAAAAAAGTTATTAGAACTAACATTTTTTATATGTATACTGTGTGTTATACTGGTGTCGCCACATAAATTCACAGAAATAAGAGTAAAAAATATCCTCCATAGTGACGGTATCCTGACGGTCTACCATACGCATTTCTATAAGTGTTTATAATGTATTATAAAGTGTTGTATAATGTATTATAAGTGTCCTGTTTATAATGGCTACTAAGTAAACCTTCATTTACACACCTGTCAATTAACGCCTTTCCCCCCTTTGATTCCAAATCGTACAGAAACTTCAAATTATTCAAACTATTTTGGCCTGCATAGTGGCGATTTTTAGCACAAAAATTCCTGCTACGCATTTGTGCAATTCTTTGACTTGTTATGTTAAAAAAATAACAAGGTCAAAGAATTGTACAAACTCGGTATCCATGTACATAAATCGACCTATTTTCACTTAAAAAAAATCCCCGAATTGCACAACCTATGCTTTACGCACTCCCTTGAGTTTGTCCATGTACACATCGATGTATTTTCACCTAAAACGTCAAAGGAGCACCCAATTCTACAGTAGAGGCAAACAAAAAATACATAATCTCAATAAACTACATTTTGTATCAAACAATAAAATAACACAAAAAGGGAAAAACCTGTTATGTGTTTTAGCACTACACAAAGCAAAAATCCCCTTACCTTATTTAGAAATTCATTCGTCTTCAGTCTGTGGCACACAAAATTCCTTAACAGCATCCAAAAACTTCCTAAAATTATCTGAACTACAATCCGTACATTGACATCGCCACAGAAATTCACAAAAATAATAGTAAAAAATATACTACGTAGTTCCGTACCATGGCTACTAAGTAAACTTTTATTTACACAATTATTTCACTCAAATAATGCACTTTTCCCCTTTCGTTACAGAAACTTCAAATTAATCCTACTACATTCAGCCATTGTAACGTCTAAACAATGAAACAAACAATGTACTCCCTAAGCAACACACACCACAGAAGCCCTTGCAAAACATCCCATGATTCAAAATTTCTCAGAATAATGCAAATGATTACATCATAATAGGGTTTCCATAACATTCAACTACTCAAGTTACCATAAATGATACAAAAATTTGGCGATAAACGAAGCAACAACTTGGCGATAAACGAAACAACAACTTGGCGAAAATGAAACAACAACTTCGCGATAATGCAAGGGGTACCTTAAAGTCAACTCTAACCATATATAAATACTGTATTAAAACTACATAACTAAAATGTATTGCTCAGCTGCCAGGTTTAGACCAATATTTTAGAATGTTGAGATTTTCACGATCAGTGTACAGAAGTTCTGTATCTGCCTAAAAGTGTGTCAATGCCAAACACACTAACTTACACCATATGTTTTTTCTGTGATAATTATTATGATGATAGGAGGTATCTGATTCTTCTGTTATGTCAAATAACATTTGATAATGCTTTGCAGCGAATATCTGGACTGGGAGAAGTATGAATTTCTATAGGTCTTCAGTCTTATTTAATTTGATTATATGTCTAAATAAAACACTTTTTCGTATGAGATGTAATCAGATATATATATATATATATATATATATATATATACTGTGCAAAGAAAAGGACGGGGGAGGACAGTTCTATATCTCCCGTTCTACTGGGCCAATTGATGAAATTCAAATTGCATTTTTCATGTCTCAAAAGTGCGACTTGGGATGTATATTAGATTTATATATAGCATCATTCTAACAAAGGTATTTCGACACAAAATCTGACTTTTTCTGAAACGACGTCAATTTTTCCCCATATTTCGATTCTACGACTCAAATTATGCCTAAATATTAAATTTTATAAAATTTGGTGTGACATTTACGGAGAAATTAAAAAAATTATCTTGGCATATTTTTTTCAGTTTTTGCCAAGAATAATTTACTTAACAAACTTTTCCCATTTCCTTTTCAACTCCTTTTCCTTTTTTTTCTTTCATTGCAGACGAGTGGGGAAAAAGTCATCCTTCATACTTTCAAATAATTTTAACAAAGTGCGTAAACCACATTTGGCATTATTATTGCTAAAAAAAAAAAAGATGCCAAATTTCAAAACACTCCAATATATAAATTCATGTACATCTTAGACAATTTTGAATAAAAAAACTCCAATTTTTTGCAGGTGTGCCTAAAAATCCTTTTCCATTGATGAATTAGATTTTAAGAAATATTTTTGGATAATATTAAAAAGGCTAAGGCAAAGCGAATGAAAATAAAGAACCAAGAGCCTTTTGATATAAAAATAAAAAAATACAAACAGAATTTCTACACAGCCTTTGAAGAAATAGAGAAATAGGACTGCTCTTGCAAGACACCTTTTTTAGATTCAGGATAGATTTATAAAAATCTATCCTGAATAGTTAAAAAAAATGCAGCCCTAACAATAATAGCTCTTCCTCATACTCAAGTTAGTGTGGAAAGACTCTTCTCAGCTGTAAAGTTTATCAAATCGTAGCTATGGTCCTCCAACACAGAAGATCTTGCCGAAGCTATACTGTTTCTTAGAAATAACTAATGCCAGTTTTTCTATTTCATAATAAATGCTAAGGTATCGGACTACGTTCTGATTATCAATTTTGAAGAAATTTTTATTACTTTAATTTAAAGCTTATATTTTTAGCTTCCAAAACCCATTTTTGTTTTGTCTCTCTGGTGATTAGAAGTAGCATTATGGCTGTTTTTGTTCTACACCATGAACCGGAAGTTGATATTTAAGGGGCATAGACATAAGGGGGGGGGAACAACATAGCGCGCAATGAACTAGAAGTTGGTCTTTTAGCACTATCCTTATCTTCAGGGCAGATGTTTTTATTTTATTCGGCTTATAATTCCTTACTAAATGTAGTATTTCATCTCCATGTACTCCGTCTTTGATATGATTTAAATCAAATTCCTCGTCATTATAAATATCACGAATACACATCAAATAGTTTCCTGGTTACAATTTTCTAATTTCAAGTATGCGTAATGTATGCTTTACGCATGCACGCATTGAAAGAAATGTTTAATAAAATAAACAAATAAATATTAAGCTTTTTTTTTTTTTTTTTTTTTTTTAATTTTGATACTTTTTAGATCATAATTATTGCTCTTTATTTCATAAATTATGGTTTCATATTTTTAATTTTATAATTTTTGCATGCCATCTTACCAGATTTAAACTGATGATCTATAATCCAGAATCGCCGAAGTCCCAACAAGTCCGGATTAAAGACTTTTGACTGTACTGTGAAAGCTTCTGCCAGTGAATAGAAACTAGGAGACAATAAAACATTTTCTGAAAATTATAATGAAGCTAATAATGCTGCTGGTAATAGAATATTTGATGTTGAAATTCTAAAATCTGTATTTTCTGCATTATCCTGTCCAGTGTGTTTCAAAACTCAAAACAATAATGAGAGTTTTAATAACGTATCATACCAAAACAAATGCTTGTTGAGTTTGTTGTTTGAAAAAATGAGTTGACAACATTTTGTCTTGGTTCCTATATAGGAGTAATACATTTTAATAATGGATTTTTGGGTATGTTAAAAATATTGGCAGAACTTAATATGAAACATGGACAATATACTGTCAAGGGAAATAACTAAATTGATAAAATTCGGATTGTCGATTCAAAACGGCATTCTTTACATTCCGCAAAAATCGCAAGAAAAAAATTAAGAGCTTCTTTAAAGAAAAAATCTTCTAAAATAGAGTTAACAGAAGGAATAATATACAAAACAGGGCAGTTTTAGCAACATAATATATCAGTTTCTAATATATTTTCTAAAGATAAATCTTTAAATTTGTTTTTTGAAAAACTTGTTTTTGTCAATATTTCTAATACGAAAACACCGTAACATAAAATATTACTATAGCAATTTTATGATACTTCCCACAAATATTCTATAGAATATTGGGAATTAAATGGACTAAAAGTTTAGGTTTATATACATATTTAAGATTTTTGCAGACAATTTTGTAAATGAAGAGAGAAACATTTCTCGAAAAATAACTAGTGTATGTACTCAAACAGGTACATTTAATAGACATTTTGCTTTATGACTTAGATTTTAGTCCATTTTATTTCTTATACTTTAATAAATATAAGGGAAAAATAAATAAAATTAAAATATTGATAAATAATTTTGAGAGAACTAATCTTGTGATACTGAAATTTGAATACATATTTGATCCAAAATGTGAGACAAAAGTAAAAATTACATTTTAATAATATGTTTATAAACTGTTTCTATCATTTTAGGTAGCATTCTGCTAATTAACACCAAAAATGAATTTATTTGTACACTTTTTCAAAGTTAGGGTATCGAACGTAGTCAGATACCTTTTTATAAATAATTTGCTATGCCATCATTTTTTCTTCTGTAGTATCTATTATTTATTTTATATTAAAAAAATAAGCTGTAACCCAGTGGCGTAGCGAGGGGGGGCAAGGGGGTGTATGATGCCCCGGGCGTCGCTCGCAGAGGGGTGCCAAATGGTCTCCAAACAAGATTTTCATCATACCACTGTGTTTCTTTCGGGGGGGGGGGGCGCCAAAAAGGTATTTTGCCCCGGGTGCCAGTTATGCTCGCTACGCCACTGCTGTAACCCATGCGTATATGTTTACATATATGAGGGAGTTGGAGGCATTAAAATTCCAGGAGTCTGAGTCGGTCATTTTCCCTACTTACTTCACAGCCCAGCATTGAGGAGCTAAAATTTTGAGAGCCAATTTTTAAAAAACTGCTCGTGCGATTTTTACAAAACTTGGCAGTTTGGCATAATTTCAGTCGTAGAATTGAAATATGGATTAAAATTGGCATGTCATTTCAGAAAAAGTCCCATTTTATGTCAAAATACCTATATTAGAACAATGCTATATATAAATCTAATATATATCCTAAGTCGTGCTTTTGAGGCATGAAAAGCGCAACTTGAGTTTCGTCAATCGACCCAGTAGAACGGGAAATACAGAACTGTCCCTTTTTTGTGGTGTACATATTCCAACAACTGATATGGATAACATCATCATGAAGCCTCTACATTCAGTAAAATCGGAAACAGCATTTATAGTGGCTGCTACAAGAATGGATATCCTGCTTTATCTTAAAGTTAATTGGAAATTCCAGCTTTATACAAGGGTCTAATTAACAAGCCTTTGTATGATTAAATCTTCAGAATGAGCATCTGTTCTTGAAAACTGCTTCCACAGTTTGTGAACTTTAGTAATACATTATTCACACTATCATATCTTAGCTTGATGACTGTTGTGCCTCAAGCTACCTATGCTATTACATCGCACATTGTATGCAAGTGATATAGTGAAGTCTAAAAAATAGCTGAATTTTTAACTTATATTTAAAACATGAGTGACAATCCTTTTCAAAATAACTGTTTTATGCGACTTTTGTATTACAAAAAATGATACAACTTAGACAAAAGCTATGCAAACAATATTCACAAGCAATGCAAACTTTCTTTATGAGACTTATAAGCAAATTTGGTGAAGACCGCTTTATTTTTTAGGCAAATGATCATATACTGTGATTTCCCCCTTTCTTGATAAATAATCAGTGTGTTTTAAAAATTGTTGATATTTTTTTTCTTTAAAACTGTAAAAGTATTTAATATTTGTTACAAAATTTTAGTTAAAAAAAATTTTTTTTTTAGGTGTTGTAAAGCAACTGGCAAATATAATCTTACTAATCCTGATGTTGGGTGCGTTTTACACACACACAATTTTAGAAGACAAATTTGAAAGAACGGCTCCATCTATTGTGTTTGCTCTTATGCTAGGATGTCGGCTTGTCGTCTACATGCAAGTTAAACGTAAGGAAAAGAAATTGGCAAATGAAAAAACTCGGGACGCCACACATAGAGAGTTGTTTAGGACTGATATGGTTGCAAATAAAGATACTAAACAAGATTAGAATAATTCACTTTATCAGCCTTTAGTGAAATGGTATGCACAATATAAAAATAACTTATATTCTTTATATTATTTTCATATAAGTTCTATTAACACCTTTTTTTACTTATACACGTTTATGTTTTAGGTATATTTATTTTTTTTATTCTGTATATTACATACTAGTCATTTTCATGTTAACTGTTTTAGGAATTTTATTTAAATATATTCTTGTTAAATTAATTTTAATTATTTAAATATCTGTTTTGAAGTTGATTTCATAACTGTGAAATTTGTGCAAAGGGAGCCATTAAATGAATTTTTTTTTAATTTTAAAAAATTGCATGAATCATAATTAAAGCACTTTTCCCCCCTTTATACATTTTTTTATATCTAAAAAAGCTTTTAAAACTCACTGGCATTCCTTGTGAAATGAGTTTACACATGCATTATGAAATTTAAGAGTGCATTTTTGGTTTCATAATCTGTATGAGCTTGTATTTGCATGATATATATATATAAATACACACATATATTTGTATACTTCTAGTATAATTTTTTTGCTTCTGGCATAATATCAATAGTAAATATTTAAGCAACATTTTCAGTAAACGAAATTATTAGTTTAAATTTTTCCGTACATGTTAAATAATTTTTCACAGGAAAATTGATCATCCAAGTGAGATTATTTTTGTTATGGAACAATCTTGTATTACTCTTTGCATTATGTCATAAGTTCAAGGGATCAGTGGCAAACAGGCACATGCTACAAAAGTGCAATTTTAGATAAAAAAGGAACATATTAAAATTTTTTCTTGCAGAAATGTGATGCACAACAGGAATTATTCAAACTTGTACTTTTAACAGATATGACTATGCATGTATGAAGCTATGACACCTCCTTTAAAGATAAAACACAAAATTATTTATAAAATATTTCAGAAATGCAGTATAAATTTATGTATTAAAAGTAGTTGCATATACATGTTGCTTGGCAGGGATTCCATCATTATTTAAGCTAATCACGATATAAATGAAGCATTTCAGTTTTAAGTAAATAATGGTTATATATGAGATATGTTAGGATTTTGCATTCTGCTCTAGTATCATAATGTATTTCTTGGAAGCATTTTATTCAACATATTTACAAATTCTACTTTTTAGATATCCAAATATCATCAGTTAGGGATTTTCAATGAATGAAGGAATTATTGTGGGAACAGTTCTAAAATGTTACAGAATTAGTCTGCCTTATTATATCTCCCTCCGAAAAGTTTGATGGTATACTCCCTCATTTAGTTTAAAGGGCCGCCCGTGTTTAATGTGTAGGCTTACTGATGGAAGTTGGAGGATGGTATAGAAAAATTAAAATGAAGATTTTACACACACATACATTTAAGTTAAATTTATTCATTCAAAATGACCCTATGTAAAATTGGTCGATGATATTAGAAATAAGATACATAATTTGTCTGCAATTATATTCATAGTAAATATTAAAGCTGTTAATGAATTGCTATGTGTGCTTGGACAGTTACTTGGCATCATATTGAGATTAAAATGTTTCATAAAACCAAATGCCTTTTAATTTAGTTTGAAATCTCCAGTCTTAATAAGAGGAACATCTGTAGGCCACTTAATGAAATAGAATACACAAACACACTCACTGTCTAACAAACAACCTTGCCACTCCCATGGGGTTGCATCAACAAAATAGGGCTATTTTTGATGCATTACTATGCATATACCCTTTTCCCAGTTAAATTTTGTGTGTTTGTTAATGTGTTCTTTCATCTATTTAATTATGTATTTAAATTGATAGTAACATTTGTAGTTTCAAAGATATAAGCATTCACACACATTTCAAATAGCGTCTCAATTTTTACTTTCCCATCAGATCATTATGGAGGATCGTAATCCCACTTTAAAAAGTAGACACATAAAATGTGCCTCTTTTCTTTTAGGCCCTTTAATTTATGAACCTTTTGTTTCATGCTGTTTTGGAGTAAATCATTTTCTTGTATAGTTAAGCTGCATTCTTTACAATTTTAAATGTTTTCTTGCATATCAAAGCTTAAATATATTAGTGTGTGTTATGTAAATAGTTTATTAGATAGAATTTTCAAAGTATTACAATATAGTGTTAGCATAATTATAAAACTTAGATTCAATGTTGCATTTCTCTTACTGTTTACATCGACAGAACTAAACATTTTAACATAGTTAATATAGTGGTTCTTTAAAATTAGCATTTTAGAAAATAAATATTGCCATAAATGTGAATTTGTATGAATATTTGTGAATTTGCTCTTTCTGGTGATGAAAAGTGAGAATATTCCTTCATGTTTTTTACTGAAGAAGGTCTGCATTGGATAAGCAGTGCTATTTAATTTTTTAATGTGCCAATACTGAAAGATTCTGAAAAAAATTAATGCAAGGCATTGTAAAATAGTTATGTCTTATTAGCAATTGATTAATTTGTAACCTTAGCATATTCAAAAATTAAAATAATTGAATGGAGCATATTTTTTGTGAAAATCTATTGAATTTCATTTCCTAATCCCTGTATGTAATTTAATAAAAAATGTATATGTAATGTTTTCATTAGTATTTCTTTCAAATCTTTTTTTTTTTTTTTTAAAGAATGAACTTTAGAACAGAACTTTTAATAAATTTTTATTTTAAGAAAATGCACACTTATTTAAGGATATCAAAAATAAATGCATAAATTTAGTTCAATAGCATTCATAATGAATGGATACTCAGATAAATTTCAAGATTCACTGATTGAATTTACTGAAGTACTTCAGCTTATCTTCTGGATTAGGAATAATCTAAAACAAAAAAATAACATTAAAGAACAAACAAAAAATACTCATTTTTAGTTAATGTATAATTCTGAAATTTTATAATAAAGATCATGATATTGTATAGCATCATTATACAGACATAGTCTTTACATTCAAATTTTTCTATATATTGTACCTGCACGAATAGTGCTAGATTAAAGGCCTTTATGTGTGAGCTTTTATAATCGCATCAAATTTCAGATTCTTCTTTTTTCCAGCTGGGAGAACATTTCAGCCTTGCTGACTATTAGACTAGGTACAGGGTGGTCATAAACAAACTTGCCCGATATATGAACTCCTAACCGCTTATTCGCTGAACTAAATGAAAAGAAATTTAGGTACTTTTATCTGAAGGTATGTACTCGAGATTGTGATTAAAACAATACAGCTTTCATGGTTATGATTAGAATAAAAAGATTTAGAAATTTTTACAGCATCCACTTTTTTATGTGGAAATTGATCAATGCATTGAAAAACCATAAATGGCATTGGAAGATTTCTGGTTCTGGGGTTACCTGAAATCTAAAATGTACACATGTAATCCATGAGATTTGTCAGAATCGAAAGCTACCATAAAACATGAAGTTATACTAATTCCCCCCCCTGTCATGTGATATTCATCATTATTGTGAACTTTCCTGCATGCAATGTATTGTCTGTGAAGGAAGGCACTGGTAATTCCAATAACAGTTTTTTTCCCTGTCGTGTTGTCATTGATCCTTTGCAAAAGTTTTATGCCAACAGTTTTCATCATATGCGTATTGTTCAACATCATTTATGGTTTTTCAAAATGCTGATTAACAGGAAAAAAAGTAAGTGTTGCCATTAGAAAATTTCACAATGTTTTCAATGTAACCATAATCATAAGAGCTTTTTTTATTCTGAATCATCACAATCTCAAGCACCTGCGGTTAAATAACAGTATCTGAAACTTCATTTCAACTGGCTGAGCAGATAGGCAACTAGAGGAAAGTTTTTTTCTGACTACCATGTATTTAATGTTCGAAAATATCAACTAGACTGACCAATCCAAAATATACAAAGGAAATAGATTTATGTATCATTAATCTTGGTGCCGAAGATATTGTTTTTAATCCTAGGACTATTTTCAATAGATTACCCCCATGACAGCTATTTTATAAAGGTGGTGTTTCACATCTTTCCCTATATATATATATATATATTTTTTTTTTTTTTGAAAATATGGGTTTGTAGTGCTTTTTCTTTTGTTAAATTTTATCACTCTTTTAAATGTAATGATTTGATGCAAGAGCTTCTTGATAAGAAAAATTGTGTAGCTCTATCATTAATGCACTATATCTTTTAATCTGAAACAGACTACTTTGATGCACTTAGCAGTGCATTTCATCTAATAGACACCATAGTCATTAATATTTTAACCTATACTACTGGAAACTGTTGAATGCATACTATCCAGTAGTACAGATTTTTAGTGGTTTACAAAATAACACACAAGTTGCAGAAATTTAATTTCCAGGCTCTGTCTTAAGAATATTAATGGATACTACTGCTTTTAAAGAACTTTCCTTATGTACTTACAAATTAATTTAGACAACACTTTTCATTTCTGTTACTGGAAGCAGACTTGAAACACTCTTCTGTAATAACATTGAATTTTGCATGATGTTGGATATCAGTTCCATTAGAAAAGCTTCATCCCTTCGGTGCAGACATTAATTTTTATAATAGACAGTTGAATAGGCAGGGACTTTGCTTTTTTTGGCTAGAATGTGTCTCATAAGGACAGCACTTTGCTTACATATGTGAAGCACAATTTTAGTAGAAATTATTTTCATGCTCAGTTCTAAAATTAGCCAATTTCTTGAATTATTTTCAATTCTTCAGCTATCAGTCTCAATCTTGAGTGCAAAACGTAGTATAGTTGCATTGAAGAATACTATATCTTGCACTCTATTAATACTTTCGCTGCCAGTCATTTGAGGTTGTGTTGATAGTTATCGGCCTGATATAGAAGTAGACTGTACCAATATGCTGATTTATTTATTATAAGAAATATGATTTAAAATGAGGTCATAAAAGATGATTTTGTGCATGACACTGATTACCTTTAATCATAAAGTTTTATGACTACGTGCCAGCATGTGACTGGAACTAGAGGTAAAGTTATTTCCTCAATACCATATTACATGCCAGTGCGTGAAAAAAATTCATTTAAAATGAATCAAAATAATCTTTTCAAAATAAGAACACTATGTTAACTATATGCATTACATTTGCATGCAACTATATCACAAACAAACAAATATATATCACAAACAAAGAAAACATAAAAACACAAAACATTAATACAGTCAAAAGTCGTTAATCCGGACTCATGGGGACTTCAACGATTCTAGATTATCGATATTTCCGGATTATAGATCATCAGTTTAAATCTGGTAAGATGGCATGCAGAAATTATAAAATTAAAAATATGAAACCGTAATTTATGAAATAAAGAACAATTATGATCTAAAAGGTATCAAAATTTACAAAAAAAAAAAAAAAAAAAAAAAAAAAAGAAAGCTTAATATTTATTTGGTTACTTTATTAAACATTTCTTTCAATGTAAGTTGTTTAAGTTGCTTCGTTTTATGTGATAATAGTTTCTCTAATTCTATAAACAGACATAATTTCTTGTTCAGTTACAAAGTTCCGCTGTTCAAATCCTATAATTGCCGTGTCGAGAATACCGACTAATTTGTCAAGTGAAATTTTTTCATTTTCAATAACCTGTGTGTCACTTTCTTCACTATCGGAAGCGAATTATAATGATGAGGAATTTGATTTAAATCATATCAAAGACGAAGTACATCGAGATGAAATACTATATTTAGTAAGGAATTATAAGCCAAATAAAATAAAAACATCTGCACTGAAGATAAGGATAGTGCTGACAGATCAACTTCCAATTAATTGCGCGCTGCGGCGTCCCCCCCCCACGCAGAGCAGCGTGAAATTGATAAACAGATTTCGGAATGGTCAGAGAAACAAAGGATATGCCTTTATCCATTTTTTGCAGCAATTCCACTTTTTGTTTAATGGACTTCGAATCATACTTTCGCTTTGTAGATCCTTTACATATTAGTAAATATATATTGGAAATTCTATTTGACATAATCGAAAGTTCAAGCTTACTTTTATAAAATTGCTCTAACAGTCTGCAAAAAATAATAAGCCGAATTCAATTCGAAGATTAAGGAACGATGCAATCTGCAACATTAACTGAATTAGATAATTTTAGCTTAGCTTATACCGTCCGTTATACATTAAACGCGCATGCACACATGCATATTCGCAGCCGTAAAGGTCTTGCGCGCATGCGTCAACGCGACGTCAAAGTTTGTAGCTTTGAGGTCCGGATTATGGGTGTCCAAATTAACGACAACTGTATATAACACACATATATATATGTTACGAATGAATTTAATACAAGGTGGTTGTAATAATAATATTACAAAGCATATATTTCAGAATGTTATTCGTATATAATCTTTGCATGAAATAAAACTTTGCTGTAATTCAAAACCACATACTAGTTTCTAACCTTTATTCCATGACAATGCCAGCATAATAGTAAAAATGAATGTGGATTACACTAGAGCAGGGTTTCTTAAACTTTTTCCAGTTGCAACCCTTTTTTATCACTGAGATTGTTTCACGATTCCTAGGACCCCATAATATTTACAAAAGTTTTGTGGGACCCCATAAGTATTGTGCAAATCCGTTCTAATTTTAAAATTTTAAACAAGTAACAGACGAAACGACAGCGTTACGTGCAAAGCATGGAAAATGAATGTTTACATTATCAAAAACATGTGTCAAAATGATTTCATTTTTTTCCTTGTCTGTATTGTCTTATCTTTATCTATTTTGAGATCATTGTGTAAAAATATTTGGTAATTGTGAAATTTTTATAATAAGTTAACGAAATATCAAAGTTGCTAAAATTTTTGGCGACCCCCTGCTGCAGGTCCCGTGACCTACAGTGTAAGAAATCCTGCACTAGAGAATAAACGAGGTGCCAGCATATAACTGGCATCTGAGACATCATCCCACACCACATGCCAATGCATGAGCAGCTCTTCAGCAATAATAACACATTATGTGCCAACGTATGATTGGCAGTGAACGTGTTAATGCCTGCTGACTACTGGGATCATCTGTCACACATTCTCACCTGGTTTAATCATTCATGCCACTTAAGCAGACTTAGCTTTCTCACGGCTACAGTAGGTGCCACCTGATGTGATCACTTTTGTATGAAACTAATTTGATAACATTAAGCAATGAGAAAAAATATCCTTAAAATCAGCAATAGAACTTAGGTAATTTAATATAAATATACAGTAGATACCATTTAATGTGATCACAATGTTATCGAATTGCCAAAGGACTGCCCATCTATAAATGGGAACCATGGAAAATACATCACTTATTGTGACCAACAGTTTGGTTAATATGATCAAAATATAAAATATAATTTTTAAAATTTCAAAATAATTTTAAAATAGGCTATAAAAATTACCAAAGGGTTAAATTGGCAAAGAGTTTGGTTTCAGTTTTAATTAACTATTTAAAATTAGACCAAAAAGTTTGATATAAATTTTCAATAATTCTATTAATTTTGAATGCGATCAGACACATGTTCCCTTTTTCAAGAGCAACTCCTGAAAACATCTATGCCAAACTAAGGTTGCATTTTTGCCTAATTTAAAATCTTACATTGGCATATTCTCTTCTAATGAGGGATGCCCTCTCAATATTAAGATTAGATGTACAGCATCTCTCAAATAATTTTAAGAAACATTATGGACAGTCTTCAGAGTCACTAAGTTATATTGATGGAGGAAATATGAAGATGTGCTAAGCCCTTACTGGGATTCGAATTCTGGATCACCCAATTACCCAAAACACATGCTTCTAGTTCAAAAGGAAGATGAAAATACCTTATAAATTCATTAACAAACTTTTGCATTTTCCTAATTAAAATGCTGTGAAAGTACCTATTTACATATTTCTAGTTATATTCATATAAAATTAGTTTAAATCTATTGTTATTTTGAAGGATATTCCCCGTCACTGTTAAATGTTATCAAAACAACGTGATCAACAATGTTGTCAAAACAAATGTTATCAAAGCAACGTGGATGAACGTGATCATATTAATTGGTGCTACTGTAAACTGAAACATTTTTTTTAAATCCTTCACCAGACCTAGGCATGACAGTTATTAGTCTGTAACAGGCAGCCCAATATAATTCAGAAACATTAAAAAAAGTACAATAATTTTTGACAGCATTAGCCATTGGCACGGCATAAAACCCAGAACCAAGTGTCCAAATGGCCACCACACACGCTCTCAGCATCACATAATGGGTAAGATGGAGAGTCTGCTACACCAGATCTTTACGTTCTTCAAAGATATAACATGATGTACTTGGATTTGTTTCAGAAAGTATCTGGTAGATTTATCTTATGTTGTCTTCTGTTCGAACAATAGAAACCTGTGTCTGATCATTCTCGGAATCAACATGACCTAATCCCCCCACTTACTGACACAGTTATTTGATAATTTTTTAAATTTATTTTGATATTGTTTTGGAGAATTTACTTCAGTTTGAAAAATTCATTCTGCAGCATTTTGATAACATTAACTGAATTGTTGATTATAATAAGAGATGTATTTACCATGTTTTCATATACAAGTGAAGGGAACTTTGGCAACATAACAGTATCTGAATGATAATAATATACTATTGGCCATTAAACTTGCAACACCACGAAGGAAAACAAATATGCAAAAGTTATTTATTGTGCATAAACAGTACGGCATGAAGACAAAATGTTTAAATTTGTAAGAAGTTTGGGGGTTTACAAGGGTGAAATTAGTAGAAATAGCTGACCCCCTGGGCAACTAAAATGGTCCTTACCTGGCTATCCTTGGAGTGGAATGGAGTCGAACTGGGCTTGGGCAACTCATTCCATGCTGCTTCAAGTCTATGCCACACTTCAACTGTATTAGCTGAAAAGGGATGGCGGGCCTATCGCTCAGCAACCCATCACCAAATGTTTTCAGTAACAGATCTGGAGATCGCACAGGCCAGGGCTGCAATTGAATACCCTGTGTATCAAGGAAGGTCAGAACATGACTTGCACCATGTAGTCTTGCATAATCTTGTTAGAAAGTGGTGTTTGGCAGGCCTCGAAAATAGGGCACAACCACTGGACGTAAGATATCAGAAATATATCGATCTGCGTTCAAATAACTGTCGATCTGAACTACAGATATGTATGTTATTTACCCAATGTCTGCCCAAACCATTATACCAGGTGCAGAGCCCCTATGTGGATATTGAATGCAAGCAGGTGACGTGCAGTCTCCTCAGAGCCTCCAGACCCATATATGGCCCATAACAATACTGCACGCAGAACCGAGATTTCCTGACTAATGGTCTGTGATGTGGTTGTATGTTTTTGCAGGGCTAACAAAATGCCTGCCCTCTCGGGCATTGCAATCCTGCATGCAGTTCAGCATGATCCTCATTAACCCATTGATTCCATGTTCGCATGACAGTGGCTGGATGTCGACCAGTGCAACAAGTGACATTACGGAACTATAAACTACACTCTTGATAGGCAACGATCTTGGCTGTATCAAATTCTGACACTTGTTGGTAAGCATTTCTTCTTATTCAAGGCATAACGCTATATTCTGACTAATCTTTGGAATATGGTAACAGGTAGTTTGGTGACATTTTGGTAAGGGGATAAAGGTTACTAGCTAGGACTTTAGCAGTGTAGATGGATAAAGTCAAGAGTGTGCGCAATGCCATTTTTGTGCAATTCTGGGATGTTTTTTTAAGTGAAAATAGGTTGACGTGTACATGGTTACCATGTATGTGCAATTCTTAAAAAGCAGTTTGCGATTCTGCACTTTCTCCCAATTTCGCACCTAGTCTTCGTCATTATTAAGCACTTTTGTTCCATAAAAGTTCTAGCAAAAGCGTAATTCGGCTAGCAGATTGTTGAAAAAAATGTTGAGGGGAAAAAAAAAAAACATGCCTTTACTTCATGAAAACAAAATGGTGTCCAAACAAAAACTAGCAAGTTGCTGTAGCAGGGTTGGTCGCCAAATTTTTGTCAAAAAATCCCCAAGTTACCATAATCTAAAGATTAACCAATATTCTGACCTAACTCCAACCTTACAAAGCGCATTCCGAATAAGAAATCCACTATACAGCTTTTCTTTAATGCAGTGCTTCAGGTGCAATTCTTCTCTCCTGCATCATCTAAATGTGCTGAAATACTAATCATTTGCATATCTCAACCTCTTCCTTTCAAGTGATTTTGCATTTGTCAAATCACTCCTTCTTGGTGTTGCAATTTTAATGGCCAGCAGTTTATTAACAGTAATAACATTAAGCAATGTCTACTGTATATGATAGTTTTAGAATTTGAATATTTTGGTAGCACATCTAATTTTCACATGAAGTATGATGTTTAAATGATGCTGTCAATGTTGACTACACATTTTCATGCCAAAGTGACATGCAGTTATTTATTTTCTTCCTAAGAACTAATTATTACACTTGCATTAGTCAACTTAAATATATATTATACTTAAACATGAATATTAATGTGACTTCAATAGTTATGTCATAGTCAATTCTGGGAATTTCTGTATCACACCTTGTGTCTTCTGTAACACCATTTTTGAAATATTTTGAGAAATAATGTGAAGTTTATGAGTATTTTTTTAAAGCTACAAATCAGGTACATTTAGAAATATTTGGATTCATCTGTTTGCAATGAGAAATGTGTGCATTTTTTAATATTTTCAACAATTTGCATTCAAATATTGGACAATAATGGCACAGCATATGTATTAATTCTACAATAAATCTAAATGCCCTATTTACATTTTTAACACATATGTTCACCAGTATTTCTTTTAAAAACAGTCTCAATTTAAAGGGAATTTATTGGAACTATAAAAAACAAAATGTTATCTTGAATCTAACATCTCGTCAACAGCATTCAAGCTGTGTATGAAAAGAGTTATAATACAAACTGTTGCCACATACCATTTTCTAAATCACCGTGTTTTTACTACTTTTCCTGTTGCCATTCAGAGCTAGAGAAATGTATGTATTCAAATCAAAACAATTATCTTTAACTGCCCAGATGAGAAAGTGGTTAGTAATGCTGACCTGCTGTACTGGAAGGCCTGGGTTCGAATCCTGGAGAAGGCATGGATGCTTGTAAATATATAGTGTCTGTGTGGCATGGGGACACTAAAAATATGTGGCAAGCAGGAAGTTCTTTTGAGAGGTTGGTGATAGGGAAAGAGAGGTGGGAAACCCTCAGATCTGCCAGCCCCCGAGATGCTCTTCTTCAAAACTGGGACGGAACAAAGCAGAACATGTGCCATCACCTGTATTTTGCTCAAGGTTCATGCCAAACAACAGGTGTAAAAATTGCACTCCTTGCCGCCATAATATTTGTGAGTTTGTTCACTATATGTTAGACAGATAAGATATGATAACAATAACAACATCATCAATGTAAAGAAATTAATTAAAAAAATCAAAGTATTCTTTTAGGTAAAGATGATTAGGTGTTTTGAGGTATGATTCAAAAAATGTTGAAAAATATGGCTCACTTTTTACAAATTAAATTTAATTCTGGGTTTGTGAATACTAATCTATTTTCCATATAAATGGATGTTTTTTGTACTCATCACTTTGATTCATGAGTTTCAAAGAAATATCTACTTTTAGATGAGACAGAAAACACATATAAATAACCAAATTTAAAACTCTATACTAATTTCGGTATACTTATGAATTAAAATAATTACCGGCTATGCATTTAAGTGATCCATAAATTAAAAAAAAAATTCCTTGTCAAAAGTGTATTTTATCTATACTTGGCTAGAATAATTATTGCCACACACATTATCTAATTCAGTATCAGAAGGGTTTTGTTCAATTGCTAATTATGGTGTTGTTGCTTAATAGTTTATGTATAATACCCAGCTATCCATATCATACATTCAATAGCATTTTTGAACATAGCAAAATTAAAAAAAAAAAAAAAAAAATTTAAACTACTAGTTAAATAATGTACAATTACTCAATTACTTACAGTATCTCCACCTGGTTTCCATCCTGCAGGACAGACTTCTCCATGCTTGTCTGTGTACTGGAATGCCTGAACTAATCTTAAGGTTTCATCCACAGATCTCCCAACAGGCAAATCATTCATTGTAATTTGTCTTAATACACCTTTATCATCCACAATAAATAAACCTCTATTAAAAAAAATCAATGGGTTAGAAGCTTACTTATCCTGATTTTCAAATTTAATTAATGGCAGATATACATATTGCAGACATACGATTATATGTAATTTCACTTATATGAACTAAAAATTGTTTTAAAATCATTAATGCAAGTGTTCATGGTGTAATAATTTTAATGGCCAGCAAAAAATTGCTACACCATGGAGGAAAGCAATTACCAGAATCATGTTTTTTTTTACAAATATGATATAATAGACATTTTCAACTGGTGAGAAAGGTGGAGAACATGGTAGCTAAGATGGAAGATGAATACCTTGTGCAATGAGGAAACACAGGAAAGTATGGGGCAATAAGCTATCTTGAACTGTCCAAATAAAAGGTGGAATTGCCAAAAATTAAACTTGAATGAATTAACATAATTCAGGAGTTTCATTTATTTAGTTAAATAAGGAAAAATTCATCAGATTGCAGCAGTTTTTCCCACAGACATGATAATTATTAGCAACATTCTATAACATTTATACTCTTTGTGACAAGAATTTCTGTAATACATTGTTGAATGTTGTTTCATTACACAAAATTTAATTTATTTGTAGAGTATAATTTAGCCAGAATATACTGGAAATCCATTATACAGTACAAAGTCTTTAATCCGGACTCATTGGGACTTCGGCGATTCTGGATTAGGGTTTTTTCCAAATCATAGATCATCAATTTAAATATGGTAAGATGGCATGCAGAAATTATACAATTAAAAATATGAAACTGTAATTTATGAAATAAAGAGCAATTATGATCTAAAGGGTATCAAAATTTATAAAAAGAAAGCTTAATATTTATTTGTTTACTTTATTAAACATTTCTTTCAACACGCGCATGCGTAAAGCATACATTACACATAGTCGAAATTAGAAAATTGCAACCAGAAAACTATTTGATGTGTATTTGTGATATTTATAATGATGAGGAAATTGATTTAAATCATATCGGAGTACATCAAGATGAAACACTACATTTAGTAACGAATTATAAGTCGAATAAAATAAAAACATCTACCCTGAAGATGAGGATAGTGCTGACAGATCAACTTACAGTTCATTACGCGCCGCGGCGTTGGCACACTGATTTTTAGTGGCACAATGTCAAGAAACCGATTCGAACTCTTACTAAAGTTTTGGCACTTTAGAAATAATAAAATATATCAATAGAAAGGCTGTACAAGTTGCAAAAGATTTGTGATGCTTTCCTGGCTAATTTTCAGAAAAAATATACACCAGGTAAAGAACTCTGAATAGATCTTGACAGTTTTGTAGCAAGGACTTCTTGTTTTCCATCAATAGATTCTGAGCAAACAGCACAAATACAACATTTATATGCCTTCTGAGCATTTACATGGGAACTGTACTTGTGTATTGTGGTACAGTGGATCCTATTTTAGTATTAGATCTCGTGGAAAGAGTAGTAATGGCATTGATGAACAAATTTCTAAACAAAAGGCAGTTGCTTTAGACATAATTGTTACACAAGCATTCCTGTGGCAAATAAATGAAGCAAAACAACATTATGTGAAACGCTGCAAGCAAACAGAAAATATCTTTCTAAAGAAGTTGTGAATACAAAGCTAAAATGAGGAGAAACAATCCCGTACAGAAAGCATCATACAGTGATGACACAGAAAGACAAATGAGATATCCTTATACTTACAACTGAGCATTCTGGTCAAATGAAGACCTTGGGTTAAAAGAATCAAAAGGGGAATCTGTCACCAAACCAAATTGTGTTCTAGATTATAACAAACACATGTGTGGTGTCAATATAATTGATTAACTGCTTTCCGATTACTGATCATTATAGAAACCACTAAAATGGTACAGAAAAGTTGTGCTTCAACATTTCTATATATCAGTCTCTCACTTCTATGTTTTGCATACCAAAATTGGTGGAAAGCTACCTCAGATAAGGTTGTGAAAAGAAATGATACGTTCACTACTAAATTCTAATGAATGAAAGGATACACCATCTCCTAAAAATTATTTCATGCACCATATGTTGCAAATGAAAGCCAATAATTACATTGACACAATAGATGCAACATCAACTAACGACAACATGAAAATGTATTGTGTGCAGAACATGCATACAAAGCCTGTATTGTGTGTGGTGCCTTGCTTTGAAAAATATAGTTATTATATATCTATATTTGAAAAATATAGATAAATTCTAACTTTATGCAAGATTTATGGCTTTCATATTATTTTGTTATTTTTTTAAGTCTACACATAAATAGGTTTTAAATCATTACAAGGACTATTATTGATTATTATTTTTTAAAGTAAAATAAACAACTTTTAAAGGAATTCAACTTTAGTGTTGGAGGGGAATTATCATCCCATGGAGAAAGGCAAAGGTGTGCTATTTCCACGATGAATGTGTTAATAAGCAATGATCCTTAATTTCTCCTACATTAAAAAAAAAGGGGGTGTGTGGAAGATTTAAAGCATTTTAACTCTGTTTGGTTTAGTTGAATTTGACTTTAAATAATATTTACAAGTCTAAAGAAATAAATAAAAATGTCAAAATATGTAGGAAATGTATTTTATAATTGTCCCATAATGCAAATAATTTTATATTCAAATCATAATAAATATAAAAATACAGAGATACTCCATTAATATGTTTAAATTATATTTCCAAAAGTCATTCAAAATAATCATAAAAAATTCATGCAGTCTGGTACACCTACAAAATTAATAATGTATTTCACAGAAGTATGCTCAATTTCACATGGACTACAAATCAGTGCCTTTTCTATAGATGAAAACTTTCATAAAATGCTAGCAAAATTAAATTTCGTATATATTAAAAACTGTACAAATAAATATTGTATTATAGTACATTAGCTTATTCAAATATGGCTAAATAAATATTGCAAGGTCTATCTGCCTATGGGGAGGATGCCTTCGTGGAGGACAGACATTCTAAGAGGTATTTGCTTGTATTCATGTAACACCTAGTGAAAGCCAATCAACCATGCAGCCAACCTATTTGCTTGGGATTGAACCCAGGTCATACTACCAACATTCAGCAGTCTTCAGATACTGGTGGGGCTTATTATAATGTCATATACAAAAAAATATTAAAAAACACTGATACATTAAAACTCGCATGTCTAGATAAATTATTTTCTACATATGCAAATACAGCAAACAGAAACAGCATAAAAAATATTTACATTAATTATTACAATTAATTACAAGTTGAAGCATAAAACATACCTATTATTTTAAAATTCTTTCTATTTATAAAAATAGAAGCAATTTCAAAAGCTAATACATAAAATATTTATTGACATTTAAAATTTTAACTATTAAATTGATTGTTAATTCAATGCATGCTTCATTACCTCAAAGTATGTCCCAAATCTTCTAGATATACACCATAATCTTTTGAAATCTGATGTGTGAGATCAGATAACAATGGAATGTTAATTGGTCCTAAGCCGCCTAATTTTCGTGGAGTACTTATCCTATCAAAAAATTACATTATTAGAACTGAGATGCTTAAACATTTATACAACTTTCTCAAATGTATAAAACACACAATAAATCATATAAAATTAATAAAAATTTTCATACACAGACATAGTACTGTATAGGTAATTAATGACAAAGTATTCAAGGTCAATCTTGAATGCTTTGCAAAAATCTTTATGGATAGCTTTCTAAGGAAAACTGATTTTTGCTAAAGAAATGCAAGGAAGCTTATGAAATATGTATCAGAGAAGCTATTCTACAATAATCAAGACAAAAGTATAAATGTTCAGTAATTTTATCTACTCCAGCCTTGATAGTTGAAATTTGCACATAATTCAGAATTAACAATGATTCTTAATTTCTAATACTAATATTTAATTAATAAGAATTAATAATTTGATCTTTAATTAATATTTCAGAATTTAATCTAATTGTAAAGAAACTCACATCTACACTATAAAAATTATACAAAACTACTTCCTTAGCTTTTTAAATAAAGCATATTACATCTTGCTCATGCTTTGATGTGATATTTAAATGTTTTGTACTGAGAGTATAACTTAACATGAATACTTGTTGTTAGTATCACTTTTCAAAATTCTGCTTATTTTGCTATCCCTTTCCACATTTGATATTACGCTGCCTCAAGTTATATTAAATATGAATAACATAACGAGAATTTAAAGCACATGTTTTTTTTTTTTTTTTTTTTTTTTTTCCAGTTTTGATTTGAAAATAAAACAATCTAAACTGAACTTTATATAATATTTATTGTTTAATTATGCATAGCTTTTAAAGCTTGGTCAGATAAATTACACTGTCACTGAAAAATGACTATTAAAATTGCAGCTAATAAGTCTTTTTTTTTCTAACAAATAAAAAAAAGCATAAAAAATCCGACGAGGACAGCACATGACATTCCACCACTTCTATGTTTTAAATGACAATGAGCTTATCACTTTAATATCATAAAATATCACTTTAAGTTGTTGCTGTTTAAAACATTGAAATGGTTGAATCTTTGTAAATAAAATCTAATACTATGTTTACAAATTTTATGGCTAATGCTAATCATAAACTTATTTTTTAATTAGTTTGTTCTCCCAAACAACGGAAAATAGAACTACATGCGCTCACGCAAAAATTTTTTAGCAGCATATCTTTAGAATTCCTGATAAAGTGTTGTCATACAAATTTTTTTTCAGTCTTTTCTCAGTTCATGACATCAGTGTCCAGTTTTCTTAATAAGATGACAACTTTTTTATTTGTCCCTTTAGTTATATTTTTTAAACATTACTTTCTTTGCTCTCTCTTATGTGTTGTAACTACATAAAATTTAACAATAAAACATTCAAAAACAGTCTGTCTTTGGACTTCCTAATACAGCATTAAGTGTTACGTTTTTAGTCCAGCAAGGCAGAAAAAGAAAGACTTCAAGCAACTAAAAATGATTAAAGTGATTATATTTTTTATGACCGTAAGTGTTGTGGATTAATGCTTATAAGACAGGTGACCGAAAAAATAGCCAGAGCTGCAGAGTTTCAAGAAGACAGCTGTGGCCAAGATTTTAGCCAGAGAAATTCTTCCCCCCCCCCTTTAGTGTGCGGAGAAAGTCACTGTGCAATAACCTTCCCTTGCCATTTGTTCGATGACCTTCTCACCTTTCAACTATGGGGTTTCATAAATTCCCTTTCATTTTCCCGCAGCAGTGCAATGTTAGCAGGCAAAAACTTTTAGTTGTGTTTCGCATGATTAACTTGCTCTCTAGAATTCTACATAAGTAACCTAACCATACTGATATGCATATGCGTGTGGTATAGACTTGTACAAATGAGGTGTGCATGCATATGCAACAGAAACACCAATGTGTAACAAGTATGTATGCTAATTGTATACATGTATGCAAACAGATATATGAATATTATATGTACATGGAGATAAAAGCATACACATGTATGTATGTGTAAATACCATGCATATATGATATATATATATACATATACATATATCTATGTGTATACATATATTTGTAAATCACGGATTTAAATTCAAATGTGATATTAATTTATATTATTTCCACATTTGACATAGAAATTTTATTCAGAAATACAAAGAGATGAAACATGACAATATTCCAGTTATTGATGATTTTACGGAAAGAGATTAATTCCCCTTATAAAGTCAGGACTTTCTATGAGATCATCAATAATTACTCTTATATATTTGATTCTAATACTAAATACATTAATAACCAAGAACAATATGATAAACTATCTAACTGTCACGTATATGACAAATAAATTTTCCCCTGACTCTGACTAGCATGGATTTCACTAAAAGAGCCCAAATTTTCCAAAACAGACATGAGAAAGAGAAGGTATTTTCATGATTTTAATGCCTCCAGTCAGTACCTTATAACCTAAATTTGTGTACTTTTAATATATTGCTATAAATATAGTATATATACAGTCAAACGTCGTTAATTTGGACATCCATAATCCGGACCTCAAAGCTACAAACTTTCTGCGCATGTGTCGCGTTAAAGCATGCGCATAAGACCTTTACGGCTGTGCATAAGCGTGTGCGCATGTGCATAACACGTTTACGCATGCGCGTTTAACATACAACGGATGGTATAAGCTAAAATTATCTAATTACCTATTTCAGTTAATGTTGCAGATTGCATTGTTCCTTAATCTTCGAATTGGATCTGGCTTATTATTTTTTGCAGACTGTTAGAACAATTTTATAAAAATTAAACTTGAACTTTCGATTCTGTCAAAAAGAGTTTCCAATTCTGGAGCTGCCAAAGGATCTACAAAGTGAAAGCATGTTTCAATGTCCATTAAACAAAAAGTGGAATTACTGCAAAAAATGGATAAAGGCCTATCCGTATCAAAATTACACGAGAAGTATGGCAATGGAAAGTCCACTATATATGACACAAGGAACTTTTTGTAGAAGCATCTTAAACAACTTATATTGAAAGAAATGTTTAATACAGTAAACAAATAAATATTAATAATTTTTTTTGTAAATTTTGATACCCTTTAGTTCATAATTGTTCTTTATTTCATAAATTACGATTTCATATTTTTAATTGTATAATTTCTGCATGCCATCTTACCAGATTTAAATTGATGATCTATAATTCCGAATCGCCGAAGTCCCGATGAGTCCGGATTACAGACTCTGCACTGTATATGCTTTTGGCGATGTTACCAAATGTATCCTGACATGAAACTATACATACTTTTTCAACAATGGAATAGCAAATACACATGAATAGTCACAATGTACAATTAAGGACCTTTCTTTATAGATATTACTTTATAAATTACAGTTTCATATTTTTAATTTTATAATTTCTGCATGCCATCTTGCCAGATTTAAATTGATGATCTATAATCCGGAAAAATCGGTAATCCAGAATCGCCGAAGTTTCGACGAGTCCGGATTAACGACTTTTGACTGTACATATATATAAGTTTCAGCTTTTTCCAGAATTTTTAATAATATTAATGCGAAAGTGCATAGTGAAAAATATCATACCATGCTAAATGAGTAAATGGAGAATCTACAGAACAAGCAACAACTTCTGTATTAATAGCATGAAACTCTTTGATGCGGTCACTGAAAGCAATAATCTCCGTTGGACAGACGAAAGTGCTGAAATGATTAAATGTAAACATTAACAATTTATGAAATGAAGCTTACTGTTTTTATAACAAAAGTACAAAAAATATATGAAAACATATAATAATTTTAAAAATATTAAATTCAGCATAATCATTTATTCCACTAATCTAGCATGTAACTTTTTAAAACATAGTCTTTGTACATAACAAAATACTAATTTTGGACTTGACAACAAATGGTAAGAAATGCAATAGGGGAATAAAAAATTACATATATGATTTTTATTCCAGTATCATTTGATGTACATGCCACACAATGCAGATATATAAACCATATTCTTTTAGACAACTTGGGGGGGGGTGTTATTTTTAGCAATGAAATTGAAGGCATTTATATACACTAGTTTGAAAATTAAAGGAACAATTGTAAAAAGGTGCTTCATCTTAATGTTATTGAGTAAATTTCCAATGAAAGGTCATTGGTTGGCAGCTCAAGGTCAACATTATCATGTAGTGTCAATGGGGTCAATGTGCAAATTTTTTCAACTGTTCTATTGGCATGTGTAGAAAAGAGAGCAAGAGTGCTTCAGATTCTAATTTCAAGGGCTATATGAGTAACTGGATAAAATTTTCAAGTGTAAGAGACAGAACATGTTGTTGAGAAGGCATCTGATTGATAGTAAGAAATGATTTGTAATCAGGAGAATGGAAGTAGGACAGACCCTGACACAGGTCTGTGAAACTGTAAAAGTTCTCAAAAGTGTAATCTAAAGAATCTATAAATGGTTTGATAACACTAGCGATATATGCAGAGATTTAAGTCAAAGATAAAAACGTATCACAAGAGACTCTAAGAACTGTTACTTAACAATAATTGCTGAAAAAGAATTCACTGTAGCTACAGGAACTCAGCTATTTGGATGTACTCTTTCATGCAGTAAAAGGCTCCACTAAGGAGGGTTGTATGCAAGGAAATACATAACTTATGTCCCTCTAATTCAAGACATGAAATGTGTCTGGTTGCAGTAGAACAGAGATCATCATAATTGGAATACCACACACTGAAGCCAAGTTCTTTTTACTGACAAGTCTCGTTTTCATTCGCAGAATGATTTCAGACATGTTTTAATTCCGAGGGAGCAGACCACATGCCATAAGCCTGAAAACATCATGAAACGATTGGATGTTAGAATCATGCTATGGGTGAGCATCATTTTGAATTACTACACTGACCTACACATTTTTATGCTGGAATATACAGAGATAAGATTTTTTATTGTCATATAAATTGTTTAAAGGTGCAAACAGTAATAACTTGGTACAATCAGATGATAATATTGTTGCGTAGATGAAGGGATCATACAAATGAACAGGCAAGTACTCAAGTCTAAACTTGACTTTTTATTAACTCGAACTGAATGAAGAACTACTTATATACAGCTGGTGAACATGCTGGAACATTCCACTCAAAATGTTTTGGAAGAATAAGAAGGAAATTTACATAAATAACATAACATTAACTAGAAGGAAATTTACATGAAAACCAATTATCAGGCATCTTCCCGTTGATGGGTTTTGAACCCGGGACCTTCAGGTTTTGAGTCCTGCGTCTTCTCCGCTAAGCTACGAAAGAGCTACAAAAAGAGCAATTTTCGAACAGTTTACATTTTCCCTTTCTTAGGAAGAAGCAGCATCCTGCTGCAATCTGGTCTAGCTTCTGATTACCTGGAAATATAATTGGCTTTCTTTCATCGTCTAGTTGTACTTTTCGTTTTGGATCAAGATAGGGCTTCAATCTCAATACACGAACGATGTCTTTTGAATTCCGTAATTTCCTATTTTGTTCCATACTTTCTACTTCGTATGTCATGTCAGAGAGCTGTCGTGTTATTGGATACGGTCCAAAGTAAAGTCTTAGGAGCTTTTCAGATAACCTAACCTTTCGTACTGGAATGAAGACCCAGACTAAGTCTCCAATGTTGCAGCTGACAGGTCGATGCCTCTTGTCGTATCGGTGCTTGTCTATGATCTGCACTTTAAGAATATGGAGTTTTGCAAGCTGTCTAGCTTCTTCAGCTCTAGTGATCAGATGTTGCACATAACTATCATCGGAACCTTTGATACTGTATGGAAAAATTACGTTGAGAGGAGTCTGGATATCTCTGCCATAATTGAGAAAGAATGGGCTGAATCCCGTTGTGTCTTGTTTGGCTGAATGGTCTGAGGGTGGTATGCAGTTGTCAGAAGATGAGATGTCTTGCATAGACGAATTACTTCTTTAACAATAGTGGATAGAAAGTTGCATCCTCAGTCACTAATAATTTATTTGGGTCCATCATGCTTCAGTACAATTTCTTCAACTATAAACTTGGCAATTTTCGTGTCCTCAGTGGTTGGTATTGCCTTTGTGACTGTAAATCTGGTAAGGTAATCTGTGCAAACTATAATCCACCCGTTCTGATTTCGAGTAACAGGAAAGCATCCAAGTAGATCTATTCCAATTTTAGTACACAGTGTGTCAGGGGGGGTTTATTGGATGAAGCTGTCCTGGTGGACATTGTGGCGGCGATTTCCGTCTTTGGCATTCTTAGAAGTGTGATATATACCATGTGCTTCCATATAGCCCTGGCCAATGGTACTTCCTCCTTATTTGGTCGTATGTTTTAGCAAATCCAAGATGATCAGCAGTTGGAGCATCATGAAGACTTCTTAGAACCTTGCTACGAAGTTGCTTTGGTATCACCAAGAGCCATTGCTGTCCTATAGGATCATAGCTTCTTTTGCACAGTATACAATTTCTTATTTGATAATTTTGATATGTGTCACCTCTTTTCATAGTTGTAATCATGGATTTTAATCGTTTGTCCTTCTGCTGCTCTTTCCTGTAATCTACGATTGCCGCAAAGAAAGGGATGTCTTCATTGTTCTCAATTATTGGTTTTATAAGAGGCTTTCTTGATAGTGAATCTGCATCAGAGTCTTTGTGACCATTCTTGTAAACGATATTTATGTTGTATTCCTGCAACCTGATAGCCCACCGTGCAAGTCTTCTGGATGGATCCTTAACATTGGCCAGCCAACATAAAGGGTGGTGATCTGTGACTACTGTAAAGGGTCTTCAGTAGAGATATGGCCTGAATTTACTAATTGGCCAAATGACGACAAGGCATTCTTTTTCGGTGGTGGAATAGTTCCTTTCAGCTGCAGTAAGGGACCTGGATGCATAGGCCATTGGTCTTTCTTCGTCATCCTGTACCTGAACCAGTACTGCACCAATGGCCATAGCCACTAGCATCAGAATGTATCCTGTTTTCCGCGCATGGGATAATTACAGAAACAAATGCAGAATTACAGAAACAAACAATAGATAATATGCCTTAATGCATTGGTTAGCATAAGTTGAGTTTGGCAGCAGGAAATACTGGAATATAAGAAGTTGGATGACTTAAAGCATTATCAACGAACAGGTTAATAATGCTTTAAGTCATCATCAATTGGTTGAATTTGGTTCTAGTCTTTTAAATCAGCCAGGCAGTCCAAAGCATCATCGATGTGAGGTAATGGATAGACGTTTCTTTTAGTTACCTTGTTTAGTTTTCTGTAATCGACACAAAAACGCCATTCACCATTTTTCTTCTTCACAAGCATGACTGGAGATGACCATGGACTGTCTGATGGTTGTATCACGTCTTCTTTTAGCATTTGTTGTACTTCGTCTGCAATCACACGCCTCTCAGTGACTGACACACGGATGGCCTTTGTTTGATTGGTGCACTGTCACCTGTATCAATCTTATGCTTCACCGCATTGCATCGGGATTTTTTTTGCAATACTAATTTTTGTGTAAAAAATGCCACTAAATTAATCTAGTAGACTCAACAGCTCTCTTTCTCAGCATTGGTCAAATCAGTATCAAAAATTTCTTTTAAGTTTTCTTGAGATAACCTTTTCCTGGACCTATGTTCCTTGCAACCCTTTGGAGCCTGACCACTTAGAAAGCAAACAACGTTGTTTTTTTATGGTCGTTAAACAGCCTACATTCATCCCTTTCAGTATCAGTTGGGTTCGTCGAGAACAATTAGTTACCCATAATTTACCACAACCATCCTCTATAGTGACAATTGAAGCTGGTATCGATATTTTTTTCGCACATCAGAAATCTACTTCCAACAATTCATATTGTTGGAAGTAGAATTCAGGGCACATATTCGCCTTGTGGTGTTTGCTTCAATTACATAATCGGTTGCGGCAAACAAGGAGGGCTCTGACTTATTTATATATTCATTGTCTAATCGATAACAGCATTAGTGGCATGGAAAAAGTTCCACCCAAGTATAATTTGATGACTACATTCAGGAAACAAGAGGAATTCAAACGGCTTCCGAGTCCCATTCAAATCAACTTTTAATACACAGCATCCCGAGGCGGCTACAGGTTTACCACAAGCAGTTTTCAATACAGGTCCATTCTCAGTAAACACGGGAGCATTCAGCTTTCGACGTAACTCTTCGGATATGATGCAATAATCGGCACCAAATCAACAAGGGCTTTCACACACTGTCCGTTCACGGTGATAAAAGTGGTTTATTTATTTATTTATTTATTTTTTACTTGGCTGTGGTGTACGTCGGAGGATTTCCTTCAACTGTGGCCTCACTTCCTGTACAGGTTGCCTGAGCTAGTTTACCTCATTGGTTCGACGTGGGGAATGGCTGGAGCAGCGTACTAGTGACTGCAATTGAGAGAGTGTTGCGGATAAGGTGAACAGCTCCTTATTTGGGAAGAACAAGGTTGTGCATATTCGTCGTCGAAGCTGTATGTAGATTCACTATCCCTGCCCCATCAAGGGTTGGGCCATTTGCATTTTCAAATATCTGACGTCTCTCCATACAGTACCTCAGAACATGTCCTGGGCATCCGCAATGAAAACAGAGAGGCACATTATCGTCAGTTCTCCACAGATCTGTCCTACACTGTGGAGTAGTTCTCCGGTTGGCTTCATGTCTTGGCTGCAACCTAACTGGAAGTGAATGTTGGGTAGTGTTTTTGCTTCTTCCTGCTCCCCTGAGTAATACCTGGCGCCTCCACCAAACTGTCGTGTAGATGAAGGGATCGTACAAATGAACAGGCAAGTACTCAAGTCTAAACTCAAGACTTTTTATTAACTCAAACTGAATGAAGAACTATTTATATACAGCTGGTGAACATGCTGAAACATTCCACACTCAAAATGTTCTGGAAGAATAAGAAGGAAATTTACATAAATAAGATAACATTAACAAGAAGGAAATTTACATAAAAACCAATTATCAGGCATCTTGCCTTTGATGGGTTTCGAACCCAAGACCTCCGGGTTTTGAGTCCTGCGTCTTCTCCACTAAGCTATGAGGAGCTCGGTCAAAAAGAGCAATTTTCGTTACAATATTCATCTCCATTGCGTTACACCAGTCACTGGTCATCTTGATGGTAAAGGAATCCAACAGATGGAGTGACCCATATGTTTTCTGGATTTAATTTCTGTGGAATTTCTAATAGATTGTTTATCTTCTCATCAGTTTTATTGATCACTTGCTGAATTTTCTGCTGCAAATAATAAGCTTCAATAGATAATATGCCTTAATGCATTGATTAGCATAAGTTGAGTTTGGCAGCAGGAAATACTAGAATATAAGAAGTTGAATGACTTAAAGCATTATCAACGAACAGGTTAATAATGCTTTAAGTCATCATCAATTGGTTGAATTTGGTTCTAGTCTTTTAAATCTGTAGAAGCCTCTAACAGAATGGTAAACCAGTTAAAAATTTTTTATAGTTATTCAAGATTTTTTTTTTGACCGACTCCCAAATTACTGGTAAAGATCACTTTGAAATTCTCTTCAGTGCTTTTGAGGCTCTGTAATGATATACAAGCAGCGATTTAAATTTAGAATCTCCATTAGCGTTACCACCCAGTAAAGGTGTTAAACAATCTTTTGCAGCTTTAAATCCTAAAACAACACAGCAATACTAATACCATGTGCTATTCTGGAAAATCTAGTACTACCATGTAATACTAAAACAATGTGGGGTCTTACTGCATAGTAAAAATTTTATCTGTTATCCTCAAATCTGATTGTATATGTATGTACGAGTTATAAATACCAACTTTAAGAAGTTTTGGATTACATTCTAGAATACTTTTTCATGAAAATCAGTTCAGAGCTTCAAATAAAACATCAACTTCGATTTATCAATTTTAACCAAAACCTAACATGCTGTCACCACTGATGTAAAAGTCTTAAATACTGAACTTGAAAAGTTTTGAATTTTTATTTTTAATAGTTTTTCATACAAAACTGTTATGGGCTTCAAGTAAAGTACCACTTTCAGTCATCCAATTTTACCTCAAATCTAATCAACTCTTTATACAAATGAAGAAAGTTTAAATTCAGAAAATAGAAAATTTAGGAAGTTTAATATGAGAGTTATTATGGATTTAGAAACTGTCATACACATGCTCACAAACAAACATACATCATTCTAAAAATAGTAAAAACATGTTGTATGGACCCTAATTCATGCTTACTCACCATCGAATTTTTTTGACCAAAAACATTACTTGCCTTACCTATGCATATAAGTTGGTGAGAGGAGGAAAAAACAGCAGGTGTCCTGAAAAACCTATTTTTTCCCAACTAAGTGACATTCTTGCATGACACGTTCAAACGCCTAATGTCTAATGAGTCACACCATAATCAATGACAATTTATTAACCTTTTAACTGTCATGCCCGAAATAATCTCGGGCACAGCACTGGTATTCCAAAATGTCACGCCCGAATATTACTCGGGCTAATTTTTTTTGACTGCATCGTATTGTTATACCCGAATATATATCGTGAGAAGTTTATTTTGGCTTCAGTTCAATAGACGGCAGCATTTGACTGAAGGTTTCAAAGGATAGAGGTTAAAGTTCAAAGTGCGCGGCAATTTTTTTGATTTTTTGACTTTGAGGCAAACATTTCATTTTTGGAATAAAAAAAATTGACAATTTATGCACCCAAATCATCAAAATAACTTGACAGTTAAAAGGTTAATTAACATTAGCATGATCATACTTTTGCCCTTGAATGGCTGAGGAGGAGAGAGTTCACACTTCTTCGATTGATCTAAACAATAAGTGAAGCTTCAAAATAATAATAGTATTTACTGGAAGACAGATGCTGTTCATCATGGTTTTCTTTCATTGACATAGTTATGGAAAAGAGACAATAAATTAGATTCCAAAGAACTTCAGTTAATACAATACAAAGTTCGAAATCCGGACCTGTCGGGACTTTGGCGATTCCGGATATTGGATCATCAGTTTACATCTAGTAAAATGGAATGTAGATTGGTTGGTTGGTTGTTTTTTTTTAAATGGCACAAAACCTCGAGGGTTATTATGCGCCAGACAAATGGTGAGTAAAATTCAAGATGCATAAACAAGTATCAAGTGAATTGATGAAATACAGATGTAGGCATGGAGAAATAATGTCCAGGCAGAAATGACTGAAAAATGCTCTAACAACACGTAGAGCAGGATAAAATGTAGTTCAAATCATATGGTAAAAGGAGATGTCTTTTAAAAAACTTAGGTTGATGTGAGGGTTTCTTCCAATGAGATCTGTTAAGTTACCATTCGTAGAGTTAAAATAAAATTCCCGTTTCTGACTAAAAGCAGGACAGCAGGTTAAAATATGATCGACTGAAACGGGAATGTTGCAAGTGCCAAAAATAGGCTCATTGTCTCCTTTCAAGAGCTACTGATGTATCAGTATGCAATGATCAATTCATAAGCGAGTCAATAGTACATCCTCCTTCCGATTCCCTCTCGACTCCCAGTACTCCAAATTGGGTTTTACCTGCCTTAATTTGTTCAGAGTTTGGCATTCCCATAATTCTTGCCTCCCGAACAAGACCTTTGTTCTAATGTAATTCCGCATGCCTGTAAAAGGGACATAGTTTTCTGAGGTAATATCAGCAGATTTTGCTGCAATATCGGCAAGTTCACTGCCTTTGATGCCAGCGTGTCCAGGCACCCAGCAGTACACGATATAATAACCTGCGTTTCTCAAACGGAGGTGTGCCTTTAAAATTTCTAAGACCAAAGGGTGGCTGGTATTTTTATTTATTGATTCAAGAGGACTCAGAGAGTCGGAGTAGATGATGAACTTTCTGCTATTCTGTCTAGAGATAAAGATTAAGGCATTCAAAATGGCAAAAGTTTCCGCAGTAAAGACAGATGCAGCCTTATGAAGTTTACTACTCTTTATTTCTTTATCGCAAACAAAAGCTGCCCCGACGTGGTCATGATTCTTTGAGCCATCAGTAAAAATTGCTTTGTAATTAGAATAACTGCTTCTATGCTCTAGGAAAATTTGTTGGTAATGGATATCATTGGTACTGCTCTTCTTTAGTTCTCCAAAAATGTTCACTTCTTGCCAGGGAGCAATACCGAAAAGGTCAAAGCTTTTGGGATGTAGATCATTTAGGTTAAATTCTTCAATCAGTGAGTGAATACGAAGATCAAAAGGTGGGATACATGAAGGATGGGCATGGTAAAGACGCCAGTACTGATCACATATCATGAGTCAGACAGGATGTTCGGCCTGTGACATTACTTTATAATGAAGATCAATGGACAACTGCTTGCGTCTGAATTCTAAAGAAGGTTCAAAACAGATGACATATAAACATATAAAACACATAATTTGACATATAAACATATAAAACAAATACTTGAGAGACGTTCTGAAGGCTCCACAGCAAATCCGTAGCGCTTGATGGTGGATTGGATCCAATTTCAGGAGCACGGAAGGTCTTGCGGATCCGTAGATAACACAGCCATAGTCAAGTTTGGAACGGATTAAAGCTCTATAAATGCAGAGCATAGAACAACGTTCTGCTCCCCATGAGGTATTGGCCAGGACTTTCAGTATGTTGAGAGCTTTAGCACATTTTTTCTTTAGATTTAGGATATGCGGAAGGAAAGTAAGCTTTCTGTAAAAGATAACTCCTATGCTTCTGGCTCAACATGGATCAAAGAGCCGTTAAGATGCAGCTCTGGATCAAGATGTAGATTTCTTTTGCGACAGAAGTGCATGCAGACTGTCTTCTGGCTAGAAAATTTTTAACCATTGTTGTTGGACCACTTTATGATTCTATTTAGAGCAATTTGTAGTTGTCTCTCAATGTATCTCATATCTTGACCTTGACAATAGATCATCAGATCATCAACATACAGGGAACCGTGCACTGGTTGAGGAAGTTCTCTTAAAATGGAATTAATTTTCAGGCTGAAAAGAATGACACTGAGCACTGAACCTTGTGGTACACCTTCTTGTTGTACAAATACTTGAGAAAGCAACGAACCAATCTTGACTTGGAAAGTGCGGTCCTTCCAAAAGTTTTGAATAAAGATGGGTAGATTTTCTCGCAATCCAGTGCTGTAAAGGTCATGAAGAGTTCCATGCCGCTAAGTTCTATCGTACGCCTTTTCCATGTCAAAGAAGATAGAAACCACATGATTCCTTTTCACAAATGCATTGCGTACTGCAGTTTCTAAAAACAGGGCATTATCAAGTGAAGATCTTCCCTTACGGAAACCACCACTTTGGTGAGGCGATAGGCAATGATTAATCTCCAGATAATAGGTGAGACGGTGATTTACCATTTTTTTCCATAATCTTGCAAAGGGAGCTAGTGAGCGCGATGGGGCGATAATTTAAAGGATTTTTCGGGTCCTTGCGGGTTTTACTATAGGGATAACAAAGACCCTGCACCAAGCAGTAGGAAAAATTTCTTCCTTCCACATCTTATTATACAAAGCAAGAAGGACCACTAGAGATTCATAGGGCAGGTGCTTTATCATCAGATAACTTATGCCATCAGGACCAGGGCAAGTCCTATCAGTGCGAGATATTACATTTCTTAATTCAAACATGGTGAGATCTTTATTATAAGATTCTGCATTAGGATTTGAAAAGTAGATTTTAATCCTTTCCAAGTGCATCTTTGTGGGCAGAAACTCTTTTGAGTAATTGCTAGTGCCAGAGACAGCAGCAAATGTATCACCTAAAGCATCGGTTATTTCTTCGGCAAAACAACTGTATTTGGGGATAGATTTTGAATACCATTGATGGCAAGAAGAAATGTGCAGAAATGGTAATAAATGAATATGATATAACAAAAACTTTCTGTTGCAATAAAAATACTCCAATCAGCAATCACCTAACAGTTGGTAAAATCTTTTGTATAGTTTTGAACACAGAAAAATATCACGGTAAAAGTATATTTACGGGTAACCCTTAGCGATTTTTAATGGTACATGGATACCGAGTTTGTGCAATTCTTTAACTTGTTACAGTCAAAAGTCGTTAATCCGGACTCGTCGGGACTTCTGCGATTCCGGATTATAGATCATCAGTTTAAATCTGGTAAGATGGCATGCAGAAATTATAAAATTAAAAATATGAAACCGTAATTTATGAAATAAAGAACAATTATGATCTAAAGGGTATCAAAATTTACAAAAAGAAAAAGCTTAATATTTATTTGTTTACTTTATTAAACATTTCCTTCAATGCAAGTTGCTTTGTTTCATGTGATAATACTTTCTCTTTAATTCTATTAAACAGACATAATTTCTTGTTTAGTTACAAAGTTCCGCTGTTCAAGTCCTATAATTGCTGTGTTGAGAATACCGACTAATTTGTCAATCGAAATGTTTTCGTTTTCAATAACCTCTGGGTCACTTCACTATCGGAAGCGAATTATAATGACGAGGAACTTGATTTAAATCATATCAAAGACGGAGTATATCGAAATGAAATACTACACTTAGTACGGAATTATAAACCAAATAAAATAAAAACATCTGCTTTGAAGATAAGGATAGTGCTGACAGCGTGAAATTGATAAACAGATTTCGGATTTCAAAACATACTTTCGCTTTGTAGATACAAATTACATATTAGTAAATATATATTGGAAATTCTATTTGACATAATCTTTCTAATCTATCCTAATCTAATAATGACGTTTCTGCCCCCTTCCTCTGCCGCAGAGCAGCGTGAAATTGATAAACAGATTTCGGATTTCAAAACATACTTTCGCTTTGTAGTAAATATATATCGGAAATTCTATTTGACATAATCGAAAGTTCAAGCTTACTTTTATAAAATTGCTCTAACAGTCTGCAAAAAATAATAAGCCGGATCCAATTCGAAGATTAAGGAACAACGCAATCTGCAACATTAACTGAATTAGATAACTTTAGCTTAGCGTATAAACGCGCATGCGCACAAACATATTCGCAGCTGTAAGGGTCTTATGCGCTCTCGTAAACGCCTGTGCGCATGCGTGAACGCGACGCATGAGCAGAAAGTTTGTAGCTTTGAGGTCCGGATTATAGATCATTCCGGATTATGGGTGTCCGAATTAACGACTTTTGACTGTATTTTGTCTTTGTGCAGTGGCGATTGCCGCTATACAAAGACAAAATAACAAGTCAAAGAATTGCACAAACTTGGTATCCATGTACACATTTGACCTATTTCCACTTAAAAAAATCACAGAATTGCACAAACTTGGCATTGTGCACTCTCCTGACTTTATCCATGCACACGTCGACCTATTTTAACTTGAAAAAAATTTCAGAGAATTGCACAAACTTGGCACTGCACACTCGCCTGACTTTGTCCATGTACACATTGATATAATTTCACTTAAAAAGTCAAATTAGCACCCAAGTCGAGGTAAAAGTATATTTACGAAACATTCAACTACTCAGGTTATCATAAATGAAACAACAACTTGGCGATAAATGAAGCAAGAACTTTGCGGTAATACAAGGGGTACTGTTCAGTCTACTCTAACCAATATCGCTACCAATAGTGAAGAAAATGGCCAAGCGGTTTTAAAGAATGAAAAGATTTTGATTGACAGTTTAGTGGGAATTCTGGATATGTTAATTACCATTAACTGTTAATAACAAGACTCAAACGACAGAGCTTTGTAACTGAACAAATTATACACAACTCTAAATAAAAAGGAAGTATTACCAAACAAGACAAAGTAACTTAAACAATTTACATTGAAAGAAATGTTCAACGTAACAAATAAATATAGGTCTTTTGTGGTACATTTTGATTTCCTTAGGGTAATAAATGCTTCATTCTTTCACACGTAACTATTTCAGATTTTTAATTTTATAATTCGCACATGTCATTTTACTAGATAATCTCCTGATAATCTAGAAATTCCTGTAATCTGGAATCATCAAAGTCCATGATGATTCTGAATCTCAGACTTTCTACTATATAGTACAAAGTCTGTAATCCGGACCTCAAAGCTACAAACTTTATGCACATGCGTGTTTAATGTATAACGGATGATATACGCTAGGCTAAAATTATCTAAGGTATTTCAGTTAATGTTGCAGATTGCGCTGTTCCTTAATTTTCTAATTGGATCCGGCTTATTATTTTTTGCAGACTGTTAGAACAATTTTATAAAAATTAAACTTGAACTTTCGATTATGTCAAAAAGAGTTTCCGATTCTGGAGCTGCCAAAGGATCTACAAAGTGAAAGCATGTTTCGATGTCCATTAAACAAAAAGTGAAATTACTGCAAAAAATGGATAAAGGCCTATCTGTATCAAAATTATGCGAGAAGTACGGCAATGGAAAGTCCACTATATATGACACAAGGAACTTTTTGTAGAAACAACTTATATTGAAAGAAATGTTTAATACCCTTTAGATCATAATTGTTCTTTATTTCATAAGTTACGATTTCATATTCACCAAGACTGTACCCTATACTATACTAGGATTTTACCGAAAACTTTTTAATATCATACCTTAAAAAAGGAAAAAAAAATCTGAAAGTTTTCAGATTTTAAATTACGTCCAAAGGGGCATTTTTTTAACGTCTTGTGTGTTAACTTTATTTATTAAATATCATGTTCTTTGCACTTAAACCATAAAATTCAGTTCAACAGGAATGTCACAAAATAGTTTTAAAATGAGCATGTCTTTAGAATTTCCGATATACAGTTCCATGCGCTGGAGATAAAAAGGTTTTTTCCCCCAGTAAAGTGTTGCCGCTGCTCGCTTTTAAATTGTTGAGTTTGTTAATAAAAAATTCATTAAAGTTTTACAAAATATGAAATCGATAATACAACAAATTTCAAATCCGGGCTTTCTGATGCCCATATCTGCAGTAGGATTACATTATTCAAAATTGGATGGCTCTAGGTACCATTGTTTTAATTAAAATGCTAGAAACATACCTACATTTATGCAGATTCTTCGGCTGATCTTTAGAATATGGTAACTGGTAGTTTGGCGACATTTTGGAGGTGATAAAGGTCACTACCTGGGACTTTGGTAATAATGTGAGCAGTACTCAGTTCCGATTACGCATTATTTTGTGTGAGGGAAATGAGAGATCATGGGATATGTCATGCAATATTAATGGACGAATTACGGTTCTTTAATCGGAAAAGGGGGGAATTTGGAAAAATATCTGTGGCTGTATATTATTTTGTATTAAGCTTCATTGTGTGTTGTGTGAAGTAGGGTTGAATAATTTTGGGATTGTATGGCGCTGTCTAAAGTGAATTCTAGATTTTTAATGTGTTTGTGTGATAATTTAATGCGTAAGTGTATCCACCATGTAAGCAAGATTCTGAAGAAGATTAGGTAAGTTAGTATTTTTAATTATTTGAGGTTATTATTTTTATGCATTGTTCTAAATGTAAGGTGGAAGTAAAGTAATTTGGTAATATTGGGAAAATTGTTATTAGCAATGATTTAGTTTAAAGTAATTAGGATTGTAAGCTAATTTTTATTAATTTAATGTATGTGCTTATTTATATTTTAAGTAGTGTTTTTGAATTTAATTATATTTTAATTAAATGATAGTTATTTTGTGAATTTTATGTTTGTAGGAATTTGGTATACGTTTTAGTTGAAGTAAACGTGCATGGAAATAATGTAAATATTTGACACTAAGTATTTGTAATGTTTGCAGTATGAATTCGTTGGTGACGTTTATAATATAATAGATAATTTAGAGGTAAAAGTTTTTGGATATTTTATTTATTTGATACGTGGAAATGATATGGTGAAGAGTGTGCACAATGCCATTTCTCTGCAATTCTCGGATTTTTTTTTTTAAGTAAAAATAAGTCGACGTGTACATGGTTTAGTGATATTTTAATTAAATGATAGTTATTTTGTGAATTTTATGTTTGTAGGAATTTGGTATATGTTTTAGTTGAAGTAAACGTGCATGGAAAGAATTTAAATATTTGACACTAAGTATTTGTAATGCTTGCGGTATGAATTCGTTGGTGACGTTTATAATATAATAGATGATTTAGAGGTATAAGTTTTTGGATATTTTATTTATTTTATATGTGGAAATGTTCATATTTGGAAAGGGTATATACTTTTTCGCGATCAGGTAATTTCATATATGTTCTTTTTACCGGGTTTAAAGATTTAGAAAATTGTCATGTATTTTTGTGAAATTTTTCTAATTTATGAGAAAAAAGCAGTGTACATGGATATAGTGAAGAGTGTGCGCAATGCCATTTGTGTAATTCTGGGATGTTTTTTTAAGTAAAAATAAGTCGACGTGTACATGGTTTATGTGTATGTGTTATTTTGAAAAACGCGTAAGGAGTATGGTATTGTGCACTTTTTCCCAATTTTGCAGTGAATATTTGTCATTATTAAGCAGTTTTGTTAGATAAAATTTCTAGTATAAGTGTAATTTGGCTAGTAGATTGTTGGAAGAAGTGTTGAGTAAATAAAAAGAAAAGAAACATGTCTTTACTTCGTGAAGACAAAATGGCGGCGGGGAAAAAAATAGAGGGTTGCTGTAGGAGAGTTGGTCGCCAAATTTTCGCCAAAAAATCACCAAGTTACCATAATCTAAAGATCAACCGATTTTTCATTATTTAATTTCTTGAAATATAATACAGGGCAATAGCATTTGGTGGCAACGATTTGAAAAGTGATATGTCGTTTATAGAGTTTCAATATAAAATCGCAAAATGAAAACAATAGGCCTTCAGGGACAAAGCCCCTTCGGACTAAAAAATTAAAGGGTTAATCTTTGGATTATGGTAACTTAAAGATTTTTTGATGAAAATTTGGCGACCAACCCTGCTACAGCAACCTGCTAGTTTCTGTTTGGACGCCATTTTGTTTTCACGAAGTAAAGGCATTTGTTTTTTTAACTCAACATTTTTTTCCAACAATCTGCTAGCCGAATTACGCTTATACTAGAACTTTTATGGAACAAACGTGCTTAATCGTGACGAAGATTAGGTGCGAAATTGGGAGAAAGTGCAGAATCGCAAACTGCTTTTTAAGAATTGCACGTACACGGTATCCATGTACACGTCGACCTATTTTCACTTAAAAAAAATCCCAGAATTGCACAAAAAATGGCATTGCGCACACTCTTGACTTTATCCATCTACACTGCTAAAGTCCTAGCTAGTAACCTTTATCGCCTTACCAAAATGTCGCCAAACTACCTGTTACCATATTCCAAAGATTAGCCAATTAAAGTTAGCTCTTATTTGCAAACTTGATGATTTCTTTCAGCAGATATTTCTTCATATGTATATATTTACAAAATTTTAACAATCATATATAACATCATCAAAAATAAGAATTATATTATATTTTAAAGTAATTTTGTAACTCTACTACTGAACATAAATGGAGATAAAATTTTGGCTGGACGAACAATTATTAGATTGATATTGGTTTTATAGGATTTTAACATTTGTTAGCATTTTCTTATTGAAATGGAAATCTTATAAAATTTTGTTCAACTAATCAAGGTGGTTAAGGAAACAGCTATTTAATATTAATTCACTCACAAATATATAAATAAAGCAAATTAAGTACACTTACAAATCAAGAGGGTAAAAGAAAAATACAAGATATTTTCCTTTGAAATCCTTTAACTTTAGTTCCTTAAACTCGCCTTTCACAACAGCCGTGCTTTCCCATTCTGGTGCCGGCTTTGAAACTAATTCAAAAGCAAATAAATCTGTTAAGCTTTAAAAATGTGAATAATAAGAAAATTAATGTTTCTGAATTAAAGAGTGTACAAATAATTGTCATGAGAAATTTTAAAGGTTCATATGTCATGAATGATAAAAGAAAAACCTTACTCTGTGCTTTACTTGTAACTAAATTTTGTCCAACAGATGATCTTGTAGTTTCTTGAGGATAAACATGTCCACCTCCGTATGAATAACACGCTTCTTCCGCTAAGCCAACTGCTAAAACGCTTAGAAATATTAACCGCATTAAATTATTCATTTGTTCAGCTGAAATATGTTTCCGGCTCAAAGTTACCACATCAGCTAGATGATAGCACAGATAAAACACCTGTTAATGTTGGTAATGTTTTTCTCGCTAGTTGACAACACTTACGAACGTTAAAAAGCCGGCAACGCCAAAACTATAAGGAAAAAAAATAGAGATTAAATAAATAAATGAAAAAATAGACATATGAAATGCTATACAGATTGTATTTTACACAGAATACAACTTAAAATTTTTAATTTTAGTTGTTTCTTAGTTAAAAAAAAAATCTTTAATGTTCGTGAAAATATTACGCTGAGTAGTTCCTGTAAGAGAAATTTTACTGCAAACAAGACTTTTCATTTTTAGTCCAATAGAGTGGATCGATTTCTGAAATAAGAGCGGTGGAATCTAGTCCGTCACAATTATGTACAGACACACGCCAAAGGTGTACGGAAAAGTTTACCGTGACGTCACGGGCTTCTGGATGGGTTACAATATTTGGCTTTTTATCATGTTTCGCGGTGAATTATGGCAAAGATTAACAATTTATCGTGCGATGTAAACAAACATCGAAGATTTCTTGTTAGGGTGCAAACGTTGTTGTAGTCAAAGAATATCTTAGATATTCGTTGTTGTAGTGTTCGCTTATTAATAAATTTCTTCTGGTGATAATTCAGTTAAAATCACTGACAAAAGTTTGATAGGACATGTGAGAACTTCCATTGCAGTGTTCTTTGAATTAACATTTATTTCCTGCTAAACGTGTTATAAATAAAAGAACAAAACAATTTCAATTTTTAATATCTCTGTTAGCACTTCATATAATTTTTTTTAGTGGTATGAATAAATTTTGTGCATATTGATTTAAAACTATTACCATCAGGGATACAAAACTGAGTTTTTTTTCCTCTTACGAAAGCACTGAAACTGTTTAATTATAAAAATACTATTTTAATACTGAATTTTGAACGCATTTTTTCTGTTGATAATTTAGTTAATCGTAAAATGACTGTGCTTTCGCATAATTTAACATCATTTGTGAAGTGAATGACACTAAATTTCAGATGTGATGATTTTTTAAATTGTTTCTGCCTCTGAAATAAAAATTTATTCTAATGTTTTGCGAGTTTTTAAGTGTATCAAAATGTCAATGTTCCATCGGCACTTGTGCAGAAACATGGGAAATTGACTCATCGTTTGTTGTAATTATTATGTCATTTAATGTGAGCAAAATGTTGCAATGTATTTGATTTTTTTCTTGATGAATTTGAAATTATGAAAAAATAACGTATGGTGTAGATGATAACAGAAATTTTTAATGAATGAATTTAGAAATTGTAAGATGAAAAGAATTTTACCTTTGATCTGATTCACAACTGCATGTCACAAAACATACTTCATAAAGTATGCCGAAGTTTTATTCCTTGCAAAAAACATGATATCTATTATTCAAGTTTGTGATCAGAGAATTATTATAAAGCAATGAAAGAATATGATCTTCGTGAGGTGAGCTGTATTCTTCATAATGAGGAAAATTTGGAATTTTATTCCTTGCAGAAAACATGATATCTGTTATTCCAGTTTGCGATTAAGGAATTTTTATAGAGCGATGAAAGAATATGATCTTCGTGAGGTGAGCCGTATTCTTCATAATGTGGAAAATTTGGATGAAAGTGCAAATGAATTAATAAGGACTAACCTCCTTGGTGTATTTTCTGCATCTTCTAAATACATATTTTGAAACCATGTTTCAGAAAACACAATAATAAACTGTTTTAAGCAGGATAACTTTTACTGATGGCAAAATCAGTCACTTTCCCAAACAGATCCAAGTACAAAATATGAAAAAAATGTCTTTGAATATGATGATGAGAAAACTTTCTTACTTATTATTTCTCAAAACTGTCTCACCCAGTGCTCATAAACTGTGTATGAATGAAATTTTTCATGACAACTGCATGCTCTCCACTATTATTGAATTTTTAGCTCTTATTTCTTAATAAAAGTCCTGTGGAAACATGCAATTTTATATTTCTATTATACAACCATTTATTTAGTTAAACTGTATTGCAATTTCCTTGGGCATATTTCTCATCATTTAATATTATGATTCAGTTTTTGCTATCAACACAGATATGGACGAATGTAATGATATGCAAAACAGTGTGTGCTTTTTTTGTAGAAAATGCAATCGAACTTTCCAAAGTAATAACCTCTTACTTAAATAGATTTGTATTATGGGAGTGGTTATCTAAGGAAATGTGCTATTAGTGATGTTCTATTATCAGCCATTATTTTATTTTATATCAAGTATGCTAATCATTCGCAAAGGACCTCTTCACATAAATTTTCTCTCCATTATACATGTATAAATCAACTAGTTGAATGCTTTGGCATAATCAATAAAGTATTACTACTTGCACAGTGATGTTTTGGTAAAAGTATATTTACGAGTACCCATTGGTGATTTTTGGCGGCACATGGATACCGAGTTTGTGCACATTGACCTACATAAATGCGACACGAAAAATTACAAATTATGATCAGAACAAGAGAGTTATAATAAAACATTGGTATAACAAATACATTTGTTAATGGAAAAAAACATCACAGAATTGCACAAACTAGGCATTGTGCACTGCCTTGACTTTCTTTATCCATGAACACGTTGACCTATTTTCACTTAAAAAATCACCAGAGAATTGCAGAAACTTGGCATTGTTAACACTCCCTTGACTTTATTTACTGACTGAGTATATTTATGGATGTACAGAACATTCAACTACTCAGCAATCAACATAAATGAAACAACAACTTGGCAATAAATGAAACAACATCTTCGCAATAATACAAGGGGTACCCTTCAGTCTACTCTAACCGATGCTTTATATAATTGCCTGTACTTCTGATGAAATGATATTGTAGCTTTTGCTTACAATATTTTATCAATAATTATTTTCTTTTCTATTAAGAGCATGTATAGTCCTCACTGTACCTTTATTTACCTCATCTTTATGATATGCATTGCTATGCTTAATTTGACATCTGCTTTCTATTTTAAATATTTTTCCTCTTCTTTTTTTTTTTTTTTTTTTCCCCAACTCCTTAAAGGATGGGTCTTTGGGAGGAAAAATTAATGTCTCCTAAAGTGTCATGTGCTGTTCTCAAAGTGGGCCATTCTTTTTTTTCCTGCTTTTTTATTTTCAGCTTTCTTGAAGATAATCTTTTTAGCTCAAAGGGGCAATTTGCCCAGAAAGGCTATTAATTTTGTTTTGGCACTTTGCGTTGATTCATTATAAATGGTGAATCACTTTTTCAATTGTTGCCACCAAATATTAGAGTTTTATATTTAAAGAAGTTAAATAATGAAGAATCTGCATAAATGTATGTATGTTTCTCATGTTGTGATAAAACAACTGTGTTTAGGGCCATCAAATTTTGAATAATGTATGTCTCCATTAGAATATGGGCATCTGGAAGCCCTAATTTGGAATTTGTTTTATTATCTATTTCATATCTTGTAACGCATTTATAAGTCTTTGATTAAGAAACTCAATGATTTCAAAGTGAGCAATAGCAACTCTGTATGGGAGGAGGAACATTTTTATCTCCAATGTGCGAGACTGTGTACTGGGAATTCAAAAGACATGCTCTTTTAAACATTTGTGATATTGCTGTTGAATTGAATTTTATGATTTAAGTGTGAAGAACATGATATTTAATAAATAAAGATAACACAAAATGTTAAAAAAAAAAAAAAAAAAAACCTCAGGGCATAATATAAAATCTGAAAGCTTTCAGTTTATTTATTTATTTATTTTCAAAAAGTAGTCAATGGTTGATCATGTTCAGATAAATGACTTGGTGGTTTCACAAAATGAAATTTGCTGTCTGGTTCCGAAACGAAAAGTAAAACAGATCTGATGAATTGGAAACGGATGAGTAATTACACGAGATGTCAAATTCACTCAAAAAGTTGCCCTAAATGTATTTAATATGATACATAATTTGCTATTTTTATTTTCTTTTATATGAATTGTTGATAAATTATGATTAGCCATGTATACTTCAGATTGAAACTACTTTGTGAAATCAGGTAAGGTATGAGGATTGAATATTAAAATTATCGTACACAAACTTAAGAGCGTATTTCATTTCTTAAATGAGTTGAATGAAAAATTTAAATGGGTGAATTATCTGTTTTCTTGGTACATTCACTCTGCTAAAACAGATTACAATATTTGGATTTTATTTTTGCCTTGTGATTTGGTGCAGTTTTTTTAATCAAATCAATTAAATTACTACAAAAATTCAAGAGGGAGTCATACAGTGAGCTATAGTACAATGAAATTAATAAATATACAGATATTACATGATTTGTAAGTTTTAAAATGTTTTATTCTGTAACATATTACAGATAAAAAATGATTACTACATGAAATGAAATAAAAGTTCATCAAATTTGACATAATACCATAAAGGTCATTGTGTGTTCCTGTTGGTACAGGACACATATCGACCGGGTATCACAATTCTATTCACAAACATAGTAAAATTTCCCTGCTGATGGTCATCAAAGGAGCTATAATGCAGTCTTGGAGTTTTGATATTATTAGCAATAGGAGCATATAAATATAGTCTAAAGCACATTCCAAAAGCAAAAGATTACGGAGTGTATGGTCAATGATCTCATGGTCATCTGAACAACATTGAGTCATCTTCTGATATTGATCAATCCAAAAAAAAGATAGAAATTTATTATTAGGTAATACAACAGTTTTCAGAGAGGAAATGTGTATTTTTCTGAATCATATTTCATTTAGAGAAATAACAACTATAACGTATTAAAATCTGACATACCTTTTACAGTGTTTCTGTAGAAAAAAAGGACCCATGTACCTTTATCAGTGAAATGGCATATAAAATGTTCAAGTAAATATAATTTCTATTCAGTAACAGCATGACAATTTTCCATGTCCAGTACACAAACGTACCTATCCAACAAATGCTTCACCACTAGATAGTGGAAGAATTGTCTTCCATGCATACGATTGCAAAATTTATATTGCAGCATCTGTAAATAATATGGTTTTAGTTGTAATCAACATTGCAAAATCTTCCCTATGTTTGGTTATAGAACACATATATGCTACTAATGTAATTTGTAGACCTATCCTGTTTGTGGATTACATGCAGTGCTGAGCTATGAAAAACTTGACAAAGAGTTTGCATTTTATTCTATATAAACAACTTATGCAATTCTAATGAACTGTTATATTTTTTACAAAAACAGAAAATACTAATAATTGTATATGAATGAGAAAAACGTAATATCTTTTACCAATAAATCACAAAATATCAACTTTTAAATATTTCAATATGTTTACCATTACCAGTCTCAGGTTAATCTCATTGATTTTGGAGGGTTAATCTCATTGATTGGTGATAAAATGCATATAATGTATCAAGAAATATTTCAAAATGATTTCTTTAATGGTTTTGCTTACTGAATCTTGTGATACTACTGTAAATAAGAAGCTAAGCAGTATACAGTAATAAATTACAATATTAAGAAAAATATCTAAAAGTTTGATTACAGCTACTGTTTTTCCTTCTTAATGTCACACCAGCTGTATGTGAACAAACTGCAATTAAATCTTTCTTCAAATAGTTTTAAAAAAATAGGTATGAATGTTAACCACATACATGCATGTGTAGATTCAGCAGCAGCATTTTCTGAGTCTAAACAAAAAGAATAAGTTGTATCTATTATAGCTTAGATATAAATTTAATAAGGGGCTAATGCAAGTTTCCTATAGCTCAGGTACTAATTTATATGTGAAACTAAATTTTTGCACTATTTCATTGGAAATGACTGGCCATCTGGGGTTCTTGCCTTTATATAAGTAGCCAGTGTTCTTGAACTGTCAATACCATCATAGGATACTCTGCAGGCTTAGAGTCATAGGATGCTTTGTGTACACTGGTGTGCAAAAATTAAGGACGAAGTTGAAAAATTAGCATATCAGCTGAACGAAGAGGCAGAGCGGACAGAAAGACCAATCAGGAGATTAAGTAAGGTGATGTATGGTAGCACATGCGCAGATATGCAGGTAGACGTAATGGGGAAGTGTCTGAGTATTATACAGCATGTTGTCGGTGTAAGATCAGTATTTCTGGCAAAGAGATTGCACGCCGTATAGCAGTTAAAATCACACCGAGTTGCTGCCTCAGCGAGAAATGGCGAATAATCAATCTGTTAGACGACATCTGGATGCTTTTACCCGAGGTCGAATCATTGGGAAGTTGGAGGAAGGCCGCAGTGTGACAAGTGTGGCTGCAGAGTTCGGAATTGCTCACAGCATCGTTTCACGACTTTGGAGACAATTTCAAACTACAAGAACAGCTATCCGGGGGTTTAGTAGTGGTCGTCCACGAGGAGCCACACCCGCAGATGACCGGTATATTGCCTTACAGGCCAGAAGAAACAAGCAGGAGCTTATATAATTAAACAGGAGGCTCTTAGCTGTCCCCTGTAGTGTCAGTCGGTTGGTCATTAGTCCTTGGTATCAGTGGTTTCGGGTGTTTCCGCTTTTTGGAAAGCTTACTGTGGGGCTTCAGATTGCGTATAAAGTCAGTTCACCCTGTCGCAGGAATTTGCATCCCTATGTTGGACTCTGTGGTGGGCTGGGCTGCTGCCGGGGCTGAATCTTTTATTTCACTAAATATGGCTTCTAATACACAAACAAATGAACAAAATGAAAATTGTCCTATTTCTATAAAAGTTAAGACAAATGCAAATTCTGACAAGAATAAAAAATAAACTGCAGTTTCTGATAATTAGTAATCCATCAGGAAATCTTCAGAAAGTGACACTGTTTTTAATGTGTGTGTGTGTGTGTGTAAGAACGCTAAGTTCTGCAGCCAACAACCTGATAGGCAGATCATCGCCTGCGTACCTGAGACAGACAAGGATAGACACTATGCGAAGGTGGAGGCTATCGACTTCCGATTTTGTTCTGATTCCGTGAGGGCAAGAAGTGACTGTATAAAAAAATGAAAAATTTCCTTGTGTTTATCTAGCGCGAGGAGCCGCTAAACAACTGTTATATCTCTATTTAGTCTGTTAACTTTTATCCGTAAATAAATAAATGCTCTGTGACGTGGAAAACATTCCAATTTTCACTCAAAATTTTTTTAAGGCTAGAAGTTTTCAAGTTAGAATTGGCTCTGTTTTTTTTTTTTTTTTTTTTTTGTATAACTTTGAACAAGACGAGGTTTGCTCATGGGTGTGTTTTGAGTGTTATCTTAATCACGCTAAAAATAAACCGTATCTTAAAGGAACTTCCTCTTACTGTTTCAGGATAATTGTACGTTGACAATCTTCAAGTTACCAAGGGGCAGATATGAGATATGTGGAGAGGCAATTACGGATCACTATTAATAAGATCCAGATATAGTCAAAGAAAAATGGATTTGCGTCTTCAAAACGGAAGGCTGTCACAAGCACTTTTGCAGAAAGGGAAATCTGCATCCTGAGATTTAACTTGAAGGGTCATTAATTCCAACTACGCCCGAAGGGAAATTCCTAGGAGTGATTGTTCAATCGGAAACTTACTTTCCTTCCACGAATGATGTACCTGAGGAAGAAACGTTTCAGAACTTTTACCTTCTCAAAGGTCCTGGCGAACTCCTTTTGGGGTGCAGAGGATGGGATCATTGTCCGCATATATAGGCCATTCATCCGCTCTAGACTGGACTCCCGATAAAACGTGATTAGGTCTTTGTTTGTACCTTACTTCAACCCATATTATTACTCTCAACACATTTTATTATTCTAGTGTTAGCGCATTTATATACTTTGCATATAATTTTCAATCCTCATCGCTAGAATACAGTGTCTTAATCTAGATACTAATCTAAGTCGCGCAAAAGCGTTTATCCTTCTATTTCTAGCCAAAGGCCTCAGAGCACAATGCCAACTAGAGGTCAAAACTCCTAGTGGTTGATGCCTCAAGAGCCACCAGGGATGTCTAGACTGGCTCAGAAGTTAATGATTCGGTAGACACTTCTGTATTATTGAAACTTGATTCGATTCATCATTGAGCTCTGCGGATTTGCCCTAGAGCCTTTAGAATATCTCCTGTATAAAAACAGTATATTTATTGCTTAGAATCATCGTTTAAATTAAAACGTGAACAATTGACCCTTCATCACTAGTTTCGTATAATGTCGCAACCTAAACATCCTTGTTTGAGTACTCTTGATGACTGCTATAGCTTATTATTTGCAGCACGGCCTCTCTGCATTCCTACGTTCCCTGCAAGAGCTGAGCCTTTGATAGAAAAATATTCAGTGCTTGATGTGAATAACCGTGCCCCGAGCAGAATGACGTGATATCCTACCGTGAGATGGTCCAGAAATTCGGCTCATAGAAACTTTTACGATTATGATAACAGAAATACGAACGAGTTAGCTTACAAATAGCTTTTCTATGAACAAGGAACGAACACTGCAATTACATTCCAATATACATTAATGGCAACAAAACAGCAGGTCATGTGGAAGCATCATTTGCGTTTCGACGTCACGTAGAGAAAAGAAGGCTGCAATGTGCTTGCTGACTATTTAAAGCTGAAGTAACTTGAATGTATCGGTATTACAATACATTCAAGTTACTTCGTATATTTACTTTGATACTTACGTATCGGTATTACGAACTTAAATAATTCGGTGTATGACGCTGTTAAATATTCATCTAAGCCAAAAAAAGTTTATAAAGTTATTTCTCCGGCCTTTCTATCATTCCTTGGTTTGAGTCCCGGCTAGAGCATTGCTCATTTTTCTTGTCTCTTGCTTCGAAATAACCTAATGTCTGTACAACTTACACCGATTTGTTAAGTGCACAAAAAGCTTTTCAAAGTTTCTCTAGACCCAGAAACCGATGGTGACAGAAGTGTTATTGACTACCTGAAAACTTAATAAGCCGTGAGTATGAGATCCTTTACTGCTGGGTTCTTGGACACATACAGATAACGGGTAACGAACTGGCAGATATCACAGCAAAATCTGCCGTGGGACTGTTTAAATCAGCTTGTTACTTTGAGAAATATTAAAGTGATTATCAAGGGTAAAATCCTGAGTCTATGGCAAGGACCTGCAAGTGAATAATAAAATTAGAAGCATAATGCCTAGAATTAAATATTGGGAATCAGAGTAGGAGGAAGTCATTTGAACCTGTCTGACAAACGGTCACTTCCAAATTACGCACAATTATCTCTTAAAAGCGGATAGTGAACCAGTATATTCCAGTTGTAATATTAATCTGTCCTATATGACTGGCAGGTGGCGATTGGCCTCCCGAGGACAAATGTCCAAAACCGGCTGGAAACCACTGTAGGCGGTGTGAACCGTGCGCTTGAGATCGTCGTAGGCAGTGGCGGAAGGCAGGAGACCTGGCGTTTGATCGATGGGCGGGGACTGTGGGAATGGCTTTAGGCTTGCCTGCTTGCGTCTCCCACAGCTTAGCGTCAGCCTCCTCGTGGTCCCGCTGGAAACTATGCTGTGCCTTGGTCCAAGCCTTTGCTCGTATAGGCTAATGACGCTAAGCAACCAATCCCAGGGGATCGACTGGTGGGAATTTCCGGAACCGACCATTTATGGGAGGAGACCCGGGGTTCTCCCAGACCACTGGCTGGACTTGTGTCCTGCCAGCTTCGATTTGTTGGGTAAATAATCAGACTTCACAGGACTAGAACCACAGGTCCATCCTATGGTAGGCGCGGGCTTGGCAGGGACCGTACTGGTACTGTCGTATCCGTTGCCTTTGCTGTGGGGGCGCTCTCATGTAGATTTTGAGTGCTGTGCCGAGGTGGGGGGACGGCTCCCCGCGTAGCCCTCAGTGTGATGGATTATGGCGATGAACATGAGAAGTCCCTGCGGGCTGTTCGGTGGGTTGGCGCCCCGCCATCGCAGCCAACTGAGGAAGGCCTCTGTATCATGTTAAGGCGCTCTAGAAGCAGCCAGGTAATGTTGCCCGAATCGGAGTTAATGTTCTGTATGACAGATTTTGTTAGAAATGCTCACGTTTTGATAGACTTCAGGAAATACTATTTCACTTTTTCAGGTACTTCTCTCGACTTTTAATTGGAAAACCAATCGGGTCTCACGAAAATTTCCTGCCACCGCAAATATCGTTTGAGCAAATAGTTCGCGTTGACGTGTTGAATCATATTTTGTCAAACAATTTTTGGCGTTTGAAAGGAAGAGACTTGCTTTAGAACACTATATTGTGAAATTTGTAAAAAAAAATATCATTATTATTATGTACAAGATGTCTGAAATGGAACTATCACGCTACGAGATTTAAACTATCATTTACTTCCAGTTTTATTACAAAAAGTCAGCTACAGAATGTCACCAAATCGTGTGTATAGCTTTAGGTGTGTGTGTGACCATGGCAAAGCCTCGAGGGCTATCTGCCTAAGGGGAGGAATGCCTTCGTGGAGGACTTTCTAAGGGAAACTGTCTCGTAAACATGTTACACATGGGGAAAACCACGAAAACACCCATGCAGCCAGCCCATTCGCGGGATTCGAACCTCGTATAGCTTTAGGTACTACTAATGTTTGACATTGTTAAGGTCAGTGCCGGATTTATGTATAAGGTGAACATAGCTTAGGGCCCTCCGAAATATTGTAGCATATCCCATATAAAAAAAAAATTGACTGATATCCCTCATAAAGGGCCCCATATTTCAAATAGCTTAGGCTCTCGTCAAATCTAAATCTGGTGCTGGTGAAGGTTTGGTATCGAAATTTCAAAAACAAGTATTACGACATTCAAGAGGCAGAGCATTCGAGTCGGCCTACTGATGTTGATGAGGTCCGCCTGCGAGAGTATGTGGAAGAAGTGCAGTATGCAACCAATTGAGAGCTTGTTAATGAGTTAGTGCCATGTCCATTGATCGCAGTATGCATCTCATACACTTGACGTTAAAGTTGAATCGCTGGGTGCCACATGAGATGATTCAAGCAGATAAGGACGGACGTGTTTGGGCCTGCACTAATCTGCTCGAATATCAATGCAAGGATAAAATTCTGTACCGGATCATCACTTGTCATGAAAAGTGGACTTCAACAACACAGGCCAAAAAGAGGGGTTGGTCTGCACCCGACGAGCCCATCGGCAGCATCGCAAAGGGCAATTTGGCTAACAAAAAGATAATGCTTTGTATCTGATGGGATTGCCGGGGTATATATATGCTGCAATATGTATCTGGAAAAAGATAAAGAGCGAGATGCTAGTCTGTGTTGACGCTGCTATTAAGGGCAAACGTTGAATTGAGTTCCGGAGCAAAGAGGTAATGTTCCATCAAGATAATACAAGACCACATGTGTTTGCTTTCACTGACTGGACTCTTTAAGGACTCGAATGGAATCTTTTGTCACACACCCCATATAGCCCTGACATTGCTGCTTCGGATTTCTACCTTTTTTCACATCTGTGGTGCTATCTTCCATTCGGTACAGGACGTCTGAAATGAGGGTGATGTTTTTTGGATTCTTGGCTAACAAGTTTCTATGCCGAAAAACTACCAAAACTTTGGCAGAAAATCATAGATTTGGGAAGTGATTACTGCCCGCACTAAAGGTACTGGTTTCATGTTTTCTCCCTAACTTTAATGAAAACAATAAACAGATATTAATCCATTTAAGTTTTTAAGAGAGATTGGGTTTTATTCCTTAATCTGAAGTGGTTGTAAAGCGTTTTAATGTACTTTAATAATTAGAGATTTTACTTGGCTTTATATTTTATTTGATCTTGTGAATTTTATGCATCCCTTCACATCACGGTTTTACTATGAGGCGTTTCATTATTTTGTTGCTTTTATGTTGTTTTGCATTTTTCTCATTACATAATGCATTTTCAACATGTGTTAGCTGATTTTTATAATTTCATACCATTTCTAAAGGAGAGAATAGATTATCATGCTTTTGGCCCATTATAGTCATGTGCCAAAATATCCACCAACTAACCAACAGTATATAGTCATAAACAGACCTAAAATTGTATAAGCTTGGTTTTTTGAGATGAATCATAATTCTAGACGGAGCGCACCGGAGTCCTAAATAAGAACGCTCCGGCACTTCTATGTAACTGAACAATAATTTCAGTAGAAATATGGTCTCGAAAATTTTATTTTTAGCAATAAAATTATATTAAAAATTGCTTATTAAATTTTAATTCATCTCTGTACATTTCAGTGCTGGTTTAAGCTCATTTCCGGCGCTGTGCGCAGAGGATCTAGGGGGCCCCTTGGCACTGGCAGATCCAAGGAGGAGTGATAACAAATGAAACAAAATTTTAATTTTTATTGTAAAAATATATATAAAAATAAACAGTATTCTAAAAAAAAAAATAATAATAATAATTATACCAGCATTTGCTATGACTATACTTAAAGCACAAGGACAATCATTCAAAAAACTGTAGGTATACACTTAGCTGAACCTTTTGTCACATTAAGTAGAGTAAGAAATAGATACAATTTAAAAATTGCATTGCCCGTAGATTCAAAAGAACATATTACAAATGTAGTTTACAAGGAGTTATTGTAACCAGATTAAAAGAAGCAATACTTTTATGAAATATATATATACTTAAAAAAAACTTTTAAAGATGAATACTATAAAATCCATTCTCAGAACGGGTAGCTCTGCTAGTACTACTACTAATAATTTACCTTATTCAGTACTATCTGCTATCTTGCAAACCAGTACAGTAATCTATCGTTTTGTTTTTCTGGCAGTCCACACTCCATTATTTATTTATAATGTTTGTGTTGTGTTACATATTTGGTAAGGTACTGTCTGTAGTCTAATTCATCTGCCTGCTTCCTGATGTAAGACTCATTATAGTTGTCATCCCACTCTTACCACCCGGAGCCGCAAATTTGATATAGACAAATAATATGGACATGGATGTGCAGGTGAGAGGCGTGGATTATTTCCACAAAACTATTTATAGTTTTTCTATCGAAGTTTATAACCAAAACTTCTGGTTGGGTCCAGCTTATCCAGGCTATTTTATATTATTATTATAACTACTTAGGTTTTTAAATTATTAAAGTTTCTCATAGCCATTTTATTTATTTATTTACTTTTGTTCCTCTTTCCTGATGGTCTTGCATAGGGCTTCGGCATTTTAGAAACTAAACCCTGGTCATAAAAGACAAAAAACAAAAACATAGCACCAAAATGTATCAGATTTTGCAGATGAATTAAAGCTGTTTTCCCCAATATTTCAATAAATTATCAGCAGCTGTCTAACTATACTACATTACAAATATTAAAATAATTTGGGAAACTTTTCCTCCGGTGCGTATCAGTGCATCCCAATATATAAAGCCTCAGAAGAATGCAGTTTTGTGAAGCCAATAAAAAAATATTCACGATTTTCAACAAATGATGGAAAACTAACAGTTCTTTCAAAAAATAATAGCATAGGAAAATGAGTAGTTAGTTAAGGCATTTTCTGCTCTAAAAACAAGAAAATTAATTAATTTAGGAGGAAAATTATTCAAAGAGAAAGGAAAGAAATAAAAGGAAAAATTATGTACCATTTGTGAATGAACAAGACAGATTTTAATGCAAATTGATCAAAAGCATGTATTGTGATTTGCTAGATTATACATAAAGTATGCCAGACATTTTGAGATTTATTAATTCCTACAAATATTTTCCATTAGATGCTATTTCACTACCTTGTTGTAGAACAGCAATTTGCAACTGGAAAGCAGGGAAATGTGATTAGTTGCAGCTGTTCAGCCACATACCAGCAAGCCATCATTGTACCTTTTACACGAATTAGATGACTGGCTATTAATATCATATTGATCACCAATACGACATTCGACAGTTGCAACAGGATTCACTTTTTCTTCATAACTAGACTCGCACATTGCGACTCTTGTTTAGTACAACAAAAATTATTCCTTACTTAATAATGTCCTGAGCCATTCATTTCATTACACCAAGAATCTTAGCACCTTCACATTAATCCAATCTCTCTTGTCAGAACAGCTGTTACCAAAGGGTTTTCAAAGATCTACAGCAAATCACATCCAAGCAATCTTAAAAAAACTGTCTTCACTTAAAATGGAATATCTGCAATTCCTTGTCAGAATGTCAAAAAAAAAAAAAAAAAAAAAAAAAAAAAAAAAAAAAGTAATTTTCAAAACATAATATAATTATGAAATAAATCTTACCATTTCTTTTATGTCTTGAAATGTAGTGTTTCCCTTGTGCTACTTTAATTGAAAGTAGTGATTACACATTTCCATTTTTTGTCTATCATTTGTTAAAATCAATTCCTTCAAAAATTTCGGTACTGTTCTGTTATCAGGATCAGATTCAGAAATGTATGTGTTCATGTATGCATATATATATATATGTAAACATGAATGTATGTACATTTCTGAATCCAGTCCCGGTAACAAAACAGTACCAAAATTTCATTATAAAACACAGTTGTTACTAATAAATGCACATGTGTAACTGATGTTTGACAAATATCATTATATTAAAAAAATATTTTTATTTCATATAATAATCAACAGATGATAAAATAACAATCAAGAAAAACTATAATAAAGCAAAACTGAGCATAGGTGAACTTGCTATCCTAAGGAGGGTCCAGACACCAGACATAGAACTAAGATGTCCTAATTTTCACAAAAGGGAAATCTGAAAATATCCTAAAAGCACTTATTTTTTGAAAGCTATCCAAATGTACTACATAGACAATCATAAAAACAAGTGCCATTGGGATTTCATGAAATATGGTCAAAACTATATTGAAATCTACGTAAATTAATTTACATTTATATCTTTAAACAGACACAAAAACATCATGTAAGCTCTTATTTCAATATTAATAATAAAAAAATGTCAGCAGAGAAAAAGAAATTGATTATAAAAAAAATCCCTCCTGAAACAAAAATTTAAACTAGTTTTAGGAGACTTTAAAATTATTAACATTAGAAACAGTCCCGACACTGACAGACATCAAGGCCTAAATATGAAATCGAAACAAGATTCATCACAGCAATTTAATTATTAAATTTCAATATATAAAATTTTGAATGTATCAAATTGTATGGTTTTTCTTAATTTGCATAACATATTTATTTTAAGTTTTCCTGTTCTCAACTTCTCAAATTTCCCTTCACATTCTCTCCAGGACATAAATTTAAAATTAAGTGAAGTGCTATTTAAATGTGTGATTATATCAGTTTATTCAGAGCGTGTTTCGCTAGCCTAGCACACGTTTCGTAATTTCGCGGTCACTCGAGTAAGCCTTTTGGCCTCATCCGTTTAGTATCACACTGATTAGAATTCTGTGATTTATAATAACAAAATTATCGAAAAAAAGCAGATTTAAAGTTGTTATATAAAGCTTTATTATTGCTGTAAGTTCATCTCAAAATCTAATTGTATTGAATCTCATTCTAATCGTCTAATGGTAATAAATATTATTATTATTATTTCATTAAATTAGTCATTACCATTATTTTGTTAACGAAAATATGTTATTAAAAATCACATTCCAGCCTGCAGACTTACAAAGCTAGTTTGTATTTATTATGTTTTGTTAAATTTTTCTCTTGTTTTCTTATTTCTAATACGAAAATACACGAATATAAATGAAGAGTGAAAACAAAGTTAAAAAATTCACAAATTATTTACGAGATTGATCAGAAATAGTGAGTGAAATATAAACATTGCATACATTTTGTTCTAAATAAATAGTGCACTAGATATGCATCCAGTACTGCATATTTATTTAGAACTTCATTTAAATGAAAGCAAAATAAATATTGAAAAAATCACAAATCTAGCAACTCATCTACTATGGGACAGTGTCCGACAAACATGTAAATTTTACTGTATCCAAGGGGGGGGGACTAACGACTTTTCTCATTAGGAAATTTCAAAGAGGAGGCAAAACTGTTTCGGATCACGCCGGTCTGAAGTCTATATTATGAGAATTTCGGCCCAGTTTTAGAAGGTGAATAAAGGGTTATTTTGCACCCCTCTACCGTGCTAGTATTTATTTCACACCTGTGACAATTTGCCAGGTTCATCGTAGGATCTAAGTCAGTGTATGTGGAAAAGTAGATAGATCTTACAAAATTTAATATTTAGAAATAGCATAGCATAAAAATACACAGGTTTCCATGCCACCCAGGAGGTACTGTGTCAGCTCGTTACCATAATGGTTCCCCAAAACTTTAATATTTTTACATTCAGTTCTACATAATTACTATAATTTAGGTTTTAAAAGTAAAGTTTGTAGCTAGCCAAAGTAAAAATGTTTGTTAAAGGCCTATAATAAACTAACTTCATGAGATGGATTACAATGAAAGTTTCAGAAAAAAAAAATTAAGCTGTTTAAATTTTTTAAAAAGTGTTTACTTATATGATATAAAATACTAATAAAAAGATAAGTTTAGGACATATTAATTATTTTGAATATGAAAAACAGGATAAAATACATCACTTACATAAATTTAATACTACAAGAGAATTAAAATTTTTAAAAAACAAATATACTAAATATATCATTCAAAACCAGACTAGTTAAAACTTTAGCTCTCATTATCTCAGACACATCCATTTACTTGAGTTTTCAATCTTTAAATTTTTTTTTATCATTTCCAATGGCTTGGCAAAAAATTACAAAAAATTAAAATTTTATAAACAAAGGTTACAAACAATAGAACTATGGTTAAACAGATTCATGGTTTTTTTTATACAGACACAGTATTTTTATACAAATAAAGCAAAAATAAATTTTCTTAAAACAAACTTTATTACATGAATATTAAATTGTACTAAAAAAATCATTAAACATTTTAAATCATGACCTGCAGAAGATTTTGGCAAGCTTCAGAAAGCCACTGTTATTTCAACATAATGAAGGTATTAAAAAATGAAACAGATTAAAATTGTGTAAGATGAAACCATATAACCTGACTAATGTACTTTGGTGTAGGAATAAAAACTCAAAAATCTTGGTCTTCTGTTTCTTATCATTGAAACATGCAAAATTATTTCCTGAACTTACTTTCCTTCATTTATCTTCCCACCTAAACTAGTATAAATAAACTTTCTGAAATCATATGTATTAAAAGGCTGATCAATATCCAAATGTCGGCTAAGTTGATGCACAAAATAGCATATAAATACACCACAATTCGTACCATCATTTTGAACAGTGTGACTTGGAAATGAAACACACCAACTATCACTAATGTTTAAAATACTATTTATGACTTTTTGCCACAGCTGAATTAATGAAGATACTGAATTTTGAACTGAGTTAAAACCAAGCGGATCATAAAATTGAAACATTTTATCTTTAATTCTTGCTACCAGTAAAACCCAATGATTATTTTTTACAAGAACTGGAATAAAAAAGAAATCAACAGAAGCTAAATCCTCTTTTTGCCATACAGTTTGATCTTTACTACCTGATTGAAAGAAAGGTGTATGATAACACTTGACTGCTACTGAAGAAGAACCACAAAGACTAATAAAAAGGAAAGCATCAATAACATTGTCACTGAGCCAACCAGGCTGAAAATTTAAAGATGCAGATTTTAATGTTTGAATTTCCTCACATGGAATGTATGGATCCAGAGATTTTACATCCAAAAATGTTAGCGGTGTTTCTCCAACATATAAAATGCATTTTGAGATATCCTCATCAATAAGCTTGGGAGTAAAAGTACTTTTATTAATTGTGCACGCTAAATTAATGCCTAATAAATCTTCTTTAACGGTTTTTTTATTCTGAATATTCAGGTAAGTTGAAATTTTACACTTTGCACTTTTTGAAGCAGTTGTACGAAACAAAGTCTGACGGGCTAATTTTAAATTTGGGGGAACACTGACAAATGGCATTTTGTCAGGAAATTCTTTCAGATAGTTCGACTCTATTACACCTTTACAATTAGAAACAATTTCTTTCAAATTTTTTGTTATAGTAGGCAACAATATTTTTTTAACTGTTGGATTAGACAGCATAACCTGTAATTCAGATATTAAAGTCTTACAATTATCAATTTTATGTTCTAAGTTACATGCTACTGCATTCGAAATAACAGACTTTGTACCTGTTTGTATGGCTGATGAACAGCTTTCGCTTTTATAAGTATCTGTTACGAAGAAGGATGGATCTCTTTGTCTGACTGAATGTACTTTATGAATGTGTTTACATAATGGACTGAAATCTGGACAATTACAATTATATAAATGACTACACAAATTAAGGCAAGATAAGCTAATACATTTAGAGTAACAGTGATCAGTTTGAGGACATAACTCGTATAAGCATTTAACTGTATACTGAATATTAGAAGTCTGTGATTTTACAATCCACAACAAAAAACCAGCCCCTGTTACATCACTATCTAAAATTTTTATTCCCGAATCATGTCGCTTATTATATGTAGGTGGACAAGTACTCTGCTTGTAATTAGTTTTAATTTTATAGCTGTGAGCCATGTATGTATCCTCTTCAATTTTTAAAAGTACTTCAATTAATTTATCTAAACGCCTGTTAAATTTTCGTCTAAAATATGTAGTTTTTAATTTATTATGAAACGATTCACAATACATATTGGTATCTGTGAACGCAAGAGGGAAGTTTCTATGGGCCATTGACCAAAGAATAGCACGGCTATAGTAATGTTCTTCAAAATATTGTATAAAAGATGGTGCAATAGTTCGAAACTTCTGAAGGAAATTATCCATCATCACTATGAATCGAGCAGAATTGGTTTCTTCAAGTAATACTACCATATTAAAATAGATTTCATCTTTAAGTTTTTGATTAGAAACCATTCGGCACAAATTACGTTGCCAAGCACGATGCACATGCCATTTACATAACAAATGTGTAATACCAGGACCAAATACTTTATCAAATGCAGGATGGGTAGTCTTATCATCATCTGTCATAAGACAATTGACATAAAGTTCCGGTATTACACATTTGATACTAAGGAATAAATTATACATTGTATCCTGGTCTAACTGATTTGTAATGAAATGCGCTACAGGATAACCACTACCAAACTCATCAGGAACGATTAAATTTAATAAATAAAAATCATATTGATTTGTTTTGTGAGTAGAATCAATACATAAAATCCTGGAGCAACCTTTAATCATCATATCTTTCTGCTGTTTAGTCTGCAATCCTAATGCAAAAGACTCATTTGTAGAAGAAAGTTCATCAAGCCCTTTTGGACCGTACAATGCTAGCTTTCCTTGTGGTTTATAAATAAGTACTGGATCATATGATTCTTGCCTGAGTTTTTCAACTATTGTGGCAACTGAAAGTGAATCATCACCCGGAAAGGAACATACTAACTGCTTTTTTGTAAGTGTTTATCACTCTTCGTGTTACAAATACATCTTTATCATATATGCCCTCCCTATTATCCCGCAGTCCACTTCCATCTCTGATAAATTCTTGAATTTGATCCGTGGATACACCTAACTGTGCATAAGCTTTAATTTTGTTACGGCAACTCTGACTAAGTTGGTGGAACCTGCTATTTTCAAAAGACAATTCATGATTATGATTCGAATAAAATATGGCTGTGACAAGGTGCGATTCTTCACAAACTAAAATTTTTGACGGACACTTAAAGTTGGAAGGTATGTATCTTTTAGATTTTTTCTACTGGAAACAGGAACTTTCTTTTTATGCATTACGTTAAATTGACAACAGTAATAATGAAAAGTTTTATCATTCCTACATCTACTTCCAGCAGACTTTTTATAAGAACTGAATGTCTGCTTACTATGCGATTCTAACCAGAACTGAAATTCTCCTATTGATGAAAATGTAAGTTCTTGCATAGCCATCTCATAATCATGATATTCAGCCAAATGTTTATTACATTCATTATCAGAACAAAATATTTCCTTACAATCAGGAATAACACATGGCTTAGAATTATTAGATGTAGGATTTTTAATACTACAGATCTTTTTATGATGAAAAAGGTTACTGCGGCTTTTACAATCTCTCTCACACCGGTCACAAATATATGCCTTTGGAATACATTCAGCTGATGGTGCTTTGCAACATTTTTTATGATTGGAAAATGATTGTCTAGTGGAGTACGACTTCATGCAAACTTCACACACTCTGGGATATTTCATTTCTATAATACCTTTACAGTTACGTTTATGATTAGATAAGGACTGTTTAGAAGAAAAAGGTTTCTTACATTTAGGGCAAATCTTAGATTTTCCATTAGAAGCACAATTTTCTTTATCATAATTACTCACGAGTTCAATTTTATTGTTATTTTCAGATTTATTTGGACTCTTAGCACCCCCAAACTTAAAGTTTGAACATTCATTATCATCTTCAAAAAGTGAAATCGATGAAATGGTTGAAAAACAGCCGAGAGATCGAAGATCAACAACTGTAAGATCTGATGAGATGAAAGAAGCCGAGTCTGAAACAGGAGAACTAGAATAGGTGAGAACCTGAAAAGCAGAAGATTCAGAATTGAGCACAGAAGCAACAGAAAACTGAGGAACAGATGCAATGGCATCAACATTATTTGGACCAATGTTAACAGCACTTTCAAAAAATGGAAAATCTGATAAAGCAGATGAAATGGAATTAATTGCAAGCTCAGAAGCAACTGTAACAGGATACAAAGAACCAGAAAGCTGAGAAACAGATACACTTGGATCAGCAGAAAAATGAGAAACAGATGGAGTACTGGAATTCTGAGAAACTGGTGCAGTGATGTCAAGAATACTCGAAACACTGTCGGCTATAGGCTCAAGAACTGGAAAACCGATAACAAGAAACCACTGGGATGATTATCCAAAGACGTGTTGGTAGAACCATATTTTAAAACATCTGAATAATGAGGTTTAGAAAGAACATCAGGAGAATCCAACAATACTGAAATACTGGGATGGTTATCCAAATCAGTCAAAACACCTGGTAATGCTAAAGCATTAGGGCGACTATCCAATGTAGTACAGACATGCGAAAGTTTCAAAACACTTGAATAAAGTGGTTTCGAAGGAACACTTGAAGGAGCACACAAAACTGAAACACTAGAATCTGATAAGCCTAAAGTATCAGGATGACTATCCAAAGTGCTGCAAACAGAAGAAACCCGTTTCAAAACACTTGAATAAAGAGGTTTAGAGTGAGTACTTGAAGTATCTGAAATGACAGAAGCACGAGGATAATTATCCAAAATCGTGATAGGTACAGAAGGATGTTTTCCTGAAACAGTGGATAAAGCTGGAAACTCAATAGCAGATACAGAGGAAAAAGATGTAGCACTTACCTTTGGAAGGGATTTCACACTCAAAACGCTTTTTATGTCCTTCACAAAAATTCTCCCAAGCTGTGCATTACCCTTACGGTTCAGATGCAATCCGTCTCTTGACAGACAAGTACTCCAATAGTACTCACCAGATCTGCAAAAGGAAAAAGCTTCTCGGCCTTTGAATGCTTCGAAAAGATACAAATGTTTATCCGAGCTAATTTTCTGTTCAGCTTCTTTAAACTGTACGGGTTGAAACCATTCTCGAATAAATTTCGTTCACACGGGAGGACACCTGAAAAGAGAATGATCTTCGGGTTTAAACGCTCAATAACATTATACAGACAATCACATTTATGATGAATATCATCCAAAGTGTCACAAGAGTTATTGGTACCAACGTGAACCAAAACTAACTCAAATTGATTGTCTATCAAGGTTATCTTGCGTGTCAACCTTTCAATCGTAGCACCCGGAAAACAATGAAAATGAACTTCATAATCCAGTAAATTCAGCAATAAATATTCTTTTAAATATTTTATCATCGAATCTCCGATTATAAGTATTTTCACTTTTCCTGTTTGCTTAGACAAAGACATAATAAAAATAATACAAATAACAAAATCAAATTAAGAATTATCACGTGCAGAAAAAACACTCACCGACGAAAATGGCGGAATACGATTTCTATTTTTACTAGATTTACGTATTTGGCGCCAGGTCCAGTTTGGCGTGAAAAAGATAACCCTCCAACCAATCACAGCAAAGTACACTTTTCCGTAAACATTTGGCGTTTGGCTGTACATAATTGTTCAAACTCCGGTGGAATCTTTCTCAGATATTAAAAAAAAAAAAAAAAAAAGAAGAAGATTTAATTTTTTTTTTAAGATTTGTTGTTAGAATTTTTAAAAATAATTACGTTAAATCTTAAATAATACTTTTCTATCAGCCTAGATTTATGATCATATGTTTAAGAAACATCAATGCTGATTTTCTCAATAAAAGCAAAATCAGTATCTCCGAAAAATTGAGTTTCGAAGAAGTGGCATCAAGGTGAAATTGTGTTCTGCTATCTACAGCTACAATATTTTAGCGGTAAAGCATTTTACATTTACTCAGCGTTACTGTGTATAATTTTTTAAGGATTTTTCTCATCAGTAAACCGCAAAGATACAAATGTTAAAGGCCTAAAGTTGAACCGTAATATTCAAGTGTATTTAATAGTATTCTTTCCCTAACCTAATTTTTTATTTAATGTAAAATAATTAATTTGTAATCGAGTGTCTTAGAATGCCTAAAAGAGAGCAAGAATTCATACGCAGTTTAATAAAGTCAAAGAAGACTTCAGCATTTCATTCAGTTAATTGTATGATAAACAAGATTAAATTTCATTTTTAGAACACAATCCGATTTAAATTCTTGTATTAATCTGAAAAATACAAATTTAGTCACATGAACGAAAATACGTTTCTTCATTAAGTGAAAACTCACAAATTATCTAAATGAGTCTAAATGATTAAATATGTTAATAAACTGATATCACCAACTGAGAATACGTGTTGATTGAAATTTAATTTTGTTTATAGTTTTGGGAACTTTCATTTAAACATCTTTCAGAGGAAATCATTTATTTATTTTTGGTTTGGTTTATAGTAAGTGAAAAATTCAGATAAAATTTTACTTTAAGTTGGCAGGTATTTTTGTTAAAAGTATTTATACATAGTGTGCCATATTTTGAAGGTGTGAAATCCACCAGTGCCTAAACAGATAGAAGTGTTGATTGCTGAGATTTTTAAGCCAGGAAAACAGGTAGACTGCAGGGGTACTTTTGCAATTTTCCCACATAATTCTAAAAGCAAGCCAGTTTTTCTTATAAAATCCATGAAGGCAACCTTCTCCTTAGATAGATGGTTCTCGTGTGGCTGGCAGTGTTCAGTTAATTAAGATTGTCAAGAAGAAAAACGAAAATGTAATAAATTATTATTAGGGTAGATTAATAACAAACTTGAAATTTCAGGCATTTATTAAAAATGGGGAGATTTTAATTAAATGCTAATATAATTTAGTTTAAGTAGAGTTACACGATTTAATTCATTTAGAAATGTCGTATTTCTCTAAATTTTCTTATTTAGTTGATTATGAAATTTCAGTCTTTACAAATAATTTGTTTCCAAGAAAATTTTTTCCTTTGTTTTTATTTACATTAAGTGTAATATTAAATATTACTTTCATTAATATATTCAGTCAATGCTTATTTGAATTCTATGCTATTTATATTTGTTACATTTTTGTTAATAAACAGAGGTTATTTAAAAATGTATTTAATCTCTTTTGAATTAATTTAAATCAAGCTGTTTTAAAATTATTAAAGGTAAATCTGGAATATATTTGAATGTAAAATAGATAGCTGAAATATGTTAAAAGGAATTAAAAAAAATTATGTTATTGCAAAGTAAATCATTCTGAACATGGCATTTAAATAATACATGATTTCTAATACCTATTTATGGGAAATAACAGAATAATAATTTTATTGCAAACAAACTTGACTACAAATTCAATAAATAAATTAATTTTAATGTGAATGACTGTATGAGGTTACAGTCCACCAGCGGCTGAGTAGTAGAATCTCTGAATGCTGTTAGTTCTGACCTGTGTTTGATTTCAGGTGAATGGGCTGGCTTCATGGGCATTTTCGTTGTTCTCTCTATGTGTAACATGTATAAGAGCCAGTCTGCCATAGATAGCTCTCCATGAAGGCATCTATCCACTTAGGCAAATAGCCTTATTGTGCTTTGCCGTAATCAACTAAAACAAACCAGTTATAAGGTTATAATGTATATAAATTAGAGGATATCCTAGATCATATTTTATTAATGATAAAGTTTTATCATCAAGGATCTGGCAATCAACATTGCTAGTGACATTTTTGTAACTCTTATTTGTTCATCTCTAGCTATAGATTTTGGCTAAATATGCAGCAAATTCTATAAGGTATACTTAGTTGTCAATATACCTAGATTTTTACTTTTAATGTATTGTCATAATTTTATAAACATTTTTCAAATTGCAGGTATTATACTATCTTAAAGATGTCACTGGATATTCTGGTTCACATTTTGTTGACGATAAAGTTTTAGTACGAAGAATTTGGCAATAAAACATCACTAGTGATATTTTTATAACTCTTATCTGTGTATCTGTAGCTATAGATTCTAGCTCAATATGCAGCAAATTCTGTGACATATACTTGCTTGTCATTATTAATTAAATGTTTAGCTGCTGAAATGGGAAGGGGACAACAGTGAACTAGATTGTTGTATTATTAGATCAAAAGTATAGGATTATTGCGATATCATAGGAGGCGTTTTGTTATAGAAATGTCTTGGCATGACAAAAATTATCAAGGAAATATTATTTAGGATAACTGATAAGTGCCATTTGGAGAACTGAACAGATATAGAAGTATCTCTTTAGCATCACAAGATTTGCAGTCAAATATTTTACATTTCACTTCTCAAATCAGTACAAGATAATAGATAATTTGAAAATTTAAATATATGATTATTTTGTAAACATACTTAATTCATTAGCAAACATATTAGTTGAGTTAATGATAGAATGGGAATATTGAGTTTGCATAGTACAATATATAATCTTATTCAAAAAACAACAGCAAGACTAGGGACAGTATGGAATTACTGTACCACTGAACTACACATATATTCATGAATAAAAATATTAAATTATCCACTGTAGTTTATATCATGATGTTAAAGGCCAAATTATCACTTTGCTTATCAACATATTTAGGTACCATCTTTGTAAAATTCCTTTTTTTTTTTTTTTTTTTTTTGTGTGTGTGTGTGTGTGTGCTGTATACTATTATTAGTTTTCAGATAGAATATGACTTGTCTCTGAAATTTTAGCTGACTCTGCATTGAATTTGTTATATATCCATGTCAACAAGTATGGTGACTGATGAAGTTAATTGAAGGCTGATTTATGAAGAAGGGATGAGCTGAAATGTTTATTCAAGTATATTGTAGTGCAGATAAATAAGTGATGAGGATGGTAAACAGTTTTTGTTGGTTTGGTAATTGATGTTGCTGTTAACGAATTTGATGTTGTTATGTATATAAACATGTGATGAGGATGCTATAAAATTTTTGTTGGTATGGTAATTCATATTTTTGCTAGTGAATTCAGTATTTTCCTGTTGATCATGAAAATTGGTGAAGATCCTGTCAAAATTATGTCTGTTATTCTAATGAAACTTTAAAGAAACTTGTTGCTGTTTATTTAGTTAGATAATCAAAAGATAAAAGATATACTATTTGACACACATAACACTGTTAAATACTGGACTGTAACTATTACCAGTGCAACTGCTGCAGTGCTCCAGAGCCTCGAGCTTAGATGGCCCTCAAGTGAGAAGAAAAAAATATATGTCTTCCTTGTAAGGGAAATTTTATTTACAAAATTGAAAATTTAAACATGCTAATGATATCTATATTTTTCACTAAGCTGAGAAATTTATGTGAATTAAAATGATGCCTGAAAATGCATCAATGATGAATCAGATTATATCAACCCCGCTACCAGATGGCACCACTATGCAGACTGGTTTAGATTAAAGGTTTTTGAGTGAAGCTAATGATTACCAGAAAATGTGTTGAAAAAGGTGGTACTCATGAGAGTGTTCTAGTAGAAACTTGAGTCAGGTGTTCTAGAAGAACATTAGATACAAAAAAGTGATTCAAAGACCAGAAAGGCAGTTTGTTTCTTATCCAAAGAGTAGATTGGTGATAACCTCTTGTCATTGGCTTCCAGCTTTTATGGATAGCAATCTGCCTGCTTCTGCCTTTGCAAAGCTGTATGCCATAGGAAAGGCTTGCCAATTTAGCTCTGCTCTGAACTTGGAATAATCAGGCTAAAAAAATTAACCGTAAAATTTTCTTAATAGTTCGAAAATAAAGATTTTTATAATCCAAATTTAAAAATAAAGTATACTGAATAATTTGTTAGTAACATTTTACCTTAATTACATTATTTACATTTCATATTATATTTTGTATTGCACAAAATAACTTTTGATATCATATTCTCTTTGACTTAACAGAATTAAACACGAATCAGAAATAATATATTATAGCACACATGAACAAGAAATTCATAAAAACTTTTTTCATTTAGTTAAAGTGTACAAAGCTATTTCAGTTATGAAAAGTATAATCGGTAATATCTCAGCAAAAAGTGGATAAGGCTGCAAGCAACTATACAGAGGGAGCCTTATTATCAACTGTTGCCCTAAGGGCCTTAAGTCTCTTGTTAGAGCCCTGATTGAATACCCATTTATTTGTCACAGTATTTTATATTGTATTGTCATTGTTTATCTATTTCAAATAAAGTCTAATATTATGCCCATTAATGCACACTTTTTTTTTATACTTTCTGATTATCGGCACTTCCTTCCCAAAAAGCCACCAACTGTTAGTGATTAAATTTTCACCAAGATCAGACATGAAAGACAACAGCCATTTTAAAAAATGGTGGCACACTAGGAATTGCATAAAACAGCTAGCAATAAACAAAATAAAAAATGTGAAAAATATCCATAATAAACATGTTTTTTGTTGCACTGTTCTACCCATATACACAGCAATCTGTTTTATCTTAAAAAAAAAAAAAAAAAAAAAAAAAAAAAAAAAAAGAAACAGAGAAAACACAAATTCAGTAGTATCAGTATACAAATTTTGATCCATAAAATTTGATCCTTTATAAGTACAACTTCATGGAAAGCAAATTTATGCATTATCTACTGTTAGGTAAAATGCCATATTTCTGGGGAAAAAAAAAAAAAAAATGCAACACTTTCCTTTTTCATCAGCTGGAAAGCTCTACATTGTGATTTAGAATCCTTGCAAGAAAAAAAAAAATTGCTCTCAGTGAAATAAAAACAAACAATAATGAATGTTGAATATGAAGGTGAAAATGTGGCCTTTGGGGGAAAGTGGCACTGGCTAACTGTGTTGTGTGCATACCTGGATTGCCATGTAAATACATTGTGGGGACATCATGAGTTGACTCATGAATATATTCAAGGTGTGGATAGTTGGAAAGTATCTTTTCTTTTTAATCCCAGAATCCTGTAACTTTCAAATATTCCACATTATTCTGTTTGGTAGAAGGTAGATCCCAAATTTTATTTTAAAGTGCAAGGGGAAAACAGAGAAATGGCAGTTAAGTTATATCCTTTTTTGTAATAAACAAATTGTCTTATTGAGAATTAAACATGCTTGTATAAAACCGAAGTGAAGATTTTATGAGTGCATTGTCACGTCATACTTGTCTGTTATTAGAACTAAAGCACATTTGGCAGGAAAAATGGTCAATGGGAAATGACATAGGTGCTGCAAATTTTCTGATAACTTCTAGTTTCTGCAGTTTTCTGCAGAAAGCTCTTTTTACAGTCAAGGAATGATAGTCATACATCTTTATCAATGGATTTATAGCTCATGACTCTAACTATGTGTAGTTTACCATAATCCAACTTTTCTAATCCAATTCAATCTTTGAGATAAGTAATATTGATTTCAAAAAGATAATCCAATTATTTTGAAAATTAAAGATAAGTTGCATGCATTTGATGCAGTACTATAAAGTGCTAAGTTCTAAAATACATAACAATAGTTTACAAAAGGGGAAAAAATAAATAATGATAAGTTACAAGTGAAAACGATGGCAAAATACAGCTGCTAAAATGTGTCCTGTATTGTTTTAACATGACAATTCTGATCCTGAACTTTAAATGTGGATACTTGATTCTGACAAGTATTTCAATGATTTGATGATTGATGCTTTCAGTGATTGAATGATTTTATTTTAAATTGTTCTATTACTCCTTGAAATTTCATGTACTATAGATATGCTTGCTTTTTCATTGCATTATGTTTCTTGAAACTTCAGAATTCCTAACATTCATGTGTATGTGTAAAACAGAAGGATTAAGGGTTATTTTAATTATGGCAAAGTACTCGAGAGCTATCTGCCCAATGGGAGGGATGCCTTTGTGGAAGACTTCCTAAGGTAAACTTACTCGTATACATGTTATACATAAAGGAAACCAAGAAAACACCCTTGATGGTAGCCCATTTGCCAGGATTCAGACCTCAGACTGATTTACCAGAGTTTAGCAACTTTACCGCACGGCCCTGGTGTGCTGCAAAACAGAAAGGAAAGCAGAAAGTGTACTAAAAATATTTAACTACAATACATTTTATTATTACTTTATATAATGTTGATGATGTCTTCATATGCATGATTTATCAAACCTCATTTATATATTCTCCTTATATATTCTACTATTATGCATTTGTTTAGTAATATTTGTAGTTTCAGTAGATTATTGTATCTCCATTATTGTATTTTTATTTGTAGTTTCAGTAGATTATTCAATACTTATATGTATTGAAGATTGTATACTGTACATATTTCTAGGTATTGGGCATATTATTCTGCAAAAGAATTAAAATGGTATTTATGTATTATCCCATCAACTGGCTAAGTAGCATGATTTAGTGCCAGTTATGAATAATTGCTTACTTTAGAATTTCAAAGTTACAATTGGTGGTTGGTGACCATTACCAAAATTTCTGCAAGCAGTCAGTGGGATAATACATATGTACTGTTAACATATAATACAAAATTTTTTTCTTTTCCCCTCTTTTTTTTAAATGAGTTAAAAAAAGTGTTAGAAGAGCAATTAGTGTACAAATATGTGTGAAAGACAAATGTACTTAAATTAAAAATGAAACTTTTAAGTAAAATAAAATTTTAAAGTAAACTTTGTTTTAGAATGGCAAAAAAACTGTAAATACAATTGTGTTTTGTTGTCTACATATTCAGTGTCTGTGGTTTACAGTGAGGAATGGGGTGAAGGCATTTAAGTTCTTAAAGTGTAATGCCACGTAGAGTGAGCTATAACATACTGAAATACAGCACTTCACTTGTGTCCAGTACTGCTATTTTTTCACAGTAATCATGAACATCTGCATCAAGGTCCATAGAAAGAACAGGTTAGCTCACTTGGAGTAAACAAACGAAAAGCCAGCGACTCGTTCGGCTGTGACATCACTGAAGTTCGCTGTAGCATCTCCTAATAGTAGTTTCGTATTTCATTTTGAAATATTTTCTGTTTTTCATCGGAAAAGTAAAAATTCTAATATTTGGAGTTGAAACTTAACTACCTAAAATATTATTTACTGTATAGAATAAGTTTTAATTACGAAAAGTTCCCTCAGCAATTTATTGTTTCAGCAAAAATCTTCCAAACTTCCTTACAGAATTTGCTATTCAAGATTCAGCTGTTTATACCGTTACTCATTTTAGCTTCAACAGACTGAAAACCCACATTTCACAAGAACTGGAAAATATGTAGTGTAGTCAGAGCTTAAATTTTGCCGGCTCTGGTACTTTTCAGTTCATGGGATAAATGATAATTCTAGCCGGAGCGCATCGGAGCCCTACATAAGAAGGCTCCGGCACTTCTTTTATGTAATTAACGGAACTACAATTTCAGTAGAAATTTAATCTCAAAAATTTTATTTTTAGCAGCAATAAAATTATATTAAAAACCGCTTATTAAATGTTAATTTACCTCTACATTTTATAGAATTATTTTAATAAATAATAATCAATTATTAATTAATGGTTAGATAATAATTAATAAATATTAATTGCTAATATTAATTAAATAATTATTTATTAATTTAATAATAATTAACTATTTAATTTTTAAATGCTAAATGATTTTAATAGTCATTTTATTTATTTATTTACTCTTGTTCCTCTTTACTAACGGTCTTCCATAGGGTTCCGGTACTTCTACTTTTAGAAATTAAGCCCTGAGTGTAGCGATATAGAAGAAATTCAAATTAAGAATATTTATTCTATAAAGCTGTACAAACTTGTCCCTAATGTTTGGAATCTAATTTGGCTGAAATTTAAATTAATTTTTTACTAAAGCCTACTTTCGGTCCAATTGTTTCTGCAGTACTTGTCTCATTTAGAAATCTTAGTTTACTTGTGGCTTTTTTTTTTTTTTTCAGATGAACTCGCATGAGATTTTCCTGTAATATATGATTAATTTTAATAGATTAAAAAAAAGAAATTGCATAAAATTATAACTCGCTAGATTCTAAAACTTGTTTGTAATTTCTTGATGTAAAGCAGCAACAAGAAACATAAACAAATGAACTATTCAAGCTATAACTGAAAGGAAGTGTAATACTTAATCAGCAGACTCTTTAAAATCAGCAGCTGCATTATGTAATTTTATATAAAAATTGAGACTTAATTTTAATTTAAATCTTAATTCTTTGAATTTCACTTTTAAGCAAAAATAAAAAATAAAAATTTCTAAAAGTATTCAGATAGAAGATGTTAACTTTTTATATAAAAAATGAGTAAAAGATATTAAAAGAATAGTTGCATATCCTCTATTATGTTTTGCTATTAATATTGTATATTTAGAATTTTATCTTTTAGGTTTCTATATTTATTTCACTTATGTATTGTTTAATTTATAAAAATAATAACGAAATGAAACATGTAGTCATTTTCTGGATTGTCATCCTCATTTTTTATTTCAGAGAAGTAAATCCTAGATATTAATAGGTGGTGTGGTGTGTGTGATTATGGCAAAGCCTCGAAGGCTATGCGCTTGAAGGGAGGGATGCCTTCGTGGAGGACTTTCTTAGGGAAACTGGCTCATATACTCGTTACACATGGGGAAAACCACGAAAACGACAATGCAGCCAGCCCGTTCGCGGGATTCGAACCTCGGACCGAACTACCAGTGTTTAGCGACTTTACCACTCGGCCGCTGGTGGGCAGATATTAATAGGACTGAATGTTGTATGTGTTTGTTTTGGTATCAAAAAAGAAATATGTTTGTATAATAACTTAAATATTACATTTCATTTAGCATATTCAGTTTAACCATTCTATGAATAAAAAAAAATAGAGTTATCAGTTTAGTTATGGAAAAATATTATTCATACACAGATAAATGCACTCATAAAAACATTATGCAGTTTATCTTAACGTCATTTGACTGTCATCGTACTTTCTGTGAACACATGGAAAAAGGGTGAATGTTTATTTAATATGATGACCTGTGTACAATATCCCCACAGACATAATGATTACATTCGTAGATACTAGCAAAATATAATTCTGCAGGTAAATTTATATAATTAAATGCAAAAGTCAAAATTGGTACTAAATTTTAAACACTACATTCAACAAAATCTTAGTAAATATGGATCTTAATTTTATAAATAAAATTTTGTATGAAATATATCATGGTGCACTGTATAGTAATGGAATGCAAATTTTAAAACAATAATAAATAAAATATTTGCTTAAGTTATATTATTCATTCATAATACAAATCATAACAAATTATAAGTACAGATAGAAAATGAAATTTTATATTTTACAAGAATTTTAGCATATTTGTTTTTTAAACGTTTCTGTATTCTTAAATCGTACATTTCCTAAATTTTGATTGCATTTAAATGCATGTTGTGTATTACTCTGTTTTCAAATAATATGAAAGAAAAAAGCCTTAATAATTAGAAAATTAATATTGCTGAAGGAACTGTTTTACTATCTTTGCAAAATTACTGTAACTAAATTATCCAGAACTGATAGCCTTAAGTATAATAATACAACTTAATTTGCTCGCCAAATGAATTGTGGACTTCTAAAATGTTGCTTTCTGTACTCTGCGGTGTTGTTACTCCTTCTTATTGCTTACATGTACCCCGTGTATTAATGATATTGTATTTCTGGCATGTACCATATTAACAGTACAATAGGCTCAAATTCTAAGTAATTGACAAGGCCCATCAGCTGAACACTGGTGATTTGACTTCAATTTCTGGAGAAAAGGCTGGTTGCATGGCCAATTTTCCATGTGTAAAACGAGTTAATTAATGCAGTGAGCTACATACACATAATTTAAAACTATTTAAGCATATTTATATGCATCTGTCACAATTCACAACAATATTCAAAACCGTTGGCATTTAAATACACCTAATAAAATGCATAGAAGTTTCTATATATATTAATGAATAAATTAATTTAAGTAACCCGAAAATTCAAAATAACTTGCATCAAATCAAAAAACACTATAAGTTTCTATACCTATGAAATAATACATTTTGCTGATTATTTTTTATTTTGCCTGCATTATTGGTGCATAACGCAATCGCGCAGTGCGTACCAACCATTATACTACATAAATTTAATTATATTTGAGAGGAAAAAAAAAAAAAAAAAAAAAAAGAAAAAACCGAATGAGTTTCCACAGTCGCGCACAAGCTTACATTCAGCTTAAATCAATGCAAAAATCTATGTTGATCTGAGGAGAGAAAACTTCAGTGACGTCACAGCCAATAGACAGCGAGAACGCATTTTCGTTTGTTTACCCCAAGTGAACTAACCTGTTCTCTACGGACCTTGCATCTGCATAATGTTTTAGGACTAATTAATGAAATGTGGCACATGAAAGTGATTTTAGGAAATCTTATCTTATAGTTTAAGTTTCTTTCTTTTTTACTAAAGTGTGTTATTGCTTTTTGGCTGCAAATATATTAGCAGGGAATCAAAGCTGTCAGTGTTCAGGGAAAGGAGGGGACCTTTATTGATCTTTCATTGCTTCCATCCCAAATTTTTTGCATTAAAATTTTCTCCATTAGTGTCATGCTAGCTGTATTATTTTTTCATTGGTTTGTTACGTAAAGAATTATTATTTTTTTAATATTATGTCTTAATGCAGAACATTGTTATATTACAGAAATAGCATATCTTCTTTTTTCTACTTGGCTTTGGCAGTGAAGCAGCTGCAAAATGTTCGAATCGCTACTTACATATATATAACAGAGGAACAGAGTATATTGTAGTGTACAATATATTTTATATTGATTTATTTAATAACACGTTATGCATTGCAGTGTGATATACATTACTCAATGATGATAATGTCTAATTTATCAATTTAACTTAATCATGTTTATGTATTTGATATGAATATCCTGTTTCATGCAGGTTATTTGTATCAAATTATCTGTTATTATTGTACTAGAAAGCCCGGCGGTCATACGAAATGAGCACTGTTCTAGATATTATAAATTGTAATTAAAATGATTTGTACAAACTGCTAATTCAAATTGAATTGCCAAAGGCAGGCGGCGAGGACGCCCCTTTGCTTACTGCCCCACGGGGTTTCCCCGTTCTACTGCTTAATTGCTTAAAGTAGAGTGCAATGATGGAAACCACTGGCGGTACATTTCTCAAAAGCCACTGCTAGCTCAATAAATAAAGGTGGTTTAAATAATAAAATGTTAATTCATATGTCAAAGATCACTTTGTGCACAAAATTTCTTGTGTAGATCTTTCGATCATTTTTAAGCTCACCTTGCAGAGGACCATCCATTATTTTTAATTTTACGTCCGTTCTCTCACGAACTCTTGAACAGGCAACATAAAAATGACCGTGTCCAAATGCAGGCTCAGGTTAAAAAATTGCCAACACGCTGAAGCGTTTGGCCCTGAGACTTGCTGATGGTCACAGCAACAGTTTTACAGGAAATTGTCTACGTTCCAATTGAAACGGCAACCCTGTGCCGTGGCAACTTCACCCCATTGGCTAGTACAGTTACGCAACCCATAAACTATCGGCGACAAACAGACACTTAAGCCGCATATAATAAAAATATTTATTTATTTCATTTTATTTGTTTTTTCATCGTTGCCGGTTGCATATTTCCGAATTCTATTATATATAGATGTTAAATTTATTTATTAAATGTTAAATGCACGTGCTCTTTTATTTTCAATTTTTCCGTCTTAGCTTTTTCATAGTATTCGTCACGCGCTGCACTGCATGGGGAATAAAACAATTTACAGCTACGCAAGCAACCAATAAACTATCGGCGACAAACACTTAAGCCGCATATATATATGTTCTTAAAATTATCCCTATTTTATTATTCCTATTCTTTTTTAATTGTTACATTCGATTATAAAGTAATTTATAATTCTGTTCACTGTCCTTTTTTATTAGACATTTGGTACAGACGTATTATCCCGCCGACCGTGATACTGTCGCCAGACACCCCGATCTAGCCTCTGCATGACGCCATATCTTCTTTCGTTTGATATAACCTGATTGATTCCCGATAAGCCGCCTTTCTTTGCATGAACAGCGACAGAAATGAGCTGTTATTGCTGTATTTTTTCTTGTTTTTTTTTTTTTTTGGGGGGGGGTGAGGAAAAATAAAGGAGTTTGATGACTATAGAATCGCATTTGTGACTACATTCCGGTTCATCTAGAGTAACATACAAGGTATGACACACATACACACGCACCAAAAAAAAAAAAAAAAAAAAAAAAAAAAAAAAAAAAAAAAAACCACTTGTCCAATAAAATCATTGTACTTACAGAATCAGTTCTCCGCGACATTATCACCTTCAAAGTGGTTCAACATTCACACTCTTCTGCATTCGGTGCTGCCATTGCTGGTAACAGTTCTGAAACGAGGTTTTTGGAATAGAAGATTCTCCGTTTTTGCCTGAACCTCTTCAGCTGAGATAAAATGGGTTCCCTTTAAGTAAGATTTAACATTAGGAAATAAAAAAAGTCACATGGAGCCAATCAGGTGAATAAGGGGGATGCTCCATCACAGTATGTTTTTGCTGGTCAAAAAGTGCTTGACAGATACGTGTAAGCGAGTGCATTGTCCTAGTGCAACAACCATCCATCACTCCACAACTGTGGTCCTTTTTTTCCTAATTTTTTTCACAAAGTCATTTTAGTACTTTAATGTAGTAGTATTGATTAACAGTGGGACCACTGGGAACCCATTCAATCATGATGAACGCGCTGGGCGTTCATCATCTTCCACACTGTCCTTTCCCCCTGAAAACCGCTTATACTATTCAAACACACGTGCATGAGACAAAGTTTCATCTCGAAAAGCCTCGGTTAACATTTGAAATGTTTCCTCCGTGGCTGATTTCATTCTTAAGTTTCACAAGAAACTGAATGTTGAATCGCTGTTCGGTTTTTACATTTTTTCCGGCAGAACGCATTTGCACGTGTTCACTCAAAGGCGTAATACTTTCCACTGGCGTGGTCGGTTAAGTCGAAACTGGCGGCATGGATAGGGGAGGTGTGTTGGCACGACGTCACCAAAATAGTTATAGCCAACTCCACTGTGCTTTTAAACTACACATTTAGTTTTTTTTTTTTTTTTTTTTAGTCCAAAGGGATTTGAATCCCGAAGGACTATTAGTTTCGTTTTGGCATTTTGCGTCGGACTCATAAATGTCGGTTCACTTTTCAAACTGTTGACACAAAATGTTAGAGTCCTGCATTATATTTGAAGAAATTAAATAATGAAAAATCTGCATAAATGTATGTATATTTCTCGTATTGTGATAAAACAACGGTACATAGAGTCATCGAATTTTGAATAACGTAATCCTCCAACGAATATGAGCATGTGGAAGACCAAATTTGAAATTTGAAATTTGTTTTATGATCGATTTCCTATTTTTTAAAACTTTGACGAATTTTTGATTAACAAACTCAAGGATTTCAAAGCGAGCAATGGCAACGTTGTGCAGAAAAAACATTTTTATCTCCAGCGCGTGAGTCTCTGTATCGGAAATTCTAAAGATATGCTCGTTTTAAAACTATTTTGCGATATTGCTGTTGCACTGGATCTTATGGTTTAAGTGCGAGGAACATGATATTTAATAAAGAAAGGTAACACACAAAATGTTAAAAAACGCCCCTTTGGACGTAATTTAAAATCTGAAACATTTCAGATTTTCTTTTTTTTTTTCTTTTCTTTTTGTGTGTGTGTGTGTGTGTGTGTGTCACACCTTGTATGTTAAATTGGGACAAAACAGCTGGATATAGCCAACAAATAGATTGTAAAATTTACTTGCGAGAAGTTTGTGCTCATAGCATTGTAAACAAAGCTTCCGGTAAAATCGGAGGGCCTACAAAATAATAGAAACTGACGAAAGCTTTTTTATGAAGCGGGCTGAATACTTCAACAGTGGGTATTTGGTGGACTGTGCAGAGAGACTGATGAATATTTTTATTGTAAGGGCTGCAGATAAAAGTGCGGTTCAGAATTCCTAAGGAACGGTTGGCACGGGGATGGAATGGTTAGGATCTTCGCCAACTTTTATGATCAACGGGATAATACGTATGTATCGAAATTTGTTTTAGTGAATTATGCTTGCAGGTAAATATATGTACTTTATTTTCAGGTCAATTTGATACCATATATTGATATGATGAGCTCGAGTAAAGTGTTTTCTCGAATAAAGCGCATGTGTAAAAACATTTTGATCAGTGTGCCGGTTACTGTGGCTTTCCTTGATAGTATTGGTTATGTTGCTAAAGTGGAAGGTGTATCAATGCAGGTAATATCTCTTAATTTAAAACTAACATGTTGTAGAAGTAAATATATTCTGCGAATCAGTCTGTAAGTAATGTTTACAACACGCATTACCTGAGAGATAAATTTATTGTAATGAAAATAGAAGATATCAGTCTATATATCAGATAACTACAATAAAAGAGCGTATAAAATTTAATAATTTTGATTGTTTATATAATATGCATGTAATATTACTAAATTATTAATGAATGGATTAATATTTATTTGAATGTTAAATGTAGTTAAATGTATTTTTTTTTTTAGATTCAGCATGCATAACTAATTTTTTTAAATAAGAATTTCTGCTTAAAATTGGACAAAATTTTTCTTTGAATCGATATTTGTGAGGAGTCCTTCAAAATACAAAGAATTTTTCTGTAAGCTAGCTCCTTTTTAAGGTTGAATTCTGTTTAAGTTGGTATGTTTCTCTTATATCTATTAAATAGCTTGATATTTAAGCCTGGAAAAATTTTAAAGTTCTTTTTTGCTCAAGGTCTATAATTTAATTTTTTTTTTCACTATGAACTAGTTTCCGTGGACTAAAGAATGAGCTTTGTAGACACATAAACTTTATTCTTCTTTTTATTTTCATACAAAAAATATAAATATTGTTGCCAATAACAAGATTATCTCATATTAATGATAACATAGAATTAAATCCTGAGGGAAAAATACAAATATTAAATAAATCTAAACATACTTCCAACCTTGCCTTTACATTAAGAATAGATCATCTGCTATACAATGGTAAAAGTTTTACTGTAGGTCTTTTAAAATGGCCATGGACAGTTCTTACTGTACCAACTGTAACATTTCTATCTTTTCCAGGACGGAAACAATGCGACCTAATGACCAAACCCCAGGACGCGTGTTATCTTCCTTAATTAATACATTACGTACAGACAAATTTGGAAGTTGTTTCTTCCATTTATTGGTTTGAAGCATAAGGAATAGCCTTTTTTTACTTTAAAAGAATTTATTTTAACAAAACAAAAAGCAATAAATTAGTCAATTTGGACTTTCCCCATAGACCCAAGATGTCAAAATACAGTCTGGCTACAACCCATTCGTTTGGCTAAAATTCTCTAGTGGTTTGACGCGCGTCTTCGTGCAGAAGTTCATTCAAACGCTCTTCATCAAACTCATTGGGTCGTCCGTAACGAGCAGCGTCTTCGATGTCGAAATTTCCATTTCTGAATTTGGCAAACCAATTTCTTGCAGTTCGAGTTCGTTTAAGCATTGCACCTTCTCCATACACTTCACAAATCTCTCGACCAGCTTTTGCAGCATTGGCGCTTCGATTAAACGCAAAAAGAAGAAAGTGTCGAAAATTCTTATTTTTGTTGACTCGACCCTCCATTTTAATGATCTGAAAAATAACAAAAATTGTCTCAGACAAAAAAATCAAATACGCCATCTTGTAGAGGGAAAGATTCGCTTTCGAATAACACAAAACATTATGCCAATACCTTTTATTCTTACCGCGTAATTTTAAATACAACATAAACGGCCATTACTTATGTTTCAACTCAATATATCTTTGTCGTAAAGAATTTAAATACTTCTTCTAATATCTCTTCCAAAAGTTTTACTTAATTTGCTGTAATGATTTCCATCGTTTTAATAGAGTAAGAGAAATCCTCTTCTGGGAGACTAGTAATGACATCTCCAGTTAAAAAATGAGAAACAGTCAAGGCATCTAAATTAGATACATGAGAATGATTGGTTTTATACAAGGGCCGTTAATTTAACACGGCTTCAGTTTGAATCAGTAGAGTAGTTAATTCCTCAATTGTTAATTGTTTCTCCTATCATTCTTCTCAAATGAAATTTTATGGACTTTATTCCCCACTCCCACAAACTACCAAAGTGGGGAGAATCAGAGGGAGTCATTTTGCATGCCATTGTATTTTGAGCCAAGTAGTTTAAAATCAATTCATTGCTGTTAAGTGAAAGTAGTTAGAGTGTTCAATTCAGACAATTTTCATTTCGCCCCAACAAAGTTCGTATTATTATCCGAAAATAAATATCGAGGTGTACGACGCCTTGATGCAAATTGCCCAAGAGCAGCAATGAAAGAAGTTAAGTCGCTAAATGCCTGAATATGGTAAGCTTTGGTAGCTTAACATATGAAAAAAAACTATATAACCTTTTGCGGTCTTAAGAGGACGGTGGAGTTTAAAAATTAGTTTTTTAAGTTTTTGTGTTTTCAACGAGAAATTTTATAGATATACGTATTAGAGCATCAGTTCATAAAATATATGATCAAAATTTCAATTTATTTTAAATTAAAAAATTTTAAAACAAAAAATTAATTATTTTAATTAAAGATTTAAAATGCTCCTTGCGCGCTAATTTTCAATATTTTTTCCTAATGTTTCCTTTAAGTTAGTTATAAAGACTTGACAAAACATTTTGTGTATCCGTTATTGAATATGATGGATCAGAAATTTTTAAAAAGGATTTTTTGTGAACTTAAACCCAGTTTTCGGGAAAATGTCACCTTTTGTTAAACATTATCACTAGTTTAAACTTCTTAATAACCTCATATCCAAAATTGCATACTTAGATCTACTGTATCATATAACAAGATAGTTTCTTCCAAATATCATTCATTTTTAATTAAAAATGAGATTCATGGAGCATTTTCAAGAGATACGAACTGCGAAAAATTTTGTTTTGAGAAAACCGAATTTAACGATTTTCTTCAAACTTACCTTTAATACATGGTCATAAGAAACAGAAAATTAACTTTAAATATGAATATGTAGACACTAGATAACATTTTCGTATCATTTAATTATTTTCAATCTCATAATATTAAATAGGAGAAAAATAAACATATCGCAAATTGGTATGTGATTCGAAAGTTGGAGGTAGAAACAATTTATGCATAATATAAAATAAAACTTTTAAAATTCATTCGCATCATATGAACATTTTTTACTATTTCTGTTTTTTTTTTTTTTTTTTTTTTTTTTTTTTTTTTTTTCAAACAGGTAAACTCCTCCTTTTGCTTTGGTTCAAGCGACGTTGATCACCTTTTGCAACGAGTAGAGAAAACGAGTTTGTTTCATTCTCTTCTACGCGTATAGCATTCACACAACCAATGTTAAATTCATTAATAGTTGACGATACTGACTTTTCTAGCCCTTTTTCTTAGAAATAAACACTTCTTTTGAGCAAATATATAAATTATTACATCAATAAATATCTGTTGAAATACATTTTTTTTTTTTACATTTTCTTCAAAATTTAAAGGGCAAAGTTTACATTGTTTATACATTTGAAATGCTTGTAACTTCTTTAAAATTAAAAATATTTGAACTCGGTTTTTTTTTTTTTTTTTTTGCATACGATGTAGTTTTGTATATTTAATATTATGAGAGTAAAAAAACAAATTCAATATTTTGCTTGATTTTTTAGCTATTTTAAAGTCTACCGTCCCCTTAAAGCTGCGACCTTTGTAACATTTCAAAATTACAGGACCGGCATAGTCAGTAAATGTGTTAAAAATGCTCTGTCAAGTGTGATTCTTTGTTTCGGCAAGTCTCCCATTGGTTATTTGGACAGTTTATATCTGTGACGAAAATACATTTATGGATAAAAGACTGAATAAGTTCCTTACTACTAACAATCTAATAGTTTTGCTTTAAAATATTAGCTAATAAACTGGGTCGTGCATGCATTTATGTTGCATGATATTGTTTTAAACGTGTAACAAGGCAATCCTCTATTAACCAGGGATGATTATAGGGTGTTTAATATTGAACGCCAAGTCAGAATTTTGCACACGACTTTCCACTCTTAAAACACCACCATCAGCATCGAAAAAAGGACAAAGTGAGCTTAAAACACCTTTAGGACTTAAAGGTGAATTACACTCTTTTGCAAAGAAATCGAAGCACCATGAAGGAAGTGGTTGTTTTTGATTAAATTGAATATGTATATAGCTCAAAAACAGATAATAAAATCATTAAAAAATCAAGGTGATAGTATCTGTTCACGGCTCACAATCGCCCATTGAGTGTTCAAATTAGTAGTTGGTGAAACTGCCCCTGCGGAAATGCATGCTTGAATTCATCAAGGCAAGGTGTGGTAAGGATTCCTAATGTCATCCTGCGACACATTCTGTCAGGCATTCATCAGTTGTCGCTCCAGATCTGCGATATTTTGCGGTGCCCGAATCTGGAAGCCTACTATGTCGCAGACATGCTCGATTGGTGAAAGGTCTGGTCACCTTGCTGGCCAAGGAAGAATATCAACCGCACGGAGACAGTCCAGAGATATGCGAGCGGTATGTGGCCTGGCATTATCTTGTTGGAAAATGGCTCCAGGATGACGTGCCATGAAGGGTAATGCAAGCGGTCGCAGTATGGTATCAACATATCGTTGAGCTTTTAAAGATGTACGGAGGATGACTAAAGATGGCCTGCTGTCATAAGAAATAGCGCCCCACACCATCACACCAGGGGTTATGGCTGTATGTCTTTCTAAAACAAAGGCTGATTGGGACCGCTGGCCCTGTTCTCTCCAGACACGAACACGGTCGTCATCTTCTTCAAGACTGAAGCGACATTCATCGCTGAACACTATACGATGCCAGTCTGTTGGCAGCCATGATGATCGGCTACGACACCACTCCAGACGGCCCCGCGATTGTTGTGGGGTCAAAGGCAAACATCTTAAAGGCTTCTGTGAGTTTAACCCCCCTCAGACAAACGCCGTGAGATGGTGGATGGAACCACGGGAGGTATAACCGTGACTGTAGTGCGTTGAATAGTCGACAATGATACCGTTAGGGCGGTTTGGGCCTGGCGAACAATCATCCTACCTTGCTTCGCATTCGTGCTTTTTGTTCTTCCAGAGCCTTCATTTCCTCGGCAATTTCCTTGTAGCAACCATTGCTGCCAACATATTTGCATAGCAGTGTCTGTACGCTCCAGGTGGCGGCCTATTGCTGGTATGACCACCTAGCTTCACGCAACCCTACAATGCTACCACGTTCGAAGTCGTTTAGATGTCTGTAAAGTCTTCGATATCGCCGTAATGGCATCTTTAGTTGCTTCTTTACGGAATTACAATGGCAGCAACAAAAAAAAGATGAATGTTCCGACTCTGTTACTGGTTTTATACTTTGCGAATTGCGCACTAAAAATGTGCGCTATGATTGCAATTCCTGTTCATTTGCCTTGAAACGTTGATCATTTGCATGTTAGATCAAGATTTTTTTGCATACCAAATTTCGTCACGATCGCAAAAGTCCTTCTTGGTACTTCAATTTTTTACAAAAGAGTGTTTTTTTGAAACCCTTTATATTATTATGAATTCTGGATCCACCTTATGATCATACCTTCTTGTCTTTCATTAGATGAAGGCGGTACTGCAGGATATTTTTAACTGTTGTTTTCAGAAAAGACGTACTTTGCACCTAGAAATTAACCTCAAGCAAAAAGTGATTACATTAAATATTTAAGATAAAAAAGAACAGTTCCTTATCTACATATTTTATAGCTGAAATGGACAGAAAGGACTTTGTCAATGACAAAAATGTAAATTCAAGTCTCTTTCATATCATTTTGTTTTTTTCAACACCCAGATTACGCATAAGAAAAATTTAAATAATACATTTATAAAATACTTTCTAATTCTATATGTTATATATGTTTATATACATAAATAAGTCTTTTTATACATACAAGCTTTAAATTAAATTCAGTTGTAAATTATGCTCAAATAGCTAATTTTATCACCTAATTATATTATAATAATATGATTTACTCCTGAAACAAATCTCATCTCACATGAACGCAAAACAAAGCTTACAGTTGTATTCTGCTCATTTTAATTTAAAAAGAAATTTAAATGTTGAACAGAATACGAGATAATGTATTTTTGTTGTTAAGAAACAGTACAATTTTATGGAAATATTGAATTAGTATGAAGTTGATTTTTTGAATCGTTAATGAAGATGAGCCCGACTTAGGTAAGAGACGGAATTATAATGTCAGGAAATTTATAGGCATAATATCTATAATCACAGAAATTTTTAAATGTATTAATTAGAATCAATACCAGTTTAGCTGAAGTTTAATTGTATCTCAGAAGAGGTATATTCATGATGTAAACTTATTATATTAATTTACACAAAGAAATTTAAAGCAAACGTATAAACAGAAACTAAATTTGAAAAATACCTTTTAAATTTCTTATATCTAAAGTAAATTACTGCTTTTTAAATATATTTATTTTTTTGAAGAATTTTTTTGGCCCCCCACATATGTATAAATGTTTATTCCTTTTCGGTACTTTTCCGTTTTGCCGGCGCAGGCGGTAAAGTCGCCAATAATAGTACAACTGATGCCAAACGGAATATCCTCGCTGGTAATCTTATACGCCTGATTTTCAAAACAAGTCGCAACCATTTCTTATCAGATTGATTGTTTCTTTCAATACTGGCATACAATTATACAGAATTTTTACAAGAAGATAGTCCAGTTTTATGCCCTAAGGCCATTCGCGGTCATTAAGTCAATTAGGATGCAATCACACCTCTCACCCAAAGGCGAAAATATAGAAAAGGCAAAATCAAGAATTCAGTTCTAATGAGAATGCACTAGTGAAGAAAAGCACTGCGGTTTTACATAATTTCTGAATAAGCTAATCGTACTATTTGAAATAATTCTTGCATTTAAACTTGTATTCCAAATTAAGATTTAACTTGAAATTAATGTACATAATTACTTAGAGAATTATATTTTTGTAGCGTAGTTTACGTGAGATGAGATTACTTGGGGTTACGTGATACGAACCGGCGAATCAGGTTGTTGAACCATGAACGCGTAGTAAATTCTTAAATTGATGTCTTTGGTACAACTCTGATATACGCCCTAATTTCACCAAATGTGGCGATATGTATTCTGCGCTGGTTTTTGGCGCGATTGCGTGTTTTATGGCAACCCTGCTAACGTTGAAAAATCTTTCGCTGGACCTCGTTGGTTCGCGTCATGCTCTGTGTCTGAGAAGATAGGGGGAAAAGATAAAATGGTGGAAATTGTTGAATTGAAGTTCGTCAAAAGGAAATATCATCGTGTGGCCATCTTGTTAAGGGGCAATGAGTATTTGGAGGTGGGGAAAGAGGGTCTGGGAGATTATTTTTTAGTGGCTGTGCATGATAGAAGTAGGGATTTGTGATTTTATTTATTTGTGAACCATAGTATGAATTTTCTGGATAGTGTGTCTGGCTGTCATATAAATACGATAGTGATTACGTGGCAACACGTTAAAGGCGGTATGAAATTGGTATTTCTGCTGTTCGAAAAAATTAATTCATGGTAAGTGCATTTTATTTTATTCATGTTCATATTTTGTAAAATGTTATATTCTTTGTTTTTTTAGTATGGATTTCTGTCGTTATTGTTTTTTTTAATTGTTTGAAATTTATTTTAGTTTATTTTGTTGATTATTGCGTAGCGTCTAAATTGTGCAATTCATAGATGTTTTTTAAAGTTGAAATGGTAGTCTACTTTAATGGTAGAAATGGTACATGGTAGTCTTTGAAATTTATTGCTGTTATGTTAATTTATTAAATGTAGATTCGTTTGTTGCATAGATTGTGCAATTCGTAGATTTTTTTAAAGTTTAATCAGGATGCTGTGTACATGGTATTCTTTGAAATTTATTGTTGTTATGTTAATTTATTAAAGCGAGATGTGCGTAGTTCGTAGATTCGTTCGTCGCTTAGATTGTGCCATTCGTAGATGTTTTTTGAAGTTAAAACATATCACTGTGTACATGGGTTTTTGTCAACTATTTTTGATTAGAAACTTTACGTTTTTGCTATTTTTTTTGTTTGTTTTGGTTTTTGTTTCGGATTTTTAACTTAAATTACGTTTTTGGAGACATTTTAGGCTTAAAGTTCGAAATGTAGACAAAAAAATTTAGATAATAATATGGCAGCGTGGAGCTTCTCGCCAAAAATGTTTGGCGAGAAATTTGGCGACTTGAGGGCGCAAATCAGAGTAGTTCCCTTCAAAATAAAAAATTCTTAGAAATAAATTTGTTAACATTTTTTATGTGTATACTGTTTGTTGTCGCCAATAACGTCTGCTTGGCGAGATTTGCGCCGGCGAAATGGAAAAGTACCTTTTTTTCTTTAACCTGATTTAAGAGGATGGATTAACCATCCGATTAATCTGATTTACATTGTTTTTGGGACTTAAAAGGTGTTTATTTTAAATTGCTATACATATTTGTATAAATATGACTTTAAAACAGATAAATGATTGCAATGCATTTCCTTTAAATTGCCATATTATATGTAAATATTATTTTATATATACACTTCCAGTTTGCATTTTAGTTGTTATATTGTCAGATTTTTTGGTGTGAAAAAGTATAAAATTTTTTTTTATTAGTCATTTAAGCAATCAAACCAAATAGTTATTGATGCTGCTATACTATATGTTAATAGCTCATATTTTTGTATAAATAAATTACAGGAGTAGATAGAAAATGGGCGTTCTGCGACAGGTGGGTCAGTGGGTCAGGCGGCGTGGTCAATGACATCACAGAGGGCGGGGCCAAAGGCAACGTCATCACACTAGGGGGCGTGGTTTCGAGTGGAGTTGAGTTGTTCGTAGACTACTGATTGAGTTGTAGACCTCCTGCTTTTCATTTAAAGTTAGTTTTTTTATATTGGCAACGGGAAATATTTTCTGCATCTTAATTTTGATGATATAGCGATGCTGCCCTCTCTTGACGAAAAAGTGAATTATATGTTTTAGAAATATATTTTTTAAGTCTGGTGTTAAAATTATTTAATGCGCGACTCTGAAAACAATGTAAAAGAAACAAATATAAAAAAGACTTTCCTTTAATGATAGTTCATCATGTCATGAAAATGAAATTACAAGATAATTTGTTTTTATTACTCAATTTTATTCTGATACTTTTATCCTTTCTAGTTTTAAATGAAACTTTAACTTATTTCTTAGGTTTTCTGTTCATAATAACATATTCATTTACTGTCATATTTTTTTAATACTTAACACGTTTCTAATTGTAATATTTATTTAATTTCCACATACTATTTTTTTTTTCATATCTTTCATAAATTTCAGCATACCCTGATTTTTAACTTATATGTTATATTTCACAAACGTTCCCGCACATGCTGTTTATTTGTTACATTACTTAATTTTAGATGCAATTTAACACTTTTTTTTAACGTTATAATGTTCAATATATTCTGAATTTTAACTTCATTTACTTTTTTAAAACCACTCTAGTATTCTATACACACTTTAACTTAGTGGTATGAAATTGTATTTAAAAAGAAACGTTTATTTTTCGTGATCTTAGTTCTTTTACTAAATTTTCTACAGAATTTCTAATTTCTTTCACGTGTTTAACAATATCTTCCTTACATTACCGAATCTTTTTAAAAAAAACTTAAGTCTATAACTGTTAATTGCTTTTCTTACGTTCATGATTTCCCTTCTGTGTTTATATTTCTTAATTCTAGCTTAAATTATTTATTATAATGTTTTTATTTCTGTCTCATCACTCGTAATTCCAACATTTTATCCCTTTTTATTCATTTTAACGATATGGATTGTTTTCATTTACTCCATATTCAAATATTTCCTTACAATTTTTATAATACTTGTTTTATTCCTCGATCATAATAGATCATCTACAGGTTTTACTCAGAAATTTCCATTCACAACTTTGCAGTTTAATACCATTTATATCTAAATGTATTTCTTTCTCATATAGTTTTATGGTCTTCAAAGTTTCTAACATCATATTTAGTTTTAAATCCCGATTACCTTTAAGTGTGTTGATAATTTTCATTTCTAATTTTACAACCACGTTCAGTGTTTCATCCACACATACCAAAATATTTCTTACATTTTCTGATATTTAGTCTATGTCATATTTCAGTACTTCAAATGAATTTACACTGCTCACACTATTATTTTTTCATGTTTTAGAGACACTAACTATACTAATTTTACTATTTTTCCTGCACTAATTGCATCTATGTCAGCACTCATGCTAAACTAGCAATTGTTTTGCATCACATGCATAAAGAAATTCTTAAAACCAACTTTTTCAATATCGTACTCAAATTACTGTTTTCCAGATGGGAATTACCAGTATTCTTTGGTTTTACTCTGTTACATCTTTTTAAATTTTAACATCTTACTTTTAATTCTAACATACATCTTTTAAACAGTTTTTTCTTTTAATGATAGCCTTACCTTATTTGTTCAAATTAATTCTTTCATTCACCTTCTTTACTACCTTTCAGTACCTTCATAATTCACTATGCAAACGCAATGTCTTTCACTGACATTCTGTTTAATAATACCACAAGTTTCCTTAATTGACAAACAGCGAATTATTTCTCATTTCAAAATAGAACTACTATATTTTTGCACAAACATTACCTTTATCCATTCAAGCCACCCCTTAACCTGTAACTGACGTAGCGATAGGAAAGGAGATTCTTATCATATGCTCTTTCGACATTTGAGTTTCTAGAACTTCTTTGACAAGTATATCAATACCATCAGAAAATATACTTAACACTTTTACCCAGTTTAAAGGCAACATACTGTTATAAGAATGGTTTTAGTTAAATTTATAACACAAATAAACGCATTTTGTGCTAAATAGGCATAAACATTTAGATTCAGAATATTTCTTTTTAATCCGATGTAAGACTTGAATTTCATTCATGATACGGATTGTCTCTTGATTTTCTTTTTGTTTACCTTACACTAATAGAAAATTTTTATTTTACAAGTTCAGCTTTTAATGAAATAGAAATAAAAACTACGATACACCTGCTGTTTTTAAGAAAAGGAACTTTGATATATTTCTGGAAATGTAAATGCTTTTAGAGTTTTCTTTCAATAACGTTGATTTTCATTACTTTACTAACTTCTATAATTCTCTTATTAGCTAATATGAATGAAAGAAGATTGTCAAAAATGTGACACAGTATAATTCTTACGAACATATGTACCTTTACCAGCATACAGATATTACCGATTGAAATGAAGAAAGATACAGATATTTTACTCCAATCTACATTAAATTAAAAAAAAATATTTAAACTTTCATACATTCCAAAGAATAAACGAAAACTCAATAGATATTGTCATGTTTGTATATATGAGATAAAAGTTTTATGAATGGTATCTAAAGTAATGCTTAGAACTTCATAAAAGCGAACATTCACTATGTTAATACACATATCATCAGTTATTTACATTAATCAATGTAATATTAATCATTACATGTACTATATGCTTATATATTTAAAGTTTAATTGTCTTACAATTGAATAATTAACTATTGAGAGAAAGAGGTTCATATCTTACACTATTTAATTCACATGGAACAAATTTTTCCATCAACCACATTGAACCACGTTTATTAAATTCGCCAAAGCTCTTTTATTTCTGCATTTTCACACTCACGACACATTTTAAATGTAACTATTGATTACCATTTCAAACACCGATATCATAACTCAGTGTAAAACTACATCATAACTCATTTTTTCCCTACTAACTACAATTTTATATATTCAAGAAGTACATCTAAGACATGATCATTTTCTATGTTCTAGCAAATCGATTCAATTGCGAACATACTATTAAGACTTGCGATTTTAGAAGACTTGCATGTATTAACGATGTCAACGTTTCTTCGTTTTTGTAAGATTCGTATCAAACCATGTCGCATTCGAATGGGGTGTAAGAGATCACTTTTTCTTTTAAACACTTGTAAACAATGGATGCAATTTATAAGAAGAGAAGTATCATGCTGTTTCAAAACATCATCATCAGCATATTTCTGTTTCTTTTGACACCAGCAAAATTTAAAAAAAAAAAAAAAAAAAAAAGGTTCGTGAGATTTTCTTCAAATTCTGTTTTACTTGAAAAAAATGTCCGAACATTCAATACGATGTAAAGATTCATATTGTTTTAAATTCTTATGCTCACTAAATATTTTTTATCACGATTTACTCTTAAAAGTAACTTTATAAGTTTTCATATCCTTTTTACATGAAAAGAACTTGTGATTATTCACTACAAAATTCTAAGACGAAAAGCTTCGCGACTTTTCAAACTACAAACTTAAATTTCTTAGAACATACACTACATCTGATGTTTCTTTCATGAGATTTCAAATATCTCTTCAGATTACTCGTATTCAAGAAACCTTACAAATATATCACATAAGTTCAGCGAATAATCGCTTCATAAACTCTTAAATTTTCAACACGAGTGAATCACTTGAAGCATATACTGCACTGTAAACATACAATACTTAAAAAAATTGTTATAAAAAATAAAAATACATTCATTTCACCAAGAAGCTTTTCTATTTAAATACATTTATTTATTTCCAAAGAACATTTCGATTCAAAAAACCTATTACAAAATAAATGAAACATTTTTTTCTGCCTTAAAGAATCTCTTATATTTTTAAAATTAATACATAAAAATATATCTTCCCCAATATATTTAATTCTATCCTCAACACTTATTATAATGCAATCATGTCTTGTTTGTGAAGGATGATTTACAATACAACCTTCGCATTTAAATAGTTTTTTAATCACTGAATTTAATTCAGTTTTGATAGAGTTTATGAGTTCTTTAAAAAGTTCATCATCATCACTTACCATATCCGAACAATTGTTGTACATTTGATTTGCAACGGTAAAATAATTTCAAAAATACTTTTATATAAAGTATTAAATACATCAGGAATAATTTCTTTCAATTTTTTTAAAATATCACAGTTTACTTTTAGGTATGTACGTTTTAGTTTAAAAGAATTTTCATCTTGTTTAAAAACTTGTTGAAAAATACACTCACCTTCTTTGTTGAAAACTACCAACTCATTATTGCAAATGATGCTGGCAGTCGTATAGACAAGATTAAATTCATATATTTTTGAGGAAAATTCTTGCCATGTTGCAGGAGTTATAACAACACCGCGTGTAGTAGGGTATAATATTTTATTTTGTTCCACACATTCACGTAGATGAATGTTCATTCTGTTTTCAAACTGATTTATGGACACAAAATATCCCCAACCAAGAGTCCACTGTGCAATCAACTTCGAACTTTCTTTTTTCTGTTCTCGATTATTCGGCATGAAGATATTTTCAGGAACAGACTTCATATAGTGGGCAAACCAGTCATCCTCTGGAAGTTCATCCTCATTATCTTCCAAGCGTCGTTTTTTAATTTTCGAAATTTTTATGTTTCGGAATGTGATACTAATTCTAGGATCTTTAACGTCAGGTTGAGAGGGTATTCCGTGCATCCAAAATTGATTCGTTGGGGGTTTCATTACAAGGAGAGTTCCATGAGTTAAGTCCACGCTTCGAGATGTGAAATTTCGCCTGGTAAATACCATTTGACGTTTTACACCTAAACTGATGATAGGTATGTCACTTTCAGTTTCGAGACAAGTTTCATTGTCTTTATGCGTTGAAATTTTCGCCACTCCGTCAGGATAATAGTTCAATAAAGCAAAATTATATTTTTTGCCACTTATCGTTTCAACATAATCTTTTACATTTAGAAGAGTTTGAGTCCATGGTTCTGCACAAATGCTCGTTCCAGAGAATTCGTAACTAAGTCCTTCATCACCAAAACCAAGTACTTTTCTTCGTGGAACATATTGAGTCCCATTAATTTCAAAACTAATATTTTTAAAATCATAATTTGATAGTTCATCTAGCAAAATATCAGCTTCATTTCGTGAATAAAATTCTTCGTATAATTCCACATTTAACTCTGTATCACATATATTCCTCATATTCGCTTTTGAATCTAACGACAATTCTGAATGATATAGAAATACGTAGCATTCTTAAATAGCAAAAATTATCTAAAACATACATTAACGAAATGATTTCATCAACACTTATCGTAATACATTCTTGTCATGTCTTGTTTGTGAAGCCAGTCTTTCCGGCGTCATATGTGTAAAAATAATCATGATAGGATAGTGGGAAAGAGTTATAGTGTCCTAATGTTGTTATTGTGAACCTCGATATTACATATATGCATAAGGAGAATCTTAAAAGCATCATCCACTTATCATGATAGAGTAATGGAAAATTTCTAAAACTCTGATAATCATACGCGAAAGAATGTATTATCTTAAGGTTGTTGTTGCTATTCCAAGTTTGACAGTACATACAGAAGTGAAGGAAGATCCTTGATAAGCGCTGTAGACTTCACGTTATCATGATAACGTGCAGCAATTTCGTTAATGTATGTTTTAGATAATTTTTGCTATTTAAGAATGCTACGTATTTGTATATCATTCAGAATTGTCGTTAGATTCAAAAGCGAATATGAGGAATATATGTGATACAGAGTTAAATGTGGAATTATACGAAGAATTTTATTCACGAAATGAAGCTGATATTTTGCTAGATGAACTATCAAATTATGATTTTAAAAATATTAGTTTTGAAATTAATGGGACTCAGTATGTTCCACGAAGAAAAGTACTCGGTTTTGGTGATGAAGGACTTAGTTACGAATTCTCTGGAACGAGCATTTGTGCAGAACCATGGACTCAAACTCTTCTAAATGTAAAAGATTATGTTGAAACGATAACTGGCAAAAAATATAATTTTGCTTTATTGAACTATTATCCTGACGGAGTGGCGAAAATTTCAACGCATAAAGACAATGAAACTTGTCTCGAACCTGAAAGTGATATACCTATCATCAGTTTAGGTGTAAAACGTCAAATGGTATTTACCAGGCGAAATTTCACATCTCGAAGCGTGGACTTAACTCATGGAACTCTCCTTGTAATGAAACCCCCAACGAATCAATTTTGGATGCACGGAATACTCTCTCAACCTGACGTTAAAGATCCTAGAATTAGTATCACATTCCGAAACATAAAAATTTCGAAAATTAAAAAACGACGCTTGGAAGATAATGAGGATGAAATTCCAGAGGATGACTGGTTTGCCCACTATATGAAGTCTGTTCCTGAAAATATCTTCATGCCGAATAATCGAGAACAGAAAAAAGAAAGTTCGAAGTTGATTGCACAGTGGACTCTTGGTTGGGGATATTTTGTGTCCATAAATCAGTTTGAAAACAGAATGAACATTCATCTACGTGAATGTGTGGAACAAAATAAAATATTATAACCTACTACACGCGGTGTTGTTATAACTCCTGCAACATGGCAAGAATTTTCCTCAATATATGAATTTAATCTTGTCTATACGACTGCCAGCATCATTTGCAATAATGAGTTGGTAGTTTTCAACAAAGAAGGTGAGTGTATTTTTCAACAAGTTTTTAAACAAGATGAAAATTCTTTTAAACTAAAACCTACATACCTAAAAGTAAACTGTGATATTTTAAAAAAATTGAAAGAAATTATTCCTGATGTATCTAATACTTTATATAAAAGTATTTTTGAAATTATTTTACCGTTGCAAATCAAATGTAAAAACAATTGTTCGGATATGGTAAGTGATGATGATGAACTTTTTAAAGAACTCATAAACTCTATCAAAACTGAATTAAATTCAGTGATTAAAAAACTATTTAAATGCGAAGGTTGTATTGTAAATCATCCTTCACAAACAAGACATGATTGCATTATAATAAGTGTTGAGGATAGAATTAAATATATTGGGGAAGATATATTTTTATGTATTAATTTTAAAAATATAAGAGATTCTTTAGGGCAGAAAAAAATGTTTCATTTATTTTGTAATAGGTTTTTTGAATCGAAATGTTATGAAGATTATAAAAATGCACTAATATAAATACAGCTATTCTATTTAAATTTCTGTCTTTGGTTGATGTTATGAGTATATTTTTTTTTCATTATGTTTTTTTTAATAGAAATATATTGAAATTTTAGTTTTAATTTTAAAGCAAACATGTATATCAAATATCAGTAAATGGATATTGTTGTTAATTTGATATTAACTAATGAAAGAAAATTCTAAGTATATTTTATGTATAATACAGAAACTTGTTCTTTGGAAATAAATAAATGTATTTAAATAGAAAAGCTTCTTGGTGAAATGAATGTATTTTTATTTTTTATAACAATTTTTTTAAGTATTGTATGTTTACAGTGCAGTATATGCTTCAAGTGATTCACTCGTGTTGAAAATTTAAGAGTTTATGAAGCGATTATTCGCTGAACTTATGTGATATATTTGTAAGGTTTCTTGAATACGAGTAATCTGAAGAGATATTTGAAATCTCATGAAAGAAACATCAGATGTAGTGTATGTTCTAAGAAATTTAAGTTTGTAGTTTGAAAAGTCGCGAAGCTTCTCGTCTTAGAATTTTGTAGTGAATAATCACAAGTTCTTTTCATGTAAAAAGGATATGAAAACTTATAAAGTTACTTTTAAGAGTAAATCGTGATAAAAAATATTTAGTGAGCATAAGAATTTAAAACAATATGAATCTTTACATCGTATTGAATGTTCGGACATTTTTTTCAAGTAAAACAGAATTTGAAGAAAATCTCACGAACCTTTTTTTTTTTTTTTTTAAAATTTTGCTGGTGTCAAAAGAAACAGAAATATGCTGATGATGATGTTTTGAAACAGCATGATACTTCTCTTCTTATAAATTGCATCCATTGTTTACAAGTGTTTAAAAGAAAAAGTGATCTCTTACACCCCATTCGAATGCGACATGGTTTGATACGAATCTTACAAAAACGAAGAAACGTTGACATCGTTAATACATGCAAGTCTTCTAAAATCGCAAGTCTTAATAGTATGTTCGCAATTGAATCGATTTGCTAGAACATAGAAAATGATCATGTCTTAGATGTACTTCTTGAATATATAAAATTGTAGTTAGTAGGGAAAAAATGAGTTATGATGTAGTTTTACACTGAGTTATGATATCGGTGTTTGAAATGGTAATCAATAGTTACATTTAAAATGTGTCGTGAGTGTGAAAATGCAGAAATAAAAGAGCTTTGGCGAATTTAATAAACGTGGTTCAATGTGGTTGATGGAAAAATTTGTTCCATGTGAATTAAATAGTGTAAGATATGAACCTCTTTCTCTCAATAGTTAATTATTCAATTGTAAGACAATTAAACTTTAAATATATAAGCATATAGTACATGTAATGATTAATATTACATTGATTAATGTAAATAACTGATGATATGTGTATTAACATAGTGAATGTTCGCTTTTATGAAGTTCTAAGCATTATTTTAGATACCATTCATAAAACTTTTATCTCATATATACAAACATGACAATATCTATTGAGTTTTCGTTTATTCTTTGGAATGTATGAAAGTTTAAATATTTTTTTTTAATTTAATGTAGATTGGAGTAAAATATCTGTATCTTTCTTCATTTCAATCGGTAATATCTGTATGCTGGTAAAGGTACATATGTTCGTAAGAATTATACTGTGTCACATTTTTGACAATCTTCTTTCATTCATATTAGCTAATAAGAGAATTATTGAAGTTAGTAAAGTAATGAAAATCAACGTTATTGAAAGAAAACTCTAAAAGCATTTACATTTCCAGAAATATATTAAAGTTCCTTTTCTTAAAAACAGCAGGTGTATCGTAGTTTTTATTTCTATTTCATTAAAAGCTGAACTTGTAAAATAAAAATTTTCTATTAGTGTAAGGTAAACAAAAAGAAAATCAAGAGACAATCCGTATCATGAATGAAATTCAAATCTTACATCGGATTAAAAAGAAATATTCTGAATCTAAATGTTTATGCCTATTTAGCACAAAATGCGTTTATTTGTGTTATAAATTTAACTAAAACCATTCTTATAACAGTATGTTGCCTTTAAACTGGGTAAAAGTGTTAAGTATATTTTCTGATGGTATTGATATACTTGTCAAAGAAGTTCTAGAAACCTCAAATGTCGAAAGAGTATATGATAAGAATCTCCTTTCCTATCGCTACGTCAGTTACAGGTTAAGGGGTGGCTTGAATGGATAAAGGTAATGTTTGTGCAAAAATATAGTAGTTCTATTTTGAAATGAGAAATAATTCGCTTTTTGTCAATTAAGGAAACTTGTGGTATTATTAAACAGAATGTCAGTGAAAGACATTGCGTTTGCATAGTGAATTATGAAGGTACTGAAAGGTAGTAAAGAAGGTGAATGAAAGAATTAATTTGAACAAATAAGGTAAGGCTATCATTAAAAGAAAAAACTGTTTAAAAGATGTATGTTAGAATTAAAAGTAAGATGTTAAAATTTAAAAAGATGTAACAGAGTAAAACCAAAGAATACTGGTAATTCCCATCTGGAAAACAGTAATTTGAGTACGATATTGAAAAAGTTGGTTTTAAGAATTTCTTTATGCATGTGATGCAAAACAATTGCTAGTTTAGCATGAGTGCTGACATAGATGCAATTAGTGCAGGAAAAATAGTAAAATTAGTATAGTTAGTGTCTCTAAAACATGAAAAAATAATAGTGTGAGCAGTGTAAATTCATTTGAAGTACTGAAATATGACATAGACTAAATATCAGAAAATGTAAGAAATATTTTGGTATGTGTGGATGAAACACTGAACGTGGTTGTAAAATTAGAAATGAAAATTATCAACACACTTAAAGGTAATCGGGATTTAAAACTAAATATGATGTTAGAAACTTTGAAGACCATAAAACTATATGAGAAAGAAATACATTTAGATATAAATGGTATTAAACTGTAAAGTTTTGAATGGAAATTTCTGAGTAAAACCTGTAGATGATCTATTATGATCGAGGAATAAAACAAGTATTATAAAAATTGTGAGGAAATATTTGAATATGGAGTAAATGAAAACAATCCATATCGTTAAAATGAATAAAAAGGGATAAAATGTTGGAATTACGAGTGATGAGACAGAAATAAAAACATTATAATAAATAAGTTAAGCTAGAATTAAAGAAATATAAACACAGAAGGGAAATCATGAACGTAAGAAAAGCAATTAACAGTTATAGACTTAAGTTTTTTTAAAAAATATTCGGTAATGTAAGGAAGATATTGTTAAACACGTGAAAGAAATTAGAAATTCTGTAGAAAATTTAGTAAAAGAACTAAGATCACGAAAAATAAACGTTTCTTTTTAAATACAATTTCATACCACTAAGTTAAAGTGTGTATAGAATACTAGAGTGGTTTAAAAAGAGTAAATGAAGTTAAAATTCAGAATATATTGAACATTATAACGTTAAAAAAAAGTGTTAAATTGCATCTAAAATTAAGTAATGTAATAAATAAACAGCATGTGCGGGAACGTTTGTGAAATATAACATATAAGTTAAAAATCAGGGTATGCTGAAATTTATGAAAGGTATGAAAAAAAATAGTATGTGGAAATTAAATAAATATTACAATTAGAAACGTGTTAAGTATTAAAAAAATATGACAGTAAATGAATATGTTATTATGAACAGAAAACCTAAGAAATAAGTTAAAGTTTCATTTAAAACTAGAAAGGATAAAAGTATCAGAATAAAATTGAGTAATAAAAACAAATTATCTTGTAATTTCATTTTCATGACATGATGAACTATCATTAAAGGAAAGTCTTTTTTATATTTGTTTCTTTTACATTGTTTTCAGAGTCGCGCATTAAATAATTTTAACACCAGACTTAAAAAATATATTTCTAAAACATATAATTCACTTTTTCGTCAAGAGAGGGCAGCATCGCTATATCATCAAAATTAAGATGCAGAAAATATTTCCCGTTGCCAATATAAAAAAACTAACTTTAAATGAAAAGCAGGAGGTCTACAACTCAATCAGTAGTCTACGAACAACTCAACTCCACTCGAAACCACGCCCCCTAGTGTGATGACGTTGCCTTTGGCCCCGCCCTCTGTGATGTCATTGACCACGCCCCCTGACCCACTGACCCACCTGTCGCAGAACGCCCATTTTCTATCTACTTACAGGTGTCCCTCTTATAACACAATAGATAGGCTTCTAGAAAATACCATGTTGTGTGAAACCGTGTTATACGAGACTAATAACCAATGCAAAATACAGGAATGGGTTCCGAAAACTTCTAAGAGCAAAATTTTTTTTAATAGTTCTCGCTGCTGCATCATTTAAATTCATCCCTTTTGTAACGTCAGATGCTTTTCCTTTTAACAAATGATTCAAAATTTATATTTTCGCCCCAAGAAACAAATTTTTATTTAAAAGTTGTTTTCTTACATTTAGACATAGTTTGGGACTGAAAGATAATTATTTAATAATTACTTCTAAACACGACAAAGATAATTAATAACGCATATCCAAAAAATTTTTTTTTTTCTAAAATCACAGTTACGCAATTTATGAAGTCTCTTAACTAAACATTGGGTTCACGAGATATATACTGTAGAACTTGTTGTCCAAATCAATTGGAACCGGACCCTATTCGGATAATCAAAAATTCGGATAATTGGATTTTTTCCGAAAAAAGGGGCTACATACACTTTAATTAATCACTGTATGTTGAAAACGAGAGAGAAAAAAAGAAACTATTTTTAAACAAAAAGAAGTTTGAATTAATTAAAATAAAAAGGCAACACTTTTACGTACATGTTATATAGCGTACTGTACAGTACTTACAAGTTCTGAAAGTCATTGCTTGCTGAACATCTCGGTCAAAGTAAGCTGTTTGATTGTCTTATCCGTTTTCGAGTACCCAAGTCGCGCATCCGCTTGACAATGAGAAATTGCATGTGGTCAGATTCGGACTGACGCTCCATCCCCTTCAACGCAGTTTCAAGGCCGTCAAACGCTTCATTAGCTGATGACCCCTTGTCTACTTCAACTTTGACATCAAGGTCATCTTCTTCCTCGACACTTTCTTCTCTCACACTTTCAATAAGTTCATCATCATTTAGAATTTGAGATCCAGGGTCTGACGAATCACACACCATGCATTCTGCTGTATTTTCAACATAAATTTCTGAACATCCGGGAACTTTCAAAAGAATGTTTCTTCATTCCTCAGGTGATATCTTATACTCATCTTCTCCCGTCTCTTCCCTTTCCTTTTCTTGAGCTTCTTTTTCCTTTTCCTCTTTTTTCTTCTCTTCTTCAGCTGATTCTGAAAAATTCTAAAATTCTGAAAGCGATTCGGATAATTGAAGTTGTAAATGATGGGCGTGATAGAATTTCAACGTGAGAGAATGCAGGCATTACAGGAGTTTATTTTATTTTTGGGTGTATAAATGTATTATATTTTGTTATTGTGTACTATGCATGATATCATAGTATGTAACTTAATTTTTGCAGATGTTTAGAATAAAAGTCTTGCTATCGAAGTATGTACATACATAAAGTGTTATACGAGAACCTAACACACTGTAATACTTCTTTGGCGATATGAAGCAACTCCAATGATGGAACACAGCAATAACTTTTATTTAACACTGAAAAAAATGGCGACATACAAACAAGAAGAGAAAACATATTCTAACATTTAAAAAATAAATTACATTCTTCGTGCGAGAGTCGCACGTGGCACTCGAATCTGGTTTCAAAAATTGCCATTCACAAATACCTTAATGTTCAACTATTTAAATTATTTAAACTACAAGATTTTAATAATATGTAAAGCTGTTACAACCTCTTCCCCAACGGAGAGACTTTTACCGAAGGGAAAAGTTCTGTAAAATTCGAAAGTTTATAAGCTCGGCTTGCTCAAATGCTTAAAGAGAAAAGGTAATTTCTCTTATAAATTTCCAAATTTCAGGGCAAAAATTTTAAGTTTTAAACAAATACTTTTACACCACATTTAAATAGAAAGAAAAAATGGAGAACGTTCAAATACATCAGTTGAGCATACATTAAATAATAAAATAAATTCTGAACGTGGTTACATACACTAAGAGTTATTACATTACTTAATTCTACTCAGAACATCTACGTTCTTGTGCAAAGATCCTTTGCGATGAATGACCTTAATATTATAAGGTTGTAATGAGAGTGCCCAGCGCATCAATTTAGAGTTACATTTGGCGTTGGATTGTAGCCAAACCAAAGGATTATGATCAGTTTGAATCAAGAATTCTTGCTGACCATCCAGATAAAAATGCAGTTTCTTGATAGCGTAGATGATAGCAGCGCACTCCTTTTCAGTAGTACAATAATTTTTTTCAAACTTAGTAAATTTTTTGCTTATATACAAGATAGGATGTTCACGTTGTTCATCATCTAATTGGCATAGTACTATACCCATGCCATTGTCTGAGGCATCGGTTTGTATAATAAACCTTTTATCAAAGTCGGGTGCATACAGAATTGGTTTCTTGCATAGCAACTCTTTTAAATTTTTAAAAGCTTTGTCACATATTTCAGACCATTGTATATTTCCTTTTTTTGTTACCCCCTTCAAAGCGTCTGTGAGGGGTGAAGCAATTTCCGAAATCTCGGTATGTACTGGCGATAATACCCTACCAGTCCTAAGAAAGCACGTACTTCTTCTAAGAAAGCACGTTTTTGGTTTTAGGTGTAGGATACTCCTTTACAGCCAGGATCTTTACTTCATCCGGGGTTCGTTGTCCTTGTCCCACAACATGGCCTAGGTATCTCACTTGATCTGGTGCAAATTTACATTTTGATGGTTTTAGTCGTAAATTTGCTTTCTGTATTCTCTCTAGAACAGAAGTTAAGTTTTTAAGGTGCTCTTCCCAGTTTTCTGAGAAAATGGCAATGTCATCCAGGTATGGTACAGCGAAACCTTCGCATCTAGCCAGGACTTTAGTCATAACTTTGCTAAAATACTATGAGGCATTTTTAAATCCAAAGGGTAAACGTAGAGGCCTGAAACTTCATAAACTAGTTACAAATGTTGCATATCTTTGGGCTCTTTCTGTTAACGGAATTTGCCAGTAGCTTCTAGATAAATCTAATAGGGTAATATATTTTGCTTTTGCTAGTTTCGATACGTTCTTCAATATTAGGCAAAGGATAGTATTCAGTTTTAGTAACAGCATTGAGTTTACGATAATCAATACAAGGCCTAGGATCCTTTGATGAAGATTCTATCAAAATCATGGGAGATGTATTGTCCGATTCTCCCGGCTCTATAATTTTAAGATCGAGCATTTTCTGGATTTCCCTTTTGAGAATTTCAGTCTGTCGGGGTGACAGTCTATATGGCTTTATTTGTATTGGTTCGTTATTTAATAGCTCAATATCGTGACAAACTAAGTTTGTTAGTCCAGGATTATTTGAAAAACAACCAGAATATTTCCATAAAATCTTTCGTAAATCATCCATTTGCTCGGATTTCAACCTTTTCTCGAGTTCATTCTCCTCTATGATGTCCGAGAAATTTAATATACTAGGATTGGAAGGTAAATGAGGAATGTCCATTTCTAAGTCTCCTTCCACTTCAGTTATCATATTAATCATTTCTGGTCTTTTGTAATATGGTTTAAGCATGTTAATGTGATATACTTGATTTGGCTCATTTTGTTCCTCGAAACTTACAATATAATTGGTTTCTGAAATTTTCTGCTCTATTTTTCCAGGTCCTTTCCACTGTTCTTCTAGTTTATTTTGACGATTCGTTGATAAAACAAGAACTAAATCTCCTCTAGCAAATTCTCTTTTCACTGCGTTTCGATCGTACCGTGTTTTCCTCCGTTGTTGAGCTTCTTTCATGTTTTCCACGGCAAGTTCTTGGCATTTCTTCATTCGATTAATAAGTTCGAAAACGTAACTGGCAACATTATTACTTTCTTCAATCGGTTCTAGCCACTGCTCATAAAGTAAAGTGACTGGCGTTCGTAGGTTTTTGCCATGAACTAACTCTGCTGGTGTAAAACCAGTGCTTTCGTGTGTGACTGTTCTGAGAGCAAAAAGAACTGATGGTAGATAATTCTCCCAATCCGAAGTCGCTCCTATACATACGACTCTTAACACCCTTTTTAGCGTTCTATGGAATCGCTCAACGGGATTACTCTGCGGATGATACACAGAGCTTCTTACATGTTTAATGCCGAAACGCTCCAAAAATTCCTCTGTCAAAGCACTGACGAAAGAGGTCCCCTGATCTGCTTGGATCACTTTTGGGAAACCCATACGACTGAAAATCTGTAAGAAAGCATCAATCACAGATGGCAAAGAAATGTCTGTCACCGCAACAGCATCTGGATATTTGGACGACATACACAGAGCTGTAATAATATATTTTTTTCCAGTCTTTGAAATAGGTAGCGGACCAACGGCATCGACATTTATTTTAGTGAATATTTCGGAAATTACTGTCATTGGAGCCATCTTTTTGTCATTTCCTTTTCCAGCGCGCTGACAAGCATCACAGGTTCTTACAAAATCTTCAGTTTCTTTGTAACACCTCGTCCAGTAAAAATATCTAGCAAGTCATAAAACAAGAACCAAATCTCCTCTAGCAAATTCTCTTTTCACTGCGTTTCGATCGTACCATGTTTTTTTTGACACCCAAATGACCAGAAGTTCCTTCGTGGCACATCTTTATAATTGACGACTTGAGGTTTTCAGGTATAACGACAAGCTGTCTTTCAAAGCCCATTTTATCCGTCGTTTTTTTAACTAAAAGCTCTTTTCTTGTCAGACTATAGTTCTCATTTTTGCATGTACCTTCTTTAACTTCTTGGATGATTTTAGACAGTTCCTCATCAGCAAGCTGAAGTTGTGCAATTTCTTCTGAGTCAATGTTTACCAGTTTCATGAGAGTTTTATCTTCCGAATTTAGCTCCGGTAAATTATCTTCTTCTTCAAAAACATCTCTGGATGCTTTATTTCTAGGACACGTAGTTGGTTTCGGTTCACACGAACCTGACCCAGAAAAAGTTGAAGCCATACAGAATTTAGAAGTTCCCCGGACTAAGAAAGATGTAAGAAGTATTTTAGGACTATTATCGTATTACCGATCTTATGTACCCAATTTTTCTGCGATAGCACAACCTTTAACGGCGTTAACAAAAGAAGGGCTTCGAACGAAATTACTTGGTCGAAGGAACACGATGAAGCGTTTATTCAACTAAAACGTGCCATTTGCAATGCCCCTAAATGTTACTCTCCAAATTTTAGTTTGCCTTTCATCATTTACGCAGACGCATCGGCATACGCTGTAAGAGCTTGTTTAGCTCAACAAGATGAAAATAGTGTAGAACACCCAATAGCCTTCGCTAGTAAAAAGTTGACCGAGACACAAAGAAATTACGCTGTTATTGAAAAGGAAGCGTTTGTCGTTATCTTTGCCCTGAAGAAGTTTGAAGCTTATATCTTCAGTTCTGAAATAGTCATCGTTAGTGATCATAACCCTCTCAGATTTCTCACCGAATGTTCTTCACAAAGTTCTCGTTTACAACGCTGGTCTTTAGCTTACAGCGATTTCATGCAGTGATTACATACCGGAAAGGAAAAGATCATATTAATGCAGATTCGTTATCTCGATTGACTGCCTCTCACTGGAAGCATGACTGATGTTATGAACTATGAACTATAAGACATTTTGACTGTTTAGTTTGATTTTTTTTTTTTAGCTAAAATGCTAAATTTTTTTTTCCTAACGTTAGGTAATGTGTTTAAAGATTTAGCTAGGGTTTGCTAAAGTATTATGTTTAATGTTAATGATTGATTTGTATTGTCTCGTTTATATGATAACTACTTATATGATTATGATTATGTGAAGGATTTAAGTTTGAAATGTTAATTGGATGTTACATTTTTTTTAAATGAATAGGATTACTGAATTTATGTTGAAGTAATTTTAATTTAAAATGGTAAGAATTGGTTAATTAAGTTCGAAAATTTCATGGATGTTATTTTATTTTGTTTCAAGAAATGTTTATATATGTGGATTTGACAGGTCATTGAAAGACGCAATCAAATCTTTTCGAGGGGAGGTGTCATGACGTGATGACCACGCATGCGCAGTTCAGCCGAACGGCCTGCAACGCCTCTCTCTCATGAGACTTACTAGAGAAGAGTAGTTAGTAGGTAGTAGCGAAGTAACGAAGGAAATGTGTTGTATGTCAGCTTAGATGCGAGATACGAAGTGATACTTGTGTGTTCATCGTTTGTACTTATTATTTTAATTTGTGTGTTAATAAAGTGTTGTGCCGTTAAAATGGCTGTTTTATGCAACGCACACAATACGATACGTCTACGGTAAGAAGTAAACACATATCCAGAAGCTACACGCCCAAGAAAAGGAAGGATATGACAAGATCTTCCCTTCAGCTATTTCTCTTTTCTTTTGAGCTCTAGTAGAGACAGCATTAACCTGGTGAGGACAACTATCAGGTTCCTTTCCTTGTTTATTCAACAGTGCAAAAGTTCGATTGCCTAATAAATACCTTCCTTTGTCGAGTTCATTTCTAATAATGGCAGCCTTAGTTATTACTCGCCCAAGATCGCAATTTAGTTCGATCTCAGCCAATGGTAAACAGGTTGGATTCAAATCTAATGGCTGTTGCACCCACACATTTTCACCTGTCAGCATTTCCGGCGTGATGTATTTGCGACAAACTATATCAATACTAGCGTCTGAATCCCTTAATATAGAAATTTTATGACCATTTACGTAACCCATACTAGTATAAGGTAATAGAAATTTATCCTCTGGTTTTGCACTAATTCTGTTAAGATTAGCAGGAGATTCAGTACTATTCTTAAGTTTTGGATATTGGGGTCTTAAATGCTGATAGGACCACATTGTGGCGTTTTTCGTTTTTCAGATTTATCATCTGGACGTGGACTTCTAGGTCTATGAAACCAGCTTTGCGAATTAAATCCTGATGACAATTTTTTTTTTCAGTTTTATTTTTATTATCTGAACTCAATTTAACTTGAGTTAGTGCATTGTATCTTTCTTTCTGCCGATCCACTACAGGCCTTTTTTGAAAGTTTCCGCAAACGTTTTCATAGGCATCAAGTTTTTCAGCTAATTTTTTAGATGAAATCCTCTCTACCCACTCATCAAGAAAATGATCTCAAATTTCAGGAGGAACTCGACGTTTAAGTTGGTCAATCACCATCAAATCTAGCAACTGATCAAAAGTCTTAACTCCTAGACCAGTCACCAATTCTTTGCAATAATTTTCTATTTCATAATTGAAATCCACCCATGTGGATTCTGTACTCTTTTGATGTTTCATAAATTTCTGCCTAAACTTTTCCGGGCTTAGTTTAAACCGTCTTAACAATAAATTCTTCACGTGCTCATAGTCTTTAGCTTTATCGGAGGGTTCTCTAGCTATTAACCGGGTTACTTCGTAAGGAAGTAGTCCTAGTAAATGAGATACAAATTCTTCTTTATCAATTTTAGCCCATTCTGCTTGCCTTTCAAACAAATATAGACTGATATCTCCTTTCTTGTCATCGAATTTCTGCATAAGGTGACGCAGCTCCGTTTTCGGCCAGATCTGTCCGGTATTTTGAGACTTTGTCTCTGCTTCAAGTCTTAATCTCTCTAATTCATACTGTTCGTTCCTTCTCCGTTCTTCTGCTTCTTCCTGTCTCCTACGTTCTTCTCTTTCCCTTTCCTCTTTCCGTTCTTCTCTTTCCCTTTCCTCCCTCTCTTTCCGTTCTTCTCTTTTCTCCCTCTCTTTCCGTTCTTCTATTATTGTGTCTAAGACTCCTTTGACGAAGACTTCATCATAATCTCTACTTTCAACAATTTTCTATTTTAAATCGACTATTTTCAAATCTGCAGTCACATGAACTCCCAGTTCAGCCGCGAGATTTTGCAAATCTTCCTTACGAGCTCTTCCTAAGTAAGACATTGTTTCTATGTTTAAAATTAACGAACACTGTGTTCTTTATATTTCCTCAAAATAGCTCAATTCAATTACTTTATTTAATTAATGCAGTCCGGAATCACGAAATTAAATGCACTTTGTTAAGTACGTATACCTCAAAAATGAAATATTTAAATTATATGAAGTTCATTCTCTCTACCACATTAATTGTGATTAAAATAAGAATAATAACATAGAGCAATATATATATCTACCGTCTGGACAACTAAAATGAATATTAAATATAATATCAAATACGGTAATAAAATAAGACAATTTATTATTAACAGGAAGTAATAATCTGGTATCACTAATATTGCGTTCAGTGAATAAAGCAATTCTATATGAACAGGAAGTAATAATCTGGTATCACTAATATTATGTTCAGTGATGAACTAATAAAATAAAAATACGCATGATTATTCGATCTCGGTCGGTGCCTCCAAAATAATTAAGACTGTAATACTTCTTTGGCGATATGAAGCAACTCCAATGATGGAACACAGCAATAACTTTTATTTAACACTGAAAAAAATGGCGATATACAAGCAAGAAGAGAAAACATGTTCTAACATTTAAAAATAAATTACATTCTTCGTGCGAGAGTCGCACGTGGCACTCGAGTCTGGTTTCAAAAATTGCCATTCGCAAATACCTTAATGTTCAACTATTTAAATTATTTAAACTACAAGATTTTAATAATATGTAAAACTGTTACAACACGCTTGAATGAAACCGTGTTCCAGTGCTATACGAGGGTTCGCGCAATTTCCTTATCGTGTAAGAGCGAAACCGTGTTATGAGAGGGATACCTATACATTCAAATTTTTGTACATGATTTATATCTTTTAAATTAAATTTTATTGCCTAGCCTTCCCTGAATCCTGAAAATGAGAAAACAAATGATTATGTTCTGCTAAACAAATGGGCCATGCGAAACTTTGAAATTCAACATGGGGACGTAGTAGCTATAATGTAAGTAAAGATTAAGCAGCTGTTTATGTATTTCTGCATGCTGTAGGTACGTGTTTATAAAATGCGCTTTGTTAAATGTTATTAATTTTGCATCTTTTCAGTGTAGGTAAAATTATATTTGAATATAAATTAAGATTAAATAATGATTCAAAAGTATTAAAATTCGTTAAATTATCTTTCTTAATTAGTTATGAGATTTTGATTTTTTTTACATTCGCATTAATATTTGCATGAGTATGATAGACATGTTGCAAATTACTTTCCATAGTACCTGAACTAGTAAAAATAGTAATGTTATTTTCAGTCAAGTGTAATTAATATGTTAATTGTAAATTGTTCAATCTGAAAAATTTTGATGGTCAGTTTACAGAATAATGTGAATTATGACTTATAATGTGTCTTTTAAAGTATATGGTAATCTGTGGTTTGTTGAAAAATGAACTTCAATTTTAAAGTCAGCTTATGTACTTCTCATTCAGAATCCTGAAGATTTCCGATTTTATCAACATCAGCAGAATGTGAAGTTTGAATTTTCAGACGTACTAGAGGTACTAACTTAAAACATTGAGAATTTTGACACAAATGGGAGATTTACTTGAGTTCAAAGGAGGGCAAATTTTTCATGCTTATGTGGTTGGTGTATCTCTAACAAAGGCTGCTTCGATTGGTCGACTCTTATACCAAGTCGGCATAGAGTTGAAAACTTCCAACTTTATGCCCAAACCTCTAAACCATATTTTGTGACGTACCAAGGTTTGGTTACCTAGCAACGAAGGCTCGGCTTAAACCAGTTATTTTCATTTATACCAACGCCTGAACGAAGCCTAAGAAGCGCTGAAGTTGTCCATGTTGTGCGCGTGCGCTGAAATCGTAATCATTTGCATATTTCATCGCGGCAAACAGATAATGCTGGTTTCATGCCGTTTGGATGCTTCCTTCAGGGTGTTGCATTTTGGATAGCCAGCAGTTTAGCTGGACACTTTTTCGTAAAGTGGCGTAGTAAAATAAAAATTGCGACTATTTTTTTTTTTGAGGCAAAAGTGTCATGGGACCCAAATTATCGAAATCTGAAAGTGTCCTTTATTTGATTCGTTTCTTCAACTGAAAACAAATTCAAAGAATGAGTCAACAAAGTAGTGCATCATCTTTCAAAAGATTTAGTCGTGCAGTTTCTAAAAATCCTGTGTATCAAATATTTGCTTATTATCACTGTCTATTTCGAGATTTTGGAATTTTAGTCTAATAATTTAAATTTTATACTGCCTTTTTTTAAAAGAATTCTCAGCGCTATATCTTAAGTTCTTTTTCAGTGATCAAGGCTCTCAGAATTTATTTTATTAAAAAAATGAAATAAAATGTAAGTTGCCTCTTTAAGGCCATTTACCATCTTTATAATTTGTTACCATTAGCCTTGTTGATTATTATCAACGAAAATATCGATAGTTTTACTGGACGCTTCACCCTTCATTCTTCAAATTAGAGCTGCCAGGAAAATTTTAAGTAAAACGAGCGTGATGACTAGTTTAGAATAGAGTTAAGACAAGACTCTCACTGACGGTTTAATCAAAACTGATAGCTTGTCAGATACAGAAGACGTTAATTTAAAAAGATCTGAAACTGTTAAATAAGACAAGTATGAATTTGTCATATAAAATGAGCTTCTAGTTAATTTAACTTCCTTACTGTAATGAGTTAAGAATAAAAGTAATTCATTAAAGTTGTTACGGAGTTTACATTTAGATAAGGCGGAATTTTCTGTCTCGGTAATTTTGTGATAATAAAAAGTTCAACTTTTGAAGAGAAAATTGTTAAATGGAGTCAGAAATCATTTTGAATTTCTACGTTTTTAAAATGAATGTCATTGAATGCTATGAATTTACTGTTTTGAAATACACATTTTTGGACATTCATTTATTAAATTAATTAATGCATTTTATTTAAATATATTAAATTAATAGTTGAAATGTATTTAATATGTTGAAAGATGTATAAGATAGTTATTTATTGAAATTATTGTTTGAAAATGCAATTATAAAATTTCAGGACTTGACAAGCAACACTTTGAAATTAAAATTTTGAAAGTTTAGGCATAAGACTTTCTGTGTTAAGAGTTTTTTTTGGGAGTGCCTTTCCAAACAAGTCAGACATTGGAGGGGAAGAGGGGATTAGGTAGATTAATTGATTTTAATGTAAGTTAATGAAAGAAATGGAAGCAGGGAGTGAACTACATGGCAGGAATTAAAAAAAAATTAAGGTAATAATGAGTAGTAAAATAAGTTAACTGAATTAGTATAAGTGCAATAGGACCGCACCCAGTCGTTTTTTGTTGCTTTGGTCAGAGTAGTTATAATTCATAAGAGGAATTGAAGTATTATTTACTTTACTGATCTTTTAAGAATATCTTCGCAATTGTTGCGATAAAATTGTTAATTTTGTTTACATCCAGTTCACTGTGAATTGCATTGTTCCTAATAAACTATTGGCAGTTGGCTATTTGTCTCAGTGCAACATTTTGAGTTTGCTGTATTTTTTCATTTTTGAATCACAAGCAAAACCCCAGACGAAACAGACGTAAGGTATGATGTGCCGCATCATGGTTTTATACACGAGTACCTTGTTTTCTATAGAAAGAATGGAGTTTCGGGAAATTAAGGGGTTGAGTAAAGCTTTAGTACCCCGAAACTTATTTAAAATATATGTTACGTGTGGGGCTTATGTGAGTCTTTGGTCTAAAATAACACCAAGGTATTTATTTCACTTGCTTGGTCCAGGGAATGCTAGTATTATATCTATACTGATTGTGATATTTAAAGCCACTTTTCTTTTGTTGGTGAAGAATACAGCTTCTGATTTTTCAACATTGGATTTTATTTCCCATTCGAGCATCCAGGACATTAATGCTTGGATCCATTCTTGTAATGTGTGCACAACTGAGATCATAGACGCATTTTGGTGGAGGAACGCAGTATCATCTGCGTATAATGCTAGTGTAGTGAAGGGGTTGTGTGGAATGTCGTTTATATAAAGTGAAAAAAGGGTTGGCGAGAGCAACGAACCTTGTGGTAAATCAGCAGGGATTTCTCGGCGTGTGGAGTGAATATTGTTATAACGAACGATAAAGTATCTATCGTAAAGATAAGAATTTATGAGGTTTATGATGTGATTTGGGAAATTCATGGTGATTAACTTGTGAGTGAGTCCCTGTAACCATACGCAATCAAAAGCATTCGAAATATGAAGAGGGCGCCAGTGATGAGTTTCTTCTTAAGTCCATGTGCAATAATTTCAGTACCCGATATAGTTGGTGCGTTGTTGAATGCTTTCGACGGAATCCATAATGCTGAGGGATCATGATGTTATTTTCATCGATGAAGTCTTGTATGCGTTTGAGGATGACAACTTCTGGAATTTAAGGTAAGCAGGAGCGCGTGAAGCAGCAGACTAGTAGACTGAGAACCTTAATAAATTCTTTTGGGCGGCCATTAAAATCTGAAACTTTTCAGATTTTTATTTTAACTTCATTTAATATTTGTAGACGAAATGTCGTTTGCTTATTGATATTTATTATTAAATTAATTTAATTTGAGTAAAATTTTATGAGAGGCACTCTAATAATTAATTTTAATTTGCATAGAATTTGCTTATTTGGTTGGTTGATTGATTACAAGAAAGCACGTGAGGACTAGCTATCTTAGAAAGAATGCTTTCATTCGAAACATCTTAAGGGAAATTGACTTAGATTCTTGTTACACATGGGACAAACCATAAAAGCCTCATGTAGGCAGGTTCCTTCGCCGGGAACAGAACTCGGATGCAATTGCAGTACTGATAGTATTCGTTTGTATTCACATTACATTTGGGAGAAAAGCACGAAAACCTTATTCTGCTGACCGGATGAACCATCAATATTCAGGGATCTAATCTATTCAACTAGTGATGGGCGCATATAGTTTGAAAATATATTGTTACGAAATGTCCAGGCGCGGTAAAATGGCTTCCCCGCAAAGCAGTTTTAGGGTTGCCATAAAATGGCAAGAGAAAGCATGGTTGCCATATTTGGCGACAAATCTCCCATTTGACCACAAAATTGGCGATATACCTTGGACGGTTGGAGAACCTTCTGGATCGAATTCTTACCGGTTTAACCCAGAATGTTCTCGAACACAAGCCGAAAGCTATATAAACCCTGCTGCCCCGCAGTCAGTGTGTGTATGCCTCGTCTAGCGAGCTGGTAGTCAGTCATTGAGCGAGTGTCTCGAAGTCTAGCGCCGAGTTGGTTGTCGAGTGCATCGAGAAAGTCTTTTAGTGCATCGTGAATTAGTACATCGTCACGTTTTGTCTTAGAATGTGCTGAGTCGAGAGCTATACTCTTGTGTATCGTCGTGTGCATCGCGTGGAGAGTCTCGAGAGTACGTGGAGTTCCGAGAACAACCAAGCAGAGTTGGGAGCCGTACTCGGGTGCTTTGCAGTGAAGCTGTCTCCATCGTTATTGCCTGACAGTGTGAAGGCTGTGTCGCTGATCGTGTCAGCGTGTTTATAACAGTTCGACGACTGTAAAAGTGATTTTGGAGCTATCTGATTAATATTGGTAAATAACGTGCGTTTCGATACTTCATCAAGTGTCGTCGTTATTCACTCCAAATTTACGAACCCCGTACGAACGTGAAGGAAGAAAATAACGTAACAATATTATTTTTCTTTCTGTGCGAAAATGTCCACTTAGATGCTGGAATTTCAAGATCTCTAAAACAGACGTCGGCTACCTTCGAGTGTAAAACGTCGTGTGTAAAACTTCGTGTGTAAAAGCAATGTTTCAAAATCGCTCACTGGGCCAACTTAGGCTCACGACATTTTCATGTTCAGCAGCCACTAAAACATATTAAATTCATCTTATAGTAACAGGTTTTCGTTAAATTAAATAGCCGTTTTAATGTTTGTTCGCAATGCAAGACTTGAATGCCAATAGCAAAAAATATAAAAACTCCGTATATTTTACAGGATTTAGTCTCTAACGCATTGTATTGGAGTCCCGTTGTTTGAAATTAAGTAAACCAAGCACAACACTCGTTACTTAAGTTTTCATTTGAGTAATCATCGATTATTATTGATCGGAGTTATTTAATGTATCAATAGAATACTTGTTCTTGCTTCTTAGTAAATTGTTCGGTATCAAGTTTTTTTTTATCACTTTTAGGTTCATACAGATATAAATACTGGGCAACTGCTATGTGGATTTAAAGCAGCTTTTACAAGTGTGAAAATTTGTTCACGTATGTGATTTGATCAAAAAGCCGAAAACGGAACAAATGGGAAAAAAAAAAAAAAAAAAAAAAAACTTTACAGTTGTTTGTTGAGATTATGAATAATCTTTGCTTTGAATATGCATTTTACTCTCTCAAATGCTTACAACACATTATCGCCAGAACTAACAACCTTCGTTTGGAGGACCATTGGTTAACACACAGGCTTGGAAGCAATTTGTCGAGAATGATCGAACCTATTGTTCTTTTAGCCATCTCATTACCGAGAATGTTACCCAGGTTGCATCAGAGGGGGTAGTCCATTTACGAGAAAAAAAAGAAGAACGTACACTACCAAGCTCTACAATAACAATCGAACTCACCTCCTGGAATTTAGACAAGCAATCAGTTTTTGTTAACAACTAGCGGTTATTGAGCAATTATCGAGGGGATTTATGCAATAGTGCTATAAATATATATAACTTTGTTACTTCAATATTGTAAATTAAATTAATTTTAATTTATATCAGTTAATTATTGAAAAATAACGATCAAGTTATTAAATGCGCCACTTTGTTTTAGATCGCTCAGTTTATTAAGCTGGCTGATAGAATTCTCCATATTTAACTTATTTCTCCATATATTAACTTATTTCTCCATATCAGTTTACTGAGTATTCCCCTGAAAATTTCTTGTGCTACGCATAGACAGAATGTCTAGGATTCCGATGGCCGATTTAGGAATTTTGAAACAACGAGATGAGAAGTTTGATGTTTGTTTGATGTTAAAACAGCGATAGGAAAAGTAATTAATTTTTGTTTCTTTGTTTTTTGAACATTTCGTTCTAATATCGTCTTTTAGCTAAAAACATTATATGGTTGTGATGGTCATGGTGTATATATATAAATATAGGCTTTAGAAAATAAAGCAGGCCCATAAAATAAATAAAAAAATTGCTTTATAAGGTTTTTAATAATTGACTGAATTTTGAAAAGATCCAATAAAAATCATTTATAGCTAGTTCCCTAAGCGGTTAGTCCCTAGGTTTAATATATTCACTACCTACGAATTCTCATGCCTTTTTTTTTTTCTACAGCTGATCATATTGTCATTGAATTTTTGCCAAGAGATAATGCTTACCGCCAGTAAGTGAACGTGATTTGCATAATTGCATTCCTTTCTACTTCTTTCACGGCATGAGCTGTAAAGAATAAAAGTGAACTTAATGCATGCATAAATATATGATATAATATATTTAATGTGCCCACTAAATACTACCTTTTTCATATTCACAGCTAAGACACTAAATTTGTCTTATTTTGGATTTTCTCATTTCTGTTCCTCAAGAAAGTCGATATATGTTGCATAAAGTCATGCAAGAAAGAAATATGCTGTAATGGTTATCGATAATGAATAAATATTGTGCATTGGTTAACGGATCCTTTCTTTAGGTAAACTGATATAAACTGATGATTTGTATTACTTGAATTTATCGAAAAGTGTTTAAATTTTTAAAAAATTTCTTCTATTGAATTAGCGGCGTGAAGCAATTTCACTTTTTGTCAATCTTGTCTGGCTTATTTACCTGTGTGCAATCGATGTATTTTTCAGTCTTCTTTTGTATTTTTCTCATTGTAGTTTCAGATATGTTATTTTTCATCAGTAGTATTTTGCGACAGGTTTTGCAATGGATATTGAAATTTTTCCACGCCATGGCAAAGCTATCTGGGAAATGATATTCCAATTAATTATTACACTGTACTTTGTGAATTACTGCTTTTCCAAAGGCAGCGAAGAATTAATTCGAAGTATTCCTTTTCATGCATTATTGTAGTATAGTGTTTAAAAACGGTTGTATGCTTAATCATATCTTAAACGCTTGATAATGGGCTCTTGCTTCTAACTTCAGAAATGAATTGCCATCGAAACTGCGGCAGTTTTGATCACGTAATATGTTTTAGAAAACATACCCGAAATTGAAATTTTTATGTGGACCCTATTAAAAAAATGTGTCACTGAGATAAATGCATTTCATATCCGGATTTGTCAAACACGTAAAGGAATAAAAATTCCATCTTTGTAGAGTTAAAATTATCTGAGATATCACTAATTAAAAATTTTTGGAGATACAGATATTGTCAAAGATAGTTATGGATATTAAATTTTCGAATATCATTTTCCAAAGATAGATTTGATAGAGCGCTTAAGATTAAAAATATGATTATACTTAATCGATTGTTCTTATTTTACAATCCTATTTTTTATATACAATTGCATATGAAAATTAATAGGATTAATTAATAATGAGATGTGGAACTGTGGTGCTGGTATTAATAAGGTCTGGCATAAATCACTATTTGTGCTTAAAAACGTAGAATTTATCAAAAAGTTAGGTAAGGAGATGTTTATAAAGACACTATGAAAGCGCTATTGGAACAAATAAGCTGTGTGTAACGTAACTATCAGTCAAAAAGTTTTGATAATCTTCCTTTTTAGATTAAAGAGGAAGATTTTAAAGCATTTTGCATAGAAACAAATTGTAGAAGCTTAAATTTGCTGAAGAGAAGTACGAATAAAACTATTCATTCTTATTTTAATTTTTCAATTATTTTGATATCACTGCAATATGCATGTAAAGGGACTTGGGCAAGCCTAGGGTTTCGACGCATGTACCATAACATAGGAATGCACTCCTAAGGGCTGATATGACGGTTTGATAATGATCATGTTCTAGGTCTGTCTGATTTAAGAGGTATCTATGATAAAGTTGCAGGTAAGAGTTAAATAAATTGCAAGTTAAGAATAAAAACTACTAGTAATTCTTATGGTGAAGAAACGTATGTGATATTTCATTATTTTGAATAGTTAGAAAATAATCAATCAAGCTTTATTCTTAATGTCTGAAGGGGTTCAAGAAAAAATTCGGTGAACCCATCTTTCAAGTATTTTTGGTAAAAGTATATTTACAGGTACCCATTGGCGAAAATTGGCGATTTTTGGCGGTACATGGGTACCGAGTTTATGCAATTTTGTTATTTTGGCTTTGCGTAGCGGCGATTTTAGCGCCAAAAACTCCGCTCCACGAAGACAAAATAACAAGTCAAAGAATTGCACAAACTCGGTATCCATGTGCACATTGACCTATTTTCACTTAACATCACAGAATTGCACAAACTAGGCATTGCGCACTCCTTTGACTTTATCCAGGTATACGTCGACCTATTTTCACTTAAAAAAAATCAAAGGATTGCACAAACTTGGCACTGCGCGCTCCTTGACTTTATCCACACACATCGATATATTTTCACTTAAAAAGTCAAAGGAGCACCCAATTCTAGGTAAAAGTATATTTACGGAACATTCAACTACTCGGGTTACCATAAATGAAACAACTTGGCGATAATACAAGCGGTACCCATCAGTATACTCTAACCGTATTTTTAGTTGTTCGGTATAGTGGGTTATTCAAAATAACTGATCTCATTTCAGACTGCTTTGCTTTTGAAATTTTCTAAGCGTAAAATGACAAGTAAAACAGAAAATGAGGGAGATAGGAACTGTAATTTTTTTTTGATGATGCAAGTTTTTTGGGAAAATATTTGTACAGATGTATTTGTAACAATTTTATCATATACGTGTTAAATAAGTAAGTCTTTTATTTATTAAATTAATGCACGAATTTCCACGTATCGATAACTTGTGATGAAATAATATCAAAGTTCTTTCCCACCTCCTGTCACTAGACATTACTATTTTTAACAGTCCTTTTTAAATAGGATAAATGTTCCATACTTAGAAATCCTGATGAAAAAAATTTTTAAACTAGTAGGATAATTGTAATCCTTTAGCTTATGTTATTATTTTAGGCGTTGATTTTACTAATTTTAATTTACACTATGTAGAGACTACTAGATGTCTAAAAAATTAATAATAATAATAATAAAAAAATAAACTTTAACTAAGCTTTTGTCTAAAACTCTAGCCACCGCATTTTCCATTTTTTCAGGCTGGATGCACTTTTGGGGTCTTATTAATTGCTAGACACCCATTTGGAAAAGTAAACTCTTTTAATAAATCAAAATGTATATCTTGTCCATAAGTTCGTGCGCATTAAGAGTATGCGTGGAATTCACTATGGCGCATTTACTAAAACAATACAATTTTGAGCCTCTTGAAACTTGTCATCGTTTGACTAACATATTATTTAGTTCATCACCAACTTTCTTAAATATCGAACGCATTTTAGTACCCATAGGAGATGAAAATAGATAATCAGTACAAACGTGCTGTGCTACATATTTTATTTTCGTGTGGTGAATCTGCCAGGTTTGCAGCGATAAAAATTAGTAGTGTACATGGTGAATACACTATTGGCGTAAGGACTGCCCAGAAATGGTTTAAAAAATTTAAAGTTGGAAAAAGCAGCATTGATGATGAACGGCGTTAAGGACGTTTTGAACTATTAGAGCCAAATCAAACGATTCATTCAGAAGTTTATAGTGAACAACTTTGCCATCTAAACTCAGAATGGATCAAAAAACGCCACGGTTGGTGACTATCAAAAAAGTGTTGTTTCATCATGATAACGCTAGACCGCATATGGCTCGAACGACGCTGAAAAAAAATTAGTGAATTTAATTGGGAGCTTTTGCCATATCCTGCTTACTCCCCAGATATTGCCCCAAGTGATTTTCACTTATTTCGTGCCTAAAATTTTCTACTGGGAAAAAAAATTAAATTCTAAACAGGATGTACACAATGAACTTTCAAGTTTTTTTGCATGAAAACCAGAGTCTTTCTACAGCAATGGCATAAAAAAGCTGCCTGTAAGATGACGAGACATTGTAGATAATGGAGGAAAATATATAATTGATTAAAATGTTAAATTGTGTTTTTTTTATATTATTTGAAAATTTACCAAAAAATGCGTGTGAATTTGTGGACTGACCCAATACATAGCATTAGGATAACATAAATCTCAGCGATGAATACGGTGCGTAAGCGGACTCGTAAAAACAGAAGGCAAAAGTTCTCTTTTTGCAGTCACGCAGAGATGACATTCTTATCGCGCATGCGCGAAGAGGAGCTGAAGAAATATTGGGGGGGGGAAGGATGTAGCCCCACAGACTACACAAAACGCATACAGAGTAGTGTGATAATTCCGTACAACTTTAATGGCAGACCTTTTGAGGAATTAGAAGTTGAATAGTGAGAATATTTAGTGAGGTGGCTGTAATCTGAAATTTTCAGACTTCGTTTTCCAAGTAACTTGCTGCTTAATGTGTTTACATTCTTTCAATTATTTTAGTTTTATGACTATTAGTTCGATTCGTATAAGGCTGAGATTCGTGATTAGTTCTTTTATTGAAGAAATACAACATTTTGTGTTTTTATGTATTTTTCCCTATTCTGAGCTACCCTACCAGTGGCTGAATAGTTACTGAATACTGGTAGTTCCGCTACCGCTGAATACTGGTAGTTCGACCTGGACTTGCACCCAGGCAAACGGGCTAGCTGCGTAGTTGGTTTTCGTGATTTTTCTCATGTGTAACGCAAATACGAACCAGTTCTTCTTAGGAAGCCCTCCATGAAAGTATAACTTCCCTTAGCAGGTAATCTTAGTTAGCGTTGCCATATTTCGATAACCAGCTACAACTTAAACATGGTTTTGGCCTTACTTTTGAAGCGACGTAAGTCTGAATGCTTTACAGTGAACCACCGCAAAACAGGTGCTGGCTGTCATGTATATACATATTTTAGAAAATATGGTATCTAGAGATTATACGATAATAAATTAAAAAATGTGAAACTTGAAAAATTTAGCAATTTACACGTTTTGGGATCTTAACGGAACCACAGATAGGTAAAATCATTGTTTCACGAAAACCGAATTTAAGCGTTTTAAATGTTTGATGGAGGTGGGAAAAGTAAAAAGAAAAATTATGTTTCTATTAATATCTAATAATTATTTTATCTTCTTCTTTTAATGTAACGTCAAACAACGGAAAGCAACCAAGCAAATGCTTGGAAGTGAGAAGAGTAAAAAGTTCAGATTCTTGATTTTTGGAGGGTTCCTAGTGATGCGGTATGATTTTACTTTTAACTACGAAAGACGCATTCTGATTTTCAAACTAGTTAGTTTAAAGAAAATTGAATTACCGAGCAAACTTTTGACAAATCAGCCAAATTAAGTGAACGTGTGATCTTTATATTGAACTACATTCTGTAGGTAGATAATGCATGTTGCGAAATTTGTATACATGTAAATAATTTCAGAGAAATTATATGTAAATTCCAATGCATCTTGTGTAATGTAACACGAAAGGCATCAGAAAGCGTAGCATCGCCGGAAAAATAGTATTACAGGGGTAAATCCATTTGAAGTAAATGCCTAGCGCTAAGCTAGCAATATTTTTGGTGGCTAATTATTATCAGCAAATTAGGCGAGAAATTGCCAAAAGTCGTCGAGCTTGGTGACCATGTGGCGGCATTTTGGTCCGATGTGTAACTGTAACTCATACATACCTGGAAATCAAACATGATTCAAACTAATTCAATATTCCAAGCTTAATTACTAGCAATAAGGGAAGCCATAGTATATGCAAAGCAACTTTCAATAGCCAGCATCATAATATCTGACAGTGCCTCAAGCATACAAGCGATAACAGCTAAAAGTAAATCACCTCTAGTCCAAGGCATACAGTTCCTACTTGCTAATTTTCATAAAGAGTACATACCAAAACTCCACTGGACAAGAGCTCAAAAAGGAACGATTGAAAACGAATTAGCAGATACATTAGCAAGAAAGGCAGCAAACAATACTACTATTCCAGTATCTTTTCCAATTTCAAATCCTATTTCAGTATTAAAATCAAGACTGAAAGAAGATTTAATAACACAATGGAATGCATCTTGGTCAAGAGACAATGCAGGCAGACGAAATACTTATCTTACCAAAACCATCAAGGAATTTAATAACTATAAATAATGCAATAACTTATTTCCTTACCTCGCATGGACCTTTTATTTCATATCTTCGTCGTTTTGGCTTCCATCATATTGACAACTGCATCTTGTGGCTCAATAGGAAAAATAGATCATTATATGTTCGAATGCTCAATTAACCAAAGATTTCCACTTTCGCCCCTTCACAGCACAAATCTGGTTGAAACAACTTCTTAAAAGTAATTTCCTTCGTAATAAACTGCAATACTTAATCAAATATCTAATACAAAATTGTGAACATTTAAAAGGAACATAAAGTAAATCCAAAATTCAAGATATTTCATGTTTCAATATATTTCATATTTCAATATATCTCATATTTCAAGATATTTCATATCATAAGCTGTTACAGAACTTTCATATTAGAATTAATTAATTTTTATGTATATTTATCAAAATATATCTTATAACTTTATTTAATGTATATACTAATGTATAATGATTTAATGTATATATCCAAATTTCATATCCAAATTTCATAGTTATGAAATTTAAATAAACATGGTCCCACTGAGTGAGCAAAAAAGCTGAAAGTCTTCTTGGCGGCACAGCTGCTAACCCAGTGGTCTCCTTGTAACTTTAACTGTATACGGCTCTGTGTAACTGTAACTGTCTATATCTTCCAGCAATTTCGAGAAATCGAAGGAACGAAAAATTTCTCGGCAGATCGAGGAAAACTATATAAGACTGTAGAGAGTATCAGTTTTGAGTTCAGAGATCTCCGTGCAAGCTTCGCTTTTAGATGCGCTTTGCATTGCTTTGTGTTCAATGCTTTCAGTAGTTTTAAGTGGTAATTACCGATTGGGCTTTTTCTTGCTGAGAAGAGCTGTACGGGTACTTTTATGTGAAAAGTTTCAGAACTGTAAGACGTTTTTGAAAAAAATAAATTTCATCAAGCTGTCTTCGGTTTCTATGTGCATTCAGTCCGTTACGAACCCGTACGCACATAAGAGTATGTAAGGTCTTTTCCGTTTTAAATTGCAATAAAGAGAGGAGAAGTTGCCTTACATTTCAACAGATGGGTATCAAATTCCGCTTTATTGTATCGGTTATCTAGCACATTGCCAACAGATGGTTTTGATAAGATACAATGGGACATGCCGTCCAGACGGTATAGTGGTTAGGGAAGCCTGACTGCGATACCAAAGGGCCCGGGTTGGAATCCCGAAGAAGAAATAAAAATAATAATGAATAAAAAATTGTTTGTCCCTTCATAGGAGGTAACGGCTATTAGGTGCCTCCATAATAAAATGGCTATCACTTCTGGCCTTAGTAGTGGCCAATGCCGTTATAGGCAAAAGCCCGCCATTTGTATTAAAAAAAAACACTAATAAAAAAAAAACACTTATAGTTAAAGCTTACCCTCAAATTGGTCAGATTATCTTTAGATACATAATTGGCTTAGTTTCAGCATTTGAGGACTGTTTAATCTCTGTTATACGAACGTGGCATATGATGAATATTTCTCTTATACTAAAACTTTCTAAATGAACTTATGATCCATGATTGTGTTAGGATAACCATATATATATAAATTGCTCATGTATTATCTGTCTGTTCTAAATTTGCAAATATGATTTGTAATACAACACTTATAATTTTTCAATTAATAGAAATGTAATCGTATTATGTTAAATATTTTGAGCGTAAATTTAAGCGTTAACTATGAGAGTATATTAAATATATGCATAATTTTCCATTCATACTAAAATCTGAGTTTTTTTTTTTTTTTTTTTTTTTTTTGTTAAAGGGCAGATTTGAATTGCAGAAACACAGAATTATGTTCTCTAAATGGATCTGTTTTGAGGATTGGTTTACAATCAATGTTTTAATGATTTTATTTATGATCAAATCACACATTTTAAACAAAACATGCCTTTATTTATGCAAATTTAGTACACATATTCTATAATATGAGGTACTCTAAAGCGTATTTAATATGTCGACGCTTGTGTAAAATGCCTGCAATACTAGCTTGTATGGAGCTAGTAGGAAATGCAAGTAGCTGTTGTTATTTCGTTTTGGACAGTGAACAAGAACCTAAATTATAAACGAAATAATTAAATATTTAAGCACTTGTGAAATTCTACATTTTTAAAAATCTCTCATAATATATTCTTGAATGTCCAACCAGATTTTAACAATGGCTGTTTTTATTTTTATTATGTTTTTCTCCTAGAACAGAGGAGAAATAAAATGAAATAAATGACTCTCCTCCACTACATTTAAAAATAATTTTATGCTATCCCATGTGATGATCAGGTGACATTTGAGGAATTCAAAGTGGATAATATACATTCTTAGCAATTAAAAATATATTTTTAGCTGTTTTAAAAAATCACCATGTTAAAACTGACTATATTTACAACAATTTAATTGTCGTAAATTTCAGAAGCAAAGGTTATTTTAAGTGTTATGACATTCGAAATTAAAATAAGGCTATGATGTTTTATATTCTGTATAGCTGATCTGTTGCTAAATAACTTTCACTAAATTCAGATAACAATTTTTTAAAATTTATATTTATTATGTAACTATTGTGTGTTGCTTCGTAAGCTATTTTTTTATCTATACACTCATTCTTCCATTCTTTTTTGATTTCTTGAATGTATAGTGCTTTCGATATTTGAATAAAGGTTAATGTTTGAGATTTAGATAGTAATTCAGTTTAAAGCTCGGTTCGAAGTATCGTTAATGATATTAATGATTTTGGATGAAAGAAAGGGGCATTTTTTTGTGCATTGAAATCCCTTGAGCTAAATTCTAGATATTTTCAATCCCTTTACTTCTGACTATTTTTAGACTGTGAAATTTCAAATGAAACAAAATATAAACATTATCAAATAAAGTTTTTTAATTTATTCAATAGGAACATATTTTCGAGAGCTTAATGAATTAATTGTACTGATAAATTTCAAAAGTTAATTCGAAATATTAAGTTAATTCGAATATATAAATAAATATATAAGTTACTGAAGTTGTTTAAATTTGTTAAAAGGTAAACATTTTATCCATTTTTAACGAACTCGAATTATCCATTTATAACGAAGTAATGGTTCTATTGATTACAATGTACTGTTTTTCAATATTCCGTTAAATTAGTATTGCATTTTTAAAGAGGTTTTTAAAACTTGAGTTAAAGATAGAAGGAAAAGATTTTTCGTCTATTTAAACATACTTTTGTTTCACATTTAAATTTCTTACAGAATGTCATCTATTGTTTCCTCTGCTAAAGAAATAATTTTCTTAGCTTCAAAATTATTGTCTTTTAGTTAATAATCGTATTTGGTCATTTAGTTTGTTTGTCAAATTATTTTATGGTAAATAACACTATATGCAGAAACAGAAGGGCAAAACATAATGCAGAAAATGGTATTTAGAAATTACATATGCATGTTTTGAATATTTAAATTCTCTTTATATATAATTGCAAGTATTTAAGTATTGACAAAAATAATACTCTTATGCAAGACATTTTTGTCATGTGTAACCAATAATATTTTAATATTTATTCTAAAATTTGTATCTTTGATGCATTGTTTCTTTAAAATAGTAAAAATAAGCACTGTAATTAAGCTCTAGTCTCAGCTAGAATTATCGCACTAATTTAGCAATAAGAATAAAAAATCATGCTATATAATATATATATTCATAATTATATAGATTTTATTTTTTGTATAATGCAGAATGTTTTCGGAGTATGAAATCCTTCATTTGATTTCATTCTTAGAAAAACATCCTTCATTATTTCATAAAACGGTTGCTAAAATCGATGCCACTTCCAATGGAATATTTTGAAACATAGAAATTCGGTCACAAAAATTATCTTTTCATTTTAAAGATAGTTGATGACTTTTATATTTATTCATATAATTCTTCTTAACATATTTACAATCTGTATAATGTTTAGGTAAAACAGAGGACTTCAGTTACGAACTGTGTTCGTATTCCAAATAATTCTAAGATATTAAGGTTTATGTTGTTACGTTTGTCTATGAACTTAAAGCTGATAGGATGTGTTTGATAGGAAAGCCTTTTTTTTTTCTACGTGTCCATTTCTAGTTCAATTACACTGTATTGCTGTAATTACGAACTTTACATCCACTATGACCCAACGTGAGACATGAGGGGACTGTGTAAATTCTCCATTGGTATTTGTGCCATGTTGCTAACAAGAGATTTCTCTGGTGTATCATAATGTCTTTGGCGGTACTTCCTGGCGGCGACAGTCACGACGCATACGACGACCATCATGCTTGCTACAATGCCTAAAACTACAGCCACTGCTACATTGCTGGTATGGTGAATCCCTTGCATCAAGAAGCTTTCATCTCGGGTCCGCACCCACATGCAAGAAAACTGGACGTACTGTTTGTCTTCTTTACTCTTGACGCCAATGCAGAACTTGTAAGTGCTCTGCGGTTGTAAGTTGTTTATGGTATAAGAACGGAAAAACTGGCTCACTGTGACGGACTGATACTCCTTTTTGGGACTCCCATCATTTTCTTTGCGGTATATGATTTCGTACTCGGGAAAAGCGTTTCTAGCTGTTCCATTCCATACTACGGTTACGAACGTGGATGCCACTCCCAGTGGAAAAATATTAATGTCAATATTCTCTACAGTCAGTTGAGTCACTCCCATAGCTTCGCCCAAAGCATTTTCCGCTATGCAAATATAAGTACCCGAGTCTTTGGGCTTGAGATGGTATATTCCGAGGCTACCAGGACTCTTAAGGTGAATGTGTATGTCATTGGACGTTTGATTGAGGACAGCGCCATTGGGCAGGATCCAGTGGACGTTAGGAACGGGTATTCCGTGAGCCCTGCATTGGAATATGTGTTTGTCACCTATTTTTTTATCCACGGTATTATTGATAGAACCTACTAATACTGGAGGGCAGTTATCTGGAATCTGTGATTTGATTAAACTCTTAACTTGGACTTGGTGAAGTTCCGATGGTCGATCACAAACCATAGTTTCAGCATTGAGCATTTTAATCTGACTGGTATTATTAGTCACAACTTCGTGTATCCATTTGACATTGCAATCACAAAGGAGAGGGTTCTCATACAAACTAATCTGTAAAGGTTTTCTGAATGTTTTAAGTACATCTTGACTGATAGCTGATAAGTTATTGCCATGCAAAGAAAGTATTCTCAAATTTGGCACATTTATGAAAGCTTGGGAATCTACGAATTGAAGTTTTGCATTGTGATGCAAATGCAATGTCCTAAGATAAGGTAAATTCCAGAAAGCTCCTCGATCAATTATTGTCAGATCAGCGATGTTCTCGATGAAAGCTTCTTCCAGCCTCAAACGCACAAAATCACCGGTGTGTAGCTGCGGGAAAAAATTCCCCCCGAGTTTTAATATTTTAATGCTTTTTGTAGCTTGTAAGGATATCGATGGCACTTTCATAAGTTGGTTATCCTCTATGAAGAGGGAAGTGAGGTTCTCTAGACCATCAAAAGCGTGGTCACTCACCCCACGTATTTTGTTACCACTGAGAGACAGTCGCTGAAGATTCTTGAGCGCCGCAAATGATCCACTGTTAACGTACGAGATGTGATTATTTTCCAAGTGTAATTCTTCCAACTTAGGCAGTTCTTTAAACCACTCGGGAAAAATTGCATTTAGTTGATTGTGTGCCAGATATAGGCGTTGCAATTCACTTAGACCATCAAACACATGTTCTTCAATAAATTTGATTTGTACGTGCGTCATGATGAGAAACTGAAGACGGTGTATGCCTCTAAATACGCCATTGAATACTGTTCTGAAATCATTGTACGATAAATTAAGCACACGCAAATCCGTGAAGTTGTGAAATATCAGACCCCTGCCCAACTGTTTAATCTGGTTATGGGATAAATCGAGCCACAAAAGGTTTTGCAAAGGTGGAAGCTGACCGTACAAGTCGGTAAGATTATTGCGCTGCAAAACTAAAGCTTGAGTATCTATAGATATTCCTACGGGTACTGTCACTAATTGTTGTCTAGAGCAGTTTGTTGTTCTTAAGGTAAGATTACCGAGTAGAGTAAATGGCTGTGGCTGGCAAATGCAAGGTGATGGACAAAGGGTCTTTGGAGGTCGAAGGGTCGTTGTTGTGTCGGTCGAGAAGGACACTGCTGGGGTAAGAAGCGGTGGCAGCAGGAGGAGCAGGTGCAGCACACGTGGTTCCGTCATGTCGGACCACGATGGTCCATTCTTAACTTACCCAGCATAATGCTTCATAGTATTCGTAAGTACCTTCTTGTTTGCCCTGTTAAAAAAAGAAGAAAGAAACTAAGTCGTTAAGCATACATAATATATTACTGTTGCTACAATAGACCATATCACATATTATCGCTAATTTTTAAATTAAGGTGCTAATTAACATAAAAGAATGGTGCCTATTCTTCTGGAAAATTGCAAATGCAGGAAAATTGGGAGATTACTGAACATGGGTCAGTATCTCCCATGCGGCCATAATTCTTATAAATTATATTCTGCCCTATCGACTGGTGATCTAGTGTAGTAACAGAAATCATGTGCTGAAAGGTTACTATGTAAGGATTATGTTAATTTATTTAACAGTTAATCTTTAGTTAAAAGTTACTGTCCTATCTTTTCTTAATTTCAAGTTTACAACTTCCGGCCAGAACGTATTTTTAGAATCGCGGTTGAATGCAAATGAGGAGAAGTATTTAACTCTGAATTTCTACTGATTTCGTGAGAGAGAACCAGCGATTCTGACTAACTCGCTTTCGCCTTTTTAGGCTGCTCTCTCTTAAGCTATTATTACGCTTGGCCGTACTTTATGCCCTTGATAGCTTCGCCGTTATTTAGCGTTAAGGGACCAACTCTGTTAGAATATTGATAGCTTCGGCTATATCTTTTTTAGTTAAGATTAGTTAAGTTTAATTTCTTAGTTTCTGAGCTCAAGCCCGAGTAGAGGCTTTATTGTAAAACTTCAAGAAGAAGTTCTGTGAAATTAATTTGGAATAATAGAGGGTATTTAACCCTTCCCAAATTTTTTTTTCTGTCTCATGAACTCAAGCGATTATTCGCTTACTAGTTCTTAAGATTCTTCAACTTTAACTGTAAATTAAAAGTACACAGGTTAGAATCTTACAACTAGTTTGGTAAATCTTTAATGAACAATCGATTTGATTACTTCTTATAATGGGATACCTAATGATTTTACAGAAAACTGTATAATTAGCTATGAATCTTTTTTGCTAAAAGCAGCTCCTTATGTTTATATATAGTAGATATACTATGTATATTATATATATACACACACACACGCACGCACGCAGGCACACACGCACGCACGCACGCAGGCACACACGCACGCACACACACACACGCGTACACGTATACAAAAAGAAACATAACAAGAGGTTAAAATTAAAAACAAATTTTTAAACCCTTCCTGGGCTATAGCTGCAGGTTTGAAGTGAAAGAGCTTCTGAATTGAAGCCGCAGGATTGAAGACTTTGTACTAATATGAATTCTTACTTTAATTTTTATATGTTTGGATTTTGTGTTAAACATCTTTTACACGATTGCTAATATTAATATTGTTGAGGCATAACCTTGCTTTGACTCCAATTTACTTTTAACTTTAGACTCTTTAAGTCTCTCTCTCTCTATATATATACATATATAATTTTACATTAACTAATTAAATTACTACTGTGCTATCATTTAAAGTTACACATTTCGGAATTTTATAACAAATGCATTCTCTGAATTTTAGTCAAGAAATAAGCCTGCCCTGGCCGAGTGGTTAAGATTGATGTATACTGGTAGTTCAACCTGGCTTGGGTTTGATCCCAGGCGAATTCGCTGGCTGCATCGTTAATTTCCGTAGTTTTCCTCATGTGTAAAGTGAATACGAACCAGTTTCCCTTAGAAAGTCCTCCGCAGAGGCATCGCTCCTTTTAGGCGAATAGTTACGTTTTAGCTTTGCCATATTCAGCCTAATCATACCTAACCTGGTCTAGAAATAAAATCTAATGATTACGTGACATTTTTGTCTAATACTGCGAAGTGTTTCAATATTTTAGTTAAATGTTTTTTCAATCATATTCAGTAATGCTAATTCTTTATAGTTTTAGAGATCTTTAATAAAATTAACTATCGTTTATAGCCAAAATATGTAACGCGAGATTTGAAGAATGTAAATTACTTTTTTTGTATGAAATATTATCTGTAAAACAACGAAACTTTAACAACTTTTATGAATACGCGAAATTTAGTCTTTCTTTAAGTTCTACAGAAAAAGATGTGATTTTTTTTTTTTTAGTTAATAAAATGTGCTACATTTCTCCTTCGCTTTAAATAACAAAACTGATTGATTTTATATGTAGTTAATTATTAAAAAAAAATCTTGGTTTTCGCTTATGCTTAATTTTATTTCAAGAAATTACTGTCAGAAACGGAGCGTAATTAAATTTTAGACAGCCGAAGTTAATATTTTTGGTTTAATTGGGCAATTAATGATATAACTACTATAATTCCTTTTGAACTATCGTGGATGTAAGCCAGTTTCCGTTAGAAAGTCCTCCGCGAAGGCATTTCTTCCCTTACGCGGATAGCCCTTGCATTGCTGGGCCATAATCAAATAAAATCAAAGACAGAAACCTTTTGAACTGCCTGGACATAAACGTTTTATTTGAGTAGATCTCTAAAAATTTAATGTTTCAGGTAATAGTAAGTAAATACGATCTTGTATATACAGAAATTTTTCACCGAAAGATTTTCTTTCTCAAGGTAAATAACGATTGATAATATTTTGACATCAGTTAATGAAATTTTTACCGAATTGGCATATTTTTCTACGGGTTGTGGTTTTGGTTAGGCATACATTTATTTCTTTTCTTTCAATGCTTTTATTTCTTTTCTTTCAATTACTTTTATTTCTTTTCTTTCAATTACTTTTATTTCTTTTCTTTCAATTACTGTTATTTCTTTTCTTTCAATTACTTTTATTTCTTTTCTTTCAATTACTTTTATTTCTTTTCTTTCAATACTTTTATTTCTTTTCTTTCAATTACTTTTATTTCTTTTCTTTCCTAGATATTTGTAAAATTTGATGCGAAATTTACGGAGAAATTCAAAAATTTATCTTAGGGCAATTTGTTTCAGTTTGCGCCAAGAATAATTCACTTGGCGAACTTCGTAATATATGGCAACCATTTTTCCTTTCCCTTCCATTCTGCCGGAGCGGAGAAAAAGGCATCTTTCCTATCTTTTTACATTGTGCATGAGCGGAAAAAGTCACATCGTGCCTACTTTCAAATAATTTTAGCAAAGTGTCGAAACCACATTTGATGTTTTATCGCTTTCAACAAATATGCCAAATTTTAAAACGCGCCAATATATAAATTCACGTATGTCTTCGGAAATTTTGAATAAAAAACTTATTTTTTGCAGGTATGCTTAGAAATACGTCTACTTTAAGATACTGGTAAAAATTTATAGATTATAATTCAAAATTTTTTTCGAAAAATTGATAAAAAATATTTTAAAATACAAATTTAATAAAATAAATCATAAAAAATGGGTGAATTTTGTTTGGAATGAACCTGAATTTCGAAATGTGAAAGAAAGAATCAAATAAGTTTAATAAAAAAAGAGAAATTAAATATATACCAAACTCAATTAACATTGAGGAGTTAAAATTTTGAAAGCTAATTTTTTAAAAACTACTCGTGCGATTTTTACAAAATTTGGTAGTTTGGCGTAATTTGAGTCGAAGAATTGAAATATGGAAAAAAATATTGGTTTATTAATTTCAGAAAAAGTCCGATTTTGTGTCAAAATACCTATATTAGAACAATCTTGCGATATGTAAATCTAATACATATCGTAAGTCGCGCTTTCGATACATGAAAAACGCTAGTTGAAATTCGTCAATCGCCCAGTAGAACGGGAGATATAGAACAGTCCCTTTTTTTTGGCGCAGTGTACTTATCGAAGAATAAATTACTACAATATTTGCAAATATTCATGTCTCGGTATTGAAAAGTAGACGAATAAATATTTGGTATTCATTACAAATTTTTGCAAAATTCTATGTATTCAGAAAATTCTCAGGAAAGGTGCAGCCATTGCATTCTTTAACCAAGAATTGCGATAAATTTTTTTTTTTTTTTTTTTTTTTTTTTAAATATGATTTTTTTTGGTCCAGCTGGCCAACAGCAAACGTTTGATAAAGTTCCTGAAATATGCAATTGTGAATAAAAAATCATTCCTTTGTTAACGAACTGTGAAAAATGCCGATACGTACTGCGGAACATCGCATCTTTTTCTTAGGCTACTTTCAGTTTCAATCTGTTCGATGAAAAAACGAATTAATTACTCCGCTTATTTGAAAAATACTGCGCTTTTCTATTAAAAGTAATCTAAATCGATAATTGACTTTCGCTTGATATTTTAACTTTTCGCTCGAAGCGTTTGACATAATTAATTAAGCCGAAAATGATTTAAACTAGTAGATCGTCAGATGGTTGGTTTATAGAAGAATATTACAGATTTAAATACGACTGACTGATAGAAATTTGTTTACCCATTTCTTGTCTGGAATATTATTATTATTTTTTTTTTAGTTTTAATTCGTGTATAGTTAATAAACACTTGCCTTATAAATACTCATATTATTTTTAGTACATATATTTTACAGATAAATATATACAAATATTATGCAATATATCATAAAATATATTATAACATATTATAAAATAAATATTACAGATTTAAATACGACTGATTTATAGAAATTTGTTTACCCATTTCTTGTCTGGAATATTATTATTATTATTATTTTAGTTTAATTAGTGTATAGTTGATAAACACATGCCTTGTAAATACTCAGTTCTTTATTTAACACATGTAGGGCTTCTTCGTGAGCCCTTATGTATCCTCCTAACTTCCTCTTAAGATATTTTAGAGTAGCAGAAGTAGCATTTAAGAAAAGGAACTATGTGCTCTTGATTCAAAATATTTGCAGCGCTTCCAGCGGCAACATGAAGAAGTAAACGGCAAAGCAAGCTAGGCAAAAAAAAATTTATAAATGAGTACCGATCCTAGACCATCGCCACCCACGTGCAAATTAAAACCGTCTGCCCTTACAGATATTCCAAATACGTTCAATAATCATTTCGCCGCCCTTAAAATTGGCGCCCCCCCATGTGCTGTGTACCATCTTGGCCGCCGCTAGGATCCATCCTGAATAACGGCAAAGCGAGATAGGCAAAAAATTTCCATATACAAAGTCTTAGATTTTTTTTGTGTGTGCTTGGGTACAGTATATATTATTTTAGAATATTATGTGTTAGTAAAGAAATTAGGAACATGGCAGTTCTCAGACCCTCTTGGCCGGTAAAAAAAGTAAGTAGATCGCGTTTGTTTTGCATTTAAAACCTCTCTTCTCACCCTTTAAATATTGCGAGCGTTTCATGTAATAAAATATCACAGTTCTAAATGCAGAGGCATTTTCTTTTCACTGCCACTCGCCTATTTTAAAATAATCAATGATTTAAATTCACTTGTGCCCGAAAACGTTTTTTAAAATATATAATTGTTATACTGATAAATCTAACAGAGAATAGGCCCAGTTTTATATGAGTTACAACATACAATAGGCCCAGTTTTATATTGATGTTGTGATAATTAACCTTTCTTTTTACTTCCTTGTGCGAAGTAAAGAGGAAGTATTGTAATCGCGAAAAGTTTCAGGCAGCATATTTCAACGAAAATATCCATTTTGACCGCTATCGAAGACAATTTAACGCTGTTTTTGCGTGAAATCTGTACATAAGGACAGAATAAAAACCTCTTTTCCTAATATATATATATATGTATATATAAATCTGTTTTAAAATGAATTCTGAAGAGAATTTTCTGTGGTGCCTGTACATACGTATGTATCTCGCATAACTCAAAAACTTCACATCTACTGCTATAACATGTAAATGTGCACCTCGTATTTTGGCTACAATCGGCCGCACCAAACGTATGTGAATATATTTGTATATATATCCACTATATTACCCGGCTTAGTGATCTCAGGTTCTTTACTCTTATATGTTTGGAAATTGTGCATTTTTTGCTTTAAAAATGATTGAATTATGTTGTTCTTATCTTCCGGTTAAGGTTTTTATGCCTTTACGAAATCTGCAAGCAATATTTATAGAATTATCAACAATTTAATAGCTGTTTAAGTGCGGTTAAGCCTAATTTTTAAATAACATGGCGGACATGTTTGTTTACATTTGAAACAACAGAATAGTAGATTTGTTGACAATATAGAGAGACTAAGCTTCGCAACAACAAAGATAATGCCTTCATTTTTTATTGTGAATTAAATCATGCTTAAAAATTTCTGGAATTTTTTCGAGGAAATAAGCGTTTAAGATTTACTTCGAAATTTTTAATACAGATATTTTGAGTTTTTATGTATATTTGCCTTGTCGCGAAGTGAGAATAGAATTAATTGAAGGAGAAATACTGAATCGTCTGTAAAAAACTGCTTCTTTGTTGTTGTCGTTTGCTTAATTTCTTTTATACATCGTTCTAGATTTATTACAGTATTTGAATAGAACATGTGGAAACGATTAGATAATTCTTCAAATGATATAAATTTTGTGCATTCTGAGTTGTTATATGAAGGAAATGTAACGCTATTAAGTGAACCTAGCGCCAGAGTGTCGCTATGGTAAACAAATATAGTGAACTTTAAAGAGTGCATTTATTCTATTGTGGTTTATGCGCTATCGACGAAGTAGATTTAATTCAGTCCAATAAATTTAAATGAAATACAAGAAAAGATCCGTATAATTAATATTCCGTACAAGGAAGCCGTGGTGTACACATCAGAGGTTTCCCTGTAAGGTTTCATGTACAATATTTTTCTCAGCAATCACAGAAATCTTCACATATAGGAATTTTTTCTACAATGCAACGATTGTCTTTAGATCGATTCCTCCACTATCGTTATAAATAGAAAATGGTAAACATTGATTGCAGTAAATATGAGTAACGCCGTAGCCTTTAAGTTAACTTTGTTCCAGTAATAGCTTTCATAGTATACAGGGTGTATTAGTACAGAAGTGACAAACTTTCAGGAGAAATAGAGTACACCTAGACGACGGGAAATCACATAGCAATGCATGTGCGGAAACGCTTTCCTGGCGCGGTAGTGACGACAGAAAGCGCAAAATAGAAAGGACAGAAATTGTCAGAACGTGTTTTATTATGTTTAGTACAGCAGAAAGCTACAAATAAGAAGAAAAACGGACAATGATCGTCATTAAAGAAGGTGTTCGAAATTACGACCTCGAACTGGATGCAGACCTCACTTCTCTGGCGCATGGAAGATCTGCATCACGAATGGAAAATCGCATGGAAGATGCATAACGCACGGTTCCTGCATCACGTTCCGGGTCGTAATTTCGAACACCTTTGGTGATGATCGCTGTCTCTTTATGTTGTTTTTTCTTTGTTTTTGTTCTACTCCGAATAACAAATATGCTTCTTCACCCCGTTCTTATCTTTTCTTTCTTAACTTCTGTGTCGTCACTACCGTGTCAGGAAAGCGTTTCCGATCATGCATTGCTATGTGATTTCTCATCGTGTAAGTGTACTCTATCTCTCCTGAAAGTTTGTCACCGCTGTGCTGATACACCCTATATATCGTTAAGTAATGCTCAAATATAATTAATCTCTTTCATGGTTACAACATGAGCACTGTAAAAAAAAAATCTGTAAGGTTACTAAGAAAACTCATGGAAACTGGGATGCCATGGGTTATTTGAGTAACAGAAACAGGTGTTTTCTTTGTAACATTACTAGAGTTTTGCCTGTAATGGTTACAGATCTTTTTCTTGTAATATCACAGCATATAGTTATGTAAGTAGAACATATTTTTCTCATGTAAATTCCCAAACGATATATCTGTAATGGTTACAGATTATTTGCGTGTAATATTACAGCAAATAATTATGTAAAAAGAACATGTTTTTCTCATGTAAAATCCCAAACGATATATCTGTAATGGTTACAGATTATTTGCGTGTAATATTACAACAAATAATTATGTAAAAAAAAACATGTTTTTCTCATGTAAAATCTCAACAGATATATCTGTAACCGTTACAGGTTATTTGCTTGTATTATTTTAGCAAGTTATTATGTGAGTAGAAGATACTTTTCTTACGTAAAATTCCAATGGCTGTATCTGTAAAGGTTTCAGATTATTTCCTTCTAATATCCTATTAAGTAATTATGTGTGTAGTATATATTTTTCATAGATAATACTAAAGGATATGTCTATAAAAGTAATAGATTTTTTTTGTCTAAAATGATGCTTATTATAATAAAATATATTGAAATCAAGATGTTTTGAGTAAAACAATATCTGCATGTGTATATGCATATCATTATACAGATATATGCAAGTGAAGCATAATAGTTTGTCTTTTTAAATTAGTCAATTTGACCTCAGAATAGCATTAATTTAAAAGATGCGCTTTCAATAGCAATTTTCTTTTTTCAAAAAGTAACATTAGTCTGTTGCAGAGTATTTTTGTTTTATGAAGAGAAACTTATGTCTGATATTATTGAAAGGCCTCTCATATTATCATTTTGATTAATTTAAAAGTTCAAATTGATATGCTACTCCTTATATTTGCCCTGTAAAATAGCTGAAAAAAATAGTATGTTTTATTTGCATGTTTTAGTGTCAGTTAGTAAGATATGTTCTAGAACTTTCTTTTTAGTAACTTTAGCTAAAATAGACACATGTTGCTTTAGATTTAACTTATATGAGTAAACGTGTTGCATGTTGATATGATCATATTATTACAGTAAAAGACATTTTGTGAAATATTTCTATGAAGAACTCAGAACAGCTGTTCTTCATATTTCAAAAATATATTCTCTCCTTCTAAAAAATGACATTTTCAGTAAATTAAAGAATTCAACATAGCAATGAACTTCATTTTGTTACTACAAGGAATTCAAATTTTGTTCATACGCTTGAATTACAACGTCTAATTTTTTCATTCTTATCTGCACTCAGTGTTTGTCAACAGTCTGCTTTGTTTGAAATAATGCATAACTTTTTTACTTACCTTCAAATAATTTCCTTTGAATTAACAGATAGAAGTCTTTCATTAAAAACCTAATGTCATGCTTTTTGAATAAGCATAAAACTTTGCCAACTGACCTTAATTTTTAAAGCCTTATTTCCCTTAAAATTCTTAATACAATTATGCCTTTAAGAAATTTATTTCTAAAATTAATACTTCAGTTTAGCTTAAAATTTAATGCATTTTAATTTTACCTATAATTTTTTACAAACATAATATGTAATAAATCTAAGCTTAATATTTACCCATTTCGAAAGTGATACTGAAAAGTATTCCTAGTTATTATAAATTTCGAGATTCGCATACAAAATTGTGAAATAAACATGCGACAACAGAAAACAAACTTTATGCTCTCTCTATATTACAGCATGTTAATTAAGAAGTTTATTGAATTTATAATTTTATTGTAAAACACTATGAAGCAAATGATATGCTAATTAAAATACAGAAGTAAAAATAATTTATTACTTAATTCATAAACTTTACATAAAACTTGAAAAAAGAATTAATTAAAAAATAACATAATATAATTTAATAAACATTTCATAAAAATTCGTTTCGACTGCTTGGAAAAAATGAATGGTTTTTCTCCTCTTTGTAAACCATGTCTCCTAAATAAAGAAAAAAACATTTCTTTTAAAATCATAATCATGCTCTTAAAAAGCTTATAAAAATTATTTTAATAGATGTTTTAAACATGTGCTTATATAAAACTTTTAATCATATTTCTTTATAATATCTTAATTAATTAAGAACAGCTTAAATTCTTTAAAAAATTGGATTACAGTGAACCGTCTCATTACGACAAGCTACCTCAGTCAATCACTTTTTTAATTTAACCAGCATTCCTCATAAAATAACTAATTAGTAAACATAACTTCTCTAGGATGCCCACTATCATTTAAAGATCAAAATTTTCAGGAATCACGTATAGCTAGCTTAGAGAAGGTTCATTGTACAAAAACAGCCAATATTCAAATATTTTCATAAATGAAGCCACCATAGTTATTAAATATAATATACAGTATACTTATATTCAGAATTCAGAACTTGAATAAATTTCTCGAACTGTTTTAGCATTCGAAAAATATTATATTTATTAACTTAAATTTCTAAAACAATATTACATATTCGTCCAAAGGAATCACTGGGACTCGGACAACATTTTCCCCCTAGCTTTCTTTTAGCACAGGATTCTGAATATGTTTTAAAGATATAGGTAATGTTTGTCTTCCTTAAGGCGGTCACAAAACAAGTTACCCTAAATGTTTTGTCCGCATAGTGGTCATTTTCATCTTACTAACTGATTTGCTAGTGGATTTTGGGTGCATGGCCTACCATTGATGAAACAATAATAGTGAACAGCTTCAAGAAAATGGGGATATCTAATGCTCTTGATGCCATATTCCCACTTATTTTTACTAATTTTATCTTCCGAAAATTAAGAGGGAAAAATTAAACGAATAATTTAATTTCCAAAGGACACAGTCACAGTAGGAATATAACAAATGAAAAGTAATCATGGATAAACTACTACTATCACAATATTATTTATTTAAAAGAAACCTCTATTTCAATAAGAATACACATAATTGCAACATCTAATAAGTTATCTCATTTCTTCTTTATAATTTGAACTTCTGTCATTCTCATTGTTGTTCTTGCAAATCTTTAGGCCTCAGATCATACATAAATAATTAGAGAAGGTTGTGGTCCGATGCTTGCTAGGGTGAACATTCAGCTGATATGGCAAAATTGCACAGTGAATGGCAGTTGGTATTTGCTTTCACTATCATAGATCATTGTTTGTATTAGGCTGACATAATATTCAACAGTTAGAAGAGAAAGATTCAACGGGGCCTTAAGTGTGCAAAAGTTTGCCTTTGTTAGTATGACGAAAACAATCATTATGTTGATAAATCCATTTTAAAATCTTGGGATATTCATTTTCTGAATGCATTAAAAGGGGGTAAAATTATGTAAATATTTTTTTACTTTTCAGAATCTGGTTTTAAAGCTCGGTGGGGTGGAATATGCAACGCAATACGGTAATTCTGAAGATCATTGCTCGTGGCAGTACAAACTACACGGTGATAACTTGCATGCTGTAGAAGAAGAAATATTGCAGTTCCAGATGCATTAAATGCTTTGAGGTCTAGGGAGTAGCAGTGGGCAATACTAAGAGTGAAATTCAAGGTATAGGGAAGTAGGAATGAAAATTACTTTTATCAGATAACTTAAATGGTTATGTTACTAAGCGTTCTTATTGGAATGTAGGTTTCTTTTAAATAATAATACTATGATAGTTACCAGTAGTTCATTCATGAATATTTTTGATTGGTTATGATCTTATTGTAATCACATCCTTCAAAATTAAATTGATTGTTTAATTTCCCCCTTGATTTTCATACTATAATATTAGTAAAAAGGAAGAAAAAAGTCTGCAAGTAAACATAACTCCTCTTTCTCCCTCTCTCTCTCTCTCTATATATATATATATAGGTATGTATCTTCGTGTGCAACTAAGCAAACCAAATGTGACTTTTCTTCTTTAAAAAAATTGTGTAAATAAATAGAATTAAGTTCATTTCAAAGACTTATGACACATGAAATGTACATGATCAAAATAAATTAGAAAATTAAGTTCAAATAAATTTTAAGCTAAATTACGTGTTGCAATGTAAGTTTCAATAATTCATTTGTAATAATTAATACTAACAAAACCAAACATCATATTCCCATTCTGCAAAGTATAAAAATTCTTCTGCAAAACTGAAAAAATGACCAATACTTTGGCTTATTTGATAACTTTCAAATTCACTCCTTTGTTTGCATTTCGAATTTATAACTTTAATTTTCCACAGAAATTTGTTTTTGATTTTAAAAAATTTCACTGGCATAATTTCATTCACTTCAGCATATATTAATAGATGCAGAAGGTTTTTGTACCTTACATAATTTTAAATCTTATGTAAACTAACGTAATTAATAACAAAATCAAAACATAGATCAGAAACAGCATAAAATTTAATTAATAATTACTACTAGTGTCACACAAAATGCTATAAAATTAATTAATAAAATAAGAATGAGATAAAATATATAGAATTAATATTCCACATGTGTGAAGTTTGGAAATTTTACGTTAAATATTTTTTTTTAATTAAGTATTTTTAAAAATGACCCCTTAAAGCATGGGACCTTTCGTAATTAGAACTTGCAAATCCACTTCGCTAGTCTTTCATAACATTGCTTTTCTTTTATTAACAAGAAATCTTGCATTCAGTTATTTAATTTAAGATATCAAAAATAATGCTACTGAAAGGCATGAATACTTACTTAAATTTGAAATTAATTTGGTTGACTTAGAATAATATTTAAAAAAATAAATCTTCATATATACGTCTAAAAATCAGACCTTATTAATTTTCTTTTATTTGAACGATATCTGAATTCTGCCTTAGTTTGGACTAGTATATCATTGGGCAATTAAATGCCAAGCTATAAGAGAACTAATGTAGTTTACAAATGCACTGAATTTTATTTCCGGTATTAACTTTCAAAGAAAGTAAAATTTTCTGCATATTTGCATCATTTGGATTGATAGAATATGGCAAAGCATGCAAAGGCTATCAGCCTAAAGGGAAGTATATATTCATGGGCGGTTTTATAAGGAAAAGTAGCTTGCATTTCCATTTATTCATGTATATATATATATATATATATATATTTACATTGTTAATGCTAAAATCAATGCTTCATTAAAAATTCATTATTATTTTATTTTTAATACAACATACAGATACAGAATTGTTTTAAATTCCAATAAACAATAATAATTTATTTTTAAGAAAACTTATTTTATGATTTATATATTATATTACATAAATAAGAGAAACATTTGTCAAGAAATGTATTAAACCTGTATTAGCAGATTCATGCTATCCTAGTAACAAGACTATCATACTTCAAAACTGTATTAAAACTGGGCAAAATAAAATCAACATAAATTCTACATTAAATGTTTAAAAACTTATAAGTATGCAATGGTAGTTATATATACAATATAATATATGTTGTCATTTATAAAATATTAATGAAATGATATTTTTGGAAATAATGCACAAAATTTTAGTTTTGTTTTATAATTAGTTTAACGAATTGTTAGAAAAATATTTTAGGTCATTTCCATTTTTCCCCTCTTGATATTGGTATATTAAAATATATGGAATAATTAAGTTGCATCTAGTTAGTAAAACAAAACATTACGAAAAGTATGATACGGCATATTTTTAATCAATATAATTACTTCATTTTGGAGTTATAATATTTTCGTAAGAAATTAATACCACTGAAAAAAATATTATTACACTAAAGGAATAAACGAGATTCTCGACCGCGTTGTTCAAGTTTTTGTAATTTTACTTCATAACACACTCGTACATAAACATATTAGACTGAATTATAAACCAGGTATAACTAATTAGATAATCCTAGAAAAAGAATAAACTAAACCTAGTAAGCAAAAAAATATATACATTAGATTCAGAATTCTAAATGTTTATATAAACGTTTCTCGCAAGGCCTGCCGGGAAAAAGATGTCAAACGTTCTTTGGTCAGACGATTGGAAAAGAACGCTAAAATGATTAGTTTTGTTTTCAACAACCACATTACCATTTCGATTATATACCACAAACAGTGATTAAATTTTGGAATAATTAGTTTTAAATAATAATACGGGCAATTTAAGGCGTAATTTATCGGATGCACAATGACAAAATACTACTATTAGATCTGCATTTGGAATAAATATTTTGCACTCTTTCAACTCATTAGACATTACGAACACTGATATTAATTAATCGCAAAGCTTAAACGTTTAAATACTTACTCACTACATATAACAGTGCAAAGTGCATGAGAATATTCTGCATAAAATGAACAAAAAATATTTCAAGTAGTAATTGTAAACATTTTCTTACTTACCTGCGCTATACAACCAACATGCATTCAGCCATGTTTTTTTCTGCAACTAGCTTTCAAACACTTTTCTCCTGATTGGCTAATTTCCAGTCAGTCACGTGATTCTTCCGCGCGGCTACTGAAACATTATCTGTAATGTTACAAGCAAATCAGCTGTTACCGCTACAGTTTGCTTTCAACCTGTTACCATTACAGGAAATTCTTCTGTAACTTTTTGATTTCTGTAACTTTACAAACTTTTGCCTGTAAAGAGCGAACTTTTTTTTTACCGTGAGCTACAGGAATTGAAGATAATGCATTCGCACTACTAATAATAACTTCCTTTAAATTGACTTTGGAAAAGTTAATAAAAAGCCTCTAGATTTTGAAGTGATACAGTATATTAATATAGTCATCAGTTCTTGATTATCATGACGACAATATTTTCATTTACAAATAATAAAACAACTACTTTTTCCTTTTTAATAGATACGGTGCCATATTTTATAATGTTTGTATCATGAGAATAAATATTAATATAGATTATAATAATACAGTGTGTACCAAAACGATGTGCACATTTTATATTTGAAACACAAAATTTGTTTTTGAAGTTGCAGTGTTTTGCAGCTGCATTTGTTTTTGACTGCATGTCGAATGCGCATGAGAACATGGAGGCGTTTTATTGTTTTTACTTCCGCAAGTGGCACGCGCTATTACTATATATATATATATATATATATATATATATATATATATATATATATATATATATATTCGAACTAAATGAATTTAAGATCATACAACATTATATATATATATATATATAATGTACCAGCTTTTGTCCGGAATAAATAGAATGCTGAAGAATCATAAATGTAGTCGTAGCTTAAATAATCAGACGATAAGTTTAAAAAACAGGATCCATTATTTATTATTCAGGAGAAAATAGTAGTTACAAAAATCAGATATCCGGAGTAAAGAAAAGAATTACTAATAACTTTTTGTATGAAGTTTACTGCATCGTGACATTTAAGAAAAAGCCCCGATATTCCTTTTGCGAGTCATTTTATAGCCTCTGGAAAGCGGAGCTTCCAAGAAATGACGTCAGCCTCGTCAGCCAATCCAGTTCGCTTGAAATATTTCCAGAACATTCTAAAACTGTACGTGTAGAAAAGGCGGCAAAAACAACTTGACTACGGGGCTGTGGATTTAATTCCACGTACTTTCAAATAAGAGAACGTCGCCATTAGAAATGAAAAGAACATACAGTTAGAATTTAAGTGTAATCTTGATTATGGAATTTTATTATGACATATAATATATATGTCATAATAAAAGCACAAGGAAAAGCCGGAACACTGTAGATGGGTGATTAGACCCATATTGAAGAAGAATTTTGATTGCGTAGTATTTAAAGAACTTGGCAGTTTTAATTCCATTTTTATTTCCAATTTATATTTGTGGCCACAATCACTTGGCACTCTAGTCGTGCCTTTCCACAGAAGATTTACATTTTTGATATTGTTGGGATAGAAAGCAAGCCAGCGAAATTACATCTTAGCACAGTAGAGAGCAAAAGCTGAAGTGCGTCGTTATGAAAGATGGAAGTACGCGAAGAGAAAAGTTTTGGTTTACAATTCGGTGATTGGTCGTCAAGAGGCATCTGGTATTAACGGTTACGTAAGATCGCATGATTAATTTGAATGACGCAATGCAGATAAGTTATTACGATTTTAGAATAGAGAGGAAGAATTAATGTTTATAGTTATATTATAATTCTGATTCATACATTGTTATCTTACATATATATATGTATATGTGTGATGAAAAGAGAAAAAGACGTAGCAAATGTGGATGGTGTAGCACATAGATATCTTAGAATGTAGATCCATATTGAAGAGGAAGTATTCTGATTGCGTAGAATGCTAAAATGTTGAATCCGTAATGACTAGGAAACTTATAATAATTAGTAAGATTAAATATTCATTTGTATATCAATTGATGTTTGTGACCACAGTTTACTTGGTACTATAATCATGCCTATTCAAGAACATTTATATTTTTAATACTGTTGTGATAGAAAGAGAGAACAGCGAAAAGCTTCCGAACAGCACAGAGGTAGAAGCTAAAGTAAGCGATTATCCGCTATGGAAGCTCACCAAGAGAAAGTTTTGGTTTAGGTTAAAAAGCTTTAAGTTCTCAAAACTTTAAGTTCAAGTTCCAAATTAGCTATGTCGTCAGCGTTACGGAAGCCATGTGGCATAGATTAATCTAGAAATGTCGCAGTCCAGAAACGTTATTGCTACTTTTAGAATGTATCTAACTAAAAAAGGGAACTAAGAGGCTATTACTAAATTAAATTATGAAGCTGATTTACAGATTTATATGTATTGAGCAACATATATGAAACCTAACTATCTTAAAGACTAATTTCTGGTTCTTTGAAGACAACCAGGCAACTTATTGTTCTATACATAATCCTTCGGTAAAGAAACATAAAGAGAAGGTTTAAAACAAACCTTATTCGAGCTTCAGCCTAACAATTTACACAATTCATGTAATAACAGACGGGGCACCACTACTTGCGGGATTAACAGAACATAAAAGTTAAAACGGAAGTTATTCACAAGGCAATATGGGCCTGTAACTTTTGGCTCAGGCCCTCGATCACGAGAGAAAACACCGTAGCAAAGGCTAAAGCTCATTCAAGTCAATCAAGAAATGGTGAGATGGTTACCAGTCGCTGCTAAACACTGCCTCTTAAATTTAAGAACTCTATTTATATACATTGCTGACTTGCATCCGGATGGGTGCCGACGAAAGTAGACTTGATAGTACAGGCAAAATAATAAGGTAATGGGTTGATAAAATCCTACAAATGTCGATGAATTTTAGGATTAGTTGAAAATTGAGAATGTTTGTTAGGTGCAAAGTCGATGAAAGGCATAATTTCATGCTCCACCATCGTAAGGATCGTTAGATTACACGATAACTTTGAGTTGGAGAGAATTTCCTGTGAATTGTGATGTGAAGAAAGGATAGCAAAGGGAGGAATTGTAGAGACTGTTACAGATGGTTCAATAAATCCCAAAGAAAAGCTACGGATCCTGGTTGACATTAAATATGCAAGTGGGACTAACTGTTTCTCTTCCTATGGAAATCATGTCCACTCTCTGTCGATGTACTCTAATAGCGTTGCAAATAATGTCTTACTACCTGTTCTAGCCATTTTGGAAATCTATAATTTTAACACATATTATAACGGGGGACAATTTATGCTTACTTTAATCAGTATTTCTGTTGTAAACGCTTATCAAGTGAAAACATTATTTTGGGGTCACGCTTTTATCATTATAATAATCGCAAGAAATTAGAGTTGGCATATAATAAAAACTTTTCGTTCTATGCCCGTGCTTTTCCTGCAGCAAAATTCCACCTTTATGTTAAAAGAACTTATTACTAAAAAATGGTGCTCGATACATAATTTTGTAGGCCATTTTCTGAATAAATAGGGTTTAAATTATACATTATCTTGTCAGTTTTGTATGTTTTCTACTGCAGAACAATGTAACTAAGGAGATGAGTAAAATAATTAGACAATGCTCTAAACTCAAATTTTGAGTAAAATGTCGTAAAAATTTTTGGTATTTTTACACCAAAAGCAAACACATTGTCTTTTTTAGGCATATTTTACTACTAATATTATATTTAGCCCAAAGGACGTTAGCCCAGAATGGCTATTAATTTCGTTTTGGCATTTTGCATTGGTTCACTTTTCAAATTGTTGCCACAAAATATTAGAGCCATGTGTTGTATATAAAGAAATTAAATAATGAAGAATCTCCATAAATGCATGTATGTGTCTCGCATCGTGATAAAACGACGGTACCTAGAGAAATAAGGACCTATTAAAATAGGATGTGTACACATCCGATTTTAAGAAGCCTCACTTCCCTAATCGATGGTTTACCAACTTATGGTGATACGGGCTACCGTATCTGTTTATCTTTAGATGATTCATCATGACAAGGTTCGATATATCGACATCGTTCTGGAAAACATGATATTATCGGTATAAATAAGGCGATTAGCGATTAAAAGAATGTATCAAATGATCCTTATTTATCAGTAAATGATTATATAAATAAGTTTAGAAATATTCGATCTCAGTAGATTTCTCATTTCATTGCAAATCTTGACGAATTGTACTTCAAAGCAGTCATTCTTAATTCTTACAGTTCTCACGATGACCGAAATATTTGATGATCAGTTAATACTATCCTATTTCAAAGATTTTCATAGTGAAGAAAAGACAAATTCTATTTTTGAGGAACTCTGTACGTATCCTTTCCAACCTGTGAAACTGAATATTTACGGCTACCAATATATTCCAGCTCGACTTTGTTGCGCTTTCGGGGATGAAGATGGACTCACCTACAGTTTTTCGGGGACATCGATCGTTGCCCAGGCCTGGACTCCTATGCTGCACCAAATTAAAAGTGAAGTGGAAGCCCTCGAAAAATATAATTACGTTCTTCTCAACAAATACCCTGACGGAGATGTCAAGATATCCGCGCATAGAGACGATGAAAGCTCCCTGGATCCTTCCTACTGCATTCCCACGCTGAGTTACAGTGCGACGCGAGTGATGCATTTTACAAGAGAGAATTATATGACTCACATTCTGAGTCTGGAACATGGATCGCTTTTAGTGATGAAACCCCCCACTAATGTAGTCTGGAAACACGGTATCCCATCCCAGCCCGAAGTGAAGACTATTCGAATAAGTTTGACGTTTAGAAAAATTATATCTCCGCAAGTGAAGCGTTCTTCTGATGAAATGGACTTTGGTTATTATGACAACACAGTCCCTATACCGTGCATGAATAAAAGAACTTTTCCGCGTAAGAAACCATGTTTAGAAGATGAGGTGCTTGAGATACCCCAGGACGACTGGCTGAGTCGTCATTACCAGTCATCACGAAATCATGATGAAGTGATCAATTATTGGTCATTAGAACGGATGTCTCGTCTTTCCATCGTTGTAAGTAGAAATAATAATGTTCGAATTCTTATACAAAACTTTGCAGAAACGAATAATTTCAACTGTGGATCTTCTCTTGTGGGTGTGAGTATGACTCCTGCGACTTGGTATGATTTCATGAACAAATTACCAAACTTTAATTTCAAATATTCAGAAGCACCTTTCATAGCCAATAATCAGTTGGCGGTATTTTGTACAAACGCGCAATGTGTTCTTCAACAAATTTTTAAAAACTCCTGCGGTGGTTTCCGTCTCGTAGCAGATTGTTTTGAATTAGAATCATATCAGACCGATAAACTTTCAGATTTATACGGTGAAATATTTCAGACTATCCAAACTGCTCTATTTCAAAATGTGTTACCGCATGAGATAAGAAAACGGCGATCAAAATGCCAGCAGCTGGAACATTTAACTAGCGAGCAATGCATGCAGAAACTTAACAATATTATTTACGAGGAGTACTTAACCAGGCTCAACGAGGTATTTATCTGTGAGGGATGTGCTGTCGATCATCCAAGTCAGCGTCGCCATCCCTGTATACTGCAGACTACTCGGGAAAAAGCTATGAATAATATTGACAAAGCTATATTGTCAATGAACTTTAAAAGACTTGCTCAAAAGCTTTATGTAAACAATTGTTGTTGTATGTATGACAGTGATGACGTTTTAAAGAATATTTCATTGTCAACTTTATGTGATAGAATAGAAAATTTGTGAGAAAAAATTGTTTTAGTAAGTATGTATTTTAATAAAGAAATGTTTTATTTATATTGAAATGTATCTTTATTTAGCTGTCCACTGTTTCATATTATGTTTTTAAATGAATATCTCTTTACATTACTCTTACTGCTCAAGTCTTCATAAGAATACGGCCCACCAGCGGCCGAGCGGTAAAATCGCTGAACACTGGTAGTTCGGTCCGAGGTTCGAATCCCGCGAACGGGCTGGCTGCATGGGCGTTTTCGTGGTTTTCCCCATGTGTAACGTGTATACGAGCCAGTTTGCCTTAGAAAGACCTCCACGAAGGCATCCCTCCCCTTAGGCAGATAGCCCTCGAGGCTTTGTCATAATCACATACTTCATAAGAATACTCTTTTTTTTTTTTTTTTTACCGTTTACTGCTTATAGGAAATTAATTGTTACTCAAGTTTTATACTAATGCATTGCAAGATTTTACATTTCATTTTAGTATTGGTAAAGTTTTACTGTTCCTAATGAATGGGATTTTCGTATTGTGTACGTGGATATTTAATTGCATTTATCTTAATAATGCTTGGGAATAACTTGATAATATGTCGCATAAATATACTTTTCTTTTTAAAATCTTAATTGAAAGTTAATTAAAATTGTTAATGAGTATTAAAATTTTAATTGTACTGCAAAATGATTCATGACTTTTTTGTATATACTGACAAGGCTAGATGAAGTTAACTTTATGTTTTCCCCACTGATAGTAAATCTGAAGCCGATAAAAAATCTGTTAATACTCATGTTTAGGTAAATATAAATTTACATTATTATTAAATAAGTTGCTTTCTACAGCACATTTTCTAAATTTTTTTGGAATTCTGGGTAAAAGAACTTAAATTTGGTAAAGGTTCTATCTTCATTTTGCATAAAACAGTAAATATTCTAAAGTGGACAATGATTCTTTCGTATTTAGTTCTTAAGAAAATAGTTCTAAGATAGATATTCGGTACTGCGGGAAATACTGCAGGCGAAGATGAATGATTTGAATAGTCTTTGGAGTTGGAAAGTTGAATGATCTTTGGAGTTTTCGCCTTAGAAAAAGGCATTAATTAAATTACATACATAGGAAGTTCCTGTAATGTAAATTTATATGTACAATTATAGGAAAATGGAACACTTATTTGGATGTAATTTTATATTCTAAAGGGGTTATTGACATTAAATGGGTATTAGTAAGGAATATTTAATTGATGTAATGAGTATTTATGAATAAATTTCTGTGTTCGAGATGGATGAAAGTTAAAATATTCGAAAATATAGCGGAGATTTTGGTAAAATGTCTCTTACTGTTTCTTTCTTTGGTTCGTTCTGCAAATATAAGTATATTGGTAATGATATATGTTGTATAAAGGTATGGTAGTGTTTCACAAGATTTCATTCATAAGAGAATAAATTGGTAAATAAATTAATGAAAACTGACACTCACGAAAGAAAATCCTAGTATAAGAAATTAGAAAAATAGACTATGTATGCAGTTGCCTAGGGAAATTGAGTTGGAATTGAACTAGGTTCGAAGAAATGTGTTAACATTATGCACTACAAATAAAAGTATATCGATATATATATGTAACGTAAATAATCGGTAATTTCACTTGAACGTTGTCCATGAAGGCAGAAATACTCGTACTTGGTGCAGAAAAAAAGTGATAAATTTAAAATTTGCATAGTCGGGGCATTTAAAGTGTAAAAATGATGGTATGAATGCAGTGAATTAGCAAAAAATACCGAATTAAAAACGTATTAAGTGTCCAAAACAATATGAAAGATTTCTGTATGTGTACATGAATCAGTGAAAATGGTTCTAAAATTATAGATGAAAACTGAGAATCCATTCTAAAAATTCGGAGCCTATCAAGTTAGCTTAATAGCAATCGAGGTTCAAAACTGAACATTGGTAATACTGAAGGGCTTAAAAACATATATTCAAATATAAATGATGTAAGAAAATACCAGAATATGCAAGAAATTCTAAAGTTTGATAATGCGAATGAAGTTAATAATGAAGGAAAATAGTAGAATCAGTCATGTTAAGAGTACTACAGAATGATAAATTGTACAGCTGGCAAATTAAAACAGCACTATAAAATATAGACTAAGTAAGGCTATTCAACGAATTGGGTTGGAATAACAGTTAAAGGTTCTAAAATAAAATGTTTAATTGAAAACTGTTTCTATATTTAAGACATTGAAACGTGTAAATTTAGCTAAAATAGTAAAATCAAAAGCATGATTACAAAAAAAAAAAAAAAAAAAAAAAAAAAAAAAAAAAAATTGCCCACCAGCGGCCGAGCGATAAAGTCGCTGAACACTGGTAGTTCGGTCCGAGGTTCGAATCCCGCGAACGGGCTGGCTGCATGGGTGTTTTCGTGGTTTTCCCCATGTGTAACGTGTATACGAGCCAGTTTCCCTTAGAAAGTCCTCCACGAAGGCATCCCTCCCCTTAGGCAGATAGCCCTCGAGGCTTTGCCGTAATTAAACCTAACCAATCAAAAATTATAAAAAAAGAGTTAAAATTTAGAGTATTTTGGAAACTAGAAAGAAACAAGTGTCAGAAATGTATAAAAAATGCATCTAAAATTAATTAAAGTTCATGTATATGGTAGGAAGATGCAATAAACGTTAAAAATATCATCTAAAATTAAATAAAGTTCATATATATGGTAAGAAAATAGAGGAATTAAGCTAAAATTAAGGATAAGTTTGAAATTACGAAGTTTAAAACGTAAGAAAGTAGTTAAAAATTAAATGAAAGTCATGTAGATAGTGTGAAAATCTAGCAAATTAGTTAAAAATTCAGAGTATGTTTGAAACTAAAAACATTAAAAAGTAGAAAATAAGTTAAAATTTACATCTAAAGTTAAGTAAAAGTTAGGTATATGATCTGAAAATATAGGAATTGTGTTAAAATTAAGACTATATTGGAAATTATGAAGGTTAAAATGTATGAAAACAATCCAATAACATTCATGTATGTAGTGTGAAAATATAAATTGGTTAAAAATTAGAGTACATTGAATATTATGAAGGTTAAAATGTATAAAAAAATTTAACATTTAAAATAAAGTAAAAGTCATCTAAATGATGATGAAAATGATCAAAATACAGAGTATGTTGAAGATCGCTAACTTTAAAAAGAGCAAAAAAAGTTACAAATTGCATCTAACATTGAATAAAATAACACATAAAAACGCGTGTTTTAGTAATTACACTTGTAAAATAAAATATAACAGATAAGTTAAAAGTATTGATTAAAAGGAATTCTGGGTAGAATAAATTTAATACTAAAAATGAGTAATGTAATTAAGGTTACGGAAAGTAAATCTGGTATTATGAACAGAAGATTTAGGAAATAAGGTAAAATTCTGAGTATATATATAGGGAAGTCTTAAAAAAAATTTACATCTAAAATTAAGAACTTCTGAATCAATGATTAAATTTGAAAATAAGCCCCGTTAAAGGTACCTAGAAAATAACCATCATATATGTAGTAAAATAGCTGGAACACAAAGAAAAAATACAAAGGCTAAAAACTGATTAACAAAGAACTTCCATAAAATCAATAAAAGATAATCTCTTATCAAAGTGTGACGTCATCTTATCAGTTAAATGAATCCCCGAAACACTCCTTATCTACTGCGCCTCCGGGTGCTGGCTCATCCGCAATCCGCCTTCGCAATCTGCCTGGGAGCTTGCTCTGCGCTTCGTCTCCTGTCGCTGAACTGTTCGTTTCACACTACTGCTGTGTATCGGAAATTCTAAACTTATGCTCATTTTAAAATTATTTTGCGATATTGCTATTGAATTGAATTTTATGGTTTAAGTGCGAAGAACATGTTATTTAATAAATAAAGGTAGCACACAAAACGTTAAAAACAAAGCCCCTTTGGGCGCAATGTAAAATCTGAAAGGCTTTCAGATTTTATTTATTTACTTTTATATTAAATTTCTCGTAATTGTAGCAAACATAAGATGTTATATAAGAAAAAGCAAACAAAAGCACATTTACACCGAGTTTTGAAAGCAAATAAAAAGAATTCGCAAAATGTGATATTATAATTATGCTTTTTGGTATTACAAATAAGATGCGGGGGGTGGGGGTGGGGATTAGGAAAGGAACATTGTGAGATGACTTTCTCTACTATTGCGTTTTGTTTGTTGAGATAACGGCAAAGCATACCAGGGCTATCTCTGTAAAGGTAGGAGAGCTTTCGCGGAGGATTTTCTAAGGGAAGCTGGTTCGTATATACGTTATACATGAAGGAAAGCCATAAAAACGGCTATGCAGCAAGCTCGCTTGGCTGGAGTCTAACCCAGGTCGGAACTACCAGTGTGCAGCGATTTTACTGCTTCGCCGCTTTTAGGCTTTTCTTTGGGCGCCACTGTAGCATTCTTGAAATAGCAAAGTAGTTTTTGATGCCAAAGACAGCAGAGAAATGTGGATGTGTCAAAACATCTTCTTCTCACTATTTCATTTAGAAATATATTTAAATACAAACGAGGCATAATTTAATAAAAAGTTTAAACGAGACATTCGCAGAATTACTGCAATTCATTTACCTGATTTTTGTTGTTGTTGACTGTATACAGCATATACAGTTATAAGCTAACTAAACGTCTTTCCATATTAAAAGAAGAGCGCTCAGTAATTTTGTTACCGAAAATATTCGTTTTCGAGATGATGTCATCTTTAAGTCGCTACTAGAGATGCTGCATATGTTTTTAATCAGCAGAGAATTGTCACTTTAGCATAGTCTAGTTCTACAGTAATTCCTGTAGAATATAGAATTCTTCAAAGGAAAGTTAAAAGGATTGCTTTCATTATAATACTACAGTGCTTAAGATACAATAACACGCCGAACGAATATTAATTTAGAAGTCAAACAACGAAAATCAGTGTTATATTTTCAAATTTTCACAGGACTAGTTTCGATGGTTTTACCGAACTACTACGCTCAGCTGCAAAAGCGCAAATGAATGAGATAAGATATAATGATTAGATAAGACAATATCAGAAAGCCTGGACTGGAGATAAGCTACTGGCGCCATCTGTTGATGAAACCAGATCTAAAACATCTTTAAAGGCTGAAGGCAAAGATGAATTGGAATTAGGGTTGTTAACTAGAACAAAACGATTTTTTTGAATGTGAAATGCCTCTAAAAAATCCAATTCACCAATGGAAGATGTTTTTTTGAATAATTTTGGCAGCAGAAAAATTGAAAGTGTTATTTTCGGACCAACAATATTGGGCAACAGAAGACTTCTGTGTTTTCTTTTTTTCTAACATATGCCTCATGTTCCTTAACGCGAAATTTTAAGGCTCTCTTAGTTTGGCCAATGTAAATTAAACCACACTGGCAAGGAATCCTGTAAATACCCCAGGAATTCATATCCGGAATGGAGTCCTTGAGTATGGAACTCGGAATTTTATTGATGGGAGAATAAACGACCCGAAAGTTAAATTTCTGCAAAATCCGTGCAACTTTATAGCTAATTGAAGATGAGAGAGTTAGTTTATTTTTCTATCGAAATTTTTTATGTGGGTTTCATATCGCATCAGAGTAAAATATGTATGACTCTGAATCGTATTTTTTGCATCGTTATTAGAGAAGGATTACAGCGGTATCATTCTCTCTATTGTTAGATGTATTAATCTCTACCTAACTCAACTGGCATCGGGTACTTCCGCTAGTTGAAAATAAAATAAAGCAAATAAATTAGTTGCAGCTTTTTTTTTTTTTTAAATAAAAGCAGCATATTATGTAAAAAAAAAATGCATCATTACAGAAATTTGCCAATTCAGTTATGCTCTTGACATTAGTGTAGAATTATTAGATACTTATTTTTGTCATTATCATTGAAATGGTAGTTTAATGTCAACACTGTCATTTCAACCTTTCCAAAATCCCCGTTTCTCTTAGTTCATTTCCACTCATGAATTTCTGTAGTCTTGCACCACTTCACTTTTTCATCTGAAATTTGATGATCTTCCAATACCTTACTTTCTTTTCCATTGGGTAAGCGAAGGATATTTTCTTTATAATTTTGTAGTGCATGGCTTGTCTTGATTGAGAGATGTCTGAATAACTCTTTTTTTTTACGTCATTAGCTTCCCTTATTCAAGAAAATACAGAATGTACATTTGCATATTTTTACATAATTTTCTCAGTAACATCAGTAAAAAAAAAAAAAAAAAAAATCAGTAAAAACGTAATTGTCAGCATTATTCTGTATCCAAGAAATGCTAATGAATATTTATTTGCTATTTAAACCGGTTTTAAACTGGAATTAATTTCTAAGCATTTATGAATTTAATAGAAACTTAAAAAATTCAAATTGTATACATGCTATCCTAAAGATGATGCATGTTTTATGTTCTTTAAATATTATTTTTGGCTTTGTTTTTAAATTTCTAATAAGACTTACTTAGAAACTTGAAAATTTTGAGCTTGCATCTGCATAACTTATTTCACGAGAATTATTATTATCCATTGAAAGTTTAGTTTAAAAAAAATTTTGTATTCTAAAAATTACAGAAAAAAGTTGTTTTCAGAATTTACGTCATCAAATAAAAATAAAGCAAGACAACAAAAATTATTTATTCTTTTTTTTTTTTTTTTTTTTTTTTTTTACATTTTAAGTCTGATATGGTATAAAGGATTTAATTTTATCAGATTTTTAAACTTTTCTTCTTTACGAATCACTTATGTTCCTCCTCTTATCAGTGACAAAATATACGAGCAAAACTCGTCTCGTATAAATTAATTATTCAGCAATTATTAATTGGGAGAATAGAATCACTAATATTTAACAAAGAAAATATTCGTATTTTTTGATTATTAAATACTATTCAGAAATTTAATGCATTATTAGTATTATTTTTTAAAAGAATATGTGATAAAAGAAATGAATTTTTATTGAATTATGTTTGAATTGATTATTTTATTTGAAGTGAAGGAAAATGTATTCAGCAGGGCGTATATAATTATTATTCAAAGTATTCTTCTACTGGGAACAAAGAAAATCTAAAACAGTAAACGCTTTTATAGTTCGGTTGGATATTAGGTGAAATAATTACAAACAAAATGGTAAAATTGCTATTCTGTAGCTACCGTTTGTTTCTTAAAAAGGGCTGCGTTTTATTTTAGTTAAGTAGTGTTTTAATTTTATTTTGCACTAAATTCGGAAAAATAAAAATATTTCCCCTGACGTGCCATAATGAACTTCGAATTGTGCTAATCAACCATTTACCGCTTCTTAATTTTATTTTAACTCGATTAATTAGTTAGTATTTTTACTAACTAGTTTAGCATACAACTTACTATTATTGTTGAGTATTACTTGTAATTAATCAAATATTGTATTTTTCTCTTTTAACGCAATTCATTGCAAATAAATTTGCTTATGTTAAAGTTTTCACCGAACCACAGTATTTTAGCAACTTTTTAGCGTGCGTACTAAAATTTATCTTCTTATTTCCTTAATTTTGCAGCACAATGCGCAAAATTTTTGACCACATAGGTCTTTTATCGTTTGTTCTTTCTACTTTACGTTTAATTATATATATATATATATATATATATATATATATATAATATGTATATCTTTCTCCACTTATCAATATATATTTGAATTGTCTACATTCCTGTAATCCGCGATCCTTCCAGACATCTACAGTAAACTCGTGGCAGCTACCTCTTTAAGACAACCACCTTTGAAAATGACCGTTATTTCTGAGAATATAAATATTGGTATTGAACATATCTCTTTAATACGACCACTTTCCCATAGGATTGAAATCATTTGAAGCCATAGATTGTTGTCTTAGAGAAGAATCGTTGTATATTCATCTTGTTGTTAAGTAAAACAAAAAATAGCTTCATGTTGGTAGTATATTAATTTCGATATGCGTGAAATATATTTACAGTACTACATTTTCTTTTCTCCAATTCTTGCATGCTTTATTTCTAAACTCTTAAAAAAAATAGAAAGTATGTTTAATTTTTAAGTCAAGATTAAATACTTTGATCTCACAAAATGTAAATTTTCAAGCAAAAATTTATTTTCTTCTGGGGGGGGAGTAGGTGAGAGGAGGGGCGCTGTATTTCGGATTATCATAGACATTGTTTACTAAAGGAAGTAATTTATCTTAATGACCCTTCATGAGTTTGAGGCTTAAATGCAGAAGATCAATATTTAGAGAACTGTTAATTAAAAACTCTAGTATTGACAATAATTCCTCATCCGCAGAAAGTTTTAAAATGCATTTTGAAATGTTGAAAAATTGATGATTTGGAAAGTTGTCTTGCGTTACATTTTTGATAGTTTTTTTTTTGACAGTTACATAAAAACTAGTATTGCGCTATGCATTTTTTTTAACACAGTCACATACTCTGAATTATATGTTGTTTAAAATGTTTTCATGCTGATTGCTTAAGATTTTTTTTAGTTCATGTGTTTATTAGTCCAAAGGGGCTTTGTCATTGAGGGACTATTGTTTTCGTTTTGCGATTTTGAGTCGAATCACTCTGAATGTCCGTTTCACTTTTTAAACTGTTGCCACAAAATATTATTGACCTGTATTTTATTTGAAGAAATTAAATAATGAAGAATGTGCATAAAATGTATGTTTCTCGCATTGTGATAAAACAACGATACCTGGAGCCATCCAATTTTGAATGTCGTGATCATACTGCGAATATGGGCATCTGGAAGCCCAAATTTGAAATCTGGAATTTGTTATATTATTGATTCCATATTTTGTAAAACTTTAACGAATTTTTGATTAACAAACTTAAGGATTTCAGAGCGAACCATTGCAACGTTGCACAGAAAAAACATTTTTATCTCCAGCGCGCGAGTCTCTGTATCGGAAATTCTAAAGATATGCTCAATTTAAAATTATTTTGCGATATTGCTGTTTAAATGAATTTTATGCTTTAAGAGCGAAGAACATGATAATTAATAAATAAAGGTAACACACAAAATGTTAAAAAAACGCTTCTTGGACGTAATTTAAAATCTGAAAAACGTGCAGATATCACGCAAAAACATCGTTAAATTGCATTCGATAGCGGTCAAAATGGATATTTTCGTTGAAATATGCTGCCTGAAACTTTTCGCGATTACAATACTGCCTTTTTACTTCGTACAAGGAAGTAAAAATGAATGAAATGTAACGCTGTTAAGTGAACCTAGGGCCAGAGTGTCGCTGTGGTAAACAAATACACTGACTACCAATAAGTATTTGGACACCTATGCAAGTGACGATATCTGCGGTCCTAAGGTACGTCACGGACTCCGCCGGTATATATCGTGTAGGAAACTGCATCTGCTTTAGTCGCATGCAAGATGCCTCTCAGTTCGCAGCTCTCTGATTTCGAGAAAGGTATAATTATCGGGTATCACAAATGTGGCTGATCCTTAAGGGACATATCTAGTGATCTGAAGTACCCAAAATCGACAGTGACCTATGTGATTAAGAAGTGGAAGGTGAACCGTGATTGTCGGAATGTGCCCCGAGTCGGCAGACCAGCGAAACTGGGATATAGAGACCGACGAGTGCTGTCCAGAGAAATTCGGAAGAACCGCACCCAACCGATGGCCCTCATCCGCGAGGAGTTTCAACAGGCATCCGGGAGTATTGTTTCAATGAATAACATCCGTAAGGAAGCACATCTGCTTGGTTTTTATGGTCGTGCTGCTGCCCATAAGCCTTTGATCACAAAGTCCAACCACGCTGCTCGGTTAATGTGGTGCAAAGCACATCGAAATTGGACCGTAGATCAGTGGAAACGGGTTCTTTGGAGTGACGAATCAAGGTTCACCCTTTACCGTTCGGATGGCAGGGTCTATGTCTGGCGTTTACCTGGAGAACGTCTCCTGCCAGAATGCATTGTGCCAACTGTCAAGTTCGGCGGAGGTGGAATTATGGTCTGGTGGTGTTTCTTTTGGTATGGGCTGGGACCCTTGGTCCCCATTCATGGTAAGCTCAACTCCGATGCCTACTGCACTATTTTGGATGACAATGTGCTTCCTACGTTATGGCAGTTTTACGGGTTGGACCCCTGTTACTTTCAGGACGACAATGCCAGTTGTCATGTTTCGACGTTAACCAAGGCTTGGTATGGTGCCAATAGAGTTCATCGAATGGACTGGCCTGCCCAGAGTCCAGACCTGAACCCTATCGAGAACCTCTGGGACGAGTTGCATCGCCGAATTCAGGGGTGCATTACCCGTGCAAAATCGGTGAAGGAACTTCTATGTCTTCTCCAAGCCGAGTGGAAGAAAATACCACTAACTGTCATACAAAGACTTGTGGAAAGTATGTCCCGGAGGGTCCACGCTGTAATTACCTCTCGTGGAGGCTCTACCAACTATTGATTTTGAATAAAGTTAGTTTTTCTTTTCTATGACAGGTGTCCAAATACTTATTGGTAGTCAGTGTATAGTGAATTTTAAAGATTGCATTTATTCTATTGTGGTTTAGGCGCTACCGACGAAGTAAATTTAATTCCAAGTTTAATTTCAAAACATACTCTTAAAAATTTTTTTTTTTTTTTGGTGCAGTTTTAAATGCGAAAGTAATAAGAGAGCTGAAATTGGAATCTTTACAAAGAAAAATAGTTAAAATAATGGAACTAAGCTTGTAAAAATCATAGCAATGAAATAAAACTATTGCAATTAATTTTAAGTAGTTTTAGTTATAGTAAATTATTTTGTGATAGTAAAATTTTTTGTTTTTCATAATTTATCTTACAAAAATGATCGTATATTTCGTATTACAAAATGATCGCTTATTTCGAAAAAATGTTTCATTTATCGATTACGAATTTTTGATAATTTATTTTACCAATTAACTGATAATTTTTAATCGATACTGATCAGTTAAACTGCCAAACTAGAAGCTTTGATTGTGCGGAATCTTTCGAACCATTCTTTGTGATAACGCAAGTATCTTTTAAAATCATCTTCGTTTCCCTTCTGTCAATATGAAAGATAAACGTCTGCTCTTTTAAGGATTCTCCATCTTCAATTCGCATTCACCTTACAGCTGAATCGCAGCAAACGGAACGAAAACTCAGAAATAGATTAATTACAACTGCCCTGCTTCCCGCTTCATAAGGCATTTTAATCATTTCGCTTCCCGCTGTCTTTTTTCCTCCACGGATTTACACGAATTTCCACTCATGAATATGCCAAGCTTTAATTTGATGTATGCGAATGCTTAATGAAGGGTAGCCATGTTTATGTTAATTGTCTCCCAAAACGTGCTGCATCGGAGCTTGTTTCTCCACGTCTTTAGTTTTACGAGAGAATATAGAATTTTCGGGAGTTCTAACGCAAAATCTTTTTTAAAATATTAAATTATCAAGCAGCAGTTTCTTTAGACTAATTAAAAACGGCAGGTTTTGATTTAATGAAGTGCATATAAAAATGAGCCTACTGAATGCTCTGAAGTGGGAATTACGATTTTCTATTCGGAGGGTGGTACATTCACTGAAGGATATATTTTAATCTAAGGTTTTCGAAAAAGTCTTAAAACTGACGCCTTGACAATTGTAAATAATTTTAATTATTTCGATGTAGGAAAAAAATATTTCAGATTTTAAATTACGTTCAAAGGGGCGTTTTTTTAAAAAACATTTTGTGTGTTACATTTATTTATTAAATATCACGTTCTTCGCACTTAAACTATAAAGTTCAGTTGAATAGCAATATCGAAAAATAGTTTTAAAATGAGCATATCTTTAGAATGTCCAATACAGAGGCTCGCGCGCTGGAGATAATTTTTTTTTTTTTTTTTTTTTTTTGTACAACGTTGCCATTGTTCGCTTTGAAATCCTTGAGTCCGTTAATCAAAAATTCATTACAGTTTTACAAAATAGGAAATCGATAATAAAACAAATTCCAAATTTCAAATTTGGTTTTCCACATGCCATATTCGTAAGAGCATTGCGTCATTCAAAATTCGATGGCTCTATATACCGATGTTTTATCACAATGCGAAAAATGTACATACATTTATGCAGATTTTTCATTATTTAATTTCTTAAAAAAAAACATAGAGCGATAATACTTTGTGGCAACAGTTTGAAAAGTGACTAAAAAAAAAAAAAAAAAAAAAAAAAAAAAAACTTCGGAACATCATATGGTCACAGTTTGTAGAGACGTAGAGATATTAGGTATTTTTTTTGGAAAGCAGGATAGATGAAAAAATGAGCAACGCCCTCGCAGGGAATCGAACCACGAACCTGTGGAATACGCGCCCCGCGTACAGACCACTACACTGCGAAGGCGTGCTACGAAGGCCGGAGAAATACCTTATATACTCCTCCTTTTCAAGGACGACTGGGGTTTTAGAGGACCCAATCGCCAAATCCTGGGTGTGGAGAATCATCATCCGCCACCCTTGTAGTTCGGGCGTCAATGTAGAGACATTAGGTATTTTTTTTTGAAAGCAGGAGAGATGAAAAATGAGCAACACCCTGGTCGGGAATCGAACCACGAACCTCTGGAATACGCGCCCCGGGTGCAGACCACTACACTACGATGGCAGGCTAAAAAGTCCAGAGAAATACCTTATATACTTCCTGTTTTATTATAGGGCGACTGGGGTTTTTAGAGGACCCAGTTATCAAATCCTGGGTGTGGAGAATCATCATCCACCACCCTTGTAGTTCGGGCGCCACTGTAGGGACATTAGGTATTTTTTTTTGAAAGCAGGAGAGATGAAAAATGAGCAACGCCCTCGCCGGTAATCGAACCACGGACCTCTAGAATACGCGCCCAGCGTGCAGACCACTACACTACGAAGGCATGTTAAGAAGGCGGGAAAATGCCTTATAAATTTTCCGATAGAAGAGCAAGGTGAAAGAAAAAAATTCAAGCTTATTCAAACTGATTAGCCTAATTTCAAATGAACATAATTCTCCACCTGTTGAGAATGTATGGATTTGATTCATGGTATTTCAACAAATAGTAAACTTTTTAAGAAGTCTTGTTTCTGTGATTTTATACTATAAAACGAAATGTAATTAGCACAGAATTAATGAAATTACGAATTTGTAAAAGAAGTATATCTGTGTAGATTTTCTTACAGGACTGTATCACGGAATCCTGAATGCATGGATATGCTTTTGAATTGCTGATCTGTTACAAATCAACAGTATTTTTAAGCTTTAAGACATCCATTCGATTCTGAGACACTCTTGCAGGATAATGCATCACTCCATGTTGCTCCTCTCTTGCTGACAACTTTTGTCGAAAATATTTCAATAAGCCATCACTTTCAATATGAGTGACCTGAAATATTCAAATTAATTCTTATTCCTAGGCCTAAAATAATGCGATTTTTCTATATAAAGTCCCATGCGCACAGACACGATCTAACATAACTTACAATGCGAAAAGATGTAATGCAACAGCACGTTTGAATGATACTTGCAGAAATGTTTCTGATTCCATACATCTCTGATGACGAAACATTATTCCTAACCTGGGAGGGGGGAGGTTGGGGGACAGGTAAATAACTGGATTTACAGATAATCCTGCAAGATAAAGCATTTGCGATATTTCTCTTTCTAATGTGATATTCCTCTTTTTTTCCTTCACGCAGTCTGAAAAACACAATGGTAATTAAAAAATTATAAAATATCATTCGTTGAACCTCCATTGAACATCTTTTCTGGTATCATGCATTTCTGTGATAATTGCCTTACTGTACATTGAAAATTTTGTGTCTTTATAATTCTTTTTAGTTCAAAGGGGCTTTGTCCCTGAAGGACTATTGTTTTCGTTTTGCGATTTTGCGTTGGTTCACTATAAATGTCCGTTTCACTTTTCAAACTGTTGCCACCAAATGTTAGAGCCGTGCATTATATTTGAGGAAATTAAATAATGAAAAATCTGCATAAATGTATCTATATTTCTCGTATTGTGATAAAACAACGGTACATAGAGCCATCGAATTTTGATTGACGCAATCCTACTGCGAATATGGGCATGTGGAAGCCCAAATTTGGAATTTGTTTTATTATCGATTACGTTATTATCGATTTTATATTTTGTTTTATTATCGATTTCATCTTTTGTAAAACTTTAACGAATTTTTCATTAATAAACTCAAGGATTTCAAAGCGAGCCATGGCAACGTTGTGCAGAAAAAGCAATTTTATCTCCAGCGCGTGAGACTGCGTATCGTAAATTCTAAAGATATGCTCAATTTAAAACTATTTTGCGATATTGCCCTTGAACTGAATTTTATGGTTAAGTGCGAAGAACCTGATATTTAATAAATAAAGGTAACAGACAAAATGTTTAAAAAATGCCCCTTTGGATGTAATTTAAAATCTGAAACCTTTCAGATTTTTATCTTTTTTATCCTTTTTTTTTTTTTAGTCCAAAGGGATTTGAATCCCGAAGGACTATTAGTTTCGTTTTGGCATTTTGCGTCGGACTCATAAATGTCGGTTCACTTTTCAAACTGTTGCCACAAAATGTTAAGAGTCCTGCATTATATTTGAAGAAATTAAATAATGAAAAATCTGCATAAATGTATGTATATTTCTCGTATTGTGATAAAACAACGGTACATAGAGTCATCGAATTTTGAATAACGTAATCCTCCAACGAATATGAGCATGTGGAAGACCAAATTTGAAATTTGAAATTTGTTTTATGATCGATTTCCTATTTTTTAAAACTTTGACGAATTTTTGATTAACAAACTCAAGGATTTCAAAGCGAGCAATGGCAACGTTGTGCAGAAAAAACATTTTTATCTCCAGCGCGTGAGTCTCTGTATCGGAAATTCTAAAGATATGCTCGTTTTAAAACTATTTTGCGATATTGCTGTTGCACTGGATCTTATGGTTTAAGTGCGAGGAACATGATATTTAATAAAGAAAGGTAACACACAAAATGTTAAAAAACGCCCCTTTGGACGTAATTTAAAATCTGAAACATTTCAGATTTTGTTTTTTAAAGTTTTTATTGATTTTTGGATCACGGATCACAATCTACACAGAGGAAAGTTTCTGACGTTTACTACATTTTGGATTTTAATAAATTGAACAAGGAAATCGCTGTATCATTAAATTGTAGTGGAATGTCATTCTTTCTTTAATGCCAGTGCCATGTAATTGCCACCATGTAAATTGTTGTGGTTCCGATGTCTTGGTTTATTTTAACTGTCCGCCTACTTCCAGACCTTCTGCTCAGTAAATTGGCTTTTAGAGATGATCACCAACTCTTTTTCCTTCGGATTTTTTTATTAGGTATATATTAGAACTGTTGTATTTCTGCGACCTTTGCATATAAACTTACATAATATAGAAAATTCTAATTATTGCTATTCTGAAGACAACAATACTAGAACAAATATGACACGGAATTTTAAATCTATCTTTATGATGTTAGTGATGTTCAGAGAAATCGCATAAAAGAATTGTGAGTAAAACTTGCATCGTTTTAATTTCATGTATTATTTTTCACTGTGTGCTTTAAATATAAAATTTAACGAAAAATTATTAAAATCCTATAAAATCATGGTGTACGCAATTTTTTTATGATACATGGTAATAAATGTGTTTTTCTAGGTCTCTTTAGGATAACTTTAAAGATAATAGCCAATGTATTCAAGAAACAGAAAGAGAAAGGAATCAAAAGATCTCTTTCATGCATTTTAAAGCCGTTAACTGATTTTTTTAAAAAAAATATCATTAAAAGATAAATTGCACTTCATTATCTGGTTCCTGATCTTTCGATGCTGTTACTTGTACTTGCCAAATCACTTCAAAATTAGTTAAATCGATTAGAATAAAATAACACCCTTAAAACTTTTTCTAAACAAGACGGCCCTTTGAAAGCGAGCTGTATTTTTGGTAAGTTTCTATACATGTTCTAAATATATGTTGGAAGTAATCTGAATATGACTTTATGGAGAGTCCATCAGTTTTGAATTTCTAGAATTATTGAGCTGTATTAAAATTTATAATTACTTTTTATTCTTTTATATTTGATTTTATTTTTTAAGCACATGTAGAGAAGTTAAATATAAAATTCTAGGTTTGTTAATCCACGCAGCTGGCATTTTTTAAGCGACTTACTTCGTTATATTTTCTATATTGTTATGAAAAAAATTATTTATTTCACTATTTTTTAATATGCGATAGATTTTTGAAATTTAGATTAGAAATCTAGTTCACAGCTGTCACGGATATTCCGGAGAATTGTTTCCTGTCTTTCTCCTCTCCAGGCCAAATATATAATTAATTGTAACTGAGGAAAGATAATTTTTATTTTTGTTTCATTTTTGGCCTTTGTTATAAATATTATAATTCTAAAAAAGTATGTTTTTTTTTTTTTTTTTTTTTTGTTTAACTAAACATGAAATTCTATTTTTTTTGGACACAATTAAAGATTGAAATTCTTTTTTGCTTTGCGTAAACAAATAACCCATTTATTTTTAAACTAAAATGAAATCGTGAAATTTTTTTTGTTTACTAGGGTATAAAATTAAACACATTATTAGTCCTAAATGGCTTTGTCTCTGAAGGACTATTGTTTTCGTTTTGCGATTTTGCGTTGAATTAAATTAGAATAAATGGCGAATCACTTTTCAAACTGTTGCCACCAAATGTTAGAGTCCTGCAATATATATTTTAAGAAATTAAATAATGAAAAATCTGCATAAATGTATGTATATTTCTCGCATTGTGATGAAACAACGGTACATAGAGCCATATAATTTTGAATGACGTAAACCTCCTACTAATATGGGCACGTGGAAGACCAAATTTGAAATTTGGAATTTATTTTATTATCGATTTCATATTTTGTAAAGCTTTAACGAATTTTTGATTAACAAACTCAAAGATTTTAAAGCGAACGATGCCAACGCTTTATAGAAAAAAAACATTTTTATCTTCAGCGCGTAAGACTCTGTATCGGAAATTCTAAAGATATGGTCATTTTAAAATTATTTTGCGTCATTGCTATGAATTTTATGGTTTAAGTTCAAAGAACATGATATTTAATAAATAAAGGTAATGCACAGAACGTTAAAAAAACGCCTCTTTGGTAATTTAAAATCTGAAACCTTTAGATTTTTTTTTCCGTTTTTAATTCTGCGGTACTAAATAAAAATTAAATGAAAATTCATAATCACCTTATATTCAATTAAAGCCAAATTAATTAATTATTTTTTAACATAAAATAATAAAATTACTTACAGAACGAAGAAAGAGCAACAGCACGACGTACAATGTACAACTATTTTCCCATTAACGTTTATAGCCACTCTTTATAAGTACGTAACTAACTTGAGAACTTTTTAAAAGTGCATGATATACTGTATTATCTTTTAATATTATTGTAATCAACAAAAGCGTTAAAAGTTAATTAGCAGCAGGTAGGTTAACTAAACCTAGAAAGACGAACAAACGATTGGATAGTTGACGTTTCGAATCTCTGGAATTCAGAAAGCTGGAGTTATACTATCTATATGCTTCATTTAACTCAAAAAAGTGACACAGAGCCATTATATTACTTTTAACTATTTTCGTATTCCGACAGCGCTGTGATCTCTAACCTGTCAAATAACCATAAGGATATATTTCACACTGTATATATGTTCATATGTACCACATAAGGATATATGTTCACTTAAATAAACTGATTTGCAAATTTCAGATCTGTGAAATTCATTAAAAAATAAATGAACTCTCTTTTCTGAATTTTGAAGTTTGAATCTTTAAGTACCTTTCTGTGGAAGCAAATTTTATGTTTTCAAATGAAAATCTAAATTTTCTAGTGATCCAAAGCGTGTAAAGTTAGTCAGTGTAGATTATTATTTAGAAATGTATTATTTAGAAATTCACATCAGCTTTAAAAATCTTACGTATTTTGCGAAGCATTTGCAAAACTGTCTCGAATTTTAAGCACCCCTTGATTAAAGATTTACTAAAAATCTGTCTTTATCTCGCAAAATACATGAACCATGACTTGTATAAAGAAAAAATGATTTAAACATCTTTGGATTGACCAAGTGACGAATTATATCAATTTGTGAAAAGAAGATTCCATTTTATTTCATCAAAAATATTTGCGAAAATTATGTTTTAAGAATATTTATATTTTCGAACGTTATTTCAAAACAAAGAAACAGTTTTAAAGTATTTATTTTAAGTAAGAGAACTGAAGCAATATTTTTATAGAAATACAGAATCAGCGCATATGCATTTTATAATATTGGCACATACGTATAAAAAATTCTGAAACTGATTTTTATTGACATCATATATTTTGCGGAAAATTTACATATGGATATATAAAGTAAAATAGATTACAATCTGAGCAATCAATTTTCCCTTCATAGATATAAAATTTGAGTACATTAATTAATTTACAAATAAGCAATCAACAGAGAATTTTTTGTATTATTTTAAATGAGAGTTTAAACTCAAAGTAATTTACACACTTAAATGGCGCTAGACATTTTGCCGCCCGATGCAAAGGCCCACCATCGGCTGAGAGTTCGGTCCACGTTTCGAATCCTGACGAACGTGTTGGCTGCATTGGCGTTTTCGTGGTTTTTTTTTTATGTGTAACGTGTACACCAGCCAGTCTTCCACGAAGGTATTCCTCCCTTTACACAGAGAGCCCTCGAGTGCTTTGCCGCAATCAAATAAACCAAATCGCCCAATGCAATCTCTGCAGCTTCAATACTGGCCCACTTGTACACCTATCTGTATTCAAAATTTTGCCACCTCTAAATTCCGTCGCCTACTGCTGCTCTACCGACTTTGGTGCCGATGTTGTTTGCATGAAAACTGAATTTTGTTCATTATAAAACTTCAGTCATGTAACTATTAAAATGAGGTCCATGCTGCTTTTGTGAACAGAAATATTGAATTTACTTTATCATTAAGGTTTATAAAAAATTCAAAAGGGAAATATTTTCAAATGGGATAAAAAAGAGCTTTTCAAGTATTCAAAATTGAAAAATACAATTTAAACAATGCAATGAAAACGATTTGTAATCTTTCCATGTTTCGATATTATATTATTTTGATGTTAGAAATGGATACCGGTTTTTATTGGTATCAGTGCGACTTCAGTGACGATTAACTCATCTTTTTTATTTTTATCTATTGTTATTTTAAAAATTGCTGCTGACATCAAAAAGCCATCATTTCATTCATCCTTTCCAGATGAATATTGATTAAAAAATTCATGATGTTTACTTTTAATGTTCTGTTAAAATATAAATTTCAATAATGCAAAACCATTTTTGTAAACACGTGAAAATAGCAAACAGTTAACAGGAAACTTAATTGTTAAAACTTGCAATTGATTTTTCATAAATGGGATAATTTCTTAAATAATTAGCGTTAAAATTGTTTGAACACTTTATATAAGTTTTTGGAAGAATGAAGAATAGCATTCACGAAAAAGCTCGCAATTAATTATCTGAATTTCAGATCATGAAAAAGATACCTTTTAAGGCATTTAACTTAATCGAAATTAATGAATTACTTTCAAAGAAGTTTGGAGATGCTTTGTGCCATCAAAACTAAAGACTACAATTCGGTATTAAACAAGGCTTAAAAGCCGAACTGTTTGGTTCCTTAAAATTTCTTTCAAATAACAGCTATTCATAACAGAAGCTACGAAATTTATGAGGAATAGTTTATGGAGATACTTTAACAGTGCTAAAAATGAATAAACAAAAATTTAGCATACGTAATCTGGTTTTCAAATAAAATTCATACATAACACTAAAACTGCAATTTTTAATTAATTATCTTCTTTTTAGCCTTTTTATGCATATTTACATTCCTTACTTCATAAAAAATAGCATGCTACTTAATAATAAATAATTATATTTAATACTTCCTTTTTATATCAAAAGAATTCTTAAGTGTTCCATATTATAGATTATAGATTTTTAGAAGGCATGTACCATTTTTAAAATTATTAAATTATTTTCTTTGAGAATGTTTGTTTCTGAACTTTTGTCAAAATTAAGTTCTTAAATTTAATTTATGTTAATAATTGTAAACATTGATTATTCTTTACGTAATATAATAGTATCAAGCCTCTGTTAAATAGTTATTATTGTTCTTATTATAATAATGCTATTTTGTTTGTACCACATTTTTTGCAGTATGCAGAAACTTTAAGATAAATTGTTAATATATCTTTCTCGAAAACTCTTCTTGTACTCTTTTTCATTTTTGATTTATGTGGAAAAAAAATTCCTAATATTTTGAGATAGGCGGATTTAATCAAAAACGGACACTACTGACCTAGATTTTGCGGCGCCCGAGAGTCTAGACATTCATACTTTATAAGATTATAAGGCCCGTATTCGATTCTTTGTCAGGCAGTTTCGAAAAATTACATGCATATTTCTTTTTCTACTACGACTATCAGAGTTTTCTCACCTGTTGTGCGTTCTCCGACAGATCAGTTGCGTATTCCTTTGGCAAATTCTTTATGAATGAGATTGGGATGCGGCGTCCGGCGTGTCCGGACGCAGCTGGACGAAACGAGACCTGATCGCTGTAATCGCTATCTACCGTCTTTCACTTGCCGCCTGGATGAAGGGGTATTGTGGCAGCCGGATTTTTCCACGCAAGCGCTGTGGATGTTGCGGCGCCTGCGTGGCGATGCTTCAAACTGCCTTGTCTACCGTAATTCTGTTTGGGGTTTACTGTTCCTGCGATGACAGTTACCCGAATGTTAATTTTACAATTCGAAGGAAAATTCAGTTTTAGTATAATTTTATTCTTCTCTTGTAATAATTGGAGATTTATTTTAGTTGAAATTTATCTGTATTTTGTGATAAATACTGCTGGTGTTCCCATAAAATACGTTTTAGAAAACGTCTGTTTGTTCAAACCAAGTTTAAATGAAAATTGTTTGAGCATTTTTGTGATTTTAATGATTGCTGATGTTTTATTTTATTATGAGCGGAAGTACCCGATGCCAGTAAAGTTAAATTGAGAGTAATGTATCTAAAACAACAGAGAGAACGATACTGCTTGCTGTAATCCTTCTGTAATAACGATGCAAAATATACGATTCATAATCATACATTTTTCAGTCTGATGCTATATGGAACCCACGTAAGAAATTTCGATCGAAAAATAAACTAATTCTCTCTCATTATATCAGCAGTAATGGCACGCAGTTGTTAATGATTTTCGTCTTTTTAATCAAACGGTCTTAAAAACTGAAATTTCAACCTATATTCCATTTCAGTCGATTAAATGTGGCAAAAAATGTATCATAATTGATTAGAAATCAGTAACACGAAAAAACACAAGAACATGACATTCTTCTTTATATAGAGAGATTTTGTAAAACTTACAAATGTTTTATTAACAAACTCTACGATTTGAAAGCGAGCAAAAGCAACACTTTTCGAAATCAAGCCTTTTTATCTCCAACGCGCGAGACTGTTGCCGTTCGGAAAAATGAGTGCGAAAATAATATTTTTTAATTATTTAATTAATAATAATTTTTTAATTAATATCTCGGTTGATTAAAGTCGTACGAAGATGGGAATAGTCGAAATGGTTTCGCACGAGTTTTTGGAATTGGAAATAATGTATTTAATGTTTGGCAATGCTATTTTCATTTAGTAAAACTTAGAAATTTTTTATTAACAAACTCTAGGATTTGAAAGCGAGCAGTGGCAACAACTTAAGCAACGAAACTAAAGCAGATTTTCATCTCCAGCTTGCGAAACTGTTGCCACTGGGAAAAATGAAAGCGAAAATGATCGTTTTCCCGAGTTTTTAATTAACATTTCTGATTTTAGCCCCTTTTTTTTGTGGGAAAAACGTGAAAATTGACCTTCTCCATCACCCAGAAAAGAATCGTAGAAAGTTTGGTGACGATAGCTGTAGTAGTGACTGAGTTAAAGGACAAACAAACATACTTTCTTCTTTATATATATATATATAACCTTTCTTTCAGCAGCTGTTCAAGCGAGTTTCGTTTTCTACTGTACAATCGATTATTGTTTTGCCATTACGAGTATAACAATGTTTACCTGTCATTTGGGATTTTGTTGTTATGAAAGTAAATTTATTCACTTTGCCCTTTATAATGCCATTTATTTAAATGGAGGATTAGATGTACACAATGGATCGCACATAAGGAAAGTACATAATTTTGTGCCTATTTTATTTGAAGGGTTCTGCGATTCCTATATTGTTTCCTTTCTTATTAGAAGATTATAAAGCAGTTTGATATGGGAAGAATAATTCTGCAGAAACAAAAAGTGATGGATGAGTTTTTGTCGGTAGCAGGTATCGAATATTGTGATACTATGTATTGCATCTCTGACTATCGTTTTGTAAGAGCTTTACACATTTTATATCAGGTGGTTTTTACAGATGAGGCATGGTTTCGTCTGATGACTATATCTGTAACAAAAATTATCGAACATAGAGATTTGAGAACTTGGATTGTTTGTCGACGTTCCTCTGAACCTAACTGAAACTGGGTTCATGTCAGGGCGACGAATAACCAGTCTCTTATTTTTTGAAAAACAAATGGACACTGAAGTCTACCAAGATACTGTGTAGCTCATTCCTGTACTGCAGGGAGTATGCATTAGTTTTGGGTATAGCTAGATCAGGTGTTTTTAACCAGGAAGAAATTCCCGCCTGATGGGCTTTCATAGTTTCAAGGGGGAATGGGGGTGTGCCTTTTTTTTATTCCTTCAATATTTAGTTTTAGCTTATGAATAAAAAAAACTACGTTTATTCAAATTTTAGTATTTATTAACATTTTCCTTATTTTGTCCTTGTGTATAAAAGATATTAAAAATAATTAATATTTAAAAAAATGTATGCATGTTTTTCGAGTTTGGAAAAGAAGGGGCAAAATGATCGCATAGCAACGATGAAAGGGATGATTGGAGCAAAAGCGTTTGAGAACCACTGAGCTAGATTGTGCGACACGTTCGTACAGCAGATTCCAACATCAAGATATAGAGGAGACTGTTGATATCAGAATTATATTTAAGGGGTGTTGGAACCCCAAAATCTTCAAAAAATTGTAATTTCGGATTTTTGCATTTTCAAATTCTCTACACTTTTATCTTTCTTAAAATACCATTCTTTAATCTCTATGAAAATTAGAAATGTAAAAAAATCTAGTTTTAATTTGTCATCTACTGCTTTGATCAATGAGGATTTTTACATAAAAACGCGTTTTTCTCCAAACATGATTTTTTTTAATACTCGATATACCTTTTCTCAGGAACTATTGCTCACAGGTATCTAAACTTTTTATGGCTTATTTATTAGGTTCCCTAATATTTACTGAAATGAGCTTTTTGTAATAAACGTAGAAAAAAAATTCTTTAATTTTTTTTGTGTGAGAAAAGTGCTAAATTTTACTATGCCTAACAAAATATTCTGTAACTCTAAAATTCAAAATGTTTAAAAGCTCATTTCAGTATAATCAAATAGGTATACTTTAATTACAGAAAAATTTCAAGCTTGTATTGTAAGGATCCTAAGTTTTACTAACGTTTATTTTATTTTAAAACTGTACTATCACTTCTTATTTTCTACTTATGGCCAGAATTAAATGATTTAACTTGTTTATGCAAATTGTCTTGCTAACGCCCAAGTACTTAAGTTGTGGCTTTTTGACGAGAGAGAGAGAGAGAGAGAGAAGGAGTTTTAGGAAGCAAGCCGCTTGCCACTGTAGTTTTACGAGTTTTCACTCGGTTTCTGGTTGCCTTTAAGGCCAGAGGTTTAGCCCTCTTGATATTTGCAGACGTATCGTAGTTTCAGCAGCTCGGCGTACTACATACGTACCTTTCTTAAATAAAGGCCAGTCTTAGTGCTAGGCATTTGTATACTAAATAAAAGTTAGCTTTTTAGTTAGAGTTTTAGTTAGTAGTTTTTATATTCTTACGCTCAAATCACAAGTGGTTGGTCTCTGTATTCCGAAGTTCGGAAGTGCCTGTAAAAGATTGAAAATAAGGGGTTTCGTATACCCTTCCTGCTTGTGTTGTCTACTTCACACCTTCTTGAACATAGCTTGAGTAAGCTCCCTGTTCCTATTCAGGATCATTCATGTTTCCAACGCAAAACAAGAGAAACACAAGTCCTGACAGTATCTACAGCAGATTTTGAGAGAAAAGGTACATCAAAAATGGCCAATTTAACATTGTCGGTATAGGGTTTTCTGATACCCCTTAAAGTCTGTTATCATTATCATTAACATTATAAAGGCACAGCCCCGATCCTCCTAGGCGGCATAAGCCGGCCGTATGATCAAAAATTGGGACTGGCCAGAAAAAAACAAATACAAGAAAAAACAAAAAAGGTCCAAATCTGAGTCTCATTTTCGAATTCCAGTTCTATCTTTGTTCGTCTTTATAATTTTCATTATTGTCTCTGCAAAATCTTTCAAATTTGAATAGTTCCTTTTAAATTCTTCCTTATATTTCTCTTTTGCACTCCGGGTAAGCGTATATTCATCGGCGATGTGCCTGGCGTCCCCAAACTAGTCACATATTAAGCAATTATAATTATTTTGTAGATAGAACCGATTAAAATAAGTTGGGAAACCCCCATGATTAGTCAGTACCTGATTTAAATCAACATTATTTATAATATTCATCTTCTTGTTTAACTTTATATTTTTAATTAAATGTTTTTTCTTATTAGACGACTCCCAGCAAAAATTCCAGTCTGTATAAATCCAGTTTTCCATTTCAGCAATGTTCTTGACTCTTGGATGTCAAAATTATCCTTCCCATCCTCAAGTGCCACCATTTTATCAAGGGTGTCTGCCCTTTCATTTTCGACAATTCCACTGTGTGCTTTCACCCAGATCTAAAGTCTATAGCCAACTATAGATCTTGAACTCAGACCATGTACAATTTTTTTTGGGGGGGGGATACTTTTCAAATTATGCGTATAAACAACACACGGATCTAGGGAGAGTTAAATAGCACTGCTATCATATTAATATTGCTATCATAAAATATTGTAAATAAAGAAACTTCTTAAAGTTGCTTGGAACATGACGAAACGTGTAGAAAAATAGGTAGAATTGGGTGGAAGTCATTTCGAACATATGCCGTTAAGAAATACGTCTCATAAATATGTATATATTGTGTCTACGAAGAGTTCACTTTTAAAGTGAACACTTTAAAAGGGAATTTATAAACACTTTTAAAGTGAACACCCTCTATCTCTCTATATACATTTGATCGCTATTCCAAGACTCACGCTTCACATGATAATCAGTTTTTCGCTTGTTCTCACTTTGAAATAATGCCATATTATGCCATCACAAGCCATGAAATTGTTATCTGTTCCACGCAGGATGAGGAGCCTGATTCAAGTGTTCTCTTGCATTTAAGTCTTGATAATGTAATATAGAATGGTGCACAGCTGAATTCCACTCCTCGTTAAGAGGATCTGCTTATTATCTAGGCCCACAAAATCCAGGCTTAGGGCCCCAGAATTTAGTGGGCTTCCAAATCAACATAAAACTTTTTATAACTCTGTTTTCTCTCATGAAAACAGAGGAAAAGTTGTTTTCTCTGTTTTCATGAGAGAAATTTGAAAAATGAATTTTGTTTGCCACACATTTATAACATTCCATTGTGAATGTATTAAATGTTGTCCTCTCCTCTACTATTCCGCTTCCTGACAGCCACGAGAAGGTGTTGTTTTGACACAGTATTCAAATATAAAATGTGTCAAGTGGCTCATTATATATACTTTCTTTTCTACATGAAACTATATTTGGAAGTGAAATGCATTATAAAATCACCCATTGTTTAGTTTCTTTCTTTTTCTTTTTTTCTTTTTTTTTTATAGGATAAAAATAAAACGTACCTTTTCAATTGGATTAGATTTTTGACAAAGCATTTGAAAACTGCTACTTTATCTGCCTAGAGAGAGAGATGCCTTTGTGAAGGATATTTAAAAGGAAACTGGCTCGATTCACGTTATAAATCGGGAAAAATTACGAAAACTGTCATGCAGACAGCCCGTTCGCCTACCTTGATCACGGATCGAATTACCAATGTTCCAGTGATCTTACCGCCCGGCCGCTGGTATGCTTAACGTTTCGAAGTTCCAATGAAATTCAGTTTTCACCAATAAGATTGAGAAAAACTCTTTTATTTATTTTGTGATAAAATATTTATTGAGAAGTAAAACGTACTTTAAATTTTTATTATTTATTATGTTATTTCTTTTTGATGTTTTTCGTAGTAAAGCTGGAATTTGATTCAGCTGTTTTACCGCCTTGAAGGGAAGGGGAATAACATGTTACATCAATATTTTGAAATTTTTTACAATAATTAAATCTCTCAGGTTAAAACTAATTTTACTGCAAATTGACTGATTATCATTGATATGAACTTTAAAAGTAAAACAGAAAAGAATGTCGTAAACATAAACAAAAAGTATCAGTAGATTTGGTATAGTTGGCTTATTTTAAGTAAATATTGTGTTCTTCATCGAAATTATTAAAATATGAGTTGATGAGGAATATTTTGTTAGAGAGAAGAGCAAAATATTTTTAAAAACCCCGCATTTTGAAAATAACACGGATTATCCATGGAGATAAAAAGTGATAAAACAGACAGTCTTAATATCATTCCACATTAAAACAAAATGCCCTGAAAATTACATGTTTTCGATGGAATCTGGTAAATGTTCCTAAGAGTTCACACTTTTTTTTTATAAAACCTTTAGTAAAACAAGTTTAATATTTGAAAAAAGAAAAGAAAAAATCTGAAAGGTTCCAGGTTTTAAATTACGTCCAAAGGGACTTTTTTTTTAATATTTTATGTATTATCTTTATTTATTAAATTTCATGTTCTTCGCACTTAAACCATAAAATTTAGTTCAAGAGCAGTATCACAAAATAATTTTAAATTGAGCCTATCTTTAGAATTTCCGATACACGGTCTCACGCTGGAGATAAAAATGTGTTTTCTGTGCAACGTTGCCATGGCTCGCCTTGAAATCCTTGAATTTGTTAACCAAAAATTCGTTAAAACTTTACAACGTATGAAATCGATAATAAAACCAATTCCAAATTCCAAATTTGGGCTTCCAGATGCCCCTATTCGCAGTAGGATTACGTCATTCAAAATTGGATGGCTGTAGGTATAGTTGCTTCATTACAATGCGAGAAACATGTATACATTTATGCAGATTGTTCATTATTTAATTTCTTCAAATATAATACAAGGCGATAATATTTAGTGGCAAGAATCTGAAAAGCGAAACGGACATTAAGAATGATTCGACGCAGAATCGCAAAACGAAAACAATAGTCGTATACGAAATGAAGAAGTACGACGTGCTAAAAACTTGTAAAGTTGTAAAATTATATAAGTATTATTATTTTAAGTTAGAATTTCGTCAGTTCCGAATGATTTCCTTAACTATTCATTTATGATATCTTTTGTCTAAAAACTAATATTAGTTTATACTGTAGTTTTTCTAGCGTGTCATAAAGAACTCTTCCGATGGCTTTCACTCATCAAATACGCTAATCCTTAGTTGGTAAATATGTAAATGAAGTTCATTCAAAATGCAAAATTTTAGAGACATCTACTAATTTAATTACGAGCTGCCTTCCCTTCAGCCGGATAACTTCAACCTGACGACAGGAGCGGATTTCGCGAAGAGCTGGAAACTCTCCACTAGGGGTAATTTGATTGAAGGTCGATCGTATTACTCAGTGTATTTTGTAAATATCGAATGAACTGAAATTAGTGAATAAAATGGTTAACTTTGGTTCTCAGAGAGATATTCATCTAGTCATGTTCAGGTTACTATGTTCTGTGCGTGGATAGTTTTATCTCTTTGATAAACCTATTTAATCTTGGATGAAACAAACTTGGATGTGAATGATTGGAGAGAGTCAAGTGAAAGAACAATAAAAAGTTTGTTGAATCTTAAATATGACTTCAAACATATCTAAATCTTAAATCATTCCATTTGTAGTGAGCCTTCTCCATAAACTTTTGTTGTGATGACATGATATATTAAGGTAAAATAAGACGTCGTAAAAGCATTAATTTAGAAGTCAAACAACAAAAATCAGCTTTAAATTTGAAAATTAATGCTGATTTTTGTTGTTTGACTTATTTTGTTGTTTGTTTGTTGTTTGATAAATTAATGACATATTGGGTTTATCATTTCGCTGGTTTTCCGGGGTCATGACATCAACCAACGAGTATTAAAAAGTATGCAATTTTGCGAGCTTTTACCGATGTGATTCTAATTCTTCTCGATCATGCGCGAACTATCGATGAAATTTATGTTTTTTGTCTGTAAACTTATTTATGTTGTTTATTGTAAAAGAAAATTTTATAATTAAATTAGTTTATACACTGTTAAATTACTATTTAATACTTTGGCATTGTTGTGCTTAGAAAACATTTTCAAACTTGGTCGTCAAATGTAAAATTTGAAGAGATGTTAGCTAAGTATTTCTTAAAGGATACTGACAGAGGTAAAATTCATTATCAGCAAGATGTGTAACGTGTATACGAGCCAGTGTCCCTTAGAAAGAGACTATATTCTTTAGTGGATATATTCTTTTCGTATTAGAAAAAGGAATCTGGTCAATAGGTTTCGGCTACATTTGCTCAGGAGTTTCCTAGGTCGTAGTTGATTTTAACGTGAAACTTGCCAATATTGTGGTCTTTTGTGTAATTGTTAGGGATAATTTGTTTATATCGTTAAAGTGAGTTCCGTTGGTAAAAACAAGGCATTTCACAATGGCGATGCTAAGAAATCGCTACATAAGGTCATTACACTTTATGATATGGAAGCTGAGAAAGGAGAACTTAGCATTACCATCTCACAGCCAACGAATAAAGCCATTAACATTGCAGATGTATATTTTAGTTGAAATATAAAAACGATAGGATTATTATTAATTGTAATATAAATTTAATAACTATTTGTTTTCGTATAAATAGTATGATTATTTACAACACTAATTAAATTATTAGAATTCATTGTAATAATGATATTATAATTAAAGTCATGCAACAAAATATAATAATTGAATATTTAGAATTACAGTTATATCAAACGAAAATAAAATAAAATTCATTTATTACGTTTTGTTTAAAATAATGTATGTATAGTAAAACTAATCGGGCAAAGCAGTTGTATTTTTACGAATATGTAAATAAATAAATGCACAAAATTAAAACACGATGCAATAAAACAGTTAATTATAAATGATCACCAGTATACCAGCTAGATTACTTAAAAGCAATATTCTGTCTTCTCATTCCAATTCTCTGCTCTTTTAACGCTGTAAAAATAAACAGAGAAATAATAAGAACAGAAAAAATCTCTACATGATTCATGCCTATCCATCCTATTTTGAGAATACATCGATCCGAATCGCGCTTGCGTGTTTGCGATCATGGCCGCGGCTGAAGCGGTCGACTTATTGGCCCGTTATTTGGAAGTGTAACTTTTGAATTTAATCAACCGACTCTTGTTGCTCAGCTGAAGAGGTGAAGACTGTTTAAGTCTAAACTCAACCCAAGAAAAGCAAGGGTTGCTGCCGGAGGAATTAAATGTGTTGTTAAAAAGATGCTTGTAAAGGGCTCCTCAGAAGAAGATAAGAAACGGGTTCAAGAAGCTTTATTGAATAAACCAAATTTAACATCCGCTTCTGCTAAAGGTAGAAGTACCACGTTCCTTCTAAATGTTCCAAATAATATTGTAGAGTCATTAGGTTATTTTTAAAGTAGGAGTGATGACAAATTAGCAATGCCCTCGTCGGGAATCGAACCACGGACCTCTGGAATACGCGCCCAGCGTGCAGAACACCACACTACGAAGGCACGCTAAGAAGGCTGGAAAAATGCCTTATATACTCTCCCCTTTTAAAGGACGTCTGGTGTTTTAGGGGACCCAATCGCCAAATCCTGGGTGTGGAGAATCATCAACCACCACTCTTTTTTAAGTTCGGGCTCCACTGTAGAGACATTAGGTATTTTTTGAAAAATGGGCAACGCCTTCGCCGGGAATCGAACCACGGACCTCTGGAATACGCGCCCAGCGTGCAGACCACTACACCACGAAGGCACTCTAAGGAGGCGGGAGAAATACCTTATAATATTAGAGACATCGAATTAATAAATGTGCTGAAAAAGCAAAATCCTGAATTAGATGAGTTAGGAGAAGTACGGGATCTAACAAAAGTGAGATTTATATTGAAGAAGTTTGGAGAGGGTGGTCTAAACTTTATAAATTGAATCCAAGCCCCTCAAAAGCAAAGTTGTGATGGTACATAAAAAGACGAATATTGACTGCAGAATAAGTTTATCATTTGAGGACGTTCCTATAGAAGTTACTGCAATAAAGTATTTAAGAGTTATGTTGCATAACAGATTTCAGTGTAAGTATCATACTTCGTATCTCTCAGGCAGGAGGTATAATCAAGATTATTTAAAATTTCTAAAAACATTTATGGAGTCAAAATATATATTCTTAAATTGGTCTATAGACTAAGAATAAAATCGATTATTTCCTATGCATTCAAGGACGTGGAGCGTTTCTTACTGAAGAAACTAAATTGCAAGCTTCTAAGGAAAATTTCAAGATTTCATTTAAAAATTATTAGCAGCTACGGGACTATTAAGTCTTAGTCCAAAGGGGCTTTGTCCCATAGGATTTGCCATTTTGCGTCAAATCACTCTGAATGTCAGTGTCACTTTTCAAACTGTTGCCATCAAATGTTAGAGTGCTGCATTATATTTGAAGAAACTAAATAATGAAAAATCTGCATAAATATATATATATTTCTCACATTGTGATAAAACAACGGTACATAGAGCCATCGAATTTTTAATGACGTAATCCTTCTACAAATATGGCACGTGGAAGCCCAAATTTGAAATTTGGAATTTGTTTTATTATCGATTTCATATTTTGTAAAACTTTAACGAATTTTTTATTAACAAACTCAAGGATTTCAAAGCGAACAATGGCAACGTTAAGATTAGGCAAGATAAGATTGGCCGTCTTTTGTTGTTTATGAAGAAAACTAAAAGAGAGACTTCAAACAGTACCGAATTAATGATGAGTGCAATTTGCAGTCAAAATTCTTGTAGTAGTTTGAAATCAATGCGCATTTTAATATTTAGTGATTTTCTTTTTTCACTGCAATACTACAAAAAATTAGCATTTCAGAGAAACTTGCTGTAAAATTCAGGTTATTATTAAGTTGTCGACAGCGATAAAGATGCGATTAATATTTTTTTCTTTTACTTATCATTATTTTTAATTTCCTCCCATTTGCAATGATATTATACAGTTGTTTATTAATTGTTTTAATGTTATAACTTACTACTTGTGTAAGTCTCGTAGTATTCTTTGATGAACACGAGGAGTGAAGTTGCAATCAAAGTTAACAAAATAAATTATAATTAATGTTGACTATATTTTATATGCATATTACAAAATGAATTTATTTTAAATACTTATTTTTAAATTTTTCTTTTCAAGTCTCATATTATTTTGCTGAAGCCACTACTCTATTGACAAACATAACGTAAATGGTATATAACTGAAATTCAAATTTCTCTAATTGATAATTATTTGTCGAAAAAAATTCCATGTTTTAATGCTCGAAGTTTAAATACTTGAATAGCATTTATCAAATGTTGCGTGTTGTGACAATTTTTGATTATGTTTTATTTACTTTGTTGTGACAATTTTTGATTATGTTATAATTTTTAAAATCCCTTTTTCTAAGTCGTTTTTTTATAGAACTTTTGTATAATTATATATATATATATATATATATATATATATGTCTTTATTATTAGTGCTGATGGAAGTTAGTCAACTCAGAATGTACTTAATTAAATGCTTTACTCTAAATTGGCATTAATTTTTCAGTAATTATATTTCCTTTTGTTTAAGAATATAGTAGCCGAATGGTCAAGTTCTCTTCAGCTTTAAATCCTGTTGAATGGACTGATTGAATGGGAGTTTTCTCATATGCAACGCAAATACGTGTAAATTCACGTAGAAAGTCTTCTGTGAAAGCATGTTTGTTATTTATTCTTTGTTAATTGAATAAAACCAACATCCTTACGTTACAATCTTCAACTCAATCATAATTTAAAATTAGGCAATAAAACAATCTTAGTTTCGTATTGGTTTTTGAATAGAACTCTATCGATTTCAAAGGCGGTCAAACAAAGCTCCATGTTCTTCAGAAGTGAAAGCAATTTTTTCCCTGAAGGAGAGGAATCTGTGTTTGGTCGCCCTCGAAATCGATAGTTTTATTCAAAATCTACACCAAACGTTTTTTTGCACGATTTTAAAATATCGCAATATGATTGATTACATGTGTAATTTACAATTCCTTATTTATTTAAATTTTTAATTGGAAGACCTGGTTTCTAACTATTTACTTAAATTTGTCAAGTAAATAATAATTATGTTACTCCCCTGAAGTTTAAACAAAGAACACGAGAGACCATTCTAGACAGGAGTGAAAAATCGAAGAATGGTTTTAAATTTTTCTTTTTTTTTGGGGGGGGGAGAGGAGTTCTAAAAGATGTGGTTTCCACGTATTGAATATGAAAACTTCGTGAACTGTAGGCAATTTGCCTTTTTAGGTAAAGAAACATTTCCTTTGCCGTTGGAGAGTGGTCATGGATTGAGTTTGGTGCCTTTTTTGAGCATGGCGATATACCCATTAGTGAATAAATACCTCCGTTTCGACGTAGTAGATGACGAAGTGGACGGACAGCAAAATGACCATGTAGTAATGGATGAAGAAAGCGGAACTTTGAGGAAATGACTCCAAATAGCCCTCAATTTCAATGGAAGAAGAATAGCGACAAAGCAAAAGAGGTTTCGGTTTTGAAAGGAGACCGAGACCTCCGCCCTGCGAAGCCAAAAGTAAGCTTGCGGAGCAAAGACTGAGTAAAAATTTTTCATCTATGATTTGAGAGATTTAACCACCTTTCTTCTTGGCGAAAGACTGAATTAGCTTGTCAGAACCCTGGAATAATCCTCTCCGTCCAATTCGTAGTAGGAATAAAGGAGGTTGTCTCCGGTCTTCGACTTCTCCCTCGAGGAAATCAGCGGAATATCCTCGACGTGACCGAGTGCCCAAATTAATTCAGAAGGAACTCTATCTTGTGTAAAGACAATGTCAAATGACATTAGTGGTACTCCCGTTCACTCTCCGGAATATTCTGTGTGTTAGTCTCATTTATCCTGTGGACTAGATAAGAACATCTATGATAAACTTTGCTATTAAGATGGAAATCGGCGGACATAAAATAATTTTTCCAGGTATGATCTTAAATTTATAGTTAGCTATAAATCTACCTGTGTGTTTGAAGTGTTATGTTGTTTATTTTGTGCGTAAACTCCGGACTTCTTTTAAAAGTTTTATATTTGCTCAGGAACTTGTGCAATTCCTTCAGGTAAAGATAAATAGCCCTGTCTCACCTCTCTGCTCAATCATTGGTAGATTGGTCAGCAATCATTGGTAGATGCCTATTGATAACCGTTGGTAGATGCCTGTTGATAATCGTTGGTCAACAGTCATTGGTAGATGCCTGTTGATAGATGCTCAATCATTGGTAGATTAGTAGATTGGTCTCACCTCTCTGCTCAATCATTGGTAGATTTGTTTAGTTTGGAAAGTCTGATTTCGTCACATCGCTTAATTTCTGGAATGAATACTGTTGTTAAAATAGTTAATTACATAGTATCTCATTCTTCACTGGTACACAGGCAATTTAAATCTCTTTTAGAAGAAGTGGAAAGCGAATATGCGGAATATCGATTATGCAGATAATATTTTAAATAAGTTTGTGTCATGTATAGAACGCATTAAAGTTTTTCTTAATAAGAAAAATCAACATTTCCCCAAATTAAACAGTAAAGAATGGTTATGCTAATGAATGTTTCTGACGGATATAGCTAAACATTTCAATGAACTAAGGATTGAAAAGAAAGGGCCAAACAGTGCTTGAATTTAGGCTTTGCTACAAAATTTAACATATTTTCCTGTGATATTAATACTAGTACCTATTAGTACTTACCAAATGTAACGCTCTTGCAAATACATAGACAAAGATGAACTTCAAATCTACGTTGAAAGCACTTAAGGAGGGATTTTCCAAAAAGTGCGAAGACTTTGAAATTTGTATACTGTATTTTCCTTCCTAATCAAACCAGATTTAATAGACACATTATTAATCCCATCAAATTTGTCAACTTTTGAGTGGCTGCAAGTTGAAAATCCTGAAATGGAACTTAATAAACTAACATCTCTACAATTATGGAAAGCAAAATTTATGGAATTACGAAAATGTCTGGAAGATAACGGTAACGTTAAATCGACATATATTTTAAACTATGTCAATGGCGAAGAAATTTAATTTGTTTGAAGAAAATTGCATTGTCCTGTGCTTTCCGCTTTTGCTTCCACATATCTGTGTGAACATATCTTTTCTCATATGAAAAATATTTTGAGTCCACAAAGAAGTTCTTTAACAATTGGTTATTCAGAATCATGTATCAAACAGAGAGTCACAAATTATATCCCTGATATTGCGATGTTAAGTAAAGTGGTACAGGGACAAGGTTCACATTAAAATTTAAATTTTTTATTTAACTATACTGAAGGAATACTTATATTTTCTGTCGTTTATTTTAATAATGTTAATAATATAATATTTTTTATTTTAATAAATATGTTTAAAAGGCCACTATAAATAACCATTCTTGTAGCAGCCACTGTAAATATTGTTTCAGATTTTACTGAATGTAGAGGCTTCATGATGATGTTATCCATATCAGTTATTAGAATATGTACACTGCTGGGGGGGAGACAGTTCTATATCTTCCGTTCTACTGGCCGATTGACGAAATTCAAATTGCGTTTTTCATGTCTCGAAAGCACGACTTAGGATATATATCAGATTTATATATAGCATTGTTCTAGTATAGGTATTTTCATATAAAATCGAACTTTTTCTGAAATGACATGCCAATTGTTTACCATATTTCTATTCTGCGACTTAAATTATGCTTAAATATTAAATTTTGTAAAAATTGGCGCGAAATTTACGGAGAAATTCAAAAATTTATCTTGGCAGATTTTTTTCAGTTTGCGCATTTCACTTGGCGAACTTCTTAATTTATAGCAAACTATTTTCCTTTCTCTTTCTTCATTGTAAACGAGCGGAAGAAAGTTATCTTTCATTATTTAAATAGTTTTGACAAAGTGCGTAAACCACATTTAGCGTTATTACTGCTTATAACAAATATGCCAAATTTCACAACGCGCCAATATATAAATTCACGTACATCTTAGGAAATTTGGAATTAAAAACTCTAATTTTTTGCAGGTGTGCTTAGAAATACATCAACTTTAAGGTGATGGTAAAAATTATATAAAAGTACAAATTTTAAAACTAAATCATAAAAGAGGCTGAATTTTATTTGAAATGAACCTAAATTTCGAATTCTAGAAGAAGGAGTCAAGTAACTTTAATAAAAAAAGAGATATTAATAAATATATATCAAATTCTATTAGCACTGAGGAGCTAAAATTTTGAGAGCTAATGTTTTAAAAACTACTTGTGCGATTTTTATCAAACTTGGCAGTTTGGCATAATTTGAGTCGTAGAAGCGAAATATGGAAAAAAAATGGGCGTGTCGTTTCAGAAAAAGTCCGATTTTGTGTCAAAATATCTATATTAGAACACTGCTATATATAAATCTGATTCATAACCTAAGCTGTCTTTGGAGATGACATGAAAACCGCAAGTTGAATTTCGTCAATCAGCCCAGTAGAACGTGAGATATAGAACTGTCCTATTTTTTTTCGCAGTGTGCATCATACATAATATATGCACAATTTTAATTTTTTATTTATGTTGAAAGAGTAGTTATCTTTTATGTTGCTTATTTTTATGTGAATAAATATATTTAAATGATGCATAATTAATATATAATGAAACTCTAACTCTGTATTCTTGTCCTCATCTATTATCGCAGGAATCGAATTGTTTCAAATATTTCTTATTATGCGGCATCCTGAATCATTTGTAGATTGATTTGGCACACCTTAGCTGCAAGGTTGCCGACCCCTGTTTTAAACCGTTTAAGTAATTTTCGAAGATCTACTGATATTAATTTCTCCCTATAAAGAAATTCTTTCTAAGTTTGTTCTGTTTCTCGTCTGATTTTGCTATTTGAAATTTACGATATAAACAATTTTTCAGCAGTAATTTTATTTTTGGATGGGCTAATATTTTTGTATTCTTTCAACCGGGTTTGTTTGAAAGAGTACCAGCTTTAGATCAGCAGATAAATTCATCCAGATAACATTTTCTATGCCATGCTTTGGTTCAAAATATATAATACCAGACAGTGTAGAAGAGACTGTCACAGAATAATAGCATAGATCCTGGGTTATGAATCTATTTGTAAGACAATGGTAATCGATAAAGCGAGCATCGTTGCTATCGAAATAATCGCTCTTTCAATAATAGTGCAGCTTGCTTAACATCCATTTCTTAGTTTATATTTGCTTAGTGTAACATTAATGTTTAACTGTGTGCATCGTTAATTGGATATCTGATCCACATAATGCGCTTTTCAACATTTAATGTCCATTCAATGTAAGAACAGATAAATGCTTCCACATACAGGTATAGTGACGAGAATGTGGAAGTTAGTGGAAGTTACATGCGTTATCTCTTTGTTCTCCCGCATTAAGATACATTTTCCAATATTATTATTACAAATACATTGATTTACGGCGAATATAATGCAGTGCAGTTCATGATAAATACAGCACTAAATATAGCTAAGCACTGCTACAAATTCTCTGCATGAGTAGACAAAAAAATCTTAATTACATTCAATATTCTTGTTTTTAATACGTTATTTAGTTATTGAATACGATGCATTATTAAAACAAATAATTTTAAATTTTATATAACTAGTAGACGTACCCGATGCCGGTTACGTTAGATTGAGAGTAATGCATCTAACAACAGAGAGAACGATACCTGCATTTTCAATCTGATACGATATGGAACCCACATACAAAATTTCGATAGAAAAATAAGATAATTCTCTCTCATTATATCTGCAACAACGGCACGCAGCTTTTAATGATTTTCGTTTTTCTAATGAAATGGTCGTAAAAGCTGAAGTTCCATCCAATATTTCACCTATATTCAATTTTAATCGATTAAATGTGGCAAAAAATAGATCATAATTGATCAGAAATCAATAACGCGAATAAACACACAAACAGACATTCTTCTTTATAGGTATAGATTTTGTAAAACTTACAAATTGTTGATTAACAAACTCTACGATTTGAAAGCGAGCAGTAGCAACACGGTTTCAGAATTTTTAATTAATACTTCGGTTGATTAAAGTCGTGCGAAGATGGGAATAGTCGAAATGGCTTCCCACGAATTTTTGGAATCGGGAATAATGTACTTAATGTTTGGCAATACTATTTTTATTTTATCGTAAAATTTAGAAATTTTTTATTAACAAACTCTAGGATTTGAAAGCGAGCAGTGGCAGCAAATTTCAAAATAAATCAGATTTTCAGCTCCAGCTTGCGAGACTGTTGCCACTCGGAAAAATGAGGGTAAAAATGATCGTTTTGCCGAGTTTTTAATTAATATATCTGATTTTAGTTACCTTTTTTTTTTTTTTTTTTTTTTTTTTTTTTGAAAAATAGACGTCGACCTTTTCAAGGACCCAGAAAAGAATCGTAGAAAGTGTGGTGACGATAGCTATAGTAGTGACCGAGTTATTAGCGAACAAACACAAAGAATTTTTTCTTTATATGTATATAGATATACTAATTAAAAATGTTACATTTGGTGAATAAAACAAGTTATGTTGCTTTCATAAAGTATTGCAGCCGCTAGATCGACTAATGTGTACAACTTAAGTTATCAATATTTGGAAGATATGAAATTTTGATTAACTTAGAGTGCAGTGAAATGCTTTTAGAATCATACCTGTAACTGTGCATTGCATTTAGTATTCTGACTGCATTTACTCCTGGCCACTACAATATGCCATGCAGTGCAGTTCATTAAAAATCCTTATGGTTGTGTTTGTACAAAATATTGTTTACTGCACTCAGTATTCCTTTTACGTGTACTGCTTCATTACTTATGCCGTTTACAAATTTGAAGCGTATTTTATGATGCATCGCTAAGCTCTTTGTTAATGCTTTTCAATGTTTCCCGAGGTGGATTCGTTGCATAGATAGAAAGAAAAAAAAAGAATTGTATTACAGAAGTAATATATGTAATGATTACTACAGAAGAGCTATAGTGTCTCCTCCTATCATTGAATTCTTCAATAAAAACAAAAGAAAAGTTAAATGTTCGATGTCTGAGTTAACATAGTACTGTTAATGTACATTTTGTAACATACATTACATAACAGGTATTTGAAACACACCAGAAGCATTGTGATTTAAATATGAAGGAACGAAATAAATTGAATTATATTTCATTCTTTATATTTAACGGTAAAATATGATATCTAAAATAATATTAGTAAATTATCGCAAGTAAACAAAAAATATTTGCAAGGACAGCTTCTGTTTTCCTCACTTACACCTTCTATTTCATAATATATTTCTTCTCATAAAGCCTTTTGTTTTTTGTCCTTGAGACCTTTCGTCTATGCAGTTTTCAAATTTCAGTCTTTCGTGCTGAAGGTCATAAATGACGCATGTACTATCATAAACACTGTGCGTCCCGAAATAACATAAGCATTGATTACCCATTTTTTAGCTACAAAGTTCGTTACATTCGAACAAGATAAACTAAAACACAAATTCGAAAGTGAAAATTTGGACTCCGAGATGCACATGTTCGGATGCAAGATTGCATATGTTCTATGTTCGACAGCTCTAAGTATTACTGTGTTTCCACATACTCACAGAATTTTCTTGTTTTAATAATAGAGAAGAAAATAATTAAATTTATCTTCTCTGCACAGATATTTTAAAGTAGGAGAAAATCGAATGTTTTATATGCATTGTCAATAATACTTTAAAAAATAAAATAAGAATGATGATATTTGTATCTTGTCATCCGTATTATTATTTTGCTAGCCATTGTATCATTCAAAAATGTATCAAAATAAATTTTAGTTTCAGGAAATTTTTAATTACATTTATTTTTAAAATTTTAGAAAATAGTATTTGAAGAAAACGTTAAAACAAAAAAGTCCCGAGCATCTCTCAAACTAAAATAGAAATTTTCTCTGGTTCGATATAGGTAAAATTAATTTCATACATATTTTTTCGCTTTTTTTTTTTTTTTTCATCATCCATTTAGGATCTTAAAACGTTAAAGATTTTAAAGATTCTTAGGTTAGGAGTATTTACTTTTGACAAAGATTTTAGAGATTCCTAGGTTAAGAATATTTTTGACATACTTTAGCTTTTTATATTCCCTAATCAATGTCTTTTTCCTTCGAGTTCTTTTAATAAGTTTACCCAAAATAAATGTGTTCCGAAATATTGTTTCGCTTCTACTTTCATAAAATGTTTTCCGAAAGCTCATTCAATCACGCACTTCAGCGAATGAAATTAAGTGGTACATCGCCCGTCAACCACTTTATGCCACGCTTTGATTCTACTTTTCCAATCTAATCCCCAAAAGGAATCGCAAATTTGTGCTTCGGACCGCCAGCCTCTAAAGTGGGCTTAGGATATGTTGTCAATTACTGACCCTCGGGACAATTCTGAGGCCTAGTCACGTAATGTGAAGAGATTTAGGAGCTTGTTTGTCGCCTGCGCCTTGTCTTTACTGGCGCTCTGTAGAAATTCTCCACTCTCTTTATCTTTCCTTCCTTTTCAGGCTGCGCCCTTTTTACTTGTTTCCATTCTGAGAGAGCTGCACACAGCTGTTGACGATTGATTAGAGTTGCTGACAGCATTTGTTCATGCTAGTGCTTTTAGCCATCGAAAGAAAAAGAAGTTTTAGGGATTCCGTTTCTTGTTTGCTTTCCCCAGCGAGACCCGGTCCACTGCCTGCGATCTATTAGTTAGAATAATATTTTGACTTTATTCCTTTGAACGACCGTATTTCTTCAGACAACTAGGGCCTTGGCTAAAAGTTTTTCCTTTGGCGGGAGAACTAACAAAGATTGTGTTGCTCTTGGAGAGATGTTGTATTAACATCTGCTGAAGAGACCTCATTGAACACTATTAAATGCTATCAATGCTTTACAAGTATATGTGATATAAAATGGAGGACGAATAATTGTTTGTTGAAATGCAAGTAATTTCTAGCGGCAAGTTATCTTTACTTTTATGCAGAAGCTGAAGAAAGTAAAAAACCTCAAACAGGGTTCTGATTTTCTCGCATGTAAGTAAATAAGAGAAATTTTCATTTACATAATTCTCCTCAAAGGCATTTCTCTTCTAGAAGAGTAGCTTTCGTGCTATGCTGTATTTAAGGGTGCTCATACACCTTAAACCCGTTATGATCTTCGAATTATGTGACTGTGACAAAAATTGGGATATTTTATTTATTTTAAAAGCAATTACTTCCAACTTTTTACAGCTGACTACATAATATAGCTGCTTTGGAAACTACTAACCAGAAAGTTTGTGTTGCCACATATAGTTTTGTAATTTAATCTGATTTGTGACAAAATGTTTCGTCGTGTTTCCACCTTGCGGGCATGATATTTTAAAAATGGCTAATGGTACATACTTGAAATTGGATGGAATTCTTTATATGGGCACTATTTACTAACTCAACAAAAAATCTGATGAATATTATAATATTAAAAAATTTTATACACGAAAACATTACAGATTTTTTTTAAGAAAATACATTTTATAAACTCAGCTACAAATTAAATAAAAATTTAACATGAAATTCTCAGTATTTTTGATTTACAATAGTTTCTAAATGTTGTAAAAGCTCTATATTAAATATGGAATTAAATTATGCGACAGAATGTTTTAAACTGTGTGCGCAAGGTGGAAACATGACGAAAAATTTTGCCACGAAGCGGATTAAATTATAAAAATATTTGTGGCAACAAAAACTTTCTAATTACTTTTTCAAAAAAGCTACTATATTATTATGTAGTCAGCCATTAAAAAGTCGGAAGTAATTGCTTTTAAAATAAATATGTTATCCCAATTCTTACAACAGTCACATATTCGAAGATCTTACGGGTTTAAAGGTGTATGAGTCCCCTTAAACATGTAAGCAGACATGCTATATTTAAGCATGTAAGACAGGGTCTAACTCTGTTATAGTATTGTTACGGATTTTATATTTAGTTAGCTATTTTTTTTAGTAAAATTGTAATTAAAATTGTTCATTTTCCCGTGCAATGCAGCGCGTGACGAGTTTTAAGAGAAAGCTACTCCGAAAAAGTAAAAATACAGGAGCACGTGCATTTAATAAATAGATATCTCGTAATTTATATTTAAACTGAATAATTGTAATTGACTACTGTGGCCGTAATTCTGCTTTTTTGCTTTCCAGAAATTTCGAGAAAACGGAAATTACCAGAGCATTCTCGTGCCCGATTAAAAAACTGAACATTATTTAATTTTCGAATGTATTTTAAGATTAATACTGCATAACATCATTCAAGTCGAAATTGTTGATAAATCGAGTGCATTGCGAGAATATAAGAATTTAAAAATTAACTTTTCTTGATTAAAGAATTTTATATTTATGAATTTTTTTCTGGTCACTTTGTAGAGTCATTAGGTTAATTGGAAGCAGAAAAGATGAAAAATATGCAACCGCCTTCGCCGGGAATCGAACCTCGGACCTCTGGAATACGGGCCCAGCTTGCTACCGTTACACCACGAAGGCATGCTAGGGAAGTGGGAGAAATACCTTATATACTCCCCTTTTTAAAGGGCTACTAGAGTTTTAGGGGACCTAGTCGCCAAATCCTGAGTGCGGAGGATCATCATCCACAACCCTTTTTAGTTCGGGCGCGACTATAGAGACATTAGGTTAATTGGAAGCAGAAAAGATGAAAAATATGCAACCGCCTTCGCCGGGAATCGAACCACGGACCTCTGGAATACCGGCCCAACGTGCTACCGTTACGCCACGAAGGCACGCTAGGGAAGGGGGAGAAATACCTTATAACTTCAATTTCGGTTTATCGAAGTTCGATTGTATATATTTAGCAATTTCTAAACTTATGAATTTAGACATTATTTTTTGCAATCACTTACATTACTTTGTAAAACATATTTTTCACGTATTTTGAAATATTAAAAAAGTTCATTTGCTATATAAAGTGTTACTCGTTTGTAGCATAAACTCAATATTCTTAAAAACCCCCAGAAAGTCTTAAAACAGACATCTTTGTAGGTAGCTCTTGCGTTCATTGCTTTCTAATAAATTCAGTGCTTTATTAGACTTGATTATTTTTAATTATGGTGTAAGGTATTTTCTCACTTCTTACTGCGTGTCTCCTTGGTGTAACTGGGAGCTCGTTCGGCTAGCAGTTGAGAGGTCCCAAATTCAAATCTCAGCGAAGGCGTAGCTCATTTCTTCTGTTTTTCTGGCTTCCAAAAATTCTAAGGAATCTGCAAGTGGCTTCCGAACTAAAATATGGTGGTCGATAATTCATTACCTTCAGGATTTCTCGATTAGGTACATTCCGTCCTTAAAGTAGTCGTTCCTAGTCGTCCTTAAAGTAGGCGAGAATGTAAGGTATCTTCTCCCTTCCTTGCTGCGTACCATTGTGGTGTAACCGGAAGCACGTTCGACTAACAATTGAGAGGTCCAGAGTTCGAATCCTGACAAGAGCATTACTGATTTTTCCTATTTCTTTCCTTTGAAAAATTTAGTAAGCCTACAGTGAAACATGTAAATTTTTTAAAAATAGATAATTTGTTCAATTAATTTATCTTACTTTTCTTTTGAGAATTTCATGTATATTTGCATTCAAAGTAGAAATTTTAACAGTGCTTAAAATCATGAAATCGTATTTAGGATTTATACATATTTATTTTTATATACAAAATATATTTTATACTATATATTATTTTTATATTATTTATGCATATTTATTTTTATATTATTTAGCAACAGAATAGAACTAAATTATGTCTCTTTTGATGGATTTTGTGTAACGTCTCTTTCGTAATATTTTCATTACTTTTATATGTATGTGAAATTTAAACGCTGTTTTGTGAAATCGTATTGTAGAGACATTAGGTATTTTTTGAAAGCAGGAAAGATGAAAATGAGCAACGGGAATCGAACCACGGACCTCTGGAATACGCGCCCAGCGTGCAGACCACCACACCACGAAGGCATGCTAAGAGGGCGGGAGAAATATCTTATAATATTATTTTATATCTGTAGGAATGTTTAATCCATCTTTTAGACGTACACTTAACTTTAAAAATGCTTCTACATCACATTTTATGTTTTTAAAGCAAGTATTCCAAATTTCCTGTAGAAATTTTAGACATTTACCTAAGTAAGAGTTTTAAAATGCAACATTGCGGTGTTCAAAAGAGAAATCCACACAAAAATTATCCCTTCGTTTAAGTTCGGCCTTATCGAAAGGCTTCGTAATCTTTGTTTTGTAAGTATAATATTAATAATGTATATATATAGTATATATGTATAAAGAAGTATAATAATAACAATGTATATATATAAAGAAGTATAATAATAATAATAATGTATATATATATATATATATATATATAAAGAAGTATAATAATAATAATGTATATATATATATATAAAGAAGTATAATAATAATAATGTATATATATAGTATATATAAAGAAGTATAATAATAATAATGCATATATATATATATATATATATAAAGAAGTATAATAATAATAATTTATATATATATATAAAGAAAAAAGTCTGGGTGTTTGTTTGTTCGCTAATAACTCAGTCACTACTATAGCTATCGTCTCCAAACTTTCTGCAATTATATTCTGGGTCCTGAAAAAGGTCGACGTAGAATCAGATATATTAATTAAAAACGCTTAAAACGCTAAATTTCGCCCTCATTTTCCGGAGTGGCAGTTGTCTCGCGTGCTGGAGGTAAAAATCTGCTTTATTTCGAGAATTGTTGCCACTGCTCCCTTTCAAATCGTAGAGTTTGTTAATAAAATATTTCTAGGTTTTTTTAAGGACGAAATAAAAATAACATTGCAAAGAAATTAAATACATTATACATCCCGATTCCAAAAATTTGTTACAAACCATTTCGACTGTTGCCATCTTCGTACGACTTTAATCAGCCCAGATATTAATTAAAAACTCCGAAAACACTAAATTTTCGCACTCGTTTTCCCGAGTGACAACAGTCTCGCCCATTGGACATAAAAATGTTTTATTTTGAAAAGTGTTGCTACTGCTCGCTTTCAAATCGTAGAGTCTGTAAATCAAAAATTTGCAAGTATTTCGAAATCTATATATGTAAAGAAGAATGTGTGTTTGTTTATTCGCGTTATTGATTTCTAATCAATTATGATAAATTTTTTGCCATTTTTAAATGACTAAAATGGGAAGGAACTTGAGCTTTTACGACCATTTGATAAGAAAGACGAAAATCATTCAAAATTTCGTGCCATTGTTGCTTATATAATGAGAGAGAATTTGTTTTTCTATGGAAATTTTTAATGTGAGTTCCATATCGCATCACACTGAAAAATGTATGAGTATGAATCATATTTTTTGCATCGTTATTAGAAAAGGATTACAGCTGTATCGTTCTCTCTGTTGTTAGCTACATTACTTTCAATCTAATTTAACTGGCATCTGGTTCTTCCGTTAATAAAAGGTTAAAAAATGCAGCGAGCTTCTGTGATTCTTTTTTGATTTTACTGTTTACGAAGTTTTTAAGACTGTTTAAATTAAGATTCTGACGGTTTGTAAAGATACATTTAAAATATTAATGCATGTTTTGTTATATTTTTTCTTTATTTGAAACGGAAGGACGAGGAGGAAAGAAAATTGAGGGAGGAAGTTACCTTTCTTATTTTGACTACTTTTAAAAATGGTTTTTTAAATAATTGCTTTACATTAAGTAATGCTTATTCTTTATTTGAATTGCTTACATTTAAAATAAATGGCTGAAGATAAAGAATAAGAGGATTACATTTTTTGAGAGGATCGCCTTGGTGGAGGAATTAAGAGAAACTGGCTCACGTTTCTTCAAACCTATGGGGCATAACCTAAGTACTCATATTCCGGAAGTTGCATTGTAGTTCATTGTTATAAACGAGAAAATAACGACTTAAATATTTGGGAAGGGTAGTTTTAAGTAAAATTAATTTTTAGGAGAAACCTTCATATTGAAAGTTTGAAGTTTGAAATTGTGAGGAAATTAAAATATCAACTGAGGTTTTGAAGCTACAGATAACTGAAATAAGAGAATTATGCATATTATCCCAAACAAAAATATAATATTGAAAATATCCCACTTTCTGTTTCTTTTTCTTCTATATCTTTCTTTCTATTTTTTTTTCTTCTATTTCTTTCTTTCTATTTCTTTTAGTATTATTGTATTTCAAATTAAGTGATTCACTTTATGCAAAATTTTAATTAAAATGCTGGAAGTTTACTTGGCTAAAATGCCAGATGAAAATAATAAAATTCTCCAAATTAGATACACATGCCATCTTTTTGAATAACTAAAGCATGTTAAACAAGCATTGCTTTAGACAACTGAATTTTGAGTCACAGTAGTTAATAAAGTCTAAAATAATCAGAGAATAGACTATATTTTTCAGAACAAAGAATTCAGAGATTTCAATCTATTGTAACAAGTTATGAAGCTGTTCATTATTTGAATTATATTATTTCCATCAATTAAAAATTTTAAGTGAGTCATAATTGAAAAACCTTTCCATGATTATCAGCTTCGAAAAGTCCCCAGTTTATCTCTTATTACAAATAAATATCTGCAGTGAAAGTTATTTGTTTAAAGAGGCCATCTTCCTCCAAGATCAAAATCGCTTTTGGAACCATAGGTGATTGTCTTTGGAAAGTTTCACTGTGTTCGTTTTATTATTCACTTGTTAAATAATTACACGTAAAACAATTTTTTCACATAGTCACGCTTTTTTGGTTCATATTTAATGGGACTCATACACCTTAAATCCCTTAAGATCTTCGAGTATATGACTGTTGCAAGAATTGGGATATTTTATTTATTTTAAAAGCAATTACTTCCAAATTTTTACAGCTGACTACACAATATAGCTGCTTTGGAAACTGGTAACCAGAAAACTGATGTTGCCACAAATATTTTTATAATACAATCTGCTTTGTGAGAAAATTTCTTTTTCCGTTCAAGTCATGTTTCAACCTTGCTATGCTTGATGATATTTTAAAAATGGCTAACGATACATACTTCACATTTGATGGAATTCTTTATGTGGGCACTATCTTCTAACTTAACTAAAAATCTGAGGAATATTTTAATATTAAAAAATTTTATGCACGAAAACATTATAGATTTTTTTTAATAAAATACATTTTATAAACTCAACTGCAAATAAAATTAAAATTTAAAATGAAATTCTTAGGATTTTTGGTTCACAGTAGTTTTCAAATGTTATAAAGCTATATGTTAAATATGGAATTAAATTATGCAACAGAGTATTTTAAACTGTGCGAGCAAGGTGGAAGCATGACGTGAACGCATAAAACATTTTGTCACAAAGCAGATAGAATTATAAAAGTATTTGTGACAACACAAACTTTCTGGTTACCAGTTACCAAAGCAACTATATTATGCAGTCAGCTGTGAAACGTTGGAAGTAATTGCTTATATATTTTCCCAATTCTTGCAACAGTCACATATTCGAAGATCTTAAGGGTTTTAAGGTGTGATTAATCTCTTTGAGTAACATTAGTCCTCATTCAGTATTTGAGTATTGAAATATAGATTTAGCATATGAACATGTGTGAAGGGAAGAAATGTTTAAAGCTGAAAAAGGTTTTGAAATCTGTTATGTATGAGTTGATAGTAATTTTATCCTGCAATTTTTTAGTTGTAACCATACAATATTTCACTCAGTTTATTTCTTCCGCCTTCCTAGCATGCTTTCGTGGTGTGGTGTGTGCTGGTCTGTACGCGGGCGCATATTCCAGAGGTCTGCGGTTCGATTTCCGGCGAAGACGTTGCTTATTTTTCATCTCGCCTGCTTTAAAAAAAAACAGTTACTGTCTCTACAGTGGCGCCTGAACTAAGAAAGGGTGTTGGATGATGATTCTCCAGACCCAGGATTTGGCGATTAGGTTCCCTAAAAATCCCAGTCGCCCTTTAAAAGGAGGAGTATATAAGGTATCTCTTCCGCCTTCCTAGCATGCCTTCGTGGTGTGGTGGTCTTCACGCTGGGCACGTATTCCAGAGGTTCGTGGTTCGATTCCCGGCGAAGGCGTTGCTCATTTTTCATCTTGCCTGCTTCCAAAAAATACCTAATGTCTCTACAAGTTGAGATTTAGAGAAGAATAATGCAAAACAATCGAAAAACGCCATGTCATGTGTCTTTTGATTTCCTTAAATTTTCTTCATCAATCAATTAATTTTAATTCCGTAAATTTCCTTTATTTGCAAAACAAAATATACGAGACGCTTTCACAAAGGAAACTTAACCGAACTCAATCACGAAGCTGTGCAAACCTTTTCGTTAAGAAGGGCATCTTAAAATAAAGCAAGCAAAACAGCAAACTCGAAAGCACTTAACGCGAGCGAACAAAGAATTTAGCTTTCTTTCGACTTCTGACGTTTATAGACCCAGTTCCCACACTTTCTACAGCTGTGTTTCTCTCACACATTAAGATTATTATCCTTCTTACTCGCCTATTTGGAGTTGTTCATGGACAGACCCTAGTGACCATTGCATTCGCAAGTGGATAAGTTTTTTTTCCTTTCCCCAGAGTAATGGATAACAGTATGAAATAAATTGGCGAAATTTCTTTTGGAAGTTAATGGATTTATTCATATAAATATAAAAATTCATACATATAATTAGTATTGTTACGAAATGTCTAGCCGTGGAAAGATAGCTTTCCCGCAAAGCAGGTTTAGGGTTGCCACATTTGTTTAGAAATCGCTCATTTGGCAACAAAACTGTCGATATGCCGTAGACGGATGGAGAACCTTCTGGAGCGAATTCTTACTGGTTTAGCCCAGAACGTTCTCGAATACAAGCCAAAAGCTATGTAAACCCTGCTGGTACGCGGAGAGTCAGCCAGTACGGAGACCATCGAGTTGATAGTCATCCTAGTCGAGCAAATGAGCGAGTGTCTCGTAGTCTAGTGCCGAGTTGGTTGTCGAGAGAGTGTATCGCGAGTTAGTGCATCGTCGAGTTTTATCTTAGACTGTGTTGAGTCAGTACCTCCTACATACAAAGCCAAGGCTCTAGGGTTGCTTGAACGCTCTGACGTCACGAAAGTCGTCTCTCCATTTTGTCTTCAAAACCCTCAGATTATTTCGAAAAATATCATACAATCATCAACAAATATTCTTCTAAATAATTACTGCAAAAAGTTAAATGATAATCTGTTAAGCAATAATTTAACTAAGCAACGGAAATTGAAAACATTAAAAAAATAGTTTATGTATGTATCAGAAATGAAATATGTTATGTGTTTAAGGTACAAAATAAGAGAGTGAAACTAACCTATTTTTTCTTAATATTTTCAGACTTGTAATTCATTTTTTAAATGAATATTCTCCGCAGAATGTGTATAATATGTTGAATAAAAAAGTGCTTTTTCTATTTGTGTTGCGAAGTCTTTTTTTGCCGCCTATTCCAAAATGCATGCACGCATACACACACACAAAAAGGGAAATATTTGCAATTATCATAGCAAAGTGCTAAAGCTCTAAGGTCTGTTATATAATATACTAAGCTTTTTCATCATAAACTAAAGAAATATTCATTTTTGAAGATAAAATACTTTGTCAATTAATATTACTTTCGTTTATATTTTAAAATCAATATCTTGAAATTTTCTAATCTTATTTTAATTGAAACAGACGTGTTTGTTACATTAATTTTAAACTGTAAGAAGGAAGTATGTACAATTTGTAGCCAAATACAATTCCAGATGACTAATTTTTATAGATATTTACTAATATATTATTTTCATTTTATTCTATGTTTAATTCTGTCAAAGAAATAAAATTTCTAGAAATATAGTTGTACGTATACAGGGAAAAACACTAAACTCCTTATTCCTTATTCCTTACTCCTTATTTTTAGGAACAAAAATTTACTAGTTCCAAGAAAATTATATATGTACATATTAAACAAAAGGGATGTTACAGACATTAAATGATAAGAATGAAACTTGAGAATTTTGAATTCCAAACAAGTGTAAAGTTTGTTGAATTTTTGCAATTTTCCTTTTTTGTTATTGACAAAGATGGAATTAGAAATTCTTCAAAAATAGGAATCTAATTGAAAAAGCTTAAATGTATGGAGTTTTTTGCGCCTATATTGAAAATTAACACTGAATAAATACGAATATATGCTCAAAAATAGCATTTTTCATATTGCTCAAAAATAGTATTCAAATCATATTCCAGGTTTATTATATGTTGCGAAATTCAATCCTACAGTGAAGTGAACAAGATCAAAACCGGAAAATTACTAAACAAATATGTGTAAATAGCAAATGTTGTTAAAAACTGATATTGCAAAAATAAAACATGATTAATAAATTTAGGATTAGGGATTTTTAGTTTTAATCAACTGTTAACTTGTCATTATGCATTATCGTTGCCTTTTTATTAAGCTAGAAGATATTTAGTAAAATATATATTCAAAAAACAAACCAGCAACAGCCAGATCTTAAACATGTATTTTATTACCACCATCTGAAGTATGTTAAATCAATTTCTGTTCTATTATTTTAAGTGTAAAATTATTTAAGAAAAGTTAAGGTACGTATTTGAAATTAGGAAATGCAGTCGATGAAGGGCAAATCGGATATACATATTTATTTATTTAAAACCGAATGATATAAGCCTTCTGCAAGGGGGGGGGACTACGTTTCATTTTCTCTCGTCTTAAGGGAATAACAGAGATAAGTGGCTTCATGTGGCAACTATGTTGTCTGTAGATAAGGACGACTTTAGTGACGTAGTGTCAGCCGTGCCGTGGCTTTGTATGTAGGAGGTACTTGTTGAGTTCCGGAAATGACTGAACCGAGTCGGGAGCTGTACTGTAGTGTATCATCGAGTGCTTCGCGAGTTGTAGAGTGGAGAGTCTCGAGAGTACGTAGAGTTCCGAGAACGACCGAGCAGAGTCGGGAGCTGTACTCTTGTGCTTTGCCGTGAAGCTGTCTCCACCGTTATACCCTGATAGCCTGGAGGCTGTGTCGCTGATTGTTTCAGCGTGTTTATAGTAGTTTTTCGACGACTGTAAACTTATATATAGAGTTGTTTTGAATACTGGCTTATAAATTGTGTTTAGATACTTTATCGAGTGCTGTCGTCGTTATTTACTCCAAATCCACGAACCCATAACGAACATGAAGGAGAAAAAAATACATAACAGTATAATAGGGAATCATTTTTTTGTCGATCGATGATGAAATATAACGTGTTGGAAAAATAAAAAGCAAAAGTCTTTGAAAAAGTTAGACCTTCATATTAAAAAGGTTTAAGAAATTTTAGAAATGGGTTTCGAAATTCCCCTATTCGTTGCTCTCGCATTTATCCAAATTAACAGAAGCAAACATTATATTAAATGCTTTTATTTAGCACGCTCATAGTTTTTTTATTGTGGGTGAAAATTTGTTGTCGACTTTTAACCGACTTTCTGAAACCTATAAGGTTTAAACATTGTACACACACTGTTTGTCGGTGGAAAGGCAATAATGATAAGCGATTTTTTTTTTCAAAATCGATTTAGATTTCTTTTATTTGATGTTAAAAAGATTTTTCTTAAATATCTTCGTTCTCCGTTTAAGAGACAAACCAAGCATATTAGAATTTTATTTTTGCACCACCGAATACAGCGGAAAAAAGTCTTTTCAATGAAATTTGCCTGAAAATTCTAACTTTAGTTTTAAATTGTTGGCAGATTTTTTAGAATTGCTTGATTTTGCAGGCTATTTGACTTTTATGATGATTTTAAAATTTCAACATCTTAAAATGTATCAGGTATAAAGTTTTGAAATTTTCACATACTATAAAACAAACTTTTCACTTTCTTTTCAAACAAGATCGCTAAAAAAATAAAATTCAAAGATTTTTTGTATTTAAAAAAAAAAAAAAAAAAAAAAAAAATGTGTTAGTCTAAAGCAATGAGACGAAAAAGTGTTTTGTGTCCCTTCATCTTCGCTCAAAAATAGCAAAGTTAATCTTGGCGCACTTGTTGATGAATAGGCGATATTCGTTTTTACTTCCTGGTACGAGGTTAAAGTAAGTGTTATAACAGGAAAAAATGCAGGTATCTTATTTCAAAGAAAATATCCATTTTGATCACTCTCGAATCCGTTTAAACGATATTTTTGCGTGACATCTGTATGTACGAAAAGAATAATGTTTTTTTTTTTTTTTTTTTTTTTTTCCCAAAACAGACTGTACAATGGATTTAAAATGAATTCAAAAGAGTTTTTTTTAACAGACGTCTGTACTTAAAAAATCTGGCATAATTCACGTATGTATCTGGCATAATTCAAAAACGAGTACTCGAACAAGTTTGAAATTTTGTACATGGGACTGCTATAACATCTAGTTATGCATCTCCCTTTTTCTTTGCAATCGAGCGCATCAAAGGTATATATCTCAATCTCTTACCCGGCTTGGTGAATTCATATTTTTTATTCATATATGGTTAATTGTGCATTTTTTGCTTTGAAACTGATTGAGTTATGTTGTTCATATGTTCCGGTTAAGGTTTTTATGCCTTTAGTTGATTTGCATGCAATAACTGTAGAATTAGCCACAATTTAAAAGTTTAAGTGGCGCTAGGCCTAATCGCCATTTACTAACCGAAACTGTTAGTAGAGCAGTGAATTTAGTCAGTTTGAGCACCAACTCCAGTGTCTTTTTGTCTAGCGGGACGGAAAGTTTGCTTTCAGTTTTGTGCACCGGAAATTTGGTCTTCCTGCCTGCAGGCCGAATTGCTTGTTTTTGCGTAGAAACTTTAATTGTAAATGTAAAAACTGTTTTTGGTGTTTTAAGGTTTTTTTTGTATTTTACAATTTTGAATGAAGATGTTTTGAGTTACGTATTTTGTCTTGCCGCGCAGTAAGAACTGAATTGATTGAATGAGAACTGTAGCTGTAATGAAATGCGATGCAGTAAGTTTAAATTAAGTGCAGCAAAAAGTATGCATAATTTAACAGGCAGTGCAAGGAAGTCATGTGTGGTATCCACATCAGATTTTTTAATTTTAGCTTCAAGTAAAATGCTCTTTGTAACATTGTTATTACATCCATTTTCCGAAACTGCATATTAAAAGCGATTTCTTCATGAGAAATGGAATGAATGGCGTTCAGTTATTTTTCTTTATTTCATAATTTTCTTATAATTCATTGCTTGTATTTTAATAAGGATTAAAAATTTCATCACTGATAACATGCAATTGACATTTAAAACAAAAAGATAAAATACAATTAAAAAAAGGGTTTTTATACAATGTGCTTTTATTTAAAATGAATATGGTAATTATTGCGCTAAAAGGAGAGAAATTAATTTATCATATGGTCTAATGGGAAAAATAGACGATAAAACGAGAAAAAACTGGAAAAAAAAAAAAAAAAAAAAAAAAAAAAAAGGAAAAGTATGCACTTAACACTGCATCGGAAATCCTAAATATATACTGCTATACTATTTTTAAACGTTTTGTGATTTTTTTTGTAAACTATATATGATGTAAATGCGAAAAAAAGGATACTTAATAATAAAGCTAAAAAAATAAGTACAAATTGAGACTGTGCGGAATTTAAAATCCTGTATGTGTATGTCAGTATTGAAAATCAATTAATAGAAAAATAAAAAATCTGAAAGGTTTCAGATTTTAAATTACGTTTAAAATGTCTTTTTTTAACATTTTGTGTGTTAAATATCATGTTCTTCGCACTCAAATCATAAAATATAGTTCAACAGCAATATCGCAAAATAATTTTAAAATGAGCATATCTTTAGAATTGCCGATACAGAGTTTCGCGCGCCGGAGATAAAAAATATATATATATGTGTATATTTTTTCCCTACAGTGTTGCTATGGCTCGCTTTGAAATCGTTGAGTTTGTTAATCAAAAATTCGTTCAAGTGTTACAAAATAGAAAATCGATAATAAAACAAATTTCAAATTCAAATTAGGGCTTCCACCTGCCCATATTCTATGGAAGAATACGTTATTCAAATTTTCATGGCTCTAGGTACCGTCGTTTTATCGCAATATGAGAAACATACATACATTCATGCAGATTCTTCATTATTTAATTTCTTTAAATATAAAACAGGGCGATAATATTTGGTGCCGACAATTTGAAAAGTGAAACAGCGCTTATCGTGAATCGACGCAAAATTCCAAAACGAAATTAATAGTCCTTCTGGGCCAGTTGCACCTTTGGACTAATAAGAAAAAAAGAAAAAGAATGAAAAAAGAAAAGGGGAAAAAGAGAAGAAAAACAGCAGACTGGTAGACTGCGAACTCATCGAGAGCGTTAAAAGCGTTAACAAACCCTTTTGGACGAATGTTAAAACCTGAAACTTTTTAGATTTTTTTTTACTAATTTTTTGCCAACATTAATGTACAAATGATGTATAAATTGAAAAGGACGCTTTTTATGCTTTTTTGTATATTGGTAGCTTTAATTAATAGCTTTATGATGAATGTATTTTAGCTGCATTTACTGTGGTATATTAAAGTAGAAATGCTCTACCTGTATCTCAAAGTGAACTCGCATGTATTAGCTTAATTCCCATGTTTCTTCATTTTTAGAAGAAACTGAAAAATGAAAAAAATGAAGTTTCTTTCTTAAATTTTTTTTTTAATTCGCATTCTTTTGATGTTCCAGACTACGAAATAAATATTTATGATCTTTCAAGAATTGGATGCCCTTCGGAGAATGAAGCTGATTTGCATAGACGCCCTTTAATTGTAAAACTTCAACGATGTGGAAAAGTTGTTTTTTCGCGGGGTTTTCCCCTTTCATGCTGCCTTTTCATTTTCTTTTTTTTTTTTATTTAATAAACGCAGAACAATTCCTCTCTTAATTAATTCCAAGTTCTTCTTTTTCATAGTGTTACTGAGTTTCTTTTAAGTTGAAATTACTATTTTAAAATTAAGCAACCACTTTTAACATTCGAAAACTGAAGAGGGTTTTTTATCTTCAGTGAAGTGTGTACTTTTAAAATTTTTCTGATTAGGTATATGAAGTTTTGTTAATTTCTAGAACTACTTGCGATTAATTTTTTTTGAGATAATTTCCGATAACAAGTATAAATTGTATATAAATTTCAAACTTCTGTTTCCTTATTTTGTGAAGGTATTAATTTAATGCCATCTTTATTTTTTAGTCTTCCAAATGATTAATTTTCATTTCTGTTGAGTATGAAGAATTTTCTAAATGTCCATTAGTCTTTAGCTCTGTATCTCTGTGGTATTTACTGCATGTCGTTTTTTGTATCACTGAAGCGTGGCTGTTTTTGCCTTTTCAATTCAGGTCTTTCTTCAAAATGATCTGTTCCTTGCTTTTCCTACATTTTAATTATTTAAATTACTAGCGGAAGTACCCGATGGCAGTTAAGTCAGATTGAAAATAATGTATCTAACAACAGAGAAAACGATACCGCTGTAATCCTTCTCTAATAATGATGCAAAAGATACGATTCGTAGTCATACATTTTTCGGTCTCATGCGATATGGATTCAGATGAAAAATTTCGATAGGAAAATAAACTCATCCTCTGTCATTATACCAGCAACAATGGCACACAGTTTTGAACGATTTTCGTCTTTCTAATCGAATGGTCCCAAAAGCTTAAGTTCCATCGAATACTTCACGTATATTCAATTTTAGTCGATTAAATGTGGCAAAAAGTTAATCATAGTTAATCAGAAATCAATAATGCGAACAAACAAACACACAAACATATAATCTTCCTTATATATATAGATTTGTAAAAATTACAAATTTTGGATTAACAAACTCTGCGATTTGAAAGCGAGCAGTAGCAACGCTTTTCAAAATAAAGCATTTTTATCTCTAATGCGCGAGACTGTTGCCACTCGGGAAAAAATTGCGAAAATTAATGTTTTCGGAGTTTTTAATTAATATCTCGGCTGATTAAAGTCGTACGCAGTCGAAATGTCTTCTTACGAATTTTTGGAATCGGAAATAATTTTAATTAATGTTTGGCACTGCTATTTTTAATTAACAAACCCTAGGATTTGAAAGCGAGCAATGGCAACAACTTTCAAAATAAAGCATAATTTTCATCTCCAGCTTGCGAGTCTGAGCTAGTTAGTCTCATCTAGTTTTCATTTAGTTTATGTTACCAAAGAGGGTGAGACTCTAAGTATTACAACTTAAAAATTTGATTTGTTGCCGTTTGTATCATCCGTCGATCTTTGTATCAGTGGAGTACTGTGGCTGGAGGATAAAGAAAGTATCTATAACGACTTCCATGAGGGAATGCCTTAATGCTAACGTTACATGTGGGTCAAGGAAGTTCGACTGGAATGCTGAGGTCTGTTACGTCCAGCATGGATGGTCGTGCATGATGGCTAGGTTCTCATATGATGTAAATATCATCAAATCTGATCTTCTGGCTGTACAATTTAGATTCAATAAGCTTTAGAAGGTCTGCTCATTAGAGCTATTTTTAGTAAATTTTATATCTACAGGTTATTATTCTGTATGCAATCAATATCACCGGACTCTCTAACGACTTTTTAGCTAATGTTTTCCATCAGTGTCTGCTTAAGCATCTTTTAATTGGATAGTATAATTGCTTGTATTATTAATTTCGTACCAGTTTTGATTGATTGGGGAAATACGGTAATGACTTTGGCACACTGTCTTAGTTATTGAACTTTCTTAAATGCATTTGATATGATAATTAGCAAATTTTATACCTACAGGTTATTATTCTGTATGCAATCAATATCATCGGACTCTCTAACGACTTTTTAGCTAATGTTTTCCATCAGTGTCTGCTTGAGCATCTTTTAATTGGATAGTATAATTGCTTGTATTATTAACTTCGTATCAGTTTTGATTGATTGGGGAAACATGGCAATGACTTTGGCACACTGTCTTAGTCATCGGACTTTCTTAAATATAGTCGATATGATAATTAGCAAATTTTATACCTACAGGTTATTATTCTGTATGCAATCAATATCATCGGACTCTCTAACGACATTTTAGCTAATGTTTTCCATCAGTGTCTGCTTGAGCATCTTTTAATTGGATAGTATAATTGCTTGTATTATTAACTTCGTATCAGTTTTGATTGATTGGGGAAACATGGCAATGACTTTGGCACACTGTCTTAGTCATCGGACTTTCTTAAATATAGTCGATATGATAATTAGCAAATTTTATACCTACAGGTTATTATTCTGTATGCAATCAATATCATCGGACTCTCTAACGACATTTTAGCTAATGTTTTCCATCATTGTCTGCTTGAGCATCTTTTAATTGGATAGTATAATTGCTTGTATTATTAACTTCGTACCAGTTTTGATTGATTGGAGAAATATGGCAATGACTTTGACACATGGCCTTAGTTATCAGACTTTCTTAAATGTAGTCAGTATGATAATTTTGATAAAGCAGGATGCAAATGCTGCTAATCCTTCTTTAAGAAATATGCATGAATTCATGTAGGTGAAATTGTAGGGTGTTTGAAAATTTGTTGAATTTGTTTTCTGACGTCTATCGGTACTGATTGTTTAGAATGTTGGATGAAAGCATTTTTAGATTGACATTCTTAATGTTCACTTAATATAGAATCTCATTTTAAGCTCTGTTGATACAGAAGTTCATAAGTTTTTAATACAAATTTGGCATCTGGTTGCCAATTTTATAGTTTAAACCATTAACTGAAGCTATTTTCTTTCAGATTGTTGTACAGTTTTTTTTTTTTTTTTTTTTTTTTTTTTTTTTTTTTTTTAGCAGGAAACACTACATTGTAATTCCTATAACAAATTTTGATTTATAGGAGAAAGTATTTGGTGTTAGAGGTGCAGTTACAACGGGCTAAGATATATGTATTTTAAAAGAAGCCTTTGCATTTTCATGTTGCAGCAGAAAGAGAAAAAAATCTTCTTATAAATCCTTCTTTTAAGGGGAAAATATTAATAAAATGTTTTTTAACTTATATGAGACACTGACAAGTTCTTTCCAATATTGTCTGAGCATATGAAATATTTTAACCTCCATTTTTCGTTTGTTTCAGCATATTATCACTTTTTATCCGATATAATGTATATTTTTGAAGTTTGAAATATTTCTGTTTAGAATAATATTTTTTATACCAACTATTTGTTACATTGCTGCTGCTGCTGCATGTGTTTTGAATAATCGGACATGTTAAGTGCAATAATGTGAATTATGTGTGAATCTCATGTGATGTGCAATTATATAATTTGAGCTGATTAAACTTCAGAAAAGAGGCGTCTAAACAATTTCCATCTCTCTGCTTAAAGCTGGTAGAATCATTTCCATATATGAGATATAAGTTAAACTATTTTAGATAAATGTAAAAAGTATTACATATTATAAAAATAAATGATATATAATATAATAAATAGATTATAAATTATATATATATTTAAAAAAATATATATTATTATTTAGTATCTATTTAGTATCTCTCCATCATTTAGTATTTATCTGGTTTTCGAACAAATGCGCTAGTATTTATTTGGTTTTCGAACAAATGCGCTAGTATTTATTGGAAAGTTAAAGTAAGTGTCATTTTTAAACTCTTAGTTGATTCGAAAAAAATAAATACTTTTTTATGTACATGTTAAATACTGGTGTCCTGAAAACATTTTTAGTCCAAAGGAGCAATTTTTCCAGAAGGACTATTTATTTCGTTTTGGCATTTTGCGTCGATTCACTACAAGCGTTGTTTCACTTTTCAAATTGTTGCCACCAAATATTATCACCCTGTATTATATTTAAAGAAATTAAATAATGAAGAATCTGCATGAATGTATATATGTATGTTTCTCGCATTGTGATAAAACAACGGTACCTAGAGCAATCCAGTTTTGAATAACGCAATTCTCCTGCGAATATGGGCATCTGGAAGCACAAAATTTGGAATTTATTATCGATTTCATATTTTGTAAAACTTTAACGAATTTTTGATTAACAAACTCAAGGATTTAGAAGCGAGCCATGGCAACGTTGTAGAGAAAAAATATTTTTATCTCCAGCGCACGAGACTGAGTATCGGAAATTCTAGAGATATGCTCATTTTAAAATTATTTTGCGGTATTGCTGTTGAACTGAATTTTATGGTTTAAGTGCGAAGAACACGATATTTAATAAATAAAGGTAACGCACAAAAAATTAAAAAAAAAACCACTCCTTTCGACGTAATTTAAAATCTGAAACCTTTCAGATTTTTTTGAAATTTAATTTTATTTTTTTTTCAGTTTTCTGCTTTTATATATATATATATATATATATATATATATTTGTGGGGTGAAATTCATAGCTGAGTCACATACAAATTATCTCATGCACTGCATGTAGATTTGTTGCGCTGATTAGTAGAGCGATAAGCGATGCTCCTTATAGTTGGATCGAAGATAGAATCCAGGAGAAGGCATGGATGTAGTAAACATATATTTGTGGCAGAGGAATATTTAAAATAACGTCAAGCCTCATAAAGAGACTGATGGTAGTAATAGGAGACCCTGAATCCATTCCCAGGGATGTTTTCCATCAAAATTGGGATGGAACTGGCCAGACCATAAACTTGGGCTATTACATATAGGTCCAAAGCTTTAGCCAATGACTGGCGATGCCTCTTCTGGTCATAATGCATTCATAGAACTGATATAGATTATGATCAAATTAGGAGAATTAGTAACAACAACAGCAAGCATATTCATATTATTCACTTGTAGAGTTCAGCAGGTCCGCTTCTGTTTGAAAACTGGGATAGTAGTAACTGCACAAGAGAAGGGTTAAAAGTACCCTTTATTAACTCTTTAAAATTTACAATGCGTCAACACGACACTAACAAAATGCGCCTCTGCTTGAGCGGTAACTGAAAATCAGATAACGAAATTAAAAGTTTGAAGTTATTAACAAGCGATAGAACTAAACTACAGGGCTCAGCGAGATTCCATTTCTTAACCCCCTTCGAAACTAGTGGCAGCAAGTAAATGCAATTAAGCCACGTGAACCAGCGATAAGAAAACGTCTTTAAACAGCAGAGGTGGCAGCCGTAGCGTAACTCTCTTCTTTCCTACCGAAACTCGGGTTTTAAATTCTTTCTGCAAAGTAGAATTTGCATTCTTTTCACGCGCGCTGCAAAATTTAAATATTCTGCCACTGACAATTAGAAGAATGAAGGCTTATAGAAGAAACGGAATCTTTATTTTTGTTGTTGAATAGCAACCTAAATAGAATTGGTTATTTTAAAATAGATATAAATTACTACACTCTAGAAAAGCGTGGCACTGAGATTAAAAAGCAAGACGAGTTCATATTTGAGTCCATGCTGTGTGTGCATTATATCTGAATTATCTGAACTAATATTGTCCTTATTCTTTATTTTACTAAGTGCAATCATGGATGCAGTAATTTATATATGAGAAGCATTTTTGTGTTTTCATATTTTAGGGATATTTTCACAGGTAATGAAGGGCGAAAGAAAGTAGGGATACAATAGGAGATATTGAAGGCTTTATATTATTTTGCTTAAGGTATGTGCCAACCCTAAATTCGTCGTTTTCGTGAAAAATTTTCGAAAATTGTTTTATTATTCCTTTTATAGGCCATACATTTAGGTTTCCAAAAATGCTTTATTTTTGTTTTTACGATAACTAGAAGCAAAGTTATAGTATAAAAAATAAACCGGAAGTGAATTTTGGGGTGCCGGAAGTTGGCATTTAAATGGTCGTAAAAATGTAAACAATAAGTTTAAACAACTATTTTCTAATTATTAAACAATATAAAAGCTGTAAAAGCAACACATCTTTCACTGTGTGACACTTTGCTGATAAAATGCCTGCATGAGAAGACTCAAAAGAATAATGAATGTTTTAATAACCTTTTGAGGACTATTTTATCTAAAGAAACTTTAGCCCAACTGAAAACGTTGCTTTAAGGTGCACGTATTGCTGTATCATTATTTAATTAAAGGTATTTAAAGGACTTTTACCTATTTTCAGGTACATAGAAATAGAAATTAATCCCATTATGGTTGAAAGCTACATGGGAATAGACAAACAGCGAATTCAGAAATCGAAACGCGAATCACTACAACCAGCAAAGCTATCCAGAAAAATGCTAAAAGAAAGTCAAAATTAGTTAAGAATGAAGTAAAAGAGGGCCTAATATACAAATATGGCGAGTTTTAAAGGTCTAAAGTGGCTACAAAAGTTTTTGTGCTGTATTAAAATCTGTAAATGCATTTTCTGAGAAATTGTGTTTTTCGTTACTTTTGATTGCAATTACGTTAATTTCTCAAAATGTATTTAGAATATTGAAATGAAATTTTGCTAAAATGTTTTATTCATCTTTAGCTGTGTTCTGTAGCAAAATCTGACCTCTTTGTATTTATTTATTGATTTTATTGACAGTATTTTGAAGAAAAGATGATTTTTTTTTTGTTTTAATTTTGAGTTTTTGTACCAAGCTTTGAATATTTCAAAAAATTTTACAAGTACAGCAAATCTTTTGCTAAAGAACACAGGTAAGTATGTTATTTATATACTTTGTAAAGATTATTGAAGTATATTAATTAGAATCTATTATAGGAGATCTGGCGTAAATGAAAATTTTCACTAAAATTTTACTAAATATTGCCTATATTCAAAAAAATTAATGAAACGTTCTATAAAATCCTATTTAAATTTATAGTTTTATATCCCATCTTACTCAAAAACATGTGCGTTTAATTAAAATTTTATGAATTAAAAAAAAGTGCTTTGTATTTAGGCACATTAAAGCATTTATTTTTCGAGCGGACGTTTGCTTATATTTTTATTTTTATGTTTCAACTAAAAATTAAGCATAAAATTTAAATGGTTTTTGGTAACACCAAAGTACTATTCTCTAAGCTATAGGCGATAATATATTCATCGGATATTTTTCTTTAGAGCAAAAATTGTTTGACTTCTTTTAAAAATGAGGAAGTTGCATCTCCAAAGCAGATGTATAAATTTCCTTCATCTTCTTAAGTATATTTACCTCAAAGTGAAAACATAGCTGTAGTTTAGCTTAAGGTCATATATACTTCCTGGAATTTTAACAGAAAATTTTAAAATTATAACTGCCTACCAGTTACATTTTGGCAACGTGCCGTCAATTTTTCTTGATTTATAATGTACTTATATATACATGCAAGTATTCTCTTACTAAATTGTTTTTATAATATTTATTCTCTGCCCTGATGTAATTTTGCATGTATTTTTTGTTTGTTATATGAAACTTTTGATTAAATCTTAAAAAATAAAAACTTTTGCTTATACTTTCAACCTTCAAATTGTATTTTTATGTGATTATTTTCTTTTGAGGGTTTTTTTTTATCATTCTTAATTTTACGACATATTTAAAAATAAATGTCATCTGTTTTGAAAATGAAAGCATTTTTATTTAAAGCTCATTTTTCATGTCTTCTGTTTCAAAATAGCCTAATGACTCATCAAATCTAATAGGAAAGTGAGTAGCTTGAAGATCTCTTACGCAAAAATTACGTGATAGAGTCTGAAGATTTCATGGGTATTTAAAGGATAGTAGAACATTCGTACTTTTCCTGCTTCTGCGTATTCATTCACTGCGATGACTTTTTAGCGTTATAAAACACGTATTTATCTTATAAAAGAGGAAAATGAAACGAAAGATACTAAAAATCATGGAAATAATTGGTTTTCGGGCTTAATAGTTATGTCATATTTTACTTCTCCGTTTTCGTTAAGTGGGATTTACTGTAATACTGAAGTTCTTTGTGGCAAAAGCTCTGTCTGTTATGCTCAATTTAAGACTAAATAAAAAAGTTATTTTAACCTTCTTTAGGATTTGTGATTTGTTTAAGACTAAGCGATGGCTCGCTAGCAATCGCTATGGTAAACAAATATAATGAATTTTAAAGAGTGCATTTATTCTATTGTGGTTTATGCGTTGTCGTCGAAGTAGATTTAATTCAATCCAATAAGTTTAAATGAAATGCAAGAAAAAAATGCGTATAGTTTAATATTCCGTACAAGGAAGTCATGTGGTGTACGCATTAGATTTTTTAAAGAAAATCTTTACTATAAAGTTTCTAAATTTCTAGGCCTTTGTTTCATTTCTTTATTTTGTCCTTCTGATTCGGTCTTTCGGCATTTAGTTTTCTTTCTACATTTCTCCCATTAGCTCGTATTCCTTTGTTCGTTATCAATCACTGATGCTCTTTTGAACCGAAATCTTTTTTTTTTTACATATTGTTCTTTATTTTTTATCAGTATATCAGCTTTTTTTTTTTTTTTTTTTTTTTTTTTTTTTTTTTTTTTTTGGCTTTTCCCTGCTAGATCTTTATTTTCATTGTAACCTTTCTCTTCTATTGATTTCTTTACATTTTTTCTTTGTAGTAAATAGCATACAACCTAACCATAATACAAGTAACCGCGCGTAAATATCTTCAAGATAACAACTGAGAATATAAACAAAAGTTTTGAAGAAATAATTTATTAGACATATTTTTATTATTTTGGATTTTATAAATATATAAAGATCAAACAGGAAATCATAGATTTTAATTGCCCAACAGTTAGATTTTAATGTAGAGACATTTTTGGAAGCAGGAAAGTTGAAAAGTTGCAACCGCCTTCGCCGGGAATCGAACCACGGACCTCTGGAATACCGGCTCAGCGTGCAGAACCACTACACCACGAAGGCACGCAAGGAAAGCGGGAGAAATACCTTATATACTCCCCTTTTTAAAGGGCGACTGGGGTTTTTAGGGGACTCAATCGCCAAATCCTGAGTGTGGAGAATCCTCATCCAACACCCTTTTAGTTCAAGCGCCACTGTAGAGACATTAGGTACATTTTTGAAAGCAGAAAAGATGAAAAGTTGCAACCGCCTTCGCCGGGAATCGAACAACGGACTTCTTTAATACCGGCCCAGCGTTCAGAACCACTACACCACGAAGGCATGCTAGGAAAGCTGGAGAAATACCTTATAAAGTGATGACTGCGCTTAATGTAATTTTGTTTTTAAAAATTTGGCATAAAATTTCTAAATTTAATTTTAAATCGCCTCTTTCAGAAATATTCAATTTATTTCTTGTTTTCTGTAGTAAGTTATTGATTTTACAGAAGCCTGCTTTCATCGAGTAAGCATAGGGAAAAGTCAATAATGTTGGCTTAGTAACAACTTTAATTTTGGGATACTTCTTTCGGCTGACTTTTAAATTTCGAAACGTAGCATACCTATGTGTTTTGAATGAGATTTATTTGCATGATAAAGCTTTGTATCAATAAATCATTAATTATCAATTTTATTAATATATTATTTGTAACCAATGGAATTTTGTCCATGCCGATCGATTGCTGGTGTATATTCGGCTATGGACCAATAATCTAGCTCTTCATTATCATAGACCCCATTTAAAATTTCATCGACTCTCAGGGATCCATATCGACCCTATAGAGAATTTCTGCTGAAGATATTTCTTGGTTATCCCACAGATAGTATCTTTTGTATAAATAAATTATAACCATATATTTTTTTTTTTTTCCAAGTGCACTGTGAATAAGCAGCTTGTTGAAATCAAAGTTTCGGAATCAGATAGATAAATCTATGTCAAATTTGCTGACAAAAGAGATGGAGATTTGTATAAATGTCGTAGAGATTTGTATTGTTGAAATTAGTATAAACATGTGTTTATACCAGTTTTTTTCACCGTATATTGGATTTGTCTTAGCAAATGTTGTGCCTATATAGAGCCATGTTTCAGTCTTGAGTGATATTTCATGTTTTGCCTTTTTTAAAACATTCATTTGATTATCTTTATGAAAATACACTTTGATTCATATACTAAACTATACTGAAACTTTTTTTAACTGCAATGAGCTTAATACACGGTTTCTGATTTTTTAAAATTTGTTTTTGAAATTAGAAAGAACGTCAAAACCTTTAATTATGAAGTGATTGAAGCCTAGTAAAACTTTAAAGATTTTTAACAATATGGATGCAATACCGTATAAAATTTTAAAATATAATGAACAACTTAAAGTGTAGACGGTACACTTTTATATAGCTTTATTTATGGTTTTGTAGGCGTTAATGCAATTCAATGCAAAAGTATAAAATCAGTTTATGTTATTTAAATTACGGCAAAACACATAAGGGATACCTTTCTCTAGAAATAATTAAATTAAATTAGTTATAATTTCACAGCTAATTTAATGCTAACAATATGAATTTTTTTAAAAATATTTTTTGAATCCGTAGAAGAGTTTTACACTGAAAGAGCAATTAGTTTTTCCAATATTACTGTTTTCTGACTTTTGTAAACCTTGAATACAGTGGAACCTCGAGATGCGAGTTTAATTTGTTCCAGCATTGAGCTCGCATAGCGAATTTCTCGTATCTAGAGACAAACTTTCCCACCGAAAACAATGGAAATCCAGTTAATCAGTTCCGCACCCTCAAAAATCTCATTACCATATTATGTTCTGTCAACGTACCAGGTGTTTTTCAGAGAAAGTTCAAGTACAGATTCTTAGCAAATGATAGCTTCCGACACCGAATCGCCTTTTAGCTGCTCTTCGTTAATCTACACCAATAACAGCTTCTCAACATCTACGAGTTTTGGACGGTGCTTGGATGTAACGATAACTCCTTTGGCCCCATCAAGTTTCTTAATTTCTTCCTTCTTCAGAATAGTGCAGATCGTTGATGACGAACGGCCGTAAGTCTTCGCCAATTCCGTCACTCTTACGCCACGCTTGTTTATCTATGATTCCTTTCTTAATTTCAATGGCCATGTCTTCCTTATTTTTCTTTGCCGCATTATCTGAGGCAACATTCTTCTTGGGAGGCATCGTGAAATAATTATTTTCACCTTGAATGTAATAAACAATTGACTCACAAGCGCACAAACACGTAGATCAAAGAACACCGAGTGATGTGACGAAAGAATTCTCGACTCGAGCAGGATTGGGAAACGCGCCACACATCCCAACAGCCTGGTTCGTTGCTCGAGTCAATGCTCGTATTTAGATACGACATTTTCGCTCGTACTTTCCTCCTACCTCGAATTTTTCGTATATAGATATGCTCGTATCTCGAGGTTTCACTGTATTAATTACTATTTTTTTATTCAGTTGTCGATCTTAAAATTTTTCTGAGTTAACTATAGTCATATAATGTCGATTGTCGAGTTAAAATTTCCGATATTTTCTGCGTTCGGTTATATATGTATCCCCATCATTAACTGAAATAAAATACTTTACTATTGGATAAAATTATTAGTGAAGTATATAGTTAATGTTTTCAAAATTGAAACCGTTACCTTCGAGAAATAAGTAAGTAAATAATAATTATAAAAAAATAATTTAGAAGTAAAACTGATATATAGTTTTCTTAATATAAAATGTAAAATGTAAATGAAAAATGGGAGATGAGTATTATTTATAGTCATCTGTGGACGAGCTAAAAATTTTGCATAACTAGCAAAAAGAAATAAATAATCGAGGAAAATAATTTTGTGCATTTTAATAGTGAGCAAATGAAGAAATTCAATATAAAAATTAGCAAAAATAAATAAGAAAATATCTCTAACTGTAGTTTCGTTGGAGTTTAGTCCAACTTTATCAAAGCCTAGCTATTATGATTGAACGCAGTAGAAGCTGTAGTGCTCCACGTGGAAATTGAACGCTTCCTCGAAAGAAGAGTCACCTTTTTTTTTTCCTTTCAGTTTTGTAGTTTTCAGTTTCAGTTTCCAGTTTTCAGTTTGGTACTATTAGTTAAGCAGTATTCCCAACTAACTGGAGAAGATACTACTGCAAACGAGATATTGCTGCTTACTATTCGCTATATTTCGCGACAGTGTGGCTCACTGGAATGCAAAGTCAATCCGTATGTCTTCTCATAGTGAGAGAAAAGTCATCTCGCAAAGTTTAGATTGTATGCATTCTTTGCTTGTGGACGATGCGGTATGAAAACAGATGATAAATGCATTGTGATCGGTAATGTTCGTGCGGTTTTCACATGCGCTTTATGATGACGTTTTGTCGTTCCTCTGGCGATCATGCGAGGGCTTATATCATTAAGGTTGTTGTTTCATCAAATAATGTGCCCTCAGGCAGACCGCTTTCGTGTCCTTTCCCATATTCAAATAATCAAATAAATTCATGAGATAATGGCTTCAGCATCTTAAATTTCTATTTTGTTTGGACCCTTTACAGTACATCGAAAGACGCAACAACTATATATTTTCCCAGCCCGAAGAACGCCTTTTCCATCCCATTTTCACTTTCTTGTATGGTTTCAAATCTGACATCAGGGCTTCTTTAAACCTTTGCGGCACAGTGTCCGGTGTGGACACACGTAAAAATTTCCTTCTGTACTTCGAAACATTTGTTTGTTTTTATTTTATTTCGTGCAAAAGAGACTTTCCTGTATGAATGTAAAAAACACGTATTGCAAATTTGTATTCTGCAAATTTTGCAAGCAATATTTGTAGAATTATCAACAATTTAAAAGCTGTTTAAGTGCGGTTAAGCCTAATTTTTAAATAACATGGCAGGCATATTTGTTTACATTTGAAACAGCGGAATAGTAGATTTGTTGCCAATCTAGAGAGACTAAGCTTCGAAACAACAAAGATAACGCCTTCATTTATTATTGCGAATTAAATCATGCTTAATCCTTTCTGGAATTTTTCGAGGAAATAAGTATTTAAGATTTACTTCGTAATTTTTAATATAGATATTTTGATTTAGCCTTGTAGAGAAGTGATGACTGAAATAATTGAATGAGAAATACTGAATCGTCTGTGAAAAACTGTTTCTTTTCTTTCTTTCTTTCTTTTTTTTTTTTTTTTTTGGTTTGTTTAATTTCTTTTCTACATCGTTTTAGATTTATTATAATATTTTAATAGAACGTGTGGCAACGATTAGATAATTCTTCAGATGATATAAATTTTGTGCATTCTGAGTTATAAAATGAATTTAATGTAACGCTGTTAAAGGAACTTAGCCTAGCGCCAGAGTGTCACTATGATAAATATAGTGAATTTTAAAGAGTGCATTTATTCTATTGTGGTTTATGCGGCATCGACGAAGTAAATTTAATTCAATCCAATACGTTTAAATAAAATGCAAGAAAAATGCGTGTAATAGAATATTCCGTATAAGGAAGTTATGTGGTGTACTCATTAGATTTTTTATTTTACGCACACGCGTGTATGCACGCACATCTGAAGACAAAGGAAGAGCTGAGATAAAATTTTTTTATTCCTCTTTTTTATCCTAAAAATAATAATATCCTTGTAAGAAATTATTCTGAAGTGTATCATTTCAAAACTTATACGTATTTTATGATTTTTATGTAATGATGATATTATATGTTCTATATTCTAGAGGTCCGTGGTTCGATTTTCGGCGAAGACGTTTGCTAATTTTTCATCTCTCTTGCTTCCAAAAAATAGTATTATCTCTACAGTGTCGCCCGAACTAAAAGGGTGTTGGATGATGATTCTTCACACCCAGGATTTGGCGATTGGGTCCCCCCCAAAAAAACCCAGTCGCCCTTTAAAAGGGGGAGTATATAAGGAATTTCTCCTGCCCTCCCTAGCATGCCTTCGTGGTGTAGTAGTTCTGCACGTTGGGCCGGTATTTCAGAGGGCCTTGGTTCGATTCCCGGCGAAGGCGATAGCCCATTTTTCATCTCTCCAGCTTTTCCAATTAACCTAGTGTCTCTACAGTACTTACATAAAGGCAAACTCATTTACCCAATAATAATAAAATTATTGGAAACAAAGACTTTTAGTTAATCAATAGAAATATAGCTAATCTACAACTGTGGTTAGTCTTAAAATTTAACTTGAATATACACTTTTTCATAAATAGAATAATTTCGGTTTATGTGAGAATTTATTCAAGAATGCTTATAATGCATCTACTTTTTAGTATCTTTTATGTCACTATCTAAATTTTATTATTACACTCACACATATGTGTATTAAATATACATAGGGAAAGAAAGGGTTGTTTATAATGTTGCTGTATATGTGTGTGTATTTAATTATGGCAAAGCATACTAGGGCTATCTACCTAAGGGGAGGGATGCCTTCGTGGAGGACATTCTAAGGGAAACTGGCTCGTATACACGTTACACATGGGGAAAACCACGAAAACGCCCATGCAGCCAGCCCATTCGCAGGATTCGAGCCTCGGACCGAACTACTAGTGTTCAGCGACTTTACCGCTCGGCCGCAATGTTGCTGTATAATTTCGCTAAGAGCCCCTACCCCCGTCTCACAACTTAAGAAAACTCTGCGTAATATCTGTAAAGAAAAGTGGCAAGAAGAATGGAATAGTGGCGACACAGGGAGAAGGACGTATAACTTCCTACCAAAGGTAGACACGGAACGTCTTATAACAATAGCCCCACTGACACAGTACATAACGGGTCATGGCCCATTTCCATCTTATTTTATGCGTCATGGCATCTCAGCATCTGACAATTGTGTGTGTGGCATGCTAGGTTCTCCCGAGCACTACCTATTTGACTGCAGTCTAACAACAAACCACCACTTACCACATCCAACGAATGATAGAACACTTTACTATCGTTTCATAATCAAACACCCGCCAGCTATAAGGAGTATCTGCGCAGTTGTACAGCAAATCAACGCCCTAGGGCAAGACATTTGCGAGCCACAGTAGCATGGTACTGCAGACAATGTACTCAACGATTAGATATTCGCAGTATGTACACATTCTGTAATACACATTCCACATTCAATTTCGAGCCTCGTGTTAACATCTGCTTTCAATAGCCACCAACTTGCAGAAATAATATTACTGACATGTTTATCAGTGTAAAGCACTGGGCACCCAATGGAATGATGTGTTATCGTAAATCGAAATATATAATATCCGTGCAATGCACGAATGTAGTGTATGCAACGAAATATGTAATTCATGCAACAGAAGCCCCTAATGAAAGTATGTACATTATGTATTATGGGAACTGAGCATATTTCCGCACAGCGCTACTGCTTTACGCACGCCTTACTATGTCTCATATGTTTCTTCTGTGTGTAATATTTGCATTTATGTGCTCTACGTGTTTCCATATGTATTCTATGTGTCATGATATGTATTCTCGTGTGTGTTTTTATGTCTTTATGTTACGTAATTACGAGTGTGTTTTTATGCTTTTACGTTTAATTTTGTATATCTATGTGTTTCAGCTTATATGAGTGATTTAGTGTTTTAATGCTATCCTTTATATTCTTTTTTAAGTTACTTTGTGTTATTAACAACGTCCTATGTAAAAACTACTCGACATCTAGCCCCTGTATGGCCTTGTAAACTCCCGGTGCAGCCTCACGGGGCTCAAGCGAGTTGCTTCTTCGAGATAGTGGAGGACGTGGTACATATGCCTGTTTACCTATGTTATACGCCAGGCGTCCCCGTCCTCCGTCACCTGTATAATTTCGCTCTTATCATATAATAATATTCTCCCGCCTTCTTAGCTTGCCTTCATGGTGTAGTGGTCAGCACATTCGGCGCGTATTCGAGGTGTGGTTCGAGTCCCGGAGAGGGCATTGCTCATTTTCCATCTCTCCTGCTTAAAAAAAATACCTAATGCAATAACCTAATGGCACCCGAACTAAAAGGTGGTGGATAATGATTCTTTATCCACCAGCATTTGGCGATTGGTTCCCTAATCTCCAGTCTCCCTTTAAAAAAAGCGCGTATATAAGGTATTTCTCCCGCCTTTTAGCAAGCCTTCGTGGTGTAATGGCCAGCACACTCGGCGCGTATTCAAGAGGTCCGTGGTTCGAGTCCCGACTAGGGCATTACTCATTTTTCACGTCTGTCAGCATCAAAAATCCTAATGTCTCTACAATCATTATATTTTTCTTTTGCTGCATATAATACTGTTACGATTTTCTTTCTTCTGACACCAGTTGTTCCGTTATTTTCTTCCTTCACGTTCGTACGGGGTTTCTGTGGATTTGGAGTGAATAACGACGACACTTGATGAAGTATCGAATAACACACTTTATTTAGCCAATACTGATCGGGACAGCTCCAAAGTCACGTTTTACAGTCGTCGAAGATCTACTATAAACACGCTGACACGATTAGTGACACAGCCTCCAGGTTATCAGGCTATAACGGTGGAGACAGCTTCACTGCAAAGCACATGAGTACAGCTCGAGACACTGCTTGGTCCTTCTCGGAACTCCACGTACTCTCGAGACTCTCCACGCTACAATTCGCGATGCACTCGACGACACACAGAGCACGGCTCCTGACTATTCGGTTCAGTCGTTCCCGGAGCTCAACACGCTCTCTCGACCATGCACTAACCGCGATACACTACGAGACTCTTTCGGTGCACTCGACGACCCACTCGGCACTCGCTGCCCGACAGTCAACTCGATCGACTTCTTAGGGATTGACTCGCTAGACGAGACAACTCGATACTTACTCGCACTCTAGACGAAGCACACACACACTGACTGCGGACCAACAAGATTTATATAGCTTTCGGCTTGTGTTCGAGAACATTCTGGGCTAAACCGGTAAGAATTCGTTCCAGAAGGTTCTCCATCCGTCCATGGTATATCGAAAATTTTGTCGCCAAACGGGCGATTTCTCGCCAAATGTGGCAACCCTGCTTTCTCCCCTTGCCAATTTATGGCAACCCTAAAACTGCTTTGCGGGGAAGCTATCTTACCGCGCCTTTACATTTCGTAACAATACTATACATACGAACTAGAATTCCTTTTGTTGTGTTCTTATTATCTATGTCTTTCTGAAATTAAATTGTTCACATACTTTTTCTTATTTCGATTTTCGAACGATAAAGTTAATATGAAAGGGGATAAAATACGCCAGTAAATATGGTATTCAAAATTATGTTTTAGTTGTTCTACTTCTTTGAACTATAGAATATGTAGCATTTTCACTGATTTTTCAGAGGAACGTTTTCATTTTAAAGCAAGCTGTCTCGTGCAAAAAGCTAGCTGAATGTTTCATGCCACATTTTGACATACTTGAAATTATGGATAGTATATTTTCATCTCTTTGTTGCGATTGAGATCTTAAGAATTTGTTTGCTGTGCACGCTAAATTTGCCTTTCAAGTTCAGCAAAGAAACTTGTATAATAGAAAATAGAATGTTTCTGCTATTTATTCTACTAAGTTAAAATCATTTCAATGTATGTCGCTTATCTGTTTCCAAATTCCAAAGCCGTTTCATTTAATGAGATGTTTCGTAATCAAGTATTATTTTTTCTGATGTCTTTGAAGCTCTTTAAAACGAATCAATTGGAAAAGCACACCATGAAATTTAAATGGTTATCACGAACAAAACTACATGCACTGGTGGAATTGCGAAAAATTCTCTGAACGAAAATTCATATTATTACATACAAGAAAGGCGTTTAGCTTAAATAATGAAAAACTGCATAAATGTATGTCTATTTTCGCATTGTGAAAAACAACGGCACATAGAGCGATGGAAATTTGAATGACGTAATCCTCCTACGAATATGCGCATGTGGAAGCCCAAATTTGAAATTTGGAATTTGTTTTATGATCGATTTCATATTTTGTAAAACAAAACGAATTTTTGATTAACAAACTCAAGGATTTCAAAGCGAGCAATGGCAACATTGTACAAAAAACACATTTTTATCTCCAGCGCGCGAGTCTCTGTATCGGAAATTCTAAAGATATACTCATTTTAAAACTATTTTGCGATATTGCAGTTGAACTGAATTTTATGGTTTAAGTGTGAAGAACGTGATATTAAATGAATAAATGTAACACACAAAATGTTAAAAATTTGGACGTAATTTAAAATCTGAAACCTTTCAGATTTTTATTATTTTTTCATTTTTTATTAATATTTATGGCGTAAAAGATTAATTTCATTCGTATTTATTAATAAAGTGAACACTATTTCTTTTCAGAATCAAATTACTGTCTCTTTTGAATTTAAACAAGTTTTTACGAATGTTCCAGTCGAACGAGCTCTAAAATATTTTGAAACCAGAATCATTTATTTTATTGAAAAAGTAATCTTTCTCACACTGAATTTTTTCTAAATCAGGATATTAGGATTTCTAAATCAGATATATTTAATAATCCTATAACAATAGGATTATCAAAGCAGGAAACATGAAAACGGAGCAATGCCTTCGACGGGACATCAACTTCGGATCTTCCGATTGTTAGTTGGGCATGCTTTGGACAACTTCCACCATCAAATGTTCAAATGTATTGCTTAACCTGCATTGGCAGGTTTACTTGTTGGATGGAAGCCATCCCTCTGCCAGACATTACTGCAGAAACAGTATGCAAACTGTATCTGTTGATTTGATGTACCAAGCAGAATAATCACAGACCAAGGGAGACAGTTTGAATCTGAATTATTTCAGAATCTGGCCATAATATGTGGGGCCAAAGTTTGTCATACAGCTCCTTACCACTCACAGAGCAATAGAAAAGTCGAACGTTTCCACAGAACACTAAAAGCAGCTATTATAGCTCATAAAAATGTAAAATGGACTGATGTCCTACCAACTGTGTTTTTGGGACTGAGATCAGCAATAAGGGAGGATATAATCCGCTCCATAGCACAAATGGTTTATGGGACAAACATTCAACTTCCTGGTGAGTTCTTTGATGCTCCTACTTTCAAGATTGAACCTGATATCTTTGCAAGCAGGCTTCAGGGATACATGGACAGGTTGAAACCAATCAAAGGTCAACGAAGATACGCTGCAAGAAGGTACAAAAACTTAAAATTTGCCCCATTTAACTCTCTGAAGTGCGTTGGTTACCTACAGTAACCACCTTTTGAACTGAAAGTCTTACTCATTTGTGTGAGTGCTTTCAGGACTGACCGTTTCTGAAGTCCCCTTGTAGCTCACTAAATGGTAATCAGGAAACATAAGGCCAGTAGTTGATGCAGCAATTCGTCTTCAGGAAAATACAGAAACTTTATAGTTTTCTCCATTTAACTACTTGAAGTGCGTTGGTTAGCTACAGTAACCACCTTTGGAATTGAACGTCGTACTCACTTGTGTGAGGGGTTTTCAAAACTGACCGTTTCTGAAGGTCCCTTGTAGCTCACTAGATGGCAAGAAACATAAGCCAGTAGTTGATGCAGCAATTCGTCTTCAAGAAAATAAGCATCAGCCATCGAAGGCAACATCATGACGATCACTCTGTAACACCAAGAAAAAGCCTGTAAAAGCAGTGTAGGAATGCAGCACATGTAAAGTTGCACTCTGCTTGAAAAAGAAAAATTTGTTTCCAGGAGTATCTTAGAGACTGATTGGTAGGGATGTGTTCTGTGAGCGGTGGTCACTGACACTAACCACCAGAAGTGGTCATTTTTTTCACGCGTCTTGTAATTGTCGCAATTTTTGTAATTTCATTGTAACACCTGATATAGTAAATGAAACAGAAGTTTTGCTGAAAAAGTTAATTTATTTTTTCTGCCTTTCAAAGAGGCCCGGGAGAAGGGTACCCAATCGCCAAATCTTTGCGGCGGCGAATTACCTTCCGACACTTATTTAGTTCTGGTGCTATCGTAGCCTTTAAAGCATGTCATAAACATTACTGTTTTCTTTGCGTCTAACACCCGCAATTTTTCATTTTAATTTTTTCTTAAACTATATAATATGGGACACAATAACACGCCGAACAAATACTAATTCAGAAGTCAAACAACAAACAGGGGCTTTTTACCCAACATTATTAATCAAGCAGTTAAAAAATTCTCATCTCAACACACTAAACGGTACACTCTTGTTTTCGGAGATTATAAAAATTCTGTTGTCATTCCCTTCTTTCCATCAATTAGCTATAAAGTTGCACATATTTTACAGAAATTTAACTTTCGTGTCGTTTATTCCCCCATCAATAAAATTCCGAGTTCCATACTCAAGGTCCCCATTCCGGATATGAATTCCTGGGGTATTTATAGGATTCCTTGCCAGTGTAGTTTAATTTACATTGGCCAAACTAAGAGAGCCTTAAAATTTTGCTTCAAGGAACATGAGGCATATATTAGAAAAAAAAGGAAACACAGAAGTCTTCTGTTGCCCAATATTGTTGGTCCGAAAATCACACTTTCAATTTTTCTGCTGCCAAAATTATTCAATAAACATCTTCCATTGGAGAACTGGATTTTCTAGAGGCATTTCACATTCAAAAAAATCTTTCTGTTCTAGTTAACGATCCTAATTCCAATCCATCTTTGCCTTGGGCCTTTAAAGAAATTATGTTTTACTTCTGGTTTCGTCAACAGATGGCGCCACTAGCTTATTTTCTGTCCAGGCTTTCTTATCTTACTTGATCATTATATCCTATCTCATTCATTTGCGCTTTTGCAGCTGACGATGGTGGTTCGGTAAAACCATCGAAACTAGTCCTGTGAAAATTTGAATATATAACGCTGATTTTTATTGTTTGACTTCTGAATAACTATATAATCTGATTTCAGTTTTAATCAATTCTCTATTTTGTAATTTTTTAAAAATAATTCGATTGCTATTTGATTGCATGTTCAGTCCTGAATTCAGATTCAAATAAAATAAATTGTACGGTCTGGAAGTACTTGGTATTTTTAATTGTACCCTTTTCTGCTTTGTTCGTTAACTCCTCAAAATATTGCAAGGAATCTCATTCAAACGCGAATAATGCTTTGAAATATTGTTACAAAATATATCATTCAAATGGAAAGGATGCTTATTTCCTGTCACTTGCATAGTTGTTGATGATATATTTAAAATATTTCCGAGGAAAATCCCGAGAATCCATCCATTGTGTTTTGAAAGCTCGAAAATATAACAGAAAGAAAAATGGGAAACTTCTGCTGTATATAGTTCAGTGAAGTGCGGCCATCTTTAGTTTAGAAAAATACAAATGTCATATTCTAGACGCTGCGTTATTCTGCCTTTTGTTGTTGCTTGTAGTTTTTCATCTATATTTTCTCTCAAAGGGATTTTCTAGATCTCAAGTAGCCCGGTTGATAAATAACCTTTTCCCGACGCCGGCTTTTGCTGTCATTTTGGTGGGACACTGCCGAAATGCTCCTTCAGTTTTCCACATGCCCTTGCGTGTGGAATAACGGTGGATATAACCCCTGGGAATAGGGCGAAAGAAGTACTGGTTTTTGTTGGTGGTATTTTCTTCTCCTTGTTATATTTCGCTATTACCAAAAACAGTCGAAGTTTGAGACGAGGATTTTTTATATTTCAAATATGTAGCGAAGAATGTTTTAGCGCTAAATGAGCTTACATTCCAGTTGTATGTGCTAAAAATGCTTCAGATAAGCGTAAATTAAGTGTATATTAGTCCTCAGAATATGAATGAAGGGATATTCTTTAGCGACTTTTATCGCTTTCTCGTGCACTGGCAAACAAATGCACGGTTAATTTTAAGGAGATCTGCGTTTAAGGAGATACTCGTTTCACTTCTCAAACTGTTGTCACCAAATGTTAGAGTCCTGCATTATATTTGAAGAAATAAAATAAGGAAAAATCTGCATAAATGTACGTATATTTCTCGCATTGTGATAAAACTAATGTACATAGAGCCATCGAATTTTTAATGACGTAATCCTACTGCGAATATGGGCATGTGGAAGCCCAAATTTGAAATTTAGAATTTGTTTTATTATCGATTTCATATTTTGTAAATCTTTAAAGAATTTTTGATTAACAAACTCAAGGATTTCAAAGCGAACAATGGCAACGTTGTACAGAAAAAATTTTTTTTATCTCCAGCGCACGAGACTGCGTATCGGAAATTCTAAAGATATGCTCAATTTAAAATTATTTTGCGATATTCGTCTTGAACTGAAATTTACGGTTTAAGTTCGAAGAACGTGATATTTGATAAATAAAGGTAACAGACAAACGCCCCTTTGGACGTAATTTATGTTACAAATGCAGTTAAATAAACGCTCCTTTGTACGTAGTTTAATCTGAAACCTTTCAGATTTTTATCTTTTGTTTACTTGTCTTTCCTCTTGTTTGTTGTTATCCTTGCTTTTTATAAATGCCTGTTTCCACTTCTTTTATATCTTCCTAACTTGCTTAGTTATAAAGTACAATCCCTTTACTTCGAACTAATAAACGCTGAACCGTTTTGAATAACCATGAGAGTATTTTCGGCAGTTCTTGGAAAATGGAAGTAATTATATGTAAATAAACGAAAGTAAAACTCTGATTCTTGCGTTTGTAAGGAATAAACCCATTCCCCGTGCTTGCCCTTGTGGCTTAATGGCTTATTAAACCTACGGATGTGAAACGCAATAAAATCCGTTTTTCTCATTTTACTTCATTCATCGTGAAAAGATTTCTTACACCTTACTTATACTAGCATTTTAAGCACGTGTAACCCCACGTCATAAAAAAAAAATTGCATGCGTCATCCCTAGCACGTATTGAAATGAAAATCTCAAAGGTTTTAATCCGTTGGCCAATGTGTGTGTATATATATATATATATATACGATGTTAAAAATAATGAATAATGCGCTTTTGATACTCACCCATCACCTCATCGTTCGCAACATTTCCATGAGTGGATTACCCGCTACGGTGTTTTGAGCAATGCAGAAGAAAGTTACTTCTTGGGCAAAGATTTCAAACTTCACTTCATTCAGTTGACTGAACTCAACTGTTTACATTACAAAATGTAGTAGCACTTTATCCGCGGGTAATTCGTTTAAGCACATACTGAGGCTAACGGCGAACGCTATTTAGAACAAGACATTCATAGAACATGTGTAATGCTGTAAGGTTTAATTGATAAATCTGGCACAGTAATACATTATAAGTCTTAAGAAAAAAAAAAAAAGGATAAAATATACTATGCAGTGTATCATGTCATATACTTTGCTGTTTATATAATGAAGCAAAATTTCCTGTCCAAACATTTTTACTTTCTGACTAATAGCTTCTTTTAAGTTTAGAAGCACCGGTAAAAAAAAAATTTTGAGTTCGAAACCTGCGATGGAATGTTAGCGATGAGAACAAAGATATGCTAAAAGGTGAGATGAGTTAACAGGGAAATCTTTGTACGAAAAGGAGGTGTCAGATGTTTTTATCAGTGATAGTCGCGATCGTCTGCTGACATTTTTATTGCCGTCTTGGGAGAAAGATCAATTATGAAAAGCCGAAATCTGAGGAGCGACCTGTAGCTACGAGGTTCCGAAGATGATTATTTTCATCTCTCGCCCATTTAGTTATATCCATTAGGGAAGTGTATGCGTAATAGTGATTACTATAGGGGTATAAATGCTTAGCCTCTTTCAGTAACTGTATTTCGCATTTGGTCGTACAGTGATTATTACTTGGCGTACATTTTCAAACTTCAAGTAGAATCCGCATATATGAAGATAACGATTGTGCTTTTAATTTATTTTATTCGATTTTTTTCGAAGAGCACTAACGGAAAGCAGCTCCCTTAATGGTCCCCAGAAGTGTTTTCATTCCCAGCATAATACTATTTGATTGGACTAACTATCATGTGTAATACACTACCTCGCAGAGAAAATGCAACAACATGAAGATTTGGTTGAATAATTATGCAAATTGGAATAATGAATAGCTGACTTATTTGTATAAACCTGAAATCAAATTTCGTCATGTGATATATTAGCGATATTAAAGGGAAGGATACCTTTGGTGAATACACAATTGGTTCTTTCTGTCGCTGTTGGGAACCTATTTTTTTCGAACTAGTTTTCATGACAGAAGATACGTGCACTTGAAGAGACGGCTGGCAGACGTCGCGGTAGCTAATTTTTTCAATTAGACGTTTTCACAAAGAGTTTCGTTTTAGACCTTTTGGACTATCCTCCCGTCCTAACGCAGCTTAAACACATTTGTATGCATCCACTGTGCAAACGATTTATTTAAGATGGATTGAAGAATGGAATGCGAATCGAGCCAGAAGTACTGGTGCATCTACATGCACGTTGGTAAGCTTTCATCGATACATCCGAAGGCATGTGGTGACAGCGCACAAAGGACTACCATGGATGTTATGCAGAATGTATGCTCCAATATCAGCAAGATAAAATTCTTGAAAATTGCTCGAAAGCAGCTTTGAGTCATGCCGTCCTTTAGAAAAACTGACATTTATGCAAAGCCACTGACGCCTACGTTTGCAATGGTGTCGGGAGAGCCTCATGGGTAGTGTGCAGCGATGAGTCTTGTTTCTGTTTCAACGATGACAGTCGCCGAGCAAGATTGCAAGCGACGCGGGGATAGATCCAATTCCTTTTGTGATTGCTGAACGCTTTAATGCTCAGCAACGCAGGGCTGTCGCTATGGTAGATGATCATCTCCGATACGTATCAGAGGTAAATTGCCGACACGACAATTCATGAGGGAAGTGTTGCAGGCTGTTGCATCAGCTTATTTTCAGTGGTTGAAAAATGCTGCAAGATAATGCCCGACCGTAAGCGGTAGTCATCAGCAGACAAAAAATCCAAAGTAAGTTGTGGTTATAATTAAAGTTCTACTTTGGAATGGTCATAAAAGGAACACTACTGGACCAAATGTTATCAAACTTGGTAATCTTGTAAAGGAGGTCATGAGAATTTATTTTCCGCGAAACAAAGGCTCAAAAACTCACCACTAGGGGTGAAATGGCGCTGTATGCAATATTGTTAAACGACACGAAGACATCGGTTTAAAATGTGTTTAATCATTTCTGAAACGTGTTACAAAGCATGTTCAATGTAGCGTTCACCATTTTCCGAAAGCAAGTTAAATCGCATTACTGCATTCTCAATAGCAGCTCTTAGCATATCAAGAGGAGTGTTACGGACATGTCGCTGTATCACATCTTTCAATTACATCAGATTGTTTAGATTATTTGCACAAATTTTTTGCTTCTTCCTGCCGTAAGCCAATTACAAGCCATTGCGGTTTTGCCTCACCTCACAAACAGTTCCGTTTTAGGAACAATTAAAAACGTTTTAAACCGATATCTTCATGTCTTACGGCCGAATTCAGGCTTCAAAAATCGCAAATTAGCGATCTGTAAGAAAACGATTCCCGGAATGCGCACACTTTTGCGAGTGATTTGCTATCTCACATTTTCTAATCTCTAATTTGTGGTTTTTCACGGAAGAATTTCTCCGTTACATGGATAGCGCACTCAACTTTTATCGCCTTTAATTTTGTTTAGGTCAATGCTTCTTAAGGCTATTACAACATGTTAAACCCGTGTAACGAAACGTTAAGTTAGATTCCGACCCTTATTTTTTTAATAATATTGTATATAGCGTCATTGCACCCCTCGCAGCGAGATTTTGAACTTTTGTTTTCACAGGAAATAAATTTCCATGACCTCCTTTACACGATTACCAAGTTTGATAACATTTGGTCCAGTAGTTTTCATTTTATGACAATTTGAATGTAGAACTTTAATTATAACCACCTCGTACTTGGATGCTTTCTTCGTCGTCGAGATCTCTAGATCCACAGCTATCGAGTCTTTGTGGGTTGTTGGCTTTACGTCGTTTGCTTGATTCCCTCCAGTCGGGCGATGGTCAATGGACAATGGTTGAAAGTATATGGAGATCAGTCCTGAAGAACCTATGCATACGGGCTGATTTTTTCTGTACCGGCCGCCCAAACGGTATAGTGGTTAGGGGAGGTAAACCGCTGAGTTGGCTTCCGACTCAGGTATAGATATATCCATGCAGAATTGGTTACCAACTCGGCGGGAGTCAACCACTAGCTACCAGGCTGCAACCCTGGACAGCCCCGGCTGAGCAGACGACATTTATAAAATGCAAAAAAGAGATATACATATGCATACAAGGCACTTGAAGAAGGGTACAACAATGTACAAAGAAATATATACACGTGCATACAAGGCACTTGAAGAAGAGTACAGCAATGTACAAAGAAATATATACATGTGCATACAAGGCACTTGAAGAAGAGTACAATCAAAATATATGTGTATACATATAAATACAAACTCATATACAGATATATAGTACACACTTACATACATAGATATTCCGAAACAAATAAAAGTATACATACTCCCACTCATATTGATATATACACCCATACATATACGTTATCATGATAGTTAAAGTTTACAAGAAGCATGCCATTGAGGTACGCGTGATCCTTAGTATGAATTAGGTACCATAAATAAAAGATATAAACATGTGCAGATACATTACAGCATTCAGATACAGTACCAACTTTATGCATGAAAACCTGGCAAAGCATAAATACAAAATTACATATTGTACATACATGTCACATACTCTGTTGCTGACCTATTGTACTAGCTTATATAGACTTTTATGACTACTATCTTCCAGTGTCAGAAGAGTAATTGCTAGTGCAGTAGTCAATTATTGTTTTCAGTTTCCGCAGGGCAACTCTGTTACTTTGTAGATTCTGGAACCAATTTGGCCAGAATCTGGCTCCTGGTTGCTTGAGGCTGTTAAGTGCTGTGTGTGGGCAGGAGAACACAAAGTGATCTGGATGACCCTCCTCCCCACATTCACAGTTACCATTCTCTCTCAACCCCAAGCGGCAGAGATATGAAGGAAAGGGCCCATGACCAGTGAGGAAATACGTCATGTAATTGCTATTAGTTTGGATTGTTGTCTTGACCTTGGGAATAAGATTGTAAACACGTCTCCCTGTGGAGGCTTGATCCCAACGTTCTTGCCATATTCTTAGGAGCTGATGGAATGTCCGACTCTTTAGGTCCGAGACTGGTCTAAGGGTCGGGACTTCTCGCAAAGTGGATGAATCTGCTGCTTCCTTTGCGAGAACATCTGCTTTCTCATTTCCTTCTATTTCCGTATGAGCGGGCACCCAGATGAGTGAGGGTCTTTGCGATGCAGGCATGTGTATTAGAATGCTCTAATGCTGCTGACGATAGGACTGCGAGAACGAATTCCAGCTATCGCAGCGAGGCTTGAGGCTGAGCCTGTGTAGGTGATATTGGGCACTGTGAGATTATTCTTCAGGTGGAGAAGAGCTGCTATGATTACTATAAGCTCCGCCTGAAAGACGGAGTTTTCAGAAGCGAGCTTTCTTTTCCACTCATACGTTAAACTCCTCCAGATAGTATACAGAATCCGCTTCCCGTGCCCCCTGGAGTTTTAGAGCCATCAGTGAAAACACCATTTGTAAATACCAAGTCCTGTGTTCTATTAAAGTAGATAGTGTCCACAAGGTTATTTTTAGCAGGGTGGCAGGTAGATTGCGGTATGTGATGCTCATAATCAGTATAGATATAAATTTGTCCCCAGAGACTCATGGTGTGTCGTAGTCTGCTTACGTTAACCACTGCAGCCTCTCGTTCAATTAACAAGTCCAGAGGCGGCGTGCCTGCGATAGTTTGTAAGGCTGCCGTGGACGTGGTACGGTAAGCCTTGCAAATGAGAAGAAGCTGGTGTCGCTGTATGGAGAGTAGGGAACGTCTCATTTGGGAAGAGATGTTAGTTCCGCAAATAGCAGCGGCATATAGAATAATTCTTTCCACTACTGTCTTGTACCATATTCTAAGTAAGTGACATGGGATACCCCATGTTAACGAGGTCGTTGATCACATGGAAGTAGTCATTCTAGTTGCCAGGAAAGTCTATTATCTATTACTACTCCTAGGTACTTAAGTTGTTTAACACATTTAATGGAGGACCCCAAGAGCTTTAGACAGGGGTTTCTACGTAATGGAGAGCCTCGACTAATTATGAGTACTTGTGTTTTAGGCACCGAGAGTTTCAGTTTATGTTCTCTCACCCAGTCAGCAAATAAATTAAGGATATCCTGAGTTCGCGTTTCAAGGTCGCTTCTGCCTGCTACAATGAGTAAAAATTCGTCTGCGTATGCTAAAAGCCTTACTCCTTCTTTGTTTTCAAAGACTGAAAAAACTGAGTTAGCAACTACGTTCCAAAGAACGGGTCCAAGACAGGAACCTTGCGGACATCCCCTCTTAAGACCCTTCCTTACCAATTCCCTGTCTTACGTCATTAAAACTTGTCTTTTGTCAAGATAGCTGCGAATCAGGTGTGTTATGGAAGCAGAGCATTTGAGGGCATCCAAACTGTTCATGATGTCGGGCCACCACAGCGAGTCGAAAGCTCCTTGAATATCGAGGGATACGACTGCTATGTGCCTATCTTCCATTTTGTTAGTGAGTATTATATCCAACAGCTGATTCAATGCGTGCTCCGTGGACATACCTGGTTTGAAACCGAATTGATTCTGATGAAGGCTTTTAGATCGTTCAATGAAGTACACGAGTCTGCTGAGTACAACTCGCTCAAGTAGTTTACCCAGAGCAGGCAGGAGACAAACTGGCCTATATGAGGATGGAAGGAAAGAGTATTTTCCTGGTTTTAGAAAAAGGGCCAGTTCAGCCGTCTTAGTACCAGCGGGAAAAAACCGGAGACGCCAGCAAGCAGTCAGAAAAGCCAAGTTTAAGACTGGGAATTTTTGGAAGATGATTTTAATCACTAGATTATCGACTCCATCCGGACATGGTGCTTTACGAGGTGAGAGTGCTTTTATGATGCTCTAGATAGAACTTCTGCTCTAGATGGAAGAGGTTCTGTGTCTTGCATACCAAATGTAGAGTAATTCTCAAAATTTTGGCGTAGGGAACGATGTTTTTCCAGGTCTTCATCCGGATCGTCATCAGGAAAGATATTGCTAAGGAGAAATTTGGCTACCTCTGCTGTTGAATTGGCAGTGGGACGGATACTCCGTGGAAGTGAGGTAGGCCTGAACACTTTATTCATCGAGATTTTGTAAGCTTGTCCGTAAGAATGCGTAGTTTCGGTACAAAAATTTCTCCATGAAGAGAGCTTCGCTTGGTATATGTGTTTTTTATAGATGGCACGCTCCCTCCTAAAGTCCTGCATACGTAAGTTTCTAAGAGCTTGTTCTTGGGTGACCTGCGCACGCCTTCGTAGAGCTCTTAGACGGCTTCGTTCTTTTTGTAGGTCTTGGGTCCACCAGTGTGTTCTAAGGTTGCTCTTATACGCTTTGGTTTTGTAAGCTGTACGACAAGCTACGTCAATCATCTAGGTGGGTTGATCATAAGCTTCATCGAGGGTTTGCTCATTTGAAGCTGTTATTGAGCAAAACAGTAATGTACGTGACTCTCGGTGCAAGACAGTCTAGAAACGTTTTTTGACCTCCATATATAGTCGTGTTTTCTCACCAAATAGCTGATTGGTATATCTATGCTATAAGTAATTAGGCGATGATCGCTTGCTGTGGGGATATCTTCGATCCTGCAGTTCTGAATGTAAGGGGCCATGAGAGCCGTAGTGTTGGTAAGATCAGGCCAACCTTCTGATTTGGTTGTCCAAAAGGTTGCTGGAGAGTCTGATTCGTTAATTTGGATCAAATTGTTAGTGGCCATGAAGTCAATCATGTGGGTGGCTCTGGCATCCTCTCTCCTGCCTCCCCATAGAGGGCTCGTGGCGTTGTAGTCTCCCGCAAAAATACCATATGATGCTGGAAATGGTAGTCTTTCCTCAAGTTCTCTGATTGGTGCCTCAATATCCACACTCGGAGGGAAATACGATGAAGTGGCTGAGAGTTTTTGATTGCAAGTCTCCAGGATAATGGTGACTGAGTGTTTAGTGCTCAGGAGTAATGTTGGAGAAAGAGGACCTTCGTAAATGATGCCTGCTAAGGAGTTTCCAGACAAAAAGCAATTGCTTGTGTTGGGTAAACCTATGATCTTGCCGTAGGTGGTATAAGGTTCTTGAACCATGAGGAGATCTGCCTTCATCTGTCCCATAATCTGAATAATATTCAGTGTAGCCGCACGTGATCGCTGCAGATTACATTGCATGCGTTTCCATCCTCGTAAGAGACGAGGGAGAACAAATCCCTGCTGGTGCTGGTCTATGAATAGACCCGAAGTTGTTGAAGAATGTCCTTGTACGTGTGGCATGTTTTTGCGTTTGCCTGGTGATTTACACTGTAATTTGTGCTCCTGAGAGCGTTTGAGTGAGAGCAGTTGTTACGATGCTCTGCCTCCGCAGTACACTTCTCAATCCAGTGCCCCTGTCCGCACCTGGCGCACACCGGATTGGACTTGCACGTTCTACTGATATGTCCAAATTCCTGACAGTTATAGCACCTGGTAATATTAAAGAATTTTTTAATCTGGCAGGAATTAAAACCCAAGTAGATTCTACGTAGAGAAAGGATAATTTCTTCTAGAGCTGGGTCTATATCAAGAATCCAATTTTGGCTCTCTAAGTGTCTACTCTTGACAGACTTACGAGAAACAATAGCGTCTTTCTCCGTGTTGTGTACCAGTTGAGAAATCGCGTCCGCTACTTGCTCTCCCGTGAATTCTTTTGGAGCTCCAAATAGTATAAGAGCACGCCGCTTTGGACGTGGAAACCTGAGAGAAATGGAATCTTTAAGTAGAGGTTGTTCCTCTATGGCGTTCTTGATAGAGATAATATCAGAAATGGAATTGCACCTAATGAGCAGTTTCCTGCTGTGCGTAGGGCGTATTTGAACTATTTTAGTTCCGAGCTCCGCTGCCTTAAGTTCAGTTGCCAACTGGATCCTAACGCTTTCAGGCGTTCTGGAGGAATCCTTAGGTCGAAGAAGGAGAACGTGCTCTGGTAAATTAAGTTTAGGCTCTGTGCGTAAAATATTATTGGAGCAGGAGGGAGCAGAAATCAGGTTAGACTACTGTATTGCCTTTTTCCCTCCTCGTCGAACTACTTCAGTGAATGGCGTACGGTCTTCTTCAATAAGATCACGCTCCTTATCTTTGGCTGTTATTGTCCTAGTGGAGGGGGTTTGAACAAAGATGTTGCGTGAAGCTGCCCTTCCAAATTAGCTATGTAAAGTTCTTGCTCTGTGAGCAAAGATCTAATGTTGCTGAGGCAGATTTTAAGGGTGGTGCAATCAGCTTTGTTTAGCCTGTGGGTCGCGTTCTTGGCAGTAAGAAATGTAATTACTCTATCGCAGATCTTATTGAATGCGTCAGCTCTCTTTGGGGCTTCTGAGTTTGATGTTGCTGGTTGTTCAGATGAGGGGGAAGTAATCAGAGAGGTGCTAGTAAGAAACGAGGTAGTCAATTTTGCCGGCGATATTGACTCATTTGCCATTTTGAACAGGGTACATGCAATAGAGAATTGCGGCTCTAAACCGTGAAGTGAAACTATATTGTGCTATTAGATGCTTTGTCTAGTGATGACGAAAAAGAATTACATATAGGTAAATACAAGCATAGGTAGTCAGTAAATATAATTACTAATTACTTCAGAAAACAGCTAGTCTGATAAAGACAACAATAGAAATAATAATAATAATATTCACGAGTACAGTATCTCATCTGAATGGGGCTAGAAAATTTTAAGTTAGTTACTACAGTATTAACATAAGTTGCAGACAATGGCAGTTAATATGCAGAATTTACAATAAAAAGCGAACAGTTACATAATCTAAGGCAGTAAAGGCAGTACAATTAAATATAAGTGCGTGCAATGGAAGCGCTGCCAACAGTTAGCGTGCACGGATACAAGGTGACAAGTAAATGAGAAGTGAATGGAAGTAACAGAAAACTCATTAATTTTCGTCACAAATGTCAAATGTATGGAACTGAATGCTGTGAACAGAAGCTATTACTTATACAATGCATACAATACACAGAATAATTGCATATACAGAAATAAATCCTAAACGAACATAACAAGGTATGGAAACAGAGTACAATAGATGGCTATCAGTAAATGAGCACAAACAAAAATTTACAGGAAAATGAAATTAAATAAGTATAAAAATTATAATAATATTGATAAAGTATTAAAAAAGTAAATATAATAGAATAAAAGTTAAATGCACAGTGAAAAACTAGAACAATGTTAAAAATTTGGCTGTACTAAAGGTTGGCTAAGTACCGTGCAGCTAAGTTCAAAAGGTAAACAAAAGCACGTGCAAGACTTCTAGCAACTGCACTCTACTATGCGCGCATGCGCTTGAAGAGGTTGACAAGGTGTTGTCCGACAAGTTCAAAGAGCGACCTGTCCTGCTGGACCGACCCAATAATTTTTTCATTTTTATTTTCTTAAATGAATATCATTCCACTCTGATTTTACGCTTAAATGAAATCGAATTAGGGTGGTCTTTCATGAAATCTAGAAAAGCTTTTTATTGTTTGTAGTGTTACTCTTTCTGTTATTAGAAGTAAGGATAAGAAAGTAATGCATATAAATTAAGAATAGAAAAAATGAAATAGATAGAGACTGAAGTAAAATATAATATAAATAAGGGGCTACTAATAATTATTATGTGTTTAAACTGAAATGTATAAAACTTTTATTTACATGTGTAGAGACATTAGGAGTTTTCTGGAAGCAGAAGTCTTGAAAAATGAGCAACGTCTTCGCCGGGAATCGAATGGTATACGCGCCCAGCGTGCAGACCACCATATCACGAAGGCGAGAGAGATACCTTTTATAGTCCCCCTTTTAAAGGGCGACTGACGTTTTTAGGGAACCCAATCGCCAAATCCTGAGTGTGGAGAATCATCATGTAACACTCTTTTTAGTTCGGGCGCCACTGTAGAGACATTAGGTATTTTTGGGAGCAGGCAACATGAAAAATGAGCTACACCTTCGCCGGGAGTCGAACCGCGGACCTCTGGAATACGCGCCCAGCGTGCAGACCACCACACTACGAAGACATGCCAAGAAGGCGGGAGAAATACCTTATATATATTTCAAAAATTTTATACATTCTTTTATTAATAAGAAATTAAATATCTATTTTTACAGAAAAACAAGTATTTTAAAATTACACATGCAAGCATCTCGAAGCAGGATGTATGCGGATTTAATAAGTATTTCTCTATGTTCTTGATGTACTTTATTGACGTGAAAGGTATAGCTATACCTCATTTTGAGGTATTTTGAGTCATATAAAGGTATAGCTATACCATTATGTGACTGATTTTATATGTAAAGCTAATATTCTAATATTGTTAATCTATCTTCTAATATTGTTAATGGCTTAAAGTTTCCCTAGAAAAATCATTTTTTTTGTTCCTTTATTTAAACACGTAGGGCTTGGTTTTGAGTAAATAACTTTTTAATTTTGTTTTATATCATTATTTTAATTTAATAGGTTCTGTTATCCTGCGGCACATCAATGGCAAACTGATTAAAACCCACGAGCGCTAGTATTTTGACCCAGAATTTCAAATCTTGACAAACGGACCAACTGCATTGGTGTTAGTGTGATTTTTCCTTTACGTAATGTAAATGCTAGCTAGTTTTCCCTAGAACGTCTTCCCCAATCGGCTGTCTTAAACAGATAGCTCTTGTATGCTTTGGCATATAACAAACAAATAAACAGCAGTTATTGGTTTCAGTTTTGGTTAGATTTAAGGCAGAGAAACGGGTCCATTGCAGTGATTTTTTTTATACACATACATATATAAATAAATAAATAAAAGTTGTGAATGCATGTATATATATATGTGTATTGTAGAGACATTAGGTATTTGTTTTGGGGGGAAGCAGAAGACGTAAAAAATTAGCAACACCTTCGCCAGGAATCGGACCACGGACCTCTGGAATTCGCGTGCAGACCACCACACCACGAAGGCATGCCAAGAAGGCGGGAGAAATACCTTATAGTGCGTATAAATTGTTGCGTGCATACAGGTTCGTAATGGATTGAATGCTTGCAGTACCAAGTTATTCTCTATAAAATTTATTTTCTCAAAAGAATCACTTTATAGTTCCGGAACTTTTCACAATAGTACTGGCACAGCATTTCTCAGTAGTACAGAGCACAAACAGTAGTTACAACTTCAAACGAATATTAACGTTAAACGCAATGCAGTGCAAAGCGCATCCAAAAAGCGAGGCTCACGCAATGATCTTTCAATACGCCGAAGTCAACTCTGAACTGAAAGAAAACTGAGAACAGATGCTCTTTCCGGGCTGATATAGTTTTCACCCGACCGTCGAGAAAGCTCTGATACCTTCCATTTCTCGAAATTATTGGAAGGCATATACGGTTAAAGTTACACTTAAAGCCTGGATACGGTTGCAGTTACATACAGGTATCAACGATCAACTACAGTTGCTTAATTACAGTATCTATTACAATTAAACTGGAACTGGACCCAAACGTCGTCAAATGGTCGCCACGTTTGGGGACTTTTAGCGATTTCTTGCCAAATTTGGTGACAAAATTTAGCTGCCGAAACCTTCACCAGCTTGGCAATATCTCGCCAATTTAGCGAGAGAGCCATTTGCTTTAACGTTAAATAAACATGCCCTGTAATCTAATTTTTCCAGCAGAGCTCCTGTCTCTTCATACTTTTCATGTCACACTATGCAAAACTGGTAACAATGTGTGTATGTGTAAGGTAAGTTCGAGGCACTTTTTCTTAGACTGTCCTTCAATATGATGGTTCGGATAGTTAAAAGGCGCTTGGATCTTTTGCCGTAATTAACTACCGACTATAAGTCTGTTCATTTGCTAATCATGTTTATACCCGAATACAAAGTTGTGAATGTGTGCTGCATAATCATGTGTCCGTTTATTTGAAAATTTGAAAATCACTGAAAGCTATAGATATGTAATGAATGCTTGTTGTTTTTCTGTATGCTCTGTGTTTGTAAATTATTTTACACTGCTCGACATTGAAAATGCAGAACCAAGAAGGAGTGGTCAGAAATTTATGAAAATTTTAGAGTAGACGCACGTCACCGAGTTATGCGAATGATGTGAAATGCGCAGCTCTCCGACGCACGTGAAGTAAGGTATAAGGGAAGGAACGTGTAGAATCGGCAATATTCGTGTCGTTATTTCTGCCAGACGAATTATCGAAGAAAGTTGGTTTTTGTTCCGGAGGATACGTGTAATAGGAGAGAATGCCAGGCCGCCGTCAACGAAGGCACTTCCAGCAGATAGACGATTTTACGAGGGGTATGTTGATCGGACTGAGAAGGGCGGGTTGGTCCTTACGTCGAATCGCAGCTGATACCCACATGGATGCGAGCACGGTGCATCGGCTATGGCGAACATGGTTGGAACAAGGAAATGTGGGAAGAAGAATGGGTGCAGGTGCAACTAGAGTGACTTCAGCACGCCTGGATCGACGCATTCGCCGACAAGCTGTGGCGGTCCCGCAAGTCACTTATACCGCGATTCTGAAGCATGTGCAAGATACCCTGGATGTTCCCGTGTCGACCAGAACCATTTACCGTCGATTGGTTGAACGTGGCCTGCACTCACGGCGTCCGTTCAGAAGACTGACATTGACCCCACAGCATAGACGCCAACGTTTAGAATGGTGCCGGACTGGAGCGATGTGGATGAGAGAATGGCGAAACGTCGTGTTCTCAGATGAGTCACGCTTCTGTTTATCCAGTGACAGTCGCCGCATACGTGTGTGGCGTCGACGTGGAGACAGATCTAATCCGGCAGTAAGTGTGGAACGCCCCACCGCGCGACAATGTGGCATAATGGTTTGGGGCGCTATTGCCTACGATTCTAGGTCAACTCTAGTTCGTATTCAGGGCACTATGACGGCCCAACAATACTTGGATAATGTACTGCGGCCGGTAACGATCCCCTACCTTCAGGGGCTGCCTAATGCAATTTTTCAGCAGGATAACGCCCGACCATACAGTGCTTGCATCTACCAACATGCTCTGCAAGGTATACAGATGCTTCCCTGGCCACCGTACTCTCCTGACCTGTCACCAATCGAAAATGTGTGGGACGTGATGGGACACCATTTGCAGACTCTGCCCCTGCCTCGTTCAGAAGAGGAACTCTGTCAAATAGTTGAAAAGGAATGGAGAGCCATCCCTCAGGACACCATTCTCACTCTTATTGTCTCTATGCCTAGATGTGTTTCTTCGTTATCTGTTATGATTATTTGCTGTTTAGTTTTATTAACTTCCTAGTTTTATTCCTGTGTCATCATAAGTAATAGCGTAGGTTGATAAATAAAAATGTTCCCGTGGAATTAGTCTTTGATATTTATGCAATTCCTGTTTACCGATTTGAAATATGTAGTCTGATTTCTGCAATCTCGCCCAGGTTTTGAGTTCACACCTATTCTTGACCTCTATTGTGGGATATACAACCGTGCCTTTGTATCTGCGGTTTCTAGCAGTACGAGGACATAAAAGAAATAAATAAATGATTGATAAACTTCAGAGTATATTCCAAGAAAATGAAGAACTTCCAGTTTAGGAAATGCCAGTGGTGTAGTGCAAAACAGAAGCTCAGCGGTTTTATGTATCCGAGACAAATTTTCCAACTTTATTAGTGGCAAAAGAAAAAGCCTGTTGATTTTGTGCGATCATATACTATATATTTATATTTTTTTTATCAGAAATTTCGATCATTTGTTGAATGTAGTTGAAAAAGCTTCTTGGCAAACTTTCAAGAATGCTTGCGAAAATTTTTTATAGAAATGTAAACACAGGAATACGTACCCCCTTCTCACAAACACGCACGTAAACTGTATGGGATGTACTTCAATTCAAGCGAAGTTCTGGGATCCGTCGCTCCTTAAAACTTCAGTTTTTTTATTTTCTTCTAGATTTCTTTTTATGCCAACCTAGAAGTTATGAGAGATGAACATTAAAATCGCTTTAAATATAAAACTTCTGTTACCGAGTTATGTGAAACTACTGAAGTTCCAGTATGTTTTTTCGACTTCTCATTACCCGGTAAGAGGGATAGTTGTTAAAAAACAGTACATCAGAAATTCGTATATACGAGGCATGATCCAAAGAAAAGTTTACAAAGCAAATGAAAAAGTATTTATTAACAATAGAAACAAGATACAAATGGGAATCAAGAGACACATCTGGCCTTCACTTTTCCACATAGTCGCCAAACCTGTTTAGGCATTTGTCAGAACGTTCGACCAACTTGTTTATCCCGTGTTGGTAGTAATCAGGGCCCTGCTCATTTAGCCATTTCTCGGCAGCTGTTTTCACTGCATCGTCTGAGGTGAACCGTGTTCCGGATAAGTATCGCTTCAACGCCGGAAAAATGAAATAGTCACTTGGAGCTAAATCGGGGCTGTATGGGGGGTGATTCCAGACCTCCCACTTGAACCTTTCCAGCAATTCCTGAGTCTAGCGAGCTGTATGGGGCCTGGCATTGTCATGCAGAAGAATGACGCCTTTGCTCAGTAATCCAGGCCGTTTGCGTCGGGTGGCTTTACGCAATTTCGTTAAGATGGCACAATAACGATCGGTCTTAATGGTATGGCCACGCTCCAAATACTCGATTAGGATAACACCAGTCGTATCCCAGAAAACAGTTGCCATGACTTTACCGGCAGAAGGTGTGACCTTAAACTTCTTCCTCGTCGGTGATCCAGCGTGTTTCTACTCCATCGTGGCTCTTTTGGATGTGGGGGTGAAGTGATGAAGCCATGTTTCATCACCGGTAACGATGCGATCGATGAAGTGTTGGCCGTCTGAATGGTATCGCTGAAGAAATGTGAGGCTGCACATCTATCGAGTGGCCTTATGCTCCGCGTACAACGCACGTGGAATCCAGCGGGCACAAACTTTGGAATATCGCAACTCATCGGTTACGATACGCTGAACGTTACCATAACTCAGGTCCAATTCTGAGGCAATCTCCCGCATGGTTACTCGTCGATCACTTTGGATGATTTCTTCAACACGTGCCGTGTTGATATCCGTCCTTGAAGAACTTGGACGGCCGCTCGCTTCCATATTGCGGTTTTCCATATGCTCCCTGCCCGCTTGATAAGAACGACACCATTTCGCTACCTGTTGTCTACTCATTGCTTTGTCCCCGTATACCTCAACGATTTGTCTGTGAATTTCGGATGCGGCCACATTCTTGGCCCATAAGAATCGAATTACGGCTCGCACCTCTATGCGAGACCACTTTTCTAGACGTCGTGCCGTTACTGTCGCTCTTAAGAGTCTCCGTAGTGACGCTACTTACTTGTAGAACCGCTGTAGGACAACTAGCGCCATCTGTCAACCACCCTGGGTGAAAATATTCGCTCCACAATTATTACGTTTCAGATGCTTCTGCTTGTAAACGTTTTTTTGGATTAACCTTCGTAGTTGGAGCTTTTTTTAGAAGATTTGTTTCTTTTATGCGCATGTAAATTCGTCTATGCAAAATTTAAGAGATCGTCACAAAAATTGTTTGTTTGATACAGAAATTTCTATAACATACTTTAATTCATGTTTCAAGAAAATAAAGCAAAATTTTGGTGCTGGAAGTTATTTTAATTTAGGTTTTTGATTTTATGTACTGTGTGGTGTTTCTGCCATTTTGTAATACATTTTCCGCCTTTCTTGCTAGTGAAATTTTGTAACATTATTTCAGTTAGCAATTGTTTATTAGGAAGAATTGAAAAGATAACATAAATTGTAATGCTATGGTACATTTTCCGAATGTTTCCATTTTGTAATACATTTTCCGCCTTTCTTGCTAGTGAAATTTTGTAACATTATTTCAGTTAGCAATTGCTTGTTAGAAAGAAATGAAAAGATAAGATAAATTGTAATGCTATGGTACATTTTCCGAATGTTTCCATTTTGTAATACATTTTCCGCCTTTCTTGCTAGTGAAATTTGTAACATTATTTCAGTTCACAATTGTTTGTCAAGAAGAATTGAAATACTATGGTACATTTTCCCCATGTTTAACCTTTAACAAAGACTAAGCGTTTGTGTCAGAGATTTTCTCCATGCTTAATGTAAACTCGAGTCAATCCTTTCAAGAAATTCCACACAAACATCAGCTATTCTTTATCCAAAGTAGCTCTTATATTTTGTTGCTTTAAATAATTCAACCGAAGTCTAAGTAGAAAATATTTATTCCGCTTATTTCCATGAGTATAAAATATTTTACTCTTGTTATTTTTTTTATTTCAGATATTTTGAAAGACAGTAACCCTTAGCCTTTGCATTTAATTTTTTTTCTTTAGAGCCATACTTTAAGCAGACCTATTTTAAATCATTCTTTATTACTTCGACCTGTCGTTAGAAGTAATCACCCTTTTTAAAATAATTTCTCCTTACTTTGGATTTTAGTGACTTTTATTTATAATTAATTTTTTTAACGACGTAATTTTTTATTCGCTTTTATTTAGACGACGATGTTTTGGACCACGATGGTTTTAGAACTGCGATATTTTGTCCTTGCTTTCTTTTCTCTCACGATGTTTTGTACGATGACGTTTTCGCCCTGCATTTTCGTCTCTACGACGTTTTCGGCTGATACCAAAAAAGCTGATATTTTACTCATTCTCTGTATTTAATTATTAAACAATAAGAAGTTTTATGCACTGAAGAATAATATGTTTTGAAACTTTTTCCTTCATTCCAGAGCATAATTATAAAATTGTTGTTTGGTTAAAAAAATTATACAGCGAGGTGCAGTATTTACTACAATTCATTGTATAATTTCTTCTGCATCTGAAGACTAGAATCATTGGAGTGGAACAATTGTTTATATAAGTATAAAAAATCTGATGTGTGCACCACATGACTTCCTTGTACACGGAATATTAAATTGTACCCATTTTTTCTTGCATTTCACTTAAACTTATTGGATTGAATTAATCTACTTCGTCGACAGCGTATAAAACACAATAGAATAAATGCATTCTTTAAAATTTACTATATTTGTTTACCATAGCGACAATTTGGCCCTAGCGTTACATTTCGTTCATTATTTAACTCAGAATGCGCGAAATTTATATCATCTTAATAATTATATAATCGTTGCCACATGTTCCATTCAAATACTATAATAAATCTAAAACGATGTATAAAAGAAATTAAGCAAAGAACAACAACAACAACAACAACAACAACAAAAAAAAAAAAAAAAAAAAAAAAAAAAAAAAAAAAGAAAAGAAAAGAAGAAGAAACAGTTTTTCACGGACAATTCAGTATTTCTCATTCAATTAACTCAGTTCTCACTTCGCGACAAGGCAAAAATACATTAAAACTCAAGATGTCTGTATTGAAAATTATGAAGTAAATTTTAAACACTTATTTCCTCGAATAAATTCCAGAATAGATTAAGCACGATTTAATTCGCAATAATAAAAGAAGGCGTTATCTTTGTTATTGCGAAGCTTACTTTCTCTAGATTAGCAACAAATCTACTATTCTGCTGTTTCAAATGTAAACAAGCAATGGCCGCCATAGAAAAAAATTATTAGGCTTAGCGGCACCTAAACAACTTTTAAATTGTTGATAATTCTAAAAATATCGCATACAGATTTACTAAGAGCATAAAAACCTTAACCGGAAGATAAGAACAACATAATTCAATCATTTTTAAAGCAGAAAATGTACAATTTACAAACATATAATGTTCATGCGATGCGTGCGTTGTTATACAACAATTTCAAATTAACTAGAAGTGGACTGTACTAAATATTTTATTCGACAACTTTAATCAAATGCGTGCCATCTTTCAAGCGATGACTTACTACTAACAACAACAGCAATAAAAAATAAAACTGAGTAAGCGTTTACAGGGTTGCTGTAATGAACATCTGCGCCATGCAAGGCGCCAAGAAGAGAAAAAATGACGTAATCTTACAGTTAAATAGTCTTAATGACTTAACATATAAGAATAATAAAACTAAGCTCACTGAGCCGAGTGACAAAGTAGATATATATATATATGTACACCGCTCAAAAAAAAAAAAAAAAAAAAAAAAAAAAAAAATTGGACAGTGCTATATCTCCCATTCTACTGGGGCGATTCACAAAATTCAAATTGCGTTCTTCATGTCTCGAAAGCGCGACTTAGGATATATATTAGATTTATATATAACACTATTCTAACATAGGTATTTTGACACAAAATCGGACTTTTTCTGAAACAACATACCAATTTTTTTTTCAATATTTTGATTCTACGACTCAAATTATGACAGAATACCAAATTTTGTAAAAATCGTGCGAGTAGTTATTAAAATATTAGCTCTCAAAATTTTAGCTCCTCAATGTTAATTGAATTTGGCAAATATTTATTAATATCTCTTTTTTTATTAAACTTTTTTATTTTTCCTTTCACATTTCGAAATTTAGGTTCATTCCAAATAACATTTACCCATTTTTTGTGTTTATTTTTTAAATTGCTATTTTTAAATAATTTTTATAAATTTTTCGAAAAAAAAAAAAAAAAAAAAAAACTGAATTATAACCTATAAAATTTTTACCATCATCTTAAAGTAGGTGTATTTTTAAGCATATCTGCAAAAAATTAGATTTTTTTATTCAAAATTTTCTAAGATATACACGAATATACATATTTTCGCGTTTTGAAATTTGGCATCTTTTTTTTGAGCGATAATAACAACAAATGTGGTCTATGGATTTTTGTTACAGTGAATTGCCACAGCTATTTTTAACCTTAAATTTCAAGTAAAATTTTACGGAGAATTAATTATATGACATTTTTTCCCTCAAGGATGCGTAATAAATATTTATTAATACTATATGAAAAGCTATTTTTTTTAAATTAAAATTATATTATATTATTCAAATGTTTAACTATTTTTTTTTAATTTCTCTCTAATTTTTAGTCCAAAGGGATTTGAATCCCGAAGGACTATTAGTTTCGTTTTGGCATTTTGCGTCGGACTCATAAATGTCGGTTCACTTTTCAAACTGTTGCCACAAAATGTTAGAGCCCTGCATTATATTTGAAGAAATTAAATAATGAAAAATCTGCATAAATGTATGTATATTTCTCGTATTGTGATAAAACAACGGTACATAGAGTCATCGAATTTTGAATAACGTAATCCTCCAACGAATATGAGCATGTGGAAGACCAAATTTGAAATTTGTTTTATGATCGATTTCCTATTTTTTAAAACTTTGACGAATTTTTGATTAACAAACTCAAGGATTTCAAAGCGAGCAATGGCAACGTTGTGCAGAAAAAACTTTTTATCTCCAGCGCGTGAGTCTCTGTATCGGAAATTCTAAAGATATGCTCGTTTTAAAACTATTTTGCGATATTGCTGTTGCACTGGATCTTATGGTTTAAGTGCGAGGAACATGATATTTAATAAAGAAAGGTAACACACAAAATGTTAAAAAACGCCCCTTTGGACGTAATTTAAAATCTAAAACATTTCAGTTTTTTTTTTTTTTTTTTAGAGTAAATTTTTGTAAAAATAAATTTTTACCTTCGGCGTTTTATCGTCTGCTACTTTACTTCGTTTAAATCGAATTGTCTAAAACTGAAAATTTTCGTTTGATGTTTATTTCAATTTTATGACATTAACTGCGTAATTTATTTCTAAACAAACTGTTGCTTTTGAAGTGGCTGAAAGAGCGGCTGATACTATCATCCACATTTTTAAAGCACAGTATAATTTTATAGAAACATAAGATTTAGAATAATCATTTTTATAAAAGCAAATTATGATATAAACATACAACCCTCTAGAGACTGAATTAATGGAAGTTCAATGCTTATGTAGAAATGATCTGCAGCTACTTAATAGCTGGATAAGTCAGCAGATTCTGTGGACAAGTAAGAATAATTATATAAACGACACCAACATTCTGGATTGAATTAACAACGAGGATACGATGTCTATTAAATGAATTTAAGAAGTTTTAAAACATAAAAAATGAACTCATTTTTTATCCTAAAATTTATTTTTGTGCGTAGCGTATTTTTATTATATCTTAAAATTCTAATTTAGAATGTAATTGTCAAGAACTGAATCCTAATCATCAGTAATATAATAAGTAATTATTACGGTTATTAATAAATCCTTCTTATAAAGTAATTGCAAATATTTCAAAAAACTTTCTGTCTGAATGCAAACATTTTTCTATGCAAATATTTTTAATTTTATATTAATCAAGATTGCACACCATATTACTTATTTCCCCTTCAATTCTTACCGTCAGTTCTAGTAGAATTTACAAATCAATTATATTTAATTAAGGATTGTATTGGATTATTTAATTATGGCAAAGCACACGAGGGCTATCTGCCTAAAGGGAGGGATGCCTTCGTGGAGGACTTTCTAAGGGAAACTGGCTCGTATACACGTTACACATGGGGAACACCACGAAACCGCCCATGCGGCCAGCCCGTTCGCGGGATTCGAACCTCGGACTGAACTACTAGTGTTCAGCGTCTTTACCGCTCGGCCGTTGGTGGGCTATTTAATTAAGGAATGACCATCTAAGTTAAGAAGTTAAGAAACAGCGTACCGTAACAACATTTCAATTATTGGCGCCGTATCTTTCATGTTACTCCCGATTGGCTAGCTACATGATTTTTAATGAGTATTCGGATTTTACTAGTAACTTCACTTGGAAATCGCGCTTAAACTAGGTTAGTTGGTTATTGGAACATAGGAAGAACATGGGAGCTATTTGATTAAGATGCTTTCAGAGAGAACCTTTGTAAAGAGAACCTAGAAAACTGCGAAAACCAACCATGCAGCCTGGGTTAGACTTCGCAACAAACAATTAGTATTTAACAATCTTCAAATGCTAGGCAATTGGTGAGGCTCCAATTAAATCTCCAATTTAATAGTTTATTTGTAAATATTTAAAATATTGTTGTATTCTTAGGCACAAAAAGCAGAATTTAAGTTTTGTTAACTCGTTAGTAAACTACCAAGCCGTAGTGCAAATGAATATTCAATTTCTTTTGCAATAATTGTATTTCACTTAGTATTCTTGGAATATGAGCTAAAGAACGAACGTTCTCGGAAGATTAAAGAAGTGTTTAAATCCAGTGATATTAGGTTTGTCTTACAAGCTCGAGGATCAAAACGATTCTGCAATTGCCCTAGTAGTTGACTTGTAAATGGCTGTGAATTAAACAGATGACTTTTAATCTTACGTTATTCAGCCAGAAACGTATTCCAGATGTTTTGTATTGCATGACAATGCATCTTTTCATTATTCAATAACCAGTCGGAGAACCGCTTGTGTTCCGAAAATAAGTATGTGTACTCAGTCGTCCTCCATGTTCTTCAAATTTGTCTTCTTGTGACTTTTTTTTTTTCTCAAAAACTAAAGTTGCCTCTCTAAGGAAAGTTTTTTGACATTGAAGAGACAAAAGGAATATGACATCTACTTTTAGAGGCATGTCAAAAACAGATCTCTACAAACCTTCTCTTCCATTACATGTTGTGCAGTCAGACAAAAAGTTACATCAGCGTAAATTCTATAATCTATTTTTATTACACTCTGATTACTTTATTAACATATAGTGAATATATACTAAATCTTTTACTTCAGCTTAAGTAATTCGGAATTTTTTACGGGATTGTTGTCGGAACTAGGACTTAGAAGATAAGCCAAATTAAATATTTCGATAACCCAATAAATTCAAGGTCGAAATTTCAATATTTTATTTTCGGAGGAAGGGAAATTTTTTCAGTTTTGGTCAATATTAAAATATTAAAATAGTCAATATTAAAATGTTTCGTGATACATGAACTGCAGTAACGTGGCATTTTAGATACTACGATTTTTATGCAGGGCTGGGCCCCACCTCACAAGTGCCGCACAGTTACTTGGGCAACATTTCACGAATGAACGTCTTATAGGCCAACACTTCCCCTCTTCCCACCAGACCTCAACCTCTGTGACTTTTGTCTTTGGTGTTATCTCAAAAGCACTATTTATGGTGATAATCTAAACAATTTGGCAGAAATGAAAAATGTGATTCTCTGATAACATTCCTCCTGATATGCTCAGAGCTGCTGTTGAGAATGCAGTAACAGGATTTAACTTGCTTTCGGAAAATGCTGGATGCTACATTGAACATGCTTTGTAACACGTTTCGGAAAATATTAAACACATTTTAAACAGATGTTTTCGGGTCTTATTTCATTTAACAATATTGTATACAGCGCCATTTTTCCCCTGGTGGTGAGTTTTTAAACTCTTTTTTTTTTTCCCGCGGAAAATAAATTCCCATAACCTCCTTTACACGATTCCCAAGTTTGATAACATTTGGTCCGGTAGTTTTCTTTTTATGACCATTTCAAATTGGAACTTTAATTATAACCATCATGTAAATTAAACTTTAAAAGTTTGACAATTTGGTTCAAGTCCCAGCTTTAAATATATATATATATATATATATATATAAATATAATCTTTTACATTAATCCTCTTAGAAAGAATGTTTTAAGAAGCTAATTTTTCTCTCGCGTTATAGATTGTATAAAAAAACATGATCTTTAATATGATTTAGATTGTTTCAGCCGATATAGGAATCGGGTCACTCGGTGGTACAGAATAAACCCTGCTGGACTGTTTTATTTCTTTGTCATTTAGCAAAAATTTTTTAATTAAAATATTTATCCTTTGGATATCGCTTTAAACTTTATTTATAGTTAAAATGACTAGAATGTGAAAAGCTGTCTTCAGCTAAAACGCAATTCATGTAACTGATATTTAAAAAAATTGACAAGAATGCAAAATTTATGGAAGCCTAGCAATCGAAAAATCTTAATTTTCTTGTGTGAGCACTGAAAATAACTGTAGAAGGAAAGAAGAAAATTAGGGAGAAAAGTAAGCAAAAATTTGCAGGGAAATTCGGCTAACAGACATACCAAGATGTTTAAAAAAATTGGACGCTTTTGAATATACATTCAGGATACTTCAAAGAATTTAGGCGTTCAAAGAGAAAACACTTGGACCTGTACACCAGCAAATACCATCAATTGAGCTTGTATTAACAGAAAAGGCAAAAACAATATCATTGCAGATTAAAGTGAAGAGCGAATGGTTTTAGAATATATGGTTGTATAAATTTAAATTACGTTATAGAACATCATATCGTATCATAAATGGAGAATCCTACGATTTTCTCAGTCGAATTATTTGAAGATTCAGGAGTTTATCCAGTATTGTGTGTGGATGTCATCTAAAGGCGTTTTTTTCCCCTCCTGATGGAACAGCGGCCGAGCGGTAAAGTCGCTGAACACTGGTAGTTCGGTCCGAGGTTCGAATCCTGCGAACGAGCTGGCTGCACGGGCGTTTTCGTGGTTTTCCCCATGTGTAACGTGTATGCGAGCTAGTTTCCCTTAGAAAGTCCTCCACGAAGGCATCATTCCCCCTAGGCAGATAGCCCTAGTGTGCTTTGTCATAATTAAGTAACCAAAACCTCTTGATGAAACCAGTCTTTCCTTTCATCTCATGCCTTCAAAATGTTTAACCTCTAAAGACTGATAAAGGTTCTGACGAAATACTTCGTGAAGAACTTTCTAAGGGAAACCAGCTGTCATACACGGTACACATGAGAAAATTCACGAAAACGCCCATGCAACCAGCCCGTTTACCGAGATTCGAAGCCCGGAGTGAACTACCAATGTTCAGCGACTTTACCGCTGGGCCGTTTGTGGGCCTTTATAAAATGGAAGGCGATAACTTTATTTAAAATGATTGTCAGAAATATCAAGATATTTCGAAAAGTTGGATACTTTTTAATATACTTGTAGAATGCCTAAAGAAAAAGAGCAAGAATAAAGTAGAAATGCCTGAAGAAAAAGAGAAGAAAAAATAAATTTTTGCGTAAAATTTAGTATTAGTATTTTTTTAAATTTAAAACCTTTTAATCTTATGATATTTGATTCTTGCGATTTCAAAAATAAAATATTTGACTAAAATATGAATAACATTTTAAGAAACTAAATGTAGGATAAAATTGTGTAAAGCAATGGGCACAATGATAAAACTGTTTAAACAGTGTATGCAAGTCATCCTAAGTTAAAGTGTCGGTTATACATCTCTCTTATTTATATATATCTTTTCTGAACGGAACATTGAAAGGCGTGTTAACTGTGCTTTACTGTATTTTCTCTTTTAATATATGCAGTTTTCAAACGCATCGTAGTCTGGGTTGCAATGTATTCTTCCGAAAGAAACGCAATTCAAATAAATAAAATCAAATTCTGGAAAATTTATATTAATAAATATATTTAAAATGCTCAGTTCGAAGGAATAAATAGAAAACTTTAAAACAATTATCTGAAGAGACAATGCAACAAAATAAAAGTATAAAAATTTTAAAATTACCTAAAATAATAACTATGACAAAAATATATATAAAGAAAACTATTTGAAAAAAAATAAACGCTGCACCTATATTTACGCAGTTCGAATAGGTAAATAGAAATTTTTAAAACAGTTATTCGGAAAAAACATGCAACTTAAACAATTAAAATGAAATTCGAAAAAGAAAAAGTTACTTAAAATAATAAGTTATAATTAAAAATATAATATAAAGAATATCATTTGGAAAAAAGGAACGATGGTGACTTTTCTTCCTCTTTCGCGAAAGGAAACTAGGTTGCCATATATTAAGAAATTTGCCAAGTGAACTATTCTTGGCGCGAATTGAAAAAAAAGTGCCAATATAAATTTGTGAATTTCTCCGTAAATTTCGTTCCAAATTTTACAAAATTTCATATTTAGGCGTAATTTGAGTTGTAGAATCGAAATATGTAAAAACATTGGTATGTTATTTCAGAAAAAGTCCGATTTTGTGTCAAAATACCTATGTTAGAATAGTGCTATATATAAATCTAATATATATCCTAAGTCGCGCTTTCGAGACATGAAGAACGCAATTTGAATTTTGTCAATCAGCCCAGTAGAACGGGAGATATAGCACTGTCCCATTTTTTTTAGCAGTGTACATACTATATTTATATACGTTTGGCGCGGCCGATTGCAACCAAAATACGAGGTGCACATGCACATGTTATAGCAGCCCCATATACAAATTTCAACGTTCTGAGGCTACTCCCCCCTCAGGGGGGCTCACTTTTGTGAGTACGGGTGTGGCAATCCCGAGGTACCCTAGCCCTTCAGCGGATGATCTTCTTGGTGAGACGGGTGTCACGATCCTGGAGCCCCAGTGATCTATCCTCTTTTCCGTCTCCTCTCCTCTTGGCTGGAACGTTTTCCCTTCCCTTCTCCCTCGTGGTTTCTCTCTACGGAGTTTTTAGGCTCGTCACGAGAGACTGGAGCAGCCCTTGTCTCTAGTTTTCGAGTGGCGAGAAAACTGCCCACGTGTTTGCCGTGCGTGGAGACCCGTGGCGTCCTGGTAGTTGAGGGGCGAGGTACTGTCCCCAACACACTGGTTTGGCCTCTGCTTCAGCTAAACGAGAGGCACCTTAGTCGTCCTCACGGGTGTCAATCGGCTGGTCACTAGTCCTTGTGTCAGTGGCTTGGGGTCAAGCTCTCGGGAGTACCTGCTTACGGGAAAGCCGACTGTGGGGCTTCAGTTTGCGTATAGGTCCGTCTAGCCCTAACACAGGAATCTGTGTTCCCTTGTTGGGCTCCGTGGTGGGCGGGGCCGTCGGACCCGAATCATATTTTTTATCATGGCTTCCCTTTTTATTTTAAAAAAACCTGAGTCAAATGACACCAATCAAGACATTGAAATCATAGACAAATCAGTGAGCAAGAAAATTCGTACCGTTGCAAATGCCAAAGCAACTACTGAATATCCTCGCTTTGTTGTTGTTTCCAGTGCCTCTGAAGAACTTAAAAAGATGTCTCCTTTTCTGATAAACAAATATATCCATTCTTTCATAGGTGAACCAAAAAACATAAAGCGTCTCCGTTCTGGAGACCTGCTTATAGATACTGTCTTGCCAACCCAATCTGCTTCCCTTTTGTCACAAACCAAACTTGGAAATGTAGCTATAACTGTGTCAGCGCATAAAACTCTGAATTTTTGTAGAGGTATGATCTCGGAAATCGACCTTCTGTGTGTTTCAGAAGAAGAGTTCGTTTCCGAGTTAGCTGACCAAAACGTCTGTGGTGTTAGGCGGATCAAGATGCGTAAGGAAGGTCAGTTGACTGACACGAAACACGTGATCCTGACCTTCAAATCGCCTGATCTGCCGAAAAATATTAAGGCTGAATATCTAAATTGCCCCGTAAGGCCTTATATTCCAAATCCCATGCGATGCTTCCAGTGTCAGAGTTTTGGCCATTCGAAGATGTCCTGTCGTGGGACCCTGACGTGCGCTCGGTGTTCGTCGGTTGGCCACGACAGCGATAATTGCACTGCTGCAGCACTGTGTATTAATTGCAAGGGCGACCATCCAGCATTTTCCCGTTCCTGTCCAAAATGGAAATTAGAAAAGGAAGTTTAGACCATAAAAGTTTCTAAGAACATTTCCTATGCCGAAGCGAGGAGACAAGTTCAAAGCACACAGCCTCATTCAAAAAAATCATATGCCAGCGCCGTTAAATCAACACGCACTACAGCCACCCAAACTTCCATAAGTACACAGACTCCACCAAATAAAACCCAGCAACCTGCAAACAAGAAAAAGGAAAATACAACACACATCGTACAAAATAAAGAAATACCTATTCAAAGCAAACAAAAACATGTCCCTCCAAAACCAATTAACAAAAATAGAAGTCTCAGCAAAAGTTCTGTAAATGAAACTATTTCTGAATCTGCAGATTCAGACAGTATGGAAGTGGAAGACGGTCTGGAAGTTCCCGAACATATGCTTCCGCGCAAAACTAAAAAGAAACACAGAAAGAACAAACATCAATCATAATTCATAATGGCCGCCCTCGTCTCATGGAACTGTCGCGGTTTCCACCGAAATTTCCTTGACATCAAAGCTATGATCAATGCTTATCATCCTGTGTGCTTCGCAATACAAGAGACAAATCTGAAACCAGATCAACATGCAAAACTTCGGAGGTTTTCTCTCGTCAGGAAGGATAACCTTGCAGGTGAGCGTGCCAGTGGAAGTGTATGTCTTCTCACCTCACTGGACTATCCCTCAAATTCCTTTCCTTTGACGACTTCTCTCCAAGTTGTCGCTGTACAAGTAAACTTTCATATTGTAGTTTCAGTCGTTTCTCTTTATTTGCCTCCTAATGAGCACATTGATCAGGAAGATTTAAATGATCTTTTAGAGCAGCTGCCTGAGCCTTTCATCATAATAGGAGATTTTAACGTCCATAGTCCGCTCTGGGGTAGTAAAGATACAAATTGCCGAGGAAGACAAATAGAGCAGATGATCGAAGATCATAGCCTTTGTCACCTGAATAATGGGCAGGATACTTACTTTCATGAGCCTTCAAGGACATTCCACGCTCTCGACCTGGCCATCTGTTCACCATCTCTGTTGCCATTTTGCACTTTTAGTGTCGGAAATGATCTGTACAACAGCGATCATTATCCCATTTTTGTGTCTCTTGCACGAAGAGGAGCAAACCCCATGTCGAGACTCCCTCGGTTTATACTGGACAGGGCAAACTGGGAACTCTTCTCTTCCTCCGCAGAGCTCACAGAGGAAATGGTAGAAGATGTGCATATCGATGACGCTGTTGAAGCTGTTACTAATACTATTATTCAGGCAGCTATGCTTTCGATTCCTAGAACATCAGGAAAAATACTAAAATATTCGAAACCGTGGTGGAATCGCGACTGTCATGAAGCACTGAAAAAACAGAAAAAAGCATGGGGTATTTTTCGTAGATATCCTACTCTGCGAAACCTCATAGCATTTAGAAGAGCCAAAGCAAATGCACGAAAAGTAAGAAGGCAGAGCCAGAGGGATTCCTGGATTTCATATGTGTCGTCAATAACATCCTCTACGCCTAGTAAGCGGGTTTGGGAAAGAGTTCGAAAAGCATGCGGAATATATTAAGACCACTCACTTTCCTTTCGGGAAAATGATGGCTGAGTGATTAGCTCCATAGAAGAAATTGCAAATACTATTGATGAGACATTTGCTGCCGTTTCTTCCAGCAGAAACTATTCACCTGCATTTCTCTCTATCAAGCAGCACTCTGAAATAAATCCCATCGCATTCAACTCTTTCAAATCTGAGCCTTACAATAGAGCATTTACTATGCTGGAATTTAAGAGAGCTTTATTGCAGACACATAGGTCTTCTCCGGGTTTTGATGGCATAAATTACGAAATGCTAAAACATCTGTCTGCCTGAAATGAATGTAAACTGAATGCCCTTCTCACTGTGTGTGGGAGTGTGGAAGGAGTATATTTTCCCCAGTGCATGGAGGAGAGCTATTGTAATTCCTATTGCTAAGCCAGGGAAAGACCCAAGAAATCCCTCCAACTGTCGGCCAATTGCCCTTACCAGTTGTGTATGCAAATTGTTTGAAAAGATGGTAAACAGCCGCCTAGTTTACTTCTTGGAAAATAATAATATTGTATCGCCTTATCAAAGCGGTTTTCGAAAGGGGAGAACAACCGTAGATAACATGCTCCTCTTAGAGACATCCATTTTTTAAGACATCCTCTTAGAGCATTTGTAAGAAGAAGCCACCTTGTCTCGGTATTCTTCGACATTGAGAAAGCTTATGATAAGGCATGGAGATACGGTATACTTCGGGATCTTCACGAGAGTGGCTTGCGCGGCAACCTACCAATTTTCATTCAGAATTTCTTGAACACTAGAACTTTTCAAGTAAGGATTGACTCTGTTTCAACAGGAAGAGGGTGTGCCTCAAGGCTGTGTGCTTAGTGTAACGCTGTTCAGTTTAAAAATAAATTCTGTATTAAAAGAACTTCCTACCACCATCTTGGGATCACTATATGTAGATGATTTACAGATTAGCTGTCGAGGAGCAGACATGAGATACATAGAAAGGCAATTGCAGATGGCTTTGAATAAGATCCAAGAATGGTCAGACAAACAGGGATTTACTTTTTCGAAACAGAAAACTGTGTGCGTGCACTTTTGTAGGAAGCGAGGTCTCCATCCTGAACCTGAGTTATATCTAAATGGTACAATTATTCCAGTTGCGCCCGAAGTAAAATTTTTAGGAGTGACGTTAGACCAGAAATTGACTTTCCTTTCTCATGTTTTAAACCTGAGAAAGAAGTGTTTTAAAAAACTAAATATTTTAAAAGTGTTGGCGAACACCTCCTGGGGTGCAGAGCGTTGCTCTATGCTTCGCATTTACAGAGCGCTTGTTCGCTCCAGACTGGACTATGGCTCAGTTGTTTATGAATCCGCTCGGTCATCAGTTTTGTTAAAACTGGATCCTGTTCACCATCAAGCTCTGCGGATTTGTTCAGGAGCTTTCAGGACTTCTCCTGTCCAGAGTCTGTATGTTGACTCTAACGAACCATCACTTTATCTGAGGCGTGATCAATTGTCCCTTTTGAAATATTTTCATATTCTATCCCAACCTGAACATCCCAATAAGCTGTGCTTACTTGATAATGTGTGTAACACATTATTTGAAACACGTCCATCCTGTGTTCCTACCTTTCTTTTAAGAGTTCGCCCTGTCATTGAGGAACTTTCCCTCTCTGATATGCGTCCCCAAGCAGTACAGAATTTTGAAATCCCACCTTGGGAAAACGTACGGATTCAGCTTCTTAATGTTTTAAGCATCATGCGAAGGCAAGCACTAACGAGATCATTTACAGACAACTCTTCGCTGAGCACAGGCACAAATATAGCAGTTATCTTCCAATCTATACAGATGGTTCAAAGTCAAAAGATCATGTCGGAATGGCATTTGTAATTGAAGATCACATGGAGGACGGACGCTTGAACCATGCTTTCTCTGTCTTAACATCCGAACTAACTGCGATATATTATAGTCTTTTGTACATCTCAAGGCTCTTCCATAAAACGTTTATAATTTATATAGACTCCTGTAGTGCGCTTAAATCATTAGAAGCTTTTTCCCATACTCAAAATCCAGTCATAGTGGATATTCTAAAGTTACATATAAACTTAACGAGTCGTGGATATGATATCCTGTACTGCTGGGTTCCCGGCCATGTGGGAATAAAAGGGAATGAGCTGGCAGATATCACAGCGAAATGTGCTGTTGATCTGTCCAGTCGCCTCATCCCTTTTGGAGACATCTGTTGTGTAGTCAAAGAGATGATTCGAAACAAATGGCAGCAACTTTGGGATGTGCTGCTTCAAAACAAGTTAAGACATGTAAAGCCTAGAATTGAGCATTGGGATTTTGCTGGAAATCGTAAGGATGAAGTTCTTTTGACTCGCCTCAGAATTGGTCACACCAGAGTGACACATAACTACCTTTTAAAAGCTGAGAATGAGCCTGTTTGTTCAAATTGTAATGTTTGTCTATCTGTTCGTCATATTTTAATTGAGTGTCCCTGTTTTAACAGTCTTCGTCAGAAATATTTTAATAGCTGTGACTTACCTCTCGACCGTTTAATCAGAAGAGAGGTCAATTGTTATTTATTTTATTATTTAAAAGAGACTGGCTTTTATTATCTAATGTAATCTGTTCAGCAGATTTTGTTTTGTATTTTAATGTGTGCTTTTACTAGGTTCTTTATATGACTCCATCCTCTGGATTTGGTACATGTAGCTTTTTAATAATTTTTATTAATAAGTATTTCATTTCTAAATTAGGTCATCCCACCATTTGTTTGGCGCATCATAATCATCATTGGTTTTTGCGCCAAGAAACTCACTCACTCACTCTGAGGCTACTGCTTTTTGAGTTATGCGAGATACGCACGTACGTACATACGTTCGTACAGACGCCACGAAAAATTCTCTTCAGAATTCATTTTAAACTAGTTTACAATTTTTGTGGGGCAAAAGAGTCCTTTATCCTGTCCTTACCTACATATACCACACAAAATCATCGTTAAATTGCTTTCGAAAGCGGTGAAAATGGATATTTGTGTTGAAATATGATGCCTGAAACTTTTCGCAATTACAATACTCCCTTTTTACTTCGTACAAGGAAGTAAAAATGGAAAGAAATTCTTTTTATTTTCGGCTTGTTATTAAAACCATTAAATGTTTTAGAACCCCCTGAAACTTTGCTAGCTGGACTCAGTTATTACATATTTTTTGTTTTTTATAATAATTGTTTTAAGTGGCTGGTACAAAAAATTACGAGTTAATTACACTTAGCGAAAAACTTAGGAAAAACGAAACTCAGAAAAATTTGAATACTACTTCTTTACAAGTACAACCTCTTAACGGCCTTGGCTGACTCAACGATGTACTCCTTCCAGCATCTTCTAACTTCCGCGACTGCTTTCCAGTTTTTAATTTTCAAAGGTATTAAGTCTTTTCCAATGTCATCTAACATCTAGTCGGTAGTATTCCTTTCGCTCGGGATTCCTCAAGTTTTTTGAACGTCAGGATCTTAGTGGGATTATCTTTCGAGCTTCTACAAACGTGGCCCAACCATCTAAATGTATTATGAATGACTTGTATTATTTGTGCTTACCTATAATGCTTGTACAGTTCAAAGTTATATATTGCTCTCCAGTGTCCCTCTTCCTGTACTGGGCCAAAACGTACTCTGAGAATATTTCTCTCAGACATGTCTAGTGAGCGTGTATGTCTTTATTGAAGTCCATGTCTCACTCGCATAAAATGGGCAGTGTTAGTGTCTTATACACTCATGTCCTATAAAGGATAATTAAGAATCACATGGAAATCGAACTCCAAAGTAAAAATTTCACCTGTATAATTATCGCACACGCCTTCAAGAATAATATGCAATTTACAGGACGTCATCAGATGACGCCTATATTACGTCACAATGACGAGAGTGTAAATAAAGAATGGCAGCAAAAAAGTAAAATTGTTCACGAGCGTTCTGTAAGCAACTCAGTGCCGCAGCCGAATAATTATGACACAGAAGACGCATGTGAATGATTTTTTCCGTGGTAGAATTATTGGCCGCCAGGAATGTGGGCGCACTCAGATTCAGTATCCTAGGAACTTGTGGTCTTGGCAATGATTCCAAAATGATGGAAATGTTAGTAGACCTTACAGTACAGGCCGTCACCGTGTTACAACACTGAATAACGACCGTGTTTCAACAGTAATTGCCAAAATAAGCATACGAAGCACAGCATCAGACCTATCTCGTCAGCTATCTTCAGCCACGGGTACGACAGTTTCAACGAAACCCATGTACAGACGTTTGGGACAGACTAGTCTATATACTCGAAGCCCTATTAGATGTTTTCCTCTCACGGCAACTCACTTTCGCCAGCAGTTAGCCTGGAGTAGAGAACATCCAGTGTGGACATCATCACAGTGGGCTTGTGTGATGTTTTCCGACGAGCCCAGGTTTAGCTTGCAGTCTGATTCACGTCTGACTTTCATATGGAGAACTCCAAGTACCCGATAGCACTAAGACAACGTCATTGAAAGACACCGTTAGAATGGTGCAGGATTGCTCGTTTGGGGTGGAATTAAGTGAACAAATCTGCATGTTCAGATTGGAACCATGATGGGCTAAATCGATCGGGACATCATTCTGGAACAACATTTACGTTTGTTTAGGGGTGCCATGGGCGCAGAATTTGTGTTTATGGATGATAACGCCCGTCCTTACTGTGCAAACATTGTAAAGGAATGTCTTCAATCTGAGAATATTACCCGTATGGAATGTCCAGCATTCCCAACTGAGTTTAATGCTATACAGCATGTGTGGGACATGTTCGGCCGACGAATTGCAGCCCGTCAAAACACCTCTTACATATGTACTCCAACTTCTGTGAGCATTGCTTGCTGAGTGGATTAATCTTTCCCAGGATAATCTCGGTAATTTGATACTCAGTATTCCTAGACGTTGTACGGACTGTTTTCAGCGTCTGGGAGACATACAATGTGTGAACCATTCTACCAACCATGTAATATTAAGCTTTTGTAAGGAAGATATTTTTTTAATGCTCCCAGGAGCAAAAATCGTAGTTTATATGAATGGTATCTTTTTTGTTCTTTTGTTTAGTAAATGGGCTTTATAAATAAGTCACGTTTGTTTTGTTTCTGAACCTTTATTTGCCGGAGTTGGCGTTATCCGTAATTCATGGAGATTGCATATTTGTAGTTTTGTTTTGCGACTTATAAGGCTAGATCTTAATTGTCTTCTTAGCCCAATGAAGCATTTATAAGCCATTTTAATTCTATTATCAATTTCTGCTCTTAACTTATTTTTGTCATTAATTAGAGTGCCAAAGTATTTAAATTCCCCAACCTTTACAAAGGTGTAGCTATTAATGCACATTGGGTTGCGATAGTTTACCATGCAGCGTGTTAATTTGCATGAATTTTGTTTTATCCTCGTTCACTGTAAGGCCTGTATTTGTGGCAAAATATTCGAGAACTGAAAACATCCCAATCACTGCCTTCTTCGATCTTCCAATAATATCTGAATCATTCACGTAGGCCAGTATTTCCAGGATTCATTTCGCAAACTGTCCGTTCAGTGTAAACCGCTGTCTCTTATGTACTTTTCTGAAGCTAAAGTGAATAGCTGGGAAGCAAGGGAATCTTCTTGACATAGGCCCCTTTATGTTGTAAAAGGTTAAGACAGAAGATTTTGAATGTTAATCCTAAAAAAATTAAATTAAACTTAAGCCCGCAGAAGTCGTATAAATTTCATTTAGAGATGGTAAAAGCATCTGCTAATACATTTGTCGAACGAATTCCATCTGTACTGGATTTTGTCTTTTTTGTCTAATCACTTCTGTTTCTAGAACAGTTTAAACTTCATAAAATAAATCATTTATTTTGTCATCTATTAAATTACAACATAGGTCCTTCAAATTTTTCGGTTAGAGAACTGATAGAATTTCTTCATTTTTCTTTCAACTAGCGATTGTTCCACTTCTTTAGAAATACAGGTATTGCTATGTTGTCTTTCCACGGGGGGAACTTCAACTTAACGTTTCTTTTGTATTTCAAGTTTATGATGTCAATACTTAGCTGTTGATTTAACTATACGGCTTCATTTTAGGTTAGAGGTAAATTTATTTTTAATGCTTTCATGTAACTCGCAATTAATATGACTTTTTTTCTAAACATTTCATTGCCATATTATCATTCACATAAATCTAAACTAAAGAAGCTGATGTCCTGAGAGAGAAATGCGTATCTGTTTTACAGAAATACTTTACATTTTTAAATATTTTTTTTTCTGATCACTATCAAATTATCTTTACTATTAAATTCCAGTGCAATGTAGATAATTTATGCAAATATTTCTTTCTTTGTGTATGTGTGCCTGTTTAATATACAGAAATGTAGTTGTATGTTAGATAATTGAAAATTATATAGTAACACTTGTAGATATTTAGAATATAAACATCTCTTTTAATTATTAATTATATGGCTTGAATTTTTTATGAATTAAATAGATTATATTTTGAAAGAGCCATTGTTTATCATTATTCTTTGCAGAAACTATTATGGTGATGAAAATTTTGCCTGTCCGGCATGATGTTTTTTAGTTTTCTCATGATACTTTTACTGTCTTAATTATCATGTTTGTATTAGAAATTATCCACGAAGTTACCTGCCGTAACGAAGACGCGTGCTTTGCCAGAATCATTCAAAAAAGAGTTAGCTTTCAATTTAACGTTTTAAGTGTAATGTGTTATTAAATATAAAAAATCTGATGTGTACACCACAGGACTTCCTTGCACGGAATATTAAATTATACGCATTTTTTCTTGCATTTCAATTAAACTTATTGGATATAATTAAATCTACACCGTCCATAGCGCATAAACCACAATAGAATAAATGCATTTTTAAAAACTCACTATATTTGTTTACCGTAGCGACACTCTGGCGCTAGGTTCACTTAACAGCGTTACATTTCGTCCATATTATAACTCAAAATGCATATAAATTTATATCATTTGAAGAATTATCCAATCGTAGCCACATGTTCTATTCAAATACTATAATAAATCTAAAACGATGTATAAAAGAAATTAAGCCAACGAAACAAAAACAAAATAGTTTTTCACAGACCATTCAAGATTTCTCATTCAATTAATTCTGTTCTCACTTCCCGACAAGGTAAAAATACATAAAAACTCAAAATATCTATATTAAAAATTACGAAATAAATCTGAAACTCTTATTTCCTCGAATAAATTCCAGAATGGATTAAACATGATTTAATTTGCAATAATAAAAGAAGACGTTGTCTTTGTTGTTGCGAAGCTTAGTTTCTCTAGATTGGCAACAAATCCACTATTTTGCCAAGTTTAAAATGCAACAAACATGTCCGCCATCGCAAAATTCATTAGGCTTAGCTGCTCTTAAACAACTTTTAAATTGTTGATAACTCTACAAATGCATGCAGATTTATTAAAGGCATAAAAACCTTAACCGGAAGATAAGAACAACATAATTCAGTCATTTTTAAAGCAAAAAGTGCACAATTTACAAACATATAAGAATAAAGAAACTAAGCTCACTGAGCCGAGTAACAGAGTGGACATATATATACATATATTTATATACTTTTGAGCCGGCCGATTGCAACCAAAATACGAGGTGCACATCTACATGTTATAGCAGTCCTACATAGAAAATTTCAACGTTCTGTTGCTACTTACTCGTTTTTGAGTTAGGAGAGATACGTACGTACGTACGCACAGAGACCACGAAAAATTCTCTTCAGAATTTATTTTAAATCAGTTTTATATTTTTTTTTGAGGGAAAGAGTCCTTTATTCTGTTCTTACTTGCGGATGTCACGCAAAAACATCATTAAATTGCATTGGATAGCGCTCAAAATGGATATTTTATTTGAAACATGATACCCGAAATTTTTTGCGATTACAATACTTCTTTTTTACTTCGTAGAAGGAAGTAAAAACGGTCAGTGCGCTTACCTAACTGATTATATTAAATTGTAGCTCGAATTTGCTAATATTTAAAACACCCTTAAATTATAAATACATTTATCATAAAAATTCATCAGTTAATTCTTGTAAGATTGGAAATTAAATAATTAATGAATTATACATCAATTTAAGGCACTACCAAAAATTCATATTATTTAATTAAAGTTGTGAAATGGAATTATGATATTTCACTCGATTCTATATCACTATATCACTTATTTTTGACTATCATTATGTAGCGAACATTTTGTAAATATTTGAGACCAATTTTGAATATTAGCTTGTTTTCCAGTAAGAGCTAGAGCATTTGTTGCGATATAAGAATGATTGTCTTTTAATCTAGAACTTTCTTAGAATATTTCGAGTAGGAGAAAATACTTTTGAACGTACTGACGGTGCCTCAAGCTATATTTGGAAGAATAGCCGCGAGTAAACATACCGATCGTATTTCCGAAACTACGAGAAAATAGAGCAAGAATGTAAACAAGGAAAATCCGGTAAACTGTTATGGTACAAAGGAAATGTATCGCTTGTATACATTTGAAGGGACGCAATTACTTAGAAATCTATATTGTCTTTCTCGAGCTCCAACTTTCTAGAAATGCAAAGGCTTTTCCGAATTTTTAAGGAACTGTGTATTACTATCGATTGTGTTTACCTGTTTACTCTACTTATGTCTCAGATTTAGTTAAGACTTAGTATTAGCACTAAGTTATACAAAAGCACTTTGTGATCTATATATTTTACATTGTACTCGTTTATTTCAGGGCACTTGGATAAAATACATTGTTTATCTTTTTACGAAGTAATTGTCTTATTTATATTTTTTTTGCTGGATTTCTGCTACGAAAACCATTTATCGGAAATTTAAATAGCTGGAAACTTCATAGAAAATATTTCTATAAGGCCCACATAGGCCTGTAAATTTCTTGCGCATTAATCGTTTTGGCTGCAACATATAAGCAAACTTTGCTATCTTTTCGTTCGTTTTTCTTGAAATATTAACAGCGTTTTTCTCTGTTCTTCATTTCACTTTCGAGGCCCACCAGCGGCCGAGCGGTAAAGTCGTTGAACACTGGTAGTTTGGTCGAGGTTCGAATCCCGCGAACGGGCTGGCTGCATGGGTGTTTTCGTGGTTTTCCCCATGTGTAACGTGTATACGAGCCAGTTTCCCTTATAAAGTCCTCCACGAAGGCATCCCTCCCCTTAGGCAGATAGCCCTTGAGGCTTTGCCGTAATTAAATAACCTAACCTAACCTAACATTTCACTTTCGGTCTATATTTATCTGACTTTTATAATTTTTACTTACAGTTCAAATTTTACGCATAAAATGTAATTACGAGGCAACATTTGATGAGAATGAAAGCATGGCTAACCACCATGATCTGATTAACTTTAAACAGTGTTAGTCACAAAAAAGGTTTTAAAATGCAATTTTTTTATACTCTTTCAGCTCTGCACCATGTGTATTTATTGGCATCATATATTCTTTGTACCAAGTGTATTTACTCGTTCTTCACTTGTACTGCATCTACTCATCACTATGTCATTTAATTACCCCTATATTTGTTCTGCATCATGTATATATATTAATATCATATTTGAACTGCATCATGTGTTCCAATCGCATGACAGCCTAAGTTCGTGCGCTATGAGTTGTCTAATCATAATTTTTTTTTACACATAGTATCATATGTATTATCTGAAACACCAACTGTTTACCCCAAATATTTATCTGCATTATATATTTTCATTTGTATTACATCTACTTTACATTATGCGTTCCTATTAGTACAACATATGCTCTGCACCATGTGAGCCTATAAGCTATTTATCTGTTCTGCATCATGTATATTCATTAGTATCATATCTGTCCTGCATCAAATGATTTTAATAGTACTATACCTGCTCAGCGGCATGTGGCCTTTTTTTTTTTTTTTTCTTTCTCATATCTGATATGCATCATACGTGTTCATTAGAACTTAAACTGCATTGCATAATGTATTTTCATGTATCTTTATTAGTATCATATCTGCCCTGTGTCACGTTTATTAATTAGCTCTATATTTGCTCTGCATCATGTGTATATATCAGCATCATACCTGTTCTGCATAAAGTGTTTCTATCATGTGTTCGCCTAGACTCGTGCACTATGAGTTGTCTCATTAAAATATTACTACACACATACTATCATATGTTCTAACACCAACTGTTCACCCTAATATTTATTTGCATCATATGCTCCCATTTGTATTATATCTGCTTTGCATCATGCATTTCTATTAGCATAACATATGCCCTGTACCATGTGTGCCAATAAGCTAGTATTTATCTGTTCTGCATCATGTGTTTCTCATTAGCATTATCTCTGTCCTGCACCATGTGCTTTTAAATAGCATCATATTTACCCAAAGTCATGTGTTTTTATCAGTATTATAGTTGCCCTGAATCATGTCTCTTAATTAGCTCTATATTTGCTCTGTATCATGTATATATACTATTAACATATTTGCTCTGCATCATGTACTCCTATCATGTGTTAACCTATGTTCATGCACTATGAGTTGTCTCCCCATAAGTATTATTACTCATATACTACCATCTGTTTCATATGTAACACCAAGAGTTCATTGCTAATAATTATTTACAACTTATGTTTATTATCTGTCTTATAACTGCCCTGCATCATGTGTTTTAATTAGTATACACGCGTGCTTTATATCTGGAAATCTTACACGCGTGCTTTATATCTGGCATGCACCATGTGTTTTCACTAGTATCACAGCTTTATCTCTGCTCTGCATCCTGTGATCTTACCAGTATTATTACACATTTTTATATATCACATAGTATCACATCTGCCCAGCATTATGTGTTTTAACAGCATCATATGAATGCATTATTAGTACTCTACTTAGTAGTCTGTGAGTATCTTCTGTGCATTTTAAGTGTTTTTATGTGTACTGTATGGTCTAAATGTTATAAGTGTTATGTGTTTCAGGTTATTCAATGTTGTTATGTGTATTATGTCTTATATTGTTATCCCACCTTCCGCCCTTTTTTTAATTTCCTGTAACCACTGTAATCCTAAAACTTTCAAATGTCATACACATCACTCGTAATGTAGACTATGTCAACCGCCCTTGTATGGCCATGTAACTTTCTCATTAAGATCCAAATAAACTCCCGAGGCAGGTGACAGGTGACAGCAGGACAGGGCACCCGGACGGCTTTCTATGACAGCCTGATGAGGCTCCAGGGAGTTGTTGCCACTAGGTAGTAGAGGACGCGGGGCATATGCCTGTTTACCTATGTTAAACATCAGGCGCCCTCGTCCTCCGTCACCTGTCACCTGTAGTTCCGAACAACGTTACGTTGAAACAATATAATTTTATACCAATTGAAAAATTTCTTGGTGAACTTATAAGGTATTTCTCCCACTTCCCTAGCGTGCCTGCGTGGTGTAACGGTAGCACGCTGGGCCGGTATTCCAGAGGTCCATGGTTTGATTCCCGGCGAAGGCGTTTGCGCTGGGCCGGTATTCCAGAGGTCCATGGTTCGATTCCCGGCGAAGGCGTTTGCAATTTTTCATCTCTCCGGCCTCCAAAAAATACCTAATGTCTCTACAAATTCTGGAATTCAAAGTACGAGTACCGTACATCGAATTCAAAACATGTTTCCCCGCCTTCAGTATATTTCTTTTAATGTATAGAGTTTATTTTATAACGGTCACCTTTACTAGTGACTACGGAAGGTAACAGAGTCCTGCACCAAGATGAGGGAAGAATTCCCCCACCTCCCCCCGCCGAAACTGTGTTTTCACAAAGTGTCGAATCTGCGCGTAAAGAGAAGGAAGACCATTGAGCATTGTCTTAGGAATGGGCTAATTTCACTTGTCACACGAATGCAGTATGGACGGATAATGACTTCTCTTCTGGCTTTCAGAGATGCAGTACCATAAAAACAGAGTACCTTTTTTTTTTTTTTTTAAATCAAAAATGAGCGATTTTGTTCTCATGTAGATGCCATTGCTCTTATCATTAAGTTGTTTCTATTTTGTGCTTGACATGTGACGCGTTTTTCATGCGCGATTAAAAGGCATTGAATATGAATTTAGAATTCTGTAGAAGTCTTAGAGCATATTTAACGAATACTTCTCTTTGTTTTATTTTTCCAAATATAGGAATATTAATTTTCATGTATAATGCAAATTTGAAAGAAAATATGGTTTTACTTCACTACTTGAATAAAAATTACTGTTATTTTATAATATTCAATCTTTATTATCTAATTTCTGAGCATAGTACGTTATATAGCATTGTAAATATGGAACTGCTAGTTTTATAGTAAACTTTTACTGTAAATACATAAAATATTTTCTTTCAGTTACGCACTTTTTATGTGCATAAAGAGTACCATTTCTGTAAATATATAATTATTTTTCTTACACGAAATATTGCGATTAATTTTATTGGAAATACTGTGTTAAAATCTTTTAATGCAGAATATCTGCTTTGTTATGACGCGTAACTAAATATCATATATGTATTGTTTAGTAATGAATTTATCTGTGTTATTGCATAGAAATTTACAGAATTTCATAATCTATACCAAAGTGAAAGATGTTTCTAACTTTTTAATTTCGGATTCTCTTAAGCTTCTTCGAGTTACTATTTTAAAACACTATTATTTGCAATAAAAATTTACTTAAGAAGGTATGTAATACTTAAATATATTTTGATGGATTTATAAAACAGTTTCAGGCCGTTTGGAATCGATGTAAGATTATTCTCCTGGTGTTAGAACAAATGACACGAATCTTAGCAGTAAGTTCCTATTAAATTGCATCTTTGTAAACATTAACATACTGAGCATCGAAAATAAAACTGTTGTCGTAAGAACTCCATGCTACAGAAGGTGTTACATGATTTTAGAACAATTTCGGGGCCGTTTAATTGTGTTTAAAGTGTGTAATGATGATGTCATGATTCAAGTCATTCATGTTTCAGTTGGTAGAGCATAGTATCGTTTTCAAAATTCATAGAACAATTGTACTGGTGGGAATAATCATTAATATAGGTTAAACCGGGATTAATTAACTTAACAGCATAGAGCAACATTTTATTAACGAAACTCAACACATTTATATAATTTTTCCACATAGCTGCTGCTATGAAAATCATTTTAAGTATTTTTGACTTCAAGGTTCAAGCATCAAGAGTTCTACTATAGCAAGTTATTTTTTTATACTTTTTTATCGGCGCGTGCCGAGAGTGCAACCTCTCTGCTAAAGTCAGAACAAAGTTTAAAGCATCTCTCTCTCTCTCTCTTTTTTTTTTGTTTTTTTTTTGTACTATAATTCTGCATCATGATTGCCATTGTAGAGGGTTTTTTTTTTAAAAATAAAATTTAGAGGGGGAACTGATTTACATTATCTTCCACTGCTTTCCAGACTTTCTCAATTGTTGTGGGTTTGCGCTTAGAAAGAGGTCTTGTCAAGCGACCAAAAGCACAATAATCCGTACGTAAAACATCAGGGAACATCGCAGGAATACATTAAAAAAGTATATATGCAATATTTCTATCATTGTTAAATTTCCAACGTAGTTCTTGCCTTCATTTTTGCAAAATAATTCTCCGAGGAAGATTTATGCAATTAAATCGAGACGTTGACTATCCGGCGTCTCGTAGAACTATGTCCATTTTTCCGGGCTCCTGGGTACAGACCCCATCCCAATGTAGCTGCGTAATCTTTTTTCGAACATTGTGCGTAGCATGGGAATGGCATAAGTGAAGATGAAGAATTTTAAGCAATTATTTAGTAGTTGATGAGAAAAGTTGAGATGATGAGACATATCTTGTGAGAGCAATTGTTAAAAAACCAAATGTTGAGTAGAAGAGTGGTAGAGCGAGACAAGGAAAAATTGAAATACGGTTCCGAAGAGATAGTCCTTCAGCGATGCGAGTCCGAGGCTGAATGTGGTAGCTGGGTCTAGAGTCAGAAGGGAGTCAGGAATAGCAGGCTTCTGGTTGGATTGGAGAAATCATTAGGGAAAGTAGACCTATAGTGTGCTAGGGGGGGAATCTCTTTTTTCAGTTCCATACAAATTTAAAAGGGAGATCTAATGGTTGGGGGTTGGGAGAAGATTAATTAGCCTGCATAAGTTGATTAGTTGTTATTTCCTATTTCGTGTAATTAAAACGTATAAATTGATATATTATGATGCCTAGAAGGCTAAGAGTTAAGGTTTATTCATTTTTTTAAATATTCTTAAATGCACAAATTAGTTTTAAATACTTATTCATTTAATAGATTTAGATGATGTCTAAAATGTGCAATGACCATCCGGAAGCCTGAGAACACTTTATTTCACCCTTGCTGCTATTTTTAAATTAAAAAAATTACATCACCCATATATTATCAATATTATGCTCTTCCATTTTTTATATTTCCTCTGGCATTTTAGTTCAGTAATCAACTTTTCTTATACACTTTTATGCTACGAGGTATTCGAGTAAGTTCGAATAATTTAAGCTAAACAAAATAATAGAACGGTTATCAAAATTCCTTTCTTTAATCCTTGAAGTTTGAGTTTGTTAATGACATCTCTGTCTTCTCTAAATACAGTCACTGCGCATACTTGTTAATGCAGAGCTTCCTATGTAAGCATTAAAATAAAAAATATTGTTAAAAAAATATTCTCTGGCAAAACTTACTTTATTTGAAAATAACAAACAAACAAACAAAAAAAAAAAAAAAAAAAAAAAAAAGAAAACAGGCCTTGCATCTCTGAACCTCTCCCTTCCTCAAGTTAGGTTCCTGAGATAAGATGGAAGGCCAGATAACCGGAGACGTGAGTTATTGTCGTTTGGAAGCGGCTGTCGGGCCACTTCCGCAGAGCCGATATCGACTGTCGACCATCATCTTTTCTCAATTTGTCATCCTCGGCACGATGAAGAATTTCTCTCACAGACTTCAGACGGTACCCCCTTCTCTTTGTCAGTGTCTTCCCTTTAACCCCCTCCCCCATTTCCTCGATCTATGAAGCAGTCCATGGATTCACTCTGAACACACGTCACGACCAACGCTGCCTATATTAAGTTATAGCCAGATATGATTCTGAATAATATGACATGATCAAATGGCTGTGTACGAAAGTATTCTTTCTAGCGGGCTTTTATTCAGAATCGGGGATAGGCTTTTATTCAGAATCGGGGATAGGCTTTTTGCCATTCAGTGCAGTTTCTGACGCTCCTAAATTTTACGTTCTGGAGTCTCTTTAAATTCTAAAAATTTTGCCGTCCCTAAATTCTGCCGCCTTTAGCAGCTGCATCAGTTGCATTAGCTCTGGCGTCGAGGCGTAGCCTTACAAATTAGCCTTACCTTTACAATTTTTGGCTCCGAATGTAGGTCATGTAAGCTAAAGCTGTCTTCAGCTTTCCTTAGTAACGAATCAATTTTTCGGTTTTAAGGAAAGGGTTTCCATCCTGGATTTCCTGCATCTTTAACACGTGTCAAATGGAATTTCATGGGTTGCTATAGAGACTGACATATGTTTTTGAATCATAGATTGGTTATTGTCAATGAAGGCACACAAGTATATTGTTGCCTTTTTCTTTTCTGACACCAGTTGTTATGTTATTTTCTTCCTTCACGTTCGTACGGGGTTTGTAGATTTGGAGTGAATAACGACGACACTTGTTGAAGTATCGAAACACATTTTATTTACTAATATTAATCAGGACAACTGACACAGCTTTCAGGTTATCAAGCTATCACGGTGGAGACAGCTTCACTGCAAAGCATCAGAGTACAGTTCCCGACTCTGCTTAGTCGTTCTCAGAACTCCACGTACTCTCGAGGCTCTCCACGCTACAACTCGCGATGCACTCGACGACACACAAAGCACAGCTCCTGACTCTTCGGTTCAGTCGTTCCCGGAGCTCAACACGCTCTCTCGACGATGCACTAACCGCGATAGACTAAGAGACTCTTTCGGTGCACTCGACGATCCACTCGGCACTCGCTGTCCGGCTTTCAACACGATCGACTCCGCAGGGATTGACTCGCTAGACGAGACACCAACTCGATACTAACTAACTCTTCGCGTACCAGCGGGGTTTATATAGCTTTTGACTGGTGTTCGAGAACATTCTGGGCTAAACCAGTAAGAATTCGTTCCAGAAGGTTCTCCATCCGTCCATGGCATATCGCCAATTTTGTCGCCAAGTGTCGTCAAGTGGACGTTTTCTCGCCAAATGTGGCATCCCTGCCTTTCCTTGCCATTTTATGGCAATCCTAAAACTGCTTTGCGGGTAAGCCATCTTACCGCGCCTGTACATTTCGTAACAATATGAATAATTATGGCTATAAACAATCAATAAACGAAGACTGAAAATTTTTCTGTAATATTAGATTTAGAGGAGATTTCACGTTTCGGGAATTACATGGTAGGAAGAGTTCATTTTGATTTACATGGTTTTAATAAGTACCTACTCATATCTTTCACAGCCACTAAAACTACAGGTGAGTCTTTCTCTGACAGAAATAAAGAAGTTAAACGTAAAAGTTAATTAAAATAAGCAAGAAATCGTTATTGAATACTAGAAGGTAGATGCCTGCGCCATGTTTTCTCAGTCCTAACATCTGAACTAACTGCAATATATTATAGTCTTCTGTACATCTCAATTGCCACAAAAAGTTCATAGTTTATACAGACTCATATAGTGCTCTTAAATTGTTGGAAGCTTTTCGCAGCACTCACACTCCTGTGGTAATGGATGTTCTCAAGATTCATATAAACTTAACGATTCAAGGATATGAAGTCCTGTACTGCTGGGTTCCTGGGCATGCGGGATTAAAGGGAAATGAGCTTTGCAGATATCGCAGCAAAATCTGCTGTTGAACTGTCCAGTCGCCTCATCCCTTTTAGAGACATCTGCTGTGTCATCAAGGGTAAGATCCGAAAAAAATGGCAGCAAATTTGGGACGTTCAGATTCACAACAAGTTGAGAAATGTAAAGCCTAGAATTGAGCATTGGAATTTTGCTGGAAATCGTAAGGATGAAGTTCTTTTGACTCACCTCAGAATTGGTTTCACTAGGGTGACACATAACTACCTTTTGAAGGCTGAGAATGAGCCTGTTTGTTTGAATTGTAATGTTTGTCTATCAGTCCGTCATATTTTAATCGAGTGCCCATGTTTAAATAGTCTTCGTCAGAAATATTTTAATAGCTGTGACTTTTCTCTCGACCATTTAATCGGAAGAGAGGTCAATTGTAATTTATTTTATTATTTAAAAGAGACTGGCTTTTATTATCTAATGTAATTTGTTTTGAAGATTGTGTCTTGGATTTTAATGTGCGCTTTTACCTTGTTTTTATATGACTTCATCCTCTGGATTTGGCACATTTGTCCACCTGTTTTTATTTATTGTATTTCAGGTTCATCAATTTTGATCATCCCACCTCGTGTTTGGCGCGTTATAATCATCTTTGGTTTTGCGCCAATAGCCTCACTCTCGCTCACTCACATTATTGAATACGTTTGATATCACTAGAACCCAGGCCTTTTTCATCAAAGAATTGTTTTTAAGGTAAACACAGCAGAAGTTAAATTGCTTTATGTGCAAAGTGGAGTGCTTATTATTACATCTATTTCTTTGATGTCAAAATTATTTCTTGAACTAATTCACCCCTGAATTAGGATTTCTTAACAGCTTTCTAAATTTTCCTGCATAGCATTTTTATGAATAGGAGAAGTTTTCACTCCGTTCCTGCATGAGGTGTAGAAAAATGTGTTTTGAGCAGACACTCGAAATACCATTTGAAGAGTTACAATTTTTACTGTGTTCACAACATAACAGTAAGTTCAATGGAACTATGTTAATGGCAATTTCTTGCTTATTTGTATTTGATTTCACACTAAACTTCTTTATTTGTTTGGTGTTAAACTACAGTAAGTTATTTTCTTTCAGTACAATATTTCTGTCATATATAATTGTGAAGTAGGGTAAGTAAGGGCTAGTTGTAACAATTTTAGGAAAAATCTTTATATTCCTAAATGTATTTGTGATTCCTTGATTGTGATTGTCGTTTTTCGTAGAATAATTTTTCATTCATCAGATACACAAAACCAAATGTTCGGTAATTTTGCTGATATGAATACAAGAAATAAATTCAAACTAAGTTTGAATAAGAATGAATTAAAGTTATTTGCAAATACATTTAGATACATAGATGATATTATAACTTTCAATAATAATTCTGCTTTGGGTAGTTTAACACTTAATAAAACTAATACGAATCATGATACTATTGAATATCTAGACCTGAAAATAATTAAACACATTAAAATTAAATTATATGATAAATGGAGGAATTTCCAGTTTAATACTATTAAACTAATTAATTGGAACTCTAATATCTCTAGAAAAGTAATAGGAAACACTTTTTATAGCCAAATAATCAGAATAAAAAATATATGTACTGAAATAGAAGATTTAAAGGAAGAAATAATAAAACTGATTAATGTTCAAGTTAATAACCAAGTTCCAACACAATTTATTAATTTATATATTAAAAAGGCAGGCATGAACTTTTTTAAATAATATTTTGACTCTTTATGGTATGATAACATTACCTTAAACCTTAACTGAAGGGTAATGAAGGATTTTGAAGAGTTAAGGGATTATCTTGTAAATATTGTAAAAATTAATTTGTAAATATGCATATAATCAATACTGTATTCTTTACTTTTACTAATGAAGGACAACTTTTTTCAAAAGTCTCAATTATAGTCCGAATTGAGTGAAGATTTTTATCTTTTTCTAATTTTTCTAACCTTTGGCCGGTATTTAGTAAAGTTTTAATTAAACCATTTAATAAATTTAGAATATTACAATTAATTTCTTTCTTTAAATATAACATTTATATATAAAATTTTCTTCAAAATATAAATTAAAATTAAATTTTACTTCAAAATTTTATTAGTACTTTTTCAAAAACTTTTCAGTATTTACATCCTTAATATTTTACTTTTTTTAATAATTTGCAACATTTTTTTCATATAACGCTACAGTTTGAATTTTGCAATTTTTTTTACACATTTTTACAACAGAACACACATTTTACATTGCTTAGCTTATCAAATTAGTTACATTACTTACTTATTTACATCACTTAGTTTATCAATGCTTATCCACCCCCGCCCAACAACAAACTAGTTGGTAAGTTAAATTAAAACTTACTATTTACTTGCCTTTTTAGTATTATTTAAGTATAATAATTTTAGTATTATTTAAGTAAAGTAATTTATATATGTTTTTTATAGATAATGCCTAGTTTCTTTTGATTTATATGTATAATTCGTATAGGGGAAGTTTCTGTGGGCAAGAGTTTCTAAACTACTTTGGTTTTATAAAAGATTTGGTATTCTGCTCTTATTTTTTAATTTTTTAAATTTTAATTCTTGTCTTTTAATTGCTAATTTCTTAAAATTAGACTTGTTTAAATTTCTTTTTAGTAATTCACCACATTTGGTATTACTTTTGGTTTGACTTTTACTCTTGTTTACATGAATGACGACACACGAATTGAATGATTGAAGAGTTAGCTTTGGAGGCGCAACTTCCCCTTGATAAGTCTGTCTCCTGCCTGCTCAACAATCATTCACTTATGCATTTTTCTAAATAATTTTTAAGATTAAATAATTTTTAGAATTATATATTTATTCATGGATTTTGATACTTGCACTTGATTTACATATGCTCTCAGAATTTAAATGATATTGTAGATTAGTTCGCAGCAACATTAATCATTTATTTGTTTGCATTAAATTAAATTTATATTAACTTTAAATTTGCTTTTTACGAATAGAGAATGTTTGTTAAATTTATATATATAATAATAATAATAATGCATATATGAATAATATATAGGAATGTATATTTTCCCGTTAACTGGTTAAATCGAAGCACGTGCACACAACTCCTTGCTGTCCGTTTCAGTGGAGTATTGACTGTACTTACATAATACGGCCCGTCGTGAAAATTCTGATAAAGTAAACCTCTGCGTAACTTGTGTGTTACTACTTACCCCGATTACAACTACATTTGGCACCTCTACTAAAAATATATTCTTTCATTTTTTTGGTTACTTCCATTTTGGGGTGGGGGGTCATAGAAGAGTTTTGCATTTCACTGCTTACTGAAAAATGTAATTACGCCTTGCTCATACTAACTCTGTGATCACAAGTACCTTTATTACTGCATGTTTTGTTTCGTTTTGTAAATTAATTGACCAATGTTCTTTTTGATGCAGAAAAACCTTTTAGATCCTTTACGAAACCTTAAAATAATAATATTCATGTTTCAAAGAAACCCCTAACTTTAATACTACGTACGATTACACAAATACTGTCGTTCGATTGTGTATTTGCCAATTGCTCTTTTATTTTCGTTAACCCTTTACGCTACCTTTTAAAGTCGGAGTTTTGATTAAAAAAAAAAGGTAGGCAGTCTAAGGCCTAGAGGAGTACAACGGTAAAGTTTTGTGAAGATAGCATTTATCGTTTTAATTGTGTAGGTGTGCACAAAGTGGGCACACTGATTCAATAGAGCTTCGAAAAGAGTTCTGAAACGAGCATTGTTGTCAATGAACTGACCGATGAGATGCAAAGAAACAAAATACAGGCTCTCAGTTGTCCTAGATGATCGGTGAGCATGGTCTGGGCACATTTCGGGTTCCCTGTTTGATTTTAGGCAAAATTTCAAGGTAAAAATTTAAAACTAATAGAGAATAAGGAGATTAGCATACAGCCAAAAAATATCATAGAAATTTCGTTTCAAACAATTCCTTTTATACACTAAAAAAATCTGGAAGATTTCTTTGAAAAATGAGGGTCTTAAAAACTAAACATGGCTAAAATATATTAACTGTTTTGTGTTGAGCTGCCATCTGCGATAAATAAAGAAGGTTCAGAGTAACCTATAGTAACCTATAAATTCTTTTTCATTCAATTTTTCTGTGCGTACAGAAGGAAATTTTTAGGTGTGTCCAGACCGGACACACTGTGCCGCAAAGGGGTAACTTCATGACTACCATTCGGTATTTGATTGGAATTATTTCGGAATATCCTTATAAACGAGTAAGCCTTAGTTCACCTTTGTGTATTTGTTGAAATTGATAGCACATGGACTCAATTTATTGGTGGCAATTACCAACTCAATGTTTGAACTGATTTAAGTATCAAGTGACTGTGTAAAACTTATTCAACGGACAATGAATGTAAACTGTGTTTTGAAATAACTGAGCACCAATATATAACATCATGTCGTCTGAACTCTAATGTATAAACTGCATTTTCTCCATGACATGTCTGCTTCATCATGAAAGAGCTGAAACTATGTTCTCAAGGATGTGTTTTGATTTAGAACAGTTTGAAAGATAAAAAACTTTAATTATTTTATTATTTTGAATTGCGAAAATAATATTTTTAATAATTTTAATATTTTTAAATATAATATTTTTATGGACATGTAAACTGCGTAATTTTGAGTAAGTGTAGAGACTTAACTTGAATCAGCTGCACTGTGAACATATTTTATTACCAGATTAGTATTGAATTATGAGCTTTCACGGGAATATATATGAGCTTTCACGGGAGTTCCTCACTTTGTAATTCTGAGTTACTGTTGGAAGTGAAGAATCTTAAGAACTGATAAGCGAATAATCGCTTGAGTTCGTGTGACAGGAAACAAGATAGAAGGGTAAACTACCCTTTTATTATTCCAACTAAAATTTAACAAAACTCTGTCTTGGAGTGTACAATAGAGCCTACCCTTCGGCTTGAACTTAAGATACTAAGAATTAACCGAAACTAATCTAAACTAAAAAGGTATAGCCGAAGCTATCAAAGTTCTAACGGAGTTGGCCCTTAACGTTAATAGACTGCGAAGCTATCAAGGGCCTAAAGTACGGCCGAGCGTGATAATTGCTTATGAGAGAGTAGCCTAACAAGGCGGACGCGTGCAGCCAGTATACCAGGTATCTCTCTCCCAAAGAACTTCGCGGTTAAATTCCGCTCTTCCTCATTATGTATTCAGACGTGATTCTAAAATTACGTTCTGGCCGGAAGTGGTAAGTTGAAGTTAATTGATAGGAAAGGAACTCAAAATTTAACTGTTAATAAAATTAACATAACCTTTACAAACTCATTACACAAAAGGGCAGTGTTTTCAAAATTTGTTTATGTACTTTATAAGGTATTTCTCCCGCTTTCTTAGCATGCCTTCATAGTGCAGTGGTCAGCACGCTCGGCGCGTGTTCCAGAGGTCTGTGGTTCGATTCCCGGCGATTGCTTTTACTGAATGTAATCGTAGCACTATGTGCAAAGATGTATTAAGTGTATGTAAAATTGCATTGTATCTGTATTTTGCTTATGCTTTCAATAAATGCCACTGATCTTCAAAGCTGTGGGGGCAGCTAGCGTAGTAGATTTTCCCCCGCAATTGAGAGTGCAAATCCCGTTCAGTTATACTTTAGGTCGGGAACTCACACGGCGGCGTTCTGTCTGTTTGCTACTATTTTCTATTGGAAGCTTTGCAACTTCTCCTGGAACTTCCGGGATCCGGAAAATTCTGTTTAAGAGTCATTGGGATAGACTTTTATATATCTCTTAAACACGAACCGGAATATTAGTTCTTGATCTTACTTCTAATGATATGCACATTAAGATTATAAGCTTAATTTCGTGAGCGCCGTTTCTGTGTACCGCAAGAATCTTCAATGTTGAAAATGGCAATTTCCTGCGTATTTGCGATTGACTTACCGGCATATTTGTACTCGAGTACAAAAACGTACAGCATTAAAAAAATCCATAGATGTGTGTACGCATAAAATAAGTCTCCAAACGAATAGGTGCATATATCTGTGTAAATAGCGTAATTATAATTAAGAAAGTGTTCAATTTCATATCCTCAGCAATGTACTCAGTAATATATAAAAATTATAATTAAGCAAGTATTTACTTTCAGTCTTAAGTAATGTGCACTAAGCATTCAACAATATTTTCAGTAATGTATAGTAATTATAATTAAGCACGTGTTTATTTTCAAATCCTCAGTAATGTTTACTAAGAATTCAGCAATGTCTTCAGTAATGTGTGCCAAGTTATGGAACTTATAAATAATAATGTGTATTTTAAATTATGAGTAACTAAATGTAAATGTGTACCAATGTTCTATAAATGTAAATGTGTACCAATGTTTTAATCCCAAGTAATGTGTACTAAGCATTCGGTAATGTATAATAATTATAACTAAGCAAGTTTTTACTTTCAAATCCTCGGTAATGTGTACTAAGCATTCAGCAGTGTGTACCTAAATGTACCAAGGTTGCTTTAGATAAGAGTGGACGTGATGCTATACCAATTAACCAATATGGTAGAGGGGTGGTGTCCGCGTTCTCCGTCACTCACTCATTCGAGTACAAAAGCGAACTGAGGTGGATTTCGATTGAAAGCAACTACGTACATTGTTTAATATGCTAATTTCTCTTTTCCTTCTGGGAACTCAACGTGTAAAATAACTGCATTTATATTCATCCCTCGTTGCCTGAATTAGAGCCCGAGAAGAGGCTTATGTGGGAGTGATGAGAAAGAAAAAGCAGTGTCTTTAATTCCAATTTGGAAATTGATTCAGATTTGCATTAAGAAACTTTTAGATCAAGGATGTCAAACTCGCGGCCCACAACAAATATTTTTGCGGCCCGGCCAATATATCGGCAAATATAATAATAATATATATATAATAATAAAATAAATATATATAATAATAAAATAACATATCGAAGAAGAAAAAAATGAAATGTTTACTGCTAAGTAATTAACGATAATTTATTCAGTGTTGTTAGATTACTCACAGCGAGCTGACACACACACTACTTAAATTACAAATGCGTGTGAGTAGCTTGCGTTCAGCTACCTTCAGCTTTTGGGGGACACGTGCACTCAGAACTTGTACGCATACCCCGATAGCCGAATGTGGCCGAACTCATGGTCTCAGTTTTCCAATCATAGTTTTGTACGATATATTGGTGCATGCATGTGCATGCACTTTGCTTTATTATTAATTATTACTTAATTCATATTGTTACAGATTTCATAGTTATTTATTTAGTTAGTTTTTTTATTTAGAATTGTAATTAGATTTGCTTCATGTTGCCTTAGCAACGCAGACGATTTTTGAAAAGACAGCTGCGTTGGAAGGTTAAACGTGCATTTAATACCTAATAAATAAATATCTCGCAATTGCTGTTGCCATCCACAAAAATCCAGATATTTATAGATGATTTCAGTATATTCGAGAAATTAATTACAAAGCTTATAAAAGCCGAGAACAAACAACTCATCTCAGTAGTAGCTGTAGTTCTAGCGAACTGTTTGTTTACTTAATGCTGTGATTGATTTGTAGCGATTTCGCTGTGAGATAGAATTAGTTTCTCTTCTGAATTGATTTTTGCTAGACGTTTGACATTTTGTGATATTGTTAGAATATTTTTGAAGAAATATTTCAGCATTTTGATTTATCTCTTGTGGAAATAATAAATTTTTGTTAACTTTTTAACGTTAACCGTGTTTATTCCAGCCCTTTGTATTCAGTATGTCTATATCAAAACCAAGTGGTAGTAAAATTAAACGAAAAATCGCTGACGAACATAGAATATTCCAAGTAAAATGGGAATTAGAATATTTTTGCTGTGAAATAAAAGATAAAATAATCTGCTTGATATGTAATAATACTATTAATGTACCAAAGGTATATAATATTAAACGTCATTACGAACAACACAAATCGAAATATAACAATTACGAAGGATTACTGAGAGAAGAAAAGTTGAAAGAGCTCAAGTTAGGAGTGAAAAAGCAACAGTCCATGTTTAGTAAAGTATTGCAAGAAAGTGAAGCGGTGATACATGCAAGCTACGTCTTGTCCGAGTTGATAGCTAAACATTCGAAGCCTTTTACTGACGGTGATTTCATCAAGGAATGCTTAATGAAAGCTGGAGAAATTGTTTGTCTTGGAAATGTGAAGGCTTTTCAATCAATTTCATTGTCTCGAAATACAGTTGCGGAAAGAGTTACTGATTTAGCCGCGAATTTAAGTGATCAGATCAAAGCAAAGTCATCTAGTTTCGAAAGTTTCTCCATTGCCTGTGACGAGAGCACGGACATTAGTGGCAAAGCTCAATTAGCAGTGTTTCTTCGTTCTTGTGACAAGAATTTTAACATTTCTTCGTTCTTGTGACAAGAATTTTAACATTTTTGAGGAATTACTGGAACTAATACCGATGCCTGGTACTACCACAGGAGAAGATATATTTACTTGTGTTTTTGGACTTCTGCAGAAATACAATCTACCTTTGGCAAAATTAAATTCTGTAGCTACAGATGGCGCTCCATCAATGACCGGGAAAAACAAGGGCTTCGTAGCATTACTAAGAAAAAAACTTAGTGAAAATCACGGCTCAAACATTCATCATATGCATTGTATTATACATCAAGAAGTTCTATGCACGAAAGTAATAAATATGGAGAATGTTTTGTCATATATAAAAAAAGTTATAAATTTTATAAGATCTCGAGTTTTAAATCAGCGTCAATTCACTGCTTTCTTAAGTGAGTTAGATAGTGAATATTCGGGTTTGTCCTACTATACCGAGGTACGTTGGTTATCTTGCTCCAAGATTCTCAAAAAATTCTGGGAAAAAGAAATATGTCAGTTTTTGAAAACGAAAAATCAAGACGTAAGTTTGTTTTACGATCCAATATGGATACAAGATTTATCTTTCTTGGTTGATATAAGCAAACACTTAACCGATTTAAATTTATCGTTACAAGGAAAAGATCATATCATTACGAACATGTTTGACATAATTAAAGCATTCAAATGTCAACTAGTTCTTTGGGAAAAACAACTTAAAAATGAAGATTTGACGCACTTCCCGACGTGCAGCATGAACAAATCAAGTTTAGATGATACTTGTTCGTATCAAAAATACGCAGAAAAAATTGCAAATTTAACAACTGAATTTGAAACGAGGTTTAATGATTTTAGTTCCCTCGAAAATAATTTTTTTTTTTTTTTTGTTTTCTTCGATTTTCTCAATAAGTATTGACTCAGTACCTAGCCATATCCAAATGGAGGTGATCGAGATTCAATGCAACTCAAATTTGAAAGCAAAATTCATTGAAGTGGGCGTGCCTGAATTTTACAAATATTTACCAGCCAGGTTTGAAAATACTCGAAAATTCGCATATGAAATTATTTCCATGTTTGGTAGCACTTATCGGTGCGAGCAGTTATTTTCAGTCATGAAAGGTAATAAGTCTCCTATTAGAAACCGTATTAATGATGCTCACCTTGGGTCAGCGTTGAAAGTTATCACTGCAAACAAAATTTCTCCCGAAATAGGAAAGATAATAGCAGAGAAGAGATGTCAAGTATCAGGACGTAAACATTAAATTTTTCTTGTTCTTTTCTATATAAATATATATATATGTTTATTATTGTATTATTCAAAATAAATCTACGTTTCTATAAATATTGTATTTTTTTTTTTTTTTTTTTTGGCCCGCCTAAAGTTAAACCTTGTTTGTTTGGCCCAAGAGTACCTATGAGTTTGACATCCCTGTTTTAGATTATTAATAGCATATTCTAGAGACATTTCGTGTAAGCGAAGAATCTTTTGGCTTTTGTCACAAACAGCAACAATGTGTAAGTTGATTGATTTGGCTTATGTCAAGGTTTCTTAAACTGAGGATAGCGACCCCCAAGGGGGATCCCCCGAAGGCTGAGTTGCCACATTTGGCGAGAAATCGTCCATTTGGAGACAAAATTGGCGATATGCCACGACGGAGGGAGAACCTTCTGGAACGAATTCTTACCGGTTTAGCTCAGAATGTTCTCGAACACAAACTGAAAGCTATATAAACCCTGCTGGGAGTGCGAATTAGTTAGTGTGTCTCCAGTTAGTCAGTTCGTGCGGAGTCAATCGAGTTGACAGTCGGTCCGCAAGTGCCGAGTGGGTCGTCGAGTGCATCGAAAGAGTCTTTTAGTGTTTCGCGGTTAGTGCATCGTCGAGAGAGTGTGCTGAGCTCCGGGAACAACTGAACCAAAGAGTCGGGAGCTGTACTCTGTGTGTCGTCGAGTGAATCGCGAGTTGTAGCGAGGAGAGTCTCGAGAGTACGTGAAGTTCCGAGTACGACCGAGCAGAGTCGGGAGCTGTATTCTTTTGCTTTACAGTGAAGCTGTCACCACCGTCATAGCCTGATAATTTGAAGGCTGTGTCGCTGATTGTTCCAGCGAGTTTATAGTAGATCTTCGACAATTGTAAAACGTGACTTTGGAGCTATTCTGATTATTACCTGTCAATAAAGTGTGTTTCGATATTCCATCAAGTGCTGTCGTCGTTATTCACTACAAATCCACACGAACTCCGTACGAACGTGAAGGAAGAAAATAACGTAACAACTGGTGTCAGAAAATAACGCAACAATATAAACTTTCGTTTTCCTTGCTTTGCGCGTGACGTTGTCATTTCGTCTATTACTTATTATAAATTTTCACATTATTCTATGTGTTAAAATTAGAAATTAAAGTTAATGACCTAAAACTGCAATAGTATATTACAGTACAAGTGAAAAAATGGACAGTTTCACTCACGCGTGTGTCGGATTTGCGCAATACTTATGGGGTCCCACAAAATTTTTGTAAATATTATGGGGTCTTGGCGGTCGCGAAAAATTCTCAGTGAAAAAAGGGAGTCGCTACTGAAAACAGTTTAAGAAACCCTGGTTTATGTGATACGGCAAAGCCTTGAGGACTATCTGCCTAAGGGTTAGATGCCTTCATGGAGGATTTTGTGAGGGAAACTGGCTCGTATACGCGTTACACATGGAGAAATCCACGAAAGCGCCCATGTCGCAAGTCCGTTCGAGAGATATGAACCTTAACAAGGAGTAAGAGACGTATTTATGTTTTAGAAATATATTTCAGAACTAATATAAATGAAGAAAATTAGGAATTGACCTTAGCTTGCATTTTTCATACTTTTGTGTATTTGGTGACGTAATAGTATCTGCATCATACGTTGATCTCCAAATGGATCTTCACATACAATGAAAATAACGATATTTTATAAAACAACCAATTATTTCGACTTTTTCATTATTCGAAGCAAAATGCAACTTAATTATTCTTATTAATACAATTTCATCAATTCATTTTTAAACTTAAAATAATAATCGTGTGATATAAATCAAACGTTTGGAATATGTAACCACGGGAATTTCTGAAATTCAGGGTCTGAATTTAGTGTTTAAAAAGTTTAGAGTCATTAGGAGTTTTGTGATGATGATCGTGAAAAATGAGCTATGCCTTCTCTCTTCTCTTTCGCATGCCTGATCTACCCTTAAAGTTTGTCTAAAATCTTTTAATTGAACCTGTGTAATGAATAATATATTAGTAAAACAAAAATAAATGTAATCATATTAGGAAATTGGAAGCTTTCCCTTTATTTATATTAATGCTCATAGTGTTTATTAAGAAAATTAACGATGATTGCCGTAAATGATATTTTTGCAGTAAAATAACATATATGCCATGCGATCTTTGTCTCGCACGTGAAACGCCCGAGATTTAATCCGCTGAATTGTTGAATTAAAATCTACGCCTTCCCAATCAGTTTACTTGCTTGTGATTCTTTCCCGTACATGTTATTCTTTTTGTCAATTTCTTTGTTTGTATGTATGTTTTAAAGCTTGCTGCATTGAATAATTTCATTCCAAACAAATCTTGAAATATTCAAAATTAATTACTAAGAAATTAAGATATGGATGGCAATTACTTTAGACTAGTCACTAGGACCGCCAAATGAAAAATATTAGTCTGATTTCTAGTCGAAGTAGACAAACACTTAGATTGGGATTAAGAATTTAAAAAACGCTTGGAGAAGCTTATGAACTTAATGACTACTTAGACCAGGGTTAGGAGCTTACAGAATGGAAATTAAGAAAGCTCCAGCAGAGGAATAATTTTCAGGGACGTAGGATTTCTTTATGCAGAGGAAATCTCTCTCTATATAAAGAAGAAAGTATGCTTGTTTGTTCGCTAATAACTCAGCCACTATTATAGCTATTGTCGCCAAACTCTCTACGATTCTTTTTTGGGCCCTGGAAAAGGTCAACATTCACCTTTTTTTTTTTCCAAAAAAAAAGTAGCTAACATCAGAGATATTAATTAAAAACTCGGAATAACGATCATTTTCGCCCTCATTTTTCTCAGTGGCAACAGTCTCGCAAGCTGGAGATTAAAATCTGCTTTATTTCGAAAGTTGTTGCCACTGCTCGCTTTCAAATCCTAGAGTTTGTTAATAAAAAAACTCTAAGTTTTACGATGAAGTAAAAATAGCATTGCCAAACATTAAATACATTATTCCCGATTCCAAAAATTCGTGGAAAACCATTTCGACAGCCGAGATATTAATTAAAATCTCTGAAAACATTAATTTTCGCACTCATTTTTCCGAGTGGCAACAGCCTCGCGCGTTGGATATAAAAATGCTTTATTTCGAAAAGTGTTGCTACTGCTCGCTTTCAAATCGTAGAGTTTGTTAATAAAATATTTGTAAGTTTCACAAAATATGTCCATATAAAGAAGAATGTCTGTTTGCGTGTTTGTTCGCGCAATTGATTTCTGATCAATTATGATAAATTTTTTGCGACATTTAATCGACTGAATTTGAATATTAGGTGAAGTATTGGATGGAACTTGAGCTTTTACGACCATTTGATTAGAAAGACGAAAATCATTAGAAACTGCGTGCCATTGTTGCTGATAATGAGATAGAATTAGCTTATTTTTCTATCGAAATTTTTTATGTGGGTTCCATATCGCATCAGACTGAAAAATAGAGGACTTATGAATTGTATTTTTTTGCATCGTTGTTAGAGAAGGATTACAGCCGTATGGTTCCTCTGTTGTTAGATACACTACTCTCAATCGAACTTAACTATCATCGGGTATTTTCGCTATTATAAAAATATAGTAGAAATGAGAAGTTCGCGCTTTTTTGTGCGCCATATATATAGTGTCATTTTGTTTACTTCAATTTCCATTTCTGTCAGTGTTTTGTAAGTTATTTGCGACAAAATTGGTAATTAATTAGACAAAGTAATGCTACAGTAATAATTAATGATAATCCAAAATCCTTTTCCAAAAATAATGATTCTATAAAATTACCTATTTGAAAAAGGATAAACCGAGATCCTTTTTCAAATAAGTAATTTTATAGGACCATTTAAATAAAAGTATAAACACACTTCAGTTCATACTGCATTCTTTACAAAATTATTGTCTACATTGTATTTATAAATAAAAAAAGAAAAATCTATTATTGAATCGCAAGATATACACCATCATCGAATCATTCCCTAGTTGGAAATCTTATTTTGGTCACTCAAAGTTTTTTCGCCGTGTTTTTTTCAGAGAGTATTGATTTTTCTTTGAAAGAAATTTATGATCTTGAAAGGCATTAAAACCTTTTATTTAACGATCTAAAAGTGTATGTCTCTACTCTTTTATGGCTCTGGGCTTTCTTTCAACTACGCTTACAAATATTTAGCTCATTTCGGATTTCTTTTTGAAGATATTTTTTATGACCAAACCCTTATTTGGTATTATTTTTTATATGTCTTCTAAGATTCTGGTTGTTACTATACTCTTCTGTATTTTGTTGGTTATTGCTATAGATAAAATGTTTCATAAATATTGCATTATAGTATGCTACTAAGAATATTAAAACATTTTGCTTTCGGGAAAGTAAAAGAATATTATTTTTAGTTATGAAATTCTTTTAAAAAGTATATATCTTGCCAATTTGTGATAAAGTTTTCAAAGCTAAATCAGGAATGTTCTCATGCGCATTCGTTAAAAACTTCTTTTTTTAAAATTTGTTTTGCAGAAAAAAATTAAATGCGTCAGTGAAATTAAAAAAAAAAAAAATGCAATTGCTGAAAATTGCGATTTAAAAATAAAAATGGCATTTAATTTAGTTTGGATCTTATCATTGGCTGGCAGTAATAAGATTTGATTTTACAAAGATAGTTTTGGAAGTATATCAGATTAGTTGCTTATAGCGATGTCGTATGTACTAAACTCAACTTTTAATCGTACTATTATCGTTAGATCGCATAGGTATACCTTATCGTTCTTGTACATAGACTTGGTGATGCCCATTTAATAGTGTAAAGATGACTTATCTTTCTCTGGAAAACAGAAATATGTCTTATCATCTTGAGCAGCAACTTAAAGAAATGACTGCTGCTTTTGGCTAAAGGCCTATAAAAGTCCAGGAGATTTGGTTCTGCGCTTCAAAACCAACCATTTAAGCAGCATCCGAGAGACATAGTTTCAGAATGTCAAAACCGATGTCAAGGTAGAGCATTTTTTGGGCAAATCGGAGCAATTAGAAATTGGCTTCATGAGTACCGATCAGTAGATCAAATCTATAACGTGGGCCGGCTTTGATGGGCATCTTCATGGCATGGGATGAGGTGCATGTAATGGATATGTTATTGAAGCATGGACACTGAATCAATTCACCAAATTTCTCCCGCCTTTTTAGCATGCCTTCGTGGTGTAATGGTCAGCAGACTCGCTGCATATTCGAGAGGTCCAGGTTAGAGTCCTGGCGAGGGTATAGCTCATTTTTCACGTCTCTCAGCATCAAAAATCCTAATTAGGTTTAATTATCGTCTGCAGCATTAAAAACATTTTTTTCTTTAAAATGTCTCTGAAAAATAAACAACGTATCGAAGGCTATATTTTTGCGCTGTCTGAAGAGAAATACTGTTATTCGGTTATTAAAAACATGGTTTTAATATTTCTACACGTAAAATAAGCGACAAAATTAATCTGAAAGGAAAGAAACGAAGTTTACATTTGACTGGGAAAAAGTCAAAAAATGCATACCCAACAAAAGTATGTACAGATCTTATTAATTCTAAAGTCGCATAATGCAGCCCCCCCCCCAAAGAGCTAAAGCAAAATCTCTGAATATATTTGTAGGAACCGTGAACAAAATTATAAAATCTAATTTAAAGATAACAAAAAAAAAAAAAAAAAAAAAAAAAAAAAAAAAAAAAAAAATTATGTTCGTCAACTAACGTTGAAAAATGTTTCTCAGCTTAAGACTATGTGCAGATTGTTGCTGTATGAAAATTATTTCGCCGGTGAAAAATGAAAATACATAGTGAATAATGATATATTAGTAAATTCAGTTTTATTTTATTGACCACTTGTAACATTCCTTTTGGACTCAAAGAGCCGTTGTCAGGAGTATCAATTATAATAGCATAATAAGAGCAGACTGTTAGGAAGAAAATAAGAAAAGAACAAAATTAAAAGGAAATTAATAATATTTTCGTTATAGAGAGCAGGTGTTATCTGTTATGTCATGACTTTGCAGCAAAATAATGGTGAAAAAAGCGAGGAAGAAACAAATGTAAATTTTTTTAAGAAAAACTATTGATTTAAATTAAATTTTATCCTTTCTCGAAAAATTTTACTTTTGTTACATAAAAAATATATGTGCCTGTCTTTATTAAATGTAACATTAATTTTATTTTAGTATTCACTGAGTAGGAAAATGTGTTCTTTAATTTCCTTTCCAGCATCATCGTATTCAATGAAGGTGCTTCTGATTTCTAGAATTCACATCGTAATTAGTATTTTAAACTTTATATGGAATTTCTGAATTTTAGATTCATATCAAGGTATGAATTAATTAAAAGCTGTAATAAATTGTTTGTCTATCCAGATTTACCAAAATTTTGTTTTCCTTTTCTTTATTGATCGTGCTTCGCTTTTCTGAATTTCGTGGCAGCGAATCCTCTTTTAATTAATTGTTCTTTTCTTTCTTCTCAAAAGCTAATTTTGACTCTCTCTAAAATCATGCTTTTTAAAAACGTCTCTGATGCGTCACTGGGAATTGCCGTATTGATTACTGTGTGGCATTAGCTTTCTGTAAAAGAAATTTTTCAAAAGGAAATTTTTATTAATAACCATGTATTGCTTTAATGACACTTAGCCGACAATCTCCTTGCTGACGAAACACGTAGCGGAAAGAATATTTAGACGACAAGGACACGTACATTAGCCGACATGGACGGTTAGGCAACAGAATACGTCATTCATAGGATCACTTTGCCGACAGGACATTTAGTCGACAGGACGCTTAGCCTACAGGACACTTAGCTGACAGAATATTTAGCCGACAACACGTTTAACCGACTACACATTTAGCCGACAGGACGTTTAGTTGACAACGCGTATATGTAGATAAAAAACATGCGAAAATGATTTAGTAAAATTTATTTGATATTGTCTGGCATGTTTATCAGACAAGAGGCTGTTTCCAGAGTATACAGCGAGAAAGTTGTAGAGACATTAGGTTTTTTTTGGAAGCAGGAAAGATGAAAAAAATAGCAACGACTTCGACGAGAATCGAACCGCGGACCTCTGGATTATGCCCCCAGCGTGCAGACCACCACACCACGAAGGCATGCGAAGAAGGCGGGAGAAAAACCTTGTAAGGTATATGACCAAGTACCACATTTTAGTCCTTATTTAATGTTAAAAAAATTATAAATTAGACAAAAAAAAAAAAAAAAAAAAAAACAATCTTATTTTGACTTAGATTTTGAAATCAATTTCGACAGCAATCGGACATAGGTCTCTCTATTTCAGGAGAGAGGAAGAAAACTTCAGCAGTCAGAGGAGGGAAATGATTTTATATGGAAAGAAATGAGTAGAGCAAAGGGAAAACAAATGTAAGGGAATCTATCCAGGAAAGTAATAAGGAGATGTGAAAAAGCTAGAAAATTAGAATGTGAAAGCGTTGAAAAATTAATGTCATTAAAAAAGGAAGTAAAACTTTTTTTTTTTTTTTTTTTTTTTGTGTAAAAGGATTCAAACATGTCCAGCTTACTAACTAAAGAAGCTCAAAGGATAAATTTGCAGATCGGCAGGTAGAATAAGTCAAAATTATGATTATGTGTTCGTTTATGATTAGCTATAAAAAATTGATTTATTTCTCCTTTCAAACATACGATTCATGTTCCCTGATGAAACATTCCAACGCTCTTTCAGTTTAGCCAATGTATAACAAACAGCACTGACATGATAGGCTAAAATTACAGAAGAATTAAAATCAAAGATGGGATTTTTAAGAATTGAACAATGAATTTGACTCATAAGTCAGAAAATGACTTAAGATGAATTTATGGAGAAACCGAGCAATTTTGTAATTGACAAAAAGATTAAACGGTATTATGGCGTTGCTGCTGGGATTTTTTTTAATGTCGAAATGTGCTTTGTCATGACAAGAGACACGATTTAGATGCCTATTATGTATTGTTTTGCAGTATATTTGTTCTCTTTTTGTTATTTGTGATACTTTTAAATTATAAACATCTATTAAAATGTGTTTCAGAAAATGTAGCTTTTTTTATTGTATGCTAAAGATTTGTATTATATATGCAAGTTTAGAATTAATATAAATGTAATATTTATCAAAACTGAGCATTTCGAACAGATAAGTCCAGAACTATGTAAATGCTTTATTCTTTTTAATTGAGCTTAATTTCAAGAAAAATACCTGAATCAAGTTTGTTGTATTTAGGACAGTAAGAATAAAATAAGTTAATTAAATTTATAAAACCTGCGTTTTTTACAATTAGTATATTTTTGGCTTGTTAGAAGGCTGGTAACTGCCGAATTTAGCTATTTATTTATTTTTTATCTCAAATTACTCTGTTTTAACAGTAGAACATAACGGATATAAAAAGAAGAACTTTTTTTTTCCTGTAAAATACCCATAAATACAAGCTAACTCAAAAGTATAGGAACAAGCTTCTCGAAGAGTTAGGGTACACCTTGGGACTTGGAATTCCATAGCAATGCAGGTTCGGAAATGCAGGAGGATATTAAGATGAACAGAATCATAAATTTTATAGTTTACAGCAAACTAAAAATCGCATTTTAAAAATCCAAGTGTGTTACAGTTCTGGCTACATTAACAAGATGAATTCAAAATTTTGTTTGAGGAAGCAAAATTAGTATTCTTGCTTTTCTCAAATACATACCTTTGTAAGACAGTGTTTTCTGCTTATACAGGTACCAAAATAAAATATAGAAGCCGTAGAAATGCAGGACTTCGCTTGTAATTGATATCAACTGAACCTAAATAAGAAAGCTATTAAAAAATTGCAATTCACTGGTGTCTGTCTCGTGAAGAGTTTAAGAGTTTTATTACGTTATATCTTAATTTAGGCCTATTGTTGTACTACAGTGCACGCTCGTTGTACCACAGTTGGAAAAATTAAATTAGAAAAATTTATAAAATGAAAATAAAGTTTCGAATAACAAGTAATGAACGCACATGCATTTGAATTAAATTGAAGGAACTGAGTTTCTTGTACGGATCGTTTTTATGATTGCTGTCATTAGCAATATAAAATCTGTTGCAATGTAAATGGTTCGAAGTGTTGAGCTACAGAAGAATGCTTATAGTTTTTGTTTTGCCAATAACATGTATGTTGGTGATAAGTGTGAAATATATTTAATATTATAAATTTTAAAGCTTTTTACGATATATATAATTGCATGGCCATTCCGGTATTGTTTAGATCTCTTTTTGCGTACCATATCGTATGTTCTTCCAACTGTAGCACCATTACTTATGTAAATCTAAGATAGATCAAAGGAGGTCCACCGTTGCAAATGATAGTTGTTGTTGACTAATGCTGACTTGTCTGACCTATAGTCAGCCCAAGCCCACGAAACTCCTCGTGGCAAGGAGCGCAAGATTACGCCTGTCGTTGGCAACAGCCTTGAGCACCTTACAGGTGACAGTGCGATTTGGCTGGGTTTTGCCCCTCCCAGTTTTGATGGAGAGCACCCCGGGGGACGGGTCCGAGGGTCTCCTATCCTCTTCCCCTACCACCAACCTCTCGAGAAGACTTTTGGCTCGCCGTATATTTATAATACCCCCATGCCTCACGGACACTATACATTTACAAATATCCATGCCTTCTCCGGGATTCGAACCCAGGACCTTCAGCTCGGCAGTTAGCGACACTAACTCTATACCTGTTGGAAAAAGAGCTTCCCGAGTCGAAAATCTGGGAACCGCTATTAAGGGTTTAGAATTTGGTTATGTTGACTGGATACTGCAAAGCTCACGAGGGCTTTCTGTCTATGGGGAGGGATACCTTCGTGGAAAACGTTCCGTGAGAAACTTTCTCGTATTCACGTTGCACATGAGGAAAACCTTAAAGACTCGGCTGTGGTGCGTCATTTATCTAAACGAACGCATGCTTACTTGAAGGACGTTCTAAATTAAATTGGTTCATTCATAGTTAGGTTACAGACGAGGTTAATCACGAAATACACCCGTACGGCCAGTCGTTCGACAGGATTCGGAATTACTAGTATTCAATTGTCTCATCTGCAGGACCGCAGAGGGATTCAAGGTCTGTAGGCAAAAAGGTTAGGCTCTCGCAATGTTGACGTTACCTATACAAGTGGGAGAAACGGTGATATAAAGGAAGCACTTACTTTTGAACAGACAAGGACTCATCAACGACAAACTCTTTTAACCGCTTCTGCTACTGAAAGCAACTGTGGCGTTTTATAACGATTGCTGCCAGTAAGTGAGTTTGAATCCACGCTTCTAGACACTCCATTATCTCACTCCGGATTGGACAGGAGGAGACAGGTGCTAACTGCCAAGCTGAGCAAAAGTCAATAGGCTAAATAACGAGTCCCAGCACGTCAGCTGAGAAAGGGGGCCTCAAAGAAAAATCATACGATTAAATGCGAAGGGGGCGCCTTTCGGCTAAAAAAGGGAAGAAACAAAAAGCTAAAAACTGGTCTAAGAAGGGAAGAGCCTTCACGGCTAAAAAAGAGGGGGAACAGGCGAAATGAAGCAATGCCTATCGACGAAAGAAGGCTGAGAGGGAAGGCTAAACGGCGAAAGGGTGTCTCATAAGAGTCAGTGGTGTCTCATAAGAGCAAACCTTGTACAACCATGGTTGGATCTTTTATGTAACTAAATGAAAACTTATTTTGAGTGCTTGCATTGAATTTAAAGAAATAAAAGGTGACAGTTTTTATAATGATTACCCCTCACGACACAGATCATTTATTAGTTCACAAGCCATTAGGATAAATGAACTCTTCTGCCATCCGCTTGAAAAAATAAACATACCAGGTAAAACATTTAACAGAATTATTTTTCGGGCAGAGAGATAAGCTCTATTATTTTTTTTTTCCTTTTGATTAAAATTTTTTGATGGATTATTTTTAAAATTTGATCATTTATCTTTTTTTCAGATATTAGCAAAGCTTTCTAACCTTTAAAACTGCGTCATTAATTACTAATGAAATATTTTAATAAGAATGATTTGAAATTTAATTTATCTATTTTTTATCTATCCTCCTAAAACTAACTGACGACCGTTATTGGTCTTCTTAATGAGTAACTGCGTAACACCTACAGTGAATTCAAGTTCTTTGAAGTGAATTATTACCACACGGATATCTAACCATCGAACAAACAGATACATAAAAATTTGTTCTGCAACACAATAGGTGAGTGATTAAATTAAAATATACAAACATAAATTTACCAGCCAACCTGGATCTGATATAAAACTCAAAATTTCCTTCGACAGTGAGTATAAATTCAACAATTTAAATCTTAACTACAAGCTTTACCTAAACCACTACAGAAATTTAAATATGCCATTTACCGAAAATGGAATCTAATCTCAATCTGCAATATTCAAACAAGATTAGCATTGGAGTCGCCAAAAGACTTAGCTGAGTTGGCGAGACAGCGGACTCTAACAAAACTATTTGTCCAAACTCTCATACACCTATTCGTAATTACTCTATAATAAAATTAATTACCACTCAAATGTTCATGAATTCTGGAATGAGTGAATCTTGTGGAAAGAAGTAAACGAAAGTAACTTTTAGTTACTTACATATTAATGTCACTACTGAATTAACAGTTACCGTCTACACAACCATGTTTAACGTATTACGAGCCAGTTTTCTTTAGAAATTCCTCTATGAAGACATCTCTCGCTTAGGCAGATGGCCCTCGAGGTTTTGCCATAAACCAAACCACCAAACCGTCTGCATAAATAACAACAGCAAAGTATTATTTGCATAGTTAAATAAATAAATTTCACGTTTATTTATGCTAAGTTTTTTTTTTTTTTCGTTTAATATCTTCAGTCGTCTGCTATTAAACTACCCAAAGTTATTTTCCTCATAGTAATCGCCATGGTCGTTCCTCATAAACATCTTAGTGGTTGCATGTAAAGAATTATATGAATAATTAATTCTTTATGTTTCTAACTTCTTTTATTATTCTTTCCACTAAGAAATTTACGTATGTGCCACTTTCCGTGGAGAATTTATGGCAGAAATGTCAAAAGCGTTTTCTTTTATTGTAAAAATAAGTTTTGATTAATATGATTTTCTTATGCAAAATTTTACGTTGCCTACGTTATTTACTATTTTAAAGTAACAATGCGTTATAATGCACTATGAATAGGTCTATCAAAATTTTTAAAGCCATTTCAAATATTAAAGCATTGCATACTAACATGAATTACTGCCCTAGTCACTGAGATAATTTAGAATATACATTAATTTTCTCCACTTTTCTAAATGACTAAGTTTGTAAAATACGGTAATAAATAAAACCAATACTAGTAGATACTTACTTTCGAAAACTCGTAATTTTAAACAACGTATTTTTGTTTAAAATTACGCTTCGTAATTTTAAACAAAAATAACCTGATATGTATAATAAAAGATGAGAAATTTTATCATTCCTAGAATTTTTCAGTTTTTGTTTTCATATTTTTTTTAACAGCATAGGCAGTATTTTCTCTGTTTATTCTTAGTTTGTAATATAATTGTAATCGCTTGTTGTTCTGTACGGATGGTTTAGGTGTGTGTGTGTGTGTGTGTGTGATTATGGCAAAGCCTCGAGGGCTATCTGCCTAAGGGGAGGGATGCCTCCGTGGAGGACTTTCTAAGGGAAATTGGCTCGTATACACGTTACACATGGGGAAAACCACGAAAACGCCCATGCAGCCAGCCCGTTCGCGGGATTCGAACCTCGGACCGAACTACCAGTGTTCAGCGACTTTACCGCTCGGCCGCTGGTGGGCCCCGGATGGTTTGGGGAATATTTTAAAAAATTATTTTGGCTTAAGGTACGTAATTATGAGGGAAAACCTATGTACTGAAGGAAAAAAATCTTCACTTTTAACAAAGTTGACAGAATTTCTTTCTTAGGGTTTAGGGAATATTTTAAAAAATTATTTTGGCTTAAGGTACGTAATTATGAGGGAAAACCTATGTACTGAAGGAAAAAAATCTTCACTTTTAACAAAGTTGACAGAATTTCTTTCTTTTTCTTGGAAATTATTTTTGATAATTTCGGAATCAATTTTTATCGGTTTTTATTATTTTTGAATAGTATCGACTTTAAATAGCTTGCTTTAAATTTAAAATCACTAATAAACATTCATCGAATCGTTTCTTTGGAGTAACAATTCTTGAAAAGGTGTTTTAAACATCTGTACCTATTGTATAAAGATATAATCTCATTTTTAGAAATTTCATTTAGAAGTTTATGTCATTAGTGTCACACTGAGAAATTTCGTTTTAGAAAATCAAAAGCCCTCATGATGATGATGTTTTTTTTCCCCATTTTTTGAACTTCCAGCAGCTTTTAGGAATGTTCACCGCGGAAAAAAAAAAAAAAGGAAAGGGGGGGGGACAGTTCTGTATCTCCCATTGTACTGGGTCGATTGACGAAATTCAACTTGCGGTTTTCATGTCTCGAAGGCGCGACTTAGGACATGTATTAGATTTATAAATAGCATCATTATAATATAGGTATTTTGACACAAAATCGGACTTTTTCTCAAATAACATACCAATTTTTTTCTATATTTCCATTCTACGACTCAAATTACGCCAAATTACCAAGTTTTGTAAAAATCGCACGAGTAGTTTTTACAAAATTAGCTCTTAACATTTTAGCTGAATGTTAATTTAGTATATATTTATTAAACTTATTTGATTCTTCTTCCACATTTCGAAATTTAAGTTCATTCCAAATAAAATTCACCCATTTTTTATGATTTATTTTTAAATAATTTTTATAAATTTGTCAAACAAATTTTGAATTATAATCTATAAAAATTTTACCATCATCTTAAAGTAGACGTATTTCCAAGCATACCTGCAAAACATTACAGTTTTTTTATTCAAAATTTCGGGAGTTTTGCGTGAATCTATATATTGGTCTATTTTATAATTTTTGATATTTGTTGAAAGCGATAAAACGTCAATTGTGGTTTAGACACTTTGCTAAAATTATTTGGAAGTCGAAACGAGGTACCTTTTTTTCCGCTTACTCATAATGTAAAAAGGTAGGAACGAGGTACCTTTTTTTCCGCTTACTCATAATGTAAAAAGGTAGGAACGAGGTACCTTTTTTTCCGCTCGGGCATAATGGAGGGGAAAGGAAAATTGGTTGCCACATGTCAAGAAGTTCGCCAAGTGAATTATTCTTGGCGTAAACTGAAAAAAATTCGCAAAGATAAATTTCTGCGTAAATTTCTCACCAAATTTTACAAAATTTAATATCTAGGCATAATTTCAGTCGTAGAATCGAAATATGGAAATAAAGTGGTATGTTATTTCAGAAAAAGTTCGATTTTGTGTCAAAATACCTATGTTAGAACAATGCTATACATAAATCTAATATATATCCTCGAGGCGTGAAAAATGCAATTTGAATTTTGTCAATCAGCCCAGTAGAACGAGAGATGCAGAACTGTTCCCCCCCCCCTTTTTTTTTTTTTTTTTTTTTTTTTTTTGCGCAGTGTTTACTAGGCCTAAAATTTCTTGCGATGTATTTATGATTGCATTGTAATCAACTCAGCGTACATTATACGATGAGTTTTAGGTTTTTCATGTTTGTAAAATTAATTTATGTAAGATTTATGTAAGATTTTTAGTAGTTGAATGTATTACATTCCCTATGTTAAGATATTACTAAAGTTCCTTTAAATTGATTCAAGTAAAAGAAAAAATAACAAATTTATTCAGTTAATATGAAAGCATAGCATTAATTTAAAAGAATATAATATTAACTTACTTAACATGGAACTATAGGTGTTTTGTGTTAGCGCAACCATTTTGGTGCATTTTTATAATTTTTATAGATGAGAAAATATAATGACTTACAATTGAAAAAAAATACAAAATTGCTTGTTACATACATTTGAAATTTGGATCAATTAGGTATTTGTCCGAAAATTAAACAATAAACTTATTTTCAAGCTGGTTTTTGTTTCATTGTTTCATTTATTCTGGTGGATATTTCTATAATTATTTTCTTTAGCGGATTCGCGACAAAATAGTATATTGCCATTGAAATTTTTCACCAGTTCCGTCTAATGCAAGTGAATTCTAGAAATACGTATTTTAAAATTAAAAAAAAAAAATATCATCATTTATCTACAAAAACGGTTGTAATTTGGAATGCAACTAAAAAGAACTCGTAGAAAAGTAGCGACTTTGCTTGTTAAAAACTGTAGAATTGTTATACTCGTTTTTGCTAGAATTTTGCGCATTCTGAAAATTTGGTAACTTTTCTACTCAGGTGGTTGACCTAATATATAAGTGCAATATATTTATAGCTCAGCTATTAACTTTAAATGATAAAGCTAATATCTTAAATTAAGAAGTAAGAGTATGCTATGATAAAATTTCTGTTAGCTATTTGGATATTTTTGTCACTGTGGGAGATGTTTATATTGGATGTCTTATTTGCATTCTGCGCTTAAAGCTGCAGATGGACAATATCGATTCTTGGTCTTTCATGCGCAAATGGTCGTTATCTTAACAGAAAACTGTAAATTTTGCACATTTTTATGTTTTATATCCTTAAATGCGAGTTTCAACTGCAAAAAATGATTTAATGTCACATTACATTGTATTTTTTTCGGTGACCATTTTAGGTGAAGTTTTAAGATTTGCTTTTGCTGATGAATGCGCAAATTTTTTACTTCTCAGTCAACGTTTGTAGAATATGTTATTCATCATATTTACTTATTTGAGTATTTTTGCTCACCACTCTGTAAAATAATTTGTTCTCTATTAGCGTTTTTAGAGCATAATATTTGCCCGATTGAGGTTCTGCTGCTATTGGTTCCCGAATCCACAAAATTTGATCTTGGTTAGCGTTTGTAAAACATATTATACATCTGATTTCCTTATTTGTTCACGAATTTCTTGCTAGCGTTTTTTTGCTTACAAATGCACAAAGCAGTGTTTCTCATTAGCGTGCGTAGGGTATTCACACTAGTTATCATAAATTAAGGAAAAATCACAAAACTAGGGAAACTCCCTCAAAAATAAGCCAAACCGTGAAAAATTTGAATATGTTGCCAAGTAAGAGTAGCTGAATAAAACTGCAATATGCAAATTAGTGGCGCTGCACTCGGAATACGTCAACTGCGAGGACAATAAAAGTCCATGTTTGAGAGCAAGCCCACATCTTTCACTGTGATAGTGACATCAGAAATCTGAGATAGCCAATTCGTAAAAATGACCTCCAGGCATCATTTGAATGCAGAACTACGATGGAGAGCCATTGGGAGACTAGAGGCAGAATAAAGTCAAACAGAAGTGGCCAGATGGCTAAATGTGAATCCTTCTGTGGTTCATAGACTTTGGAGGCAATTTCAAACCACAGATTCGGCATCTAGGAGGTTCAGCCAAGGACGGCCAACTGCTACAACGTGCGCCGATGACTGATATTTGACATTATGTGCACGCAGGAATAGAACCGCTACTTCGACTCTTCTTAGATCCTCCCTTGCTGCAGCCACCGGAAGGTTGGTGTCAACGTCAACTGTGCGTAGAAGGCTTCAGGAAGGTGGTCTGTATGCGAGGCGACCAGCCATTTGCGTGCCGCTCACATCACGCCATAGGAGGGACCGTCTAGAGTAGGCACTACAACATGTCTACTGGACGCCTGATCAGTGGAGGGCTGTTCTCTTTACGGATGAGTCTAGGTTTAGTCTAGAAAGCGATAGTAGGCGTTATTTGATATTTAGAGAACCTAGAACCCGTTATCATCCGTCAAACATCCGTTAAAGAGAAGCATACGGAAGAGGCAGTGTCTGTATTTGGGGTGGCAGACCTCCATGTCTTTCCAACGGAAATCGTGAATGATCCGGTTTATAGAGAGGATATCCTTGATGCTTATGTGCGCCCATGTGCCGGGGCAATAGGTGATGCTTTCCTGTTACAGGACGATAACGCAAGACCACACAGGGCTCGCATTGTAAATGATTATCTTCAACAGGAAACAATTATGCGCATGGAGTGACCAGCTCGATCCCGGACTTGAATCCTATCGAGCACGTTTGGGATGCTTTAGAGAGACGTCTAACTGCTCTCAATCCGCCCCTCAGACCCTTACCGTGCTTGCAACTGCTTTGCAAGAGCAATGGCTCTCGCTTCCTATGGAACTGATAGACCGCATAATTGAAAGCATCACGCATCGCTGTATATGCTGTATTGCTTCTAGAGGCGACCACATTCCATATTGAAGGTACTTTTCCTATAGCAAACCGACACCTTCGATTTGTTCATTTTATACATGTGCTAATTTCTATACTACCATAATTGTCTGGTAATTTATTTTTATGTTAATTGATACCTTACTATGTGTTGTATATTGTGAGTAAGTTTCATAGAATTCTACATGTAACTTTTTCAATAATCGTGATTTTTGTGATTTTTTCTTAATTTATGATAACCACTGTATTTCCGATTTCTTTGTTTACTCGAGAGGTTTTTCTAAAACGCCTCAAAGAACTACTGCCGAAGTGTTTATTGTTTTCATTTAGCGGTTATGGAATCCTGACAAAATAACAATTATTGCCGCTTGAGGGAAATATTTATCGCAAGCCTCCTGCGCAAACGATCAAATGAAACATATGCACAGCTACGTTTTGAAGCGCTTAAATATTCATGCGGTGAGAGTTTACAGTAAAATAGTTGCACGTTTTTCCTCCTACCGATCGGCATTGCTAAATGGTTTGTGCAGTGCAATGCCATAGATTTTTAAACATTTGATTTGTGTTTTATATCGTGGATTAGTAGGGGATTAATTCTTAAACGAATATGCTAATGGTAAATGCTTAGCCTAAAATTGTTTTAGCCTTAAAAGTGAAATTAGCGTTCGAAGAACAGATTGAAATTTTTTATACATTTAGTATTTTTATATTTAAAAATGTTTTAATTATTTCCCTTTAATTTTTTAAAACTTTTAAGTCTTTGAAGTGTTAAACTGCAATTCGAAATTTTTCCATTGCATTTTTTCCCCCGTGTGGTTTCATAATTCCTTAAAAGGAAGGACAAGGATAAAATTCCACGAATGAGCAACTATCAAGTCTATAAATGAGCCACGAATGAGCAACTATATATAAATGAGCTAAGCATGTCCCCACTAACGAAAACTGTATATCTAAAGGAGGAAGACAGCGAAGATTTTAATTGATCCATACTGCTAATTTCTATTGTCTCATTTCTTAGAACTACTACAAATATCGTGTTGTGTATTCATTGATGTGCATTTTAAGCAGCGAATCACTTCAGGCACGCTCTTGAGACAGGCTTTGCTTGTTTAGTTCCTCTTTTCCTATTCTATCCTAGTCATTAACTGCGCGATCTTAGCCATCAAATTAAATTTAAACCTCTAACGTTTCCACTTTATACAAAGCTCGAATCAACGCAACTGCTTAATTGTTATTATCCTTACGGGGAACTATAATTTTTATTCCTGCGTGCTGTCAACAGTTACGGGAGACCTAACGGCCAACCAGTCTGCTCTTAATGCGACCATTAAATCACTTGCTCCGACAAACAAGGGAAGGACACGATAGGGGAAGAACCGAATTAACGACCAGCCAGGGATAGCTGAAAGGGAATTGGTTGACTCGTCTTGGAGATGAGCTTCGTATCCAAGCATTTTTTTTCCCGTTTTAGATGACTTCTTTGTTTCAGAGGGAGGAATAATTCGGAAGTTGCTAGTGGCGAAAGACTTGAAAAGTAAACTTCCGCAAATTTAAGAGAACGAACAAGGTATTGAGTGACGAAGTTCAATGGCAGAAAACAAATATGGCTGCCATGGTAAAAAAATCAGGCTCACTTAAACAACTTTTAAATTGTTGATAATTCTACAACTATAATATACAGGTTAACTAAAGCTTAACCGGAAGATAAGAACAGCATAATTCAATAATTTTTAAAGCAAAAAATGAACAATTTACAAACATATAAGACTAAAGAAACTGATATCATTGAACCAGATAACAGAGTGGATATCTATATTTATATACTTTCGGTGCGGCCGATTGCAACCAAAATAGGAGGTGAACACCTACATGTTATAGCAGTCCTATATGCAAAATTTCAACTCTCTGTGAGGCTATTCGTTTTTGAGTTATGAGAGATACTTACATACGTAAGTCAGACGACACGAAAAAATGTCTTCAGAATCCATTTTAAATCGGTTTTATAATTTTTTTTGGTAAAAAAGAGTCCTTTATTCTGTCCTTACGTACAGATGTCAGGCAAAAACATCGTTAAATTGCATTCGATAGCGGCTTAAATGGAATTTTTTTTTGGAAATATGATACCTGAAATTTTTTGCGATTACAATTCTTCTGTTTTACTTCGTAATTACTTCTTTTAGTAAAAGAAAGTTCTTAAATATTTCAGGTAGTTTGGTTATCTTGCAATTTGTTCTAAAAATGTGACTAATAGACCGTAGACACATATTTCAGTAACAAATTTTATTGAAATAAAGTAAAATTTTTTTAAAGCAATATGACTTTTGTATTTGTAATGTAAAACTAATACTAATAATTACTAAACTAATACTTCTTTATTATTGCTATTCAGCTTAACTAATGAAAACAAAACATTCATTAATACTCCTTTAAAAATAAAATGTTTTGCACATGGACCTTATAAGAAATAGACTAACCCAAATGGGTTTTCTCCCTCGTCTGAGGCATTCCCGGCTGTCACCTTGATCACATCCGAAGCAGTAGGGACGACTTGCAGAAATTTAACAGTGGTTGCCTATTGCAGCGTGTATAATTGTTAATAAAAAGCTGGTTGTAGCGCCTCATTTCACAAATTAGAATTTCTCCGTATTTTTATTTTTGAAATTGAGATTGGTTTTTAAAAATTTAGCATAGTTATCAAGCATAATTAACGTTCCAAATAATTATAAAGCTATTGCATGCTTTTCAAGGCTGGATATTTTTTTAGCTTTTCGTATGCTGTAAGGAAATTTGTAACTACTTCTTTTAGAAAATAATATTTTAAATCTGAACAAATAGAAAATTTCACACAAGCAGTTTTCTTGCAATTTTTATGCTTTTTATTAGTATAAATAAATAAAAAGTTACTAAAATATTTAAAAACAAATTTTTGAAAGTTTTGTTTGAAATTCTAAATTGTGCTGCCTTTTTAAAATTATAGATGAGTATTATAATAGCACAATTTCTATAAAAGAATTTTATTTCAGTTATATTTCATAATACATCATAGTGATAAACACTTTTGACTCCTTAAAAATTTTTATACATTTAATTTTAATATTAAAATTTTATTTAACTGTAATAATTATGAGAGATACTTACATACGTAAGTAAAATAATTAATTTTGCTTGTATTTTATAGTGATTATTTTTTAAAATTTATTTTTAGTTCTGCGTAAGATTTTTTTTATTAACTGTTAATTTAATTTATTAGCCCAAAGGAGCGGTAACCTAGAAAGGCTGTTAATTTCGAAGCGGCATTTTGCGCTGTTTTATTATAAATGTCCGTGTCTCCTTGCAAATTGTTGTTGCCAAATATTATCGCCCTGTATTATATTTAAAGAAATTAAGTAATGAAGAATCTGCATAAATACATGCATATTTCTAGCACTGTGACAAAAACGACAGTATCTAGAGCCATCAAATTTTGAATAATGTAATCCTCCACCTGAACATGTGCATCTGGACGGCGGAATTTCGAATTTGTTTTAATCTATTTCATATTTTGTAAAACGAATTTTTGATTAACAAACTCAACGAGTTCAGAGAGAGCACTGTACGGAAAATAACAGTTTTATCTCCAGTGCGGAAATTCTAAAGATATGCTGTTTTCAAATGTATGTGGCATTTTGGGTAATGTATGTGGTATTGGCCTTTTGGGCGTAATATAAAATCTGAGTGCTTCTAGATTTTATTTTACCTTTTTTTACCCCCTTCATTACACTCAGAAGATTTTATGCTCCGAATTTTATAAATTACTAAAATAAATATGCCATTTTAATGTTAATAAGTTAAGATGATATAATCAAATAAATGATTGTTTTGTAATGTTATTAGAGTTTTGAAAATCACTGCCTGAAAATGGTCATTAAATTTTTTAAAAAGAGTTTTCAGATCTTGTTTAATTTTACCTTATTTCAAAGCATGACGTACTATCAATCTTATTTAATTTTACGTTATTTGTACGCAAAATTAAGTCAATAAATTTTGTGCCTAGTTTTTACCGTTTTACCAAAGTAAAGATGTTTGTACAAGAATTACGCGTGAAAAAATGCGCGAAATGCAGTAAAAAGTGCTTTAATGAGATATATTAAATCCTATTTGGAAAAAACTGTGGCTTTCATAATCTCATCACTGTACAACGTATCACATTTAATAATTAAAAAGAGTTATGTGATACAAACGCCATAGGTTCAGTGTTAAGTAAACCAGATCGTCCCTGTTCTTTCTTGCGGACATGTCGGTGACGCGCGCCCCGCCCACTGGGTTAGTCTATATCTTATAAGGTCCATGGTTCTACATTGTTTACGTTAAAAATCGAAACTATATACTTAACGAATATTTTCTCCTGAAATAAAGGATAAAGTTACATTTCGACACTCTTGATATTTAGCTTTAGATAGTCTGTGTCTGCTTCCTTAATTTCTTTTGAAAATCTTCGAATATTTCATAGCTGTGAAACAAAAGCCAGGTGAATAAATTTGTTCTCAAATATCTTCACGAATTTTCTTTGCAAATACGTGTATGCTATTCGTTAGTTAAATCATTGGTTTGTTCGTAGGTACACTGCGCAAAAAAAAAGGGTGGGCAGTTCTATATCTCCCGTTCTACTGGGCCAATTGACGAAATTCAGATTCATGTCTCGAAAGTGTGACTTAGGATATATATTAGATTTATATATATAGCATCATTCTAACATAGTGTTTTGACACAAAATCGAACTTTTTCTGAAATGACATGCCATTGTTTTTTTTCATATTTCGATTCTACCACTCAAATTATGCCTAAATATTAAATTTTGTACAATTTGGTGGGAAATTTACGGAGAAATTCAAGATTTTTATCTTGACTTATTTTTTTTCAGTTTTCGCCAAGAATAATTTACTTGGCGAACTTCTTAATTTATAGCAACCTATTTCCCTTATCTTTTTTTTCATTGCAGACGAGCGGGAGAAAAGTCATCGTTCATACTTTCAAATGATTTTAATAAAGTGCGTTAACTACATTTGGCGTTATTATGTATATCTTAGAAAATTTTGAATAAAAAACTCTAAATTTTTGCAGGTATGCCTAGAAATTTAAGATGATGTTAAAAATTCTATAGGTTATAATACAAAAAAAAATATTTAAAAATACAAATTTTAAACATAAATAATAAAAAAATGCGCGAATTATATTTGGATTAAGCCTAAATTTCGAATTCTGGAAGAAGGAATCAAGTAAGTTTAATAAAAAAATTAATAAATATATATCAAATTCAATTAACATTGAGGAGCTAACATTTTGAGAGCTGATTTTTTAATAACTACTCGTGCGATTTTTATAAAACTTGGCAGTTTGGCACAATTTGAGTCGTAAAATCGAAATATGGAAATAAAATGGCATGTGATTTCAGAAAAAGTCCGAATTTGTGTCCAAATACCTATATTAGGACAGCGCTATATATAAATCTAATACATATCCTAAGTCGCGCTTTCGAGACAGGGAAAACTCAATCGGCCCATTAGAGCGGAACATATAAAACTGCCCCCCCTTTTTTTTGCGCAGGTAATTGCAACAGTATTAATTTTTAAAAAGCAAACTTAAAATTTTTTTAAAACATTTTTGGTAAACTCAACTTTTAATAAAGCTTAATTAAAAAAAAAAAAAAAAAAAAAAAAAAAAAACTGAGTTAAAAATGTGATCAGTTCTGAAGCCTAGGTTTCGCGAAAGCCTAAAGTTTCGCCGAACATTGTTTGGGAAACGCTAATTTATGTACTTTTTTGTCGCAAGATTTCAGTTCGTGGTTTTATAGATTTCTCGACCATTATTAGTGTCTTCAGCTTTTGCAATTTCTTCTTTTTGATTTTGTTTTAATTGGTTAATGATAAAAGAGGAAACATTTGTATAATTGGCTAATGTGTTGCTAAAAGCCAACGTAAAAAAAATGCTGCAAAGAAAGTTTCTCATTAATTAGAACCTGATATTCCGAAGTTACTCGAAAATTGCTGCTGCTTTGCAAAAAAATCTTAATCTTTCTTTCCTTTGGGAACTGACTCATATTTAATGGAAAAAAAGTAATATTTGTAGTTCATAACATATAATATCAAAAAATATTTGGCTGTATTTAATAGGGATAGTAATTAAATATACAGCACTTCTTATAAGAGATAATGAATAATGGTTTAGAACCTATTAAAATGTAATTTATTCGACAGTTAAAGAGGGATTGACTATTCACATCGCAGAGTAAAGGTGTAGTTAAGAGTAAGTAATCGCAGAGTAAAGGTTAGTTTCTAATAATGTTACGAGTTTTGAACCTATGTAGATAAGTTTAGTGTAATTATAGGTGAAATTGTAGTATTTTTTTGGTATAACGTAACATGGAAATCTAAAGTGACTATGCTCTGCGGGAAAAATAAAAATACAGGGGCGAATCTATTTAACGTTGAGTAAATGGCTATCTCGCTAATTGGGCGATATATCGCCAAGCTGGTGACTGTTTTGGCGACTATGTCCCCAGATTTGGCGAGAAATCGTCAGAAGTCGCCAAGCTTGGCAACATTTTGGTTCGGTCCCATTATAACTGTAATTGATATCGGAATTGATTAACTGTAATTAATTCTTATGTTAGCTGTAACCGAATCCGGCCCTCACTACACTTCTATTCTTTAAATAAAAGTGAAGCGAAAATTCTTGATTTAATGAGTATTTTATATCAGTTTACGAATTCTAAAATAAGTCTGAAATTTTTAAACAATTATTCTCGAAAGCAAGCAGTTTAGTTTTCATCTTCATAACTGATTTCTGTTAACATGCAAGACTATTTTTTTTTCTTTAAACTGTAGGAGAAAAGTACGGCATCTGGATAGGAAAACATTTCATTCAATTAAAATTAATTATAGAAATGTTTTCATCGGAGTGGATCGAATCATTTACAAGCGAAATTTCAAACTAGTACATTTGAGTTCAATATTTTTGGGAGGTTGTTTTGTCAAATATTTATGAAATTTAGTACTATTAAGCATAATTAGTATCTGATGTTTACGGAAGCAGAAATGTTTTTATTACAAGGGGGTCAAACAAATGTGGTCGATATCCGCTATCGCAGACAAGTGTGGTGAAGATATTAGAATCAGTTTCACATGGTTGAAAATTTCAGATTGTGAATCTAACGAAGTTGATTTCTCGGCTTTCGAGGTATAATATGATAAAAAAAAAAATCAGCTATGTGTTCAGTGTTGATAATGAATGAGAAAGACAGCAAATAGTATTTATCGATACTGTTTTTGATATACCAACGTATTTAAAAAATTTCTAATTATACATCAAACGACTATCTATTTATCTATTATCTATCTATTTATTATCAAAAACGGAAAGGAAAACGTGTACCTGGTTCCGTCGTCACAAAGAAAGTTTCAGTAAGAGGTTTATGATTGTCGCAGGATTCTCTCAAGTGAGAAATTAAGAACATGATGTGTAGAAAAAAATGTTAACATAAACTCGATTTACTATTATCAAGAGAACGTTTTAGGTACGATATTTATAGCAGAAATTTCATTTCTTTATCCCAATGACTTTCAAAGAGTGAAACTTCATCAAGGCAAAGCAACAAGTAATACTTCAAAAAGTACCACTGTATTCCTTGAAAAAGTGAAAACTGATACAAGTATTGTATATATACCTTTTCGACGTATTCCTGCAAAGTATGAACAGGAATTGAAATTTTACGAAAAGTCGTTCTATTATGGAAATTACGATTCAGACTTATAGTACAGAAAAAAGGTTATCAAATCGAAGATTTAAAAATGTACTCTTTGCATTCTAAGCATTTTAAAGGACCCCGACATAGTTCTAAAAATGTATAAACTCCCTTTGTGCCTTTCATTTAATATTTCACCCAAAGCTTTATACTGAGATATTGTACACCTAATATTTGTGTTTCCTTGAATATTCTTTTGCCTAATTTAGTATCTCCTGTTTTAAAAAATACTTTAGGTTTAATTAATTTTATGGCTGATCCAAGGAAACTCATTAAATTCGGTTTCGACTATATATGGTTTTCTTTTAATTTAAACATCTCAGTCATCCTTCATCACCATCATAATATCATGCTTTTATCTTTCGGTTAAAGAATTTTGAAAGACAAAGGCCTGTAAATGTGATGGGGAAAGAACAATAAATAATTTTAAATTGTATAAGTGATGTCAGTATAGTTGATGAATACAGAACAGCTCAGCATTCGCCACAAGAATTTGTTGCTCACTTCGGAACTAAGAACAAAAGAAATGCGGATAATAAGTGCAACGACAAATCATTTTTGGGCTATCATCACCTCTGTCCATTAAATCATTCTTTTACTTCTTGAGCAGATTTTGCTTAGGCTTTCGAAAAGCTGCGTCAGCCATCTTTCTAGATCCTTGCCGCTTTTAAAACAAAGAACGTTCGCTTTTAAATCATCCTGGACGGATCTGAAAAATGCTTTGTTTGGAACATAACGGTCCTAACAGACTCTTATATTTCTATTCATTAGGATCGATAGGGCACTCATTGGACGGCATTGAATATTTCCCACGTACTTTTTGCGGTTTTATGACGGATAATCTTTTAATGACATTAGTTTGGTGGATCGTTACCCTCCCCCCTTATCTGCGTGAAGATTCTGCTCTTTTGAAAGATTTTCATATGAATGGTTTGAGGCATATTTCTCATTCTTTTTACGGTAGCGGAAGAGAAAGGATTTTTTTATCAGTTGAAGATAATATTTAAGAATGTCGCATCAGCACTGGCTTAAGGTTTTTAATAATCAGAGGAAATATGAAAAAAAAAAAAAAAAGAGTGTGCGGTAATATGTTTTAAATTGAAATTTTCTTTTTAAGGCAGGATCTCCTAACAAAAGAAGTTATTTAAGGCGGCATCAGCTCTTTTATGGTGGGATATTTGAGGAAACAGTGTTGTTTGGAACTCATTTTTAAATTTCGGCACTTAAAATGTCAATTTATTTGCGAGTGATTATTAATGCTATAGAATTACAATGCTTTAAAGAGGATGACAAGTTAAAGCTTTAAAAAGAATGACAAAATAAATACATTTATAAGGAATGCCTTATTTAGAACTTTTTCTTGTCACTAGAGTGAGAACAAGCGATTGTGATTAGTGACTAGTGGCTCACTATTGTCTAGTAAGATTACGTGCTGATGAACCCATTATAAACTGAAAGTACTATAAGTCAAAAACGCATTTAATGATTCTATCGTGCATTATAACTTAGCATCAGATACATTGATGGAACACATATGAAACTTGAAATGAAATTGATCTTGATACGAAGTATCATAATTCAGGTATTCAAAATTTTATAATTTATCAAAATATTATTGATTAGTATTTATTGCATGTTATCGGTATCCCACGTAAAGTAACAAATATTGGAATAATTATGAAATTCTTAAAATTTTTAAATGAAACTTTATAAGGTATTTCTCCCGCATCTTAATGAGCCTTCGTGGTGTAGTGGTCTGCACGCTCAGCGCGTAATTGAGATGTCCGCGTTTCGATTCCGGCGAAGGCGTTGCTAATGTTTCATCTTGCTTGCTTCCAAAAAAAGATACCTGATGTCTCTACAAGTTTTCAAAAAAAAAAAAAAAAAAAAAAAAAAAAAAAAAAAAAAAAAAATCATAACAGAAATGAAACAAATTAATTCTTAGGAAGTTAAATAGAAAACAAGATCTGATGATGCTGAAAAGGTTTTTAATGTTTGTTTAGTTATGATGGCAAAGGGCATGAAGGCTTCCTGCTTAAGGAGAATGGTACTTTTGTGAAGACTCAACAAGGAAAACTGATTTATAGTTATACATGAGACATGCTCAGTCAGCCTGTCTGTTCGTCAGACTTTGAAACCGAGTCGAAATACCTTTATTCAGCTGTCTTATTTATCGGTCACTGGTCTGCAAAAACAGAATTGGCAGAGTGTATTAAAACAGTTGAGTTTGTCCCTCTAAAAGTAATTAGGATTTAGGGAATAGGTATTTGAATTTTTTGATTGAAGAGATTAAATTTAAAAAATCGTCAAAACTCGAGGAAGTTGTTTTCTGATAATTAGAAAGCATCGATTTTTAGTATAAATGATACGATGCAATCTAGATTCTCGTTCTTCATACGAAAATGCTAGTTCTGCACATAAGAAGACTAACGTAACTTAATTATTTAAAGTTGCTCATGACAAAACTGATGGGTGGTAAGACCACCATAAGAAAAGAGTTTGAAAATTATGCAGATATTTGGTTGTAGTTTTCGTGGATAATTTTTATTCTAATAGATAATTTTCGTGGATAATTTCGTGGATAATTTTTATTCTAACTCGATATTTCAATTCTTCAGTTTAGAAGGGGCGTATTGTTGAATAATGAAACTAATTATTATAATAATAGATAAATAAGATAACACATTTTATCGCAGAAGAATGTGTAGAGACATTACGTAATTTTCGAAAGCAGGAGAAGTGAAAAATGAGCAACGTCTTCGCCGAGAATCGAACCACGGACCTCTGGAATACGCACCCAGCTGACCACTGTACTACGAAAGCATGCTAAGAAGGCAGGAGAAATACCTTATAAATGGAGTTAAAATATTGTGAAATAATTTTGTGAGTCCATCAACTTTAGCTGGGTAGATGTTTATTTATGCATTCTGAGAGCAGTGGTTATTATTCATTTTATCATCTTAAAAATAGTCTATGAATCATGAATCATTATATATTGTTTTATAGTAAATGCAGTTTTCGCTGAATGAATTTGAATTTTTTTTTGTAATTTATATGATAAATGTGGTGACATCTGATGAATATTTTATTCTTTTTTAACTATTATTATCTGAAATGTACATTTGTAATACGTCATTCTTAAGTAATGTGTGTAATTTTTAAGTAATATGTTTTATATTTCATTCGTTTGAGTGAAAAGGACTTTACTGTGTATGATATTAATTATTGCCTTATGTCACGTATGGTTAAGTGTTTTCGCAAGAATAACGATCACAAACATTCAACAGAATGCAATGCAAAATACAAGGCAGTACAAGGCATACTTGTGTATCAAGGACTGCAATTCATGATATTATTTTAATTTAACAGAATATTTTTTTAATTACCTACAAATCACTTATCTGAGGAAAAAAGATTACTGCAACGAAATACATGCTAATTTTGTCACTAGATAGCAGCACATTTTTTCCAGAAATCACAACAATTATAAAAATCTCTGATGCCTCAAGAATTGTGTTTTTGCTATAAAAAAAATCCATTATATTTTATGCTTCCTCTTGTTTATTGACGAAAAAAATTACCAGGTAAGAAATTTAAACATTTTATGCTCATTTAAAAGTAATTTTGATTTTCTAATGGAAAAAGTTTGAAAGAAATTTGATTTTAATTATATGTTGCAGGTCTGCAACATTAGTCTTTGGTTACCATTTTGACATGGCCAAAAAGACCATTTGGTTACCATTTGACACTATGGTTACCATTTGACACTAACCCAAAATGAAATTGCTAGACATATGAATAATTTGGACAAATTAAGTGATTTAAGTGAGGATGGTCTTTAATATTCTGCTGATGATGTTCATTTTTTACCTGATTGTGTGTCATCTAATGATGATTCGGATAGCGACTGTAAAAATAGTGTTGTTTCACAAAATACAGTTCAGAATATAAAAAATTCCGATGATGATAATAAATTTGATAGAAATATTTCAGTCAGTGTGTGATTATGGCAAAGCCTCGAGAGCTATCTGCCTAAGGGGAGGGATGCCTTCGTGGAGGATTTTCTAAGGGAAACTGGCTTGTATACAAGTTACACATGGGGAAAACCACGAAAACGACCAGGCAGCAAGCCCCGTTCACGGGATTCGAACCTCGAACCGAACTACCAGTGTTCAGCGACTTTACCGCTCGGCCGCTGGTATATTTCAGTCAGAGAACCTTTTTTAAATTTAACTGTTAGGAATAATAAAACATTGTCAAAGAATATTTTATGGAAAAATCAAAACATTTGATTGATTGAAGAAGTAATAAAATTCCATGGAGATGACACGCTCCCAAGAGAAATTACGGATTTGGACACTACGTACCAATTGTTTAAATATTTATGGACGGAAGAGATCATAAGTAACATTTATGAAGACAGCAAACGATATGCTATTCAAAAGAATCCAAGTAAGCCTTTGAGTATATCAGAGAATGAAATAAATCAATATTTGAGTATTTGCATTTATGCATCTCTAGTTCACCTGCCAAACTATAGAGCATACTGGTCATAAGAGCTTGGATTTGATCGAATTAAAGAAACAATGCCTTTTAAAAAATTTGAAACTACTAGACAGTATCTCCATTTTAATAATAATGATGAACATCTACCAAGAGATCATCTTAACCATGATAGGCTGCATAAAATTAGACTCCTTGATGATGAGCTAAATAAAAATTTTGCTAAAGTTCCTTTAGAAAGGAATCTATCGTTCGATGAGCAAATATGATCAACTAAAGTAAAACATTATGTGAAACAATACTTACAACTGAAGCCACATAAATGGGGATTTAAATTTTTTGTACTTTGTAGGATATCAGGTTTTGCCTATAAATTAAGAGTTATAATCAGGCCAAGAAAATAATGAAAAGTATAGGCTGAAGGGTGAACCAGATTTAGGTGCTAGTGCAAATGTCGTAATAGGATTAGCAAGAATTATACATCGTAATAAAAATTATACACTCTACTTTGATAATTATTATACTTCTATTCCACTTTTAGCATATTTATCTAAAGAAGAAATGTATTCTTTAGGAACCATAAATAGGAACCGAATTCCTAATTCTAAAATTCCTACTGAAAACGTTTTCAATAAAATGGAACGAGGACATTCAATGGAATTTGTTGAAAATTATAATGATGTAGAAATCTCTGTGACAGCATGGAAAGACAATAAAACTGTAATAATGGCCTCAACATCTGCTGGTGAAAAGCCACTTGGAAAAGTATTGAGACATGACAAGAAAACTAGAGATCGTGTAGAAATTATTAGGCATCATGCCATTGTAGAATATAACAAACATATGGGAAGTGTTGACTTACTCGATATCATAATAGCTCGACACAAAATATTAATGAGAAGCAAGAAATGGTTTATGAGAATTTTTCTTTCATTTGTTAGATCTAGTTATCGTAAATGTATGGTTACTATACAAGAATGTGGAAACTGATAAGAAATCTGAAAATAAAAAAAAATCTAATGAATTTACAAAAATTCAAATCTGAGGTTGCATCATGCTTATGCAAATTGGGGTACGATGGAAATGCTAAAAGAGGAAGACCTAGTAATACTTCAATAGAACAAATGTCTCAGACTAAAAGATGCAAAGGGACTGCCCAATCCGTTCCATGTAAGGACATTCGTAGAGATGGTATAAATCATTGGCCAATATGGTCAGAAAAGAATACGGTGCAAGTTTCCCAAACTGCAAGAGCTACACTCAAACTGAGTGCGAATAGTGTAAAGTAGGGGACTTTACAACAAAGTCAATAACTGCTTTAAAAATTTTCATTGTAAGTAACGCTAAAGTGTTAGCATAAATTTAGGTATTTTGCATAATGAAACTCGAAAGGCATACGAAACGAACGTGCGCCAAGATATATATTGGGGGGAGAAAGTAAAGTTCGCGTGCAATGCAGTATATTTGACTTTCACCTTAGGTACGGTGTCAAAGTATGTTCCTTTTTTTGTTGCCTAAATAGGTAAGCCTGATGATATTTAGGACTGATGATGATTCTATGTAAGTTATCTTCTTTTCGATAATTCAGTGTTTTAATGTCTGTGAAGATTATTACTTTTTATTATGATTAAGTTAAGGAAAATTATCCTATTTTATTAAATAAAGATTTCGTAGTTAATTTTTTGACTTATGATTCTTTAATGAAAACTGCGCTTGAGGAAACTTACTCATTACGCCTTCAGTGCTAATGCACAAATCCAACATAAAGCAATTTATAACAATGAATAATAAAATCCTCATATAAAAAATAGTTTGTAATTTTACAGCACTACTGCGGAATTTTGCACTTCTGCAACAAACAAAAAAATGACTGAAATTCAATTTAAAACTGCTTAATTTTTTAAAAAAATATTTTTCCCTTTTATTATTTTTTAAGAAGTAAGTGATATAATTTTTTCATAGAAATTTAAAAAATTGGGAAATTAAGGGTTAAAGGGCGACTGGGGTTTTTAGGGGACCCAATCGCCAAATCTTGGGTATGGAGAACCCAAATCCAACAGCCTATTCGTTTGGGCGCCACTGTAGAAACATAAGGATTTTTTTGGAAGCAGGCAAGATGAAAAATTAGCAACATCCTTCGCCGGGAATCGAACCACGGACCTCTCAAATACCGACTCAGTGTGCTCACCACGAAGGCACGCTAGGAAGGCAGGAGAAATACCTAATATACTTCCTCTTTTGAAGGGCAACTGGGGTTTTTAGGAGACTCATTCGCCAAATCCTGGGTGTGGATAATTTTCATACAACATCCTTTAAGTTCGGGCGCCATTGTAGAGACATCATGATTTCTTTGAAAGCAAGAGAGATGAAAAATAGCAACCGCCTTCCCCGGGAATCCAACCACGGCGCTCTGGAATACCGGCCTAGCGTATTGAGGCTAGGTTAATAGGAATATATTGTACCTTGGATCTTGATAAAATAATTTTATGAAATGATACAGACGTTAAAAGTAAGCACGAAGACAAATAGCATATGAGATTGAACTTTGCCAGATTTCCTTCTCTTTTTGAGTTAGCAAAGTGTGTGGAATACTGATAGATTATTGTAGATTTTAAACACCTTTCTCATAGCTTAGGAAAGACTATTCTCTTTTCCAAAGTAAACGGGTAATTATCACTATTAAAGAAAGCTGCTTGTTTTTTTCGTGAGCCATTCTTCCAAGAAATTCGCACAGGATTCGAGTGCAATTTCTGTTGGAAAAAATAACCTACTAATTGCGAGAGCTAATTTCATTTATACCTGCTAATTTCTTTGAATTGATTAAAAGGATGCCGTGGGAATGAAATTAAGAACTGGGCTGTGGCATTAATTTGTAATTAGATAAATGCATTTATGTCTTACATTCATGTTATTATCGTTTAAGTGAATATTTTTTTTTTTTATTAAAAAAAGCTGTGATAATGAATACCATTCTGGGGAGATTTAGTATCTACCTTAAAAGAGAAGTCTGCAAGCTGTTTAGAAATTGCAGCACTGTAATGGAATTGTTTAAAATAGTTTAATTTGTTACTCTGTGTAATGTATTTAATTCTTTAGTAATAAGTATTGCAATGCAGAGTTTTCTGACTTTAATATTGTGAAGTGGCATTTCCGCTGTGCAGAGTTTGGACAGGAATAACTGGTATTCATTTTTGTCATTTAATTATCCCAGAACATTCCAATTCTAACTTTCCTCTCATCAGTGCAATTTCCAAGATATTCTCAGAATTATATTTTTTATATCAAAGAGTACCAATAAAGCAGCCACGCAAAATATTCAGCTGATTTTACAAATTCGTTTACCGAAATCTTAGTTATTAATGGATTATTAGTGGTGTAATATAGGTATTAATACTTGCATAAATGTGGCAAGTTTTATAGTGGGATTTGCACGAACTTTTTATTTTGTTTTTACTTTCAATTAACATATTTTGTAATCATTTTATTAGATATTGTTTGTAACGAAAATTCAAAACGAAAATCAGAACTACGCCGAGACTACCCGTCAACGGTTGTTATGCACAGGCTCTTAATATAAAGCTTAATAATAATTAGACACAGTGAGTCTACTATTAGAACATCTACTTATACTTTCAGTATTTATAGAAAAAGAAATAAACTTTATCTATTTGGATTCTGCACATGCTTCTTCACGAATAACAATTTTATTAACACTTGACATCAGCAGCTGCGTAAGTTCCTTGAATCAAAGCAGGAATTCTCTACTAAGATATTATTCAATAAATAGAAAAAAATACAGTACAATATACCATTCAATTAATACATTAAATTCATAGAACGCTTATATCACTAAGCAAACACGCATCAGAACGTGAACAGCAATGCCGAAAACTGATGCCATCCACAAAAAGAGATGCATAAAACAAAGTATCGTGCTCATTCAACGAAGTCTCCCGAAGTTTATTGACGGCATTACGTAATGTATATTATGTAATCATTAATGCTAACCATATTCGAACCAATTCAATCTAATTCTATGAGATGCTATCTTCCTGACAATGCTGTAGAAGGTTGGTTGTGAATGGATAGATTTAAAATGTTTAAATAAGGAATTCAGAGATTCTTTGTTGGAAACAATAGGCCTAGTGTCTGCTTCATGAAATTTCCTTGACATTATGATCGAGCCGCCGCTGGCTTATTATAATGATATTAAAAATTTAGTTCTCATGACTTCATGCATTTTGCTACGTATCTTCCAACTGCATAGTGGTGGAACTGAAATTTAGATCCGTGGGACCAGGTTTTTCGTATTCCAGTGCCAACGTTTACGAACTAAATGAATTACAGGGTGTTTCATACTGAATGGGACAAGGAGAAAGCATTCCTGTGAACGCTGTAATTATTTTATTTTGATAAATCAAATTTACAGTGATGCTATAGTTATCCAAGTTTCTATATATGTTCTATGTGTGCTTCTCCAGTGACACGGAAAACATCAATCCGTTCTTGCCACACTCGTGATAGAATATCCTTTATTGATGATTTGAGCACTTCAGTTATCCACTGACTTAGTTGCTGTAATACCTAAGTTCCTAGGAGGCACGAACAAAATCGCGAAGGGTTCGATCTGGGAATCTCGGTGGGTAACAAAGCAATGGCATATCGTGTGACCCAGCACGACCAAGACAGTGATGGAGCAGCGTCTTGCTGCAGAACGAAGATGGAAATCGCTTCCTTTAACTGAGGGAACAAGCATGTTGACAGCGTGTCTTGTAAATGCACCCGTTAATCGAGGTGTCCACGAAGAATAAAGTACCAGAAACACAACTGTTGGAAATGATGCAGAAAACGTCGACCATGCTCTTGTTCAATTACATCATGTAGATTTTCCGTGCCCCAAAGTCGTAAATTATGGCGATGAACATTCTCAGAAAGGTGAAAAGTGGTTACGTCCGCAAATACAAGTCTATTTGTGAAACCTTCTACCTCCAGCTTATCTTGCAAATTCTCACAAAAAGCTTTACACAACGGTTTGTTGGAAGGTTTTAAAGCCTGCACCATCTGGGAGATGTTTGACCGGAATAGTAGATGTTTCTATAACACACGCTGTACCGTTACGTGAGGCACACTGATTTCAACACTCACACGACGCGTTGCTTTTGTGGAACTTTCTACAAACGTTTCACGAATTTTTTCAACCACTTAGGTTTTGTGTGCTGTTCATCCTGGCTGGGTTTCTTATTTAAACAGGTGTCCTGAAACTTGTTCACCCATCGGTTCATGTTGTTACGATGCGGTGGTTCTTTACCAAATTTCGTGCGAAAGTGTCTTTGAACGAGGATAAACGATTATGTTGTAGAGAAATTACGTATTTTTTCGAAGCAGGAAAGTTTAAAAATATGCAACGCTTTCGCCGAGAATTGAACCGCGGACCTCTGGAATACGCGCCCAACCAGCAGACCACCACACCACGAAGACATGCCAAGAAGGCGGGAGAAATACTTTATATACTCCCCCTTTTAAAGGGTGGTGTTTTTAGGGGTTTCAATCACCAAATCCAGGGTGGGGAGAATCATTATGCACCTCCCTTTTAGTTCGGGCGCCATTGTAGAGACAGGAAGTATTTTTTGCAAGCAGGAAAGATGAAAAATATGGAACGCCTTCGCCGGGAATCGAACCGCGGATCTCTGGAGTACGCGCTCAGCGTGCAAATTACCACACCAAGAAGACGGGAGAAATACCTTATAATGTTGTAGCGTATTCCAAAACACAGTACGCTTTCGCCTGCATAGATGGCGCCTTTTTGATTAATAGTGCCTCTAATGGCAATTTCGTAACCGGAAAATGTTTCGTTGTTGCTAGATAAAACTTGTATAATTGTAGTTTTAGAATTAATTTGTTTCTGCTTTGTAAATTAATTACGGAATTTTTACTATGATATTCGTTTTGTCTCATTCGTATGAAACTCCCTGTAAATCTTTTAACTACTTTGTTTCTTTTATACATTAACAATTTTTTTTGTGTTTAGCGGTTGGACCTGGTGGTATCATTACACACAGCTAGGTGTTATAGTCGATTCGATTCCATCGAATAGTGCGTTCCAGAAGTTTTATTCTGTATTTAATTTTCGTCTAATCTGTGATTGAATTAACTGGGTGTCAAATGAAGTGAAGATTCTAGCCTATCTTGACAAACCTCTTTCTTCGATGGCTGCTTCAGCGTACTATGCTTAGATGTTTTTAATGCGTTGTACAATTGTCTATATACTACTCAAACTACGTTTCAAGGAAAAACTCCAAACAATTTGTAGTATGTTTAATCTGAAAGTACAGTTCATTCAAATGTCAAGCTGTATAAATGGAAATGATCTTAAATTCGTAATTTATTTTTAATGCTGCTGACCTTCAGAAGAGATTATTATTTAAGCTGTAGTTTTTCAGTTCTTTTTGCCAGATTCATGACTCTCACGATGTGTTAGAATATGACTCCGCCCTCAAAATTTTAATTAAAATAGTGCATTCTGAATAATATGTAAAAATGAAAATGTTTTATTTTATAATAAAGTGTATCAAAGTTTATTGTATTTGGTAAACATGTATTAATTAAGTACTTTTAATACACATATTCATATTTTATTTAATAAATATAAATAAGGAAATAGTTCTATTACTTCCGCTGCGCTTATGTGAGGCGTACGTTAACCGTTTTTAGCACTTTTTGATCACGTGCCATCTGGTGTTCAAACCTGCTGACTTCAATGAAAGGTGACGTTACATACCGATTTTATCTATAATCTTGGAAATACTTGTCATTTTCATATGCGGTCCTTTTAGGGAGATGGTCTTTACAAAAGTGTTTACTGTATTAACTACTAATATCTCCTCGAATTTTCATGTAAACGTATGAAATATTTTGTACTTACTAAATCAGAATCAAGAAAATCAAGAAAAGAATTTTTGCTTCAAAGGAGGACTTTATATTAAGTTAAAATATACAATAACAAAACTCTCCTATTTCCACTCTTCCTTGAGTTTTCATAACATTCTCCACCTGATTGTTTGAATACTGTCTAATTTGAAATGTATATCTGGAATTAAAATGGAAATTAATAAAATATCTTACTTCATTTTTCGAGCTCTATCTTGTTTATCTAAATTATGTAAAATAATCATATCCAGTACATGTAAGATAATTCATTTTTTATTCAAAATCACGTTTAATATTTGGAATATTTAATAAAATATTTATTGGCGGAACCGATTTTATGAACTGTCCTATAAACACATTTATTCACATTTATCGCCACTAATTTATAAGTGTTTTGGTGTTAAAGATATTTGTGTGTCATAAAAAGATATGTTAATTTTGCTTATATTGCTTTAAATTATTAGCCCAAAGAGCGTTAGCTCAGAAGGGCTATTAATTTTGTTTTGGAATTTTGCGTCGATTACCTTTCTACGTTGACCACTTTTCAAACTGTTGCCACCAAGTATTACAATCCTGTATTATATTTAAAGAAATTAAATAATAAAGAATCTACATAAATGTATGTATGTTTCTCGCATTATGATAAAACAACGGTACCTAGAGCCATCCCATTTTGAATAACGTAATCCTCCAGCGAACATGGGCTTGGAACTTGGAATTTTTTTTTATTATCTACTTCATATTTTGTCAGACATTAAAGAATTTTTGATTAAGGAAATCAACGATTTCAAAGCGAGAAATGGCAACATTGTACGCGGGGGTTCAGTTTAACATAGGTTTAACATCTCCAGCGCGCGAGATTGTATCCTGAAATTCTATAGATATGCTCATTTTAATATTATTTTGCGTTATTGCCATTGAATTGAATTTTATGGTTTAAGTGCAAGAACATGATATTTGATAAATAAAGGTAACACACAAAATGTTAAAAAAACGCCCCTTGGGCGTAATGTAAAATCTGAAAGCTTTTAGATTTTTTATTAGCTTTTTTCTTTCCCCTTTAAAATTATGTATTATATTAAATAAAATTATTGAAACATATAGCAAATTAGGAAAACTAATAACTTTTCCCCCCTCATTCTGAGGTTGAACTCGCCGGAGGGACTTTTCTCTCCTCTCTCCTAAGGTTTGAATTTACATTGCATCTGCACTGGCGGACAACTGAAAAGACGATTCCGCTGTTGTCTTCTAGAAGCGCCATGGCATTACATTACGGTAATCCACCTCCAGCTGTAATATTCTGCTTGTAGTCCCTTTTATGTTTTGAAAAGAAAATATTTTAAAAATTATTTGTCCAGTGTTTATACTGAAGAAAGGGAATCTGCATTATTTTTATAAGTATATTTTGGAGAAGTTCAAAATTAGTTTAAATGATTTAGAACTGTATTTAACAACATTTTTCAGCCCGTACTCGTTGTAATCATATATATGTTTCATGTTCTGTGTAATATATTTTTTTTTTTACAATCTTACTTAAGTAAAGATCTAATTTGCCAAATATACTATCATGTTAGATTGCAATCTAACACATGTATTTTACCGTTGAATTTTAAAGAATTATAAAATAAAAAAAAAATACAATTTGATCTCAATAGGCAGGTTTCAGTTTAACATAGGAAACCATTTTAAGACAAGCATTTACAGTAGTTTAAGAGTTGCTTCTCCATAGAATGTATTCCACAGAAATCTTGCATTTGAAACGGGCTAATCAAAATTGCATAGCCAAATGGTAGGCAGAAAAGTTGCTGCGTTATTATTTCATCTAAATTAGCACTACAGGAAAACTAGTGTATTTATTTAACGAAAAAATGATTTTATTATTCAATAACTAGCCTTGCATTTATTTCATTGGATCATTTTCGCACGAGGCTTGCAACAAATATTATCCTCAAGTACCAATACCTTTTATTTTTCAAGGAAAAGAATCGCTACTAAAAACCATGAAACTTTCTGGAAGTTTTTAAAAATAAATTATGCAAATGTAATGAAAAAAAAAAAAAAAAAAAAAAAAAAAAGGAACACAACTCATAATATTTTCATATGCTAGCAAGTATCGATAAAAACTGCGCTTAGTGTAGTGTGATAGAATTGGTTACTTAGTCATTCATAAAAAGTATAATGTTGCCATATTCTTGCCATATTTATTTATTATTTTAATGCCCAATATTTATGATTTTTTCTAGTGTCCGGCGATTGCTGCTTTAGGAATCTTTGGTTTACGCCAAAGATTCATAAATAAATAAATAAGTAAATTTTATTTTTTCTTGAAAATGTATTGCTTCATAAATACTAAAAAAAGCATTTTTTTTTGTCGTTGAACAAAATTAATAATTTGATTGAAAATTATCTGCATTAAGTATCTTTTCTCTTTTCGCATGTGTAGTCATCGTTTTTTAAGCACGAAATAATAATTTCCGCTTGCTGAATTTTAACAATTTCTTTTTTTTTTTTGATATTTTTATCTATCTTCATAAATCCTGTTATTTTTTCTGTGATTAATGGTTGAGAATTTGAATACTTCTTTCGTAATCATTGCATATTTCGAAATATGAAGAATGCTACTTTGTTATAGCTTTACAAGGATAATTAAGAACGTTTTCAATTCTCTTGAAAGTGTTCAATTGTATTTGATCATACTTATCTTTGAAAGAAAAACGTTCTGGAAATATTTTTAAAAATCTTTTCCCGTACCTGTGTACTTACCTGTAGACTGCTTAACTTCTTAATTAATAATTGCACGTTTGGTAAAAAAGGCTTGAATTTTATTTGAGAGATATTTATATTGTTATGAATAGAATCTTCTAGAATAGTCGTCGTCTTTTACATCCTCACGAACTAAATTTTTAGTTTTTATTCATCTATAACAGTAACAACAGATGTTAAAAAGTAGGTTCTACGGTTCTTAGATAAGCCATATTTCAGAGTAAAATCTAAATGTAATTTGTGTAAAGCTAAAAATAAACTTCATATTACATTGTGCGTACGAGTGTGTAATAAATTGAATGCGCAAGTCCGATAAAAAGTTAATAAAATTTATTCCTATCACAAGAAATATAACAAAATACTGAAATTTTTCCTCACAGATATTCGTACAATATCACGCAGTAGTTATATTTTAAACCACTAAAACGTTAAATAGAACATAATTCAAAACTCACAGAAAGCTAATCCGATGTCAAAATTTACAGCAGCTAAGTAAACAGCAGCTCAGTAAAACAACTGAACTGAGATGCTTTTCTCCGGCTTTTTAAAGCTTTATAATCATGCACTAGAGTATTCTGGAAATTTCTATTTTCTTGAGGTTTCTGGAAAGCAAAGGAGAATTAGGGTTACAGCTAACATACAATTGCATTTATTCAGTTTAAATATAAATTAAGAGATATCCGTTTATTAAATGCGCGTGCTCCTGTATTTTTACTTTTTCGGTATAGCTTTCTCTTAAAATTCGTCATGCGCTGCCTTACCCGGGGAAATAAAACAATTTTAATTACAATTCTACTGAAAATAGCTAAATAAATACAAAATCCGTAACAATATATAGTAATGACGGTATGAAACAAAATTTAGTCTAAATCGAAAAATAATCACAGGTTGAAGCAAAAGTATTGCAGCAAATGTATACCTTTTTTAGCATTTGAATTCATTTTATAAAAGAATACGAATTTAAAATATGCTTAGTATTCCTCTCTGAAGACAATTTCATAAGAGCGCGAAACGTTTTGTTGAGCTTAAACATCATTACTTATAAAGTACGACAAAAGACTTTTCAAGAATGAAGTGGCCTCACGTGTAGTAGGGCTTAGTTCAATCTTTATGCTGATCGAAAATATTTGTAGCGCATCACAAGTACAGTTTAACATTGTCTCGAAATGAAATATTTTAAATAATATGGAAATTTTCCACAAGTCGGTAATGTTTAGTTTCACGTGCTTTGACATCAGATTGTCAGGGTTGTCAGATGTTTGGGATTTATAATTTCGTCCATTTATACGTCCTTGTACGAAGTAAAGGAAATATTGGAATCGCGAAAAATTTTGCATATCATCTTTCAACGAAAATATTCATTTCGGCGTTTTTTTTTTTTTTTTTTTTTTTGCGTGATATCTGTATGCGCGGACAGAATAAAGGCCTCTTTTTCCAAAAGGGATTGTAAAATGAATTTAAAATGGATTCAAAAGGGAATTTTTCATGGCATCTTTGTACGTACATCCGTACGTAGTTATATATGTACGTTTATCGCTTAACTCAAAAACGACTAGCGGTGTTGAAATTTTGCATATAGGACTGTTATCACATCTAGTTGTGCTCCCCTCCTTCCCTTTTCATTATACTTGGCAGTAGTGTGTATATATATAATATTTTTGATGCGTAGTTTGTGAAAGCCGAGCTGCAAGACGGGACGAGGATGCTGCTGCCAAATCAAGTTCAGCTAATTACCATTTTTATTTCCAGGCATATTAGAATAGTTATTCGTATTTTTTGATCATAAGCAATTACAATAATTTCTTATATACACAGATTAACAGGACAATATCATTTTAGACGGAAAAGCAAAGCAGTGCAGATGTTGGCGTGGCGGAAACTAGGAGAAGAAGATGACGCAGTTTATTTGCGAGCGGTATTTATACTAAGTACATGTAGAAGGTACTCTAAGCTATGATTGGTTAATTTTATGTTGTTATATAATCATGGAAGGATCGCGAATTTGGGAGAATAGATGAATTTAGGGGGAGAGCACCAAATCTAGAATCGTTAATTTTGAGGTCACCAATTATTTTTAAAGCAGCTATCGTATTTTCTTATGTATATAATCAAACTGTTCCATTATTGTGATGAAACTGCTTTATTATTAAAATAAGATGATTTGGTAGGGAAAAGTTGGAACGAATGGGCGTTGGAGACGACTGCATCATAACTGCATTTGCTGCGTAGTTAGCAAGGTAAGGCTCAAAGAACACACATAACGGTAAATTCAACAATTAATTTTATTTTTGGATAATGCACAATATCATTGTGGGTGCGCTATGTACCTTCGAATTTTCTACAGCTCGCATTTTAAACAATGAACGAATGTAGAAAAGTAAACTTCGCGTAGCTAGCGACACTTTGACACACTTCTAATCCCTGAAATTAATTTTTCATAAAGTGCCCTACACGGGCATTCACAGGAAATTTTGTGTGGATTAAAGGAAAAATAATAATGCACCTACTATACATGTATCAGTACAAAATACACGAAATCATGTATCTCCTCATTGCAGTGGGTTCATATGCGCCATACCCCCTGCGGAAAAGCAAATGGTTCGGTATTTTCATTCGCAAAATATGATAATCATATCATTACACCATTGGTTACTTTACACAGAGTTTAAATTTTGCAGAGGAAATAACTAATATGAAATAAACTAAATTCAATCTATAATCCTTCAACAGTTAAAGTTGGGCTGCTGTTAAACTTAAGTAGGTACCCATTATATTTTCATTTTTCACTTCTTCCGCTCCAAAACATTTGACGTAACTGTACATATTCTGCCCGTATTTTCTCATTTAAAAGTTCGTATTTCTTTTTTTCCATTGAATTGCAGTCTGTGCCAGCTGTCATATATGCGCGAATGGCACATATTTTTAGGGCACCTCGCTGGGGGGGGGGAGGAAATTCTCTACTCTTCCAATTTTAAATTCTTAAAGGAGACTTCTTATTTTTGGGTATAGAAAAATGCTCTACTTCCCTTCAAATGAATTTTTCAAACTACGAATTTTGTGCTTCTTTGTTACTGATGATAGAAATGTAAATGAAGCTGGTGTTTCTTCACAATATCCTGTCAATGTCAGATAAAGATGGAATCGTTTTTGAAAGACGTTTTCAAAAGTTAATATTTTCTATAGGATAGAGAGTTTCGTTCGCATTTTATTTATCTTAAGTATTTCAATTCGAATAGTCGACAATTTTGGGGATTTGATTTGAGTAAGAGAACATTTATTTGCTATAATAAAACACTGTAAGACGTAAGCAATCAATAAGAGGGCAGAAACAAAGTATTGACCTGCAGTGATACCATGTAATGGTCGTAAATTTTCATTTTACCTTAAAATCATATTAAATATGGCTGGAAAAAATTGCTAACATATAAATTTGAAGACGAAAATTATTTGTTGTCCAAAATTCGCTATAAAGGAAAGTTACTGTGTGCGCATAATTGCTTATGAAAAATTACTAGGCTTGGCATTGAACCACGTTCATGAAATTTAAAATTTGTTTAAAGTATGTATGCCAAAATGAGGCAAGGTCTGCTGTTAAATTCGAGTGTTGTAGACCCATTACTAAAACCTCTTTACCACTGCTTTCTAAATATATTATCGATAACGAAAATGGATTTAAAATAATAAAATAATACTTTATTGTTATAATTTTCCAAATTAACCTTTAACTGCTGTGAGCGGTCTCGCAGACCGCGCGACATTTTCCATTAAATACTTCCACCTCTTAGAATAATAATTAATGGGTATTGCCATTCTTAGTACCTTCCTAAAACAGTAGTCCAAGGTCACATACCAAGTTGCATTTGGCTAGCTCTATTTCTTCTTTTATTTTTTAAAAATTTTCCTCCTCATCGGTCTGTGGGACCGATCACAGCAGATACGATTCAAATTTCGGCCCGATAAAGTTCACTTTTCGTTGTTGTTACATACTTCACTTTTTTATAAATATCCTTGAAATTGTTTCAAATGCGTGCAGGAAACAAATATGTCTTACCCAAGACCAAATTTAATAAATAGTTCGAAATTGGTCTAATTTAGAGTTCTCTGATGAAAGTTCCTATGTTGAAATTATTGAAAGCGACCACGACACAAATTCAGAAATATCTGCCGAAGAAAATGAAAATCCATGTTCTCCTTCTACAAGAGATTTTTTATTGGAAAAAAATGAATTCAAATAGAATTCAAGAGCCCAACAAGGGTGTTCGAATTTGTAGTCACAATATTATTCTTCGTTCAATCTATACAACTGATCGTAGAACCCGACGTTGGCCTATGGCAATATTCTTCAGAAACTTGGATATCTGTGCATTAAATGCATTCGTATTATTTAAATCTAATCCCATTGGCTACGAAAATGAGACGAAAAGATTTCATTAGCAATTCAGTTGGTGTAGTCTCATATAAAACGGAGGATAACTTCATCATTTTTACCTAAAGAACTCAAACTTACAATAAGAGGAGTTTTCGGAATAAATGATGATGAAGGAAACATTGCGATCGAAGACGATAAATTAGATAAAAAAAAAAAACGTGCTAGATTTGTCCACCGAACAAAAAAAAAAAAAAAAAAAAAAAAAAAAAAAAAAAAAAGGAAAACAGCTTACAAATGTATAGAATGCAAAGAACCAGTGTGTCTACAATGCAGTAGAAAAGCATGCATAAAATGCAGCTCGAATTATAATTTTTAAAATAAAAATTAATTTTCTATATTCTTATTAAAGCATTCTTATCGCAAATTTTAATGTAAGATAAAAAAGTTGAATTTTAAAATTTACTTCTTCCATCCAGATACGTAAGCGAAGGAATTATTATCATAGTATATATTTTATTTTAATGAACTGATTTAAGTATAAAAATTGCTTTATATCTCCATTAAAAAGTTAAATATATGAAATTAAATAACATTTATTCAAATAAAAAAACATAAAACAATATCGTCCTTTGTCTTTAGCAGAAGCGGTCTGAGAGACCGCTCACAGTAGTTATGCGACAATTAAGTCACAGTAGTTAAAGGTTAAGAATCATGGAGCATGTTAGATAAATATGTTTGAATTATTAAAGGACGTTTCCACAGCAAATGGCGTAAAAGGAGCATATTTGGAACAACTTATTTTGCATAGTGAAAGTGGAACTTTGACCGAAATATCACAACCAGAAGTTTTTTTCTTTATCTTTAATGCGTTGTAGTCTCATCTTCGATGTGATAACTGCTGAATATTTTTTTTCTGGAAGTTTTGCTATCATCGATTTTTTAACATTCGAGTTTTTTTAGGTGGCAAGCGAATACATCTGCGCGAAAGAGTTGTTTTTATTTGTTCTTTAGCTTTCGATTCTCCAGATTTATGCTAATTTTATTTAAGTGTTGCTCTACAAAATATGTTCCTCTGCAAAATTTATCGAGGTTTTCGCAAAAGCTTCAGACTGAAACACTCTTATCCTATAAGAAGACATCTAATTTGAATTTTTCATGAAAATATTTAATTTTTTATCGGCGCTAGAATTTGCTTTATGCATCGGAAGCGTAATCGAACTAAAAGCTCAAATCTCTTGTATAAAAATAACTTTTTTAACCCTCTATGTATAAAATTCAAACACAATTCTTCATAGTGCTATATAGTCACACTTGTCTGATTCCCATTCTTTTGGTTAGCTCTTGCTTATTTTTGCCACTGGTGAACTATCAGTTCATATTAACGTCATACGACTTATTGATAACAATTAAAAGCGCAAATCGCTAGAAAGTCATCTTTCCGTCAAGGGATGCAAATGCATAACCAGAAAAGAATTCAAAATATTCTTGTCTTTACAAGGTATTTCTCCCGCCTTCCTATCATGCCTTCGTGGTGTGGTTGTCTGCAGCTGGGCGCGTATTCCAGAGCTCCGTGGTTCGATTCCCGGCGATTAGAAAGTCTTCCACGAAGGCATTCCTCCCCTTAGGCAGATAGCCCTAGTGTGCTTTGCCATAATTAAATACACCATCACCACATCGATTCCCGGCGAAGGCGCTGCTCATTTTTCAATCTCTTTTGCTTGCAAAAATCCTAATAACTCTACAGTGGCGTCCGAACTAAAAGGGTGGTGGATGATGATTCTCTACCATGCCTTCATGGTATGGTGGTCTGTACGCTGGGCGCATATTCCAGAGGTCTGCGGTTTGATTACCGGCGAAGGCGTTGCTCATTTTGCAATCTTTCTTGTTTCCAAAAAATCCCAATGTCTCTACATCTTAAAATAATTGAATTTAAATAGGAAATAAAAAGAAATATGCTTTAAATTAAAAAGTAGATATTCATAACAGGAAATCAGACAAAAGGGCGCAATATACAAAATATGGCACTTTTTTGCATGTTTAAATTTTAGTAATTCGTTATCCATGAAGCGATTAATATTTTTATTCCAAGCTAAAATGCGCTTTGTAGTTTCAGTAAAAAGGATGGTGATGTGATATTTTCAGAAAAATAGAAAGGGAATCAGGCTTAGCGGGAAGAGGCAAGGCCCCTTGGGCCCAAACCATACCATCTGAAAGTTAGTATTTATTTCAATAAAAATATATTTTTGCTTAGAACTGAATGAATTTCTGTCTTCAGAATGAATTAAATTATCAATGAATTTTATGCTTTGCTGTCTAAAACTTTCCTAAATAGGCAAAATATGGCATTTTGTCTGCGTATACACATTTCATTAATCTGTTATTCATTGAAATTGTTAATAACGTTTTCTCAAGAATAAACTTAATATTTCCTCTGGAAAGGTTTTAGGTATAATTATATTTCTGCCTGAATACAAAAAGGATTAGGATTAACGGGTAGAAAGGTGTGTGGACTAAGCCATACCTGTCGCAGGTTAATATTTATGTCAATAAACAATATATTTTTGCTTTTAGTTATGTCAGTAAAATGAATGTATGAAATTTTACATCAGGATGAAAAATATGTTTACTGATTCAAGCTGTTTTTTCCTGTCCAAATTTGCATTAATAATATTAAGAAAGAGTTTTACACACAAGAAAGCAATATGAGAACTTAGTCTTATATTGCTTTCTTGTGTGTAAAATGTAAGTCTTATTTATGCAAAAAATTGTAATTTGTAATATTAAAAATTTCTACCTTTTCAAAATCATTGTTTGAAATATAATACTTATATCATATATCGATTGTTGCGTATCTGGCCACATTCTCAGTGCCTTTTATCAGTTTATCTTGCTCAATACGCCTATGTTATTTTGGTATTAAAAGTAGTGAGACACAAAAGCAGTGCCTAGAAAGTTAAGGATTTTTAACAAAATACTGTGCAAAGTGGGGCAGGGGAAAAACGAACAGTAAAAAATTCAAGAAATCAGGAATCATACAACTGGAGTCAGGTAGAGTTATAAAAAGGTCATGCGACATGTCTTTTGACGTGAAGTAGTGAATTCTAGAAAAGAGTAAAAGAATAAGAATGTGAGTCGATTCAATCATAAGATGAAGCATTGATTTTGAAATTTCGGCAGATCACATGATGCAGAAGCTATAGCGGTGCTCTTGAAATTTCGCTAAATCTTGAACACGAAAAAAAATTTAGTCTGAAAGTAAACTTTTCATAGTATGGAAGGTCGAGGGGGCAATGGAAGATCGCAGCCCCCCCCCCACTTACACTCAATCAGGTCAAATCTGATACCATCATCTGATTTCAAGTAATCTAACACCAGGAATTCTAACATCAATGCTGTCAGAAACAACAATTGATCCTAGGACTTAGCAGTCTCATGGTGTTTAAATATTATTTCTAACCATCTGTTATCTGCAAAACGCAACCAAGGGTGATGCGCCCAGTCAGACAGCAGTCATTTATCTAAATACAAACAAATAATTTTTTTCAGAGTCACAAGGGTTACAAAGTAATGCTTCTGATAAAAGATTCTTTAACGTTTGGGTAAAAAAAAAGAATTTGATTTCCAAATTTAAGCACAATAAAGTTTATAGTCTTCGGGAGAAAGTCCTGAAGGTGCCTACGGCTTGAAATTGTTAGAACACAAAGGTACAAATTATGATATAATAAATGCAGTTACAAATGTAATTAAAATGAAAGTATGAGAACTTTTCTAGCTATACTTATTTAAGAATGCTATATAAGGCTAGAGCTATACAAATGAAGATCTCATTACTGGCGTGGTATATAGAGATACAAAAAATAAATTTGTTCAAATCACAAATACAATAATATTGACTAAACACTAGATAAAGGTAACAATAGATATGCGAATGAAAAACACATGAACAAATAATTACATACTAATATTAATGATTAGAGATGGCTGGGATAAAACCTATTTCGAACCACTTGTGTGCATAGAAAGTAATATGACAATAACACAAGTAAGTAAAAGGGTTTTACACATAAAAGTAAACACTTTTGGGAAAGTTCTTTAATACATATGTACCTTGAATCTATGCCCGAATTCAGCGTCAGTCCATTGATTATACTTACCTGAAGTCAACAAAGAGTGGCAATCATCTGTTATATTTATGTAAAAAAAGTCAGCCTTTCACAGCTGAGCGTGTTCTATGTCCTGAAACTTTGAACTGTTCATTAGTTCACTATTCAAGCAAAGTGTTCTTTTTCACAAATTAGAACGCAGTACTGTTTCATGATCATGTAACTGCTGCTGTTTCACGGGATCATAGGTGGATATTTTTTATAATCTTCTGCACAGTATTTCATGATATCTATAAGTTTGTGCAGTGATCTTTTACTTCGTAGCATTTTCTGAGTCCGGTATAATCTTTGCTCTTCTGCCGGTTTCTTGAAATTAAATGCAGCCGTATTGGGACAGTTGATAATGATCGGGATCACCTACCTCTCCACAGCTGCAGACATCGGTTCCCATCTTGCCGAAACACTTTAGGTAACTGAGGAACGGGACATGGCCACTGATTGTGTTGTGGCTTCTCTTGTGTTTTTCAGATAGTTCATGCTGTGAGACATAACGCGTGGTGCTTCTTCCCGTAGCTGCTGTGTTCCACTGAGCCTGACAGGCACGGAATACAATTTTCAAGGTTGTTGTTTTGAGGTAAGAGACGGGAAATTCTACCGGAGGTTCCATTCTGTGTATATTATCAGCAGTCTTCTTAACCAATTCTTTGTACGACAATTTGAGATACTGAGAAGGTGTATGTGATTATGGCAAAGCCTCGAGGGCTATCTGCCTAAGCGGGAGGGATGCCTTCGTTCGATAAGGACTAAGAGAAACTGGTTCCTATACGCATTACACATGGGGAAAACCACGAAAACGCCCATGCATCCAGCACATTCGTGGGATTCGAACCTCGGACCCGAACTACCAGTGTTCAGCTACTTTACTACATGGCCGCTGGTGGGCTCTGATACTGAGAAGGAGCGTCCCGACTGTGTGTTGTGGTTCTCTGCATTGAGTTTATGATAATGCTAATTTTCTGTTCAGTTTGCCTTGCATATAGCATGAAGGAGAGCCCGTTATCAAAGCTAACTTCTACATATTTTACTTTCTTGATTGATATGGGCAGAATGTCCTAGAAGACATTGAGAGAGATTTTGTTTTGGTATATTTTTTTGCTTATTTTAAGAAGTTTTATCTTATTGACAAATATCGTAAGTTAGAGCTAGCCCACTCAGCCAATATGTTCAGAACGCGTTGTGTCTATGTCTATTCTACTTGCCATCACCAGCACAAGGTCACGTGCGAAAGCTGTATCTTATGTCTGTTACAGGTTTTCAGAGTTTGCAAAAGCTTTTTTTGCTATGAGATTCCACAGGGTTCGGCCCAGGAAAGACCCTATGAACATCTTTATAGTTTTTTGGTAACTGTGCTCTTATCGGTAGTGACAAATACATATCTGTCTTGAAGGTAGCCTTATGATAAGATTGATAATCTCTATTCCGATGGCTGTATTCAGGGTTCGTACGGTCCTTAAAAGTCCTTAATTTTTTCAAAAATGATTTTTGGTCCTTAAAAGTCCTTAATTTTGGCCAAAATTAATAAACGGTCCTTAATTTTGCTCATTTGACATTTCTTATCATTTCTAATGATTGCCATTCTATGTGTGAATTGCGATTTCTCGTGAATATGGAATTAAAATTGCACTGCTCTTAACCAATCTGTTGGCGGATTTGCGTTGCAAACGAAAAAAAAAAAAAAAAAAAATTAGCTACCCGAACGAAAGTATCGGTGTCTGATTGCCTTTTCACCCAATCTTTCGAAACAGGTGTTATCCATAAATTTAGGCAGATCGTGACGAAAGCGTGAAGCCGGAAGTTCTTTAAGAGGCGAAAGTGATGATGAAGGTGCTCGAGAAAAAAAAAGGGGGGGATTATGAAAATATTTACCAAAATTAGAGCAATCCCAACCTGGAAGGCCACAACCTTTCCGACGCCAATAGGAACGAGATGCCTGGAAAGTGCATTTTCAATAAACTGTGGCTTCATCAAGCTGACTACAAAGACTGGATATTGATGGATGGCAATCCTTATAAAGCTAAATGTGGTCTTTGTCTGAAACAAATTGGAATTTCTATAATGGGAGAATCAGCGCTGAAAATTCACATGAAAATTAAGTTTCGTTTTATCATTTCAATTTGTTTTTACACGGTTTTGCTTAGCTTAATTTCTGTGTTTGTTTCAATTAAGCCATAAATAAATTTTTTATCACCTTCTACGGAGTTTATTCTCTTTTGCACATACTATATGTATGGGATATCGGGATTATGAGTTTATTTCTGCAGAGGGTCTGTTATCGATTTCGCGGGAAATCTGTTGGCTCCATTTCGATTTTAGGTCGCCAAGGTCAAATTCGGTAACCCTAGCCGAGAAAAAGTGAAGTTCGGAAATACGTTTTGAAGCTTCAATAGACAATTAAGTATTTGGTTTAATCCTGCGCTGTTGATAGTAATGCATTATTTTTCCTAATGGCGATACAATTATTAGTTGAAAACAACTAACTAATTAAAACTTTTTAAATATTTTTAAAGCTGAAAACAACTAATTGAAACTAATTTTCCTGAATTACCTAGACGCAAAATTAACTTTCATGAATTACTAAAGTTATTGGGTAGAAGTTTAACTGAAAATATACATTCCGTATTATATATATATATATATATATATATATATATATATTTATACAGTACAAAATCCGAGGTAGGGACTTCGGCGATCCCAGATTTGAGATTTTTACGGATATTAGATCATTTTAAATCTAGTAAGATGGCACGTAGAAATTATAAAATTGAAAATATGAAATCGTGATTTATGAAATAATGAACCATTTATAATTTAAAGGGTATCAAAATTTACAAAAGAAAAGAGCTTAATATTTATATGTTTACTTTATTAAACATTTCTTTCAATGTGAGGTGTTTAATTTGTTTTCTCTGCTGATACTTTAGACTAATACTATAGACATATAATTTCTTGTTGAGTTATTAAGTTCCATTGTTCAAGTCCTGTAATTGCTGTGTCGAGAATTCCGAATAACTTGTCAATCAAAATTTTTTCTCGTTCATTAACCTCTCTGTTACTTTCTTCACTATCGGTAGCTGTATTTTCTGGATTTAGAACCATACTACAGATTTCGCCCTCCGTTAATTGATTGATGATTGGGGCATTTATTTTGGTCTTGGCCCTTATTTTAAAACTTTGTTACTAAAGCATTGTAAAAATGCTGAGTTTTTTACATTACTATTTGATGAGACTCTTAATCTGACAAATCAAAAGAAGCAACTAGATATTTATGTGAGGTACTGGCATCACGAAAATAAGATCAAAACTCAACACCTTACTTCTGCATTTATAGGGCATGCAAAAAGTGAAATTATTTTATCCAAATTTTATGAATGTGTTAAAAAACTAGACTTGTCAAAACTCTTACAAATATCGATGGATGGTCCTGCAGTAAACTGGAAATTTTATGATTTATTGCAACAGGACTTGACAAAGGAATATAACATTCAATGCTTGACATTAGGTTTACACATTCTTAACAATGCTTTCAAGCATAAGATGTCATCCACTGGCTGTGACATTTCATCATTCTTATCCTCCTTATATTGGATTTTTAAAGATTCTCCTGCAAGACGTGAAAATTTTTTAAGTATATCTGGCTTAAAAAAGCTACCTGTGAAGTTCTGCTTTTACCGATGGTTGCAAAATGTCCCAGCAGTTGAAAGAGCCATTGAAATGTGGGATGACTTGCTACTGTACATTAAAGAAGTTGAAATGGGGAAGTTTAAAAAAAAATTCATCGAAATCCTTCTCAAATATTTTGGAGGCAACTAAAGATAAAACATTTCTTATAAAATTAAATTTTTTCTCTCTCTGTCGAAAATATTATTGCCTTTCCTTGAATATTATCAAAGTGATAAACCACTTATTCCCTTTTTTGCTGAAGATATCTTAAAACTTGTAAATGATTGCCTTCAGCACTTTAAAATTTAACTTTAAAATGTGTACGAACCCTGTGTATTCCATAAGATTAGCTTTCATATCTAGCCACCAAAGGGCGTCAAACGCGTCTTTAGTCTGCTTACTGATTGACTGTCCTTGATTAGCCTGTCACTGCTTACACTTAACTGATTCACTGCTTAAGAGACAGTTTCAGGTTCTTTGTTATGATATTTTGGGAGATATTTAGGTCTTGGGTAATTTTCACTTGTGTTTTGTCCCTCAAGACCATCAGTAACCACCATTCTTTAACGCCATTTAAATGATGACTTTGAGTCATAACCGATGAGTTCTAATGTTTGTCAGAAATCATATTAATTTTAACCAATACGCTACATTTGAGTTTCAACATGCGTCCTTTGTGAAGCACATTGGCAAGCGTCTTATTTACATATGTCGTGTGCTAACCTGTGTTCAGACGTCGAGTTTTACTTTCAGCTGCAGATAATTAAACGAATGGGCATTCCTTCATTGAAAGCCTTAATTAATGAACATATTTCTTAAGATTATTCTTTAATTATGACAATCGGTGTATAATCGGCCTTCCTAGCGTTCCTTCGTGGTGTAGTGGTTCTACATGCTGGGCCGGTATTCCAGAGGTCCGTGGTTCGATTCCCGGCGAAGGTGTTTGCTCATTTTTCATCTTGCTTGCTTCCAAAAATACCTAATATCTCTACAAGTGTAATGTATGTGATAAATAATATAGATCACAATTTAATTTGTGGATTTTAAAGATGATTTATTTCTGCGAAATTTCTGGCTTCCAGCATAGAGGAAAAAGGAAAGAAAGAATTCTGTGAAAAGTAAATGCAAATTATGTATTAAATATTCTCATTCGAGCAAATGCCATGAACTTATAACAAAGAAAATTCTGCTCTAGAAGTTTGCAATATGCTCTGAATTTATTCACATTCTGTGTGTTGTGCAAATAAAAATATCTTTTCATGAGTTATTTCATTTTTATTTAACAATTACCATGCACGACTTGAAGAATAAATTCAAAGATGCTGGTATGAAATTTTGCCATATTTTTCGTGTCATTTCTGTACCGAAGAATGATTATCACTCTCACTGGTAGTAAGTTTTTGCGATTTTTAAGTTACTATTGTTTAATTCATAAATGCTGAAAATATCTAAATTATATTTTGAAATTTTATTCGTATCAGCTTTTTTTATACCTCTGCTTTGAGATTTTTGAGGATTAATGTTTTTAACAAGAATAACAGCATTATTCAGTTGCGTGTAAATAATATATTAAGTCTCTTTAAATTTGAAAGCTTTCATATTTTTAGTACAGTATTTTATTAAATGTATATTTCCTTTCCTTTCACAAAATTCTAAATGTCGAATAACAATGCACAGATAAATTCTTTTCCCAGATGAATATATTTGATACACTTTTAATCCTTTTAAATCAGATTTTTAGAAGGATTTTTTACGAAATCTTAAATACATTTAATATTAATAATGAAATATTTATTCTGCTATGTTCGTACAAAACAAATAATAATACGACAGAATTAAAACTTTGTCATTTATTATATTCATATCAAAACTTAAAAAGCGGCATTCTAATTTTCTTCATTTTGCTTTTCAGTGGAAATATACGTGGCGATAACTTCAAAAGTTATCGTTCGTAAAAAATTAAACGAGTAGGATTTCCTATTTTTTCGAAGAACTGGAAATAATCCTTTGGTATACTGGATATGTTTGAACAAATTCTATTATTATGGAACCAAAATAAATAAATAAATAAATAAAAATAAAAAATAAATTCACTGTTTCGCATTCTTAAGTGTAAAATTGAACTGAATCTTAATTTTTAAGAAACATGTAAATAAATTCTCTCATATAAATAAATTCTTCATGTAAATATTTATCTTCAAAAATTTATTGCTTTACTGGGAAAAAAATTAATTTACAGACACTTGCTTTTTTGTTTCTTTCACGCTTGAAGAATGATAGTTTTAGAATAGCTTTTGAATGGATATCCACCGGTAAGATTTAATATAGCGCATCTTGCTTTAGCTAGAGAATTTATTTACATTTATAAAGAGAATTTATTTAGATATATTTTTATGTTATCCTTTTAGTGTAAATGCATCCCGCGTAAATGCTATTGGCTTTATTTTCTGCGATGTTTGTTTGTAAAAGGCAATGCTTCTTCTATATTTCTTTTGCAGTTTTCGGAAATTGCGTATATTTCATTAAATCAGTATGATATTTATTTTAGAAACGAAGCGGAGTAATTAATTGAATGCTATGATATCATCCTAGTAAAAAAATAATTGATATGGGCTTTCAAGAATTGCTTTATTTATTCTTTTATAACAAATTAGTAAACTTTTTCTAAATAAGACTGTTACTTGATGATGTTTTTGTAACATAAATATGCATTATATAATACAAAATTCATTTATATTATGAAATAACGTTTTTGCAGAAATATTGCGTCTCAGACGTGTTTACATGTATTCAATATTCATAATTCATGTACACAATGAATATTTATTGGAGTGAGAGAACTTCATGAAAAATTCTTTCGTCTGCATGCATTTTCATTTAAAAAATAACCAATGATTTTTCAGAGTTTTATTTCATTTGGGTGGATGTTTAAGGATAATTTATTCGTTATAAGTGTTATTTTCTCTTGTAAAGATGTTATCAGGACTACTATTTCTCCTTATCTGTTTAGGAAATATGTAAGTGTCCTGAAAAGAACAGGGAGCTTACTGGAAGCTGTGTTCTGTTGAATTGTAGATGAGATAGCAAAGATGCGAAAGGTTTAATTACCCTTTATTCTCCATGAATTACAGGCGTTTCTGCACTTCGGGATACAAAGACCAACCACTTGTGGTCTGTACGTAAGAAAACAAGAACTACTAGCTAACTAAATTTAAATAAGAGCTAAACTCGAATACTTTACACAGATGAATAACACTAAGATTGGCCTTTCAGATTATTACGTATGTAGAACGCGAACTGCGGAAAACTACAATACGTCTTGGGTATAAAGAAGACTAAACCTCTGGTCTTAAAGGCGGACAGCAACTGACTGAAAGCACGCGTGAAATAAAGTGGCAAGAAGGCTCACTCTCTCTCCTAACTCTGTTCTTGGCGGAAAGCCACAACTTAAATACTTAAGCGTTAGCAAGCACAATTTGCATAAACCGATTTGTATTTCTCTCTCTCTCTCTTTTATCCCTGTCCCGAATTAACGCTAATTCTTTTTCGAAATTTACGTTATCACTGCTGCTTTTTAGGCCTTATTCATCCTAAGAAATCTGAGCCAGCCAAATGACGAATTTTACGCTCAGCAGAGAAGATTTTGAAATAGTGACAAATAGTAGAATATATTGTAAAGATTAAGTTTTATTAACGTTTATTTTATGTTAAAACTTTGCTATCCTCTCTTATTTTCCGTTTCCGACCATAATAAGCGCGAGTAGAATCGCTTATGCTTATTGAGGTTGCAAACTGTACAGGTATTTAGGATGTGGCTTTTAGCCAAGAGAGAGAGCGACTTCTCTCTGCCTTATCACGCGCGTGCTTTTCAATCAGTTCATATCTGCCCTTTGAAAAAATGTTTTTTGATTAAAAGAAATACAATAAGTTCCCCATGTACCACATAGTATCACATGGGGCTTACAGAAGTAAGTATGAAACACAATACAAAATAAACAGAACAGAAAACTGAAATAAAATTAAGCATGATTACAAAGTTTTACAATGAATAACAAGCCGTATGTGAATCGAACAAAGACCGTCATCAAGAAGCAGTACGTATGCCCTATCGGGAACCCATGTTCCTTCAGGCCATCATCAAAAATGGACGACAAGCCAGCACTGCCAAATTCGTGAGAAGCAACAGCCAACGACATCAACCACAACTCCCATTTCTCCAGGAGCATTAAACCTGTTGAATCCCTGATATTATGCCATAATTTCAAGGAACTGGAAATTGGGACTTCGGGAACAGAAACAACCATTTCTAGCCTATCTTCTTCTTTAGGATTCTCAATTTCCACTTCCTTGGAAATTGCAACAAAATAATATTCGGGCCTTTCGAACGCAGCAGCAGCCAAACGCGTGGGAACATGCAAAACACATAAAACAAAGAATGCCATACGCCACCCGTACTCACCTAAAAGAAAATCAATTAGAAAGGGAAGCATAAATACTACCGTACACTCTCCGCACATATACAAGGCAAAAGCTAAACAAAGCTGAAGACACTTCTCTCAGAAATAAATTAGTAAAATTCTGGAGGCCAGTTAATATAAAAATTTTTCAGTTTCAATTTCAGGACATTTCTTTCACTCTCATGTTTAGGACATAGAAGAAGCACATACCCAACATTCTCCTCGCCACCGAGGCTACAATCACAAACAGACTCGGTGCTGAGTTCTGCCTTTAAAGCCAGAACTCAGTTCTCGCTGAAACTTGAAGACGTATTGTAGTCCTCTGCATTTCGCTTGCACGTACGTAGTGTCGAAAGGCCAATCTCGCGTTACTAGTCTCTGTAAAGCATCTAAGTTTAATTCTTATTTAGTTAAGTTAGTTTATTTCTTATTTTCTACGTTTTAGACCATAAGTGCTGATCTTTGTATCCCGAAGTGCGAGAACGGCTGTACGCTGTGAGAAATAAAGGGTAAATTTAGCCCTTCTTGTCTTTGTTGTATCGTCTACACACGAACAAGCATAGTTTTGAGTAAACTTCCTGTTCTTACTCAGTACTCCAGTTATGTTTCCAAAGGCAATTAGAAAGAATGGGAATGACAATATAAATGAAAGAAGGATACAGTGTTGTATTTTACCATTTTCTTTACTTGAAAATAAATACATAAAACTTTTATGAGTTCAGTGCTAAATTCGTATGTACTTTCCTTATGTTATTTGCACTTTCCTTATGTTATTTGCATTTTCTTTATTCAAAATATTACTTTGAATAGAATTATTATTAAGTTCAGTTATGGTAGAACTGTCTTTATGTCAAATAAATGTTCGATACTGTAATAGACACAAGAGCCATCGCCAGCAACGATTGGAACTCAGATGTTTATAACTATAAATGAAGTTCCTTCTTTGTTGTTCCCACTCACTTCCTTTGTCAGTGTTCGTGTACCAACATTTTTGAGCTAAAGGTATAATTTTTGCGCTATTTATGATTTTTTTCATTGAGCCGATCGCATCCAAGCGATAGTGGTTAGTGACTGTGACTACGGTACCGAAGGGCCCAGGTTCGAATCCCAGAGAAGGCATGAATGTTGTAAATGTATAGTGTCTTTTCGGCATGGGGTTAAGTGTATCGCGAGTCGAAAGCCCTCTCTCTGGTTTGTAGTAGCGGGAGAGGGGTGACCCTCAGACCTCTCTCCCGAGGGCTTTCTCTCAAAACTGGGAAGGAACTGAGCAAAAGACATGATGTCACCTGTATGTGCTGAAGGCTTATACCAAAAGACAGGTGCTGAAGGCTCATGCCAAAAGACAGGTGCTAAAGGTTCATGCCAAAAGACAGGTGCTGAAGGCTCATGCCGAAAGACAGGTGCTGAAGGCTCATGCCAAAAGGCAGGTACAAAAAACTGCGCTCCCTGCCATGATAATATTTGTGGGTTTATTCCGAATATATATCAGTCAAATGCGAGATACGACAGTAAAAATAACATTGAGTCAATTACATTACTACGCAAAAACGTGAGTAATGCTAATGAATTTTTTAAAATTTGTTTACTATAATCATAACTGTGGCAGCTCGATTGTTGCTATTCAACACAATTTAGTGCATATATTGCAGTATTTCCATCTTGACTTCCACTTCGATTTTTTGATATGTGTAATCGCTAGGAAATCGTATAGAGACAAGTTATTTTATAATCATCCTATGCATTTAGGAAAGAAGTTTTTTTAATTTTATTTTTTGCGGATGCTAGTTGCCGTGAATATTGTTTAGACTAAAAAGCACAAGAACTGACTTATCGAAAACCAAAGTGATGTCATACGAAATCCGAATTTCTTTTTTCGATATCATAAAAAAAGATGTGTCAAAAGTCGAAGAATGCTTTTGTTACAATAATTGATTTTTTGTTCTTTTCAGGGATATGAATTGGAAAACTGTAGTTATATTAGTAACGCATATATTCAAAGGCTGATTTTTTATTCTAAGGAACACTAAAAATTTATTCCTTCGTATTCCTATCCTTGCGATTTTTATTTTCTCTTTTTTTATGAGATTCTCCTCATATATTGCATTTCCGGGGCTTACGAATACACAAATCAGTCAGAATAGAGTCGAGGGATAACTATCGTCAGAGAAATAAAAGATAAGATAATTATTTCCGAGAGCCAATGCATATTTTTTTCGTCTTCCTTTTGTATTCATCGCCTTTTCATTTCTTTTCACCTGCGTTTTTTTTATTCCATTGCATTTCTTTAGTAATGCAAATCTGCATGGTTGAATTGTTTATGATAAGAAAAATATGCGATATTTCAGCGATGTTGATATATATTTTATGTCAGGTAATTAAGTTGCTTAATGGTATTTTTACATAATATTATTCAGCATGGTATTTATGTTAATTTAAAACAAATCATAAATTAATGTTTGACCAATTTCTGCGAACCTGATTCTATTGAATTTTCTTTCTTTTTTTTTTCTTTCTTTCTTTTTTTTTTTTTTTCTAAACATACATGCGAACGGCAGTACAGTATTCCATAGGAGGTTTTTTTCAAAATTCTGGATAGATTTTTTTTTCTTTGATTGAGTGTTGAATTTTTGTCTTAAATCCTTATTGAAAAGCAAAATTTATTGTTATTGCTGTTTGCTTTATTGGTTTGATAGAAAAATACTCTCTTAAATGAAGGTTTTTTAGAATTTTTAGCATAATTTACCGTTCCAATTATCTTACATGTATATATAATTAAAATTAATATTTAAACTTTAATTAGCCAATAGGAGTAGAATCAAACCAAAAAAAAGCACGTCCGGCCAGCATTCGGAGGGTCGGGTGTTCGAATCTTGGGGAGGCCCACTGTACATTTTTCACGTCTCCTGTGCCGAAATAAAATATTTAATGGCCTTTGCAGGGGTGCCAGAACTATGAAGGTGATGGACACCCGCAAATTTGCAATAAATGTGCGTTTTTATACACCGGAATATACGGCTTATAAGAAAATACTTAGTTTTAGGATTTTTATTCAAATATACAAACATTAATGAAAGGACAGATTTCTGGCTCGTAGCTGGTGGAATTCTGGCTCTAAGCTCATATTTTAACGTTACAGATCGGATTGCTTTTTGCTATTTAACAAATTAAATCTTGGTGCAAGATTGAAAGCGTTGAAAGTTATCACTGCAAACAAAATTTCTCCCGAAATAGGAAAGATAATAGCAGAGAAGAGATGTCAAGTATCAGGACGTAAACATTAAATTTTTCTTGTTCTTTTCTATATAAATATATACAGTGGATGGACAAAAATATGGAAACACCTTGTGAAATGCATGTTTGAAAAGAAAGATTGATTTTAATGAAATATGTAGGTGGCGCTGGCGTTTTTGACTACTGATGCCACCTATACAACTTCGTAAATATGCTAAACAGTTCAGTTGTTGTCGGAGTACTGTTATGTGAGGTTGTCATTGCATTATGTCAGAGTTAACAGACTTCGAACGTGGGCAAATTGTTCGAGCACGTATGGTAGGTGCTTCCGTAAGCAAGGTAGCCGAGGTGTTTAGTGTTTCAAGAGGTACTGTATCGAAGATTTATTCCGCATATTTGAAAAGCGGAAAAAATCATCTGCTAAATCACAGCGCGGACGAAAGTGTGTCCTGAGTGATCGTGACAGACGATCATTAAGGGCAATTGTGACGAAAAATAAGAAGACCACAGCTGCAAAAGTTACTGCTGAAATGAATGTTGTGTTACCGAAACCTTGTGAGTACCAAAACAGTTAGAAGGGAGCTTCATAAACAGGGAATTGCTGGCCGTGCTGCAATTGAGAAGCCACTCATCAGTGATGCTAATGCCCGTAACAGGAAAAGGTGGTGTTTAAGTCATAAAGCCTGGACCATAGAGCAGTGGAAGCGAGTAATATGGTCTGTCTTCTTTCACATTGTTTCCCACTTCTGGCCGAGTTTACGTCTGGAGAACGCCATCTCAAGCCTATAATACAGACTGCTTGTTGCCAAGAGTGAAACATGGCGGGGGTTCTGTTATGGTTTGGGCAGCCATATCGTGGTTCTCTGTTAGCCCCATGATAACTGTGTCAGGGCACATGACTGCCAAGACTTATGTGAACATTTTGGACGATCAAGTTCATCCCATGGTACAAACTTTGTTCCCCCGACGGGGATGGTGTCTTCCAAGACGACAAAGCCCCTGTTCACACAGCTCACATTGTCCAGGACTGGTTTTCTGAGCACGAGGATGAGTTGTCCCATCTCCACTGGCCACCACAGTCACCAGACCTGAATATTATCGAACCTTTGTGGTCTACATTGGAACGGAAAGTGCGTTCTCGTTATCCACCGCCAACATCGTTATCTGAACTTGCCACCGTTTTGCAGGAAGAATGGTATAATATTCCCTTGGCAAACATACAGGAACTGTATTTATCCATTCCGAGAAGACTGCAAGCTGTTTTGGATGCCAACGGGTTTCCTACACCATATTAAGCAAAGAAACATGTTTTTTAAAGGTGTTTCCATATTTTTGTCCAACCCCTGTATATATATATGTTTATTATTGTATTATTCGAAATAAATCTACGTTTCTATGAATATTGATTTTTTTTTTTTTTTTTTTTTCCCGGCCCGCCTAAAGTTAAACCTTGTTTGTTTGGCCCAAGTGTACCTATGAGTTTGACATCCCTGCTCTAGATCAATCTGAAACGTTATTTTATTTAGCAGTACAATATATTATGTACTATTAAATAATATAACGGTATTTAATAGTATAGTATAATATATTTTCTATTCAATAAAAATTATGTGTTGTGGTGTTAAAGGCCAAAGCGGCAATTTGCTCAGAACGGCTATTAATGTCGTTTTGGCATTTTGGCGAATCACTTTTTAAATTGTTGCCACCAATTATTACAGCCCTGTATTATATTTAAGGAAATTAAATGATGAAGAATCTGCATCAATGTATGTATGTTTCTCGCAGTGTGATAAAACAACGGTACCTAGAGCTATCAAATTTTGAATAACATACGTGTTCACCTAATATGGGCATTCGGAATCCCAAATTTAGAATTTGTTTTATTATCTATTTCATATTTTATGAAACTTTAACGAATGTTTGATTAAGAAACTTAACGATTTCAAAGCGAGAAATGACAACATTGTACGGGGGGGACACTTTTTTTCTCCAGCTCGCCAGACTGTGTATCGGAAATTCTTAAGATACGCTCTTTTAAATATTTTGTGATATTGCCGTTGAATTGAATTTTATGGTTTAAATGCGAAGAACATGACATTTAATAAATAAAGGTAGCACACAAAAGGTTAAAAAAGGGCTTTTTGGGAGTAATATAAAATCTGAAGTCTTTCAGATATTTTTTTTATTATTATTCTCATTATTACTATCAATTTAATGATAACAGATGAAAAAAAATTTGCTTTTCTAATGATAAATAAAAGACGTCATAGTTTTGAAATTCTGAGAATTTGAAATAGAGAAATCTTCGACGCTATTGTATTAGTATGGTACTCACTCATTGCGACCTCTGTCAATTCTAATTACTGAATCGATCTCTGCGCAAGTCTCTGATAATTCCTACATCAAACGGACAAAAGCTTACTTGCTTTTGCACGCAGTAATTCTGTATGCAAATCACTTATGTAAATAGACGGTGCCCAAACATGTGCAGATTTTAAGTTGCTTCCGCTAATTATTTCCAGGTGGGGCAGTTTCAAAGCAGGATAGTGTATATAATTATATATGACTAGACACTGAATAAATTTACGCACCTAACAAAGATTCACTTCTTATTTTGATGCGAAGTGTAACAGTGAATGTAACATTAGGATTCTTAAAGAACTGCAAATGAGCAAGTTGTCTTTCAGAATACGGTTTAATAGTTATTTGCAAATTTAACTGAATAAATTTTATTAAAAATGTTACAGTACCCTTTATATTGATTAGAAATGAGGAGATGTTTTTTTATCCTTAAAACGCCATTTCAAGAAATGCATTCAGTTGTCATAGTTTAACATTTAAAATATATGCAATGTTGTAGAGTCATTAGGTTAATTGGAAGCAGAAAAGATGAAACATATGCAACCGCCTCCGCCGGGAATCGAACCACGGACCTCTGGAATACCGGCCCGGCTTGCTACCGTTACACGACGAAGGCACGCTAGGGAATTGGGAGAAATATTTTATATACTCCCCTTTTTAAAGGGCGACTAGTGTTTTAGGGGACTTAGTCGATAAATCCTCTGCGGAGATTCATCATCCACAACCCTTTTAGTTCGGGCGCCACTTGTAGAGTCATTAATTTAATTGGAAGCAGAAAAGATGAAAAATATGCAACCGCCTTCGCCGGGAATCGAACCACGGACCTCTGGAATACCGACCCAGCGTGCTACCGTTACACCACGAAGGCACGCTAGGGAAGTGGGAGAAATACCTTATAATGTCACTTATTTTTGCGTTAAATGAAAATTAAGGCTTTAGCTGTTTTTCCTCTTCGCGAAGTACTTTCATTATATCAAGCTTACACATGGTGTCCCATAAATATGGACATTTTGCAAAAATCATATCAATCATATAAAATCAACAAGTTGGGTACCAGGGAGTGAGACAGGAAAACGTTTAGTCAAATTTTCTCCAATGGAGGGCACGATTAGCATTGCATTAACAGAGTGAAACAAATTAAGATTATAACACCATGCATTCGTTTGAAATTAGGAACAGCAACCTATCCTGAATCCGCAGTGATATATATCTTATTTTAAAAGATTTAAATGTGGATGGATCGTCTGTCGTTGGAAGTTTAAACTAAAAGGTAAATTATGAAGGGAGGATAAGCCTTTTATGGAAATTGCATTCTGGTTCCTCAAGTTAAAGATTCAATATTTAAAAAACAGGTGTCCGAATTTATAGCACAGCCTGTATGTATAAGATTGCTTTTAAAATAAGCTATCTTTTTTACATCCAAAACGCTTTCAAAAACAAAGATTCACCTTCTTGTGATTTTGTGTTCACACTTTTATATTTACGATTATGCAGAATGATTCCAAAATCACACACACTGATATTTCAGAAATTGTGAAAATATTAAAATCTGTATTATTGACAAATGGTTTCAATGGATAAACACCCTATGTTGTTACAAGTAATATATCGCTAGAAATTTCAGTTTATGATGTTAGCTTAAAAAAATCTTTAGTTTGGTGCAAGATGGTGATATTTTCATCAAAAATAATGAATTTTTAAGATTGATCATTACTTCGCAAAGTGTTTTAACAGAAGCGTGGTTGAAGCATTTCGCAGATGTTCATGAGTCTGTAACGGTAGCACGCTGGGTCGGTATTCCAGAGGTCCGTGGTTCGATTCCCGGCGAAGGCGGTTGCATATTTTTCATCTTTTCTGCTTCCAATTAAATTAATGACTCTACAAGTGGCGCCCGAACTAAAAGGGTTGTGGATGATGAATCTCCGCAGAGGATTTATCGACTAAGTCCCCTAAAACACTAGTCGCCCTTTAAAAAGGGGAGTATATAAAATATTTCTCCCAATTCCCTAGCGTGCCTTCGTCGTGTAACGGTAGCAAGCCGGGCCGGTATTCCAGAGGTCCGTGGTTCGATTCCCGGCGGAGGCGGTTGCATATGTTTCATCTTTTCTGCTTCCAATTAACACAGTGACCCTCTTGTTAACCCGATTTCGACAAACTAAAAGCATTCAGCATAAGAAATGAAATGGCCGCCCTTCTCTTCTGAGTTCGAATAAAACGGACGCATCCAGGAATAAAATATTGCAACTACCAATCAAGAGTGTGAGAAATTTGGCATAGCACTCAAACTGATTCTTTGCGAAATAATACTCAGTCATTAAAATTCATTCTGTGTGTTGAAAATTCTTCTTGATCATGCCGCAAATAAACCTTTTTTAAAGTTAACAGCATAAACTGCAACTGAAATGGCAAATGATATACACTGTGTCTTTTAACACTATGCAGGTGCCAGTTATTGAAACAATTTGTCGGTATGCACGAATTCAAGATCACACTGTATATTAGCGTTTTGTGCGTATCTTTATTCTTACTATGTAATTGCTTGAAAAGTCCTATCGACTTAATTTTGGTCATATTAATTAAGGCGGAAAATTTTCTCTGCTTTGCTTTATTAAACCTGAGAATGTAACAAAAGCGAAATTTTTACTCTTCATAACTTATGAGAAAAAGTTCTCGTACTTGATTTTACACGAAATAATTTCTCGTATGATTATATATTACACTTTAAATTCAATTATTGTAAAGAGTCAGCAGTCTGTAAAATTTCGTCAAGTGTTATGTTCGGTATAAAATATCTGTATTTAAGAAGTAATGAATTCTGAAATATAGGCAAGCCTGACATATTTCAAACTAGCGAAAGTACCCGATGCCAGTTAAGTTAGATTGAGAGTAATGCATCTAACAACAGACAGAACGATGCTGCTGTAATCCTTCTCTAATGACGATGCAAAAAATACAATTCATAGTCATACATTTTTCAGTCTGATGCGATATGGAACACACATAAAAATTTCGATAGAAAAATAAGCTAATTCTCTCTCATCATATCAGCAACAATGGCACGCAGTTTTGAATGATTTTCGTCTTTCTAATCGAATGGTCGTAAAAGCTCAAGTTCCATCCAATATTTCACCTATATTCAATTTTAATGGATTAAATGTGGCAAAACATTTATCATAATTGATCAGAAATCAATAGCGCGAACAAACAAACACACAGACATTCTTCTTTATATATGTATAGATTTTGTAAAACTTACAAATTTTTGATTAACTAACGCTGCGATTTGAAAGCGAGCAGTAGCAACGCTTTTAGAAATAAAGCATTTTATCTCCATTGCGTGAGACTGTTGCCACTCGGAAATATGAGTGCGAAAATGAGCGCTTTCAGAGTTTTTAATTAGTATTTCGGCTGATTAAAGTCGTACGAAGACGGGAATAGTCGAAATGGCTTTGCACGAATTTTTTGGAATCGGGAATAATATATTTAATGTTTGGCAATGCTATTTTCATTTCATCGGAAAACTTAGAAATTTTTATTAACAAAGTCTAGACTATGAAAGCGAGCAGTGGCAACAACTTTCCAAATAAAGCAGATTTTCATCTCCAGCTTGCCAGGCTGTTGCCATTCCGAAAAGTGAGGGCGAAAATGATCGTTTTTCCGAATTTTTAATTAATATCTCTGATTTTAGCTACTTTTTTTTTTGGAAAAAAGTGGACGTTGACCTTTTCCAGGACCCAGAAAAGAATGGCAGAAAATTTAGTGACGATAGCTATAGTAGTGACTGAGTTATTAAAGGACAAACAAACACACATACTTTCTTCTTTATATATATATATATATATATATATATATATATATATATATATATAGATAGATAGATAGATGGATAGATACTTCTCGTTTCTGCTGATATGAAATAGCACTACTTAGCCCAGGTCTTGGAAGTGATGTTTGTTATTTGAACATATACTGATCATTGTATTTCTTTCACTGGATAGAAACCATATTCTTACCTTGATGCGTTCCTTCTCTTGCAATTTTATATCATGGTTTGAAATACGTAGCGATGGAGTATGCGGTGTGAGTACTATTCGTCTTAGAGGCTCGAAAACTTCGATTACGTTTTTGATCTTCTGGGAATATTCGAAAGCAGGCGTTCGTTTCCTTCGGCCGAGGAGGCAATGGGAAAAAGAGATCTTCGCTTTCTTACTATTGTCTACCCTCTTCCCAGGTGTTTCAGAAAACTGTATTTGTTTACCATTGATGGAAGTGGTGGAAATTTAAATAGGATTTCTCTTGCTGTCTCCTGTTTACGCCCGACTACGCACATCTGCGTCTGCTATGTTAAAAAAATGAAAGTTATTCAGGAAGAAAATTCGATTAAATGTAGTTCGAGATTTTTTATCTTTTTGAGAGAACGGAAGAATTTTTTTCCAATTGCAATTCTCTATTGGGATTTTTTTCCATGTGCGAAAGAGAAAGGCTCGTTTATTGAAAATTTAACAGGACTGGTATTTTGCTTTTTAGTTAATTATGAATATGCCAGAATATAATCCCTATTTGAAAATTCTATTTACATAGAGACGTGAAACTATTGAAAATAAGATCTCATGATAGAACTAAGATTTTCGGAGTAGTGCATTGAGATGTATGAACGTTTTCTAGTATTACAAGTTTTATTTCAGACATTCTACTGAGAATGCATTGTTTCATTCTTCTGAAACAGGCAATACTGATTATTCAGGAAGAAATTTTCATGAAGACTTCTTTTCACTAACAAGATTCCTGTTAGAAGGTAATTTTGATTCATTTCAAAATAGCATGGAAAATGTTATTTCTGATTCGAATGAAAAATTATATTAAGCAAACTGCATGCAGTAGATGTACGTAGAATAAACTATACGGTTTTGTAAATGATATATAATGGTCAGAAAACAATTAAATGAAAATTAATATTAAAAAAAATTAAGTATTTCCGTGTCATTTTGCTCACAAACAAAAACTTTTTTTTTTTTTTTTTTTCCTATTTTCGTTTTTAGTCTAAAGGGATTTGAGTCTCGAAGGACTATTACTTTCGTTCTGGCGTTTCGCGTCATACTCCTATAAATGTCAGTTCATTTTTCAAACTATTGCCACAAAATGTTAGAGTCCTGTATTATATTTGAAAAAATTAAATAATGAAAAATCTGCATAAATGTATGTATATTTCTCGCATTGTGATAAAACAACGGTATCTAGAGCCATCTAATTTTGAATGACGTAATCCTACTGCGAATATCGGCATCTGAAATCCCAAATTTGAAATTTTAATTTGTTTTATAATTGATTTCATATTTTGTAAAACTTTAACGAATTTTTGAGTAACATACTCAACGATTTGAAAGCGAGCAATGGCAACACTCTACTAAAAAAAAAAAAAAAAAAAAAAAAAAAAAAAACTTTTTATCTGCAGCGCGTCGAACTGTGTATCGGAAATTCAAAAGATAGGCTCATTTTAAAATTATTTTGCGACATTTATATTGAACTAAATTTTATGGTTTAAGTGCAATGAAAGTTATATTTAATAAATAAAGGTAACACACGAAACGTTAAAAAGCGACCCTTTGGACGTAATTTGAAATCTGAAACGTTTCAGATTTTTTCCCTTAATTTCTTTTTCATATTAAAAAAAGCAAAAGACTTTTTCTAGTGCATAATATATGGTAGGAGTGTCCAAACGTCTTGTTGGTAAGGGCCTGTTTCAGTCAGTAACAGGCGGAATTAAGGAAAGTTTGAGAGCCATAAATAGAGATTCTAAAATATTATTCCAAAAAATGTGATTTTCCAAGTCCACATTTATATTATTTTAAAAGTTTTTAAACAGGTTTCAAATGGAAAGGAAAGTATAATTCTGAACAGTCATTTAATGAGTATTTTCCTACAGCATGTGATGATGCGTCGAAAACAACATGGTTTTGTGTTGTCTTTGTTTTCTCTAACTACAGCTTGATGTAATATACAATATTCTTCTTCAGATTTTAAATACCATAATTCTACCACGATACCTTCTTGTAAATGTTGGTCTATCATAATTTTGAAATATTCAAAAAACCTTGGATTCTTCTTAAATCTTCGCCACAGCGACTTAAATCATTTTGCTGCTACCTTAGATTATCTCATAATTTCCCTATATGCTCGTTTCAAGACAAGCAAGCTGTATATCTGTTGTCCTCAAATTTACGAGTTCTCGAACTGTTTTAAAGGTAACATCGTCTTCATAGCTGCGACTGTCATCAGATTTATTAAAAATTCCCAAAGCTTCCTGTTGCCATAAATTTCTGATCAATTCAGAAGTCGAATCAACTTCTAAATTATTTTAAACTTGTATAAAATTCTGTACGATATTAAATGTTTCTGTTCCCACAGATCACCCCAGTTTAGTTTCTACTGCTGCCGGTTCAGAAAATCGACAGACACACTTGTAAAGCAGCCACAGAATTTAACTTTAAAAATTTTTCTTTACAAAATTTTTTGATAAAATCGGAACAATATTTTTTTAATATTTTAGAATAATGTTATCAAATTTCTTTACTAACAAGAAATAAAATAAAAAAATATCTGAAAGGTTTCAGATTTTAAATTACGTCCAAACAGGCGTTTTTTTAACATTTTGTCTGTTACCTTTATTTATTAAATATCACGTTCTTCGCACTTAAATCATAAAATTCAGTTCAAGAGCAATATTGCAAAATAGTTTTAAATGGAGCATATGTCTAGAATTTCCGATACAGAGTCTCGCGCGCTGGAGATAAAAATTTTTCTTCTGTAGACTGTTGCCATGGCTCGCTTTGAAATCCTTCAGTTTGTTAATCAAAAATTCGTTAAAGATTTACAAAATATGCAGTCGATCATAAAACAAATTCCAAATTTTAAATTTGGCCTTCCACATGCCCATATTCGCAGTAGCAACATTCAAAGTTCGATGCCTCTATGTACCGTTATCTTAATGCGAGAAATATACATGCATTTATGCAGATTTTTAGTTATTTAATTTCTTCAAGTATAATGCAGGACTCTTAACATTTGGTGGCAACCGTTTGAAAAGTGAAACGGACATTTATAGTGAGCCAACGCAAAATCGCAAAACGAAAACAAAGTTCTTCAGGGACAAAGCTCCTTTGGACTAATAATGACGTTTGGGCAGTTTAAGTTTACTAATAAATTTATAAAAAGAATGAAATAAGTTAATCACTTTCTTTAGGATATTGAGTAGTTTTAGCTTACCATACACCATACGTACATTTTATTTGCATAAACGCCACACCACTTCCTTGCGAGATCCGTATGCGGTTCGCGAGTCATACTATTGCAATCCCTGATATATAGCATCAGGAACATGTTTTATTTGTTACAGTAATATCATAAGCATTTATAAAAATTATTAGTTAGATGTATCATAAATTAAATTCATATTTTAATTTACATCAGTTACATATTATTAAAAACAAAATGTTAAAAACAGTTATTAACAAATTATTTAAATTAGTAAGAAGTATATTTATTACTTTTAAATCGTTCAGTTTGTTAAGTAATTAAAGAATGAATTTTAAAGGCATTTTAAAAATACTAAAAAAAATTAAATTAAAAAAATAAAAATAATTAAATTTTGCCGAGTAGTAAAACCATGAAAACTGGGTGCGTGACATGTTCCGTGGAAGATGTATTCAAGATAAATTTAGATCATGGCAACGTTTATTAAGGCCAGGGTATGGTGTGTGCATAGTGGCGTAATATAAGATTATGTAATGGGCTAGAAATATCGTTAAAACTCTGCTAAAGAAGTTTCTAATGATCCGGACAGAACCATAAATTAATTTAATTCGCTGAGCATAAATGTCTTGATAAGATACTTCTCTCGCCTTCCTAGCCTTCGTGGTGTAATGGTCAACACACTCGGCGTGTATTCGAGAGGTCCGAATTTCGAGGCCCGGCGAGGGCATTGATTATTTTCACGTGCTTCGAAATAACTTAATGTCTCTACAAATGTTAAATTGTAAAAACATATTGCACTGTATTTTTACAATACATTTTTGCCTACATGTTTACGTTTTTTTCTACAGCTGACGGGGAATTAATAAAATTAGAAGTTTCTTAGTTATCTTTTCGTGTATTTCCGCTGTTACACATTAGGTAGTTAATAGTACAGAAGATTACAAAGAAAAAGTTACAAACGAGTTAGGTTAATGTCTTTCAGGCTCACTTCTTTGCAACTGGGATCCTTTATTTAGAGTGCATGTACAGTAATAAATATAAAATAAAAAACTACCTAATGTCCCTACTGTGGCGCTCGAACTAAGAAATGTGGTGAATGATGATTCTCCACCACCAGGATTTGGCGATTGGGTTTCCTAATCCTCAATCGCCCTTTAAAAGGGGGATATGTAAGGTATTATGCCTTCTTGGTGTAATTGGCGCACATTCGAGAGGTCCGAAGTTCGAGTCCCGGCGAGGGTATTGTTTATTTTTCATGTCTCCTGCTTTAAAAAAATACCCAATGTCTCTACATCTTGACTTGAGTAATTTGTAACTAAAATATACAGACAAAAAATGGCTCTTTCTGCCATTGGCTAGAAAGTATAAAACAAGAGGATTTGGTCATTTTATATAAGTACCTTGAAAATAACTTAAAAGAATGCAGCTGTTTTCTTCTAACAAGCTATAAAATAATATTTCTACTTTAAATTAACATTCTTATGATATCAGGCTGTCAAACATACTTCAGATTTTAAAATGTAATTTGGTACTTATTTAGGAAAATTATTTGAATGCTATAGTTGAGTTGAATCTTTTCCTGAATTCATGTCAAAGCCCTAAAAAATTGATTGCTGTGTTTGACTTTGTACATCACTGTGCCTTTTTAAAGGCATGTCTTATTTATAATTTCCATCTTATTTAATATAATTTTATGAATTTCGAAATTAAATTGGTCAACGATATTATACTGGTAAAAATGATGTATTATTTAAATTTTAATTTGCTTTATAGGTCAAAAACCGCTTAAATTTTCTTGTAGTACTTATGGTATGTTTGCCAAAGCGATTGTTGCTTGAGCATTTTAGAATGCTCTGCTGTGTTTGTTGCATAAGCTATTTTATTAGGATTTTCAAATGACCAGTATCTGGATGGCTTCTTATTCGTTAAGGTTAACTAATATTGAATAGCTAATATGGACGAAGGGTCAAACTAATTAATTTCTTAAAGTATACAGAATGAGAAAACAGAATGTTAATGTAATATCTTCTGGTGCAATATATGCGGTTGTTGTTATTTAATTTTTAACTCTTTAAAGATATTATTTCTCTTTTTTGGGGCTAATTATTCTCTTTTCTAGTGTAATAGAAACTTCGCTGGAAATTTATTAAATTAAAATTTTTATTACTGCGTAATATCAAAGCAAGGATTTATAACACCATGTAATACCAGTTTTTATCAGATTGTAATGTAGGATATTGGCTAAAATGATTTTTTTGCAATCGAAGTGTTATTGATTATTATCGTCTTGCTATCATACCATATCTTTATCAGTTCTACTGAATTAACATTTCATTAATTTTATTTGTAGGTAAATGATGTCCTATGATACGATGCAGATTCCTCCGCGGTATGCTTCGTGAATTTCGCCTGTATGAAATCGCTGCAAAAGCAGTCAAAGAATTTTTTAAGCGTACCCAAATACTGTCAACGAATTTTAATGTCAGAGGTGGCTTGGGAACTACCAAAGAGGAAATTTTAGTCATGAGAATGAACCTAGACATCGGCGACCAAAAATACTAGTAGAATCATTGAAGCTTCTGTTTTTACTGGTCAACCAGTAAAACCAACGCCTTCAATGTGTTTAGCTAACTGCAATATGTCACTCAAAACGAATATAGAAGTTTTCTCGTACTGATGTTTTTGTTCAACATGAATCTCACAGCATGACAGCATGAGGATTGATTTGCATTTCTTTATTGGCAGGAATGAGCATTTCTTAAGACGCATTTTGACTGGCCATGAGAAGAGGATTATTTATTCTAACATTACTCGAAAAAAAATCATGGTTTATCCGAGAAACAAAAATCATACAGAAAAACCAGGATTGCGTGTAGAGTAAGTTTTGCTTCACATATGATGGAATATGGAAATGTGGAAAGTGCGGTTTATTTTTAACTTCTAGAAACATCCAGATCAGCGGTCGTCAACCCTTAGAACTTCAAGGACCACTACATATATAATTTTATGTTTGGCGGACCACTAATATGGGGGAAAAACACCTTAAATCAGACCTTAAATCTGAGAAGTTTACACTATTGATTAAATGCCTAAAATATTTTCGTATTATGCAATGTCTAACAACATATTATTACGCAAAAACAATATTCAACTTTCCAATACATGTTAATCTAATTTTCATTAGTTAATATAATTTTCGAAACATTTGGTGTTCAGCACCATGCCTTTATGGAAATTCAGGCTACGCCTCTGATTATGAGTAACAATTAAAATATTATTAACATCTCACTGATACACATATTTCGTTTACATTGAAAAGTTATATGAAAAGTACAAAAATCTTACTTTCTTGTACAGAGAAAGCTTCACATTTCCATACCACTGAAAATGAGCTTCACGAAAAGCAAGAAGAAACCGGCGAACGCAAATGAATATCAATAAACTGAAAGTGTTATGCTGCCATTTTTTAATTATTGTAAACATAATAATCATCTCAGCAATGGTGCCATCGATCAACAGTTAGACGAAACAAAAACGGAAACTTCCAGTGATGCAATTATAAAGAAGAATGCAGATGGTTCTCATGAAAATCCATGAAGTTGCCTATTGACATGGAGAAAAACAGTGTTATTAACTACTACAATAACATACGTTTGCAATTCAAAAGGAAATAGAATTCCAGTTCGCGCTATTATTGATAACAGTAGGATATCCATGGATGCCAACTCTTACTTTAAAATTTCGCTAGATACACCTGCAAAAGTAGCTAAAGAGTCGCTAAATAGGAATTTTGCTAAAAATAGTAGCTAAAATTTAAAAAAATGGTATAATCTCTATTCCATAATAGGTTTTGTTACTTGTCATTTTTAAAGCTGAATCTTCAGAAAAGTATAAATAATGTCCCAATTGTTCTGCGGACTATCAAAAAGTTTTCACGGACCACCAGTGGTCGTGAACCACCGGTTGGCGACCCCTGATCCAGACCGTTAAAGGATACATCTGTGGTCATCAAACAGATAATTTGGGACAGTTGTTTATTCCTCTCTCTCCAATTATTACCACAGTAGCACTTTTTTTAATCGCAGAAACGTCCGCAATATACATATAATAATTTAGATGAGAAGACTGACATACTTGCAATCATGGCGGATTTAATATTTCTTTATTTTCATTAACAACTATTTTATTTAATACAGATAAATTGGCGCAATAAACGTGTCCGTTTCTGAACTAAATATTTTTTGAAAATATACGTGAAGATAGCTGTAGCAGCAAAGCGAGAAAGAGAGAGAATGGGACATTTCCAAGGTGAAAGTTTAGTTCAAAATAAACTAGTTTCATTTCAACTATATCCCAATTGGTTAATTGTCAATTTTGGTTCTCAAATTTTGAATAATTATTGTCTGAATCGTTATGTAAGCATCTGCGTTATCAGCATTTTGCAAGAATCATACAGCATGGATTAGTTTTGAAATGACGCAGTGTAGAGTGACTTATTATAAGCAGTTAACTATTTTTAGGACAGGAATAGAAAATAACCATATTAAAATGGTCAGTTAAGTTATCATTGCAAAGTAAAGTTAGAAGTTTGATTTGCGTATTTTTTTAATCTTACATGTAAATTTGGAATTCGAAACTTAAGTATTAGCTAATGGAGGCAAATTTGAACTGAAACTAAATCATTGTGAACTGAGCTTCATCTTGATGACGTCGCATTCTGTCTCTCGCATCGCTATTGCCAGCTTGCTACTCTGCTTCTTTTAAATATTTTTTCAGAACTTCAACAACAAGCGCACTTACTGCGCCACGTTATCTGTGTTGGCTTTTAACGATACTTGTCGTAGAAACATATAGAAGCTTATACCAGCCATCATGGCAAGTATCTACGTATTCTGTTTTGAATTAGTACATGCAAAAGGCCAAAAATGTGATAAATGAAAATTTTGCTTAAAAACCAGTAGCAATTTATATAACAATGTTTTCTTTTCTTCGTTTTGCATTTGAAGTTGTCTGTGTTATTTTTGCATTACTTTTCGGCTAACCGAATATACGAGTAATTCAGCAAAAATTAATACTTTTTTATATGTTAGAAGAAAGGAAATTGGAATTACTTGCCTTTATTTTCTCTAAATACGTATGCCACTATTACTGTAGGAATTTGCGGTTCTGATTTATTGTTAACACAGCTTCTAGATTAATCTACTGAGTTGTTTGCGTGATACATTGTTAATTAGTATATGATTGCAGACATCAAATCAAGCATAGTTCTGATTGATTTATGAATTACTGACAAAGTTAGAAATTTGGCGTTGTATAGAAGAGTTAGGCGTTGTACATGCTGTTTAATCCTCAAGATAAGCTGTAAAATAAAATTATTTGCGCACATTTCCTGAAATTATCTCATTCATTCTAGTTGTTGCCGTGAAACGAGTGAAATACTGTAAAGAAAAGTCTTTTCGAAGTATATGTTGGACTTTATTGCTATTTATAAGTTAGATTGTAATTGTTTATACATATATATGTCATGATTTCGAAGCATGGTAGAACGCTGGAACTGTTAACAGCTTTCGATGTCCTTCATAGCTGTGGTTAAGGCGTACAAATGAAGGCAAGAAAACTGAATTTGGACAAATCACCAGTCTTTAGTTTCACACATATCCAAATTACTTGTGCAGACACTTATTCAATTATAATTAAATATGATAAATTTCTATGTACATTAGTTTTTAACAAGAAATGACGAAGACAGTTAAGCAAAGGTAAAGCGACGCGGTGTTGACAGTGCAGCAGTTAGGGAAGGGAAGAATGACACAATTAACTCGCCAGGGTAAATCTGAGGTATAAGTAGAGCTAGTCTGTGATTGGTTAATATTAGATTTAGTTGCCCTTTTCTAGTAGCGTTACATAACGTAGAAAGATCTCGAATTTGGGGAACAGATGAATTTAGGGGGAGATCACCAAATATGTATGTTATACAAATTACAGGAAAATAAAAGTAAAAAACAATCTTTTGCAAAAAAATCGAAGCACCAAGAAGGACTTTTGCGATTGTGACGAAATTCGGTATGCAAAAATATCTTGATCGAACATGCAATTCATCAAAGTTTCAAGGCAAAAGAACATAAATTCCGATCATAGCGAGTATTTCTAGTGCGCAGTTCGCAAAGTATAAAATCAGTAACAGAGGGGAAAATTTATCTTCTCTTTTTTTTTTTTTTTTTTTTTTCTTGCTGCCATTGTAATTCCGTAAAGAAGCAACTAAAGATTCCATTACAATGATATCGAAGACCTTACAGACAACTAAACGACTTCGAACGTGGTCGCATTGTAGGGTTCCTTGAAGCTGGGTGGTCATACCGAGCAATAGGCCGCCACCTGAAGCCTATAGGCACTACAGTGCAAAGATGTTGGCAGCAATGGTTGCTACAAGGAAATAGGTGACGAAATGAAGGCTCTGGAAGGCCAAGGAGGATAAATGTAAGGCAAGCTAGGATGATTGTTCGCCAGGGTCGAGCCATCCCAGCGGTATCATTGTCGACTATTTAACGCACTACAGCCACGTCTATACCTCCCATGGTACCGTCCACAATCTCACGGCGCTTGTTCTGAGGCGGGGTTACTCTCACAGAGGCCTTTAAGACGTTTGTCTTTGACCCCACAACATCGACGGAGTCGTCTTGACTGATGTCGCAGCCGATCATCATAGCTGCCATCAGACTGTCATCGTATAGTGCTGAGCAACGAATCCCGCTTCACTCTTGAAGCAGATGACCACTGTATTTTGATGGTGTGGGGCCCTATTTCTTATGACAGCAGGTCATTTTTAGTCGTCATCTGTACATCTTTAACAGCTCAACGATATGTTGATACCATCCTGCGGCCGGTTGCGTTACCCTTCATGGCACGTCATCCTGGGACCATTTTCCAGCAAGATAAGGCCAGACCACATACCGCTCGCATATCTCTGAACTGTTCCCGTGCGGTTGATGCTACTCTTCCTTGGCCAGCAAGGTTACCAGACCTTACGTTAATCGAGCATGTCTGGGGCATGGTAGGCCGCCATATGCGGCTACCACAAAATATCCTAGATCTGAAGCGACAACTCATGAATGCCTGGCAGACTGTGTCGCGGGATGACATTAAGAAGCTCTACTACTCCTTGCCTCGACGAATTCAAGCATGCATTGCCGCCAGGGGCGGTTCGATCAACTACTAATTTGAACACTGAATGGGTGATTGTGAACTGTGAACGGGTACAATGACCTTGATTTTTTAATTATTTTATTATCTATGTATGGGCTATACACGTATTCAATTTCATCCAAAACAACCGCTTCCTTTATGATACTTCGATTTTTTTGCAAAAGTGTGTATACCTATAAAATATTAGTTCGTAAAATTCTTTAAGGACGCAAATGAAAATATGTATTATTATAATTATTATATTACTATTATTATTTTTTCAGTACGAACTAAATAAAGCTGAAAAGCAAGAAGCAATTGTATGCTTGAAATACGGTGCCACAGTTTTATCAAAATTCTAAAAGTTAGCACTTTTAGGAGGATTCTTCGTTCTGTAGTTTTGTGATGTGCAATACTGATCGTTTTATATGATAATCAGTATGATGATTGGTGATTAAAGGTATTGAACAAGAATGATGAATTGATCAAAAGAATGTATTTTATTATTTGCTGTATATACCGAAATGATTGAAAGATGAGAATTCTAAAAACCTGCATTTTTCCTACGAAGTGCAAATCAATCGAAATAAAAGTTTGCTTTTATGCCGATATTCATAAGTAACTACTAACTAGTCATTAATCAAAGTAAAACGTATATTTTCATGACTTAGTTCAAAGTATAGATTGCAAATGTTTTCGAATTTAAGTACACTCATGTCCATAAATTAAGGATAATGCAAAATCAGGCAAGGGAAGAGTTAGAAGCAAAACAAATTTGACTTAATTGTAAAGCTTATTTATTAAACAAAAGGTAAAGAGCAAAAAAAAGATGCTATATGTTTGATATTATTAAAAAAATAGCGATTTTTTCTCTCTGGAGCAAATTACAAAAACAACTATTTACAAAAAGCCAATATTACATGGTTGATATGATTGTTAATACATTGTATGTCTCCTAGACGATGCAATATAGTCCGTACAACGCCTAGGCATGCTGAGTATCAAATTATCGATCTGATCTTGGGGGATATTACACCACTCAAAAAGCAATGCTCTCCGAAATTCCGGTAGACATGTAGGAGGAGGTTGACGGGCTGCAACTCGTCCATCAAGCATGTCTCACACGTGCTTTGCTGGATTCAAGTCCGGTGAGAATGCTGGCCAGTCCATACGGGTGATATCCTCCGATTGAAGGCCTTCGCTTACGATGTTTGCACGGTGAGGATGGGCGTTGTCATCCATAAACAAAAATTGTGCGCCCATGGCGCTCCGAAACAAACGTACATGTTATTCCAGAATTACGTCCCGATAGATTTGGCTTGTCATGGTTCCAATTTCAACATGCAGGTCAGTTCTGGAACCCAGAATAATTCCACCCCAAACGAACACTCCTGCACCACCGTAACGGTGTCGTCCAATGATGTTTTCTTGGTTGTAATGGGTACCTGGAGCTCTCCATTTGAACGTCCGGCGAGAATCAGACTGCAAGCTAAACCTGGACTCGTCGGAAAACATCACACAAACCTACTGTTGCGGTGTCCACAGTGCATGCTCTCTACTTCAGGCTAACCGCAGGCGACAGTGAGTTGCAGTAAGTGGAACGCATCCGACAGGTCTACGAGCATATAGACCAATCTGCCCTAACCGCCTGTACGCGGTCTGCCTTGAAATTGTCGTACCAGTGGCTGAAGAGAGCTGACGAGACAGGTCTGAGGCTGTGCTCCGCCTGTTTCTTTCGGCAGTAACTGCCAAATACCGGTCCTCATTCGGTGTTGTAACTCTGGGGCGACCCGTGCTGTAACGTCTACTCACATTACCATCATCTTGGAATCGTTGCCAAAGCCTGGAGATGACACTCTGGGCAATTCCAAGTTCGTCTGATACTTCCAGTCGGGTACGCCCATATTCCTGACGGCCGATAATCCTACCACGTAAAAAATCATCCAAATGCGTCCTTTGTGTCATAACTATTCGGTTATTGCACTGAAATGCTTATAAAGCGCCTGCGAACAATTTTACTTCTTTGTCTGTATTCCTTACATATCACTCTCTTACACTCTCGTCGTTGTGACGTACCATCGGTGTCATCTGGTTACTTCCTGGAATTTGCATATGATTCTTGAAGATGTGTGTAGTGATTTTACAGGTGATATATTTATTTTAGAGTTCGATTTCCGCGTGACTCCGAATTATCCTTAATTTATGGACATGAGTGTATATGCATGAGAGTAATATGATTTAGGTAATACCATGACATTTGATAAATACCGATGAGATAAGAATAATATTGTTGCTTGCGTATGGGTTCGTAATAGACTGAATGCACAAATCCGATAACAGATTAATAAAAATTTATTTTTATAAAAAAAAAAATATTTCAGAACTCTGGAATTTCCCACAGAAATATTCGTACAAGTGTTCACAGTATCACACAGTATAATCAGTAGTTACACCTCAAACTACTAAGAACGTCAAACATAACGCAATGCAAAGCGCATCTAAAGAGAAAGCTAACTCGTATATCTTAGTTCACGCGGAACTGAGCAACTGGCAACAACAGTAACTAAGCAGCTGAGAACAGATATTCTTTCTTCGGCCTTAAATAGTTTTTAACTGGCCGTGGAATATTTCTAGTATTTTCTGCTTTTCGAAATTACTGGAAAGCAATACGAAGGGGGAATTATTACGGTTACAGCCAGCAAAGGGTTCAATTACATCTCTTCAATTCCAATGCATACTACGGTGATACAGGGACCGAACCAAAATCGGCAAAGGTAGTCAAATTTGGCAACCATTTGGCGATTCCTCACCAAATTACCGAGATAACCCTTAGCTCAATGTTAAATGCACTTTGCCCTTTATTCTTACTTTTCCGGTATAACTTTCTCTTAAAATTGTGTCGCGCTGCATTACACATAAAAATACAATTTTACATATAATTCTACTAAAATTACCTATCTAAGTACAAAATTAACGGACGAAACTTCAAAATAACTAAAAACTACAAATTGACGTACGTTATAAACGCACACACACATAATCATACATACATGCATACATACGCACCACATGCACATGCGCATATATATATATATATATGTGTGTGTGTGTGTGTATTATTTACTAAATAAATATTGATTGTATTATCTCCTAATATAAATTTAGTTGAAGTATCAAAAAGAGGGAACCCATATGTAGGAAGTTTAATTTTGAAAATTGTGTTTTAAAGTAACTTGAATGTAAATTCTGGAAAAAACGCCTTACAGGGACTTGAATTTAAATCATGAATTTCAAAATTTCAAACTTTGAAAAAGAAATTAAAAATTAAAAACAAGTAATTATTATCTTACTTTGCAGCTATTGCGCAAGTATTAGAAAAACTTGTTTTCGAACTAAGTGAATTTTAGATCATTCAATATATATATATAATTATATTTGACATTATATTGAAATAAGCTGTTTTGTCGGCTTTCTGAAATATCTAGTTGCTGACATATGCCGTCAGAAACTTCATCTATGGCAGTAGAAAACATCACATTGAATAATTTTTGGTTCCTGTATAAATGATATCGCAATTAGCAACTATTTTTAACAGATATCATTATAAATGCACAGAATCGATTCCATTTTTTTCCAGCCAGTCTGGAGTTCAGAGTTCCCAGGCGTTCCTTCTTAACTAGATTATTAACAATTTTAAAAGGCATTTTATGTGTAATAGATTATTTGAGGATACGTGTCATACATTAAGGAAACATTTTAAATGGGCCTTTGTTTTAGACACCAAAATATCCAGTTTCTGTCGAAGATACATACTTAACTTGGTATTTATGATTTTGTGGTTTGGTTGAATAAAGTTAAATATTCAGTCGAAACGTTTTAAGTCATTTTAATGGTATGTAGATATTGTATGCGATATATAAGTCGAAAAAAGTTAATTTTTTAAAATTGGGTTATAAGGTTATTTCTCCCACCTTCTTGGTGTGGTGGTCTGCACGCTTTGTCGGTATTCCAGATATCCGCGTTTCGATTCCTGGCGAAGGCTTTATTAATTTTTTTATCTTTCCTGCTTCCAAAATACCTAATGTCTCTTACAGGGTAAAAAATATATATCGCATTCAACTGCTTTGAAAATATTGCAAGATGAATAAATGTGAGTGTTTTACTATGTTGATGTACTTTCCATAACTTTTTTTAAATAAATAATTTGTCAGCAGAATACATGATTATGTGCTTATCTTCTTATGCTTATCCTATACTTATGTTTAGATTAGCATATTCTTCAAATTTTTCAGGTTTCACTTTTATATTGTTGCATTTTTATTAATTTTCTTGTTAATATTTCGGTGTTTGCATGTTACTTGGGCTGCTGTTGGAAAAATATTTTCTTTTCACGACGGAGCTATTCCCACTTTCTTTAGATGCCAGTCCAAATTAAACCTTTTCAAAACTTTATATAAAAATGACATTATTTCTTATGCTTTTTACTTCAATAATTCCAAAGCGTTGTCGCAAAAACCTCGACTCGTACTGTATAGTGACCTCGTTTTTTTAAATTTTATTTTTATTTTTTTGCCAAAACGGCTCTGGTGCTGTTAAGACGCTGAACTTGTTCAAGAATACAATGGAAATAGTGCGCAAAATAAAATAAAAAATTTCTGCCATCGTTTCAAACGAGATGGCAATGTCTCTTCCTGCTTGTATTACTTTGAAAGGGTTCTTACCTTAACGAACAGTTTTATCGTTCTTCAAATAATAGTTACTAGTTTCTGTAAAAGCCCGAGGGTTTTTCGTGGAATAAAAGTAATATTCTTTTGTCAAATTTCTTTCTACGGTTTCTTCTTTTTGAAGCAATGTACGGAAGAAGAGGTAAAATTTTTTTGATGTGCCTGAGATATTTACTGTCATTATTATGGTTTGTGTTTTGATCCTACAATATATTTCCTTCTTTGACATAAATTGCAATTGCATTGGTAACCTTTTATTACAATTTTGAGAGCAAATGTTTTTATTTGAGCTCACATTTTAAATACTTAATACATTTCATTTGAAACTTATTTCTCAGCTGTAGCTCTGCCTCAAATGATTAACTTATTGTTATTGTCTTAAGATACATCAAGGTAACTTTTCTTGTAATATAAACGTTATTTTGTAGGATGTTAAGAGTATTTCTGCGAACAGCATTGTCCAACTTTCAGTGTAGAAGGCCATTAAAAATTTGCATACACATAGTGAACAATAAAAATATTTTATGAAAGCATAAAAAAATTATAAAATCTTAAAATCAGGCATTACAAATTTCTGCGCATAAATATTACAAATGCAAAATTTGTAATATTTATGCAGTTTAGTTCGCAACCCTCCTTTCGATGGGGCAAGGTGTCGCCCATACATCTTTCTTATTTTAAACATCTTATTTTTCTTCAAGTTTTATTTCTACTAAAAAATCTAGGATTCTTAAAATATATATATATATATAACAATGGGCAGAATTAAAATCTTTGGCAGGTCCTGTTGTCATTCGCAAACCCTATGTGGGAAAAGCCTTAATATTATTTATTCAAAGCTGTTTTCCCGAAATTTTCCATTCTTATAGATAAATAAAAATTAATTGAAATTAATTATACTTCACTAATAAAAATAACTAAAAGTAGTACAAGAAAATAAATAGTAATAATTATAAGGTATTTCTACCGCCTTCTGAGCGAGCTTTCGTGGTGTGTAGTAGTGGTTTGCGTGCTCAGCGCGTAATTGAGAGGTCCGTGGTTCGATTCCCGGCGAAGGTTTTGCTAATTTTTCATTTTGCCTGCTTCCAAAAAATCCTAATGTCTATAAATAATAAATAAATAAAATTAAAGTAATCCAACAAAATAAGACTAATACAAATTAATTAAAAGTAATTATACTTTACTTAACTTCTAATTCGTTTTTAGGGACTAGTGGTGATTTTAAATGATGTATAGCTTACGCAGTGCGTCAGTATTATCTGGCCTTACATTTATATTAACAATGCACTGAAATTTGAGGGAGCTTCATTTTTTTTGACACAGTTTCCATTCTTAAAAATAGCGTTTCGCAATAATGAATTGCCATCATGAATTGAGGGACTTTTTAGAAGCATTTAATAAGAATCTGAGACAGCATAATTTCTGTGACATGTTAGCAAGTCACTATTTAAGAAAACTTTGTTCATATTAGTGTTATTTTTTTAGACTAATTAATTCGCAAGAAGAGCATCACTGACATCAGTTCCTTGGTGGATGCAGGAAAAGCCTTTCTTCACTAACCTGCATTGCTCTTAATTCTGACAAACATTCTTCGCGAATTCATTGCCAGGTTTTTTTACTTACTTTCCGAATAATTCATGTAGTTCACTGCTTCCAAATGGCTGCTCTTGACAAAGAAGTAAAATGGAAAATTTAATTCGCCTTCAGCGGTTGATGAAACAGTCTTTGACATGATCATACAGTTTGTTAACAATTTGATTTCTTTCTTATAACGTCAGATTTAAATTTGAATGGTACTGATTTGCGGGTGGTTCACATTGAATGGGACTGATACTTGCGGTGGCGCGAAACCTTCGTTAAATGAATGCCAGCCCGCCGTCAACGAAGGCAGTTCCAGAAGATAGACGATTTTACGAGGGGTATGGTGATCGGACTAAGAAGGGCGGATTGGTTCTTACGTCAAATCGCAGCTGATACCCACATGGATGCGAGCACGGTGCATTGGCTATGGCGAACATGTTTGGAACAAAGAAATGGGGGAAGAAGGAGGGGTGCAGGTGCAGCCAGAGGGACGTCAGCACGCGTGGATCGACGCATCCGCCGACAAGCTGTGGCGGTCCCGCAAGTCACTTGTACCGCGATTCTGAAACATGTGCAAGATACCCTGGATATTCCCGTGTCGACCAAAACCATTTCCCGTCGATTGGTTGAACGTGGCCTGCACTCACGGCATCCGTTAAGAAGACTGCCATTGACCCCACAGCATAGACGCCAACGTTTAGAATGGTGCCGGACTGGAGCGATGTGGATGAGAGAATGGCGAAACGTCGTGTTCTCAGATGAGTCACGCTTCTGTTTATCCAGTGACAGTCGCCGCATACGTGTGTGGCGTCGATGTGGAGACAGATCTAATCCGGCAGTAACTGTGGAACGCCCCACCGCGCGACAACGTGGCATAATGGTTTGGGGCGCTATTGCCTACGATTCTAGGTCACCTCTATTTCGTATCCAGGGCACTATGACGGTGAAACGGTACTTGGATAATGTACTGTGGACGGTGGCAATCCCCTACCTTCAGGGGCTGCCTAATGCAATTTTTCAGCAGGATAACGCCCGACCACACAGTGCTCGCATCTGCCAACATGCTCTGCAAGGTATACAGATGCTTCCCTGGCCACCGTACTCTCCTGACCTGTCACCAATCGAACATGTGTGGGATGTGATTGGACGCCGTTTGCAGACTCTGCGCCTGCCTCGTTCAGAGACGAACTGTGGCAAATGGTTGAAAGGGAATGGAGAGCCATCCCTCAGCACACCATCCGCACTTTTATTGACTTTATGCCTAGACGTGTTTCTTCGTGCATCGCTGTCCACGGTGGTTCTACGATGCCGTTCTCACTCTGTATTCTGACTATCATTTTGAAATAAAGATCGCCTATTGGTGCTTGCTGTCTCTGTCTTTATTAAGTCGATATTTAAGGGTGGGACTCATGTATCCTACCATTAACTACGGCTGTGACATATGTATCCCACCATTAACTACGGCTGGGACATATGTATCCCACCATTAACTACGGCTTGGTCATATGTATCCCACCATTAACTATGGCTGGGACATATGTTTCCCAGCCTTTGGCTTAAAACCCGTTTGTCCAAAACAATCCCAAACGCTAAATTTACCTTATTTATTGCATATTTTATTCACTTGGCTAGAGAACGTGGTAAATTGTTTTTTTTTTTTTAATTCGTAGTCAAAGGTTTAAGCCAATCCGCATTTAAATCTCAAGGAAATGATCAGTGGCCACAGCCGTCTTCTTGTCATGCCCATCCGTCTATCAATTCTTCTTGAAAGGTACAGCACCATTCACCTAGACTATTACTAAATTATTTTTTTTAAAAAAGTTACATTGCACAGTTTACGATGAATGTCAGCTGCGCTTTAGCTTCAAGAAATTTTAAAATATATTGGACCATGTATGTTTGAAAACTATTTTCTTCATTCGTCTATTATTTTAAAGTTATTTGGAATTTGATTAATATAGCCTTATTATTAATGCAAAAAAAAATGAAATAAAAGGGGATCCCTGTACTTATTTGTGTTCGAAAGATAAAAATTTGTATTATTTATATTTCAAATTTCTTATTAATTAGACATTAGTTAACAGTTGATGGCAACATTTAATGTATAAATCAATCCACCAAATATATAATAATAATTTGAATTATAAAAATTTTGAAATCTTTTTTTGTTTTTTATTTAAAAGCAATGGTGTTTTGATTTAGTATGACAAAAATGGCTCCAAAATTAGGAATTTCATCTGAAAGAGTAATAATGGTATATTGCCTGAATTTTTGTTGAAGAAGATAGCAGAAAGTTTTACAAAAATTTCTAATGTCTAAATTGTGTGCTTTTTTTTACCTGCACTTTTAACAGAACAAATTTAAAAATAATAATAATTTTGCATTGCAATGGATTTTGCAGTATTTTAAAATGAATATAAGAAATACCTTAGTGTTTCATAGTTTTGAATTTTCGTTACTAACATGAGAATCATAACTATTTGAATGCAATATTTTCTTAGAATTTGCTTGAAATGTGATAATTATTTTCATATCTTAAACTTTGATGCAAGACTGAATTTTACTTAATAACTTACTGTTATATTCTTACCTCTATTTACATTGAATTTTAGTGCGTTTATTTTGAATTTTAGTTACTCTGTCCTTCCGTTTGGCGTCGACCACATGATATTGCATGTGATAGGCTTATTGGGTTTCTAGTTTGCGTGTGAATTTAATTACAGTGAATTTGGGCTTTGCAAAGTTTCCTAGTTTAGTTTCCTGTGACTAATTATGAACTTAGTCATCATCGAGGTGATTTTTTGACCCCACATTAGGTGTTGGAAATTAGTTTCTGCCTGGGATAGAACACGGATGAAGATGTGTAATGGAAACTGAATAATCGATTATTAGATAATCATAAATCAACCTTATCTGATACATTTGTGAAATTACTAAATTTAATTAATTTCATTTACATGCGTAAACGATAAGACATGTCATTTAGAAGGGTTTGGAAGTCCATTTGCTTAAAACATTAGTGTCAATACGGGAGGAATGTATAGTGAATGTTTCAAATTTTAACACTAATTTCTTCTGCATGTATTTTTCAGAATAATCTCTATTAAATAATTTCGAATTTTTTTCATAACTGTTTTTAGTTTTATGAGAGCTGTTTAGCATTTGAGGTTCTAAAGTTGTTTAACATTATTTTATCTAGTGATGCCTTAAACTTCATTTAAAGTACATAATATGCTGTACTTTAAATAACAATAACGTCTGTTATTGTTGTTGTGAAATACTGAAATTACTGAAGTTCTAATTTGTTTATTTATTTCTTAGAGACTTTGCACTTCTCCTTAGTTACAAACTAGGACTTTGCTAATAGTGTGTAGAGACATTAAGTATTTTTGGAAGCAGGAGTGATGAAAAATGAGCAAGGCCTTCGCCGGGAATCGAACCACGGAGCTCTGGAATACGCGCCCAGCGCTCAGACTTTAAAGTACTCAGACTGTACACTACGAAGGCATGCTAAGAAGGCGGGAGAAATACCTTATATACTTCCCCTTTTAAAGGGCGACTGGGGTTTTCGGGGACCCAGTCGCCAAATCCTGGGTGTGGAGAATCATCATCCACGATCCTTTTTAGTTCGTTCGCCACTGTAGAGACATTAGGTATTTTTTTTGACGAAGACACGTTAAGAAGGCGAGAAAAATGCCAGATATACTCCCCCTTTTAAAGGGCGACTGTGGATTAGGGGACCCAAACGCCAAATCCTGATGGCGGAGAATCGTCATCCACAACTTTTTTTAGTTCGGGTGCCACTTGTAGAGATATTAGGTTATTTTTGAAACAGGAAGAATGAGCAACGATTTCGCCGGGAATCTAACCATGGACCTCTGGAATACGCACCGAACGTGCAGACCACTACACCACGAAGGCACGCTAAGAAGACGGGAGAAATACTTTATAAAAAAATTCTCTCTTTTGCTTTATAGTTTAGAGAAGGCAGTTGTGGAACATACAGATTTTTATAATTAGCAATGAAACTTCTGCGTGAAAGCCTGAAATTTAAATCCAGATATTTTATCTTACCCCCATCGAAATGTACCAAAATCTTATTAAGAAACGTTTTGGTCCATTCTGCTACGCTGTTAAACTGTTCGACGTTGTATTTGAAATGTAGATTTTACGTGCAATGTAAGTAAAATAAACATAAAGTTTAACAATAATGGATCAAGTCAAAAAAGTTCTTTCTTCTGTTATATGAATTTCATCGGGACGATTTTTAGCTAAATACGTACATAGAAATGTTATGTATAAAGGATAACTATAACCTATAATATATATATAATGATTGAAAAGAGTCTCAAAATTATTTCTTTCCTCCAACGACAAGATACTTTCTTAGTTAAGCATTCATCTTCAAAGGGCGAAATCCTAGGTTATTTAATCCTCTCATCACTGGGAACGTTGCTAGGATGCACTACAGACCAATATGACTGATTGTACACCCTCAAGAGAAAGGATGTTCCATCCAAATTGCATTGGAGAACATTCCAAGAGACAAATCTAATGGTCTCCGACCCCAAACTACCAAACCTGTCGAGAGAACTTGCAGCATTTTAAGTGCCTCTTTACCGCACAAACATTATGTACTTAGAAGCAACTACTTTTCCTCCCGAATTCAGCAGGCACCAGTGCTAATCAGTGGATTAATCAACGCAGCGTACTGCAAATCTTATTCCTTTTCATATTTTAATTACAATCTTGTTAAATCTAAGCTAAGAAAACATATGCATTTTAAATCTGCATCATATCAAGAGTGTTTCTGGTTTCTTACGTTTTTATCGCAAATATTATAGTAATTTGAAATTTTAAATGTTTTTAAAACTGATTCCAGAAAATTTAAGAAAATTTCAAATTTGAGTTTTCATTTTTGCACTAGTAACTGAAAACATATATATATATATATATATATATACCACATCTCATTACTAGTTCCACATATGTACATTCACTCACAGATTGAAAAATTCAACCTAAAAGATCTGCATCCCAAAAGCTTTAACTTTTTCGGTATTGCTCCCTGGCAAGAAGTGAACATTTTTGGAGAACTTAAGAAGAGCAGTACCAATAATGTCCAATATCAACAAATTTTAATAGAGCAGTCATTCGAGCTATAAAGCAATTTTCACTGATGGCTAAAAGAATCATAATCATGTCGGGGGAGCTTTTGTTTGTGATAAAGAAATCAAAAGTGGTAACCTTCATAAGGCTACGTCTGTCTTTATTGCAGAAACGTTTACCATTTTGAATTCCTTATTCTTTATCTTTAAACAGAATAGCAGAAAGTTCGTCATCTACTTTGACTCTCAGAGTGCTCTTGAATCAATAAATACAAATACTAGCCACCCTTTGGTCTTAGAAATTTTAAAGGCACACCTCCGTTTGTGAAACGCAGGTTATTATATTGCGTACTGCTGGGTGCCTGGACATGCTGACATCAAAGGCAATGAACTTACCGATGTCGCAGCAAAATCTGCTGATATTATCTCTGAAAATGATATCCTTTTTACAGACATACGGAATTACATGAGAACAAGGATTTTGTTCAGGTGGCAAGAACTCTGAAAATGCCAGACACTGAACAAATTAAGGCAGGTAAAACCCAATTTGGAGTATTGGGAGTCGAGAAGGAATCGAAAGGAGGATGTGCTGCTGACCGCCTAGGAATTGGTCACAGCACACTGACACATCAGTATCTCTCGAAAGGAGATAATGAGCCTATTTGTGGCACTTGCAACGTTCCCGTTTCAAGTCAATCACATTTTAACCTGCTGTCCTGCGTTTAGTCAGAAACTTGAATATCATTTTAACTCTATGAATGTTAACAGATCTCATTGGAAGAAACCCTCACATCAACCATATAAGATTTTTAAAAGACATCTCTTTTTGTCATATGATTTGAATTTTTTCCTTTTTATCCTGCTCTACGTGTTGCTAGAGCATTTCTCAAAGTCATTTCTCCAAACCTTCATCAGCATTACAAATTCATTTCAACAATTTATCTGATGCAGTGTGTTTTTGTGCATTTGGATTTTATTCACCATTCATCTGCCGCATATTAATCTTCACGGTTTTGCGCCATAAAAAGACAACCAACCAACCACATAGGTACTTCATCTCTTACTTACGGTGGTGTGAAAAAATTAAGGACGAAGTCGAAAAATTAGCATATCAGCTGAACGAAGAGGCAGAGCGGACAGAAAGACCAATCAGGAGATTAAGCAAGGTGATGTACGGTAGCACATGCGCAGATATGCAGGTAGACGTAATGGGGCAGTGTCTGAGTAGTATAAAGCATGTTGTCGGTGTAAGATCAGTATTTCTGGCAAAGAGATTGCGCGCCGTATAGCAGTTAAAATCACACCGAGTTGCTGCCTCAGCGAGAAATGGCGAATAATCAATCTGTTAGACGACATCTGGATGCTTTTACCCGAGGTCGAATCATTGGGAAGATGCAGGAAGGCGCAGTGTGACAAGTGTGGCTGCAGAGTTCGGAATTGCTCACAGCATGTGGAGACAATTTCAAACTACAGGAACAGCTATCCGGGGGTTTGGTAGTGGTCGTCCACGAGGAACCACACCCGCAGATGACCGGTATATTGCCTTACAGGCCAAACGAAACAGGCGGCAGACAGCGGGAGAAATCGCTAGACACACGACACAGGCGACTGGACGACCGATATCGCGTTTTACCGTGGCCAGAAGACTGCACGGTGGTGGTCTGTTTGCACGACGCCCTGTACGGTGTGTACCTCTAACGCCTGCCCATCGGAGAAGGCGTTCTCTGTGGTGCCAGGAACACCGGAATTGGAGAGAAAATGAATGGGGACGAGTACTCTTTACAGATGAGAGCAGATACAGTCTGAGTAGCGATTTTCATCGTATATTCATCTGGAGAGAGCGGGGAAGCCGCAATCCTCCCTCAAACATCATTGAAAGGGATAGGTATGGAGGTGGCGGTGTTCTCGTTTGGGGAGGCATCATGCTTGGTAGTCGTACAGACCTTCACATTTTCGACGCAGGTTCAATCAACGGGACCCGTTATTGTAACGCAATTCTTCTTCCATATGTGCGTCTTTTTAGAGGCGCTATGGGTCCGCAGTTCCTTATCATAGACGACAATGCACCATGTCATCGCACAGTAGCTGCCGAACAGCTCTTAGAGAGTGAGGATATTGAACGTATGGATTGGCCGGCACGATCTCCGGATCACAATCCCATCGAGCATGTATGGGATTTTCTAGACAGACGCTTGGCAGCTCGTACCTTACCACCAGTAACGATTCCGGAGCTTTGATTGGCGCTGGAAGACGAATGGGCAGCAATGCCTCAACAACTCATTGACACCCTCATTCTCAGCATGGGAAGACGCTGTGAAACCTGCCTAGCAGTCAGGGGAGATCATATCCCCTATTAAACACCGGCTGTTTCTTGCTGGACACCCATCACAGGGATGTTTCGGCTTTCAGTCGCATTGCGCTCCATGCTACTTTTTCAATAAAGCTTCTTTTTATCCCTCTGATTTCTCTTTTAGTAAGTGTTGCTTACATTACTCATGTCCTTACGTTTTGGGGATCTTACGGTATTAAATGTGTTGATTTGGAAAGCTTTTGTACAAAGTTATATTGAAAAAACCGTCTCGTCCTTAATTTTTGCACACCAGTGTATATATGTACGACATCTCATTACTAGTTACCACATCTCACTACATTTCTCATTACACGTTACCATAAGAAAATATTAATTGAACTACTATTATATTATTATTATTAATATTTAGAATTTTTAGTGCAAAGGGGCTTTGTCCCTGAAGGACTAATGTTTTCGTTTTGCGATTTTGCGTTGGTTCACTATAATTGTCCGTTTCACTCTTCAAATTGTTGCCACCGAATGTTAGAGTCCTGTGCTATATTTGAAGAAATTAAATAAGGAAAATCTGCATAAACGTACACTGTTCAAAAAAAAAAAAAAAAAAAAGGGGGGGGCAGTGCTATATCTCCCGTTCTAGTGGGGCGATTCACAAAATTCAAATTGCGTGCGTTCTTCATGTCTCGAAAGCGCGACTTAGGATATATATTAGATTTATATATAGCACTGTTCTAACATAGGTATTTTGACACAAAATCGGACTTTTTCTGAAACAACATACCAATTTTTTTGCATATTTCGATTCTACGACTCAAATTATGCCAGAATACCAAATTTTGAAAAAAATCGTGCGAGTAGGTAGGTTTTAAAATATTAGTGCTCAAAATTTTAGCTCCTCAATGTTAATTGAATTTGGCAAATATTTATTAATATCTCTTTGTTTATTAAACTTTTTTGATTTTTTCTCTCACATTTCGAAATTTAGGTTCATTCCAAATAAAATTTACCCATTTTTTATGTTTTATTTTTTAAATTTCTATTTTTAAATAATTTTTATAAATTTTTCGAAAAAAATTGGAATTGTAACTTATAAAATTTTTACCATCATCTTAAAGTAGGTGTATTTTTAAGCATATCTGCAAAAAATTAGATTTTTTTATTCAAAATTTTCTAAGATATACACGAATATACATATTTTCGCGTTTTGAAATTTGGCATCTTTTTTTTTGAGCGATAATAACAACAAATGTGGTCTATGGATTTTTGTTACAGTGAATTGCCACAGCTATTTTTAACCTTAAATTTCAAGTAAAATTTTACGGAGAATTAATTATATGACATTTTTTCCCTCAAGGATGCGTAATAAATATTTATTAATACTATATGTAAAGCTATTTTTTTAAATTATAGATGATATTATTTTATTCAAATGTTTAACTATTTTTTTTTAATTTCTCTGTACTTTTTTTTTTTTTTTTTTTTTTTTTTTTAAATAAGAGTAAACTTTTACCTTCGGCGTCTTATCGTCTGCTACTTTACTTCGTTTAAATCGAATTGTCTAAAACTGAGAATTTTCGTTTGATGTTTATTTGAATTTTATGACATTAACTGTATAATTTATTTCTAAACAAACTGTTGCTTTTGAAGTGGCTGAAAGAGCGGCTGATACTATCATCCACATTTTTAAAGCACAGTATAATTTTATAGAAACATAAGATTTAGAATAATCATTTTTATAAAATTCAAATTATGATATAAACACATAACCCTCTTGAGACTGAATTAATGGAAGTTCAATGGTTATGTAGAAATGATCTGCAGCTACTTAATGGCTGGATAAGTCAGCAGATTCTGTAGACAAGTAAGAATAATTATATAAACGACACCGACATTCTGGATTCAATTAACAACGAGGATACGATGTTTATTAAATGAATTTAAGAAGTTTTAAAACATAAAATATCAACTCATTTTTTGGCCTAAAATGTATTTTTGTGCGTAGCGTATTCTCATTATATCCTTAAAATTCTAATTTAGAATGTAATTGTGAAGAACTGAATCCTAATCTTCAGTAATATAATAAGTAATTATTACGGTTATTAATAAATCCTTCTTATAAAGTAATTGCAAATATTTCAAAAAACTTTCTGCAATAATTTTTTTGCAAATAAATAACGATATTATTTATTTGCACTTCAATTCCTACCGTCAGCTCTAGTACAAGTTACAAATCAATTATATTTAATTAAGGATTGGATTATTTAATTATGGCAAAGCACACGAGGGCTATCTGCCTAAAGGGAGGGATGCCTTCGTGGAAGACTTTCTAAGGGAAACTGGCTCGTATACACGTTACACATGGGGGAATACCACGAAAACGCCCATGCGGCCAGCCCGTTCGCGGGATTCGAACCTCGGACTGAACTACCTGTGTTCAGCGTCTTTACCGCTCGGCCGCTAGTGGGCTATTTAATTAAGGAATGACCATCTAAGTTTAGAAACAGCGTACCGTAACAAAAATTCATGGCGCCGTATCATTCATGTTACTCCCGATTGGCAAGCTACATGATTTTTAATGAATATTCGGGTTTTGCTAGTAATTTCACTTGGAAATAGCGCTTAAAATAGGTTAGTTGGTTATTTGAACATAGAAAGAACATGGGAGGATTTGATTAAGATGCTTTCATAGAGAACCTTTGTAAAGAGAACCTAGAAAACTACGAAAACCAACCATGCAGCCTGGGTTAGACTTTGCAACAAACAATTAGTATTAAATAATCTACAAATGCTAGGCAACTGGTGAGGCTCCAATTAAATCTCCAATTTAATATTTTATTTGTAAATATTTAAAATATTGTTGTATTCTTAGACACAAAAAGCAGAATTTAAGTTTTGTTAACTCGTTAGTAAACCACCAAGCCGTAGTGCAAATAAATTTTCAATTTCTTTTGCAATAATTTTATTCACTTAATTTTCTTGAAATATGAGCTGAAGAAGGAGCGTTCTCGGAAGATTAAAGAAGTATTTAAATCCAGTGATATTAGGTTTGTCTTACAAGCTCAGGATCAAAACGATTCTGCAATTGCCCGAGTAGTTTACTTGTAAATGGCTGTGAATTAAGCTGATGAGTTTTAATCTTACGTTATTCAGCCAGAAAACGTATTCCAAATGTTTTGTATTGCATGACAATGCATCTTTTCATTATTCAATAACAAGTCGGAGAACCGCGTGTGTTCCGAAAATAAGTATGTGTACTCAATCGTCCTGCATGATCTTCAAATTTATCTTCTTGCGATTTTTTTCCTTTCCCAAAAACTAAAGTTGCCTCTCAAAGGAAAGTTTTTTGACATTGAAGAGACAAAAGGAATATGACATCTACTTTTAGAGGCATGTCAAAAACAGATCTCTACAAACCTTTTTTTCCATTACATGTTGTGCAGTCAGATAAAAAGTTGCATCAGTGTAAATTCTATAATCTATTTTTATTACACTCTGATTACTTTATTAACATATAGTGAATATATACTAAATCTTTTACTTCAGCTTAAGTAATTCGGAATTTTTTACGGAGTTGTTGTCGGAACTAGGACTTAGAAGATAAGTCAAATTAAATATTTCGATAATTCAATAAATTCAAGGTCGAAATTTCAATATTTTGTTTTCGGAGGGAGGGGAAATTTTTTCAGTTTTGGTCCATTATACTAAGTATATTTACTTCGATTCTTTATTTTTCCATAAAAGCGAGAATTTTACGCATGGTATACATATAACGCATAGCTTCAAATTAAAATTTAATAGTATACAGAAATGTTATAATTAAAGTTCCACATTGAAACGGTCATAAAAGGAAAACTACTGGATCAAATGTATCAAACTTGGAAATCGTGTAAAGTAGGTCATGGGAATTTATTTTCCGCGAAAAAAAGGAAGTTCGAAATCTCATCACCAGGGGGGGGGGAATTGGCGCTGTATGCAATATTGTTAAACGGAATATGAGTCGTAATCTAACTTAACCTTTTGTTACACGGGTTTAATATGTTGTATACCCTTAAGAAACTTTGAAGTAGGCAAATTACCATTTAAAGGCGTTAAATTCGATAAATGTCGAGTGCGCCATCCCTGTAAGTGAGAAATTCGTCTGTGAAAACCACGAATTAGCGATTAGAAAATGTGAGATCGGAAATCACTCTCACAAGTGCGTACAATCTGGAAAACGTTTTCTTACAGATCGCTAATTTGTAATTTTTTAAGCCTGAATTCGGCACTAAAACATGAAGATACTGATTCAAAACGATTTGGGCCAAAGAAATTCCTCATGTCATCTATCTAGTTCCATTGCATTCTCCTACTGCATTTGATTGCATAGCAGTCATTCCACACCGTTTAGTGTCGAATGACAGCTAGTTTTATAACTGAACCATTTTTCTATGAAGAGCAGTCGACAGCTGGACCACTGCGATTGCAGCTCACTTAGAGTCAATATTAAAATGTTTCGTGATACATGAACTGCAGTAACGTGGCATTTTAGATACTATGATTTTTATGCAGGGCTGGGCCCCACCTCACGAGTGTCGCGCAGTTACTTAGGCAACATTTCACGAATGAACGTCTTATAGGCCAACACTACCCCTCTTGCCACCAGACCTCAAGCTCTGTGACTTTTGTCTATGGGGTTATCTCAAAAGCACTGTTTATGGTGATAATCTAAACAATTTGGCAGGAATGGAAAATGTGATACACTGATAACATTCCTCCTGCTATGCTCAGAGCTGCTGTTGAAAATGCAGTAACAGGATTTAACTTGCTTTCGGAAAATGCTGGACGCTACATTGAACATGCTTTGTAACACGTTTCGGAAAATATTAAAAACATTTTAAACAGATGTTTTCGTGTCTTATTTCATTTAACAATATTGTATACAGCTCCATTTTTCCTCTGGTGGTGAGCTTTTGAACTCTTTTTTTCGCGAAAAATAAATTCCCATAACGTCTTTTACACGATTCCCAAATTTGATAACATTTGGTCCGGTAGTTTTCCTTTTATGACCATTTCAAACTGAAACTTTAATTATAACCACTATGTAAATTAAACTTTAAAAGTTTGACAGTTTGGTTCAAGTCCCAGCTTTAAAAATATATATATAAATATAATCTTTTACATTAATCCTCTTAAAAAGAATGTTTTAAGAAGCTAATTTTTCTCTCGCGTTATAGATTGTATAAAAAAACATGATCTTTAGTATGATTTAAATTGTTTCAGCCGATATAAGAATCGGATTACTCGGTGGTACAGAATAAACCCTGCTGGACTGTTTTATTTTTTTGTCATTTAGCAAAAATCTTCTAATTAAAATATTTATCCTTTGGACTTCGCTTTAAACTTTATTTATAGTTAAAATGACTAGAATGTGAAAAGCTGTCTTCAGCTAAAACGCAATTCATGTAACTGATATTTAAAAAAATTGACAAGAATGCAAAATTTATGGAAGTCTAGCAATCGAAAAATCTTAATTTTCTTGTGTGAGCACTGAAAATAACTGTAGAAGGAAAGAAGAAAATTAGGGAGAAAAGTAAGCAAAAATTTGCAGGGAAATTTGGCTATCAGACATACCAAGATGTTTCAAAAAGTTGGACGCTTTTGAATATACATTCAGGATACTTCAAAGAATTTAGGCGTTCAAAGAGAAAACACTTGGACGTGTACACCAGCAAATACCATCAATTGAGCTTGTATTAACAGAAAAGGCAAAAACAATATCATTGCAGATTAAAGTGAAGAGCGAATGGTTTTAGAATATATGGTTGTATAAATTTAAATTACGTTATAGAACATCATATCGTATCATAAATGGAGAATCCTACGATTTTCTCAGTCGAATTATTTGAAGATTCAGTAGTTTATCCAGTATTGTATGTGGATGTCATCTAAAGGCGTTTTTTTCCTCTCCTGATGGAACAGCGGCCGAGCGGTAATGTCGCTGAACACTAGTAGTTCGGTCCGAGGTTCGAATCCCGCAAACGGGCTGGCTGCACGGGAGTTTTTGTGGTTTTCCCCATGTGTAACGTGTATGCGAGCTAGTTTCCCTTAGAAAGTCCTCCACGAAGGCATCCTTCCGCTTAGGCAGATAGCCCTAGTGTGCTTTGTCATAATTAAATAAATCAAAACCTCTTGATGAAACCAGTCTTTCCTTTCATCTCATGCCTTCAAAATGTTAAACCTCTAAAGAGTGATAAAGGTTCTGACGAAATACTTCGTGAAGAACTTTGTAAGGGAAACCAGCTGTCTTACACGGTACACATGAGAAAATTCACGAAAACGCCCATGCAGCCAGCCCGTTTACCGGGATTTGAAGCCCGGAGTGAACTACGAGTGTTCAGCGACTTTACCGCTGGGCCGTTTGTGGGCCTTTATAAAATGGAAGGCGATAACTTTATTTAAAATGATTGTCAGAAATATCAAGATATTTCGAAAAGTTGGATACCTTTTAATATACTTGCAGAATGCCTAAAGAAAAAGAGCAAGAATAAAGTAGAATGCCTGAAGAAAAAGAGAAGAAAAAATAAATTTTTGCGTAAAATTTAGTATTAGTATTTTTTTAAATTTAAAACCTTTTAATCTTATGATATTTGATTCTTGCGATTTCAAAAATAAAATAGACTAAAATATGAATAACATTTTAAGAAACTAAATGTAGGATAAAATTGTGTAAAGCAATGGGCACAATGATAAAACTGTTTAAAGCAGTGTATGCAAGTCATCCTAAGTTAAAATGTCGGTTATACATCTCTCTTATTTATATATATCTTTTCTGAACGGAACATTGAAAGGCGTGTTAACTGTGCTTTACTGTATTTTCTCTTTTAATATATGCAGTTTTCAAACGCATCGTAGTCTGGGTTGTAAAGTATTCTTCCGAAAGAAACGCAATTCAAATAAATAAAATCAAATTCTGGAAAATTTATATTAATAAATATATTTAAAATGCTCAGTTCGAAGGAATAAATAGAAAATTTTAAAACAATTATCTGAAGAGACAATGCAACACAAACAATTAAAATAAAAGTATAAAAATTTAAAATTACCTAAAATAATAACTATGACAAAAAATATATATAAAGAAAACTATTTGAAAAAAAAAAAAAAATAAATAAATGCTGCACCTATATTTACGCAGTTTGAATAGGGAAATAGAAATTTTTGAAACAGTTATTCGAAAAAAACGTGCAACTTAAACAAAGTGAAATTCGAAAAAGAAAAAGTTACTTAAAATAATAAGTTATAATTAAAAATATAATATAAAGAATATCATTTGGAAAAAAGGAACGATGGTGACTCTTTTTCCTCTTTCGGGAAAGGAAACTAGGTTGCCATATATTAAGAAGTTCGCCAAGTGAACTATTCTTGGCGCGAACTGAAAAAAAAGTGCCAACATACATTTGTGAATTTCTCCGTAAATTTCGCTCCAAATTTTACAAAATTTCATATTTAGGCGTAATTTCAGTTGTAGAATCGAAATATGTAAAAAAATTGGTATGTTATTTCAGAAAAAGTCCGATTTTGTGTCAAAATACCTATGTTAGAATAGTGCTATATATAAATCTAATATATATCCTAAGTCGCGCTTTCGAGACATGAAGAACGCAATTTGAATTTTGTCAATCGGCCCACTAGAATGGGAGATATAGCACTGACCCTTTTTTTTTTTTTTTTTTTTTTTTTTTTTTTTTTTTTTTTTTTTTTAGCAGTGTACGTATATTTCTCGCATTGTGATAAAACAACGATACATAGAGGCATCGAATTTTGAATGACGTAATACTCCTACGAATATGGGCATGTAGAAGCCGACATTTGGAATATGTTTTATTACCGATTTCATATTTTGTAACATATTAACGAATTTTTGAGTAAAAAACTGATTTCCAAGCGAGCCATGGCAACGTTGTACATAAAAAACATTTTTATCTTCAGCGCGCGGAACTGTATATCGAAAATTCTAAAGATAGGCTCATTTAAAAATTTTGCGATATTGCTATTGAATCGAATTTTATGGTTTAAGTGCAAAGAACATGATATTTAATAAACAAGCTCCCACCTAAAAAAATCTGAATGGTTTCACATTTTAAATTACGTCCAAAGGGGCGTTTTTTTTAACGTCTTGTGTGTTGCCTTTATTTATTAAACATCATGTTCTTTGCACTTAAACCATAAAATTCAGTTCAAGAGCAATATCGCAAAATAATTTTAAAATTAGCATATCTTTAGAATTTCCGATACACATTTCTGTGCCCACTGGAGATAAAAAGGCTTTTTTCCCTGCCGTAGAGTGTTGCCATGGCTCGCTCTTAAATCGTTGAGTTTGTTACTCAGAAATTCGTTAAAAGTTTACAAAATATGAAATCGATAATTAAACGGATAACGATAAATAAAAGGATTACGTCATTCAAAATTCGATGGCTCTATGTACCTTGTTTTATCACAATGCGAGAAATAGACATACATTTATGCAGATATTTAATTTCTTCAAATATATTGTAAGACTCTAACATTTGGGTGGCAACAGTTTGAAAAGGGAAACGGAGATTTATAGTGAACCAACGCAAAATCGCAAAACGAAAACAATAGTCCTTCAGGGACAAAGACCCTTTGGACTAATAAAGGTAACACACAAGACATTTAAAAAACGCCCCTTTGGACGGAATTTAAAATCTGAAACCTATAAGAGTTTTTTTTCCACTGTATGAAAAGAAGCCGTGTTGACAAACGCTGACCGTGTTATTTACAGAAAAAACATGCCAGAGAAAACTTGGTGGAATGTATTGAATTTAACTGTGTTGCAGTAATTAAATATATAAAGTAAAAGTCGGACACATTTATAATGATATATACTGGAATTGTTAGCAGTATATTTCTGCGTTGATGAATTTGAAAGTTAGCATTTAGGCAAGCAAAACGTTAGTTAGCAGAAAGGCCGGTTGCCTTGCATTTGAAATTTAACAATATGATTTTGCTATTTAATTTTTGTGATTTCGTGCTAATCTGGCCGCTCCGTGCTATATAGTGATTAACAAAGGTCGATTGAAACAATATTTTAGGCTTGTAGGGTTTATATTTATTTTAACTAACATTTATTTTAAGTTTAAACTTTCCTGTCAAGCCTTACTTTCCCCTGGAACTGCCAATGCCAGAATATGTAAATTTTATTAGAACGCGCAAGGATTCAAATTATCAGCGGAAGTATTATGATTTAAATAGTAAGGAAACGAGTTCGGTGTGTGATATTCTTACTTCACGAGCGCGGAGGTAGTTAGCGAGAAATTGAAGAACCCCGCGTTTCGGCCTATGTGCTTGGCGGGAAGTAGTGTTAATCGTTCAAGTGAGCTTCAAGTCTGCTGAATTAGCAGCGGTATTGTAAAACGCGGTGAGTTAGTTATTTTAGAGAGCCTCGTAGTTAGAGTCTTGTCTTTAAGTTCTTTTCAGGTTATTATTTTTATTTGACCGCCGAGTTGGCGCAGTCGGTGAGCGTCAAGAGCACGCAATTGTAATTTTTACGTTGAATAAAAAGGGACTTAAACCCTTCACAAGACTCTCTATTTTATCCAGTTTTCACAGTCACCTCTTGGTTGCGTGCAAGTTGGAGGCGCGCAACGTTACATTGGCGCCCGAACACTTATCGAACTGAAATGGCCGAAAATTGGATGGAAGCCGCTGGACAACACCAAGAAATGACAAGCCAGTTAGAAGGATTTGGATACCTGGTCCAGACTTTGAGAGCGTCAATCAAGCCAAACGTCCATTTCGACGGAAAAAATTCGGTGGCGGTATTTCTAGAAGCTCTAGAAAACCACTTTCAGCTCTACCCTGTTCCTGAAAGACAAAAAGTTGCCATCGCCACATCAGCACTAAGAGGACAGGCCGCGCTATGGTGGAAAAATATAGGCAAATTTTTATTAGGGGAATTTGGAAGCCAGACATATACATTTGAAAATTTCAAAAAATCGTTAGTAAAGGCCTTCCCCATAGTGAAAGTTCGCGCACGGCTGGAAGCCGAACTATATAGTTTCTATCAACGGGATATAGCAGAATTGACGGACTTTATTCTACGAAAAATCAAGCTAACGGATATGCTGTATGGAAAGAAACCCGATGCGGAGATTATTGGAATAATATTACCAAGATTGTTACCCGCTGTTCAAGACTACTTTGAAATTAGAAACCCAAGCACATTGCAGGAACTCTTCGAATTGTCGGTGAAGTTTCAAAATCGCAGAATAGCGGAAAAAGCGAGAGGGGAAACATATTCTCAAAGTACCCGAAGGAAATCTTCAAATGAGGAAACCGGAAATGGAAATCGCTCTTATGGGGGAAAGAGCTATCAAGCTAACTCATCGAAACTCGAAGGTCAAGGCCAAAAAAGAAAATTTGAAAATAAACATCCGCGTACCCAGAAGACACAGATTGAAAGGAAAGCTTTCAACGAGTAGAGGGGCCTGTGAAAGGGAGGGTCCAGACCCCGGAAGTTTTAAAAAAACCCTCAAATAGACATTTAAATACGGTCATCGTAAAAAACTCACAGCTACCAATTATACAAGTCCTGGTTGGCGATGTACCAGTAGAAGCCCTCATCGATACAGGAGCAGAAGGAAATTTTATGAGTGAAAATTTCTTCAAAAAGAATTTTTATAGGGTACGATTATTTAAAACCAAAAATACGGAAATTATAGCGGCGCAAGGAAAAACATGTCACTGCATCGGGAAATTATCATTAAACTTACAGGTAAAAGAGGAAAGTCTCAAAGTATTAATTTTTGTAGTGAAAGACCTGCAAAACTCTCTTATTTTAGGTATGGAGTTTTTAAGGGCCGCGAGGGCCAAATTAAATTTTCAAGATAGTTCCGTGGTGTTGGAGATGGACCAGAGGGTGGTGGAACCTGTGGAGACACCTCAAGCGGACCTTAGCCATCTGAATGACCATGAAAGGAAAGCAATACAGCAAGTGGTGAGTAATTTTTCTCATTTGTTTTCAGAAAAACCAGGAAACTGCCAAATAGTTACGCACAAGATTCAATTAAATGCCGAAAAACCTTGTAGGACTAAACCTTATCGGTATGACAAACAAAAAGACGTAATCATCGAAGAACATATTCAGGAGATGTTAAAGAATAAAATAATAACGCCCATAAATAGTGAGTACGCGAGTCCAGTCGTACTAGGTAGGGAAAAGAACGAGTTTCCTCCTTCGGATAAAAGGGCTTGGAGGTTTGCTATTGAAATAGTATAGAAAACTAAATAGTATTACCAAATTTCCAGTTTACCCTTTGCCGGTTATAGACGAGATCATTAGACAGATCAAATCGACAAGATACATGTCTACTTTGGACTTAACGTCTGGCTACTATCAAATAGCTATGAGACCCGAAGACATACATACAACCGAGTTTATAACAAAATCGGGTATGCATTTTTACGCATGCCGTTTGAGTTGTGTGGGGCCCCATCAACATTCCAGAGAGCTATGGACATTGTTCTAAAGCCTGTCCTAGGAAAATCAACTTTAATTTATCTAGATGATATAATTATAACGAGTAGTACGTTGGAACAACACATTAATGATCTAGAACAAGTTTTTAAATTATTAAAAGAGGCCGGTCTTACAATTAACGCCTCAAAATGCAAGTTCGTAACTAAAGAACTTAAATATCTCGGTTATAAAATTTCGCAAAAGGGTATAGAAACGCAAGATTCAAAAATAAAAGCTATCAAGAATTTCCCACCGCCCAACACCGCCAAGAAACTTTCTTCTTTCCTTGGGTTATGTTCTTACTATCGATCTTTCATAAAAGATTTCGCTAATATTGTTGAACCACTCTTAGTAATCAAAAGAAAAAGGGGTAAATTTACGTAGACAGCGGAAGCAAACACAGCACTTGAAAGATTAAAAGAAGCGCTCATTAATGCCCCTGTTTTAAAATTCCCGGAGGGGGACGAAAACCTGGAAATTGCAGCAGATGCGTCAGACTATGCGGTGGGGGCGGTTCTTATGCAAAATAACCATCCTCTGGCATTTTTTAGTAAAACATTGAATCAGACACAAAGGAATTATACAGCTACAGAAAGAGAAACATTAGCCGTATTAATGGCTGTACACCAATTTCGAGTTTATTTCGGCAAATCGCCAGTAACAGTCTTTTCGGATCATGCGGCTGTTGGTAGACTTTACTCGGGGAAAAACCTAACGCCCAGGTTAATAAGGTGGGCTTTAAAACTCCAAGAATATAATATCACAATAAAATATATACCGGGTAAGGAAAACAATGTAGCTGACGCACTTTCTCGTATAAAACTGGACGATGAAGGCAATGAACTTAAATGCGCTGTGTTGACTTCAAAAATTTTAGATTCTAGAGATACGGTTATTACTGAACTGAAAGCTGATCCTGAATTTGGAAATATCTATGCTTATTTGAAAGACCCCGAAAGCTTCGAGCACACAGATATCGATGCGATAAGAAATAGAGCAAAAAACTATGAAATAATAGATAATTTATTATTTTATACGAAAACAACAAACGAAAATCTTGAGTATAAACCAGTCATCCCAGCCTCGCTTCGATTAAGCATTTTGAAGGAATTACACGAAGCAAAAACAGCGGGCCATTTAGGGGTCAGAAAGACTTTAAAAAGGGTACGCGAGGCGGTATATTTCCCGCAATTATACAAAATAGTAACGGCGTATGTCAGGTCCTGCAATCAATGTCAGTTAATAAATGATATTAATTACAGCCCGGCCGGGTACTTAAATAGCATTCGCGCTACATTTCCGAATGAAATTTTAGGCATAGTTCTTCTTGGTCCCTTCCCCCAGAGCGAGTTAAATAAAAATCGTTTTCTTTTAGTAATAGTAGATCATTTTTCAAAATGGACAGAAATTGTTCCACTTAAACGCGCGTCAGCCAAAACAGTCGCAGATGCATTCTTACACAGATACATTTTAAAATACGGTGCACCGATAAAAGTCATTAGCGATAACGGAAAACAATTCATTAGTCAAATATTTGAAAACATATGCAATGGACTTGGCATACGCCATATCAAAATGGTTCCGTATAGACCACAAGCTAACATAGCAGAAAGAGTTAATAAAAATATAGTAAAAATAATTCGCAGTTACGTGAGCACACATCACAAGCGCTGGGATGGCTACATAAATGAATTAGCTTATACTTTAAGAACGGCAAATCATGATACTACGGGAAAAACTCCAGCAGAATTATTTTTAGGCAGAAAGTTAATTACGCCTTTAGATAAATTATTCTTTGTGCAACAAAGAGAGCAGGAGTTTAAACAAAAAGATGTGCAAAAGCTGATTGATCAGGCGCTTAACACCTCGGATACGGCAAGAAATAGGCAGAAAATATATTATGATAGAAAACGCCGTGAAGCAGATTTTAAAGTTGGGGATAAAGTATTGAAGCGGAAATTTTCTTTATCAAGTGCCCCAGATAATTTTACGGCAAAGCTAGCTCCAAAGTTTGAAGGCCCCTATGTAATTCAGGAAATCAAAGGAGTAGTATTATATCTTAAGAACGAGAGAGGGGAAATCTGTAAAGCAACACCCGACCAGGTGAAAAAATACTATAATCCAAATGATTTTGAAATCCTTAAAAGTTTCTTGCAGGACTCAAGTCTAAACGAAATAGAAGAGAGACAACAACAACTATTCCACCACCCAAAAAACAGAGAACTGAAGAGAGACCTAGCCCTTCTACAACCCGGACGTCGGTATCAAAAAGAAAAAATAATTTTCAAACTCCAGCGTTTAAGAAAAACAAAAATACAGATGCACCGGGTAAAGAAACCGTGGTAAAGAGAAAGACACCACCTAAAAAGGATTGCAGGAAAAATTATACATCAAGGAGAACGCGCACACGGCCACAGAGTCAGGTGCCAGCAAGGCCGCCGTTCCGGAAACTGAAACGGCAACAGGAGGCACAAAAATACGAGGAACAGAAGAAATTCAAGAATGACTCCAGACCGGAGGACGTCAAGACCAGCCGTCCCAGGGAAAAACGGAAATGCCAATCACCAGACGTTTACTCCGCCAAGAGGCCAGCATGTAGAGGACGCAAAAGAAAAAGTAATGTGGACGACACTCGGAGGGCAGTAAGGAGAAGATTGACGTCCATGAAACCTCTAACTTGGGACCAATTTTGCCAAAAACGGATGACGGAGTTTCAAGCATCGAAAACTCAAAGATGCTGGAAGGAAAGACCAAGATTGATTGATGAAGTCCAGGAAAAGTTGCTGTAAGAAGAAAGCTTTGTAACGAGCAACAGAATTTTAGTATAATTGTTACATAAGATTTTTTTTTTGTGTAAACAAGTTTCTCGCCAGTTAGTTCAGAATTAGAGAAACTTACAACAGGTCGTTTGTAGGACCTGCTTCCAAGTTTTCCAAATTCTTTCAGCGGCAAATGTAGGGTTTATATTTATTTTAACTAACATTTATTTTAAGTTTAAACTATCTTTCCTGTCAAGCCTTACTTTCCCCTGGAACTGCCAATGCCAGAATATGTAAATTTGAGTAGAACGCGCAAGGATTCAAATTATCAGCGGAAGTATTCTGATTTAAATAGAAGGAAACAAGTTCGGTGTGAGAGATTCTCTTACTTAGCGAGCGCGGAGGTAGTTAGCGAGAATTGAAGAACCCCGCGTTTCGGCCTATGTGCTTGGCGGGAAGTAGTGGTCATCGTTCCAGTGAGCTTCAAGTCTGCTATTGTAAAACGCGGTGAGTTAGTTATTTTAGAGAGCCTCGTAGTTAGAATCTTGTCTTTACTTTCTTTTCAGGTTATTATTTTTATTTGACTGCCAAGTTGGCACAGTCTGTAAGCGTCAAGAGGACGCAATTGTAATTTATTACGTTGAATAAAAAGGGACTTAAACCCTTCACAAGGCTCTATCTTTTATACAAGCTTTCACAGCCACCTCTTGGTTGCGTGCAAGTTAGAGGCGCGCAACGTTATAATGTAAAAGATTAAATTAGCAGCGTAAATTTATCACCAGACGTTTACTCCGCCAAGAGGCCAGCATGTAGAGGACGCAAAAGAAAAAGTAATGTGGACGACACTCGGAGGGCAGTAAGGAGAAGATTGACGTCCATGAAACCTCTAACTTGGGACCAATTTTGCCAAAAACGAATGACGGAGTTTCAAGCATCGAAAACTCAAAGATAAGTTAAAACCTTCTATAATTTTTTTTTCTCTTTTGTTCCGAAATGTTATGCATAAGTACGAAGTTCTATGTTTTGACGAAAGTCAATATGTCTCGGTTGAGACTTAGTTTTGTTTTACTTTATTTAGATAAGGCAAAAGTATTATTTTCTTTAAGTGTAAAAGCTAAAAACAAGCATTTTCTGTTTGTCGAAAGACTAATTCTGTTATGTTAAAGCCAAAATTTGGCCGAAGATAAAAATAACTTCGTATTCTTGTATTAATAAGAATTTTAGTTTCAGTGCCACCAGCTTGGCGAAGATTGAGTAAAGTAAAAATTTATTTTCTCTTATTCATTTTATGGTAAATTGTAAAAATCATATGTATTAAAATTTTGTAAATGTACATAAATACTTGAATGTTATGTAAAAGTAGAATTTAGTCTAGAAGCATAAAATTGTAGATGCTGAAAGTGAATGCTTAAAAGCAATGAAGTCAAAATTTAAGTATTAAATTGTAGATAAAGTCATGCTTTAGAGCGAAAGCCTGCATGTTTAAAGATGAATGAGGGGGAAGTTAGAATGAATGTGTTTTGTAGGGTTCTCCACCTACATTTGAATTTTTAAGAATATTAAAGTAGCTCATTGAGTTGTAGAATGTCGAGTAAGGTGTGTCTATTTGGTCGTTGAATTCTAACAAATCATGGTGGTTAGGGGAAGTGTTGTAAGACTAAAACACGAATATTCCCGTTTGACACCACACACGGTGGAGAGCCAGGGTAAAGTTAAATTAATGCTTGAAAAATTGAATGAATGTGAAGTAAGCAATAACTAAGAAAAACGAATCGTTTAAAAACAAAAATTTATTGTGTCAAGAAAGTGTAAATTATAATGTATGTAGAAAGATACTGATACTTATTCCTTCCAGATGCTGGAAGATTGATTGATGCAAGATTGATTGATGAAGTCCAGGAAAAGTTGCTGTAAGAAGAGAGCTTTATAACGATCAACAGAATTTTAGTATACAATTTGTTACATAAGATTTTTTTTGTGTAAACGAGGTTCTCGCCAGTTAGTTCAGAATTAGAGAAACTTACAACAGGTCGTTTGTAGGACCTGCTTCCAAGTTTTCCTAATTCTGGCAGCGGCAAATGTAGGGTTTATATTTATTTTAACTAACATTTATTTTAAGTTTAAACTATCTTTCCTGTCAAGCCTTACTTTCCCCTGGAACTGCCAATGCCAGAATATGTAAATTTTATTAGAACGCGCAAGGATTCAAATTATCAGCGGAAGTATTATGATTTAAATAGTAAGGAAACGAGTTCGGTGTGTGATATTCTTACTTCACGAGCGCGGAGGTAGTTAGCGAGAAATTGAAGAACCCCGCGTTTCGGCCTATGTGCTTGGCGGGAAGTAGTGTTAATCGTTCAAGTGAGCTTCAAGTCTGCTGAATTAGCAGCGGTATTGTAAAACGCGGTGAGTTAGTTATTTTAGAGAGCCTCGTAGTTAGAGTCTTGTCTTTAAGTTCTTTTCAGGTTATTATTTTTATTTGACCGCCGAGTTGGCGCAGTCGGTGAGCGTCAAGAGCACGCAATTGTAATTTTTACGTTGAATAAAAAGGGACTTAAACCCTTCACAAGACTCTGTATTTTATCCAGTTTTCACAGTCACCTCTTGGTTGCGTGCAAGTTGGAGGCGCGCAACGTTACAGGCTTAAGTTCGAAATTTGGATAAGGCAAGGACATTTATGACGGTCCTTTGTGGAATAAGAATGCTTAAAATATGTTAATGCGAAAATCTTCTCAAAGGCTGATACTAGGGTAAGAAGGCAGCGAAACTCTGTCGAACAAAAATGCGTGGCAGAAAAGGTAAATGATGAGAAAACATCGTAATTTAGAAACATCGCAGTTCAAAAAATCATAGTGAAGTGGTGACAAAATTTCGTAGTTTCGAAGTTTAAAGAATCATTATATCTATCATATAAATCTATGTCATATATTATGATATCTATCTATTAGTACCTTTTTGCATTATTATTATAAAGAATCACGTGAAACATCACAGAAATGATGCATTTAAAAATTTGCTGATTCTATAAAACATTTCTTTGCAATATATTCTTTAATTTTTTAATTAGATAAATAAAACAAAAATTTACTTTGTTTTCAATGGTAATTATTTTATTTTAAATTTTTATATTCTTTCTTTCTGAATTTCAACCACTGTTTAATGCGCAGTGCGAAAATATCCATTAATATTTTTTTTTAAAACTAAACTAAAACTACACTCAGTGGCGCAAACAGCCCTAATGGACCAAGGCCTGCAGTGCCCCGAAATCTGCTTTCTAGACTGTTAATATTTTTTAACCCTTTCTTTATTCGAATAATGTATATTATGAAAATAAACAAAGTCATAAGTTTTAATACGCTATTTTCCTACTTTAATTTCCTGCAAATCCATGTTATTACAGGGCCCGCTAATGAAGCGGGATATTTTTAAAGTCCTTGTGTTTCATTTTCTGCTGATGAGTCGGTATAGAGGCTCTGAATTATTGTTTGACATATAATGCCATTAATTAAACATGGAGCAACGGACCGGTATACAAAGTACCTTCTGCGGAAAATCGTTTTATAAGAATTGTGATTGTTTGACTCCTTGGTCCATATTGGAATGATGGAAACCCAGGTGAATTACTATTACAACCATTAAAGCCATTATACAGGGTGATTCTAAATTACTTTTACAAATTAAGAGGGGTGATAGTACTTATCCAGATGAGCAATAATTACCATAGAACATAGGGTCGCATTCCACTCTGACAGCCGGAACGCAGGATGAGCTTTTCATACTAATCTAGGCATGCAGCGGACGTTATAGTTAGTTGATAATATTCAGCCCTTGATTACATAATTAACTTGTTGCAATCGTTTGCGAGGTTGAGACCTTGCAAACCAAAGATGTGCATCTGAGTGCTTGCCATCAAAGTCTGAGCTCGAATTTACAGTCGAAGGTTTTCGGTTTTATCCGTTTTTTGTACTCTCTCTGAGTTTGTCGCTAAAGAGATTGTGCAAAATTTGGTTCCGTTCATTCGCTTTTGCAACACCGTTGTAAGTTCAGATTGGAATTCTGATATTCTTTTTTTTCTGCCTCTCAGAGCGGAATGCGACCTATGATCTGTCGTAATTATTGCTCATTTGGATAAGTACTATCACAACTCTTAATTTGTAAAAATAATTTAGAATCAACTTGTATAATCCGAAAGTTACGGTGTGGTATGCTCTTTCATCATCACTGGGCCATATGGGTTTTGAAAATTATGGAGGAAACATCACAACTGTTAATGCAGATCGCTCCGCACACATGGTCAGAAAGTTTTGAAAGCAAGAGCTTCTTAAGTTTCTGAAAATTATTTTGTTTTCAGCAGGATGGAGCGAGAAGTTATACTGCTCATGTGTCCATGGCTGCTTTGAAAACTCTTTCCGGACAGATTCATTTTCCAAAGATGGTGACATTCCGTGGGCTGCAAGATCCTCAGATTTGTTCGCATGCGGTTTTTTCTTTGGGGATTTCTGAACAGCAGCGTGTACACTGATCCGTTCGCGACGGGCACCTCTGTTACCGAAGCTTTTTCTTGGGACGGCGCGTTAACCGGGTGCGTCGTCCTGTGGGGACGGGTAATTTACGCTGCTAAGCCTAACTTTGATAAAAAATCGTATAAATGAAATTTGTCGTCCAATTTTTCCAATTTTGGGTACATTATGAGAAGAACATTCAGGTAATCGTCAGAATTAATTTTAAGCCTTTATTATTATATCTTCCTTAAAAATTTTATAAAATACTCATTCTAGGATAATATAATTTTCTCCTTATCCCATAAATAAATATATATGGAAAAATATCCAAACAATCGCAGATTTTATTTAACACAACACATAATTAAAATTAAAAAATATTAAAAATGTCTTTCATAAAAATTCAACGGACAAAAAACGAAAAGTAAGCAATGTTTCAAAATGAGACAGTGTGTGATAATTCTTTGAAACATGGGTGTACGCAAAGTCCAACGTTGCATTAGTCACATGAATATAATATCTGCTGCTATTTTACTCAGCAAAATTTGACTCATTTAGCATTTGTATATGTTCTACGGTCAGATATTGCTTTCGTTTTGCCATTTAAAAAAAAAAGAAAAAACCTTTCGCTAAGCGATACAAAATATTCGTCTCAGTGGCGGAAAACTCAAAGAGTAATAAAAAAGTCTCTAATGATAGAACATCTACTCCACTATAACCGATAAAAAATAAAAAAATAAAAATAAAAAAATAATAAATTAAATTAAAAGTATTCCAGAGCATCGAGAACATGCTCATTTGTTTATATAAAATGACGCACTAAGAGCCATTACATTACTCAACACTAACGAATTAGCGATTGTGTTATATTCTACGTTTAGATACTGCTTTCGTTTGCCATTCAAAATAAGATACGTTTTGCTGACGATTAAAAATATTCATCTCAAAGCACGAAAAATCTAAGAGTAATAATAAAAAAAGGAAAAATATAAGAGAAATAAAAAAAAATCTCTAATGATAGAACGTCTATCCCACTATATCGCAAAAATAAAAATAAAAAGTACCTCAATGCAGCGAGAGCACGTGCATTTGTTTATATCAAATGACTCAGCTAAAGAGACGTTACATTGCTCAACACCCACCCACGAATCTCACTCTCAACCCGACACAAAATACCAAAAATAAATATCATTCCATAGGAATGTAGGTAAACATACTTTTAACTTTCGATATATTTCCTCATAACCAGGCATACAGCTACATCTAGCGGCAACAAAAAATATTAATTAAACGTTCTATTTAAAAAATTAAATGAAATACGCCCGTCTGGTAGAGCGAATTAAATGGCGATTCAAATATGACACACCCGGCCGTGAGGTAATGTTCGCTGCTGATGCACATATGACACGCCCGTACTGAACAGGTTGATAGACTGCAAACGTAAAAACGAATATCATAACAAAAATTTCACGGTTTCAACTTGACATGCTTCGTTGAGTGATGGAAGAATTTCGGTCAGGATTAGTATCATATTTATAATATATTTCTCAGGCTTTCTTGACATGCCTTCATGATGTAGTGGTCAGCATGCTCGACGCGTATTCGAGAGGTCCATGGTTCAAGTTCCGGCGAGAGCATTGCTAATTTTTCACATCTTTTGCTTCGAAATAACCTAACGTCTCTACAGCAATGCCCGAACTAAAACGGTGGTGGATGATGAATCTCCACCACCAGGGTTTGGCGACTGCGTCCGCTAATCCCCAGTCGTCCTCTAAAAGGGGGAGTATATAAGGCATTTCTCCCGCCTTCGTGGTGTAGTCGGCGCGTATTCGAGAGGTCCATGGTTCGAGTCCCAGCTAGAGCATTGCTCATTTTTCATTTTCTCTGCTTCAAAATAACCTTATATGTCTACATGTTTACACAGGATTGGCTTACACATGAGGGGAGTTATTCTTAAAATATAAAATGATATACTTTATACTGAACTCAGATCTATAAAAAAATCTGATACTAAGTTTCAGTGAAAAAACTAGATATTTTAAAACTTTCCTGCTTTATTGGCATACCTTGTATTATAGCTGAAGTTTTGATTAAAAAATTAGTGAAGTTGTCTAATAAGTCATTATAAACTAATACTTAAAGATGCTGATAAAGCTGAAGCTATGTTTAAGATAATCGTAAAGTATTAAAAAATTGTAGGAATGCAGCAATAATTTCTGGATGATCAGCAGAATAATAGATTATTCTGTATTTGCTCGTAAATATAGTTTAGAATTTTTTCAATATATGAAAATTGTGACTTCTGATACAAAATGCAAATAAAGAGTGAGACCAAATATTATTAAGAAACAGTTTCGTTGTCCATTACTATGTCTCAAATGCAGAGCGGGGAGGGGGCAGGAAACCGAACAAAATATATATATATATATTTAAATATGTTTTTCCTTGCAATCTAAAACGCACTCGCAAACATATGTTTTATCGAATTCTGTACTTCTCAGATGCGTAATCTTCATACACCCATGTTTAACAGCTGCTATTTTTTTTCTATTATGATATTTTGAACTGTTTTGTTTCAAAACTGCTGACTTTCTTCATTGCTTGATTTCGTACTTCGACGTTTAGAACTGATTTTTATTTTTGCTTTCCTTTCCATTACGATGCACTGTAAAGTCATTAGGATATTTTGGAATGCAGAAGACATGAAAAATGAGCAATGCCTTCCCCGGGGCTCGAACCTGGATCTTTCGAATACGAGCCGATTTTACTAACCGTTACAGAACGGAGGAATGCTGGAAGGAGGGAGAAAATACCTTTATAGTACGACAGTGTGTTCCTGTGGCGTTTTTCTTTTCGTGACGTTTATCTCCGCGAAATTTTTACCTCTTTTTATTCGACACATTTCTCATGTCATGAAAATTATAATATAATTAAGATAAAGCTAAGTAAATAACCTTCCTGTTCTGAACTTCTATTTTAGTCCATCCAATGCTGGTACGTATTCAGTACAGACAGATTCACGCAATTCGGAACTTTTTCATATCATCAGTATGTGCAAGCAAACAGTATTTATTATGCATTCCAAAAAGAGTGGGCCCCACTTTTTTCTACGAAGAAGTCATCTGTTATAAAATGCATAGTGAAGCAGTAGCTGCAGGCTTACAGTGCAAGATTTCATTTAAATGTTCCAGTGCCTTTATTTAGTACTTTATGTGAAAAACAAAATGAGCATTATTTGCAAATTATCTTACTATTTCTGTATGTATGTATTGTAACGCATCATTAATGGCTCTTCTTTTCTGTTTCAGGTAAGTGTTGCAGAATTTTTTTACAGTTAGATTCAAATCTTAAAACATCTGATCAGTAAGTTTAACTTTAATGCATGAGTTTTTGGATGTTACACATGGGGTTGTTTTAAACAAAGAATCAGAAGAATTTGTTCTATTACGAAAACTAAATCGTGAAATTTTATATGTGTTGTTATTGAGCTGGATAACCATAAAAAAGTTTCAAGAATTTATTAGAGAAGTACTTCAGAAACAATATTAAAAAATAAAAAACGTCATTCATTAACTCTGAGATGCTTAGATGTTTAAAATAGTTTTATTTAATTTAAATTATTAAGCAATATTTTTAGGTACTTCGAAATCAAACGAAGTGTGGATATTAAATATGTTAATTTATCAGCGAAATAAGGTTACCATAGTTTTGCAGTCTGTAATGTTATATATAACTGAAATTTGGAGTATATCGGTTTGAACGGTGTCCACCGAAAACATCGTGGCAAATACGTCGTGGACGAAAACTTCGCGGAGAAAACAACGCAAGGCGAAAACATGGACCTACAAAACACCGTGGGAGAAAACAAAGCAAGGACAAAACATCGTCATCGAAAAAAATTCTGTTCGAAAACTTCGATTTAAAAACATCGTGGTAAGAAATAAAGCATCTACAAATCATCGCATAACGATAACATCGCAGACATGCGTTTTTCAGGATTTAAAAGTTGTAAATGCACATTCGCATAATGATTTTTGAGATGAAGAAGGAATGAAGAATACCTTTAATTTTAAATTTCGTATTTTTGAATTTAACTAATAAATTTTTGCTGAAAAAATACGAAGAATGTTCAAAAACGAAAAACGAGTATAAAAATAACGCTAGCTATAGCAGTTAATAAAATTACGAAGAAATTACTGAAATTACTGAAATAAAAATTACTGAAAATAATAAAATTACTGAAAAATACGAAGAATGTTCAAAAACGAAAAACGAGTATAAAATTAACGCTTACTATAGCAGTGAATAAAATTTTAAACTAATATAGTTAATTAATAAATGTCATTAATTAAATAATCACTTTTATTACGTTTTATTGATATTTTTCACGTAAAATATAGTCTAAAAATATTAGAAAAAGGAAGATGAATAACTGCATGCGGTTACCTCTATTAAAATTGTTTAATTAATTTCAAATAATAAGTTTCTACCAACTGTTATAAGTAGCATTAGTTTTCTAGTCATTTCCAGTTTCTGAATGCTTAAGTTTCCTTCTTAATTTTACAGCAAAAATTTATTAGCTAATTGAAAAATATAAAAGCATAAATATTCCTCATTCCTTTTTCGTCTCGAAAATCACTACGCAATTATGCATTTACAACTTTTAAAATCTGAAAAGCACATTTTTGCGAAGTTATCGTCATGCGATGATGTGTAGATGCTTTATTTTTTTACCACGATATTTTCGACGACGATGCCTTTAAACTGTGAAATTTTTTAACCTCTTTACTTTCGACAACGATGTTTTGTACTAAAGTGTTTTAGAATTGCGATGTTTTCTTCTTACGTTGTTTTCTCTCACGATGTTTTGTACTAACGACGTTTTCGCCTTGCGCCTCCGGGACGTTTTCGTCCGCGATGTTTTCTCCTGTAACCGGTTTGAACAGTGCAGACTCATTTATATTCGGATAGTTTTCAACAAAATGTATTGAGAATTTGCTGCAACGTGGAAAGAGTAACAACTTTTAAGCATTTCATGATTGTCCAGAAGATTTGTAAGTACTACTATATTTGCTACAGCGAAATAAACACGAATCTGTTATACAAAGTAAAATTTGCCAAGAAATTATCAAGAAACTCTTACCACCTTAGTATGTTGTGACTTGAATGAAAGAAAAGTAAACAAACATAAGGATAGCTGGTATCTCATAAAATTAAATGCATTGTGATCGCCCGATGTCTTTAGTTATTTTTTCATGGCGTTACAAATCTTAAAAGAAAATGAGTAAGTCCCTAATGATATTTATCTAATTTTGCCAGAATTATTCTCAAGAAGCTGCGACAAGTCATTACATATTGTACGGTTACTATTAATTTTCATGAACTAGTTATTTATAATCTCAGATTTTAACATCAGTTCTCCTTTTCCGTTTACTCACTAGAAATTTAAATTAGTTGGAGAGTATTTAAGTCGGGATTTTGGATTGTAAGACAGAACATATTTCTCCTTCTCGAGGCCACGTTACTAGGTTCAGCCAGCTCTGATAATACTGTATTTCTTCAGAATTGCGGCTTTTGCTTCCGATATTTTATTATTAAGGCATTGAGAAGTTCTGAGCCCTACTTAAAGCTAAATTGTGTAGTCTTTGACTACTAGGCTTAGTGCATCTTTTGAATTCGACTTACTTTAAATTCATCGCCACAAGTGGTGTCTGATTTTGTAAGCGAGGTGTGCGTTTTATACTCAAGTTATTATTTAGTAGAAAGGTTATTTTACCATTTTCAAACCTCTGTTGTTAATTCAGACCAGTGATAATTCGTTCTACGTCTGTTATGAGTTTGATACTAGTTTATGCTACCAAAGCACGTCAGACACTAAAATGTCAAGAAAAAGTTGAGGTTCTTGATATGTATAATACGTGGTATATATAATGCTTGACATGTATAAGATTTGCACGGTTCTGCTAAAGATATAAATGTAATTATGTACATTATAAACGTTGTATAGCGATTATGATGATTCATTATATAGTGCATTGGCCATACTAACGCTAAGTAATCGTATCGATCGCATTTACCTTGCTATTTAAACGCAATGAGGTTTCTACTTTCTTATCATATATTTGCGAATTCTGAATTTGTAAAACAAAATAACTTTTAGGCGTTATCTTTTCATTAAAAAACGTTGTTACCTGTAAAACACATAATTTCTACATAGGTTTAGATTATGCAAAACAGGACTAGTGTGTATATAAGCAGTCGATGTATTTTGCAAATAGGCGACGTAAACTATTGTCTATCATTTGAACGAACAGAGAATAGTATAGTATAGTATTTTCCGTCTTCAAAATGTTTCTTTTCTGAAGCTTACTATATTGCAAAAATTATAGGATATGATACATATAGCGTACAAAATGTATGTGTTATACAGTTGTAGAGACATTAAGTTATTTCGAAGCAGAAAAGATGAAAAATGAGCAACGCCTTTGCCGGAACTCCAACCACGGGTCTCTCGAATACGCCCCGAGCATGCTGACCGCTACACTACGAAGGCATTCTAAAAAGATGGGACAAATCCTTATATACTCCCCTTTTTAAAGGGCGACTGTAGATTAGAGGACCCAATCGCCAAATCCTGGTGGTGGAGAATCATCATCCACCACCTTTAATAGTTAAGGCGCCAGAGTAGAGACATTAGGTTATTTCGAAGCAAGAGAGATGAAAAATGAGCAACGCCTTCTCCGGGTTTCGAACCACGGTCCTCTCGAATACGCGTCGAGCGTGCTGACCACTACACTACGAAGGCGGGAGAGAAGTACCTTATACAGTTTTTAACTAGGAAAGTACTCATGTTAAGAATATTACTGGAAAATTTTATTACCATTTCTTTGTTTACCGATTTTTAAACTAGCAATCTCAGAGATGGCAGTAACCTTTTGTGCACCAAAATTTCTCACCGGTTAACGGTTAAGTGATAAAAAAGTGCACTGTTTGCTGCATTGTACGTTTAAAGTGAACTTTCTCTGTACCTAAATGGATAAGTAATGAATTTTGGTATTTTAGTTTAATTTTTAAAAAATGTTAGAATAATTAAAAAAATACGCCTCGTGGGTGAATATTTAGTTATTATGGCAGATTATGTGAGAGCTGTCTGCTTACAGGGGATGTATGAAATCTTAAAAAAATTTTTAAGTGGAATTTTCTATGTTTATGTTATATGCGAGAGAAACGAGCACCACCCTGCAGCTGGTTAGTTCAGTCGCTGTCTAAAGACCCGAGGTACACTACCAGCATTTTACAAGTTTAATCGCCATGGTATCTGTACCAGTATTATATACCGCTTCAAAGGATAGAGAGCATTCATACGTGTGTTTTTAATCAAAGGACTGAATGACCGAGTACTAAACTCTATTAAGTTGCTTCTCATTCTGAATGGATCTGTGTTTTGTAGCGTTTGCAATTTATAACTATCTATTTTTTATAACTATTTATGATGTTATTCAGTAAAAAACATTATATAAAATGTCTCTACCACCATTTGTTTGGATAAAGAGGATTCTGTTGTCAATTTTTATTATTTAAAATCCATTTAAAAAATGAAGAATTATTGCAGAATGCAGACCAGTCTGAGGAAAATCTCATGTCTTTCCATTCAGCGAAACGGTAGCAAATCTAAACCAACAATTTTGTATCGAGAATACAGTTCCTAGAAATCGGATTTGACTAACGAACGAACCATATCTGTTCTCGCTTCGCAAATGGAATCAGTATAAAAGGCTGCGAACAGATAATAATCTGGAAGAAATTCCAAGAAAGAAGGAATTTTAACAAGAGAGAGAAAGGGAATGTAATCTTTCACTATCTCTTTTCTTTGCAATAGTTTAGCTGAAACGCAATTTTTCTCAGCTTATCGAAAAAAATCGCGATTTGGAACACGAGATCTCAAAGAAAAATGGCGAAAGATAGAGCTTAAATGACAAGAATTTCTAAGGTTTTGACATGCCAAGCGTTGCAGAATGAAATGGGAAGTTGGAATCTTTAAGGAATCTCCAAACTTTTTTTGGCATAATTTTCTGCGATTTTTTTATTGCTTGAAAATGTCATATAATAAAAAAAATAAGATATGAAATCTTTTTCATCACTGAATGAATGAAGATAATTAAAACATACAGTTATATTGCCTTTTTACTACCTTGTACGAAGTAAAAAAAAAGTATTGTAATCGCGAAAAGTTTCAGGCATCATATTTCAACGTAAATATCCAACTTCACCGCTATCGAATGCAATTTAACGATGTTTTTGCCTGACATCTGTACATAAGGACAGAATAAAAGACTCTTTTTCCTCAAAAAAATTTTAAAACTAATTTAGAATGAATTCTGAAGAGAATTGTTCGTGGCGTCTGTGCGTACGTACGTACGTGTATGTATCTCGCATAACTCAAAAACGAGTAGCCTCAGAATTTTGTATATAGGACTGCTATAAAATATAGATATGCAACTCGTATTTTGGTTCTAATCGGCCGCACTAAAAGTATATAAATATATGTATATATACATCCACTCTGTTACTCGGCTGAGTGATCTCAGTTTCTTTATTCTTATATGTTTGTAAATTGTGCATTTTTTGCTTTAAAAATGATTGAATTATGTTTTTCTTTTCTTCCGGTTAAGACTGTATGCCTTTAGTAAATATGTATGCAATACTTTTAGAATTATCAACAATTTATAAGTTATTTAAGTGCCGCTAAGCCTAATAATTTTTGCCATGTCGGCCATTGCTTGTTTACATTTGATACAGCAGAATTGTAGATTTGTTGCCAATCTAGAGAAAGTAAGCTTCGCAATAACAAAGATAACGCCTTCCTTTATTATTGCGAATTAATCATGCTTAATCCATTCTGGAGGGAGTGAGTGAGTGAGTGAGTGCACCGCTATGATGGCTTCCGACCACGGACATGAACCAAACGGAATTATATACCATCACGGCGGGAAAGACTCCAGAGTAACAAGGTTGAATATTATAAACTAATAATAGTTTTTACATATTGTTAACTGCAAGGCACTAAGCGTTATTCTGGTTATCTGCTTTAAGTTCTGAACTTTTGAAACATTATAATATTATCCACGGTTGTTTCTGCTTAGGCAGTGTTCTGAGATTTTCTCTATTTTATCAAGGGCTATTCTGTTTTTGAGTGTGTTTGTTTTGAGTCCGCTGGTTTCTTCAAGTGCCAGGTTCTTGTATGTACACAATGGAAGTAATAATGGTCCGTGTCGCCTTCCTCTCCGCATTCGCAGAAAGGAGTATCTTTAAGTCTGAATCTGTTCAGGTATACTGGGAATGGTCCATGACCTGTCAAGAACTGTGTTAGGCTAGCACAGTGGGTCTTTATTTCCATGTTAACTTTTGGCAGTAAGCGAAATGTCCTTCGTCCTACCTCTGCCTCTGTCCATCTACTTTGCCAATTTTGTAGAAGACTTGTCAAAGTTGTTCGCTTAATATGAGACCAAGGAAGTTTAGTTGGTCTTTCTAATATATCCGTACAGTTGGCTGCCTGCTTGGCCAGTAGGTCAGCAGGCTTCATTGCCTTGAATCCCTGTGTGAGCGGGAACCCATTTTAAAGTGGGTCTTTGCGAAATAGGCATTGTCAGAAGCTGTTTCTGAATTCTGTATACCAATGGACTCCGGCTGTTTTGACTTGCGATAGCCGTCAGACTTGATGCCGAATCACTGAGTATGGAGAATTTCTCCTGTTGACATGTGTTCGCATATCTAATTGCAGCACTGATAGCTAGAAGCTCTGCTTGGTATACCGAGTTATTCAAGCCTAATTTCCTTTTCCACTCGAATGTTACAACTCCATTTTCTAGTCTACAGAAGGCGCTGCCCGTGCCGTTCTCAGTTTTGGAGCCATCTGTGAAAAGGTTATTACTGTACCTCTGAATTGGTTGGTCGTTTATACTGATACCGTCAGAGAGATTAAAAGCTGCTGGATGAAAGTTATTGCAGTTGTTTTGCTACTCGTAGTCCGAGTGGTGATAACTATGACCCCAGAGTGTTGAAGTTTGACCCAGCCTGGTAACCCTTACGATAGCTGCCTCCCTTTCTACTATCAAATCTAAGGGAGGAATTCCTGCTAGTTGTTGTAGGGCTAGTGTTGACGTGGTACGGTAGGCCCTGCATACTTGAAGTAGCTGCTGTCTCTGAATAGAGAGCAGGGATCTTTTCATATGAGAGGTAAGTTCACCACCCCAGATTGCTGCTCCATAAGTTATTACTCTTTCTGTAATGGTTCTATGCCAAATTTTTAGTAGCTTAGATGAGATACCCCATTTATGTGAAGTCATGCGTCTCATGTTGTTGCTTAGGATGCTAATTCGAGTCTTAAGATTCCTGACATGTGGCATCCAAGAAAGTCTGTTGTCGAGTAATAGCCCAAGATATTTCAATTGGGGGAAACATTTTACCGGTATCCCATGGAGTTTAATGCTTGGGTTGCGTCTTAGCTGCCTGCTGCGTCCTATGAGCAAAGCTTTAGTTTTCTCTGCCGAAATCTGAAGCTTATGTGCTCTGGCCCATTGGGAGAACAGATCAAGACAGTATTGAGATCTCATTTCGAGGTTACTCCTTCCTGCCACAACTAGCATAAAATCGTCCGCATAGGCTATGATTCGAGCGTATTCTACGCTCTCAAACTGACGAAATGCCGAGTTTGCTACTATATTCCACAGTGTTGGTCCAAGGCATGACCCCTGTGGGCATCCTCTAAAGACATTTTTGACATAAATGCCGCTGTCTGATGTTACTTGTACACTTCGATCTTGAAGGTACGAGCGAAGGATGGTAATAATGGCTGTTGGGCACGCCATGTTGTGCAGAAAATTTATTACGTCTGGCCACCAAAGGGAGTCAAAGGCTCCCTTGATGTCAATGGCTATTGCCAGTGAGTGCAAATTGTTATCCTTGTTCTGTTTGATAGTGGCCATTAAGTCTTTTATGGCATGTTCAGTTGAGTTGCTCATTCGGAATCCATATTGGTTGGGATGCAGGGCGTTGTTCCTTTGCAGGAAGAAGTCCAATCTGTAAAGAATTACTCTTTCCAATACCTTACCGAGCGCTGGCAGTAGACAGACTGGCCTGTAAGATGTAGGTTCTGCCGGAGTTTTGCCTGATTTTAGGAATAACGCCACTTCTGCCAACTTCATATTTTTAGGAAAGTACTGATGTTTCCAGCAAGCTGAAATGACCGCAAGGAATAGTTTTGGGAATTCCCGGTGTATCTCTCTAATGATGATATTATCAATTTCATCCGGACCTGGAGCTTTTTTGGGTGCCAGAGTACGTATGATGTTATCCACTTCCATTTGCGTAGGAGGGAGTTCGTCTCTTCTGGTAACTTGGCGAAATTTCATACTGTAGGTTTTTCTCGCTTCCTCTTGCTCCTCTAAGAAATCCTCTTCATCATCATCAGGAGAAACTGCATTTATGATCTCACTGATTACTTCGATGTTGGATGAGGCAGTGCTATTCACCATAGGCGAAAGGGTCGTAGGACGAAACACCTTGTTACATGTTATCTTTTGAGTAGGTCCAAAGGCTTTAGTGACATTACTACAGTAAGTTCTCCATGAGATTAACTTGGCCTCTTTAATTTTTCTTTTATATAAAGCTCTGGCTTTATTGTATGTTATCATTTTGAGTTGCCGTAGATATGGATCTACCGTGGATTGTGCTTTTCTGCGAAGTGCTCGAACTCTGCTCCTCTCTGTGTTAAGCTCTGGTGACCACCAGGATATCGAGTGTTTTGCCTTTACAGATTTCAAACGATATGCTTTGTGGGCGGCTTGCACTATTTTTGTAACTAGTAAGTCGTAGAGATTATCTAAGGAGTTTCTGTCCTGGTAGTTGTTGAAATCTTTGATAAATTTCTCTACGTGCGCTCGAATGTGTTCCCGTAAAACGGAATGTCCTCCAAATGCCGTTTTGAATCTTTTCTTTATTATGTAGTCTATAGGAGTATCCAGCCTGTAAGTAATAATTTTTTGATCACTGAGTGACGGCAGGTCACTCACTGTCCAATCTTGTATGTACGGAGTTGTATTGGGAGTTGATATTGTTAGATCTGGCCACCCTCGAGCTCTAGATGTTTCAAAGGTAGGCGGTGAGTCCTGAGCGTTGATGACAATGAAATGCTTACTGTCCAAGAATTCGAGTACCGCAATTCCCCTTCGGTTCTCCGAGTCAGCACCCCATAGTTGACTGGTGGCGTTAAAGTCTCCTGCTATGATACAGTGTGATGCCCCAGTTAGAAGGTTAGAATTAAGTTTCTCTAATAGAGAGGTAATATCTTCGCTCGGGGGTAGATACACAGCAATAATATCAATGCTGCAATTACTAGTGTCTAGTCTGATGGAGACTGTATGCTCTGTGATTTTCATTAGGAGAGGGGAGAGAGGGCCACTGTAAATAATCGCAGCTAGCTGATTCTTTGAGAGAAACGTTCTGCTGTGTTTTGGAACACCAGGAATCACTCCGTTGTGAACGTATGGCTCTTGGAAGATTCCGACATTGGCAGCAGTATGTGTCATTACTTGCAGCGTGTTTATGGTTGCTGCATAGCACTTCTGCAAGTTACACTGTAAAAATCGAAGACCTGCTATATGTTTGTTTAGTGTCATCTTGGTTTAGTTCTTTGCAGTGGTCCTTCTCAGACTCTCGAAATGGGCTCTATACACTGGGAAGGAATTGAAGTAGCTGGGTGATCTGTGCTGAAAGAGGTCCCCTTTTCAGAATTACTACTGCAGCAATTAGTGCAACTCACTTTTTCCGAGCTACACTCCTGCGTCGGGTGGCTGTTGCCACACTTCGCGCAAACTGGAGCGTTTTTACAGTTCCTGCTATAGTGACCGAACTCCTGGCAGTTGTAACAGCGTATGATCCTAATGTACGGATGGAGAGGACAAGACTCAAAACCCACTAAAAGACGGCCTAGCTTAACTAGGTGTTCTGCTGACTTAGGGTCTATGTCTATCACCCAGTTTTTCCTTCCGCTTTGCCCGGAACGGCTTGCTCGTATTTGAAAAGCACTGGGATTGAAATTGGGCAGTTGGTCTACAAGTGCTGCTGTTAGATCTTCTTTTCCTAGATTCTCAGGTACTCCAAAAATAATTACACTTTCCCTTCTTGGCTTGGGCTCCCGAAATTCAAGTGTCTCTAGTAGTGCTGGCCTGTCCTCGATTGCCTGTTTCAGGCGTAGCAGGTGAGCTTTTTCTCGACACCGGATGAGAAGCTCTCTGGACCTTGTCGGCCGAATCTGCACTAAAGTGATCCCTAGCTGGGAGGGTTTCAAATCTGCCGAAAGTTGAGCTTTAATCCCTTCGGGTGTCCGTGTGGAGTTCTTTGACCTTAATAATAGAACGTGCTCCGATAGAACTGGAGAAGATCTTGAAGGTGGAGAAGCTTTCCGCTTCTTTCGTGTCACCTCAGTGAAGGAATATTCTTTTGTGGACTGTTCTTCTGGGGCTGAGGATTCCACTGCTTGATAAGACTCGGAATGTTGAGGATTTTCGTGAGATGGCTGTAAACTGTATGCGAGTTGCTGTTGTTGCAGAGCCAAGACTTGTCCCTGTAGCTGGGCGAGATAAACCTCTTGTTCCGTTAACGTTATACGAACGGTGTTCACAAAAGATGTAAATTACTTTCTTTCAGAAGCGTTTAGTCTGCGAGATTCCTTTGCTTGTAAGATGAATAACTGGAGTTGGTTACAGCTGTGGTTAATTGCTTCCAACCTGGAGTTAGGTGTCGATGTGCTAGCAGCCCCTTTAACAGCAGGGGGAGAATGTTGAATATTATGCTCCGTGCCGGCTGGTTATGAGGGAGTATCCGAAGGCATAGTAAGTAAGAGAACACAATGAAGATGCTTTCAGAGCATAAAAAACGAATGATGAGATGAATGATCGATACACGTGCACCTGCAATATTCCAGGAATACTCAGTTTACGCGATAGCACTGTAAGGAAATGTAGCGGAACACAATGAACACACTTCACGACGCTAAACTTGAATGAGAAGATGCACGATCAGATCGCATGCACTTGGGCTAGAGTACTAAGCATGTACCGTAGCAATAATAGATTAGATAGTTGCGAGAAAACAATGCACTTTCACGGCACTAAAGAGGATGAGGTGATGTGTAATGAAACCTCATAAGCTAATAGACTTTCTTGTATATTGAGTATGGGCTGTAGCACTAAAAGAGGAAAATATAAATATATATATTTGTTTTATATAAAATGTGACGCACACACTTTAACCTTATATACTAAACAGTTCTAAGTAAGCACAGACTGATAATCACGCACACTATTACACAGCACTGAATAATAACAAAATGACTATTAGAACACGATGCACACACTTTCTAGGACTAAACTCGAAGGAGAAGATGCGCAATCAAATCACATAAACTGACAGTAAAGTATGCACTATAGCACTATAAGATGAGATAACTGCAAAAACACTATACTTTCACAGCACTGAAAATTTTATTAGGAGATGAATGAAGATATCTCACAAATAAATTATCTTGCATAAATATTGAGTTTGCGCTGTAGCACTATGAAAGAAAAGATTAAAAAAAAAAAAAAAAAAAGAAAAAGAAAAAGAAAAAGAAAGAGCAATAGCGTATGCACACACTCACGGTAAGCACTGAATAAAAATTACGCGCTTGATGAAGAAAAGATGAATACTTGAGCACAATACACGCACTTTTCACTGCACTAAGTAAGTACTGAATAATATTCACACGCACTATATCAAAGCACTGAATAATATGATTAATACTGGAGCTCTTCGTAGCATTAAACTTGAATGAGGAGATGTACAATCAAATCGCATACACTGCCGATAAAGTATGTACCGTACTGCGAGAACACGATGCACAAACTTCCGGTATTAATAATGAATAAGGAGATGTTTGGTGAAATTTCAAAAATCTTCTTTACATATATTGAGTATGTGCTATAGCACTAGTTCGGACTGGGGTATGTAAGAGGTAAATACTTCGTAAGCGTTAAAATCTCTTTCAAAATAAGCAATGCACACACTTTCACAGATAGGAACTTGGATGAGAAATTGCATTAAGCAATGCACACACTTTCACAGATATGAACTTGATGAGGAATTTCACTGTAGTACTAATAGAGGAAAATACTGCTTGAGCTGAATGCAAATACGCACTTGGCACGAATGATGTGTAGTACTACTAAAAAAAAAAAAAAAAAAAAAAATCAAATACACTGACAGTCGTAAGATGATTACTACTCTTATGTGGCCAAAGATGGCGGTTGACAATCTTTTCCTTCTTGTTTGGAAGGGGTGGATTTAGAGTAGTATTCGATTACAAGCGCACCCCTGCGCTGCCTGTGTCCGAGACTGAGAGGAGGGGAGAATGCTAAAGTTCCTTTTTCTTATCAGTAGAAGGAAGGAGGGTCGGGTAACCGCGTTACTGTGTTAAAGTAACAACGGTCAGGAACACAAGCCGGAACAGTAATACTTAGAAAATTAATTAAATAATCACTGAATAATGATGAAACTTACACTACTGAAGTCCTAGTGCTTTGCTGTAACTGCAGATACAAAAAAATCTCTTGTAAGGCTGAATATTCCGTTCACCGTGAAGCAAAATGTGGGAGCAAAATACATACGACCTCTTATCTCTGCGTATACACGCGCTCCTAATCCATTCTGGAATTTATTCGAGGAAATAAGTGTTTAAGATTTACTTCATAATTTTCAATACAGACATTTTGAGTTTTTATGTATTTTTGCCTTGTCGCGAAGTGAGAACTGAATTGATTGAATGAGAAATACTGAATCGTCTGTGCAAAACTGTTTCTTTCTTTCTTTCTTTTTTTTTTTTTTTTTCTTTTTTGTTCTTTGCTTAATTTCTTTTATAAATAATTTTAGATTTATTATAATATTTGAATAGAACATGTGGCAACGATATAAATTTTGTGCATTCTGAGTTAAAAAATGAATGAAATGTAACGCTGTTGAGTGAACCGAGGGCCAGAGTGTCGCTGTGGTAAACAAATCTAGTGAATTTTAAAGAGTGCGTTTATTCTATTTTGGTTTATGCGCTTTCGACGAAGTATATTAATTCAATTCAATAAGTTTAAATAAAATGAAAAAAAAATGCGTATAATTTAATATTCCGTACAAGGAAGTCATGTGGTGCACACATCAAATTTTTTTTTAAAGTTAAAAATAAGCGCAGTGTAACTTTCCATTTTCCCATGTACCGTTATGTTCCATTAATTGCACATTAATCTTCAGTCCAACTTAACATATTTCCAAAACTTTGCGTATTATTGCCAGTCTTGTTGAGCAGAATTTTTAGTTTAAGTACCAAGTTATTTGCAAAATTTATTACTTATCAGCGTAAAAGTCTGTGTTTAAAGCTTGTGGAGTTCCACCCTTTTATCTAACAATCAAATGTGGAGGAACCCAGTGAACAGCTAAGCGAATAATCGCTTAAGTTTAGTAACAGAAACGTAAACTCGAAAAAAGCTAATTACCTTTTATTGCTCAAAATAAGAGTTAACAGATGGCCCCTTTCTCAGGGCGTGCAGAAAAGCCTCCACTTGGGCTTGAACTCAAAATAATAAGAAATAAGTCTTAATTAATGCTTAACTAAAGAGATATAGCTGAAGCTATCAACATTCTAAGTAGTTGGCCTCTAAATATCGAATAAACTGGCGAAGCTATCAAGGGCCCGTAATATGGCCGAGCGTATTAACAGCTTAGAGAAATATAAACGAAAGGCAAACGCGCGTTAGTCAGAAACTCTGATGCTCTCTCTCGAAGTCAGTGGAACTTCGACTTAAATACTACTCTTACTTATTTGCCTTAAATGCGATTCTAAAAGCACTTCTTTGGCAGGAAATTGTAAGCTGAAATTAGGATGGAGAGGAAAGTAGCTTTAAAGTAACTGTTAAAAACTTTGAATAAACCTTACAAGCTAATTAACCCTGTTCCACGCAGAAAAAGCAAAGCTCTAAAAATTTTATCGAAACTTCATGCAGATTTCAAATTACACTTATGGATGCAAGGTATGGAAATTTTTACGTCTTTTAGTCTTTGGCGTTATTTGAAAGTACGATGTAAAGAGAAAAGTTACTCCATTCGGCTAACTTTTGAGACTTTGTCATTCTCAAGAAAATACAATTAGTCTTCTTCTGCCACTTTCTGTCTCACAATAAATATTAAAAGATGAAAATAATTTACATTGAGGGATAATATGGCATTCATGACGTTTCGTCAAGCCGGTAAGTTTACTAGCAATTTAATACACGCTACCATCAATTAATCTTCATATCATGTTGTTGGGGAAACTTAGCGGAATGAAAAAATCATGGCTCGAAGATAATAGATGGAAGAAGGAGATAGTCGGATAATTCGTTTTCCAAGTTTAATTTCGCTACTGCTGTCAGAGCCATGTTTCCGAATACTCGCATGTATTAATAGTTTTAGAGAAGAAGGAATTCTAAAACATTGTTTGTAAGCACAAAAAATATATAAGTTTATGCCAGGGGTGGCCATCCTGCGGATCGCGAGCCACATGCGGCTCTTTGAAGGATTATTTGTGGCTCTCGATAAATGTACCCCAGTTCCCTTTCTACTATTGTGTTATTATATTTTTAAAAATTATTATCGTTCCGTATGTGTTTCAAAATGTCTTTTAATTTACAGACAACAAATATGAAATACTAAGTGCAACGTTGTAACAAATTTCATTTCCGTCCATCGTCTCTTGATTTTATTCTGAATCCATTTGAAATTAACATAATTCAAGGTGAGTTTTCCATTTCCAACATAGTTATGACCCAAAAAGCATTTGGATAATTAGAATTAACAGAGATGCAGGAAGATCAAGCTCTACAATTACAATATAAATCGACGTCGATTACTGAATTTTGGAAATTTGTACCAGAATCGAAGTATCCTGAATTAAAAAAGACTGCTTGTCGAATTATTTCAATATTCGAAACAACGTACTTATGTGAATCATTTTATTCCACTTTAAAATTCGTGAAATCCAAACACCAATCAGTATTAACTAACCAGCATCTGAAAGAATTACTGAGAAGTGCTGTCACTAATTATCCACCAAATTTTAAAGAATTATCAAGAGAAGTAAAATAAATGTGCTTAATTTGTAATATTTAAATCCGATACACATATTTTGTACTTTTATTTATATGATTTTAATAAATATAATTTCCGTAAAAAAATTTTAATACCTTTTTTGCATACCTTTTAAATACGTATTGAATTGCGGCTCGCGAAAAATTTAAAATTTTGAAAAATGGCTCGAACTATCAAGGAGCTTGGCCACCTCTGATCTATGCCATCCCAATCAATTAACTGTATAGGGTTTTATGTTTATTAAACAATTATCTTATCATTTTGCCCTCACTGACCATTCCGTTACTCTTTCTTCCGGCGTCCGAATTGAGAAAATATCTACCGATTTTAGCTTTATTAATCGCTGTTGTTCACGGATGTTGAAGTCCTGAACTTGTAGGAGGAGTTTGCTTGTAATGCTGTGAATTTTATTTTAACTTTGTTTCGGTTATTTCCACTAACATTTGAGTTTATGGTCTGTACACTTAAGAGTTAAGATGGGGTGATACGTCTCCTGACTATTCCTTCATAGATCTACAGGTTAAGACAGTTAGGATCTGTGCAATTAAAAGACTCGTTAGGCTTGTTTTGCGGAAAGTGTCCAAATCTTAGATTTTGCGATTCTATGAATGCCTCTCTATTATTTTGTCTTGATTCTTCAGTTATTTTGCACCATTATTGCGATACTGTTTAATTAATGCCAAACGTGGCTCATCATATTGTAGAGACATTAGGTATTTTGGAAGCAAGAGTAATGAAAAATGAGCAACGCCTTCGCCGGGAATCAAACCACGGACCTCTTTCACGCACCCAGCGACCACGAGGGCATGCCAAAAAGTGTCCAAATCTTAGATTTTGCGATTCTATGAATGCCTCTCTATTATTTTGTCTTGATTCTTCAGTTATTTTGCATCATTATTGCGATACTGTTTAATTAATGCCAAACGTGGCTCATCATATTGTAGAGACATTAGGTATCTTGGAAGCAAGAGTAATGAAAAATGAGCAACGCCTTCGCCGGGAATCAAACCACGGACCTCTTTCACGCACCCAGCGACCACGAGGGCATGCCAAAAAGTGTCCAAATCTTAGATTTTGCGATTCTATGAATGCCTCTCTATTATTTTGTCTTGATTCTTCAGTTATTTTGCATCATTATTGCGATACTGTTTAATTAATGCCAAACGTGGCTCATCATATTGTAGAGACATTAGGTATCTTGGAAGCAAGAGTAATGAAAAATGAGCAACGCCTTCGCCGGGAATCAAACCACGGACCTCTTTCACGCACCCAGCGACCACGAGGGCATGCCAAAAAGTGTCCAAATCTTAGATTTTGCGATTCTATGAATGCCTCTCTATTATTTTGTTTTGATTCTTCAGTTATTTTGCATCATTATTGCGATACTGTTTAATTAATGCCAAACGTGGCTCATCATATTGTAGAGACATTAGGTATCTTGGAAGCAAGAGTAATGAAAAATGAGCAACGCCTTCGCCGGGAATCAAACCACGGACCTCTTTCACGCACCCAGCGACCACGAGGGCATGCCAAAAAGTGTCCAAATCTTAGATTTTGCGATTCTATGAATGCCTCTCTATTATTTTGTTTTGATTCTTCAGTTATTTTGCATCATTATTGCGATACTGTTTAATTAATGCCAAACGTGGCTCATCATATTGTAGAGACATTAGGTATCTTGGAAGCAAGAGTAATGAAAAATGAGCAACGCCTTCGCCGGGAATCAAACCACGGACCTCTTTCACGCACCCAGCGACCACGAGGGCATGCCAAAAAGTGTCCAAATCTTAGATTTTGCGATTCTATGAATGCCTCTCTATTATTTTGTCTTGATTCTTCAGTTATTTTGCATCATTATTGCGATACTGTTTAATTAATGCCAAACGTGGCTCATCATATTGTAGAGACATTAGGTATCTTGGAAGCAGGAGTAATGAAAAATGAGCAACGCCTTCGCCGGGAATCAAACCACGGACCTCTTTCACGCACCCAGCGTGCAGGCCACCACACCACGAGGGCATGCCAAAAAGGCGGGAGAAATACCTTATATGCATATGAGTAATGATGGGGAGTTAACAAGACTTCTTGACCACACAGTACAATGTTTTTTCACGAGCAAATGATTAAAGGAGCATAAAAGGAATCTAATCATTATAGTTCAGGCGTGCAACTGAAACAAATTTACGTATAATGTAGATACTAAGAAAGTTATACGCTCTCTTTAATTATCTGTATAAAAGTTTCGTTGTTATGACTGGTTTTGTATTTAACTGGTTTCATTGCGAATTAAGTAATACGTGACAAATAGTGATTGTTCAGGTGATTGAGAAGTCTATCTATAGTAGAAGCTGAGAAATCCCTTCCCTTTAAATTTTTAGTATTCATTGATTTTGCTTACGAGTTAATTAGAAAAATATTTTGATTCCATTTCCAAGTAGATAGCAATGTTGCCAAAATTCTTCGATCAGTTCCAGATGGCAATTATGTTTTTGAGGATGGTGTGTAAGTTATTATTAGAAACGATAGCGACTTAATAAAGTCCTCAACATAAGTGAAATATTGATATTTCCAGAGATTACCATATATTTTGCATTTAAAATTGAAAATACATTTATTGTAATAATTTCCAGCACTAATCTATTGTCAATGCAAAGGATCACTAGCTCTCTCTTCTATGAACAGTGTAACAGTGAGTTACATTATTGTTCCTAAATCGCGTTACTAGTTCAAGCAAATATGATTTGTTTTCGCCTTGAAGAAAACTGTCATTTTCTTTCAAATATACAACCACAGACAGCCAATAATTATAATATTAAGTAAGGTACTTAAATATATATCTGTGTTTATTAGTGGAGTAAAGAAACTGTGTAACCTTAAAAATTAAAATGAACAAGATTTGACACCCGGCATATGAATATATTCATCTATTCAACCCAAGTGATATAATTAATAGTTTTACCTTGTAAGTTATTTCTCTCGCCATCTTAGCATGCCTTCGTGGTGCAATGGTCAGCACGTTTGACGCGTATTCGATAAGTCCGTGGTTCGAGTCTCGGCGAGGTCATGGCTCATTTCTCATCTCTCCTGCTTCGAAATAACCTAATGACTCTACAGTGGCACCCGAACTAAAGAAGGTGATGGATGATGGTTCTTCACCCCCGGGATTTGGCGATTGAGTCCCCTAAACCTCAGTTGTCCTTTAAAAGGTGCAGTATATAAAGTATTTTTCTCACCGTTTTAGCATGCCTTCGGGGTGTAATGGTCAGCACGCTTGACGTGTGTTCGACAGGTTTGTGGTTCGAGTCCCGGCGAGGGCATTGCTCATTTTCAACTTCTACTGCTTCGAAGTAACCTAATGTCTCTATAATTTCATGCTAGCGATAGTTAGAACTTAATTTAGTTGCTTTTTTGATGTTAGGAAATAGTTTAAAGGGGAAAATATTTGCACCAGATGAATTCTGTGAACAACATACTTAACTATATTCTGTAAAATATTCACTCATATTTTTTGTAATCGAGATCTATTAATGGGATTGTACATTTGTTCTTATTGTGGTAATCGTAAACTTTGTGAATCTCTTGCTAGAGATTTCTGCTTCTTTTATATCAGTATATGTTATTTTAAACAAATTTAAAACGAAGATGGAAAGAGAATAATTTTAAAAAGAGTTTTATAAATCCCCATTGTATGCGAATAAAAATGCTGCAACTTTATAAGTGGATCAGGTTTTTTTTTTTTTTTTTTTTTTTCCCCCCCCCCCCCCCGTAAACGTGAACTTTCTCTGAAGAGTTTTTCTTTTACACTGAAAGGAAATCCCTGGATTCTCAGAATCCTTTTTCAGGCCCATCCCGAATTCGTAATGGATAAATAATCCTCCAGTTCCTTTTTCGACTTTCTTCCGGTTAGTTATATACGCTTGGTATTTCTTTTTTTTTATCCCTACCAGAAATCCTTTGCTTTCTCGATTAATATCGACATCGGAATGTGTATTGTTTCGCATCAAGTATTCTATACCTGAGTGTTTCGTGTTTTGCACTTGTAGAACTGCAATTTTAGGTTGTTTTTTACAGAAAAGCTTTTGCTTATTTTATTAAGGTGTACTTTTTTTCAAGAGTAATGTTTTTATGTCTCAGGAAAGCTAAATAGTATAGATTTAGAAAGTAAAGTAGTATAACAAAGTAAAATATTAAATAAATAATAATCATAATAAAACCTCGTCGTTGGGCGAAGCTCAGACGGTTATTATGTATTGCATTTTGTGGTATATGGTTAGAGAAATATGTTTTATTATTGCAGTAAGGAATCAAGTGTTAATGAAAATCATCAGTATATTAGATGTATTATAAAACATATGAATTAAATATGTTATATAGCTTGTGTATGGTTTTTTATGAAATAGTATTTTACGACTTCGAAATTCAAGGAAAAATGTGTATTTATAAAATTTCTCGCAACTGACAGACAGAAATGACTTGTTAAATAGAAATAATTGAACTGTTATTATAAAATTAAAAAATACAGTCATGTCTAACAGATGAAATATTTTTGTATATACATAAAATTGAGATATTTTGACATGAATTGAATATTTGTTTCTTTATAAGGTATTTCTTCCTTCTTAGCATGCCTTCGTAGTGTAGTTCACAACACTCTGGGTGCGTATTCCAGAAGTCCGTGGTTCGATTCCTGGCGAGGGCATTGCTCATTTTTTATCACTCCTGCTTCCAATTAACCTAATATCTCTACGACTTGAATGATTGGTATCTTTCTGCTTAAAATTTTATTTTGTTACCTCAAAATATGAAATATCATCTTTTTCTTCCGAAAACATTGCTTTTTCCCCTTTCTTATAACGATTGTAAATATTTTAAATAGTAATAGCAAAATGTATTAACATACGTACGCTAATTTAGATTTCGTTGTTCTATAGGTACAAAATTCTCCTTAAGAGCATCTCGTTGTATGGATACAGTTTACATTTATATTGACGTGTTATATATATGAAACTTACTATTTATCTTAAAGCTTGCAAACATATAACTGTGTACTAATGATTCTTTTAGGGGGAAAAAAAAATTCAAAAGTCTTTTGCGATTTTAATTAAATGTGTGATATCTTCTGCAGCAGGTGTCACAATAAGGAATCGAGTTGAACCTTTAAGGAAAAAGCTAAGATTATTATGCTTACATAGTTTGGAACATTAGTTTCGGAAAAGATAATCAGAAATGCTTTATTCGGCCCCTCTACGGCAGCGTTTCCCAAACTTGCTTTACAATTTGATCTATATATAGGTATCATTACCCCTAGATCTATCATCGCTGCTCCACATATCCCACCCCACACACATTATGTAATATTTACTAATATCTACATCTACAGGTACAGTAATGAGTCTGTAATGAGTCATCTTAATAGCTATAATACAAAGACAATTCTACCAGTTACATAAATGTGATGTGTACTGGTAATTACCGTATTTGCCGGCTTATAAAACGCATCGGCCTATAAGAGCACCCCTTTTTTATACACGTTTTTGAAGGATAAAACTTTGTTGCTGATCATTGTAATGAATTTACATTATTTTAAATATAAAGTAATACAAATACAAAGCAAAATTTTCTGCAAATACCCAATTTTATCTGGGAAAAATCACCTTTTAATATTCTTCGTCAAAACCCAAACAGTTCATTTTTAACATCTGTTCTGTGAGAACGAAACTAATCCTATACTAGTAGGGCAGGTTTCTTTACCGAACTTTACATAACTGTAATATTCCCGCACTCCTCAAGGAAACAAGAAAAAAATTGCATAATAGCATTAATCATTAATAAAGAAAAAAGTACGTCTTATATGCCGGCAAATACTGCATATATATATATTTAATTAAATTAAAAAAGTGTAAGCACATTTAATAGGAGTTTTAAGGCTGTTTGGCACCATTCGGTAATTTGAAATGCGGATCGGAGGATGAAAAATGCATATCTCCTTATACCTATTTTTTAAGTAAGTGTGTAAGATCTGTGTCTGCTATTCCACATAAACTAAATTAGATCCTACAATGAACCTGGCGAATTCTTGCACAGGCGTGAATAAATTACCAGCACAGAAGAAGGTTGATAATACTTTTTATTTAATTCAAATAATTAACAGAAATGCACGATCTTCGTGCTTAGAACTTGCGGTGCAACTGAAACGTAGAATATAATTCAAGTCAAAATCTAAAATAAAATAGTGCTTGATTAAGTTATGCCTAACAGTTTGACTCAACAAAAACCTAACAGGCGTGACGATAATCCGAAATGGCCTAAGAGGCTTACTGGCGTATCAGCGAGGTAGCAACGAAACATGCACTGGCTAGCGAAAACACAGTCTGAATAAACTCAGAGATTCACCCGTTTAAATACTCACTTCACTTAACTTTAAAGTTACATCCTGGCGAGGAAATGCGAGGGGAAGTTGAGGAGTTCAAGAAAGGTATCAAACTTAAAATAAATTTGTTATGCAAAATAAGGGAAACCCTACTCGTGTAGGAGAAGGAAGCTCTCTCCACTAATGCAAGGCTTGTGAATGGTAGCTGAATAGTGATTGCCTTGTTGAATATTTCAGGGTTTCTTTCTTCCAAATCAGTTCAGAATGAGATGAGGGAGTTATTTTCAAATTCTTCCTAAAGTGAAGAACCCATTTTAGGTTCATTCAACTTAGCTTTTTCACAGATTGGGAGAGACACGCATTGGAATAATATTCGCTGAAGAGGAACGCAATCCAGTGGTTGTCTATTTCACGCGTCAGAAAATACTTTTCGAAAGTTGCAGTCTATTCAGATGTTTTATTACCTCTGATTTTTCGCTGAAATAAAATTTTATTACAAGAATTCTTTCTTGTTCGACCTGCCTGATTTGTATAAAGAGTATATGACGAATTACCTGCCTGATTTGTATAAAGATTCTTGAAATATTTATATTATTGCATGTTGGCCCGTGATCTGATCCCTCTCGACAGGTACTGGTCCTGAAAATAAAACACATACCAAAGTTAAAATTATTTCGAATTCAATTAAATTTTTTTGATTTTTCGTACTAAAATATTTGAATAGGAATGGCAACAAGTACTAAATTATTGAGACACTTAACTTTGTTTAAAAGTATTGTTGCGTGCGTACGGGTTCGTTATCAAATGAATGCACAAGTCCGATGAAAAATGAACAAAAATTTATTATTATCACAACAGAAATGCTTAAATTTTCTCAAATTATCATGCAGTATCACAATATCTCACAGTAGTTATCTTTTAACTACTTAAATGTACAATAGAACGTAATTCAAAACAGCTAAAGAACGCTAATCCGCGAATTCGCTATAATCAACAACGGCAGTTTTCTAAACAACAACAAACTAAGCAACTACTACAAACTGAGATGTTTTCCTCCTTTTATAAGATTTTAAAATCAAGCGCTAGAATTTTCCAGCACATTCTCGAAATCAAAAAGAGATATTTATTTATTTAACGCACGCGCTCTTGTATTTTTAATTTTTCCGGCTTAGCTTTCTTTTAATATTCGTCACGCGCTGCACTGCGCGAGAAATAAAACCATTTAATTTATAATTGAACTAACATTAGCTTTTTAAATACCAAATTCGTAACACTGCCCCCTTCCCAAGGACTGCACGTTCCGGGCAGTACAATCCCTGGACAGGAAGCTAAACTTACAACTGTGGCATAAATGCAACTGAGGCATAAATCTTACATTACAATATCAAACAATATAAACAATAAATGCAATAACTAACTTAAACAAATCAAATTCTATCGAATACTAAATACAAAACAAATACTAAATACAAATCAAATACTAAATGCAAATCAAATACTAAATACAAATCAAATCAAATACACATTTATAAACAAAAAGGACCATGGTCTGATACTATTTACAATTATTTACATTACGTACTATGGCCATAGTAATAAGCTAACCTGTCGTAAGAGTTCGAAGACTCACGGATCCGAACCACGACGTCATTCGTGTTCAGCACTGTATATGAACAATCCGAAGGTGACTGTAATTTAGGACTCAGTCCTTTTCGTTGAATTGGGTTCCACAACCACACCTTGTCTCCTTTGTTGGATCTCTGTCTAGTAGCTCTTGTGTCGCATCTGGTCTTCATTTTCTCCGTCGCCAAGTTGACTCGCTTTCGTGCAGAACGGTGCATCCCCTCAAACCGGGCCTGGGCATCTTGGATGTGTTCCTCAGGCGATGAAGGCGCATCCGTAGGGCGACTAAACAGGCCGTCACAAGGCAGACGAAGGTCTCGACCGAAGAGCTTCTGGGATGGAGAATAGCTGGTAGTCTTGAGTTTCTTTTCGACTCTAGCATGATTTCGGCGGCTTCCCGAGCTGGGTCTTTCGGACAGGGCGTCGGCATTTCCAAGTGAGGATCTCTTCTGAGGATGGATAGTCATGTCACCAGATGCTGAAAGCAGTTAGTTGTTTTTGAAGTCTAAAGAAAAATTGTATTTCCTTAAAAAGTCCAATCCGAGTATGCATGGATCTGTGATATCCGCCACATATGCCGTGTGATGGTAGGCGGCACTTCCAAACGTGATGCTTACGTTTAACTTCCCAGTTATGTCGATCTTATCACCAGACGCAGTCTGAAGTGTAACACAGGATGGCGTCCAAATAAGTTTATCTTTAAACTGTTCAGCTAAATCTTTCGTAATGATGGTAACATTAGCTCCTGTGTCAATGATCATATTGCAAGGAACTCCATCGATATTTCCATTAATGGACAGTCCGTTACTGTTGCCACTCACTGTGTAAATTTTAAGCGCTTTAAAACAAGGTTTTTCATTATCTGGCAACCTCCGTTCCTCGATATGGTCACTAATTTGATTACTGCGTCGTTGCTGGGAAATGGTCTTATTTTCCGTACCTCGGGGTGTTTTGCAGTTTCTTCGTATGTGGCCTTCAACTCCGCAGTTCCAGCACTTTAGAACTAGTTTCTTTTCACTTCTGTTCCGTCTCAAGCCACTGACTTGTCTGGTAAAATCATCTGCTTTGTATTCCGTACCCTGGGGCGTTCTGCAATTCCGTCTTAGGTGACCTTCACTACCACATCTCCAACACCTTGGAGCCACTTTCTTCTCGCTCCTACTTCGTATCAAAGCTTCGACTTGTCTGGCTAAATCATCTAAACGAGCCATTAGTTGATCCATTGGCTCATGAACTCGCACAGCTCTAACTGGGTAGCGATCTCTACTACTTGCTTGCTGGGCTGCCTCGAACTTCATGGCGTACAACAGAGCGCTTTTTATGTCCTTTACATCTGCCATTCGAAGAGCTTTCTGTATTTCAGGATCCCGGATGCCGTCGATGAAATATTGCAGCGACAGGATTTCTCTTGTTTCTGTCGGGCACTCCGAAAAGGCGTGATGTGACAGCCTTTCAACATCCGTGGCGAGCTCCTGAAGTGTTTCGGTGGGCTTCTGCTGACGGGATTTTAGTTGAAGCCTGCTGTAGTCTTTCAAACATTTCTCGCCAAAGCGCAGCTCCAAGGCGCCGGACAGAGCTTTGAAATCTAACCTTTTGTTTTCGGGAAGCGTCTGCAGGATATCCGCTGCGTCTGCTCTCAGAGAAGCGGCGAGATGACAGGCCTTAGCTTGGGAATCCCATCCATTCGCATCCGCAACGATAGAAAATTGTGTCCTATACACCTGCCAGGAGGTCTTCCCATCATATGTAGATAGTTTCAGAACGGAACGAGCAGGCATCGATAAAAATTTGAAACCTTCAGAATTGTTTCCTACCGTCGCTATGCACTTCTTTAGGCTGTCAACTTCTTTGGCGACGGCAGCAGAAACCCTATCATCAATTTGTTGTTCGACGGCAGAAACTCTCTCTTCTATTAGTTCTTTTACAGAAGAAATTCTTTCTTCTACTTGTTCTTTTACCGAAGAAACTCTTTCTTCTATTTGTCCAACTTTAGTTTCAACCGCGTCTATTCTGCCTTCCATAGCCTCAAATTTATTTTCTATTACGCAGGTAATTTCTCTTTTCATTTCGTCCTGACCTGCTTTCATCTCATTTTTAAGAGATTTCATCTCTTCCTTAACGGATTCCTGGCCCAATTTCATTTCTCCTTTAACGGATTCCTGGCCCAACTTCATTTCTTCTTTAACGGACCTAATTTCTTCTTTAACAGAGTCTTTCATTTCTTCTTTAAATGTAGCAAAGGCTACCATGAATTGTTTAAACTGTTCTTCCATCGCTCTTGTGATTGGCATTCAAAACCCCACTCCTGACACCAAAAATTGTTGCGTGCGTACGGGTTCGTTATGAAATGAATGCACAAGTCCGATGAAAAATGAACAAAAATTTATTATTATCACAACAGAAATGCTTAAATTTTCTCAAATTATCATGCAGTATCACAATATCTCACAGTAGTTATCTTTTAACTACTTAAATGTACAACAGAACGTAATTCAAAACAGCTAAAGAACGCTAATCCGCGAATTCGCTATAATCAACAACGGCAGTTTTCTAAACAACAACAAACTAAGCAACTACTACAAACTGAGATGTTTTCCTCCTTTTATAAGATTTTAAAATCACGCGCTAGAATTTTCCAGCACTTTCTCGAAATCAAAAAGAGATATTTATTTATTTAACGCACGCGCTCTTGTATTTTTAATTTTTCCGGCTTAGCTTTCTTTTAATATTCGTCACGCGCTGCACTGCGCGAGAAATAAAACCATTTAATTTATAATTGAACTAACATTAGCTTTTTAAATACCAAATTCGTAACAGTATGTTGCATTTTTTTACGAATTAGAATTTTCTTGAGCTAAAAAACATTTCAAAACTTTTTAGCTCTAAATGTTGCAATAAAAATAGGTTCACTTAAATTTCTGAATAAATTTGCAACTATCAATGCAAATTTGAAGTATTTTTAGAAATAATTCTTTTTATTTATTTATTTATTTATTTATTTATTTATTTGTACCTAAGTGTGATCATGTATTTAAATCTATCATTTCAAGGACCTTTCAAGATTTCGAATCAAAATCGATTGGAAATCAAATTAGGCTTTGCGATTAATTGTGTGAAGAAATACTTGTGTGGTTCGTTAAACGAGTTCTTACTGTACCTGATGCAATTTTCTTGCAAATTAATATAGTCCATCTTAATGAGCAATCAATTTTTACTGTAAATTATTTATAAAGGAAAGTAACGTCTATTTTCTTTGATGTTAATGCTTTTGCCATTTATGTATTCTCTGACAACGTCCTTTCATTTTAGAAAAAGGTCTTAAATAGTACTAAAATAAGTTAGATAATAATTAATAGTTAATTTCTGTCGATGACAGGGAGTATATCCACTTTTTAATGAAAAGGGAAAGGACGAGGTATTAATTTCTGCTTTAGTATCTTCCTTGTAAAGGTGTAAACGGTTTTGGTATAATCACCAAAAGCTATAAAATTTTTTACCGGACATTTTGTGTATTCGCATATCAAATATAGCGTTGATTGTTCCTCCAGAAAATGATGAATATACAGCATTCACATTAATGTTTCTATTAAATCCGTAATCCTTTTTCATCATCATATATTTCCAACTGTCATAAGTTGGGGTCCATCTCTGTAAGTAATGATGTAATAATAAACAAACTGGCATGTTTTAACTTTATAAATTTGTCATATAATCCTGGTATGTAATACGATGCTATTTTTGTAATTAGTTTTTGTTTGGTTTCCTGGATATAAAATGCTTCAGTTCGTTGAATTTTAATGAAAATTTATAAGATATTTCTCCCGCCTTCTTAGCATGCCTCCATAGTGTAGTGGTCAGCATACGGGGCGCGTATTCCAGAGGTTCGATTCCTGGCGAAGGCGTTGCTCATTTTTCATCGCTTCTGCTTTCAAAAATACCTAATGTCTCTACAGTGGCGCCTGACCTGAAAGGGTGGTGGATGGTGAGTCTCCAGACCCAGGACTTGGCGATTGGGTCCCCTAAAAAGCCCAGTCGCTCTTTAAAAGAGGGAGTACATAAGTTATTTATCCCACCTTCTTAGAATGCCTTCGTAGTGTAGTGGTCAGCACATTGGGCGCGTGTCCAGAGCTCCGTGATTCGACTCCCGGCGAGGGCGTTGCTCATTTTTCATCTCTCCTGCTTCCCCCCCCAAAAAAAACCTAATGTCTCTACAAACTTACTGAATTTTCAAAAAGTCAAATAATTATTATCAGTGAGATATTGGATGCAGTTTACTGTTATGGCTGTATATTTAGTTTATTTCAATTTATTAAATCATTTTAATTTAATGCGACTTCTAATTTTTAAATTAATTTATTAAAACATTTAATTTTATTCCATTTTGTGTTATTAATTTGACATGCATAGTGTAAGTATCAACGTCTTCTTTGAAAGATAATTAGTCATTTCTACTTTCGGGAATTAGATACATTAAATGAAATGAACATAATAAGCTGCCGCATAGCATTAGTAATGCTTCTCTTGACTGACGTTGAGTTCAGTTTGAAATGTTCTTTACTATTCGAGAATCAAAAGCGGTGCGTTTTGAGAAAAACTTGATTTATTTTTCGACAGAATATTCTTATAGATTGCTTTTAACTGTTCTACAAATGTTGAAATCTTCTTCATATAGTGGGCGTTGATTTTCATTTAAAAAGCTGAGTGCAATTCGAGAGGTACTGCGTTTGCTTCTCAAAATACACTGAGCGTTTCGAGTTAATATCAGTGCTAAAAAAACTGTGAATTTTAAGAACTGTTAATATTCAGTTTGTTGTGATTGTTTTATACTTAATTACTGTCTATTTTGTTATACATAAACATAAAGAACTTGCATAAAAGGGTTTTCTTGAAAATACCAAAGCAGAGCGTAAAATATTTGGAAAATGTTAGATTATTGTGTTCTTTGTTTTTTTGTGTGCACAACCTCATTATAAATGAAGATTTTTAGATCTTTATATGCTACATGTTTATGGTTTATAGTGTCAAAAATCTCTATAGTTTCATTTATTTCATAACTTTCCGTTTGTATGCTTACATAACTGTTATTACTCTAGAGATCTCCGAAGCTCAACTCTTATCCATCCAGATTCTGAGCGAGCCGCATTCACACATCAGTCCTACGTCTCATTGCAATTAACATCTGGCGTGTGCTCCTGAAACTCAGTTTGTTGCTGTGGCAAAGTGGCATCGTTCCCAGATGCTTTCCTGAGATCTCCGATCGATTAGGGTCAGAATTCCTAAAGAATTGTGGTTATTGCACTGTCTCTCGCGTCCATTTCGTTCAGAATTTGCTCTTCACTCCCTAGTAGTATCGATTAGGCTATCATGCAGTTTCGTAAGGAGCTCAGATCTGAAAATTTAATGTAGATTATTTAACAACCTCTTCCGCTGAAGAGAAAGGAAATCTTTTATAGATGCAGTTCGGATTAGTTTCGCATCATGATATGATCTATCTGTAAAACTGGATTTCGTGCTTATTTAGGCATTGGTTAAGTGTATTTTCTAAGAGGAATTTAGTGCTGTTAAGTAAGATTTTCGGAAATCTGTATAGTTTTCATATTCTTTCACTTTTATTGCAGTGTCTGAATCATTAAATATTTGCTTTTCCAAACCAATCTCTCACCGAAACATATCCACATTTATATTACTCGCTATTAAAGAAGTAATTATATAACTAGTGCATGAGATAAAATGAAAATTCGAAACCGTTTGGTAGAATCACAGATATATTTATCTGAGCTGCTCATAGAATTATACTTTTATGTCAAACGCACTTAAAGCAGATAGATAAATCTGGTAATTAAAAAAGAATTGTATTCTGGTGAATAAATAGAAATTAAGTATGATAATTTTGCTATTTTAGAAGGCTAACTTAAAAACTTAAAACAGATATATAGGTCTGTTAATTAAAAAAGAATAGTTGTCTGATGAATAAACAGCAATTCAGTATGATAATTTTGCTATTTTAGAAAGGTAAAAAAGAATGCTCCTAATTATGTATAGCCATAATTTGGAGACATTTAATAGAATTATATTTTTTGCCAAACGCACTTAAAACAGATAGATAAGTCTGTTAATTAAAAAAGAATAGTTTTCTGATGAATAAACAGCAATTCAGTATGATAATTTTGCTATTTTAGAAAGGTAACAAAGAATGCCTCCTAATTATGTATGGGCATAATTAGGAGACATTTAATCTTAATATCAGCTATGCACACCTTTAAATAAAACAACACAATATTGTTGCGTACGTAAGTGTATAAGGTATTTCTCCTACCTTCGTGCCCAGCGGTGTAGCGGTTTGCACACTGAACCGATATTTCAGAGGTCCGCGGTTCGATTTCCGGCGAAGGCTTTGTTAATTTTTCATCTCTCCGGCCTCCAAAAATACCTGATGTCTTTACAAGGGTTCGTAATAGATTGAATGCACAAATGTGATAAAAAGTTAATAAAATTTATTCTTATTGCAAGAAATAAAACAAAATGCTGAAATTTTTCCTCACAGATTTTCGTACAATATCACACAGTAGTTATATTTAAAACTACTAAAACGTTAAATAGAACGCAATTCAAAGTGCAAAGAAAGCTAATCCATTCCACAAAATTTACCGCAGCTAAGTTAACAACAACTAATAAAGAACTGAGCGGAGAAGTTTTTCTCCGGCTTTTTAAAGCTTTTTAATCATTCACGAGAACATTCTGGTAATTTTTATTTTCTCGAGGTTTCTGTAAAGCAAATGAGACGAATTACAGTTACAGCTAACACACAATTGCATTTATTAAATTTAAATGTATATTACGAGATATCTATTTATTAAATACACGTGCTCCTGTATTTTTGCTTTTTTTCGGCGTAGCTTTCTCTTGAAACTCGTTACGCGCTGCATTGCACGGGGAAATGAAACAATTTTAATTACAATTCTATTAAAAATAGTTAAATAAATACAAAATCCATAACAATATAAGCATTCTTTCCTTTTTTTTTTTTTTTTTTTGCTTAGAAGATCTTATCGTTTCTGTTTATTTCTTGAATTCCTACTTTGCAGCTTTTTTTGCATGACTAACCACAACTAAATTTACTGCTTCCATTTGCGTTTTCTATATCGTTGAAAGAAGGATCAAAGCAGTATTCCTTGCCACCTCGTCATTAAATAGCATATATGAAGGCGTTAATCCTTCATTTATTTGAGTCGCACTCTTCGAGGTAAAACTTCTTTAATTCATATTAATATACTCTTACGTCTACGTTAATTTCTTTTATTTTCTAAAAAAAATTTTTGTTGCATATATCGTTAGTCCAAACACACTAATAGACTGTTAGAGACAGAGAGCTATAACAATGCAAAAATTTTCACAAAATGAAATAAACACAGTTAAGAAAATATTGCTGATATCGTTGAATAGGCAGCTGAAACCTTTACGCAAATGTGCCATTGGTTAATAAGTATGCAGATTCACGTCACGCAGAAAGAAATGAGTTTGACAAAGTATTTCTCGACAGCTTGACAAGCTTGCACTAGAAATAAACTGCAGACTAGTCGTTGACTGTACAATAGCCAAACAATGTAATTCTAGAACTATTTTGCTTTCACATAAGAGGGATGAAAAAGGAATTCCCAGAGAAAAGTTTGCATAATGTCTCAGCACTTATTGCCGAAGTGTAGCCTCTCTATCGCATGAAGCAGATTTTGGTGAGCTCATCAGATTTACATTACTCAATTAGCAAGCGACTATTCTATTAAAAGTAAAAGGCCAGTATCTCTTTTCAGGATGCATAGATGAATGTTTTATGAAGCCATGATTAAACTGGATGCTTTAGTTCTTCTTTGATGCTTTGTTTTCTCCATAAAAATTAGAACGGTGCTGCAACTCCGCAACCTTCTGCGCAGAAACATACTTTGTATTTCCTGGTAGCGTAACAGTCTCGCACAGGAATACGACTTTGTATGCAACGTTAACAGGGTATTAAACTGAAAATTGCAGTCAGATGATCAAATATCAAATATGTCTGAAGAGTGAGCTTGTCGCCACCACTGGTTTGAGGATTAATGCTTTTTGCCTGAGTCTGTGTTTCGCTTGGATGACTCTTATATACTGGAGAGCAGTTTATGGCTTTTAATGATGAGATTTTTCTAACCTTGGAGCTAATATAGTTTCCTTCCTTAAAATCTTAAAAACTAAGTTTGCAAGAAGTGAAACAAAGGGAAAGATTTTCTTTGAAAGTTAAGTTTGGTAATTTAAGTTGAATGACTTCTCAGTGAAGCATTATTTTTCTGAGTGCAGTGGAAATCTAATGAGAAGCATTGTAAATTAACTGTGTCTATGGAATCACTTCTATACGAAACTAAAGTTGTTATTACTTTTAGTTTTCTAGAAGATTAAAAGCAAGACATAATGTAAGATAAATACGTTAAATCCTTAATTGGTTTTCTGATACTTTATTAAAGCGTTTATTTTAACAAAAGAAGTATAAATTAACATAGTTTTTTATTATTTGCTGTTGCCTTTTATTTATTTATGCACGCATATATTATTTAGCTTTAGAAATCAATTTAAAAATTTTGTATTTCTGGATTTTGTAGAAAAATTCAAAACCGTATATTATGTACAAAAAAATTTTCCATTTAGTTTAGACTGTATGAGTCACAGTAGCTATGTATCCGAAAATTAATTAATTAAATAACTGAAACATGATAATATAATATTGATTACTTTTTTAAAGCATTTAGACACGAACAAAATATTAAGTTTAATTAACTCTTAAATCGATAAAATGTAAACATATTTTTTAACTGTGAGAACACAGAATTCTCACAGTGAACACGGTGGCTGTATCGATTCTTAAATCGTTATCGCGCCCTGCCACGTGCATCGCAGTGGATAAAAACTGGAAGGACTGGTTTTGTCTTCCTCTTTGCTCTGAGCTCCGCAATGCGAATAATGGAACCTCGAATACGGCGCCGCCAGCAGGCAACCACTCCACTTCTCCTCAACCTTTACAAGTTCTGACCGATATGGACACTACAAATTCAACTCCTCCTGCTTCTCCTTCTGCACTAGAACTCTCAAAAAGTACACTGCAAATTTACGCTCTGAAGACTCGGCATACTGATCTGCTCTTCGATATTCAACGTTTACAAAGATCTGAAACACCAAACAAGGACCTGATGATGAAAAAACTACAGGATGGGGGTGAGAAAATTTTATTTTCCTTACACACACTCTGTACGAAACTTAACATCAATCTATTCACCTTACCTGCCACTGAAGAAGAATTTATCAGAGAATTCCAAAAAACTACAATAGCCCCTGATCCTGAATCTAAAAATCCAAAACCTAAAACACCCTCATCCTTAGACCCGCCTAAAGAAATTTCTAAACAAGACACTAAAAAACGCACCAGACCTGTCGACAGTGACGGCTTTTCAGTCCCCCCTAAACACTTGATTGCAAAGAAATTACCCAACACTAATGAAAATACAACAACATTCCAACATCAAACTCATACACAAACATTCAAAACGTCACAGAAAACACGGAAAATTTAACGCAGCAGCCGGCTGACACTCCAACACCTAAAATTCAAACACCACCACCCATCTTCATTAAACCGCGTGCTGATTGGTTCTTTCTACTAAATCAGTTACGCAGACACGCACCAACTGTCCAATCCAAACAAGATATTGAATTTTTACGCCTCACCACCACTAATGAAACAGATTACAGGACAGTTGTCAGATTTCTTACAGAAAACAACATCCAATTTAAGTCACACACATTAAAATCTGACAGACCACTCAAAGTGGTCATTAAGGGATTACCCTCCAACACACCGATCAACGTTGTGCAGACTGCGGTCGAAGGTGGTGTGTGTTGGTGTATTTAATTATGGCAAAGCACACGAGGGCTATCTGCCTAAACGGAGGGATGCCTTTCGTGGAGGACTTTCTAAGGGAAACTGGCTCGTATACACGTTACACATGGGGAAAACCACGAAAACGCCCATGCAGCCAGCCCGTTCGCGGGATTCGAACCTCAGACCGAACTACCAGTGTTCAGCGTCTTTACCGCTCGGCCGCTGGTGGGCCCTGCGGTCGAAGTACTTGGTTTCAAAATTCACAAAATATCCCAGCTCAAGAAATTCAAGACCAAAATGCCGATGCCTCTCTTCTATATTCTATATATATATTCAAATCCATAATAGCCTTAAAGCAACAGAAATATACTCCATCACCGAACTCCTTGGCACAGAAGTCGTCATGGAGCACTTCAAAGGGCAGAAAGGTCCCTCTCAATGCTGGCGTTGTCAGGGATTCTTCCATTCATCGGAGGTCTGCACTCTACCACAACGCTGTGTCAGATGCGCTGGTCCGCATCAGGCTGAAGATTGTACAAAGCACTTCGAAGAACCCAACAAATGTGCAAACTGCTCCGGAAGTCACGCAGCTAACTGGAGATCATGCCCAAGATTCCCAGGATCCAAAAATCGACAGCCACCGAAACCAAGTACCAAGCCCAGTCAGACCGTTGACAACACAAACAAATTTAATTTACAAAGCACTACATTTCCAAAATTGCCGGTAGCACACACACCCAGTGCAAGGAATATTCGCCCTGGAGTTTCCTACTCTGCTGCCCTTACGGGTATGCAACAGACTGCACCCCAACTCATTCCAAATTTATCGGTCCCCATTGGAGTAAATTCGAATCTAAATTGCACCGAAATCCTTTTGGCTATAATTCAAATTTCTAACCAGCCTGGTGTTGACCAGAACAAATTACTTTTGGCATTCAAAAACGCCTTACCGCAGCTCAGAGTGGCTCCATCTGGTGCTGACGCGGCTTACTACATCTTTGAGAGTTATGTCACTCTCCAATTTTCTGATTCCCACAATCATTAAAATTCAGTACTTTGAAAGGGTTGAAAAATCTTAAACTATGCACCTGGAATGGAAATGGCATTCTTTCCAAATTCCATGAGTTTAGAGACTATGTAGAAGAGAAGGATTTTGATATCATTTTTGTCAAAGAGACCAAACTCCAGCCAGGGAGAGCTCCCAAGCTTGTAAATTATGCATTATATAAAAATGACAGACAAGCTTCAGATTCACGTGATGTTTATCATGGTGGCACTTGTGTCTACATAAAAAATTCAATACCCCATCGAAGAATTGACACACCGAATATGAGCAAACTTGAAGCAACAATTATCGAAATTTTTATTCAAAATTCGCCTTCCCTAGTTATGATCTCTGCCTATCTCCCACCAGGTGGAAATTTTCCTGTGGTAGATTTCAACAAACTGCTCAATTTTTCAAATAATCTAATCATAGCTGGTGATTTAAATTGTCACCATCAGCATTGGCGTTGTCACAGATCAAACCCTGCTGGTCGTGGCCTCCTAAAATGGACTCAGTGCGCCCAAATTAAAATTATTGCGCCGGATTCCCCCACTAGATATGGTTCACGGGGTGCCCCCTCTTTCATTGACTTGGCACTTTTTAGAAACATCCCTTTTGGATACAAAGTGACTGTTGAAAATTGTTTATCATCAGATCACAACCCCGTGATCATCGACCTTAGCTGTACTATTTTTACTCAAAATTTTCCGGCACTCGTCTCAACAAATTGGGACAATTTTCGTTTTAAACTTAATTCTAAAAGCTTACCCTCCCTCGAAATTAAATCCAGCCATGATATAGACACGGCAGTAGATCAATTAACGAACACCTTAACTGATACTTATAAGGAAGTATCAAAACCCACCCTCAGACCCAATTTTCGTAAATTACCTCAAGAAATTAAACACAAAATTAAAGAAAAGAATAAAGTACGGAGACTTTGGCAAAGAAATAGAAATCCTGGCTTAAAAATTCAACTCCGTACTCTCCAAGATGAGATCAAGGCATCATGTGACCAGTTCTTCCAATCACAATACACGAATTACATTCAGTCCTTAACGACCAATGATAACAGTCTTTGGCGCGCATCAGCCCGCCTACGCAAACACAAATCTCACATTCCGTCCTTAGCTACGGACGCAGTGGTGGCTCACACAGACGCTGAGAAATCTGAACTAATTGCGGATTCTCTTCAAACTCAATTTACACCACATAATGAAGGAATTTTTGAGAACAACGCAAGTTCTTTCCCACAAGATGTTGAACGTTTCCTTTCCTCGCCTTTCGCGAGAGAAATACAGTACACATCCATGAGCGAGGTAAGTGAATACATTACCAAGCTCAAACCCAAAAAAGCCCCTGGTATGGACTCTATCTCTAATCGTATGATTAAAAATTTACCCACCAGTTATCTATTTTTCTTAGTAATGCTTATAAATTTTATGATACAGCATTGCTATTTTCCTCAAAGCTGGAAACAAGCACTCATTTTGCCTATTCCAAAACCAGGCCAAAGCCTTTCAAATCCTCAAAATTATAGACCTATCAGCCTCCTATCATCGTTATCAAAGATATACGAATTTGTGTTACTTAAACGCCTGAATGATTTTCTCCGAAATCACAACGTTCTGATTGATGAACAATTTGGATTTCGAGCAAAACACTGCACTACGCACCAGCTGCTGAGGACAGTGGAGTTCATTCACGAAGGGTTTCGTAACAATATGCTTACTGGCGCTTTATTTCTTGACATAGCCAAAGCATTTGAAAGGACTTGGCATATAGGAATCATTATCAAGCTCATACGACTTGACGTTTCGGCCCATTTAATTCATATAATTAACTCGTACCTCACTAATAGATCTTTTTCTGTACGAGTTAATTTTTTCATTTCGGCACCCCGTCCTATACTAAGTGGCGTCCCCCAAGGGTCACTTTTAGGCCCAATTTTGTTCAACATTTTCATAAATGACATACCAAAATCACCTAGTATCACTCTCGCACTTTATGCAGATGATACGGCCATCCTAGCTCAGCACAAACGCCTTGAAAACCTGGTTCACATCATTCAGAGATATCTCTCCAGCCTTGAGCACTGGCTGATCACTTGGAAAATTAAAATTAATGTTGCTAAATGTGCTGCTATGATATTCAAACGTAGCCCCCTCCCGTACCCTTCCATTAATTTAAAGTTTTTCGACGACTATGTTCCCTGGTCAAATTCTTACAAGTACCTAGGAGTTGTACTTGATTCAAAATTACGCTGGCACCTTCACATTGAAAATGTTCTCAATAAAGCAAAAGGTGCTAGAGCCCAACTTTACCCTCTCTTAGCTCGAAAGAGCCATCTGTCAATTAAAAACAAAATTCTTCTCTATACATCAATTATAAGACCTGTCTTTATGTATGCATGTACAATCTGGGGTACTGCTGCAAAAACTCATGTGAAAAAACTTCGACCTTTTCAAAGTAAGACCTTACGTATGGCCCTAAATGCAGCCTGGTACGTCCGTACAGATGTGATTCATTCGGACCTTAACATTAAACCTGTTGATTACTATATTAAAAAACTTAGTTAAAATTTATTCCTCAAAATTGAACAGATTGATAACCGAGCACTCCAGCAGATTCCAGCATACGATCCTGCTATTCGCAGCTCACAGAAGAGACCGAGAGCCATGATTGGCCGAGAGTTCGGCATTTACCCGCCGTCCAAAAGGGCAAGACACGCCCTCTCAACATCAGTTCCAGCCCCCGCGCCATGAAGGAAGGACATCTCTTCAGCGAGCTGCCATATAATTGCTTTTACATCTTCAACAACGGGAACTCAAGATCTTCAAGCAAAGTTATCAATCTGTTTACTTAAGAATCACATCTCCCGCAGATTCTAAATCTGTCTAAGAATATTTTCATCGCGTTCCCATTTATTATTTGCACTTTCCTACGCAAGCCACATATTAATGAGCCTATTAATCGTAAACTCTTTCCTATCCGCTTTTTGCTTTAGTGTTTGTATCGTGTATTAAAAAATTATAAAAACCAAAAAAAGTATAAAATATAAAAGTACAAAAAAATTATGAAAACCTAAAAACTTATAAAAAATTATGATATTTAAGTTTTTATTTTCTTATCCCTATCCCTAAACTTTCTCGAGCCTGTGGCTCCCTCTATTGAGCATCAAGTAACTCACTTATGCCAAATTTTTCCTATTTCTGCTCACTTTTAGTAATTCTGATGTGGAGGTACATGGTTTTGAACCATAGGCACTCCGAAAATTGCAAATCATTGGCATTGGCATTGTCTTCCTCTTTCTGCCTGTCGTCGTGTTAACGAGTGTGTGGGCCTTCGAGCCACACACACACACAGCTCTCGCCATCGTCCAGGGTAAAACATAATGTACTCGAGCTGATGTTCCTTTTCATAAGATGGAGGAGAAAATATGTTCTTGTACGAAGAATATAGTATATATAATAGAAATATAGCATATATATAGAATAATATAGAATATAGAATAATAAGAATATAGTATATATATAGAATATAGAAGAATATAGTACTCAGGTAAACTTTACTGATTAGGCTGCGAGGTAAAAATTGTTCCTGTGCTGTGACTCAACGTGTATAATCCTGACAATTGGATGTTTCGAAGAGACGACCATGTGCGCCAAATTCAAGCCTATCTACAGGAAATCTGCTCTCTTCTATCACGAGTAATTGCACTGCATATTAATTAAGCTTCTTGCAAGATGCTGATAAGTAATGGGCCAGCGATGCTAGAGGATTAGGAATTACAGTATACAGAAAAAAATGAACGCTGTGACAGTCCCGTAGGACTAACGAGTAGGACATGCCGAAGGGCATTCATGAGTGTGTTTTTTTTCTTATAACATATCGAATATAGGCTAATCAAGAAAAGTGTGTTTTTGTGATTTATCTAGGCTAATCAAGAAATGTGTGTTTTGTGATTTAATAGATATATATTTAAAAGAGAGCTACTGACTCATGCATGCCTTATTGGGTAAGTCATTTTATTCTTATTATTAAAAATCATGCAATGTACTAACCACTAAATGTTTAGTTTACTATTTACGCGAAATTAATTCGCATTTGATACTCTTAGTATAATTACTTTGATACGATCACGGCAAGCAACACCACATTTATGGTGCTGTGGAAAAAAAAAAAAAAAAAAAAAAAATTTAAGTTTTAACTGTTTGATTTCAAGTAGAGAACCATTTTATGCTTATGCCTAAAAATATAACTACACATGTGATTCCAGTATGAATACTATTGATAATTGCTTAAATATTTTGAATTTTGTGATTATCTGATATGAATCATTAAGAAAGATTAAGTTAAAAATTGCATATGTAAAAAAAAAAAAAAAAAAAAAAAAAAAAAAAAAAAAAAAATAGAATTCCATATGACTATGTTTTCTGCTAATGTGAAATAATTTAATGATAAAAAATAGATATGTGAAAATGGTAATGTCACTTCAAAATTGGTCAGTATTTAAGAAATTATTCCTGAATGTATATCATATTGTGTGGTAATGAGTATGTAATAACTTGTATCCATGTGAAAAATTTCGATAAGTTACAATAGTGTATTTATGAATGTACTATGTATTAGGAATAATAAAAATAGTAATTTATAGTGGTACTAAAAATTGTAAATTGATTTAGAATGGCTAAGAAAAATAATGTAATGAACATGAGTCTGGCTACTGCTCTGCCTACTTTTTCAGGGGAGCATGACGAAAATATAACATTTTTTTGAGAACAGAATGAGAACAGAAAAAGTTTGGTGTTAAAAATTCAATTGAGGGGTAAAGCATTAAAATTTGTAATTGATAATGAATCGTGTAAAGATATGTCATTTGATGATTTAAAAGCATTACTAAGTAAAAAATTTGCAAAATCTCAGTCATTTGACACCATTCAAAATAACTTTAACTCAATTAGACAGACCCCAGATCAGTCAGTCGATGACTTAGCGGAAAAAGTGAATACTTATGCCACAAAATATTTTGGGTGCTATTTTAGTTCGAGTGAAGAGGTACATAACCTCACTCAAAAAGCAATGCTTTCAAAATTCTTAGAAGCTCTCAGACCAGATTTAAGATTGGAGGTTAAAAAACTAGGACCTGTTGATTTTGCTACTGCTGTTAAACAGGCAAAGAATATAGAAAAAGCATTGGAGGATTCTGGTAATAGCTCACAGACACAGGATTTTTCACCTGAATTAAATACATTAATTATGCAACAAATGCAAAATAATAGAGCCATTGAGGATTTGTCAAAAAAATTTAATGAAATTTTACCTAATGGTAGTGTAAACAATGTAACTAGACTGGAAAATAATGCTACACAAAGTAGTAATAATAGAGAATCTTGTCATATTTGCCAACAGAATCATTGGACTACAGAGTGTCCTTATTTTCCTTCAAACAATAATTTTCAATATTATAGACAGGCTAGGAACAACCACAGAAGAAATTTTTATAGGAGTAACTTAATCAATAGAAGGAATAGATATAATAGTCAGTATGTTTTCACGCGAGGTAATAGACCACAGAACAGTAATAGAAATAGGCCACAATACAGAAGATACAATACTCGTAGAAATAATTTAAACTAATGAAGGGTACTTGCAGATCTCCCAGATACACAAAGTATTACTCAAGTGCCCATAAAAAAATTTGGGGGAAACAAGACAAAATTAAGAAAATAAGGAACTCAAATAGGCCAAATACACATGAAAGATTCCGACACAAAATTAAAGAAAGTAATGAACAAAAATTGGTAGCTTCTTGCCAGACTAATAGTATCACAGAATTACCAGTAATAGAAATCAAATTTGGCGACTTTGTGGTAGAAGCATTACTCGATACAGGTGCAAATTTAAGCTTAATACAGCCAGACACCTTGCAGGTAATAAAAAATTATACAAAGATTCATTACGTAAGCAGATCTGCAAGAATACATACGCTAAATAATGCTACTATCCCATATTTATCTGCTGTAAACTTAAAATTTCGTTTAAGAAATAAATGGCTTGCCAACCAATTTTTTGTTACACAACATAATTGGAACACAAATTATCAAATGATTTTAGGGTATGATTTCATTGAAAAAAATAAGATACTTATAGATGCAGATAAAAGTCAGTTAATCATTGATAACACATATTTTGATGTTCTGGACAAAAGAAAAAATTGTACTAACATTAATGCAAAAAAGGTAGACAAGAATAGTAGACCAGAGGAGTCGGGTATTGTAAGAGTAGTATTAAATACCAGAATTGCGCCAAATACAGCAGAGATAGTAAAGTTAAGCATTCCAATTAATATGCAGAAAGAAAAGCAAATAATGTTCTCACCAGACAGGCGAAAAGTGGGCAAGATAGGTATGACTGATTCAATTCATGAGATAAGTGTCAGGCAATATATATTCACCATAATTGAAAACAATTCCAATTCCACAATTATTCTAAGAAAGGGTGAAAAGATTGGTAAGGTATATAAAGTCAAAGAAAAACAATTTGAAAAACCTAGAGTGCAACAAAATTTGCAGATTAACCATATAACTTTAAAAGAAATTAAAAAATTGAGAAAGGAGGAATTAAGCCCAGATGATTTTGATTTAAGTCATTTAGAAGCAGAACAAAAAAATAAGATGATTGAAATGCTCATGAGAAATTCAGCTGTGTTTTCAAAATCTCACACCACTCTGGGTGAGACTAATGCTGTCGTGCCAGAATTTAATTTATTACATAACTTTCAAATTCAAACTAGACCGTACACTATTCCTCGCATTGCTAAAAAATATGCCCAAGAGGAGATAGCCAAATTGTTAGAAGCAGGTATTATAGAGCCATCGACATCGAGTTACAGTTTTCCAGTAATTTTTGTCAAAAAGAAAGCACCACCTAATACTGATCCTAGCAAATTAAAATTTAGAATGGCAGTAGATTATAGATTGCTAAATTGCATAACTGAATTATATCAAATATGTCTACCTAAGATTTCAGATATTTTGCATAATATAGCAGATAAAAGTTATTATTGTGTGCTAGATCTTAAGTCAGCATTTTTTCAAATAAAGTTAATTAGAAAGATAAAGAAAAATTAGCCTTTTGCACGGAACTTGGCAATTTTCAACCAACTCGGTTACCTTTTGGTGCAAAAAATTCATCTGCTTATTTCCATACTCTAATATCAAAATGTTTAGGTGAATTGCAGGGTCCAAATTTACAATATTTTCTAGATGACATAATTGTTGCAGCTAACAGTATAAATGAACTAGTAATTATTTTACAAAAGGTGTTTGACAAGTTAAAAAAATTTAATTTAACGCTAGACCCAGCCAAATTGCAGTTATGTAAACAAGAGATTAAGTATTTAGGTTTTTCGGTTAATAAGAATGGTTTCGCTCCTTCAGAGGAGAATATTCAGAAAGTAGCCAAATTTCCTAGGACAAGAAATGTGAAAGAGGTTCAAACATTCATAGGCATGGTAAATTATTTTCGACACTTAATTTTTAATTATGCAGAAATTGTCAAGCCAATAGTAAATTTAACAAGAAAGAATATACCATTCGTGTGGAACGAGAGATGCCAAAATGCATTAGATAAAATACAAGAATTAATTTTAGAAAAACTCACAATAAAAAAATAGAAAATGATAAACCTTTATATTTAGTAACCGATGCTTCTAGATCAGCCATTTGTGGCATATTAATGCAAAAAAATGATGATAAGTTTTTCCCAGTACAATTTTACTCAAAAATTTTAACACCTGCGGAGGCTAGATATCCTTCAATTAGGAGAGAACTTTATGCAATCTTCAGATCAGTAAAGCAATTTCACGAACATCTGTATGGAAAAAAATTTATAATATTAACTGATGCTAAACCTCTGACTTTCCATATTAGTCTTGACAAACAGCCAGATATTGTAGCACGCTGGTTGTTATATTTACAGGAATTTCAATACACGATGGAGCATATTCCTGGTTTAAAAAACCCAACAGACTACTTGTCAAGAGTTTCAGAGGATGTAGTGGTAAACAATGTAAATATATTTAAGACCAATGATAATTTGTCTATTCAAAACATAATTAGTAAACAGCAAAGTGATCCAGACATAAATTCAATTATAAAAAAATTACAGGATAACCACAAGGAAAGTGTAGAACAATATTTTATTGACAGTCATACAGATGTAGTAATGATAAAATTAAAACCTGTAAATGTTAGAAAGAAAGACAGAAGTATCCAGAATAAAATTCTAATTCCTAAGGCATTAATTAAAGATGTATTACAGACAGTTCATGCGCCTCACTTTGGTATTCAAAAGACATATGAGTTTGTAAAGGCAAAGTATTATTGGAAAGGTATGTACAGCGATACGAAAAGTTTTGTAGAAAATTGTTCAGATTGCTTACAAAATAAGTCTAGACCTCACAACACTCTGCCACGTCTAATTCCTAAGAAAGATCTTGCTCCTGGAGAGGTCATAGCTATAGACATAGTTGGTAAACTGCCAAGATCCGTAGATAATAAGTTTTATGTACTCACTATCATTGATCATTATTCCAGATATTTGGAAACAGTTCCGTTAAACAACTGCACTTCTCAATCCATCATAAAGTCTTTAAATGATTATTTTGCCAGATTTGGCATTCCAAAAATTTTGTTATCAGACAACGGTTCCTATTTTTGTTCCACAGAATTTAATCAGTTTTTAAAATCGCTTAAAATAGAACACAGAAAAAGTTCAATTTATTATCCACAGTTCAATGTGTTGATTGAAAGAGTTCACAGGGTAATGAAAGAATCAATTGCAGCAATATCAAACAAAATATTTGAATGGCCACAAAAAGTACTGATGTTTAAACTGTATTATAATAATGCTAAACATTCTGTAACTCAATTTTCACCAGCAGAATTATTTTTTGGTAGAACATTAAATACTCCCATAGATAGCAATGATCCTCTTAAATTAGCAGAAGATTTTCAGGAATATTCCAAAAGACTAAAGGAACAATTGAGTAGAGATAAGCAACAAGGATGAATACTTTAATTGTGCAAAAACATATTTGAAAGGGAGAAAAATTCCAGAATTGAAATCAGGGTATAAAGTTTTTATGCAGGAATTTACTGATCGAAGGGTGCTACATCCAAAATACAAGGGGCCATATGAGATCATTAAAAAGCTACGAAATGATAATTATATAATACAATTAGATAATAAAACCACTAAAGTTCACGTAAGTAAATTGTTTTTACAAAAGCCTTCAAGAATATAAGAATAGATTCTACACAAATGAGGATTAGGAGTATAACACAATTGTAAATTGTAGATCAGCAAATCAAAAAAAAAAAAAAAAAAAAAAAAAGGTGTAAAGAAGTCGTGATTATAATAAGAATGTAGCATGTGTACAAGCTAGATAATGAATGATGATCATGTGTGGTATGGGTCAATTTAGTGTAATAAAGCGCTAATTGCATGATTTTGGTAGAGTTGGCTGGTCCATATACCAGAAGAATTGAGTTGTACTATGCAGGGTCTCATTGATTACTAGGTAGCAGATTAAAAAACAAAGAGTGTGGTGCTAATCTCCTTGTCTTACTGCTGAATCAAATTGAAGGTATGTAATTTAGTGGATCTAATACAAATGTAGCTAACAATGTCATGACACATTGGTATATGAAATATATATGTGAAATGAATATGATCAAATGATAAAAGTAGATAAGTAATGAAATAGTGCATGTGATTCTAAAATGTAAAAAATGAGATAATGTAAACAAAGGTAAACAATGGTTAAGACGAGTAACATCAAATTGATAATGCAATATCATTAGTAGTTGATAAATTGATTTTATCACATGTGAGTTATAAATTATTTATGTCAAAATTTCTTTTATGGAATCACATCTGTGGTGATATTTTAGGTAAGAGTAGACATGCATGAGTACGTAAAAGAATAATACTAATTTAAGAATGTAAAAAAAATGTGTATCACAAAGTATTTAAAGTGCTGTGTTTTTTTCCCAAGCAGTGTGAAAAATTAATATGAATTATGTGTGTATAATGCATACGAGAGCTCAACTGTGTGCATGTAATGTGAAATGTTTATATAATGCCAACGAAATGATAAAGTGCAGTGCCTTTGCAAGTGATATAAAGATTGGTTTGAAATGTGTATATGATGATGACCAAAGTTCAAGTATGTCCAGCAGAGAGGGATTGCATTTGTCCAGTGATCGGACAAATTTTCTTTTCTTCGGCCGGAGGGAATGTGAGAACACAGAATTCTCACAGTGAACACGGTGGCTGTATCGATTCTTAAATCGTAATCGCGCCCTGCCACGTGCATCGCAGTGGATAAAAACTGGAAGGACTGGTTTTGTCTTCCTCTTTCTGCCTATCGTCGTGTTAACGAGTGTGTGGGCCTTTGGGACACACACACAGCTCTCGCCATCGTCCAGGGTAAAACATAATGTACTCGAGCTGATGTTCCTTTTCATAAGATGGAGGAGAAAATATGTACGAAGAATATAAGAACTCAGGTAAACTTTACTGATTAGGCTGCGAGGTAAAAATTGTTCCTGTGCTGTGACTCAACGTGTATAATCCTGACAATTGGATGTTTCGAAGAGACGACCATGTGCGCCAAATTCAAGCCTATCTACAAGAAATCTGCTCTCTTCTATCACGAGTAATTGCACTGCATATTAATTAAGCTTCTTGCAAGATGCTGATAAGTAATGGGCCAGCAATGCTAGAGGATTAGGAATTACAGTATACAGAAAAAAATGAACGCTGTGACAGTCCCGTAGGAATAACGAGTAGGACATGCCGAAGGGCATTCATGAATGTGTTTTTTTCTTATAACATATTGAATATAGGCTAATCAAGAAAAGTGTGTTTTTGTGATTTATCTAGGCTAATCAAGAAATGTGTGTTTTGTGATTTAATAAATGTATATTTAAAAGAGAGCTACTGACTCATGCATGCTTTATTGAGTAAGTCATTTTATTCTTATTATTAAAAATCATGCAATGTACTAACCACTAAATTTTTAGTTTACTATTTACGCGAAATTAATTCGCATTTGATACTCTTGGTATAATTAGTTTGATACGATCACGGCCAGCAACACCATATTAACAAAATATGGTTCTTTACCAGGATCAGGGTTTCTAAGCCATGAGAGAATTACAGCTTTAGGGGGAGGGATGAGGCCAGCCTTTTATTCGGCTGTTAAATACTTTGTTTTGGTTTATGAATGTAAAAAACTGCTTTTCTCGAGTTCTAGTAATTTTCAATATTTTTTATACTTCTTATTGTTTAATTCACAGAGCATATTAAAAAATAATCTAAATAAATGCATGTATATATTCTTCGAGTCTGGAAGGGAGGGGGTGTGATTTACCTTCTTGTGGTAGTGAAAGGTTTGGTATGGGACAAAGCTATAGATGCATCACTTTTTGCATCCAAATCGTTTAGTTGAATGTTATAATACCTGTAAATCTGGTTTCTCTGCCGACATACATTTGATGTGGAAAAGAAAGCCCTGCAATTGCTAAATAAAAAAAATTCGCATAAATTCTCGTATATTTGTATAAATCTCATTTGTGCTGTATTTTAGTGTAATAAACAAAAATTATTACCTTAAAATAAATGTACTGAAGTTATCTGCGGTTGTATATAAACGTTATGCTAGTTCCTTATTTTATCGTATTAAATTATGATAACGTACGTGTTCTGAGGTTATTTCATTAAATAATTAATATTACATGAATTTAATATTATTTATCTTATGAAACTAATGAAATTAATAATATTTACCTAATTTATGGAAAAAAGTTCTTACAATAATTTTTTTTTAAAGCTGTGTACACATGGCAATGCATTACGTAAAAGTGTTCAGTTTGAATATTGCAAATTTTTAATTTGGTGTTTCAAACATTTTCGGTGAATGGAAGAAAGAAATGCTGTAGTTGCAGTTTACTACTCTTTTTTTGAAAATTAATTATATTTTTCGAGAATTCGAAAAATATTTCATAATTCTGAATTAACTCATGTTATTTACAAATATTTTGCTGAAGTGCTAAACTTGTCAATTATTATTTTAGTTTGGAAATTATATATTATGTCTTTATTGGGGAAATTAAATGTTATGTCTTTTATGTATTATGTATCTTATCTCTCACCCCGATAAGAGAATGGAAAAATAATTTTCAAATTAAAAAAAAAATAAATTTGTAAATGTAAAAAAATTAAAATTAATTTACAGAATACCTAAAATTTCATTAAAATCTGCAAATTTAATGATACTTCCATACATAAATCGAAATTATCAATCATATTTTTAGTCACTTTTTGTATTGCATGTATGCATATTTTGTATACATATGCACACTTACAAAAAATTATAGTCTTGTTGTCATGGCACGACTTAACTTTCAGAAGAAAGTTGTAAGGTATATATTAATTTTATAAGAGTTATTTTAATTTTGGAAAATCTTTCCTATCGATTCTTGTTTGCACTTACAACTCCCTACCACAATGAGGTTTTAGAATCGCGTTGAATGCAAATGAGTTAGAAGAAGTATTTAAGGAAGGTTGAACTGACTTCGTGTGAAACTGCTAGGAATCCTTAGTAGCGCGTGTTTGTGTTCGGGCTAAGTGTCTCTTAAAGCTGTTACGCTCGGCCGTATTATTACGTGTCTTTTGATATTCGTCGGCTAGTTTAAATTAAGGGGCAACTACGATAGATACTTGTGACTTATAAGTATTATTTTCTGAATATAAAAAAAGCTACTTTTATTCAGGTTTTTGTATCGCTAGCAGTTGTGAAAGAAGTGCATGGAGCAAAAAACTTTGAGAGCCACTGTTCTAAGAATATAACTGCCCCTGTGACAAACTGTAATAATGAACTAGCAGAAAATGGATTCCAAAATCCTCTAGTAGTTCTATATGAAGTACACCAGCGTACTTCATGTATGTGACAGGAAGTGACTATCTTGAAGTATGTATAGTGTAAACTATTTTGATACCATTTGATAAAATGTTAAAGCGTAAGATTCAAGTTACTTTTAATGTGAATAAAATAATACAATAAGCAAAATATTCTCAGACTAGTAGATATTTAACATTTTCATGGCATTAAGAATAAATGCACTATGTTTTTGATGACATTATCTGGTTGAAAAATGGTTCCGGGATGACGTGGCATGAAGGGTAATGCAACTGGCCGCAGTATGGTATCAACATATCGCTGAGCTGTTAAAGATGTGCGGAGGGTTACTGCTGTCATAAGAAATACCGCCCCACATAATCACACATTATGGCTGCATGCCTTTGTAAAACAAAGGCTGATTGGGGCCGCTGGCCCCGTCCTCTCCAGACATGAACACGGTGGTCATCTTCTTCAAGATTGAAGCGGGATTCATCGCTGAAAACTATACGATGCCAGTCTGATGGCCGCCATGATGATCGGCTGAGACACCACTTCAGACGACTCCGCCGATGTTGTGGGGTCAAAGGCAAACACCTTAAAGGCTCCCCGTCTCAGACAAGCACCGTGAGATGGTGGACGGTACCACGTGGGGTATAGACGTAGTGCTTTGAATAGTCGATAATGATACCGTTGGGGTGGTTCAGGCCTAGAAAACAATCATCCTATCTTGCCACGCATTTGTGATACTTAGCCTTCCAGAGCTTTCATTTCCCTGGCAATTTTGTTGTAGCAAACATTGCTGCCATCATCTTTGCACAGCAGTGTCTGTACGCTGCAGGTGGCGGCCTATTGCTCGGTATGGCCACCCAGCTTCACGCAACCGTAAACTGCGACCATGTTCGTTGTCTGTTTAGTTGTCTGTAAGGTCTTCAATATCGTCGTAATGTCATCTTTAGTTGCTTCTTTACGGAATTACAATGGCAGCAACAAAAAAAAAAGATAAATATTTCGCCTCTGTTACTGGTTTTATACTTTGCGAATTGCGCACTAGAAGTAATCGCAATTCCTGTTCATTTGCCTTGAAACTTTGATCATTTGCATGCTCGATGAAGATCTTTTTGCGTATTAAATTTCGTCACGAACGCAAAAGTCCTTCTTAGTGCTTCAATTTCTTTTGCAAGAGAGTGTAAGTAACGTTCTAAAGCTTACATAAAATTGCTTACATAAAATTGCGGACCATACATATATGAACAATTTGGGTATCTTTTGCTGCAATCTGTTTCAATAATTCAATATTTAAATATATATCTGTTTTATAAAAGCTGATTATTTAAATTTATTTTAGGTTTTTGTAGCCACAAGTAGGGTTGCGATTTATCTTTATTTGCCGCTTCCTTTGGTTAATAGATTATTTGTTTTCTATATAGGTACATGTATCTTGCGTGCACAGTAAATTAAGATAGACACTTTATTTAAATTATTGATAAATACTTTTGTGTGCACATGTACTACTCTACTTAACTTTTGTGCATGGAAGCATAAATTGTTTTATTGACGGAGCGTTTTGCCTTAGCAGTATTTCAAAAGCTTGCATGGCTGAAATATGAGAAGAAAAAAAATACATAAGCGAAATAAAAAAAAGAAACAATTATAACTTCATTAATTTAGTTTACTTTTTTCATTGGTTTGCTTAAACGTATTTCATCATCAAAGCTTAGGTATTTTTAACACAAAATGTTATCATTGGTTTAAAATTTGCATTAAATTCCGATGTATTTATGAAGGAATTTTTTGTCACAATATTGCGTTAAATTTGTATTAAAGAATAGCTTATATTTCCTTTCATTTTTAGATTTGTTTCGTATATTATGCAGTTGTTCACATCCCCCTCTCATTAATATTTATTGAATGTAATTTTCTTCTCGTTGCTCATCGTATCTTTTCAGGATTTTCTTATTAATATTAATTGTCTTTCTGTGCCCTTGAAACGAATACATTTAAACTATTTATACGGTGCAAAGCGCTTACTCATGCGCCAAATTTGCAACTGTTTTTCAATTTTCGAAAAACCATTTTATGCATCTATGCATTTTAAATGATAGAAGAGGAGAAAATTACCATTTATGCGTGTTTGAAAGAAAAATTCCTCCTCATTACTTTTTATGAAAAACTTAATTTAGACGTAATATGAATATTAAAATGGGATTCAAAACTTTTAATAATTTACTTGAACGGAATGACGTTTTTGATTTAATTTCTATAAAAAATATCAATATAATTTAAGAGTTAAATTAAAGAATTAAAGTCGATATAATTTGTAGTTTGTTGTCAAAGTAATTTTCAACATCTAAGAATCGAAAACACTTAGTTGTGCCTGTATGAGAATCACTATATCCGTAAACTTTCTCGTTGGAAAAAGGAATGAATATTAGCCTTTAGGATATTAGCAATTATATATATTGTTGCTTGCGTATGGATTTGTAACAGACTGAATGCATAAGTCTTATAATAAATTAATAAAATTTATTCTTATTAACAGAAATATATCACAACTCTAGAATTTTCCTCAGAGATATTCGAAAAAATGTCCACAATATCGCGCAGTATGGTCAGTAGTTATACTTCAAGCTACTAAAAACGTTGAACACAACGCAATGCAATGCTCATCCAAAGAGAAATCTAAATCTGATATCTCAATTCACGAGGAACTAAACACCTCGCAACAACAATAACTAAGCAACTGAACTGAGGTCTTCCAAGTTCCAAATTCCGCTGTTTCCACGAATAGCAAGCATGCTCGCTTGCTGTTTTCCGGCTGGCATCATGTAGTTGCTTCTTACAGCACTTAAGGTAGAGAAATGCAGAAAGATGACGCTCCGGCCAGAGTAGCAGGTATGAAGGGGTGTGACCGAGTCACGTGAGCATCGCTGAGGCGTCTGATTGGATGAGTTAAATCCAGAAAATTCAGAATTGAATAGCGAATGCAGAAAAAATAGCTCAAAGTCAGGATGTCTGGTCACGTGGAAGGTCACCCTCTCAGGTGCAGACTCAGAGGATGCTGTTTGATATGGCTGAACTGAGATGCTCTCGTCCCGGCTTTTTATAGTTTTCAACTGGTCGCGAGGTATTTCTATTAATTTCTGTTTCTCGAAATTATTGGAAAAAGTAAGAGGATGGAATTACGGTTACAACTAACATAGTGGTCAATTGCATTTCTTCAGTTTTAATACGAATTACCGAGATATCCCTTTACTCAATATAAAGTACACGTACCCTGTATTCTTATTTTTCTGGCATAGCTTTCAATTAAAAGTGGTCTCGCACTGTATTGCACCGAGACATACAACAATTTTAATTATAATTTTATTAAAATTAGATAACTAAATACAAAATTCATAACAATATACATAATCAAAATATAAAAACTCACTTAAAATTAAATGAATAGTATCAGGAGAAACATTTTTGAAGACTTTGTCCGTACTGTTTTCTTCTGCTGTCACTTTGTGAACAAGACGCCGTCCACGTGAGAATGTAGGAAAAAGTTATAAAAAATGTTATATAAAAGTGGCAGTATAGTAAAATAATAATAATAAAAAAATCTAAAAGGTTTCAGATTTTAAATTACGTTCAAAGGGACTTTTTTAACGTTTTGTGTGTTACCTTTATATTAAATATAAATTATATTGATATTAATATCATGTTCTACGTACTCAACCATATTAAATATCATGTTCTACGTACTCAAACCATAAAATTCAGTTCAACAGCAATATCGCAAAATAATTTCAGAATGAGCATATCTTTAGAATTTACGATACAGAGTCTCGCGCGAAGGAAATATTTTTTTTTTTCCCTGTACAGTGTTGCCATTGCTCGCTTTGAAATCGTTTAGTTTTTTTAATAAAAAATTTGTTCAAGTGTTACGAAATCTGAATCTGAAATCGATAATAAAACAAATTTCAAATTCAAATTAGGACTTCCACATGCCCAACTTCTATGGAAGATTACGTTATTCAAATTTTGATGGCTCTAGGTACCGCCGTGTTATCACAAGCGAGAAACATACATACATCCATGCAGATTCTTCATTATTTAATTTCTTTAAATATAATACAGGGCGATAATTTTTGGTGGCAACAATTTGAAAAGTGATTCGCAGTTTATAGTTTTTAACGCAAAATCCCAAATCGAAATTAATAGTTCTTCAGGGAAAATTGCCCCTTTGGACTAAAAAGGAAAAACACCTAATGCTACGTATTTGTGGGAAGGAAAATGGAAAGAATTCAAGAATTAGCTGTATAGATAGTAAATTAGAATTAAGATTTAAATTAGCAATCAAAACAGGAAGACTTTTCTCGTTACGGAAAACTTCCAGGAAGCCTAATTCGTTGACTGAAGAAGCGTTTGGATGATTTTGGCAATAAAAATTCAGAAGTATATTCTTCCATCCAACAATGTTCTTCAGCAGTTAATGAAATCAGCGTGCATTTTTAACCTAACTTTCTCTTTACTTATTTTATCTTCAATACATATTTCAACTAATATGTTTTACTATATTTATGGATTCATATTTTTTGTAGCCGAGCCGCCTGTTTTCTTCCGTCCTTTTTCTTCGGTCTCTTTTTTCTCTATCTTCTGAGCCGGCTGAAGAAAGTTGATTTATGATATTGTCTTTCGAAATGATGCATTGCGACTTTCTTTCCTATTGTAATTTTTGATAAATCAGATTTGAATTTTGACGGTTATTGCTACATGTTCTAAATTATTTTTGCTTATTTTAAAATAATATTGTATTTTTTATTACTCAAGTTGATATTATTGTGCATAGCTTTAAAATTTTATTTTGATAATCTACGAGTTAGTCATTCAAGATGTGATTTTCATCACATCTTGAATCTTCATTACATCTTGATCATTCAAGAAGTTTTTTTATAAATCAGATTTGAACTTTGACGCTTATTGCTACTTGTTCTCTACTGGGTACTCTCTAAACAGGCTTCTAATTAAGTGACATTTATGCAGGGTTATTAACGGCCTGTTTAGATGTGATATTTAATAAATATTATTTCCTGATACGTTTATTTTATTTTTGCTTATTTAAAAATAATATTGTATTTTTTATTACTGAAGTTGATATTATTGTGCATAACTTTAAAATTTTATTTTGATAATCTATTAGTCATTCAAGATGTGTGAATCTAAGCCTTTGAATCAAGTTGGAGTTGTGTAGTGGTCCTTTTATGTGTAGCAGTTTAACTGTTTATTCCCCATAAGAAGGAACTTGGGTAAGGTGTGGGTCCGACAAAAGGAAAAGAAAGGAATGATTGAAAAGTGTTTTTAATTATGAAAAAGTGTGAACGGCGCGTTGGTAAACTGTGTACTCTCTAAACAGGCTTCTAATTAAGTGACATTTATGCAGGGTTATTAACGGCCTGTTTAGATGTGATATTAAATGAAGACTAAATGTTATTTCCTGGTACATTTATTTTTCATTCATTAAAAAAAAATTGCATCAGACGTCATCATCTGATAGCTGCTTAACTCTTTCTCTGATCAGGAAAAGGAAAATGATTATGTCTGTGTGTTCTCTTCCGTTACGTTATGTACTTAAAATTAACTATACCTTATGGTTTAAGTGATAGAAATTTGTTACTTGAATATACTCTTTGCCTTCCAAGTTCTCTGTACGGAAACTTCATAATTTATTTTCTAATGGGAATCGTTATACTTTTCGCCCACATCACATTACAAGAAATTTGGCTACTTGTTGTTGGGAGAGTGAAGTTCATGATCTGTCGAGTATGACAACGCGTGGTGCATTCGTTGTCATCTTTTCCGTTTAAGATGGAAGTCCACTAGTGGTACTGAATATTGACGGTTATATCGCGGTTCAGTTCTTGGCGAACGAACTGACTGCCGAGGGTTTTCATAACATTCTCCATCTGTAACGTAAATACAAACCAGCTTCCGTTAGAAAATCCTCCAAAGCATCTTTTCTTAGACAAACAGCCCACGCGTGCTCCTTTGGCATAATAAAATAGCCAACGAACACTATTGGGAGACGTATGATACATTTTTGTATTATAAGAAATAATAGATCTGCGGGCAAAAAAGCTTGCTTTTCCTTTTTGAAGTTAACTGTATTTCTAGTCGGAACAGTATTAAAACCAATGTCTTTATCTATGCTGCCTATGTTCTCTTTTTAGAATCATTAGATCATCGAAGCAGAAGACGTAAAAAATGTGCAAATTCTCACCAAAACTCGAATTCTGGGGCCTTTCGTATACCCGTCGACTATACTTCAAATTACACGATGAAGTCGTACGGAAAAAAAGAAGAAAAAACCTTATATACTCCAACTTTAAAGGGCGACTGGGGACGAGGGGAGCCAATCGCCTAATCCTGGCGGTAATGAATTATCGTCCACCACCTTTTTACTTCGGGCGCCACTTGTAGAGTCATAAGTTTTTTAGTCTAAAGAGGCAATTCACCCAGAAGGACTTAATTTCGTTTTGGCATTTTGCTTCGACTCGCGATAAGCGTTGTTTCACTTTTCAAATTGTTGCCACCAAATATTATCGCTCTGCATTATATTTAAAGAAATTAAATAATGAAGAATCTGCATCAATGTATGTAAGTTTCTCGCATTGTGATAAAACAACGATACCTAGAGCCATCCAGTTTTGAATGACGTAATCCTCCTACGAATATGGGCATGTGGAAAGACCAAATTTTAATTTATTTACGAATTTCCATTCATGAATGCAGTTTTTTGCAGGTAAAAACGAATTTTCTAATAACAACGCGCACTAAATTTGAATTTGTTGATGCATGCTAGTTTAAGTGCGGAAACAGTTTGTAGTCCTCACATCAAAATTGAACGTATCTAAGTGTTTATATTATATGCAACTCAGAAGTAACTTGAGTATTTTAATACATTTTCAGTTTGAAATATCTAAAATAGCTCTTCTCACTTATTACGGGAAAGCGAAAATTGACATCATGATATAGAAAAAGAAATTTTTGCTGTCAGTTTCCTACATATCAAAATCACGCTATCGCAAAAGAGACTCACGATGTTCTGGAAGTTTCTTCCTTTTGTTGTCAAGAATATTTTTTGCTTCAAGAAACTCTCGGATATTAGAACAGACATTTTAAGGACATTTCTTCTTTCCTTCTCGTAGAATTTTTCTGTTTTCCCTTTAATGTTTTAATTTCTTTCAGTTTGTTCCGTCTTCTTTTCTTTATAAATAAAAAGAAGAAAGATTGCTTCTGTTCTTAAATTTTTTTTTTTTTTTTTTTTTTTTTTTTTTTTTAAGTAGAGACTTGGATTATCCTTACACAGATATGGTAACAAAATCAAACATAAAGAAATTTATTTTACGCAACTTTTCCTTTTTTAATATTTAGAAGAAAATTTGTTCATTAGTTCAGATCCTTTTATTTCATTAATTGCTAAGTAGTTTCTGTCAAAATTAAAATAGTCATCGTGGCTGGAAAACATCCTAATGTTATTATAGTTTAAAAAAAATTTAGAGTTCGTATCTATTTTATTGCAAACAAAATATGCGAAATGTTTTAGGAATTCTCAAAACTATGCTTTCAAATTAGAATAGTGTATTATAATAAGGATTATTTTCATCTGTTGAATTACAGTAAACTAATTGAAATTCGAAAGTAGTTTTCGAGTTGGTTTTTATCGAATAATCAAAAATTTGAAAGCAAATAGTTTCATATTTTCATAGTTAAAAAATTATTGTAATTAATAAAGTAAGACATGAGTATTTCTTTACATTTTCTTTTTTATTTAAAAATTAATCTTTACCGAAGTCTGTCTTTGCTTAGAAATAACGACGTTAATTTTTATGTATGTCAAAAAAAAAGTGGCAACGAAGTTTTCTTAGTAATTCATTAAACTGATATTTAACTTCTTTAAATTCCTCCTTATGAAAAGATCAGATCTCAAAGCGTAACAGAATCTCACAAAATGGAATTATAAAAGCACCTCTCTGAGATACAACTAAATCTACGAAGTATTTTACTAAGCCTCAGTTGCCACCTATTATTATTAGGATCCTGATAGGTGGCTACTGAAGCCTTTCTGAAATCCTTGGAAGAGAATAAATATCCAGTACTTACATATTTTTAGAGTTGTAATTATTTACCTCCCTCCAGACTATATAGATAGGTAAGGCGGTAATGCTTCTGGTCCAAAATTCGATAGTGAGTTTTCAGTGAATAAGCAGGAATTAGGGTCGTAGCGACACGTTTTTACTATTTTTCCAATGATATCTGTACATCTGTGATGGTTTTTTTCGTACACGGTAACTCTTACATGAAACTTCAAAAATTTATATTTTCCTTAATTAGCTTCTTACATTCATATAAAGAGTTGCTTAGATTTTGGGTAAAATTTGACAACCGGACGTGGTATTTTACTTGAACACTATTATGTTTAATAAACTATAATCCAACTTTCCAACATTTTGTATTCAAGACTTTTATTTCTCATAGGAATAACATATTAGAGTTTGGCTAAAACTGATTGAATGGAAATCACTTGAAGTAATATAAAAGTTTAATCCAAAACTTTCCAACATATTTTATTTAAGAATTTTATTTCAATAGCCACGTGATTCTAGCCACGTGAGAATCTGCTTCTGCCTAAACATCACGATTAAATTCAGAGATTTTATAGCTTCTTCCAATTTCAGAAACTTTTCCGCAACCGAACTCATTTTCGTAAAATCCGTATTAGAAACAGTTTTCCTGTTTCTAAGAAAACATCTTCCATCAGACTCTCTGTGATCTTGAGCGGGGGAATTTTTAATCGTGAAATGTGATATGTAACTGTTCAGTTAACTAGAGCAATTTATGAATCAAGAAAGAGAGCGAATTTCTTTACTCATTTCAATTGGGAATTTCGCTCCACATTATTTGCAGCTCAAGTATTTGCAGCTCAAGTCCACAAATTTGCAGCTCTGTCTCTTGAGATTATTGTTGGGAATATCTTCAACATTAATCGAATTATTCGGAATTCCTGCATGTCGGAACCATATGAGCACTGTATTCGTGCTGACGGGTAAAATCTCTTTATAAAGTATTTCTCTCGCCTTCTTAGCTTAGTATACCTTCGTGGTCTAGTGGTCAGCACGCTTGACTCGAATTCGAGAGGTCCGTGGTCCGCATCCCGGGGAGCGCATTTCTCATTTTCCATCTCTCCTGCTTCGAAATAACCTAATGTCTCTACAGTGGTGCCCGAAATAAAAAAGGTGGTGGATGATGATTCTCCATCACCAGGATTTGGCGACTGGGTCCCCTAATCCCCCGTTGCTCTTTTAAAGGGGGGTATTTCTCAGACTTACGTATTTCTTCCGTCTTATTAGCATACCTTCGTGGTGTAGTGCTCAGCTCTACAATATTTACTCTGAAGAATCGTGTACCGTACATAATTTTGATCAGGCTTGTTTAAAAATGCTTGATATTATACTTAACTTACCCCTAACCGAAAAACAAATTAGGTAAAGAGTCTGGCTACACTCTTAGGTCTAAAATTATCTAGTTGTTGGTCATAATACTATTATAGCAAATCTTCGACCTCGTACCAAAAACATTCTGGCATGTATAATAATTTTAGTTATTTAAATTTTTTTAAATTCTAACAGATCAATAGATTATTAAAAATAATTTCTTGTACATAACATTGAATACGATAAAAATATTTAATACAATGTAAAGTGATTTTTAAACAAAGCAGATTTTTGCTAGAATTCGAAAATTTAATTTTCTTTCTTAAATATAACATCTTAAATGACTCACTAACATCTTCAACAGTATAATCCCATATCATAAAAAACATCATTTTATAAAAACCACCCAAACCTACTGTTTCAGATTCTGTCTCCAAATGCACGATAGCTTCTTACGTCTTGTGTGAGATAATAATTAAACTTTATGATTGCATTTACTCCTATAAAGAGTTTTTTGCTTTAAAGCATTGGAACTAACATATGTTTCAAACATACTAAAACAATAGTCATTTGTTTAATCAGTCACAATCAATCATTCTTTGAGAACTTTCCATGTTTTACAGCCATCCAAAATGAATTTTTAAAAATTTAGCCCATCAATACAAACACAGCATAACAGCAATTTTAAGAACTGTAACATATAAGCATGTTATGTTATGAAATATAGTACAGAATTAAAAATAGCAAAACTGTTTAAATCTTTCTACTCCATAAAAACATCAGGAATAATATTAATCGATATATTCTTAAAAGCACCGTATATTTAACTCTGCATTAGTATCAGCAAGATTAAGGACTAATTAATTATGAAATAAGAATTACAGTTTGTTACTAAAACATTTTTTCTTATATCGTCCGAATATCGAATTTAAGTGAAGAAGTATTCTTAATGAGATCAATCTTTTGAGGTGAAGGAAACTACAGTCCCATTTGGTGGAGTCAATTGTCTGTTGTCTCTAAAAGCGCTGAGTGACATTCAGACGGTTCCACGAAAAAGGATAAAATCCAATAGCACGACGAAAACGAATTCTTTGACATCTGTTCTAGAAGAAAGGAAGAATATATTATTTTTGACGGTATACGACAATATTCTGCACCCTTAGTCATGCCACTCTCAGGAATCTCTCTAAAGGAAAAGGATAAATGTGGATGCAAACTGTAGATTGAAGGCACCTTAAATGTTATGTTTCTGAGCTATACTTTTAATTCCATATTGGGAATTGTATGAGTAAAACAATTTTTATTTCTTTTTAAATTAGTTTATAAAATCGTGCGTGAAATTAAGCATTTTATAAGAAAATAATTTATTTAATGAAATTGGTATGATATAGCTTTAATATGAAATAGCTTTTTAGCAACATCGTATGTAGATCAAGAATTTAAAAAAATGAAAAATGTAGATCTCTACGATATTCTTTTCGATTATTAAATGATGGGATTACGTATTAAAAAATATGATGTATAAGCCAACATGATTTCCTTCAACGGAATACTAAATTGTACACATTTTATTCTTGCATTTCATTTAAATTTATTGGATTGAATTAAGTCTACTTCGTTGATAGCGCATAAACCACAATAGAATAAATGTACTCTTTAAAATTCACTATATTTGTTTACCATAGCGACACTCTGGCGCTAAGTTCACTTAACAGCGTTATATTTCTTTCATATTATAACTCAAAATGCACAAAAGTTATATCATTTGAAGAATTACCTAATCGTTGAACACGTTCTATTCAAATAGTATAATAAATCTAGAACTATGTATAAAACAAATTAAGAGAGCAAAATAAAAAAGAAACAGTTTTTCACAGACCATTCAGTATTTCATATTCAATTAAATCAGTTCTCACTTCCCGACAAGGCAAAAATACATAAAAACTCAAAATATCTACTATATTAAACATTACGAAGTAAATCTGAAACACTTATTTCCTCGAAAAAATTCCAGAAAGGATTAAGCATTATTTAATTCGCAATAATAAATGACGGCATTATCTTTGTTGTTGCAAAGCTTCATCTCTCTAGATTGGCAACAAATCTACTATTCTGCTGTTTCAAATGTAAACAAACATGTCCGCCATGTTATTTAAAAATTAGGCTTAACCGCACTTAAACAGCTATTAAATTGTTGATAATTCTATAAATATTGCTTGCAGATTTCGTAAAGGCATAAAAACCTTAACCGGAAGATAAGAACAACATAATTCAATCATATTTAAAGCAAAAAGTGTACAATTTATAAACATATAAGAATAAAGAAACTGAGATCACTGAGGCGGGAAACAGAGTGGATATATAGTTAAATATATTTATATACATTTGGTGCGTTCTGAGGCTACTCGCTTTTGAGCTATGCGAGATACGTACGCACGTACGTACAAGCACCACGAAAAATTCTCTTCAGAATTCATTTTAAAGAAGTTTCATTAGTTTTTTTTTTTTTTTTTGAAGGAGAAGAGTCTTTTATTTTGTCCTTACGTACAGATGTCACGCAAAAACATCGTTAAAATGCATTCGATAGCGGCCAAAATGGATATTTTCGTTGAAATATGCTGTCTGAAACTTTTCGCGATTACAATACTTCCTTTTTACTTCGTACAAGGAAGTAAAAAAAAAAAAAACACTCGTTTTTATTATGCGCGAGAACATTGGAAAATTGTCTCATAATATTTAATTTTTAAATATTTATTAGGTATGATAATGACAGCACCAGTAGCAAAATGAGTAATGTTTTGTTTGTTATTACTCAAGAAAGAACTCAATACGTCAAAAATAGTTTGAGCTTAGAAGTGTGTACTTATATAAATGAATAAATGCGAAGTTAAAAGCAATTCCGAACCAAATCTGATGCGGTCTAATAGTAGCAACAAGTGTTGATAATAGTGCAAAGTTAACTTAATTAATACGTTTAAATTCCCTTTCATATACATTTCGGATCAAACCATATGTACCAATAAAAAACTAGAAGCTGAGTAATCAAATACATGAAGGGTGCAAAAAATGCTAAAATTAAAAACGGAAAAGAGTAATTTTCATCTTTTATTACTATGAAATACAGTTTGTTACTTTTTCTACAGTCCATAAGATCAATCCTCGTTCTTAACTACAAGTCATATATGTTCACTGTTACGAAATCCGATCACGTTTTACTAATTTTTCGCCAATTTTGTAGCAACGCTTTTTAACTAACCACCTTGGCTACTTTTTTTTTACAATAGAAGTACTATATTTAAGTCGCCAATTATAGCTTTTTGATACTTCTGCTCATTTGTACAATTATTTTAGCCTTCATGGGCCACCGAGTACCATTTTAGCATCCCAAAGCTCTAAGAAAGCTTTGGAGTTTCTTAATTTTTGTAATGCCAATTCTTTTTCAACACTCTTGCTCTTAGCTGATAAGGCCGCCGTTTTCTTTTATCTTATAGGGATGTTTGAATAAGTCTTAGGTAAAATTTAAGTAATGAAGTATTAATCGTGAATTTCTATTTTAATTTTGCATATTTAACGTACAATTAGCTTTCAGATTTTTTGGGATTTAAATTCAACAGCTTATAAAAGTTCGCGTTGTTTTATTTGTTGTTATTTCTTTACTTATTTAAGTAGTACTGCGATTTTTAGCCTTCATTGGCATTAAAGAAATTTCTTGCAGGCCTTAATAACAATAAGAAATAATAAAAATTAGATTTTTTTTTTTTTTTTTTTTTTTTTTTTAAGAATAGCATTTTTAGTGTTCACAAACATGTTTTTTGCCAATTAGGGCGCCATTTAATTTTTCAGAAGATAAAGTTTTTTTTAATAAATTTTTTGTCATAATTTTTGACGTACTGTATATTTCTTTGTCAAATTTGACGTACTTAATTTGTTAGTCTAGAGTTTTTAATTTTCATATCTTAAATGCAATAAACGCGTTTTCCACATTTTATTTGTATTTTGAAATTTAATTCTACAGTTTAATTTTTGAGGTCTGAATTCGCGTTGGGGTATGTTCTTTACTCTCTAAGAGTAGAATATAAAAAATTTTGTATCCATTTTTTAATATTTCTTATAGATGTGTGTAATATATATGTAACAGTTATGTATATATTATACGTAAAAGCCACAGTTATAGTAACATATATATATATATATATATATATAATATTTAAAAAGTTATATATATAATTAAACTAATAAATTAATACTTTACAGCATGTTTCTGTAAAATAGCGAGCAAATAATTACTGTAATAAAATTTATTAAAATGCAATTTTATTGTGTCAAAAGAAAGAAAAAGATCTCTTAAAACAGTAAGGTAAAAATTACCGTAGGTGAAGGTCTAAAAGGAATCAACCGGAAAATATAAATTAAACAATAACTGGTGTAGCTAATTGAACAGACTCTGATAGGTCTCGTTAGGGGATATTTATCTAATATCCCCTGATTTTATTTATGTAAATAAGAAAGTCTGAAAAATAATTATAACAAGTTCCGAATTAGAAGCTAAGCATAAGCTATGCATGAAGAGACAAAAATTAGAAAGCTTAAAGCTGTTAATAGGTAAAAAATGGTAAAAATGCAAATATCCTTAAATATTCTTAAAACCTATATAAATAATTACAGTTTTATATTTTTAATTAGTAAACTATAAATCCGTCATATCAATTATACAGCGACTCAAATGCAAATTAACTAAGTGGCCACAAAAATGGCCATTTTGGTTTCTTGATGAAACATTGTCTTCTTTCTTAGGAAAGAAATAGGGCTGCTAGTACAATGTACTGTGAGATGTATATATTGGATGTATTATTACATATTTTTCTCTCTGTATATATATGCAAGATTATGAGATATTTCTTCCGCCTTCGTAGTGTAGTAGTCAGCATGCTGGCCGCCTATTTCCAGAGGTCCGTGTTTCGATTCCCGGTGAAATCTTTGCTCATTTTTCATCTCTCCTGCTTTGAAATAACCTAATGTTTCTATAAGGTATAAAAGAATACAATAGCTGCTTTAAAAATAATCGGCGACCTCAAAATTAACGATTCTAGATTTGGTGCTCTCTCCTATCCTAATTCGAGATCCTACCATGATTATATAACAACTTAAATTTAATCGATAATACCTTAGAGTACTTTCTGCATGTACTTAGTATAAATACTCTTGGCACAAAACTACGCCATTCTTCTCCTAGCTTCGCCACTATTAATATATCCCCGCTGCTTCTCTTCCCAAATTACTACGTCGTTTTTTTAAAAAAAAACCAATGTACATAGCAATTTATCCTATTTATTTATGACTGAATAATAAGTATCTGCCAAACAAATTGGATATGTGTGAAAATAAAGATTGGTGATTTACCAATATCCAATTTATTATCTTCATTTGTATGCCTTAACCATAAGCCATGACTGCTACCGAAAACTGTTTAGAGTTCCAGTGTTTCCTTCTACGCATACAATCATTACATATATGTCAGAAAAATAAAGAATATGTAAAAGATTAAATTAGCAGCGTAAATCAATTTCCCTTCTCTATTCTAAAAATAGCAACATCTATCTGCACTGCGTCATTTCGAGACTTTTCTATGTCATATGATTCTTACGTAATTTTGATGATGTAAACTGAACTAAAACTCAAGCAGCCAATAATAATTTTACAGCAATATTAACTATCTAATCAAAAAGTTTTGAGAACTAAAACTAATTCAGTCTGACTTGAGATTTCATCCTGAACATTACGCACTTGCTTTCCACGCTTTGGCCTAGCTACAGTGTTGTCTGTCTGTTGCTGCTTTCTTGCTGCAAAGTTATCAAAAATGTAAGGCTTTGGAACAGGCACATTTAATGTGCCGACTTATGTGTTGCCGCAACATTTTTCTGAAAATAAAACTGAAGATTTAATCTGCATTCGCCTCCAATTTCGTAGTCATTATGGGTCAACACGTCTACGCAATCAAAATTCCTCCTCTTTGAATATATTACGAATGAGTCGACAGGATCCATGTCCTGTACGTTGGAATTCCAGTGGAAATGTCTGCAATAACCAACCATCTCTTCAAACTTCCACGTGTAACGGAAATTCATAATGGATATCGAGTACCTGCAAGTCCAAAAGTGCTAACGTCAGTGAAAACGAAGTGTACCGCCATCTCTTAAATGTTTCGAAGGAAAGAAAAGTGTTTTACATCATCAAAGTGTACGTGTGCTTCGCAGAAGTGTTATCATCGAAATTGTGGCTACGATTGTGAAAGCGAATTAGTTAATTAATGCCTGTATCTTCAATATATCTTTGGCTCCGTCATCTATGTGCGCAACCTGGAATCAGCAAGTCGTTTTAAAATTGTTAAATGTTCTAAATCAAAATCCATTTTTCAATCGAATAATAGATTTGCTGCGAGTTAAAAATGAAATCTAGTGCCAGCCCTTCAAAATTAATCCAGCGTTTGTTTATAGTAAAATGACGAATGTTTTCCGAATGCTAACGTTTCAAATCGTTCCAGTGCTTTCAAGGTCATGGAGCTGCGTATCTTAATATGACTCTTATGCGAATAAATTAGGTTGTTCTTTTACAGTTATAGGATTAAATTTACACTTGAAGTAGGTGTCAGAAAATGATATTCGCTTCTGCTTTTGCGTAATTAAATCTCCAATGGGAACTGATGTTTTTTCTTAATAAATTGGACATTAAAAATGAACCCTGTGACATGAAAAATGTAATTTAATAATATTAAAATTTGAATTCTAATAATTTAGTAAAGTAAGTAAATAATTCTTAGATTTTTAATTATTTTTAGGGAAGGTTATTAAGATAAGTTTTTATATTTTTGAAATTTTGTTAAAAATTTTGAATACGAATTTTATAATTATTCTAAAAAATGGAGTAGATGTAAAAAATAAGTGAAATTAGTACAGATAAGTAATATGAAATTATGGTAAATGCATATTAAAATTTATGGGGGATTGTATGTTAAGTATAGAGTATGTCGTGGGTTCCTAAAAAAGAGGCCTGTAATTACGTCTGTAAAGTTGTTCCTTTTGCCCTCTTCATGTAAGATAATTTTAGAGGCTCTCATTTTAAGAGTGTGTGTAACTTTTTTTTTATTGTGGAATGTATTAGTGCAGTTCTCAAAGGCCAGTTACCTTATGCAAGGAAGAGGCCTTTTCAAGTAACTGCCTAGGCACCCTGAGCCACCAGTGCAGAGAACACACAGGTGAGCTCAAGAGGACAGCCCTATTGATGGATATGTTTGTTTAGAATTATTGCGAGGCCTTCCAGTTTAGTAAAATCAGGAATTGTAAATGAAAGATAATAACGGTGAAACCATAATTTCTGAAACTATTATATTTATGGTGTTTTATCAGTATGGAAATTAGTATAATAAATATTTATATGCGTTACATTTAATTAACATCGTAAAAAACTCACAGCTACCAATTATACAAGTCCTGGTTGGCGATGTACCAGTAGAAGCCCTCATCGATACAGGAGCAGAAGGAAATTTCATGAGTGAAAAGTTCTTCAAAAAGAATTTTTATAGGATACGACTATTTAAAACCAGAAATACGGAAATTATAGCGACGCAAGGAAAAACATGTCACTGCATCGGGAAAGTATCATTAAACGTACAGGTAAAAGAGGAAAATCTCAAAGTATTAATTTTTGTGGTGAAACACCTGCAACACTCTCTTATTTTAGGTATGGAGTTTTTAAGGGCCGCGAGGGCCAAATTAAATTTTCAAGATAGTTCCGTGGTGTTGGAGATGGACCAGAGGGTCGTGGAACCTGTGGAGACACCTGAATTGGACCTTAGCCATTTGAATGACCAGGAAAGTAAAGCAATACAGCAAGTGGTGAGTAATTTTTCTCATTTGTTTTCAGAAAAACCAGGAAACTGTCAAATCGTGACTCACAAGATTCAATTAAATGCCGAAAAACCTTGTAGGACTAAACCGTATCGCTATGATAAACAAAAAGACTTAATCATCGAAGAACATATTCAGGAGATGTTAAAGAATAAAATAATAACGCCCATAAATAGTGAGTACGCGAGTCCAGTCGTACTATGTAGGAAAAAGAACGAGTTTCCTCCTTCAGATAAAAGGGCTTGGAGGTTTGCTATCGATTATAGAAAACTAAATAGTATCACTAAATTTCCAGTTTACCCTTTGCCGGTTATAGACGAGATCATTAGACAGATCAAATCGACAAGATATATGTCTACTTTGGACTTAACGTCTGGCTACTATCAAATAGCTATGAGACCCGAAGATATACACAAAACCGCGTTTATAACAAAATCGGGCACTTTTGCATTTTTACGCATGCCCTTTGAGTTGTGTGGGGCCCCATCAACATTCCAGAGAGCTATGGACATTGTTCTAAAGCCTGTCCTAGGAAAATCAACTTTAATTTATCTAGATGATATAATTATAACGAGTAGTACGTTGGAACAACGCATTAATGACCTCGAACAAGTTTTTAAATTATTAAAAGAGGCCGGTCTTACAATTAACGCCTCAAAATGCAAGTTCGCAACTAAAGAACTTAAATATCTCGGTTATAAAATTTCGCAAAAGGGTATAGAAACGCAAGATTCAAAAATAAAAGCTATTAAGAATTTCCCACCGCCCAACACCGCCAAGAAACTTTCGTCTTTCCTTGGATTATGTTCTTACTATCGATCTTTCATAAAAGATTTCGCTAATATTGTTGAACCACTCTTAGTAATCAAAAGAAAAAAGAGTAAATTTACGTGGACAGCGGAAGCTAACACAGTTTTTGAAAGATTAAAAGAAGCGCTTATTAATGCCCCTGTTTTAAAATTCCCGGAGGGGGACGAAAACCTGGAAATTGCAGCAGATGCGTCAGACTCTGCGGTGGGGGCCGTTCTTATGCAAAATAACCATCCGCTGGCATTTTTTAGTAAAACATTGAATCAGACACAAAGGAATTATACAGCTACAGAAAGAGAAACATTAGCCGTATTAATGGCTGTACACAAATTTCGAGTTTATTTCGGAAAATCGCCAGTAACAGTCTTTTCGGATCATGCGGCTGTTGGTAGACTTTACTCGGGAAAAAACCTAACGCCCAGGTTAATAAGATGGGCTTTAAAACTCCAAGAATATAATATCACAATAAAATATAAACCGGGTAAGGAAAACAATGTAGCTGACGCACTTTCTCGTATAAAACTGGACGACGAAGGAAATGAACTTAAATGCGCTGTGTTGACTTCAAAAATTTTAGATTCTAGAGATACGGTTATTACTGAACTGAAAGCTGATTCTGAATTTGGAAATATCTATGCTTATTTGAAAGACCCCGAAAGCTTTGAGCATACAGATATCGATGCGATAAGAAATAGAGCAAAAAACTATGAAATAATAGATAATTTATTATTCTATACGAAAACAACAAACGAAAATCTTGAGTATAAGCCAGTCATCCCAGCCTCGCTTCGATTAAGCATTTTGAAGGAGTTGCACGAAAAAAAAAAAAACAGCGGGCCACCTAGGGGTCAGAAAGACTTTAAAAAGGGTACGCGAGGCGGTATATTTCCCGCAATTATACAAAATAGTAACGGCGTATGTCAGGTCCTGCAATCAATGTCAGTTAATAAATGATACTAATTACAGCCCGGCCGGGTACTTAAATAGCATTCGCGCTACATTTCCGAATGAAATTTTAGGCATAGATCTCCTTGGTCCCTTCCCCCAGAGCGAGTTAAATAAAAATCGTTTTCTTTTAGTAATAGTAGATCATTTTTCAAAATGGATAGAAATTGTTCCTCTTAAACGCGCGTCAGCCAAAACAGTCGCAGATGCATTCTTTCACAGATACATTTTAAAATACGGTGCACCGATAAAAGTCATTAACGATAACGGAAAACAATTCATTAGTCAAGTATTTGAAAACATATGCAATGGACTTGGCATACGCCATATCAAAATGGTTCCGTATAGACCACAGGCTAACATAGCAGAAAGAGTTAATAAAAACATTGTAAAAATAATTCGCAGTTACGTGAGCACACATCACAAGGGTTGGGATGGCTACATAAATGAATTAGCTTATGCTTTAAGAACGGCACATTATGATACTACGGGAAAAACTCCAGCAGAATTATTTTTAGGTAGAAAGTTAATTACGCCTATAGATAAATTATTCTTTGTGCAACAAAGAGAGCAGGAGTTTAAACAACAAGATGTGCAAAAGTTGATTGATCAGACGCTTAAAACCTCGGATACGGCAAGAAATAGACAAAAGTTATATTATGATAGAAAACGCCGTGAAGCAGATTTTAAAGTTGGGGATAAAGTATTGAAGCGGAAATTTTCTTTATCAAGTGCCCCAGACAATTTTATGGCAAAGCTAGCTCCAAAGTTTGAAGGCCCCTATGTAATTCAGGAAATCAAAGGGGTAGTATTATATCTTAAGAACGACAGAGGGGAAATCTGTAAAGCAAGTCCCGACCAGGTGAAAAAATACTATAATCCAAATGATTTTGAAATCCTTAAAAGTTTCTTGCAGGACTCAAGTCTAAACGAAGTAGAAGGTTCAAACACTACAACAACTATTCCACCACCGAAGAAACAGAGAACTGAAGAGAGACCTAGCACTTCTACAACCCGGACGTCGGTATCAAAAAGAAAAAATGATTTTCAAACTCCGGCGTTTAAGAAAAACAAAAATACAGATGCACCGGGTAAAGAAACCGTGGTAAAGAGAAAATAACCACCTGCAAAGGATAGCAGGAGAAATTACACATCAAGGAGAACGCGCACACGGCCACAGAGTCAGGTGCCAGCAAGGCCGCCGTTCCGGAAACTGAAACGCCAACAGGAGGCACAAAAATACGACGAACAGAAGAAATTCAAGAAGGACTCCAGACCGGAGGACGTCAAGACCAGCCGTCCCAGGCAGAAACGCAAAGGCCTACAACCAGACGATTACTCCGTCAAGAGGCCAGCATGTAGAGGACGCAAAAGAAAAAGTAATGTGGACGACACTCGGAGATCAGTAAGGAGAAGATTGACATCCATGAAACCTCTAACTTGGGATCAATTTTGCCAAAAACGGATGACGGAGTTTCAAGCATCGAAAACTCAAAGATGCTGGAAGGAAAGACCAAGATTGATTGATGAAGTCCAGGAAAAGTTGCTGTAAGAAGAAAGCTTTGTAACGAGCAACAGAATTTTAGTATAATTGTTACATAAGATTTTTTTTTTGTGTAAACGAGTTTCTCGCCAGTTAGTTCAGAATTAGAGAAACTTACAACAGGTCGTTTGTAGGACCTGCTTCCAAGTTTTCCAAATTCTTTCAGCGGCAAATGTAGGGTTTATATTTATTTTAACTAACATTTATTTTAAGTTTAAACTATCTTTCCTGTCAAGCCTTACTTTCCCCTGGAACTGCCAATGCCAGAATATGTAAATTTGAGTAGAACGCGCAAGGATTCAAATTATCAGCGGAAGTATTCTGATTTAAATAGAAGGAAACAAGTTCGGTGTGAGAGATTCTCTTACTTAGCGAGCGCGGAGGTAGTTAGCGAGAATTGAAGAACCCCGCGTTTCGGCCTATGTGCTTGGCGGGAAGTAGTGGTCATCGTTCCAGTGAGCTTCAAGTCTGCTATTGTAAAACGCGGTGAGTTAGTTATTTTAGAGAGCCTCGTAGTTAGAATCTTGTCTTTACTTTCTTTTCAGGTTATTATTTTTATTTGACTGCCAAGTTGGCACAGTCTGTAAGCGTCAAGAGGACGCAATTGTAATTTATTACGTTGAATAAAAAGGGACTTAAACCCTTCACAAGGCTCTATCTTTTATACAAGCTTTCACAGCCACCTCTTGGTTGCGTGCAAGTTAGAGGCGCGCAACGTTATAATGTAAAAGATTAAATTAGCAGCGTAAATTTATTTCCCTTCTCTATTCTAAAAATAGCAACATCTATCAGCACTGCGTCATTTCGAGACTTTTCTATGTGATATGATTCTTACGCAATTATGATGGTGTAAACTGAACTAGAACTCAAGCAGCCAATAATAATTTTACAGCAATATTAACTATCCAATCAAAATGCTTTGAGAACCAAAACTAACTCAGTCTGACTTAAAATTTCATCCTGAACATTACGCACTTGCTTTCCGCGCTTTGGCCTAGCTACACTGTTGTCTGTCTGCTGCTGCTTTCTTGCTGCAAAGTTATCAAAAATGTAAGTCTTTTGGAACTGGCACATTTAATGTGCAGACTTGTGTGTTGCCGCAACATTTTGCTGAAAATAAAACTGAAGATTTACCCTGCATTCGCCTCCAATTTCCTTCCTTGAATATATTACATATATATATATCTATATATAAATATCCTTATTAAGTCGCTACATTTGTTCCGTTGTTAAGCAATATTCTGTTGCAACTTGAAAGGTAAAATATTTCAGCAGTGTGATGTGACAACAAATCACAAATTGGCAATTTACTAAGCTGTGTGAAGGCTGAATGTAGAAAGGCAAGGTCGACAGCGATTTGATGAGCGGAATTATATAAGTAGCAAATAATAAATTACGATATGAATAAACTTTTAAAAACTGAAGTCTTTTTTTCATTTATGGATTAAAAACTATCCTTGTACTTTTAACATTGGGGTTATTTGATATCTCTTTCCAAACTAAATAAAACAATGGCTTTTTTTTTCTTTACATACGCACGAAGAAAATGTTCTATCTCTTCATTATTTCTCAATGAGAGTGAATCAAGATTTCAAATAATATCATTTTACATCCATAATAACCAGAAAATCTTTCACCATTCATAAATTAGGTATTTCCCTCTACAGTATTAATTTTTAAGTGTAAATACCAAAACCTGTTATTAGGAGCAATTAATTTAAACGAATTTTGTTTTGTAAAACATTCATTTCGTGTTTGAAGGCATGCAGTAGTATCCAATTTACGTAGGTTTTAAACTCAATTTCCAAGCGTCAACCATCATAATATTATCTTGGATGAAATGTTTACTTTTGATTCGAATGAAATAGTTTCCATCTATGATTCTAGATTTGAAATCTACTTTAGCTTTCTTCTTTGACAGATCAATTTCAACTAACCTATTGTTTGTTTTATTGAAGAATCGTTTTTTGAAATGCGTGGGTAGAAATGCCATTTCCAGAATACTTTTTATTTTCTACAGCATCTCAATCCTTCTGAGCCCTCTTCTGTGAGTTTATTTTGTTTAGGCTTCTGCTGTGGAGCCTGCAATTTTTACCTATTTGTTTCTCGCTGTCATTTTCTTCTCTTGAAAGAAAGAATTGAACTTGTATATTTCATTGTGAAAGGAATGTACTTTCAAATCTTTTTAGCATTATTTGGCGATTAGTTAAATGATGAGCTATCATAAGTTATAATTTCATTGAATTAAACTTTTTTAATATCTTTCTGACTTGCAATTTTCTGTTAATATCAGTTTCTGATTATAATATAAATGATGCTTAATCTACGTGCCATGATATATAAAAAAATATGTATAAAAAAATAAATGTCAATTTCTACCTAGGTAAAGAAAGAAAAATTTTATTTTAGTTACTTTTTATTAACATTAACATTTTTTCGTTTAGGCTACATAATGGAACATTACATCCGCTATATCCAACTCTATAAAACTACAATTCTTCATTTCCATACACTTTAAAAATCTTTACTGTGTCTTACTGTTGCCACTTATTTTTGTTAAATCTTACAATCCCATTTATCACAGTCATGTACTATTATTTATAAGTTATTATGAAATTAATTTTTACAGAAAGTGAGAATTCCTAATAAACGGTCATTATTTGTAAGTCTTATAATCTCTCTCTTTCTCTGTATATAAGCGAAATACCGCTGACTCATCACGAGATCTCCGAAACTGTACATCCGATTGACTTGAAATTTAGCATAGTTACACATTCCAAGATGTAGACGCGCACTAAGAACGAATTTTACGTAAATCCTGTCTAAAATGGATTTTTGTTATACAATAGAAGTTTCTCATACATTTGGTTTTAAAATCCAAGTTCAGAATTTTCCTTTATTGTTGCCAAAACCAGATATGAAATGCAATGTAGCCAATGAATGTAGTTTACTTTAAAATTATTAAATAACTTGCATCCGTCCAATGAACACAAACAACATTTAAATGATAAGGTTAATAATAACATTTATATTTAACTGTTATCATGAGTTTCATGACAATAAACGTTATTATTAAGAAAAATAAATAATTGTGATGAAAAATAAAAATGTTTTTGTTATTTATAAAAATTGCCATACATAAAAAACCAAGGACAAATAATTATAAATGATTAAAAATTTTCGCAACATTTATTTTCATGAAACGTATGATAACAGTTAAATATATGTAAACATTAGTTTTATGTTGGTAATTTTTCGTGTTGTAGGTTTGTTGGAGATCTCGCCACATTAAATAATGGGGACGCATCCCAATATACAGTACCTCATGTGTGATGTGGAAATCTGTGTATGACAGCTGGCACTATATTTCCCGACTTTAAATTTCAGTTTACATTAATTATCAATTCGAAATTAGACATTTCTTCCATATAAGAAGTCTAGGTTCCCATTCGAATAGACAATGAGCGCAGCAAAGCGGGCGGGTATGAGCTGGTATATTTAACAAAAACAGCATATCTTTAGTTCCGATAAACAGGAATAAATAAGGAGGAATTGACTTTAATATGTGAAAAAACTGTATTAAAATCAGGTGTTATCCACTGCAAGTTTAAAAAATGTTTTCGAACTTGAGTGGATGAATAAAAAGTATTTTATTAGCGATTCAAAATTTGAACAAGACACGGGGAGAGTGTGAGCTAATAGTAGGAATTTAATAAACGGAAATGCCCCAAAAAGTCAAAAGCAAGCAAAGGAGAATAAATCAACTATGCAGAATCCCCTTGTGTTTGTGTTTATGTAGTTTAGAAAGCAATAATGGAAAATAATGTTTAATTAAACGTTTTTAATGTATAAATATGTGGAGTTCCACCCTTTCATCTAACAGCTAAATTTGTAGGAACCTCGTGAACATATAAGCGAATAATTGCTTTAGCTAAGAAACAGGGACTTAAAATTCAACATAAGTTAATTACCCTTTATTATTCAAAATAAGAATTGAACGGTTGGCTCCTTTTTCAGAGCGTACAGCAAAGCTTCCACTTGGGCTTGAACGCAACGTAATAAGAAATAAAACTTAATTAACTAAAAAGATGTAGCCGAGGCTATCAAAATTTTAAGTAGTTGGCTCCTAAATAACGAATAAGCTAGCAAGCTATCAAGGCCTGAAATACGGCCGAGCGTAGTAACAGCTTGGAGAGAGACGCAGCCAAAAAGGCGAACGCGCGCTAGTCAGAAACGCTGAGACTCTCTAACGAAGTCAGTGGAACTTCGACTTAAATACCACTCTTACCCATTTGCATTAAATACGATTCTAAAAACACATTCTGGTAGGAGATTGTAAGCTGAAATTAGGAAGGACAGGAAAGTAACTTTAACTAAAGATAACTGTTAAAAACTTAGGATAAACCTTACAAACGTATTGTTGCGTGCGTACGGGTACGTTACGAAATGAATGCACAAGTCCGATGAAAAATGAAGAAAAATTTATTATTATCACAATAAAAATGCTTAAATTTTCTCAAATTATCATGCAGTATTACGGTATCTCACAGTAGTTATCTTTTAACTACTCAAATGTCCAATAGAACGTAATTCAAAACAGCTAAAGAAAGCTAATCCGCGAATTCGCTACAAATTCAAGACAACAAGAGCAGTTTTCTAAACAACAACAAACTAAGCAACTACTACGAACTGAGATGTTTTCCTCCTTTTATAAGATTTTAAAATCACGCGCTAGGATTTTCTGGTACTTTCTCGAAATCAGAAAGACATATTTATTTATTTAATGCACGCGCTCTTGTATTTTCAATTTTCCGGCTTAGCTTTCTTTTAATATTCGTCACGCGCTGCACTGCGCGAGAAATAAAACCATTTAATTTATAATTGAACTAACGTTAGCTTTTTAAATACCAAATTCGTAATACTGCCCCCTTCCCAAGGACTGCACGTCCCGGGCAGTACAATCCCTGGACAGGAAGCTAAACTTACAACTGTGGCATAAATGCGTTAATAAGCATTACATTACAATAATAAACAACATGAACAATAAATGCAATAAATAAAACAAATCAAATGCTATGAAATACAAATCAAATACTAAATGCAAATCAAATCAAATACACATTTAAAAACAAAAAGGACCATGGTCTTATACTATTTACAATTATTTACATTACGTACTATGGCCATAGTAATGAGCTAACCTGTCGTAATGAACGACTTTAGGTTTAGAGTTCGAAGACTTACGAATCCGAACCACGACGTCATTCAGCCTGTTTAGGACTGTGTACGGGCCATCCCAAGGTGACTGTAATTTCGGACAAAGTCCTTTCCGTCGAGTCGGATTCCGCAACCACACCTTCTCTCCTTCGTGGAATTGATGTTCAGTAGCTCTTGTGTCGTATCGGGTCTTCCTCTTCTACGTCGCCAAGTTGACTCGCTCTCGTGCAAAGTTCTGCATCACTTCAAACCGGGCCTGGAGATCTTGAATATATTCCTCAGACGATGAAGGAGAATTCGGAGGGCGGCCAAACAATAGATCACAAGGCAGACGAAGGTCACGACCGAAGAGCATCTGTGATGGAGAATAGCCGGTAGTCTCGTGGACAGCACTGCGGTAAGCCAGTAAAAACAGCGATAATTTCTTGTCCCAGTCCTGCTGGTTTCTGGAAACCACTAATGAGAGGTTATTCAGAATGGTTCGATTGAACCTCTCTACCATGCCGTCCGACTAGGGATGTAATGGCGTCGTTTGGGTCTTGTCAATGCCGAGTAGTTTGCATAGTTCTTTGATTACTACCGAGGTAAAATTCCTTCCTTGATCGGAATGTAACTGAAGAGGCACTCCGAACCTGGAAATCCAGTGCTGTATCATCACCTCAGCTACTGTAACAGCCTCTTGATCAGGAATAGGATACACTTCGGGCCACTTGGTGAAGTAATCAACGACGACGAGTATGTATTTGTTGCCATCAGCAGTTCGTGGCAGAGGTTCCAAGATATCAAAGGCGATACGTTCAAAAGGCGCGCCTACGTTGTAACGTTGCAGTTTGCCTCGGCTGCGTCTCTTCGGTCCTTTCCGACCTGCACAGGCATCGCAAGATCGGCACCACTTTTGCACTTCATCCTTCGCATTATTCCAGTAAAAGCGCTCACGAACTCTCTGCAAGGTCTTCATTATTCCAAAGTGACCTCATGTTGGGCTGTTATGTAGTTCATTAAGGACATCAGGATTCCGGGATCTCGGAAGTATTAGCTGCCATCGGAACATCTTCCCATCATCCGATTCGAATTTTCGGTATAAGACGCCGTTTCGAATGTGAAGTGAATCCCAGAGTGCCCAATATTGTTTGGTTGTAGGACTACAGATAGAAATGTTCTGCCAGGTAGGTTTTCTGTTTGATGACTCCATTAAATCAATTATGGGTTTAATGTCGCGGTCTTCCAGCTGGTCTTTCCTGACTTCATCATCCCTCCACGGTTCTCGATCAGCCGATGTTGATGTTGTAATTTGTCTTGCGACCGGAGTCAGCAGCTCGTATTTCGCTTCCACCCTCGAACAATATCGGCAGCTTTCTTGGCAAGGTCTTCTAGACAGGGCGTCGGCGTTTCCGTGTGATGATCCCTTACGATGACGGATAGTGATGTCATATTCTTGGAGTCTCTGTATCCACCTGGCTATTTGACCCTCAGGATTCTTGAAATTTAAAAGCCAGGTCAATGATGCATGATCGGTGCGGAGCAGGAATTTTCTGCCGCATAGATAGTGATGGAACTGTTCTACAGCTTTGACTATGGCGAGCAACTCTTTCCTGGTGACACAATAATTCCTCTTCGGTTTAGACAGGCACTTGCTCCAGTACGCCACTACACGTTCTTGGCCGTCTATTTCTTGGGACAAAACAGCACCGACTCTTTCATTGCTCGCGTCGGTGTCGAGAATAAATGGTCGGTCAAGCTGAGGATATGTTAGGATTGGAGCAGATGTTAAAGCCTCCTTTAAGTTGTTAAATGCATCGTCGCATTCTTTTGTCCACAATAACATTTGGTTGCTCTCTGTCAGCTTGTGAAGGGATCTTGCGATGGAAGAAAAGTCCTTCACGAACCTCCTGTAGTAGGTGCAAAGCCCTAGGAAGCTTCTCAGCTGATGGGCATTTTCGGGACGTTTCCAGGATTTAACCGCTGATACTTTTTCAGGATCCGTGCGCACACCTTCTGCAGAGATGACATGTTCCAGGTAAGTCACTTCCTTTCGGAACAATTTGCATTTAGCAGGACTCAGCTTCAGATTGGGTTCTTTCAGTTTCTGAAGCACCTTTCTAAGATTTTCTAAATGTTCTTCAAAACTCTTTCCGATGATGGTGATGTCGTCCAGGTATATCAGGCACGCTTCGTAGGAAATGCCTTTCAAAACAGTCTCCAAAAGATGTTCGAATGTTGCAGGCGCATTACACAGTCCAAACAGCATCACCTTGAATTGTCAAAGCCCTTGTCCCGTAGTAAATGCCGTCTTTTCTCGGTCATCAGGCTGTATTTCTACCTGCCAATACCCACTCTTTAAATCAAGTGTTGAGAACCACTTGCTTCCAGAAAGAGTGTCTAGAATGTCGTCAATTCTAGGAAGAGGGTAACTGTCTTTCTTTGTAACCTCATTCAACCGGCGATAGTCAACGCAAAATCTTGTTGAGCCATCTTTCTTTCTGACTAGGACGATGGGAGATGCCCATGGACTTACTGAAGGCTCGATGACATGCCTTCTTCCATATCTTTTAACAGTGTTCGCACCTCTTCCTGTTTAGCCAACGGTAGACGTCTTGGATGTTCCTTGATCGGGGGATGATCGCCGGTATCTATTCTATGTTGTGTCAAACTAGTTCGACCCACGTCAGAAGACGAGCGGGAGAAAACAACTTGAAGATCTTTAGTGACGCGATCGGCAGCATTCTTCTCTTCATCGTTCAATTGCGCATTCTGAAGTAATTCTGATGTAATGCTTTCTGAAGACACGGATTCTTGGATGTTACTCTTTCTTTCAACGGTGGTTACTGGAGTACATGCTGCAACCACTTCACCTTTCTTAATAATTCTCACCTTCTCAGTTACATTGGCGACTCTCACCGGGATAACCATTCTGGATAGGTCGACGAGTGTTGAGGCTACTAGTACTCCTTTTGGGCTATTACAGTTATTTGGATATTCTATGATGCCGTAGCGGAAATTTCTGTTTTCTGCTATGGATCCAGGAAGTAATATTTCTGTTCTTGCCGGTATTGTGATATTGTCTTGTGCTATGATTTTATGGACAGATTTAACTTCTTCATCATTAACTTCAAATAACGCCATGTCCTCAGATCTAGAATGCAATTCGTTATTTTTAAAGTCCAGGTAAAAATTGTATTTCCTTAGAAAGTCCAATCCGAGTATGCAAGAATCAGTGATCTCTGCTACATATGCCGTGTGATGGCAAGCGACACTTCCAAATATGATGTTAACGTTTACTTTTCCGTCGATGTTGATCTTCTCACCGGACACAGTCAGGAGGGTAACGCAGGGCGGCGTCCAGATAAGTTTGCTTCACAGTTGTTCAGCCAAATCTTTTCGGATGATGGTAACGTTGGCTCCTGTATCTATCGTCATATTGCAGGGAATTCCATTAATATGTCCTATTATGAAAAGTCCATTACTGCCTCTCACTGCAGAAATTTGAAGCGCTTTAAACTGGGGCTTTTCTTTATCTGGCAACCTCCGCCCCTCGAGATGGCCACTAATTAGTTTCCCTTCTGTTAGTTAGGAGCGGTCTTAACATCCGTACCCTGGGGTATTCTGCAGTTTCGTCGTATGTGTCCTTCAGCACCGCAGTTCCAGCACTTAACGGTCGGTTTCTTATCACAATTATTCCGTCTCAAGGCGTTCAGTTGTCTAGTTAAATCGTCTAGACGAGCGGTGACTTGATCCCCTGGCTCTTGGACTTGAATAGCTCTGACTGGGTGGCGGTCTCGACGAGTGGCTTGCTGGGCTGCATCGCATTTCATGGCGTACACTAAAGCGCTTTTCAAATCTTTAACATCCGCCATTCGCAGTGCTTTCTGTATTTCAGGGTCCCGGATGCCCTCGATGAAATATTGCAGCGACAGAATTTCCCTCGTTTCTCTCGGGCACTCCGTAAAGGCGAGCTGGGACAGCCTTTCAACATCCGTGGCGAGTTCCTGGAGTGATTCAGTGAGCTTCTGTTGACGGGATTTTAATTGAAGCCTGCTGTAGTCTTTTAAACATTACTCATGTTAAAAACATATGCATATTTAGAAAAGGCATGTATGATTTTAAAAAGTGTAACTAATAGCAAAACGTTTTTATTATTGAGTATAAACAATATTTACTGTGCACTAAATTTAATAAGCAAAGTTATGCAACTTCATGAAAGCTGTCGTGGACCAAAACGTGCCTCGTTAATGGATCAGTTGGACACTATCAAACTGTTCTCCATACCTGCTGTAGAGCATTATATACAGTAAACTACTTTGGAAAGAATAATCCCAAGACTCTGAAAATAATGCCTGTATAACAAAAAACCCTTGGAAAAAAAAAATGATACGTTACGTCCAAAGGGACTTTTTTTAACATTTTGTGTGTTGCCTTTATTTATTAAATATCACGTTCTTTGTATTTAAACTATAAAATTCAGTTCAGTAGCAATGTCGCAAAATAATTTTAAAATGAGCATATCTTTAGAATTTCCGATACACAGTTCCGCGCCCGCTGGAGATAAAAAGTTTCTCTTCTCTTAGAGTGTTGCCATTCCTCACTTGCAAATCGTTGAGTTTGTTCCTCAAAAATTCGTTAAAGTTTTACAAAATAGGAAATCTATAATAAAGCAAATTCTAAATTTCAAATTTGGTCTTCCGCATGCCCATATTCGTAACAGGATAACATCATTCAAAATTCGATGGCTGTGTGTACCGCTGTTTTATCACAATGCGAGAAACATACATACATTTTATGCAGATTTTTCATTATTTAATTTCTTCAAGTAGAATGCATGACTCTAACATTTGGTGGCAACAGTTTGAAAAGTGAAACTGACATTTACAGTGAACCAAAGCACAATCCCAAAATGAAAACAATAGTCCCTCAGGGACAAAGCCTCTTTGGACTAATACATAAATAAAAATCTGAAATGTTTCAGGTTTTAAATTACGTCGAAAGGGGCGTGTTTTAACATTTTGTGTGTTACCTTTATTTATTAAATATCATGCTTTTGCACTTAAACCATAAAATTCAGTTCAACAGCAATATCGCAAAATAATTTTAAACTGATCATATCATTAGAATTTCCGATACACAGTCTTACGCGCCGGAGGTAAAAATGTTTTTTCTGTACAACATTGCCATTGCTCACTTTGAAATCCTTGAGTTTGTTAATAACAAATTCGTTAAAGATTTACAAGCTATGAAATCGGTAGCAAAAGAAATTCGAAATTTCAAATTTGGGCTTTCAGATGCCCATATTCGTATTACATCATTCAAAATTGGATAGCTCTAAATACCATTGTTTTATAAACATACGTTGATATATGCAGATTCCTCGTTCCTTAATTTCTTTAAATATAATGCAAGGCGATAACATTGGGTGGCAATAGTTTGAAAAGGACATTCAGAGTGATTCGACGCAAAATCGCAAAACGAAAATAATACTTCCTCAGGGACAAAGCCCATTTGGACTAAATCTAATGAATTTTACTACTATCCAGTTCGTCATTCAACTGAGTTGTCTTAGGAAATAATATTTTTATCTAAATATTAGAGTGTTTTTAATCATGCTCATTCAGGCATGAAAAATCACTTTTAAATTGTTACTGAATGATTTATTTCATAACCCAAATTGTTTGCTCAAAAATCTCTTTCAAGGAATTAATACTCATTCTTTTGATCTGTTTAAATTTCTACTACCTAAAACCAAAACTGCATCTTTGTGAAACAATGTATTTCAATGAGGAATTCAAGTTTTGAGGCTACCTGCTCAAGAAACTCGAAAGAAATGCACTTCATTTTTTTTAATAAATCTAACAAAATGTAAAAGAAAACAGATGGCCTGAGGCTTTTCTGGTAGCTTATTAAAATATGAATCTTTTACCGAGAAGTTACAATCTGCAAAGATTTAAAAACTTTTTTCTTTTTGTTTCCCATTTTTAAGTAGGGAAAACATTTTTCTCTAAACTGGCTCTGAATTATTCATGCTATCCTGAGGACTGGCGGCGGTTGTTGTATTCAAATTACCACGGTTTTCAAAAATCGTGAATTTATTTATCAGTCTTTCAGTAAAACTAATTTAGAGCAGTCGCAGTTTTGCTTGGAGTATATTAAAAACACTCTTCTAGGTACACGTAAAGAGGTGATTTGAATTCAGCGGGTTTCCTAATTAAAATTCTTGAAGCTACATTTTAAGTTTTCAATAACGAGCAAGGAGTTTGAATAAGTTCACTGTGGTTGTAATACCATTGTGGTTTTGCATTGTTTTGAATTTAAAAGCTCTCGCTCTCTCTTTTTATTATTTTTTATTTTTTTGCTAACATGCAAGAGATGTACAAATTTTTTAAAGCTGCTCAAGTTTTAAACTTTCTTTCTAAAAAGAAAAGCTAACGTTTTTATTTATTCGAAAAATATCTTGCAATATTAGTTAAGCTTTATTTATATAACCAACTATTTAAAAAATAATTCGTATCTGTCGTGCTTAGTTTTTTTTTATCTTCCTTCATCAAAAGGCAAATTTTGAAAAGCTTAAATAACGTTGCGCGGTTATTATTAAGTCAGGTCACATTGGCAACACAATTAGTCCAAAAGGGCAATTTGCCCAGCAGGACTATTAATTTTGTTTTGGCATTTTGCGTTGATTCACTACAACCGTTGTTTCACTTTTCAAATTGTTGGCACAAATATTATCGCCCTGCATTATATTTAAAGAAATTAAATAATGAAGAATCTTGATAAATGTATGTATGTTTTTCGCATTGTGATAACACAAAGGTACATAGAGCCATCCAATTTTGAATAACGTAATCCTCCTCCAAATATGGGCAACTGGAGGCCAAATTTTTAACTGAAATTTGTTTTATCGATTTAATATTTTGAATATTTTGTAAACCTTTAACGAATTTTTGACTAACAAACTCAAGGTTTTCAAAGCTACACATGGCAACGTTATACAGAAAAAAACATTTTTATCTCCAGCGAGCGAGACTGTGTATCGGAAATTCTAAAGATATACTCATTTTAAAATTATTTTGCGATATAACTCTTGAACTGAATTTTATGGTTTAAGTGCGAAGAACATGATATTTAATAAATAAAGGTAACACACAAAACGTAAAAAAAAACACCCCTTTGGGCGTAATGTAAAATCTAAAAGCTTTCAGATTTTTTTAATTTTATTAATGGTTTATTTAGTAAACCAATTTAGGCCCTTAAACTAGACTACCATGTGTGCACGTATTTTGTTTAGTTGTGCCTGTTATAAGTTTGATAAGTGAACTTATTATTAAGTTTTATTTTCTAATAATGACATAACAAAGACACATAGTGACCTAACGAGGGGCGTGATCAAAAACATACATTAATTTATTTGTGAACATTTGAAAAGCATAAGCAGGTTCACATATCATTTTGGGTGCGTCCTCCACATTTTTATAAAACGGATCTTATCATTAGCCAGTGGTTGAAACACTACTGAGAGTTTTTAAATTTTCTGTTACTGAGAGTTTTTAAATTTTCTGTTACTGAGAAATGAATGAAGCGCGTTTGCGCAGCAAGAGGAAGATATGAAAAAAAAAGTAATTGCTCATTTCAGCAAAGCGTATTTGACAAGCTGAGTCCTTTTTTTAAATCTTGAATGGCAACTAGGCAAGGGCTAACCGCATTGCAGAATTAAAGATGACATAAGCAAATAACTATTGAGTGCTTTGCCATAATAAATAACCTAACATGAATGTTAATGTTTTATCTTCGGAACTGCCTAGAACTGTTCTAACTAAAACTTATATTAGTTTTACATTATAACCTATTATAAACTTAACGTTAGTCACTGTGTAATAATCAGTATGATAATCTTCACAGGTGGGTGTTTTTCTGTTCAGTTTGCTTCACATTCTAAATTCAAATATGAATATAACATAATTCGCAGTTTTGTTAATTATTATTGTTATGGCTAATGATAATTAGGAAACCAGTTGGTGTTCTCTTCATTACATAATTAATTTCTAGTATTACATGCGTTGAGAAAATTTTCTTCTTAAGCATAGGAAATGTTAATGCATTCTGCCAGTTTTTTGTGAAAGTTTCTTTCCAGACAATTTTCTAGAAGAAATTCTTGAGTATCATAAAAACTCTACCGTAGAAATTCATTGTCATACGTCTACAATGTTTTTATATTTTTGAAAGAGTTAGTATTTCTTGGCGATTCTTTGCAAAGCTGTAATTTGCGAATTTTATTTCTAAACAATTTAAGTCGCGCTGTTTGAGTAGTGGCATTACCATGAACTACGACTACTTTTCATAGGGTATGAATGAGCGCTTAATAGCTTTTTGAGGTGAATGGCGTTGAAAAATGGCGTATCATGACCAAGAGACGTGAGACTGCTCATCAATCACATCGTAATGAACTCTAATGACCCGAGATCGTAACCACCTAACAATGCCATTTTCTTTCTCTTTTGCTCCCATTTTTATTCTCTCTTTTTTAGGTTAAATTTTCTGTTACTGAGAGTGTTTATACCTAGATGTTTCGAAAACGGGTGAGATACTGAAGAATAATGTTGAATACTTTGAGTATAATGAAATTTCAAATACTGTTAACAAAAATGTAGGAAATTTAAACTTCAAATGGATTATTAGTGTTATAAATCGTACCTTTCAAAACCAACTGATGATTTAAAGCTGGAAATTATTTACTTCTTAAAACAGCACTAATAAAAGACAGCTTAAAACAGCACAACCGCTTCTTAAAACAGCACAATCAAAATGTATAATTATGTAGGGTGTTCTTAAAAAATGGCAACAAGGTTTATTCTATAATTATTGACTCAAGAAAGGTTTTTCTAAACACAAAATTTCCCTAAAATTAGGAGGGGGGGGAACCTTACATTGGCATAGATCTCTATATATAAAAAAGAAAGTTTGTGTGTTTGTTTGTTCGCTAATAACTCAGTCACTACTATAGCTCAGTCACCAAACTTTCTACAGCTCTTTTCTGGGTCCTGGAAAAGGTCGACGTCCACTTAAAAAAATCAGAGATATTAATTAAAAACGCTAATTTTCACCCTCATTTTTCCGAATGGCAACAGTGCTGATATAATGAGAGAGAATTAGTTTATTTTTCAACCGAAATTTATATATGGGTTCATATGGCATCAGACTGAAAAATATAGGACTATGAATCGTATTTTTTGCTCAAAATAATGATGTGTGTTTTTATATTTGCTGACCCAAACGGGCAATTCTATATGTGATATGGAATGATGTGATATACCATATGATTCTATGAATATGTAGTCATTTGTGGTTTGTGTGTTGAACATTGCTTTGCTTTTTTTTGGTATTTTTATGCATTACAGTGGCGCATCATATTCTTTATGACGTGTAATATGCTATTATACGAATTTCCAAAAGGTAGCCTGAGTAAAACTGTGCAAAAGGAGAAGATGTATTCATACCACGAACTCTCGTAGGAATTGGAAAGAATCGCTACATTTTCGTTCCGGGTGGTAAATTTCGAAATATTGTATATCACACAGCTTTACAATAAAAATGCGTTTAAGTGAATGGTCTTATTTTAATAAAAATACCTCATAACAGAAGAAAACACCCTCACCCGATTTTGTTACATCAAAGGTAAATAATTAGCGAAGGATTACAGCGATATCGTTCTCTCTGTTGTTAGATACATTACTCTCAATTTAACTGAACTATCATCGGGTACTTCCGCTAGTTTCGAATAGCATTCTTTTGTTTTCGAGGGCTACTTGATAAATTGTAGATTTAATAAGATTTTTGAAAGCAAGAGCGATGAAAAATGAGCAACGCCTTCGCCGGGAATCGATTCACTGACCTCTGAAATACGCACCCAGCGTGCTGAGCACTACACTACGAAATCATGTTAAGAAGGCGTGAGGAAAACCTTTAATGCTTCCCCTTTTAAAGGGCGACTGGGGTTTTAGGGGACCCATTCTCCAAATCCTGGGTGTGAAGAACCATCATCCACTACCCTTTTAGTTCGAGCGCCACTGTAGAGTCATTAGATTATTTTCTAAACAGGAAAAAGATGAAAAATTAGCAACATCTTCGCTGGGAATCGAACCACGGGCCTCTGGAATACGCGCCCAGCGTGCTGACCACTACACTAAGAAGGCGGGAGAAATACCTTATAAAATAACCCTCTTTCGAAGCAAAACATGTTCGAAAAGGTAGAAGCAACTAACTCAATTTATAAGCAAATCCATGGAAAAATAAAGGGAACGCAACGGGATCTATCGAGGGAAACTGCAGTGAAATCTGAGAAAGCTATTTCTAACATTTCATTATTATTTCATCGAGTTTTATTCAATATTTACAACGATCTAAATCTGCTTTTTCCCTAATTTGAAATTTATGGTGGCATGTTTCTGTTTCAGAAAGCTTGAAAATTTTATGAAAATCATGTTAATATTTTTTAATTAAAGCGCTTTGTGGATGCTTTTAAAACAAATGTTTTACGTGCAGTTCGCAGCTGGAAAAAGAAGTAAAATATTCGTTATACTTTGATAAATTAAATACAAAACTTAAAATATTTAAGTAATTAAGTGGATGGGAATATATTACGCACTTGATCGTTTTCCATTGTCTACTGTTAATTTATTCTGAACAGATTTTCATCAGATTTACGAAATACCAAATCAAAGTAGTTCGGTTTATTTATATTTTCCTAATACATAAATGAGCACTAATTGTTAAATTTTAGCTGGTGTCAAGGAGCTTTTATTAATATATCCTCAAATTTTGCATGCAATACTTGTAGTATGAATTTTTTTTTTATTTACTTAACTAAATTATAATGAATATTTCATTTACTGAATTTCTTTCTTCCAAATCTTATCTACTCCAAGCTGACTTTTGCATATTGAATATGTGAGAGCTTTGCTGAGACATTTCCAGAGGAGTTTCAATCCCCTAGTTATTATGCATAAATTTACGCGAAGTGCAGATATTTGAACAGTCTAATTCTAATTTATGTAGCTTAAATTCGACAGGAACAGGGTATTATTTTTCAGATATAATTTCAAAGCTAGGGAATAAAGTTTTAGCAATGCAGATAATGCAAGTGAACGGCAAGGTAATAAAGATTAAGTAATTAGGAGCTGGTATGAATAAAAAAAAATAATTACAGGTCTAGTTGAACTTAATTCGAAAGCATAAAATGAACATATAAATTGCAAGGAAGATTCATCGCAGAAGTGCTTATATGCTTCCTCTTGTGACACATAACTGAAACTTTTTTTTAGTAAACATATGGCGACGTTAATCATAAACGCATTACAAACATTAGATTGTGTAACTAGAAATAAATATTAATTATTAGATGCTGAAAAAATGGGAACAGCTAATCATATTTTTTGAATTCTTTTTTTTTACTTAATATTATTATTAATCTGATTAATTGTCTTCTTCTTATTAATTTTTTCAGCGGGAAGTCTAGATTTTCCCAAAATTTGAAGTAGGAGAAATACATGAAGCAAGTTCGGTTCAAGAGGAGTCAGTCGAAAGGTATTAGGTTCTTCGTATTAAAGATAGTATCTCGGAGCAATAGAGAAACAGGATTCTGTTCTTCAAGGTCACCTTTGGCATTTTGTCAAGGAGAAAGACGTGACTTAATTTCCCTTCGGTAGAAATTACTGAGCAGAAACGCGAAAGAAAATCACAGAAATAATTTATTTAAATAAAAAATAATCGGAACTAGTAAAGATAGTTGGATAAACCTTTCTAAATTATAAGCTAAAAAACATGACCTGCTTTTGTGCTGTGGTCAGACTTGCTTAATCCATAAAGAGGAAAAAGTAATCCATGAAAATGAAATGATCGAGAAAGAATTATTGTATGTTTTAGAGTAGTAGATATGCACAATATAAACACAGAAGTACCTCCACAAGAAACCCTGGAACCTTGGCATAAATTCACACACAATTAGTTTCGTGGATTATGAAATATTCCGTTCAAATCACTTGCTAAAAATGGAACTCAATTCGGAATTTCACTGTTTGTGTTCATACAGACCAGAGTTTATTAAACTTCTTAAACTCCAATGGGGCTCGAGGGACCTGCAGCAGGGGCTCTCCAAAACTTCTAGCAGTTTCGATATTTCTTTAACTTACTATAATAATTTTACAATGACCAAATATTTTTACGCAATGTATCTGAAAATAGATAAGACAATACAGACAAAGAAGAAAACGAAAACGTTTCGACGCATTTTTTTTATAATATAAACTTTCATTTTACTTGCTTTTCACGTGACGTTGTCACTTCGTCTGTTTCTTATTTAAAATGTTCACATTGTTCTGTATCTTAAAATTAGAAATTATTACAGGTTTAATGATCTTAAACTATATATTACAGTACAAGTGAAAAAATTGACAGTTTCACCCACGCGTGTGTCGGATTTGCGCAATGCTTAAGGGGGTCCCACAAAATTTTCGTAAATATTATGGGGTCTTGATGTCGCAAAAAAATCTCAGTGATAAAAAGGGGTCGTGACTGAAGAAAAGTTGAAGAAGTCCTGATATAGACAATGGAATAAAAGTCTCATAATCTTAGTTGACAAAAGTTGCAGTAAATTAAGAAATAATCGTGTTAAATATCTTAAAATTTATTGGTTTTAATAGTTTTTTAAAACTTTAACTTTGACTCAACTTATGGTGCCGGACAAATTAACTAAAAAAACATATAATCAAAATAAATCTAATTCATAATATATCAAAAGATCAATCGAATAAACAATCGTATAGTGGTATTGGTTTAGTACAACAGGGGGCGTTGTGAAGCCCACTAGGGAAAAATCAGTAACCTAAATACAATAAAACTCCATGTTTCTTAAAAGCCTCCCGGCTTACATGACAGACCACAGTAAATTACACACTAAATTAAACAAATGAAACATAGAATATATATCAAACACATTTATTAATTTCTAGAATATTCAAACATATGATAACTATGTAAACTGATCAGTCCCCTACAAATTAACCTTAAGATGTAAATTAACATATATATCATTTTAAATCTTACACTGATGTTAAGTGTAGGTGTACTAATTTTTTTTAACGTTACATAACTCACAATTTAGGTGGTTGTACCAATTTTCTAATTATTCGTTTACAAGTATATTTAAATAGCTTGTCATTACTTAAATCTCCAAATCATTTCGTTTACAAGTACATTAATATAACTACTCATTATTTAATTCTTCTATTCACTTCGTTTACACGTATATTAATATAAATATCATTACTCGGTTACAGTTTAAATAGAAAAAAAAAAAATCACTCACAGGGTGAAGTTTATACATCAAACTCCTGTTTTCTCGCGTGTGCCATCGTCGACGGATAAATACAGAGTTTTAAATAGTTCAACAGATAGTCCTGCTTATTTCGTTGACTGATTAATACGGAGGGTTAATAGTTCAACAGATCGTCCAACTCATTTCGTTGACCATTGGAAGAAATCCACAAACCCCAAATCGTGCTGCTTGCTGGATGCAGGTCAATGATACACCCTGCATTCAGGAACACCTCAATCAAGTCAAAACCCCAGGAAAATACTGGTATCAGGCAGCCTTTTTTAAAAATCAGGAACATTCTTAATCAGGAACGCTAACGCTTCAACAAAATCAAGACCCAAAGAAGACACAGGTACCGAGATGCGTCTTTTAAATCCAGAACAGTCTTTCTCAGAAACGCTTCAGTAAACCAGGAAAAAACGCCTTGAAAGGACGCAAACTGGAAAGGCACTAGGCAGGTTAAGCAAGAAACCCACTGGTATCTGCATCACCCTGAGAATACCTATTTACAATTTTCGGAAAATTATGATGGAGAAACGACGATGCTATAAATTTTTGCGATGAGCCTTTTTTTTAAATGTGATTTCTCATCTGATCAAAGCCGGGAATCCATCGCCGCAGTCCGCTGGTACACGCCGATCGCGAGAGCAAGACCCGCAAGGGGTCAAACCCCCACTTTTTTTCTTTTTCCTTCTTCTTCAAAAATCATAATCCGAATGAATTCTAGCAAGGTGTAAACCTCCCAGGAAATCTCGTTTTCTCCGTCTCTGTAAGTTCATAGGCTTTCAAAAATCATAAAATTAAAATCACACCAATGTCAGAATTTTACGTTATCTAGACTGAGAAAATGACACCCCTATGACGAATCCAAAACAAGAAAAATCTCACAATGAGCCATGGAGGTAGGAAGTTAGATGGAGTGGCCCTAAACCGGTTTCCCCATACCCTGCCTTGAAGCACTGGCGATCCCTTTTTTGGTGACCAAAACATTGGGTAATTTACCATTGAGTTCAATGGGTTTTGACACGATCGGATGTAAATATTTTGTAATTACGTCGTAAATATGCATATAAATGTATATATTTTCTTTTTATACAATACTCCAGAGTCCTAAGTATATGAAAAGAAAACAGTTTTAAACAACATTTCGTTCTGAACGGAATTAAATGCTATACTTTTCACAGAACAATTTTCTCAGAATGGTTTAATTTGAAATATTTTCACAAGTTTTCGTTAATTACATTAGAAAAAAAATGAAGGTAATTCGATTTGATTCGGTTAAGGATTACAAAAATTAAGATCCAAGTTTATTGTATTATTAAAATTATGCACTATTTCTTTTCTATTTATAGAACTTCTTCCTAAAATACTTTCTCATATATATGACATGATTTTTTAGCTTCTGAGGCATCTTTTAAATCGAAAAATATAAGTCAATTTATAATTAATGCTCTATTCGGCCCATTTCAAATTAGAGCACCTTTTCATTTAATAGCGAAATACTTTAAATAGTACTTAACTTTCTCTGAATATTTCTGAAAGAGAATAAAATAAGGATTATTTTTTAAATATTATTTAAAACTTGTATTTGAGTTATTATAAAATGTAAGGGGAATAATTCTTTTAATTATACTTATCAGATTTTTTTACCCTTAATTTCAACAATACATATTCCAAAACTCTTCTTTATTACTTTCTTAAGTACGCATTTCATAGAAATTGCTTTACAATACCTTTTAACAGATTGCTTTCCAGTACGAACAATTCTTACTTAACTAGTTTTATAACGTATTTGTCAACAGGATATCAATTTATGTTTACAATTCAATGTTAAGGTTATTATATATTTAGATAATATTTATAATCATTATAAATTTAGATACATTTAATAATTATATTTTTTCACAGTAACTTTCACAGTTGTTTATGAATGAATAAATCCTTCATTTCAAATACATTTATAAATAATTTAATAAATATTTACGTATTTTGTTAAATGCAGATGCATGCTTTTTGCAAGCACATGCATAAATACCATTTTTCAGTTCCGGCATATGGAAATCTTTAATTTCTGTGCATTCACTATATTTTTCGAATAAAGTAATTTACACTAATTTTAAAAAAAGTACATGTTACAATAATATGTGGATGTGAAAAAAATTATTTTATTTAAAACATTTTGGCGTTTGGAACATAAAATAAAAGTAGCGAATACTCTATCAAGGGTATCGAAAGATATATACAATTTTAAAGGTACCGTGAGGTATTTTTCATTCTTTAAGCAAAACATTTTTGCTAACATCTATATTTTTGTAGTTGAACAGCTTAGAATTTTATAAAACTAATTCATAATCAAAATCGCTGTTGTTAGTTATCGAAAAATAACCAAGATGTGATTTTTGCGTAAATGTCACTAAACTATACAAATTGCTATTATCCATCACACTAGGAATTTTTCTTTTATGCAGAAGTGTCTCGTTTTTCGATTTGTATGGAACTGTCGTGTGTCGAAATACTATCAGAGCGTTGTCAAGCGAGCTTCTGAATGTAAACAAAAACACCCCATCTGGTGACCGAAGCTTCGGAGCGATGCTTCACTTCTAATGCCGGATTGGCCACTCCTTCCTTTCTTACCTAGCTAGTTCTCTAGTTAGTTTACCTAGCTCCTTTCTCACCGGGCTAATTTCTTTTCTGTAATATATGTGAAAAATGATCTAGTACTATATATATATGCAAAATATATGTAAAGTGATTTAGTACTATTGATTTGATAATGTCAAAAGGAACAAAGATACATTCTTAGTACTTTTGCTGTTCAATGACAATCAGCGATTATTAATAAGAGGAATACTCATACTAATATTTATAGTCTGTTTCGTTCATTTCTAATTGCCTATAATTCTAAATGAAGACGAGTTCCTTTTTGGAACAATTAAAGAAGATCACTTCGCATGTGTTTATTATACTTTGACATTTTTATGTCAGTAATATAGCGCCGTGAACAAAAGGCAACATTTCCTTCGGTAAATCTTTATTCCCTTTCACTCCATCGTAGCTTACTCGTCATACGCACATTTTCTCATGCATCAATTCAAGAATTCCTTTCAGAATTTAATTTGCGTTTCTAGATTTCATGATTCTTTCTCCGTCATTATTTCTGCATTGAAAGGCTTCACAGTCTTGCCGATTCCAAAGGACTCCCGCAGATTTCTCTTTATTACAAAACTTTTGTCAGGCTAACAAAGCATGGAGAATAATTGCTTCGAGTGGTTCGAAGTTATGGTATTCTTCCCCTTTCCCATTTTTTCTTCATCTTGCTTAGTTTCTTTGTCCTGGTTGACACAGCTAGTGTGCAGGGGCGTTTTCTTCGAGGTGACGTAAATGAAAATGAATGATTCTAATTTCTTGATCATGAGGATGTATTTATTGTCAATACCATTACATGCTAGAAGTAGTTACTTGCTTCTAAATAAATAATCCATTGGTAAGAGAGAAACCTAAGAAATCCTACTTCATCTGCATTCAATGAAATTGTTAAGAGTAATGAGTAAAATGTATTTCGAGTAATGTGGAAGAAACAGTAGCATAATTTCTCAAATTAGGTATATTGAAGATAAAAAGGTGACAAAAACACATGCTAAAAATACGCATTAAAACGTACGAGATGTTAAAAGTTGTTCTTAAATTGTGGACTCTTTTACTGGATTAAATACTTAAGTGATCGCTTTTTTTAAAATTACTACTATTAGCTCACACTCTCCCTATATCTTGTTCAAATTTTCAATCGTTAATAAAATACTTTTTATTCATCCACTCAAGTTCAAATACATTTCTTTAAACTTGTAGTGGATGACACTATATGTTAATACAGTGTTTTCACATATAAAAGTCAATTCCTACTTATTTATTTCTGTTTATCTTAACTAAAGATATGCTGTTTGTATTAAATATATTATAAGACTTACAAATAATGACCGTTTGTTAGGAATTCTCACGTGCTGTAAAAATTAATTTTATAACAACTTATAAGTAATAATACATGACTGTGATAAATGGGATTGTAATATTAACAAAAATAAGTGAAAACGGTAAGACAGAGTTCCAAGAGTGTATGGAGTGAAAACAATTGTAATTTTATAGAGTTGAATGAAGCGGATGTAATGTCCCATTATGTAGCGAAAATTCTCCGCATATTTCTGTGCTAACGTAATAATATTATATGTTTAAAATATAACCCTTTAAAATGCCCCTTGCTTCACAAACGAAGAATGCGAAACGAAACTACAACACAACGTAAGTGACGATTAGAGAAAGAAAAACAGCAGCTGGTCAAGCATATGTCACCATGAGTGGTGTGAAATCATTAGATGGAATATTAATTGAAGAACTGGACTGCTCAAAATTCACTGGAAATGTTCCTTGCAATAATGGAGCATTACAAGAGATGGATAGAATGAGAAAATTATAGGCAACCATCAGCTTCATAAATTAGATACGAAAAAGTGTTAATAGTGCTAATAAAAAGTAACTAAAATAAAATTTTACTTTGTTGACCTAAGTAGGAATCGACTTTAATTTTTTTTTTCTTTTTTTTTTTAATATCACTTGTTTACTCGTCAACTGCTTCAAGTTCCAATTTATTGGATTCTTAATGATCCGTATCCTAGCCAGTAGATTTTTTTCTCGAAACTTAGAAAAAAATTATCTTCCGGAAACTTAAAAACGTTTTCAGAAGAGATTCAAATAGTTGCCGCTATATTTTGCTTATTTGTTGCCAATTTTGTGATAAAATCTGCAAAATTTGAAGAGGTGCGTTCGAATCCCACCGCTGCCGCCAGATATATATTTTTTCATACGTCTGTAATGAACTTTTAAAGAAATCTCGTCATTTTTGATCGAACAACAGACTTTATTAGTCAAACTTACAGAATAACTGAAAAACACTTTAAGTGCGTGCATCTTTCAAGCACAGATATTTTATGCCCGAGGTTTCTTTACATTTCTTACTGGTATTATGTTGGTAGCGTAACAACTCAAATAAGTTGTTCCGGTTCTGCAGGAGTTAATTCTGTTTTTAAGATGTAAAATGATTATAAGCGCTCCATGTAAAAAGTAAAGCAAAGTAAATCAGTTATATAGGTAAATCCGTAAATTTAGACGTAATTGTTGGACATATGCAAATTTACCACAATGTAAATTATGAAGCAAGTATGCATTAATCTACTGTATCAAAACAAAAAAATGCAAATATATGTATAGGTAATTTGCAAATATGGAAAAGTTTTGACATGTTTGCATTAACCTTTGAACTGTTATCTTGAAAATAATGTGTACGTTTGGCAATCCAATCAGAAGTGGTATAGAAAAGTAAGAGGGTAATGACTAATTTCGCTATAAAAGAAGAAAAAATTATTATTTTGCTAAAGATAAGTTACCGTATACGCTGGTGTAATGTCCGCACCTCGACTTTAAAGATAAAATTTATGTAAAAAAGAAGTGACCCGCACAATGTCCGCACCCCAAAATCTAAAAAAATTCTTACTTTAAAATCTATTTTTTAACATCACCTTTTTCCCTTTAGTCAATAACATTAGTCAATAAACATCCTTAAAGTAACAATATGCATTTGTTTTGTCTTTGGTTGGCGCCAGGATGGAAAGCAGAGTCTTTCCTTGCGTTCTGGTGCAGCTGTTATTCAGTCGTAATATCGGCGCCAGCAATCCACTTGGCACACGCGATAATAAATGAAGGCAGTCCAAACAGGTTTTCACCGCAGTGGCTTCCAGGAAATACTGTTTTGTAATGAAATTACTTTCCCCTCCTTCCTCCTTGGAGCATTCGCGTATTTCAAGCTTTCTCTTTTCATTCATAGTATCATTTGGAATTCGTGATAGTTAGAAAGTAGCGTGCTTGAAATGGGAAAATACAGTAGCTGTACAGCGGCTTTTAAACTGAAAGTTGTAGAATTTGCTTAGGTAAAGGGAAAAAGAGCAGCAGCAAGAGTATATAAGATGGAAGAAAAGTGTTAACGTTAAATTGGAGCAAACAGCGTGATCATCTGGCGACAACGAACAAAACAAGACGTGCGTTTCGTGGTTCAAAATGTAAGTTTCCGAACTTAGGGGAAAAAAAAAGTAGTTGCGTATGTTCGTGATATGTGTACTGAAGGGTACGGAGTAACACGGGAAATGTGCACATAAAAGTACTTGCTGCGGCACGAGAAGAAGACATTCCTACATCGCAAATTTAAGGCGAGTGAAGGCTGGTTGCGTCGAATGATGAAACGAAATGGATTTTCATACAATGCGTCAGAACAGATTTTTTTAAAAAAGTAATATGTGCGAGATATTAAAAGCACCAGCATTTATATAATTTGTGCAAAAGTAAATATTAAAATTGCAAGTGTTGGTTAATTTTTGCCTCTATATTGTGCTCCTGTGCGAACTAATACGCGCCAAGTTTTGATAACATAAACGGGTAATTTATATTTTCTATGTGGATGGGAGAAAGTGAGTTTGTAAATTTTAGGTAGCTATTAGAGAACTTTAAATTTGATACTTTTATTACTTATGCCATTTTCTTCCACTTATAACTTAACTTGGCTGTTTGAAATGAAATTTATACCCAAAATTACTCATGATAAAAAGCGCAACATTTGAACGACTCGTGTAATGTCCGAACCTGCATTTTAGTGATGTAATTTTTGTAAAAAAAATGCGGACATTACGTGAGCATATACGGCAAAGATTTTGATTGAAATTCTGCTAAGAACTTCATTTTTTTTTTCTATTTCCCTCCTTTTCTTTTGTTTACATCTATATATATTACCTTCGATTTTTTTAAGGAGTTGGGAGAATGATGTTTTTACTTTTTTTTAATGTGCATTTTGTGGAAAATGCTTTACTTCTTTAATGAGAGTAAAGTTAGTTGGAAATTAAGGTTCAAAACTGCACTGAGACCCAATTTGTTTTAGACTGCGTTTTATTCTTTTTGCTTAATTTTCAAAGAATTTTCTTTTGTCAAATGTAATTTTCTGAAGTACGACATTATTGGTATCTAATGTAAAACTACCGATATAATCTTTACATGCAAAATTAAATGTTCCGATTCTTTTCTGCTATTTTAGTGTTTTTTAAGATGCTGCAAATTCTGTTATCTATCTGTCTACAAAACAGAGACAAAAGTTTTAAACTGCTGTTCTAATCATTTAGCCTTTTTATTACACATACACAACCTCTTATACAATATATATATATATATATATATATATATATATATCGTACATGCCCTCTGTATGTAATGGTTTTAACTGTTCAGCGGTTGCGAGATTTAGCAATTGTTTCTTTCCAAATACGCGCTGTATCTGTCAGTCGTAAATTTGTAATGCGATCTGTTTTCGTCCACTGCGATGCGCAACTGGAATGCGAGCTGAGCTCGTTAATGACCATAAAAAGCTTAGTTTCGAATTGTAAAATTTATGGGCTTTTGTTTCTTTCATTTTCCTGGCCTCTGTCTTACGAAAATTTTGACCATAAAATGTACACGTTAGCATAATATTTTAATTTAAATGCAATGAATTAATGTTAAGCGTATATTATTTGCCTTGAGTTCTTGTTTGTAACTGAAACTTTGGTCATTAATAATATGAACTCATATTATTAATGAACTAATTTTAAGGTTAGTAAATTTATATGAAATACATAAACCTTTCAAGTCACTAAACAAAATTTACTAAATAGTTATGGAATACTGAATAAGTCACTAAACAAATTTACTAAATATTTATTGAAGAATGAATTTCGTGAGATAATTGTGCATTGGGATGCGTCCAATACACAGTACTTATTCGTAAGGTACTGTGTATTGGGATGCGTTCCCATTATCTAACTTGGCAGGATCCCCAGTATGCCTACATCGCGAAAAATTGCCAACATAAAACTGAGGTTTATATATATTTAACTGTTATCATAAATTTCATGAAAATAAATGTTAGATTTTTGTTATCAAATTTTTTAATCAATTATAATTCTTTGTCTTTGTTTTTTATGTATGGCAATTTCTATAAATAACAACAACATTTTTATTTTTCATTACAATAATTTATTTCTCTTAATAATAACATTTATTGCCATGAAACTTATAACAGTTAAATATAAACGTTATCATTAACCTTATCATTTAAATGTTGTTTGCATTCATTGGTCAGATGCAAGTTATCTACTAATTTAATAATTTAAAAAGAAAATGCAGTCGTTGGCAACATTGTATTTTATATCTAGTTTTGGCAACAATGAAACAAAATTCTGAACTTGAATTTGAAAACCAAATGCATGGGAAACTTTTTACTGTATAAGAAAAATCCATTTGGAACAGGATTTACGTAAAATCCGTTCTTAGTGCGTGTCTGCACCGTGGAATGAGTAACTATGCAACATTTCATGTCAATAGGGTGTATAATTTCGGAGATCTCATGATGAGTCAGTGGTATTTCGCTTATATATGTATTATACTCATGCATAACTTACCTTTAAGGGCTTATAAAGCTAGAGTAATATAAAATAATTAATAAAGATTTAAGTTTGCTCATGTAAGTTGTAAGATAAAAGGAAGCCATTAATATTGTGCATTTTCTTCATCTAGTGCAGACTAAGAATTGTTAATAGTCTGGAAATGTAAGAAGATGTAGCAATAATGTGTTATCATATTTATAATAATGTAAGGAAATTTTCATTCCTAAATACTTCCTATTTATGTTTTCCATAAGTAAGCTTAAATATGTATTAATTCCTTTGTTTTACTCTAGCGTTTGGTTATTATAAAATAAGTTAGGTTTTATAAGTCGTTTATTGAGTTCTGCTTCTCTTTAACTAAATCTGTAATGCGATCTCTGTTCGCTTTCGCCCACTACGATGCGCAAGAATGCGAACAGAGGTCAGTGATGACAATAAAAAGGTTAATTTCGAATTGCTTAAAATTTATGGGCTTTTGTTTCTTTGATTTTCATGGCGTCTGTCTTAAGAAAATTTTGACCATAAAATGTAAAAGTTAGTATAGTATTTTAATTTAAATGCACTAATTGGAAAGAACCGGTCCCAAAACTAAAGTACATCCTATCACCGGTGTGCAGCAATCACCCAGACTTGCCTCGAGAAGACGACCCCATTCCGAGTATCGCCAGCTAGGAGAGAGTAGTCCCTGCCGCGTACAGCTTTGTGAGTGTGATGTTAAAGTGTACCCCCAAGATCTGTTCAAGCCGCCATGTTGGGAGGCCACCCGTGCTATGGTGGCGACCCGTTTTAGCCGCTCTCCGTCCGGGGAACGTTGCCGCCCTTCCACCACGCCGAGGTGGACCGAGAACGGGGTATGTATATTGCAATATTAAAATAAAATAAATAATAATTAGTTTGTGTACAGTAACTTAATGAGTAGCACGACATTATAGAAGGAGTTTTTACCTTCTTTTCTGCGTGCCTTTCTGACCTAATTGAAATACACGCGCATGGCAATCGCGAAGTCCGGAGGGTGTAATGGCAAACCGTACGTTGAGTTGATCAGCGTTAAAGAATTTCGCTTACTGTGCATACTCAGTGTTGTACCGTTGGCGTGGGAGGAAATACTGGCGACTATGTGGGGGCATAAGCAACCCTGCATAAGCCTGTTCGCCGTGTAGGTCTTTTAATCGACTGTTTACAATTGCAATACCATGGAAATTTCTTTGTGCTTAATGCATTTGCTTCTGTTTCATTTCATTTTGGTTTATTTTGTTAACGTTTTATTTAATATCAGTTATTTATAATAATTTTTTTGACTTAAGTAATTTAAATTGATTTTTAATTCAATAATTTAAACTGGATTGATTCCTTAATTTGTTAAAGTATATACGAATGGAACGCAGGGTAGATAATCAGTTCCTTTTATTCCTCGGAAGTATAATCAATAAATATTCAGCCTAATATATCTTATAATGTTTCCTGTTTTGCAATCATTCATAAACGAAAATTTGCATAGTTTACAATCTATATTTGTACTTCAAATAACGAAGCAATGACAATGTAACAAGATTTTAAACCACGAACTGTTTACGCCCAGATGGGAAATTCGTTGGACATTGATCAACTGAGTGTGCGGTTTGCCATTAAGCGTCCGGAGGTTGAATCCCAACGTGGGGTATTGACAAGTTGTTCATGTTTTCTCTCCTACAAGTAGCCTAATCTAAACAAAATAAAATAAATTATGCTTCGTATATTTTGCATGTATACAAATGTAATATATATATATATATATAAAATATGCGAAGTGTGAGATGAAAAATATGTATTCAGTTTGTTTTACCTGATTGGCTAATAATTAAGCTTTTAAAGATTTTATTGGCTGAAGCCTTGTGTAATTAGAATAATGCGACAGCTATTGATTTTGAAACAACGCACTCTAAAGAGGTTTATTATAACCAGTTACTATTTTTAAGACAGAAAGGAGAAGCAATCAAATAACAATGAAGAGGTAAGGAACACTATTGCAAACTAAAATTTAAAATCTGGTCTCTATATATATGTGTATGTGTGTGATGGAAAAAGCAAGCGCTTACTGTAATGCAAGCAACAATTTGATGTAATGAATACAAACTTAGCTGCATTGATGGCATAGAAACGTAGATAGCATAAAACGTGAAATGTTGAGTACGTAATAAAAAACAAACAGACAGCCGAGGCATATTAGATATCATTTTTATTTCAGTAAACATGTTGCACCCACAAACAACTTGCACCTATTTCAAAATGTTTACATTTTTGACTGATTTGTAATAAGAAGAGACACATTGGGCAGCAGTCCAGCTAGGCGGAATCGTAGAAACCAATTGCGTTGTGTTCAGGATGAAATCCTAATGCAGAATGCGATAGTTTTTGTTCTCAATGCATTTTGATTGGATAATTAAAAGCTGCTAAAAATTATTGTTGTCTGTTTTAATTCCATTTATATCGCCAGCGTTATGCAAGAATGATATGACATGGAAGTGTCGAAATGACGCAGTGCAGAGATTATTAGTTTTAGAACAAAGAGGGGAAATAAATTTAATTCAAGCATTAAGAGGCTAATTCTAATTTAAATTATTAATTTATCTTTTACATATTTTTATCGTACATGTTCTCACTAGCAATAGCCCTTAATTCCCCTATCTATTCTAAAAATATTAATGCTTTTTTTTTCTGGACTGCTTCATTTCTACATGTCCATCTCGTACGACTTGCTAACGCTGATGGTTTAGATAATTCGGAAACTGAACTCAAAATGTAGAGAGCTGAAACATATTCTTAATAGGCAACTTAAGCCGAAACCTTCGGTTAATAAGCAACTTAGGACGAAATCTGATCTTGGCGAACATCCATATTGGATAATTGCACACTTTTGCTTCAGCTCTCTTCCCGTTAAGACACTTGTTCTTTCGCTTAGACTCTGCCAGCTATTGTCCATTGTTCTAAAAATAGAATCTGTATAAATTTGTGGGGTTCATAGCGCACCGACATGTGTGAATGATGTGAAAAAAAAAAAAAAAAGAAAAAAAAAAAAAAAAAGAATATACGTTCTCAGAATTAATTATACAGGAATAAAGTTTTGTACGGAGTTTATGGCTACGTCTGCTTTCGAGTGTAACCTTTCTAACTGCGCAGTAAAGCATTTTCAAGTTATGATAGCGCAGAGAACCATCGCCAATCCGTTGCAGCTTTCTCCAAGCTCATCCTATTACACATACACACACGCGCATATTTTATATATTTAATTTATGCAATTTAAGCCCAATTGTATTAAATTTGTCTTCATCCTTGTGAATGTAAAAGGTGCAAGTACTTCTTGGATTTCTTTCGTGGGGTAGCTAGAAATTTGAAACTTGTTTGAAGCTTGCTCATCCGTTATGGTTACGCTCCCTAAATTATTAAATCACTGACTTGTCGATGCATATCAACGGCGAACACCCCTTCTCATCCTCTTGGAATCTCACTTCCACGTTTAAATTTATTGATCCTTAAACCTCTCTGCCCTGGGCATCCCATTCCACTTTATACCTTTACGCTTGTCTACACTTCAAACTGGGGTCGTAATTTAAAGGTGGAACTCGCGGGCGCTGGAGAGGAGTCATTCCAGAGATTTGTTCGGTAAATGCCTAAAGCGCAGTTTCTGGAAGACTGAGAAAACTCGAACGTGTCCGTTCCTGTAACGAAATCGATAAAGGATGATGTCCAGATTGATTTTGGGTGGATTTTGTCTATGAGATAGCTATAAGCCATGGCGTGGTTATAGCCATAAAAAAAATAAATAAAGTATAGAGTAATGGACTTTTTTCCCAATCTTGGTGCGTTGAAGATGCTATAAATTATCCCGTTTTTGTAGGTGATAATTTTTTTTTAATCTCAAATGCAGAATATGAGATACATAAGGAAATATTTAGCATATTTTTATATAGTATTTCCTTAAGTAAATACTTTAAGATTTTACAGGAATTACACTGTCATTTAAGCCTTTAGCGCGTTCGTTATCACTACGAAAAAGAAAGTAATTAAAGATGTCATAGTAAGAATATAAAGATGAAATATATTGAAAATATAAAAGATGAAACTTTAGACGCTTTAAAATATGAGATCACATGTGAACTTCATAGAGTTTAGAAAATGTTTTTCCTAAACGGATATCACAAATAACACCGGTGATCTCTCACCGATGATATATTTAAAGAGGGTGTTTATACGTGTTTAGAACGATTTCGGGGCCTGCTTTCCAAAAGACCAAATTACAGTAGTTCATACACGAAACTTTAGAGGACTTTGCAGGAATGCGTTGAAAAGGTATAAGTGCAATACATGTGACAGTCTTCATTTTTTTCAAGGAATATAGTCGTACTTTTCGAAGTATGACTTGCTGCTTTGTGTTGATGAAGTTTCGCTGTTTGAAAGTCATTTAAATAAAGAAATGGAATTTGTTCTGTAAGTATCGAACGTAAAACGTTCTATTGATAGTACGTTGACTTCATTTTAAAACTCATTTTCACTTTCCTTGTGTTTAATTTCCCATTGTAAGCGAATCTTGAGACAGTCATAAACCCTTTGGAAAATTTTCTTTGTATTAACCGAACTCAGTTTGTACATTATTTTCTCTTCTTTTTTTTGTACTAAATAAATATTTTTGTTGCAGTCATTTAGGTAAAACCATGCTTCATCAAGAGTGAAGTATTTCTGTAATATTTCTCCTGCTAAATAATTTTTGTACAGCTTTCTACAAATTACTCTGCGTTGAGCCACATGCCTCGACAAAGAACTGGTGAACACTATGTTTTTTAGCTTTTTTAAATTTGTAAATCTTTGTTTGTATTTTACATATTTTTGATGCTGGTGCGTTTAAAGACGTAGGAATTGATTTCTGCTTCGGTGAATTTTAATTTTCTCTTCTTACCAATGATTTAACTTGAGAAACATTAGAGGCAGTACATACCTTTATCGGGTATTCATATGGAATCTTCTTTCCATGTAAAAGTAATGATTGACGTTTTTTCCCTTTCCGATTGATAACATTGCTCCTTTTGCATTAGAAATTCAACACAATGCATTTTACGAGGTTTTTGAATTTTGGAACAGGAATATTTCGCTTCGTGAAGCGCAAAAATATATCTTGGATTATATCTTTACTGCTGGCTTTAGCTACTAGGAGGTCTTACCAGTATATTATCATTATACCATAGGCCATAAAGTTAAAAATTTAAGAGGTGTATATAAAAATACACCGCGCTGGAAGGCGACATCAATAAATGAGAGGACTCATAAAATAAGTTTTGCTAAATTGCATATCATGGCATATCATGAGTGATTATATCAATGGCGGCGAGAGGCGAAATGAAAGTCTAAGCTTCTGGGAACAAAAAACGTATCCTTCAAACCACAGCTTATTTATATAAGACCGTTTGAAAGAAGAATAAATGAACAAAGTAGCAGACAATATTTCTAATTTCAAATAATAAGCTGTTTCCAGAAATTTGTATTCTAAAACATTTGCTTTTTAATATTCTTTATCGAAATCTTTCTAAAAACGTTTGCTGGCTGTGGTGCACTTTGAGCACGTTGTGTATAAAAGAGATGGTTAAATGATTGATGGTTTTGACTGTTCCTGACGAATGCTTCACTTTTAGTTGTCCAGCCATTAATAAAAATTTATATTATCGAAATTTTATTGCTAAATCTTCCCAGTATTCTAAAATTAAATTATTAATAAAATACAATAGATCGTAAATATTTCAAGGTAATTTCTAAAATTTGTGAAGCATCCCTTCCTAATGGGAATTTTATCATCTAAACATTTAATGTGAATTCTATTATAATCATAATTCACATAATTTAATCTGAATTCATAATTAATATGAATCAAAATTAATATTATCATTTAATCTGAATTCAACTATAAATCATATATGTTGTCTTTTGACACATTAGAACTGTATCACACTCAATCCGTTTTCAAAACTTCTGCAGCCTTTCCATTTATATGAAGTATATGTTATTTATATGAAGTATATGTTATATGTTACTTTTCTAATATTTCTAGCTGAAAGACATCTACCCCAACTGAAACGTTTATTTACTTTTCAGTATCTTTATAATAACCTGGATTTCTCTTCTAAACTGGTTTCCATACTATTTGTTTAGCCATGTGTCCTTACCATCAATAACTGAATCTTAATTGGCTGGTAGCTAATATTCTTGAAAATTACCTTTTTTTTCTTTGCAGCATAGTTGTCATTCAGTGTCATTCACATTCATGACCACCATTTAACCCTTTACGGTACAGTGTGTCCGGTCTGGACACACCTAAAAATTTCGTTCTGTACGCACAGAAAAGTTGAATGAAAAAGGATTTATAGGTTACTATGGGTTACTCTGAACCTTCTTTATTTATAGTAGATGGCAGCTCAACACAAACCAGTCCATATATTTAAGCCATATTTATTTTTTTAAGACCCTCATTTTTCAAAGAGATCTTCCATATCTTTTTTAGGGTATAAAAGGAATTGTTTGAAAAGAAATTCCTATGTTATTTTTTTGGATGTATGCTAATCTCCTTATTCTATATTAGTTTTAAATTTTTACCTTGAAATCTTGCCTAAAATCAAAAGGCCAACCCTAGGTGTGCCCAGACCGTCCTCACCGATAATCTAGGACAACTGAGAGTCTGTATTCTTGTTTCTCCGCATCTCACCGGTCAGTTCATTGACAATAATGCTCGTTTCAGCACTCTTTTCGAAGCTCTATTCAATCAGTGCGCCATTTTGGACACAGCTACAGAATTAAAACGATAAGTGCTACCTTCACAAAATTTTACTTGTGTACTCCTCTAGGCCTAATTGGGCAAAATTAAAAATTAATTAAAAATTAATTTAAATTAATTAAAAAAAGAATAGGCAGGGCCTACCCTTTTTAAAATTAATTTAAATTAATTAAAAAAAGGGTAGGCAGGGCTACCCTTTATTATTATTATTTTTTTTTTTTTTTATCAAAACTCTGACTTTAAAAGGTAGCGTGCCGGAAAGGTTTAAAAATTGTTCTTATCATCTGAAAAATATAATGCAGCTTTCAAAGTTAGTCTCCTTAAATACTGCTTAATTTTTCGTAGCTTCCGTTATTATTTTGTTGGTTAGTTTCAGCAGTATTACTGCAATTAATTTTGTCTAATTTAATAACTTTTAAATAAGTACTTTTTTTCTTCTAATCGCAACAAAATATTTTACCGCTTATTTTAAATATGAATTTTTTGTGTGTTACCTTTATTTATTAAATATCACGTTTTCGCACTTAAACCATAAAGTTTAGTTCAACAGCATTATCGCAAAATAATTTTAAAATGAGCATATCTTTAGAATTTCCGATACGCAGTCTAACGCGGTGGAGATAAAAATGTTTTTCTTTTTTCTTACAGTGTTGCTATTCTTCGCTTTTAAATCGTTGAGTTTCTTAATCAAAAATTCTTTAATGTCTGACAAAACAATAAACAGGTAATAAAACAAATTAAAAATTAGGGCTTCCAGATGCCCGTATTCGCTGGAAGATTACGTTATTCAAAATTTGATGACTGTGGGTTCCGTTGTTTTATCATAGTGCTAGAAACAAAAATACATTTATGTAAATTCTTCATTATTTAATATCTTTAAATATAATACAGAGCTGCAATAGTTGGTGGCAACAGCTTGAAAGGTGAATCAACATCGAAAGTGAATCGACGTAAAATGCCAAAAGGAAATTCATAGCCCTTCTGGGCTAACTCCCTTTGGGCTAATGATGTCTGCAGTCCATATTATCTTTTGCTGATATGTATTCATTTAAAAATATATTACAAGCCCTAACGTTTCTTCCAGCATCGCTGAAATTGGTAGGTGTAGGTAATACAACATTAGCCAGTCCGCAACGGGATGGGATGATTCGTTCAATCAGTCGACAGTCCTGATGTATTAGTACTATTTATTTTGTGTATTTTTAATTCTATATTACATGTGCGAATTTTATTTAAAATTCATCACAGAACAACATTCAAGAAACTGAGGGTAAATTTTATTATACTGAAATGAATCAAATTCACCAAACGTTATGCTCTTCCAAAACATATTTGATAGTCTCTCCGTATATGCACCTTTACTGATACAGTGAACATTTATGTAGTAAAGCATGTCAGAATGGCCCATCAGAGCCACGGTTTGGGTGATGTGGATGCGAAGATTCTAGAGATAAGCGGAAAATGGAGACATAAGATAGCATTTTGGAGAAAGCCTCATATGAAAAATCTCATAGAATTAGATCCAGTGATTAGAGTGACCACAGATTTATGCTTTATAAACTTATCCTGTGCGTCATTATAATTTACCGTAGTTAGTCTTTGTAACTTAATCTAATTTACCTAAGTACCCTAGCGATTGTAAAATTGACCTTAAAGATAAATTTGATTGAGATATTTTGCGAACCGTCACAACCTTGGAAATGTTTGACCGAGTTTCTCTCAGAAATTTTCATAACGGTGATAATTAATGAACTTGCCACATTTATTTTTTGAAAAAGATAATCATCCCTGTTTTCATTCATTATTGACATCAGCAGCTCAGCAGTCTAGTGACGCACAGGTGTTTGCCGTACCAGCAAAGATAAACATATTGAACGTTCGTGAAATAAGAACAAGAAATTTCACTTTCCATGTAATAAAATTTGGTAATATTTGTATAGATTATATGGCACAAATACCCCGTACTGAATTGGCCCTGTATTGAATAAATAGTTTGGACTAAAGTTTTTGATGTTGCATTTGAAAGTAAGAAATTGATAATTTCCATTGTGTTATATGTAACATGATTTTTTCAGTTTATAAATTTTCGTCCTAGAAAAAATTATTAGTCCTAAAGGGCTTTGTCCCTGAGGGACTATTGTTTTTGTTTTGCGGTTTTACGTGGAATCACTCTGAATGCCCGTTTCACTTTTCAAACTGTTGCCACCAAAAATTATCGCTCTGTATTATATTTGAAGAAATTAAATAATGAAGAATCTGAATAAATGTATGTATATTTCTTGCATTATGATAAAGCAACGGTACCTAGAGCCATCCAATTTTGAATGACGTAATTCTACTGCGAATATGGGCATCTGAAAGCCTAAATTTGGAATTTGTTTTATTATCGATTTCATATATTATAAAACATTAACGAATTTTTGATTAACAAACTCAAGGATTTCAAAGCGAGCAATGGCAACGTTGTACAGAAAAAAACATTTTTATCTCCACCGCGTGAGACTGTGTATCGGAATATCAAAGATATGCTCGATTTAAAATTATTTTGCGATATTGCTTTTGAACTAAATTTTATGGTTTAAGTTCAAAGAACATGATATTTAATAAATAAAGGTAACGCACAAAATATTAAAAAAAAAAAAAAAAAAAAAAAAAAAAAAAAAAAAAACCCGCGTCTTTTGACGTAATTTAAAATTTGAAACCTTTCAGAATTTCTTTCTTTTTTTAAGTTCAGTAAATGTATATATTATTTGTGTTGAATCGAAGCGAAGTCTTTTCTCTGTATCTTCTTCTAATGAGATGATATAACAATGCAATTCGATCCTGCACTTTCCTGTTAAGCAGATCACGGGAACTGACCATTTGAGCAATAAGAAAACTAACCTATCGAAACATCATTATTTCGATCAATTCTGGAACATGATAAATCCTTCGGGCTTGGGCGTCATCAGTGTGTCCCGCAGGCAGCGTCAGAGTCTAATGAGCGCCTTGTTTGATCAGCGCCTCTTGTCATAACGGATTTCTCATTTCATGCTTGGCCGATCGGATCAATTCTATACCGAGCATTCAGCTATATGAGCCAAAATTCTGCGTAAAGGGCGGGAAAATGGTGCAGCTCTGAAAAGAATTCTGGCAAGGGTAATTTCTGTTACACCGAAGGGCCTTTCCTGTAGGGAAGGATGTTGCGAAACCTCTGAACCGGAACGCATAAGAATAATGGAGAGGGTTATCGGTGGGTGTTATAATTAAAGCGGGAAATCTGCGATTTATTTGCAAAAGGTTTGGCAGAAAATGGGATATCTTTTCGAGCGTCGAAAAGTTTTAGGGTTAATGAAATCGAATATTTCGTCGATAAGTGCGAAGCTGTAACTTTGGATCGTAATCTTTGTGTCCGTTTTGTCCTTAATCTTATGTCTCCATAAAATTTAGATCTTTCGAATTTTTGTGCATCAGAACGGAAAATGCAGATCGTAAAAGTAACTGTATAATAAATAATATGTGCAAATTCTGTGGGATTTTAAGAGGAGTTAACACTGTACCTTTTCCTAAAATTTCTGAGAAACTTTTTATTTCATTGTATTTTTCTTTTCTGAAACTAAGAACAATTTCGGTACCCTTTATTACCAGAGAAGCTTATTTCTCCCCTATTTTTATAGAAGAAAGTAGTATATAGTCCTTTATAAGTATTCTTATTCTTGTAACTAAAATTTCTGTGTAATTTAGTATTTAATTATATGTTTCTTACAATTTCTCCAGTTTAATATAGCTCTATTTTCTTCAAAGAATTTTTCAATAATTATACCCGGCTCTATACTGTGTTAGTCTTTAAAACCTTTTTTTTTTTTTCGTTTGGACTGCTGATCTATTCGTAAGTTTCAATTTTTATTTTCTTAAGAAGGTCACTGATCGCCTGAAATTTTGAAAGCAATTTTTCAAAATGAAACATATTTAATAATCTTCTAGAAGAACATTTAAGTACGCACAGGTGTCTGCCGTACCGGCAAAGATAAACACATTGAACTTTCGTGAAAGATGTAAGAGAACTTGCACTTTCCGTATAATAAAATTTGGTAATGTTTGTATAGATTATATGCTACAAGTTGTTAACATCTGTCGCGGGCTTATAAATACCCCGTATTGACTAAATTCACTCCTTATTGAATTGGCCCTGGATAGTAGCAAGGAAGTTAATAAAAGGCTACTGAAATTAAAATGTTTCAGCGCTTCATATGATAGCAAAACCAGTAATTAGCATAATAATTGAATTTTAGCAAATAATATATAACAAATTTTGAACATATCAACCTTCATTCATCAACAATATCTGTAGTCGAGGGACAAAAGTTGTGAACTGCATTGTACAGCATATCTGTAGGTATGGTGAGAAATTTCTGTCGGATGTTGTCATTTAGCATCCCTAATAAGGTCAGACGATCGCGGTACACTTGCGATTCAGGCAACGCTACAACCAATAATCATACGGATTGAGATCTGGCCATGTTTGATGTAAGTGCCGGCTCAGCAAGCGATCCTCACCAGACGACGTGTGCGACAGATCCTTCATACGTATAGCAATGTGGAGTGGAGCGCCATCCTGTATAAAAGTCATACCTTCCAACAGGTGTTTATCAGCCAGACTAGGGATGATGCGATTGTAACATATCAACGTACCTCGCACCCGACACACTGACAGTTTGAAAAGTAGAGCTACGCATTTCCTCGAAGAAAAAGTGTCCGGTCACGATCGATGTAATAAATCCATATCACACTGCGACCAAATCCCGGAGGCAATGATAGCGACTAATTCATGAAGAGAGTTTGATTCCCTCTCTCACTACAGCTCATTTCATACACGATTCTCATGCGGTGTCATTAACATTTTGCTAAATGTTAAACATATTTAATAATAAAACATAATAATAATTGAACATAAATAACTGAATAATAAATGACTGAATAACTGAATACTGTACAGTGAACTGTGAATAACTGAATACTGTACAGCTTAAACATAAATAACTGAATACTGTACAGTGAAGCTATGCGTGTGAACGGGGACTGAATGATGAATAATAATGAGTCACACCTTCCATATCCCACCATATATAGAGCAAAATCCATGTTTGGATGCAGTCTTGGTTTCTCTAGGGCTTAATCATTGTCTTTTCCGAATAACCTTAGCATAAAATAGGAATTTTTTAATAGCACTTTTCTGTTCATGTTATGATTAACAAAATAATAGTTCTTAGAATAAAGGTAAAAGGCTTCCCTTTTCAGTCGATCTTCTTTCTCTTTCTTCAGAAATGATTCCCGGGAATTATTACACACATCAAAGGCACATCACAAAAAGAGAGGTTTCTAAGATAATAAGATATTTAATTTACAAATCACATTACTGACTAATTATATACATAAGACAGAGAAGTTTTGATCTGCACGCATGCGCCGATCACGTGGTGTTTGGTAACGAGTTTTAACGGCAAGAGTTTCAATATTTCATTTCTGCTAAGCTATTGCCAATTACCAAATGTTAAATATTTCATTCCAGGTAAAATTAATTAATGCATTTCGTCGGCAGAGATGACCTCTATACTATAAATTGAATTTTAAGGTAGAGAAAATCTACTATCGTCCGAAACCAATTTTTCTCTTTCATTTCATTTTACTTTTGCCGTGTAATAATATCCTTCGATCCATTAATTTTTCACGTTGGTAACTAGTGGACTTTATATATAAGAGGTTTTTGTTGCTTTCTGTTCTGTAGTGTTGTAGCCTACGTATTTCGGCATAAAAGCATTGATTGGGTGATCAAGTTTGGTGAAGATTGGGTGAAGAAAGTTTTTCTTCCTTCTCTTGCTTTCTTTCTGATTGCGAATATCCGGTCCCAATAGTTCGTACTGCCCATCTTCCTCCCAAAATGAGATTAATGTTCCTGGCCTTTCATTCTAGCCAATCCTTCGAGAGCTATCTAGTTCGTGGCGGAGTAACATTTTAAAGCTCCTCTGAGTCTACTGTCTACATTTTTGTTGCCCAGTTTTGAGTTTGATCAAATTCTCCTGGGAAACGTATTTGCTGTAGCTATTTCCTATTTCTGGAAGAAAACGTTGCGGTAGAGATGATGGCAGTTTTTATGTCCTACGGTGCGGCGTATTTTGTCGCTTTTAGAGATTCTTTAATATGCAGTATGTACTTGATTTTATTTTTCCCGTGTGAACTACAAGTAGGTGTCATGAGTCCATTAAACTGTTCTTTGTACATTATTTCATGTTGAAAGACATTGCTTGGATACTGGGGCCCTTAAAATCAAAATTAAATTTTATATTCATACTTTATTTACTATCAGTGCATTACAGGGAATACAGATATAGAACATTTGAAAAGTTATGTGTATAGTTTTAACGTGAAGCATTGCAAGTAAAAAGAAATATTACTGAAAAGAATTTAAAAAGTTATATTTTGAAGGGAAAAAGTGTGAATACTTTTAGTGCAATATTATAAATTTATGAAAGTTTAAATAAATATTTTTGTCTCTTTTATATTTTACAGGAACGTAATTCTTACTTTCTTTTTACGAAGTGAAAAGGAAATATAGTAATTGCGAAAAATTTCGGGTATCATATTTCAACGAAAATATCCATTTTGACCGCTATCGAATGCGATTTAACGAGGTTTTTGCATGGCATCTGTACGTAAGGACAGAATAAAAGATTCTTTTCCACCCAAAAATTATAAAACTGGTTTTAAATGAATTCTGAAGAGAATTTTTCGTGGCAACTGTGAGTACCTACGTATCTTCCATGGGACTTGGATATATTTAGTCCCGTAATGTCAGAATTTTGTTACAGGAAAAATGTTCTAATGCATTATACACGAGGAATGATCATTCTTAGCAGGCCAATAAACCCATAGCTCAAACAGGAAAGTTTCTCTCTTCTCAGGAAACCACCTTATATATCTTCCTGTGTTAACTTGCGTTGAACTTCCGGGGGGGGGATGATTCTTTCATTCATACAGAACAAAGTGTCCATCTCTTGACCCTGATGAAAAGACTTCTTTTACCTCTTTGTCCACAGGAGTGACCCTCGAGGCTGCATCCAGAATCATTAACAAAGGCACAGGATTCCACCACTGATATGAAAATTATTACACTCTGAAATCACTCATCCTCGAGAAAGAACTTTATGCTACCTTATCACAAAAGACATATATTTTTATATATAATGTTCCTCGTTTAAGAAATTTTAAAAAAATGCAGGTCCAAAAAATTGAAATGTGATGATACAAACGAATGCGATAACTCTGTTGATTTAAAAGTTGCAAAAAAAGGGGGAATTAACATCAGAGTCAGTTGGAGTAAACAGAAAACTTGTTTATTGCTACCAGTAGATATTAATCTCAAACACCTATCATATTCGGGAAATTTGATCCTTTGGAGCTCCTTGAGTTTGTAAAGACCTTATTTTATTCTAACCAATTATTTTTAGCTTGACTTTCCTTTTCCTCCTGGTTTTAGCTTCCTGCGGGAAAGTAAATTTTCTTGACCGTAGTATGCAAAATCCAAGTCTGTTCCGAAGTAGTAGCTGCGTTTAAGAGTTCGTAGCAGTAGTAGCGGAGTTAGTTCCGAGTTTCTGCTGCGTATTTGAAACAGCTTTTAGTTGGTATTAGACACCCTTTTCAGATTATATTGATATCCTAAGCTCGCCTTTCTTATATGCAGCCGAGTGAGCGGTTTAGATAACTAAGGAGCCAGTCGTTTAGCCATCCTAATTTATTGTGATTTTTTAAATTTTCTGTTCAATTTATTTTTCTCAAGTGGTCGTGAATTGTCAGCATCGCGTGAGTGCCTCTGTTACGTTAGTTCAAATAGAAAGGCTATTTAAACCTTCTTCTATAATATCTGTTTTTCAAGACATAACGAGAAATCGCTACCTAGTCTTTCACCTAGGGTCTACTGTGAATGCTCTCAAAAAGAACACATAGACTCCACAAGTGGACTGATAAACAGTAGTAAAATTGGAGATAAACCGTGAAGTATCACTAAATCTTATTAATTTTAAAACTGTACTTATATTTAAGAATTTGGTGAGAATGATAACGTAAAAAATATTACCTGACTGCCATTCTATTGGAGTCTGGGACTTTTCGCCGTCGCCATTTCACCGTGTCCGTTTCGCCGTCGCTATGTTTCGCCGTCAAGACATATTTTTCTTTACATGACTGTACTTTATCTTGCCGTATTATACTCGTATAAAATTTCTTAATTTCAATAATTCTGTTTATCTTTTGTCTACTTAATAAAAGCTGCTTGTAATATATATAGTTATTTACAAGTATGGAGATATAAAGAAATTACACATATTTAGTTGGAAAATTATGCCAGTATCAAAGAGAACTAGGAGCTAAACTTCTAATATAACAGAAGTTATATTACCGATTTTAAAATTATGTGGGTAAATTTTTACATGATTCGTCAAAATGTCTTGAAATTTTAATCGGCTAGTTCAGAGAAATAACTCATACAAGCAGGAAATTTACATTTTTATGAAATCTGAATGGAAGACGGACTTTGAAATCTTATCAGCATCTTATTCTCTTAAAATTAATATGTCATGTGTAACGGTGTATTTGTATAAAACTGTACAAAAAACAATTTAATATATTGTTTTGTATAAAATGTTTATTAAATTAAATTAAATTATTAAACTAAATATAGTTATTAATTTAAATCAATATAATACGGCAAGATATAATACAGTCATGTAAAGAAGAATATGTTTTGACAGCGAAACGGCCCGACAGCAAAACGACCACGTCGAAACGTCCACGGCGAGATGGCCGCAGCAAATAGTCTCATTCCCATTCTATTGCTGTATTTTAATCAGAGTTAGCTGGAATATCTGTTGGCTGCTTACATTTATATATATGTATCTTATTAATTTAATAAGATTTATATATGTTACCTACTTTTTGCTATAAAAATTCATATGACTGATGAAAAGTGTGCAAAATATTAAAAGTCTGGTTCATTGATTAATCCGTTATAGTAAAACATGCGAGAGTATCTACACCAGGAGGGATATTTTCGTTGAGTATATTTCGAGGGAACTGTCTTGTATTCTACTTGCACATTGAAAATGTGTGAAAACTACACTCAGCCAACCCATTCGCCATGAACTGTACGAGGACGAGCTTTCAAAGTTACTGACTCGGTCACGTGTGTACGTGAACATTAACGGGGAAACCAGGAATATGACTTCCTTGTACGGAATATTAAATAATAAGCATTTTTTGCTGTATTTCCTTTAAATTTATTGAATTGAATTTCATTTGAGATATATTTCGCATTCAAATAATTCAGTTCTCACCTCGCGGCAAGGCAAAAATGCACGAAACCTCAAAATATTTTTATTAAAAATTCAAAAACATAGAAAAATATAAAACACTAAATACAGTTAAAACAATTAAAAAAATTTTACAATTAAAATTAGAGTTTCTACGCAAAAATAAGCAGTTCGGCCAAGCGAGCAAGAAAGCAGATTTTTCGGTGCGCAAAAAGACACTGAAGGTGCAGAAACTGACTTAATTCACCATTCTGCTAAGTTTAAAATGTAAACAAATATGGCCGCCAAGGCAAAAAAAAAAATTATTTTGTTTGATTGAATTATTTATTTTCTGTATTCTGTTTAGTTACTTAAATCTCTTACAGATTTTTATCAAAACATGAAAACAATCACAGTAATAACGCAAAGAAGTAATTTCAAATTTGTTACGTTCTATCTGAAATTTAAATTTTAGTACTTGCAAGAAATTACTTTTGGTTACACTTCAGTTCAAACTTAATTTCGTATTAACGTGGTTACACTTCAATTCAAGTGCTTTGGCAGCTAAATGTTTAAATTTCCAAACTGACGTTTATTATGATTGATGTGGATATAATCGCACCCTCAGTAGTTTCTATGATTCCATGTTTTAAAGTTATATGTAAAGCATGTACAGCACCTCCAGATCCGTGATATTAACCAATACTAACTCGTGGATTCAGTGAGGTGAGCATATACAAATTAGGATGTAGTGAGTGCTTATTTTTGAGATGATGTGCTTATTTTTGAGAGTATCTAGTTACACTACAGTTAAGTGAACGGCACAGTATGTTGCAAATAAACTTAGTGGCTATAATTGCTGTCAGCTGTTTTATTAAGCCAAAACTTTTACGTTGAAGTTATTCTCTTCCTATGATATCTAAACAAAGCTTTCTTTCCTCGGTGCAACGGAACCTCTAAAGTTATTTTTTTCACTACAATAATGAAATAACCGCTTAGAATTTTAACTAAATATAAACAAATTTTATAAAAACTCGAAATTTCAGAAAAAATTCGCAGTGGTACAAAATGGAATGATAAATAACGACAACTCTCTTTCTTTTATCTATGAAATTTTTTTAAAACATATGCTGGAAAAATAGATACAGTTTTATATAAACAGTTATAAACTTTATTTCTTACAACTTGATACTTTAGTGTTTGAAATTAAATTACTATTAAAAACTTTTCTTTCTGCTTAAAACTTTGTAGAGTTCCTCCCTTTGTAAGTGCTCATTTACAGTTGAACCTGAAGAATGTTAAGAACTGCTAAGCGAATAATCGCTTAAGTTCGTGTGACAAGAAACAACAAGATGGAAGGGTAACTAACCCCTTATTATTATCATAAGATTTAACAAAACTCCGTCTTGGAGCGTACAATAAAAGCCGACACTTGGGCTTGAACATAAGAGGCTAAGAAGTAAACTAAAGAGATATAGCCGAAGCTATGAAGATTCTAACCGAATTGGCCCCTTAACTCTAATTGACTGCGAAGCTATCAAGGACCTGTGTACGGCCGAGCGTAATAACAGTTTTGAGAGAGAGTAGCCAAAAAAGGTGGACGCAGGCTAATTAGAAACTCTGATTCTTTCTAACACAGCAAGTAGAACTTCGCGGTTAAATACCGCTCTTCCTCATTATGTATTCAGAGTGATTCTAAAACTACGTTCTGGCCGGAAGTAGTAAGTTAGTTAAAGTTAAGAATTTGACTGAAAAGCAACTTAAAATTTAACTATTAATAAAATTAACATAATCCTTACAACTTCATAGCTTATGTCTTCGATTCTAATAAAGGTCGTAGACTCAAAAGTTACTAGAATCTATCTTCTTCACGGATTATAGATACGAATTGGTCAATTACGTTTTTTTCTAAAAATCACATTTATTAATTTTAAACTTCGAAAAATAATGTTCACAGACAAATGTACTCCCAAATAAAGCGGTTTTTCTTATTTCAAAATTTATTAGCTGAAAGGCAGAAATTATAGAAGTGCAGCAGAAAGTCTTACCAATTACACATTAATATCAATCTAATATGAAACAAATGACCGCAGAAATTTTAGTGATGGAAAAGAGATTTGCTCTGTTACTTCACTGTAAAACTAAAATCTTCATTTTTACTTAATAAGAACAAGTAATGTAGGACCGAATTAATTCATTCAATATTTATTAATGAATAGAAATATGGCCTCTTCATAAAGATTTCCATGAAGGGTCTAGAATAATTCAAAATTTTTTCGGTTGAAAATTTGTGAACAACTTTGATTGACAATTATTACCTTTATTCCAGCTAATTCTTTTTACGATGCTATTCCATGCGGCTTTTCTTCGGACATTGTTTTACGTTTCAATATAACGTAAGGTCGAATTTTTTGTGTATCAGCAGGAACAGCAAGGATAATAGAAATTCCGGATTTCTTGTAACTTCTCGTAGTGTACTTCAATAAGACTGTTTTTTCACACCTCTTATTTATCTTAAGTTTGGAATGCATATCGAAATAGACAGGTGTTTAGCCTTTGTTTTCCATATTTCCAAGATTGTAGTTGTGCCTTTTGCATAATGATATAGCATGCTGCTAAAAATTTTACAATTTTTAACTAAAATCGCCAGAAAATTTTTGCGCGGGAGTTGTCCACCGTCGTAGTGGTAAACCGCTCCGTTTTACAATTCTTCTTCACCAACTCATACTTGCTTTAAAATCCTTTTTAGAAATGTTTAAATGAGCAGCCTCTTTTAATGCTTTCAGTTTTATAACTTCATAGGATATTGGGCACCTTTCATTTCGCTTTTCTATTATGAATTTTAACACTCGCTGCTCAACTTCGGTAAACCTTCCTATTTTTGGGCCCATTAAAACACTTTATTCAGGAATTTCCATTCTTATTGTTTGGTTAAATGTACCAAACAATAAGAATGTTAAATCTGAAGAGACGGATGTTTGGTTCTGAAACTACGTATTTCCTTGAAGCTCTCAAGTTGTTCGTTCTGTCTGCAAAATTCATACCGTAAGTTCTCCTGATACATTTATTTATTTCTGTCTTTCATGAGCCCTTTTTCTCAACATTGCTATTATGAGTCGCGTTCATTTTTTATGGGCAATAAAAGAATAAAATATGTACCCGCCGCTAGAGCAAACATACAAGTTACAAACAGTTGCGAGAGACGTGGAACATACACATGTGTGAATCCCAGACGCAATACATAAAACGGGACTTTTTCCCAACTTGCCTTAGACACTAAATATGGCCGTCGAGCCGTTACGCATGTCTGCCGGAGACATAGGCGAACCAATAAGAAGATTTGTTGCGTTCGACAATACGCGTTACGTTCGCGTAATTCGACAAGTCCGTGGTTCGATTCCCGGCGGGGACATTGCTCATTTCTTCGATTTCCTGTTTTCAAAAAATACCTAATGTCTCTAAACTGGCACCCGACCTAAAAGAAGGTGGTGGATGATGATTCTCCACCACCAGGATTTGGCGATTGGGTCGCGCATAATTCGAGAGGTCCGTGGTTTGAGTCCCGGCGAGGTCAATGCTCATTTCTTCGATTTTCTTCGATTCAAAAAATACCTAATGTCTCTACAACCTAAACCTCTAATTTAGCGCGAGTCATATTTTTAACGGGAATTATAAATAAAAAAATATCGCATTATATTTTGGGCTACTGCGGTATTTGATTTTTAGTCCAAACGGGCTTTGTCCCTGAAAGACTATTGTTTTCGTTTTGCGATTTTGCGTTGAATCACTATAAATGTCCGTATCACTTTTCAAACTGTTGCCACCCAATGTTAGAGTCCTGCATTATATTTGAAGAAATTAAATAATGAAAAATCTGCATAAATGTATGTCTATGTCTCACATTGTGGTAAAACAACGGTACATACAGCCATTGAATTTCGAATGACGTAATCCTACTGCGAATATGGGCATGTGAAAGCACAAATTTGAAATTTGGAATTTGTTTTATGATCAATTTCATATTTTGCAAAACTTAACGAATTTTCGAGTAACAAACTCAACGATTTGAAAGCGAGCAATGGCAACAATCTACGGGGAGGAGAAAAAAAAAAAAAAAAAAAACTTTTTATCTTTAGCGCGCGGAACTGTGTATCGGAAATTCTAAAGATAAGCTTATTTTAAAATTATTTTGCGACACTACTATTGAACTGAAATTTATGGTTTAAGTACGAAGAACATGATATTTAATAAATAAAGGTAACACACAAAACGTAGAAAAACGCCTCTTTAAACGTAATTTGAAATCTGAAACCTTTCAGAATTTTTTAAAATTAAATTATTGAATTATTTCCTTCATTTTACTTATATTGTGCTAGGACCACAGTACCAGAAAAATTCCACTTACAGTCACGCATAACATATTGTTAATTAAGTATTTAAATAGCTATTCACATCTTTTAATTCTTTCATCTTTTTATAATGAAAAGATGTAGCGAGTAATTAACCGAAATTATGGTTCTAGATTTATTTCATCTAATATATTAGTGGTGAACTGTAACTTAGGAATTAAAAAATATATAATTTAGAAATATACTTTTTTAAAACTAACTGTTTGTGAGGCCATAATAAACCAGGAAAAAACTTTCGCCTCATAATTAATATATTTTTCTTTGTTAAGCCATATCACTAGCATATTACATAAACGAAGGAAAAAAAAGGGGGAGCTTTATTTCACGCATGATGGGAAAAGACAAAAAGGTATGTTTCATACTTTTAAGGTAGTACTTAAATGATTAAGTGATTTCCCTATGGTCGTGGTTCTGAAAATTTTGCGATTTTATAAAAAAAAAAAAAATAGTTAAAAACCTATAAATTTTAAAATGCACCAGTGCCTTAAATATGCGCAAGAGATGAGATAAACTATCTCTGGTCATATGTAGATGAAACTAATACCAGAATTTTTTGTAAAAAGTACTAACAATAAAGAACATTTTTAAGTATGCTATTATTACGGTTAAAATAGTTCAATTATTGTTTAATATTTTTCTAATTTTACAAAATGTTAATTATTTGCTACTTCAAGTGTTACATTTAATGGAAAATTTAAATTTTTCAATTTTAAACTGAAATTTCATTATTTCTGCCATTTATAGTTTTTTGTATCTTTATGCTTCAGAAAAGGAAAAAAATATCTCTGTTAGAACCAGTATTGTTTAAGAGTAAATCGCCATCTTGCAATTTTATTTGATGTTAATGCGTTTACATATCGTGCAATTTTCAAGAAATGCGATGTGAAGTTGTAATTGCTTTAAAATATCATATGAAGGATCTGAATAAATTTTATTGTTTGCATTTTATATGCATTAATTTGCCTTTCTCAACATTCTATATTCATTTATACTTTCAAGTATCAATTTATCCTTTCAGATATACAACATTTATACTGTTGGATACTTGATTTATACTCTTATACTTTTAAAAGTATTTGCTTTTGAAAATTTTATTCGTTCATCGCTTCCCAGACATTTTAAGCTCTGTTTTACTTCCTTTGTTTATATATATGAAACCTCTGTTAACCGATTTTAAATATTTCACAAAGTTTCTAAATATTATTGAAAAAGAAGACTAATATTCATGCATTTTGAATATATTACATCAAAGCGGAGAATAGACTCTCTTAAAACTATTTATCAAAAGGAGAAAACTGTTCTTATTGATTTTATATATTATTAGAAAGAGAAGAATTCTATTCATGAGTTTTATATATAACTGAAGAAGGGAAGAATATTTCTCATTTATTCCTTTCAACATGATAAATAATACTTCTCTGGAAAGTTAAGTCATTGAGTTGAATTCGAAGCAGGAACATTAAAAACGAGCATTGCCATTGCCGGGATTCGAACTTAGATTCTCCTGATTGCTAGTCTGACATATTTCCAGTTACTTCCTCAAGGCACACAGTAAGACAGGAGAAAAATCCCTTACATTCTTCTCCACCTATACCCAGGCAGCATGCATTCGTAAATTGCACGAGAAAAATACGTGCAATTTGCGAATGGACTTTCGTATAAAAAACGTTCAAGTTAAACGTAAAAATATCATAAAAAGTGTCCAGTGGCAATTACTATATATTTACGTATATTTTTACGTTATACTATACGTAACTTTCACGTAAAATTTAGGTATATTTACGCGAGAGACTGCTGTTCATTTGCAACTTTTACGTATAATATACGTAAATTTCTGGGATTTACGTATATGTTTAGCAAAAAGTTACGTATATTTATCGCATATACGTAAATCTAAATTTTTTGCTTCACGTATGCGTATATATTTACTAAAAATTTACGTAAATGTCCCCAATTTTTTACTGTATATAAACGTATATATTAGGTAAAAATTAAGGTAGATATTCCTCGTATTTTACGGTACAAAAACGTATATATTTGATAGAAATTAACGTATATATTTCTTGTATTTTACGGTACAAAAACGTATATATTTGATAGTAATTGACCTAAATCTTCCCTATGTTTACTTTGCATATGCGAATGACTGGTAAAAATTTAATCCGATGTCTTCTCCACTTTACTGTGTATAAATGCACAATATTTTTTGGTAAAAAAATTGCATAAGTCTCCAGTTACCTTTTCACTGCATTTTTCGTAAAATGTACTTATTTTAAACTCATATTTTTTATATAAATCTATGCAAAAACTTTCTGCATGCTATGATTAAAAGGTAAAATATCACTTTTATATCAAATTCTTACATATCTGCCTTTTAGTTATGTACAGCAATATGGAATATATATAACTGGAAAATTTAAATGCACTAATAAATGCAAAAAAAAATCTATTCAAAAATTACGTAACACTTAAAGGCTGAAAATCACTTTTAACATTTCATTTCAAAGTGACTACAAAATAGGCAATAAATTTGGTAAACATCAATTCTATGTTTTAAATCAATTAATGCTATCGTTCATTTACATTTTTGTTTACTAAATTCATTTCATAAATTTAAATTTAGTAAACAACTGTAGCAAACAGTTGTTTACTAAATTCATTATTACTAAATAACACTTTAAATAAATTATTTGCTTTTCCGAAGGACATTATCTTATGCCATGTAAATGAATGATAGCATTGATTTAAAACATAGAACTCAGGTTTACAAAATTTATTGCATATTTTGTAGTCACTTTGAAATGAAATATTAAAAGTGATTTTCAGCCTTTAAGTGTTACGTAATTTTTGAATAGAAATAATTTTTTTTGCATTTAAATTTTCCAGTTATATGTATTCCATATTGCTGTACATACCTAAAAGGTGGATATGTAAAAATTTGATATCAAATTAACATTTTATCTTTTAATCATAATATGCAGAATATTTTTGCATAGATTTATATAAAAAATACAAGATTAAAATAAGCACATTTTACGAATAGGTAATTGGAGATTTATGCAAATTTTTTACCAAAAATGTGCACTTATACACAGTAAAGAGGAGAAGACATCGGACTAAATTTTTACCAAAGTCATTCGCATATGCAAAGAAAACATAGGGAAGATTTAGGTCAATTATTATCAAATATATAAGTTTTTGTACTTTAAAATATGGGGAATATTTACGTTAATTTCTGTCTAAAGTGCCTTAGTTAATTAGTTATATCTAAAGTATCTTAGTTAATTACCAAATTCAGTAAACGACTGTAGCACAAAAGAAAACATCATACATTTAGATTATTTGAATGAGTGTGCTAAATTTTAAAATTGTTAAATATAGACCAGGAAATTGTAGAAAACTTACCTTTTCCAATAGTTACGAAGTTGATTTTTTGTTATTTTCTTTGATGATGAATGTTTAATGTCACAAATATTGCATTCATATCTTCAGATAATACACAAATATATACATATTTATTTATTAAAATTAAGTTTTCCCAAAACATGTTAAAGAAAATATTAATTTGCATGTAAGTTAATCAAGTAACTTCTGTTTTAATTACACACATAATTATGGTATGTAAAAATTTTACATTTATCAGTCAATCTTGCAATGTATTGTAATCTATTATTGTTGTCCTTCTCAGTTTAAAATCTTATAAATATATTAGATCAGTACTAAAAGTTCACCTCTACAAAAGAAATGCTTTATCGAGGCATTTTTAAAAAGTTCCCTTTTACAATGTAACTGTTAATTTCATAAATAAGTTCATAAAATTATGCAAATTCAAAATTACTTAAATATGTTCTTTATTTTATCTTATATACCAGATAAAATTTTAAAAAGTTAATTTGTTTAGGAATATTGAAGTTTTTAAATATTTATCTCATGTGACTTTTTCTATAACATTATTATAAATGTACTACATGTTGATGTGGACATACCAATTATTTTTTTTTCAACAAATAGCTTTATGGTATTAAATGATTTAAAAGGAGGCACCTGGACAAAAGAAAGCAATTAGAAGTTGGCTAATTTTTTATTAATTTGTTGTCAAATGCTGTGCATTTTAGATTATGCTCATATGATGACAATGAGTTATATAAATTATAAAATTATGAACATATCCCACATAAATTAACAAGTATCAAATTTCAAGTTGTTTGAAGTATTATGAACTGTAATACTTGCAAAAGAAATACACATGAAATTAATTTAAGAATTAGGTTTATTTTACAGGTATTCGAAAACTGCAATTACTGTTAAACAATAAAAACTAACATTAAATCTGAAGAGCATAATTTTTTTCAATAATAAAATTCAACATGGAATTCATTCAGCTTTGCCATATTTGTTCTATAGTTCGCTGTCTTTAATATCCTGCTCGATTTTTGCAAAAGTGAATTCTTTGTCACCCAGTGTTTTGAGAACAGCTCCTAAACAAGAAAAAGAAAAATTTGTAATAATTTCACACTTCAGATGTTTTCAGTTTTTAAATATAGTTGAAGTATTAAAAGATGCATATAAAATACACTGAGTATTTCATATTTAAAAATTTACATTTCAGTAATTAAAAATTTAAGTTCATACTTTCACACAGTAAACTTCAATTATGTACCTTACACAATGCCTATAATTTCAAGTAAAAAATACCTAAAGATTTGTTTAGAACTGCAAAGTTAAAAAAGTCTTTAATGGCTATGTTGTATTTAAGTACACGAGAAAAAACTGAATTTTGTATTAATTATATTGCATTAGCCTTTTCAATTTTACTCCTACATATAGTAAAGAATATTCGCTTTCTTACAGATAACTTTTTCTTAAATAAAGAGTAAGCAGAAAACTAATCACAACACTAAATACATATTAACAGAATACTTCATAAACATATACATGTCATTAACATACGTATATGTATTAACAGGCTATTTTACACATTTCAATAAACCAGAAACCAATACACAATTAAAAGTATTATCAGTAAATTCCTTCAAAATCAGAATACAAATCTTTAATTATGAAAACAATGGCATCTCAGTTTGCAATATAAAATATTTCAAGTCTACATTCACGTGCATTCTAAGCAAACAGAAAGCTGAATAACAATAAAATTATAAATACCATAAAAAAGTTAAAAGCCATGTAGAATGATAGCAAGATTAAATGAAGTCTTCCTTCAAAAATCAATTTAAATTCAAAAATTTGCCTTCCTATTTAACATCTCAAAATAGGGTTACTGCTTTCACTAACTAAATTTCCTGTCTTGGCAAAAGAAAAATTGTCACTTCTGTTGCAGGAAATATTTGCTGCAAACTTTGTATGCAAATAATCCAGTGAAAAAAATTTAACTGTGGCTTGAATATTTTCTTTATTAAATAAATTAAAAATTCCCATGTAATATTAATTTATGATCCACATGAAGCTTTTTACCTCTATCATATCATGCGGCTATTTTAAAATATATACTCTCATATAAAAGCCACAGAATATTTTTACCAATATTAATATGGTATAAATCATTAATAAATCTTCTAAAAACAGCCCAAAAATTTCTGAATTTGATACCCAAAACATAATTCTACGTAACTGTTAATGTATGCATTTGCTTGCACATACTTAAAATGAATTATACACACAAAAACCTATCATATTAACTTTATTAAATTCTTAATTAGCAGGATGACTCAATTAAGGCAAAATATGAAAGAAATCTACCTGATGGAATAGTTGTAAAAGATATATTTAAAAAAAGCTAATACTGTTTAACTTACACATGGCAGAAACTGAGTAAACTGTATGCAGCTGGATTATTTATTAGGAATAGAAGTTTGATCAAAGTACCAGTTCTGGAAGGCTTTAACCATTTGGTTGCAAAAAGAAGCATCTCAATTTAAAAAAGAATAAAAGCTAATACAATTTTATAACTTTTACAATCTAGTACAAATATTAGACACATAAACAACACTAAATGCCATTATTTACTTGCATATTTTCCTTCTTTGTGTACTTTACTCCTTAATTTTTCAGGATATAATTTAGAAACAGAGTTATGGTCAAAAAAAATATTGCTGAAACTGATAAGTCCTTTGAATTATATACTATAGTGCAAAGAGGGATAGAATATGTGACTAAATATGATAAATCAGATTACAATAACATTAAACAAATAACATAAAAAACTGAAAAAAGAAATTTTATTTGAAATTATTTTTTAACTCATGGAAAGACAGGCAGTATTTTCAACTTATTAAATTCAATTACATCTTACTTTTGTCAAACCAATATTGGTACTTTTCCATTTTGCCGGTGCAAGCGATAAAGTCGACCAAAATGGTACAACCGATGCCAAACAGAATATCCTTGCTGGTAACCTTTTACGTTTCATTTTCAAAACACGTCGCAGCTATTTCTATCAGATTGAATGTTTCTTTCAATACTGGGATACAATTACATAGAATTTTTACCAGATAGTTCAATTTTATGTCCTAAGGCCATTCGCTGTAATTAAACCAATTAGGAAGCAATCACACACTCACCCGAAAATATAGAAAAGGCAAAATCAAGGGTTAAATTCATCAATTGTAATGAGAATGCACTAGCGAAGTAAAGCACTGCGGTTTTACATAATTTCTGAGTAAGCTATTCATACGAAATGAAATAATTCTTGTATTTAAACTTGCATTCCAAATTAAGATTTAACTTGAAATTAATGTAGATAATTACTGAGAGAATTAGCGTAATTTAACATGAGATGAGATCACTTGGGTTCACGTGATATGAAACTGCGAATCAGAATGTTGTACCATGAAAGCATAGTAAATTCTTAAATTAATCTCTTTTTACAAATACAAATTAATGTCTTTCTACAAATTTATTGTCTTTATTTATTATCATTTTACAAAATTTTAAACGATATTAAAATGTTTATGCCTTTAAAATAAAAATTTCTTAGAACTAACATTTGTTAACATTTTTTATGTGTATACTGTGTGTTGTCACCAATAAAGTCTGCTTGGCAAGATTTGCGCCGGCGAAACAGAAAAGTACCCTGATATTTTGAATTTTTTTTATAATTTTCATAAATTTACTATTTTAAGGAGGCTCGGTAGCACAGTGGCTAGTGCGTCACGCAGCAGCACCAGAGGTTCGGCGTTTGATTCCCAGGCTGGGCAAGGTTGAAACAGCCTTTCATCCCTTGAGTGGGTTGATAAAATTAGTACCAAGTTCCATTGTGGACTTAATACCGGGGGGCCTGCAACAAGCTGACCACTTATGCATAAACACCACAGAGCTCACCATCTAGAAAGTAGATATCAAGGCATTGCCAGCCATGGCTCTCTAAGGGCTGTTTGTGCCATCCAGTTTAGTTTTAAGTTTTATTATTTTAGTAACATAAAAATACATCTGTAACAGGTTTGGTTTAGGCTTATTTGATTACTGCAAAGCACAATAGGGCTATCTGCTATGGTGAGGAATGCCTTCGTGAAGGACTTTCTAAGGAAAACTGGCTCGTATATATGTTACACATGGGGAAAACCACGGAAACGGCATGCAGCCAGACCGTTCGCGGGATTCGAACGTCGAACCGAACTACCAGTGTTCAACGACTTTACCGCTGGGCCGTTGGCGAGCCTTCTTTTACACAGGACCTGTGTGTGCAGGATCACCTTCGAAATTAAGATAGTTGTATTTAAAATCGGTGCTAAACTAAAGTTGCTTTCTTGCCTAATTTTATACTATTGAAAATACCTGTAATTAAGATTATTAATGAGCTGCCAAACCACAGGCAACCATCTAATATACTACATTCAGCGTTATTATTTTTCTTTTTGAATGTCAGGTTTTAATTATTTCTGCCAATATATCTGTAACAGGACATAAAGATTGAGTTAATGTAGAATAAAAAATTACCTTGCAACATATCCGATACGACTTAGTGGCAGTACTTCATTCTCTAGAAAAAACATTTTAAATTATTATACTTAAACAAAAAATTCATATTTGTTACAGCAAAACATCATTAACACACTAAACCATAGTTTAATGCAAATCTAGTTTAACTCCATTCTTGAAAACTAGTTTATTACTTTCAATTTAATTTTAAAATAATGAAAAATAAGGTACGTATTATGATGACTACCTAGATATCTCGCCTAAATTGGCAATTCTTGTAGGTTATACAAGTTAACTCTAACATAGGTTATAGAGGGCACTAAGACAGAGAGTATTAATCCCACACTAGGGACTCTAACATTTGGTGGGAGCAGTTTGAAAAGTGAAACGGATATTTATAATGAACCAACGCAAAACAAAAACAATAGTCCTTTAAGGACAAAGCCCCTTTGGGCTAATAAATAAATTAATAGCTTTCAGCTATTTTTTCTTCTTGCAAAAAATAGACATACAGAATATTTTTAGAAAAGAACAGTACTTTAAGCATGCATTTTCCACATATTTAACACAATAATTCATTCTAGCTCTATTGCAATACTGGCAAAGGTACTCCTCTGTTATTAGGACGGGATTCAGAAATGTACAATGAAACCTCGAGATACCAGGAAAGTATGAGCAAAATACGAGCATTGACTCGAGTAACGAGCAATTGGTAAGGGTGGCGCCATTTCCCTACCCGGCTCAACTCAGGGAATCCCCTCGTCAGATCACTCAGTGTTATTTTATATACGTGTTTGTGCACTTGTAAGTTAATTGTTTTGACATTTAACGTGAAAATAATTATTTCAAGATGCCTCGCAAGAAGATTGTTGCCTCAGATGGTGCTGCAAAGAAAAATAATGTGGCCATGGCCGTCGATATCAAGAAAGAAATCATAGATAAACATAAGCATGGTGACAGAATTGGCGAAGATTTGCGGCCTTTCAACATCGAAAATCTACACTATTCTGAAGAAGTAGGAAGAAATTAAGAAACTTGATGTAGCCAAAGGAATTATCGTTGCTTCCAAGCACCATAAAAGTACACCTAGATGTTGAGAAGCTGTTGTTGGTGTGGATTAATGAGAAGGAGTTAAAAGGTTGGTAACAAAGTTAAACTATGGTTATATTATTTACCAGTGTTATTTATTAGGAAAAACTGACTTGATACTAAAATGTTGATATTTTTTGGAGTGTGGAACGGGATAACTGAATTTCCATTATTTTCAATGGGGAAGCTTGTTTCTAGATACGAGAAATTCGCTATACCAGTTGAATGCTGGAACGAATTAAACTCGTATCTCGAGGTTCCACTGTAGATATGTAAGCATGTGTATATGCATGTATGCGCATATATGTGTATGAGTATACACATACATACATAAAGAATATACACATGCACACACGAGTACCTACATTTAAAAATGCATGCATATAGACACGCATTTCTGAATCTGGTCCTGATAACAGAAGAATATCTACATGAATCATAAGATTTACATTAATCAGTTTTATTAGAATTCTTAAATGCAGAGGATTTACATTAATCAGTTTTATTAGAATTCTTAAAAGCAGAGAATTTCATCTTCCCTATCCGAAAATTCAGTTTCATTTCCAGCTGAAACTATATCAGGACAACCTCATTTATACTATTATTTCCCTCTAACAACTGAACATTTTTAAAACCTTTTCTATTCCATGGAAAACTAATGCTACATTAAATATATATTTTCTAAATCTGAAAATTTTAAGTTAGCTTAGAAACTGTAATCATTCTTAAAAAAGTTTTGATTTATGCAGATGAGATCAATAAAATTACTTTCCTGTTAAAAAGTAATATGGCGTTGAACAACATGATTTTACACATCAAGATATACTGACTGAAAATTCCTGAAATGTTTTGTTTCTTGGTATCTCACTGTGCAAGAATTGTATAAATAAGACTACCTCCCTTTTTTAAAAAAAAATGTTTAGTAAATACTATGAAGAAAATTGGTTACATTATTTACAGTTCATAATTAATAGAAAATAAATCATTTCTTAGCTTATCAGAATTTACTTTTATCACATTCATTAACAGTACTAATTTAAACAAACATACCACTATGATTTCAATAATTATGAAATAGAAAATCCAAATCTGCGTCTTTGATGGTCTAGTAGATTGGACGTCTCGTTTACTACAATTCAGCAGGGTGCTGACTCCCCAAACTGGAATACATATATATATATATATATATATATATATATATATATATATATAATTTACAAGGGAAAAAGCAACAAAAATATAAACAATTTCTTGGTTTTATATAAGAATTTCTGCACATTTACAATTTTCATTTTTTTAACTATCTAGTTATATCAAAATACATGATTTAGTAAAATATAATTCAAATAATTTAAAGTATTTTAGATCAAATACTAACTTTTCAATAAATTTTTTCATGCAAGTCTAATAATCAACATAACTATCAAGTTTTGAGTTCGAAAATTATGTTTAGATAAACCTGAAGCTGCAGTAAATCGTAATAAATTTATTCAAAACTGAAAGTAAAGCATTCTTACTTTATTTTCTTTCATTAACTATGACATATCCTTTAAAACAACAAATTCAAACAAACAAAAAAGAAATGCATTCATGAAAGGACTTAGGACTTACTTATTATTCATGAAAGGATATATTTCAGTAATTACAAGTGCATGAAAATTCAGTATATATTAAATAAAATGAACAAAGTACCTGTGTTTCTATTGCATAAAATTTCCTGTTTTAATAGCGCTGTTATGTAGAGAAATTATCTGATAGCGTTATAAAAAAATTAGGTGAATGATTTTATGATTTATGGAAATTTAAACTTTATTTTGATTCTGAATTATTTAATTTAAGGCTTTAATTTTGGGGAGAAACAGATGCTTCGGGAAATATTATTTAGTATAAATGAATATTATTTATTTTCTTTTATTTGCAAATCTTGTACAAACTTTTATTCATTGTGAAAGAAGCAGGGAAAGGGAGGCAATTTTCGCCAAGTCATGATTTCGCGCGCTTTAGAATGTTCGAGAAAGAATTTTCATTGTTAGTTGACCTTAAGAGAGGAAAGTACGTGACGGAAAGGTCAAAGGGTGCTACTTGTCTTTCAATGTAAGTCATTCAGGTTTTTGGCGATTGAGGGTCCGGTTGTTGGCTAAGTGAAGAAGGGCGCGCATGCGCGATCACCCTTATTTCCGCATTCTGGAGTTGAAAACGAAGATTTTGCCATAATTAAAGGGGCGATAAGTGAAGCCATAGTGGGAGCCCGTTTTGTGAAGGAGACGAAGGAAATTCGAGTTGGATTCACACTTTCTCTGGACTCACTGACTCTTGGACTCGCTGACTTTCGGGTTTGCTGGACTTGTGGACGTTGCTCTTGAAAACTGGCTTGAAGAAAATTGGAGTTGGATTCTCTCCCTTACTGACTGGTGGGTGGAACTTACTTGGGACGTTACCCGTGAAGCTTGATCTTGGGATGAGTAAGAACAGGCGAGCAGTAATTTCCTAGCAACAACGTTTCTGACCGGCGAAATTTGAACGAGTTACCTGCGTGTTGACATAGGACTTTCAGGACCAAGCGGATAGCCGTCCTGGGCAGCAGTGCTCCTGTTTCTGTTCTACAGTAGTGAAGTGGAGTCTACATTTTTAGAACCAGTGTCAAGATGAGCCCGGCCGACATCAACGCGGGATAAGATAAGAGTCCTCCGCTTCAAGATGTCCCTTCAAGATAAGTTTTATTTTTTTTTGGTGTGTTTGAACTTTAGGCAAGCTTTTCAAAAACGTCCTTAGCAGTAAAAAAAACAACGTCAAATCTAAAATTTAACTCTCAGGCCTTAAATTGTTTCCCTTTCCTTTCTTTTAAATCACCAGACAAACCTTAAGTTTTTTTATGAATTTAAATGAACAGACTCTCAGATGAGGTTAAGATTTTTCTTATTGTGTTGTAATTGAATAAACTGATATTTAATCTGGAACCTCTTACAGTATGTTTTCTTTATATATTTAATATGAACTTTTCCTTTATATCTTGTATATGTTTTATGTTTTCGATCCTCTCACGGCGCGGTCCCGGAATGCATTTTTTTTCACAACGCAAAAATGCTGTACACGTTTCACTATACGATTACTACCTTTAACGGCAAGTAGTTTCATATTTAACATTTAACAATATAGGAATTTCAGATATAACATGGTACCTAGAAGTAAAACTATTTAACCTTGGTGTCGACACATTTAACATAACAGCGCAATATCTTTGAGTTAGATATTATATATTAAAGCAAATTTATAAAACTAAATTCAAAAATAAGAAATTAAATTATTGGCTGATCTTTGGAATATGGTAACTGGTAGTTTGGCGACATTTTGGAGGCGATAAAGGTTACTACCAAGGACTTTGGTAATAATGTGAGAAATACTCAGTTCCGATTATGCATTATTTTGTGTGAGGGAAATGAGAGATCATGAGATATGTCATGTGACATTAATGGACGAATTACAGTTCTTTAATCGGAAAAGGGGGGGGGAAATCTGGAAAAAATCTGTAAATTTTGTATTTAGCTTTATTCTGTGTTGTGTGAAACAGTGTTGGTTAATTTTTGGATCCCATGGCCGTAACTAAAGTGAATTCGAAATGGGTATTTAGGCATTGTGATAAAGAGAATTTTGCTTTTTATTTATCGGAGGAAGTATGGAGGAAAAATTAGATTAGGATTGTAGGCTAATTTTTATTAATTTAATGTATGTGCTTATTTATATTTTAAGTAGTGTTTTTGAATTTAATTTAATTTTAATTAAATGATAGTTATTTTGTGAATTATATGTTTGTAGGAATTTGGTATACGTTGCAGTGGAAGTAAACGTGCATGGAAATTAATTTAAATATTTGTCACTAAGTATTTGTAACAATTTGTAATGTTTGCGGTATGAATTCGTTGCTGACGTTTATAATATAATAGATAATTTAGAGGTAAAAGTTTTTGGATATTTTATTTATTTTATACGTGGAAATGTTATCTTTGGAAAGGGTATATACTTTTTCGCGATCAGGTAATTTCATATAGGTTCTTTTTACCGGATTTAAAGATTCACAAAATTTTCATGCATTTTCATGAAATTTTTCTAATTTATGAGAAAAAAGCAGTGTACATGGATATAGTGAAGAGTGTGCGCAATGCCATTTTTGTGCAATTCTGAGATGTTTTTTTAAGTAAAAATAAGTCGACGTGTACATGGTTTAGTGATATTTTAATTAAATGATAGTTATTTTGTGAATTTTATGTTTGTAGGAATTTTGTATACGTTGCAGTGGAAGTAAACGTGCATGGAAATAATTTAAATATTTGACACTAAGTATTTTTAACCATTTGTAATGTTTGCGGTATGAATTCGTTCGTGTGGTTTATAATATAATAGATAATTTAGAGGTAAACGTTTTTGGATATTTTATTTATTTTATACGTGGAAATGTTCCTGCTTGGAAAGGGTATATACGTTTTCGCGATCAGGCAATTTCATATATGTGCTTTTTACCGAGTTTAAAGATTCACAGAATTTTTTTGAATTTTCGTGAAATTTTTCTAATTTATGAGAAAAAAGCAGTGTACAGTGCAGCAGAAAAAAGCAGTGTTGAAGGTCTTTAAATTAAGAAAATATAATTTTTTGCAAAAATGCACTTAAAGATTTAGCTCACATGTTAAAATTCATAGAAAAATTTTAGCCTCATATATGAACGCCCCTTTTTTCATGTTCGTGGAAAAGGAAAACAAAGTGAAATGCCAAAAATGCACTAAATATTTTGAATTAATAAACTTCATTTTCAATCTGTTAGACTTCGTATAATATCCGTAAAAGTGACGAATGAAATATACCATAAAGGCAGTAGTTTCTTTCAGAACATTCGGATTCGTATAATATGCGTAAAAGTGACGAATAAAATATACCATTATGGCGGCAGTTTTTTTTCAGTACATTCGGATTCGTATAATTTTCGTAAAAATAACGTGTGGAAAATAACGATAAAGAGTCAACAGTAACTTCAGCCTTTTTCATTCGTATAAATTTCGTAAAAGTAACGTGCAAAAAATACCATACCCTTATTTCACCAAAATATCATACGTATATTTTTGGAGACGTGCTGCCTGAGTAGGGTTATCACAGGGTAGAAGAAACTTTTCTCAGAAACGAACTTGTCTATCACTTACTATTGAAGGGTTTCTAGCCAAAGCATATTTCGTTGAAAGTGTGTCTCGCCTAGCTATGCAAGACTTTTTGAAACTGAATTGAAAATGTTCTGTTCTGCCTGTGCTTTTCGCATAAATCAACTAATCGGATATCCCGAAAATAAAAGTTCTGGAAAATTTTTCTTTCGACGCGTTTTTGAGGATGTGACACCGGTTTTACTAGAAGACGACTTGCCAGGCGGGGAACTGGTCGCCAGATCCAAGTGAAGTCTCACCATCATCCACTGCATTTTAGTTCGGGCGTCAACTTGTAGAATCATTAGGTCCCACAATTGGCCAAGTGGTTGAGACTGCTGATATTCCTAATTGCATAGCTATGGCTTTACAAGCTGGCTGCATGTTTTTTACTTCCTTGTATGAAGTAAAAAGGAAGTATTGTAATTGCGAAAAGTTTCAGGCATCATATTTAAACGAAAATATCCATTTGACCGCTTTCGAATGCAACTTAACAATGCTTTTGCTTGTCATCTGTACGTAAGGACATAATAAGCGACTCTTTTCCTCCAAAATAATTATAAAAGTGCTTTAAAATGAATTGTGAAGAGAATTTTTCGGGGTGTCTGTACGTACGTATCTCGCAAAACTCAAAAATGAGTAGCCTCAGAACATTGAAATTTCGTATATAGGACTGCTATAACATGTAGATGTGCACCTCGTATTTTGGTTGCGATCGGCCGCACCAAACGTATATAAATACATTTATATATATAACCACTCCGTTACCCGGATTAGTGATCTCAATTTCTTTACTCTTATATATTTGTAAATTGTGCATTTTTTTGCTTTAAATATGATTGAATTATGTTGTTCTTATCTTCCGGTTAAGGTTTTTATACCTCTAGGAAATCTGCAAGCAATATTTGTAGAATTATTAACAATTTAAAAGCTGTTTATGTGCGGTTAAGCCTAATTTTTAAATAACATGGCGGACATGTTTGTTTACATTTGAAACAGCAGAATAGTAGATTTGTTGCCAATTTAGAGAGACTAAGCTTCGCAACAACAAAGATAACACCTTCATTTATTATTGTGAATTATATCATGCTTATTCCTTTCTGGAATTTTTTCGTGGAAATAAGTGTTTAAGATTTACTTCGTAATTTTTAATGTAGATATTTTGAGGTTTTTATGTATTTTTGCCACGTACTTTGACATTTTTAAAACATCTAACTTAATCTTCAGAGTCATTAGGTTTATTTTGGAGCAGGAAAGATTTTTAAAATAAATGGTGCAGCGGAATTGGAATTTTGGATCTCCCGATCTCCTAGCTGGATGAGCTTCTAATTACATCATCTGTCATATTTCATTAATTCTGAATAAGGTTCACTTTTCTGTCGTTGAACTGTTTTCAAATTTTAACACCATACTTTAACGTATATGTGTTGTTTTGTCATTGCTTATGCTCACTTGTGTGACGTAGCCAGCCCAAGCCCAAGAAATTCTTCGTGGCAAGGAGTGCCAGAATACGCCTGCCGTTGGCCAACAGCCTTAAATACCAGATAAAAAGTTTCCCCCCTTCCGTAGAGTGTTGCCATTGCTCGCTTTTAAATCGTTGAGTTTGTTACTCAAAATTTCGTTAAAGTTTTACAAAATATGAAATCGATCATAAAACAAATTCCAAATTTCAAATTTGGTCTTCCACATGCTCATATTCGTAGGAGGATGACATCATTCAAAATTCGATGGCTCTAGGTACGTTATTTTATCACAATGTGTGAAATATACTGGGTGGCCATAATTAAACTGACAGTGCTCTCAGTGTTCTGTAGCGCGATCTATTTGCGAGTATGACGCCACATTTTGTAGGAAGATTAAACAAGACGGAGGACGAAGGATTCCGCGAAAAAAAATTTAGTTCCAAAAGTCACCGCTAGGGAAATATTTGGCGCTGTGTAATATAAAATAGAGTGTTAACAAATGCAAATTAATACGGAATAAAATTGCCTTTTATTATGGATATGCCTTATGGAATATGGATATGCCTTACAGTTCGGTATGGAAAATCTTACGAAAGATTATCTACTTCTATCCGTACAAGATCAGCCGTGTACAGGAGTTACTGCACCCCGACCATGATAAGCGATTGACTTTTGCTCTCACCTTTCTTGCCAGAATGGAGGCGGATGATGCTTGGCCGTGATGGATGATCTTATGGGAAGACGAGGCCCATTTTTACCTGAATGGAACTGTGAATACCCAGAACTGCCGAACTTGGGATGACAAATCACTACATGCAGTCACAGCAATTCCCTTACATTCACCAAAGGTAACGGTTTGGTGTGGGTTCACAGCGGAATTTATCGTAAGTCCATTCTTCTATGAGAACATTACCCCGACAGGACCGAAAACCTGTTCTGTTACCGGAGAGAAATATCGCCACATGTTGAACAGGCACTTCATCAAAGACAATGCCTGGGGGAAATCATTTTCATGCAAGATGGAGCCTCTCCACACGTTGCTGTACGGGTGCAACAGATGCTGCGACAGAAATTCACAACAGAAAGAGTCATTAGCCGCTACTTTCCAACTGCATGGCTACCTCGGTCACCTGATATTACCCCGTGCGACTTCTGGCTATGGGGTTATCTTAAGTCCAAGGTCTATCAAGGAATGGTCCAGGACCTGGCTACGTTGAAGGATAACATATCACGGACTGTACGGGAGATTCTTGCAGACATGTTACTTTCTGCTGTTGTGCATACCGTGCACAGAATGCAATATGTGGTCCACAACAACGACAGCCACATTGAACCTCATTTGAATGCAAAATAAAAGGTAATTTCCGTATTGATTTGCATTTGTTAACACTCTATTTCCTATTACACAGCGCCAAATCTTCCCCTAGCGGTGACTTTTGGAACTAATTTTTTTTTTCGCGGAATCCTTCGTCCACCGTCTTGTTTAATCTTCCTACAAAATGGGGCGTCATTCTCGCAAACAGATCGCGCTACAGAACACTGTGATCACTGTCAGTTTAATTATGGCCACCCGTTACATACATTTATGCAGATTTTTCATTATTTAATTTCTTCAAATATAATGCAGGACTCTTAACATTTGGTGGCAACAGTTTGAAAAGTGAAAAGGACATTTATAGTGAACCAACGCAAAATCACAAAACGAAAACAATAGTTCTTCAGGGACAAAAAGTTCCTTTAAACTTTAAAAAAAAAAAAAAAAAAAAAAAAAAAAAAAAAAAAAAAAAACGAAAGGTTTCAGATTTTAAATTACGTCCAAAGGGGCGTTATTTTATTGTTTTGTGTGCTATCTTTATTTATTAAATATCATGTCCTGCGTACTCAAACTATAAAATTCAGTTCAACAGCAATATTGCAAAATAAATTAAAAATGAGCATGTCTCTAGAATTACCGATACACAGTCTCGCGCGTTGGAGATAAAACTGTTTGTTTTTTTGTACACTGTAACCATTGCTCTCTTTGAAATCGTTTAGTTTTTTAATCAAAAATTCCTTAAAGTATTACAAAATAAGATATAGATATTTCACCTTTTTATCTCCAGCGCGCGGAACTGTCTATTGGAAATTCTAAAGATATGCTCGTTTTAAATTTATTTTGCGATATTGTTGTTAAACTGATTTTTATAGTTTGACTACGTAGAACATGATATTTAATAAATGAAGATAACACACGATACGATAAAAAAACGCCCCTTTTGACGTAATTTAAAATTTGAAACCTTTCAGATTTTTTTTCCTAGTATTTTTCCAAATTGCTTCTCAGTTAATATGCATTAGTTGGCACGTGCGTTTTGTACTTGCAACTAATACATATTCCAAATTGAGTTGACATCTCTTTATTTATTTTAAAAACTTTGTTTTGAATTAATTACAATACATTGCACATTTTACAACATACATTACAATGCATTTACATATACATTAAATACATTACACGTGTAATCACACAAAAAATGAAGGCAGTGCTTTTTTTTTTTCACCCAATCAACTTTATGCGTCTCTCACCTTCACTTATAACCTTTGGCGGTCAGTTTTGTATAGGCCTGTCTGCTCGATAGACTAAATTTTATCGCTGGGGAAATGTAGAGTTCGGTTATTTCCTGGAGACCTTAATGGGCTTCATCTATTATGCGCCGTTGAGTGCAGCTCCAAATGGGCCTCGCGTTTTATACGGCGCGAAAGGTTGGCCTTAATTGGTTTTGGAATTAAGGAAGGAATTACTTTAAATTTATGGGCGTTTTTTCTATTTCTTCAACCGTACTGGCTAAATTGTGGTAGGACTTTTGTTTTAGGAATTAACGTTTTTCTTTCCTTTCCTTTCTTTCATTCTAGTACCGGTAAATAACTGTTTAAAAGGAATAAGTTTGCAATGCGTATTTAGTTAAAAATATTTTTATTTTTTTAAAATTTTGAACTTATTTATTTTTCTTACTTAACGGTGTTTAGAAACGACTTCATAGGCTTTTGGGTCTTTTCTTTAGAAAGAATTGCTTTCGATGTAAGTGCAGAACAAAAAACTCTTCGTTGATTAGAAATTCTTTTTACTTTTACATTTATAATAATAAATTAAATATGATTGATTAAAATATAATATTAATATAAAATGAAATTAGATGTAAGATATAAAAAATAAAAATTTAAGGCAAAATAAAATTAAATAAAAAGGGAATTGTTAAAACCGTGGAAATAATAATTACTTTTTTCTATGTGTTTTTTCTGTTAACAAATACCACCACAAAATCCGTATCGGCAGCTCTCAAAAAACGCTCAAATATTCCGGTAATCTATATATGGTATAAAGAAGAAAGTTTGTGTGTTTGTCCTCTAATAACTCTGCCACTAGTATAGCTATCGTCACCAAACTTTCTACAATTCTTTTCTGGGTTGTTCTGACAAAGGTGTCAACGTTCACTTTTCTAAAAAAAAAAAAAAAAAAAAAGCTAAAATCAGAGATATTAATTAAAAACTCGGAAAAACGATCATTTTTGCCCTCATTTTTCCGAGTGGCAACTGTCTCGCAAGTTGGAGATGAAAATCTGGTTTATTTCGAAAGTTGCTGCCCGCTGGTCGCTTTCAAATCCTAGAATTTGTTAAAAAATTTTGAAATTTTACAATGAAATAAAAGTAAGAGTTGGTTTTTAGTATGAAATAAAAATAGCATTGCCAAACATTAAATGCATTGTTCCCTATTTCAAAAATTCGTGGGAAGCCATTTCGGCTATTCCCATCTTTGTACGACTTTAATCAACCGCAAAGCTCTGAAAGCGCTCTTTTCGCACTCATTTTTCCGAGTGGCAACAGCTCGCGCGCTGGAGATGAAATTGCTTTATTTGGAAAAGTGTTGCTACTGCTCGATTTCAAATCGTAGAGTTTGTTGATCAAAAATTTTCAAGTTTTACAAAATCTATACATACAAAGAAGAATGTCTGTTTGTTTGTTTGTTCGCGTTATTGGTTTCTTATTAATTATGATAAATGTTTTGCCACATTTAATCGACTAAAGTTGAATGTAGGTGAAATATTGGATGGAACTTGAGCTTTTACGAGCATTTGATTAGAAAGACGAAAATCATTCAAAACTGCGTGCCATTGTTGCAGATACAAAGAGAGAGAATTGGATTATTTTCTATCGATATTTTTTATGCGGGTTCCATATCGCATCAGAATGAGAAATGTATGACAGTGAATCGTATTTTTTTGCGTCGTTATTAGAGAAGAATTACAGCGGTATCGTTCTGTCTGTTGTTAGATGCATTACTCTCAATTTAACTTAACTGTCATCGGGTACTTCCGGTAGTTCTTAATAAAGAGAATGCTTCGACACATATTGGCTTGCTTATGATCCGTGTCTAAACTCTTCCAGAATATATGTTTCACTTGAGCGATTCGATTTCCTTTGTTTTCCGTTGCGTGTTTCCTACTGAAATTGGAAGTCGGGAAAAGTTATTTCTCTTGCACACTTTTTGTTCAGTTCAATTCCCAGTTGTCTTTCATATTGTCTGTGCTTTTGATATATGTATCTGAGTCTAACTGTGTTACTACGCCTTTTGTAAACAGCGTTGTATTTCCTCTTGGCCATATATCAATAAGGTATCTTTTGTACTTTTTCTTCTTTTGTTTTAATCTCTCTTTTTATTAATGTTTTAGATACATACGCTGTTTGCACATTTTTAGACGAATTTCATTGTATTTACAGAAATATTTTGCCTAAACGTTATTTGTTTAAATCTTCTGTTTCATAACTCTTATTCTTCACTATCTTTATACACCCTTATTTCCTGGATAGTAAAGCGTTTTGTAGTAGATTTTTTCCTTGCCGCGAAGTGAGAACGGAATTAATTGAATGAGAAATATATCTCTACTGAAATTCAAGGAAATAAAGTTTAAATGAAATGCAGCAAAAATGTGTATAATTTAATAGGCCGTACAAGGAAGTCATGTTGTGTACATAGGGACTTTTTTAATATAAACTTTTTAATATAAGCTGCTTACTAAACATGTTTTCTAGTTAGTTAGAAACTTAAGTTCAAGGATTTTCTGTTACAGGTTACTTGAGTTAAATTTGAACGGTGTGGGATTTTAAATAACATTTAATACATTTCTTTTCATTTTTTTTATAATAATTTTCAGTCCTCAGATATTGTTCAGTGTTTCAGGTTTACAAAACCTCTGATTTTTTTCTCTGAGAACTGAATTCGTAGATGCGTAATTTTAAATTACGCATCTACGAATTCAGTTCATCTATGAAGAATTTTGTTTTCGGTTGTTCTCAGAACATTTCCCAAACTCAATAGTTGTATTCATGGTCAAAAGGGAAACACTAGTCCCGAATCCTTATTAGGCTCAAAATTGTACAGTTTATAATTTTTTTGGCTGATTTCTTTTTAGTTCATAAAGCAAAGCACGCGAAGGCCATGTGTTTGGCGGGGATGCTTTCGAAAAGGACTGAGAAACTGGCCCGTATTTGTAGGGGAAGAATGAAATGAAAACACGAAAACCACAAAAGCCATATGTAAACAGCCCATTTGCCCAGATTTAACCCGAATCGAAATACCAATGTAGAACTGCTAGACACTTGTATTCATTCGTGGCTCAAAATTTTGGCAAATGGCCGCTTGCGTGTGGTTTCGGTTCTTTTTCTCATTTGATTCACCCTTCTCGATATTTCCTACTCAGCTAGTTGTATGTAGTTTTCATGGTTTTATTTCTGAGGTCATCCTTAGGCTAAGCTTTGTATTCTGACTGCCTTGGCTATATGGATGTAAAACAGTCAAACTAGTTATCTAATTAACACCTATCCAGGTGGATAGTAAAATGGCTAATCTATAGATATCGGTTCTTTTATCTCCTTTTTAGAGGTGAGAATCTTTAAAATCTACCTTCTCTACACTGATGGGTTGAGGACGGCAATGCTTCGCGACACATTTAGGGGTTGCGTTTGAACATCTTTTGTGAACTGCTTTTCCCGCTTAATAAGGAGCTGGTCGTGTAGTGGATAATTTAAGTTTAGCAGAACATATACAATTCCTTACCTTATCTTACCCAACTACTGATGGATTATTTTAAAATTTATAAAGGCTTTCACACGGCGTTAAGGATGTAGCACTCAGCGAATTAATACCAGTGATTTTTCATTAGCCACCATCTCTTTTCTATGAGCGAAGTAAAACCAGTCCACCATCAGAGACATTGGTTTTACTTCTGAAACTCTTCACAACCATTTTCAGAATTAACGAACAAGACCAGTTATTGACTGTTTTTTTTTAATAGTAGACATTTTTTAATTCGAATTAATGGTGTGTGGACCGAAATTCAAGGGTATGTAGAGGTTCTAGAGATACACTAATGTTTATAAAAAAATGCAACACCATGAAGGAATTGATGGAAATGAATGAAATTTATTCCACATGTTACTGAGAGAGGTACAAATAAATGATGAAATTTACAAGACACAAAACAAAACGAACGTCGGAAATCAGTACTTTGCGTGTCCGCCACGCTGAGCAATGAAAGTCTGTTCACGTCATGGCATTGAATTATACAGGTTCTAAATGTAATCCTGGGGAATGACATTCCATATGGCTTCGACTTGACGCCAAAGTTCAGTCTTGGTGTGTCCCCCATCGGCTGTACGAGGGAGTCGCCGATCAATAAAATACCAGACGTGCTTAGTGGGTGACATATCCGGGGAATAAGCAGGCCATGGAAGAATCGAAACTTCCTATGCCCTAAAGAAGGCCTGTGCAGTGTGAAATGTGCACGGGCATTAATTATCCTGCTGAAATACAGCGTCCGCAGTGCGTCGAAGAATGGGGAAGACCTCTGGCTCCACAACTTTCCTTATGTAGCGATCACTGTTGAGGTCGCCCGCAGGCTGCACTAGATGGGACCGAGAATTATACCTAATAGCTCCCCACACCATGATGCCAGGCGTTTGGGCGGTATGACGCTGGATAACATGTGGGTGCACACGCTTCCCTCTAAGGTCGGACACGTTCTTTTCCATCATTATACTCCAGACAGTAGCGAGGTTCACCGGGGAAAATAACTTGTTGCAACAGAGCACGCCACGCACCGTGTTTGCTGTGCCTAATTGAAGTCTGAGACGTCTGTGAATCAGCAGCAGGGGAATCCTGGGTAGAGGAAATCTTGCACTCTGTTCATGCTGCAGAAGACGGCGACGAACCGTGGAGCTCCAACGTTGTACTAACACACGAGAGGACGCTGTACGATCCGTCGTAGCCATACGGATGAAGTGTCTGTCGTCCCGTGTCGTTGTGCTGTTGCGTGCCCCACTAGGATTTCTTCTTGATTGATTCTCCTCTGTTGATTTCTTCCAAACACGCATCACTGTCGTGGCATTACGGTGGTTCGGATTACGATAGCCTGATACGAAAGTCTACCCTCTAGCATACCGACGATGCAGCCTCATTTGAACTTTTTAGTTTAAAATAACAAATACAGCGACATTTTGAAAATTGGTTCAACAGTTGTTTGATTATATACAGAGCGAAGTACTCGGGAGTATGTACTTAAGGTGAATGATACCTTGATGGAGGAATTTCTTAAGCGAACTGGCTTGCATTCTAATTACACACTGGAAAATCAAGTTTAATATATTACAAGGTTTTCTCTTCCGTCACGTCACTTGGCTCATAGTCCTCTCAAAAATAACTTTTCTCAAGTTTTGTACATCAAGAGAAGTCATTGTGCTTGAGTGTTGAAAAGAGCCTAACCCTATTTGTCTACTGACTACGAAAATATCTATCGAACTGGCCCGTTCGCCGAAATGCGACACTTGATAAAACTACCTTTGTTCAATTTTTTAATCTCCAAGCCTCTTGCGCATTTGAAATTCCTTGGACTTCAATTGCTGTGCTCCTTATTAAATTTTAAATTACAACTTTCATTTTCTATGTAATTTCCTTTCCCCAATCTTTATTTTGGACAAATCGTCAGAAATGAGAGCACAAAGTTCCTAAAATGATTACTATAATTCCAGAAGATTAGAGTTTGTGAAGAAAGTAGCATTAGAAAATATAGATTTCGGTGATGTTCCAGTACCATTATTTAATTATGTTTCCAAAACTATTGATCTGTTACAAAGGTAGTCATTTTAGGAAAGTAGTCTTCCTGAGAGATTTCATTGTATATAGTACGTGAAATGTTCCATGGACATCCTTTAACAAGCCATACTTTACGAAGAGAGCATCGTCTTTTTCTATTCTGTAATCTGAAACCGAATAATGGTTTTACCATGTCTAATAAGAACAGTATAAAAGATGAATCATTTATTTCATTGCTTATACAAAATGCCATCTTGTAGTATCTTGTTTGTTAAAAATTCAATAGAGTTTTCATCTTGTCTACCTAAAATCTAGCAGAAATCTTCGAAGTAGAAAGCACTAGCTTAAAAACGTTGCCCGTGGTGTTTGCTTTCGCCTGTGATAAATCTTTCTTCTTCTACGAAGGTATATCGAACATACTTTCATACCCAACATACTTGTGAGCAGGAATACTTGATTGTGATTTAAAGCAAAGATTTGAAGGGAGGAGGCATAAGCAAAACCCCACCACGTCACATGTCTTGGCATTGCATGAAATATTCATGCGAACATGATATGAGTTTGGACGGGCAGTGCAGTGTATATGGAGAAATAATGGAGAGAAATGATTGTGTATGTAAACATCAGATTTAGGACAACATACAGTGTTATTCTAGTATGCGGAACTGTCTTAAACTCAAAAAAGTAAAGCTATTTTTGAAGAGGCTGGTATGTCTTTCACTTTAAAGCATGCGTTTATTTTCTTTTGTATTACAATGATCTTAGGCGAAAATGCATTATTTTATTTATTATTTAATTCAGTGCATTTTGTTTTGGGATATTAAGCGTATGTACTCATATATATGAACTATAGATACTAAAACGAACATTATATTTCACTAATATAATATAACAGAATGACAGAAATGTTTTTGTGGTTTTTATTTAAATCAAACCACGAATTACTTTTAATAATATTTATTTTTAGTAGATCATTAGAAGACATTTTAAAAGCTTGTAAACAAACTTATAAATAATTTATTATTAAATGTGAATTTCGATTATACTTTAGTTATTTTTAACGGCACGAGAAGTATATAAGAGGTTATAGTGTAGCCTAAGTTTCGAATTTTTTACTTCCTAATATTCAAGCTAATATTTTGCTTCAGTTGCTTATTAAAGTTGAATATAAAGGAAATTAGAATTATGCATTGGAAGCATAATTTAGAATCTGGTATTAATTTGTAGGGACATGGGGTATTCTAGAAGCAGGAATGATGAAAAATGAACAACGCCTTCGCCGGGAGTCGAATCACTGACCTCTGGAATACGCGCCCAGCGAGCAGATCACCACACTACGAATGCATGCTAAGAAGGCGGGAGAAATACCTTACAAATTTAATGCTGAATATTACGGTATCGAGAAAAATATGCAGCTGAAAAAAAAATGGAATTAAGTTTAATTAACTAAGGCTAATTTAAAAATTATGATGTTATTTTGAGATCAGTATAAGCCAGTTTTAAAATTATTCGAGTATTCGAATTCAAAAAAATATCACCTCTTAGATAAAATGTTTTTGTTCTATTATCTTACATTTTATTTTCAGTGAAATATAAGTATCAATGGAGAATGCCTTTCTTTTCAAACCTATAATTTATATTTTAGTCTGTTTCTTAATTTATATTTACTTGTTCGACACAGTGTGGTGTAGTGGCCGAAACAGCTATGCAAACCCTGGGTTGTGACATCAGGTTGAAAACAAAACACAGCATAAAAATTTTATTGAACGCAAAAAAATGGCTACATACAAATTCTACAAGAGAGAAACTATCTTTTTTTTAAAAATCAAATTCTATACCTCAATCGTGCGAGAGCCATACGTGGCTCTCGAACCTGCGTTTTTAACATTGCCAGAAATTATATTATTTTAATAACAACTATTTTTTACAACTTAATATTATTTTAATAACAATTAAATAATTATATTTAGTCCCGTGATTTCATCACGTATATTGCACTCTGAATTTGCAATTTGAAATCATTCGTCGTAGATTTATGCGACCTTATCACAACTCCTCCCCTCATAAAGGAATTTTTCTTGACTATGGAAGGAAAAATTCTAAATGCTTTTCACTGCTTTTAAAACACAAGTGATAACCATTTAAGTGATAACAGAGAAGCCAGTTACATTACCCTGCACTTATTTCTAGATAACAAAAATGCAAAAATACAACAAAGAGATTTAAATTTTGAATCTACACAAAGTACCTTTTCAGTTTACAAAATGCGAATACTTAAAAATTTGATTCTAACCATTTTGAAAATGAAACACACAATGCAAACAAATTTAAATCTACAAAAATATAATTCCAAAACGCTACAAAAGTCATTTTTCAAACAACAGTTTGTAGCGTTGCGCGCCTCCAACTTGCACGCAACCAAGAGGTGACTGTGAAAACTGGATAAAAGACAGAGTCTTGTTAAGGGTTTAAGTCCCTTTTTATTCAACCTAATAAATTACAAGGGCGTGCTCTTGACGCTCACAAACTGCGCCAACTCGGCGGTCAAATAAAAATAATAACCTGAAAAGAAACTAAAGACAAGACTCTAACTACGAGGCTCTCTAAAAGTAACTAACTCACCGCGTTTTACAATACCGCTGCTAATTCAGCAAACTTGAAGATCACTTGAACGATTAACACTACTTCCAGGCAAGCACACAGGCTGAAACGCGGGGTTCTTCAATTTTCTGGCCAACTACCTCCGCGCTCGTGAAGTAAGAATATCACACACTCGAACTCGTTTCCTTTCTATTTAAATCAGAATACTTCCGCTGATAATTTGAATCCTTGCGCGTTCTACTAAAATTTACATACTCTGGCATTGGCAGTTCCAGGGAAAAGTAAAGTTTGACAGGAAAGATAACTTAAACTTAAAATAAATGTTAGTTAAAATAAATATAAACCCTACATTTGCCGCTGCCAGAATTTGGAAAACTTGGAAGCAGGTCCTACAAACGACCTGTTGTAAGTTTCTATAATTCTGAACTAACTGTCGAGAACCTCGTTTACACAAAAAAAATCTTATGTAACAAATTGTATACTAAAATTCTGTGTACATTTATAACTTTCTCTTCTTACAGCAACTTTTCCTGGACTTCATCAATCAATCTTGGTCTTTTCCTTCCAGCATCTGGAAGGAATAAGTATCAGTGTCTTTCTAAATACATCATAATTTACACTTTCTTGACACTGAATAAAGTTTTTGTTCGTTTTATTTTTCTTAATTACTGCTTAATTCACATTCATTCAAGTATTCAAACATGAATTTAACTTTATCCTGGCTCTCCACCATGTGTGGTGTCAAACGGGAATATTCGTGTTTTAGTCTTACAACACTTCCCCTAACCACCATGATTTGTTAGAATTCAACGACCAAATAGACACACCTTACTCGACATTCTACAACTCGATGAGCTACTTTAATATTCTTAAAAATTCAAGTGTAGGTGGAGAACCCTACAAAACACATTCATTCTAACTTCCCCCTCATTCATCTTTAAACATGCAGGCTTTCGCTCTAAAGCATGACTTTATCTACAATTTAATACTTAAATTTTGACTTCACTCCTTTTAAGCATTTTACTTTTAGCATCTAAAATTTTATGCTTCTAGACTAAATTCTACTTTTACATAACATTCAAGTATTTACGTACATTTACAAAATTTTAATACATATAATTTTTACAATTTACCATACAATGAATAAGAGAAAATAAATTTTTATTTTACTCATTCTTCGCCAAGCTGGCGGCACTGAAACTAAAATTCTTATTAATACAAGAATACGAAGTTATTTTTATCTTCGGCCAAATTTTGGCTTTAACATAACAGAATTAGTCTTTCGACCAACAGAAAATGCTTGTTTTTAGCTTTTATACTTAAAGAAAATAATACTTTTGCCTTAGCTAAATAAAGTAAAACAAAACTAAGTCTCAACCGAGACATATTGACTTTTGTCAAAACATAGAACTTCGTACTTATACATAACATTTCGGAACAAAAGAGAAAAAAAAATTTATAGAAGGTTTTGACTTATCTTTGAGTTTTCGATGCTTGAAACTCCGTCATTCTTTTGAGGCAATATTGTTCCCAAGTTAGAGGTTTCATGGACGTCAATCTTCTCCTTACTGACCTCCGAGTGTCGCCCACATTAGTTTTTCTTTTGCGTCTTCTACATGCTGGCCTCTTGGCGGAGTAATCGTCTGGTTGTTGGCATTTCCGTTTTTTCCTGGGACGGCTGGTCTTGACGTCCTCCGGTCTGGAGTCATTCTTGAATTTCTTCTGTTCCTGATATTTTTGTTGCTCCTGTTGCCGTTTCAGTTTCCGGAACGGCGGCCTTGCTGGCACCTGACTCTGTGGCCGTGTGCGCGTTCTCCTTGATGTATAATTTCTCCTGCGATCCGTTGTAGGTTGTGTTTTGCTATTTACCACGGTTTCTTTACGCGGTGCATCTGTATTCTTGTTTTTCTTAAACGCTGGAGTTTGAAAGTTATATTTTCTTTTTGATACCGACGTCCGGGTTGTAGAAGGGCTAGATCTCTCTTCAGTTCTCTGCTTCTTGGGTGGTGGAATAGTTGTTGTTATTTCTGGACCTTCTACTTCGTTTAGACTTGAGTCCTGCAAGAAACTTTTAAGGATTTCAAAATCATTTGGATTATAGTATCTTTTCATCTGGTCGGGACTTACAGATTTCCCCTCTCTCGTTCTTAAGATATAATACTCCTCCTTTGATTTCCTGAATTACATAGGGACCTTCAAATTTTGGAGCTAGCTTTGCCGTAAAATTGTTTGGGGCACTTGATAAAGAAAATTTCCGCTTCAATACTTTATCCCCAACTTTAAAATCTGCTCTTCACGGCGTTTTCTATCGTCATATAGTTTCTGCCTATTTCTTGCCGTATCCGAGCTTTTAAGTGCCTGATCAATTAGCTTTTGCACATTTTTTTGTTTAAACTCCTGCTCTCTTTGTTGCACAAAGAATAATTTATCTAAAGGCGTAATTAATTTTCGGCCTAAGAATAATTCTGCTGGAGTTTTTCCCGTAGTATCATGATGTGCCGTTCTTAAAGCATAAGCTAATTCATTTATGTAGCCATCCGAGCGCTTGTGATGTGTGCTCACGTAACTGCGAATTATTTTTACTATGTTTTTATTCACTCTTTCTGCTATGTTTGCCTGTGGTCTATACGGAACCATTTTGATATGGCGTATGCCAAGTCCATTGCATATGTTTTCAAATATTTGACTAATGAATTTTTTTCCGTTATCGCTAATGACTTTTATCGGTGCACCGTATTTTAAAATGTATCTGTGTAAGAATGCATCTGCGACTGTTTTGGCTGACGCGCGTTTAAGTGGAACAATTTCTATCCATTTTGAAAAATGATCTACTATTACTAAAAGAAAACGATTTTTATTTAACTCGCTCTGGGGGGAAGGGACCAAGAAGATCTATGCCTAAAATTTCATTCGGAAATGTAGCGCGAATGCTATTTAAGTACCCGGCCGGGCTGTAATTAATATCATTTATTAACTGACATTGATTGCAGGACCTGACATACGCCGTTACTATTTTGTATAATTGCGGGAAATATACCGCCTCGCGTACCCTTTTTAAAGTCTTTCTGACCCCTAGGTGGCCCGCTGTTTTTTTTTTTTTTTCGTGCAACTCCTTCAAAATGCTTAATCGAAGCGAGGCTGGGATGACTGGCTTATACTCAAGATTTTCGTTTGTTGTTTTCGTATAGAATAATAAATTATCTATTATTTCATAGTTTTTTGCTCTATTTCTTATCGCATCGATATCTGTATGCTCAAAGCTTTCGGGGTCTTTCAAATAAGCATAGATATTTCCAAATTCAGGATCAGCTTTCAGTTCAGTAATAACCGTATCTCTAGAATCTAAAATTTTTGAAGTCAACACAGCGCATTTAAGTTCATTTCCTTCGTCGTCCAGTTTTATACGAGAAAGTGCGTCAGCTACATTGTTTTCCTTACCCGGTTTATATTTTATTGTGATATTATATTCTTGGAGTTTTAAAGCCCATCTTATTAACCTGGGCGTTAGGGTTTTTCCCGAGTAAAGTCTACCAACAGCCGCATGATCCGAAAAGACTGTTACTGGCGATTTGCCGAAATAAACTCGAAATTTGTGTACAGCCATTAATACGGCTAATGTTTCTCTTTCTGTAGCTGTATAATTCCTTTGTGTCTGATTCAAAGTTTTACTAAAAAATGCCAGCGGATGGTTATTTTGCATAAGAACCGCCCCCACCGCATAGTCTGACGCATCTGCTGCAATTTCCAGGTTTTCGTCCCCCTCCGGGAATTTTAAAACAGGGGCATTAATAAGCGCTTCTTTTAATCTTTCAAAAGCTGTGTTAGCTTCCGCTGTCCACGTAAATTTACTCTTTTTTCTTTTGATTACTAAGAGTGGTTCAACAATATTAGCGAAATCTTTTATGAAAGATCGATAGTAAGAACATAATCCAAGGAAAGACGAAAGTTTCTTGGCGGTGTTGGGCGGTGGGAAATTCTTAATAGCTTTTATTTTTGAATCTTGCGTTTCTATACCCTTTTGCGAAATTTTATAACCGAGATATTTAAGTTCTTTAGTTGCGAACTTGCATTTTGAGGCGTTAATTGTAAGACCGGCCTCTTTTAATAATTTAAAAACTTGTTCTAGATCATTAATGTGTTGTTCCAACGTACTACTCGTTATAATTATATCATCTAGATAAATTAAAGTTGATTTTCCTAGGACAGGCTTTAGAACAATGTCCATAGCTCTCTGGAATGTTGATGGGGCCCCACACAACTCAAAGGGCATGCGTAAAAATGCATACCCGATTTTGTTATAAACTCGGTTTTATGTATGTCTTCGGGTCTCATAGCTATTTGATAGTAGCCAGACGTTAAGTCCAAAGTAGACATGTATCTTGTCGATTTGATCTGTCTAATGATCTCGTCTATAACCGGCAAAGGGTAAACTGGAAATTTGGTAATACTATTTAGTTTTCTATACTATTTCAATAGCAAACCTCCAAGCCCTTTTATCCGAAGGAGGAAACTCGTTCTTTTCCCTACATAGTACGACTGGACTCGCGTACTCACTATTTATGGGCGTTATTATTTTATTCTTTAACATCTCCTGAATATGTTCTTCGATGATTACGTCTTTTTGTTTGTCGTACCGATAAGGTTTAGTCCTACAAGGTTTTTCGGCATTTAATTGAATCTTGTGCGTGACTATTTGACAATTTCCTGGTTTTTACTGAAAACAAACGAGAAAAATTACTCACCACTTGCTATATTGCTTGCCTTTCATGGTCATTCAGATGGCTAAGGTCCACTTGCGGTGTCTCCACAGGTTCCACCACCCTCTGGTCCATCTCCAACACCACGGAACTGTCTTGAAAATTTAATTTGGCCCTCGCGGCCCTTAAAAACTCCATACCTAAAATAAGAGAATTTTGCAGATTTTTCACTACAAAAATTAATACTTTGAGGCTTTCCTCTTTTACTTGTAAGTTTAATGATAATTTCCCGATGCAGTGACTTGTTTTTCCTTGCGCCGCTATAATTTCCGTATTTTTGGTTTTAAATAATCGTACCCTATAAAAATTCTTTTTGAAGAAATTTTCACTCATAAAATTTCCTTCTGCTCCTGTATCGATGAGGGCTTCTACTGGTACATCGCCAACCAGGACTTGTATAATTTGTAGCTGTGAGTTTTTTACAATGACCGTATTTAAATGTCTATTTGAGGGTTTTTTTAAAACTTCCGGGGTCTAGACCCTCCCTTTCACAGGCCCCTTTACTCATTTAAAGCTTTCCTTTCAATCTGTGCCTTCTGGGTACGCGGATGTTTATTTTCGAATTTTCTTTTTGGGTCTTGACATTCGAGTTTCGATGTGTTAGCTTGATAGCTCTTTCCCACATAAGAGCGATTTCCATTTCTGGTTTCCTCATTTGAAGATTTCCTTCCGGTACTTTGAGAATACGTTGCCCCTCTAGTTTTTTACGCTATTCTGCGATTTTGAAACTTCACCGCCAATTCGAAGAGCTCCTGCAATGTGCTTGGGTTTCTAATTTCAAAGTAGTCTTGAACAGCGGGTAACAATCTTGGTAAGATTATTTCAATAATCTCCGCATCGGGTTTCTTCCCATACAGCATATCCGTCAGCTTAATTTTTCGTAGAATAAAGTCCGTCAATTCTGCTATATCCCGTTGATAGAAACTATATAGTTCGGCTTCCAGCCGTGCGCGATCTTTCACTATGGGGAAGGCCTTTACTAACGATTTTTTGAAATTTTCAAATGTATATGTCTGGCTTCCAAATTCCCCTAATAAAAATTTGCCTATATTTTTCCACCATAGCGCGGCCTGTCCTCTTAGTTCGGATGTGGCGATGGCAACTTTTTGTCTTTCAGGCACAGGGTAGAGCTGAAAGTGATTTTCTAGGCCTTCTAGAAATATCGCCACCGAATTTTTTCCGTCGTAATGGACGTTTGGCTTGATTGACGCTCTCAAATTCTGGACCAGGTATCCAAATCCTTCCAATTGGCTTGTCATTTCTTGGTGTTGTCCAGCGGTTTCCATCCAATTTTCGGCCATTTTAGTTCGATAAGTGTTCGGGCGCCAATGTAGCGTTGCGCGCCTCGAACTTGCACGCAACCAAGAGGTGACTGTGAAAACTGGATAAAAGACAGAGTCTTGTTAAGGGTTTAAGTCCCTTTTTATTCAACCTAATAAATTACAAGGGCGTGCTCTTGACGCTCACAAACTGCGCCAACTCGGCGGTCAAATAAAAATAATAACCTGAAAAGAAACTAAAGACAAGACTCTAACTACGAGGCTCTCTAAAAGTAACTAACTCACCGCGTTTTACAATACCGCTGCTAATTCAGCAAACTTGAAGATCACTTGAACGATTAAGACTACTTCCAGGCAAGCACACAGGCCGAAACGCGGGGTTCTTCAATTTTCTGGCCAACTACCTCCGCGCTCGTGAAGTAAGAATATCACACACTCGAACTCGTTTCCTTTCTATTTAAATCAGAATACTTCCGCTGATAATTTGAATCCTTGCGCGTTCTACTAAAATTTACATACTCTGGCATTGGCAGTTGCAGGGGAAAGTAAGGCTTGACAGGAAAGATAGTTTAAACTTAAAATAAATGTTAGTTAAAATAAATATAAACCCTACAAGTTTACAGAACGAAAAGGATTGGCTTTTCCATATACTTCATATGCTAAAGTTCCTGCTGTCCGTACATCTGATCTCAAATAATCAATCACTGAGATAGGACAATCTTCAACATTTACAACTATATTTGGATGAGGTCCCAATTTCTTTTTCCTGACTTTATGATTTGTCAGTTCATCCAAAGAAAACTCGCCAATGGCTGGTAATGTATCCTTATACATTGCACGCCATATAGCATATGCATTTGATTCAGCATTATAATTGAACATCATTTTTACAGCAAGGTTATTTGGAAGCAATTTCTCAGAAGAAAACATCTTGATAGAAGTGGGTTTTTCGAATATCGAATTCTGCAGGTCTTGTGTTCCTTCAGTATGCGATATAATAAATTTGTTTGGTGTTGAACATTATCATGAGTTTGTGTTGCTTGTGCTTCCGAGAATTCTGCTGGCGAAACATCCGCAAGGATAGCCCTTTCCTCTAAACTGATGTCTGGAATTTTAATGTTCTCCTCCGTATTACTGGTTAACCTCCTTTCTTCCGAATGCTCATTTTTAAAGACACTTTCACTTTCTATCTCTTCCTTTTCTTCCGATCAGGAATCCAAGTATTTTGCACTCGCTCTCTCTAAACTCCTGCGCGCATGCGCCTGACTACAAGTCTCCACAGCATTCAAGAGAACCGGTCGTTCCCTAATTTCCTCAATCAACTGTGCAATTTTATTCCCTAACAAATAGTACTCTTTATCTAACTCTACCGGAGTAACCGCTGCCTTTGTGGTGACCACACCAAAATCACCTTCAATGGTGACTTTCGCCAAAGGTAAACATTTACATTTTGTGTCCAAAGGCTGTTTCACCCATACAGTTTCCTCTAATAAATCACTAGTATTAATCCAAGTACTATTACACAGATCTATAGCAGCTCCAGTATCTCTCAGATATTCTCTCTCTATCTCATTAATTACTGCTTTCTTGAAATACGGCTCAAAACATTTTCCTTAACTCTCCGTTCCTAGATTATTCACCAGATTAGCCTTATTCGCTTCCAGCGATGGACAGTTAGGTCGGATATGCCCGTCCTTTCCACATCGGTAACACCTTATTTTCCGCTGTTTCTCGAAACCTGCTTCATTGAAAACTTGCTTTTTTTCTAGGAGCCTCCACTTTTCTATGCTCCTCTGATTTAATTCTTTGATGACCACTACTTTTCTGATTATAACTACAGTTAGAATTTATATACCACTCTCTATCTTTCTCAAATGGTTTCTTGAATTCCGCTCTCTGTTCTAACTTCCTCATATCTCTTCGCAAAGCCTCATACTTGTCGCATTTCTCTGCTAAAATGGAAGCTGTTTTAAATTCTTCCCAATTGTCTAAATAGTGCTCTCTTATTTCTAGAGGGACTCGCCGCTTAATTTGCTCAGTGAGCATAAGTTCCTTAAGACTTTCAAAATCTTGAACTTCTACTGAATCCAACCAATTCTCTAAATACACTCTCAATTCATACACTAAATCCACCCATAACATTCCGTTTCTTCTAGAATGTTCTTCAAATTTTGGTTTTAGTACCCAAAAACTAAGCTTGAATCTCTGCATGAGTAATTTCTTAACATGCTGATAATCATCCCCTTTATCCGCTGGTTCTTTCACTATTAACTGTGCTACATCGTAAGGTAATAAAGGAATTAGTTGCGAGACCCAATCAATCTCATTAACGTTCTCTTTTTGAGCTTGTTTCTCAAATAGCTAAAAGAATAATGAAATATCTATATTGCTCGGTTCAAAACGCGGTACTAGATCTTTCAATTTAACCTTTTTTTCTCTAGATTGTTCAACTTTCGAAACCGTGGAAGCTAGGCTATTAGTCTGAACCACATTCATCAGTTTCAACCTTTCCAATTCATCGTTCCCGTTTCGCTCTCTCTTGTTCACGTTCCCGCTCTGCTCTCTCTTGTTCACGTTCTGCTCTCTCTTGTTCGGCTATTTCTTCTGCTTTTCTCTGCTCAGCCGCAGCCCAAATTCTTGCCGCGTATTCTTTCGCAGCTTCTTCTTCATAGTCCTTGGCATTTAGAATAGCCTGCCTAATTTCTCTTACTCTATTTGCCTATATTCACATTTGTTTCAAACTCCTCCGCTAACTCCAATAGCAGAGTTTTAGTAAATTTCCTCATAAACTCACCCATTATGGAAAATTAAAGAAAAATAACCTACCCCGAAAAACAAAAACAACAACAGGTCTATCTCTCCAAAACTAAATAATTCCCGAACAATTCTGAACACAAATTGCCTTACAACACTTAATGATAATACCTATGCCTACAAACAAAGCGTCTATAAAAAAATGCTAATTAAGAGGCAACCTTTTCCTGCTCTATATCCAAAATAAGCATAGTCTCGAATAACTGGCATAACTTCTCCAAAATCACGAAAATGGTACTCACCAATTTTGAAGACGCCTTCGATTGACTCTCCTGGCACTACTTGTATATTCTTCCTGGAAATTTCACTATTTTGCGGCACTAGATCACGCTTCACCGGCGTTCCCTTCTGACACACTGTCACTTGTCACTGAAGAGGCTTCACCACGCGAACTGTCCTTTCACGCAAAATTAGATCGTTCTTGAAGAGAAGAAAGTCTTCACTGTTCACATAAAACTCAAGTTCACAGGCGAAAATATGTATTGTATGATGTGAAATTAACCTTTTTATATTAAAATAATAATCTGAAACAGTTATTTACTCTTATGCTTCCATTCAGTCATGTTTAGCCTTTTTTATATAAATTATAATAATAAAAAAGTACTATATGAAAGTAACTTTTCATCTAAATTAAAACATCAATCTTAAATAGTTATTCGCTATTATACTTCCTTTCTTGCGTTAGGGTTGCCGCAATTATTTTTGGCAGCATTTGCATCAACAATAGTTTGGCGATTTTTTACGGCCCTCGAAACCGAATAGCATAATTTATTATGCATCTTAAAATATTAATTGGGGACTATTATAAAATTTAGTCTGTTGTTGTGCTAATATAATTTCTATAGCAAATTAGATTTCTTTATTTAATATCCATAATCGTCTGTTTGAAACCCAAAGTGGGGATATTTAATCGCATTCTTCTAAAAATACATGATTATAGGGATAAAATACACCCATGTAATGAGGACGTGATACCTTTGGTTTTAAACTATACTGGATCACGTTTTATATGAAATTAAACTTCCATAATAGATAGATATGTACAGTGGAGCAAAAGTAATCGAATTTTGATGGAATGCTTGAATATGACTGATTTTGTCATTTCCACATTTTTAACGAAAGGAAATTTGTTCCTTATTTGGGTCAAATGGAATTTAGTCAAAAATTCGATTTTTCCAATATAATGTATCAATAAAATGATAAATCTTACCTGAAATGATGTAAATAAAATGGAAATTAAAAAATATGTTCTAACTATTATTTTTATCATTTTTTAAAATTTAAATTATATTTCTTAAATGTCAACTTCCAGTAAAGAAAACAAAAAATTTAAAACTGCGAAAAGCTGACTATCATTCATAGTCTTCTGTCTCAAAGGAGAATTTTCTGATGCCATTTCTTTTTTTCTTATTCTAGAATTAAGAAGAAATGATTAGTCAAAATGTTTTTAAATCGCTTTATATCAATGTAAGCAAAATGGTGAAAAAATAAATCGTAAAACAAAACAGAAAAACGTAAGGTTCATCGGTATTTGCCTAAAACATATCGTTTAATTGGGAATATGTTTTAGAATTTCTCATCAGAGTTACTTAGCGGGACAAAAATGTATGTGTATTATAGCTATTGATTAAGCGTGGAGTACTTTAAATGTCTGATTAAAAAGTACATATTTTACTTTTTCTTACAAGCGGTTCTTCTGAATGATATACAAATACGCGCAAATTTCCAATAAAATCTCCAATGAATTTGCTTTAAATAATCCGTTTTAAAATGCAGCTTTGCAGTACAAAATACCATTGTTTAAAAGTAAAATATATAATAGCCGGAAGTAGCTGATGCTAATTAAGTTAGATTCAGAGTAATGCATCGAACAACAGAGAGAACGATACCGCTGTAATCCGTTTCTAATAATGATGCAAAAAACACGATTCCTAGTCATGCATTTTTCAGTCTGCTGCGATATGGAACATAATAAAAAAGTTCGTTAGAAAAATAAGCTAATTCTTTCTCATTATATCAACAACAATGGCACACAGTTTTTAGTGATTTCATCTTTCTAATAAAAGGGTCGTAAAAGCTAAAGTTCCATCCAATATTTCACCTATATTCAATTTTATTCGATTAAATGTGGCAAAAAATTGACCATAATTCATCAGAAATCAGTAACGTGAGCAAACAAACACACTGACATTGTTTTTTATATGTATAGATTCTGTAAAAGTTACAAATTTTTTATTAAAAAACTCTACGATTTGAAAGCGAGCAGCAGCAACACGTTTCGAAATAAAGCATTTTTATCTCCAACGCGCGAGATTGTTGCCGCTCTGAAAAATGAATGCGAAAATTCGCCCTTTTAAAGTTTTTAATTAATATTTCAGCTCGTAATAAACTCGTACGAAGATGGAAATAGTGGAAATAGCTTCCCACGAATTATTGGAATCGGAAATAATGCATTTAATGTTTGGCAATGCTATTTTTAATTCCTCGTAAAACTTAGAAATGTTTTATTAACAAACTCTAAGATTTGAAAGCCGGCAGTGGCAACAACTTTCAAAATAAAGCAGATTTTCATCTCCAGCTTGCGAGACTGTTGCCACTCGGAAAAATGAGGGCGAAAATGATCGTTGTTTCGAGTTTTTAATTAATATCTTTGATTTTGGCTACTGTTTACTGACCTTTTAGAGGACCCAGGACGATAGCTATAGTAGTGACTGAGTTATTAGCGAACAAACACACACATACAGACTTTGTTCTTTATATATACAGTTTTTTTGGATAAACTGCGTTAAATATTTATTGATGTTTATATTCTTATTGTTTGTAACAACACACCGATGAAGAAAAGTTGTTGTTTTCAATAACCTAAATCTGGAGCGCAGTTTTCCTATTCTTGATCTCTGATTAAGACACATGAGAAATGAATCTTCTATTCCATCTCGTTACTTAATCTTCAAGCGTAACAACTTGCTGAGCCTGACCATCCATCCCGGGTGTTTAGAAATGCATTCCGGACGAAATTTTCCCAATGGAGCGAACTGCCTTCAGAGTTCCTCGTCGCTGCTTCCTTCCGGCTCATTGGATTCGAATAGAAGCTGCGGAGCAACTCTTTCCATCTTTGAAGATGGATGAAATATTCATGCGAATGTAATATGAGCCCGAGTGGGCCGCAGAGTATGTATTAAGGGACTGTGGTGGTGGGGGAGGAAGTATCTAATCACTGGGTACTGAAGAGCACCCTGTATTCCTCTGGGACATCGGATTGCTTGAACATGCGGTGGAGGATATTCTGAAACCACGCCTTTCTGTTAGCTTTATACCAAAATCTCTTTCTTTCTATCTCTCTCTTTCTCTGTATGGGTTCTTATTAAACTATTGCTCTGCAAAGAATTTTTATTTTCCAAACGTTACGGTTTCAGTTTCCGTTGCTTTATATGATTGTATTTCATTAGCCATGGTTCCCTTCATTAGGCTGACGAAAGTATTAAATGAAATTATGGTATATATTCCTAAGTCTTTGCTGTTGCTCTAGGTCACTTGTCTGTATATTTAACGGCTTTAAGGAATTTAATTATGACATTATCAGCAATGTTATCGAAGGTTAAACTCAAACACAGTATTTCCGTATCTGCGCATAGGCACATTAGTTATTTAAAACGATTGGCTTGAAAATGAATTATTTAATAACTGCTTCTAAGTGACAAGATTATTCTGTATAATTTTTGGAGTCTGTTTCTAGCATATTTAGCGGCAATAAAAATTCATTGTGAATTGAATTTCACTTTTTCCTTCCTTCAATATTTATAATTTTATTAACTGTAGGCAAAGGATTATGCTTCTTTAATTACGTTTCACATCGAGTGCACTACCGGTATTTTAATAACTCTTCCTATTGTTTGAAGGTTATTTTATTTTCTGTTATCTATATATGGAGAGAGATAGCAATCTCCGGGGCTTTTATAAAGTTTTAAGCCCGTATGGCAGGTAAAGCCCGGACAGTTTGCCTGAGGCAAGTGAGGCACTTGCCTTATAAAACGCCTAAGACGGGGTACCTAATTAACTGTGAAATTCTAGAAATGTATTTAAATACTTCAGTTTTGAAACATTTCGAGAAGCACCATTTTGAAGTAGCAGATGTAAAGCAATATAAACGCTGCTATATTCGTCTGCATTTGTGCTCAAAACTTCCACGCTTAACCCTTTGCAACCAGTGTGCCCGGTTTGGACACACCTAAAAATTTCCTTCTGTACGCACAGAAAAATTGAATGAAAAAGGATTTATAGGTTACTCTAGGTTACTCTGAAACTTCTTTATTTATAGTAGATGGCAGCTCAACACAAACCAGTCCATATATTTTAGCCATGTTTGGTTTTTCAAGACCCTCATTTTTCAAAGAAACCTTGCAGATTTTTTTAGGGTATAAAAGGAATTGCTTAAAAAGCAATTTCTATGTTATTTTTTCGGCTGTATGCTTTTCTCCTTATTCTATATTAGTTTTAAGTTTTTGCCTTGAAATCTTGCCTAAAATCACACGGCGAACCTTAGGAGTGCCCATACCGGGCTCACCGATCATCTAGGACAACTGAGAATCTGTATTCTTTGTTTCTCCGCATCTCATCGGTCAGTTCATTGACAACAATGCTCGTTTCAGCACTCTTTTCGAAACTCTATTCCAATCAGTGCTATCATCACAAATTTTACTTGTGTGCTTCTCTAGGCCTAATTAGACTGCCTATGTTTTTTTTTTTTTTTTTTTTTTTTTTTTTTTTTTTTAAATCTAAACTCTAACTTTAACCCTCTGGCTGATCATCCCGCGATTTCCACGGGCAACTCAAGTGTAGCAAAATTTGCTTATCCCGCGATTTCCACGGGCATATGTTTTTCTTCCTTTAGTGAGGAGCGCATACCGTTTTTGCCCGTTTAACCATTGAAATAAATTATATACAGTACTAGGCGTTTTTTACGTTTTGGACAACAGATATCGTTAGTTGTCCACTAAATTGCGGCATTTGAAGGCACGTGGTATTAGCGCTCAAACTTCACGTTTTGCCGCTTTTTTCTTACAGATATGGCTGCTAGAAAACGTTCAGCGATTATCTTGATTATTTAATTAAATTATTGAATTATTATTTAGATTGATTAGATTTATTGAATCTGGTGCAAAAACTGTGAAGTTGGACTTTGCCTTGAACCCTGTTTTGAACTCTATCATATTAAACTGCATTTCTAAGGTATTTTATCCCAGCGCTTTATATTTTCTAAAATTTTATACATTTTACTTTTTTATATTATACAATAAATAGAAATTAACTGTAATTAGCCTGAAATTTATTTAAAAAAAAAGATTTTCTTGGTGATAACATCTGAAATTGGTTTTTCTGGCAACTTAGTTTCTCATGACAAAAATATATATAAAAACTATTTTCTAGAAAGAAAAAGTGCATTTTTCAGTTCTCCAATATACATAGATTTAAAATATGAGGAAAAAAAAAAAAAAAAAACACCCAATTTTGGAAGCGATTTCGGTCCACAAATTGAGCAGTCAGAGGGTTAAAAGGTAGCGTGCCGAAAAGGGTTAATACAGCGATTGATCTTATATCGAATCCCAACGAATGTAATTGTTTCCCCCATGTGTAACGTAAATACGAGCCAGTTTCCACTAAAGGTCTGCCACGAAGAAGTCCCTGTACTTAGTCCTTGTATGTTTTGCATATTTAATTAAATAGACAAATATAACCAAATTAATTTCCCTATCTTTAAGAAAACAGGAGAGAAAATACTCTTGTGAAGTGTGAAAATTCAATTTTAAAAAGGTACATACATCAGTAAAATATAAAAGGAAGTGAAAACGAAATGTTTGTAAATCAGACTGCCAATACTCAATTGATAAGTTTTAATTTTGTCAGAAAACTACTTTTTCATTGTAAAAGGGAAAGAAATAAGAGATATTTTAATTTCATAACTAAAATAGAGGTATCAAAACATAAAAAAGATAATTTCCGGTTTCCATTTTGTAACTGATCAAAAATTAATGTCACTGGATTTGAATATTTTAAAAATGAGGGACTCAATAATGAAAATGCTTCAGATATTCCATAACAAATGTTTAGTTTTAAAAACCATGTTTTGCCAGTAATTCTGGTAGCTAATGCAAAATCATATCCTTTAAACATTATTCAGGTTCGCAGTTTCCTTTTAATCATATCTGAAATTCGGAAATTGCGTTGAGAATATTTATAATGTTGCCAGTTACTTAGGTAAGAGTGAAAGACGTGTGTATATTTAATTATGGCAAAGCACACGTGGGCTATCTGCCTCAGGGAAGGGATGCCTTCGTGGAGGACTTTCTAAGGGAAACTGGCTCATATACACGTTACACATGGGGAAAACCACGAAAACGCCCATGCAGCCAGCCCGTTCGCGGGATTCGAACCTCGGACCGAACTACCAATGTTCAGCGACTTTACCGCTCGGCCTTTGGTGGGCAAAAGTGAAAGAAGCTTCAAGAAACTTCAAGCTTCAAAAAACTAACATAAAATTAAAAAATAAGTAAACAAAAAAAAAAATCTGAAAGTTTTCAGATTTTATGTTACGTCGAAAGTGGCGTTTTTTTAACGTTTTCTGTGTTACCTTTATTTATTAAATAACCTGCTCTTCGCACTTAAACCATAAAATTCAGTTCAAGAGCAATATTGCAAAATAATTTTAAAATGAGCATATCTTTAGAATTTCGGTCCACCAGCGGCTGAGCGGTAAAGTTGCTGAACACTGGTAGTTTGGTCCGAGGTTCGAATTACGCGAACGGGCTGGCTGCATGAGTGCTTTCGTGTTTTTCCCCAAGTGTAACGTATATACGAGCCAGTTTCCCTTAGAAAGTCCTCCACAAAGGAATCCCTCCCCTTAGGCAGATAGCGCTCGAGGCTTTGCCGTAGTTAAATAATGTAATGTAATGTGTCTTTAGAATTTCGCATAGAGTCTCGCAACTGGAGATATTTTTTTTTCGTACAGTGTTGCATTGCTCGTTTTGAAATAGTGTAGTTTCTTAATCAAAAACTCACAAATGCTTTACAAAATATGAAATAGGTAATAAAACATATTCCAGTTTCCAAATTTGGGCTTCCAGATGCCCATAATCGGTTGGAGACGTACGTTATTCAAAATTGGATGGCTCTAGGTACCGTTGTTTTATCACAATGCGAGAAACATACATATAATTTCTGTAGATTCTTCATTATTTTTTTTCTTTAAATATAACACAGGGCGATAATATTTGATGGCAACAATTTGAAAAGTGAAACAACGCAAAATGTCAAAACGAAATTAATAGCCCTTCTGGACTAAGGCCGTTTAGGCTAATAAATTCTCTTCTCCCTCTAAAAAAAAAGTTTAGATATCACTGTGTAGAACATAAATTAAATAATTAAGTAGATCTTTTAAATAATTATTATTTATTTTATTTCATTAAAAGCACGAAAAATTAAATTACAAAAACAGCTTGATTATTAATGTAATACTTTTTAATTTAGTACTATTTACATTCTTTACATGCTATTTGCTATTTATGAAAAAAGTAATTGTTAATGTTTTCAGTTAAAAATTATTCTCTGAATACAGTAAGTTATTACTAAAATATTATATTATAAAAATTATTTTATGGTTTTGTGCAGTTATTTTTTAATATAGACGTGTACAGATATAGTTGTTATAATTATATATAAAGGTGCGCATATACGCCTTTGCTTCAGGCATCAAAAGTATCAAGCTACTACTCTGGCGGCAGATATTATTATTTTTTCTTTGTTTCTGAAAAACATGATTTTTTCCTCTCTGTTAAATGGTAGTTCTGGTTTATAAATCACCAAGTGTATCAAAAATGCTTTTTATGATCATATCAATGTGTGCTAGAAAGCCCAATCAAATGAGTTTCCTAGTTCAGTATTTATACGAAAAATGGGAAAAAACTGCGCTCTCAAATGTAGCCATTCTCATCCCCATTACGACCAAGATTTCTCCTTGTATGAACAGATTAATATATTTATTAGATAAGTATAGCTAGTTTGTATCATCATTATGCATTTGGTGGTTGAAGTGTATGAAATATAATGCATTTATAATTCCGAGCTATGCGAAAGATATATCCATTGAGTGGTACTGACAGTGATAGAGTTGGAATTAAAGCAGCTGGCTGATTGTCATTTCCTACATGGCCTCCAACTCAATAATTCGAAGATCATTTCAGACCCTCCAATTCTAACCACAGGATTTCTGCTTTTTTTTTCATCATTTTTCCTTCTTCTTCAGTAGAGGAGATTAAAGAGGAAAAAAAATGTGGAGGAGGATAGAAACCAGCCCCTCCAGGAAAAAAAAATGGCGAATCTCTGGATGCATTTTCTTTTCTCTCCGATATTCTTCGTCTTCTGCCTTCCGCTTAGACTGAAAAACATTAAACGTAGCGCTTGGAAAAAGAAGGTCACAGGCGCCACGTCATCATTTTGTTCCTCTTTCCTTTCAGATTCCCGATTTTTCTGCTTTCTTTCCGTTCGAATGTCCTCGTTTTAGGATGTTTAATGGATTTTCTGCTTTAAGATTTTCTAAAATGATATTGTTTTTCCAGAGATTAGGAACAGCTACCCGATAGAAGCAAAAGCATATAAAGAAAACTCTCTGGGTTTGGTTGGATGCAATTAAATGCAATTAAAAGTTTTTGATAGCTGTAATTTCTTTGCTTGATAACAAAGAATTTTTTTCTTTTTTTAATCAGATTCTGTAGGGGATTGTAACAGAAAAGCTCAGTTTTGCATCTCTGTAGCACAGAGAAATATGATAGGTCTTTGATTTCGCATTCAAAATTTAGAAATACTCCCTAATTTATTTGTTCTCTTAATTATTTTTTTCTTAGATAAAGTGAAGTAACTATATGAAATGTTTTGAATCTGCTACTGAATGATTTATAGTGAAAGTACTTTTGAAACTGCTTAGATTATTCTGATACCTCATTGGTTCTGTACAGCAAAGGAAAATTACAAATTTCAATGAAAATACTAATTAAAAGTTTTACATTCCACACTTTTTTAGTTTATTTTTTAGACTATACAGAGAATCCGATAATATATATGCTTTAAATGAGTGCTTAAATTCTCTCCAAAGTTTTTATTTATTTATTATTTTTTTAGAGTTAACACTCATATGCTGTCACTTTACTTATTCATAAATATTTTGGAAACATTAAATTGTATATATTTACCCCTTTTATTCTGTATCATTCTGTCTGTTTTTAAGTGCATTACTCTCAGTCTAATTTAACTGGCATCGGGTACATCCGCTAGTACAACATAAATCAAAGTTAAATAATTTTCTGTTTATCTTCTTTTATTAAATATAAATGCTTAAAGCCATGCGTCCTTTTGCCTAGGTTACTGCTTTAGTATCTGCACTTCAGCATTGTTACCTACACGTAAGATAAAATACATAAATTAATTTTGAAGATGTAACCTTATAACATTATATTGAAATGAACGTCTTACGTTTCAACGGGAGCACGAGATTGAATACGAAGCTGAGGTATTTAATCTTCTCCTCGCTTTGGAGTGATATTTCATTAAGTTACGGAAAATTTCGCTATTCATGAGCAAAAACTTAAATATGTTCTACAAGCTTCCGATGTGATTTCGTGTACTTGCTTCAAATTACTTTATTTTGTTCTGGAGAATTCCTGATTCTCCTTCTTTATCTCATAAATTAGTCATTAAATTTGAGCGGTAATATACCTTTTCGTCTTTAAATAACTTTTGTTCCAGTTCTTAAGCCATTTCTGAAAGGATGCAGAAAGAAGGTTATTAAAATTATGTTTCCAATTTGAAGTAGGAATGTATTTTTATTATCATTTAAGCAAAGACCAAGAAAATATTTAATTTTTTATCTTTTTTAAAAATTTATTTTACGCAATCTTTTCCGTGCAGCAAGCGACGTCTTATTATTTTAAAAGCACTGAAAAAGAAATTTGATCCCAAGAGAATTTTAGTAGCTTTGTGATGGTGATCTAAATCTTACGGTTTGCAATTCCGAGTAATGAGGCTTATTTCCGTTGCATGGCATATTAATTATGGTATGCTCAGAAGTTGTTTACTCCATATGAAAAGAAATACAGATTTTTTTTTTAAACACAACGCTGCAGTATGTGTTGATCTTTTGGCGTTGAAATAGATTTGATTATTTTAACGTATTTTTTAGTTCAAAGGGACAATTTGCCATGAAGGACTATTAATTTCGTTTTGGCATTTTGCGTTGAAAACTATAAACGGAGAATCACTTTTCAAATTATTGCGACAAAATATTAGAGCCCTGTATTATATTTAAAGAAATTAAATAATGAAGAATCTGCATAAATGTATGTATGTTTCTCACACTGTGATTAAACAACGGTACCTAGACCCATCCAATTTTGAATAACGTAATCCTGCTGCGAATATGAACATTTAAAAGCCCAAATTTGAAATTTGGAATTTGTTTTATTATGGGATTTCATATTTTGTAAAACTTTAACGATCATTGATTAACAAAATCAAGGATTTCAAAGCGAGCCATGGCAATGTTGTACAGGAAAAAAGGTTTTAATCTCCAGCGCGTGAGATTGTGTATCAGAAATTCTAAAGATATCCTCAATTTAAAATTATTTTGCGAAATTGCTCTTGAAGTGAACTTCAAGGTTTAAGTGCGATGAAACACAGAAAATGTTAAAAAACCGCCCCTTTGGGCATAATTTAAAATCTGAAACCTTTCAGATGTTTTTAGACTCTTTTAATATTTTAGAAAAGGATTCGTTGCAGAAGTTCGTAACTGAACACCACATAATATTTCGTATTTTCCCAGTAGTTGACATTTAAGACATTTGGATTGTTTTCAGCGAATTATTTTCTTGATATGGAAAGTTATACAAGAGTAAGATGGGAAATTAAAATGTTATTATGAAATAACGTTAATGTTATTGGCAAAAATTTAATTAATAATACAGAGTCTGCAATTTTCTATGAACTCTATGTATTTTTCTGTCAACTTTCCAAATCCCTTTTCGAAAATTTTGGCTTTACTACAAAACAATTGTTTATTACATGATCTGTTATCTTAGTGCTAACGAAATGATAAAGTGCAGTGCCTTTGCAAGTGATATAAAGATTGGTGTGAAATGTGTATTTGATGCTGACGAAAGTTCAAGTGTATCCAGCAGAGAGGCATTTCATTTGTCCAGTGATCGGACAATTTTTTTTTTCTTCGGCCGGAGGGAATGTGAGAACACAGAATTCTCACAGTCACGGTGGCTGTATCGATTCTTAAATTGTTATCGCGCCCTGCCACGTGCATCGCAGTGGATAAAAACTGGAAGGACTGGTTTTGTCTCTCTCTTTCTGCCTGTCGTCGTGTTAACGAGTGTGTGGGCCTTCGGGCCACACACACACACACACACACAGCTCTCGCCATCGTCCACGGTACTCGATCTGAAGTCCATTTTCAAGGATCGAGGAGAAAATATGTTCTTGTACGAAGAATATAAGAAATCAGGTAAACTTTACTGATTAGGCTGCGAGGTAAAAATTGTTCCTGTGCTGTGACTCAACGTGTATAATCCTGACAGTTGGATGTTTCGAAGTGACGACCATGTGCGCCAATTTCAAGCCTATCTGCTAGAAATTTAATCTCTTCTATCACGAGTAAGTGCACTGCATATTAATTAAGCTTCTTGCAAGATGCTGATAAGTAATGTGCCTTTGATGCAGCAAGATTAGGAATTGCAATATACCGTAAAAATGAACGCTGTGACAGTTCCGTCGGACTAACGAGTAGCACATGCCGCAGGGCATTCATGAATGTGTTTTTTTCTTATAACATATCGAATATAGGCTAATCAAGAAAAGTGTATTTTTGTGATTTATATAGGTTAATCAAGAAATGTGTGTTTTTGTGATTTAATAAATGTATATTTAAAAGAGAGATACTGATTCATGCATGCCTTATTGGGTAAGTCATTTGATTCTTATTATTAAAAATCATGCAATGTACTAACCACTAAATTTTTAGATTAACGATTTACGCGGAATTAATTCGCATTTGATACTCTTAGTATAATTACTTTTATACGATCACGGCCAGCAACACCACACCAACAAAAAGACGAATTAAGACTTCAAGTAATTATTAGGTTGGGCCAACTAATGTAATCATGAGAAAACACGTAAGGACCATCTGGTTAAGGGCAGAGTTGGCTTCGTGAAGGATCTTTAAAAAAAATGTGACTCGTATTTACGTTACGCACGGGAAAAACACAAAAACTATATTTCTGCTATGTATTTTCCCAATATTTGAAATCAAGTCGAAATACCAGTGTTCAACGGTTTTAACCCTAAAGCACTAGTGGACTATAAATAATTGGAGGCGGTAGTATGTGACACATAAGCGAATGAGGAACAATTTCCTATCCAAAAGCACTTAACAATTATGGAACTGTTAAAAGGTATTTCTCACGCTTTCTTAGCATGCCTTCATGGTGTAGTCATCAACACACTCGATGCGTATTCGACAGGTCCGTGATTCGAATTCTGGCGAACGCATTCCTCATTCTTCATGTCTCCTGCTTCCAAATAACCTAATGGCTCTACAGTGGGCCCCGAACTAGAAAAGATGGTGGATATTGTTTCTCCACCACCAGGATTTGGCGATTGGGTCCGCTAATCCCCAGTTGCTCTTTAAAAGGGTGAGTGTATAAGGTGTTTCTTCCGCCCTCTTAGCATGTCTTGGTGGTGTAGTGGTCAGCACACTGGGCGCGCATTCGAGAGTTCTGAAGTTCGAGTCCCGGCCAAGACATTGCTCATTTTTCATGTATCCTGCTTCCAAATAACCTAATGCTTCTACAATGTTCTTACCGCATGTAATTTATCGGCATATATTTTCTTGCCGCTTGTAATTTATTATCCTACTACTATCAACATACATCTGTTAATCAGTGTAGCTGAATTCGTGGTTAAAACCGATTTCAGATTATCTAAACGATGATAATGAATTCATTCACTTTCTCTCCCCATTTCTTTTTCTTTAAAGGCTTTCCTCCCTCCTTCCTGTGGTCAATGAATATATTTTTGAATCTTAGTCTGCAGATATCTTTCTACATTTAGTTTGTTCTTTATAGGTAGTTTCTATTTATTATTTAATGATTTATGGATTAGAAATAATATCAAGAGTCGTATTACATGCTAAAAACAAAACGGTTTCACGTAGTAGGATAGCTTATTATGCATTTACAGAGTTATATAGAGTAATTTAAATTATACATCTTTAAAGAACAAATATAAATTTATTAAAAATTAAATGTTAATTACAGAGGCTGTTCGCACATTTTTTAGACGATTTTGGTAAGCGGTAATAAAAAATCGTTTGCTGTAAAAGAAGTAATTGCAATTGTACTATGTTTTTAAAAGTCAAAATTATCGTCTGTGGCCTGAAAGTTTTATTTTTATTCAAAATGGCGAATTTAACAAAGCAGTGGTTCGAAGGCTACATTTACGCTCTTTCCGAAGAGAAATATGCATACTCCGTTATCCAAAAACGACGTAAGAGTCATGGTTTTGTGATATCTAAAATTTCGATAGGTAATATCATCAACAAGAAAGGAAAAAAAAACGTCAAATTAGAGCCTCAAGTCGGACAAAAATTCCAAACAAGTATCCAAGGAAAAAACGGACATCCTCGACTATTGCAAAGGTACGTTGTTTAATGTTAAAAGAAAATCCCCCTAGTCAAAGGACAGTTGCAAAATCATTAAAATGCTCGGTGTCCACTGTAAACAAAATGATAAACGTTGGTTTAAATCTTAAGGAAAGCGAAAAAACGCAATGTGCATCGTCTTCTTCCAAAGCATATCGCTCAACGCAGTACACGCTGCAGAATTCTATATGAGAAACACTAATCCAAACAAAAATGGAAAACAATTGTCACAATATATGAAGCATGGGTGTATTTAAATGATTGTAACAAAAAAAAGAGCCATTTATTATCATAAAAGGAGAGAAAATAATTTAAATACATGGTTCAAAGAATCGAAAGAAAGTTTTTCTAAGGGATTCATGATTGTTGCTGGTTTTTCTTATAATGGCAAATTAAAAATAAAGAGAGTGAAAAAAAAATGTCAAGATTAACTCCAAATACTATCAGGAACATATTTTATCGCCAATTTTTCTGAATGAAATACCATCGCTTTACCCACAGTGCCATCAATCTGTGAGACTCCATCAGGACAAAGCTAGCAGTCGCACATCAAAATCCACTGTAAATTTCCTAAACGAAATGGAACAAAAAACTGGTATCAAGGCCATACCCTTCACTGATATCCCTACTAAATCTCCCGATGTATCTATCACCTATGGATTTTTGTACTTTCTGACTTTTAAAAACTGCATTATCCAAACGTTGTCCCAAAACCCTAACAGGACTCTGGAAAGCTGTTCGGGAGGAATGGGATGGAATACCTCTTCTGCCATTTCAAAAGGCATTTTTATCCTGGAAATTGTGGTGTCGAAAGATAGTTCAGAATAAGGGATGTCAAATAGAACATTTAAAACACAATAATTTTATGTAATTTAGTTTTGTGAATGCGATATACATCGTCTAAAAAATGTGTGAACAGCCTCTGTTAAATGTTAGATCTTGATATAAAATGAACGATTAATAGTGCTTATTGAAATAAGTTTTAATCGAAAACGATTAAATGAAAAGACATAACGTACATACGTACATACAGAGAAAAACAATCAAAAAATATTACTGTAAAATAATTACTTGTTAATGCTAAACATTTACGTACGAATGCAGCTGTATGACAAATTTCAAAATTTTCAAATAAAAAACGAAAACTGGAATACTAAACGAAAATCATTAATATGTATGAAGATCTAAAAAAAAAATAAAATAAAAATTATTTTATAATACTGATAAAATACGGGGAGAAAGCTTTTATTTGCAATATTTTTTAATCTTTTTAAAATTAAGAATAAACGAAGCAATTTATTTACACAAGAGAAAATTTTTTGTATTTATTTAGTCTCAAAACAGAAAAGAAAAACTGGGAATGGCGCTTAAACATTTTTTAAAAATTATTATGCTAATTAATTTTAAAATAATTCATTACGATCAAAGATCAGAGAAAGTTTTCCCTACCTACGAAGTAATGATATTTTAAACACTAAAAGCTTTGCATTATTCATCATATTTTTTGCCTTCTATTCAAAGGCAAGTGAAAGGTTCTCAAGAGAAATTATTTTGTATTTTATCGCTCTTATTTTAAAAAATTCCTTTTCTTTTTCTATTATTTGTGCTTAATTAACCAAATTTTAATTGGTCGCAGAAATATACGAACAGACAATGCTTCCTTCTTTTGTTATGTTTTGAAATATTGTCTTACGTTATGTACTACTGAACAATTATAATAACTGTAGAAAAATGTCTAATTCTATTTGCCTTTATCTTTCACCAAAGATTGCAGTTTATATTAAATAAGAGCTGTAATTAGCAGGAGAATTGTTTTTAAATAAACCATTAAAAATTTTGAGTAAGTTTGAATAACTTGTAAGGTTATTATTTTAACCCTTTGCGGCACAGTGTGTCCGGTCTAGACACACCTAAAAATTTCCTTCTGTACGCACAGAAAAATTGAATGAAAAAGGATTTATAGGTTACTATAGGTTAACTCTGAACCTTCTTTATTTATAGTAGATGGCAGCTCAACACAAACCAGTCCATATATTTTAGCCATGTTTAGTTTTTTAAAGACCCTCAATTTTTAAAGAAATCTTCCAGATTTTTTTAATGTATAAAAGGAATTGCTTAAAAAAGCAATTTCTATGTTATTTTTTCGGCTGTATGCTTTTCTCCTTATGCTATATTAGTTTTAAGTTTTTGCCTTGAAATCTTGCCTAAAATCAAACGGCGAACCTTAGGAGTGCCCATACCGGGCTCACCGATCATCTAGGACAACTGAGAATCTGTATTCTTTGTTTTCCCGCATCTCATCGGTCACTTCATTGACAACAATGCTCGTTTCAGTACTCTTTTCGAAGCTCTATTCAATCAGTGTGCCACTTTGGGCACAAGCACAGAATTAAAACGATAAGTGTTATCTTCACAAAATTTTACTTGTGAACTTCTCTAGGCCTCATTAGACTGCCTACCTCTTTTTTTTTTTTTTTTTTTTTTTTTTTTTTTTTTTTTTATCAATACTCCGACTTAAAAAGGTAGCGTGCCGGAAAGGGTTAAACTAACTAGTTGTTATGATTTAGATCTGCATTTCACTTTCCGTTACCTCACCAGACTGTAAATGAAATAGCCAGTATTTAAACTGAGGTTTTTGGAAGTGTAAGACAAAGACGTCCACGCTACGTAGTTTCTGCCACCTCTAATAGTCGTAATTATTCAACTTGCGCTATATCGCTGCCGACAATTTTATTCTGACACTCCAGAAGTAATGAGCCGCAGCGTCGTGTAATATTAAAGTGGATAATCTTTGGCTACGTTCCATAGTTTAACTTGAAATTAACTGTTCTGTTTAGTTACAGCACTGTGAGCTGTGGTTGAATGCTTTTGTTCCTTGAAGAAGAGAGGTTTCATTGCTTTATTTTCTCGAAATCATCAGAACTTTCTATATATCTTTTTTATCAGCATGAACCTATCGACATTTGTTCTAAGAAAAAATAATTCTGATGCGTCTCAAAATTAATATTAATTGCGAATACCAATCGTAAGAACATTAAATTATGTTTCATTTTTCTAAATTCATATGAAAACTGAGGGTAGTTCATTCAACTGTATGAAATCTAAGAAGAATACAAAGAAATCTGTATAAAATAACAACATTTCAAAACAATTTTCAAAATCTTTACCTTATCTTCATGCACCGAATGCTGAAATTGATAACGTATTGTTACGAATTTGGCATTTAAATAATTAACGTTAGTTGAATTGTAAATTAAATTGTTTTATTTCCTGCGCATTGAAGCGCGTGACGAATATTAAAAGAAAGCTAAGCCGGAAAATTGAAAATACAAGAGCGCGTGCATTTAACATTTAATAAATATCTCTTTTTGATTTCGAGAAAGTTCCAGAAAATTCTCGCGCGCGATTTAAAATCTTTTAAGTAGGAGGAAAACCTCTCAATTCAATGAGTTAGTTAGTTTATTAGTCCAAAGGGATTTGAATCCCGAAGGACTATTAGTTTCGTTTTGGCATTTTCCGTCGGACTCATAAATGTCGGTTCACTTTTCAAACTGTTGCCACAAAATGTTAGAGTCCTGCATTATATTTGAAGAAATTAAATAATGAAAAATCTGCATAAATGTATGTATATTTCTCGTATTGTGATAAAACAACGGCACATAGAGTCATCGAATTTTGAATAACGTAATCCTCCAACGAATATGAGCATGTGGAAGACCAAATTTGAAATTTGAAATTTGTTTAATGATCGATTTCCTATTTTTTAAAACTTTGACGAATTTTTGATTAACAAACTCAAGGATTTCAAAGCGAGCAATGGCAACGTTGTGCAGAAAAAACATTTTTATCTCCAGCGCGTCAGTCTCTGTATCGGAAATTCTAAAGATATGCTCGTTTTAAAACTATTTTGCGATATTGCTGTTGCACTGGATCTTATGGTTTAAGTGCGAGGAACATGATGTTTAATAAAGAAAGGTAACACACAAAATGTTAAAAAACGCCCCTTTGTACGTAATTTAAAATCTGAAACATTTCAGATTTTGTTTATTTATTTATTTATTGTTGTTTTAAGAGTTTGTTTAGAAAACTGCTCTTGTTGATTGTAGCGAATTCGCGGATTAGCTTTCTTTAGCTGTTTTGAATTAAGTTGTCTTGAACGTTTGAGTAGTTAGAAGATAACTACTGTGATATATTGTGATACTGCACGATTATTTGAGGACATTTAATCATATTTGTTGTGATAATAATAAATTTTCTTCATTTTTCATCGGACTTGTGCATTAATTTCGTAACGAACCCGTACGCATGCAACAGTATTATTGTAAATATGTAAAATAGTAGAAAACGGAACTTATTAAAGATGCTAATACTAATTAAAGATAGTTTTGGAATTAAAACATATGTGACATTGAAAGGCAAGAAACATAATATCTCATGCAATAAATTCTTTTATTCTTTTAATTTAAGGGAAATTAAAAACTTTCGTTCAAGTTTTCTTAATTGATGAATGGCAACAGCAGCGCAATTAAGCAGTGAAAAGTGGTTCTTTTTTATCCTCTAAATTAGCCACGGGTTGTTTCCAAACATTCTCCTCGTACGAGGCTGAAAACAAATTAGCTTTTTTTTATTGGTTTCCTTTTTTACCTCCTCACTGCTTACGAAATAATGAAAGGGGGAAAAATACATGTTTTGAAAATGTGCCAGTTCACATTCTTGTCGTGAAATTAAAATTGTTTATGCTTTCTTATTTCTTCTAAACTGTCTTCGTATTTTCACTTCAATTATTTTTTCCGTTCTTGTGAAAGAGCCCAGGATATTCTTACATTGTTTGCCGCAATAAGTAGAATTTATGCGATGGGTGGAAAGTAAATTTAGTATCGAAAATTGTTATTTAATAAAAGATCCTTACCATCTTGCGACAATGTCACAGAAGTAAGGTCCGCGTAAAGTATGGATACTTTAAATCTTCGCCTAAGCTATTAGATAAGAATTTCTTTTAACATTTGTGAAGTAGAAAATGAAATGCTTTAGGGATTTACTTGAAATAATGCGCCAAAAGACTATCGCATTCAAGTAAAATTAATGGATTTTACATAGAACGATTACCACGCTTCAGCATCGGATGGAAGAAAATAAATATGTATATGTGTATACATAAGGTGCGTTACCAATACCTTTAACACATCTGCAACATTTTTGAATTCATTTTAATACGTTATAAGGTATCTCTCCCACATTCTTAGCGTACCTTCGTGGTGTAGTGGTTCTGCACACTGGGCCGGTATTCCAGAGGTCCATGGTTCGATTCCCGGCGAAGGCGGTTGCTAATATTTCATCTTGCCTGCTTCCAAAAAATCCTAATGACTCTGCAACGTTATATATTTTAATTCTTATCTGCACTTTTTACACTTTATTAATGCTATTTTTCTTACGTTTGCATATTTTTGTGGATGTAAAGTGGTCGTATGGTTAAACATGAAAGTAATCGAATGCTGTTAATCAATTAGAACGCGGCGAGAAATGATGAGTGGTCAATATTAGATTTGAAGACGTAGTTAGACACAGTTATACGTATCCAAAGACCTCTCCCAAACGTGATCTCAAGAATTTGAAACTGCTTTTTAAACATGGAAACAGTTAATCGTTTTGTTGTAAAAGATCATTTGAAGGTAAATGTAACTTCTGAAGGTAGTTATTTGTCATTGCTGGCACAAGAGGGCAGGTAGCATTGGGTGAGACAGTCCTCCCCGCCTCACTAACTGTTTTTCCCCCCCTCCCAATTTTGAGGAAGAAAACCATGGAGGTAATAAATATAAGTAAGGTCTTACTTCCTACCTCCATGAAGAAAACCCGGGGGACAGACGTAGAGTCTACCACCCCTCTTCCACTACTGCAAACTCTCGAGAGGACTTTCACCTCACCTTGTATTTTGAGGGCCTCCTTGCATGCATTACACGCACGGCTGTGCAAACGGTAACGCCAGAGCTGCGCTAGGAATTGTATCTCGCGCAAGTCCCGGATAGATGAATGCCAGATCATAGAATGTTTCAGCTGTTACCTCGTCAACTTTGCGAAATAGGTTCCTTCCACGTCACCGAAAAGGATGCTGGTCGACGACGAACTGTACTCAGTCCAAGATTTGATGAAAGCATTTTGAACATTGTGGTTGTTAGACCCGAGTCAAGTACAAGAGGTGCTGCACAAAACTTAGGTGTGAGTCAGCATACCATTTGGAGAGCGTTAAACGAAAATTGCTTACACACCTTCCATTTTCAGCGAGTACAAGCTTTGAATCCGCACGACTATCCTCTGCGCCTGAACTTCTGCCAGTGGCTTTTGCTGCAATCAGCATTTACAGCTTTTATGCTATTTATGTACCCCGCGAGGTTGTATTTAATGCGCACAATTCTCATGTGTGGGCAACTGAGAATTCTAACGTAACGCGACCACATGCGTCTCAACAACGAATCATTGCGGACTCGTGGTCGAGTATCATCCATGACTTGTTAATACCTAATACCACAGTTATTCAATGGCCAGTATATCTTATTTTTCTGGAGTAGATGTTACCAGAACTGCTGCAAGGTGTTCCGATCACCATGCGTAACCAAATATGGTTCTAGCATGATGGAGTGCCAGCCCATTTCAGCACTGATGTTCACTATAACCTGAATGCCACTTAGGAGGCGTGATGGTTGGCCATGGTGGATCAGGCCTTTGGCCACCCGGATCTTCCGGCTTATCGAACTTCGATTAATTTTCTAGAAGTATCTGAAGAGTCTTGTTTTTATGATTCTAGTTGACTCATCTGAAGATTTCGTTGCTCAAATACCATTAGCTGGTGCATGTGTGTGTGTATACGCCAGTCGCTTGCTGGTGGACGGAATTTTGAACTGTTCTTCCAAACACCTTGCTTCAGCTGAAGTGAGACACCCTGTATTTATGACTAAATAAATGGATTGCGGCCTGTATTTCCTATGTGAATATTATTCGTATCTGTTCTGTACCTCCCTTCCTAGTTCGTACTATGAATTTGTAATCACCCTGTATTATAAATAGCATAGTCCTAGGTAGCCTTTCCATGTTCTCAAAAGAGGCTTAATGCGAGAGATAATCTTTTCAAAATTTTCTTTATAATCCGATTTGAATATTATATCACATATTCCCGTAATTTAATCTGATGTTCCTAGAGCAACCAGCTCTGGACTTCAAAAACGAGCAAAACTTCTTTCTCGAGATTGTACAATTGGCTACTCGTAATTGGCTTCTAAAAAACAAAGGGCCTTTGAGCCAAGCATAGGCATTAGCAGAAGAACAGTATTTCTGGAATTATCTAAACGATTCGTCTATAAGTTATGAAGATATGATTTAAATTTCTTAATAGAAGCAAAATGAGCATCGGGTTGCGAACACTTAGAAAATGCTTTTTTTGTTTATTAAGAATCCATAATAATTTTATATTAAATTTTTATTGTAGAGATTAAGATCTGTTCTCGTAATCGTTTTAGATAAACAATGTAAACTTTACTGGAATAATTCAAATACAGACTGAAATTAAATTATTGTATCAAAACGTTTGCTTAAAAACTCTTTCTACTTTCATGTACGAAATCACGCATGACCTTTCTCCTCGTCTCTAATTCCGAACTTGCATGAGCGCAAACAAAAAAAACCTGATGTGTACACCACATGACTTCCTTGTACGGAATATTAAATTATACGCATTTTTTCTTGCATTTCATTTAAACTTATTGGATTGAATTAAATCTACTTCGCCGACAGGGCATAAACCACAATAGAATAAATGCCTTCTTTAAAATTCAATCTATTTTTTTTACCCTAGCGACACTCTGACGCTAGGTTCACTTAACAGTATTATATTTTAACAGTATTATATTTCGTTCAGATTATAACTCAAAATGCACAAAATTTATGTCATTTAAAGAATTATCTAATCGTTGCCACATGTTCTATTCAAATACTATAATAAAGCTAGAACGACGTATAAAAGAAATTAAGCAAAAAAAAAAAAAAAAAAAAGAAAGAAACAGTTTTTCACAGACGATTGAGTATGTCTCATTCAATTAATTTAGTTCTCATTTCGTGACAAGGCAAAAATACATAAAAACTCAAATATCTGTATTAAAAATTACGAAGTAAGTCTTAAACACTTATTTCCTCGAGAAAATTTCAGAAAGGATTAAGCATGATTTAATTCGCAATAATAGGATTGTTGAAATTATTTCTTTTTCCCTCTGATGGATTCAGTTTTTCTTTTATTATTTATCGTCTGTCGCCGACTAGGTCACGTGACTGGCGGCAGAGAAAGAATGTAATAACTTTTTTAGTTAAGTTTGAGTGCGACGCTTGAAATGATCTGTTCATGGCCGCAAAGCGGTAATCAACAATTATAGTAATTGTTCTTGATAACCTAATCTTGGCCCTATGATGGGGAAATTTATATTATATGCAAATTTTGTGTTTTGAATAATGTAAATAATGTACATAAGCTCTTCATTAAATATTTCTGTGTTTCAACTGGAAGTTCTTATTTTCAAGTTGAGTCTTTTACGTGAAAATGGTATATTGACTCTTGATTATACTAGTATATTCTTGATTAAATTGATGCTCTCCCAACTCGTAAAAAATAGAATCGTGAATTCGTGATCTTAACGTACAAGTTTTATACAAGTTTTTGGTGCCGAAATTCGCGGACCTTTAGATACTACGAAATCGAAACTGAATATAGTTGAATATAGTTCTATGCTGGAATAATGGAAGGATACCTGAAAATATCAGGTAAGCCATTTTCTTTCATTCTTGAAGTATTCAACCTTGAAAATGCTTCATTGATGCTTGAAAAAATAATTGGTCTTAATCGAAGGAAATTTGTGGACTATAAATATATTGTTTTTAAAGGAAGTGCTTAAAATATTGAAATACTGTACTTTAATTTTTGTTACAATTATTTGTTGAATTTTATAAGGTTATATTCCATTACTTGAAATATGGAAAACATAGATAAATTAAAGTCGAAAAGAGCTGCTATCAGATCTGCAATCACTAAACAAATAAATAAAGCAGAAGATTTGCTGGTAGCAGTGATTGAAAGAACTGACACAGATTCCTTGTTAGAGTGTCAGGATATTTTGTCAGAAAAAGAAAATTCTTTAAATGAAATTGATAAAGAGATAGATAAATTAATTGAAGATAAAGCTGAATATGAAAAAGAATTAAAATCTGTTGAAGAATATTCTCATAAAATTTTGAGTATGAAATCCAAAATTAAGAATAGGTTAAGAAAATGTAAAGCAGATACTGAAGTTAACGTTGTTCAAAATGTACCTGTAACTCCTGTAATCGAAAATAAATTTGTTGCGGCAGTTACGTTGCCGAAATTAAATATTAAAAAGTTTTCTGGTGATACCAGCACTTATTTAGAATTTATTAACTGTTTCAAGAATGCTGTGGATAACAATGATTCTTTGTCAAAAATAAGTAAATTTCAATACCTGAAATCTCTTTTGACAGGTACTGCATATAATGTTGTATCAGGGTTTGATCTCACTGATGAAAATTATGATGAATGCCTAAAATTGTTAAACGAAAGATATGGTAGGCGGGATACAACCATAAACTGTCATATAAATAAAATTTTGAACTTAGAGCCAGTAAAATCATCAAATAATATAAGGGGACTTAGAAAACTGTATAATAAATGTGAAATATATATCAGAAATCTCAAGTCAATGGGGGTAACGACAGGTTCATACGGGCATCTACTTTTGCCTATACTGTTAAAATTGTTACCAGAAAACATGTTTCTAGAATTTTATAAGAAAAATAATACAGAAAATGTACAAATAATACAGTATAAATAATACAGTATAAGGTCAATGACCTATTGGAATTTATAAGAGAAGATTTACGTGCCCGTGAGGCCACATTATTAGTAAATAATTCTTCTAGTAATAAAATATATGACACACTAATTTTAATTCCAAACAAAAATATAATCAGAATTTTTCTTCTAAGAAAAGTGTTCCTTCGGCTGCTGCCTTGAACACTTCTATAAAAATATTTTGTGTATTTTGTGACTCTTCAGATCATACAAGCTTGGGCTGTAAAAGGTATACACACCAAGAGAAACGTTTTAAGTTAAAGAAGGGAGGACGCTGTTACAAGTGTTTCTTAAAATCACACCTGTCTTCTAACTGTAAAAATAAATTAACCCCATGTTCGAAATGTGGTAATAAATTTCACAATGAGCTGTTCTGTAATAAATCAGAAAAACATGAAAGTCCTGAAAATATTAACACAGATAAATCCACAACCTTAGTATCTTGCGTTTCTGAACAGAAAAATAAAACTATTTCTACATTACCCCAAACTTGTATTGTATGTGTCTCTGGTGGTGAAAACAGAATCCATGCAAGGGTTTTGTGTGATAGGGATTCAGAAAAATGCTTTATAAAAAGAAATTTAGTAAGAAAATTGAATTTAAGGCCTATTAGAAAGGAAAATTTATTAGTATATTCATTTGGCGGACGAAAACCACAAGAATCATCATTTGACGTAGTTTCTCTTGAATTACAAAATGTTTCGCAACCAAGCAATACCATAAATATTGAAGCCTTGGTAGTTAAAAAAATAACTGGCGCTACAGTCAAAATTCCAGACAAAGGTTTGATTCAACGCTTGAAGATGAGAGGATTTAATCCTGCTGATACAGGGCATGAACGAGAAATAACTATTTTACTAGGGTCAGACTTTTTATGGCAAATTCAATTAGGTATTGTAGGAAAAATTAGAAAACATTTATACATTGCAGAAACTATTTTCGGACACACTATTCAGGGGCAGATAGAATCAAAAAATAAAAAAATAAATTGTTGTAGTGTATTAGTTGAGAGTGAAAATAATGAACTGAAGAAATTTTGGGATTTGGAAGTCATGGGTATTGTTGAGAATAACGAAAGGAATTCTACTGATATAGAAATTATAAATGACTTCCAAAATAATTTGAAATTTAAAAATGGTCGTTATGAGGCAAAGTTACTATGGAGCAAATCTCGCGATTTATTGAGAAACAATCTTGAAGTGGCTAAAAGAAGATTTGCTAGTCTAGAAAATAAATTTAAGTGTAATGAAATGTTATTTGAAGAATTCCACAATATTCTCAGGGAACAAGAACATTTAGGAATTGTAGAAGTATGCCCTGAAATCAGCTCGACACTTAATTCTTATTATATGCCTCACCATCCTGTAATTAGAGACGACAAAACAACAACAAAAGTACGCATCGTTTACGATGCTTCTTCAAAATCAAATAATGCTCTTTCTCTCAATGACTGTCTTCACCCAGGGCCAAATCTAAATCCAAATGTTTTGGACGTTATTTTGAAATTCCGTGAAAATAGGATCGCCTTTTCGGCAGATATCGAAAAGGCATTCCTTCAAATATCAATCGCAGAAGAAGACAGAGATTATCTGAGATTTCTTTATTTAAAAAACCTTGATAGAAAAGAGAGTGTAATTTCTTACAAAATGACAAGAGCAACCTTTGGTGTAACTTGTAGTCCTTTCATCCTTGCCTGCACTATAAAACATCACATTCATAAGTACAAGAATTCTAACTTTAAGACTTTTGAAATGCTTAACTCAAATCTTTACGTGGATGACCTATTTTCTGGAGTGACAACTGTTGAAGAAGCGCTTAATCTATCAAATGAATCTGTTAAAATTCTTGCTGAAAGAGGTCTAAATCTAAGAAAATTCGAAACCAATTATCTAGAGCTTAAGCAGAAATGGCTTGAGGAAAAGTTAATCTAGTGACACTCCATGTACATCTTTAAAGGTATTAGGTTTAATATGGAATAATGATAAAGATGTCTTAGGACTAGAATTAACACCCTTACTGTCCTCTATAAACACTGACTGTACCAAACGTAATGTATAAAATTAGCAGCCAAAATTTTTGACCCATCTGGATTTATCGCACCCTTTGTAATTCGAATTAAATGTTTATTGCAACAGCTATGGCTTCAAGGGGTACCTTGGGATGAGATCTTTTCTGGAGAACTTGAAAATGACTGGAAAATATGGCTCCCTGAAATAAAGGAACTTAAAATGTTGAAAATTCCCAGATAATATTTTCATGTACCAAATTTAGACAGGGACACTGTTCAGTTACACATTTTTAGGGACGCTAATCCGAATGCGTATGGCTCAGTCGCATACTTGAGATACAGAACTGATGAAGATAAATTTGAAACTACATTTGTTTTGGCAAAATCACGTGTTGCACCATTAAAGAAATTAACGCTTCCCCTCCTTGAATTAATGGGAGCACTGGTGGGTGTTAGGGTTTACAACTATCTGAAAAATATTCTACATATTTCAAATGTCATTTTATGGTCAGATTCGGAAATACTTCTACATTGGATTAAAAGTACAGCTAAAAGATGGAAACCTTTCATTGCTAAATGTTTGGTTACAATTCCGTTTATACGTAAAGTAGGTTTTTGAATGTGACTCGAAATGACTTGTATAGATCAAAAGAAAAAGTATTTCAATTTTATTCATTTCCAAAGCAAATAGAAAATAAGGGTAAGGCTTTGTTTCAGTAAGCAAACAAAAATCGACATTACGATCGCCTTTGGGAATAATACTTGTAATGCTGAATACAGGTTTATTTAAAGTATTTGTATCATAATACCTTTCTGGTTTTACTCAAATAACCGTTTTAAATACTCATTATTTTTATTTTCAGTTTAAAAGCGCTGCGGCGATGCGTATGATTAATTGCATACTTTGGCAGAGAAAATTCAATGACAAATTTACATTCCATAAGGAAAAGCCCTTTTAATATCGGCAATTTGTTTTAATCATACCATCTAGAATTCAAGGAACTGTTCCTCCCAGGATCAATTCTTGTGTACTTGAGAATGCTGGCACTTCTTTTTTATGTACTTTCTATCATTAATATAGCTATCACTAAAGATATCATTATATCAAGAGTTTTATTTCAATGAATGTCTTATATTGGTTTCTCGAGAACTTTCAGTTGCCTGTAAAAGATCTAAGAAATTCTTAAAACGTTAACGGAAATTGTTTATTTCATTTTTATTTTGTGAGGGAAGTATCCTTTTTAGCAGAACCCCTTTTTTTTAAATTTTGTCTGACTTAAACAGAACTTTAAATTCGATTTTTGTAAAGAGATGCTTACTCTAAAATGGATTAGATAGTCTTTCTAAGAGTTTTCCCAAATCTGACATCTTGTGATAAATGTTTTGACATGATTCAACTTTTTTCTTAACATGACTTTTTTACAATTGCTTCTCGATTCTTTTTTTTATCATCAATAATGTAGTATGATGGCCATCAGAAAATATCTGCAACAAATATTCACTCTTGCAAAGCTGATGTCACACTATGTGTGTTGATAATATTTCTTGTCTTACCGTCAAGTGCCTTAGAATCTTAGCTGAGCATTTCAATGTATTTTAATTTAATGATTTTATTATCTTCAGAGAAATTTGGTACCTCAAAATGAGAAAAATATCAAAAATAAATATTGTTACATGCGAACGGGTTCGCAGTAGGTTAAATGCATACAGAACCAATGAAAACTTGATAACATTTTATTACCATTTATTTTATTATTAAAAAAAAAAAAAAATCTTCAGAACTTTTACACAAAAACACGGGAACTTTTTACAGATAATTACTTGTTCAGCTCTTCTCAGTGTGATGGAGCACAACCAATAATTTTCACTTTAAACCACTAAGAACGTTGATAAAAGGTAATACAAAGCGCATCAAAAAGCGAAAGCTTGTACAGTGGTCCTTTTGTATTCCGAACTTTCAATACTCTGAGCTAAATTGAAAACTGATGCTCCGTGTTCCACTATATGCCGAGAATAGCGTGCTGTTAGGGTGCACGCTGCGTTCTGACTGTCTTCATACTAATGCCTCAATGAGCGCATGAAGTGTAGAAATGCAGAATAGTTTGACCGGAGGAGAGTGTGGCAGATGAGTAAAGCGTGTCCTTTGTCACGTGTACAACAGGAATTAACACAATTGGTCAGTGAGCGTCCAGGCAATTCACACTGAAAATGAATGTAAAAACAAAAGAAGTACTAATAAAATAAGATACAAGATGATTCATCAATTCTGTATACATCTGTTTACATATGTACAAATATGTTGTAATGTAGAAAGTCTTAAAGAGATCAGGCGATCCAAAGTCACGTGAGAGGTCACCCTCCCATGTGTAGGCTTAGGAGAATGCTGCTTGAGTTTTTAGTTAGAGCTGTGCATTACTATCCATGAATTAATCAGAAAAATATAGAATACATTTCGCTGTCAGGACTAGGTAATATAGTCTTGATTGTTGCTGAACTGCAAAGCAGTAAATCGCCTTAAATGAAGATCTTCAGTTAAAATTTTATAATGAAAGTTGAAGAAGCTCATATGTTCACAGTTTTGAGCTAAATTAAAACACTTCTCATTTGTTTTTCGTAAAAACTCTTTCATCGTATTCGTTTTTAGGTCAGCATGCAGTAACTTGTTGTAATAGTGAGGATCTGAGATAACTCAAAGATATCTATTTTGCACAGCCTGTAAACTTGTGAATGCCAGTCTTAGTGCCTTCAGCCTAGGACGGCAAGGCGTAGGTTATTATTGGCCTTATAGTTGAGAGATAAATGATTTTCCTTATTCATTAAATCAATTTTGGGATTAGATTTGGGAATTTATTTATCATAGGGAAGAGACGTTTCATGAACTTTACAAGGCATTGTTTCTCACATAGCTGATTGGAGTCATATTAGTTTATTATTAAGGATGATGCCTAAAGTATTTTGCATGAGATGCTCTCGGGACTGGCTCGTTGAAAAGAAGTAAGTTTCTCTTGAGAGGAAGGTAGCGCGTTTTCCTGCGAATAATGAGAAGTTGCGAATTTTGCGTATTAATTCGCACCTTCTAGTTTTTGCATAAGTCCTCAATAAGTGTGATAAAGTATTACAGTTTCTTGATTGCATGGTTGGTGTTTGCAGACTGTACTGCCAAAGCAATATTGCCTGCATGGCACGCTAGAATCAAATTGTGATTTTGTATTTTTGGAAAGTCCGCAGCTATTCGTGAGAAATGAGAGCAGTTCTTCATTAAAAATAAAGCTGATCAGTTTTGAGATAAGTCCCTCATGGCAGACGCTGTCGAAAAGGCGAGCTTCGCGGAATCCAGTTTTTAACCTCTCAGCTAACGGATTATGAAAACTGATGTTTGATTCTGTGCTATATATAGATTTCCCCCATTCATCAGAGAAATTTGCAATAGCTTAGATTTTTCGAATTTGCTGGAAGGCGTACACAGTTACAGTTACACAATTATAGGAACAATTGGTCGCCAAGCTTGGTGATTTTCGGCAACTAGTCGCTCAAACAATCACGAGCTTGGCGCTATCGCCATTTGCCTCTGTTAAATGGACTTATACCTGTACTCCTATTTTTTCAGTAATGCTTCACATTTTAGGAGTTATCATACTCCTTTTACAAGAAATATTAAAATTTACGTATAATTTCACTAAAATTATTTACATATATGCAAAGTACCTGACTCTAAAACTGCAATTATTTGTCTCGAAATATATATATAAATAACATAAATATTAATAAAGGGTTTTAATAAAATATAATGTAGGAAAATTCTGGAATATTTTTGGGACCTCACAGCATGCGAATAATTTTAAAGAGGCTTTAAAATCAACTACAAAGAATCTTTTTAACGTTTAAGAACATGTCCAGCACACGTGTAGAACATTCATACATTCCTTAACGTCTGAAGTCTTTGGTTTAATTTCTTTGTCGGATGTCAGCATCAGTTGTATTGTTTCCAACAAAGCGCAGGAAAAAAGTTGACTTCTGGAAGATAGAAAATCACTTTATCGAAATTTCATACTGTTGGCATGTGGAAATATGAGATTAGAAAGTTAAATAAACATCGTTTTTCTTAAATCAAATGCAAATACGAAATATATGATTAAAGTAATTTTACGGTATACATGAATAAACATTAAATAACTTTGTTGGATGCATATTTAATATTTGCATTTCTTTTTTTCTTTGTATATTTTATTTCCTCACTGCTTAATTTTATGTTATGATTTTTGCAATAATCTTGTTACTGGCAACGTGCTTTATTTACTATTAAGTTTGTGTGAGTGGCAACAGTTGTTCATGTTTATGTTTCAGTAGAATAGCGTTCTTAGCCGCACTGCGCTGTAGGCAATTTTTCTCTTAAATATTTCATCTTTTAGAATAACAATAAAGTTTATTATACAAAGCTGATGCTTTTTAGTTCAAGGCAACTATTTGGTTCCCCAGGTGAGGCATTTAATGCTATTTAATGTGTTATTATTATATGCTTTAGAACTGTGTTTAACGAACTTTTAAGTACTGGTACTGCGAATCGTCTGCGTGACGTCAGAAAGATAAGCGGAAATATTTTTTGCTGCTTAAGTATCTTGTTGAAGTTATTTGTGCTTATTAATCATTATTCATGGTAATAATGACAGAATTAAGTGAATCTGATCTTAAAAGATTAAGAGGACGAACGAAATCTACCCTAATGCGGCTTCACAATAGTTTCAGTAATCAGTTAAGTTTAACGGAATTAAAAGCACGATTAGAAAGAATTGAACAAATATTTAAAGAATTTGATCAATATGATGCTGCTTTACCCGAAGAAGCTTCTGAAATTGCTGAATTCGAAGCTAAATATTTTGAAACGAAAGTAATGTATCAATCCGCCATTGAATCCGTAACGGCCAGAAATGTTTTGATTTCAAATCCCACTGCAGTTGAGGCTAGCTTTAATCTTCCGCGTTTAAACATTCAGAGTTTCAATGGTAAGTATACTGATTGGCTTAATTTTAAAGATCTGTACATGGCGACAGTTCATACCAATCAGTCATTAGCGAAAATTCAGAAATTCCAATATTTGATAGGACTTTTAACAGACGAACCAGCTGCTATTATTAAGCACATTCCGATTTCCGAAGCTACATATGATGAGGCTTGGGACAAACTGATGAATCGTTATGATAGAAAAAATCAAATTGTCATGTCGCTTGTCAGAACATTTCTTGAGCAACCCAAAATTACTAGCGCTGATTCTGTTAATCTAAGAAAACTATCTGATACATCTGATGAAGTTATCCGTGGATTAAAATCTCTTGGCGAAAAGGCTTCGTCTAGAGATGTTTGGCTAATTTATTTTTTGTTAGAAAAAGTCGATCCGGAAACGCGCCATTTATGGTCAGAAAAAAATGGTGAAGAAGAATTTCCTACCTTAGAATGTTTTTTGGAATTCTTAAACTCAAGGTGTGTTTCACTTGAAATGTTAAACACTCATAATAATGAAAAGCGAGTATCGCATAAAAATCAGTGCTCTGTTTCGAAGAATGTTTCACATAATAATAAAAATTCTGTTCTAAAATGTCAGCATTGCAATGGTTGTCATTTTTTATCAAAGTGCTATAAATTTAAAGGTGCAGATATTACGACTAGGAAAAATATCATTCGCAAGAATTTATTATGCTTCAATTGTTTCGGAAATCATCAATTAAAATTTTGTTCATCGCAGAATGTGTGTTCTATTTGCAAAGCAAAACACCATACTTTACTGCATGAAGATATTAAAAGTAATAACGTAGTTGTGTCAAATTCATCTCCATCTGATGAACAAATTTCTAATTCAGACGAACAAAATAATATTTCGAGTTTTTCTATTCAGGGTCAGAGTACTTCATTTTTACCAACGGCGGCAGTAATAATTTACGACTCTGCTGGTCAAGGTCATGAATGTATCATTCTTTTTGACAGTGGAAGTGAAGCTTCTTTCATCAGTGAATCATTTATTCGACTATTAAATATACGCAGACAAAATGCCCGTATTTGCGTAAAGGGACTTGGTGATTCTGAAGCAGCTTTGACTCGTGGTTATGTAAATGTAAAATTGTTTCCGAAATCTGAGTTGAAAAAAAATGGTGTTTTAATACAAGCATATATTCTTAAAAAATTAACTTCGCATTTGCCTTCAGTAAAGATTGATAGCAAGGACCTTGATTATTTGAATTCAATTAATCTTGCAGATCCGAATTTCAGTACGCCCAAACAAATAGACATGATAATTGGAGCTGACTATTTCTTTTCTCTGCTTCAGCCAGGGCAGATTGTTGGCTATAAAAATGTAATTGCGCAAAATACTATTTTTGGTTGGGTTGTATCAGGCAGAATTAAAACAGAAGGCAATACTCCGCATCCCATTAGTGTTAATCGCATTAGTTTACATATTGAGGATAACGTCGATGCAACACTTAAGCGTTTTTGGGAGTTGGAAGAATTAACGTTCCAAAATCAGAAATCAACGATTGAAGAAGAGTTTTGTGAGAAGCATTTTAAAGAAAATTATCGAGTAAACGGAAATGGCAGATTTGTTGTCCGACTGCCCATTTTCAGTAATGCTGAAGGGTTAGGCGACTCCAAACCTTTGGCTATTTCTCGTCTTCTATCCATGGAAAGAAAATTTGATTTAGATAAAGAACTTGGTAGGCAATACAAGGAGTTCATGCAAGAATACGAAACTTTAAATCATATGGTTCCAGTTGTTGAGAATGAAGAAAATAAACAAGTATATTATCTACCGCATCATGCTGTTGTTAAACCGAGTAGCTCTACCACTAAACTTCGTGTAGTATTTGATGGTTCATGTAAACCTAAAAATTCAGTTTCTTTGAACTCTGTTTTAGGGGTAGGTGCAACACTACAACGAGATATATTTTCAATATTGCTCAACTTTCGTATACATAAAATAGCTTTTTCTGCTGACATAGAAAAAATGTACCGCCAGATTTTAGTAGATAATGAGGATCAACATTTACAAAGAATTGTTTGGAGAGAATCTGTTAATTCAAAAATGCAGACATATAAATTATGTACAGTTACATATGGCACTGCATCTGCACACCATTTTTAGCAACACGCTGTTTGTGGCAAATTGCTTTGGATGCAGAACAGGATCATCCTCATGTATCTTCCGTTCTTAAAAATGATTTCTATGTAGATGATTGTTTATCTGGAGCAAACAATTTAGAGGAAGCAGTTGACCTATGTTCTAAGCTTTCACAGCTATTAGAGAAACGTGGATTTAATTTAAGGAAATGGAGATCAAACTGCTCAAAGCTTCTCGAAAATTTATCCATTGATAATCATGAAGAAGATGACCTGGAAGTTCACTCAGATGAATGTGCCAAGACTTTAGGGCTGTTTTGGAACTCTACAGAAGACGTATTTTTATTTAACATTTCTATGGATTTGGGGACTGAAATTACTAAAAGAAGGTTCATTTCTCAATCTTCTAAAATCTTTGATCCTCTTGGCTTGCTATCACCATGTGCAGTCAAGTTGAAAATGTTTTATCAGCAATTGTGGTTTTTAAAACTTGACTGGGATGCACCACTGCCTAAAGAATGGGAAGAGAAGTTGCAGCGACTTCAAGAAGATCTTAAGGCTCTCAAAAATGTTAAAATTTCAATGTGGCTTCAAACTACGTCTAACCACATCTATCTGCATGGTTTTTGTGACGCGTCAGAATCTGCTTACGCTGCTGTTATCTACTGTGTTCAACCAACATCTCACGACAGAAATGAAGTCAATTTGGTGGTTGCTAAAACCAAAGTTGCTCCCGTTAAACAAGTGTCCATACCTAGACTGGAACTCCTAGGTGCATTGCTCCTTGCCAGATTAATCAAAGCTGTCCGTAAAGCCTTCTCCAGTACTGAAATTTCCTTTCACACTTGGACTGACTCTAAGGTTGTTCTCTGTTGGTTAGCAGCTCATCCTCGAAAATGGAAGCCTTTTGTGGCAAACAGGACTTCAGAAATATTAGATGCTATTCCCTATCAACAGTGGAGCTATATTTCGTCGAAACAGAATCCTGCCGATCTTCCTACTAGAGGAATCGATCCTAAAGTTCTACCGAACATATCCCTATGGTGGCATGGGCCATCATTCTTAGCGTTCGACAGTTCAAAGTGGCCTCTACAATGTTCTGTCAGTAATGAGACTAACAGTGATGCAACTGTCTTAACTGAATAAAGGACAAAATCAATTTTTTGTACAACAGCTTATTTGACTAATGACACTCTGGACAATTTATTTCAGAACTGTTCTTCTTTATCTAAAATAGTTAATGTACTTTCCTTTTGTTTAAGATTTATTTCTAGGTGCAAAGAACGGGTCTTTGGTTCTGAAGATAATAGGTTAAAAAGTCCTGCAGTAGTACCTTCATCTAATGAAAGGCAAGCAGCTATGAAGTTGATCATTAAATGGATCCAGTTTGTGCACTTCCATAAAGATATAAAGGATCTAAAAAAAAATTCATCTTTAAGTCCTAAAAGTCTTTTAAGCTCACTTTTTCCTTTTCTAGATGATGATGGTGTTTTACGGGTGGGAGGTAGGCTGCAAAATTCTGACTTGTCATTCAATGCTAAGCATCCCATAATTATACCAGGTCAACACAGGATTGCTTTGTTGCTTGTTAAACAATATCATGTAACTTATATGCATGCAGGGCCCAGTTTACTAGCTAACATTTTAAAGCAAAGTTATTGGATTGTAAATGGTAAGAAACTTATTCAGTCTTTTATCCATAAATGTATTGTTTGTCACAGATATAAATTGTCATCTAATAATCAGTTAATGGGAAACTTGCCAAAACAAAGAGTAACACTTGAGAGACCATTTTTTAGCACAGGTATTGATTATGCCGGTCCTGTAACTTTGAAATGTTACAAAGGTCGTTGCTTTAAGACCACTAAAGGTTATATAGCTTTGTTTGTATGTCTAGCTACCGAAGCTTACCATATTGAGGTAGTTAGCGACTTAACTGCAGATACTTTCATTGCTGCTCTTAGGCGATTTGTATCGAGGCGTGGTACACCTCGATACTTATTTTCGGATAATGGTACGAACTTTGTTGGCGCAAAAAGAAAATTGTCCGAACTGCAAACTCTGCTACTTTCACTTAACAGCAATGAATTGATTTTAAATTATTTGGCTGAAAATACTATGGAATGGAAAATGATTCCACCTGCTTCTCCCCACTTTGGTGGTTTGTGGGAATCAGGGATCAAGTCCATAAAATTTCATTTGAAAAGAATGATAGGAGAGACAAAGTTAACATTTGAAGAATTAACTACTTTACTAACTCAAATTGAAGCTGTGTTAAATTCACGCCCCTTATCTAAAACTAATCACAATGATGTAGGTAATTTAGATGCTTTGACTCCATCACATTTTTTAACTGGGGATGTTATTACTAGCATCCCAGAACAGGATTTTTCTAATATTCCCAAACCCACTTTGTTAAAACGATGGGAATTATTACAACAAATGAAACAAGGCTTTTGTAAGAGATATTATAAGGAGTATTTAAATTCCTTACAACAAAGATACAAATGGAAGCAACAGCTTCCAAATTTGTCTGTAGGTGATATTGTATTAATTAAGGGGACAACATGCCTCCTGGTGTTTGGCCTTTAGGTCGCATTGTTGAAATCCATCCCGGAAAGGATGGCAATGTTAGAGTTGTTACAGTAAAAACTGTTAATGGTTATTTTAAAAGACCTATAGTAAAACTTTTACCATTGCCATTGCATCGGGAATGATCTATTGTTAATGCAATGGCAAGGGTGGGAGTTAATGTTGGATGCATATTTAATATTTGCATTTCTTTTTTTCTTTGTATATTTTATTTCCTCACTGCTTAATTTTATGTTATGATTTTTGCAATAATCTTGTTACTGGCAACGTGCTTTATTTACTATTAAGTTTGTGTGAGTGGCAACAGTTGTTCATGTTTATGTTTCAGTAGAATAGCGTTCTTAGCCGCACTGCGCTGCAGGCAATTTTTCTCTTAAATATTTCATCTTTTAGAATAACAATAAAGTTTATTATACAAAGCTGATGCTTTTTAGTTCAAGGCAACTAAACTTAATGCATATTTACGTAACTTGCAAACATGTAAACATTAAATATTTTAATATATGTTTAGAACTTATTGGTGAAAACATTTATCTACTTTCGGCTAAATGTTATCTTTGCAGAATACATAAATTTTCGTTAAAAAAGAATGCGAGACACTTGTTTTCTCTTCTATAAGTTTCTTAAAAAACTCCATGTTAAGATTTATGGGTGTCATGAATTTAAGAAAAATTCATTTTAATACTTTAGTCGACGTAAGCAACGTGGAATAATTATATAGCAGTGAGAGACTGTTCGTTGAAAAACCTCTTTGGCTTGTCTTAAGAATTTTTCTCGAATATTTAATTTTTTATCGGGGTTGCATGTTCCTATATGCTTTTTTGAAGTGCTAGATACTTTCAAAAATTCTGTTTACTTATTCTGTCCATGTAATTGAGTTTTATGCCATATTTCAACATGTTATTTTACTCTTTTGCTTTTACTTTGAAAATCTTTTTAAATTTTAATCTAAGCAACAAATTTTACTGTAGTTGACAGAGTACCTTGTGTCTATAATATTTACCTACGCTTTGCGTTTTACTATAATGTTTCATTACTTTGTTTGAAAAGAAAAGTAGAATAGTATATACATGAAAGAATTTCTGATTCAGAGCACTTGATGTTTTTAAAGACAAAACTGTTCTGAAAGAAAACAAAATATGTGGCAGAACGCAAGCGCATGTAGACATTTTGATCTAATGCTTTGATTGATTGCTTATTCTGGTGTTTAGCAGGAATTTATCCTGCTCTTACCAGAGCTTATCACGGAATCCCACTAGGGGCTTCACACATAACGGCTCTTCATAATTGTTTCACCATAATGATGCGAACGCATCAGATTAATAAAACGAGATACCATGTCTATGCAAAACTCACTGGCGGGTGAGAAGTACACTGAGCTTATGTACAGTCAGGAATAAGAAAAATAGTCATGTTATTCCTACTATGTGTTGTGTAGAGAATTTGTCTGATCGCGTTATAAAAACTAGGTGAATGATTTTCTGATTTATGGAAATCTTAATTTTATTTGATTCTGAATTATTTATTTTATTGCTTTAATTTTGGAGAAAAACAGATGCTTCCAGGAATATTTTTAGTTTAAAGAATATTATTTATTTTTCTTTTATTTGCAATTTTTGTACAAGCTTTGATTCATTGTGAAAAGAAGCAGGGAAAGGGAGGCAATTTTGCTAAGTCAGGATTTCGCGCGCTTTGTCCTTTAGAATGTTCTAGAAGAAATTTCATTGTGCAGTTGACCTTAGGACAGGAAGTACGTGACAGAAGGGTCAGAGGTTGTCACTTGACTTTCGATGTAAGTCATTCAGGTTTTGGCGATTGAGGGTCCGGTTGTTGGCTAAGTGAAGAAGGGCGCGCATGCGCGATCACCCTTATTTCCGCATTCAGGGGTTGAAAACGCAAATTTTGCCCAAATTAAGGGGGCGATAATTGAAGCCATAGTGGGAGCCCGCGTTTGTGGAGGAGAGGAAGAAAATTCGAGTTTGAATCCCTTTTTCGTGCGAGACTTGGCGAGACTTGCTTGCGGAACTTACTTTGGACGTTACTCTTGAAACTTGCTTGAAAGCGATAGAAACGATGGAAATTACGAAGAGAGATGCTCCCCGGCCGCGTTTTTGACTAAGCCCGCGTAGGTGAAGGAGACGAAGAAAATTCGAGTTTGAATGATTTACTTGCTTGCTGAACTTACTTTTGGACGTTACTCTTGAAACTTGCTCTGGGGTTTAGCGTTCGAAACGATGTAATTTACGAAGAGAGATGCTCCCCGGCCGCGTTTTGACTAAGAGGCGAGAGACTTTATTCACTTACTCTTCTTACTCTTGCAATCACTTACGGGGTGGACTTGCTTACTTTTGGGCAAAGATTGTAACTTCGAGCTTGCTCTTGGGATGAGCGAGAAAAGGCGAGCTGTAATTGCCTAGAGAGACGTTTCGGGCCGGGAGCTGCAAACATGCTCCCCTGCCGCGTTCTGCTTAAAAGGCGAAATTGAACCGGGCGAGTGACTTAAGACTTTCAAGACCAGGCGGACAGCCATGCTAGGCAGCAATGTTCCTGTTTCTGTTTTCCAGAGTAAAAATAGCTTCGTCGTTATGAAAACCAGTTACCTGCGTGTGTGTTTCACCAATAGTGCCAGGACAGGAAGATGTCCTCTGAAACTTCCATTTGTGACCGTAAAAATCAGGCTCGCCGACGTCAACGCTTATTAGGATACGAGTCCTCCACTTCAAGACGTCCTTACAAGATTAAGTTCTATTTTTTTTGTGTTTGAACTTTAAGTAAGGTTTCAACGACTTCCTTGGAATGTAAAATAACAACGTCGAATCTTAAATTAATTCTCAGGCTTTCAATTGTTTCCCTTTCCCCTTCTAAATTACCGAGACAAACCTTAAGGTTTTTATATGAATTAGGATGTAATAATTTAAGTTGTTTGTGTAATCTTCCTTAGAACAGATGTGAATTGCAAATAATATGTTTTCCTTAACCACTTAGAAATTATAGAACGGGTACCCGTTAAATTAAAAGAGTCATGTAATAGATTTGCAAATCATGAATTTAAATGTAACAAAAAGTAAATGACAGATTGAAGAATTCCCCTGTGTCTAAAATAAGTTAATTAAAAGGTAACACAAATAAAAAATTAGACTCTCTGATGAGGATAAGATTTAATTTTTATTGTGAGGAATTTGAATAAACTGATATTTAATCTGGAAACCTATTACTTATGTTTTCTTTATATCTGTTATGTGTTTTTCTTATATATATATTGATTTTACATGTTATTTATTCGATCCTCTCACGGCGCGGTCCCGGATGCATTTTCACAACGCAATGCATTACCGTTTCACCTATACGATCACTAAAAGCGTGGTATTTAGCAAAATCTTAAGAGTTTAGTTTTCTCAGTTGATATTTAGATAGTTACGGCTTCACCTGTCTGTTTCTGCATTAGTTTCCTCCCTAAGACGAAGTAGTAACAAGGCATTGGTGCCCGTGATTTTTCGGCAAAGTATAGAAACAAAACATAGGTTTCTTTCTCAGAAACAGAACATTGGTGTAGTAGCTATTTAACATATGTAATCGTCAAAGGTAGCAAAATCCTTAGTATGCATTTCAGTACAAATAAAGTAATACAAATAATATATAAAAATAATGTAGAAAAATCAATGCATTATCCGAAAAAATAACTCAAGTTACTCAGTGAGTTACTAAATACACTACTCACTCAGTAATATACTATTAATATACTGAGTAATATATTAACCCTTTGCGACACCTAAAACTTTCCTTCTGTACGCACAGAGAAAATGAATTGAAAACGTATTTAGATGTTACTATATGCTACTCTGAACCTTCTTTATTTATAGTAGATGGCAGCTCAACACAAACCAGTCCATATATTTTCGCCATGTTTAGTTTTTTTAAGACCCTCATTTTTCAAAGAAATCTTCCAGATTTTTTTAGGGTATAAGAGGAATCGTTTTAAAAGAAATGTCTATGTTATTTTTTTGGCTGCATGCTAATGTCTTTATTCTATATTGGTTTTAAATTTTTACCTAGAAAATCTTGCCTAAAATCGAACGGCGAACCCGAGGTGTTCCCAGACCGGGCACACCAAGACTCTAGGAAAACTGAGAGACTGTATTCTTTGTTCTCCGCATCTCATCGGTCAGTTCATTGACAACAGAAACGTGGGTCCACATCTGTGTTTCATTTTCTGTTTTTCTCTTTCTTCTTTTCACTCTCTCTCTTTTTTTAGGGGGGGGCGAGTTTGGTTATTAATTAACAAATTGTTGGGGTGATTTTCTGAAGACTAAATGTAATTTTATCAGTTAGCTGTTTGGTTTTTCACTAGAACAGTTGTCTTTTCTTCTTTCGCTTTCGTTCAAAGTTTCGCTAGCGCTACGTTTAGTAGTTTTGAGTAGTAGATATTTATTTAATTTTATTTTACAATTTATAATTTCTAATTATGGATATAACATTAGTTTATTTTTTCGGATTTTTAATTATTTTCCAAACGGATCGGGGAAGGCTGACCATTTCTGAAGCACTGAAAGTGATACACGAATTGCTTCAGATAGTGAATCTGATACGGATCCCGGTACATGTGCAAAACGTACAATATTGGGCTCTGCTTTTTTAAAGGTGGTGTCACTTTCTTCGAAAAGTACTACCATATAAAAATAGACTAAAGTGTAAGTATGAAATGTAAATAATGTAAATATTATATACCCAAGTTAGTTTTTTCCCATTCATAGACATGTAATCATCATTTAACTAAAAAAGAGCTTTTTAGGGGGTTGTAGAGTAGCAGGTCTTCCCGTGGCACACCCTGGGTAATGGTAAATCTGCTACGGTATTCAGAATCTAGTTTTTTTAATCGTAGGCAAAAATCTCTTACTCTATTACGCGCTTCCCAGCAATGCTCGTTTCAGCATTCCTTTCGAAGCTCTATTCAATCAGTGTGCTTAAAAGTGAGTGCGGTGGGCAAGATTAAATATAATGAAAACTGATAAGAGTAATTGGAGATACATTTAAAAGTTTTTCTCCCGTATTTTAACGATCAGGAATGTGGTTTGTTGATTAATTTGATTGATTTTTGTTGCTGCGCCTGGAAAACGATATTAAAGGCAAAAGAATTTCATTCTTGCTCTTCCTCAAGGAAAAAATATTGAATTAATTTCGTTTTTTTATATTTCATTTATATATATAGAGAGAGATTGATAAGAAAAGGAGAAGTAAAAATTAGCTAACGCCGTAAAGAACATTTGAACTACCTAATTCCTGATATTACATGTAAAACAAAGTTAAAACAACAAAATTTAAGCAATAAATTGTACGCGAAAAAGCCTACTTATTATCCAAAAAAATTAGAAAACCTATACAACAAAATCAAAATTGGTACGCGAAAAAACCTTGTAGAGTTCCTCACTTCGGAATTATTAGTTAAAGTTGGAAGTGAAGAATCTAAGAACTGATAAGCGAATAATCGCTTGTGTTCGGTGACAAGAAATAAGAAGGGTAACAAACCCTTTATTATTCCAATAAGATTTAACAAAACTCCGCCTGGGAGTGTACAAGAAAAGCCCGCACTTGGACTTGAACTTAAAAGACTAAGAATTAAACTAAAACTAAGATTAACTAAAGAAGTATAGCCGAAGCTATCATGGTTCAAATTGAGCTGGCCCCTTAACTTATTTTACTGCGAAGCTTAGCAAGGGCCTGAGTACGGCCGAGCGTAATAACAGCTTTGAGAGAGAGAGAGTGGCCAAACAGTCAGACGCGCGTAAATCAGAAACTCTGATTCTCTCTCCTCAGTAACTAACTTCGTGGTTTAAATACCGCTCCTCCTCATTAAATATTCAGCAAATTCCAAAACTACATTCTGGCCGGAAGTAGTAACTTAAGAATTTGACAGGAAAGGAACTTTAACTTAAAATTTAACTGTTAATAAAATTAACATAATCCTTACAACCTTTACAATTTAAATAATACTGAGAAATTTTACACATAAAAACATGGTCAATATTCTCTGTTGTTTGACCAACTATGTCTCACATTTTTATGATTTACCACTTTCTACTTTTATATAGCATATATGTAAGAAAAGTAAAGAATATATAAAAGATTAAATTAGCAGCGAAAATTAATTCCCTTCTGTATTCTAAAAATAGTAACTTCTATTTGCACTGCGTCATTTCGAGAAAAATCTATGTCATATGACTCTTACATAATTCTGATGATGTAAATGAAACTAAAACAGCCAATAGTAATTTTACAGCAATATTAACCATCCAATCAAAATGCAGTGAGAACCAAATCTAACTCAGTCTGAATTAAGATTTCACTTTGAACATAACACACCGCTTTGGATTAGCTGCACTGCTGTCTGCTGCTGCTGCTTTCTTACTACAAAGTTATCAAAAATGCAAACTTTTTCAAATAGGCACAATAAATGTGCCAACTTGATTGTGGCCGCAACCTGTTTACTGAAATAAAATTTAAATATACCTTGACTGCCAAATTTCTTATTCCTTGTGGATCGGCATTTCAGCATTCTACGGCATCAAAATTCTAGCTGTTCATTGTGGATATAATCACCTGCTACAGAATTTATTACATTGGCTATTGCTTACCATTGGCTATTGCTTCTTTTACGTCAGTTCCCCCCTATTGCGAAGCTTCACCGTATTGAAGAAATTTAACTACTTTACTTTTCTGGTAACACTCCTTTAGAATGCTTCTTTTTACGGCAATACTTTGCAGCAATTTTGATCATTTTTAAGTTGAACAGACCACAGTTCTGGATGTAAGTATATTTCGTCCTTTTTTTGTATCCATCTTTGGTCTCTGCATGACCCATTTCGATGTGTTTTATAATGTTTCTTTTGATTCTTCTCCATAAAAAGTTTATAATTTTCAGGCTAGAGGGGTATCCCTTAAAACTGTGTAATTTTTGGACTAATAGCTTTTTAGCTATTTACTTTAATTATATTTGCCTAACTAGGCTTTATTGTATAGTTTTTATTCTTTAATAGTAAGTTTTGCTTTTACAATTTAAATTACAGCTCGTAAATAGCTTTTTAGCTATTTTATTTTAATTGTACATTTGTCTAACTAGTCCTTCTTGTAAAGCTTTTTCTTGTTTATTAGTAAATTTTACATTTACAATTTAAATTACTGCGCGCCGGGAAAACAGCGATATAATTGAGACTTACTAAATTTTTCAGATTATTAAATTATTATTCTATTATTATTATATTAGTGAAATTGCGTTTATTTTTCAATTATTATCGTTTGACGAAACTCGCTATAGGTATTAACTTAATTCGAGTTTTCGGCTGCTTTTCCCTTGACAAATCCGCCTCAAACCTCGAGTTGAGCTGTTTAACATTTATTGCAATTTTTTGTACATATTTACTGTGTATTTGAAATGCATTTAATTTTTACATTCTAACTAACCAACTAACTCAGTCTGAATTAAGATTTCACTTTGAACTCATTTTGAGCAAGGTGAAAGAGGATGACATATAGACAGACAGTCGTCTATCCCTCACGAAGGTGGTAAGAGGTTGTTTCCACGAGAAGGTGGTAACAAACTGCATATACGACCAGCGGTGTGCATAAACACACCGCTTTGGCTTAGCTGCACCGCATTTCACCGCTTTGGCTTAGCTGCACTGCTGTCTGCTGCTGCTTTACAAAGTTATCAAAAATGTAAACTTTTTCAAATTATTTTCTGTCTTTCCCGAGTGTGTGTGTGTGTGTGTGGGGGGGTTGATTACTCTGTTTGTTCGCTTTTTAGTGATCGAAGGTCAGAGTCCACCCCCCTCAGGTTGCGATGTCTTTCCCGAGTAAATCGCGAAAATTTCTTAATTTTTTTTCTCACCCTTTTTGATTTTGAAGTCATCTTGATTTGTAATTTTTAAATTTAGTTTTTACGAGATAGCTTTTTCTACTTTAATATTGTTTCTAGTTGTTACATGATTTTACATTTTTGCTAAGGAACTATAGTGTCAAATGTATTTTTTAGCGTTAGCTTTTTAACATTGCTCTTACTTATAAAATTTTAAAAATTTTGCAGCTCAATGAGCAAAATTCTTGACCACTAATTCATGTTGTCTTGCTACTTTTATATATATATATATATATATATATATATATATAATATAAAAAATACGATGGATTTGCTCTACGCGAATAGGGAACCTCTAATTAACTTTCACAATTTCAGGATCTTCCTCCTAGACCAGTACTTTCGAAAACATTTTGGCATGTTATGTAATCTCTACTGTAAATAAAGAGTTCACGCCATTTTCCGTCAGAATGCGCCTTGCCATCGCTGGTATGAGACCTTTCTCTGCTTTCCTTTGTTCCTTCTTCTTCCCTTTATTAGTATATTTATGATGTCGAAAGCTTGAATTTGACCTTATTTTAATTTAAATCATTATTGGATATGCAATTTTGGTCGATGTAAAAGAATAGTGATAGGCCATTTGAATTGAATAAAGATGTGGAATCTTAACACCTAACTTCTTCTGTGTCATCATGTAATGCCAAGCTTTATTCATGTGCCCGACTGTCAAAATATTACATATATGTGTGGTCGGGAGTTGAAGATGGTAGTCTAGAGTAATTAACAATTCCAACGTTTTCCACACCAGAGAACATTTAATGAAAATAACAGAGAAGGTTACATTAAATCGAATCACAGTGCCGTTTGATACAAACAGGATTTTGCATAGCTTTTACATATTTTTTAACATATCAGCTTAGTGCCTACTCGCACTAGGTGTCGTATATGCAGTTTTGTTACCACCTTCTCGTGGAAACAACCTCTTACCACCATCGCGTGGGATAGACGACTGACTGTCTGTCTATATGTCATCCTCTTTCACTTTGCTCTCGTTGTAGGCGCATAGGTGAGGCCCTCTGGTGGCTGTGTTGCACTAACGGATATTACATATATGTACAGCGAAGGCTACCTACAATTCCGGATGATTTTGGTCTTCTCTGAAAGTGGTCATCTTCGAGAGATGATGCTGAATATCATCATTTATATTCTCAAAAATACTTGTCCCTTTCATAAGCAATCGTTGTTCGGGGGATCATCATTTTAGAAAGGTAACATGCATTACCTATATTTATTTATATTCTTAAACCCATTGTGCAGTTACTAAAGTAGTCATCTTTTGCAGGTGCTCATCCAGAAAGGATTTAATGTATATAAAATTTTCATAAACCCTTCACATTATGAGACTAATTTAAGTGATTGAAAAAAGATTCATGTTTAAAACACCTGTCTGTCAAGCATAGAAAGTTGCATAATTTAGCATACCAAGACCTTTAAGATGAGCTTAAATTACTGTAGTACTTTTAATTAAAATTAATTTTCATAATAATGATTCTTCTTATAAAAATATCATTGTAAAAAAACGAAGTATTTATTTTCTTTATAACTTTCACTACTTACTAGTTAAGAATTTTTGTAAAAAAGAATAAGTCGACTAATTTTTAAAAAGCACATTGAATTGAGGAATGATTTGGGCTGGCTTTGGGAATTCAAAAATGTTATTCCATTCCGTGTGAATTGTTTTATTGAATTCTTATATATGCGACTTCGTAATACAAACAACATAAAACCAAACCAACATGTCACATTTCTATCAACTGAGGTACACTTCCGCTCATCCTTGTCAGAATGCCTTCCGCTTCACTTCCGGTGCCGCAAATGGACCGGAAATGGAATGCCTCCTCTTGAATGTCCTGCAGGCCAATCAAAAGCGAACGTGACGTTGCACTGAGATTTGGACTTCACTTTTTTCATTTCTCTCATGGAATTCCATTTGTTGGACAGCAACGGATATCACATTCAGCAACGTGTTCAAAAGAACGCAGTGAAATTCTGTAATTGCTGTTAGATGACATTTGAATATTTCTGAGGAATTTTCATCAATTACGATAGAGGGGAGAAAAAGAAAGAAGATAAAATTCTTCATATCGGGGAATTCACAATGGTCCCAAACAAACTGTTGATTTTCTTTTTATGAATAAAAAAGTGAAATAAGTAAGGTATGGAAACGTATAAGCAATCAAGAGACAAAAAGTATAAATATTTTGAACACAACTAGGAATTCTAAATACAATTAAGTACCGCAATGACACTTCGAAAAGAATGTTCAAAATTATGAAAAAAAAATTGTGCAAAATGAAAAGCCAAGAAATGTTTCAAAATAATATTTGGTAAAGATTTCCCGTGGGCAAACATAATTTAAAAGGAAAAGATTTTAAAAGATTAGAAGATTTTTAAAAGGTTAATTTAAGTAAATATTTTAAGGAATTTTGTTTCTAATTAAATTTTATTTACAGAAACATTTATCGATGTTTTGCGATATGTAAAGCTACATGCATACATTTTTATCGATGAGATTATAAAATTTATGTACCTTATTTCGAAAGCTTATGAGGTTCTAACCTTTAATTCTACAGCTACGTGTGTGGAACCTTGAGAACTGGTAATCGAATAATCGCTTTAGCTCAGGAAACATAAACGCAAACTCAAGAAGGGTTAATTACCCTTTATTCCTCAAACTAAAGGTTAACAGAAGGCCCTTTCTCAGGACTTACAAAAAAGCCTCCACTTGGGCTTGAACTCAAGCGTACTAAGAAAATCAAACTTAACTAATGCTTAACTAAAAAGATATAACCAAACCTATCAAAATTCTACAGGAGTTGGCCCTTAAATCTGAACTAAAGGGCGAAGCTATCAAGGGCCTGAAATACGGCCTAGCGTAGTAATAGCTTAGAGAGAGTATAGCTAAATGGCAAACGCGCGCCAGAGTCAGAATCTCTGGCTCTTTAATGAAGTCAGTGAAACTTCGACTTAAATACCGCTCTTCCTTCATTTGTATTTAACCGCGATTCTAAAAACACACTCTAGTCGGAAATTTGTAAGCTGAAATTAGAAGCGACAAGTCATTAACTTTAATTAACCTTTTCGTCGTCCGTGACGCGTCTAGCGTTCGAGTGGAACTTCCGCAGGGTGGCCGTAACGCGCTTCAAGCGCTCTTCTACATTTTAAAACTTTGAAACGTTTAAAACGCTTCCTAAATGTTTACTTGTTTGAGTTTTTATTTTTGTTTCTTCTAATACCTCCTAGCGGGCAGCACTAATCAGGCATTCTATTTTTAATTGAATTTGCTCCGGGTTTTATGAATATTCGTGCCATTTTACATAAGATACAAGACAGTGAGAGATGGCTTCAACGTTTACTCAGCAGAAAAAGAGAAAAAAGGAGGTTGTGAATTGGAAAGACAAAAAGGATATACGTTTGATGAGTACAGTCCATAATAACTCGATGATTGATGTTGCAACACGGAAAAGAACTGTAAAAGAAAACAATAATTGTAAAAGATTACAACGAGAAAATGGGAGGAGTGGATCGCCTGGATCAGATGTTAGAAAGAAGCACAGATATTATTATTTTTCCATTATGCTTTATTTTTTTATTATAATTTTACTTAATATTCATTTGTATGGAAAGTTATGATGTACAGAGAAAACAACATTACACGCTACAAAAAAAAAAAAAAAAAAAAAAAAAAAAAAAAAAAAAAAAAAACAGACGGCCGCTAGGGGGGGGATTTTCGAGGACAGGAGAGGACGGCGAAAGGGTTAAAGAAAACTGTTAAAAACTTAGAATAAACCTCACAAGCTAAATATTATACTGTAAAGTACAAAATTAAATAATCTAAATCTCGCCTCTTTATATTTAATGCAGAGCTGTTGTGGATTAAACAAATACATGCAGACCTGAAGGCAAACCATAAAAGGCAAAAAAGACATGAAGGCAAACCATAGCTTCAGCCTTTATAATCAAAAACTGTAATACCTTGAATTTTTTCCAGCGTATACCTTCAGAACAAAGATGGAATTAGTCGAGTCTTGTTCACTTACGTTTTATTTGGAGATTTCTCCCCAAAGAATTCTATTACTTCACTGATGTTACTGTAAGTCATGGAGCTAGTAATTTACTTGTTTCATAGACATGAACTGGAAAAATTGTGTGTCTTCTTGACTCCTTTTTCTTTAAAGACATTTATTCCGCAAGATTTAGAAACCTTTATTGTCATGCATGCTTGCCAGTTTGCAATACTGCGGAATTCTGCAATTCCAGAGGCCATTGGCTGCCCGCGTACTTCCCTTAGATTGTCATCCCCAAATTTAAAAAAAAAAAAAAAAAAAAAAAAAAAAAATGCTCAGTGATAGTTAAAATTTTCATTTCTTACTAAGTACTTACATATGACCAGTTGTACAAAAAGCACTTAAATATGACCAGTTGTACAAAAAGCACTTAAATATGACAAGTAGTTACAATGAATTTAAAATATTCAGCCGTAATATCACGACAATCTGGCCGCCCCTGATTTTCGCCGCCTGCGTACTTCTACGCGCTGCACCTCCCGCTAGGAACGGCCCTGGTCAGAGGTGAAATGCTATATCTGACTCGTATGGATGCAAGAGGGCGAGCCTATGTCAAAAGACTTGAGCAGAGCCGGATATCATACTTGGTTGCGACGGCTAGATAGGTATGTACCATTAATCCGCCACTGTATGAACTCCACTACATACATCACATTGCTAACCTCCACTTAGTTGCGTCCGCCACTGTATGAACTCCACTACACACATGACATTGCTAACCTCCAATTAGTTGCATCCGCCAATCTATGAACTCCACTACACGCATGACATTGCTAACCTCCACTTAGTTGCATCCGCCACTGTATGAACTCCACTACACGCATGGCATTGTTAACCTGCATTTAGTTGGTCCCCCACTCTATGAACTCCACTACACACATGATATTATTAACATCTAATTAGTTGCATTCTTATATTCCTTGTACTTGTGGTACCATGTAGACCATGTGGTTGACTTAGAATTTTCAAAGATACCTTATATAGTATTTTCTCCCTCCTTTCTGCATGCCTTTGTGATGTAATGGTAATACATTCGGCGCGTATTTGAGAAGTCCAGGTTAGAGTCTCGGTGTGGGCATTGCTCATTTTTCATGCCTCATGCTTCAAAATAACCTAATGACTCTATAGCCTTTCTTCCAGTGGCTGCACAAAAGGTAACATATCGCATTTTTGCCTTCCTTCTATTGCTAGCTTGTCATTTCTGATTTCTGTTTGTTTTGAACTGGTGTATAACTAGGTAACCTTATTTCCTAAATGGGTTTTGTAGAGCTATAATGTTATTGTAAGTAGAAAACATGAAAAAACAGTAATACTTTCGCCGTGATGTAAACCATAGATCCTTCAACTTCCAGCTGGATGTACCAGCTGATACTACGGAAACACGCATAAGGGATAGCAGTAATTCTTTATAAATGTTTGTTAATTTTGTCTTCTATCTATATCATAGATTAAGTTAACCTTAGAAGCCCATTGCGATCGAACAGTTTCGAGATGCACTGATTGCGTTGTATGGGGTGGATCAAGTGGCGGCAACCTTTTTTTTTACTGCTGGTCAAAATCAGCCAAAATGTGTGTATTAAGAAGACGTTTTGAATCAGTTTTTTTTTTAAGAACAGTCTTTTTTGGTGAATAGTAAGATAAGATTCAAAAAATAATTGATTGACAAAATAACTACAATGCACTTTCAACTTTAATACAGTCATTAAGATTTTATATTATTTATATAAAATAGACTTAAATAATATAAAAATATATTATCAATGACTTAAATACTTAATGATTTAAATATATACTTAATGAATGAAATATATTCTTAATATATTATATGTACTTAAATATATATTTGATGGATTTTTCGATGCTGAAAAAATAGAGTGCCCTCGTCGGGACTCGAACCACGATCTCTCGAGTACGCGCTGAATGTGCTACCGTTACACCATGAAGGCATGCTAGAAGGAGAGAGAAAATACCGTATATACTTTTAAAGCGCGACCTGCAGATTAGGGCACCTAGTCGCTAAATCCTGGTGGTGACGAATTACTGTCTGCCACATTTTTGTTCGGGTGCCACTGTAGAGTCATTAGGTTATTTTAACCTGCCGACATGAAAAATGAGCAATGCCCTCGCCTGGACTCGAACCTGGACCTCTCGCATACGCGCCTAGTGTGCCATCGTTAACACCACGAAGCCATGCTGTAAGGAGGGAGAAAATATCTTATAATTCGAAAACTGATGCATGAACTGATGCTATTTGTATTGCTATTCGAAAACTGATGCTATTCGAAAACTGATGCTATTTGTAGTGAATATTTCTTGTTTTATTGAAGTGCTTTCGTTATCTAATTTTTATGTAAATATCGCAAAAAGTTATTTATTCTAAATCTCATTGATCCCGAATGCTGTTTTTTATGCTTGTTATATTTCGGAGTTTCTCTCAAATAATGTAATACATTACACTCTTTTGACGTATTTTCTTGATACATGCGCATATTTCTAACTTTCTAAATCTCATAACATATACGATGACGTTAATATTTTTCACGGTTAGATCATGTTGAGACCCGTGTGTCATCGCCATACTTAATCTTTTCCTCATTTTTCTGATGACAGTTGCCATCTAATCTCTTCCAAGGTAACCTCCGTTCAAAGTTGCCCCATCATAAAATGCACTGATTCCTCCCAGAATGCCTCTTGATGCAAAATGTCATTACTGCGCTGCCTTATCAGCGAGTTGTTACTCGCAGTAAAACTTGGCCACGTAATGTGACGTCACTATCTATCTGCTTTCGTCATTCTTCATTTGCGTAAAGGATGAAGAGCGTCTCTTATTTGTCCTTTCTTCTGCTTTCCAATTATGTTGTGTCGTGGTTTAACGATTCATTAATTTCGCTCTTTTATAGAAGTTTGTAAATAGAACATTTCTCATCGGTGTTTGTTCTTCGCTATTCATATTGGGCCTAAGTAAGTAATGAGAACACAATTTCTTCTTCCCTTTGTTTCGTTTGGTATGGAAAAATGAAATAAATAGGTACGCCATTCAAGGGAGCTTTTGGTATACTTATAAATAAATCTCTTGCTGCAGTTGCATATTCCAAATATCTTTTCGGTGTAATAGGTCATTAATAAAAATTTACCGTACGTTGGTGGAATATGTCCTGTGACCATGTCAGCTCGAAAAGAGCGATCTTAAAAAAAAAAAAAAATAATTCATTTATCACAATAATTTGCTATGTTAAATTGTGACATTGAAAGAAGCTTCCCAAAGGTTTTCGCTCATCTTTTTTTTTTTTTTTTTGGGGGGGGGTTGTTGTTGTTTTTTTTTCTCTAAAACGTACAATATACATATAATAAAACTTACGAAGTTAACTCGAAAATGAAGAAGTTTCTTTCAAATAGAAATTAAGTGTGCATAAATGAAATAAATCGCGGATATACTTCATATCCGCCATTTCAGTATATCAGGTATACTGCGAGGGGAAAAAAAAAAGGACTGCTATATCTCCCGTTCTTCTGGGCCGACTGATGAAATTCAAACTGCGCTTTTCATGTCTCGAAAACGCGACGTAGAATATATATTAGATTTATATATAGCCTTTATTCTAACATAGATATTTTGACGAAAAATTAGACTTTTTCTAAAATAACATAAATTTTTTACATATTCTGATTCTACGACTCAAATTATACTTAGATATTAAATATTGTAATTTTTGGTGAGAAATTTATCGAGAAATTTAAAAATTTATCTTAGCATATTTTTCTCAGTTTGGGCCAAGAATAATTCACTTGGCGAAATTCTTAATTTATGGTAACCTATTTCCTTTCCTTTTCTTTTCATTGATTCACGAGAGGAAAAAAGGCTCATCGTTTATACTTCCAAATAATTTTAAACAAAGCGCGTAAACCACATTTTCGTTATTATCGCTTATATTAAATACGTTAAATTTCAAAACACGCCAAAATGTAAATTTACGTATATCTTAGGAAATTTTAAATAAAAAACTCTAACTATTTGCAGATATGCTTAGAAATACATAGGATGTTAAAAAATTTTTAGGTTATAATACAAAAGATTTTCGAAAAATTTATAAAAAATATTTTAAAATACAAATTTACAAAATAAATCATAAAAAATGGACGAATGTTATTTGGAATGAACCTAAATTTCGAAATGTGAAAGGAAGAATTAAATAAGTTTGGTAAAAGAAGGAGATATTAATAAATATATGCCAAACACAATTAACATCGAGGAACTAAAATTTTTAGAGCTAATTTTTAAAAACGTACTCGTGAGATTTCTCAAAATTAGGCAGTTTGGCATAATTTGAGTCTTATAATCGGAATATGGGAAAACATTGGCATGTTATTTCAGAAAAAGTCCGATTTTGTAACTGCAGTGTATATATTATTGACCGTTATGAGCATGGATTTGTGTTGTTAAGTGAAACAAGGATACAGAGGAGATATGTGGCACTGTTTTGCTAAAGCAATCTATTACACAGTGCTAACTAATAATGGTGTACTTATAGTATAGTCAGAATCCTGATATTTATGAAAACCTGGTAATCTCTATCAACTGATTTTTCAACAGACAAAATAAGTGCTCTCATCGGCATTCGAACCGTTGATCTCCTGATTGCTAGTTGGATGTGCTAACTACTTAATCACGAAAGTATGAACGGAGAAATGTGACAATTCCTTTCATTCTCCTCAACTTAAACGAGCACTTGGGAAAGTGCCAGTTGCATATCCCAAATATTCAGTCAATCAAATCTATATGGTTTACCGAGATTCAGTCAAACAAATATAATGGAGAAGAAGTATTCTATTTTAATTCGCGCGTCGTTGTATGCACGAGGGAATGCGATAATTACTTGCAATAATAACAATCAGACTTTTACTTAACCTTATTTTGTAAAAATATATTTCTTAGCTTATTTTGCTGTGAAATTTCTCTATGTTTTACATTGAACACATACTCATAATTAGTTCTAATCGCTTATTTATGTTTTATATCTCTAACTAATAACCCTGTGTCCTTGCACATCAGTCCCTAATTAATTTGATTAAAACAAACACAAGAAAAAACAAACAAAAAGTCGTTTCATTACTTTTTAGCCCAAAGGGCGTTAGCCCAGAAGCTATTAATTTAATAGCCCAAAGTGCTATTAATTTCGTTTTGGCATTTTGCGTTGGTTCGCGATAAATGTCGGTTCACGTTTCAAACTGTTGCCACCACATATTACAACCATGTATTAAATTAAAAAATTTAAATAATGAAGAATCAGCATAAATGTATGAATGTTTCTCGCATTGTGATAAAACAACGGTACTTAAGAGTCACCGAATTTTGAATAATGTACATTTCCACCGAAATATTGGCATCTGGAAGCCCAGATTTAGAATTGGCAATTTTTTTTATTATTGATTTCATATTTTACAAAACTTTAGCCAATTTAGCAACGGTAACACTGTACGACGGGAATATGCAATACTTTCTTGATATTTCTATTTACAGCAGAATGAGTAACGTTATTAACGGTAAAGAAGTGTAAGCTTCATAAAGATACGACGTGACTCGATAGCATTTCAGCTTAAAATCCCAAACGGCAAAAATCAGAATGCAGTAAATTCATTTAAGAAAGCAAAAGTAAAAAAGTTATTCAGAGCTTAAATAATTATTCTTTATTTAAACCAGTAGAACAACATAAAAATTTCACCCCATTCAAGTTCTCAATGTGTATCTCGAAAGCTGAAAACAGTAAAATATTTGGAAATGGGAAACTTCTACTAAGAAGAGCTTCTCAAAGGTTCAATTGATTACAGCAAATTTGATGGATATAGTGTGTCTTAAATAGGGGATGGATACGTGAAGAAAATTCTAAAATCACCAGTTTAGTAATTTCGTTACCCATGAGAGACGTCTGATCAAACGCTTGTTCGGTCGGAAATCAAAACAGCTAAGACGATTTAGCTGTGGTTTAAACCACTGATTTATTTTAGGTTGACAAGGTTTCAAATGCAAAATCTTAGAGAATAATTTAATTTAAGAAATGAATTAAAAAAATTCTTAAATCTTTCAGATTTTATATTACGCCCAAAGGGGCTTTTTTTCATTCACACACACATACACGTTTCGAGAGCATTTGGGCTAAAGCCCCTTTGGACTAAAGGTACTTAACAACACATCTTCAGAATTTCCGACAGAAAGGCTCGAGCGCCAGACATTAAAATATTTTTTTGTTTCGTACAGTTTTGCCACTGCTCGCTTTGAAATCGTTGAGTGTATTAATCAAAAATTCGATAAGTTTTACAAAATATAGTCAGTAAAACAAAGTCGGGCTTCCAAGTACTCATATGCGGAAGGAGGACTATTTTATTCAAAATTTGATTCTCTCTGGTTTCTTTTCACATTGAGAAAAACATATATACATTCATGCATATTCTTCATTATTTAATTTCTTTAAATATAATAAGCCGCTCGCGTCCTTTTAGGCCTTTAAAAAAAAAAAAAAAAAAAAAAAATCCGAAAGCTGTCACGTTTTATATTACCCCCAGAGGGAACGTCATGTGCGTTACCTTTATTTATTAAATGTCATGTTCTTCGCGTTTAAACTCCAGAGGGACTTTCTTAACGTCATGTGCGTTACCTTTATTTATTAAATGTCATGTTCTTCGCGCTTAAACTACATAGAATTGAATTCAACAGCAATATCTCAAAATATTTAAAAACAGCTTATCTTGCAAATATCCGATAGACAGTCTCGCACGCTGCAGATAAAAGTGTTTACTCCCGTACAGTGTTGCCATTGCTTGCTTTGAAATCGTAGAATTTGTTAATAAAAAATTCGCGTAAGTTTTACGAAATATGAAATAGATAGGAAAACAAATTAGAAATACAAAATTCGAACTTCCATGTGCCCATGTTCGGATGGAGGATTACGTTATTCCTAATTTGATGGTTCTACGTACCGTCGTTTTTTCACAGTGCGAGAAACATACATACATTCATGCAGTTTGTTCATTATTTAATTTCTTTAAATATAATACAGGGCGGTAATATTTGGCGGCAATAATTTAAGAAGTGATTCGTCACAAAATTCCCTTTTGAGACCTTTTACGCTGCAGAAGAGGACTGCTGACCCTAGGGCTATTGCCTTACAGTATTATTGTCCTCCTTGTAGAAGCGATCTAATGCTGCTGCGCCCCCCCCCCTTCGCAGGAGAGTCGGCAGAACATACTGCTGCAAACATATGATGAAAAAGAAATTCACAAGGCTGTTTACAGCGATGCAAAAGTCTCACAGTCATGCAGTTTGTTCATTATTTAATTTCTTTAAATATAATACAGGGCGGTAATATTTGGCGGCAATAATTTAAGAAGTGATTCGTTACAAAATGCCCTTTTGAGACCTTTTACGCTGCAGAAGAGGACTGCTGACCCTAGGGCTATTGCCTTACAGTATTATTGTCCTCCTTGTAGAAGCGATCTAATGCTGCTGCGCCCCCCCCTTCGCAGGAGAGTCGGCAGAACATACTGCTGCAAACATATGATGAAAAAGAAATTCACAAGGCTGTTTACAGCGATGCAAAAGTCTCACAGTCATGCAGTTTGTTCATTATTTAATTTCTTTAAATATAATACAGGGCGGTAATATTTGGCGGCAATAATTTAAGAAGTGATTCGTCACAAAATGCCCTTTTGAGACCTTTTACGCTGCAGAAGAGGACTGCTGACCCTAGGGCTATTGCCTTACAGTATTATTGTCCTCCTTGTAGAAGCGATCTAATGCTGCTGCGCCCCCCCCTTCGCAGGAGAGTCGGCAGAACATACTGCTGCAAACATATGATGAAAAAGAAATTCACAAGGCTGTTTACAGCGATGCAAAAGTCTCACAGTCATGCAGTTTGTTCATTATTTAATTTCTTTAAATATAATACAGGGCGGTAATATTTGGCGGCAATAATTTAAGAAGTGATTCGTCACAAAATGCCCTTTTGAGACCTTTTACGCTGCAGAAGAGGACTGCTGACCCTAGGGCTATTGCCTTACAGTATTATTGTCCTCCTTGTAGAAGCGATCTAATGCTGCTGCGCCCCCCCCTTCGCAGGAGAGTCGGCAGAACATACTGCTGCAAACATATGATGAAAAAGAAATTCACAAGGCTGTTTACAGCGATGCAAAAGTCTCACAGTCATGCAGTTTGTTCATTATTTAATTTCTTTAAATATAATACAGGGTGGTAATATTTGGCGGCAATAATTTAAGAAGTGATTCGTCACAAAATGCCCTTTTGAGACCTTTTACGCTGCAGAAGAGGACTGCTGACCCTAGGGCTATTGCCTTACAGTATTATTGTCCTCCTTGTAGAAGCGATCTAATGCTGCTGCGCCCCCCCCCTTCGCAGGAGAGTCGGCAGAACATACTGCTGCAAACATATGATGAAAAAGAAATTCACAAGGCTGTTTACAGCGATGCAAAAGTCTCACAGTCATGCAGTTTGTTCATTATTTAATTTCTTTAAATATAATACAGGGCGGTAATATTTGGCGGCAATAATTTAAGAAGTGATTCGTCACAAAATGCCCTTTTGAGACCTTTTACGCTGCAGAAGAGGACTGCTGACCCTAGGGCTATTGCCTTACAGTATTATTGTCCTCCTTGTAGAAGCGATCTAATGCTGCTGCGCCCCCCCCCCTTCGCAGGAGAGTCGGCAGAACATACTGCTGCAAACATATGATGAAAAAGAAATTCACAAGGCTGTTTACAGCGATGCAAAAGTCTCACAGTCATGCAGTTTGTTCATTATTTAATTTCTTTAAATATAATACAGGGCGGTAATATTTGGCGGCAATAATTTAAGAAGTGATTCGTCACAAAATGCCTTTTTGAAACCTTTTACGCTGCAGAAGAGGACTGCTGACCCTAGGGCTATTGCCTTACAGTATTATTGTCCTCCTTGTAGAAGCGATCTAATGCTGCTGCGCCCCCCCCTTCGCAGGAGAGTCGGCAGAACATACTGCTGCAAACATGTGATGAAAAAGAAATTCACAAGGCTGTTTACAGCGATGCAAAAGTCTCACAGTCATGCAGTTTGTTCATTATTTAATTTCTTTAAATATAATACAGGGCGGTAATATTTGGCGGCAATAATTTAAGAAGTGATTCGTCACAAAATGCCCTTTTGAGACCTTTTACGCTGCAGAAGAGGACTGCTGACCCTAGGGCTATTGCCTTACAGTATTATTGTCCTCCTTGTAGAAGCGATCTAATGCTGCTGCGCCCCCCCCCTTCGCAGGAGAGTCGGCAGAACATACTGCTGCAAACATATGATGAAAAAGGAATTCACAAGGCTGTTTACAGCGATGCAAAAGTCTCACAGTCATGCAGTTTGTTCATTATTTAATTTCTTTAAATATAATACAGGGCGGTAATATTTGGCGGCAATAATTTAAGAAGTGATTCGTCACAAAATGCCCTACAGTCCTGTGCTAATCACCGACCAAGTGAAATCACTGATGGTCCTGTGTTCAGATAGAGATTAAATTTAGGACTTAATAAGCACAGGTACAGTATTACAATCTCAGATACATGAGATTGCATAACAGATATACGACTTAACATTTAGAATACATATCATATATTATACCACTTTCAGGCTAACTTCACGGACTATTGAACAATGCATTTGAGGCTATTAACCCTCCTGGGCTAAAACAACAACAAAAAAGTAATAGATGTTCGCAAGCATTGTAAGGAGGTCAAAAGTACATTAATCATTATTTTAATAACACGGCTGCATAAATATGTAGATACTATTAGGCGTTTTGGTGAGAAAAATGTGAATATGTTAAATGTTTGTGGCCTGTCTGGAATTCGAACTCCCGACCTTCCATCTGTTAGTTTGATGTGTTAATTGCTTACGAACCATTAGGGCACACACAAAGGATGTGACAGTTCTTTTTATTTTCGCATTTGAGTTTAACCTGCAAATACATTATAAAATAAATACCTTCTGTGTGTGGTATTGAAACGAAATTTTTTTTAAAAAAAGCAAGATATTTACAAAATATTTCAGGATTTATTTCACAGTCCGATAATTTAAAGTAAGTATTGGATCGAAATATGCAAGTGAAAGGGGCAAGGGAAATTTTTACTTCAACGACACTGATAGAGAACTGGGTTTTGAAGCTAACATTTAATTTTAATATTTTAATGCAAGAAAACAAAATTTACGAAGCTCGAAACACATGTACATATTCATTAAAGGTAACAACAATGCATCTTCTTTTCGTGATACATAAATACTGCTAAGAATTGACTTTGTTATTATCCGCGAGTTACACGATAGGAGAAAATTTTTTTGTTTTGAACCGAGTAAAATATTACTTAAAGAATTTAATAAGATAGGAAAAACAATATTTGCTACAGAAATTGATACTCTCCAACAGTTGGCTTGCGAAGATAATGTTGATCAATTTATTGAAATGAAAAATTATTTTTTAAAATTTGATTAATGATTCTAATTATATGTTATACCAAAATCTTTTTATTGTGCAATTATTATTTGTAGTTTGTTTTATAATATATTCTTGTTTTATAATTAACAATAAAAATTTAAGGGATATTATTTAAGATAAGCAACAGCTATATAAATGGGGACCCCATTTTCAGTTTTATCTAGGGTCCGTTAGTAACAAGTTCATTCATGTTTTAGTCATAGAAAATCAGGAGAACTAAAATTTGAATTTCATTTGAAAGTTTGGGCTGGGGGGGATGCAAATATGTAGTTATTCTTGCTGCTGTAAACAGTACAACAGCCATAATGTACTTAAATGGAAAAATATGAGATACAATCGATCAATTCAAGGTGCCGATCCACCACATTTTACGTCGGGGCGTCATAGTAGACATGATTAGATTTTGCAAAGTAAATAAATACATGAAAAATGAATTGTAACTTTGCAAGGATTCATATCACGGAACTTTTAGTTGCTAGCTGAACATTCTGACTTCTACATCACAAGAGAAGCGTAATGAGATGCAATAATTCCCCATATAATAATCTAGTTGTTCTTAAATGGAATAACATTAGAAAATGCTTTTTGCCTTACATAATTCAAATAACCCCGTAGTAGATTCCGATCATTACTTTAAGAAACTGATGTAATGTATACGGAGATAGAGAACTTCAACAGAGTGTAAGAGGAATCTCTCTCCTCAAAGCAATAATATATTCAAATTACAAAAGATGATATTTTTTCGTGACAGAGACACAAAATGTTCTGACATGTAACACTGTACTGTAGCATTTTCGATAATTTTCTGACATTTTTCAAATAGAAACGAAGAGAAGATTATCGAAGAAATCCTTTACTTTTCCTCCGAGTTTTGAAGATAAGACATCGTCTTTTGTTCGGGTCGTTGTAAAATCTTTCTTAATTGATCAAACTATGTAGTTTGCAGAAATCGTTGGTGTTTTAAGCACACATCACTTAGTGCTGAATAGAAAAGCTGCCATCCCTGTAGAACCTCCCCTTAGGCAGATAGCCATAGTGCGTTTTGCCGTAATCGAATAAGCCGAACCTAACCAGACCCCGTAAAACCTGTTACAAACTCCTTTAGGTATCCCAATAACGAATCTATTCAGACATTCCAATGAATTTTTATTTGCTTTTCATTACTCGTCAATGTAATTTTTATTATAAAAAACCAGGATTCTGAAATTTAGAGCTGTAACCAATCCTTTAGTATAAACTCTGCTGTTAATATTAACTACAGTAGACTTACTCTAGCAACGGGCTGCCCTCTGGTGAGTAGCAAGGGAAAGACTTCCGTAAAGGGCCAGGTACTGAGTCTGTTAGATTGTATCAGACCCTTGCTCTGTATAATTATATGTTATGTCTGTGTGTAACTTAAAAAAAACCTGCTAATAAATTATTGATGCACTGTAAAGGACTCTTTTATGACCTCCCACATTATGACCATTTTATGACCTGTGCATTTTATATCAAATCGTTGTCAAATGCATAACGTATGCGTGAATATGATGAGTTAATTGTTACTATTTCTACTGAGTTATGTATCGTAAATAAATGTAAAGTAATGCACACATATTTGAATAAGAAAGAACTTAAATAATGCTACCGCGACTCATATCACTATCAGCATGGGATTTTAAACTCGGGATGAAATTCAAATGACTTCAAATTCATTATTCGTTAGTTTCAGGAAACTTTTTGTTATCTTTTACACTGCTACATTTTTTTTCAAATTTTATGTATTTACGAATTTGTCTATGATTTTTACGGACTCAGTAAATAACGTAAGAGCTACCACTCTAAAAAAAAGTGCCCCTTTGCACTTGAAATTCGTCGTCCGTATATATTTGGTTAAAAATAATTCAATACTAACGTCCGATTGAATCGATCAATATGTTTTCCGCAACGCTGTAGATTTTCGCACCAAATAATGCGCATACACGTAGAAAAGAAAGATGGTAACGTAGTTCAGTTGCTTTAAATTCGATAAAAAAAGAGGAAAAAAACATCTCCTCCAGTTTATGCATAAGAGGAGGTGGTAAGAAGAGAAACCTGAAAAAATATTTTAAAAAAATTTCTTTTGTTGTTATTTAGTTTAAATAAATGTTGGATTTACTTACATTTCCCTTATTAATTTTCCCGTTTCCAAGAAGCTTCCGTTATCATCACCAGATGGGATTGGTGGGTTTGTTTTTTAATCGAGCTTCTTGCCATATATATGTGCTTGAACTTGAATCCTGGGTAAGGCACGATATCTGTGACTGTTGTATTTATGCGGAATAAGAATGCTTAACATCAATCGATCTCGATGTTCTTTCTAGAATCAACAACTAGTGAGACCTCTCTAACGAATATAATGGGAGGGTAAAATTCACTGTTCAGAAAGGTTTAAATCTAGTTATCTAGTATCCTTGGTTCTGGAAAGAAAGCTCTTTGAGATATCTGATGTCTCAGAATAGAATCCACTGCTGAAAAACAATGAATTGGTAGTTCAGAAATATCCGAGACGATCTTGCACTTATAGAAGGGAAGAAAAATTAATACGTTTGCAGATAATCGATCTGAGCATAGAATTCAATATCATCTCTTCAACTTACTTTAACAGCTTCTTTCAGTAAAGGAAACTTTGCTCAGATAACCTTCGCATGCATTGACTTAATTGAATAATCCAGTCAATCCTCTCAAAAAAGTGCAAATTGCTTAAATTAACAGGCGGAGAATAAAGTCGCCAATTTAGGAATAATTAAACATTATTGTGTACTTTCTGATGCTTTTATTTTGCTAGTTAGAAACAGATAACTCCATCCATCTGCTGATATGGTTTGAATTAAAATTCTAATTGTATTATTGTTGTTGCTGGGGGCTTGTCTGACATCAATATCAGAACAAGCCCACGAAATTCAGCCTGGGAAGGAATGCAAAACTGCGGCTGTCGTTGGCAAGAGTCTTGAGCTCCAAACAGGTGACAATGCGACTTTGCTCAGTTCCCCCGCACACACACACACACACAATATTAATGCAGAGCACCCCAGGAGGACGGATCCGATGATCTCCCATTCCTCTTCCCCTACCACAATCTCTCGAGAGGCCTTTCGTATCGCCCCATGCCAAACAGACACCATACATTTACAAACATCCATGCCTTCTCTAGGATTTGAACCCGAGCCCTTCGGTACGACAGTCAGAGTCACTGATAACTGTCCCGCTTGGACTGCACGTATAATTGTAACTATGCCAAATAATGATATAAACGACGTGGACCTAAAATAACTTCCTAATTGACCAACTAACGTCGATTCTGGGAAAGAAGAAATTCATAGCAACTTTTTCAGGATAATTCAGATTGATCTGGGCTAGCGACATGCCATAAAAAAGGGTAGAATAAGTATCACGGGTATTCTATTAATTTCAAACTGTTAGTTTACGAATTAGATACCGTAGAAGATTACTGCATGATTTTTAGTTCCGTCTTGATTTCTATCTAAAAGTAGCGCAACCAAGGCATAAATTTAAATAAAAATATTCATTAACAGGTCGATCTGACGGTTATAAAAACTGAAAATTTAACAGAAACAAAAATCTCCGCTACATTGTGTTTGACAAACAGCTTTTAATGCATGTTCAAGTTAAATCAAATGTAGCATCCAAGATTAACATCTTTTGATCTAAACCTTGGCTCCTCCTGACGAAGTGCTCTGGAAAAAAAATTATGGCAAATATGACTTCTTCTGGTAAGCTAATTTTCAGTGGCATAAACTCTCAGTCAAGTAACTGCCTCTGCCTATGGTATTAGATGCTATTTGGTGAACTTAACAACTATAGAAGTTTGCTTATGCTTTAAATTGACTTATATTTGGGTAGAAGATGACGAAAGCAGAAGCTAAGCCGAAGTAAGAAGATAATTGGTTAATTAAAGTGAAATCTTACACAATAACTCGAAAATCGTCTATGTGTTTCTTGACAGCTATACGAGAATTTCATAACAGCAGGGAATTCTATACGTTGAGAAACAGCATAAAACATTATGTGTGTGTTGTGTGTGGAGCGGTGTGTATTCAGCGAAAAACAACAAAGATACGAGTTTTTAAATGATGAGATAGCGGTGCACAAAACAACATAAACCAAATTGCAGGGTTTCTTTTAGTTCAAACAACCAATTACTCAACTTTTTGTTATCTTTCCTGAGCTCATCAACTTCCCCTCGCATGTCCTCGCCAGGATGCTAATTTAAAGTTAAGTGAAGTGAGAATTTAAACGAGGGAATCTTGGAGTTTACTCAGACCGTGTCTTTGCTAACCAGCACACTTTCGTTTCTGACCTGCTATTACGCAGAATTGCTGTTACGCCTTTTGGAGATTTGAATAACTATCACGCCTGTTAGGTGTTGTTGAGTCAACCTAGTTAGTCGTAATTTAAGGAGCTAGTCCAGCGCTACTCATTTAGACTTGAATTGATTCATGTAATATCATTCAAGTTCCACCGAAAGTTGTCGGTGTTATTTTAAACCACGAAGTACGTATACCTTTCTGTTCATAGTTGAGAATAATAATGGTTATTTTCACCCTTCTTCGGTGCTGGTATTATTTCACGCCTGTACAAGAAGTCGCCAGGTTCATTAGTAAGACCTAGATTAGTTTATGTGGCCAAAGCGAGGTAAATCTTATAAAATATGCAATTAAAAAATAACGGAAAAAAAAAAAGAAAATCTGAAAGGTTTCAGATTTTAAATTACTTTCAAAGGGGCGTTTTTTTAACATATTGTCTGTTACCTTCACTTGTTAAATATCACCTTCTCCGCACTTAAACCATAAAATTCAGTTCAAGAGCAATATCGCAAAATAGTTTTAAATAGAGCATATCTTTAGAATTCCCGATACAGAATTTCGCGCGATGGAGATAAAAATGTTTTTTTCTGTACAACTTTGCCATTGTTCGCTTCGAAATCCTTGAGATTGTTATTCAAAAATTCGTTGAAGTTTTACAAAATATGAAATCGATAATAAAACAAATTCCAAATTTCAAATTTGGGCTTCCACATGCTCCCCCAAAAAAGTAGGATTACGTCATTTAAAATTCGATGGCTCTACGTAACGTTCTTTTAACATAATGCGAGAAATATACATACATTTATGCAGATTTTTCATTATTTAATTTCTTGAAATATAATGCAGCACTCTAACATTGGGTGGCAACAGTTTGAAAAGTGAAACGAATATTTATAGTGAACCAACGCAAAATCGCAAAACGAAAACAATAGTCCTTCAGGGACAAAGGCCCTTTGGACTAAAAAAGTAAACGAAAAACGATTGCTTATTAAAAATTTTTGATTTATAGATAGGCATTACTACATTTAATATGGCCATAATTCTTGTCGAAAATACACTGTATACCATTATTGCTAGAATAAATAGTACCACGGCACATCGTAGCTCGGACACCACGTATTTTCTTGATAATGCTTTTCTTTCAACCCCATTAGGATATAGTATTCTTCTAGTAAAGTCATGATTTTACATGAGCCAGATAGATCTATTGTTTTAGATCGGAAGAAAAGGGATGCCATGAAAATGAGAAATGGCAGGAACTTATGGGATTACCGAAATGATCTTAAATCATTTGTTTCTTATTGATGACCGCATGATATGATACACCATCCTACATCCAAATTAACATTCTGGAAAGTATTACGTGCTCGCAGCTGTGCATTCACGAGCCTGGACAGTATTTATGCGTTGTTTGTTGTTGAGTCATTTTATGGTGTAAGTGGTTGGAATACTTATTTTGCTGTGACATTTAATCTCACATTATGTAACACGTCCATAAAAGTCCTTCTACGGCCTTTATTTTTGCAACCATTGGTCTTAGAAATTTACTTCCAATTACAAAAACGCTTTAAATAAGGAAAATATTCATATTATGGTATTTTAAAATTTAAGAAACAGGTTTTTTTTTAAATTACAAATCTAATCTTGAATGGCCCACCGTTGCTACAGTTATGTTTAATGTCTATATTCTATACGGTATTTCTCCCGCCTTCTTAGCATGCCTTCCTAGAGTAGTGGTCAGCACGCTGGGCGCGTATTCCAGAGGTCCGTGGTTCGATTACCGGCGAAGGCGTTGCTCATTTTCAAGTCTCCCGCTTCTAAAATACCTAATGTCTCTACAATTCATTCAATAAAATAAAACGCAAGAGCTTGCCCCCTGTATGATAAAAATAAACCGAGATATTTAATTTTAAAATTTATTATCGATTATTATAGCCCGGTCCTTTAATCACTTAGTCGAGCTTGGACTTGGGCTCCGACGAGTGTTAAGTGCTCTTATACACCCGACCACTAGCAGACTAGTTGAGTTGGTAATGTACTTTACTCACTTGAAAAATGTACAGATACTGTAATTTCAGACACTCATGTGGTCTTTTGAGTCTTAGCATATTAAAAGAATTTAAACGAGCTGTCTGTATTTTTTATGCAGTTATCTTTTCTACATATACGAAAAGAAAGATTCTGTCTGTGTGGTCTTTCGTTCGTGCTGTGCGTAATCTAACAGACCCAGGTCTACGAAATTTAGTACATAGGTGCATCTAGATAAGAGCCAGTGCACCTCGAAGCGATTTTTTTAAAATTCGAATCACATTTTTTTATTTTATCTTTTCGATTTTATCGCATCATTTAGAATAGTTTCATTCTTTTAGAAATGTGGTTTTTGGCAACAGGTTTTCATTCACTGCTTTGTATACTGGACTGCTGACTGTTGAAAATATGAGATAAAATGCTGCTTTTTTTCTTTTAATTTTTTAACACACAACGCGTACATCGCAATTTTCTTATTCTGCCACGCATGTGTCTCGCGAGGCACAACAGAAAGAATTTATTTTTTCCCCCTGTCTCTCTTTATTAGCTAATGGCAAAGAGGTTTGTTTATTTTGAATTATGCTAACCACAAAGCACAATTTTGATTGGTTATTTCTTTCGGATGATAGTTTCATTCTTTTAGAAATGTGGTTTTGGCAACAGTTTTTCATTCATTGCTTTGGATACTGGACTGCTGACTGTTTAAATTGCTTATGTCATTGTAATTTTTTATATTATATTTTAATTATACATAATTTTAATTATATATATTTTAATTATATAAAAACGCTTTGCATGTTTATTTTAGGAAACAAAGTTCTTAACTTCCTTTATACCATTTGAACTTATAAGATTTTGCAATGGGAAGTTGGTTAATTTTTTTATTAGGATAATTAGTATTTATATTAAGGGATATTGCTTTTTTTATTTCATTGTAATTTTGTTATATGTAATAATTTTTTTTTAAATTTTTGTTTTTTTTTTGGGGGGGGGAGGGATGAAGTTGTTCTGCAGAATAAAAGTCTTCTCAATTTTTAAATTTAACTTTTGGTGTTCCCTTTAGGATATTTCCGGTGCTTTTAAAAGCCAGTCGAAGGCTGGTCGCATAGCTGAAAGTATACTTGATAAATCTAGTTTTTCTGAATGAGTTGGCGTTTGAGTCACATTTCTATAGGTGTGTGTATTCCTGCAAGAAAATAATTTATATTATTACTCATAGCAATGTTGTACATAAATCTGCAACTCAGAATAATTTTCTCCATTACATGCCGTTCTTCAACATCATGTCAAATAAAGAGCCGCTATTCTTGGAAGTTTGCATTTTCACGCAATTATTAAATGTACACGTTGTTTAAAAATGTAATCTCATTCTAGAGAAATATATTGCGTCCTAATTATCCTCTTTAGTTTCGGCAATCATCCAAACGAATCTCTCCGAGCCTGTAAAAGCTTGAAGTTCAAAATTTGGATTAATTTCCTTCCGTTATTACGTAAACAAGCTATTTAAATGCAGCGAGTTTTTTAGCTGCGTTGATATTTAGAAAAGGAGCACTTCTCTAATCTCCCGAAGCGGCGTAAAAAATCTGTGCGAGAATGAATAAAATCATAAACACGGTTTTAAATGGATCATCCAATTTCGACTGCATCGTTACTTAGATGCGGGTAATTTAAAATCCTTCGGAGAATAGTGAATCAATAGCTTGTTCTCCATAGTTATGGGAAAGAATTCTTTAGATAATTCAGCTTCGCAACAGATCTCGAGTTTTAAGGATGTAAAATGTTACGTGAAATTTTAAAGATTTTAATCTTCCTAAAATACTTAAGATATTCTACGCTTATTCATGGAACATGTAGTTTTTTTTTTTTTTCATCATTTAGACACATTAGGATTTTTTGGAAGCAGGAGATGTGAAAAATGAGATATCGGGAATCGAACTACGGACCTTTCGAATACGCGCCCAGCCTGCTGACTACTATACTACGAAGGTATGCTAAAAAGGCGGGAGAAATACTTTATATACTCTCCCTTTTAAAGGGCTACTGGAGTTTAAGGAACCCAGTCGCCAAATTCTGGGTGTGGAGTGTCATCATCCACCACTCTTTTAGCTTGGGTTCCACTGTAAAGGTATTAGGTATTTTTTGAAAGCAGGAGAAAGATGAAAAATAAGCAACGTCCTCGCCAGGAATCGAACTACCCTCTGCAATACGCGCCCAGCGTGCTGACGACTACACTACGAAGGCAGGAGAAATGCCTTATATACTCTCCCAAACGAGGCGAATGGGCTGGCTGAATACGACTTTAATCTAGCGGCTAATAGCATTTTTAATGATTGTCTAGACAACATAACTAACCATAGGTACTACATTAATAAGCAATATAATAATGGTATCAAAATCATCAAAATGGAAAGTACGTCATACCACAAAGATTGGAAGGAAAGCTAATTACAATTCTTGATAACCTGAAAAATGCAGATCTACATAATACGGAAATTACAGGTAAAGTGGATAAATCGGAACAAGCCGAAGTTTCAACTGTCAATTCCTATACACAAGCTTTGTACTATAAAAACCAATAAGACGATGTCTGTTTGTTTTATAATTCGATTTACTTTTGTACTGTAATTTTATTGTATTGTATTTTTTTGGTTCATATTTTTTTTCGTGTGTGTGTTATGTAATATGGGCGCAGCTCCTTCGTATCATAAGACGAACTTCGCTCGTTAGGCGGGCCGGACCGCGTCCTAAATAAATAAATTCTAAATAAATAAACTCCCCCTTTTTATGGGCGAATGGGGTTTAGAGGACCCAATTGCCAAATTGCAGAATCATCATCCACCATCCTTTTAGTGCGGGCGCTACTGCAGAGACATCAGGATTTTTTGGAAGCAGGAGATGTGGAAAAAGAGCAAAGCCCTCGCCGGGAATCGAATACGCGCCCAGCTTGCTGACCAATACACTACGAAGTCATGCTAAGAAGGTGGGAGAAATACCTTATAACCAAAGAAAGATAGTTTAGCCCAGGTCCCAAAATTCTCAAAGATGATAGATTATTTGAATATAGCAAAGCCTTTAGGGTTAGCTGCCCTTGAAGAGGAATGCCTTCATGGAGAACTTTCTGAGGAAAACTAGCTCGTATTCACGTTACAGATGGAGCAAATCGCGAAAAGCAACCATGCAGCCGGTCCGTTCGCCTCGGAACAAACCCAAATCGGGTTGTAATCTAAGAATAAAGTGCTCAAGCTACTGTTTACAAAATTTTCGGTTTTAAGCAAAAACAAAATATCTCTTCTTTCTATCGCATTCTTGCAACAATTGAAACATCAGCTGCTTAGATTTTTCTTCAAGTTTATAAACCACATAAGAAGTAAATATAAGATATTCACTGCTTTATTTTTTTTTAACTAATGACTGATATATATGCACTTTTAAACTTTCTTGACCGACTTCAGTAAATGTTATTTTAGTTTAAAATCCTTACCAAACTTCAGACTTATTAACATTCGAATTTTTAAATGCATGTTGAAAAAGCATGACAAAGGCAAAAAGCAAGAAAAGTCATGACATCTGTTCTTATACCTGTATGCAGGCAGATTGCTGATTGCCTTCCGCGTAACCCTTTGCGGCACAGTGTGTCCGGTCTAGACACACCTAAAAATTTCCTTCTGTACGCGCAGAAAAATGAATGGAAAAGGATTTAGACGTTACTATAGGTTACTGTGAACCTTCTTTATTTATAGTAGATGGCAGCTCAACACAAACCAGCCCATATATTTTAACCATGTTTAGATTTTTAAGACCCTCATTTTTCAAAGAAATCTTCCAGATTTTCTTAGGGTATAAAAGGAATTGTTTGAAAGAAATTTATATGTTATTTTTTGGCTAGATGCTAATCTCCTTATTTCATATTAGTTTTAAATTTTTACCTTGAAATCTTGCCTTAAATCAAACGTTGAACACTAGGTGTGCCCAGACCGGGCTCACCGATAATCTAGGATAACTGAGAGTCTGTATTCTTTGTTTCTCCGCATCTCATTGGTCAGTTCATTGACAACAATGCTCGTTTCAGCACTCTTTTCGAAGCTCTATTCAATCAGTGTGCCACAGAATTAAAGCGATAAGTGTTATCTTCACAAAATTTTACTTATGTACTTCTCTAGGCCTAATTAGAGTGCCTACCTTTTTTTTTTTTTTTTTAATCAAAACTCCGACTTTAAAATGTATCGGGCCGGAAGGGTTAAGGTGGAGACTTGGTAATACTTTAAAAAGAGGATCATGAATCTCAAGTCTAAAAACGAGATTCTAGTTGAAGAAATGTAATGAGAAATAAGTATTCGGTATATGCCTCAGTGTTTATCTCCGTTAAAAGGGCGGTCTATCAGTATGCAACTAGATAAAAATTTTGGCAGCTTGATTGTTCGAATATGTGACATTTCAGATCATTTTAGTGGACAAAATCACATGCTTTTAGTAAACTTAATGGAGGCATAATCATACAATTATAAAAAGGCCTGTATCTGAAAGCACTCTCGAGCTGAATATAATGTCAGAGATGCTCTTGTTTAATCAATTACTTATAAGAACAGTGATGTATCCTACATACCCAGTACCTTCTACATCAATCTTTTCTTACTGTATTCGTTTTCCTAAACTTTTTTCATTCATTTTGTGTTCTGAATAATAGCTTAAAATTGTGTTATTTGGTCCTAGATCTAAGACTACTCATTATTGCTAGGATGTCTGTGTTTTTGGCGGCTGTATATTTAAATCCATCTGAGTGCCATGCACGTTATATCATAGATGTTTTAATATTTTTTATGTACTCTTTTTTATCATTATTTATTAATTTATTATTAAAACTCTATATTTCTTGCATTCCTAGCTTGTTCCTTTTCTATGAATACATGCTGCATCACTGCAAGCGTATGTGTGTATAAATATTGTTGCGAGCGTACGGGTTTGTAATAGATCCAATGCACACAGGTCCGATGATAAGTTAATTAATAATTTTTTTTTCAAAAGAAATATTTCAGAACTCTGAAATTTTCCATAGAAATATTCGTACAAGTGTTCACAGTATCACACAGTATAATCAGTAGTTACACTTCAAACTACTAAAAACGTTAAACACAACGCAATGCAAAGCGCATCGGAAGAGAAAGCTAACTCGCATATCTCAGTTCCCGCGGAACTAAACAACTCCCAACAACAGTAACTAAGCAACTGAGAGCGGATGCTCTCTCTTCGGCCTTACATAGTTTTCAACCGGCCGCCGAGATATTTCTGATACATTCTGCTTCTCGAAATTACTGGAAAGCAATACAAGGATGGAATTACGGTTATAGCTAACATGTGGTCAATTACATTTATTCAATTTCAATACAAATTTCCGAGATACCCATTTATTCAATGTTAAATGCGCATGTCCGTGTACTTTTACTTTTCCAGCATGGCTTTCTCTTAAAATTTGTCTCACGCTGCATTACAAAGAAAAATACAACAATTTTAATTATAATTCTACTAAAATTACATAAATACAAAATTATATCAATCAAAGTCTATTTAAATACAATATTTGTAATAATATTATAACTTTATTCATATATTCGCACTTCAGCAATTTGTCATTTTTTAGATTTCTGTAGTTCTGAGTTTCATTTTACAGTATGCCCTCAAAGAATCGTTGACAAAATGGGCATTTAAATGGCAACAAAATCTACTGGCATGGGTCAGGGGGTGATCCAATAAATTCGCATATCTATATAGTATTTATTATCGAAATTAATAAATCTATTTTTTCTTTAATGAACCTGATTTTTTTATTAATAAACCTAATTTCAGTTTAATTTTACTTAATATTATTCTGCTTCATTTAATTTCTCGGGAGTCAATAAATTTGCTTAATGTTGTTCTGCTGATTTGACATGATCTGATTCAAATGCAATAGTATCATTGAATTTAAATGCATTAGAGGATTTATCTAAAAAGGGAGATCAATCTTTTTCACCACACGTTGCTTCTCTTTTTAGTAGTCGTCTATAAACGTGCTTCAAATTTTAATTTGGTTCTACCATACCTTCTCTTTACTTTGCACGAATTTCAATCAGCATGCTTTTATTCGATTCGTTTGTATACTTTACGAAGGACTGATTGGAAAGTATTCCAGCGTGTTTACATACCACTGTTCCCAGAACCTTTCTGGCTCATGTTAAAGCAACCTAATTTACTCTGAAAATAGATCCACATTAGTTTATTTACCAACTGCATCCTCAGTGTGGAACCTTCTTGAAACTTTTCTTATTTATGTCTCGTAAGGCGCTTTATCAGCATTAAACGTAACCATCTTGATGGCAGGAAGAAGCTCAAGGCTTCATTTTTACCCGGATATTTATACGGCAGTCTCCTTTCTTTCTTTCTTTTTTTTTTCTTTTCTCCATCTCCTTCTTTTCATTTTGAACGCCAGAAGTTCAAGCTTGCTTATTTCGCTTCAACGCCTGAGGAATAATGAATGAGTTAAAGCTGCTAGCTCAGAGTTATTTTATTTGGGCGTTTTGACATCAGGAGTGAAAGGAAAGCTAATTTGCCAGTCAGGATATTATCATTTTTCAAAATGTAACTTTATCAAAGTATGATAAAAATTTAAGCGAAAATTTAATGGTCATATCCTATTAGAAATCCAAATAAATCTGACTTTTTATGATCACTTGTCAAATGAGTGATCAGTTATTCATATAAATAATTAATAATCCCATTTTAAATGAAACTTTACTTAATGTTCTCCCTAAGATCTATGTATGAAAATACATATAATATATTCCTTATTTAACTACAAATATCATTAGACGAAATGGGATGCCCAAATCCCTGGAAGCCGTGCTACACCAGTTAAATATAAAAGATTTTTATATTTTAGTAACAATAATTTTTTTAAATTTTTTTCTATTCTTATTATTGACTGTTAACATTTTTAGTCCAAAGGGGTAATTTTCTCTGAAGGATTATTATTTTCGTTTTGGCATTTTGCGTTGGTTCAGTATTTAAATTATTAAATTGTCCGATCCACTTTTTAAATTGTTGGCACCAAATGTTATCGCCCTGTGTTATATTTAAAGAAATTAAATATGAAGAATCTGCATAAATGTATGTATGTTTATCGCATTGCGATAGAACAACGGTACCTAGAGCCACCCAGTTTTGAATAACGTATGTTTCCACCCGAATATCAGCATCTGGAAGCGCAAATTGAAATTTGTTTTATTATGTATTTCAGATTTTGTAAAACTTTAACGAATTTTTGATTAACAAACTCAACGATTTCAAAGCGAGCAATGGCAACACTATACGGGAAAAAAAAGAACCTTTTTATCTCCAGCGCCGCGGAACTGTGTATCGGAAATTCTATACATATGCTCATTTTAAAATTATTTTGCGGCAGTGCTCTTGAACTGAATTGCAAAGGTTTAATTTCAAAGAGCATGATATTTAATAATTAAAGGTAACAATCAAAACGTTAAAAAATCGCCCCTTTAGACGTAATTTAAAATCTGAAAACCTTTCAGTTTTTGTTTTGTTTTGTTTTGTTTGTTTGTTTTGTTTTGTTTTTATCTTTCTCATATTTTCTATTGCTTTTGGCTATTTTACATAACATTACAATGTACGAATAAAAACTAAAGTCTGTAGTTAAATTCTTCACTTCCTAGAATTCTAATACTCAATAATAAGGTAAATTCTTAGCTTTGTTGTCTTAATCTTTCTTTCTTCTGCCATCATTCCTGTAAATTAAACTGAAATCGAACATATACACATTGAAACACTTATTACAAATTCACAATGAAAACATATTAGTGTTATACATTGTAAGCTGATATAGTCATCTAAAAAAGAATACTCAAATATTAAGTAAATGTTAAGTCTCGCATCTGCTATGGGGGAATGTTATCAGATCTACATCAGACACGCTCATGAACCTTGTAGTGTTCCTCCCTTTTATCTAATAACTAAGTGTTGAGGAACCTAATGAACAGCTAAGCGAATAATCGCTTAAGTTCAGAAGTAGAAACGCAAACTCACGAAGGTTTAATTACGTTTTATTGCTCAAAATAAAGATATACAGTCGGCCCCTTTCTCAGGGCGTACAGCAAAGTTTCCACTCGGGCTTAAACACAAAAGAGTAAGAAAAAAGAACTTAACTAATGACTAACTAAAGAGATTTAGTCGAAGCTAAGACAATTCTAAGTAATTGACCCTTAACTATCGAATTTAGCTAGCGAAGCTATCAAGGGCACGTAATACGGCCGAGCTTCGCAAAAGTTTAGAGAGACGTTGCCAAAAGGCAAACGCGCGCTAGTCAGAAACTCTGAGGCTCTCTCTCGAAGTCACTAGAACTTTGAGTTAAATACTACTCTTACTCATTTGCATTAAGCAGTTAACTGTGGCGGTCTTGTTTAAGAGTGTGCACCGTTTTGTGTCGCCAGAATCGAGCTATGACGAGTATATTCGGCAATCACAGAGTAAGTTGCGCTGGTAAGATATTGGAGGAAAAAGAGGGTTTTTTTTTATAAAATTGAAAATTTTATTACTAATATTTACTTATTTGGTTATAAGGTATTTCTCCCATTTCCCTAGCGTGCCTTCGTGGTGTAGCAGTCGCACGCTGGGCCGGTATTCCAGAGGTCCGTGGTTCGATTCCCGGCGAAGGCGGTTGTTAATTTTTTTATCTCTCTGGCTTCCAAAAAAATCCTAATGTCTCTACAAGTGGCGCCCGTACTAAAAGTGTTGTGGATGATGATTCTCCGCACCCAGGATTTGGCGACTAGGTCCGCTAAAACCCTAGTCGCCCTTTAAAAAGGGGAGTATATAAGGTACTTCCCTAGAGTGCCTTCGTGGTGTAACGGTAGCCCGCTGGGCCGGTATTCCAGAGGTCCGTGGTTCGATTCCCGGCGAAGGCGTTTGCTCACTTTTCATCTTGCTTGCTTCCAAAAAATATCCTAATGACTACATGGTTAACATAGGCATATATTACATACATATTAAACTAAAAACCCAATAAATTAAATTAAATATTATACATATAAAAATAAGAATTTAAATTCCTGTTGTGGAGTGTTATTCAGCGGACCAGGGTACTATACACAATTGGACTTTGCAAATTGAACACCACTAACGCGATTCCTTCCTGATCTTACGTTTGTAGTAATGCGAACACCTTCGTGTAGCGTTGTTTTTTTTTCGATGTTCCGGGTATATAATCCGGAACATGATTCTCGCCTATTTGGCTTATATTAGGTCTAAATGGCCGAGTTTGTGTCGATTTATTTCTTTCAATTGGATACGTTGCAAAAGTGTCTGCAATAAATTTGAGCAAAACGTTGATACGCGGAAATGTTCCATTATTTTTTATATAATATGAATGCATCCAGATACATAATGTCTAAGAAATGGAGAAATATCTTTTTGTAGCACTAGTACTTTTTGAGTCGTTTTCTTGCTGTGGAGTACGCTATAATTCCATCGCTCATATCCACTCCACCCATTTTTTTATTATAATCAATCACTAGCTCCGGTTTCTTTGTTATTATTTTCTTTCCTCTGTTTCTATTACGCTGTCATTATATACAGTACTTACTAAATAAACCTCCCTCTTATCTTTCCATTTCATTATACGCATGACGAGTATTCTCGTCAATACACAAAATCTTGTCGCTTCTCCATGACGAGTATACTCGTCAATCACAGTTAACTGTTTAAACGCGATTCTAAAATCTCGTTCTGGTAAGGAGTTGTATGCTGAAATTAGGGGAGATAGGAAAGGTGCATAAACTTAAAAATAACTGTTATAAACTTAGGATAAACCTTACAACCTCAGGGAACCGAATAAAAGCTAATAGTGCAAATTAATTTTGTTTTAAAGCAGCAAAATATAACGAAGAATTTTTCTTCGAAGTACTTAATACTTCCAAGAATGTCTAATGAATGTAAACTGATGTCTTATATTTTTTTTATTGGAAACGCGAATCATTATTTTTCCAAAATTAGTCCGCTTTAAAAGGTCTTAAAAAATTATAGGAGCTTAACAGCTGTTTACTATGGAAAGAAGAAGAAGGTTATTAATACTTTTCCGATTGGAAGTCTTTCGAGAAGAACAGCGAACTAATCTACTTTTCGATGCATTAATTAACTACCTAATTACAGCGCCTTTTTTGTTCATTTCATTTTAATTTTTAGTTTTACGGTAGGAACATCCTTTCATCAAATTCATTAAATTCCCCAAACAACAGGAATAGTTATTAAGATTTGAGTGTTCATTTTCAATACAAATATTTGATTTCTGCAGCATCTGTCGATTTTCTTTTCAAAGATCTAAAAATATCCATTGAGGGAGGTGCCTTTGAAAATGTTATCTTTTCGGTTGAATAATAATGAAAAAGCTTTTATGAGTTATTTTCGTCCTTTGAATACCTCGAGGTGTTCATTATGCAGCTGAGCTCCTTTTCATTTGAAAGATTTCAAATTTATTTTAATTTAAAGGGTGCATTTTATAATTTCGATAGAAAAGTTATGTATTTTCATTTCAGAGTTGTGCTTGATTAAGGCACTCACATTACGCTCCATTTTTGGCTGAGAAGGAATTAATCAATAAAATGATTTACGTCTTCTCTTAGAAGACCGCCTCTAAACTTAGTAAAGTATTATATATATATATATATTATAGTTTACTAAATTTTAAATATAATTTGGATTGTATTAATGTTTCTGGTACATTTAAGAGAATGAAACGTATTTTTTGAGTAAAATATGCTGTATCATGTAACAATCGCTCGTTGATGATTTCAGACAGATACTAATCTGCTAAGTATCTGAAATTTAATTAGCTTAATGTAAACATTCTATTTGTGCAATTAGAAATGCAATCATGCGTTGGTATAAAAGGTATTTCGCTGCGCAGTCTGTTGGTATTTTCTTAGCTCGTTCGGCTCTGAACGCTGTTCTTTTCTCGTTAGCTCCTCTTCCTTAAATGATTATTTCAAATTAACTCACAGCAATAATTAATATTTTTTGTATAAAATTTAATTTTCATAGTTTAAAATTTAAAATAGCTTTTTATGGTAGAGAATATTTGTTAAATTCAAATTTCATTTTTTTTGCAGCAATGGCGCAAGAGAATTCTTTAATTATATATATATATATACATAAACATAAAACATCTAAAGTTAAAATTAAATTGGAATCTAAGCAAAACAATTCCTCAACAATATTCATAATTGCAACTACGTATAAGAGGTTGAACACGATATCTAAACAAATCAAAGTTAAAATAAGAATTCATAGTAGAACAAACTCGAAGAAAAAGTGCCAAAGGAAAAATATACAAAATTATAAAAATACAAAAATCAATTTCCTTTTACTGAAACTCCAATTCAGAACTCATCAGGGAAAAATGAATTAAAGCTTCAAAGAAGTCGATTAATATGTTTCAAAAACATGTTTCGTTCTCCTGGTTCATTTGAGATCGAAAACCGAAGAAAGATTCAATTAAATTTTCATTTAAGACCTTAAATTTCATATAAAAACGAAAAATCGAAAAATGTACCAGAATTTTACCTACACGCTTTTGAAAAACTTCGGAAAAAAACAAAACATAATATTGTGCCACATTGACTACTCAAATAAGCCATAAAACTTTGCACTGCAAATTGACCATATAAAAAAAAAAAAAAAAAAAAAAAAAAAAACTGAAATGTTTTAGATTTTAAATTACGTCCAAAGGGGCGTTTTTTAACATTTTGTGTGTTACCTTTCTTTATTAAATATCATGTTCTTCGCACTTAAACCATAAGATCCAGTGCAACAGCAATATCGCAAAATAGTTTTAAAACGAGCATATCTTTAGAATTTCCGATACAGAGACTCACGCGCTGGAGATAAAAATGTTTTTTCTGCACAACGTTGCCATTGCTCGCTTTGAAATCTTTGAGTTTGTTAATCAAAAATTCGTCGTAAAGTTTTAAAAAATAGTTTTAAAAATTCGTAAAGTTTTAAAAAATAGGAAATCGATCATAAAACAAATTTCAAATTTCAAATTTGGTCTTCCACATGCTCATATTCGTTGGAGGATTACGTTATTCAAAATTCGATGACTCTATGTACCGTTATTTTATGACAATGTGAGAAATATACATACATTTACGCAGATTTTCATTATTTAATTTCTTCAAATATAATGCAGGACTCTAACATTTTATGGCAACAGTTTGAAAAGTGAACCGACGTTTATAGGAGTCCGACGCAAAATGCGAAAACGAAAGTAATAGTCCTTCGGTACTCAAGTCCCTTTGGACTAAAAATTGGTCTGAAACCATATATGCAAATCCGAAATTCAAAAGCAATTACAAATAAAGAGCAAAACAAATATACTTTAAATCAAATTGTCTTTTAAACAACACTAAAAAATTGGGTGGTCTCTGATTATGCTAAACTAAACTTTTAATACAAAAAAAAAAAAAAAAAAAAAAAAAAGCTTTTCATAGATATTTCTATAAATAATAAAATTTAATCTGAGCCTTAAATAATTAAAGCTGAAAACCTATTTGAAACGAAAGTAATAATAATAATTATAATAAAACCCCGCAAACTTACTGAATTCTGCGACCAAACTGCGTGCCTTTCAAAAGAAAGTAGAATTCAAAGCTACTGTGGAGAATAAAAATTTTGTAGGTCTTGGGAAAAGTATGCAGTAAGATTCAAAGTGCTCAATAGCAGAATTAAGTATTTTAACATGTGTTCAAATTATCCCATCCTGTGAAACTTTGTATGCGGGGGTGCCAAACATTGGGTGCGGTCTGTAAAAAATTATTACCTAAGACGAGGGTGATCGTCAACTCCAAAATGGCGGCGTAAGAAACTTCTAAAAGATGCTGTGCTCTGTAAAATCTTAAAACGCGAAAGCAGAACTGACTCAAAGTCGAGGAAAAGGAAAAATATAGGTTATAAAAGATAAAAGTCTTCACGTAATGGGGGTACAGTACATATTTGAAATTAGAAGCACCGCTTTATTTAGTAAAAGCAAGATTTGCCAGTTATTAAATTTACAAATTAGTAGAAAGATATTATAAATAAAAGGGAGGAAAAATAAGATCTTTGTACATATTTACATTAAATTTCGTATCGTAGTCATCCAACTATTACCTCCGATTAAGGTTTAAGTAATAATTATCATATCACTTTAGATGAGAAATTTAAAACAAGTAGTTAATACCAGCTTTCTTTAAATATATAGAACTTCTGAATAGAGGTGTTTTCTTCTATGACAGAATTTTGACCAAGTTATTAATTTCTTCGTGTTAGTATTCGACTTTGTTGCAAATATTTTTGATTCTAAGGAGTTGAGTATGTAAGGCATTAAGTATTACTCTCCTTTTAATATCTTTAAAACTGATAGTTTGCAAATTCAGGTAATTAATATTTCCTTGTTGAAAGTAAGTTTTATTGAGTTTCAAACATGAAGGATAGATGTGATCGTTTTCTATTTTATTGAAGTTGTTGATTGCAATAACCTCATCCATTGTATCTGTAAATGTTAGAGTAATACGAACGTTGTACTTGAGATAACTGTTGTTGAAAATGAAATTCTTTGGTGAAAAGGTACAAATTACAAATCGCTGAACTTGTGTTAGTTCCCATCGGTATGCCGTTGATTTGTTAAAAAAAAGCGTTATTAAATGTAGTTATTGAAAAGGGTACATTTTAGATATAGCTACCATTCGTTTTTGGAAATAACTGTAATAATTTGTTGAAATAAATCTGGTAGAGTTTAGATGACTTTCAAAGACTTCTTGTAAAGAAAGAGCTGTGTGCAAGTTCTTAACGTCCTAACAGAAAATATTATTAATCTTCAAAGTGCGAAGGGCTTTTAGTATCGGTTCGTTATTATTTATCATGCAGTTTATTATGTGGTCTTGCATCTGTGCATCTTTAATAAAGTAGAGAACTTTTTTAAGGATTTTAGTAAAACCTTAGTCTATTTCTTTCATGTAATTTCTGGTCCCATCAGCTATGAATCGAAATTATCTGGGTTTTTGTGAAATTTAGGCAATGCATAAAGGTTGGATAATCTGTTATAAAATAGTTATTTTAAGTCTTCGATGAATTGCAGTGAAACGTCTTTGCAGGATATTCGCCGTAGTTTTAATGTTATATTAGGTAGCTGCGCTATGGAGTTCTTTTTTAATCAGAAAGCCTTTCGAATAATACTAAAGTTGTCTATTTTCGTAATGGTGAACTTTCTTGTCTATATATTGTTTATCATGTGCGTTATTTAGTACGTGTGCTTTAATACGTCTTTTGAAGTCGCTGAGCATTTCTTCTTTACATTCCAGGTAAATCGTAGTTGGTGAGTTAGTTTTGTAGCTGGAGAATACTATGAGAGCTAAGCTTCTAGATCTTTTTCGAATTGTTGAATTCAGAATTTTTTACTAATTTTGAAAGTGGGTCGAAATTTGGTGCCGAGATTCATTAATTGCCTTAAATTTCGATCTTCTATAACAGGGGTGGTAAAAGTGCGGCTCGCGAGCTTGATATGCCTCTCGTAGGCAATTTGAGCGGCTCGTGCATATAAAATATATATATGAAATATGGTAAACTGAAACTATTCATTATCCAAAAAGAAGTAATTAATTAGTTTAGACTCTTTTTACAAAGTTATCAAGGATTTCTTTCTATTTAAAACCTCCTCCACTACTTCTATATTGATGTAAATTTGGACTTGTGGCTTTTAGAAAATATAGATGCGGCTCTCGAACATTCCTGAACTCAAACGTGCGGCTCTTACTGACATGAAGTTTGACCAACCCTGTTCTATAATTTCCCGTTATAATATATTGGTGATATTGATTTATATAACTGCTGTATCCTAGGAGTTTGCAATTTCAAGTGTCTGGAGCATCATCGATCTCATGGTGGTTAATTATTAGGCTACTTAGTGTTTTTTCGTATCAATAGCTTGATATTGCCTGTACGTTGTCTGGAAATAGATGTTGGTGTAGTTTAAAGATCTTATTAATTTTTAATTGGTCAAAAACGGGATGCTACTTTCTCATCTTTTAAAATCATCTAGACTATAATTGGGAACACTAACGTTCAGGCAAACTGAAATTACGTCGCATTCTGTCCTTTGTCCTACTATCTTGCTAAAGGCTACTGTTGTTTCCTTCATCGAAATTAGCTTTTGTAAAGACGTAAAAATGGCACAAATGTCATCAAGAATGGGCACGCAGATTGTGCCATTATGCTGCGTAGTTCATTTTACGCATATTCTTTTCATCTGATCAAAAATTATCTAGACTATAATTGGAAACACTAATGTTCAGGCGAACTGAAAATACGTCGCATTCTGCCGTTTATCCCACTATCTTGCTAAAGCCTACTGTTGTTTCCTTCATCGAAATTAGCTTTTGTAAAGACGTAAAAGTGGCACAAATGCCATCAAGAACGGGAACGCATAATTTTTATTACAATTTTTGTCTACTTATTTTTTGTGGCAGCTGGCGGGGAATTAATAGAATTAAAAGTTTTTTAGTTATCTTTTCGTATGTTTCCGTCGTTGCACATTTCGTATATTTCCATTTCATTTCATATGTTTCGTATGTATTCATTTCGTATGTTTCACAGGTGGGTAATAGTACAGAAGATTACAAAGAAGTTACAGAAGTTGAAAACCAGGTAGGTTAATGTCTATGAGACTAACTTCTTTCCAACTGGTATCCTTAATTTAGAGTGCATGTACAGTAATAATAGTAATAATACCACTATAATTTGATAATAAGCTACAGGAACTACCGTGCTCTTTCTTTCTATTCAAATAAAGACAGAATAAAAGTAAACTTATACAGAACATTTTAAATAACAGATAGGAAAAAATAATAAAAAAATATCAATCAGCTAACTTTGTCTCATTATCTTAATTATTACATAAATCTCATTGTCTACATTATTACGTACTTAATTATTACATCAAGAAGATGGTCTAACATTAATCAGTTTGGGACCATGGCCTTCATACTGTACGGCAATGTTTCCCGAAAATTTTAACATCGCTATCCACATGCATGCAAATGCTGGTCCCCGTAAATGCTCAACTAAGAAGCAGGTAACGCCGTTTATGTGAACACGAGAGTTAAAAACTCTCTTTTGGTGAAAAAGGCTGAAGTTTTAATTTGGTGAAATTCTTCTCTAATTAATATAGATTTTGTGTATAATGTAAATATGCTCATTGTGTTGTATTTGACCTTCATTAATTATTAATAAGACACGGTTGACCACGAACGATTTCTATAGTGGTATTATACTGAAGTAATAATTACTAATTTCATGTAATACTAATTAACCATAACTAACTTCATTAATATTAATTAATTCATCAACAGTTATTTAGAATATTGAAAGAGTGTCGCTTCCAATTTTTTGAATAACTGCTGCCAGGAAAGGAAACTGCGCTGGAAAATGACTTTACTTAGCTTTAAAGACATTATAAGGTATTTCCTCTACAACATGTTAGAAGAATAGATTGAGACTTGAAAAATCGAATTGAAAAACTAAGGCAAAAGTGATGCTGTCTTATAAGCAAAAAGACGCAGCACGTTCCTGTGAAGATAGTGCAGCAACGGATCACTAACGCATGTGTATTTGTTTACTTTTGCTGAAATACTAATTCTTAAATTACTAGTTCAATTATTTATTTATAAATTATGGAGAAGTCTATTCGTAAGTAGGCAGCACCGTAAGTTGGGTCATTTGTAATCTTCGAATTCATTATGTATGTCCTTGTATATGATAACTTGGAAACAAAAGTTAAAGACATTTTAAACAAAAGTTGACTATTTTAAGGACCTTAAGATACTAATTAGATATTTTTGGAATCAAGGCTTGAGAAGTAAACTTTCTATAACAAAACAATATAACTAGCAGCAAATATAGGAAAATTGCATCTAAATTCTTGGTCATCTAACCGCATCCGAAAAGAATATCATCTCATCGTCACTTGCCCTTATTTCTCACTTCTCGACCTCCAGCTTATTACATGGAGATTAAACTAATATCATTTTCAACGCCTATACGGGCAGATAATTTACGTCATGAATCTTTCGGTGCCGAGGTAATACACTGCGCGCTATTAAACAAATTGATGCCTCTTGCGTTCAAAATTTCAACTTTTCCTATCCTTAATCGAAAGCTGGCAGCGATAAATGTAACTAACTGCCTGTCATTATTGTCTCGGATGACGCCATTAGAGATAAATGGAGATCGGCATTTCGCTCGCTTAAACCTCTACCATTATTTTCAATATTTTTTTTTCTAATTTTTCCACGGATCCTATATGTCATCACAGCTTAAAGGGCGAAATAAACTATGCTCATTAAATTTCCAATTAATTTACGCATAGTGGGAATGCTGCTTTTAACTAAAAATACATGTTTGATGTGTATAGCATAATTTATCATGTAAATTGTTGAAATTTACATACTGTACGTTTGGCCTGTTTTAATGTTCTTCCCAAACTACCGTGGTCGATATTCATTAGTTACAGTTTGAGGCACTGATGCCATTAATTATTTTTTAATTCTCCTTCTCTTGTAATATTTACGTGTTAAAGTTTTATTCATTAAAATTTTTTAAAGTTAGTTTTCCCCATCCAAATACCATCACCTTTTTTTCCCCTCAAATGCCGTCCTCAATTGAAATAGGTAACCTAGCATCCCCAGATCTGAACGAGAAGCTTAAGAAAGAGAAATTTTATTCATTTACTAACGGAAGTACCCGATGGCAGTTACGTTTGATTGAGAGTAATGCACCTAACAGCAGAGAGAACAATGCCGCTGTAATCTTTCTCTAATAGCGATGCACAAAATACGATTCATAGTCATACATTTTTCAGTCTGATGCGATGTGGAACCCAAATAAAAAATGCCCTTAGAAAAATAAGCAAATTATTTTTCATTATATCAGCAACAATGGCTCGCAGTTTTGAATGATTTTCGTCTTTCTAATAAAATGGTCGTAAAACCTCAAGTTCCATCCAATATTTCACCTATATTCAATTTTAGTGGATTAAATGTGGCGAAACGTTTATCATAATTGATCGAAAAGCAATAACGCGAGCAAACAGACATTCTTCTTTATATGCATAGATTTTGTAAAACTTAAAAATTTTTAATAAACAAACTCTACGATATTAATTCAGAAGTCAAACAACAAAAATAAGCGTTATATTTACAAAATTTTCACAGGACTAGTTTCGATGGTTTTACCGAACCACCATCTTCAGCTGCAAAACCGCAAATGAACAAGATAGGAAATAATGATTAGATAAGATAAGAAAGCCTGGACAAGAATAAGCAAGTGGCGCCATCTGTTGGTGAAACCAGAACTAAAAAATAATTTCTTTAAAGGCCGAAGGCAAATTTGGATTGGAATTAACTTTTTAATTTGGATCGTTAACTAGAACAGAAAGATTTTTATGAATGTGAAATGCCTCTAGAAAATCCAGTTCTCCAATGGAAGATGTTTTTTTAATAATTTTGGCAGCAGAAAAACTCAAAGTGTGGTTTTCGGACCAACAATGTTGAGCAACAGAAGACCTCTGTGTTTCCTTTCTTCTAACATATGCCTCATGTTCCTTGATGCGAAATTTTAAGGCTATCTTAGTTTGGCCAATGTAAATTAAACCACACTGGCAAGGAATCCTATAAATACCCCAGGAATTCATATCCGGAATGGAGTCCTTGAGTATGGAACTCGGAATTTTATTGATGGGAGAATAAACAACTCGAAAGTGAAATTTCTGCAAAATATGTGCAACTTTATAGCTAATTGATGGAAAGAAGGGAATAACAACAGAATTTTTATAATCTTCTAAAACAAGAGTGTGCCTTTTAGTGTGTTGAGATGAGAATTTTTTAAGTGCTTGATTAATAATGTTGGGTGGAAAGCCCCTGTCAATAGCTATTGCTTTTAAATAATTTAGTTCTTCATCAACGGCTAGTTTGGAGGAGCAAACTTGAAGAGCACGGAAAACATAGGAATCAAATGAAGCTAACTTTTGTTTAGTCGGATGACATGATTTAAAGTGTGGTGGAAGGCAAACCGATGAAGGTTTACGGTAAACCGTAGTACTGAAGTTGGTTGTGTTACGTGTGACCAGAATGTCGAGAAACGGAAGAGAATTGCAAGTCTCAAGCTCAAAAGTGAACTGAATAGCAGGATCAATAGAATTCATTGTTGAAAGTACTTTATTTAAATCATCTTTATTACCTTCAAACAGAGTAAAAGTATCGTCTACGTAGCGGAACCATGCCAGGAAGTTTAAAGTTTCAAACAATTTTGATTCATAATAATGCATGTAGATATCAGCCAGGATGGGACTGAGGGGGCTTCCCATGGCTAATCCCTCAGTTTGCTTGTAATATTTATTTTGGAAAACAAAATGTGTTTGTTTCAAACAGAGTTGAGTGAGAGAAATTAGCTCATCAATTTCGATGCAAGAGAAATGAAATTCGCGAAGTCTGGTTTCTAGACATCTTAATGCACCCTCCATTGGGACATTGGTGAATAATGATTTTACATCAAAAGAAACCATGAGTAAATTACTAGGAGAAATGTTTTTAACTTTTTTTACAAACTCTATTGAATTTTTTATGGTGTAAATGTTATTGTCTAATAGAGTTGAAAATCTAGAAACTAAATATTTAGCTAATGGATACGAGGCAGTACCTAAATTTGATACAATAGGGGGGAAAAGGAATACCACTTTTATGAATTTTGGGAAGAGCATATAATCTGGCACAATTCGCAACAGATGGGATAAGTGAATGTTTTAAGTTGCCTGAAATGATTTGCGAAGATTTGATCGCAGTTTTTATTTTTGACAAGTCCGAAGGTGAAGGATCTTTAGGGATCGGATTATATGGTCCTTCGTTTAAGAGTTTAGTGACACCATCGATGTAAGTGTTCCTATTCATGACGACTATCTGGCCACCTTTGTCGGCCTTTGAAATAATAATATCCGGGTTAGAATGAATTTCACGCAATGTAGCTCTTTCTCTCGCAGTTAGATTTGGTTTCAAAGGTTTATTATTGAATTTCCCATTATGAGCGATAAGATGCCTAATCATTTCTTTCTGTGAATCTGAAACTTTACTGAACTTGAAAGCTTTTTCGATAGGAGCCAAAATCTTTGGAATCGAGGGTTTAGAGGTTTGTGTGAAGTTAAAATTATATTTTAGAATTCTCTCTTGTTCTTCTGAAAGACTAACATTAGAAATATTAACTATTGGCTTGGTGTTTACAATGGGAAGATTTTTTGAACTACTTGAACTGGAAGATTGTAAAAGAAGTTTTTCGAATTTAACTGCAAGGGTGTTTTTATGACGGTTAACTGCATTCTCCGTTCTAGATCAAGACTTTTGTTCAAGGGCAGTGAATTTTGGATATGATTTAGCGAGTTCCAGATGAAACTTATAGAGTTCACGTTCTTGAACGTGAACTCTACAATGGATTGCGTTTGATTCTCCTGTAAACGACTGATGACCTTCCAGTCTACCGATTCAACCAAGTCACCTTGTCTTCCCATTGTAAACATCAAGCCAATAGTTAGTTAAAAAGTTAAATATATTTCTCCTAGTAATTTACTCATGGTTTCTTTTGATGTAAAATCATTATTCACCAATGTCCCAGTGGAGGGTGCATTAAGATGTCTAGAAACCAGACTTCGCGAATTTCATTTCTCTTGCATCGAAATTGATGAGCTAATTTCTCTCACTCAACTCTGTTTGAAACAAACAAATTTTGTTTTCCAAAATAAATATTACAAGCAAACTGAGGGATTAGCCATTGGAAGCCCCCTCAGTCCCATCCTGGCTGATATCTACATGCATTATTATGAATCAAAATTGTTTGAAACTTTAAACTTCCCGGCATGGTTCCGCTACGTAGACGATACTTTTACTCTGTTTGAAGGTAATAAAGATGATTTAAATAAAGTTCTTTCAACAATGAATTCTACTGATCCTGCTATTCAGTTCACTTTTGAGCTTGAGACTTGCAATTCTCTTCCGTTTCTCGACATTCTGGTCACACGTAACACATCCAACTTCAGTACTACGGTTTACCGTAAACCTTCATCGGTTTGCCTTCCACCACACTTTAAATCATGTCATCCGACTAAACAAAAGTTAGCTTCATTTGATTCCTATGTTTTCCGTGCTCTTCAAGTTTGCTCCTCCAAACTAGCCGTTGATGAAGAACTAAATTATTTAAAAGCAATAGCTATTGACAGGGGCTTTCCACCCAACATTATTAATCAAGCAGTTAAAAAATTCTCATCTCAACACACTAAAAGGCACACTCTTGTTTTAGGAGATTATAAAAATTCTGTTGTCATTCCCTTCTTTCCATCAATTAGCTATAAAGTTGCACATATTTTGCAGAAATTTAACTTTCGAGTTGTTTATTCTCCCATCAATAAAATTCCGAGTTCCATACTCAAGGACCCCATTCCGGATATGAATTCCTGGGGTATTTATAGGATTCCTTGCCAGTGTGTTTAATTTACATTGGCCAAATTAAGAGAGCCTTAAAATTTCGCGTCAAGGAACATGAGGCATATGTTAGAAAAAAGGAAACACAGAGGTCTTCTGTTGCTCAACATTGTTGGTCCGAAAACCACACTTTCAGTTTTTCTGCTGCCAAAATTATTCAAAAAACATCTTCCATTGGAGAACTGGATTTTCTAGAGGCATTTCACATTCATAAAAATCTTTCTGTTCTAGTTAACGTTCCTAATTCCAATCTAAATTTGCCTTCGGCCTTTAAAGAAATTATTTTTTAGTTCTGGTTTCACCAACAGATGGCGCCACTTGCTTATTCTTGTCCAGGCTTTCTTATCTTATCTAATCATTATTTCCTATCTTGTTCATTTGCGGTTTTGCAGCTGAAGATGGTGGTTCGGTAAAACCATCGAAACTAGTCCTGTGAAAATTTTGTAAATATAACGCTGATTTTTGTTGTTTGACTCCTGAATTGGTATTTATTCGGCGTGTTATTGTGTCTTAAACTCTACGATTTGAAAGCGAGCAGTAGCAAAACCTTTCGGAATAAAGCATTTTTATCTCCAACGCACGAGACTGTTGCCATTCGAAAAAATGAATGCTAAAGTTAGCGCTTTCAGAGTTTTTAATTAGTATTTCTGCTGATTAAAGTCGTACGAAGATGGGAATAGTCGAAATGGCTTCCCACTAATTTTTGGAATCGGGAATAATGTTTGGAAATGCTATTTTTATTTCATTGTAAAACATAGAAATTTTTTATTAACAAACTGTAGGGTTTGAAAGCGAGCAGTTGCAACTTTCGAAATAAAGCAGATTTTCGTCTCCAGCTTGCGAAACTGTTGCCACTCGGAAAAATGAGGGCGAAAATGATCATTTTTCAGAGTTTTTGACTAATAAGTGCCCGCCATTCAATTAAAAAAAATATTAATTTTTATGTTGAACACTTCCCGCAAATTTGTGATGTTTTTGTTCATGGGAAAAAAAGCTAGATGTACTTCATAGAATTATTTACTTCATTATTTTCAATCAATCAGTTGTTAATGCAAACTTCATTGGAAAATTATTACAAGTTTCATAAACTTGTCTCCGTGATGTGCTAAACAGCCTCTGAGGGCCCGCTATTGCTAAAAAAAATCTAAAAGCTTTCAGATTTTATACTACGCCCAAAGGGGCGTTTCGCTAACGTTTTGTGTGTTACCTTTATTTATTAAATATCATGTTCTTCGCACTTAAAGCATAAAATTCAATCCAACAGTAATATCGCAAAATATTTAAAACAGCATATCCTTAGAATTTCTGACACACAGTCTCAAGCGCTGGAGATAAGAATGCTTTTTTCCTGTACAGTTTAGCCACTGCTCAAAAACTCATAAATGTTTTACAAAATATGAAATAGATAGTAAACCAAATTACAAATTTGGACTTCCAGATGCTTATATTCGGTGGAAGATTACGTTATTCAAAATCGGATGGCTCTAGGTAGCGTTGTTTTATGACAATGCGAGAAACATTCATGCATTTATGCAGATTCTTCATTATTTAATTCTTTAAATATAACACAGGGCGATAATATTGGGTGGCAACAATTTCAAAAGTGTTTCGCTGTTTATAGTGAATCGACGCAAAATGTCAAAACGAAATTAATAGCCCTTTTGAGATAACGCTCCTTTGGGCTAAAAAATAATGACTTTCGTATTTTCTGTCGTAGTGATGCTTAAATTATCTCATAAACTACTTAAGTTATCTCATAAATGGTGACTCTGAGAAATGTGTAGCACTTTTTAAAAGGGATTCACTGATATTCTGAGAAAGTAATACAAAATTCATTTACATAATTTATAAAGCTGCTAAAAATGGGATTCTTTTTAACTACCGTAATAAAGTTAAGTAGTTGAATAAAAATTATTTGTCTAAGACTAGCATCAAAATTTGAATGGTTCATTATAAAATTTAATTTTAATTTCTGGTTTCATATATTTAAGATTTTTGATCCGTTATTTCCCATCAGTAACGTCGTTAATCACATTTATGTTAAAATGTAGTGAAGGTAATCCATTCTATATCACAGCAATCGGAATAAATGAATTATTGAGACTGCAATTATCAAACTGGAAATTAATATTTTCGAGTGAGCTCTGTTAACCCTGCAAAATTTATTCGTTTTAGAAATGCATTCAATATCTCTCCATTTCACTGTTATTAATAATTAAAAACCTCCTATCTAGCACTAGAGTTTGTTCCAGAAAGACAGTTGTATACTAGTACAGCTTCTCATTAGAATTGGTTCAATAAAAGTTTGATTAGCCGGCATGTTCGGGACTTTAGCAACGCCAGATTATTGGTTTAAAATTATAAAATACCTTACAATGAATTTTTAACGCTATATGTATTGAGGAATGAAAAAATTGCACATAGTAATTTTTTAAATATTTAATGCGGGAAATAAATGTATTTACAGTTTAATCATACTCGATCAGTTTTTGCTTTGAAATCATTAATATCTCCACCGGAGCGTGAAATATGACATTTTTATCAAGTCTTTAAAATATTCCAAGTAACTCAAGAAAACAAATGTGAAGTTTTGAACAAAATACTAGCTGAAAATTACTAAAAAATGCAGAGGAACAGACAAGAATTTCTGAGCGCTGCCAAATGAAATGCTAGCAGTGTCATTTTAGGCAAGAATATCTGTGAAAGGGACACCGAATTATCGGATCTTTACATCCTAATTATTACTGTCGAAATTACTAAATTAAATTTAAATGCTGAGCTCTCGAAACATATATACTTTACAATTTATTTATTTGCTTCATATAATCTATATACATAAAGGAGAAAGTATGTGTATTTGGTTGTCCTCTAATAACTCAGTCACTACTATAGCTATCGTCACCAAACTTTCTACAATTATTTTTTAGACCCTGAAAAAGGTCCAAGTCCACTTTTTTCCCCAAACAAAGTTACATTACCTTTTTTTTTCACTGACACTTACATTTTTTTCATCATTGGCACTTACCTTTTTTTCATCATTGGCACTTTCCTCTTTTTTTCCCCCCCCCCATCATTGGCACTTACCTTTTTTCCCCATAATTGACACTTAACTTTACCTTTTTTTACCATTGGCCACAGATGGTGGCCATTTTATTGTGGAGGCACCTAAATTGTGGAGGCCAGGGTTGCCTCCTATGAGGGGACAGACAATTTACATCTGTGCCTTTTCCGGGATTTGAATCTAGGCCCTTCGGTATCGCAGTCGGCTCCCCTAACCACTATAACGTCTCGAGTGTTTTCTAAGTTATATTATTTTAAGGATGGCTTTGTCTTTAGAGGAAACTTTTCGAAGTTTGGCATAAATTTCCATTGCATTAACTTTGTGTTGCCCTGCACTGGCAAAGGAAAACCCATAGGTCACCAGTGGCACATAGGCTTCAGTGTCACTCATAACTACGAGTTCGAAGGTGATCGGTGAGTTTTGGTTATCACCAATGATGACCATTTTTTTATGTAATTCTAAAAATTTTATTTATTAACAATTTACTATGCTGTTCCATACCATTGACGTTATACCATACCATTGACCGCCAATAACAAATAATTAACCAGTGACCAGCAGCTCTTATGACACTTTCGTTTCTAGTCTTAATTTAATTTTTTAAATTTATTCCACACCAATTACTCTGATGGATGAATGCTGGTGGCATGTGTGTTAATCTCCATAGTGACTGAATCTCCATAGTGACTGATAAACCGGTAAATGATAGCTAACAGGCTTGATGGGCACTGTGTGATCCATTTTCATTTTCGTTTAAAAAATCTCTCTGAATTTACTGCTCCGCCGTACATTGGCTAATGGTGTGGGGCTTAGGTCACTGGACATCGACTAATGATGTCGCAGATGTCCAACACAGCATTCCCTATAATCATTGTACTTCCATACAATTTCACTTAAAATTCTCTCTAAATTTGTTCATTGTATCACACTGGGACTTAGTGTTTGGTCCCAAATGAAACACAGCCTGTATGCGACCAGTTACCTTGACAATCATTCCTGGGTACTGCTGTTCAGCAGCATTCACAAGATTCTCTCCGTTTTGATTTAATCTTGTTCATTGCATCACACTGGGACTTAGTGTTTGGTCCCAAATGAAACACATCCTGTATGTGACCAGTTACCTTGACAATCATTCCTGGGTACTGCTGTTCAGCAGCATTCACAGGATTCTCTATGTTTTGATTTAATCTTAATTTAAATAATTTTGAATATTTTATTGCTCTGCGTCTTACCGATGACTTAATGGACTGACACCAACAGATCTTCAATCCGTAGCTCACATCCCTTTGGGTCATTGAAAATATGTGTGTGACACGTCGATGTGCTATGGTTTGAATTAAATGTAAGTATCTCTCTAAACCATCGAGGTAAACGTATTGGAGCGGCTATCAGCAATACTCACTAAGGGGCCAACTGAAGCTCTTTCGCTAATAATAATAATAATTTCGCCTTCACTCATTTTTATCAGCGCAGAAAGACTGCTAATCATAAGCAGCTGTAAGTGTTTTTCACTGTTATAAAGGAATAGAAACACCGTTTTGTAATTAAACTAAAAACGTTTTGTTAGCCCAAAGGGCATTAGCCCAGAATGGCTATTAATCTTGTTTTGGCATTTTGCGTTCGTTCACTATAAATGTCAGTTCACTTTTCAAATTGTTGCCACCAAATATTAGAGCCCCGCATTATATTTAAAGAAATTAAATAATGAAGAATCTGCATAAATGTATATATGTTTCTCGCATTGTGATTAAACAACAGTACCTAGAGCCATCCAATTTTGAAAAACGTACGTCTTAGACCCGAATATGGGCATCGAAAAGCCCAACTTTGGAATTTGAAAATTGTTTTATTATCGATTTCATATTTTGTAACACTTTAACGATTTTTTATTAGCAAACTTAAAGATTTCAAAGCGAGCATTGGCAACACTGTACGAAAAAAAAAAATCATTTTTATGTCCAGCGCGCTAGATTCTGTATCGGAAATTCTAAAGATATGCTCATTTTAAAATTATTTTGCGATATTGCAGTTGAACTAAATTTTATGGTTTAAGTGCGAAGAACATGATGTTTAATAAATAAAGGTAACGCGCAAAACGTTAAAAAAACGCCCCTTTGGCCGAAATGTAAAGTCTGAAAGCTTTAAGTTTTTTCCCTCATACGATTAAAATGCTTTCTAAAATAATCACAATTAAATAATAATAATTGAGGCATTAGCGGTTTCCAATAAGCATGAAAAAGATGTTGATAAATGCCTGGAAACAGCAGTGATAGGCATGGAGATTTCAAAGCATTGGTTTTTCTGTGCTGCTTAAATATGAATGAATAATTTAAGTGACAGTAGTCAAATCGAAATTTTATGCATATATAACATCAATAATTAATGCTTTGGTTATAAAAAATGATGGCTGCACGTAATATATTTTTTGGAATATTCTGACTAGTAAATAACCAGACGCAAAAATTGAAGAAATTAATAGATTTGCATTTGTATAAAATAATAAAATTTCTAAAATTATTTTCTGCAAAAAATTATATTCAATGAACATAGTTTAAATTACACGATCTCTTATTTCCTCGGAATTAACAAAGTTACATCATAATACCTTTTCTATGTTATCAAAAACTTGATTAGGATTATGATACATATTAAAGAAAAAATTACAAAATAAATTTTTTGTCAATAGGCAGAATTTTTAAGTTACATCCTAGAATTTTAAGGAAAGGTAGATCGCTGTAACGTAAATACCTTTCTTCGTTATCTTCTTTGTGTACACATGTTTATATACTGAAATGTATTCTACTTTGACTTTTCTAAAGGAACAAAATTTTACATGCAGTTTAATAGCTTTCTTAATGAGAGTAATGCAAAAATGAAAAAGTTCTCATCTTAAAAACTATTTAAATACATTGTTAAAATATAAATTTATGAAATTCATGCTTCCTTAAGAAATAATAATTAAAAGGAATTAATTTTTCATCCTCAAACCATATTTTATGAGTGTTACATGATAATCATCAACTCTTAATTAGCTTATAATAAAAACCTGCCATTATTTGCCAAGATATTAATTTTAATTAATTTTACATAAAATTAATTTTAAAAGTAATTTAAAATTACGTAAATAAAATTACTCAAACATTCATTTAAAAAAATCGTTCAAATAATTTTAATCAATAATGATAATTCTACCATGCTGTATGATAATATTTTACATATAACGTCCATTAATATGTTAAGAAACAATATTATAACAACATCACATTCATTACATTCAGCATTATCTTATTCCCAACGTAAATTGCAAAGAGTATTTTCAATACAAAAATCTGATGTGTACACCACATGACTTCCTTGCACGGAGTATTAAATTATATGCATTTTTTCCTGCATTTCATTTCAACTTATTGCATTGAATTAAATCTACTTCCTCAATAGCGCATAAACCACAATAGAATAAAAGCACTCTTTAAAATTCACTATATTTATTTACCATAACGACACTCTGGCGCTATGTTCTCTTAACAGCGCTACATCTCATTCATTTTATAACTCAGAATGCGCAAAAAGTATATCATCTGAAGAATTATCTAATCGTTGCCACATGTTGTATTCAAATACTATAATATCTAAAACGATGTGTAAAAGAAATTAGACAAATAAAAAAGAAACAGTTGTTGTTGCAAAGCTTAGTTTCTTTAGATCGGCAACAAATCCACTATTCTGCTAAGTTTCAAATGTAAACAAATATGGCTGCTATGGTAAAAAAAATTAAGCTTAGCCGCATTTAAATAAAATTTAAATTGTTGATAATTCTACAAATATTACATGCAGGCTGACTAAAGGCATAGAAATCTTAACCGGAGGATTAGAAAAACATAATTCAATAATCATTTTTGAAGCACACTCTCACACGCACTCACACACACACCATATATATATATATATATATATATATATATATATATATATATATATATATATCATGTAAGAATAAAAAAATTGAGCTCACGAAACCAAATAACAGAGTAGGTATATGTATATATATACATATATTTACTTTTGGCGTGGCCGTTTGCCACCAAAAAGGGAGGTGCACAAGTACAGCTCTCCTATATAAAAATTTTCAACGCTCTGAGGCTACTCGTTTTTGACTTTGCGAGATATATACATACGTACGTACGTGCAGACGGCACTAAAATATCGCTTCTGAATCCATTTTAAATCAGTTTTATAATTTCTTTTTGGAAAAGAGTCCTTTATTGTGTTCATACATACAGATGTCACGCAAAAACATCGATAAATTGCATTCGATAGCGATCAAAATGGATATTTTCGTTGAAATATGGTACCTGAAATTTTTCGTGTTTACAATACTTCCTTTACTTCGTGCAATGAAGTAAAAATTACCACTCTTATGGAATTCCAATGCAAAAGAAAACAGAAACAATGGGAGTGGAAAAAAAAATATTAATTATTTATGCATGAAAACGACGTACCTATGAAAGCTTAATCCCTTATTCTTTGATGCACGAATTCTTTCTGAACATCTATTAGCTAAAGCACTCATCACTTATCGCTTTAAATTAAAAAAAAATATAGAAAATATTGGGGAGAGTATCATCGATGCATATAGCATATCATTGTAACGAGGGACGAATATCGTCAGAGGAGAAGTGACCGCGCTGTAAAGTCCCTATCACATATGTTTCCGCTATGCGGAGCTAGACGTCAAAAGGGACATTTTTCAAAACCCGCACATTTCCACGAAACCTACGGAGGTAGGTTACCATTTTTACGTAATCTTGAACCCCAAACACTAATCGATTATCGCAAAGATTGAGATCACGTGATCCTCCAGAAGCAGAACTTTCGTCTGATTGGTTGATCTCTACCCGGGACAAAGCTGCAGATGAAACATTTTCGGCGAAGTTTGAAAATATCTCACGAAGCCGGGACATCGTTTCCGTAGCTAGACGGGACTTCGCTTCCAGCGGAGCTGCTTTTTCTAAGAATCCTCCCGTTTAAACCAGTGCTACCAGAAAAATCTTATTTCTCAGAAAAGTTCCGTCTAGCGGGAAGCGTTGCTAGATGTGATAGCCCCTCAAGCACTCTGATTTCCGGCATCGGATGATAAGCACATTGTCCGTTCTATTTATTTCTACTTCCGTAGTCTAAACATAGTAACCGCTCCACATCTGTGATTCCTGATTTAACTCCAAAAGATATCAACTCGTAGGTCATCAGCGATCTTCACCAGCACTGATGGCAAACTAATTAACCGGAAACCCTCTGTATTGTAAATTTCTCTTAAATCATTTTTGATTCCTTTTTGTTTTTCTTCATTGTTGCGATTTTGTATGCTGTTCTTTTGGTCCTTGTAGGATAATAGTTTTAAGGTTTATTTTGCATATAATTGAATTTGTGGCCAGTTTTGTGTCTAAGTTTCTCTTTCCGTTTTAACCTTCCAACACGCTCGTATGCGCAAAATTTACGAAAAATTCAGTTTTTAATGCACATTTTTCGCATATCGAAGCTGAGACGTCTGAAGGTCATTTCTACCCTTCCCATATCATGGAATGTGCCAACAAGAAGTCATTTGACATTTTTCTTAACTGGGCTTTTTTGCTACGTGGCAGCTTAGTGGCAGCTTAACGGGGCTTTTTTGCTACGTCAGCTCATAAAAGTTACGACATGCGCGTGGTCGTGTTTTCAAATTCGGAAAATATTTTTTCCTCAAATATTTTGTAATTTTGTGTTATTAATCTCCATGCATTATTTTAATTTGAATACGTTTGGCGCTGTCAATTTTATATCGGTTTTCATGGCAAAAAATATGTGCAACCTTCTCATTTTGCTCGGATTCTTCAAGAATTATCTGATGAACAAAAGGAAGACAAGGAAACCTTTGGATGGGAGAAGAATAGCGATTTATATTCCTTATTTTCTTTTATTTCTATTTTTAGAAATAAATAAAAATAGTAAAGTTAGTTTTTGTATGTGCTTTTTGTAACCAGTAAGAAGTAAATTTCCTTGCAGAAGTAAGTAATGCTAAAGTTACTTTTTTTCTTACCAAGGTATTTTCCTTTTTTATTGTCTATACGTGTCTTTGATGAATATTAAAATTAGCTTCGATTTTAAAATATAATTATTAAATGATAAATTTAAAATGTTCTATAATGAAATACATCATTGCATTTCCATCTCACTAACATCAGAAATTAAAAATAATTTACTTATATTTGAATGTGATATCATTTGTATTTTGCAATAACAAGATTAATATTTTATTTCTTAACAAATTTATTATTAATATTCACTCATTTCTGTCGTTTTTCGTGCCCCAAACGGTAAAATAACGAATGTGGAAAAAAAATACAACGCAGGCGTGCTCATGTAAAATTGCCAAGCGCGCGTGCTGGAAGGTTAAAGCAGTAAATCTTTCAAGTGTCATTGCAACGAAGTTTTGTACACTGTAAAAAATAGCTCATGCAAAACGCGAGAAATGGGCAGCGAAATATGGGCATACGAGACATGCGTTCATTAGAACGCGAGATATATGGGCAGTTTGACAACATTTGTCGTCATGTTAACGACATTTAGAAACTTCCTGCCAGCTTCGCGATTTTCTGCAAGATTCGGGAAAATACATTTTTGGAGTTCTACGTTAAACATATTTGCAGTTTTTGAAACATATTTATTTATTATTCAAATAGACGGAGGAAGAGAAATTATACCCAGATACAGCTATGTTATAACTATCATTTCAGGCTAAACATGTTTAATTTTTAAGTCCGTTGTAGGATCACTTATCTTTAAACTACGCTAAAAAATAATAAATGTGTAATTCGTTTAAGGTTAAACGTACTTTTCAGTTCCTTTCATAATTTATCTTTAGTCAACTGTTATTTCATCTGAAAGCTGAAATTGTTACCAGCAGTCTTTTATTGATCCGTGTTACTTTTTTTCATCTGATTATAAAAAAGATTTTGTTTTCCTTTACTGACTTCAAGTATCTGACAAAAGCAATAGTTTCTTTATTTACTTATTATTTTCTCTTTCATATGACGCAGCAAAAACTTAAGAATCTTCTATAATGATAAAAATAACACAGTGTATAGAGTTCATTTCACTTTCAAAACATTTGTTCCCCCCTTTTTTTATTTCTAGCTAATTTTAAAGCAACAGTTCTATGGACACATTACTTGGCATAGAAATTGTTGTTTGGAAAAACGCTTTTTAGTGTGTTTTAGCATATAAAGAAATATGTGTACTTTTTTTTAGCATTTTAGCACTAGAAACATCTTAAATGAAGTTTTCCTAACATTTTTAGTCCAAAGGGGCTCTGTCCCTGAGAGACTATTGTTTTCGTTTTGCGATTTTGCGTCGAATCACTTTGAATGTGAGTTTCAGTTTTCAAACTGTTGCCACCAAATATTATCGCCCTGTATTATAGTTGATGAAATTAAATAATGAAGAATCTGCATAAATGTATGTATATTTCATGCACTGTGATAAAACAACGGTACCTAGAGCCATCGAATGACGTAATCCTACTGCGAATATGGGCATCTGGAAGCTCAAATTTGAAATATGGAATTTAATTTATTATCGATTTTATATTTTGTAAAACTTTAACGAATTCCTAATTAACAAACTCAAGGGTTTCAAAGCGACTAATAGCAACAATGCACAGGTAAAAAAAAAAAAAAAAATTATGTCCAGCGTGCGAGGCTATGTATCAGAAATTCTAAAGATATGCTCATTTTAAAATTATTTTGCGATATTGCTCTTGAACTGAATTTTATGGTTTATGTGCGAGAAACATGATATTTAATACATAAAGGTAACCAACAAAATGTTAAAAAGACGCCCATTTGGTCGTAGTTTAAAATCTGAAACCTCTCATATTTTTGGACTATTACTTTAATTAACGTTACTATGCATTTATCCATTTGTGTGACTAGCATGTTTTACCGTTCGATGAAATATTAGATCTTTAATTTATGCGACGGTAATAATAGTCAGTTCCCAGAATGCAACCTTTCGATGCGAAATAAGAACCTTGACTGTAAAAAAAAAAAAATTCGGAAAGTTTAGTTTTCTCAGCTACTTATTTACTTTTAATTACCCCTCTGCCTTGTTCTAAACATTTTGTAATAATCTGCTGTAACTGTATGTGAAAAAGTTGATAATTTTATGCAAACTTCCTTTTTTTTAATATCTAAGGGGCATTCCTCTCCCCGAACACCTTTCTTCAGGATTACTTGAGTCTTCGAACAAAACTATAGTAACATCATAAATTTTTATTCTTCAAGGCTCGTTAACTATAACTTAGTTATTTAGATTCCTATGAGTAACATTAATGAAACTTCAAAGCACTTTCCTTTTTTAATTTATTTTCTTTTAGGGTTAATTTTTTAACATTTTAGCATTTAATACACGATACTTCTAAGTCTGCGAAACGCCTGGTACGTTCGTACACTACTTTTTCTGTGGAACTCATCTTTTAGAACATTATATAAATTTTGGTTACTGTTCTCTGAATCGGTTCAGTGATATTAAAATAATCACCCTTGAGATGAGACTGTTTTAGATGACAGAAAGGAGTCTGTACGTGTCAGATCTTCTAATGAAGAGAGGTAGATGGAAATTATTATAATTTTCTTTGCTAGAAGGTGCTTGACTAGAATAGAATTATGTGACGATGCATTGTCGTGTAGCAGGAACTAGTTTTCGATTGAGTATTTTCAGGTTTAAATAGAACTTTCACTTCTCTTCAGAAGTCTGCCTGGCAAATAAAACAGGCAATCAAACAGGTCCCCTTTACTCGATATTTCTGAAAATAAGGTTTCTGTAACGCTGGAGAATTTCTCCAGTTAAGCAGCTGATTGCTGCGTTGTCTCAAAATAATAAGCAAAGCAACACGTTTTATCTCCAATCGTAATTTGTTTGGCAAATCGGGATTGATATCTGCTATTTGTATCCAATCATGACATTCAAAAATTCAAAAGACGTTTTTGCTTCATTGTTCATTTTCATTCTGTGGACTGTGGAATACTATATTGCATTTAAAATGCTTAATAACACAGAGAAATGTCTCTTTGCTGTTTCTGCACTGAGGGAAGAAAAACTGAAAGTGGTAGAAAAGAAAAGGAATGTTTCTGCATTTTTTTTAAACTAGCGTTCTATATTTAATGTGATACTACGGTATTGTTTAAAAATATAACAATTTTATATTCTTTTCTTTAACTGCTGTAAAAATATTTTATTCAGAGAAATACTGCAGTTAAGAAAAGCTTACTCTCTAAGTATCACAATTAACTCAAATTGCAAGGTCCTTTTAAATGTCCTTTTTTTATGCTTTTCTTATAACGTCTGGAAATGAATTTATAGATGCATGGGATGTTACACAAACATGTAATTGCAATAGTGCTTTTCAAATATTCTTTACTCTTTCCATAATTCCTTTCGAAATCTTTTAGATTCGAGAAATGTGCTTCCCTAAGCAGCTGAATAGTCCTAGTGGTATATTATTGAGTTTATTATACTTTTTTAGCATAAAGGACCCATTAATACCGTGTTTACCCGCGTATTAGTTGCACTTTTTATGCCAATTTTTCATTATGAAAATCTAGGTGCGACTATTATGCGCGGAATTATCGCGTAAAATACACAATATTGTACGCTTTGACAATTATTTCTGCTTCAAGTAGGTGCTGCGACTATCACGCGAGTAAACAGGGTATATCAGAAAACTAGCTGACATATTATTTTTCATTAATTAAATTAGTTTCTCTTCTAGGAGATGAGTGTCTTTTCATGCGATTGGACTATTTTAAATAATTATATTCAGTAAAAAAAAATTTTTTTTTATAAATTATTTTCGATAAAAATATTTTTCATTGTACAATTTAACCTTCCGGCACGCGCTCTATGCAAAACATTTACGACAAATTCGGTTTTTAATGCACACATTTCGCACATCGCAGCTGAGACGTCTGAAATGTCATTACTGTTCCTCCTTTCAACCCTTTCCCACATCATGGAATGTGCCAAAAAGAAGTCATATCACATTTTTGGTTTTTTTTTACTGGGCTTTTGCGCTACGTGGCAGCTTCTTCGTAAAAGTTACGACACGCTCATGATTGTGGGGTAAAATTCGGAAAATATTTTTTCCTCAAATATTTTCTAATTTTGTGTTATTAATTGACGTGTATTATTTTAATGTGTATAAATTCGAGTCTATAATTTTTATATCGGTTTTCATGGTAAAAATATATGTGCAACCAGCTGATTTTACTTGCATTCTTCAAGAATTATCTGATGAAAAAAAGAAGACAAGGAAACTTTTGGATCTGAGAATAATAGTACTATTACCTGAGTGGAAATGATGGCCTACTTTGGATTGTTGCATATGATAGGAATAAAAAAAGGACACCATGTAAATGCAAAAGAATTGTTCTCAAGTGGAATTAAGAAGAGCTGTGATGATCTACAAGTGATTTTTTTTCTGACAAGTTGTCTTCGATTTGACGATAAATCAACCAGAGAGGACAGATGAATATTAAAACTAGCTTGGATTTTAAGGTATAGTTATGAAATAATAATTTTTTATTTTCCACCTGACTGATTTGAACTTTTAAAAATAATTTACTATCATTTAAATGTGAAATCATTTATATTTTGCAGTAATAAAGTTAATATTTTATGTTTTAACAAATTTAATATCAATATTCACTCATTTCCATCATTTTTCGTGCCCAAAACGGTAAAGTAACAGATGTCGTAAAAAAATACGACGCGGGCGTGCTCATGTAAAATTCCCAAGCGCGCGTACTGGAAGGTTAATTTACTTTCATCCTACTAAAATGCATGTATAAAAATAAGATATATATCTTAAAATATAATCTCTTTTTAATATCTTGTCATCTTTAGACGTGAGAAAAGAATCCTGATGTTTCAATAATGTTTTCTAAAAGTAACTTCTTTTATTGGTTGAGGGATGCAAAACCTATGCGATTTAGCGCATTTGTAGTTACTCTAAAATTTAGCAAGAAATACAAATATGTATGGTTGTATTCGCTACAAATACGTTTCATGAAATAGCGAATTCGCGAATAACACTTAACATTATATATAATGTGATATTTATGCAACATACACATGAGCGGTAAAGTATAATGGATAAATTATGCAAAGTAAGGTGTTAACCAATATTATGGTAATAACAAAGTACAATGTACTATATATTGTACATTTGGAGAATACGTTTATATTCCTTGCCATACATGTGAAAGAAGGGATTCCGATTATTTCATCCTCAAGAGATGATACAAGAATGAATATGTACGAGTACTCTATACGAGTACTGTATGTATTATGTACATTTTCAAGGCATACGAAAACAGTCCAAAGCATTGAATGAAAATTGATACATCATTCGAATGCTCATGCGTGTTTGTTAGAAAAACTGTAGAAATCCAATATTTCGTCGCGTCAAAACTTGTTTTTGCTTTTTTTTTTGTTTGTTTTTGTGTGTGTGTGTGTGTAGCTTAGAAACCGCTTATATCTTATTTATTATGGAATGCGGTAAACCATAGATGAATGAATCAACCGACACGAAAGCAGGATTTTAAAATACACTCAAAAACATATTGTAATAAATCGATACTAGAAAATGTAAAAACAATTTTTTTCCCGAACAGAAGTGTGCTGCTTTTGCGTAGTAAGATCATAGTAACAACACAAATAAAGCAAATTATTTAATCATGGCAAAGTACATAGGCGCTGTTTGTGAATTAGCAGTGCAATAATGTACTTTGCCGCGATTAAATAATGGGGAATTTTCTGAGCGAAAGACATTCGTATTTGCCATACATATGAGAACAACATAAAAGTCGTGCAGGCAATGCGTTCAACTACCGAAAATAAAATCTATAATCTAGGCGAAACAATTAGCCAAAACATCACAATACCTATGTTAGAACAAAGCTATATATAAATCAAATATATATCTAAGTCGCGCTTTCGAGACATGAAAAACGCAATTTGAATTTCGTCAGTCGGCCCAGCAAAACGGAAGATATAGAACAGTCCCATTATTAGTCCAAAGGGGCTTTGTCCCTGAAAGACTATTGCTTTTGTTTTGCGATTTTGCATTGGTCCGTTTCACTTTTCAAACTGTTACCACCAAATTTTATAGTCCTGCATTATATTTGAAGAAATTAAATAATGAAAAATCTGTATAAATGTATGTATATTTCTCGCATTGTGATAAAACAACGGTACATCAAGCCACCGAATTTTGAATGACGTAATCCTACTGCGAATGTGGGCATGTCTAAGCCCAAATTTGAAATTTGGAATTTGTTTTATTATCAATTTCATATTTTGTAAATCTTTAACGAATTTTTGATTAACAAACTCGAGGATTTCAAAGCGAGCCATGGCAACGTTGTACAGAGAAAACATTTTTATTTCCAGCGCGCGAGACTCTGTATCGGAAATTCTAAAGATACCCTCAAATTAAAACTATTTTGCGATATTACTCTTGAACTGAATTTTATGGTTTAAGTGCTAAAAACGTGATATTTAATAAATAAAGGTAACAGACAAAATGTTAAATAAACGCCCCTTTAAACGTAATTTAAAATCTGAAACCTTTAATTTTTTTCGCAGTGTATATTAAAGAAAATAATAACCAAATACAGAAAGAAACATATGCCTAAAGTAAAACACTCACTAAATCATTGCGTTTTCTGTATTAATCATGGCGCCCATCTGGAGGTGAAATAGTCGTAGCAATTTGAATTAATGTTCAAGTGGGATGCGAAATGAGTTACAGCTAGCTGAAAAAGCGATTCCAGTTGGAAGAGTTTTGAGAATAGGTAGCTGGAAAGCTAATTTCATTTCTTGCTGCCTGGTTGTCCAAGCTCCAAGCTGGTGCTGAAAAAATAAAGAAAATGGTAACATCAGAAATAATCTTAACTAATCTTGAATCTTTTAAAATTAATCATTTATCAAGTTCCAATAGATTTTGCATGTAAATAAATTTTATATTCTACCACTAAAATGTATGCAAAATTAATTAAATGTGTTAACAATTCATAAACATAGTTAAATTTTTCTTGGTATTTTGGAATATTTTGGTTATGTTTGTATATTTTTGGCATTATTAGCTTATTATTCTCGAAACGTTATTTTGCGTTGGTTCACTATAAATATCCGTTTCACTTTCCAAATTGTAGTCACCAAATATTATTGCCCTGTATTATATTTAAAGAAATTAAATGGTGAAGAATCTGCACGAATGTATGTTTTTCGCACTGTTAAAAAACAACGGTACCTAGAGCAATCAAATTTTGAATAAAGCAGTCCTCCATCCGAATATGGGCACCTACAAGCGTGAATTTGGAATTGGTTTTATTGCCCATTTCATATTTTAATTAACAAATTTTAACAAATTTTTGATTAAACAAACCCCAAAATTTCAAAGCGAGCAATGGCAACATTGTATGGAAAAAGAGAAAAAAAATTTTTTTGATCTCCAGCGAGCAAGACTATCTATTGCAAATTCTAAAGGTATGCTGTTTTTAAATATTTTTAGCCCAAAATGCTCTCAAACCGTGTATGTGTGTGTAAATGAAAACAAAATGCCCCTTTGGACGTAATTTGAAAGATTTCAGATTTTTTTTATGTATTAACCAAATTTATGATTAATTTAATTGCTTTAGGTATGAGGTAATTAAAAGATTTTTAAGATTTTTTTCAACCTGCATTTATTTATTATATATACATAAGAGTAAATAAATACTTCTTCTTTTTATAATAAATAAGCTGCCGGGTTTTTTTTATTGTACTTGCATATTGCAAACGTCAAGGATACTAATTTAAGACAACTTTCAAACTTTAAACTGGAGCCTGAAGTATGATTTTGAAAATTTTTGAAGGAAGTGTATGTTTATTTCTTCTCCGCATACCAGATGGACATTTGAAAAGAAGTATTATATATATATACATTTTGAAGAAAAATAGTTGTGGGTCCTGCGCATTAAATCCCACTCCAACATGCTTTAAAATAATATTTTACACATTTTAAGCAAGTAATTTTCAGACTTTAGTTTCCTACATCATTTTCATCTAATATTTAAAGGAGGATTTTTTAAAACCGAAATGTTGTACTATAATCGAAAATATTAAAGTGAATCTTTGCTTCGAAACGTCTTGAATAAATAATACAGAAAATTTATTGAATATAACGAGTATAGCATTTAATTCTGTGTGATCCTTGCATCTGTAAGGTCTCTGGCAGGATGCTGCAGGTGATGAAGTAATAGGAAGAAAAATTCACGTGACTTTTCTGTCTCCAAACTCCTTCCTTCCTGAAGCGGCTGCTCCAGAAATGAAACCTTGGTGCTTATATTTTATATGAATAATTTGTATATTTGAATAATATCAGTGTATGCAGAGGAATTGTTCAAAAATTCGGTATGACTTTCTACCAACTACACGTTCCTATTTTTTTTATTAGCCCAAAGGCCGTTAGCCTAGAAGGACTATTAATTTCGTTTTAACATTTTGCGCTGGTTCACTATAAATGTCGGTTCACTTTTCAAATTGTTGCCACCAAATATTAGAGCCCTGCATTAATTTTGAATGACGTAATCCTCCTGCGAATATAGACATGTTGAAGCGCGAATTTTGAATTTGAAGTTTGTTTTATGATCGATTTCATATTTTGTAACACTCTAACGAATTTTTGATTAACAAACTCTGGGGTCATAGTTATCTCCCCTCGGACTACAAGGAGTAAATCATCTGCAATAACTTTCATCCAGCGCCTTTTAATCTCTCCGACGGTATCAGCGTAAACGACCAACCCATTCAAAGCAACAGTAAGAACCTATTCACAGATGGCTCCAAACCGGAGAACGGCACGGGCAGCGCTTTCTGTAGACTGAAAAATGGTGTTTTAACATTCGAGTGGAAGAGAAAACTAGGCTTGAACAACTGGGTATATAAGCAGAGCTTCTGGCTATCAGTGCTGCAATTAGGTATGCGAACACATGTCAACAGGAGAAATTCTCCATACTCCAGAGACTCTCAATACTCATACGATTCGGCATCAAGTCTGGCGGCTATTGCAAGTCAAAATAGCCGGAGTCCTTTGGTATACCGAATTCAGAGACAGCTTCTGGCAATGCCTATCTCGCAAAGATCCGCTTTAAAATGCGTTCCCACTCACACAGGAATTCAAGGCAATGAAGCCGCTGACCTACTGGCCAAGCAGGCAGCCAACTGCAGGGATATCTAGAAAGACCAACTAACGTTCTTGACTTCACAATTCAGCAAACAATATTGACAAGTCTCCTACAAAATTGGCAAAGTAGATGGACAGAGGCAGAGGTAAGACGAAGGACATTTCATTTACTGCCAAAAGTTACCATGGAAATAAAGACTCATTGTGCTAGCCTAACACAATTCTTGACAGGTCATGGACCATTCCCAGTATATCTCAACAGATTCAGACTTAGGGATACTCCTTTCTGCGAATGCGGAGAGGAAGGCGACACGGACCATTATTACTTTCATTGTGTACATACAAGAACCTGGAACTTGAAGAAACCAGCGGACTGTGCCTGGGCAATGTGGACGACTAACACACTCAAAAACAGAGTAACCCTTGGTAAAATAGAGAAAATCTCAAGACACTGCGTAAGCAGAAACAACCGTGAATAATATTATGTTTCAACTGTTCAGAACTTAAAGCAGATAACCAGAATAACGCTTAGCGCCTGAAGTTATCAAACTGTAGAAACTGTTATTAGTATGTAATATTCAACCTTGTTATTTTGGAGTCTTCCCCGTCGTGTTGGTAGATAATTCCGCTTGGTTCAAGTCCATGGTCGGAAGTCATCATAGCCGTGCGCTCACTCACTCAAAACAAGCAACGGCTATACTGTACGGCGAGAGTGCGTATCGGAAATTCTAAAGATATGCTCATGCGATATTGCTATTGAATTGAATTTTATGGTATAAGCGCGAAGAACACGATATTTAATAAATAGAGGTAGCACACAGAACGTTGAAAAAAACGCCTTTTTGGGCGTAATATAAAATCTGAAAGCTTTCATATATATATAGTAGAAAGACAACATGAGTTAGAGAGACCTTAGTGGTCAAGAATTTTGCGCATTGAGCAGCAAAATTTTTTTTTAACTTTTTAAGGAAGAGGAATGTTAAAAAGCTAATGCTAAAAAATACATTTGGCACTATAGTTCCTTAGCAAGTGTAAAATCATGTAACAATAACAAACAGTACTAAAGTAGTAAAAACTATCGCGTAAAAACTAAATGTAAAAATTACAAGTCAAGATAACTTCATAATCAAGAAGGGGAGAAAAAATTAAGAAATTTTAATGCACAAAATATTTTAAAAGGACGCTAGTATATATATATTTTTAATTTTTTGTCCACGAATAATTTTAAGAGAAAAGTAATATTTTCTACGGAAAAAATTAAAAATAAAACTATAAGCATCGTCAAAAACTGGTGAAAGTTAAACAGTTTAAGAGCCACTTATATGTAGTTTTAATATTAATAGTCTAAATTTGAAGTGAATTTAGCAAAAATCAATGCATTTAAATTAAGATTTAAAAATGAATTAACTTTATGGGATTGTTTGCTGTGTCATTAATTATCCTTTTGCCTTTTATACTGAAATATATGTATTTAAGACATTGAATGCGAACATGAAATAAGTTATAAAATTCCTGATTAATAGCTAGTTATTTTTCGTACAATGCTTGGTTTTTTATATTAAAGAAAAGTACACAGTTTTAATGCCGATGCGTTGTACCGAACTTCTTAATGACTCAATCGCAAATTACTTAAAAAGCCACAAAGCTGCGATTCCTTTAAAACTTGAAATGCTTCTTGCAACTTATTTCGAACTTTCTTATTTTAAAATGCCCTACGGCTATTAAAACAAGGAAATTATTTTCTTAAATGTCTTCAAAGCTAAATGCAGCATCATAATGAGCAGAAAGATTCTTTGCGGAGTTTCGCTAATTGCTACGAACTCGTCTTTCAAGCTTGGCGAACATTTCAGCGAGACAATAGCATGAAAGCAATTAACGTTAATTAGCAAAGAAATTTGCATTCCTTTGCTGATTTTAAAACCGACACAATTATAAGAACGTTGGTAGCAGGTCAGGGCAAAGGCATATTTTGTGTGCTTTAAACATTTCTGATTGTGTTCCGAACAGCAAATAGAGTTGCAAAGTTCTAAATATTTGAGATTCAATCTTGGGGGTTTAACAGATGAGAAGTTTATTCTGTGGCGTTCAAAGCGTTACTAACTGGTGCAGTTGTGTCTTTTGTCTAAAGGAGGGTAGCTAATTAAATACGTACTTTGTCTCTTACATCTAAGATACAAAGTACGTATTTAAGCGCAATTGTTTTACCTCACGCCAGGAATGTTTGGTTGTTTCATAACTCATTTTGGCCTGCGTTCATTTGTTCACTGCAGCAGATTTGTTTTTAATTTTCTTTTTAAAACTTTGTATACTGTTATTAACTGTGATATTTTCACTTGTGGAAGATATGCATTCTATATGCGTTGGTTTTATATAACATGTGACGTAAACTACGTATCCATGTTGATGGCGTAGAACATGGAATGTTGATACTGTAATGAACAGCAAACTTGGCAGTCGAGGCGTTTTAAATATTCATCTTCATTTCAATTAACATTAGGAGCCACAATTTGCTTGACTGTACCTATTCAATACCGTTTACATTTTCGATACTGTTGCAATAGCAAGAAAGCAGAGAAGCAGCGTCTTAGCGGTAACAAGAGTAGAAGCAGAAGTGCGCAGTTTTCGGTTCTCAACATTTTGAGTTTATGTTACGAATTAGCTACGTCATCAGAGTTACGCAAGTCATATGATACTGATCTAGAAATGACGAGTTGAGAGAACTTTTGATGCATTACAGATGCTAGAAGGGGACATATAAAAATCTAAAGAAATTTAAAGAGCTATTTCTAATTAAGTTAGTAATTTATTAGAGACTTTTTTTATATTTTACATTATATATAAATGACATGATATGAAGGATTTGAAACTTGGCGGTGGCATAATAGATGCCTAGCGAAAAAACTTTGCAATACAAACGTGGCTGAATTCAAAATAATTTTGTTACTGAAAAAAGAAATTCTACATTCGCAATATTTGGTTCACAAACAGATGAGCGTCCTATACGCCCTACATTTCTGTTGGCTCAGCACATATTCCTTGTACAAAGAAAGTAGCCGCAAATCAAATCGTCTGGCCAGGAGAAACGCTTAAGCGATAAGTGTGATAAGCGATAAGTGTCTCAGCAATTCAGAGGAAGAAGCGAGGGAGTCTAAAACTTTCAGTTCGAGATGAAAAAGTTTTGGTTTACAGTTATTTCATTGGACGCAGGCGAAACCCTCTGCTAGCTATTCGCCATTATTTAAGACATAATTGTGCATATCTAAAATTATGAGGCGCGTTTAATACCCCTAATCTTCTACCGGTTATGAAGATATGCAATATGAAATTCGTCATCTAAAAATAAATCATGTTTAACTATCAAGCTTGTCGTGCTTCTTCTAAAATTCCATTGGGTCATTCCAGTACGTCGTAATTTCCATTCATCCACGCAGCAGTATTTTCGGCCATGGCTAGAATGTGATTCTTTTTATCTCACGCCATAAGTAAAATATTACATATTTATATGATATGTGTGGTATTTCGGCTGTCCAGCACATGAGTGACGAAGCTTTCATCAGAGTCCGATCATTGTTTGGCTGAGTGGAATACAGCAGAAATGATGACACAGAAGGATTTCACTTTTTACTATTCCATATCTTTATTTCAATTTTCACTGCAGATCATTTTTACTTTAGATTAAATTCTACAAATTACATATGTAATAGTGATTTAAACTAAGTACGATTAAATTTAGACTTTTTGCGTCATAACTATTCTAACAAAGGAAAGATGGATTAAGCAGCAGCGAAGTGTTGTAGCACAGGAGAAGAGAAGCAATCTGATCCAAAATGGCGCGACTTCGTTATTTATAGAATGAGTTACGTAATAGGCTCGAATGTTCTTGAAAATACTAGTCTAGGGGAAATATCCTCAAACTGCGAAAAGTTAACTGGAGGTTGCTTGTTCGCGTAGAGCAAAGCCTATATTTTCTGTATTTTACATGTACGAGGGCATTTCGAAAAGTGAAGATACAATGGCTCGCATTCCTTAAAAAAACATTTATTTAGAAAACGTCAGTTACATCTTATTAACTGGATTATTTATTATTTTTCGACATAATCACCCCGTTATCCAAACATTTGTTAAGTCGGTGCACAAGCTTTTGTATCCCACAGTCATAGAAGGTTGCCTCCTGTTGGAACTCAGCGTGCACACAATTTCCTGTGCCCTAACTTCCCAGTCACAACTTCATAAAGGGTTGTCATTGAAACTTCTGGTATGATCTGATGCAATTCTTTCAATTTGAGACGTCTATTCGCACGAATTGCTTCCTCTGTTCTCTGAAGAAGGGCTTCAGAGATCACAGATGGCCGACTTGTTTTTTGTTCGTCATGAACATCGGTCCTACCTTCAGAGAAATGACGACACCATTTCGTTACATTTTGTCGATTTATAATGTTCCCATAAACAGAAACAATTTCTTTGTGAATATTCGCTGGTCGCTGACCTTTTGCGTGAAGAAAACGTAATACGGAGCGTGCTTCGCATTTGGCGGGATGCTAAATCGGCACAGCCAATTCAAACACGACCTACTCCAACCAGAATCAACGTTGAAATGACGAACGACCGCGAGGAGAAAGCTAACGGTTCAAGGGTTAAGACCTGTGTTGCCAACTTTCTCACCAAAATTTTCTTTTCCTCTGGCGTACGGTGTATCTATACTTTTCGAAATGCCCTCGTGTATATATATATATTGTAAAGTGTAAATCGTTATTCAGTACTCTGCAAATTTTGCCCTATAAAACATAATAGCTATTAAAGATAAAAATTTCTCGATATAATTCTATGTATAATGTATGTACACTGCGCAAAAAAAAATTGGGACAGTTCTATATCTTCCGTTCTACTCGGCCGATTGACGAAATTCAACTTCCGTTTTTGATGTCTTGAAAGCGCGACTTAGGATATGTATTAAATTTATATATAACGTTGTTTTAATATAGGTATTTTGAGACAAAATCTTACTTTCTATGAAATGACATGCCAAATTTTTTTTTCATATTCCGATTCTACGACTCAAATGATGCCAAATTGCCATGTTTCGTAAAAATCGCAAAATTAAGAGAAAATTAGCTCTCAAAATTTTAGCTCCTCAATGTGAATTGAATTTAGTATATATATATTAATCTCTCTTTTTTTATTAAACTTATTTGATTCTTCCTTTCATATTTCGAAATTTAGGTTCATTTCAAATAAAATTCGCCCATTGTTTATGATTTATTTTTAAAATTTGTTTATTTAAAGAGTTTTTATAAATTTTTTGAAAAAAAATTAATTATAACTTATACAATTTTTACCATCATCTTAAAGTAGATGTATTTCTAAGCATATCTGCAAATTATAAGAGTTTTTTATTCAAAATTTCCGAAGATATACGGGAATTTATATATTGGTGCGTTTTAAAATTTTGCATATTTGTTAAAACGATAAAACATCAAATGTGCTTTAGGCACTGTTTTAAAATTATTTGAAACTAGGAATGAAGTTAATTTTTTTTTCCGTTCGTGCATAGCGTACAAAGGGAAAGGAAAATAGGTTGCTATAAATTAAGAAGTTCGCCAAGTGATTCTTGGAGCAAACTGAAAAAAATACGCCAAGATAAATTTTTGAATGTCTCCGTAAATTTCGCACCGAAATTTACAAAATTTAATATTTAGGCATAATTTGAGTCATAGATTCGAAATATGGAAAAAATTGGCATGTCATCTCAGAAATAGTTCGAGTTTTTATGCCATCTAAAAAAAAGTCCGAGTTTGTGTAAAAATCCCTATGTTAGAACAATACTATATACAGTCAAAAGTCGTTAATCCGGACTCGTCGGGACTTCGGCGATTCCAGATTATCGATTTTTCCGGATTATAGATCATCAGTTTAAATCTCGTAAGATGGCATGCAGAAATTCTAAAATTAAAAATATGAAACCGTAATTTATGAAATAAAGAACAATTATGATCTAAAGGGTATCAAAATTTGCAAAAAGAAAAAGCTTAATATTTATTTGTTTACTTTATTAAACATTTCTTTCAATGTAAGTTGTTTAAGTTCCTTCGTTTTATGTGATAATACTTTCTCTTTAATTCTATAAACAGACATAATTTCTTGTTCAGTTACAAAGTTCCGCTGTTCAAGACCTATAATTGCTGTGTCAAGAACACCGACTAATTTGTCAATCGAAATTTTTTCGTTTTCAATAACCTCTGTCACTTTTCTTCGCTATCGGAAGCGAATTATAATGACGAGGAACTTCTTTTAAATCATATCAAAGACGGAGCATATCGAGATGAAATACTACATTTGGTAAGGAATTATAAGCCAAATAAAATAAAAACATCTGCGCTGAAGATAAGGATAGTGCTAACAGATCAACTTCCAATTCATTACGCGGCCGCCGCGACGTTCCCCCCGCCGAGCAGCGTGAAATTGATAAACAGATTTCGGATTTCAAAACATACTTTCGCTTTAGATCCTTTAGATATTAACAAATATATATCGGAAATTCTATTTGATATAATCGAAAGTTTAAGCTTACTTTTATAAAATTGCTCTTACAGTCTGCAAAAAATAATAAGCCGGATCCAATTCGAAAATTAAGGAACAACGCAATCATCAACATTAACTGAAATAGATAATTAGATAATTTTAGCTTATACGTCCATTATACATAAAACGCGCACGCGAAAACGTATTCTGCACTTGCGCACACTCATATGCGCAGTCGTAAAAGGTCTTACGCGCACGCGCAAACGCCTATGCGCATGTGTCAACGCGGGGCATGCGCAGAAAGTTTTTAGTTTTGAGGTCCGGATTATAGATCATTCCGAATTATGGGTGTCCGAATTAACGACTTTTGACTGTATAAATCTAATATATATCCTAAGTCGCGCTTTTGAGACGTGAAAAACGCAGTTTGGATTTCGTTAATTTGCTCAAAAGAACGGGGATAGAGAATTTTTTTTTTTCAGTGTACCTTTGAAATACCCCATACCACTGAAATAAAATTGTAAATTTCTGCAACAGTACTTAAAGTAAGAAGTCTTGAACTCATTGTTTGTTTATAAGAAATGAAGAGTGTTCTAAATATTTGGCGTTATTGAGAATAGCTTATGTTTACAAGGAATGTAAATGATTTTAAATTTTGGTCTACCACCTAATGCATTGTCTTATTTAAAGAATTTATAAATATTCTTATTTATAAATTATTTTTATTTTAAAAATAAATCACAAACAATGGGCGAATTTTATTTGGAATGAACCTAAATTTGGAAATATGAAAGGAAGAATCAAATAAGTTTAATAAAAAAAGAGAGATTAATATATATATACTAAATTCAATTCACATTGAGGAGCTAAAATTTTGAGAGCTAATTTTCTCTTAATTTTGCGATTTTTACGAAACATGGCAATTTGGCATCATTTGAGTCGTAGAATCGGAATATGAAAAAAAAATTTGGCATGTCATTTCATAGAAAGTAAGATTTTGTCTCAAAATACCTATATTAAAACAACGTTATATATAAATTTAATACATATCCTAAGTCGCGCTTTCAAGACATCAAAAACGGAAGTTGAATTTCGTCAATCGGCCGAGTAGAACGGAAGATATAGAACTGTCCCAATTTTTTTTTGCGCAGTGTACGTACATTATACATAGAATTATATCGAGAAATTTTTATCTTTAATAGCTATTATGTTTTATAGGGCAAAATTTGCAGAGTACTGAATAACGATTTACACTTTACAATATATATATATACACGAGGGCATTTCGAAAAGTATAGATACACCGTACGCCAGAGGAAAAGAAAAGTTTTGTTGAGGAAGTTGGCAAACAGGTGTTAACCCTTGAACCGTTAGCTTTCTTCCCGCGATAGTTCGGCATTTCAACGTTGATTCTGGTTGAAGTAGGTCGTGTTTGAAATGGCTGCGCCGATTTAGAATCTCGCTATATGCGAAGTGCGCTCCGTATTACGTTTTCTTCACGCAAAATGTCAGTGACCAGCGGATATTCACAAAGAAATTGTTTCTGTTTATGGGAACATTATGAATCGACAAAACGTAACGAAATAGTGTCGTCATTTCTCTGAAGGTAGGACCGATGTTCATGACGAACAAAGAAAAGGTCGGCCATCTGTGATTTCTGATGCCCTTCTTCAGAGAACAGAGGAAGCAATTCGTGCGAATAGACGTCTCAGATTGAAAGAATTGCATCAGATCATACCGGAAGTGTCCATGACAACTCTTTATGAAGTTGTGACTGTCAAGTTAGGGTACAGGAAATCGTGTGCGCGCTGGGCTCCAACAGGCGACAATCTTCTATGACTGTGGGATACAAAAGCTTGTGCACCGACTTAACAAATGTTTGGATAACGGGAGTGATTATGTCGAAAAATAATAAATAATCCAGTTAATAAGATGTAACTGACGTTTTCTAAATAAATGTTTTTTTTTTTTTTTTTTTTTAAGGAATGCGAGCCATTGTATCTTTACTTTTCGAAATGTCCTCGTACATGTAAAATATAGAAAATATTGGCTTTGCTCTACGCGAGCAAGCAACCTCCAGTTAATTTTCCGCAATTTCAGGATCTTCCCCCTAGACCAGTATTTTCGAGAACATTCGAGTCTATTACATAACTCCTTCTATAAATAACAAAGTCGCGCCATTTTGGATCAGATTGCTAACTTTATTCTCAGAAAATCTCAAAATGTATACATATACATACAGATCTTACTTAGGCATTCAGATACGTCAAATATATATCTGTGAAGGAAATTAAATGATATGAATTATGTTTCGCTTTAAGTAACTTTTCCCCCATTTGAATATGATGTATCTAGTTCGGACATAATAATAAAAAGATTTCGTTTAAGTCTTACCTTTAAATGAATTATTTATTAATTTCTTGGTCAATTAATAATTGACCTATAATTTATTTTTGATTTAAATTTATTTATAATTTATTAATTTCTTGTGGAAATATTAATTAAAAAGAAAATTGGAATAAAATTTTAAGGATTTGCTTTTGCTTTCTAACACCGTTAATAAAGTTGAACACATAAATTTTTTTATGGAAACGGTTACTTTCAGTTCACAAGAAAATGTTAGTGTACACATGGAATATGAATTAATGTTTTAAATTATGAAACTTGATGTTTTCTTCTGTAATACAATTTTCTGATTCCCTTTCTCATATTTTGAGGATTACGTTCTCATATTTGGTATCACAGAGTATTAAAAAAAATAATATTTATGTGTAGCATTTTCTTTCTCATTGCATTTTCCCTGTGGCCAGATTTGTTTAGAAACATATATGTACTTTCATGAAACAAACGAAAACTGCTATGTTTTAATAAACACTTTAAAAAACTGCAAACAAATGACTATAATTTATATGCAAATCAGTTACATCCCTGAAGATTTAAGCGTTCATTTCTTATTTTCAGTTCTTGTTCATGAATTAATTTTGTCATAAAAATGTGTTTTTTATATATTTCGCTATTAGGTTTTTTTAAGCATAGCTCATGGACATTTAAGAGCGGAGCAGTTAACTGAAATAGCAAAGAAAGATATACCAGTTTTTAAAACAATTAACTTAGATAGAATTCATAATTGTTATTAAGTTATTAATAACGTCCTTTTAGCATGAAACATGCTAAATTATCTGTACCTTGGTGATGATACGAATCATATATTTTTCAGTCTGCTCGCTAGCACTTTCACCGTGAACGCGTGCATGAGGAGAGCGATCATACATTTTATTCTGCTCCACTTCAGGGTGACAAGGAAGAAGTACGAGACTCAGTCGACCAAATCCAGTTGGTGACCAATTATCGCCTATCTCATATTTCAATTCGGGTGTCACTAAAAAATATTATGTTTTTTCATGCAGAAAGCGTGATAAATTAACTATTCTCTTAGTGGAATTAATAAGAATTAATTTATCACGTATAAATTTATCCTGCTAAAAACTAAAAAAAAAAAACTGTCTCTGCAATGAGGCCTGAAATAAGAATTGCTTCTTTTATTCTTTCTCTCACAATGGAAAATTAAACTGACAACTATTAAATATTCCTTAATGAATCGTTTATAATATTTAAAAAAGGACATATAGTATTTCAAAATTATTCACAAATAAATTTAAAAACACTAGAATATTTTTAGTATAACTGACTTTTGTTTAGCTTCTAGAGCCAAGAATAACAGAATTGAAAACTGTGCTGTTATTTGAGTTTGTTTTCTTTTGAAATTGCTACTTCAGTTTTTCAGAACTTTGAGGTTAACAAAACTAAAAAGCGTGTTGCTATCCCGATTTATTTTCTCCTGAAATTTCTGTTTCAGTTTTTGTAGGCCTATGAAATTTTCAACTGCTGAAACGATTTCTCGAAAGAAAAACATTTTGTTCTTCGGTTTTAAGAATGTGAACTTTAAAGCGGCAGCAGCTTTAGTCAATGATCCATCTTTGGCAGTAAATGGCTACTGCAAACAACTTTCAAAAGTTAATCTACAAGACTTGCGCTCTCTTTTCCGAACCCTCATCCTACTATCTAAACTCCATAACCATTTTGAAGCGGCCAGCGATCCTAAATGGAAAGCCATTACCGTCCGGTGTATCTATCTAATTTTCCGTTATCTATCGCATCATATTATTGCCCGACATGCTCTGAGTCTCAAACCGTAATAACCGCGAAACGGTTTCTGCGGCAAGAAGCTGTATCCACGTGTTTCGTGAATAGTTTCTGCGATGATTCCGAAGCCCGATGAAAATTTTTTATTTCTGGATTTCCCCATTCTATTCCCCCTTTCGTCCTTAATCATCCTCTGCAGTTTTTTATTTTCTTTTCTATTACATTTTTTCTCTCTTTCTGTCTATTACAGTGGCGGAAATTTATTATTTTCATTTGTAGCCATAGAAGCCGAACGACGGTGAAAACATGAAATGTTCCACGATTGCTTCGCCTTATCGCTTTGCTGTTACGGCGTATTTCAAATTTTTGTTTTCTACTACCATTTTCGAACGAATCTATTTTTCGTTTTTATATATAACATAAAAATATATGTGCGTTATTGAAAACTCAAGGCAGTAATTAAAGAGTTCGTAATCAGGAATGTGTGTTATTCTTTGATTTTTTTATTTATATACTTATTTTTAATGGAGTCAGTTTGGGCATAATTGACATAATTAATGCTTAAACAAAGCTGGTTTTAACTGCATAATTTCACTTTTATGCGCAAATGTTTCCAATACCTGTAGATTTTTACAGATTTGTGGCAGTTTGTGAAATTGGTAGAATAGCCACACAATTTAAAAACAACGCATAAATTTTTAAGACTGACTGCATGGTGAATGCGTAAAATGTATACTTATTTAGAGGTAAGATATCTTTTGATATCTGAGGCCCACCAGCGGCCGAGCGGTAAAGTCGCTGAACACTGGTAGTTCGGTCCGAGGTTCGAATCCCGCGAACGGGCTGGCTGCATGGGCGTTTTCGTGGTTTTCCCCATGTGTAACGTGTATACGAGCCAGTTTCCCTTAGAAAGTCCTCCACGAAAGGCATCCCTCCCCTTGGGCAGATAGCCCTCGTGTGCTTTGCCATAATTAAATACACCAACACCAACCTTTTGATATCTAAAAATATGCAGCATATCTTTTACAGAATCTTTTCATGCTGAATGTCTGTGTAATTCGTATAGTATCAACATTGTTTTTGTGTCGTTTCATGAAAATATATTGATACTGAAATTAACTAGTAAACGGTTCGTCTCGAAGAGACGAATGCGTACTTGGGTATCCGTAAGTATATTGTAGTAATGTTAATGTAGTTTCTTTTCCTAATAATTTCGTCGGGTTCAGTAAAGAACCCGCTGAAATGGAGTTTCGTTTAGTGGATTAGCTGCTTACATGTTTTTCTTTATGTGTAGTATAAACACATGAGCTTCTCTTACAAACTCTTCCATAAACATATTCCCTTTCGTCCTTAATCATCCTCTGCAGACATCCTCCTTATGAAAACATAAGACAAATTATTAATCAAGAAAAGAAAATCTGAAAGGTTTCAGATTTTAAATTACGTTCAAAGGGGAGTTTTTTTAACATTTTGTGTGTTACCTTTATTTATTAAATATCATGTTCTTCGCACTTAAGCCATAAAGCCAGTTCAAGAGCCTTAAGCCAGTTCAAAAGCAATCGAAAAGTAATTTTAAATTGAGCATATCTTAGAATTTCCGAAACGCAATCAAACGCGCTGGAGATAAAAATGTTTTTTCTGTTCAACGTTGCCATGGCTCGCTTTGAAATCCTTGAGTTTGTTAATTAAAAATTCGTTAACGTTTCACAAAATATGAAATCGATAATAAAACAAATTCCAAATTTCAAATTTGGTCTTCCAGGTGCCCCTATTCGCAGTAGGATTACGTCATTCAAAATTTGATGGCTGGTTACCGTTGTTTTATCACAATGCAAGAAACATACATACATGTATACTGATTCTTTATTATTTAATTTCTTCAAATATACTACAGAGCTATAATGTTTGGTGGCAACAGTTTGAAAAATGAAACGGATATTGAGACTGATACGACTCAAAATCGCAAAACGAAAACTATAGTCCCTCAGGGATAAAACCCCTTTGGACTAATAAAGAACATTTCCTTTCGGTAAGGTCTTTCCAAAAAGCTTCTGTGTAGTCATTTTTGATCATCTTTTGGCAGTGTAGAAAAGTACGTGTTTGTCAGTTTTCTGAAGAATATTTCCCCCTTTCTTTGCTACAAAACCTGCCTTATCATTTGCAGGAAGGCCACAGTGTAATGGTATTCATTGCATGGCAACTGCTTTAAACTGCTGACATTTTATAAAATCAACAGACACTGGTGATTCAGGAAAAGAAATGGCTAAAAGAGCAATTTTAGAATCAGAGAACATGACAACGTTTAAAATATGTTCAAGTTGACATTGGATTAGGGATAGGGCTACGCGTAAGGCCGTGATCTCAGCATCAAAAGTAGTCCTATTCCTTCGAACGGGATTATAAAACAAAAAAGTTTGCAAAAGACGCCAGCGCCTGCATTAATACTGCAAGAAAACAAAATGGCGAGTGTCCGAGACTCTTGACCTAAGCGCTATTATACCACGTGCTTTTTTTGTGCAGTCGGAGATCTACAGCCGAAAACATCATGGCAAAAACAAAGCGGTCGAAAACGTTGCGGAGAAAACAATGCAAGGCGAAAACGTCGCGGTACAAAACATCGTGGAGAACAGAAAGCAAAGAGACAACATCGCTGTTCTAAAACATCCTCGTACAAAATATCGTGGTCGAAAATAAAGCGGTTAAAAAATTTCGCAGTTTAAAAACACCGTCGTCGAAAATATCGTGGTAAAAATAAAGTACCTGCAAATCATCGCATGGCGACAACATCGCACACATGCGTTTTTTAAATCCTATACTGATATATTACGTAAGTAACTTTCGCCATAACTAACAAATAGACATCCAAAAAATTGATTTCACTCTATACATGAAAATATTAAAGTCACTTTAAGAAGCAACGGAAGCAAAACAAAATATAATTTTCAGTAAAGCAATATCAGATTAAGAAATGTGAAAGAAAATTATAGAGGTAACTTAATGCAATTATTTATCTTCCTTTTTCTAAGCATTTTTAAACTGTATTCGTCACAAAAAATTATCAGTAAAACGTTATAAAAAAGGGTGATTTATTAATGACCCTTGTAAATTAACTATGTAAATTTAAAATTCTACTAAGTTCTACAAGTTGCATTAATTTTCAACTCATTTTCAATATTTAAATGCTTAAGTTTCCTTCTTATTTTTTTCAGCAAAAATTTATTATTTCATTAAAAAAAAATGAAATAGGGAAGCTCCCATATCCAAACTATGCTAGGACATTAACAAAGTTTCAGAGAATAATAGAACTGAAATTCAGAAATCATATAGATAAGAATAATTACATTCAGTTCGCTTAAGTTTGTCTTTGATAATTTTAATTTAAAATCCAATACTGTTAGCAGCTCCAAGATCTTATTTTTAATTACATGCTATCAAGAATATTACGGTTTTTAGTATAATAAATAAGCACATTTGATTAAACAATTTAGAAAGTTTTTCTTTATATGATTTATTTTATAAATCTTATTCTTGGGTGAAATTTTACTCTCTCTTAAGAGCAGGTCTTGTTTGCTAACTGTTTGCATGTTTCAGAATCGAAATCGAGGTTATGTGGCTAAGTAAATCAGCAGTAAATAGCTCCGTTACGACACGGAGTATATATTTATTCCTTATAATAAACGTTGAAAGGAAAATATTCGCCCATTGACTGTAAAATATTAATAACAGTAACTGAGTGAGAGGTTAGCCTTTAATCGAAGTTATTCACCTTCTAAAACAAATTGTTTCAATACCTTTCATGGATTATTGCTTTCTGATACGGTCCGCTGTCCATCAATTGATGATTCTCCTTTTATCGCTGTACCCCCAGACATCATTTAGTATCATTATGGTTGGTTGAGCTAGAGAAAATGAAAGCTGAAACAATTGATCGGATTAGGAAGAAGTATCTTGCCGTAGTATATATATCGATCTCTACTAGTTTGTAAATACTAAGTTTGACGATGTTCCCTAAACATTTTCATCCAATAGAAGAGTTATTTCACTCATCGTTCACGTAAAATGAAATTTATAAAAAATTATGACAAGTGGTAAACAAATTGTCTTGTTTCTTCCCTGCTCTTTTTAATCATATTGCATTTTGTAACGCTTAAGTAATACGAATGTTATAGAACATTTATTGTCCAAACTGATGATATTAAATCTGGATTTCCACTTGGACACAGAATATCCTTGCTTATAGAAGCTCACTTTACTATTGTAGTAAAGAAAAAAAAAGTTAAACAGACTGCTGAAAATTTCTTCTCTTAAATATAATTTTTGCTTAGCTGCATTTCAGCTCAATATAGCATACTGTGCCTTTCACAGTGCTGATTAAATTTTTTAAATTGTAGCAAAACTTTCCCAAAAGGTCCATCCTTGGTCGAGCAAAATCGAAACGATTTTGCTTTTCTGTTGAAATGTCTTTGACAGTGACTGCCGTACTGATGGGTCCGGATTAAAATTCTGGAGAACATATGAATGTTTGTGAGTGTATAGGATCTGTACAGCAAAGGGGCACTCAGAAGCGCGGCGAGTAAGTCCTTTCGAGTGATTGGTGAAAGTTCAAAGAGAGGTGGGAGTCTCGCGGACCGCAATTTCTCCCCCAAAATTGGGATGGAAGTTTAATAGTTGCCAAAGTCTGGCGGTCCATAAAATTTGCGTACGCGAATGCAGAAGTGCTGACCTTGCTGCAAGCTGTGCCTGTGGAGATTCTGGCCGTACTTATAGGTATGGTGGTTAACGAAGCATTCTCCCATAGCGGGGCGCCTGCTTTCGAATCCAGAGAATTCACGAAAAAGTGTTTAGTGCCTGTGCCGCATGGAGGCGCTAAAATACTTGGCCTAAAAATACCGAAAGGACTTTCGATAGATTTGGTGTTAAGGTAAGAACGGAAAGAGACCCTTAGTTACATTTCCCGGGGTATTCTCCATCAGTTTTGGGATGGAGCAGCACGATTTCCGGTGAGACAATACTATAAAAAAATTCTGATGTCCCCCCCCCACTTCTTACTATCTTGTTGAAGCGTCGTCTTAAAAAAGTGATGTTAAAAAACGGATGTTTCTTTACGCATATTCTAAGAAATGCTGCTCATTTCCAGTTGTTATCGTGTATAGGAGATGAAGTTTTAGTTACACAGTGAAATTTCTCCCAGACGTTGACCCATGGTATGATATGATTTGGATCTTCTGTAGAAGTGGTCGTCATAGACAGGTGATATTCAATACCGTTGTTTATTGATGTTCTCAGAAATACCGGATACGTTTAGGCGTAGTCATCTTTAGATAGTTAATTCGATCTTTAGATGGTTGGATATTTTTAAATGTCAGTCTAAACGTTTCAATTCTATCCAACGACTCTTCACTTGGGAGCAAAGATTAACAATAAGAGACTGTTAAATGGAGAATTATTAACTTTTGCTGACATAGAACAAATGCCGCATCTCCCATCACATTTATATCGTCTAATTGATTCGTTTACTTATCAATTTTTGAAAAAAAAATCTCTTCGGTTTATTTCTGATGCCCATTTCGTCTGATTATACAAATATATTTTATTCAGAAATTTTAACAAAATAGCAAAAAATGCCCCTCGCATTTTGATTTTGGATATAAGTGTAATTTTAAGTGAGTTTTTTGAATTCCCATCTTTCACGTTTTAAGCAGGAACTAGCCCTAATCTTTAGTAACATTCTGTTACCTGTATAACGTTTATCATAATTTACTTATTAGATTTATTAAGTCTTTTACTTTCTAGCTTTTTTACTTCTATAAGCATCAGCTCACTGTGGAAGATTATACGAATTAGCAAGAAGAGAAATTTGAAAGCAAATTATATAAAATGTGGGTCAAGTTACTGCAGTTGATAAGATTTGTCCAATTCGTGTTGATTCAACAGCACTTTGCTGTCTTCATTGTGGTTGCTGTATTTGTGGACTCGGTTAGGCTTGAAGATGGTGACAAACAATAAGTGATTTATTGATATTTGGTAGTCGGTTTTACAGAGAAGTCAGTTTGAACTGTTATTAGTTATTCTTATCTGCGGAAATCGTGTCAGTTTCAGCGGATTAAATTTCCTTGTGGGATAACTTTACTCTGAACGTGAGGTTCAGAGTAAAGGTATTTCTCCCACATTCTTAGCAAGCTCTCGTAGTGTAGTGGTCAGCACGCTCGGCGCGTATTCAAGAGGCCCGTGGTTCGAGTCCCGGCGAAGGCGTTGCTAATTTTTAGGCGTTTCTCCTGCTTCGAAATATACTAATGTCCCTGCAAGGTTATAAGGTTATAAATGAGAGGAATTCTCCTTCCTTCGAGCCTGCCTTCGTGGTGTAACCTTAGAATACACGGCGCGTATTCAAGAGTTCAAGTTTCGAGTCCCGGCGAGGACATTGCACATTTTTCTTCGCCTGCTTCAAAATAATCTAGTGACTTAACAGTGGCGCCCGAAGTAAAAAAAGTGATAAACAATAATCCGTGACCACCAGGATTCGGCGATTGGGTCTACTAACCTCCATTCGACGTTTAAAAGAGGGTATTTTCTCCCTCCTTCCAATATGCCTTCGTAGTGTAACGGTAGCACACTCGGAGCGTATTCGAGAGGGCCAGCTTTGTGTCCCGGCTAGGGTATTGCTCATCTTTCATGTTTCCTGTTTCAAAATAATCCTCATGACTTTACGAGGTATTGTGGGATAGCTTTATTCTTAAGATCTTATTTTATTTCATTGGCTGTGTTAATTTCTTTCCTTTGTGCCTTATTTCATCACATACTCACTCAGTCCGGACAATTATGCAAATTGTAAGCATAGGTTAAAACTCGGAGGAAATCTCATTTGACAGTTTGAGTAGAATTATTGTCGCTATTCTCCTGCTTGCCAAAAATGGCGCCTTTTAGAATAGATGATAAAAGTTTGACGTTAATCGCATTATGCAAGCACAGAAAACTAGATGTGTTTCCAATCGATTCCACAGTGTGGTAGCATCACGTGGTTTTTTTCCCTTCTGTTTTGAATTGTAAATTAGTCAACATATAGTTTATAAGAAGCAAATTCCTATCAACGAGAAGTCGAGAAGTAGGAATATATGTTAGCCGAAAGGAGCGTTAGCTCAGAAAGGCTATTAATTTCGTTTTGGCATGTTACGTTGATTCATTCTAAGCGTTTATTCACTTTTCAGATGGTTGCCACCCAATATTATCGCCCCGTATTATATTTAAAGAAATTAAATAATGGAGAATCTGCGTAAATGTAGGTATGTTTCTCGCATTATTATAAAACAACGGTACCTAGAGCCGCCCAATTTTGAATGACGTAATCCTAGTGCGAATACGGACGGCATTTGGAAGCTCTAATTAGGAATTTGGAGTTAGTTTTATTATCTATTTTACATTTTGTCAGAAATTAAAGAATTTTTGATTAACAAACTTGACCATTTCAAAGCGAGGAATGGTAACACTACGAAAAGAAAAGAAACGTTTTTAACTCCAGTGCGGGAAATTGTGTATCGCAAATTCGAAAGATATGCTCATTTTAAAATTATTTTGCGATATTGCTGTTGAATTGAATTTTATGATTTAAGTGCGAAGAAAATGATATTTAATAAATAAAGGTAACACACAAAACGTTAAAAAAACATCCTTATGGGCGTAACGTAGAATCTGAAAGGTTTCAGATTTTTTATTTATTAAGATTTACTTTGCCCCTGAAGGACTAAAGTTTTCTTTTTTTTTATTTTGCGTGGGTTCACTATAAATGTCAGTTTCACTTTTCAAACTGTTGTCACCAAATGTTAGAATCCTGCATTATATTTGAAGAAATTAAATAATGAAAAATCTGCATAAATGTATATGTATTTCTCCCATTGTGATAAAACAACGGTACGTAGAGCCATCGAATTTTGAATGACGTAATCCTCCTGCAAATATGGGCATGTGGAAGTCTAAATTTGAAATTTGGAATTTGTTTTATTATGGAATTCATATTTTGTAAAACTTTAACGAATTTTTCATTAACAAACTTGTGGATTTCAAAGCGAGCTATGGCAACGTTGTACAGAAAAAAACATTTTTATCTCCACCTCGTGAGAGTCTGTATCGGAAATTCTAAAGATATGCTCAATTTAAAACTATTTTGCGATACTGCTGTTGAACTAAATTTTACGGTTTAAGTGCGAAGAACGTGATATTTAATAAATAAAGGTAACAGACAAAATTTTAAGAAAAATCTCCCTTGGACGTAATTTAAAATCTTTCAGATTTTCTTTTTGTTGTTATTATTATTTTGTGTTATTTTTAGTTGTAATACCACTAGGTATAGATAATAAAGTTTTATATCAGCTTTTACTTTTCGAGTTTTACATTGAAAAGGGCGATAACTTAATCAATCCGTAGAATTAAATTCTGAAAAATCAGTCGTTAAATACATGGCAAATATTTTAGTTAAATAAATACCTTTAGATTCTATAACTGTACTGTATATCATTTAGTTCCTAGAAGTTTTAATGCTTAAATTTTAGTTCTATTGCTAGATGAAGTTATTGAGAGCTATATTTCGATTCTTTCTGAGCTATCGTTGGCTCTGTAATTAGAAAAGGAAAAGTACATTAATGCATCTGTAAACAGTAAGTAATTTGGGAAGGCTATTATGCGATCATATTTGATACTACAACTTTATTCCAGCAAGCCGTTTGAAGGGAAGTCTAGCACTTGCGTTTAACATAGAGCTAGTTATGCTATTAAACGTAATCTATTCAAATTAAATAATGATACGTAATTTTGCTTTTGTTTATCATTAAAGTGTTTATATCGTGATCCCTTAAGCGTTTCTTGATATGTTAAAACATTGTATGCATATGCATATTTCGTATAGGTACCTACTGTATGATTTATTTCGTTGTAGATAATATTACAAGAACTTGATTAGGGAATGCAGCAATTCATTTTCTATTTGTGACCGAGAGACTGTTGGATAGATGACTACTGGAGATGAAATCACAATTGACTTGATTGTCAAATTGCCCGTTTTATTCTGAAGAGGGACATTTCTTCAAGAAATATATTTTTGCCGAATTAATACAGCATTATGTGTGCTAAAGGCGTCCCACAAATCTTCACTTAGTTACATTTTAGAACAACGGAGAAATGCAGTTAAGTGATGAGGCATCATTTAGCAAGCACGTTTAGACGGCAAAAGAGTGCTTAGTTGGATTGCAGCGATATTTATTATCGTGATTTTTTCGTTCATCTAATTGGCTAAGAACCGTATACAATGCAAAAGTTTAAGGTGACATAATGTGGAATTAGTTTTCAGATATGATGCGTTTTCGAAAACGTTATTACTATTGTTAAAGTTTTTGTATTGATTTATTTAGTTTTCTATCTTTAAATAGAATTGTTATGAACCAGTTAACTGTGATTGACGAGTATACTCGTTACGGAGAACTAGACGATTTTGTATATTGATGAGTATACTCGTCAAGCGTATATTATGTTAAGATAAGAGGAAAGATAAGAGGGAGGTTTATTTAGTAAGTACTGTACATAATGACAACGTAATAGAAACAGAGAAAAGAAAAATAATAACGAAGAAACCGTCCAGAAGGTCTATTAATTTCGTTTTGACATTTTGCGTCGATTCACTATAAGCGTTGTTTCACTTTTCAAATTGTTGCCACCAAATATGATCACCATGTATTATACTTAAAGAAATTAAATAATGCAGAATCTGCATAAATCTATCTATGTTTCTCGTATTGTGATAAAACAACGGTATCTAGAGCCATCGAAATTTGACTAACGTAATCTTCCATAGAATATGGGCATGTGAAAGCCCTAATTTGAATTTTAAATTTGGTTTATTATCGATTTTAAATGTTTTAACACTTTAACGAATTTTTGATTAAAAAACTAAATGATTTCAAAGCGAGCAATGGCAACGTTGTACAGAAAAATCAGTTTTGTCTCCAGCGCGTGAGACTCTGTATCTTAAATTCAAAAGATGCGCTCAGTTTAAAATTATTTTGCGATATTGCTCTTGAACTGAATTTTATAGTTTGAGTGCGAAGAACATAGTATTTAATGAATGAAGGTCTCACAAAAAATTTTATTAAAACGCCCCTTTGGCCGTAATTTAAAACCTGAAACCTTTCAGAATTTTTAAAATTTTTATCCATATTTTTTCCCACGTATGTACAGATTCCAATCTCTACTGAATAATGTTTTTAGAGTAAAACGTGAAGATCAGCATCCATTCTACTCAAAATTCATTTCATCGCAGTCCAACACACATCAAGAGACTTAAATTTTATGCTTGATGTGATACTTTGCGTCCGAAGAGGATTCCCGGCGGCATTTTCTTTTGCCGCACAATAACTCATCGGTTACTGCACCATCCTTTTCTTCTGTGAAGAAAAAATCGCATCTATACAATGGGCTTTCGCTTTATGTGCTTTCTCCATTCAGCGGGTCCATTCCTTCTCAGTGGGGCATGAAAGAAAAATATGCTGCCACACAGAGTGGCTGAGCCAGCTTTTAGTATGTGCCTATGTCCTCTGTGCGAAAAAAAAAAAAAAAAAAAAAAAAAAGAGAGAGGGGGAAGGAACAAGTATACTATAAGACTCCCAGAATTGCCAAGCAGAATGCATCTAAGGCGCGAAATTCCTGTGGATAATCCCTTGCCCGAGAAAAATATCTTTGTTCCTTAGAAAAAGTGTAGCCTTTAACTCCTTAGATATTTCTCGAGAAATGTTGCTCCGATACTTGTCAACGTAAAATGAAGGTATTGGAAAATATTAAGAAAGTATGAGTTATCATTCTAAAGAGATGTATGTATTCAGATGCTGCAGATGTTTTTTTTCTTTCGGTAGATTTCGCATGCAGAGATATACGGAATAAAGTGCGCTATACTGCGTAACCTTTTTCAAAGAAAATTAAATTTTTGTGTTATGTTTTTAGAATTTTTAGTAGAATTTGGCTGCTGCATATATATATATTCTTTCCTCATCATTGAAAAAAAAGATATCTTTTTTTTCAATGATGAGGAAAGAATATTTGCTTATTTTGTTTCATGCATTTTTCTCATTTGATGCCCATATTTCAGCCAAGAACAGATTCTTTTTCGATGCTTGAAAAATGAAAGATGCATGGAAATTCGGCTTTCGATAGGTATCTCCTATCTCCTAAGTCATATTTCTTTAAAAAATCATTTCTATTATAAAAAAATCGTATTAAGTGGCAAACATTTAAAATTTATCATTGATAATCGGTCGCCCAGACGATATAGTAGACCCTTGGGTCTACCGTACCCAAGGGTCCGCGTTCGAATCCCAGAGAAGACATGGATGTTTGTAAATGTATAGTGTCGGTGCGGCATGGCGGCACTCTAAATATGCGGCGAGCCGAAAGTCCTCTCGTGTGGATTGGTGGGAGGGGAAAGGGGGAGACCCTAGGTCCTCCCTCCCCGGGGTGTTCTTCCTCAAAATTAGGGGTGGAAAATAGAAGTCCAACCTCTCTTCGGAGTAGGTTTTGGCAACCATTGTTCCATGTAATATGGACAAGAAAACAATAACATTGATTAATCAGATTAAGTGGAAGATTAATATTTTGTTAAGTAGCAGAACAGATTAGTTACAGATAAGGAATAAAAATTAATATTTGTGTAATGAAATTAAACAACGGTTGAAATTTAAGAACATGATACATATTAACCAATATCCGTTTTTAGAAGCTGAAGCATTCAGTTTTTGCTTATGGTTAATTCAATGAGAAAACAATTCTCTAAAATTTAAGCCTGAAGTTTCATTACCCTGTGAAGAATTTGTGAATGAGACGTGAATTTGCCGCATTCTGATAAGAGGGTGATACCTGTACTGTCATACAGTAGCATCTGTGCTATAACCCTCCACGTTCTGAAAGTCTTGAACCCGAACATGTACCACTCGAAGCCCAAATTTTGCATTTTGAACTTTTTTTAGCCCAAAGGATCTCAAATAAGTCTCGAAATGGGATTTACGTCGTTTCATAATAAGCGGCATGGCCCACCAGCGGACTAGCTGTAAAATCGATGAATACTGGTAGTTCGACCTGGGTTCGATTCTAGGCGAACGACCTGGCTGCATGGGCGCTTTCGTGGTTTTTACTCATGTGTAACCTGGGTGCGAGGCAGTTTCCCTTAAAAGGTCCTCCAGAAAGGCATCTCTTCCCTCATGCAGACAGCTGTAGTACTCTTTCCCGTAATGTAGCGTGTTTTGCCGTAATCAAATAAACCAAACCAAGCATTATAAACGCCGGATCATTTTTTTAAATTGTTGCCACCAATTGTTATTACCTCGTATTATTTTTAAAGAAATTAAATAATGAAGAATCTGCATGAATATATGTATGTTTCTGGCATTGCGAAAAACGACGGTACCTAGGCCATCAAATTTTGAATAACGCAGTCTTCCACCCGAATATGGGCACCTGAAAGACCGAATTTTGAATTTCGACTTTTATATATTCATATTTTGTAAAAATTTACTGAAATTTTGATTTGAAAGCGAGCAGTGGCAACACTATAGGGAATAAAACTTTTTTATCTTCAGCGCCCGTGACAGTATATCGAAATTTTTAAAGATATGCTGTTTTTAAATACTTTGTTATCTTGCTGCTGAATTGAATTTTATGTGGCAGAAGTGCGAAGAACAGGCTAGTTAATGAATAAAGTTAACACACAAAACATTAATAAGGAAAGCCATCTTACTTACATCTGTCTTAATTGTAAGCCATCTTACTGGGGACACTGAACATTGATATGATATGTACTAGAAGATACTTCTTTTCTTTTCTTTTTTTTTAGTCCAAAGGGATTTGAATCCCGAAGGACTATTAGTTTCGTTTTGGCATTTTGCGTCGGACGGATAAATGTCGGTTCACTTTTCAAACTGTTGCCATAAAATGTTAGAGTCCTGCATTATATTTGAAGAAATTAAATAATGAAAATCTGCGTAAATGTATGTATATTTCTCACATTGTCATAAAATAATAGAATTGGTACATAGAGTCATAATGTCATAGAATAGGTACATAGAGTCATCGAATTTTGAATAACGTAATCCTCCAACGAATATGAGCATGTGGAAGACCAAATTTGAAATTTGAATTTTGTTTTATGATCGATTTCCTATTTTTTAAAACTTTGACGAATTTTTGATTAACAAACTCAAGGATTTCAAAGCGAGCAATGGCAACGTTGTGCAGAAAAAACATTTTTATCTCCAGCGCGTGAGTCTCTGTATCGGAAATTCTAAAGATATGCTCGTTTTAAAACTATTTTGCGATATTGCTGTTGCACTGGATCTTATGGTTTAAGTGCGAGGAACATGATATTTAATAAAGAAAGGTAACACACAAAATGTTAAAAAACGCCCCTTTGGACGTAATTTAAAATCTGAAACATTTCAGTTTTTTTTTTTTTTTTTTTTTTTAATGTATGCCAACACTTAAAACTGCGTCAAGAATTCTAAAGATATACCGCTAACTTGCTTTAAAAGGTTTTTGTAATTTTATTGTTGAACTCTATATGACGTGCGAAGGAAGTGGTGCTTAATAATGAAGCTAATAAAGACAGAAAGAAAGGGGTTAGCAGTAGTGACTGCGAACTCAGCGAGACGGAAAAAATGTAACGTTTTAGACGATTGTAAAAATCTGAAACCCTTCAGATTTTTTTTTTTTCTTTTTTATCTACGCGAATTAAAATATTTAACGGATTTTTGGCATTTTCTTCCAGGAATAGCAATTTGTTATCGACCGTTTCAAGCATTTCTCTTTCAAACGGTGCATGTCTCATTTTAAAAAATTGGATTATCTTTTAAATATTGGGTATTTTACGAATTTTTTTTTTGGTTGTTGTTGTTGAAAAAATCATCAAATAGTCAAAATCACCAAAATTATATTTAAAATCACCAAAATTATATTTAGAGTGTCGATTATAAAAATTAACTATCTAAGAACATATATATATATATATACTAGCGGAAGTACCCGATGCCAGTTAAGTTAGATTGAGAGTAATGCATCTAACAACAGAGATAACGATTCCGCTGTAATCCTTCTCTAATAACAATGCAAAAAGATCTGTTTTGGCATTGGATTAAATGTGGCAAAAAATGGATCATAATGGATCAGAAATCAATTATGGGAACAAGCAAACAAGAACGCATTCTTCTTTATATGTAAACATTTCGTAAAACTTACAAATTTTTGATTAACAAACTCTACGATTTCAAAGCGGGCAGTAGCAACAATTTTCAAAATAAAGCATTTTTATCTCCAACGCACGAGACTGTTGCCACTCGGAAAAATTAGTGCGAAAATGAGCGCTTTCAGAGTTTTTTATTAGTATTTCGGCTAATTAAAGACGTACGAAGATGGGAATAGTCGAAATGGTTTTCCACGAATTTTTGGAATCGAAAATAGTGTATTTAATGTTTAATTTTTGCTCTGATGGCGGTGCATTCGAGAATATACCGAAGGAAATCTAATTTGCTAGTCTCAGCTGTATTATTTTCATTTTATATTTATCTCTTGCAATTCCTTTCATTTCAATCTAATGTTCTGGACATAATTTGATGGCTTTTGTGCTAAGCTGTAACTCGGAATCCCCAGCCACCGAAATGACCTCCATTAAATGGAGTTGGACGTTTTTCTGATTTTCTCTCTGTGGGTTCGTATTCGATCTATACTCGTTTTGTTCTTTAAGACACCTTTACTATTACCCTGCTTGAATTGTTCAAGAGAAAAGGGAATTGTCCTTCCTGATCCAGTGAAGTGCGAAATGACAACAAATAAAAGGAGCAGCTCTGGCAAAGAAGAAGGGAGGAGCGATGAGGTACAAAGGGTACAAGGAAGAGCCATTTAGATCAAAGCACACGTCGGAACACGATAAAAGCTGATTGTATTTTATTTCTTGGAACAAAGGTCGGATCGTATAGCAAAGGCTGCTTCGAATAAAAAGTGCATTGCCGACTGACCATTGAAAGGAGCAACTGCACGACATGAATGATGGGGACAACATGCTTGTCCTTTTTAGTACGAAGACAAAAACAATATCTGTCTGGAGTGGCAAAGTGCCGTCTGTTTTAAGATATTTCAGTTGGAGCGGTGCGTATAAAAATTTCAATTTCGGAAGTTTTGATAGTCATGATACTATTAGGGTTGCCACGTTACCTGGAAAACCTGAAAAACCGGGAAAAATCGGATAATTCGAAAATTGACTAAAATAGCCAGGGAAAATTTAGTGAATTTAAATATTTTACTCAAAATCTGGAAACGTCAGGGAATTTTATACTGCATACCGTATGCCAGGATTTTACCACAAAATCTTTTAATCCTTTTTTTTCTTTTTAATAAAAACTTATTTGTCATTTTGCAGTAAAAAAAAATATTAATCAATCATCTAGGCTAACCATTTAATATAATTATATTCGTCAAAATATCGTTAATTATTATAATTCAGTTTTTCAGTTAAGTAATTAACTTTATTTTCGTTATTCGTTTATTATGTTATGTTATTCGTTTCGTATCATTTAATGTGGCTTCTTCATTCTTAATTTATTTATTATTAGTTAATAATGCTTTAAAGTTCCAGGGAATTTTCTCTGGCATAATCCTGAAACTAATTATAGACTTATTATGAGATACCATCACGAAATTTTAATGCACAGATTTTTTGCTTATGTATAAATAACTAAATAAATGTAAAGTACCTGAATTTATTTAAAAATATCATTAAATGGATTTCTTTCTTTTGTTTAGCTGCAAAATGTTTGCAAAAAAGAAAGAAAATTTTTAATCCAGATTGGGCAGATTCTAATCTCAATCTTCAGTGGAGAAAACAACTTATATTATAGTTATAATAGTAATGCTTGGGATTTATATATATATACGGAAAATGACCGACTCGACTCCTGAAATTTTAATGACTCCGACTCTGACTACCTCATATATATATATATATATATATATATATATGTGTGTGTGTGTGTGTGTGTGTGTGTGTGTGTGTGTGTAAGCATATACACATGGGTTACAGCTTATTTTTTTAATATAAAAGAAATAATAGATGCTACAGAAAAAAATTGATGGCATAGCAAATTATTTATATTACTTAGCATTTATTATGAAATAGAAAAACTGGCATTAGTGTTATTTCTAAGAAACAGTATAGCTTCGGCAAGATCTTTGTTGAAGGGCCATAGATCCGATTTGATAAATTTCAGAGCTGAGAAGAGTCTTGCCACACTAACTTGAGTAGGAGGAAGAGCTGTTACTGTTACGGCTAGTTCCTTTAACTTTTCAGGATAGATTTTTACAAGTTCTAAAAGAGGTGTCTTGCAGGCACAATCATATTTCTCTATTTCTTCAAAGGCTGTGTAGAAATCTTTTTTGTATTTTATCATTTTTATGTCTAAAGGCTCTTGGTTCTTTATTTTCATTCGCTTTGTATTAGCCTTTCAATATTATCCAAAAATATTTCTCAAAATCTAGTTCATCATTGGAAGAGGATGATAGAGACTCAATTGCAATGTCTGCAGTTTGACTCTCCTGATTCGAATTCTCCAATTGTTCTGAGAATAATTTCATTCTCAATAGTTCATAGATGGCTTTCTTTGCCTTTTTAATTTGTTCGTCCTCCAAGAAGTTTCAGTGTTTCGGATTTACATATATTGAACCCAGCAAGATCTCATAGTCTAGCAAACTACTAGTTTCTCTTTTCGTCATTGAAGAAATGATTCCTTCTGCAATAAAACCTCCATTACAGAAAGAAAAAACACTCTATTCTTCCATTCTCGCCTCCTGTCAATTCTTCAGATTGCAGCTTTTTTGTGGCTACATACGGTGTAGAAAGAAGAGTTTCCAATTCTGCAAGATCATTCCACAGTCTTTCTGTTAGTAAAACATTAGGGTTATCTACATCTTCTAAAAAGTTCTTAATTCTAAAAAACCTCTTTATCATGAAATATGTATTTCCTTATCGCATTGCTTGATCAATAATTGCTCCTTTTCCTGCACGCTTCCTAAGAATGACATCAATTTTGGGAGTTCTTGCTGCTGTTGCTGCTTACCTAAATTTACCAGTGATATTTGTAACTAAATGAATATGTTGAATCATTAATGGCTCTTTTCACATCAATCCTTCTCTCTTATATTTATTTATTAATATGTCAATAAATTAGAAAATAACTATTTATTAATGTATATAGTTCATAAATAAAAATAATAACTCAGCTTGTCATTAATGTTTTTCAATTCATTTTAATTTCAATTTAAATTCAAACTGTCCAACGAAAACTGGAATCGGAGTCGATCTGATTTTAGCGACTCCAACTCCTTTTATCCCAAATTCTACCCGACTCCGATTTCGACTCCATGACTCCGACTCCACAGCCCTGGTACCGTAATTAATTTACTTCTCAGTACAGGCAACATGCACTACGCGGATAGTCTGGAATTTTCTTAAAACGCACCTCTTAAAGTCAGGGAATTACATCTTCCTGTTTGAGAGGCAACACTCTGATAGGATTTTTCATAAAATAGCTATATACATGAACATATTTACTTACGGCCGGTATGCCTTATATAATATTGTTTCTTTCGGCATAGTATTGTTTCTTTTGATATAATATTGTTACGAAATGTACAGGCGCGGTAAGATGGCTTCCCGCAAAACAGTTTTAGGTTTGCCATAAAATGGCAAGGGAAGGCAAGTTGCCACATTTGGCGAGAAATGCCCATTTGACGACAAAATTGGCGATATACCATGAACGGATGGAGAACCTTCTGGAACGAATTCTTACCGGTTTAGTCCAGAATGTTCTCGAACTCAATCCGAAAGCTATATAAATCCTGCTGGTTCGCAGTCAGTTAGTGTGTGCCTCGTCTAGCGAGCTGATAGTCAGTCATTGAGCGAGTGTCTCGAAATCTAGCGCCGAGTTAGTCGTCGAGTGCATCGCGAGAGTCTTTTAGTGTATCGCGAATTAGTGCATCGTCGAGTTTTACCTTAGACTGTGCTGAGTCGAGAGCTATACTATTGTGTATCGTCGAGTGCATCGCGAGTTGTAGCGTGGAAAGTCTCGAGAGTACGTGGAGTTCCGAGAACGACCAAGCAGTACTGTTACTGTACTCTGGTGCTTTGCAGTGAAGCTGTCTCCATTGTTATTGCCTGACAGTGTGGCTGTGTCGCTGAACGTGTCAGCGTGTTTACAGTTCGACGACTGTAAAAGTGATTTTGGAGCTATCTGATTAATATTGGTAAATAAAGATTGTTTCGGTACTTCATCAAGTGTCGTCGTTATTCACTTCAAATCTACGAACGCCGTACGAACGTGAAGGAAGAAAATAGCGTAACAACTGGTGTCAGAAGTGAAAAACACAACAATATTGTTTCTTTCGATATAATACTGATTTTTTCGATTCATTTTGGGATGTTGTTTATGACGAGAGAGTAAAGTTAAATGAAAACATCACTGCGATAAATTCTTGTTTCGGTTGGTTACTAGCGGTAGTGAAAGGAAGTAATAAATTGACTAATAATTATGAAAATGTATGTTTAGTCATGGACTCTTCTCCCATTTTGTGCGATTTGAAAAAAATTTGGGAAATGGAAGAATTTCAGTCAGACAAATAAAACTTTTCTGAATGGGACAATCAATTGATTGAAAAATTTGAAAATTCTCTGGAATTTAATGGGGAAAGTTACGTTTGTAGGTTGATGTGGAAGGAAAACTTGGGACCTGCAGTTCGGTTGAATTCTAATTATGAGGTTGCGAAAAAGCGTTTTGATTCGTTAAAGCACAAACTAAATAAAAATCAAGAAATTTATGACCAGTATAAGCAAATTATATCGGATCAGTTAGAATGTCAGATTGTGGGAAAATGTGTTAATGAAGATAAAAATTCAGGATATTATATGCCCCACAGAGCGGTAATTAGGGATGACACGGAAACAACTCGAGTTAGAATTGTTTATGACTGTAGCAGTAAGGCTAATGAAAATAATAAATCTCTTAATGACTCTCTAGAATCGGGAGTAAATCTTTATGCAAATTTATTGGACATAATTCTTAAATTTCGAGAATATCAAGTTGCATTTTGCGGAGATTTAGAGAAAGCTTTTCTTATGATAGAGATTGCGGAGGAAGATAGAAAATACCTTAAATTTTTGTGGTTTCCCGAAGAGGTAGGTGATTCAACCGAAACTCTCCATTTAAATCGTCTCCCATTCGGTTTAACTACTTCGCCATTTTCCTTGGCTTGCGTTTTGAAATTTCACATTAAGAAATTTAAGAAACATCATCCAAAATGTTATGACATGTTAAATTCTTTTCTTTATGTTGATGATCTCTGCTATGGAGCCAATACCGTTCAAGATGCTTATCATTTGACTTCTACGGCAATAGAGATATTAAAAGCAGCGGGATTTCATTTGAGGAAATTAAAAACCATTCGTCCGGAATTGTATAAACTTTGGAATGAAAACGGATATGAGGAAAATACTGACTTCAAGGGCAAGGAACAGGTTTCTTGGGATTGAAGTGAGATCCGATTGAGGATAAAATTAAATTAGATTTAAGAGATATTAGGGATTCCATTGATACTAGAATCACCAAGCTTCATGTTTTGAGAGTTATTTCAAAGATATTTGAGCCATGTGGACTGATTAGTCCCTTTGTAATCACTGTGAAAATTCTTCTGCAAGAGATGTGGGAACGTGGTCTACAATGGGATGAAGATTTGCCAAGTGACCTACAAAATAAATGGAGAACCTGGTGTTCTGAACTTTGTGAACTTGAATCAGTATCTATTGAAAGAAGGTTTTTTGAGAGTGTAGAAATAAGTGAAGTTTCTCTTCATGTGTTTTGTGACGCCAGTCCCAAGGCATATGGGGCTGTTGCGTTCCTAAGGTACGTGAATTACAATGGCCAACTCAAAGTGAGCTTTATAATGTCAAAAAGTAAAGTTGCTCCTTTAAAAACTTTGACTCTTGCAAGATTAGAGGTAATGGCAGCACTCCTCGCTGCACGTTTAGGAAATTATTTACAAGGTCTATTTCCTAATTTCACGAAACAAATTTTCTTCTGGAGCGACTCTCAAATCGTCCTCATTGGTTGAAAGGATCTTCTAAAGAATGGAAACCATTTGTCGCCAACAGAGTAGCTCAAGTGCAGTCGCTGACTCTACCAGAATGTTGGAACCATTGCAGTGGCTCTGACAATCCCGCACACCTTACTACTAGAGAAGAATCGGCTAGGAGGATTCTTACAAGTTCTCTGTGGTGGTCAGGCCCTGTTTGGTTGTCTAAACTGCTTTACTCGTGGCCTCTTCAAGAATCGCTACATCATTTTAATGACATATGTGATGAATGCGTTATAGTGAAAGAGCGACGGACTGCACTGGTTAATTCCATGGTAACCAGTTCAGCTAATGGAAACTTACCTATGTCGTCGCTACTGGACGTTAATGACTTCAGCCAAATAAGTAGATTACTGCGTGTTACTGCTTGGATTAAAAGGTTTGTGCACAATTCTAAATCTAATTCTACAAATTTAAATGGACCTATATGTAGAATTTGACTTAATTCACAGCATGAGAGCACGAAGTAATATTTAAATGGTTTATTTAATAGAAAGAAATAAAAGTAAATAAGAAAAAGTAAATAAAGATGAAGTTAACGGTATGCAGGATTAACATAATGATGTAGTCCTTTTACACCTAAAGGCATAACATCAAAAGCACAATCTAAATTCATAAACTCTTGAAGACGTGTGAAGCCGTCTGCTCACGTCTGCCCTCCGCTCTCGACCAGGTCTCAGCGCTGTCTGGGATGATTGTCTGGGATGATTGCGCTGGGCTGTGATGGTGACGTCATCTGGTGTTCTAATTCAGCATTGGATGTTGATGACTCCCACATATATGTGCTGCAGAACTCGAGCAAGCTTTGCGTTTTTGGATCAAAGCTACTCAATTCAAGCATTATAGTACAGAAATTACCCAACTTCTTTCTAAAGGAACTATCGATAAGAGTTCACGCATATTTAATTTGAATCCTGAATTTGATGATGATAACTTACTTTGTTTAAAGGGACTTTTACAGTTTTCAAGTAACGATATGCGAGCCAAACATCCTTGGCTTCTTCCATCTAATGATAAATTTGTTGAACTACTTATCTGTGATTCTCATACTAAAATGTGCCATTTAGGTGTTGATGAAACATTTACGAGAACAATTCTGAATTGTTAAAGGTCGTAATTTTGTGAAAAAAGTGTTAAATAACTGTCTGATTTGTAGACGATTCAAAGTGAAATCTGGAATGCAGGTTGTTGCCTTTTTACCGCCTGATAGAATTCAAGAGCATCCACCATTTGATGTATGCGGTGTGGATTTTGCCGGACCATTTTTTATTCGTGATTTTAATTCAAAGTGTTATTTACTTATATTCAGCTGTGCAGTGACAAGAGGTATCCATTTAGAAGTAGTTCTTAACATAAGTGCTGAATCTTTTTTTTTAGGATTCCGGCGATTTGTTTCTCGTCGAGGATTATGTTTCACTATATATTCTGATAACCCCAAAGCTTTTATAAAAGCAAATTGTGAATTGAAAAAAGGGTGGAATCAGATAGATAATGATCAAGTTAAAAATTTGTTTGCTTCTAAAGGTATAGTTTGGAATTTTATAGTTGAAAAAAGTCCATGGTGGAAAGGTTTCAGGGAGAGACAGATACGAACGGTTAAACCCTGCTTAAAGAAAATTGTTGGACGATCCTCTCTCTCTTTGAAGGAATTGGAAACTGTTTTTTCGGAAATTGAAGCTCTGGTTAATTCCAGGCCTATCACATATCTGTACAACGAACCCTCAGAACCCTCTCCACTCACCACATCTCATTTTCTTATTGGTAAAAGGTTAGTGTCTTTAATAAAACATAAAAATGAAAATTTAAATGTTAATAGGAATTCTTTAGTAAAGAAATATAAATATCAGCAAACACTTTTGAATCACTTCTGGAACAGGTGGAGAAAGGAATATTTACTTAATCTAAGATCAGCTTATATTTCTCCACAACCAGGTAAAATAGTTTCATTTAAAGTGAATGATATTATTTTGATTAATGATGAGCGTTATCCCAGAAATATGTGGATGATGGGAAACATTTTAGAGCTATATCCAGGAAGAGATGGAAAAGTTCTTTCTCTTCTTATTCAGACTCCTAAAGGACAAATAAAACGCTGAGTACAACTTGTGTATAATTTGGAAATTAATCCTTCATTGTGTTAGTTTAATTGAATTGTAACCTGTTAATGTTTTATCTGTGTATTAATGATAGTTTAATTGTGCTTATATTTTAAGGCTTGATATTTGAACATTTTTTCTTTGGAAGTTAAAGGTGTAATTTGTTTTTATATGTCAAGTGACTGAATAACTTGGAAGCTTTGTATTTGATATAATATGCTATTTATATTTTTATTCTTGTACTTTTAAATGGTTCCTGAATGTAAATTTAGTTAAAATTCAATGGTAAGTGAACTCAAGTGAATTCAGGTGGGGAGTATTACATATTTCCAGCGTCATCCTGACTAGAGGGCGCTGTGTTCGTCCCAATAGTCAGTGGCAGGCAGGATACTAAAGGTATAGGACATGGAAGGCGAAGATGCCTAATAATATATCTCTAATTGATTGAAATGTTCATATATTTTCTTGTAAATAAATGTTGTTGTTGTTTTACTCTTATTATCTCTTGGATGCACCTTTAGTCTCACAGAATCATTAGATGCAAAAACGGCTAATGTTTCTCGTTCGGTGATTCTATAATTACGTTGCGTGGTGTTTAAAGTTTTGCTAAAAATGATGCTGATTTGATAGATGATGATTTTGCATTAACACCGCGCCCTCGGCATAATCTGAGGTATCAGCCGCAATCTCCAAGTTATCATTCCCTTCTGGGAATTTTAACACCGGTGCATTAATTAAAGCCGCTTTCAATTGTTCAAAGGTTGTGTTTGCCTTTCAAAGGCCATTCAAAGGCTGTCCACGCAAACTTTTATTTCTTCCGTTTTAACACCAGCAAAGGTTCAACAATATTAGCAAAGTTTTAAATAAAAGCACGATAGTATGAGCACATACCAAGAAAAGATGACAGTTTCTTTGCCGTATTTGGCGGAGGATAATTTTTATAGCTTTAATTTTAGAGTCCTCAGTTTTTCGTTACACTTAGCTTATATTTTGTACCCTAGATATCGTAATTCTGTCGTTCCGAACTTACATTTTGATGCATTTACGGTTAACCCTGCTTCCCTCAACTATGGGGGGGGGGAATCTGAAAGGTTTCAGATTTTTAATTACGTCCAAAGGGCCGTTTTTTAACGTTTTGTGTGTTACCTTTATTTATTGAATATCATGTTCTTTGCGCTTAAACCATAAAATTCAATTCAGTAGCAATGTCGCGAAATAATTTTAAAATTAGCATATCTTTAGAATTTCCTGCGAGTATACACAGTTTCGCGCCCGCTGGAGATAAAAAGTCCCCCCCCCCCCGCTGTAGAGTGTTGCCATTGCTCGCTTTTAACTCGCTTTTAAATTGTTGAGTTTGTTACTCAAACATTCGTTAAAGTTTTAGAAAATATGAAATCCATCATAAAACAAATTCCAAATTTCAAATTTGATCTTCCACATGCCCATATTCGTAGGAGTATTACGTCATTCAAAATTTGATGGCTCTATGTACCGTTGTTTTATCACAATGCGAGAAATAGACATACATTTATGCAGATTTTTCATTATTTAATTTCGTCAAATATAATGCAAGACTCTAACATTTGGTGGCAACAATTTGAAAAGTGAAACGAGCATTTATACTGATTTAACGCAAAATCGCAAAACGAAAACAATAGTCTTTCAGGAACAAAGCCCCTCTGGACTAAAAACTTCTTGGAGGTCTTTTACATGTTCGTCAGTGGTATCGCTTGCCATAATGATATCATCTAAATAAATTAAAGTGGATTTTCTGACGACAGGACGTAGAATAATATCCATGGCACGTTGAAAAGTTGAGGGGGCTCAGCAAAGTCCAAACGGAATACGTAAAAACGGAAAAGTGCCTGACTTTTGTGATAAAAGCACTTTTGTTTACGTCTTCTGCTTGACGGCTATTTGAAAATAGCCTGAAGTAAGTTCGAGAGTGGTCATAAATTTCGTAGACCTGATTTTACTAATTATCTCCTCATTTACCGGTAAAGGGTAAACCGGAAATTTGGTTAAACTATTGAGTTTTATATAATCAGTAGCAAAACGATGAGTTTTATATAATCAGTAGCAAAACGATAATAACGATAAACGATAAGTTTTAATCTGTGGGGGGCAAATTATTCCTTTTTCTGCACAACAGGGTTCGTATTGTTAAATAGAAAAAAATTATTTGTAATATACTTTAAACTTTGCTGCAAGGTGCCGGACAAAATTAACAAAAAAAAAAAAATCAAATATCAAATAACTCAAATAATTCACATTCAAATCTAATTCATAATATTCATATATCATTTCGACATTCTTATAAACATTCGTATAGTAAATCTATCAATCAATCATATAGTGGTATAATACAATTTAACTTTTTAGGTTTGCGTTGTGAGTAACCTATGTAAAAGGAAATATCAATAACCCCAAATTCAATTAAACTCCATGTTTTTTAAAAGCCTCCCGGCTCAAACAAATGGAGGGACATGACAGACCACAGTAAATTATACGCTACATAAATACACAAATGCAATTAAATTTTAAACACACATTTATTAAATTCTTGAATATATTATATAATTAAATAATGGATAACTGATCAGTATCCTACAACATATTTTTTACTCTGAAAAGTAACACATAATGTCACACGCATTTACAGCTTACAAAAATTAATATACCTTAAGATGAAAAATAGCACACATCTCATTCCAAAATTAACATACTCATATTAATTTGTAAGTTTACTATTTTTGACGTTCAATAGCTCACTAATTAAGCCGTTAAAACATATCTTTAAACCTTCCTTTACAGACTTTAAATTAATTAGTCATTATTCAAAATATTCTAATCATTTAGTAGTTTACATATACAAAATAAATAACTTCCGTTTAAGTAATTTGAAAAGATAGAGAGGTAGACAAATTTAAAAATCACTCACAGATGGAAGACAGTTTTTCTGGATTGAAGAATCTTTAGTGTCCAATCCACTTGGAAATGAGCTAAAACATTTTTTTTTTTTTCAAAACACTTTCAGAAGCGTCCATTGATTCAGGAACCGCCTTAAATATGTCCATTAAGTGAGAGACAATTTCCGAAAGAAAAGATCTTTAGTGTCCAATCTTTTTTCTGTCAGAACACTTTCAGAAGCGTCCATTGATCTCAGGAATAAGGGAAGCAGGACACCTCCTTCTGGAACAAATCTGTATCTCATGACAAATTTCTTCAGGAATGTCTCAAACATGACTATTCAAGTTCTCCAAAATACACGATGAAGCGGCAAAACTAAATTTGGGGTAGAGCACTTTTGGGCACAAACTTCTTAGTTGTAACCAATCTCTCCTATCTATGACGAATAATTCTAACTGGAAAGCCTCTAACATGACAATTCAAAGATCACTAAATACACGATGAAACGGTAAAATCAAATTGTGCGTAGAGCAGTTTCTCCGTGCGAACAAATTCTCATCAGCGGGAAAGCGGCGAGAAACCTCGCCTCAGACCGAGTCGCAAGCCCCCCGCAGGAGGTAAAGCCGCACCGAACTTTTTCTTTTACTGCCTTACATCTTCGCAACTCAAATGTCTCCAAATCCGACGCAATAGCCGGCGCCCGCGAGAGCAAGACCCGCAAGGGGTCAAGCCCCCACTCCTTTTCTTATTCTTAGCTTGAAAGAATCAGGAAACAGAATGATCTCTAGCCTGGTGCAAGCACCCAGGAAATCTCGGTTTCTCCGCCTCTGTGAGTTCATAGGCTTTCAAAAAAATCATAAAATTAAATCTTACCAATACCGGAATTTTATGTTATCTAAATTGAGAAAATGACACACCCATAACGAATCAAACACCAGAAAATCTGACAATGCAATCCGAAAAACATCTGCACATATAACGTGAGAAAAAGAAATAGACCCCCCCAACTAACAAGCGAAACTAGCTTTCACGAGAATCCAATTATCTAACTTAGTACACCTCCCACTGTCTTGAAGTAAGAAAACTGCAAACTTTAACAAAGCGACAGGAAAGCGATTTCGTTTCACACGCCAAGAGTTAAATGGGCGACACACGACTCCCAACTGCCTCCATTGTTGGAAAAGTCTATAAACCAGATGGCTCCCGCAACCTTTCCCGCTTTAGTTACAATTCCTACTCAAGAACAACAAGTTAAACAACACCTTAAGAGCCTAAGAATACTTTTCTCCAGATTAAAATACACATGAATACGAATAAAAATATTAGAATAATATTAACTTAAAACACATATTAATAATTTAAATTCGCGACATAACAGTATATTCACTATTTATGGGAGTAATAATTTTATTAACATCTTTTTATTTTTATTTATTTATTTATTTTGACCTGTGTGTGTTTCTGAAGAAAGTAACAAAATTAACTTCTGTTTAATGTTAATAATTCTGTGCTCATCGTAAAACCGTAACGCATGCTGTTTCACTCATTTCGTATATGTGCGCAAGGATGAGGAATCATTTTTACATCCCTTTTTATGGATGATGCCATATGGTCGAAGAGAAAGAACGGAAGCAGAGCTTTCCTGCGAGTATTTTATTGGCATTAAAGCTTGATCCAGGGACCGCGTGATTGAAAATCACTTCATAAAAAGGTTATTACTTACAGAAAAAGGTATTTTAAGTCGCAGTTTATTCAAAACCAATATATATGAGAAATAGAGATGATACTTCATTGGAGAGAAAATAAATTATGTTTCAATTATAATAAACTAGCGGAAGTACCCGATGCCAGTTAAGTTATATTGAGAGTAAGGCATCTAACAAATTCCATTCAATATTTCACCAAAATTCAATTTTAGTCCATTAAATGGGGCAAAAAATTTATCATAACTGATCAGAAATCTGTATTACGAACAAATACACAGAAATTCTTCTTTATATGTATAGATTTTCTAAACCTTATAATTTTTTTTATTGACAAAGTCTACGATTTGAAAGCGAGTGCTAGCAAAACTTGACGAAGTAACACACAACGAAATGAAGCACTTTTATCTCCAATGCGCGAGACTTTTGCCACTCGGAAAATGAGTGCGAAAATTAACAGTTTCAGAACTTTTAATTAATATTTCGGCTGATTAAAGTCGTACGAAGATGGGAACGGTCAATATGGCTTTCCAGGAATTTTTGGAATCGGGAATAATATATTTAATGTTTGGCAATGCTATTTTTATTTCATCGTAAAACATAGAAATTTTTATTAACAAACTCTAGGATTTGAAAGCGAGCAGTGGCAACAACTTTCGAAATAAAGCAGATTTTCGTCTCCAGCTTGCGAGACTGTTGCCACTCGAAAAAATGAGGGCGAAAATTTTCGTTTTCCGAGTTTTCAGTTAATATCTCTGATTTTAGCTAATTAAAATCGAAAAAGGGCAGGATACAGAAAAATCTCACTTGTCGGATTGTTTTGGAAAAAGGTGGACCTCGAACTTTTCCAGGATGCAGAAAAGAACTATAAGAAGTTTGGTGACGATAGCTATAGTAGTGACCGAGTTATTAGCGAACAAACACACACACACACAGACTTTCTTCTTTATATATATAGATTAACGGTTATAAAATGACCTTAAAAAATTACTGTGCCTTTTAGTCTTAAAAGAGAGAAAGAAATTATTTAGAAATATGTATGTTATCGTTCAAGTAAATAATACAGTTATATCATAGCTTCATGAAATAGCTCATCACATCAGTTAAAGAGTGCAACAAATTAATAATTCCGCATTTTAACTACTTAATTCGTATAATAGCTAGTTATTCTATAAATTACTACAAAATGATAGATACTTGAAGTGTAAAACAAAAATATTAACTAAATGTTAACTGAAATATACAGAATATAAAATGTTATTTATACAAAGACAAAATAAAATAATTTCTTACAACAGGGAACTAAAATAGTGCTTGGAATGGCATATAACCATTTCTGAAGCAAATGTATTTTCTGATGTGCATTTGTAGAGACATTAGGTTAATTAGAAAAGCTGGAGAGATGAAAAATTAGCAACCGCCATTGCTGGGAATCGAACCGCGGACCTCTGGAATACCGGCACAGCGTGCAGATCCACTACTACACCACGAAAGCACGCTAGCAAAGTGGGAGAAATACCTTATATAATCTCCTTTTTTTTAAGGGCGACTGGGGTTTTCAGGGGACCCAATCGCCAAATCCTGGGTGGGGAGAATCATTATCCACAACCCTTTTAGTTCGGCGCCACTGTAGAGACATTAGGTTATTTAGAAAAGCCGGAGAGATGAAAAATTAGCAACCGCTTTCGCCGGGAATCGAACCACGGAACTCTTGAATACCGGCCCAGAGTGCAGACCACTACACTACGAAGGCACGCTAGGAAAGTGGGAGAAATACCTTATACGTTTTACATGAACATTTTTAAATCCCTGACCGATACCTAAATTTTGTGTTACAGTAGACGACCAGTGAGATTTTTCTGTATCCTGCCCTTCTTCGATTTTAATTAGTTTTTGTTAATGGAAGTTTAACTTCGATCCGGAATATAGCTGTTTTATGCTGAAGTTTCTTGTTCTTAATCGAAAAAAATCCTTCTTCGGTATTATTTTCGTAACAACTAAAATAGGTCTGGCGTCTCCTCTTCCTCTGTCAATTTCAAGTACTGGTATACGGACCGTAAGAGCACGGACACCCCGCAGAGAATTTAGAATGAGATTGGTCTAGTACTAGTTTCATCATGTTAGCTTGAATTTCTAAATATTCTTTATAGTTCTGTCTTTTCCTTTGAAAATTGATTTCATTAAAATAGAATTTGTAGATCTTGTGTACAACCGTGTCTTCCAAAAAGTGTTCTAAATATGATATATCGACAGGCTCATTACGCTACTGCCTTCTTGTGAACAAACTATGCATACTTTATTAATGGCATTATTTAAAGTCGATTTTTGAACTAGCACCTCATTATCATGTTCCGAGATAATGAAAACTGATGTTCTCAGAGACTGACCGAAAAATTGATTCTAACAAGTCATTTGATATATTGGAATACAGTAGCTGATACTAACAAGGGGGATGAATCATGTTGGTTATTTTACTCTTTAACGAGATGTCGATCGTTATTCTAAGAAAGAGGTTGTTAAAGTGCGGCAAATCATGTTTTTTATTTTGCGCTTTAACGAGATATTGATCGTTATTCAAGAAAGAGATAGTTAAAGTGCTATGAATCATGTTGGTCATATTATGCCTTACCCGGATGTCGATCGTTATTCTAAGAAAGAGCAGTGAATACTGTTGGTTATTTGCGCTTTAACCAGAGGTCGATTATTATTCTATGAAATAGCTAGTTAAAGTGCGCATTTTAAATTTATGACACATTTTAACTGATTTGATCGGTTACTTTATGAAATATCAAAGTAGTCTAAAAAATAACGGATTTAAGGACGTATCTCGCCTGGTTACGAATTCTAAAAAACGCTTCGTGAGCGCGTCACACCTCAAAATAGCTGTTCCGACTTTTCTCTTGAAATGTAAAATATCTAATCTGGTTTTGGCTATTGGTACGTCAGTGGATCAGAGTAGCTTGACTTAGAGACGACAGAAAAATCTTAGACTTAAAATCGAGCCTGGAATATTGTTCTTTACAAATTTTCCATTGTTGCTGAATAATGGTATAATCTTTCGTAAGGAATTACAGTGGTGTGAAAAGAAGAAAATGTCTTAAATTATTTAACTAAAAATTTAAGTACAATAATAACTATAAAAATTCTAAAACAAAAAAATTGGATCTTTTTACAGATTTTTCCATATGTCATTGCTTGTAAGATTATTATTCTTAATGAAACACGTTTAGCACTTAACTTAAATGTCAAATAAGTTACGATAATGAAAATTTTGTTTTATATCTACGTTTCAAAGTCTCATATAACGCACACTAATGCGAATTAAAAAAGATCATATTGAATTAAATAATAATCAGAACCCATTATGTGAATGTACAGAGGACAGGGCGAAGTTAGTTGTCCACAGTGGTCAGTATAAAGTTAATCACTTTTGTGAAACGCAGAAGAAATGGACATTCTATTATTTTCAATAGCGAGTAAGCTTGCATTATGCACTGAACGTCCAAAGCGTAACCTGCAATACAGTGTTTAAGAACACAACGAAAGATTATCCAACTGTTTCCCGGTCACCATCCAGAAGCGTTCTATGAGCAAGATGATGCTTCGCAAAATGTCTTAGGGATATATTCCATAGATACTTAATTACATTTTAATCCTGAAAATAAGTTGGCTTCTATAAACGCGTGATATCTTCAATGTCTATAGATTCATTCTCCATGGTGGTTAGAAGGTTACTGTCATTCGGTCACGATGGCGACATTGTCATCTGTCACGATGGTTATTGTCATTCGTAGACGGAAATTACAAATCTCCCTTCAAGCTTGGACAGCGTAAATCAAGATATCGCCAGTGGATACCGTCCCATGTTGGCGTGTATGGTAATGAAACAGCTGACGATCTTGCAGGAAAAGGCTGAGAGCTTCCTACACCCACTTCCACTGATTTAAGCCCAACTGAAATACATTCCTACTACAAAAATAAAACGAACATGGCGTAGAAAATTTCTCCTGCTCACCAATGGTATATCGCTGAGCAACCCGACCTGTCACTTCTGAATAAAAGAACTAGGTCTCTCCAAACGGCTATGGCCAGACTCAGAAGCGGCCATCTTCGATGCATGAAACTCATAGGGGGGGATCTCCTCTCCTCGTGTGCCTCCCTGCCGCTCCTACTTACCTACTGGATTGTATAGGGGTCTCCCTGAGACAGCTGAGCAGGGTGACGTCAATATTTGTGGGGCAAGGTCTCTTGGACTTGGCATAGGCTATGCTGCCCAAGAGGATTAGCAACAACAACACAAATCTCCCTCTTACCTACTGGATTGTATAGGCGTCTCCCTGAGACAGCTGAGCAGGATGACGTCAATATTTGTGGGGCAAGGTCTCGTGGACTTGGTATAGGCTATGCTGTCCCAAGGGGATTAGCAACAACAACACAAATCTCCCTCTCCCTCGAACAATTGCATAAGTTATTATAGGATGATTCCCCCTTTTTTCAGAGAACTGTCACGATTCCCTTCCTCATGCACAAGGAGAGTGTATACATGAATTCAAATTTCGACCATTATACGTTTCTACAAAAACATGCTATTCGAAGATCTTGGATGCTTTATTACACTCAGATGCTTTCCAAATGAAGGCAAAACATTCATTATTCTAGAAATTAAGCTTAGGCTTTTCGATGAGCAAAACATAACTCCACTCTCCGTCTATTTTAAGTACAAATATTTGTGAGGCCAGACAACAAAGGCTATGTTATTCTATTTATGGGCTGGACATAACGAAAGATATCTTGCAAGACTGTGAGCGATCACAGTTACCTGCATGACTATGAGTGACAAAAAAATCATTATCTCTTAGCCGACAGTGTTACTACTTAGAAGTGCTCAGTGTACTTAGTTAGAAGTGGTCTTCTTGGCAATTGAAACGTATCTGACAAGATTCCATCATGTGTGAAACATCCGACTAACAAATTAGCAGTGCATTAATTGTATGCACATTAAAAATAAAAAGAAAGAAATTCCTGAGTTTTCAGAGTGTTGCCTAAAAATGTTATTTTTGAATGTCACATTTTCTTAACGGAGTGTTAAATCGCAGTGGTTTAGTCGCAGTGGATCTGGATCCCAGTTATTTTATGTTCCGCACCTCGTTTCCAGGAGTTATGAGACATTTTCTTTTAGATTTATGATATAGGTGTTAGATTTGAGTAAGTTTCGCCTACCAGGTTTACACGATTTCAAGAACCACATTGTTACAACTGAGAAGGAATCAACTACGAAGAAAATTATGAAGTACGGAGATTTTTTTAAAACGTATATGTTTTTAGACGATTTCAAAACTTTTAATTAATGTTTAAAGTGCAAAGAGTATGTTAGGTGTTTCATCTGATATCCCTTTTTTATCTGATAAATCTGTAGAGACATTAGGTTATTTCGAAGCAGGAGACGTGAAAAAAGAGCAAGGCCCTCGCCGGGACTCGAACCACGGACCTCTCGAATACGCGCCGAGTGTGCTGACCACTACACCACGAAGGCGGGAGAAATACCGTATTTACTTCCCCATTTAAAGGGCGACTGGGAATTACGGGATCAATTAGCCAAATCCTCGTGGTGGGGAATCATCATCCACTAGCCTTTTTTAGTTCGGGCGCCACTGTAGGGAGATTAGGTCATTTGGAAGCAGGAAAGATGAAAAGTGAGCAATGCCCTCGCCGGGACTCGAACCACGGACCTCTCGAATACGCGTACAGTGTGCTGACCACTACGCTACGAAGGCATGCTAAGAAGGCGGGGGAAATACCTTATAAGTCTGCATCTATTTTTCATCTGTTTGTTCATTTAGTGCTTTGTTTGTATTTAAATATACTTATTTTTCTGTTTATTTATAATAATTGTTAGAAATATGATGATTTTCGCACTATTTTATATACAGAGTTACTTTCATTTCTGGCTTTTTCTAGTTTCTGCAGTTTTTAAAATGATATTTCTACATTCATTTACTGCATTAATAGAAGATAATTCTAAAACTTTAAAAGCGGCGTCATTATATGAGTTCAGAATTTTATCTACGATTTGGGCAATATTTGATATTTATTTCTGTAGCATATAGCATAATTGTCGAAGGGCACAAGCATTACAGTGGGTTACATTCTAGTTTAGTTGCGATCAGTGAAAGGTGAGAACACATTTAATTCTTAAGATCTAAGCTGAAGAGAATGGCAGTGAAATTATTCAAATCAAATTAAATTTAAGTGCTTCTTAAAGTATCACTTGAATTTAATTTAAGTGCAGCATACAAAGGCACTTTAGAAACGACAAACATGGGCATAGCTTTGTTAATGGTATACTTCTATGAACCTTTAATTGCATTTTCTCCTACTTGATTCAGGATTTAACAGAAGTTTGCTTCGAATTCACTGAATCAAATTCGCATACCGAGAAGCACTGCTATTGCTTTATTTCACTCTCGTTATTCCATTGAATAATTTGAAGATGTGTAATCTAATAAGCTCTGTCAAATTTGATGTCCATTTCTTTTTAATATGCTTACGAATTTCTGTAATGTGATGCAAAATCGAGCTGTTAAATGTCATATTTCGAACGGACTTAGAAATATATTTTTGAATTTAATACATTTTATTCATTTTTATAAAGTAAACAGGTCTATGGATGAAATTTCTCTTATTTTAGAACGGCAATGCACACATTACGGTTTAGTTTTCTAGAAAGCATTATAAATTAATTAAGTAAGTAATAAGGAAACGTGAACAATTGCATAGAAGTATTCTGTTTCATAATTATTATGCAGCAATAATTCAAATCTGCTTTTGCATGACTGCTAAAATTTAAATTGGGCCTTAAAAAATACATCATATTCCTTTTTTAAGGCTAATGTGACTTTTAGAGTGGAGGGGATGTAATTTTTATTTTTCATTTTCCTCTCTCCGTTTTTTTTTTTTTTTTTTTTTTTTCCCTTTAAATTCGAAAAAACGTTTTTCGGGCTTTTGATTTTTTACTGTTACTTCAGTTTTCCAGTTAATTTTTTTTTTATATATTTTAGATATGCCCCATGTAAAAAAATAGCATTTTTTAAAAGAAATCGCTTTCTTATTTTTTTAAGAGGAGCTATTTGAAAAAGGTTGTCTTTTTAAAATTTAAAGACAGATTTAGCTTCAAAGCATATTCATGTAAAAGGGAACTATATTCATGTAATTTTGCATTTATGACAATATTTTTATTACGTTTATCTATCTCTCCAGTGATCGTATTTTTCCTTCTTATATTTACCGAGAACATAAAAAACTTTTAAATGATTAAATATCTCTTTATAAGAAGAGAGTCTGTGTGTTTGTTTGCTCGCTAATAACTCAGTCACTACTATAGCTATCGTCACCAAACTTTCTACAATTATCTTCTAGGTTCTGGAAAATGTCGACGTCGACTCCCCCCCCAAAAAAAAACAAAGCTAAAATTAGAGATATAAGTTTAAAAAATTTAAAAGCTAATTTTCGCTCTAATTTTTCGAGTGGCAACAGTCTCGCACGCCGGAGATAAAAATCTACTTTAATTCGAGAAGTGTTGCCACTGCGGGCTTTCTAATTAATTGTAGGGTGGTTGATAAAAACATTCTAACTTTTATTATGAAACAAAAATAGTTTTGCCAAACATTAAGTACATTATTCCCTTACCAAAAATTCGTGGGAAGCCATTCCGATTATTTCCAATTTCATACGATATTAGATATTAATTAAAAACTCTAAAAACACTCATTTTCGCACTCATTTTTCCGAGTGGCAACAGTCTCGCGCGTTGGAGATAAAAATGCTTTATTTTGAAATGCGTTGCTACTGTTCGCTACAAGATCGTAAAGTTTGTTTATCAAAAATATGTAAGTTTTACAAAATTCATACATATAAAGAAGGATGCCTGTTTGTGCGTTTGATTTTTCGGGTTATTGATTTATCATCAATTGTTTGCCCCATTTAACCGACTAAAATTGAATATAGATGAAATAGTGGATGGAACTTGAGCTTTTACGACTTTTTCTTTTTCTTTGATTAGAAAGGCGAAAATCATTAATAACTGCGTGCACTTGTTGCTGATATAATGAGAGAGAATTAGTTTATTTTTCTATCGAAATCTTTTATGTGGGTTCCATATCGCATCAGCCTGAAAAACGTATGACTATGAACGGCGACTATACAGCGAAGAAGCTCTCTTCTTTTCTAGGACTTTGTTCATATTATAGGTCCTTTATAAAAGATTTTGCAGCTATTGCTGAACCATTGTTAAAATTAAAAAGGAAAAAGGCAAGATTCTCGTGGACGGCCGAAGCCAATAGTGCTTTCGAAAAATTAAAGCAAGCATTAACGCAAGCCCCTGTTTTGAAATTTCCCGAAAAGGATGAGAATTTAGAAATTTCAATGGATGCTTCGGATTATGCGGTAGGAGCGGTACTTTCGCAAAATCAGCAGCCCGTGGCATTTTTTAGTCGAACTTTAAATCAAACACAAAGAAATTATTCCGCGACCGAGAGAGAGGCACTTGCAGTTCTGTTAGCAGTGCAAAAGTTCCGAGTCTATTTTGGAAGGGCGCCAATAACAGTGTATTCTGATCATGCGGCGGTAACTAGATTGTACTCAGGGAAAAACTTATCCCCAAGGTTAATAAGATGGGCACTCAAGTTACAAGAGTATAATCTGGTAATCACGCACACCCCCGGAAAGGAAAATATCGTAGCAGATGCCCTATCCAGAATAAAAATAGATGAAGAAGGTAATACTGTAAAGGTGGCAATGTTCACAGCATGTACAATAAATTCCCGAGAAACTGTAATAACCGAACTGGGTAAGGATCCTGAATTTAGAAACATTTATGAGTATTTAAAGGATCCTGAAAATTTTAGCCACCAAGATATTGTGGCGATAAGAAATAGGGCGGCCCATTACGAACTAATAGATGGTCTATTATTTTATACGAAAACTACAAATTCCAACAACGAATTTCGACCTGTTATCCCAGCTAGTCTTAGATTAAATATCCTGCAGGAGTTACACGACTGCCCTTTAGCCTCTCAGGCTGGTAATCGAAAAACTATTCAACGCGTACGCGAAGCAGTCTATTTTCCTGAGCTGCAAAAGTTAACAAGGGCGTATGTCCAGTCCTGCCCAACATGTCAAGCAGTTAATTATATTAATTTCCGCCCGGCCGGGTTTCTAAATAGCATTAAATCCGAATTTCCAAATGAAATAATTGGCATCGATTTATTGGGCCCTTTCCCAAAAAGTCAGTTAAATAAAAGTCGGTATCTCCTTGTTATGGTTGATCATTTTAGTAAGTGGACCGAAATCGTTCCCTTAAAACGAGCCTCCGCGAAATTAGTTACTGATTCTATTTTAAATAAATATATTTTAAAATACGGCGCGCCCCTAAAAGTTATATCGGATAATGGTCCTCAATTTGTAAGTAATATATTTGAAGACATGTGCCAAAAACTGGGCATACGTTATTTAAAAATGGTCCCGTGTCGGCCGTAATCAAATATAGCGGAACGGGTCAATAGAAATATAGTGAAAATTATCCGTAGTTATGTTAAAAATTTTCATAAAAGCTGGGATAACTATGTCAATGAAATTAGCTTTCGCCCTTAGGACCGCAAAACATGATACAACGGGCAAAACTCCTGCTGAGTTATTTTTAGGCAGAAAGATTATAACGCCGTTAGATAAATTATTTTATGTTCAACAAAGAGCCCCAGAATTTAAAATGGGTGATATAGAAAAATTAATTAGAGAAGCAAAAAAGAACACTGAAGTAGCACAGAGAAAACAGAAACTTTATTACGACATGAAACGACGGGAGTAACTTATAAAGTAGGAGATGAAGTGTTAAAAATTAAGCATTCACTTTCTTCAGCACCAGAAGATAAAACTGCCAAATTTTTTCCACGATTTGAAGGACCATATGTCATAGAAAGAATAACTCAGGCTGTAGTGGTGTTAAAAGCCAGGAATGGTGAAACATGCTCCGCAAACATTGACCAGATAAAACCATTCTATAACCGTAATAAAATGCAAATATTTAAAGATCTTTTGCAGGATCCGGTTGGCAGGCACTGTAGGCACAAGCTCCAGAGGTGGAACAACGACAATCACAAGGGCAAGCCATGAGGAGGCAGGAGCAATTGAAAAGAAAGTTTCCTCGTTGGAAAATTGAAGGTAACAAGAAAAGGAAGCCGTTCCACCGACCAGAAAAGAGAGAACACGACCACCGCCAGAATGAAGAAGGGAGAAGTACGACGAATGCAAAGAGAGCCAGGAGAAATAACGGCAACTATAACCCGGCTCCCAAATGGAAGATCTACCCATCGGACAGGAGTCTACGCACCAAATGTCGACGAATTGCTGAAGGAACACCAGCTGCGGAGGCAAAGAAACAAGGAAAATTTGAACAGCCAGCAACGAGATCCAAGCAGGAACGAGAGAGAAGTGTCCCGGTTCCGCCAAGACCAGCTGCCATCAAACGGCCAAGACCACAGGTAGAGGCTAAAAAGAAGGTTTTCAAGGGTGACCGAACTGGAAGGAAAAGAAAGCTCATGGAGGAAGAACTGAAGGGCGAAACCGCACAAGAAGGAAGATAAACCAAACGCTAGTCTTCGCTACCTTCCAGGACTGGGCAGAAAAAAGAATGTCCGAATATCACAAAGATAAGTAAAACTTTATGTTACTTTGAAACCTTAAGTTAATCTTTCATTCTTACTGCAAGTGGCAGAATTCAAGACGTTTTACCTCATGTGAGGTCTACCTTTATCGCCAAAAAGGCGAGAAATGAGTTGTTACCTATTTTGGTATTATGTTTTTCAATTACTCGCGAGTAAAACTAAAATTAATATATAATAGGAATGTGTAAATACTTGAATATTGTAAAAGTTATTGTATAAAATTTTATTTAAAAGATTCTGGCAAGAAAGAAGTTTTAGTCTGAAAGACTTTTGAAATGTAGTATTTCAACGTAGAAGAATTGGCACTTTCTTGGAAAGAATAGAAGTTAACAATGTACTACTAATGTATGTTTTAAAATGCGTAAAATTAACGGCATGTTAATATGTCCTTATATGCAATGTGAACTGTTATTTTAAACGTTAAAAAATACTGTGATATGTTAAAAGTGAAAGTAATGCCAAAAATTTTAACTTATTCGTGTGACTGTAAAGAGAGCAAATTATTGTAAATATGTGTTAAAGGTTGAATGAATGTAGTTAGGCTCTCTGACGCTACACTTCAGAGTTAGCCACTTTCAGAATAGTACCTCAGGGTTTAGAGATGAATATAAAGTGTGTTATGAGGTCTTGTTATGTTGAATTTTAACACGTTAGTGTTTTGATTGCAGGCGGTAGTGTTGAACACTTGTACATAAACACGTTCGTGTTTGGTGTTTTCTTTTACAACACATGTCAGAGAGCACGGGGAGAGAATTAAATAACGTCATGAATGAAATAAGAATGTTAAGAGAAATATAAGTATTCATGTTACTTGCCATTTAATTGTGTAACATTTCATTAAACTAGTTTTCCTTCCACATCTCTGGAAGGAACCAGATTCCAACTAAGAGCTCCTGTTTAGATGCAGTACAGATGAAAAGTAATTGTCCATGAAGTTGATAATGTAAAAAACGATTTTTTTTTTAAATTTCTAGTTTCTAGTGAGAAATGTTTGTAAAAGATTGGCCTCGCGTTAGATTCTAGAGCTAAAAGTTTTCAACAAGGTCGTTTTAGACCTCAGTTTAGAACTAATTAACTCTGGCGGGAAGTATGTAAGGATCTTAAGTTTTACTAACGTTTATTTTATTTTAAATCTTTACTATCACTTCTTATTTTCTACTTCTGGCCAGAATTAAAAGCTTTAACTTATTTATGCAAATTTGTCTTGCGAACGCCAAGTACTTGAGTTGTGGCTTTTTGCCAAGCAAGAGAGAGGAAGGAGTGATTAGGAGCAGGCCGCTTGCCATAGCAGTTTTACTCGGTTGCTGGTTGCCTTCAAGGCCAGAGGTTTAATCCTCTTGATAATTTTAAACGTATTGTAGTGTTAGCAGTTCTCTGTACTACATACGGCTTTCTGTTAATATACGGCCAATCTTCAAGTAGGCACTTATTTATTAATCCAAAGTTAGTTTAGTTAGAGTTTAGTTAATATTTTTATATTCTTACGTTCAGACCACAAGTGGTTGGTCTCTGTATTCCGAAGTCCGGAAATCATTGTAAAGAGAGAAAAATAAAGGGTTTCGTATACCCTTCTTGTGTGTATTGTCTACTTCCCACATTTATTGAACATAGCTTTAGTAAGCTCCCTGTTCCGAGTCAGGTCATTTAATGTTCCCAAAGCAAGTAAGGAGGAACACTGAACCTGATAACTGAACGTGCATTGATTATTGAGCATTGATTATTGCGGGAACATATGCGCAAATCAAAATTAATTTCGATTTGTTCGTACTATAGAAATATCATAGAATAAAATTAAAATACGGTTTTCGTTTCAAAACATTTATTTTAGATATATTATATACACTTAATTTTTTTAAATAAGTGCAATTGAATTTAAAAAGTAAATAAAGAAGAAAATCTGAAGAGTTTCAGATTTTAAATTACGTTCAAAGGAGCGTTTTTTTAACATTTTGTGTGTCTGAAATCTGAAAACTTTCAGAATTTTTTATCATTTTTTTAAGCAGATCGAATAAATTAAATTTAGATGATATTTTAATTTAATTTATTCCAGGTAGTAAAAATATGAAATGGATAGTAAAACAAATTTCAGTTTTCAAATTAGGGCTTCCAGATGCTCATATTCGGTTGAAGATTACGTTATTCAAAGCTGGATAGCTCTAGGTATCGTTGTTTTACCGCAGTTCGAGAAACATGCGTACATTCATGTAGATTCTTCATTATTTAATTTCTTTAAATATAGCACAAGGCTCTAATATGTGGTGGCAACAATTTGAAAAGTGAACCGACGTTTACAATGAACCAACGCAAAATGCCAAAACGAAATTAATAGCCCTTCTGGGCAAATTGTTCCTTTGGAAATGAAATAAAAAATCTAGAACAGAGTTGCAGTTCTTTACGCATTTTTGACTGCGAAACTGACTTTTCAGAAGTGGAAAGTGGCCAGTTTTAGTCAAAGACCCAGAATATGACACAATTAATATGACAAATTTGCAGTAAGTTACAGAGTGTACAAATATTGATGTACAAATATTGATCCTATGATGTTTTCTTACCCATTCACCTCATATCTCTCGGTACGTTTAAATATGGCCTTAATATGTTTTGATAAACGCCTTAAAAACAAGACTAGTAGCCAAATTCTGTAAAAGTAATATAATTTGTAGTTGCTGTTGCTCAAATTATGGCGGTGCAAATATTTTTTTGCGAACTGATTGATTATAAATAGTATTTCATACAACATTTTTGAGATAACAGTATTCAAATTAATAAGCTTAACTGAAAGTTGAAATTTGTTTTCTTGTCAAAAAGTCTTTCTATGCATATATCTAGATAATCAACAGACGGATCTGAGTTGTTATATATATATATATGTGTGTGTAATAAATATACTAAGTGCGCAGTCACGAATCCGGTACTTTTAACTTCTCGCTGTATACATGGCTGGGTGGATAAGGCAGGAATAAGATGTTGACAAAACCAATTTCGACGAATCGCCATCTTTATTTTTAAGCACGTCAAAAAATATTTCTTTGGCAGGCAAATTACTTTTCAGTCATATTTGAATACAAATAATTTTTATATACACAGATAGAAAGCTACGGTGTCATTTTAGGCAGGGAAGCGGCGCGAAGTTGTTTGCATGACAGAAGTCAGGAGATAAAGGAAGCGTAGTGGTCGCGACTCAGTATTTATACTTCGTAGGTGCAGAGAGTATTCTACGCTATGATTGGTCAATATTAGTTTTAGTTAATCTTTTCAAGAAGTGTTATGTAATTTGGAATGATCTCGAATTTGAGAGAACAGATGAATTTAATGGGGAGAGCACCAAATTTAGAATGTTAATTTTGAGGTCGCCAATTATAATTATTTAGTTATATCTTAAATAAACTTAAACTGCGTTTAAATAAACCAGAATCCAAATTACGTGCTTCATGCTGCGGTAAACGGTAGCAATAATAAAATTTAGTTGTTTTTACAGTTATTTGATTCAGTGGTTTTTGCATTATTTTTGCTATTTCTTTTTTCATTATTATCAGACTGAGTGTGGTATCTGAATCTGATTATGTATTTATATATATTTAATTTAATTAATTAATTAATTTCGCAGTACTTTGCTTGATATTGATAGTATTGATCAGTTACACATTATTTAAGCTCTAATCTGTGTGTACATAGGTTGCATCTCTAAACCTGAAACTCAGAGTAATGCTGGTCTCTGGCTTCCATCCTCTTTATGATTGTAGATGCAAATATATAAAAATAAGTTAAACATAAAAGAAAAATATAAAAATCATATGGAAGAAAAGGAAACCCTCCGGTAGATTTTAATTGCGTTCTCAGCTGAACCTATTGTTTAAAAACGCGGCAAACATTGCAAACATATAACGGAAAGAGAAGCAGTTATTCCTGTAAGATACAGGGGGGTCATAATTAAAATGTGACCCTGTTCAGACCTCTGCAGAACCCTTTCTGTTTATCGGATTTCGATGAAACCTGATATATACGCTATATGGACTATGGGGAAAAGGTTTTTGCAATAAAAAATAGTTCAAATTTTGACCACCAGATGGCAATTTAAAAAAATTTCTTATCCAAATTAGTCAAGCGTATAAAGAGACTTGCAGCCAAAGCCATAAAATTATTCTGCTTACCTTAGTCATAGTTAATCATGCCCTTACAGAAGAAAGATCGAGCTTTACTTGTAAAACTGTTTTATCAGACAACTGTCTTCATGCAAGATGGAGCAACTTCCCACATTGAGCGCCAAGTCAAAGAAGTGCTTTGTGCTAATTTTGGAGAAAATCGTGTAATATCCAGAGCTTTACCTGGTATCCTCGTTCACCCGACTTAAATCCCTGTGATTTTTGGTTATGGAGACATTACGCGTCATCTAGCTGAAATTCCTCGAGAGTTACATCGCGCTACCTGTGAACACGCTATAATACGCTTTCAACACGCAATTGATGTCAATGCAAATTCTGTAATTGAATAAACTTTAATGATTCTGGAAGATTTTATGTCCTTCTTTAGGCATCACAATTTTCTCTGGTGGTTAAAATTTGAACTACTTTTTATTTCAGAAATCGTTTTCCAATAGTCCATGTAACATATATACCAAATTTCACCAAAATTCAATAAGTAGAACGGGTTCTAGAGTGATCTGAATAGGGTCACTTTAATTATAACCACCCTGTATTATTTTAATTCATATTGTTACGTAATGTACAGGCGCGGTAAAATGGCTTCCCCGCAAAGCAGTTATAGGATTGGCATAAAATAGCAAGGAAGGCAGGGTTGCCACATTTGACGAGAAATAGAACATTTGGCGAAAAAAATTGTCGATATACCATGGACGGATGGAGAACCTTCTGGAATGGCTTCTTACCGGTTTAGCCCAAAATGTTCTCGAACACAAGCCGAAAGCTATATAAACCCTGCTAGTCCGCAGTCATTTAATGAGTGGGTGCCTTGTCTAGAGCCCGAGATATTTAGTATCGAGTTGGTGTCTCGTCTAGCGAGTCAATCCCTGAGGAGTGGATCGAGTTGACAGCCGGGCAGCGAGTGCCGAGTGGGTCGTCGAGTACACCAAAAGAGTATCATAGTGTGTTGCGGTTAGTGCATCGTGTAGAGAGCGTGTTGAGCTCCGGGAACGACTGAACCGAAGAGTCGGGAGCTGTGTTCTGTGTGTCGTCGATTGCATCGCGAGTTGTAGCGTGGAGAGTCTCAAGAGTACGTGAAGTTCCGAGAACGACCAAGCAGAGTTGGGAGCAGTACTCTGGTGCTTTGCAGTGAAGCTGTCTTCACCGTGATAGCCTGAAGGCTGTGTCGCTGATTGTTCCAGCGTGTTTATAGTAGATCTTCGACGACTGTAAAAAGTGACTTTGGAGCTGTCCTGAATTATATTGGTAAATAAAGTGTGTTTCGATACTTCATCAAGTGTCGTCGTTATTCACTCCAAATTTACAAACCCCGTAAGAATGTGAAGGAAGAAAATAACATAACAACTGGTGTCAGAAAATAAAAACGCAACTATATCACTAATTCATTCCTCTACAAAATTGTTAGCTTTGGCGCATTAAAGTATTTGTACGTATACTAATGACAGCGTCATGTTAAATGCAAGGAATTTACCAGAAGAACTAAAAAATACTTTACAAAAATGAAATAAACTCTGAGAATTACATAAGAATTACAAAGTTCATTACAAAGAAGATATTTTAAATAAAATCTCTGAATTTTAAAACAGATTTTTAAGAAAATAATAATAGGAAAGTTTTAAATTTAATACTCTATACAGCCATTTCAACAATATTCTGCAAAAGTTTAATTTTTAAAGCTGAAATTATAACTGAAGTACATGAAGATCAAGCTTTAAATTCAGGTTTTGCTTACAAACCTTAATTTTTGTTGTAATGACTATAAAATTATTATGTGTCTGTCTCTTTACAAGCACTGAAGTATATATGTAAGGCTGTTTTTCGATTTAGCTTTATCAAACGAGGTACATAATTATTACTAATGAGGATTCATTTATCAAAGGTTTGGTTATTTTATGATTAACATATTCTTATTAATTTGGAATAATAATAGTTTTGTTTCGATTTTTACAAAAGTCACGAGCAATAACGTCTGAATTTTAATTAAAAATATTTAATGATAGTCATATAAGTCAAATTAATAATGCAATTGCTGGTACGTTTCATTTATATCTTGATTCTAGTAATAGTTATACAGGTAATAAATTAAACATTGTTGTATAAAGATGTTTTAAATAATCTATTTAAAATAAAATATTTTAAAATTAGATTTTACTATATTTTAAATAGAAATAATAGCTTATTACGTCTGTATGCAGTTTGTTATTTTTTTTATCGACATGCTTTATGTTTTATTCTCTCTACCAAAGGAACAAATTTAGATAATTTTTATGAAGAAATAATGGTTATTTTTAAAGTTCTTTGACGGTATTTTCGGTGGAAATGTGAAATTCACAAAAAATTATAAATCGAATAGTTTTTATAAAAAACATAATGTTGTCATTTGCAATATTTTAAATATCGTTTTTTAAAATATGATTCTTTTTTCATTTAAGTATATTCTATCGCAATTATACAATTTATAAAAGAAATAATCACATGATTAAGTTCAGAATAATTTATTTACCCGATTTTAACTGCAAAAACGCGTATATTCTCATTAAAGCTTTTTATGTCTATGCATTCTCATTTCATTAGAAAAAATACTCTCACACGAAATATTTCTTTTTTAAATTAGAGGGAAAAAGCTCTCTTATGTTCATTAATTACGAAATGCAAAGAAATCTTAAAAATGAGATCTCGAAAAGTCAACTGGGAAGGATGGCATCCCCTCCCTAGCTTTACTAAAATTTAAATAAAGTACTCATCGAGTAAAAGAAATTGCTCTCTAAACGAAGTTAAGCGGCATTATTTTTTGACGTCGTTAAGGGAACATGTCTGAAGTCCTCATTCTTAGTCCCCTTTCCCGCCCATCTTCTGTTGAATCTGATGGGGACGGTGAGTAAAAAAGAAGCACCCAAAGCATTCAAACTCTCTTTTCTTTTAATAAAGAAGCCATTTCTTTATAAAGAGTTTTTTAATTAAGCAGAGGAAAAGAGGATTAAGTAAGTTTTTTTATGACTTTAAAAATATCTTAGAAAGATTAGCATGAATGGAAGCAAAAGCGAAGTATTAGTGACTTGCATGGCAGCTCTGTCTTTATACGTGTCATGTGTGAAGAATCTTAAAAGGCTTCTACCAGCAATTTCACAAAGAAATTTTTGAGAAATGTTGCTGTAAATTCTTTTTCCTAGAACCGCGTAAGCATGTTTGGAAACATGAATTGCGAATCCTTCTTTCTGTTGCGGAAATTTAAATTTATTTATTTCAAGCGAAAGCAATAGTTTTGCTTGCTTTGCTGAAACGTATTTCAAAGTTGCCGCATAGGTCTCCGGATCTATGATATGACTTTTCTTTTTAGCCTTTCGTATTTCTTTTTTGTTTTAAGTGCTATTGGGATGTTTATGTTTTAAACTACCTGGATCCTTTCGAATTATTTTCGAATTCTGTCAAGATTATGCATAGTCCGTTTGGTTTATTTGTTGCTGTTGCTGATGCTCACTTGCCTGACGTATAATCAGTCAGCCCAAGCCCACGAAATGCCTCGTGGCAAGGAGCGCAAGATACGTCTGTCGTTAGGATCAGACTTGAGCATCTTAAAGTAACAGTGCGATTTAGCTCAGATCCGCCCTCAATTTTGATGGAGAGCAACCCGGGGGGGACGGGTCCAAGGTTGTTCCACCCCTCTCTTCCTCTACCAACAATCTTTCGAGAGAACTTTCGGCTTGTCGCATATTTAGAGTGTCCCCATTCCGCACGGACACCATTCATTTACAAATATCCATGCCGTCTGCGGGATTCGAACCCGGACCTTTCGGCACGACAGTTAGCGACGCTGATCATTATACCGGCTATAGCGGTTGGGCGGCACTTTAGTTTCTCTTATACATTTTGTGTAATGACGTTATCGTAATATTCCTTTCTCGGCCTTTCTTTGTGTTGGTGGAAAAAAAAATAAGTTTTTTTTGCACAGATAAACAGGAAAGAAGTCTTAATTACAGGAGTTAAATATAAAATTGTTACCAAATGTTTTTATGCCGCTAGCCATTTAATTAAAAAAAAATGATCGGAGGAAAAATGGAGGTACTGGTATTTCAACCAATATTAATCAGCCTTCTTATATGTTTTAAAATAAAATAACCTACTTAAAATAATATAAATCAAGTTAATCAAGATATATGGTATTTCTCCCGCCTTCCTAGCGTGCCTTCGTGGTGTAGTGGTTCTGCACGCTGTTCTGCCAATATTCCAGAGGTCCGTGGTTCGATTCCCGATGAAGGCGTTGTTAAGTTTTCATCTCTCTGGCGTTTCCATTTACATTGTCATTCATTATCAGGAAAGTCAATCGGAGATGTTACTCTTTTCTTTGGCATTAGTCATTTCATAATTTCTAGAATGTGTAAACGATTGCAAACAAATCAAATAATTGTCCAGAGATCTATGCATGATCGATTAAGAGGTACCCCTTTCTCAAAATCGGTATAGGACTATAGTAGCCATGCGGAATCGAAGGGTGACCTCCACAATTATTATCTCCATGGTTGCAGTGTCTCTTGGTACGATAATATCTGCCATTACTATGCGTCGGAAGATTTTATATGAAGATACTCTATGTTCGAGTACCAATTGTTTGTGTTCCACTAACATTCCAATCCAGAGGGCAAGAGTAAAACGGTTCGCCTGTATATCAGTTTTACTGTCTCAATTGGCGCAATCTCCTGTTCACGGACGAATCCAGATCTGTCCTGGAATAAGATGATAATCATACTCGTACTAGGGTCTGGAAATAACGAGGCGTAAGGACCTAGGCCAAAACATTATCGAGCATCAAAAATTCAGAGGTGGCTGCAACATGGTATGGGTTAGAATTTGCATGAGAAGTTACGTCTAGCTGCACATCTTTAAAAACGGTTCTGTGAATGATGCACGGTGTCTTACATGTCATTATGAGACAGTACGCCGTAGCAGGTGATCTTGAGTTCGTCCTAATGGATGCTACATCAAGTCAGCATCGTTAACGAGTACATGGAGCTCTCCATGTACTCGTTAACGATGTTAACTCCAGTGAGGCCATTCCTCGTATGAAATGGCCACCGTATTCCCCCGAACTAAATCCCAATGAAAATCTTTGAGATGACTGTCGATAAATGTTATAGGGTACTAACTCGAGATGCCTTCGAGTGGGCTATCTCTGCACGTTTACCTATTTCAGCCAATCTGAGACAGTTTGAAACTGTCGTAATGAAGGAATTGCTGTTGGTAGCATCTGCAGTAGTTAGTCACTTCACTGAAAGCATGGCCAATCATTGTAAAGTTTTGTGTAAACTTCTGTGGTGGTCATATTCCTTATTAATGTAACCTCGCTTCATTCACATGCAATTTGGTATTAATCAATAATCTTTTCCATTTTTGTTGAGTTTACCTTTGCGTACTTAAGGAAGCCTATGGTCATATTGTGATTCATTAGAACTGCTTATGTGGATATAACTAAGTAAATACTGAGAACATTAACTTGTTAATCAGAACTTTGTAACACGTGCGGGGAGGTTGTTGTATAAAAGCACGTATTCTATAAGTAATCTCGATTACTTTAAAATTTAAAAATGCCATTATAAAATATGTTGTTTCTAAATGGTTTCTTTTATTGCATTGGTAGGCATGGGCAAACATTCTTAAGCTTAATTTGAAAATAAGTAATCCTATCTATGTATATTTTGGAACTTCCGTCCCGTTCATTAAAGAAATCTGAAGGGGGAGGGAATAAGTAACATATCTTCAACGTGGATTGACCAAAGCTTTTATAACAAAGTTTGTGGTCCCTACAATATTTAAGAATTAATTTTCATGCAATAAGCACTCACATTATTAGTTCCATAGCTTAATGAAATACGTGCATAATTATTCAGTTTTTACAACTTATACGTAGCTAGCAATAGAGGATGATGCTGAAAGATTCTCAGCTGGTTCATAAGATATCTTCAATAGTTATCTAGTTCAAATCATTTGTTTGGGGAAACCATTTATAAACTAAATGTTTCGTTTTAAATTATCTCTAATATAAATTTAATATCTTAAATCACCCCGTGATGCTTTTCGTGTTAATGGGCTTCTTCGCGTTCTTGGCAAAGTTCAGTTTTTCATTGGAAACTGCTAATGGCAGAACATCACTGAGTTAAGTGAGCAAAAAAGCTTCAGGAGAAGCAATCTTACGCCCTAACGAGCATTCAAATACAAGATCTCATTCGCTGGGATAAAAAATATCCCTGGATAAAATCCTCGGAATGTCACGAACGGAAAAAAAGGGGGAAAAGGATTGCTATAGTAAAAGATAAGGTCTCTGCAGCGGAGTTTGCGGAGTGATCCATCATTGGCGGCAGCTGTGAAATCTAAAAAGGAACGCTTCCGATCTTCCTGTGCTTGTTCCTTTTTCTTTTTTTTTCTTCAACTGTATCGCGACAGCTTTCATTAAATGCATCTTTGTATGGAAATGTGCGGTTACGGCGGAGCTTTAATTTAGGAGAGTGTCACGTGGGCGTAAAGTGCGGTTTTTGTATTGCTGGTGGGTTTGTTGTTGATGAAAAATTTTTTCGCTGCAGAAAGTTTTCAAAATTTAAATAAATTTTACGAATTTCTGCAGGCGTCAAGAGAAGGATTATCTTGTGTTTCACCGTTCTGTATTCCATTAGTGTAAAATGTTAACGCCTAGTTTCCTTCTTCACTCTTTAATTATATTTTTTAACCAAGTCGGTGATTAATTTATGCACGGTAATAAGAAAGCTCAAATAATTCTCTCCCTTTAAACTGTTATTTTAATGATAAAATTCTCTTTGATGTTATGTTTAGATTCTGTTTTTGCTAACATTAGGCATTTTTAATTCTTTAGAATATCTATAAAAATTTCGTTTAAAAATGTTTCTTTTCTATAAAAATAGGAAAACAGTAAGGATTTCCATACACAATTAAGTACTGATTCCATGCAGCTGGTTTCTTTTAATTTTAACTCATTTTTAAATTAATTTTTCTGCGCAATTTTGCTAACAGAAATCTAAAAATATGATAGATTTTGCCTGGCGATTTACAAACGATTGTTTTGTATTCATGCTGCATAACGTGAGGCATTTAAATCACATCTTTTATCAGTTCCACTAATTAAAGGAACGATTATGAAAATTATCAGTGAGATATATTACTAATTATATCGAGATCATATACAGGGTGTCCCGTAAATGTCGCGGAAAACTTCTGGGGAAGGTAAGGTACATCATAAGCATTAAGAATTGCATAGGAACCCATACCCAGAAATGTCAGGGGTAAGGGGTAGCAGAGGGAAACATTTATTGGACATGAATACAAATGATGTACGACAGCTTAAATGTTACAACAGATGTTCGAAGTTTGCACCATCAAACGCCAAACATGCCTGACACCGACGGACTGCCGGGCATGTTTCAAACACACCGGGAGTTTCTTTGATTGTACCAGCTGGGGAGGCGAATCTTGCCACGAGATGCATTTCAGACACAACAGGATCGTGATATACGACACTTTTGATGGCGCCCCACAAAACGAAATCGAGGCTGGATATATCAGGTGAGCGTGGGGATCAGGGACCTGGTTCAGCACTCCCAATTTATCGATGTGGGAGTGATCTGTTCAAATGATTACGAAAATCCAGTCCAAAATGAGCAGGCGCCCCATCATGTTGGAATCACATGTTGCGCCTCACATTTGGTGGAGTAGGTAGCGTTCCATGCTCTTCAGATGAACATGAAACCGCTCGAATGATGCAATCCTCACTTTCCACTAGCCCTTTCCTGAAGAGCATCGCCTGGCGGCGTAGAGTGACGTTTCTGGGCATGGGTTCCTATGCAATTCCTAATCCTTATGGATGTGCCCTACCTGCCCCAGAAGTTTGTCGCAACATTTACGGGACACCCTGTATATTATCATATTAGATATTGAGAAGTTTATATATTGTTTGTAGTCCACTTACATTAAAAAACCAAGTGTTGCTAAATTTTGACAGATAAATTAATAAAATGTTGCCTTTCTAGATAGCAACACTGTTAGAATTTAAAATTAAACAAGAAAGTAACTTTAGATTACCCCTTCCATTAGATTCAGAATTTTTTGTCAGGCCTTATAGATAGTAAATATGCTTGTGCGTTAGGTAACAACTCAGAAAACTAAAGCTCTGCGCTATCCACTTTTCTATGTAAAACATTAACAAGCATACAAATTGCGAACCAATGTATTTTAGGCAGGCACCAGTCGAAAATTTAAGTGACAATACTTGCTACATATTTAACCTTCCAGCACGCGCGCTATGCACAAAATTTACGACAAATTCGGTTTTTAATGCACACTTTTTGCATATCGCAGTGAGATGTCTGAATGTCATTTCTATTCTCCTTTCAACCTTTCAACCAATTCTACATAATGGAATGTGACAAAAGGAAGTCATATGACATTTTTTTGTTTTTTTACTGAGCTTTTGCGCTACGTGGCAGCTTTTCGTAAAAGTTACGACACGTGCGTGGTCGTGTGGGAAAATTCGGAAAATACGATTTCTCAAATATTTTGTAATTTTATGTTATTTATTGACGTGTATTATTTTAATTTGTATAAATTCGAGTCTATAATGTTTATATCGGTTTTCACGGTTAAAAAAATTGTACAACCAGCTGATTTTGTTCGCATTCGAAGAATTATCTGATGAAAAAAAAGAAGACAAGGAAACTTTTGAATGTGAGAATAGCAGCACTGCTACCTGAGTGAAAATGATGGCCTAATTTGAATTGTTATATATGATAGAAATAAAAAAGGACACCATGTAAATACAAAAGAATTGTTTTCAAGTGATGGCACTGGAATTGAAATAACAAGAGCTGTGATGATCTATAAGAGATTTTTATTTCTGACAAGTTGTCTTCGATTCGATGATAAATCAACAGGACAGAACGGATGAATATTAAAACTAGCTTGAATTTTAAGATATAGTTATTAAATAGTAAATTTCTATAATGAAATACATCATTGCTTTTCCACCTGACTGATTTGAAAGTGACATCATTTGTGTTTTGCAGTAATAAAGTTAATATTTTATGTTTTAACAAATTTAATATCAATATTCACTCATTTCTATCATTTTTCGTGCCCAAAACGGTAAATTAACAGATGTCGTAAAAAATACGACGCGCCCGTGCTCATGTAAAATTCCCAAGCGCCCGTGCTGGAAGGTTAAGTCTTAAATGTTGTGAGACCTGGAAATTAAAATAACATTTTCTGTTATTTGAATGTAAATGTTCATAATTTTATCCTTTAATCTCTCTGCAGTGCGAAAATTCGACAAATTTGATGTGTATGTGACATAATCAAATCGACTGAATTTTATGTGTTACCGTAGCCCATGCTCCATCAAACAAATATTCCCTTATCTAATCTGGTTTGAATGTTTCTAACATCACTTTTTTTATGGATAGAATAGGTAACAGAAAAAGACGGCAGCTTGAACGTTAAAATTAGGTAAATATCTATCTCAAAATTTCATGATTTTTTTTTTAATTCATAAAGAAACCCCCATTCATTTCTAGGAAATCTCACGCAGATCTGTTTCGGTTTTTATGTGCATTTTTTATGTGTAATATTTTATTTCTGGTATGTACAGCTTTAGATAATGAATTGCGTTTTGTATGGGACACCTTCTGTTTAAAGTAATATTATTCCTAAAATAGTTTTGTTTTCTTTTACCTCTGTTATTAAGTGATAGAGGTAAAAGAAATGAATAGAGTAACTTTTACCTCTATTATTAAAAAACGAAGAATCTGGCTGTATGCTTGCATGCATGTGTAGGTTTTCTCCTCGCAATGTGCAAAAATACCGTTGTAAAATTCACTAGATTTTGAACTCCACCCGAATATGCTCACTTCCAAGCCCGAACTTTAAATTTAGAATCTATTTTTTTACTTTACTTACGTTTTATGCGAACTTACTGAAATTTCGGCCGAGTGATAAAAGCCGCTGAACACTGGTAGTTCGGTCCGGGGTTCGAATCCCGGCGAACGTTCTGGCTGCATTCGCGTTTTCCCCATGTGTAACGTGCATACGAGCCAGTTTCCCTTAAAAATACCTCCACGGGGCATCCCTCTCTTTCCATGTAGTGCCTATGGGCGGAGCACGTTATTACGTGCTCCGCCCATAGGCACTACATGGACAAACAAACAACAACAAACAAACAACAACAAAACAAAACAAAACAAAACAAAAAAACTCAGCAATTTAAAAGAAATCTGCTGCTACTGCCAAAAATGAGATATTTATCTACCACCCGCCGGTGTGTCGACATTCGGCGAAGCGTAATATATTTATTTTATCTTTCGCATTGTATCTGTCTTATTGGTTGTATTTATTATGGTTAACAATCAGCGATTTAAAAGCATTAAATGTATTCCTTCTTCTCTGTTATTATTAATCGATAGTTGGTCTCCATGAAAGAAAATTAGCTGCTGGTTTCATGTACATTTTATACTACGATTTTATATAGTTATTTTAGGTGGCTAGCGGTGCAGGCAGCTAGTTAAAAAATTTCGATTAAAAATTCAAGTTCTTGTATTTACTTAAGTAAAATTTAGAAGAACTGATTCGTTAAAATTATTTCGAATATGCGAATAAATGAATGAATTACATAAAAAGGCGCAAAGACTTACAAATATTTTGCAAAGACATTAGGTTATTTTGAAGCAGGAAACACGATAAATGCTCTCGCCAGGACTCGAACCACGGACCTCTCGTATACGCGCCGAGTGTACTGACCACTACACCACGAAGGCATGCTAAGAAGGCGGGAGAAATACCTTATATTCTTCCCCTTTTAGAGGACGACTGGGCATTAGGGGAACCAATCGCCAAAAAAGGTCTTGGAGATTCATCATCCACCACCTTTTTTTTATTTTTAGTTAAGCGTCACTGTAGAGACATTAGGTTATTTCGAAGCAGGAAACATGAAAAATGAGCGATGCGCTCGCAGGGATACTAACCACGGACCTCTCGAATACGCGTCGAGTGTGCTGACTACTACACGAAGGCATGCAAAGAAGATGGGAGAAATACCTTATAATTTTTATGTTTATATATGTATTTTAATTTAGATGTTTGTTAAAGATACCTTTAGAATTAACTAAGCACTCCATTAACAAACACTCGCAATTTAAATTGTTTGCCCACTCCTCGCCCCCCCCCCAAAATCCAAGAATTATTCTGAAGCAAAATTCCTTCCTTCGCGGGAGGATATTTTTTAATTAGGTAAGAACATTCAGTTTATAGATTTCAGTATAAATTTAGTTGAATAGTGAATGAAGTTAATATTTATGAAACAAATACCTGCCGATTTTGCGTGACAATTATACATCTGACATGCAGATGTTTGAATACTTTGCATAACATTCATTGTTTTTCAAGGTAATTTAATGTACTGAGAACAAAAAAGAGGAAAGCAATAATAATAATAAAAATAAAAAGAATACCGTAGTCAGTAAGTAATACTATAGAATTTTATAATATAATATGTAAATGAGATGATTGCTTGTATATAATGATTATAAAGAACTTGCTAAAGCTAATATTTTCTGATGTTAATACTGGAATATGTACATGTCATTTTGTAGTCTCTAAGGTATTTTCTCCCTCCTTTCCGCGTGCCTTCGTGGTGTAATTGGAAGCATACTGGACGTGTATTCCAGAGATCCAGGGTTCGAGTCCCCACGAGAATAGGGCACATTTTTCACATCCACTGCTTAAAAATAACCTACTGACTCTACGAGTGGCGCCCGCACTAAAAGCTGATGGATGATGATTCGTTACCACCAGGATTTGTCGACTAATAAGTATATATGATATTTTCTCCCACCTTTCTGCTTGCGTTCGTGGTGTAAGCGGAAGCATACTCGACGCCTGTTCGAGAGGTATAGGGTTCGAGTCTCGACGAGGGAACTGTACATTTTCCGCATTTCCTGGTTCAAAATAACTTAATGACTCTACAATTCTTTGCAGTACAGAAACAAGGTAGTGGAAAACTGCATGTAGATACAAATGTAGTCTACATATTGTTGCGTTTTTTTATTCTTCTGACACCAGCTGTTACGTTATTTTCTTCCTTCAAGTTCGTTCGGGGTTCGTATGGACTTGGAGTGAATAATGACGGCACTACTTGATGAAGTATCGAAAAACACTTTATTTAGACAATATTGTCAGGATAGCTCCCAAACACGTTTTACAGTCGTCGATGACCTACTATAAACATGCTTGTAGAGACATTAGCATTTATTTGGAAGCAGAAAAGATGAAAAATATGCAACCGCCTTCGCCGGGAATCGAATACCGGCCCAGTGTGCTGAACCACTACACCACAAAGGCACGCTAGGTAAGTGGGAGAAATACCTTATACGCTGACACGATCAGCGACACATCCTTCAGGTTATCAGGCTATCACGGTGAAGATAGCTTCACTGCAAAGCACCAGAGTATAGCTCCCGACTCTGCTTGGTCGTTCTCCGAACTCCACGTACTCTCGAGACTCTCCAGGCTACAACTCGCGATGCACTCGACGACACAAAGAGCACGGCTCCCGACTCTTCGGTTCAGTCGTTCCCGCAACTCAACACGCTCTCTCGACGATGCACTAACCGCGATACACTAAGAGACTCCTTCGGTGAACTCGACGACTCACTCGGCACTCGCTGCCCGGTTGTCATTTCGATCGACTCTGCAGGGATTGACTCGCTAGACGAGACACGAACTCGATACTGACTAGACGAGGCGCACTGACTGACTGCGGAGCAGCAGGGTTTATATAGCTTTCCGGCTTGTGTTTGAGAACATTCTGGGCTAAACTGGTAAGAATTCGTTCCAGAAGGTTCTCCATCCGTCCATGGCATATCGCCAATTGTGTCGCCAAATATTGCCAAACGGGCGATTTCTCGCCAAGTGTAGAAACCCTGCTTTCCCTTGCCATTTTATTGCAACCCTAAAAGTGCTTTGCGGGGAAGCTATCTCACCGCGCCTGTACATTTCTTAACAATATTATTACAATAAAAAAATGACTTAATTACGACTATTTTCACGACTTTCAATGTATTTGCTGTTTTTAAATTTTTATTGACAACAATTAGATATTATTAGAATGCTATAAGAAAAAGCCCGGGCTATTTCTTATAGCAATAAAAAAACTATTGCAACAGTTTTGTGTTTACTTAGAAGGAACTTTCTTCCAGAGGTGCTATTTAATATTCTTAAGACGTAACGATAATTAAGTTCTTAGATTTTCCCCATCCAGAAGATTACATCTGTGTGTTTGCATTAGTCTGGTCTTAAGATATGCTACTGAAGTATTTTTTGACTTAATTTGCTAACAGCAAGCTGTAATGTGAATGAATAAGTATTTCTTCTCACGTTGCATCCATTGCTGTTCTGATTTCATGATAAAAGAATTGCGTTTAAGGAATGGAGTTCCTCTATCCTCTTCTCGGCATTTGATGTCTTTTATTTTGCAATTTCCTTTCGTGGGAATTAAGAGCTGGGTTTTGCTGTGCATTCTCTCATTTTGGATTCATTGTAAGATCTAGCTGATGAAATTATTTCACTTACTTGATAAAGATAAATGAAGCTTACAGTTATGTATTTTGTACGCAGAAAGTCTTTTATACAGGAACGTCTGTGGTTATGTTTAGTTGTAGTTAAACAGATGGTATTCAGAAGCATGGGAAGAATGCTTCTAATGAAATAAAATTTGAAAATAGCGCATGCTACTTAAACCATGAGAAAGAAATTAATGAAGGCGAGTAGTTCAAATTGTTGCCACCAGGCATTAGTATAGCGCTATACAGCAGCAATCCTCAAATCCTTTCAACCGCGCACCTATATAATATAATGTGTAGAGACATTAGATTATTTTAGGAAGCAAGAGTCACAAAAAATGAGCAACGCCTTCACCGGGAATCGAACCGCGGACCTCTGGAATACGCACCCAGCGTGCAGACCACCACACCACGAAAGCACGCTAAGGTGGCGTGAGAAATACATTATAAATGTATTAGATGCATGTGTGGTCAAGAATCAAATTCTTTATTACCTTCTCCTCCACTTGAAGGGCGAGTGGGAAGCAGTTGTCAAATCCTGGTGGCGACGAATTATCGTCTACCTTATTTTACTGGGGTGCCACTTGTTAAGTCATTAGTTTCTCGAAGTTGGAAACGTAAAAATGTTCATAGCCCTGAACGAGATCCGACCTACGGGCCTTCCGATTGCTACCCCAGTCTGCATCCAGTTGCATCAGGAAAATATGCAGGAAGAAGTGGGAAAATTCGTTATCCCTTCTTAAAGGTTGGATCTCCTCCACTTAAAGAGTGACTGATAAGGCGGGAACCTAATTGCCAAATCTTGGTTGTGAAGAAATATCGTTCACAAGAGTTTAGATAGTGTGCCACTATTTAGTTTATTACTATTACTATTAGTTAGTTACCACTATTATTACCACTATTTAGTTACTAGTTTATTTAGAATTCTCTCTTTCCTTCGAGAAACATGAAGAATCCGCGATGGACTTGTCGAGTTTCGAACTCTGAATCTCTTAATTGCTTGCTGGAGACGCTTCCAATTACACCATGAAAGTACGTGATAGAGAGAGAAAAAATACGTTATACCCTTCCAAAACTTAGATCTCTTTTGCGGGAGCTGAGAAAGGTTCTAAAACTCGGGAAATTCTTTTCATCGGTGTCCTTACGACTTACGTGAGTTTTCCTTTATCGTAAATCTTCATAAGGGTTACCCAAAATAGTGGAAGCTATTAAAAATATGAAGAATTATGCAGAAAGTTTGATATAAGAGCACATTTAGTATCCATAAGTACTTAAAATCATTTTGGAATGGAAGCATACAAGTTCTGAGTGTATATTATACCATTCTTGTATCAGATGCTAATTCAATTCTGTCAGAGATGCTATGACAGAAAAATGAGATCTGTCACTGTATTTGCCAGCACAGACCACAATGGTTCAATGATATTTAAACATCGTGATTATGCAGTCCAGATGAGATGAATTACTTCATCTTTACATTCTTCAAACTGCTAATGAATAACGTAATATCGATGAATAGGGGGACTATTGTCCCGAAAATTGCAGTAATCCTTAGGAAACAATGTTTGTATCGTTGAATTGATGTGGTTCAGTGTACAATATTTATTCTTTTTTATAGACTAATAACTAGACCTACTAACCAAAGCACAACATCGTAATTGCCCAAAGGATAACCATCACCACCTTGCTTTAAGTGGGAAAGAGAAATCCCAAGTAGCATACATTTGTATAAAAAAATTTTTATGTTGAACGTAAAAATATCATAAATAGTGACCTGTAAAAATAGTAGATACTCAAGAATATTTAACATTTTAAGTATAAAAAAGTTTTGCGAAAAATTTAGATGCATTCATACGATCAGTCGCGCTTTTTGTGGGTTTTACACATACACTGCTGGCCACCCAAATTGCAACACCTAAAAGGACAAGAGGTATCACAACAAAATTTATTTAGTAGTAATCACTTAGTAGATAACATGTTGACCAAATATCAAATGATTGAATTTATAGACTCCTGTGAAGTGTGGTTCCTTCCAGAATCAGTAGCCAGAGTAGCCGCCATTGTTGGAGATCACCGCTGCCACACGACTCAGCATTTATTCAAAGAGACTTTGGATGTGTTCTTGGGGTACAACAGACCAAGCAGCTTCCACGCGTTGCCAAAGTTGATCTGGTGTGGCAGCTTGGGATGTAATCTGGGTCAATCGTTCAGCAACCATGGACCACGTGTTTTCTATCGGCGAAAGATCAGGAGAGCGAGTCGGCCAGAGAAGCAATTCAATCTGGCGATTGACGAAGAACCCTTGGACAATGCGTGCCACGTGTGGTCGCGCATTATCCTGTTGAAATATGGCTGTGGGCAAGCCCTGAAGGTAAGGAAAGACAACTGGCTCCAACACCTCGAAGATGTAGCTCTGCATGTTTAAAGTACCGGCAATGCGTACTAGAGGAGTGCGAGAGTGATATCCAATACCGCCCCATACCATAATACCCGGTGCAGGACCAGTCTGGGGCGGTGCATAACGCAACTGTTCAGCACCCTTTCCCCACGGTGTCTCCAGACTCGAATCCGACCATCGTGATGTTGCAGACAGAATCGGGACTCTTCAGTAAAGACAATTTCATTCCATTCTACCGTTCACATCCTTCTTTCATCACACCATTGGCGGCGGAGACGTCTGTGGTTCTGCGTCAAGGGTAGACGAAGCAATGGACGTCTTGCGGACAGACCACTCTGGATGTAAACGTCGTCGAATGGTACGAGTAGACACTGTTTGATGCGTTACAGACTGAATGTGCTGTGCTATGGTTCGTGATGTGACTGGCGATCCGTCACTGCCATGCGCACAATGTTCCTGTCATCACGTGAAGTGGTGCGCTGAGGTGGATGCGATCGAACACTTCGGTCTGGTTTATCCTCCTGCATCCATCGATCACATATCCGTATTACAATTGTTTCGTCCAACACGACTACCGATTTCTCTGAAAGATAATCCACAGTCTCGATAGGCCACTATCCTTCCTATGTCGAACTCGGATACTTGATCAAGCAATGATCGCTGTCTACTACGAGGCATAATTGATCCTTTTTTTTTCGGGGGGGGGGGGAGGAAACCGAAAAAAAAAAAAAAACACGATTGCCGAACTTGAAATCGTCGAAAACTCCAAGCCTTAAATAGCGCTTGATGTGTGTCTGCACTGAAATTCTAATCATTTACATATCTCACCTCCGCTAATGCATGTTCTAAATTTCATGTTATTTGCATGCTTCCTTCAGGGTGTTGCATTTACGGTAGGCAGCAGTGTATTTTTTGTGTACTTCAAGAAGTTGTAGTGGCTACGAATATTTTGTCTGCTTTTTTGCTTCGCATAAACGTATATTTTTAGTAAAAAATTGCTTAATTCTCCCCCCCCCTTTTTTCTACATATAAACATATATTTTTAGTAGATATTTAAGTAAATATTTTATATTTTTCATTTTTCATTTACGCATAATTAAAACTTACGCATAAAACAGTAGTAGGCAAAGACACAATTTTATCCATATAAGCACATTATTGTAATAGGTATGTTTAAGGCTCCATAGCTTTAATCGTATATTCAAACGCAGTCCACTTCCATGTTCCAACTTTAATTCTAAATAATACGGCTCTATTTATCGCAGGGGAACTAATTTCCGCTACGGAAATTGCGAGAAAATAAGAGTGTGCACTTTTATCGTACATTAATCAGTAATGCCTAGCAAGTCCCTGAAGAGATTGCTTTGTCGGCTGGAAAAACATTATTAACCCATTGCAACTTTCCTTTCATGTGGTTACCTTTAGTCACGTGTTTGCACGTGAAGATCGTGCCCGGGGTCTTTAGTGAAACAATCTGTAGATTCGTATTTGCTCCTCCCCCCTGGCGAAGACTCGGAGATTGTTTTCTTTCCTTTTTTTTATTTCTTGTGAAAAGATGGTGCTAGGTCGTGAACGTTTCATGTTCTTGTGTATCCTTGTTTGATTGATCTGGTGGCTTTGCCGGCTTATTTTTGGAGAAAGATATATTTTCAAAGAAGGACTTGGGACGGAGTTATAACACGTAGATAGTTTATCTTATGTAATAAAAAAAATTAATTTCGTTTGATAAGTGGCAATTTTGTTAGTGTCCGAATGTTAAAAAATTCTCTGTTTTTGTAGTAAGAAAGTCGCTTCGATAATTTTTTTCAGTTCGTAGATTTGGCTACCTCACAGTACTTCTACTCGAGGACAATATTTGTTAACAAGACTCATGAGCAAGCCGTCCAACGAAATAAACTCACAGTTATGTCTTGAACAGTTAAAGTCTTTTCCTTATTACGAAACTGCATGAATTTCCATGTTGAAATATCATTATAGAATTTTCCTCTGTATTTGCTTTAACGTTTCAAACGGCTCATTTTAAACATTGGTACAAAATGTCCAGACGCGGTAAGATAGCTTCCCTGCAAGGCAGGATAAGGGTTGCCAGAAAATGGCAAGGGAAGATAGAGTTGCCACATTTGGCGAGAAATCGATCTTTTGGCGACCAAATTGGCGATATGCCATAGACAGGTGGAGAACCTTTTTTTTTTTTTTTTTTTTTTGCTTATTGCGTGCTCCGCCCTTAGGCACTATACGGAAAGGGATGGAGGCCCCGTGGAGGTCTTTTTAAAGGAAACTGGGTCGTATCCACGTTACACATGGAGAAAACCACGAAAACGCCTGTTGTGTTTTTCTCTTCCTGACACCAGTTGTTGCGTTATTTTCTTCCTTCACGTTCGTACGGGGTTTGTAGATTTGGAGTGAATAACGACGAAACTTGATGAAGTATCGAAACACACTTTATTTACCAGTATTGTTAGGACAGTTCCAAATCACGTTTTACAGTCGTCGGTGAACTACTATAAACATGCTGACACGATCAGCGACACAGCCTTCAGGTTATCAGGCTATCACGGTGGAGTCAGCTTCACGGCAAAGCACTAGAGTACAGCTCTCGAGTCTGCTTGGTCGTTCTCGGAACTCCGCGTACTCTCGAGACTCTCCACGCGATGCACTCGACGATACACAAGAGTATAGCTCTTGACTCAGCACAGTCTAAGACAAAACAGTCTAATACTTCGTTTCAAAATGAAACATAGTTATCTCTTATTGCTGGTAATTTATAAACATATGATGTGAAATTCGAGAATTTTATTTTGTCTAATTTACCAACTCTTTTTCTTACAACAGATTTATCTTTCTGAAGCCAATATTAACTCTCTCTAGCCTTCATTAGAACGAGTTAATCTCGTGAAGCTGTAATGATATTTGACAGTAAGTTGTAGTTATAAAATAAGAACAATTTTGCTGATTTTCTAAAGTTAATTTTAGTGAGCTATTAGTTTCTAGGCTGGAATTTTTAATCAAGCAAATTCAGGTGATTTATAATTATGTCTCTATTATTGTTTCGATCTAGTTCTGTCAATTAAGAAACTTAGGCCAATAGTTCCGTTTTACTGTTACCATTTCCTTTTACTGTCTTTTGTGATACTGCATAATTCTTACAAGCTGCATGCCTGTCGCAAAACTAATTATGGATATTCAAGTTTTATGAGCAGCTATACATTTCTGGCTAGGATCTTGATATTTTTTCTTTATCTGTCTTTGTATTTTTTTTCGGAAGTGCAATTATGCATAAAGCATATTCCTTCTCTAAAGTTACTCTGATACGATGACAAACAACTTACGAAATAAAATTTTGATTTTATGGGCGTTTAAAATTAATATAGATAAAATTCATCTGAAAATTCGTTTCGCGTTTTCAAGAGGAAGGTTCAAATGTAAACAGGAGCTTATGAACTAAACTTTATTTATTGGATACGATAAAACCACTAACGTAATATTTTTTTACGTAATTTTTTTAGGTCATCTATCAGCCACTGCTATAGGCTTATTCTGGCGACCAGGCAGTTTTTTTTTAATCTGAAAAAAATTAAAATCTATTGGCTGCATATTAATCCATTTTCACGCGACGTCAATAACTTGCTATTTAGACTTGACTTTCTTGTGTTCTAGATATTCTTTAAGTGAATACAAGCGATGATGAAGGTCCCAATCACATTATGTTTCGGCTACGCGGGACTTGACGTCGAAAGGGACAATTCTCAGAACCCGCACAATTCCGGGAAACACACGTAGTTAGGTTACCATTCTCACTTACTACAAAAACTTGAACGCCAAAGAGTAAACGATTATCGCTCAAATTGGGATCACGTGATACTTCAGAAGCAGAGCTTTCGTGTGATTGGTTGTCTCTACCCGGGACCCGAGACATTTTCGGTGAGATTTGAAAAAAATCCCGCGTAGCCGCAATATTATTTCCGTAGCTAGGCGGAACTTTGGTTCCAGGGGGGCTCTTTTTTCTAGGAATCCTCCCATTTAATGCTACCGGAATCTCGTTTCTCAGAAACGTCCCGTCTAGCAGTAACTCTAGCCATATGTATGTTATTAGTCAACAACCTAATTATGATTCGCTGAGCAATATAGTCGTCAAATTCCTGATTCGACGTATTAATCATAATGATGAAATGGTGGAAAAAAACTAACCTTGCTATTCCCCAAAATCAAATACAGTACAAAGTCCGTAATCCAGACTCGTCGGGATTTCGGCGATTCCGGATTAGGGGTTTTTCCGGATTATAGATTATCAATTTAAATCTGGTAAGATGGCATTCAGAATTAATACAGTTAAAAATATGAAACCGTAATTTATGAAATAAAGAGCAATCATGATCTAAAGGGTATCAAAATTTACAAAAACAAAGCTTAATATTTATTTGTTTACTTTAGTAAACATTTCTATCAATATAAGTTGTTTAATTTGCTTCGTTTTTTATGCTAATACTTTCTCTTTAATTCTATAAGACATAATTTCTTGTTCAAAGTTTCACTGTTCAAGGTCCTGTAATTGCTGCGTCGAGAATACCGACTAACTTGTCAATCGAAATTATTTCGTTTTCAATAACGTTCTCTGTTACTTTCTTCACTATCGGAAGCGCGCATAGGTAAACGCTTTACTGGTTTTACGCGCATGCGTAAGTTTGTGGCTTTGAGGTCCGGATTATAGATTATTCCGGATAAATGACGTCCGGATTAGAGATTTTGTATTGTATATGTGTAAATTTTTGCACTGAGTTATGATCGCATTGAACTGTACTCGAACGAAACGTGAAGATTCTTTTCTGTATTTGAACGTCTCTCGTATTAAAATTACTGCATGACCAAATGGATGTTTTTCTGGAAGCTTATCTAATTTTGGAAACGATGATGTAGCTGGAATAAAGTGTTTACATACCACATGACCAAATGCATCTTTGTCTGGAAGCTTACCTAATTTGAGAAATTATGATATAGCCGGAACAATGTACTCAGATAATCGTCCATAATGACCATCGATCACTAACTCAGAAACTGCTATAATTGCTGCATATTTACACAAGTGGGATCTTCTTGGTTTATATATGTCTAGACTTAATAATGTGATTAACAAATACGAATGGAAAGACAAAGTGATTTAAAAATTTAACTGAATTAAAAATAAAATTCTAAAATGTGCATTTTTGTTTTAAATTTACGTGGAATAGTTTTAATAAAAATATTTTGAAAATTTACCAGGCCTTTTTATGTATAGAATGACGCAATATTTCCTGCAGATTTTTAAATATCCGTAAAAACTGAGTAGTCGGGTACAACTGCTATCATTTATTCGAGAATGAATGACAAAAAGTATGATTTTTTTGTTCCGTCAAGGAGGTACACTGCGCAAAAGAAAAATGAGACAGTTATATATCGCCCGTTCTACTGGGCCGATTGACGAAATTCAAATTGCGTTTTTCATGTCTCGAAAGCACGAAATAGGATATATATTAGATTTATTTATATAGCATTGTTCTAATGTATGTATTTTGACACAAAAGTCAATTTTTCCCATATTTCGATTCTACGCATATTTCGATTATGCCTAAATATTAAATTTTGTAAAATTCGGTGCGAAATTTACGGAGGAATTTAAAAATTTATCTTGTCGAAATTTTTTCAGTTTGCGCCAAGAATTCACTTCGCCAATTTCCTAATTTATGACAACCTACTTACTTTCTTTTATCTTTTTCATTGATGCGCGAGCGGAAAAAAGGTCCATCGTTCATTCTTTCAAATAATTTTTAAAAAGTGCGTAAACCACATTTTCCTTTTTATCGCTTATCATAAGCACGCCAAATATCAAAACGCGCCAATATGTAAATTCATGTATATCTTAGAAAATTTTGAATAAAAAACTCTGATTTTTTGCAGGTGTGCCTAGAAGTACATCTACTTTAAGATGATTTTATAAGTTACAGTACAATTTGTTTTTAAAAAATTTATAAAACATTTTTAAAATACAAGTTTTAAAAATAAATCATAAAAAATGTGCGAATTATATTTGGATTAAGCCTAAATTTTGAATTCTCGAAGAAAGAATCAAGTAAGTTTAATAAAAAAAAGAGATATTAATAAATATATATCAAATTCAATTAACATTGAGGAGCTAAAATTTTGTGAGCTAATTTTTGAAAACTACTCATGCGATTTTTACAAAACTTGGCTTTGGCATAATTTTAGTCGTAGAATCGAAATATGGAAAACAATTGGCATGCCATTTCAGAAAAAGTACGGTTTTGTGTCAAAATACCTGTATTAGAACAATGGTATATATAAATATAATACATATCCTAAGTTGCGCTTTCGAGACATGAAAAACGCAAGTTGAATTTCGTCAATCGGCCGAGTAGAACGGGAGATAGAACTGTCCTTTATAGATAGGAGATAGAACTGAACTGGAAAAATAGAACTGTCCTTTTTTCCTACCGCAGTGTACATATTGGTTCATATTTAACCAACAGAGCGTCTGCATTACATTCATAGTAATGATCGCAAGCAGAATAGTCTTAATAACGGTAATAAATAATTTTTATGTTCGCGGTTATTCTATATTTTTAATGGTTTCTTTCACGTACTATATAACGTATTATATAAATGATGTAGAACCTTTCTAAGTAATACAATTTGCATTATTTGTCTTATGTGATATAGCGATCCTCTACTAGTGAAAAACCAGCTAAATATTTATCCCTGAAAAAAAAAATAATCCTCTTCTTGTGATTCATTTTCTCATCACATTCGAATTTAACAGCCGTTTGTTCAGTTTTATAAATTTTTATGACTCTGTGTTTAGTAATAGTGTGTCATGCTGTGTTTAATAATAGCAAGGGGAAGGGAGTCAAGAGGAATCTAACCTGATTTTATTCGTATAAATGTCTACAAATATTGATTAACTCTGTTTTCAATTTTCAACAGTCTTCTGAGACAGTAGCTTTCAAATGTCAGGGAATTTAATTTATCACCTTAGGTATTTCGTTCTGTACGGTGTATCCCCCTTGAATTCCAAGAATGCGTTTTATAATATTTGATATATTTTTACACGCTTTATTTTAGCTAATTTAATATTTTATTTAAGATTACGCTGGTCTGAAAGTTGAATTATTCTGTGTCTGTAGTACTCTCTATCTTTGTCTATTCTTTTGCCAGTGTTTTCTAAAGTATTAACTTTCCGCATTCTTCCTCTCTGTTCGATAAAGCAGTCGATTCTTCCTGGACTGACTTCAAAGGTAGTAAGAACTGGTATTTCTGAAGTAGCTTGTTATTGCCTTCTCACGGAGTCGGCAGTATTTTGTCAACAATACTTGTTCTCATTAAGGCTGAAACAGGAAACGTCTGTCTCTCGAGTTCTGATTATTTCGAAGAGAAACTAATAATATTAGAAAGGGCTTTTTTTCTCCTTTTTTCCTTTGTCAATACGATACAAAGCAGCAGTTATTGTAGAGGAAATACTTTTGTCAACGCAACAGGATACGTTCCTGTTTATATAAAGTATTGTTGAGGTGCAATCAGACTACCAAAATTCTTATGTGTAGAAGTTCTTGTAACGTAATGATAGAATAACAATTATACATTACAGAAACGTCGAAACTTAATTATATTTTTCAGGAATTATGCGTGTTTTCGTTTGCATACAGTGTATTCGTTTAGAAACATAATTTATTTCAGAATATATAAAACAAATTAATAATTTGTATTATCGAAGAAAATAGCTAGCAATTTTTTAAAATTAGTTTATTCGTCTAATATTACCAATAAATTGTTTAGTACAACAGGATTATTAATTCCTTCCTTCTGCACCACGGAACTATGTATTCGACTTTAACCCTTACTGGCACGCTACCTTTTAAAGTCAGAGTTTATATATATATATATATATATAAGGTAGGCAGTCTAATTAGGCCTAGAGGAGTACACAAGTAAAATTTTGTGATTTTTGTACTTATGGCTTATTTCTGTGGGTGTGCCCGAAGAGGGCACACTGATTGAATAGAGCTTCGAGAAGAGTGCTGAAACGAGAATTGTTATCAATGAACTGACCAATGAGATGCGGAGAGACAAAGATGTCCTAGATTATCGGTGAGTTCACCGTTTTATTTTAGGCAAGATTTCAAGGTAAAAATTTAAAACTAATGTAGAATAAGGAGATTAGCATACAGCCAAAAAAAAAATAACATAGAAAATTTCTTTTCAAACAATTCCTTTTATACCCTAAAAAAATCTGGAAGATTTCTTTGAACAATGAAGGTCTTAAAAAACTAAACATGGTTAAAATATATGGACTGGTTTGTGTTGACCTGCCATCTACTATAAAATTTTCTGTGCGTACAGAAGGAAAATTTTAGGTGTTTCTAGACCGGACATACTGTGCCGCAAAGGGTTAACTTGCTGCATCAAATCTACCGTATTTACTTCCTCCTTCTTATAGTCTTATGTTTTCATTTTCCTCGAATGTTATTATGACAACATAAAAATCGATCATGAACGCTTCAATTATTTGAAAGAAAATACGTTACTTAAAAGATGGTAAAGACATTGAAAAGATTCAAACGTTCAAATTGAAAGACTCTATGCGATAAAAATACAAATCAGTATAATTCCCAAACTGGAATCCTGAGGACTTGGTTCGGTTATTTGAATGTGTAAAGCATGCGAGAGGTGCTTAAAGGGAGGATGGCTTATGGAGAACTTTCTAAGGGAAAATGGCTTGTATTCGCATTACATTCGAGGCAATCCACGCAAATCAAACATGCAGCCAGCCTCTTCGCCTGGTATCAAACCTGGCTCGAATTCCTAGTACTCAAGGCCCATGGTGGGGCGTTTGGAACCGTAGAGTAGTTGCATAAGATGCTGTCTTAGTGGATGAATTTATTTTGCAATAATAGGCCATGAAATTTGTGTGCGATTAAATAGATTCTTAATATCCAGGATTTTCTAATATCCAGGTTTGTAATATCCAGGATTTTTTGTTTTCCTTCTTTTAATTTGAAAAATTAAAGTAGTTATCACAAATATAACTCCAAAGTTTAATGTATTCGCAGAAATTTGATATCTGCCGTTCAACGAATGGTACAAATATCAAAGATCTTAATGTGAAACCGAATCTTTGGGCAGTTTTAACATTCGAATAACTTTGGATATTTTAATATAATATTTATATTAAATTTTATTTAATATAAATATTAATTTAATATTTTTGGATAAAAAAAAATAGCAATAACCTCTCCGGGACTCGAACCTGGACCTCTCGAATACGCGCTGAGTGAGCTACCGTTACACCACGAAAGCATGCAGAAAAGAAGATTGTATTTGGTGGTAAAAAATCATCATCCGTCACTTTTTAGTTCGGGCACCATTGCAGAGTCCTTAGGATTTTTTGAAGCAAGAGACATGAAAAATGAGCAATGCTCTCGCTGGGACCCGAACATGGACATCTAGAATACGCGCGGAGTGTGCTGTGCACCACGAAGGCATGCAGAAAGGAGGGAGAAAGTACCTTATATATTCCCCCTTTTAAAGGGCGACTGGGGATTTGGGGACCCCGCCAAATCCTGGTGGTGAAGAATCACCATCCGCCACCTTTCTATTTCAGGCACCACTGTAGAGACATTAGTTTATTTTAAGCAGGAGATGTGAAAAATGGGCAATGCCCTCACCAGGACTCGAACCTGGATCTCTGGAATACGCGCCAAGTGTGTTACCGTTACACCACGTAAATACCTTACGAATTTATCACACATGGCTACAGCCCCTGCTAGACGAGAATTTTCTGAGAAACGAGATTCTGGTAGCACTGGTTTAAACGGGAGGATTCCTAGAAAAAAGAGCCCAGCCTGAAGGGAAGTCCCGCCTAGCTACGGAAAAATGTTGCGGCTACGAGGAATTCTTTCAAACCTCACGAAAATGTCTCGGGTCCCGGGTAGAGACAACCAATCAGACGAGAGTTCTGCATCTGAAGGATCACGTGATCCCAATCTGAGTGATAATCGATTACTGTTTGGCGTTCAAGTCTTTGTAGTAATTGAAAATGGTAATTTAACTATGTGTGTTTCCTGGAATTGTGCGGGTTCTGAGCATTGTCCCTTTCGACGTCAAGTCCCGCATAGCCGAAACATAATGTGATTGGGACCTTATAACATTACAGTTTAGTTACAAGAAAATATTTTTAGTTCTAGACGCACCACGGAGAAATTTTGTAGCTTTCTGGTGCACTCTTTAATTCCGTTTTGCAGTTTTATTATGGATATTGCAACAGTAAAATTTCTCATGGCTACCATTTATTTGATGCAACCATAGTTGAATGTATGTTTCTGAGGACATGCTGAAATAAAAGCATTCTGTTTGTAAACTTTTCCTTCACTGTTTCTCGATTAAGTTTTCTACCAAAATTAAAAAAGAATTCACTCATCTTCAGAGTTCATTAAGTAAAACGTGTTTTTAAGTTCTCATTATGCATACGCTTTTGATTCTTGCTCTTTATTTTAAACTCTAGAGACACCATCTAAAGCACTTCCTTTAAATGAGTTAAGCTCGCAAACCTCTTATAATCCCAAATGCTACAATAAACCCCCCAAACCATTTATTTTGAAGCGTTTATCCTTAATGAAATTTATTGGACTTTGGGACTTAGACTAAATAAGTCAACCTAATTAACTAACCCTTCTAAAGTCTTAAGGTGGTCTTTAAATCTAAAATGATTTTAAATCAAGCTATTACTTCCCTGAATTTCGTTAATTTTTCTCTCTTTTTGAAACTAAATCTCGCTAATTCCTTTCAGACTGAAATGAATTTTATGCTTTTCATAATTACAAATGAAATAGCCTCGAGAGCCTTTTTCTTATGCATAAGCACTTATATTGAATTTTGTTAAAGTCTGTGACACTGAATTGTTATTATTTGGAATATATATCGTACTGAAAGATTTTAATTAAACTCTGAATTTTAGCACTCTCATTATTTTATTAAAAAAGTCTGGTATGATTAATAAGGATGCTTGTAATTGCTAAGCATATGTTTCTGTAAAGTGTAGGTCCTTGCGGTAGTTGTATACAGTTTTAACGATGAAACAAAATCTGATGTGTACATCATATGAATTCCTTATACGGAATATTAAATTATACGCATTTTCTTGACACTCTGGCGCTAGGCTCACTTAACAGCGTTATGTCTCATTCATTTTATAACTCAGAATGCACAAAATTGTATCATCTGAAGAAATATATTGTCATTGCCACATGTTTTAAGCATCAAGTATTTACGCCATCAACATTTCTATGTATTTACGTCGAAGTGTTCTTACATTCAATGCTTTCAAAATTGTGTTAATATTGCATTTATTAGTCGACATGGATTGCGTGCTAATAACCTCAATGGAACACTTATTCCTCAGTTGGGCTTCTGTGAAATAGTGTCTGCAATTTCATCATTCTAAAAGATATCATCGACTATTCAAATACTGGTGTGTTTCCATTACAATATACATATATTTATTTCTAAACTTATGGTTTGGCCGATTGCAGCCAAAATACGCGCTTCACATCTACATGTTATAGTAGTCTTATATACAAAATTTCAACGTTCTGTGGCTGCACGTTATTGAGTTATGTGAGTACCGTTATTATGTGTTATTGGATTATGCCCGTTATTGAGTTATGTGCACGTACGCACAGACGCCACGAAAAAATCTCTTCAGAATTCATTTTAACTCATTTTTATAATTTTTTTGGGTGGAAAAGTCTTTTATTCTGACCTTACGTAGAGATGTCAAGCAAAAACACGGTTAAATTGCATTCCATAGCGGTCAAAATGGATATTTTCGTTGAAATATAATTTCCGAAATTTTTCGCGATTACAGTACTTCCTTTTCACTTCGTACAAGGAAGTAAAAAGCAGACTCAATTATTCAAGACATATCTGTGCATTTTTTCATTGGACCACTTGTATACAAGACTTGTAATAAAATGTTTTCAAATATCCATATCGCGATTGCAATACTTCCTTTTTACTTCGTACAAGGAAGTAAAAAAATCAGATGTGTGTACCACATGACTTCCTTGCACGGAATTTTAAATTGTATGCATTTTTTTCATTTCATTTAAACTTATTGCATAGAATTAAATCTACTTCGTCGACAACGCATAAGAAAACAGTAGAATAAATGCACTCTTTAAAATTCACTCTATTTGTTTAGCGACACTCTGGAGCCAGGTTCAGTGAACCTGGCTCCAGAGTGTCGGAGCGGTCCATTGAGGTTAGTAACAGCGTTATATTACGTTCATATTATAACTCAGAATCCACAAAAGTTATATCATTTGAAGAATTATCTAATCTTTGCCACATGTTCTATTCAAACACTATAATAAATCTAAAACTACGTATAAAAGAAATTAAGCGAACAAAAGAGAAACAGTTTTTCACAGAAGATTCAGTATTTTTTACTCAATTAATTCAGTTCTTACTTCCCGACAAGGTAAAAATACATAAAAACTCAAAATATCTGTATTAAAAATTACGAAGTAAATCTGAAACACTTATTTCCTCGAATAAATTCCAGAAAGGATTAAGCATAATTTAATTCGCAATAATAAATGAAGGCGTTAACTTTGTTGTTGCGAAGCCTAGTTTCTCTAGATTGGCAACAAATTCATTATTTTGCCAAGTTTCAAATGTAAATAAATATGGCTGCCATCGCAAAAATAGTTAAGCTTAGCCGCACTTAAACAACTTTTAATTTGTTGATAACTCTAAATTATTGCATGTAGATTTAGTAAAGGCATAAAAACCTTAACCGGAAGATAAGAACAACATAATTCAATCATTTTTTAAAGCAAGAAAATGCACAATTTACAAACATATAAGAGTAAAGAAACTGAGATCACTAAGCCGGGTACAGAGTGGATATATACACTGGTGTGCAAAAATTAAGGACGAGACGGTTTTTTCAATATAACTTTGTACAAAAGCTTTCCAAATCAACACATTTAATACCGTAAGATCTCCAATACGTAAGGACATGAGTAATGCAAGCAACACTTACTAAAAGAGAAATCAGACGGATAAAAAGAAGCTTTATTGAAAAAGTAGCATGGAGCGCAATGCGACTGAAGGCCGAAACATCTCTGTGATGGGTGTCCAGCAAGAAGCATCCGGTCTTTAATAGGGAATATGATCTTTCCTGACTGCTAGGCAGGTTTCACAGAGTCTGCCCATGCTGAGAATGAGGGTGTCAATGAGTTGTTGAGGCATTGCTGCCCATTCGTCTTGCAGTGCCAATCGAAGCTCGGAATCGTTACTGGTGGTAAGGTACGAGCTTCCAAGCGTCTGCCTAGAAAATCCCATACATGCTCGATGGGATTGAGATTCGGAGATCGTGCCGGCCAATCCATACGTTCAATATCCTCACTCTCTAAGAGCTGTGCGGCAGCTACTGTGCGATGACATGGTGCATTGTCGTCCATGAAAAGGAACTGCGGACCCATAGCGCCTCTAAAAAGACGCACATATGGAAGAAGAATCTCCTTAAAATAACGGGTCCCGTTGACTGAACCTGCGTCGAAGATGTGAAGGTCTGTACGACTACCAAGCATGATGCCTCCCCAAACGAGAACACCGCCACCTCCATACCTGTCCCTTTCAATGATGTTCGAGGGATGATTGCGGCTTCCCCGCTCTCTCCAGATGAGTATGCGATGAGAATCGCATACTCAGACTGAATCTGCTCTCATCTGTAAAGAGTACTCGTCCCCATTCATTGTCTCTCCAATTCCGGTGTTCCCGGCACCACAGAGAACGCCTTCTCCGATGGGCAGGTGTTAGAGGTACACACCGTACAGGGCGTCGTGCAAACAGACCACCACCGTGCAATCTTCTGGCCACGGTAAAACGCGATATCGGTCGTCCAGTCGCCTGTGTCGTGTGTCTAGCGATTTCTCCCGCTGTCTGCCGCCTGTTTTTTCTGGCCTGTAAGGCAATACACCGGTCTTCTGCGGGTGTGGTTCCTCGTGGACGTCCACTACTAACCCCCCGGATAGCTGTTCCTGTAGTTTGAAATTGTCTCCAAAGTCGTGAAACGATGCTGTGAGCAATTCCGAACTCTGCAGCCACACTTGTCACACTGCGGCCTTCCTCCAACTTCCCAATGATTCGACCTCGGGTAAAAGCATCCAGATGTCGTCTAACAGATTGATTATTCGCCATTTCTCGCTGAGGCAGCAACTCGGTGTGATTTTAACTGCTATCTTTTTGCCAGAAATACTGATCTTACACCGACAACATGCTTTATACTACTCAGACACTCCCCCATTACGTCTACCTGCATATCTGCGCATGTGCTACCGTACATCACCTTACTTAATCTCCTGATTGGTCTTTCTGTCCGCTCTGCCTCTTCGTTCAGCTGATATGCTAATTTTTCGACTTCGTCCTTAATTTTTGCACACCAGTGTATATGCATATATTTATGTACTTCTGGTGCTGCCGATTGCAATCAAAATAGGAGGTGCACGTCTACATGTTATAGCAGTCCTACATACAAAATTGCAACGTTCGGAGGCGATTCGTTTTTGAGTTATGCAAGATATATGTGTGGGTACGTACGTACAGACGCCACGAAAAAAAATCTCTTCAGAAATCATTTTCAATCAGTTTCATAATTTTGTTTTTTTTGGGGGGGGAGAGTCTTTTATTCTGTTCTTACGTACAGATGTCACGCAAAAATGTCGTAAAATTGCATTCGATAGCGGTGAAAAAGGATTTTTTCGTTGAAACATGATGTCTGAAACTTTTCGCGTTTGCAATACTTCCTTTTTACTTCGTACAAGGAAGTAAATACACCCTCTTTGCTGATCGCCGCTGACAGTATGGAGGAAGAACATCGCTGATGATCTGGCATATTCAGAGTAACGCATATTGAACCTTTCAGTTTGACAATCGTATTATAATTTACATAAACCTGCATACTGATTTCAGTATCACTCAATTTCAGAAATTACTGGAAATGTAAAATATGTGTAGTTTTGGCGAGTCAATCCAATCTTTTCTGAAAATGTTGATTTATAATCGTAGGTCTGGAAACATTTATTAAAGTATCTAATGTTCTTGTGGAATTATACTTCTTTGCTTTTTTCCATCATTTAAATTGTGTATGTTTGTTATTTTGGTTTAGTGTTCCACGTTCAATGTGTGTTATTAATCCTGAAAGACGTGAGAAAGTGACTTTCTTGTTCTGTGACGTTTTGGAACTGCATAGATGCCTTAATAAGCAATTCTTTTCAAAATGGCGCAATTTGAAAACAACATTTGTGGGGCACGAATTCGAAAATATTATCTCTGATTCTAATTGCGTCCCGCTAAGTAAATGAGGCAGTCGAAATCAGCAAGAACAAACAATGGAATTTCTCTAACGCTTGCTTGTTTAGGGTACCTATAATTAGGCCTTTCCAGTGATCATTAGTGCTTCTTTGATATAATTCGGTAGGAGGGGCTGCAAAACAACTTCCGGAAGGGATCGAAGTAAAATTTATGTTCTTGGCCTCAATAGAATCCCTGCAATAGAACAGAGAGCGCATGTAGATTCTAACCTTTGATTCAGTGACGACATTAAAATGATACTCGAATGTGTCTTAATTTCATTGAGATTCTACCAGCCCATTACCCATGTACGAGTAAGTATTAGTAATCATGGCTTAAAAAAGTATGTTAGAGAAATTTCGTAAATTTAAGAGTGTTTCACAGTTCCCAGAGTTACCGGATAAATGAGACCAGACGCAAGTAGAAAGGATAACATGGATAAAATGATAAGATTACGGGTTAATTAACATAAACATTACAAGATAATTTGGGAAACATTGATGAGAATAATCTAACAATAATATTGTTTAATAACAATAAAATATTAATAACAATGAAATAGTCAATATTACTAGTTGTAATGGTAATATTAGTACTTAAAATAGGTGTAAATATTATTAACAAAAAAGTTAACTTCATTGTCGCAAAGCTTCATTGTTCAAAATATTTTAAATACTATGCTTAGATCGTAAAAGTATGCCGCGTAAATTGTGATTTTTTTCTTTTTCTGCATGTTGTCTGCTGATAATAGGAAAAAAATAAAGAGTAAAATTGAAATAAATTACTTGAAAATACGTAAATATTTTAGTTTAAATTTCAGGAAGAAATTATAATAGAAGTATAACATTGTTTACAATAATGAAAACAAGTTTTTTCCCCTTTTTATCCCAAAAAGCGTTAGCCCAGAAGGGCTATTAATTTCGTTTTGGCATTTTTGGTTGAAAGCTTTAAATGTCCGTTTCACTTTTCAAGTTGTTGCCACCAAATATTATCGCCCTGTGTTATATTTAAAGAAATTAAGTGATGAAGAATCTGCAAAAATGTATCTATGTTTCTGGCATTGTGATAAAACAACGGTACCTAGAGCCACCGAATTTTGAATAACGTAATCCTCCACCGAATATAGGCATCTGGAATCCCTAATTTAGAATTTGTTTTATTATCGATTTCTTATTTTGCAACACTTTTAACAAATTTTTGATTAACAAACTCAACGATTTCAAAGCGAGCAATGGCAACACTGTACGGGGGTGGGGAATTTTATATCAAGCGCGCGAGTCTCTATATCGGAAATTCTAAAGATATGCTTATTTTAAAATTATTTTTGCGATATTACTGTTGAATTGAATTTTGTGGTTTAAGTGCAAAGAACATGATATTTAATAAATAAGGTTAACACACAAAGCATTAAAAAAAAAAAAAAAAGGTTCTTTGCACGTAATCTAAAGTCAAAAAGCTTTCAGTTTTTTTTTTTTTTTTTTTAAACTTTTAATGGACATCTTAAAATGATATTTTGCGTCCAATCGCTTCAAATGTCTGATTTATTTTTTGGGGGGTTGTTGCCACCAAATATCGCTCAACATTATATTTAAAGAACTTAAATAACGAAGAATCTGCATGAATGTTTCACGCATTGTGAAAAAAACAACGGTACCTAGAGCCATTCAATTTTGAATAACGTAGTTCTCTACTCTAATACGGGCAACTGAAAGCCCGAATTTTGAATTTGTTTTAGTATTTTTTCATATTTTGTAAAACTTTAAGGAATTTTTTATTAACAAACGCAATGATTTCAAAGCGAGCAGCGACAATACCGTACAGAATAAAACATTTTTATCTCCAGCGCGCGAGACTATCCATTGTAAATTCTAAAGATATGCTGCTGTTGAATATTTTTTGATTTTTGGTGTTGAATCGAATTTGATGTGACATAACTGCAAAAACGTGAGATTTAATAACAAACATGCAAACCGTTAATAATAAGAAGACAAAACATTTTTTCTAAAGCCATCTTAGTTAGAAATCTGAACGATGATATAATGAAAGAAAAAATTGAAAAATCACATAAAATATATGGAAACTCTTAACACTGCATGGGGAATTATATATGCTTACTGCTATGCTGCTTTTGAAATTTTTGTGATTTTGCTGCTGTATTGTATATGGCGTAAGGCTTAAAGTTAAGCTAAGCTAGGATGCTTAAAGCTAAGACAAAGAAAAAAATTATTGTGTACTCAGAGTATAAAAAAAACTAAACAAACTCTTTTGGGCGCCCGTTAAAATCTGAAATATTTCAGATTTATTTATTTGTTTATTTTAAGCCCAAAATGTCTTAATTAGTCTTAGACAGGATTTTGAATTGGTTCACTGTAAGAAGGTTGTTTCATTTTTCGTTCGAGTTTGTTGCCATACCGCAAAATGTAAGATATTGTTGCGTTTTTCTTCTGACACCAGTTGTTACGTTATTTTCTTCCTTCACGTTCGCACGAGGTTTGTGAGGATTTGGAGTGAATGATGATAATACTAGTTAATGAAGAACCGAAACACACTTTATTGGCTAGTATTATCAGGACAGCTCCAAACACGTTTTTACAGTCGTCGATGAACTAGAATAAACGCACTGACACAATCAGGGACACAGCCTTCACACTGTCAGGCAATAACGGTGGAGACAGCTTCACTGCAAAGCACCAGAGTACAGCTCCCGACTCTGCTCGGTCGTTCTCGGAACTCCACGTACTCTCAAGACTCTCCACGCTACAGCTCGCGATGCACTCGACGACACACAGAGCGCAGCTCCCGACTTTTCGGTTCAGTCGTTCCCGGAGCTCAACACGCTCTCTCAACGATGCACTAACAGCGATACACTAAGAGACTCTTTCAGTGCACTCGACGACCTACTCGGCACTCGCTGCCCGGCTGTCATTTCGATCGACTCTGCAGGGATTGACTCGCTAGACGAGACACCAACTCGATACTAACTATCTCGCATTCTATGCGAAGCACACACTCTCGCCCTCTCGACGAGGAATACTAACTGACTCCGGACCAGCAGGATTTATACAGCTTTCGGCTTGTGTTCGGGAACATTCTGGGCTAAACCGGTAAGAATTCATTCCAGAAGGTTCTCCATCCGTCCACGGTATATAACCAAATGGGCGATTTCTCGCCAAATGTGGCAAACCTGCCGCCCCTTGCCAACCCTAAAACTGCTTTGCGGGGAAGGCATCACACCGCGCCTGTACATTTCGTAACAGTATTTATCTTTCGGATTTGGCCGCCCAGACGGTAAAGGGGTTAGGGTAGCCGACTGCGAACGAAAGGGCCCGAGCTTGAATCCCGAAGAAGGCATACTTCTAAATGCTCGTTCCTTCATAGGAGGCAACGGTCGCCGCGTATTAAATACCTGCACAATAAAATGGCCACCACATATGGCCTTAGTAGTGGCCTAGCCTAGTTGGCTAAGTGCCCGCCGTTCGATAAAAAAATATATCTTTCTGTCTGCTATTGATTAACAAACTAAGCTGTTTAAAAGCAATAGATGCAGTTCTTAAGAATATTATTTTTTATTTTTTAATGAATTTTATTTCTTAATGTAAATGAAAATGCACTGAAATGAAATGAAAGAACTGAGGAAAAACCTTTAACTCTACTTTCAAAAAAACAAAACTACTCTTCAAAAAAAAAAAAAAAAAAAAATCAAATTCATAAACAATTCAACATCAAACCAAAAAAAAAATTAATTCTGAAATTAGTCAAAATGAATTCAACCAAAACTGAACTGAAGCAGGTTACACACACAGAGAATTTGCACGTAAACAAGAAAGTGTCCAACAAAAGGGTTTGCCACAATTTTTAAAGAAAACAATGCTGCACCAATATTCTCAAAGCCTAGATCCTGGAGAGTAATTAAAGAAGATGAAGAGGATGCATTGCATTCTAGGTAGCAATCGTAAGTATGACAACTTCACAACAAAACTACAAAACTGCAGGCACAAAAATGCAAAAGCAGACAAGAGGGAAGTGTTTACACAGAAAAATCTCAACTCAAAATCTCAAAATCCATAATCCCACAAAACTCAATTCTATACTTCTAAAACCACTTCAAAGCAAAACTCCTTGAAATACACTAAGCCTCAAGAGCAATCGCAAATTTTTCAGTAACCACACAGTATAACCAGAAACCAGAAAAGAAAACGTTTTTGAAAGACAACCAACTTGAAAACAGAAACTCATTACAAAACTCAGTGGAGTTAATTACTCTTAAAATCCCAAAATCAAATCAAAATCTCCACAACAATACACTCACTTGAGTAATTTCTAATTCCACAAAATCAAGTTTAACTTCTGAAAACAAATTTCACTTCCACTAGTATCAATGTTTAAATTTCCAAAACACATTTCACATCCACTTTTAAAGTTGCTACAACACTGCAACAAGTTCCACCAAAGAAAAACATAAATTCAAAACCAAAAAGCCATAAAACTATTAAGCTCAAAATTGACAAAAAAAAAAAAAAAAAAAAAAAAAAAAAAAAAAATCACTGTTAAAATAAATGTTAGACCACTCACAAGTAACCTCACTATGAAACTACCATTAAAACCACTTGAAACGCCAACAGTAAGAGCAAGAATAGTACCTTTTAACTATATTCCTAAAACTCCAAACAAATCCAACTCTACCTTTAAAATAAAAAAAAAAAAAAAATCTTTGGTTTTCCAAAATTCACAAATCAAAAATTGCTGTAAAACGCAAAACTCATTATTTTACTGTTTTCACACATTTCTCCGACAGCAATAAATGTTCACTAAACTCACAACTAAGGTAGAAAATTAATTACTCAAACTCAGAAAAGCTAAACAAGAAAATTCACTCCGGCTGAAAACTAACTTCCAAAAAAAATTCAATCAATCCCTAAAGCCGTTATCATATTAGCTGTTTGTTGCCGGGACAAAACGTTTGTAGCAACAGTTCTGAGAAACTGCCTATGGCGAAATAGGGTTACCATCTTCACTTGGCAAACAGGCTGAAAGCCAAACAAGAATCTATCGCTCAGATTGGCGAAAGTGACGTTTCCTTTCAAGTGACATTCGCTTCTTCGTGTTGTTTTGTATGGCTCACACGCTTTTCGTTTTAAACTTTATTGTTAGTAATGGAAGATAATAGAAAGGTGATTGCTATCAAGTTAATCACTTTGATCTCCACTCTGGCACTTCATGTAACAGATAAACACACTTCTGGTTATAGCAATCAATTACATCAGTAATAGCCAAATTCTGTATACACTAAGAATAGTTTAAAAACATGTGCTGGATAAGTCTATTTATCACACATCGCTTATGTGTATTTTCTGTTGTCTGCATTTCAATGAAAATTTGATGGCTCACTGGAAAATTTGTGACCTGGTGAAAGTATTTTCTGACTAACTTTATGGCTCATAATTACTGTTCTGTCCATTCAAATGACAAAAATCTATATGGCTGATATTTACCTCCTCACAGCCAGCAGATACTATTCAGCAAAATGAAGATCAAATAAAGCATATGAATACATGAGCAATCAAAACATGTGCGAGTTGTTTACTGTCCCATAGAACACTCGGTAATATACCTAAAACACATTAATTATACCAACTCTAGAAATTAGGTGTTCACATGATGAGTTTGTTTTATGGTTTGGTTTATTGAGATTACAGCAAAGCACACTAGGGCTATCTGCCTAAGGGAAGGGTGCCTTCGGGGAGGACTTTCTAAGGGAAACTGGCTCGTATACACGTTACACATGGGGAAAACCACGAAAGCGTCCATGCAGCCAGCCCGTTCGCGGGATTCGAACCTCGGACCGAACTACCAGTGTTCAGCGACTTTACCGCTCGGCCGCTGGTGGGCTCAGTTGGTTTTATGTGATTACCGCAAAGCCTCGAGGGATAACAACAGGAGATATCCCTTTGTAGAAGATTTTTTAAAACTGGCTCGTATACCAGTTACAAATGGGGCAAACCAAGGAAACGTCGTGTAGCCAGCCCGTTCGCGGCATTCTAACCTGAGACAGAACTACCAGTGTTCAACGACGCTTCGGCCACTAGTAGGCCCGTGCACTTAAGGTGATAATCAGTTGTGCGGTGTTTTAAGTAATCAAATGTTATAAATGCACAGCTGTTACATTTCTTATTATTTATTAGTCATGTTTTTATTACGTAGATCATACGTATGATATAATTATGAATTAACCCAATAACAAAATGTGTACACTCTTTAATACTCAAATACTCATCAATTATTTTTCAACTGATTATTACATACCCATAATAATTTGCAAAGAACTGATAACTATAGTTGCTGCCAATTACATAATCGTTATCTGAATTAAAAGTAACTTCAAATAAACTTCTTGGCAATGTTCATTTTTGTATTCATACATACATATATATATACATATCTAATAAGTCATATATTTATATACAGATAGAGAGATGCGATGTTTTAGAAGTTGTTAATATATATTTATTAGTATTAATGTAATGAATAAGATTTATATTAATGAATGTATATACAAATGTTTTTCATCATGCATAATAATAAATCCATAAATTTTCAATGTTTCAATATTGAAATTACATTTACAATAAAAGTATAGTTTCTAATGTATTTATAATCCAAAAAGTATTTCATTAATAACATGAAAATAATAGACAAATTTAATGAGTATTCTCATTATTACATAAGCTATGCTTTTCTTTTTTATGCATCTTTTATGCTGTTTAAAATGTGTCACTGATTATGCAGTTAACAATTTAAAAGATAAGTAATTAGGAGAAAAGCCGCGCATATACAAACGGATTTTAAAAAATTATTCAACTTAAATTTAAGAAATAAAATTCTATTATATAACAGTGTTATATACACGATCAGCACGAAATACGACAAATTTGGCGAACTTTTGGCTACAAACAATTTGTAAACAAATCCGAAATGCAAGAACGTCGTAAAATACTGTCAACTCTGAAATTTCCACGATTATATATTTAATGAATATATACACATTTAAAAAATGACTCAGGCAGTTGTATTACAACAAAACAGCAATAATTAAATCGGCCTCTATTTCCACCGTCCATCACTTCACAGTGAGAGCCATCGCCATATTGAAAGTTACCCGTGATCCTTCAGAAGCTGACCTTTCGTCTGATTGGTTGAACGTTCGAGGAACACGTCTCCAGCCGGAACATTTTGGGAAAAGTTTAAAAATGTTGCTCGTAGCCGGGACACGTTCCTCCTAGCTAGACGAAACATTTCTCGGAAGCCTGCCGCTTAAAGCCGTGCTACTAGAATCTCGTTTCTCGGAATAGTCCCGGGTAAGCGCGCGCGTCTATAGATGTGATAACAGCCTAAGTAAACTATCACTGGTCCCGCGCAACTTTACAAATCTAACCAAAATTAACTTTAAGAAACAAACATTTCAGATTTTTCCAAAAATAAATTCAAAATCAAATTTTTAACTCAATTCTATTAGGCACAGATTCCATAAAATCCATTAACACACCTCAAGAAGTTAAAAAAAAATTACTATTTCTTGAACACAAAAAGTACTGCTCTGACATTAATTCAATTAATTAAAATTAGAAATCTCCAAAGCAATTATTCAAAATGCAATAGCAAAATCAACTCATTAACACAAATGCAATTCTCACCAAAACTTTAAGCTAAATGATAAATGGATCAAACATCTAGGTGAGCGCAACAAATTTCATCATTTATTATCAAAAATGTAATATTCATACACATAAAAAAAAATAGAAATCAAATATAAAATAATACTAAAATAATATGCACAAAAAATATTCTAGTGGTCTGCCAGTCGCGAGATCACGGCACCAATGTTATATCTGAAAATTTTTATGTGTTAGTCTGCCAGTCATCCTGGTCACGGCACCAATGTTATATCTGGTAATTATGAGGGGTGTTTTAATACCTTTTCAACTTGACTGAAACTAATTCCTGGTGCCGGACAAAATTAACAACAAAAAATCAAATATCAAATAATTAAAAACATTCATAAGAACATCGAAATTCTTATAAACATTAAAACAAATCTAATTCATAATAATCAAAAGATGAATCAAATAAACAATCGTATATCATATCTATCAATCAATCGTATAATCATATAGTGGTAGTAAAATCTAACTTTTAGGTTTGCGTTGTGAGTAACCTATGCAAAAGGAAATATCAATAACTCCAAATTCAATTAAACTCCATGTTTCTTAAAAGCCTCCCGGCTCAAACAAATGGAGGGACAATGACAGACCACAGTAAATTATACGCTACAAAAATACACAAATGCAATTAAATTTTAAAAACACATTTATTAAATTCTTGAATATGTATTATATAATTAAATAATGGATAACTGATCAGTAATACATATTTTTTCTAAGCAAAATAACACATAATACTACACCAAATTACAGCTTAATATTAATTAAGATTAACATTATCAAATTCTACTGTATCATAAGTGTAACACTAGTATTTTCTCCCATTTCATCTTCTAACTTTAAGTATTTATCATGGTAATTCACTTTAAGAACACTGATAATTTCCACATCGATTAATTAAATTAAGTAATTGCTCAAATTTCAACAAACATTAAAATGACGACTCTTGCTTGAGTATTAAGATAATTATTGAAGTAAAACAAATAATAAAAAAAAATCACTCACGGGGTGAAGTCCAAACTGCAACACTCACTTTACTCGGGAATACCTTCGTATACTGATTTAATAAGGTGATTTGACAGCTCCACAGATCGTCCAGCGTCCAAATTTTACTCGAGTACCACATTATTCCTGCTGTCCTTTATTCACAAAATCATCGTTAATGGAGGCAGACAGTTCTTGCGAATTTTAAAGATGACTTGGTTGCAACACCACTGAAGCTGTCCTTACAATAAATAAATTACAGAGCATGGAATGATGAAAAAAAAATCGACGCAGCTGGCACAGGCAGAATAAACAGCAATGCACACCTTAGAAGGGTCCTACACGAGTCTCTTTCATTCTGGAAGCCTCACCATAAGCGTAGAGCACCTTTGGAACAAAATCTAATTAGGAAGTCAAAGCCGGTAAAAAGCAGGAATACCGCATCAGGTTGTCAGGATCACCAAGACAATCTGCCGTACAATTCTTGGGATAAGAGAAATCGAAATTCTTCTGCTGAGCTCTATGCCTTATGCCAACGCAAATTCTCGCCAGCTAAAAGCCGAGAGAAAAATCATACCCGCTGCCGGCTGTTCACGCGGCTCGCGAGAAGCAAGACCCGAAGGGTCAAGCCCCCACTTTTTCTCCTCTTACTCTTCTTGAAAATCAGAATCAGAATGATCTCTAGCCTGGTGCAAGCACCCAGGAAATCTCGGTTTCTCCACCTCTGTGAGTTCATAGGCTTTCAAAAAAATCATAAAATTAAATCTTACCAATGCCGGAATTTTATGTTATCTAAATTGAGAAAATGACACACCCATGACGAATCAAACACCAGAAAATCTGACAATGAAATCCGAAAAACATCTGTACACATAACGTGAGAAAAAAAAATAGACCCCCCAACTAACAAGCGAAACTAACTTTATGAGCATCCAATTACCTAACCCCCACTGTCTTGAAGTACGCAAACCTGCAAACTTTACAAAGCGACAGGAAGACAATTTCCGTTTCACACGGCATGAGTTAAAAGGACCCTACTGCCTCCACTGTTAGTAAAAGGCTATAACCAATAAACCAGATGTTTGCCCTCGCAACCGTCTCCTGCGTTTGTTACAATTCCTACTCAAGAATAACGAGTTAAATAGAGCCTTAAGAGCTTAAGAATACTTTTTTTCAGATTAAAATACACATGAATACAAATAAAAATATTAGAATAATAATAACTTGAAACACATATTAATAATTGAAATTCGCGACATAACAGTATATAGCTGAGCTAAAATTTTTGAATTTTCTAATCCCACTGAATGATATTCCTGCTTTTAAACTTCCATTCTTTCAAAAGTTTATCAGATACTAAAATACCAGTATTTTTGAAATTTAAATATAAAAGTTCTTACTATTGGACTGAATGAGCATGAAGTTTATGTTTTTATCTTGTGCTTCTCGATATTTTTGCCGCATTTTCCTCTTCTCACTATGTGTGAGGATGTCATTACCCTCTAGAATATTTTGATTCAAGTGATTCAGTTAAATAGTAGTAAAATTGGAAATATTTTAATTTAGTCTAATTATAAATTTGTATATAAGTTTAAGATTTATTATAAATTTGCTTTATTTGGGAATTTATTAACATATAAATTGTCATTATGGTCATATGGTTCCAACGTAGAATTTACAGCTGTGTCTGTGGAACCTTGAGAACTGGTAAGCGAATAATCGCTTTAGTTCAGGAAACAGAAACGTAAGCTCAAGAAGGGTTAATTACCATTTATTGCTCAAAATAAGAGTTGAACAGTGGGCTCCTTTCTTAGGACGTACACAAAAGCCTCCACTTGAGCTTGAACTGAAAAGTACTAAGAAAATCAAATTTAACTAATGCTTAACTAAAACGTATAGCCGAAGCTATCAAAATTCTACAGGAGTTGGCCCCTAAATGCTAACTAAAAGGCGAAGCTATCAACGGCCTGAAATACGGCAGAGTGTAGTGATAGCTTAGAGAGAGTGTAGCCAAAAGGCAGACGCGCGCTAGTCAGAATCTCTGACTCTCTAACGAAGTCAGTGGAACTTCGACTTAAGTACCGCTCTTCCTTCATTTGCATTAACCGCGATTCTAAAAACACACTCTGACAGGACATTTGTAAGCTGAAATTAGAAGGGACAGGAAAGTAGCTTTAACTAAAGATAACTGTTAAAAACATAGGATAAACCTCACATGGTGAATAAATATAAATTAGGAAACGTAACCGACCTTTGCCTTAAACCTTTTATTTACTTGGATGAACAAAGTAACCGAGATATTCTATCCTAATCTTCCGTATAGAACATTAACTTCCTACTCTGTAATAATTTTTAGCTTCATACTTCCAAAGAACTATGCACGTAAACTCGCTTTTGGAAACGAAATCCTAGTCAGCCATTGATCGTTCAATGTTGGCCAGTTTATGTATTTTGACATTTCTTTACGGTTTTCTTAAAACTGCAATAGGGATAGCTTTCAATTTTATATGCATTTCTGCGCAAGAATTTTTCAGAATTCTGAAAGAACTTTGACATTTCCATATATTTCATTGAGGAAGAAACAAAAGTTATTCGATTCCTAAATCTTTATCCTGCATTTGATATCTCTGTACTCATGTGGTAGAAGTCTGATGATATATTGATGGAAAGAATCGATTATTATGAAAAGTACGTTTCCCTGAAACAATTTAGGTTTATCGAAATTTCATGGCAATTGTGGTGTGCACAGTAATAAAAATTACTTTCGTGAAATTTGATAAAAGATTTATGTGCTTTTGCATCAGTTAATGCTAGGTCTTTTATGTATATTCACCGCTACACTACTATTTTCAGATCTTTTACGCATGAAAATGTTATTTATAGTCTGTAATTAAGGTAAAAACATTCAGTAATAACTGGAAGTTTTATAAAATGCATAGTAATGTAGCATAATACTTGTGAGATCCTAGCTAAATTAAGGTTCCTTTTGTTGGCTAGATCTTTATTTGAACTATGATGCGACTTTTCGTTTTGTTCATCTGCATCAATCACAACACTTGGAAAGAGGGAAAGATTCTTTTATTCATCTCAAGAAAAGTAATTGCAGTTGTCACTCCTGGTGCGCACAGATTCGCACCAATACTTTTGGCGGCAACTCAAAACTAGAAATGTAAAATAAAAATTAAACCGAAGTCAAATTAGCAGCCGAAGCTGCACATAGATATTTAACGCATAGTTGGCTTTTGATCCTACCACCGACGTAGACTAGCCGGCAATTAATCTGAACGGCGTAAAATAACAAGCTTAAATAGCACAGAAACAAGGTGGCCGAAAGGCAGAACAGGCTCTACCTGAAGTAACTCAGACACTAACTTAAATAGTATCTTTCTAGCCAACTTAATATGGAACTGAAATCTCCCTCTGGGAAGAAATCATGGGTTGAAAACAAGAGTGAGAGGAAAGTTTGCCTCAAAATAAAATTAACGTTCAATTAAATTAAATAATAAATAAAATTTAATAAAATTAATTCTTTTATAAAACAATTATAAATATTAAAAAATTTTATTTAACATTTTAAAAACTATTAAATAAAACCAAATAATTAAATAAATATATAAAAATGCTTATAATTAGCAAGAACATATGAGTATTCATTAATTATTTTTGCATATTGAAAATAGGATCTTATTTTCTTTCACACATAACAGTATTAAATATTTTTCTTGAGAAGAAATAAATCCCAGTCTAAGTAGTCAATCTTGATTGCGCTTGAATCTTACGATAATCAATAATCCCATGCACAGGAAAAGAAAAAATTAAAAATAAACACCATGTGTCAAAACCGACAGTTAAAACGTCGGATATTAAATCAGATATTTCAATATTTTAAGCACAGTTAATAAGTATTTTTTGAGTAGTTTACTTCTTCTAGTTCTTAGAATATTTAATAAATAAATATTTAAACTTAAGTATTGATATTTATATTATTAATTATTTATTATCTTTATTATAAGTATTAATATTTTTAATATTAAGAAGTGCATCTTTTTAATTACTCATATTATTAAGCAGTTGCAGATAGGGAACCGCCCAAAGATTTATAACTGCAATTTTTGAAAAATAAATTAAAGATCTCATTTTTCTAAATGGCAACATTTTTAATTGTAGCTTTTTGGAATATCGAATGAATGGTGAATGAAAGATCAAATTTCAAGCCATGGCAACGCTTATCAAATCACGAAAGAGGGGGATAATACATGTTAATGTAATCTTATATATAAGCGGCTTAAGTGTTTGTCACCGATAGTTTATTGGTTGCTTACGTAACTGTAAATTGTTTTATTCCCCGTGCAGTGCAGTGCAGCGCTTGACGAATATTATGAGAAAGCTAAGCCGGAAAAATTAAAAACACAAGAGCACGTGCATTTAACATTTAATAAATAAATTTAACATCTCTATATAATAGAATTCGGAAATATGCAACCGGCAACGATGAAAAAACAAATAAAATGAAATAAATAAAAATCTTATTGTATGCGGCTTAAGTGTCTGTTTGTCGCCGATAGCTTATGGGTTGCTTGCGTAACTGTACTAGCCAATGGGATGAAGTTCCCACGGCACAGGGTTGCCGTTTCAATTGAGACGTAGACAATTTCCTGTAAAACTTGCCTTTCCTATGATCATCCATAAGTCTCAACGCCAAACGCTTAAGTGTGTTGGCAATTTTTTACCTGAGCCTGCATTTGGACACGGTCAATTTTATGTTGCCTGTTCGAGAGTTCGTGAAAGAGCGGACGTAAAATTAAAAATAATGGATGGTCCTCTGCAAGGGGAGCTCAAAAATGATGGAAAGATCTACACAAGAAATGTTGTGTACAAAGAGATCTTTCACGTCTGAATTAACATTTTATTATTTAAATCACCTTTATTGATTGAGCTAGCGGTGGCTCTTAAGAAATGTACCGCCAGTGGTTTTCTTCATTGCACTCTACTTTAAGCAATTAAGCAAGTACAAGGAGAAAACCCCGTGGGGCAGTAAGCAAAGGGTAATTCAAAAGCAAAGGGTTCGCCTGCTCTGGGTAATTCAGTTTGAATATTAGCAGACACCTTTTCACAAATCATTTTAATTACAATTTATAATATCTAGAACAGCGGTCATTTCGTATGACCGCCGGGCTTTCTAGTGTAACATAAGCTAACCGCCCAAACTACGTATTTTGAAAAGACTGCGCTAAGACATTTCTAATATCATCATTCAAATTCAAGACTTCGACCCGAAAAAGAGACATGTTTGCGAGTTAACCGTAGAGCGATTTTCTCTATGACAGTGGCAGACAGACGTAGCCATACATTCAACGTAATTTTATGTTTGGATAAAACTAATTTTTAAGACGCATATTCCGATTCACAACATTATGAGCGCAATATATCCTCTACATTTTTGATAGCATAGCACATCTTCAGACAATGGACGATACAGAAAAAAAGAGTCGTGTTAGCAAGAGTGAAGCAAACGGAAAAGTGACTACGCGTTCAAAAGAAGTATGAGATAGAGTCAAAATGTTTTGGTTCTTAACTGACATTTCCAATCTGATTGGTTAAACGGTATCTGCAATACAGTATATATTATGTAAGATAGAATGATCTAGATTAATTTTGAATTGACGCACTTTAGATTGGTGAACATGTTATAAATAGTTACTATTTTTAGAACAAAAATGGGAAGTACCAAAACAACTCAAGTGAAATAATGAGTAATGAAAATTGAAAATGATTGAAATAATGAAAGCGATTGTATAAAAATGATGTATATAACACTGAATATATTTAATTCGCTTAAATTTCTGCTTAGCAACTTTTATTTAAAATCCGCGATGGTTTTATTTTAGTTACATATGGTGAAGAATATCATAATGGCTAAAAAAAAATGTTTTTACCTTTCAGTGCGTGGAAATAAAAACGTATAGTTTAAGTAGTTTTTTCGTGCATTTTATTTTGCAACCTATATAGTAGTTAAAAATTCATTTCGTAATTTTGTCTTAGCTGAAGAGCGAAGTTTCTGTTTCAAGCCTGTAGCCAATCTTAAAGTACAAGATTTTAAAATTAGCTATTAAATTTTTTAACTGTATTACACCTAGCATGACAAGCTGCTAGTTTAAAAATAATATACATAGTTCTTAAGAAACATTATGTATATTCCATTTTAATAGCATGCGGTTTATTAATGTATGTAAATTTATAACATTTATAAGGATTTACATAATTATTGTATTTTTTAACGTTTCTTGTATTATGTATACTATGCTCGGCTACTAAGTGATCGCTTTCTTAAATTATGTATATTTACTCATTTATGATAACTCGCTCACAAAAATTACTCTCTTACATTATTATTCTGTTACAAAAATGCATTGCAAATACTTTTCTCTAAACAAATGAATTAAAGTTGAAGTATTTGAAAAAATATTATTTGTCCAAAGGGGCAATTTGCTTAGGAGGACTATTAATTTCGTTTTGGCATTTTGCGTTGGTTTACTATAAATGTCGGTTCACTTTTCAAATTGTTGCCACTAAATATCATTATTATTTAAAAAAATTAAATAATGAATAATCTGCCTAAATGTATGTATGTTTCTCGCATTGTGATAAAACTACAGTACTTAGAGCCATCAAACTTTGAATAACGTAATTTTCCACCTGAATGCGGGCATCTGGAAGCCCGAATTCGCAATTGTTTTATTATCTATTTCATATTTCGTAAAGCGCGAGTTTTTGATTAAGAAACTCAATGATTTCAAAGCCAGCAATGGCAACACTGTACAGGAACCAAAAAAAAAAAAAAATTTTTTTTTTTTTTAACTCCGGCGTGCGAGACTGTGTATCGGAAATTCTAAAGATATGCTTTTAAATTATTTTGTGGTACTGCTGTTTGAATTTTATGGTTTAAGTGCGAAGAAGATGATACTTAACAAATAAAGGAAACACACAAAAAAAGACCCTTTGGACGTAATTTAAAATCTGAAACCTTTCAGATTTTTTTGTTTTATTTTTATTTTATTCACTTATAGTATATATTTATCAAATTTCTTAACATCAGCACCTGACTCGAAAATTTCGAACAGTTCTCAGAGTCTTTGCTTCAGTACATCCGGGTGAACACCGTAAACCTTTATTTCACCATTCACATCGTTCTCATTATCTTCGTAAATTTTATTATTTTCTTTTCCGTTAATAGTGTGGCTCAGCAAAAGCAATAACTTAAAACTGGAGGAGCACAGTTTTTTATTCTTGTCAGAACATCTTATTTGAATAGACAGCAAAAATGAAAAAGCTTATTTTAATCGTAAAATCGAAAACACAACTGAGAAGAAAAAGAAAATCTTGTAATTACTTGAAAATGGTTAGCACAGCTGAGAATCCAAAACAAAATTTACGACGCTATTGCCCAAACGCCACATGGTGTGCGTACCCGTTGGGAGAGTTAAGAAAGAAAAATTACTGGCATCAAAAGCATCCTTTCTGCTCTCTGTTGTTTCTGTTACAGTGCTGTCGCCACTTTTTATTGAATGGTAGCTGAAGATAAATTGGTACTTACCATCAGCTTTTCACATGTCTAGCTAAGTTAAACGATCAATTATTTGCGCTTGATATATGATGATATATATAGTTGAATTTATAGGCCGAATTTTAAACTCTGCCTATATATGGTTTTCAGTTTTGGCTACATTTTTGCAGCAAAATCATACCTCTCGGTATATATCTGGAACTGTACTTGAATCAGGTTTCTGAACGTTACATATGAACGTATGTGGAAGAAACGCGTTTAAGTTTTACATGTCTCCTTCTCTCTGCCACCTAAAGACCACTGGGGAGGACGGAGGATTCCTAGTCAGCCAATAAAATGATGGTGACGACAAACTGTAGTCTCTTATTACAGTTCAAGCACCGGATTGCAGATAAGATGAGGACAGTTCTTGAAAAAGTGGATTTTCATGTTTGGAATCGAACTCGGATAACTTTGGTTCGACGTAGAGAACTCTACGAAGCTACTGGCTAGGATCTGTACCTAGGCAGTCTCGGCCACGGGGGTATAAAGTTTATGAACCTAGTGGTTCTGGAGGCCCCGGAAAGGTCATTTATTGGCCGGCCTGATGGTCTGGCGTGTCTTACTGCAGTGAAGCTGTAGTAGCCCAGGAGTAACGTTCCGGGTTCGCTGGGTAATGTACCCATGGAGATAGGAAGTAAGTCCTTTCTTACCTTTATGAATGTACCACAGCGATGGGCAGCCCGAACGACTGGCAAGTAGTATTTAGGCGACCAGTATCGCCGTATGGCGATTAGTATCAATGTCTCCAAGGTGCGGGGAAGGTTGTTGAACCTCTAGAACTGTTCGGAAGGTGTATTGGCCGTGTAGTGCCGACACTTAGCATGGCGAAACACGTTAAGTTAGAACTAGTTACCTATCAATGGATTGTGCCCCGCACCAGAGCACGTGAGAGGAAGAAATTTAATTCCCTGCATGTATACCTACAGAAATGGAATGAACTAAAAAAGTTCAGTAGTTGCAACTAGTGTCTTTATTCTAAATTATTTGAGAAAATATTTTTCATGTGTGTTTTGAGATATATAACACTGAAAGATACTTTTATCTTTTGTTCTTTCTTGCAGACGGTAACAAGAAAGAGCTGCAGTGATTCATAACACTGAAATATACTTTTATCTTTTGTTCTTTCTTGTTGACGATACTTTTATTATGTTATTCATATAGAATGCAACTCATTTGTTTAATCTTTGTAAATGGAATTTGTTTTTCTTTTAGTTGTCCTCGGGATCCAGATCAGAAGTTAATTAAACGCGTTATAGCTAAAGAAGGAGAAACGATAAAGTACGTATTCCTACTTTTATTCTGCTAAATATTTGGTAACATTTAAAGTAAGCTTTGCATTATTTTAAGTATATGTTATGTGATTATTACATTATTATGATCAAGCTTCACTTAATTGTTAAGTATTTTACTTCCGAGAATATGAGCAATGAATTTCACGTATATTAATTTCATGCAATAGCTAATATCGATGTGTAAGAGGCAATCAAAAGGAGTCGAACCAAAAGTTATTTCAAAAACATATAATGATGGACAGTACCGCCACCTGGCAAAGAAGTGAGAATTATAAGAAAATGGTGATGGACATGTTTATGTAGTACTCAAGAGAAGCAGTAAATAGTGTCACTTGATCGATTAGGGAAATAATCCACTTTTTGCACTTGTTCAAGCAATCTTTTATACAAACGTTGAGACATATATTCATCAAAGAATGGACTACACTGCTCATATGGACTGCAGAAATAGTTAGAAGAACTGAAATCGTTGGAAAAATTAAGAACTGTTTCTACCATTCAACAAATTCCATAGCTCGCTGTTTTCCTTTGATAAAGCTATTTTTTAATTATCAAATGTAACGATTTCTTAACTGTCTCAAACGACAGATAACCATCTTTTTACGTCATTGTACGAAGTAAAAAGGAAGTATTGTAATGGCGAAAAGTTTCAGGCATCATATTTCAACGCAAGTATCCATTTTCACCGCTATCGAATGCAATTTAACAATGTTTTTGCGTGACATCTGTACGTAAGGACAGAGTAAAGGACTCTTTTCCACCGAAAAAAATTATAAAACTAATTTAAAATGAAATCTGAAGAGAATTTTTCGTGTCGTTTGTGCGTACGTACGTACGTTATTCACGCATAACTCAAAAATCTCGCATAACTCAAAAACGAGTAGCCTCAGAACGTTGAAATTTTGTATATTGGACTGCTATAACATGTAGATGTGCACCTCGTATTTTGTTTGCAATCGGCCGCACCAAAAGTATATAAATATATGTGTGTATATATATATCCACTTTCTTACTAGGTTCTGTGATCTCAGTTTCTTTATTCTTATATGTTTGTAAATTGTGCATTTTTTGCTTTAAAAATGATTGAATTATGTTGTTCTTATCTTCCGGGTATGGTTTCTATGCCTTTAGTAAATCTGCATGCTATATTTGCAGAATTATCAGCATTTTAAAGGTTGTTTAAGTGCGGCTAAGCTTAATTATTTTTACTATTACAGCCATGTTTATTTACATTTGAAAATTAGCAGAATAGTAGATTTGTTCCCAATCGAGAGAAAGTAAGCTTCGCAACAACAAAGGTAACGCGTTTTTTTATTATTGCGAATGAAATCATGCCTAATTCATTCTGGAATTTATTCGAGCAAATAAGTGTTTAAGATTTACTTCATAATTTTCAATAAAGACGTCTTGCGTTTTAATGTACTTTTGCCTTGTCGCGAAGTGAGAACTGAATTAATTGTATGAGAAATACTGAATCGTCTGTGAAAAACTGCTTCTTTTGTTGTTTTTGTTCTTTGCTTAATTAGTTTTATACATGGTTTTAGATTTATTATAGTATTTGAATAGAACATGTGACAACGATTACATAATTAAGATGATATAAATTTTGTGCATTCTGAGTTAAAAAATGAATGAAATGTAACACTGTTAAGTGAACCTAGGGCCAGAGTGTCGCTGTGGTAAACAAATATAGTAAATTTTAAAGAGTGTATTTATTGTATTGTGGTTTATACGCTATAGACGAAGTATATTTAATTCAATCCAATAAGTTTAAATGAAATGCACGAAAAAATTGGTGTAATTTAATATTCCGTACAAGGAAGTCATGTGGTGTACACATCAGATTTTTTATCAACTGACTAAAGCGCCTGCCTCCGTCAAAATCATACGTTTATGTTCACGTTTTTCCTTGGGTTAAGATTGTTTCCCTGTTAGTTAGTACTGCGTGTCCTATATTTTGCCAATGGTTTTTGATTGGTTTTATTAATATCCTCATCTATATACATGGAGAAAATGAATGTTAAACTAATAATAAACAGAATTTAATTCTAACTATTTGTACAGGAGGTGTTTACCGCACAAATGAGAAGAATATATATTCTTTTAGAATGCTTCCGTTTCTAAACTTTAATTACAATATAAGCATAAGATTTGAAATAACTTCACGCAGGAACAGGAAGGTACATTGCGAAAAAAAAGGGGGGGCAGTTCTATATCTTCCGTTCTAATGGGCCGCTTTGCGAAATTCTTCTTGCGTTTTTTATGTCACGAAAGCCCGACTTAGTATATGTTTTAGATTTATATATAGCATTGTCCTAATATAGGTGTTTTGACACAAAATCGGGCTTTTTCTGAAATGACATGCCAATTTTTTTTCCATATTTCAATTATACGACTCAAGTTATGGCAAACTGCCAAGTTTTGTAAAAATCGCATGAGTAGTTTTTAAAATATAGGCTCTCCAAATTTTAGCTCTTCAGTGTTAATTGAATTAGGTATATATTTATTAACCACTGTTTTTTTTTTATTAAACTTACTTGATTCCTTCTTCCAGAATTCCAAATTTAGGCTTAGTTCAAGTATAATTCGCATATTTTTTACGATTTATTTTTAAAATTTGTATTTTTAAATATTTTTATATATTTTTCGAAAAATTTTTTATTATAACCTATGAAAGTTTTAACATCATCTTAAAGTAGATGTATTTCTAGGCACACCTGCATAAAATTAGAGTTTTTTATTCACAATTTTCTAAGATATACATGAATTTACATACTCTGGAGCGTTTTGAAATTTGGCATCTTGTTTTTGAGCGATATTAACGCCAAACCTGTTTTACGTACTTTGTTAAAGTCATTTGAAAAAATGAACGATGACTTTTTTCCGCTCTTCTGAAATGAAAAAAAGAAAACGAAAATAGGTTGCTATCAATTAAGAAGTTCGCCAAGTAAATTATTATTGGCGAAAACTGAAAAAAAATACGCCAAGATAAATTTTTGAATTTCTCCTTAAATTTCGCACCAAGTTATACAAAATTTAATATTTAAGTACAATTTGAGTCTTAGAATCGAAATATGAAAAAAAAAATGGCATGCCGTTTCAGAAAAAAGGTTGATTTTTGTGTCAAAATACATATGTTAGAATGATGTTATATATAAATCTAATATATATCCTAAGTCGCGCTTTCAAGACATGAAAAACGCAATTTGAATTTCGTCAATCGGCCCAGTAGAACGGGAGATATAGAACTGTCCTTTTTTTGCGGGGGGGGGCACTGTACATGCTCAAATACAGACCTTCAATAAGGCTCAGTAAGCATTGCGTCTTGTGTATATTTTAGTCTGAATACAAGCGAGTGATGCATAAAGAGTTGCAAGTTGAGAGTAATTTTTAAAATTAACTGATTAATTAAATATTGATCTTTTGACTTTCTTCTACATTCCTGATCGGTTTAGTGAAATTGTGATTGCTGGTATTATACCGGTAATAAAAACATATAGTTTTGATAGGTAATAAATATTAATGTATATGAAATAAAGAGTCAATTATTCTGAATCGAATACACCGAGGCTTGAATGAAAGCTCGATGTTGGAAATGAGAAGAATTGCACTGCTGCAGATAAAGGAACATTTATGACGTAATAACAAAAATCAGAATTTCCTGCATGAAGACATTTTTCACAAAATCGAAGTGTTTAAACTTATTCTGACTCTTCAGAATGTTAAAAATTTGTCTTATTTTCCTTTGTCAACTTTTTCATATGTGCGAAGTTAGGTTATATTTTTTTTTATTTGAAAGCATACGTACTTCCCGTGCACCACAGATGTACAACAGGAGGCTTACAGAAGTAAGTTAAGTAAAACATTAAAAATTGTATGCATAAATAAAACGGACAAAGCAGAGAACAGTAATCTGGACTTCACGAAAACAGATAAGGTCACTAACCAAGTCACTCTGAGTATTTCCAAATCGTTCTGGAAGCATAATTTAGGGCCATCAAATGTAGAGCATAAGAAAATCAAATGTTTCACATCCTGAGGTACTCTTTTTGAACATTCAGATAAATTGTTTAATCTTAGGTTAAAACGAAACAGGTAACTTGCAAATTTACTGTGACCAGATAAAAACTGAGAAACTTTAAAATTAATAGAGGGGAAAGACTCGGAATGCAGTCTATGGTAAACAGAAGGAAAGAACGTTCTGGTGACCTCAGCATTACAATATGAAATATATTCCGCATTCTACTTAGCTAAAAGCTTCTTATAATGAAAGGACTTCCAATAGCTCTTTGAAATGCTAATGTTGATATCAATGGATAAATTTAAGGCATCTTTAGCTAAGAAATCTTTAGCTAAGAAATCTTTGGCTAAGAAATCTTTTTCATTTCCATAGAAACGGAGATGATCACGCACATAATGCAAAGCGGATATCAATTTCTCTATTTCTAAGCGAACTGACAGTTAATAGGTAACTAATTTGTCGCAGAAAATTAATTTGATAACTAATTTGTGCTTCGAGAAGAATTTTGTAAGACTAATAACTTGCATTTATATCATACGTAGAAGAAAACATAAGAAACTCGTAAAGACAGCCCATTTAGTTAACGGGAATCAGACTTAAAAGGTGGAACGTAACCTTGAGTACCGTGGTCTTTCCCAAATAGCCACTGGTGGATATTTTTAATAGTGTTTGAAGAAACGAAATAAGGTTATAGTCCAAAGCTATAACAGAACTTGGAGACCTGCAGAGCATATATCTTTGTGTTGACCTTTTTTTTTTCTTTTTAAATTTAAAAAATTTGTTTGCTTCATGTTTCCTTTATTAGTCCAAAGAGATTTGAGTCCCGAAGGACAATTACTTTCGTTTTGGCATTTTGCGTCGAATCCCTCGGAATGTCCATTTCACTTTTCAAACTGTTGCCACCAAATATTATCACGCTGTGTTATATTTGAAGATATTAAATAATGAAAAATCTGCATAAATATATGTATATTTCTCGCATTGTGATAAAACAACGGTATCTAGAGCCATCCAATTTTGAATGAAGTAATCCTACTGCGAATATGGGTTTCTGAAATCCCAAATTTGAAATTTGGAATTTGTTTTATGATAGATTTCATATTTTGAAAAACTTTAACGAATTTTTTAGTAACAAAATCAACAATTTAAAAGCGAGCAATGGCAACACTGTACGGGGGAGAAAAAACTTTTTTTATCTCCAGCGTGTCGAACTGTATATCGGAAATTCTAAAGATATGCTCATTTTAATATTATTTTGCGACATTGCTATTGAACTAAATTTTATAGTTTAAATGCAAAGAACATGATATTTAATAAATAAAGATAACACACAAAACGTTTAAAAAAAACGTCCTTTTGGACGTAATTTAAAATCTGAAACAGTTCAGATGTTTTTTTGTGTGTTTTTTTCTCAAAGTATCTATTATTTTCGTTTCGCATTGTGTCGTTATTTTTCTTTTCTCAGTTGTACATAATCGTGATGAAATTTTGCATATTAAGTTACACTATAGACTAAATCCTCACTACTTATTCACTGTATTTGAGAATAGAAATCCCTTAATGATTTAGAAGACATAGGACTTTGGGTACACGCGAAATGCACTTTCACTCTTTCCATTTAATTTCACGAAGCTTGCTTGCGGCCGCTCCGATCACACAATAAGGTCATTAAAACTTTACCTTACTCTAAAAATTTCTATTATGCCGAGGGAATTACTACAGGCTCTTGCTTCCTCTTTGAATGAAAGGTAATTAGATTCGGCCTCGAATCTATTATCATGTCATTGGCTCTTTCGATTCGGAATGGAATGCCAGTAATCACGCTTTCCATTTCTCTATATCCTCTCCAGGTTAATTCCATCCGGTATTTGCTACCTGAACGTAATAAGCTCCAACCCGGACAGATTGTTTTGCCGGAGATAAACAATTTAATTACGGCCATTCTTACCCTCTATTTCTATGGAGACGAAGACCCCTACTTAATTGGATAGTTGGGGTAATCTCTCAGACTATGCTACGGGCAGATTGCGTCCGGAATTTCTCTTGAGTTATTGTTTCTGTTTATCGAATCCACCTGCAATAGAATTCCGTGGAGAAGTATAGCAAAAGAAGGTTATGCATAATAGGCATTTCATTGCAAATGGATGATACTATGGAAATGGATAATCTACATAATATATAATGAAAAAAGAATATTCGCTAATTACTGAAATTAATTACATTACATACATGTTTTCATATTATTATTTTTTTACTTTTAAGGCGAAACAACACCGTAAAAGCCGATACGGATGTTAATCAAACTTGAGAAATCACAGACATGATTTTATTCACTGAAGGAAAAAATCTTATGTGTACACCACATGACTTCCATGTACGGAATATTAAATTATACGCAATTTTCCTGCATTTCATTTAAACATATTGAACTAACAGTTAAGGAATTTTGAATTAAATCTACTTTGTAAATAGCGCATAAACCACAATAGAATAAATGAACTCTTTAAAGTTTACTGTATTCATTTACCATAGCGACACTTTGGCGCTGGCGCTAGGTTCACTTAACAGTATTACATCTCATTCATTTTATAACTCAGAGTGCACCAAAATTTTATCATCTGAAGAATTACCACAAGTTCTTTTCAAATACTATAATAAATCTAAAACGATATATAAAAGAAATTAAACAAATAAAAAAGAAACAGATTTTCGGAGACAATTCAGCGCCGCTTACCTAATGTGCATGCGCTACTAATTAATTCACTTCGCAGCAAGCCAAAAATACATAAAAATTGAAAATATTTTCATTAAAATTTGAAAGATATAAAAAATATAAAAACAAAGTACAATTAAAATAATTAAAAAATTATTTTTACAATTAAAATTACAGTTTCAATCCAAAAACAAGCTAATAACTTAAATGATAATAACTTAAATGATAAATGAGAATGAATTAAGCATAATTTAATTCGCAATAATAAAAGAAGACGTTACTTTGTTGTTGCGAAGCTTAGTTTCAGTAGATTGGCAACAAATTCACTATTCTGCTAAGTTTCAAAACAAACATGGCGGCCATGGCAAATCAAAAATTAGGCTTAGTCGCAATTAAACATCTTTTAAATTGTCGATAATTCCACAATTATTGCCTGCGGGTTAATTAAAGGCATAAAAATCTTAACCAGAACAACGTAACTCAACATACACACAGTCGCCACGAAAATTTCTCTTCAGAATTCATTTTAAATCAGATTTATAATTTTTTTATCGGAAAAGAGACGTAGGAATGTCACGCAAAAATATCGTTAAATTGCATTCGATAGCGGTCAAAATGGATATTTTTGTTGAAATATGATACCCGAAGTTTTACGCGATTACAATACTTCCTTTTTACTTCGTAGAAGGAAGTAAAAACAGTTGGGTCGAGAGTACATGATATAGTTATATCTAATAACGAAAATAAAATTGGCTGTTCACTCGGAGAATAATTGCAAATTCGTGTGTGCACGAAATTATGCACGAAAGGTTTGATGAAAAAATAGAATGCTATTATATTACCGTCTTAAATAGTGCAAATATTGTTTTAATCATGTTTTATATTTGAATCAGTTTGTAGGATATAAGGATGTATTTAGGTAAGAAATAACAAACTTCCTGCCGAGCGGTTCATAATGCTGTTGAATATGAAGATGGAGGGTTTTTTTTTTTTTTTTTTTTTTTAGTTCACAGCGTGTTTGGTGCCATCCATGATGTGTTCAGTAATATTAAAATATGATGATTTAATACTCACAGATGAATTTTCCTCGAATCACATTTTGTCTTTATTAGAATGCGTAGTGGCCCATTTTCCCGCTAGTGAAGAACCGAACCTAATAAAATGAACTCAGGATATCAATGGATGTAATTAATCAGAAAGAACTGTACACACAACTTCCGCTTATCAGAGACGTCTGTCAGACATATCAGGGATTCCACTGAATACTAACTAAACAAATTCTGTATGATTATAGATCTATCATAGCCTGTTCTGTTTGCTTTTGACAGATAGGATCCATGGTTTCGAGGAGGCTTACTCGGAGTATACGGACCCTTTATTCTACACTGTTGTGCAAAGCTTAAACAACAGGTGTTCTTTTTGGCATAACTCCACGAGAAATCATCTGAGAGACATTAAATTTAAAATTAAAAGACAGCATTTTGTATTTAAACGATGACGAAAGCATAATTGCTCTAAAAATGAACACAATGCATACAGTATGGAATCAAACAAAAACAGGCTTTATTGAACTCATAGTATCGTTACACATGATTGTCTGTACAAGAGGAAGAACAAAAAGCAGGTGTTCCTTAGTATGGGATATGCCCTCCCCTTACTGCAATGGTTGCTTCTAACGATCTCTCCATACTCAGCACCAGATTTTCCAAAAGATCTTGAGGTAAGAGTGCCCATTCCTCAATAAGCATCTGTTTCAGTTGTTGGGTGTTCCCCGGAAGATGTAATCGTGTCACAAGCATCTCCCCAAAGCATCCCACACATGTTCTTTGGGGTTTAAATCAAGGGAGTACGCTGGACAATCCATTCGAGTGATATCTTCACTTTTCGGTAGCTTCCGAACAGCAAGAATCTGGTGTGGCCGTGCATTGTCATCCATAAAAACGAAGTCTGCTCCAATGGCACCTCGGAACAGACGCAATTTGGGAAGGATCACCTCCTGACGCTAGCGATCTCCGGTTACAGAACCTCTGTCGAAAACGTGGAGCTCCGTCCGCCCGTTCAGCATAATGCCTCTACAGGCGAGATCTTCAGGACACCGTAACGGTCTCTTTCCGTAATGTTACTGGGATTAAACCGTGTCCTGACCTCTCTCCAAATTAATTTGTGTTAAGAATCGCTTGTGGCACTAAAACGATTACGATAAGGAGGATACTACTCCATTGATGGAGATGCCCAGTTTTTGCGCTCCTTGCACTACTGAAAACGGTGATGCCGATGGCCAAATTTCAAAGGCATGCAGCGTTCAGGACGACAGGCGTATAGTCCACCTTTGTGAAGGTGTTTGGACACAGTAAACCACGACAAGTGTCGCCCGTTGCTGTTCACAGTTGTTGAGCTGTGGCGCTTGCTGACTGGTTTCGGACTCTTTTTGTCTGCAGGACTATATATCGGTTATTTGCTGCAGTTGTTTTCCTGAGACGGCCACCACCAACCTTTTTAGTAGCTGTACCTCTGGTATGGAAGACTTTCTAAACGCACGAAACGCCACTTTTGTTGATTCCGAATTCTTCAGCTATACTGGTCACACTTCGCCCCTACTCCAGATTTTCGATCATTCTTCCACGTGGGAAGTCATCCAGATCATTTCTTCTAGCCATATTTCACGAAAGAACTTTTTGTACTTGCAGTGAATGTCTTTAATTGCATCTCCATCCTTCCTTTTAAGGTAATCTCGAGTTGAGCGCGCCGACCGTGCGCGTTTTGCATACGCTCAAATAGCTTGTGACCTTTTTTTCTTGACATTTGCATACGCATGACCTTTTTACTGAACTGTGTATTCATTGTACTGAACGCAAGAACCCCTTTTCTACAATTTCATGGCTATCTGATTAAAATTTACATTGTTGCTTACGCAAAACCAGTGTATTATAAGCAGTAGGAATCGCTTCTAGTCAAACCCTGTTGCTCGTTTTCGGTTACCATGTGTTCAGTAGTGGAAGTCCAAATGAGCTGCTTCGTTCTTAATCTTGCATTAGTTCGGCTATATTTGGATAAGGCTTCGGCTTCTAAGGTCCAGATTATAGAGAGAACATTGTACAGTCATCATGCTGATGTTTGCTAAAGGCCTTAGCATAGAATTCATTCTAGTACTGCTTGAGGCACTGTTGCATGACTCTTACGTAAAATGATTCCTTCCATCCAATCTTGGTTATGTTCAGCCATATTTTTTATAACCAGTTTGCTTTTGTAAGTTTGAGATTTTGTCCGAATTCTTGTATTTAAGGTTCAATTTTTAAATGGTTATATGTAAAAATCTACTCTTGAATTAAGAAACGCAGCAGCGGTGCTTTGTATTCTTCATTTGTATTTTGTATTCCTCTGTACCAATTTTTCTGGCTTGTTTTTCAGTGTACTTCGAGCTTCTGAAGACGATATTGTTGTTAGTGTTTGGTGTAGCTCTTGCCAGGTCGTATTCACTACTAAAATGATGTCATGGATAATAATGGCCAAGATCAGAGGAAACGCGTGTCGTTGGCAAGCATTTCAGGTTTAAGGTTTTCCTCCCACCTTCATAGCGTGCCTTCCTGGTGTAGTGGTTCTGCACACTGGTCCAGTATCCAGAGGTCCGTGGTTCGAATCCCGGCGAAGGCGTTGCTAATTTTTCATCTTGCCTGCTTCAAAAAAAAAAAAATCTTAATGTCTCTACAGTGGCGCCCGAACTAAAAGGGGTTTGGATGAGGGTTCTCTACATCCAGGATTTGGCTATTGTGTCCCTTAAAAACCAGTCGCCCTTTAAAAGGGGGAGTATGTAAGGTATTTCTCCCGCCTTCCTCGCGTGCCTTCGTGGTGTAGTGGTCAGCACACTGAGCGGGTATTTCAGAGGTCCGTGGTTCGATTCCCGGCGAAGGCGTTGTTAATTTTTCATCTCTCCGTCTTTTCCAAAAAATCCTAATGTCTCTACAATAGCCCCGAACTAGAAGGGTCGTAGATGATGATTTCTGCTCACCCCATATTTCGCGATTCGGTCCGCTAAAAACCCAGTCGCCCTTTACAAAGTGGGAGTATATAAGGTATTTTTCCCGCTTTCCTAGCATGACTTCGTGGTGTAGTGGTTCTGCACGTTGGGCCGATATTCCAGAAGTCCGTGGTTCGATTCCCGGCGAAGGCGTTGCTAATTTTTCATCTTGCCTGATTAAAAAAAATCGTAATATGTCTACAGTAGCGCCCGAACTAAAAGGAGTTTGGATAAGGATTCTCCACACCCAGGATTTGGCGATTGGGTCCCCTAAAAACCCCAGTTGCCTTTTAAAAGGGGGAGTATATAAGGTATTTCTCCCGCCTTCCTGGTGTGCCTTCGTGTCCTTGGTTCGATTCTAGGCGAAGGCGGTTGCTATTGTTCATCTTTCCTTCTTCCAAAAAATGCCTAATGTCGCTACACCTTAATTATTAATTAAAACTGATGTTTGACGCAACAACTTCTCACGTCGTTTTACATCGGCTGAGGTGTATATCATACCATTTTCATGAAAGGCAGTTAGAACCGCAGAAAAAAATAAAAATTATACTGCACGCTTTCCTTTCTTCGCCCAGACAGAGACAGATCAAATTTTCTTTCGTTCCTCCCATGTACTCTAGGAGATCAAAAGCATTAGACAAAGCGACTGTTCGAATATAATAGGCCTCGTAGACAATCTGGCTGTTTACTATTTCTTATCGAAGTCCACGGTGGCAGTTCGAACAAAAAAGTGACGCAAAACATACGAGTATAAAGGTAACTTTTCCTGAAAACTGCTGTTATCACAACATACCAACTACAACGAATTTTTTCTATCTATTTGCATATTCTCTAATTTCGGTAACATGAGAATCAATCACAAAAGGCATTTCTTTTGCAAAACTACGTCCATTTCTTCTACACTCCATTCACTACACTTCTATCCATTTTTTCATTGGTGCCTGCACATTACACACCAATTTACTGGTATTTACATTCAGATTCAGAACAAAGCTGTTAGGATTATTTAATCTTCACTGCAATCAAATTTCCACATAAGATGGGAAATCCGAACTCGAGCCAAATGGCATGTCAGTAGGCCTTATGCAAAAACGGGGCTATTTACGAAAAATTTCCATATCAGGGAGAAGGATATTTTTCTCAGCATTCAGCAAGAATAGTGAGATCTCTCAGAAAATTATCATTATGTTACCTTAAACATTTGTAGCATTGCTTTCATTTAAGCTAAAAATCATTAATTGTAAACGACAATAAGGTCGCCTGAAAAAATCCTTTCTTACTTCCTTGTACGAAGTAAAGGAAGTATTGTAATCGCGAAATTTTGGTGTGTCATATTTCAACGAAAATATCCATTTTGACCGCTATCAAATGCAATTGAACGATGTTTTTAAGTGACATCTGTACGTAAGGACAGAATAAAGGACTGTTTTTCCCAAAACGAGTTGCAAAAAAGGATTTAAAACAGATTTAGAAGAGATTTTTTCCGTGACCTCTGTTACGTATGTGTATATATATATTGTATCACTCTAAAGAATAAAGAACTAAAGAACGCTATATATATATAAATTTATTATATATATATTTATATATATAAATTTATATATATATATATAAACGAGTAGCCTCAGAACGTTGAAATAATCAGCAATTTAAAAGTTGTTTAAATGCATCTAAGCCTAATTTTTCTACCATAGCAACCATATTTGTTTACATTTGAAAGTTAGCAGAATAGTAAATTCAGTTTATGCCCTTTCAGTCTCTTTTTCCAAGTGGGACCAAACTAAATTTTTAGTTTTGTGCACCGAAAAATTTGCCTTCTTTCCCGCTGGCCGAATTGCTTGTTTTTGCGCCAAAGGGGCAATTTGACCAGAAGGGATGTTAATTTCGTTTTGGCTTTGTGCGTCGATTCACTTTTGAAGTTGTTGAAAATAAAATGATCATGTGATCTCTGACGGTCGTGTGTTTGCAATCGTCAGATATCAAACCAAAAACATCGTGAATATTATTTTACCATGCTCTAAATCAGGGCTTTTAAATCTTTTTCAGTCGCGACCCCGTTTTATGACTGAGATCTTTTCGCGACCCCAGGACCCCATAATATTTATGAAACTTTAGTGGGACCCCCATCAGCATGGCGCAAATCCGACACACGCGTGAGTGAAACTGTCAATTTTTTCATTTGCACTATAATATACTACTGTAGCTTTAGGCCATTAACTGTAATTTCTAACTTTAAGACATAGGACAATGTGAAAATTTTAAATAAGTGACAGACGAAATGACAGCGTCACGTGCAAAGCAAGAAAAATGTACTTTTATATTATAAAAAGAAATGCGTCTAAACGTTTTTTTTTTTCTTTGTCTGTATTGTTTTATCTTTATCTATTCAGATAAATAGTGTAAAAATATTTGGTAATTGTAAAATTATTATAATAAGTTAAAGAAATATCAAAACTGCTAACATTTTTGGAGACGTCCTTCTACAAGGCCCACGACCCCCACAGGGGTCGCGACCCACAGTTTAAGAAACCTGCTCTAAATTCTATTAATTTTTAAGCTTTGATTTAATTTCATTTGAAACAAATAATATCGCAATAACGCCATGCTGATGCTTCACATTCATTGTTCATTCAAACGACTAATGTATTCATCAAACCTTACCATTTCAAATTCTGAATAAGGCATTTTATATGCGCATAAATTTATACTGTGCCGTGTATTGCAATTTATAGTTTATTAGCAAATGTTATGCGAATCGATTGGACTAAGTTTCTAACTCTTAGGTAACCTTTTTATAATCTTCATAGAAATGTTGCATATTTAAAGCGCCAAAGAGATTTCTCAATTTTACTTCTATTAGTTTGCGTTTGAGAGATAATAATCACAATTATTCCCATTTTTTTTTTTACTCGTGGTTTTTCTTAGAACATACAGCAACGGCAGCACGCTTGTGTAATCTATGCTTTTCGGGAAGGTAATGACATCGAAGCGAAATGAAACTCTTAATTAACTTGAATTAATGGTATTATGGATAGAAAGGAAAATCTGAATCAATACAATAAAATATACCTCTCCAAAAGCTAATTGCTAGGTTAACTTTCATGATAGCAGTGGGTCTCATGCACGATTTGAAAGCAACTGACGGACCTCTTTTATTTTTTTCTTTATATAAAAGGATTCCTTCCCTTTTTATGGGAATATGGGAATTTCCTGCGAATTCCCATATTCCCATAAAAAGGAATTTTTATGGGAATTTCCTGCGAATATGGACATCTGGAAGCCCACATTTAAAATTTGAAAGTTGCTTTATTATCGACTAGCACCTTCGCTGCCAGCTTTCGTTTGGCTTTTAAATGTACCTTAAAAATGGTTGAAGGGAACACCAAACGTTAAATTTAAAACCTGCGTAGAATTTTACTCTCCAGAACAATTTCATAAAAAAAATCTGATGTGTACACCACATGACTTCCTTCTACGGAATATTAAATTATACGCATTTTTTCTTGCATTTCATTTAAACTTATTAGATTGAATTAAACTACTTCGCCGACAGCGCATAAACCACAATAGAGTAAATGCATTCTTTAAAATTGACTTTGTTTGCCATAGCGACACTCTGGCGCTAGGTTTACTTAACAGTATTATATTTCGTTCATATTATAACTCAGAATGCACAAAATTTATATCATTTAAATAATTATCTAATTGTTGCCACATGTTCTATTCAAATACTATAAGAAAGCTAGAACGATGTATAAAAGAAATTAAGCAAACAAAACAAAAAAGAAACAGTTTTTCACAGACGATTGAGTATTTCTCATTCAATTAATTCCGTTTTCACTTCGCGACAAGGCAAAAATACATAAAAACTCAAATATCTGTATTAAAAATTACGAAGTAAATCTTAAACGCTTATTTCCTTGAAAAAATTCCAGAAAGGATTAAGCATGATTTAAATATTAAATGAAGGCGTTATCTTTGTTGTTGCGAAGCTAAGTTTCTCTATATTGGCAACAAATCCGCTATCCTGCTGTTTCAAATGTAAACAAGAGCAATGGCCGCCATCAAAAACGTTATTAGTCTTAGCGGCGGCATTTAAACAATTTTAAAATTGTTGATAATTCTAAACATATTGCATACAGATTTACTAAAGGCATAAAAACCTTCAACGGAAGATAAGAACAAGATAATTCAATCATTTTTAAAGCAAAAAATGTACAATTTACAAATATATAACAGTAAAGAAACTGAGATCACTGAGCCGGGTAACAGAGTGGATATATATATAAATATATTTATATACGTTTGCTGCGGCCGATTGCAACCAAAATACGAGGTGCACATCTACATGTTATAGCAGTCCTATATACAAAATTTGAACCTTCTGAGGCTACTCGTTTTTGAGTTATGCGAGATACGTACGTACGCACGTACGTACATACGTTCGTACAGACGCCACGAAAAATTCTCTTCAGAATTCATTTTAAAGCAGTTTTATAACTTTTCTGGAGGAAAAGAGTGTTTTATTCTGTTCGTACATACAGATATCACGGAAATACATCGTTAAATTGCATTTGAAAGGGGTCAAAATGGGATATTTTCGTTGAAATATGCTGCCTGAAACTTTTCGCGATTACAGTACTTCCTTTTTACTTCGTACAAGGAAGTAAAAAGGTTTTACGTATAACAAAATTACAATTAAATAAGCAAGCAATATTCCTTAATGCAAATAGTAATTATCCTAATAAATAAATTAACCAACTTTCCTTTGCAAAATCTTAAGATCTCAAATGGTATAAAGGAGGTTAAGAATTTTGTTTCCTAAAACAATCACTCAAAACTTTTCAATATCTTAAAGACGGTGAAATGAGCAATAAATAACATAAAAGAATACAAGAAACAAAAAATTCTTAAAAGCAGAGTATAATTAATGATATTTTATCTTATATTTTCAAGAGAAAAAAATTACAATGAAATAAGTTATATCCCTTAATGCAAATATTAATTATCCTAATAAAAAATTAACCAACTTTCCGTTGAATAAAAATAGATCATGCAAAACTTTTCAGTATCTTACAAATAGTGAAATAAGCAAAAGATAACATGAAAAAAACTCAAAAAGCAAAAAATTTCGCACAGAATTTTACTCTGCAGAACAAATTTACCAAAAAAAAAAAAAAAAAAAAAAAACATTAAAAATGTATTATATATAAAAAAAATCTGATGTGTACACTACATGACTTCCTTGTATTGGAACATTAAATTGGAATATTAAATTATAGGCATTTTTTCTTGCATTTCATTTAATCTTATTGGATTGAATTAAATCTACTTCGCCGACAGCGCATAAACCACAATAGAATAAACGCATTCTTTAAAATTCACTCTAGTATTTGTTTATCATAGCGACACTCTGGCGCTAGATTCACTTAACAGTATTAATAATTATATAACAGTTAACTTATATAATAATTATATAACGGAAACTAAGTTAACTGTTATATAATCCAATAATTATATAACAGTTAACTTATATATTTCGTTCATGTTATAACTCCTAATGCACAAAATTTATATCATTTAAAGAATAGAATTATCTAATCATTGCCACATGCTCTATTCAAATACTATAATAAAGCTAGAATAATGTATGAAAGAAATTAAGCAAACAAAACAAAAAAGAAACAGTTTTTCACAGACGATTGAGTATTTCTCATTTAATTAATTCAGTTCTCACTTCGCGAGAAGTCAAAAATACATAAAAACTCAAAATATCTATATTAAAAATTACGAAGTAAATCTTAAACACTTATTTCCTCGAAAAAATTCCAGAAAGGATTAAGCATGATTTAATTGGCAATAATAAATGAATGCGTTATCTTTGTTGTTGCGAAGCCAAGTTTCTCTTTGTTGTTGTGAAGCTAAGTTTCTCTACATTGGCAACAAATCCACTGGTCGCCTGTTTAAAATGTAAACATCAATGGCCGCCATTAAAAAAAGGCTTAGCGGCACTTAGACAACTTTAAAATTGTTGATAATTCTAAAAATATTGCATACAGATTTACTAAAGGCATAAAAACCTTAACCGGAAGATAAGAAAAACATAATTCAATCATTTTTAAAGCAAAAAACGTACAATTCACAAACATATAAGAGTAAAGAAACTGAGATCACTGAGCCGGGTAACAGAGTGGATATATATATATAAATATATTTATATACGTTTGGTGCGGCCGATTGCAACCAAAATACGAGGTGCACATCTACATGTTATAGCAGTCCTATATACAAAATTTCAATGTTCTGAGGGTACACGTTTTTGAGTTAGGCGAGAGACGCCACGAAACATTCTCTTGAGAATTAATTTTAAAGCAGTTTTATAATTTTTTTTTTTTTTTTTTGTAGGAAACGAGTCCTTTATTCTGTCCTTACGTACAGATATCACGCAAAAACATCGTTAAATTGCATTCGATAGCGGTCAAAATGGATTTTTCGTTGAAATATGCTGCCTGAAACTTTTCGCGATTACAATACTTCCTTTTTACTTCGTACAAGGAAGTAAAAATGACAATCAAATATGCCAATCTTTTAAAAACAGTGACATAAAAAATACGATGAAAAAATTGATGCCAAATCCATATTTCTAAAAGAATGAAACTATTCAAAATGATGCGATTTCATCAAAAATCTATCAACAACAATAATACAGAAAAATTGTTGCCAAAATCACATTTTTAGAGATGTGAGAAGTGTACTCGGAAGCTTCATTTAATTTTTTTTTAAAATACCAAATTTCCAAAATTCGTTTTGCAAAATCAGTCGCAAGGATGAAAGTTTAAAGTGTCCAAAAATCAAAGAAAAATAAACTGTACATTTTTAAAAATAAACTTTTTTAGAAAAAATCCTGTTGAAAAGGTGTTAAGCTCCCTTTGTTAAATAAATTCGTATTGAATCGATTTATTGAAACACGAAATTTATTTTAAGTTCGTAAAATAGCTAAGTGCCTACGTTTCATGACGATTTGGAAATGAAGTGTGTAGAGTAAAATTTCGCTTTCCTATAGCCCATTATGTCTCAAAATGACGCGATTTCATCACAAAACATAAAATTAAAAAAAAAAAAAAAATTAATTCGATTTTCGAAAAAATCGCTTCGAGGTGCACTGTCTCTTGTCTAGATGCACCTATGTACCAAATTTCGTAGCCGTGGTTTATTAGCTTACGCGCAGCGCGAACCAAAGACACACACACACACAGACAGACTTTTTTATTATATGTAGAGAAAAGATGTTAGCCGAGGCTTATGGAGATGAAACTTTGTCTCATGCACGTATGTTTGAATGGCATAAGCGGTTTTCAGGGAAAACGGATAGTGTGGAGCCCAGCACGTTCATCATGATTGAAAGGGTTCTTGGTGGTCAGACTGTTAATCAACACTACTACATTGAAGTACAAAAAAAAAAAAAATACTTCGTGAAAAAATTAGAAAAAAAAATAGGCCGCAGTTCTTGAGGGGTGGATGGGTGTTGCACCAGGACAATGCACCTGCTCGCACGGCCGGTGTCCGCCGATAACATCGCGGCAAAAACATCGCGGACGAAAACGTCGCAGAGAAAACAACGCAAGGCGAAAACATCGTGCTACAAAACATCGTGGGAGAAAACCTCGCAAAGAGAAAACATCGCAGTCCTAAAACATCGTGATACAAAACATCGTCGTCGAAAATAAAGCGGTTCAAAAACTTCGCAGTTTAAAAACATCGTCGTCGAAAATATCGTGGTAAAAAATAAAGTATCTACAAATCATCGCATGACGATAACATCGCAGACATGCTTTTTCCATACATGCTTTAATAACTGTAAATGAATATTCTCATAAAGATTTGTGAGCGCAAAATGTAAAGAAGGATAATTTTTACTTTCACATTTTTTATTAACTAATAAATTTTTTCTGAAAAAGTAAGAAGGAAACTTAAGCATAGAAAATTAAATGCAACTTATAGATTATACTTTTCATGAAAAATTACCAGTAAAAACTTTATAAAAAATGATTTATTAATGGCCTTTGTTAGTTAACTATGTCAGTTTAAAATTCTATTAATTGCTATAAGTTGCATTAATTTGCTATGCTTAAGTTTCCTTCTTACTTTTTCAGAAAAAAATTATTAGTTAATAAAAAAAATGTGAAAGTAAAAATTATCCTTCTTTACATTTTGCGCTCACAAATCATTATGCGAATATCAATTTACAGTTATTAACGCATGTTTGCGAAAAGCATGTATGAAAAAAGCATGTCTGCGATGTTATCGTCATGCGATGATTTGTAGATACTTTATTTTTTACCACGATATTTTCGACGATGTTTTTAAATTGCGAAGTTTTTGAACCGCTTTATTTTCGACGACGATGTTTTGTACCACGATGTTTTAGGACTGCGATGTTTTCTCTTTGCGATGTTTTCTCCCACGATGTTTTGTAGCACGACGTTTTCGCCTTGCGTTGTTTTCTCCGCGACATTTTCGTCCGCGATGTTTTTGCCGCGATGTTTTCGGCTGTAACCCGCACGGCCCTATCTGTCAAGCACTTTCTGACCAGAAAAAACATTACTGTGATGGGGCATCCTCCTTATTCATCTGATTTGGCTCCATAGGACTTTATTTTATTTCCTAAAGTTAAATCTTACTTAAAGGAAACCCATTTTACCTGACCTGAAGAGGTTCAGTCAAAAACGGAGAATCTCCTGAAGGGCTTTCCAAAAACATCGTTCCAGAACTGTTACCAGCAATGGCAGCAGCGAATTCAGAAGCGTGTGAATGCTGAAGGGAACTACTTTCAAGCTGATAATGTCACGGAGAACTGATTATGTAAGTGTGATGATTTATTGGACCAGTCTCGTTTCTTTAGTGCCACATCTTGTAAATCCCCATTTATCTTGAAAAGCAGGTTTTTGTTCGAACACTTACCTTACCCTTTAATAAATGCACGGCTTATATATTTTAATCCTTAAATTAAAATCTTTATTATAATTTTAACTTTAACTTCAAGTGGATAATCCATCAAATGGATTTTTATTTCATGTTGAATTAGATAACCATGGTTGACTGAAAAACGGAAAGCAACATTTAAAAATTATGTTTAATTTCAAATGATAGGTAACCTTACAGGGTAAACATAACTGCAATAACATAAACAGTTTTTACTAGCTGTACCTTAGTTAATGATGGAATTAATCATTGTATGCTTCATAAACTCATGTTACATGATCTCAAAGCAAAATGCATTCTCTGCTTCATGGTAAATATATAATAAATTTTTGAGGAAACCTTTCCTCAATAGTAACAAGTAATGTATAAAAAAATTAAGTCAATTTCTACTTTGCTCAACAAAGAAAAATTAAAAAAAAAATTAAAATACAAAACAAATTTTTGTAATAAAAATTAAAAACAAATTTAATATGTGAAAAAAAGTGTATTAACATCAAGTGTCATCCACTACAAGTTTAAAAAAATGTATTTGAACTTGAGTGGATGAATAAAAAGTATTTTATTTACGATTGAAAATTAATTAATAAATAATTAATTAAATAAACAAATTTTTTAAGTCAACTGCTACTTAGGTCAACAAAGAAAAATTTTAAAAATACAAAAAATTTTAAAAAAATTTAATATGTGAATATAAAGTATTAACATTAAGTGTCATCCACTACAAGTTAAAAAATGTATCTGAACGTGTGTGGATGAATAAAACGTATTTTTATTAACGATTAAAAATTTGAACAAGATATAGGGAGAGTATGAGATAACAGTAGGAATTTGATAGGTATATTTAAATAAATAATAATATTTTCATGACTCGTAGTTTGAGAAATGTTACAATAAATATCATCCTTTGGGGAAAACACTCACATTAAAACAATTTACTCTGTGAACATTAATTTATAAGGTATTTCTCCCGCCTTCTTTGACGTGTCTTCGTGGTGTAGTGGTTCTGTACGCTGGGCCGGTATTCCAGAGGTCCGTGGTTCGATTCCTGGCGAAGACGTTGCTAATTTTTCATATTTCCTGCTTCCAAAAAAATCCTAATGTCTCTAGAGTGGCGCCTGAACTAAAAGCGTGTTGGATGAGGATTCTCCACACCCAGGATTTGGCGATCGGGTCCCCTAAAAACCCCAGTCGCCCTTTAAAAAGGGGAGTATATAAGGTATTTCTCCCGCTTTCCTAGCGTGCCTTCGTGATGTAGTGGTTCTGCACGCTGGTCCGGTATTCCAGAGGTCCGTGGTTCGATTCTCGGCGAAAGCAGTAGCTAATTTTTCATCTCTCCGGCTTCCAAAATTAACCTAATGTCTCTACAAATTGAATGACATGTCGTTTCTGCATTGGATGCTTGTGAGGTTTTAATGAGGAGAAACCTACATATTGTTTCTTTCCAATTTCTTTCTTTCCTGTATAATCTGTATTCCTTCCCTCATAATAAATTATTAAAAATGTTTCTATGATTTGTGAGCATTCTGTCTTTTAGACACATTTCTTCAGATATTTATGTTAAATGGGAAAAAGTTCTGTTTTTCTTTGTTCCTTTCCGAGCCTATGCATTTTATCAGAATGCTGTAAAAAGGAACTCATATATAAAACGTATTGCAGAATGGAATAAATTCTCTAATTTAACTTTCCTGTCAACCTTGAACGCATTAGCTGTTTTCATCCTATGATATTAATCCTACGAAAATATATGAGAGAAAAAACAGCGATTTCTGTGGTGGCTATAATTTAAATCACATCAAAGAAACATTTGTGTCAGGAAAAAAAATGCAAGAAACTCTAGTATAGTAGATTTGGCTGTATGCTTTTGAAATGCGTCACACCGTTAAAAATATTCGAATTCTTTAAGCCTTTAATACCCTAAATAATGGGAAAAAATGTTTCAAGAATGCAAAAGAAAAAGATAGTTCCATCTCTCTAGTAATTTCTCGATTACGAAGCAGTTTTTTCTGCTTAGGATTTTGCATAAATTAGATTTTCGTGTTGGTGCATTCCGTGAAAATGACTTTTCGAAAGATTTCTCTGTATCCGTTAGGTGGCGCTGTAGGCCCTTAACTCGATTCGATGCAACATTCCAGATTCTTTGTTGCTAAGCGTCAATTGATTCCCTTATTCTTAAATCCCAAGAGTTTCAGTTAAAGAAATAGTAAAAAATGATTAAGTTTTTTGCTATGATTCTGTTGCGAGCTTAGGAGGAAAATATACAATGTTTTTCTAATTATAAGAAATATTTAAGAAATTCAGTTTACCGATTTACACAAATTGTCATTGTGATGCAATGACGGTACAGTTCGTACATTCAGTAATTCTGAAATCGATCAAATTTGTTAGTGAAAAGAGTAAACTCGCTCAAATAAATGATCCATTTACTTATTTCATTCAGCATGTGTCATCTTGGTTAATCAGCTGATCAGAAGTGATGCTAAAATTTGCATGTCTAAGTGACTTTGAATTTTCCTGTCGTATTAGTTTAAATCTTAATTGCCGTAACACTTGGCCTCATTATGATCACTCTTTCAAAAACAGTATTCTTCCATAAATCGTCTAAATGAAGTAATCGCGAGCGTAAATTTTCATATAATGATAAATATAACCACAGTAAAAGTTTAAAAAATTAAATTAAAAATAAAAAATGAACTGTTTCAGATTTTATATTATGCCCAGAGGGACTGTTTTTTTAACGTTTTGTGTGTTACCTTTATTTATTAAATCTGTTATTCTCACTTAAACCATGAAACACCATAGACATAAATGGGTACAGATGATCAGCTGGAACAGTACGGTAGTTAGTAAAGTTCCTAGTTTTTCTAGGGGCACACAAAATGGTTTAAAGTACCACCATAAAAAGTTCTCTACGTAAGCATGCCATCACTTCGAACTGAATCGATCTGAAAGGAAAGTTCTATGGCTTAATTTCATCTTTCTGGTATCTGAACCATCCGTTCGGATCTCGAGAAGACAACACGAAGACATTCAGCTGCACAGAGATGAAATCGAGGTTCATCCTTTCTGAACAACACAATTCTAGGATCCAAAGGGTCTTTTCCGATGAAGCCTGCTCAGACGAGATACAATCCAATTGTCTGATACAATCCCAATCCGACGGAGTTCGGACTGTCACCTATAAGAAAAGCGTTGAGTGCGAGCCTCTTATCTTAAAGGGAACGCAAAGTGCGTTATGTCGCCCTTTCTTTGAAAGACGCTGGAGCTCTCTCGCCTTAGATGCCTAAAATGTATAAATAATTTTCCCATCCTTGTGACATCTGTGGCAGTTTTGCAGATGGTGGATGTCTACGCAGCGTTTTAATACGTATCTAATAGGGGGATCGGAAAGTAATGTCGTTTCTGCGCATGTCGACAACAACATGCTAAGGGCAGAAGTGGAAATTCCTTGTCAGACACTCTTAACCAACCTTGGTCGACCATCCAAGAACATTTAAAGCAGAATGGAAAAATAAGCAAAGCAGGTGTTTGAGTCCCCCATAATCTGTCCGAAAAGAGCAAAGCCAACCTATCCATCACATAAAACGTATTGCTTCAACGGCACCATAAAGAACCGTTTTCTGATCGTTTGATTAGTGGAGACAAAAAAATAAGTCCTATATGATAATCCAAAACTCAAAAGGCAGTGTTAATAGGGGTTACAAAGGGTTTACATCCCGAAAAGGCGCTTCTGGGTGTTTGATGGAGTATTCGCGGAATTGTTCATTTTGAATTGCTGAAACCTGGACAAACTGTTAATGCAAACCTTTATTGTGAACAATTGGATGGAGTGAACCAATCTTTAATCGAAAAATATCATTGTCAATAGAAAAGACATCATTCTGCAACACGACAATTCAAGACCGCACTGTGCAAGACGAACATTGAAAAAAATTAATGAATTGGGTGGGAGGTACTGCCATACTCACCCACCATACTCGGCCTATATCGCAGCATTAGATTTCCATTTATTCGGATCCCTACAAAATTTTCTTAGCGGCAAAAAATTTGAAAATTTGGATGATGTCCAAAATGTCCTCTCGAGATATTTTACCCAAAAACCAATTGATTTTTATCGGTCCGGGATTGAAAATCTGCACATTAGATGGCAAAAGGTTATTGTTAACGAGGGTGATTATATTATTGATTAAAAATAAAAACTTGTCAAAAATGTATTCGTTTGAATTTAATGTAAGAAAGCGACATTACTTTCCGGTCCCCCTATTAGAAAAAATTCTTTATGGCAGTGTAAACGGTAAATGGAGTATTATTTGCGTGTTTCTCACTTAATTGTAGAATTGCTATTGGGAGCTGTCCATCCGACGCTGCCTTCACTCCTTAGCTGAAAATAGTCTTGATCCTACAGAAACTCTCTCTTACATAACATTTTACAGTCCGTTAATGATTGACAGTGTTTTATCACTGCGCGATATTTTTCTTTCTGAGAGCTAGTAATAAATATGTTTCTGCATTCTAATTCTGTTTGTCGTGTTTCCAGTTTGCATTATCCCTTAATGATGTAATTAATTATCTAATATTTGCTTATCGCCAGTTAACTGCGTTTAGACCACAAACAAATGAACCGCTTGTTCCTTCAAAATTAATGTCACAGAGAGCAGCTTTTTATTTTAGCGGTGCATAATTTGTTATAAGGTATTTCTCCCGCTTTCTTGGCATGCCTTCGTGGTGTGGTGGTCTGCACGCTGGACGCGTATTTCAGAGGTCCGCGGTTCGATTCCCGGCGAAGGCATTGCTAATTTTTCAATTCTCCTGCTTCCAAAAACATGCCCAATGCCTCTACAATGTCATACACTAGAAAATTCTTTTAATTTTTTTAAATAAAAAATAAGGCAGATGATTTAGCATTCAAATAATTAGTATAATATGGTTGACTAATCAGTATGTGTAACATATTCAGACTAACCTCTTTCCTGCTATGTAATCACTTCGAAACATTTTTTTTTTGATAATTTTACTTCACAAATTCGTTGTCAGTTCCCGAAAGAGAGTCACGGTGGCTCACGCACTTGTATTACACTTACCAATATCTCCCAAAGAGGTTACAGTGATTAATATTGGTGCTCTCTCGTTGTCACTCTGAGGCGTTCTTAAAATGTTCAAGATATATTCTGGGCATCACAGAGAGTTCAAAGTATTAATGTTTTACTTAAATACAGTTTTTTTAGTTTTTTATAAATTATCAATAGTCAATAAAACTATCACATAAGCCTTGTATATTTTGCCTTTAAATGGAAGGCGGGTCATTGAAACACAGGGCTGTAATATTCTTTTATTGTTATACTGAAAAAATGTTTCAATGCAGCATTAAATGTTTAAACTAGTTATATTTGCTTTCAACTGTACTAATAGTTCAGGTGCTGTAGTGCTAAGTAAATAATGCAGGCAAATATCACTAAATTCTTGAAATCTTTAGTCAGTCATTAAATTCTTAAAATTCGTTTTTAATATTATTGAATGGTAATGACATCTGAAGGAAGTAATCATTATTCTTATGTTTTGCTTTGTTCGAATGCCAATGAGTTTCTAATTTTTAATCTCAACATTAGGTCAATAAACAGAGGAAGATACGTCTCCATACCATTGGGGCATTGCTGGGTAGAAGGAGATCACGCATCCCATAGTATGGACAGCAATTTCTTCGGTCCTGTAAGTTTATTCACAAAACTTTCATCTTTATTTCAGTTGTTCCCCCAAAAAATGAAAGAAGTTGTTCCCAATAGAAACTTAAAGAAGTTGTTTCGAAAAGAAACTTCTTCCCCCCCCCTTGTCAATTGTTTAAGCCTTCGGAGCAGTAGTCTCTTGTTTTCCTTTGCGAGGACTGTCCCGTTTACTTTCACGTATGTTTTTTGGGCGGACGGGGGTAGATGTTTTGAACCAAAATAAAATAATATTTATTTCAGTAAGCTTATAATTTGAAAGTCGTCCAGTGACCACTGTCAATGTTTTGAAGCCCAGCTATTAGGTAAGAAATGGCACTCGAAGTGAATGTTTGTTACTAAAGAATATTGTACGTTATTTTCTTCCTTCACGTTCGTACGGGGTTCGTAGATTTGGAGTGAATAACGACGACAGCACTTGATGGAATATCGAAACACACTTTATTGGCCGGTATTAATCAGGACAGCTCCAAAGTCACGTTTTACAGTCGTCGAAGATCTACTATACAATCCTGGAACAATCAGCGACACAGCCCTGAGGCTATCACGGTGAAGACAGCTTCACTGCAAAGCACCAGAGAACAGCTTCCGACTCTGCTCAGTCGTTCTCGAAACTCCAAGTTTCAATTCTCCAAGTTCCTCGATACTCGCGATGCACGACTAACCATCTCGCACTCACTCTCCGCGTACCAGCAGAGTTTATATAGTTTTTGGCTTGTGTTCGAGAACATTCTGGGCTAAGCCGGTAAGAATTCGTACCAGAAGGTTCTGTGGTCTTGAGGGGGTCGACCCTTTATGGTCATATGGTCCAGTGGGACTAGGAGGATTGGGTCTTCCCTGTATTATGACTATTATGACCAGAAGGTTCTCCATCCGTCCATGGCATATCGCCAATTTTGCCGCCAAATGTCGCCAAAAAGGCGATTTCTCGCCAAACGTAGCAACTTTGCCTTGACTTGTCATTTTATAGCAACCCTAAACCTTCTTTGCGGGGAAGCCATCTTACCGCGCCTGGACATTTCGTAACAATATATAAAGCATAGAACTCCCCTGACATAAATGCTAATAGAGGTTCTATTGCTAAATTGCGATGTTATCTGCTGCAGTGATCAGCGCCTGTTGCATTAAAGGAATTTTCATGGCTGATGCTTGTCGCAATTATATATTATATTATATTAAATATCATTATAATGATATATTATTTTTAGTCCAAAGAGGCTTTATTGCTGAGGGACTATTGTTTTTATTTTGGCATTTTGCGTTGAAATCTTAAAGCTGTATCACATTTCAAACTGTAACCACGTATTATATTTAAAGAAATTAAATAATGAAGAATCTGTATAAATGTATGTATGTTTCTCGCATTGTGATAAAACAACGGTACCTACAGCCATCCAATTTTAAATGATGTAATCCTACTATGAATATGGGCATCCGGAAGCCCGAACTTGGAATTTGTTTTATTATCAATTTCTTATTTTGTAAAACTTTAACGAATTTTTGATTCACAAACTGAAGGATTTCAAAGCGAGCAATAGCAATACTGTACAGAAAAAACATTTTTATCTCCAGCGCGCGAGACTGTGTATCGGAAATTCTATAGATCTGCTTAATTTAAAATTATTTTTCTGTATTGCTCTTGAACTGAATTTTATGGTTTAAGTGCGAAGAACATAATATTTAATAAATAAAGGTAACAGACAGAATGTTAAAAATATATTATGGACGTAATTTAAAATCTGAAACCTTTCAGATTTTATTTTTTTAAGATAATTATTATTCTTGTTATTCTTTCGAAATCTAAACTTTGCCTATATCTCCAACATATTAATGCCTACCTTAAAAGTCCCATTTATATATATTTCGCTAAAGGTCATATAAAAATAATTACTTGTGATGCTGAATAGGTAGTCATCTCAGGAAACTTCTACCACTGTTTACCGATGTACTTATACGGCGGATTAAAGAAATCACAAATTAACAATTGAGTAATTTTCCTTTCATTTCATTCTTTACATGTTACTTTGCATTTGCAATTTGGAAAATAAATGAAACCATTAGAAATCGGGTTAGTCTTTTTGAATGGCCGTGTATAATAATTAAATTTATCAGTCTGTTATTGCTAAAACTTGCTTGCAATATTTCCATCTAAAAGCTTTCATCTTCTTAATTCCGCATAACTTCCTTTTCTGAAAGTTTTGGTTGATACAATTTTCAGCTGTGGTTAGTTAGCCTTGAAGTTAATGAGAATTGAGGGTCGTAGAAATTCACTAGAAACACAGTATTTGTTGCCCACTTAAAAACTCAATTCAAATTAACTTGTCAAGTGCCATCACGAATTTTATGCGGAAATCAAATTACTACTCTTAGAGTTGTCACATTTCTTTTCCAAAAAGCAGTTTTTCATCCCTTAAATTAAATTTATTCGTTAATTCTTCCGAAATATTCGTAAACATCACTTTTACGGGACAAGTTTTCTCATTACTGAGCGCCAGTTTATGCAATTTGAATGCGAGGGAAATTTTGTTAAAATTTTTAAGGAAAAAAAACTCAACAAAAACTATTCTTACAAAGCATTTACTTATCATCTGCTTCATTTTGAATTATTTTTCGTTATTTTAAAGAACTGTGTGTAGCTGATTGAATAAATTTTTAATTTGCAAGCATTTATCAAAAGTGTTCAGTGAAGTTTTTTGTGGATGCATTTAAAATAACGAGATTTTTATTAAAGTTTTCTTAATATATATACACTCATGTCCATAAATTAAGGATAATTCGGGGTCACGCGGAAATTGAACTTTAAAATAAATATATCACCTGTAAAATAACTACACACATCTTCAAGAATCATATGCAAATTTCAGGAAATAACCAGATGACACCGATGGTACGTCACAATGACGAGAGTGTAAGACAGTGATATATAAGGAATACAGGCAAAGAAGTAAAATTGTTCGCAGGCGCTTTATAAGCATTTCAGTGCAACAACCGAATAGTTATGACACAAAGGACGCATTTGGATGATTTTTTAAGTGGTAGAATTATCAGCCGTCTGGAATGTGGGCGTACGGAACTGGAAGTATCAGAAGAACTTGGAATTGCCCAGAGTGTCATCTCCAGGCTTTGGCAACAACGATTCCAAGATGATGTTAATGTGAGTAGACATTACAGCACAGGTCGCCCAAGAGTTACAACGCCGAATAAGGACCGGTATTTGCCAGTTATTGCCAAAAGAAACAAGAGGAGCACAGCCTCAGACCTGTCTCGTCAGCTCTCTTCAGCCACTGGTACGACAATTTCAAGGCAGACCGTGTACAGACGCTTAGGGCAGATTCGTCTATATGCTCGTAGACCTGTCAGATGCGTTCCACTTACTGCAACTCACTGTCGCCTGCGGTTAGCCTGGACTAGAGAGCATGTATTGTGTACACCGCAACAGTGGGCTTGTGTGATGTTTTCCGACGAGTCCAGGTTTAGCTTGCAGTCATATGGAGAGCTCCAGATACCCGTTACCAACTTGAAAACATCATTGAACGACACCGTTACGGTGGTGCAGGAGTGCTCGTTTGGGGTGGAATTATTCTGGGTTCCAGAATTGACCTGCATTGTCAAATTAGAATCATGACAAGTCAAATCTATCGGGACGTCATTCTGGAACAAGATGTACGTTTGTTTCGGGGCGCCATGGGCGCACAATTTGTGTTTATGGATGACAACGCCCGTCCTCACCCTGCAAACATCGTAAGTGAATGCCTTCAATCGGAGGATATCACCCGTATGGACTGGCCAGCATTCTCACCGTACTTGAATCCAGTAGAGCACGTGTGGGACATACTTGGCCGACGAGTTGCAGCCCGTCAAACTCCTCCTACATGTCTACCGGAACTTCGGAGAGCATTGCTTTTTGAGTGGTGTAATATCCTCCAAGATCAGATCGATAATTTGATACTCAGTATGCCTGGGCGTTGTACGGACTGTATTGCATCGTCTGGGAGTCATACAATGTATTAACAATCATACCAACCATGTAATATTGTTTTTTTTTGTAAATAGTTTTTTTTTTTTTTTTTTTTTTTTTTTTTTTTTTTTGTAATTTGCTCTAGGAAGAAAAAATCGCTAATTTTTTTAATAATATCAGATATATAGCATCCTTTTTTGCTCTTTAACTTTTGTTTAATAAATAAGCTTTACAAATAAGTCAAATTTGTTTTGCTTCTAACTTTTTCTTTGCCTGATTTTGCATTATCCTTAATTTATGGACATGAGTGTATATATATATTAAAAACATTATGTTTATTATTAAAACAACATTATATCATTGTGTAACAGTCATTGGTATTCCTGCAAAAACTATCATTATCCGTTATAATTGTTCTTTTACATCCCGATATTGTTTGATAAGACAATTATAATATGCAATGTAGTAATTCTTCCATCGTTAATAAATGTTATATTTCTTTATTATTCTAACCACATTACGTTTCTAAACACTCGTATCTTAAACAATGCTTTCATTTTTTGTCGAAGTTATAAAAGGGTTCGTAACAAAGAGCAATAGATCTATCGCAATGAATAGGACGCAACTCATTTACTCAATAAATTATCCTGCTTTCTTGCACAGAGGTTTCAGATTTGGTCGTAATGGAGTGATGGTCTATGCTGGCCTATTGCAATCCTTTACGCTACAGCAATTGCAGATGACTTCATTCTAATGGACGAAAATTGCAGGACACATCGTTGTAACTTGGTGAATGATTTCTTTTTCGAGGAAGGAATCAGAATGTTGGAATGGCCAGCATGTTGTCCGAGCATGAAGCCAATACAGCATGTTTGGGACATGCTAGGCAGACGATTTCCTAGCCTTCTACCACCCCACAAACTCTCTAAGAACCGGCCACCAAACTTTCTACCATTTTTTTTTCTGGGTCCTGGAAAATGTCCACGTCTATTTTTTTCCAAAAAAGAGTAGCTAAAATCAGAGATATTAATTAAAAACTAGGAAAAACGATCATTTTCGCTCTCATTTTTTCCGAATGTCAACAATTTCGCAAGCTGGAGATGAAAATCTGCTTTATTTCGATATGTGTTGCCAAAGCTCGCTTTCAAATCCTTAACAAAAAGTTTGTTAACAAAAAATTTCCAAGTTTTACGATGAAATAAAAATAGCATTGCCAAACATTAATTGCATTATTCCCGAAATTCCTGGGAAGCCATTTCGGTGATTCCCATCATCGTATGACGTTAATCAGCCGAAATATTAATTAAAAACTCTGAAAGCGCTAATTTTTGCATATTTCGAAAGGTGTTGCTACTGCTCGCTTTCAAATCGTAGAGTTTGTTAATCAAAAATTTGTAAATTTTATAAAATCTATACGTAAAATATAAAAAACACGCTGGCTTTTGCTCTCTGCAAAAAAGCAACCTCTAATTAACTTTCCGCGAAAGAAGAATGTCTGTTTGTGTGTTTGCTTGTTTGCGTTATTGATTTCTGATCAATTAAGATCAATTTGTTGCTACATTAAATAGACTAAATTGACTGTAAGTGAAATATTGGACGGAACTTGAGCTTTTACGACCATTTGATTAGAAAAAGGAAAATCATTAAAAACTGCATGCCATTGTTGCAGATACAATGAGAGATAATTAGCTTATTTTTATATCGAAATTTTTTATGTGAATTCCATATCGCATCAGACTGAAAAATGTATGTCTATGAATCGTGTTTTTTGCATTGTTATGAGAGAAGAATTAAATCGGTATCGTTCATAGATGCATTACTCTCAATCTAACTTAATTGGCATCGGGTACTTCCGCCAGTATAGATATAGATATGGGTAAAATAGATGACATCGCTCGGAAAAGAATGTGGATTCTGGTTTTCACACTTCATTCAAATCATTTAATACAGCATTTAAGGATAACAGATTTAATGTAGAATCAGCAACTGTTTATTGCAGTTACTTGGCGCCTTCTCGCGCTGACAAAAGCAAAACAAAACTCTATCATCGTCACATTCACGTTGTTCGACCGGGCTGTCTCGCCGTCAGCATCGCTTTCTCTCAGGTATGGAGGCGATGTTTTCCTGTCGTGTTCCTCTGATGGCTGAAAAACTTAGCGCTTCCACATATATATTAGAAATGTTAGTCCTTTTCCAAATGTTTTTGGTCTTTATATTACGTTACTCTGCTATATCATTTATCATCTACACGGGTTAGCAACTGTTGCCATTGCTCGAAACATAAGATCTGTAATTTACTTTCTCAATAGCCTGTCAAACAGGATTGCAATTTTCAGAACATTGTCATTTGACGTGACATTAAAATCTTTATAATTCTTCTTTGAAATCATATTTGTTCGTACTGTGAGCAATAATGAAAGCAATATATACAAGTATTCGTAATTTAAACCTTCATATAAATTAAAACATACTTTATTTATAATATATCCAATTGACAATTTTCATGAGCATTTTCACTATTGTTACGATTAATAAAAGTTTTTTCTAGTGCGATATGTTACGCACTTCATTACAGAATAGTTTATCTTTTCAACATCTTTTATTTCATTAATACGTAAAAGGAAATACATTTAATACAAATAAAATCATTTTACCTAAAATTCTAATATATGTATGCAGCTAAGGAATCTCAAGTGATATGCACCTTGTGCAAGTGATATGCACCTCAAGTGTATGCTCGTAATTTCACCTCTGTGTGCGCGAAAGTGAGTGATAATTTAATTTTATGAAATATAGGAGTTGTTTGTTCACAATGGATCCAAGCATTTGAACGTTGTAGAAACTAACGAAGTTTTTATTTGTAATTCACTGCTAACCATTACAATTGCTAAACAGGAAGGAAAGCGGATAGCAGAAGCTTATTTATTGCACATATATTGTATAATGGAAGGAAAACAAGATTATACTTTCAGTTCGTTTGGGGTACATAGCGATCATAATTCAGGACAGAGAGTTGCCATCGACAGCAACGATGGCTGTAATTCCGCAGGGCATCTAGTCGAACTGATCTCCGATGATGCGGGTACTTTATCCCATGTGGCTTAAACTGTATGCCAGAGTTCATTATTCGTAGTCGTTGCAGAGTGGTGGCCTGTTCCTCGGCAATTCATGACTAGATATTCTCAGAGAGAATATGCTGGTCACGGGAACAATCGAACACATTCTGCATCGAGGAAGGTCGGGACAGCAAGATCAACATGCGATAATTCATTATCTTGTTCAAAGATGGAGTTACTCAGGCCTCAAAGATAGAGCACAGCAACGTGCATTAAAAGGCCAGAAATGCAATGGTGGCAGTCCACATTACAGGCATGAGAACAAGAGATGACCGGAATGTGTAGCTAGTGACACCCAAAGCAGCACATCACGTGCTGAACTCGTATGGCGACACCGAGTGGAAGCTGAGATGATCGAAACGCCTTTAGACACCTCAGTGCCCTTTTAGTCAAAAGTGATTATAGAGTCGGGGGAAACTGCAACAATGGTAGCCGAGCTGACAATTCGCGGTGCTGGTAGACGTCATCGCACTACCTGTGCAGACACTTACCGTCCTGAACATGAGCCTTCACGTGGCTGTACGATCCCGACAGGCCGAGAGGACAACATATCTCTACCCCGTTAGCGGCCCGGAGTTGCTAAGATTCTGCTTTGCGTTCAATATGGCCCCCTTGGACTTATCGATTCCATATTCGCCTATCGGGCACGGAATCCCGATCAATACGAGCAGCTATGTCACGGAACTTTAATCCGCAGTTGATCCTACCGCAATCAAATTCCAACACATGTTAATAGGAATTTTTCCTTCCTACACGGAGCATAACATAACCTTAATACAAGGAAATAACGTTCAAATGCGATTACCAAGTGAGAACCCACTGTACAATATATACCCATGGTAAAAGTTTACAATTGGGTGCCCCTTGTTTTTTGGCGATTCTTTTTTGACGCCAAGATCGGCGCCAGGAAGCCACAATTTCAAGATGGCCGTTACACAAAACCAAAATAAGAAGTAAAAGAATTGCACAAACTCTGTGTCCATGTACACATCGATCTGTTTTCACTTAGAAAAACATCCTAGAATAGCACAAACTAGGCATTGCGCACTGCCTTAAATTTGTCCATGTACACATCAATCTATTTTCATTTAAATAAATTCAGGAAGCTAAAACAAAGTTAAACTGTCATGGTAACCAGAAGTGAGGTTTCATCGCCAAAATTTAAAAAAAAAAAAATGTCGCTAATCGAAGGGGCACCCAATTCTATACTAGAGCGTATTGCCATTTATACGCAAAGGTTGATGGCGTTACTCATACCTGCTTTATGCGCATGCAATGGAACACTAATCTTTTGCTTAGCCCCGCACCATTCGTGCAAGTTTGACGCATTTTTGCATGCTGTCTTCATGGTGTATTAAAAGCTCTATCCAGTGCTACCTGGAATTACATTGCGTTCAAGAAATAGAGTCATCGAATTATTCTGTTAAATATTGATCTTAAACTAGAGAGTTTTATAAAAACAATTTATGTGAATAAATGGGATGCTGTAAAAATAAAACCAGTTTTTTTGTATGGTCTTTTACAAATTACAGTATTCATTAATAATATTATTTCTTATGATTTATTTAGTTAAAAACGATAAATTAAATAAATTTACAAGCAAGCATTTATTAACAGCCTCAAATGTAGACTACAAGTTAATTAATATGTACTGTTTTACGCATTACTCCCCAAAACGAGCCATTTCTTCTTTCTACATGATTATCTAGTAAATTCGTTCTGAGAACTCTTCAGTTGAATAAATTAATAGGCATGAGTAAAATACGTTCACGAATATCTCTATAAATTTTACACGTAAAGCAGATAAACCTTTTGATCTTTTTTTTCAATTTAACATGATGAATATTTTACTAATTGAAAGCTTTAATTAAGGGCGAAGTTAGATTTTACTTTTGAAAACATAAAATCTAACTGCTATAAAAAATCAAAGTGATTATATACCTAACTATCCTATAAAAATTAAATCGGTAAAATTGAAAAGTTATATTTTATTTTCTTTGTTACCACAGCGTTCAAAGAGTTTTTTTAATATTCTGTAACAGTTTGAAAACTCGTGTAATGGAAAGCAGACATCTAGGATCACTATTAAAAGAAGTAATATCTACGGCCATTTTTTTAAACACCTTGTTTATATTAACCGTGCAGAGAAATAATTTCCAGATAAGCCCATTTAAGAAGGTCATTTTTCATAATTTGTCGGATTAAAAATCCTATAAAGATAAACTGTAAACAGAGGAATTAAAGTGAGTAACAAAGAAAAGGGAAAGTTCTTAAAACTGATTACAATATGATGTTTCGCGTCAAAGCATGATTGTAAGTGTTTTGATACCAAGTATTTTTTTCCAGTAATTAACAATTATTATAGATTTAACTAAAATTTTAAGCATGTATTGAATTTGTGTACTTATGTGTTTGTTCGTATAATACATCACTTTACATCATTATTAAAATTATATTTGTAAATATTATATTTGTAATATAAGCAAATATTATTAAAATGCATTATTAACTGTAAGATGCATAGTTAATTAACTATAAGAGTGGTTGTGAGCTATTGACTGTTGACATTTCACTTAAGGAGTTGTTTAATTGGTAATTAGAATTTTTCTCCCTTGTGATTTTCATGACATTAAAAATATAGCCAAAATGTGTTTGCTTTGTAAAAATGTAAACTATATGAATAATTTTGCATAGAGTGAAAGAAATTCGATGGAAAATTTTAACAATCCTACACAAATTATATGATTCTCCACATATTGGCCACATATGTAAAGTCTAATATAAAACTCTTTCTGGTGCAGGTCAGAAAATTGCATAAATAACTTACATAAAATTGCATAAATTGCATAACCTGAATAATAATAATAAAGAAAATTGCATAAAATGTGCTTGCTTTAATTATTTGGCATGAAGACAAACGAATAGAAAGATTAAAAAACTGTCGAAAAAGTATCGTCGACAACTTTATCCCTAATTTCAACACATAACAGGCAGATATGAAGGTGATAATGTCGGGATTTATATTCATTATATTGTGATTTGGAATTAATATGTAAAATGAGTAATTAAAATAATAAAAAAACGCTTAAAATTTACAGAGATTTCTGTCATCAGTCTGCAACACGACAAAGATACAGAAAATTGCGTTTACTATGCTCATTCCCAATCTTGTTTATGTAAAGCAGTTGCCAGCGGACGCATTTATACTTAATTAAAACTGAAAAGCACCTCACATTTAAGAAGCAGTTAATTAATTGTTTAATAAAAATGAAGACAGTGTATAAAATATGCAAGCGTTTTTTAAAGCGTTTTTTGATTTGTAATTTTAATCTGTGTCATGCAAAAAATTCGCCTTCTGGTACATGTTTTTTCGAATTTAGAAATAGTGTAAACATTGAGTCGACAAAGTTTTAAAAGTGAATGCATAAAATATCGAGATTTGGAATAAAGAACTTTACCACTGCTTTTTATCTACATCCATCCTTACCCTGGAATATATAATTTGCATGTTTGTGTAGCTTGCATGTCGACTTAAAAAACAACTATTGACATATCTTTTAACCCATTCTCTGCCTTTTTCTCAACAACCTGAAACGCTTTCAAAATGATGCATTTTAAGCTCGGGATTTATTTTATGTAGTCCGCGGTCACCACATCTGGCTTGTAATGGAAAACATTAAGAACAGATACTTATTTTGGTTTCTAATAAACCGCTTATCGAAAATTGCATTGTGCTAATTATGCATGTGATCTATACGTGTCTTTAAATGTGTAAGTGTATAATATAGTGTTACGAATTTGGTATTTAAAAAGCTAATGTTAGTTCAATTATAAATTAAATGATTTTATTTCTCGCGCAGTGCAGCGCGTGACGAATATTAAAAGAAAGCTAAGCCGGAAAATTGAAAATACAAGAGCGCGTGAATTAAATAAATAAATATCTCTTTTTGATTTCGAGAAAGTACTAGAAAATTCTAGCGCGTGATTTTTAAAATCTTATAAAAGGAGAAAAACATCTCAGTTCGTAGTAGTTGCTTAGTTTGTTGTTGTTTAGAAAACTGCTCTTGTTGATTTTAGCGAATTCGCGGATTAGCTTTCTTTAGCTGTTTTGAATTAAGTTCTATTGAACGTTTGAGTAGTTAGAAGATAACTACTGTGATATAATATGATACTGCACGATTATTTGAAGACATTTAATCATATTTGTTGTGATAATAATAAATTTTCTTCGTTTTTCATCTGACTTGTGCATTCATTTCGTAACGAACCCGTACGCACGTAACAATATATTAGCTTAATTATGTTTCATTATAAGTATATGTTTTACTTGTATAAGTGTGTGCAAACTAATATCTAATTTCTATTATTCTATAATGTGTTAGCATGTTTTATATATGTGCTCTTATATGTGTTTTACACGTATTTTGTATGTGTCTTTATATGTGCAAGTAACCGAACCACCGAAACACTTCAGAAGCTCGCCACGGATGTTGAAAGGCTGTCACATCACGCCTTTTCGGAGTGCCCGACAGAAACAAGAGAAATCCTGTCGCTACAATATTTTATCTATGGCATCCAGGACCATGAAATACAGAAAGCACTACGAATGGTGGATGTTAAAGATTTGAAAAGCGCTTTAGTGTACGCCATGAAATTCGAGGCAGCCCAGCAAGCAACTAGTAGAGATAACTACCCAGCCAGAGCTCTGCGAGTCCGCGAGCCTCTGGATCAACTGATGGTTCGTTTAGATGATTTATCCAGACAAGTCAATGCTTTGATACGAAGTAGGAGTGAGAACAAAATGTCTCTAAGGTGTTGGAAATGTGGTATTGAAGGGCATATACGACGGCAAAGCAGAACACCCCAGGGCACGGATAATAAAACGGATGATTTGACAAGACCAGTGAATGCCTTGAGACGGAATATTGGTGAGAAGAAACCAACCCTAAAATGCTGGAACTGCGGTGTTGAAGGCCACATACGAAGGAACTGCAGAACACCCCAGAGCACGGAAAATAAGAAAGGCCGGTTAAATAGACAATTAAATGCAATGGGACAGAAAAGGATTGACAAGAAACCAAAGTGCTGGAACTGTGGAACTGAAGGTCAAGTACGAAACAATTGCAAAACACCCCAGGGTACGGAAATTGAGACCATTTCTCAGCAACAACGCAGGAAACAAATTAATGACCATATCAAGGAACGGAGGTTGCCAGATAATGAAAAACCTTGTTTTAAAGCACTCAAGATTTCTAGAGTGAGTGGCAACAGTAACGGACTGTCCATCAATGGAAATATCGATGGAGTTCCTTGCAATATGATCATTGACACAGGAGCTAATGTTACCATCATTAGGAAAGATGTAGCTGAACAGTTTAAAGATAAACTTATTTGGACGCCATCCTGTGTTACCCTTCAGACTGCGTTTGGTGACAAGATCGACATAGCTGGGAAGTTAAACGTGAAAATCACATTTGGAAGTGCCGCCTACAATCACACGGCATATGTGGCGGATATTACAGATCTATGCATACTCGGATTGGACTTTTTAAGGCAATACAATTTTTCCTTAGACTTTAAAAACAACAAACTGCTTTCAGGATCTGAAGACATGACAATCATCCTAAGAAAGGATCCTCACCTGGAAATGCCGACGCTTTGTCCGAAAGAACCAGCTCCAGAAACTGCCGAAATCATGCTAGGGTCGAAAAGAAACGCAAGACTACCCGCTATTTTCCAGCACAGATGCTCTTCAGTCAAGACCTTCGTCTGCCTTGCGACCGCTTGTTTGATCGCCATACGGATGCGCCTTCATCGCCTGAGGAACACATCCAAGGTGTCAAGGCCCGTTTTGAAGTGATGCATTGTTTCGCACGAAAGCGAGTGAACTTGGCGACGAAGAAAGTGAAGTCCAGGTACAACACGAGAGCTACTGGACATAGATCCAACAAAGGAGACAAGGTGTGGTTGTGGAACCCGATTCGACGAAAAGGAGTCAGGCCTGATTTACAATTACCTTGGGATGGTCCGCACACAGTCCTAAACAGGCTAAATGACGTCGTGGATCGGATCCGTGAGTCTTCGAACTCTTACGACAGGTTAGCTCATTACTACGGCCATAGTACGTAATGTAAATAATTGTAAATAGTATAAGACCATGGCCCTTTTTGTTTTTAAATGTATATTTGATTTGATTTGCATTTAGTATTTGATTTGTATTTAGTATTTGATTTGTATCTGATAGCATTTGATTTGTTTTATTTATTGCATTTATTGTTCATGTTGTTTATTATTGTAATGTAATGCTTATTAATGCATTTATGCCTCAGTTGTAAGTTTGGCTTCCTGTCCAGGGATTGTACTGCCCGGGACGTGCAGTCCTCGGGAAGGGGGCAGTGCTACGAATTTGGTATTTGAAAAGCTAATGTTAGTTCAATTATAAATTAAATGGTTTTATTTCTTGCGCAGTGCAGCGCGTGACGAATTTTAAAAGAAAGCTAAGCCGGAAAACTGAAAATACAAGAGCGCGTGCATTAAATAAATAAATATCTCTTTTTGATTTCGAGAAAGTACTAGAAAATTCTAGCGCGTGATTTTAAAATCTTATAAAAGGAGGAAAACATCTCAGTTCGTAGTAGTTGCTTAGTTTGTTGTTGTTTAGAAAACTGCTCTTGTTGATTGTAGCGAATTCGCGGATTAGCTTTCTTTAGCTGTTTTGAATTAAGTTCTATTGAACGTTTGAGTAGTTAGAACATAATTACTGTGATATATTGTGATACTGCACGATTATTTGAGGACATTTAATCATATTTGTTGTGATAATAATAAATTTTCTTCGTTTTTCATCTGACTTGTGCATTCATTTCGTAACGAACCCGTACGCACGTAACAATATATTAGCTTAATTATGTTTCATTATAAGTATATGTTTTACTTGTATAAGTGTGTGCAAACTAATATCTAATTTCTATTATTCTATAATGTGTTAGCATGTTTTATATATGTGCTCTTATATGTGTTTTACACGTATTTTGTATGTGTCTTTATATGTGCAAGTATAAGTGTACGTGTTTGTATATGATGTAATTTGTGTCTAACAAACCAAGACGTAACAAATCCTTCGCCTATCGATCAAAACTAATGTAATCTTAAGACGTCCCTGTATGGCCATGCACAATTACGTAAAATTCTTCAATAAACTCCCGAGGTGGCCTCATGAGGCTCCAGGGAGTTAATGCCACTAGATAAGGAAGGGCGCAGGATAAATGCCTGTTTGCCTCTGTTAAACAACAGGCGTCTCCGTCCTCCGTCACCTATCACCTGTGCTAATTATTCCCGTAACAATAGATAATTGTTACGGGAACAATAAACCTGTAATTGATATGGATAGTAACGTAACCCGTAACAATATATATTGATGAAATAAATATCTATTGTTACGGTTACATTATTTTTACCGGAACAATAGATAGATAGTTCAATATCCCGTAATAAGAGATATTGGTAACCCGTAAAATAGATATTGATAACATAAACTCATATAAATTCTGTTTGAACTTCCTTTGGGCAAGCAGATAGTATGCCAAAGAAAGTTAAAAAATGCAGATGTTTGTAAGGTATTTCTGCCGCCTTCTTAGCGAGCCTTCGTGGTGTAGAGGTCTGCACGTTCAGCGCGTAATTGAAAGGTTCGCGGTTCGATTTCCGGCGAAGGCGTTGCATATTTTTCATCTCTCCTGCTTCCAAAATACCTAATATCTTTATATTTTCATAGCCATTAATTATATTTTCAGACTTTTGCTAGGATTGGTGGGTCATAATTTTAATAATATAATTAAGTGTAGAGATTAGGAATGTTTGCGTGCTGCTTGATTACGTTGCTTGCTTGTTGCATTTATTACATCAGTAGTAATTGCATTTTCGAAGTCTAACATATTCAACAATACAAAATATAAATAATTAGTCTAATACCAAAATATTAAACAACATAAAGTAACGTCAAACTTCCATTGAACGAAATATACTCGTCTACTTTCAGAACTAAGTAAACTCACCTTTAAGTTGAGGACAAACGTAGTTCTTGCTAACTGCAAGATTTTAGAAATCTATTCTAATTAAGTGTTTCAAAATGTTTTGTACACTTGCTGTATTTGTATACAGTGAAAATCGTTTAACTTGAAACTGAAGAACTGAAATATTTTTTCGTGTTAAAGAATACTGAAAAAAAAAAAAAAAAAAAAAAAACATATATTCAACAAAATTAAGTTTATTAGAGTACATTTGTTTATAAAAATATGTATATAGGCATGTATTTAATCAAATCAATGAAATAACAACATCCACAAGAACTTAATGAAAATGAATGCAAAATTTTCAAGTTTTTTGAAAAAACAAAACATTTATTGAGTTGGGGGAAAATAATCTGATATTTTTCTTTGCATTGTCTTTTTTAGCATCAAAGTGTTCAATGTCGTCCATTTTGTTATTCATTTCACCATTGGAGTGTGCGTCTAAATAACTGCGCATACTTTTCACGATGTCCCGCGAACAGTTGTGGTTGCATCTTTTAGACTATTGACGGGGTTACAGCCGAAAACATCGCGGACGAAAACGTCGCTGAGAAAACAACGCAAGGCAAAAACGTCGTGCTGCAAAACATCGTGGGAGAAAACATCGCAAAGAGAAAACATCGCAGTTCTAAAACATCGTGGTACAAAACATCGTCGTCGAAAATAAAGCGGTTCAAAAACTTCGCAGTTTAAAATCATCGTCGTCGAAAATATCGTGGTAAAAAATAAGTGTCTACAAATCATCGCATGACGATAACATCGCAGACATGCTTTTTTCAGGTTTTAATAATTGTAAATGGATATCCCCATAATAATTTGTGAGCGCAAGATGTGAAGAAGGATAATTTTTACTTTTACATTTTTTAAGCATAGAAAATTAATGCTTTTGTGGTCGGTGGAACGGCTTCTTTTTCTTGTTACCTTGAATTTTCCAACGGGAAAACTTTCTTTTCAATTGCTCCTGCCTCCTAATGGCTTGCCCTTTTATTTGTCGTTGTTCCACCTCTGGAGCTTGTGCCTGCAGTGCCTGCCGTGCCGGATCCTGCAAAAGATCTTTAAATATTTGCATTTTATTACGGTCATAGTATGGTTTTATTTGGTCAATGTTTGAGGAGCATGTTTCACCATTCCTGGCTTTTAACACCACTACAGCGTGAGTTATTTTTTCTATGACATATGGTCCTTCAAATCGTGGAAAAAATTTGGCGGTTTTATCTTCTGGTGCTGAAGAAAGTGAATGCTTAATTTTTAATACTTCATCTCCTACTTTATAAGTTACTCCCCGTCGTTTCAAATCGTAATAGAGTTTTTGTTTTCTCTGTGCTACTTCAGTGTTCTTTTTTGCTTCTTTAATTAATTTTTCTATATCACCCATTTTAAATTCTGGGGCTCTTTGTTGAACATAAAATAATTTATCTAACGGCGTTATAATCTTTCTGCCTAAAAATAACTCAGCAGGAGTTTTGCCCGTTGCATCATGTTTTGCGGTCCTAAGGGCGAAAGCAAATTCATTGACATAGTTATCCCAGCTTTTATGAAAATTTTTAATATAACTACGGATAATTTTCACTATATTTCTATTGACCCGTTCCGCTATATTTGATTGCGGCCGATACGGGACCATTTTTAAATGACGTATGCCCAGTTTTTGGCACATGTCTTTAAATATATTATTTACAAATTGAGGACCATTATCTGATATAACTTTTAGGGGCGCCCCGTATTTTAAAATATATTTATTTAAAATAGAATCAGTAACTAATTTCGCAGAGGCTCGTTTCAAGGCAACAATTTCGGTCCACTTACTAAAATGATCAACCATAACAAGGAGATAGCGACTTTTATTTAACTGACTTTTTGGGAAAGGGCCCAATAAATCGATGCCAATTATTTCATTTGGAAAATCGGATTTAATACTATTTAGAAACCCGGCCGGGCGGAAATTAATATAATTAACTGCTTGACATGTTGGGCAGGACTGGACATCGCCCTTGTTAACTTTTGCAGTTCAGGAAAATAGACTGCCTCGCGTACGCGTTGGATAGTTTTTCGAATACCAACATGAGAAGCTAAAGGGCTGTCGTGTAACTCCTGCAGGATATTTAATCTAAGACTCGCTGCGATAACAGGTCGAAATTCGTTGTTGGAATTTGTAGTTTTTGTATAAAATAATAGACCATCTATTAGTTCGTAATGGGCCGTCCTATTTCTTATCGCCACAATATCTTGGTGGCTAAAATTTTCAGGATCCTTTAAATACTCATAAATGTTTCCAAACTCAGGATCCTTACCCAGTTCGGTTATTACAGTTTCTCGGGAATTTATTGTACATGCTGTGAGCATTGCCACCTTTACAGTATTACCTCTTCATCTATTTTTATTCTGGATAGGGCATCTGCTACGATATTTTCATTTCCGGGGGTATGCTTGATTACCAGATTATATTCTTGTAGCTTGAGTGCCCATCTTATTAACCTTGGGGATAAGTTTTTCCCTGAGTACAATCTAGTTACCGCCGCATGATCAGAATACACTGTTATTGGCGCCCTTCCAAAATAGACTCGGAACTTTTGCACTGCTAACAGAACTGCAAGTGCCTCTCTCTCGGTCGCGGAATAATTTCTTTGTGTTTGATTTAAAGTTCGACTAAAAAATGCCACGGGCTGCTGATTTTGCGAAAGTACCGCTCCTACCGCATAATCCGAAGCATCCGCTGAAATTTCTAAATTCTCATCCTTTTCAGGAAATTTCAACACAGGGGCTTGCGTTAATGCTTGCTTTAATTTTTCGAAAGCACTATTGGCTTCGGCCGTCCACGAGAATCTTGCCTTTTTCCTTTTTAATTTTAACAATGGTTCAGCAATAGCTGCAAAATCTTTTATAAAGGACCTATAATATGAACAAAGTCCTAGAAAAGAAGAGAGCTTCTTCGCCGTATTTGGCGGCGGATACTTTTGTACAGCGATTATTTTTGATTCGTCTGTCTCGATTCCTTTCTGAGATATTTTGTAACCTAAGTATTTTAATTAATGGGCTTCAAATTTGCAGTTTTCGACATTAACTTTTAGACCGGCCTCATTTAATAATGAAAACACCTGTCTTAAATCCTGTACATGTTGGTCCAGATTATCACTAGTAATAATGATATCGTCTAAATAGATAAATGTGGACTTTCCAAGAACAGGCTTTAGCACAATATCCATACATCGCTGAAATGTTGCCTGTGCCGCTGAAAGGCCAAACGGCATACGCAGGAATGCATAAGTGCCAGACTTGGTTATAAAAGCAGTCTTAGGCACGTCCTCCGGTCTAAGCCCTATTTGAAAATAACCAGTCGTTAAGTCTAAAGTCGTCATATATTTGGTAGATGTTATGTTCCTTAGAATTTCTTCAATAATAGGTAACGGATATACCGGATATTTAGTTATGGAGTTTAATTTACGATAGTCAATCGCGAAACGCCACCTTTTTGGATGTGTCAATAGATAGTCATTATTTTTCTTACATAAAACCACCGGGCTAGCATAACTACTTGAGATGGGCGTTATGATCTTTTTACGTAGCATATCGCCAATGTGCCATTCTATAATTTTTTCTTTATTCTTATCATACCGGTATGCTTTGTGGCGAACTGGCATTGAATCTCCGGTGTCAATACTATGGTTAGTAATTTGAGTAAATCCTGGAATATCACTAAATAACGAAGCAAATTCACTTACCACTTGTCGGATTCTTTGTTGCTCTTCTTAAGGCAGGTGGTCAAGGTTTAACATTGGCGGTTCCGTTTTTTCTTCTCGAACTGGTTTCATCGTCAGCTTAAGGGACGCTTCATTAAAATCCAGCGTTGCTTCTGCCTCTGAAAGAAAATCTATCCCTAAGATAATATGTGCTTGCAGATTCTTTACTATAAAAAACATAACCTTTACTTGTTCGTCCTTGATACGGACGTATAGCGGTAATTTACCTATGCACTTGCATCTTTCTCCTTGCGCAGCTAACACTGTCGTATTATCCGAATTATATATGCGGTATTTCCGAAAATACTTCCTAAAAAAATCTTTTGCCACACAGGAACACTGCGCGCCTGTATCCAGGAGTGCGGTGGCTGGGATGTTATTCACCAACACTTCAATCTTCGGAAGAGTCAAATTTTTCACCATTACTGTATTTAACTTGAAGGAAGAGGGGTTTTCTTGGCCTTCGGATTTCCGCACCCTCCCGTCAGCAGAAATCCGTTTTAGTTTAAATCTTTTTTTCTTTCCATGCTTTCCTTCTTTTTCCACTGGCCTTCAGACTTTTTTCCTGGATTGCTATTGAACTGTCGACGTTCGCCGGCTGTTTTTGGATGCTCGGGTTTCCTTGCCCACTGTTTCGCTTTGCTTCCGTAGCCGTGTGCTTGACTTTGCTGTCGTCTTGGCTCACCAAATTGGTTTCGTTGTTGATATTGGCGTCTTCTTTCAATGTCCGCCGTTCTTCTACTTTCAAACTGGATTGCTAGCTCAAATAACTTTTTCAGTGTAGTTGGATTCCTTAATTCAATAAAGTCTTGTACTTGGGGAAGTAACCTCGGCAAAATCACTTGAATTATCTCAGAATCCGGACGGTTTCCATACATGAGTTTGAAGACGTGAATTTTTCTTAAAATAAAGGTGGAAAGATTTTCGATTCTTTGCTGATATATGCTGAAAAGTTCCGCTTCTAATTTCTCACGATCCCTTACGACAGGAAAGGATTTTACTAGGGCAGTCTTGAAATTTTCGTAAGTATAGGTGGGACTTCCTGCTTGACCCAAGAGACTTCTGCCTATACATTTGAACCAATTAAGCGCTTGGCCCCTCAAAGCGCTGGTAGCTAAGGTAACTTTCTGGAACTCGTGCACGGGATACATCATGAAGTGGTCCTCTAGTTTTTCCAAAAAACTGGTTACCGGTGAGTTTCCATTAAATGTTGCTTCTGGTTTCATCGCTGCGCGCATGGTCTGGACGATGTAACCAAATCCTTCTAGGGCGGCAGCTCTCATTTCTGGATTCTGAGCCGCTTCTTCAGGCAGCACAGGTTCTTCTTGAAACTCGGCCATGGTTATTCTTCTTCGTCGGGCGCCACTATCAGTTTCAGTGTTTCTCCTTACTTGCTTGGGGAACATTCAAGAACCTGACTCGGAACAGGGAGCTTACTAAAGCTATGTTCAATAAATGTGGGAAGTAGACAAGATACACAGGAAGGGTATACGAAACCTTTTATTTTTCACTCTTTACAATAATTTCCGGACTTCGGAATACAGAGACCAACCACTTGTGGTCTGAACGTAAGAATATAAAAATATTAACTAAATTCTAACTTAACTTTGGAATAATAAACAAGGGCCTACGTGGAAGATTGGCCGTATATTAACAGGAAGCCGTATGTAGTACAGAGAACTGTTAACACTACAATACGTTTAAAATTATTAAGAGATTTAAACCTCTGGCCTGGAAGGCAACCAGCAACCGAGTAAAAACTGCTAAGGCAAGCGGCCTGCTTCGACTAACTCCTTCCTCTTCGCTTGCTTGGCAAAAAGCCTCAACTTAAGTACTTGGCGTTCGCCAGACAAATTTGCATAAATAAGTTAAAGCTTTTAATTCTGGTTGGAAGTAGAAAATAAGAAGTGATAGTAAAGATTTAAAATAAAATAAACGTTAGTAAAACTTAAGATCCTTACAAGCTATATTTTAATACAGGTATTTTGACACAAAATCGGACCATTTCTGAAATGAGACGCAGATTTTTTTTTCCATATTTAGATTCTACGGCTCAAATTATGCCAATCTGCCAAGTTTTGTAAGAATCGCACGAGTAGTGTTTTAAAATTTTTTTCTCAATGTTAATTAAATCTGATATAGATTTATTAATATCTCCTTTTTATTAAATTTACTTGATTATTCCTTTCATATCTCGAAATTTAGGTTCATTCCAAATAAAATTCAACTGTTTTTTACAAGTTTTTAAAATTTGTATTTTTGAATAATTTTTGTAAATTTTTCGAAAAACAATTTGATTTATAACCTGTAAAATTTTGCCCACATCTTAAAGTAGATGTATTTTTAAGCACACCTGCAAAAAATTAGAATATTTTATTAAAAGTTCCTAAGATATAAGTGAATTTGCATTTCAGAGCGTTTTGAAGTTTGGCGTATTTATTATAAGCGATAATATAATAACGAAAATGACGCAATTGGTTTACGCAATTTGTTAAGAAATTACAAACAATGACTTTTTTCCCGCTCGCGGACAGTGAAGGAAAAGGAAAAGAAATTAGGTTGTTATAAATTAAGAAGTTCGCCAAGTGAGTTAATTATTCTTGGCACAAACTGAAAAAAATTCGCCGAGATAAATTTTTAAATTTCTCCCTAAAATTCTCACCAAAAATTACAAAATTTAATATCTAGGCATAATTTGAGTCGTAGAATTGAAATATGGAAAAAATTTATATGCTGTTTTAGAAAAAGTCCGATTTTGTGTCAAAATACCTATGTTAGAATAAATCTATATATAAATCATATATAGGTCCTAAGTCGCGCTTTCGAGACATGGCAAACGCAGTTTGAATTTCGTCAATCGGCCTAGCAGAACGGGAGATATAGAAGTGCCCTTTATTTTTTTTTTTTTTTCGAGTGTACATTACACACATGATGCCAGTACAGCATGCGCATATTTTGTGATTTATTGTAACAAAATAGACGTTTAATAATTGTAGTACCAAAACAAAGAAAGCTACAACTTTCTTGGTAATAATAAAAAGTAAAAACAGTATGAACCTTTATTTTTTCTCCCCAATGATTACTCGTAATCCTGAGCTTCTGGGCCTGAAGAAGAAAGTAAAGTAAAAGGTATTGATTATCTATAATACAGATCTTTTACGCTTATAGGGGCTAGTAATAGCATCAAGTAAGCTTAACGGAAGAAACTTGGTATAAAGGGGCATGTTGTTTTCTCCGATAATTATCTGGGTGTGAGTCTATTACCTTGAATCATGTTTTCATTATAGATTTTTTTCCGAACGACGCTACATATAAGACGTTCATCATTGCCAAAAAATACGATACTGAATTTTTTTTGACAATTAACCAGACTAATTAACTAAATAAACTTATTTTATATGATGTCAGGCTTTGTGGCTATAAATACTGTAATTGCTAAATTGCTATTCAATTTGGTGCATATCTGTAGATTTATTAGACAAGTCACATAACTGAAATTAAAAAAAAAGTTATTAAAATTTTATTCAGCTTAATTTTTTTCGTTGCATTAATTAATTTCCAAATTTTGGAAATGATCAGATTAACAATATAATAATTATTTAATAATTTGAAAACCAAGAATGAGAAACCTACTCTTTTTTCGGTAACATCGCGAATGAGCAATTTCTTCACTTTGTTTAAAGTTTTTATGTAATATAGTCAGTGGTCCGTTTAAAAAAGTTGAAGTAAAAATATAATTAAATGAAACGTATTTAAAAATTTGGGATATTTTTTTAAAAAATCATTACTTTTTATAAACCAGTTTGTAGAAAATTGATTTTTTCCATAATTTCTCAAAAATACCGTGAACTCTTTCTAAAACGGCTACCGACGTCCAAAAGATAGTTCTCTTGGTACTCTCTTGGTCCAAAGGATAGTTCTCTTGGTATAGTTTGGTAGGCGCAGGCGATAAAGTCGCCAATAATGGTACAACGGATTCCAAACGGAATAGTCTCGCTGGTAACCTTTTACGCCACATTTTCAAAACAAGTCGCAGCCATTTCTTATCAGATTGGTTGCTTCTTTCAATACTGGCATACAATTACATATAATTTTTAACAGATAGTTCAATTTTATGGCGTACGGCCACTCGAGGGCGGTAATTAAGTCAATTAGAATGCAATCACTCCGATCACCCGTTGGCGAAAATATAGAAAAGGCAAAGTCAAGTGTTCAATTCATCAATTCTAATGAGTATGCGCTAGCGAAGTAAAGCACTGAGGTTTTACATTTCTGAGTAAGCTATTCGTACGAATTGAAATAATTCTTTCATTTAAACTTGTATTCCAAATTAAGATTTAACTTGAAATTAAATTTAATGTAGATAGTTACTGAGAGAATTAGATTTTTATAGCGTAGTTTACGTGAGATGAGATCGCTTGGGGTCACGTGATACGAACCGGCGAATCAGGATATTGTACCATGAAAGCATAGTAAATTCTTAATTTAATGCCGTTTTACAAATTTATTGTCTTTATTTATTGGCCTTTTTACAAAAATTTAACGACATTAAAATGTCGTCAAAACCGTCAACATAAAAAATTCTTAGAACTAACATTTGTCAACATTTTTTATGTGTATACTGTGTGTTGTCGCCAATAAAGTCTGCTTCGCGAGATTTGCGCCGGTAAAACGGAAAAGTACCGTTCTCTTCTCTAGAAGTATTCGCTTAAAAAAATGATATTAAATGTTTATTTGTGTTTTCAGAAATATTGTTGGTTTTGAGACGTAGTCGAAGTTTACTGTAATTAGTTTCTGAGGCTTTATACTTTTGCGGATATTTAAAAGATTTTTTTACATTTCAAGAACAACAAGCATTCGTCTGATTTAAAAACTTTTAAGGATTATGTGGATTACGATTAAATTTATATTTCATGTTAAATATTAGTGTTTACTTTTTCTCAAATTACTCGTACAACACAACTTTCTTATAATCTTTATTTTTATTTTTAAGGATTACGATTTTTATGGCTGAGTCTATCAAATCTGATGTAAATATATACCGTTCTTGCTGAAAATGTAAACTTAATAGCTTGCATAATCTACGAAGAAAAAAAAGCCAGTTTGACTGCAAAAGAATCTGTATAAAACTTAGTATTACTATTCTAATATATAAAATATTTAGAACCCGTTTTATTTTAGATTTGCTTGAATGATTAATGCTGCTCAAGTTGAATTTGTGCAAAGTGTTGATCTTTTTGTCTTTCAGAAGAAGTAAATTATGTTGTTAAAAACAGTTTTGTTTCTTTATAGATGGGGTCCATACAGAATTCGAAGAAGAAGATTAATTATTATTTTCAAAATTTAATCCTTTCAGATCAATGGCATAAACATATTAATGCAATAAAATGTATTTCTAATGTGGAAAATATCCTCAAATATATTTACACAAAAACGAATTGAAATTAACAGCATTCGTAGCAGATTAAATTAGTATGCAATAGATGTATATGATGTAGATAGATGTTACGTATTTTAGGCAGGGTTTTGACTGCGCTGTCTTATTTTGACAGTAATGAAAACAGTATGATTTTCGCATTCGTTTGTTCTTTATTTTTGGTTTGTTCATCGTTTTCCCATATTTACTTTTGAATCACTGCCCAAACTTCCCAGGATAAAACGATTCGAATTTCGATGCTTAAAATTCGCTGTTGGAAAATTAATTCGCTGTTGGGAAAGTATACAAATACTTTTCTATCTCGCATAACTCAAAAACGAGTAGACTCAGAACGTTGAACTTTTGTATATAGGACTGCTATAACATATAGATGTACATCTCGTATTTTGGTTGCAATCGGCCGCACCAAACGTATATAAATATATGTGTATCTCTCTCTCTCTCTATATATATATATATCCACTCTGTTAACCGGGTCATAAATCTGATCGCTGTTGGGACAGTATGCAAATACTGTCCCAACAGCGATCAGATTTATTTTGCTTTAGATATATCTTAGATATATCTATGGAATAGCATTTAAAAAAATAAGTATGATATAACTGACTACATGCTTAATAACGCATGATAACTGACTGCTAGAAATTCTTTGACTTAGATCTTGGAGCCATAAACCGCAGCTTACTTCTTGAATCCACAAAATAGTTTGCACACAATCTTATTAAGCTGTCTGCTTCACTTTATTTAGGTTACTGTTGATTTTCAGGTTCCCTGTTTTCTGTACTGATAATTTACTATCATGCATAGTGGATAATAAATAATTAGCTTTGATTTTCCAGGAAAAAATGCACATCAACGACCAAGCTGTAAAACTACTGAATGCACGTGGGGAATTCGACCAGGATTCAGATCGCAGGAACGGTTTGGCCTCATAGAGGTTTTCAGGCTTCTTCTCATGTATAACGCGAATCTGAAAAGCCAGATTCTCTTAGGATGTCCTCCATGAAGACACACTTCCACTTAGGCAGATGGTCCTTCGGTGCTTTGGCTTTCCGTACATAATCCTTAAATGATTTTAGTAATGATAGAAGAAGTCATTATTCGTTTATTGAATCCTAATTCCAATGTTCTGATTATATACATATTGTTTGGTCTAAACTTAACTGAGATTTCTCCAGTTATTCATTTTCAAGGTTCCCAAAAGTTCAGCCTCTTTTCTTTAAAATTTTTAAAGTTCTGCGGACATAAGCCGGTTATTAATTTAGAAGTCAAACAACAAAAGTCACCGTTATATTTGCAAATTTTCACAGGACTAGTTTTGATGATTTTACCGAACCATCAGCCTTAGCTGCCAAAGTGCAAATAGTCATGTGAACTGCGTATCCTGTGTATTCCCGAAACTGGTCCTGTGAAAATTTGCAAATATAAAGGTGATTTTTGCTGTTTGACTTCTAAATTAAATAATTGTTCGGCGTGTTATTTTATCTTTAATTATAAGCTGGTTCATTTACAGTTGGTTTCAATAAGAGTAGCATCAACCTCATAGTCGGTAAAAGCGCGTTTATTAGGATCTAATCTCTCTACATTTCTTCTCAAAGACTGAAAAATAAATAATTGAAAAACGTTTCCTCGAAACAATAAAACGAAATTTAAACATATATACGTGTAAAACGTAATTTGAACCTATTTTTACTTCCTTGTACGAAGTAAAAAGGAAGTATTGTAATAGCGAAAATTTCCAGGCATATTTCAACGAAAATATCCATTTTGACCGCTATCGAATACAATTTAACGATGTTTTTGCGTGACATCTGTAATAAGGGCAGGATAAAGGACGCTTTTCTCCAGAAAAAATTCTAAAACTAATTTGAAATAAATTCTAAAGAGAATTTTTCGTGGCGTCTGTACGTACGTATGTATCTCGCATAACTCAAAAACGAGTAGACTCAGATCGTTGAAATTTTGTATATAGGACTGCTATAACATGTAGATGTACATCTCGTATTTTGGTTGCAATCGGCCGCACTAAACGTATATAAATATATGTGTATCTCTCTCTCTATATATATATATCCACTCTGTTAACCGGGTCATTTATCTCAGTTTCTTTATTCATATATGTTTGTAAATTGTGCACTTTTTGCTTTATAAATGATTAAATTATGTTGTTCTTATCTTCCGGTTAAGGTTTTTATGCCTTTAGTAAATCTGCATGCAATATTTGTGGAGTTATTAACGATTTAAAAGTTGTTTAAGTGCAGCTAAGTGTAATTAATTTTGTGATGGCGGGCATGTTTGTTTACATTTCAAACTTGGCAAAATAGCGGATTTGTTGTCAATCTAGAGAAACTAAACCTCGCAACAACAAAGATAACGCCTTCTTTTATTATTGCGAATTAAAGCATGTTTAATCCCTTCTGGAATTTATTCGAGGAAATAAATGTTTAAGATTTACTTCGTAAATTTTAATATAGATATTTTGAGTTTTTATATATTTTTGCCTTGACTGGAAGTGAGAACTAAATTAATTGAATGAGAAATACTGAATCGTCTGTGAAAACTGTTTCTATTTTGTTTTGTTTGCTTAATTTCTTTTATACATCGTTTTAGATTTATTATAGTATTTGAAGAGAACATGTGGCAACGATTAGATAATTATTCAAATGATATAAATTTGTATGCATTCTGAGTTATAATATGGACGAAATATAACGCTGTTAAGTGAACCTAGCACCAGAGTGTCGCTATGGTAAACAAATATAGTGAATTTTAAAGAGTGCATTTATTTTATTGTGGTCTATGCGCTATCGACGAAGTAGATTTTATAAAATCCATTACGTTTAAATGAAATGTAAGAAAAATGCGTATAATTTAATATTCCGTGCAAGGAAGTCATGTGGTCTACACATCAGATTTTTTTCTTTTATTATACAGAAATAACAAAGCCAAGTTGCACATACACACACACACACAGCGTAAAAAAAAATCTATTACTAGCAGTGTTTGAAATAAAAATAGAAATCATATTGACTTTGATTGTCACCTTCTGAAAAGTTTCTGGAGCTAGTTGCACCTTTTAGAAATGCTCTATATTAAATTATTATAATGAATTGTTAACTTAATTGTTCAAATTAAACTGAAAATTTATATTTCATGTTAAATATTAGTGTTTACTTTTTCTCAAATTACAACACAACTTTTTTATAATCTTTATTTTTATTTTTCATAGGTTTCTGTTGGATTGATCATTGCAAAGGCATCTCATATTGTGTGGCCGCCATCTCGTTGGCAAAAACTGGAGCCTCGTCTACCGACTGATAGACGGCCAATTGCGTGGCCTAAATTGCCAGCAGATGTTGTGTGGGACAGCGAAAATGATGACTGACAGTTCGAAATTCTTTGACTCAGATCATGAAACCTTTTATCATAACTTCCGTTAGTAAATAATGGCAACTGTTGCATTAAATGACGACAATAAAGCGAGAGGTTAATTAATTACTTAATAGATTGGGGAATTTTAAGGCAATAAATCTGTTCTCTCGTCGTAAAAGTTTAATGAATGCGTGTACACTAATAAAGGTTGCCTAAAAATGTAGCTGTAAATGAAACTTTTCCCGTGAGGTAACTCATAAAACATCCCAAATTTTCCAGTATACGTTAATAGTCCATTAACTTAAATTTTAGAGCAAGAACTCGTTAATTATGTTTGGGAAAACGGAAATCTGGTTTAGTATTTTACTGGAATGCTTTTTGTTACTGACATTATCGTAAAATAATTTCATTTTAATGGCATTAGTTGAATAAAAAAATCCACTTTGTTATAAAATGTATTTGTCTTTATGTTTAAGGATAATCTAATGAAGAATGATTATACTATATTTATAAAGTCTAAAATTTTGTTTGAGTTTATAATGAAGATAAAAGGAATGAAAATATTAATTTGTAAGTAAAGAAAATTTCATTTGCAAATTGAAGGTATTTTAAAACTCAAAGATTAAGAAGATCGAAACAGTGAAGACCAATTTGAATGCACTTAATGCAATGAACAGATATCTGTTTCTGTAAAATCCTGTTCTTCAAAATAACGTTTTGCAGTACATATTAGTACAACTGTAAAAATGTGTGTCTTTAAATATTTACTTTTGTTTGAAATATTGTAACATGATTTTTTCTTCTATTTAAATGAGCACAGATTAGTGTAGCGGAAGAGATAACTAATTAAATCTAAATCTAAAATGCGGCAATTTAAAAACAAGCGTGATATTAGATGAAAATAATGATTTCTTTGAAATGTAAATTAATACACTGTTAACAGTTTTCTCTGTGGTGAGTGTTTTAGCAAACTAATAAATTTTAAATGATATTCTGATTTTGGAAAACACAAAATTCGCAAATCGAACGAATTTTTTTTTCTGTTTATACTCTTGAATTCTGGCAGCCATTTAGTAAGAAAAAGAAGGAAATTAATTGCTACACGCTTATTGATATTCTGAAATTATAAATCCTATAGTTTTTTATGCAGACATTTCAGGATATTTGTGTAGAATGCAGCAGCAATTCTTTTTCCATCCGAGCAGGAATTCATTTCCCACAATTCTTTATTATTCCCACAATTCACAATTTTAATCGCATAAAATATATGATGAATATTTTCCTTTTTTTTTATTCTGATGATCGATTTTTGGTTTTGGGGGGTTTTACTCATTTATGTTCATACCTTACTATTCTGATTTAAGGATAATACCAGGCTATTATTCAATAAATTTGGGCTGAAGATGTGATTTGGCAATGTAAGGCCAAACCTGTCTAATTTTTCCATCACTCTCTTACCGGTTTAACTTGCTTCATATCTGCTTGTTTCAAAGCTGTAGGAAATAGTGTTGTCATTACTCAGACTTATTCTAAAATTGCCTTACTACTTACAATTGCATCAATCAACAAATAAACTCCTTAAAAGTTAAGAAGTTTGACTATACCTCTCAGTAGACATAATCTAATTAAAAATTGCAAATACATACCTGCCTGTCCCTCCCCCCAAAAGGAAGACATTTCTTAAATTTTATAACATTTTTAACAAGTTTGGATATTTTCGGTAATTTCTGATAATTTTATTATATAATGTATGTGAAATTTTACTGTATTCCACCTTCAAATGTGTTGTGTTGTTTGTGCCAAGATAGATTCTTCATTTGTTTTGTCGCAACTTGTCTTCCTACGACTGAAAAGTAGTACTCATTACTTGGATGTAGTCTGACGTAAAGAGCAAACCAGGATGTATTTTAGATTTGTACTTCGTAATTAAATAATCATTACATCATTCATTTTTATGTAAAACTGGATTAAATTATTTGATTGAAATTGTTTGTTCTTTTTTCTGTATGCATTTTTCTTCTTCCAAAAATTTCATAGTTTGCTTTCAAGAAAAGCCTATTTTTAATTTTTTTAATTATTATTCGAAAGTTTCATAAGCCAAGATATAGAAATTCTTAATGATATTCTGATTTAAATGTCTTCATTTTTTATTAATCTCATACATGCCAAATATTTTGACATAACCTATCTTAGAATACATAATCACAAACTTATATTTAACACTCCAACCCCATGCATCCGTAAATAGATGCTTCAGTTTTACTGAACTTCAAGATTATAAAGTCTGTCATTCGGTCTTCTAATAACACCTTTATCCAATTGAATCTTAAAACATCAAATTCTACCATCTTTTCCAAGAAATATAGTCTTTAATCCTATCTAACTTCCAATCACAGTGTTTCGCATTATCTTCTCGTACAACATCATTAATTTTAAACGCGGGAGAATTCTTTTGAGTTTTTGTAAACATGACTGAGCTTAATCCTTGCAAAAAGTCTTTATGAAACTCTTTCCAAAAATGCTGTAATAATAATTGTTTATAATCCCATCTTTTAATCAACTGAGATCTTATGGATTGTAATTTAGATTCAGCTGAAGGTAAAACATTCAATTTAGATCCAGTTAAATCAGATGATGAAAGAGGATCAGGTTCATTTGGTTCGTTGTATACGTAGATTATGGCCCTAGAATTGATAAGTTTGAACTTCAACTGAAGCAACATGCAGTTCTTTATAAGATAAAGGAGCATTACCTAAGATATGTTTTAAACAAGTTTTTACAGCTGTTACCAAACGATCTCAGAATCCGCCCCACCATGAAGCACCTTCTACGTAATCTATTCAATACAATAAATACGTACAGTAAATTTCCGTTCAAAACTATCTTCTCAAGGAAATTTAGAACCTTTTTATCTTTACAGAATGTATATAAATACTTCAATTCACGATCGGCAGTTTTACAGGTTTTAGCATTGTCAATGCAAATAACACTATAACAAACTCTACGCGCAAAACATCTGCGCATCTTGAATATTACTTGTGTGAAAATTTTTCGGCATAGCCAATGTAACAAAATTATAAATTAAAAACATTAGTAAATCACGAAACATATTATTGAATGACATTTGAGGGAGAGAAATCAACCTCGAAATTATTCTAATGTACTTCTTTAACGACCCTTAAATGTAAAGTGAAAATAAAATCCCACATTTTAGAATTAAAAAGCTTTGTAAATTGATCGTACAGGAATCAAACTGGGCCGCCCAACCAGTATAGTGGTTAGCGTCGCTGACTGCCGTGGGTTCGAATCCCGGAGAAGGCATGGATGTTTGCAAGTGTATAGTGTCGGTGCGGCATGGCGAGCCAAAAGTCCTCTCGTGTGGTTTGGTGGAAGGGGTGAAGGTGGGAGACCCTCGGACCCGCCCCTCTCGGGGTGCTCTCCATCAAAATTGGGGGCAGAACTGAACTAAATCGGACTATAACCTGAATGGTGATCAAGGCTGTTGCCAACGGCAGGCGTATTCTAGCGCTCCTTGCCACGAGGAATTTCCTGGGTTGGGCTTAAGCAACAATAAGAACAGGAATCAAACTTTTTGTGTTTTATTAAATTCCTACTATTAGCTCTGTATTTTGTTCAAATTTTCAATCGTTAATAGTCGTTAATCGTAAATTTCAATCGTTACTTTTTATTCATCCACTCAAACTCAAATACATTTTCTTTAACTTGTAGTGGATGACACTTGACGTTAATACAGTTTTTTCACATATTAAAAATAACTTTTTTTGTATTTTATTATTATTATTATTATTATTATTTTATTTAAATTTTTTTTGTTGACCTAAGTAGGAATTGACTTTAAAAATATTTTTTATTTAATCAATTAATTTTCAGTCGTTAATAAAATACTTTTTATTCGTCCACTCAAGTTCAAATACATTTTTTTTTAAACTTGTAGTGAATGGCACTTGATGTTAACAGTTTTTTTTAAATATTAAAAATTGTTAAAATTTTTAATTTAAATTTTTTTTGTATTTAAAAAATAAATATAGTTATTTGGGGAATGTTTTTTAGCAACATGCATCTGCATAACTAGAAACTTGATGAAATATTTTCTGTGATAATTACCTAGCCAATGATGTGTCTAATCGTTCAAATTGCTTAAAATTTGTATGATACAAAGTGAATTCTTTCTTGTAGAATCCAATGCTTTTGTTTCATACAAATAATTCGTGTTTAATAACTGCATTACATCAGCTATTTTTATACTTTACATAATATTTTCATCTCATTAGGAGAAAAATGCAACTTTATTTGTTTATTTTAATATTTAATTTTTTAAATTGCCAACCAATTAAAAGTTTTAACTGCTTTCCAAAATATATATTAAAGTAATACGTTGTATTACTTAAAAAGTAAATTAACCGGAATTCCGTTCTCTGCACAAATTAATTACTTTTCCTTCCTTTTTCTGAAGTTTCTTTGAGGCTGAGAAGGGCAAGGCGTTTAAGCTAGAAAAAATTATTAATTAGATCCATGTCTAAGATAGAATTGCGGAAATTTTCGTGGTAGTTTTTTCAAGATTAAAAACTTTTAAGTTACCAACGGAGAAAAACACTATTTCTTTTGAAAGTTCTTCAACTACTTTATGGTTGTTTTTATTGCAATTGCCTAAAAATAAAAACAAAAATAACATTTAATTAATTATCGATCTACTTTCACATCAGAATAAGCACTTTTGTTTTTAACTGAAAGGTAGGGAAAGTGTTTCCTCTTAAACATTTCAGAAAATACTGTGTTAATAAAAGATGAAGATTGTAAAAGGGGCGATAATTTGGTTTTAATGTGATGCGTTTCTAAGAACTTTCTATAACAATTTAACATTTTTGAAATACTTCTGGAAATAGGGATTAGACCACTATTTTTGAAAAGAAATAATCATCTACTTCCCCTTAGAAACATTTAGAATACTCATTTTCTTATCGTGTTATATTAACCAAACTTGATATATGACTACTGTTTCACCTTCTATACTAATTACCCCCTTTTTATAACAATTTTTATTGTAAGGTTACTGTTATTTAGATTAGGTGCATAGCAAATTTTAAAAAAATTTACAAAAATTTATATTGTAGAGGTATTAGGTTATAGCAAGAAAGGTGAAAAATGAGCAATGCCCTCACCGGAACTCGAACCTGGACCTCTCGAATACGTGCCGAGTGTGCTACCGCTACACCACGAAGGCATGCTGGAAGGAGCGAAAAAATGCCTAATAATATTTTTATTTAGGTCTCAGAGAACACAAGTATAAGCACAAAAATGTTTTCTGCAATCCTGTCAGTCAAAATGAGAAAATAAAAATCATCATGCGATCAAACCTATTCGAGATATCATTTATAAAAATTTATAAGAGATATATGCAATTGTTAGTGACAGCTGTGCATTTTAGTTTTTGAAACATATTCCTATCTTAGGAAAGGATAAATATGTAAGTAAGATTTCAGATCTTGATTCTGATAGATCCACTACCTAATGCTTATTTGCGATATTTGCATATTAAAGAATCTTTTTTTAGAGAAAGATATCCATTACGATAACAGACCGTTAAGATTGTTTGTCTGACGAAAATTATCGTAGTTATAGCTTTATCTCATTCAATTCTTAAATAGGAATCATGGAACTTCCTCAAATTAAAGTATCAAAAAATATTCGGTCATGCAAAACGTCACATGGCCGTACTTCGCATTTTGACATTTTTAAAGTTAGAAATCCACGTGTGGTAATATTTTGAACTCTTGGACCAATTTATGTAATATTTAGTACTGAAATGCCAAACAGAACGAAGAACAGTTAAACCTTTGTGAATTTTTTTTCATGAAAATGATAAACTTATAAGGTATTTCTCCCACTTCCCTAGCGTGCTTTCGTGGTGTAACGGTAGCACACTGGGCCGGTATTCCAGAGGTCCGTGGTTCGATTCCCGGCGAAAGCGGTTGCATATTTTTCATCTTTTCTGCTTTCAAATTAACCTAATGACTCTACAAACTGAGTTAATTAACTTTTATTTGAAATTATGAAACTGATTCATCATATTTGCATTTAAATCGACTGGAGCTGCGATGGTATCTGTCACAACTTTGAATTAATAAGAAAGGTAACTAGATATATATTATTACGTTTTCCTTTTCTTCTGACACCAATTGTTACGTTATTTTCTTCCTTCTCGTTCGTACGGGTTTCGTAGATTTGGAGTGAATAACGACGACACTTGATGAAGTATCGAAATACACTTAGGCAATGTTAATCAGGACAGCTCCAATAACACTTTTTACAGTCGTCGAAGATCTACTATAAACACGCTGGAACAATCAGCGACACAGCCTTCACACTGTCAGGCAATAACGGTGGAGACAGCTTCCTGCAAAGCACCCGACTCTGCTTTTCGGAGTCGACTCTGCTTGGTCGTTCTCGGAACTCCCCGTACTCTCGAGACTCTCCACGCTACAATTCGCGATGCACTCGACGACACACGAGCACAGCTTCCGACTCTTCGGTTCAGTCGTTCCCGGAGCTCAACACGCTCTCTCGACGATGCACTAACCGCGAAATACTAACAGACTCCTTCGGTGTACTCGACGACCCACTCGGCACTCGGTGCCTGGCTGTCAACTCGATCAACTCGGCAGGGATTGACTCGCTAGACGAGGCACCAACTCGATACTAACTAACTCGCACGCTAGACGAGGCACACAAACTCGCCCTCTCGATGAAGCACACATTGACTGACTGCGGACCAGCAGGTTTATATAGCTTTCGGCCTGTGTTCGAAAACATTCTGGACTAAACCGGTAGGAATTCGTTCCAGAAGGTTCTCCAACCGTCCATGGTATATCGCCAATTTTGTCTCCAAATGGGCAATTTCTCGCCAAATGTGGCAAAACCCTGCCCTCCTTGCTATTTTATGGCAACCCTAAAACTGCTTTGCGGAGAAGTCATCTTACCGCGCCTGTACATTTCGTAACAATATTTTTGATTAAAAAACAGTTGTTTACTTACAAAACTAGACTCTTGTTATAAGTATTCCGCCCCGCCGTCTTCCTAGCGTGCCTTCGTGGTGTAGTGGTTCCGCACGCTGGGCCGGTATTCCAGAGGTCCGTAGTCGATTCCCGGCGAAGGCGTTGCTAATTTTTCATCTTCCCTGAATACCCAATGTCTCTACATTGCTACTTAACTCTTCTTATCATTTCATTAGTCGCCCAATCGAAATTGTGCTTAGCGATGTTGACTGTCTCGCCGAAATGCCCGAGTTCAAATTCTGGAGAAGGCATTGGTGTTTGTAAATATATAGTGTCTGTGTGGCATGTGGGCTACTCTAAATATGCGGCGAATCGAAAGTCCTCTTAAGAGTTTGGTAGCAGGGGAAGAAAGGGTGGGAGACCCTTCTATCCCTGCTATCAAACTCTCAAGCAGCAGGGGAGGTCGTACTGTCAACTGTATGGTTGTCAACGATAGGAGCAATCTTGCATTCCTTACCACGATTAATTCCGTGGGCCTTCTTCTGATGTTACATTAGTCACAACAACAACAGCATAGTTTTATTATATTGTATATATTATTTTTATAAAACTGAAATACGTATTATTTTAGAGAAGAGTTTTAGGTATAATATATACTAAAAAGAAGTGTTCGAAATAAAGCTCAATAATGGTTTCAAATCAATTTTTTTAATTTTAATATTTGCTCGCAGAAAAATTGAAATAGCTAGTGAATTATAGATAACAGAATATAATGTAGAAAAATCCAATACTTTAATAATAGTTTTTAGAAAGAAGCGCTGAAAAATCTCTGGTATTCCCTCTTCCTTTTCTAATACTTATAATTTATGCATAAAGCAAAGTTCGGACTTTTAAAGATCAACAGTACCAGTATAGAGTGCAGTTACTCTGGGTACTTTTTACCACATTCCATCTTCTCATCAGGTATTTAAATAGCATTGCAATCATAACATATGTTAATTAAAGAGATGCATCCCATGTAATATAAGGTAATTCAGAAAGAATCAGCCGATTCAAAGATTTTATAATTTTGAAAGTTAACGAAATAAAATTATAAGTATTATATGAATATAAAGAAAAACTACTATAAAACTTTTACTATAAAAGCGAATTTTAAAAAGACTTTTTTTTTAAGAAAATGAAATTTAGATAAAGTAGAAATCTTTCTACGTATTTATTTGTCAATTTGCACTATGTTAACAGGATATTAGTCTAAAGAAACTTAAAACTTGCATTTAATCTGTTTTAGATGCAGTTATTATTGATACACTGATACGTGTTTAACAGGTACTTTTATTTCGCCGTGACATTCATTATAAATGTAATTCAAGGAAATCATGTTAATTATTTACAAGTAAAACTTTGACATATTTCTTTTATTTTCATGCATTTTATAAAAATTTAAAAATCGGATTATGCTTTCTGAAATACCTTTTATTACTTGAAAAACCATAAAAATTTCGAAAAATTATCTTAAAATCGTCCATTTCGGAGGCAGCATTTTAATAAAGACGTGATACGTATTAAAGGACATCTGCTTGAATTATTTGCACATTCTAAACTGTATTTATACAGAATTACAAATTAATAAATTAATTAAATCAAAATGTTTACGTAAAATTAGAAAATCCTTTTTTCTTTGACGCTGTGCATGTGACTGCACATTTAGGCTTATTATATTTGATGTCGTTTATTTAAATATTTTTAATTATTCTTTCGAAATTTTGTTATATATCGGATTTTAAAAACTTTAATTCAGCGTGTACTTATTTAATTTAAATTTTGTTGCTTAATGTCTCGTTTCATTGTTATATTTTGTTTATTTATTAGCTCAAATTAGTGTTAGCTCAGATGCACTATTAATTTCACTTTGGCATTTTACGTCGACTCACTGTAAATGTCCGTATCACTTTTCAAGCTGTTGCCACCAAATATTATCGCCCTGTGTTAAATAAATTAAATAATGAAGAATCTGCATAAATGTATATATGTTTTTCGCATTGTGATAAAACAATGGTACCTAGAGCCATCCAGTTTTAAATACCGTAATTCTACTCCTTATATGGGAATCTGGAAGCTCAAAGTTGGAATTAGTTTTGTTATCGATTTCATACTTTCTAACACTTTAACAAATTTTTTATTCATAACGATTTCGAAGCAATGGCAACACTGTATGGAAAAAAAAAGTATTTTTATCTTCAGCGCGCGAGACTATTTTTCGGAAATTATAAAGATATGCTCATTTTAAAATTGTTTTACGAAATTTCTATTGAATTGAATTTTATGGTTTAAGTGCAACAAACATGATATTTAATAAATAAAGATAACAGAGAAAACGTTAAAAAACGCTCCCTTTGGGCGTAATGTAAAATCTGAAAACTTTCATATTTGTATTTATTTATTTACTTTGTGAATTTTATTGTAATTTTTATTTTGAGAAAAGCATTTATTGCATTTGTAGGCGTTTATTCATTTGATTTTATAGTCCTTGTAATTTTGTGTAAATAGATATCAAAATCTGAAAATAACCTAAGGTGAAGCGATGTCCTATACATTGTCAAATTTTTCCTGGCTTTGGCAATAGTTTTATGTATCCATATCAGCGAAATTTGCTGTTTTTCGCAATCTTAGTGGTATTTTAGGAACTTCTATAAAACACTTTCGTGAGACACTGAATTGATTTTCTTCTAAGATGTTCAAATACTGCCAGCCACTTTACCGAATTTATATTCGTCCTGCATGAAGAAGAATTCGTGAGACACTGAATTGATTTTCTTCTAAGATGTTCAAATAGTGCCAGCCTCCTTACCGAATTTATATTCTTCCTGCATGAAGAAGGATCGCAGAATTATCTCTTACTATTTCAGTTATGAAATAAAATTTCACTTTTTTCTGCAGTATAAGCAGAAGATCTAGATTTAATCGAGTATTTAATCTGTCTTGTTCCAGACTACAAAGCAATTACGTTTAATACTCAGTGATTATAATCTTTATACCCTTTTGGCGATTTAACGTTCTTATTACGTATTTACAACTTTAAAATTGTAGATGTTCGATCGTATTAATCATGCAGTTTTACCGAATTTATATTCGTCCTACATGAAGAAGAATCGCAGAATTATCTCTTACTATTTCAGTTATGAAATAAAATTTCACTTTTTTCTCGTGAAATAAAATAAATATTTCGCTGAAATAATGAAATTCTCTTTAGAGATTTCCGTTTGATTGAGGATCAATGGTATAATAGGCTAAAGAACTAAATACATAATAAAACATATAATACAAAACTTCAGACCGAAAAAAGTATTTCGCAAAAGCAATTTCCTTCTAACCAGTTTTCTACTGTTTGTGAAAAAACGTGCTTAGTGTTATATGCTTAGTTAGTGCATCCACAGCTATGTTCAAAGTTCAATTGGTTGTAATGCTGAAATTCAATTTTATGTATGGAAGGAGAGCGTCAAAAATTATTTTCAACGTAAATAATACTTTTTGTAAATTTTTAAAAATATTTGAGCTTATATAACTTTTAATAAATGCATTAATTTACTTTGCATCACACATAATAAATAAGCAACCCCAAAATATGACATTTTTTGATTGTACATAACTGTTGCGTTTATAATTTATACAGAACAAAATAAGAAGCATTTTTGGTTAAAAAAAAAAGGAATAAAACCATTTCAGGAATTATACATTAAAACAGACGTAATTACTTTTTTTTTTAACCTTTTGTCTGTGCTGGGAAGATAAGATCAGGATAATAAAGATAAATGTTCCTTTTCTTACTTAATTGATGAAACACACGACTTTTGATCTTTTTTTCCCTCTTGTGACATATAATGAAAACTTATTGATGTAGTTAATTACTTTCTTAATTAGATTTACAAATCATTGAAGTCCTTTAAAATATATTACTGGAAAAAAAGCCTGTGGAAAAAAAATAAATACGTAAGAGAACGAAAAAAAAGCAAGAGAACGAAAAAGACATTTGTTTAGGTAAATAATGAAAGACTATGGCAGAAATAACCCTTATTATCGAAATTAACGTACAATTATGTTATTTGCATTATCTGTAAATGCGGAAAATTTGTCATATTTTTATTTTCAATTTTGCAGTTAAGGTTTTTGAATAAAATATGATACTATTCTTATTATTTAACCAAATATTATGATTTGAAAGCTTGTTCTTTCCGTAGTTCACACCAGAAGGCAAATTATGTGTAGAGTATTTAAGCTGAGTGTTTGAATGTTTTAGAGCTTATGACAACCTCTAGCAGCTATAGAGGGTATTTCCATATTTAAAAAAAAATTCGATAAAGAATTTAAAGATGTAAATTTTTGGCATAGAAATTTCTGGTGACAGCTTATTATTTGAAATGTGAAATATCATCTGCTACTTTTATGTAAATTCTTTCAAAATCTCGCATGTTTGGATTGAAAGATATGTTTGTGCTCTTTTCGAAGAAAAGTATTTCTTTTACATAATTCAAAAAAGTTTGCAAAGTTTTTAAATATAGCTATAGAAACAAAAAATAAAACAATAAACCAATATTTTCAACTTAACCCTTTCCGGAACGCTACCTTTTAAGGTAGGAGTTTTGATAAAGAAAAAAAAAAGGTAGGCAGTCTAATTAGGCCTAGAGGAGTACAAAAGTAACATTTTGTGAAGATAGCACTTATCGTTTATTTCTGTGGGCACACTGATTGAATAAAGCTTCGAAAAGAGTGCTGAAACGAGCATTATTGTTAATGAACTGACCGATGAGATGCGGAGAAACAAAGAATACAGACTCTCAGCTGTCCTAGATTATCGTCGAGCCCGGTCTGGGCACATCTAGGGTTTGCGTTTGATTTTAGGCAAGATTTAAAGGTAAAAGTTTAAAACTAATATAGAAGAAAGAGATTAGCATACAACCAAAAAAATCTGGAAGATTTCTTTGAAAAATGAGGGTCTTAACAAACTAAACATGGCTAAAATATATAAACTGGTTTGTGTTGAGCTGCCATCTACCAAAAATAAAGAAGGTTCAGAGTAACTTATAGTAACCTATAAATCCTTTTTCATTCAACTTTTCTGTGCGTACAGAAGGAAAGTTTTAGGTATGTCTAGATCGGACACACTGTGCCGTAAAGTGTTAAGCTAAAAAAACGCAATGTTCACAAGCTTTTTCCGAGGCATGTGACTCAGCGCAGAACAATTTGTAAAAACCCGTATGAAAACTATTTAGTAGGCTATAAATGGAAATTCTTTCCAACCCTCGATGAAGCATGGTTTATTTAATTAACCGTAATAAGAAAAGGTTTATTTATTATCGAAAGCGAAGATAAAAAATTTACAAATGTGGTTTCATCAATGCAAGATTCTCTTACAGTGGGAAATCAAAAATACACTGGAAAAAAATGTTAAAATAAATTCAACATACTATGAAAAGAAAGTTTTACGTCCAATATTTAAATAAAAAATATTTTTGCATTTTAAACATTCATTAAACGGCTTTGAAATCGTTCTTAAAAATGTGTAAATACCCTGTGTACGTGCCAAAGTTTATTTCGGCTTTTTATTTTACTAGCCGACTTGAAAAACGTGGCGTTTAATTACATGGGTCAGCTTAAGTAAATTATTTTGAGTGTATTTTCAAACTACGTTACTTAAATTTGAACTGCAGTTTATTTTATTTTAAATAACCGCAATTGACGTTGTCCATTCTGTTGCACAAGTACAGCCTTCTTTTAATTTCGAAATTTAATAAAAAGGTTATTGTAACCTTCCTAAATCTCATTTTAGTACAGATTAGAGCCATAACACGATTGTCTGTCTAAGGCAAAGGCGCTCAACCTTTTTTGTCCCATGCATCCTTTTCACCATTGGTTAGATCTTTCTCTGCTCCTTTTCAAAACTTAAAAAAAAAAAAAAAAAAAAAAAAAAAATCTAAAAGGTTTTTTACTACGTCCAAAAGAACTTTTTTTAACGTTTTATGTGTTACCTTTATTTATAAAATATCATGTTCTTCGCACTTAAATTCGCCCACCAGCGGCCAAGCGGTAAAGTCGCTGAACACTGGTAGTTCGGTCCGAGGTTCGAATCCCGCGAACGGGCTGGTGCATGGGCGTTTTCGTGGTTTTCCCCCATGTGTAACGTGTATACGAGCCAGTTTCCCTTAGAAAGTCCTCCACGAAGGCATCCCTCCCCTTACGCAGATAGCCTTCGAGGTTTTGTCATAATCACAAACACTCAAACACACTCACACTCGCACTTAAATTCAACAGCAAATCGATAAATTCAATTCAACAATAATTCAATAAATTCAATTCAACAGCAATATCGCAAAATAATTTAAAAAGAGCATATCTTTAGAATTTCCTCGCTCGCTGGATATTAAAGGTGTGTTTTACCCGTATAGTGTTGACATTGCTCGCTTTTAAATCGTTGATTTTGTTAATCAAACATTCGTTAAAGGTTTACAAAATATGAAATAGATAATGAAACAAATTCTAAATTTGCGCTTCCAGATGCCCATGTTCTAGTGAAAGACTACGTTATTAAAAAATTTGATGTCGCTAGGTTTTTTTTTTTTTTTTTTTTTTTTTTTTCACAGTGCGAGAAATATACTTGTATTCATGCAAATTCTTCATTATTTAATTTCTTTAAATATAATGCAAGGCTCTAATATTTGTTGGCAACAATTTGAAAACGCCGTTTATGGTGAACCGACGCAAAATGCCAAAACGAAATTAATAGCCCTTCTGAGGAAATTGTCCCTTTGGGATAAAAGAAATGATGTATTTTTATTTAGATTTAGATTTTTTTAAGCGTATTTTTGTAAATTAAACAAAAAATTTATAGAAAGCGTTGATAAATACCAAAATTTAAATAAATGTAATTTTTTTATATACACAAACTAAAACTAAATATTGAAGAGCTAAATAAAAAGTTGACGGCATTTTTCTCCTGCAACTGTGAAATTCCTCCGTATTCGAGAATTCCTGGTCTAAGTAGGATCTGAAGAACATTGACTTAAACTCTTATAGAAGCAGAACCCTACAATTTTTCCCAAAAGGATCGTTTTGTCTTTAAACGATTCTTCTCATTTTGACAGCGAAGTGTGTGTATACCTGCATATCTTCTCGGATTTTTTTTCGGGTCTAGTAATTCTAGGCGATTTTAATCAATACACATGAGGAGCACACGGCTGAAAGCTTTAATCTGCATCTTAATTAATGGGAACTCTGTTACCAGATTCACTTAGAACATCGGCTGGTGTCATTTCAGACTACGCAGAATTTCAGAGGGAAGTGCTTCTACGTATTAGTTGATGCATATGCCAATGCGATTCCAGTAGCTCATAATGAAAAGGAAACTTCCGAAACAGTTACATTTATATAATAAAAAACAAGACGACAACCATTATACGACTTTCCTCTTTTATCTGATACACCGAAAGAGTAATTTCAGATTAGGTGTACGGGTTAGTTATTTAAAGAATGACATGTTTAATATTTGCATCGGAATTTTCTAGATGTTTCGGATGTCTTACAAGGAAAAAGCTATATATAAGATCTCAGCGGAGAAATAGAAAGAACGCATTTAATTGCTTGTGATTTATAACATGGAAGAACTGACTGGGCTTTAAAATAATTTCAGACAACATGCTGTAAAAAATATTTCACCTCTAATAAACATTTGCTTAGTTAGAAGAACTTCCTGTTTGTCCAGAGACTAATTGTCAGTTAGAACCTTGAGGAAAGATGTTACGGAAATGCCCTGGTGCGGTTTCCGGACGCAAAGGATGTGGTAAATGGCCTCCTCTTAAAGCTTTTCCTAAGATGTTTAACAAAAAGGGAAAGAAAGGGCCTTTTGTGGGATCTTATGCAGTGACAGACTTGAGAGAAGACGCACCAGCTTCGTAAGCCGCATCCAGCGGCCATTGTTTTGTGTTATGGTTGTGATGTTTTGATTATTTTATTTATGATTATTCCAGAAATTCTTATTACGTTTTAAAATAAATATTTAAAAGACAGCTGCTCTTTTCCCTTCATCCAACACGGGTGTTCAGACGTTACAATGCTAACCAGTGAAGAAAGAAGTAGAATCTTGTGCGTATAAATGTAATGAAAAATGTCTAAGCTATTTCTCTGTAGAGGTGACCTGCTTGGAGAAGTTGTGCTCAGTAACGGTTAATGACTTATTTGTAGAGTTCCCATTATTTTTACTCATAGTTATTTTAATATGTTAGCCTTTTCTGTCCTTTCTGGTTTCCCTCGTGTTTCCTCGTCAGGCGGTAAATGAGTTAGAATGAATGAGAATGTATTTAAACTGAAGTAGCGTAAAGCTTAGTCAGAGAGTGTTTTCGCTATCGAATGCGCACGTTGTTAATTCTACAGCTGTTTGAATTTTAGATCTCGGCTTCGCATTCTTGCTGCCGAAATATTATCTCGCCGGCGTAGGTTTATGAGTCAACCTGCTGGTTAAATTAAATTGTGTAATCTTAAACTACTAGTTAGTTTTACATTTAGTTTGGTATATTATCTTTAAGCTCCTCATCACAAGTGGGTGGTGACAGTGTAAGCACGTAAGCCAGTGCCATCTGTAAATAACTGTGTTTAACAAAATGGGTTTTGTAAACCCTTCCACTGTTTTACGCCTCTTCTAGTTTGAGCGATAAGTCGTTAAACCAAATGTTTACGCAGGTCTAGTTGCAGTGTCGTTGTTAGCAATGAAGACTAGATCTTACATGTTTATGTTGTGGGAACTGGTGGCCTATTTCGTAAGTGGTCATCTATGAACGAGGTTCGCCATGAGAAGCTGTGACTGTGTTTCATTAAATGTACGATACAAAATGTTCGAAACAATACCACTTACCAGATACTCTAATAAATGTAATTTTTTTCGGACATAGTGCTCATAAAGAGTTACTTCTAAATAACCCAGTAGAAAGTCTCTTATCATTACGTTAATGAACGGCAAATTACTGTTTCGATTAATGATATGAGATAATATTTCTTTAGCACTTTATTCTAATCCTTAGATGAGTCTACTTTAGTCAAATTTTCAACCAATTATATTAATGGAGCTATTGTAGCTTAAATTCGGACAATATTCTCTCTTCGTTAATCGATTTCGCAAGTACGTTTCTAACATTTGATTAAAAAAAGAGCACTTTCTTAAATCTAAGCAAATTAAAGTTATTTTTATAAAATATTTTATTTTCTCAATTAGAGTAAATGCTTTAGAGAAACATATAAAAAAAATAATGCTTTTGAAAGCATTTATTTTGTTTATTATGAATGCTGTTTTACCCATTTTTAAAATGATGTAAACTATCTACATTACTTGCATTAATTAGTTATATTATCTCCTAATGGAACTTATTATTGAGTTTCAGTGAGCAACCTATCTGTTGTAAAAAATAAATGCTTAAGTTGATACAAATAAAATTTTCTGCTGATATTCTTTTAATCGTTACTATTTCATTCACATTACCTGCAACAATGCCAACTCTGCCCGTATTGCAACTAGTGTTATGACATTCGATTGCAGTACATGAAAAGCGGTGGCCAGCTAAAAAAGCATATGGCGAAATCCCACACATAAAAAGCCTATGAATTCGAAAATCAGCGTAATATTCATTAATTTTCAGGATTAGTTTCGAAGGTTAAATGTAGAACTTCTTCTTCAGCTTCAGAAGAGCAAATGACGAAAGAGAAGCCAATACTCAAGCGATAAGAATGAGAGGATGGAAGTCAAGTTACTGGCGCAATCTATTGACAAAAAATGAAAACAACTGTGAAATAAATAATTTCCTTGATTGTATGATAGGTCGTAATATAGGCCGGTTGTTGTACTACAATGCACTCCGTTGCATATCTTTAGAAAATTTAATCAGAATTATCTTTTATAATGGTTAATAAAAATTTCGAATAACAAATAATGTAAGTATATGTATTTTTCATTGAATATACTGATTAAACTGGTGGAACTGAGCTTACTGTAAGGATCTTAGTGTTGCTGTCACCAGTAATTTAAAATGTGTTTTATAATGGAAATGGCTTAATTTATTGATCTTTAGAAGAAAGATTATGTACTGCCACGATTTGACTACATTCTATGCAGAAGGTAAGCTATATGGTAAATTTAAAAGTTTTTAAAATGTAATTTCATTTCATGGATAATCTAGAAGTGTTTAGATAGTTGTTTAACTTTTCATTCTCGTAGTTTAAATACCCTCCTCAATATCAAATAATAAAATTTCTCCTCAATATCAATAACTTGTAAGACATAGTTTAAGCCAAGGAAATCGCTTAAAATAGAAACTAATTGTAAAAAAAAGCCTCGCGATCAAAATGTTTGGGAGCCAATATTTTAATTTAAATTATTTCGGAAAAATTTCGAAGGGACAGGGCGTTATTTTCAGCGTTAAATCCACACATACACGCATACATACATTCATGCGAAAAATTAATAGAATATGAAAATTGCGTCTATCTTTATGGAATGTATTGAAGCAAATGTACTAATAATGCAGCCGAACATTTATACAAATTAGAGTCGAATACGTAAGCGTACACTCGCGTGTCTGCGGAGCTGGGATTTATAAACATACATAGGATGGGTTTTCGACAGCTTTTTATGTGCTCGTACTCCATCACGATAGCCGCCGTGTTTTTCGCGGGAGTTGGGTAAATTTTACAAGGTATCAGATAAAATGAATAGCTTCGAATGTATGGATAACGGAATGACATGGAGAATTGTCGGTAGATTGGAGGCAGGCCAATTATAAGCGCAGGTGGCTACAGAGCTCAATGTACTGCTCTACGTCGTCTGGCAATTTGTAAAAATAGCTTGAAGACGCTGTATTCATATCGACAAGTCCTGAACAAGGTCAACCAAAATCCAGCCCAACTATTGAGGGTTTTTATTTGGCACTTTCAGCGTGACGATACAAGACTGCTACAGCTTCACAGTTCTCACGTGAGCTGTATGCTGCCATTGGAATCCGAGTTTCACGGTCTACCATTGTTCGAAGACTCCGGATTATGTGGTGACAAAGCCACTTCGTTTGCAGGAAATAATCGTAATGAAAATTGATAGCTATCACAGCAGTTATGGCATGTGTAATATGAGGAAGAAATCAGAATTCAGTCCACAATTCATTAGTCCGTAATTCTATCAGCTTGCGAGCCTGTGTGAGCGCGACAATTCTTTCATTAACAACAATCGAAGAGTCAGTTACATCGCTAGCCACGTAGAAGTCGCTGTGAGTATGAAGTCGAAGCTGGTGGAGCCAGAGTATAGAGTAGGTGGTGGGACCCGGTCATGTGATCTGCATCTGAAAAGAGATTGGTGGAGCACAGGCACAGTGCGAAATTTCTTTAGCCAGAAGCCAAAAGATCCGCAGATCCGCTGTTTCCGTCCTGCTAACTATAGCACACATAAGAGTGCGTTTACCATGATGCAGGCAACATGCGCCTGGGACGAGACTTCAGTAGAGTACCATGTTTCTTACAGATGAGTGGAGATTCTGCCTGGATATTGACTCTCGGCTTACCTGTATTTGCAGAAAACCTGGAACATGGTACCATACCTCCCTTATCAGGAAGAACGATCGTTACGGTGGTGGAGGTATGATGGTTTGGACAGAAATTACGTTGGACGACCGTACACCCCTGCGTGTATTTGATAAAGGCTTCCTAACTACTATAAATACAGAGAAGAAATCTTAGAGCCCTATGTTCGACTTTTCAAGAGCGCATTTGATCCTCGGTTCTGTTAATGGACGGCAACGTTCGTCTACGTAGAGCTTAGCTGGTCGACGATTGTTGTATCTCTCTATAGAATTCTAAAAGGTAAAAAGAAATCTCTTACCTTTTCTTTCACCCGGGAGCCGAGCTTGTTCCATTCTAATTCTTATTCGATGAAATATCTAAATAATTCCAAGCTTTTGCATAAAAACTGACACTTCTGTATAAATAAAGATATTATATTTAGATACAGTTATATACAATTATTAGATTACATGAAATTACGCGCTCTCCAGCTAACAGTCAATCGAGTTCGGATTCAGAGTTCTAACTACGTTCTTCCGTAGGATTATTCTCGAGTTTAGATGCAATGGTGCTGATAGTTCAGAGTTTAGATGTGGAGGCGCTGATAGTTCGGAGTTTAGATGTAACATCACCTCCCACCATTGAGATCCGACGATGCGGAGGAACTCAATACACACAGGTCCATTCGATGAGGAGGCCGAACAACTCGTCCAGCTCTGGTCATCACTCGAGGACTTGAGGCAGGTTCTGGAATACTAGCAGCCTGATCAGCCTGACCAGTTGCATGGTCGTTTCTATCTCGAGGTGCTCTGTCGGGGAACGGAGGGCCAACGGATTCGGAAGTAGAGATCTCCAACGGGAAAAGCCGGGGCACTGGACGAAGCAGAATACCATTTCTTGTCTTGACCCTCGCTAGTCTAACTATTCCGTCTTTACTGGGGAAAAGCTCGACTATCTTGGCTAAAGGCCAATGTATGCGTCGTTTCTGGCTGTCTTCCAACAGAACGACATCGCCTACTTGCAATTGTTGAAATTTTCCTTTCTTTATTGCCTGTTGTCTCAACTGACCAAGATATTCATTACGAAATCTGTTTCGTAGATCATGTCTTATTCTCTGTCGGTATTTGGCTCGACGGTTTAGTTCTTTGGAATCTACGTAGTCCATATCAGGAACTCCAGATGACGGCAATTCTTGCAGAAACATCATAGGGGTCAGTGGTGATGGATCTTGATTATCCTCTGATACATATGTGATAGGTCGCGAATTAATCACTTGTTCACAGTCACATAATATAGTGTATAATTCTTCATAATTTAAGGACGTTCGACCTAACACTCTTCTTAAATTTTCTTTCACCATTCGCACAAGCCTCTCCCACCAACCTCCCCACCAGGCGGCGGTCGGAGGGTTGAACTTCCATCGTATCCTTTGGATAGAAGCAGCTGAACATATGGCGTTCCAATTAACTTTCCTAAGAACACTGTTAGTCCCTACAAAATTAGTTCCGTTGTCGGAATATATCACATAAGGTCTACCTCTTCTGGCAATGAATCTACGTAAAGATTGGATGAAAGTTTCTGTAGATAGAGAAGTAACTAGTCGAGGTGAATGGCTCTATAAATGACACATGTATACAAGACTATCCACGCTTTAGACCCCTCACGGAGATAGAGAGGACCCGCTAGATCTACACCGACGACTTCAAAAGTCGCCCTTTCTCTGACTCGATCTTCGGGTGAAAATCCTGGCTCGACTGCCACTCTTTGTGAAACAAATCTTTTACATCTTACACATTTTCTGATAATATTTCGAATACTTTTTCTGGATTTTAATATCCAAACGTTTTCTCTAAGATTTGTCATTAAAGTGCTGACACCAGCATGCTGGAGTTCTAGATGTTTCTCGTAAATTAGTCTCTCAACAAGAAGATGTTTTGAAGGTAAAATTATAGGATATCGGAAATTTTCATTATCTTGACGCTGTAGGACGTTCGTTTTGGCTCTTAAAATTCCATTTTGGTCTACGATTGGTCTCAGCGCACGAATAGCGGGATCGTTTATGCCTGTAAATGATTCTTTCTGCACCAATCTATAAAGTGCCTTTTCAGCATTCTCCAATTCATCAACTGAGACATCAGGAGTGAGGTTTTTATCTTTGTTCTTTAAATTGTGATAAAACCTGAAAATCCAAGCGATCATTCTCACGGTTTTTCTATATGAAGAGAAGTATTTGTAGTACCGGTCCAAATTGTCTCCATGATCTAGAAGAGTCAGAATCGTTTTCCTTTTTTCCTTGTTTATAAGTTCTTCATCAGGCTTTTCTTCTACATGGGGCCACTCGTCTTCTGGTAAGTAAAGCCACGATGGGCCCTCCCACCATGCCGATTTCTGTAATTGCTCAATAGTACATCCTCTCGATGGGAGATCCGCTGGGTTTAAACTTCCAGGTACATGCCTCCAGTCAGATATTCTGGTAAGCGATCTTATTTCTTGTACTCGATTGTGAACAAACGTACCCCATGCTTGATCCCTTCTTATCCACCCCAAAGCTGTAGAAGAATCACTCCAGAACACTGTTCTACAATTCTTAAGTTTCAAATCTGATAGAATTGTTTTGGCAAGCCTGGCACCTATCAGACAGGAAAGAAGTTCAAGCCGTGGAATCGTAAGTTCCTTAATAGGGGCTATTCGACTTCTCGCACTTACTAACTGAACCTTTACACCTTCGATGGTTTCAGCTCTTAAAAATGCACATGTGGCATAGGCTCTTTTACTAGCATCCGAAAAAACGTGGAGCACTACGGTATCTTCGTTTTCGTAATCAATATTTAACCAACGAGGAATTTCAATCTGAGATAGCAGAGGCAATTGGTTCAACCAAGTCCCAAACTGCTCACTTAGGGACAGAGGAAGATCTTCATCCCACTTAATCTTCTGGTTCCATGTTTCTTGCAAAATTAGCTTAGGAATTACAGTTATCGGTGTAGTAAAGCCAATGGGATCAAAAATTTTCTGGGTAATTGACAAAACTTTTCTGTTGGTAATAGGTTCCCTCAAGTTAAATGTTTCTTCGATCTTGCAACTCAAACTATCTTTTCCTAAATCCCATACTAATCCTAATACTGGGACAACTTTCGTCTTGCTCTCTATCTCATCGATCATGTCAATGCGAAAATTTGATCGCCAACATCTCAAATTGAAATGCCCTGAAGCCAAAATCAATCTTGCTTCTTGAACGAAATTTTCAGCTTCATCTACGTGATTTAAGCTAATTAACGAATTATCGAGGTAAAATGAATCTTTCAAAATATTAGAAGTTTCTACAAATTTTTCTGGGACTGTAGTCAAAAGGTGACTAAGTGTAGCGGCTAGCAAAAACGGACTTGATATGAGTCCAAAAACAACTCGGTTATGTCTGTAAATTTTAAACTTATGTTGATTATCGAACCATAGAAACCTTAAAAAATCTCTATCCTTTTCTGCTATTTTGATTTGACAAAAGGCCTTTTCGATGTCAGATGACACTCCTATGCGATATTTTCGAAAACGATTCAATATACGTGGAATAATTTCTATTAAATTTGGTCCTTTACTCAGACAATCATTGAGAGAGGGTGAATTCTTAGAACGTGCAGATGCATTGAAAACAGGCCGTATCTTTGTATTTTCACTAGACTCTTTTATTACAGGTCTGTGTGACAAGTAGTGCACTCCTTCCTCCTTTTCCTCAGTTACTACCTCAATAATATCCTTCGCTTCCCACTCATCAAATATTTCTTCGTAATCTTTTCTTCTGCGTCTGTTAATTAGTTTACTTTCGGTTTTGACGAGGTGTCTTTCTGCCACAGTACGGTTACTGGATAAGACGGATTTATCTAAAATAAAGGGTAAGGTTACTTCATATCTCCCGGAGCTATCTCGTTTTACACTTTTTAAGAAATGTTTTCGGGTTTCTTCTTCCAAGGCACTTTTCGTTTTGTTTTCCTGACTTGAAATCCCCAAGGTGTCTAAACGCCAAAGATTGGACAAATTTGTATCGGAAACATGTAAGGATAAAGAAAGAACGGACAGGGAACTCGACGTATTCGCATTCTCTTTAATCTTGCCCATTAAAGTCCAGCCTAACTTGGTCTCAAAGGCTACGTAATCCCCCGCAAAATGTTCAATTCTTTCAGTGAACAATTGTGCTGCGGTGTCCGCTCCTAACAGCATATGAATCTCTTCCGGATTTTCTTGAAACAGACAGAGATTTCCATTCACATGATTGTCGTTGATAAGGATTCCCCTTTTTTCCATCACTTTAATTAATTTTTCGTCTTTGATCTTAGGTAGTGACGAACAAATTTTCCTCTGGTCTAGTGCTTCGATTTTACACCTGTACTTTCCATCCAAACTAGTTAAATCTATTTGATAACGATTATGATCTTCCGAAACTTCTACACCCCCAAATAACCCATGTTTAATTCTTTCAGTTCCTATCTTTTCTAATTTCAACGTTTTAGCAGCATATTGACTTATGTACGTGTTCTGACTTCCGGTGTCTATTAGCAATCTTAAATAACCCTTTAAGGTTTTCCCAGCTACCCCTACGACCAAAGTTTGTAAATAAACTTCAGAACGGTTGCTTTGATTCGAAAGTACTTTATTCTCAACTTCCTGGACAGTTTTGATCGTTCCCTTTTTACTCTCGGAATTAATTCTGTTGCACATAATCGTAGAATGCTTAGAGTGACAATGGGTGCAAAAAATGTTAGAATCACAAAATTTGCTGATGTGACCCTTATTTTGTAAACACCTAAAACAAGTGCCATTTTTGCGTAGTATTTCAACCTTTTCGTCATTAGTTAGTTTCTGGGCAATAGGACATTTATGACTTGAATGGGAAAAATCTCCGCAAAAAACACATGCCTTAATCAATTTTTCTTTAATACCCGTGGGCACTAAATCAGAAGCAGAAGAAGCTTTCGTTTCTAATTTATTGCTCTTTCCATCGCTGAAATGACGAGTGTTTATTTTCTGGACTGCATACGCAGACTGACGGCGCCCACTATTCGCTGTCGAATGCTCTGAATTCTTATTTATGACTTCCGCCCTTTCGCGTGAATCTAAACATTGAGCTATAATCAAGCACAGGCTTTTAATATTACAATATGCACTTCCATTACTCATTCTGTTAATCTCAAGCAAAATATCTTGGGGAAGTGATTTCAGAATTATTGGACATAACACACTTGATAAATTCTCGAGAGACTGACCCAAATTTTCTAAACATCTTAATTCGATAGAAATATTATCATAAAATTTTCTAAAGGCGCGAACATCATTCGAGATTTTCAACGGTTTAGTGTTCAAAATGTTATTTATGTGAGTGTAAATGAGCACATCTGTTTTCGCAAATCTTTCTTTTAGAAGATCAATTGCGGAATCGTAATTAGCAGCAGTAATCGGTAATCCTTCGACTGTATTTAAAGCAGAACCACCTAAATGAGCCTTCAAATAATTAAATTTGTCTATTTTATCTAATGAATCATTTTTATGAATGGCAGACTCGAAACTGTTCCAAAAGGTTAGCCAGTTGTTTATATCTCCGTAGAATTTCGTTAAAGTTAACTTAGGTAATTTAATTCGAACAGACTCGTTATGTTTTGGTTCGCTTTGACTATCAGTACTGAACTGGTTATTTACTACCGTTTCAGTAGATTTGCGTTTTAATTCGTCGATTCTTTTGGAGGTACGGAAACTGCATTTAACGACCTTTTGGCGATATTCTTCAGATTTTTGGAATTCAGCATCAAATTCTTCGACTTTAAAAAGAGGTTCTAATTCTGTATCGACACTTTTAAGCGATTCGAAATTATTCTTTAATATTTCTAAATTTTCTTCCAAATCATGAATTTTCGGATCAATTTCCGAAAGCTGCGATTCCAAATCTTTAAGCGATTTCGTTACTGATGTTCGGAGAGCTGCGCGCTTCTTTTTTAATTTATTTAATATCTCTTCAGACATGTTCTTAACAGTTCAAAAATTCAAAATGTAATCAATAATTGTATTCTTAATCTTTATTTTCTAATTTAAATTCTTATTCTTAGCTCGGGCATCCCGGCAGGGATGCCAAAATTTGTTGTATCTCTCTATAGAATTCTAAAAGGTAAAAAGAAATCTCTTACCTTTTCTTTCACCCGGGAGCCGAGCTTGTTCCATTCTAATTCTTATTCGATGAAATATCTAAATAATTCCAAGCTTTTGCATAAAAACTGACACTTCTGTATAAATAAAGATATTATATTTAGATACAGTTATATACAATTATTAGATTACATGAAATTACGCGCTCTCCAGCTAACAGTCAATCGAGTTCGGATTCAGAGTTCTAACTACGTTCTTCCGTAGGATTATTCTCGAGTTTAGATGCAATGGTGCTGATAGTTCAGAGTTTAGATGTGGAGGCGCTGATAGTTCGGAGTTTAGATGTAACAACGATTATCCTGAAAGTGAACATATTAGCCGCATGGATTGGCCAGCTATATATTTTGATCTTAACCCTACACAGCATGTCTGGGACGCTTTTTTTGAAAGCCATTTCATCTCGCCATCCCTCACCGAGAAGCATACCTGAGTTGAAAACTGCCATGCTGCAGGAGTGGAATCAACTGCCACAGCGATTCCTCATCTTTCTCCTACCAGTATGCCGTCACGCTGCGCAACCTCTCTGGCTGTAAGAGAGGACAGCACCCCATAGTACACTATTTTTCAGCTCGATATCACAACGTGGATTTGGACATACCTGCACAATGAGCTTTACTGATGATCATGCGTACAAAAAATGACTTTTGAATGGTTCATCTCTTTCTCTGTTATACGTATGTTCGTATCAAATTTCATTAGAAGCTGTCAATTAGTTTTCTGGAATTCGACAAAATGTGCAAATTCTCTCAATTTGTGTAGATGTATGTTTAACTATATGAGTATATAGATGTATACAAACACGGTCACTCCCAAAGATTAAATTTATTAGAGCAAAGAATTAAATTTATAATGAAAGTGATTTTTTTCGTTAAAAGAGAAGCCTGTAAAAATTTTGTTTGTAATTAAATTTAATAGTAATTTTTTCCTCTGGTTATTCGTTGCTTATCTTAATGAGGTTTATATTTATTCAAGATATGAAGAATCTTCAAGTGAAAATAAATTCTTTAAAGACTGAATTTAGATTAAATATAAATTAATTACAGATTAACTGATTAAATATGAAGACGTCTTGTTTAAATGATGTGGAATTTTACAAACAAAGAGTTTGAGATTTCCCCTTTTTACCGAAACATTTTTTTTTTTTTTTTTTTTTTGCTTCTTTCTCTATTTGCTATTAAAATTGTCGTGCTATCGCCATCTGTTTTTTGTTTATCACTGAAAGATGCAAATAATGTGGCTTAATTGAGCTGTAATGCAAAAACCTAAATCTAATTAAGATAACATTTTATTTTAATAGGTAATAAAAATTTAATGTTTTAAAGAAACCTTGATTAATTTAAAAGAAGAGTACTAATTTTAAATCTGTAAACATATTCTCTTTTTATAGAAAAACACTTTTACATTTCAGCAATTGAATTAGTTTTGATTGTTCTTTGACTCCACATATCTATAAATCATTATTAGAACGTTCTGTGTCTGTCATTCTCCCTTTAAATTGTGTATTAGGAATTAAGTACTGCCTTTTCACAGTTAATTTTTTTATTTATTTCTTTTATTATTTCGTATTATTCTTTACTCTGCATTATAAAAATGTAATATTTAAACTCTTATTCCAGTTCTCATATTCATTACTTTGCTTCTGATTAATTATACGCTGTATTAAATTAGAAAGATATTGTCTTTAAGTACAGCATTGTTCATGAATCTGTAAAGCATTTAAAAAATTCTTTACAAATAAACTATACAATGATATTAAATTGTACTGCATACAAATGGAGTTTCTACTTGCAATATATCATAAGTAGGTTATATATATGTTATATATATATATATATACAGTTTACATATAATTCATAATAATTTATAAAAAGATTTCTTATTATAAATTATTATGAATTATTGGTTTATAACTTTGCAGCTTTGGCGCAAGTTTTAGAATTTTTAATTTAGCAGTTTACACACACATATATATATAGATAGATAGGTATAGATATACTACTTTGCTAATATAGTAGTCGTCAATGCTATAATTCGTTTCCTGTCACACACATGTACTATAAACACGTGCCTGTTACTTTAAAATAGGCCCTTTAAGGCCGTTGCTACCTTCCGTACAGAATTACATTTATTTTCTCCATATCTTTTGAGGCTATAGTTCAGCCTTCATACACGCGCTTTTTATGAAATGAAACACATTAAATGGAAAAGAAATGGGGGGATGCGACTCTTTTTCCACAGCTGCTGTTGTCATAGTTACGAGTTAAATCGGTAAGTAATCTTGGATTTCCTGTTTCCTGAACCATAGTAACAGATTATAGCAGGGATCCCCAATCTTTTGTCTCTAAGAGCACATTATAGAATATATGGACGGCGAGCACCATTTACTTTTTCGATTTATAGTTCGATAGATTTAATAATATATGCACATAAAAAAGATCCGTCCAGTTTCGCTTTGTTCTGGTATCTGTATTGGACACAATTTCTATTTCATTAAGAATGAGAAAACTTTCACTTAAAATTTTACTGAAAACTAAAACATTTTTATGGTGATGGCACAGCTGCGATCACACGTTAAACGATAAGCGGGAGCCATGGTGCCCGCGGGCGTAGGATTGTGAATTCCTGGATTATAGCATTCGGTGATTAACCAGAACCCATAACATAGATGATACGGTTACTAAAATCCTGGAGATTAGTCAAAAGTGAACGCCCAGGTTACAGGTTACGGAGGACGGGGACGCCTGGTGTTTAACATAGGTAAACAGGTGCATGTCCCGCGCCCTCCACTATCTAGAAACATCAACTCCCTGGAGCCCCAGGAGGCTGCACCGGGAGTTCATTTGGATCTTAAATAAATTTGTTACATGGCCATACAGGGGCTATAACTGATGTAAGACATTGTGTGGGAACGTAGTACATATGTTATATATAAAAATTACAAACAGCCGTTACATAAAACACATTAATATACACATTAAAATTAATTAAAAATATGACATGGAACACATAATGCACAAATTACACACACAAATAAATAAATAAACACAAAGAGGGGGGAAACATATCACATATAAACAAAGACTATTAAAAATTCAATATACATAATGCGCTGTGCATAATGCAATACGGGAATGCGTTTAAGTGATATGTAACAAAATGATATGCATATAGTACGGGTTACTTATGTTAAAGGTTGTGCAGTATGCAAGTACGTAGTTTATGCGAAATGCATAGTACAAAAGAGAAAATTAAATACATGCAGATTACATAGTGTACATAATACAGATTGCAAGTACATAATGCAGATAATACAGATAAACAACATACATACAGAATACATAGTACTTTGTGCGTAGGACAATAGTGTTACATGATACGTGGGCTTACTTAAAACTAATTAATATACTATACATGATACATATCTTTTGGAGGTGCATAATGCGCAATACAAATAAACTACATACATACAAGATACATAGTGCACTGTGAGTAGGACAATACTGGTACATAATACTTAGTATTATTTAATACTGATTAATATACCATACACAATACTGATTGTTATGGACATATTACGCTTAATTTGATATGCAGATAGTGATTGACATAGATTATGCACAAGTACATAATGCAGATTGTTAAACATAATACAGATCTTACATAATACATGATACAAGTCGCAGATACATTATAGTCACCTACACTGTGTGTGATATAGGTGCGTACTTCATAATACAAATTGCGGGTTATGCGCATTACATAATACAGATTGTTATAGAATTAATATGCTTAATTTGAAATGCAGATATTGATTGACTTATATGGTATGTATACCGGATCAATTGCATGTACTACAAATTGGATATACGTTTGGGTCGCATATGTTGCAGTTGCAACTTGATATGCAATTGGTGCATTATACATAATACAGATTGCAAGTACATAATACAGGTACATAATGCATACAAGTATGTAGTACAGATTATACATAGAACAGAGTACAATTTATACACAATATATTACAGGCACCTAAATCACACACAGTACAGGTACATATTACATAATATAGATTGCAGATTGTACATAAAATACAGATTGCAAGTACATAATACTGGTACATAATGCATACAGGTACATAGTACAGATTATACATAAAACATAATACAAATTGCAGATTATACACAATACATTACGGGCATTTTAATTACACACAATGCAGTAGATATTACATAATATAGATTGCAGATTATACATAAAATATAGTATATAAAATACAGATTGCAGTACATAATACAGGTACTTACTGGTACATAGTACAGATACATAATACATAATGCAGGTTGCAGATTATACACTGTACATAATGCAGATTGTCGTACATATTACAGTTTAGACATAATACTTAATATAGTTTGCAGATTATACACAATACATTATAGGCAATTGAATTACATATAGTACAGGTACATAATACAAATTGGAGATTATACATAATACTTAATACAGATTGTGGTGGAATTAGTTTGCTTAATTTGACATGTAGATAGTAGTTGACACATATGATACGTGTATTTCATCTAATGCATGTACTTCAGATTGTACATTTGAGTCACATATATTGCAGTTGCAAAGAGATTTGCAATATGAGACGCGATTGGTACAAAATACATAATACGGATTTCAAGTACATAATGCATGTATATAAGGCGTACTGGTACATCATACATGTACGTAATACGTAGTGCAGGTTGCTTATTATACACGACACGTAATGCAGATTGTTGTACATAATACAGATTATACATAATACAGTTCGCAGATTATACATAATACATTACAGGCACTTGAATTACGCATAGTTCTGGTACGTAATACATATTACTGATTGGAGATTATATATATAATACTTAATACAGATTGTTATAGAAGTAATATGCTCACTTTGTAGTGCAGATAGTGATTGGCACATAGGATATGTATATTTGTACTATTGCATGTATTACAAATTCGATATACATTTGAGTGACATATGTTGCAGATGCATAGAGATTTGCAATTTGGTACACAGCTGATCCATAGATTGCTAATGTGAAGAAATACTTTTAGTTGAGTACGTAAGATTTGGTACGGAAGGAGATAAGTAAGTACTTATCTATTAAGTGGCCTGACATATGTCTTGACCCAATTCCGTTATTTGATCTATAACTTTGCAGATCTTATTGATGGAAGGCTTGTGTTGTATTATGAACCGATGATATGGCTCGGAATTGCTTACAGTTATGGGCAGATGGTGATTGACTGTAAGCGGGCAAGTAAAAATGTAGTGATCCGGTGTCCCATCTTCACCACAGACACATATATCCGTGTTTGTGATACGGTGACGGTGGAAATATGACGGGAAAGGTCCATGCCTGTGATAAAATTAACTAGTGGTGGGATGGCTATAAGCCGATTTGTGGTTACTTTAGGAAGATATTTGTATGTTCTTCTTCCAGTATCTGCAGCATCCCATTCTGTCTGCCATTTACGGATTGCCATACGGGTAAGTTGGCCCTTAAGATAGGAGGGAGGTGCTGGTATGGTCAGAGGTTGGACATTAATGTTACTGGCTGCCTCTTTAGCTAAGGAGTCTGCTGCTTCATTGCCGCTGTTGCCGGCGTGAGCTTTTACCCAGACAAGTTGGATGTAGGTGTCTATGTATTGCTGAAGCAGCGACTGAAGTTTGATTACATTTGGAGAAGTATGGCTGTGGTTATCTATGGCATAAAGCGCCGACAGGCTATCTGTGAAAATTGTGGCTCTTTTTAAGTTAAGGTTATTAGCGTGTTGTACAGCCGCTGTAATAGCTGTGACTTCAGCTTGAAATACGCTGTTGTGAGGACTGAGATGTCCCCTCCAGACGTATTCCATGGCTTGTTCCTCCAGATGAATGAAAGCACAGCCGACGCCGAGTTCATGTTTGGAGCCGTCCGTAAAGATTTTAGTACGAGTGTCCGAGTGGGCTCCGTTGTTCTTGATGGTTCTAATGCCAGCACCTTTTATAGCTGGATGTGTGTGCAGAACATCTCCGCGATGTTCATATTGAGCAGGACTATAGAGAGTGCCTTCAAATGTGGCTTCGCGCTTCAGGTGTATAACCTGAGCGTACGTGGCCTCCACTTGTGCCTTGATGTGGAGAGGTAGTATGCCACTTAGCACCTGAGTGGAGCTCGTTGCCGTGGTCCTATAAGATTTGCATATGTTAATTAAGAAAGGGGGCTGCAGTGCTGCTAGCTGTCTCGTTAATCTGCTTCCTATGGTATTTGCCCAAATTGGCGCTGCGTAGAGCGCTATTTTTTCGACGACTGTGGAGTACAGTAGTTTGGTAATGTGTGGATTTTGACCCCAGTTCCTACCTTGGAACTGTCTTGCTGTTTTTGCAATTTGGGCCGTTTTAACTCGCTGTGCTTGTATATGTGGTACCCAGGTTAGACCTGGATCCCACACAACTACAAGGTACTTTAATTGATTGACAAATTTTAAGTTGCCTTCTCCTATCTTTATACAGGGTTTTCTGGAAGGGTTTTTCCTGGGCTTTGGTATTAGTAAAGCACATGATTTTTCTTTTGAGATATTCAGTTTGAGTTTTTTACACTGGGATATGAAAATTTCACACGCTTCAGTGCCGCGATGTTCTATTTCCTCCCTGGTGCGGCCTTGGACCAATAAACAAGCGTCGTCGGCGTAAGCGACGATATGTGTATGGCTGGGCCAGTTTGCTTCCAGTAGGGTATTAAACGTGACATTCCATAGCAGGGGCCCTGCACAGGAGCCTTGTGGGCAGCCACGCATTTGTGCTTTGGTGACGGTGCCCGCTTCAGTTGAGATTAGTAGTTCTCTATCTTGAAGATAGTTGGACAAGGTGAGGAATAGGTTCAGAGGGCAATTGACTTTTCTCAAAGCTTGTTTAATCGCCGGCCACCACAAGGTGTCAAAGGCGCTGGCCAGGTCGATCGAAATAAACGCCGTGTGTAAATTGGCTTCTCTATTTTTGTTGATGCACTCGAGTATGTCCATGAGAGCATGGGTAGTTGAAGATCCAATACGAAAGCCGTATTGCCTTTCACTTAGAAAATTAGTCAAGTGCAGGTGGTGCCGCAGACGATTGACCAGCAATTTTTCATATGCTTTACCTAGCGCGGACAGGAGGCATATAGGCCGAAAAGATCTTGGGTCGGCCGGGTTCTTAAATTTCTTCAAGAAAAGCACAACCTGTCCTTGCTTGAACACTCTCGGGAAGAGATGCATGCTGAAGAGCTTATTGAAGTATTTGGTGAAGAATACAGGTCTTGCTCTGTATGCAATTTTGACAATAGAGTAGTCAAGGCCGTCGGGGCCCGGCGCTTTTTTTGAAGGAAGAAATCTTATGATGTTTTCGATTTCTTTGTGGGAGAAGTCTCGATCATTCGAGGCGTCTGGAGCTGTGACATTGGTACGCATGCGTTGTTGGTCTATTGTGTCTGTACTAGGATCGTCATCTGGAAAGATCATATTGAGAATGGTAGTAGCAGTGGCTGTAGCAAAGCAAGTGGTGCTGGGCGCTAAAGGTTGCACGTGCATTTGAGATGGCTTATATATCTTTTGGGAAGCTATTTTGTGTAGGATGCCATATGGGTTTGCGTTGCCTGTACAGAAGGCACGCCAACTGGCGACTTTCGCTGTGAGTATATTTCTCTTGTAATGGGCACGTTCTTTCCTAAATAGTGTAAGGACATGTTCTTTAGTGTCCTCATCTGTGGTAGATCGAAGTTTCCTGCGTAGAGCTCGACACTTCTGTCTTTGTTGCCGTAGGGAACTCGTCCACCACGAGATACCCTGCAGTTTTTTGGTCGATCTTGTGGGTAAAACCTGATGGCAGGCATCCTTCAGTGCGTCCAGGAGGTTCGTTGTGAATGCGTCTAGATCATGCGGGTTGTCACAGCTATGCAGGTCTGACTCCTTTTCTTGTAGGACATGAGAAAACCTTAGCGTGATTTGCCTGATTTTATTTTTCGGCAGTTTGAAACGTAGCAGGATTGCAATGCTGGTGTCAGTTTGTATATTAAACATTATGAATTTATGATCAGACCCACTTTCTGAATCGGAGACATGCCAATCATGTACGTTGTTTGTCATGTTAGCTGTCGAGAACGTCAGGTCTGGCCAACCGTGATGGTACGTGTTGTCGAAGGTTGGGATTGCTTCATTGTTGTTATGTAATTGAAGGTTGTTGACTGCCAAGAAGTCCTCCAAGGCCTGCCCTTTAGGGTTGGTGGATGCGTATCCCCAGGTGACGCTGTGAGCGTTAAGGTCTCCACCAAAGACTTGCTCCACTGTGGGGTAACGTCTTTTTACCTCAGTATAGATGGTTGTTGTGTTGTCAATCGTGTCTGTTGGGGAGGAGTAGGCAGATGTAATGATAAGCTCCTTGTTCAGGAACGTGATGAGGATAGCAACATAGTCTCGATGTAGGTGTACAATTTGCGGTGCCCAGGCCGGGTTGCAGCAAACTATAGCTGCTCTGGGCGCCAGTGCTGCATTTGTATCTTCCTTTTGGTATGTCTTCCAGGCAATGGGTATGCTGGCTACATGTCCGCTTCGACAGTACGGCTCTTGAATTAGTATTATGTCAACGTGTTCTGAGGTTGCATACTGTACTAGGTTGGAGGTGGCCGCTTGCGCTCGCTGTAAATTTATCTGGAGAACTTTTATGTACATTCTACTAGTTGCTTCTGTTGTTGTATCAGATCTGTCCGTTATGGATCCTGATGAGGCGTTGTCTGCTGCTGCGTAACTATTCCTGTCTATGGGAATGTTGCTACTCGTAGATAGTGCTTCTTTGGATGCGTTGAACATACTTTGCGTACATTGGGCAGGTAACTTCATAAGCGGCGTGGTTGCAGGCTGTTGTTTCATGAGACCGGTAGTTGTTGTCGGCGCAGTTGATACATGTGGGGCGCCGCGCTTGGCAGTCTTTGATGTTATGATTGCCGGAACAATAAGCGCAGTAGGTCCTGTTTTTGCATGTTTGTTGAGTGTGGCCGAAGGCCTGACATCTGAAACAGCGTATGGTGTTGTAGAATTCAGTGATTCTGTGGCTTCTCCAGCCCAGGTACAATTTGCGGGCTTCGGTGAGCGTTCTGTAGGCATGTGGGGAGCATTTCACGATCCACTTGACTCCATACTGTCTTTCTGTAAGGCGGTATTGGAGTTGGACATCTGTGCTGTTAAGATGGAATTCCGATTTTATTGCCTTTTCGACTTCTTCTTTTGTATTTTCCGGTGGTATATTATGTATGGCAACCTTTGGCAATCTAGTTTGTGGAAGCTTAGTTTGCAGGAAGTCTTGTCCTTTGGGTCCTTGCAACGCTGTAGAGAGTTTTGCAACGTCTTCTTTAGAGTAACAGTCTACTGCGAGACCTTCCTTTGGTATGTAGCGCACAGCTGCTACCCTGACTCCTAAAGACGGTAATGGGAAGTCGGTACTTAGTTTTGCATTTAGATCCTTTCGCTTGGTGTTGGTAAGATCTTTTGGATATACGAGAAGCGTGTGCTTTGCTGCCTTAGCTGTGACACTCGCGTACGTGAGTGGTTGTGATCTTTTGGTTGCTGATGTGATGATGGTGTCAGCGACGTGCTTGTGAGAAGATGTGATTTCACACGTTAGAAGACTCGGTGTATTGATCGTCTTGTCTGCTGTCTCAGGAGGGGGTACGTAATCCGGTCCTCTCAAGGCCAGCGATCGGAAAATATCTACTGTGTCAAGCAGGTTTGATCGGAGGTCTTGGGGCAGCAGGTTTCTGCCTCCTCTTACCACGAGAGCTATTTTCTTAATTTGCTCCGTCAAATGTTCAATTTTTTGACTGTAGGAAGCTTCGGATTCAATAAATGCTTGATGGTCTATCGCAATGATAGATCTGTCTGCGTCATGCATTGTAAGTATTGCAGAGAAAATAATCTAAACACTGTAATATTTGACACAGTCTTATATGCACTATGCAGAGACCTTGAGCACGATGATATGCACTGTAACACACTGAGATCACACTAAAATAATGCGCTATATGCAACAATCACTGAACATACTCTGTATGAGACGGAGAGGGAATTTGCACACAAATAACATTTATCACAAAAATGCGCAGTCATTAATACATAAAAAAAAGAAATTCAGATAGATGCAATTTACATCAGTACAGGTAATAGCAGTATATGCTTGTACTGTTGTTATTTATGCAGAAACAGTGCTAAAAGTAATTAAATTCAGATAAAAGCAATATATGTAAATTTAATTTAAGTAAACACGGAAAATGAACTGGTCAAGCAAAGTCAGTGCAAAATCAGGGTAAAAAATAGCGGAGTATACTTGAAAAGCTATCAAGAAGAGGCCCGGAAAGGATTAATGGTGAGGGAAGTACAGAAGTAGTATAGAAGGGTCAAAAATGGGGGAGAATGTGCGGAATTAGTGAAGAATGTGTGTAAAACAGGTGTAAATTAACTGAAAAGGGTATTAAAGGGTGCGTTAGGGTGTTGTTGACACTATAGAAAAGGAACGGAGTGAATGCGTAAAACAGGGGTTGAGAAGAGGGGGAAAAAGTTAATTAGGATAAATAATTTTTTGTTAATTAGGCTATAGGGTTGAGAAAGGGGGAGCTGAAAGCTGTTAGGTAGAAAATTAGATTAACGTTGGTCCTGTTGAGAAATCTTCAGCGGTACGGGAGAAATCAGAGAAATAAAAGTTCGATTAAAAAGGGGGGGAAATTAAAAATTGCTCAAAGTGAATGAGAAAGGTGTTGTTAAAGAGCTGTTATTAAGAGGATAAAGAGGCTGAAAGAATTTTGAACGTATGTCAAATAGGGAAAGTGTTATGCGAGAAATAAAAATCCAGAAATTTGATTATAAAGGCAAAAACACAAGAAGGGGGGTGGGAAACCAGAAGTAGTATAGAGTTAAAGAGGGAGGAGAGATGAGCTAGAAACCGAAAGAATTATGTTGTTAACTTAAATAGGAGAGGAGAAAATAGGAAAAGAAATTTTTGATATTAAATTTATATTAAAAAGTGAGGGGGGAGCTTGTATTTTTAAGGATATATAACGATAGGTTTTTGGAAAGGTGGGAGCTAGGAGGTGAAGAAAAAGTAGGTTATATTAAGGTGGGTTAGATAGATATCGAGAAATTTTAGAAATAAAGAGTAATTAAGAGCAATTAAAGTGAATTAAAATGGAAATAACTACAGAACTATTAAAGATAGAAGTAAGGGGGTTACATATTATTAATGGGAAAGTAAAGTATTTTATTAGGTTTTGGTGTGTATAGGATAAGAATAAAAAAAAAAAAAAAAAAGAAAAAAATAGGGGGCTTAGGGAGGGAAAAAAACGATTTAGGCTTAGGGGCCTCTGGTATCAATAAAACATAATCAAGTCCTGGACTTAGAAAAAATCTTAGATATTTTACACAATAAAGGCAGTGCTTAATTAAAACTATTAAAAATAACCAGACCGAGGGGCCCGACCCTGTGGAGCTATTGAGAAAATTTTGACATGGGGTACGAGCAATACGATTACAGTACAGGACTTAGAAAATATTTCACAAAATAATAATGCTAACACTATGTAAATAATGCATACAAAGTCAAAACACAAACTAATGAACTTAGTAATTAATACAATAAATTATTACATAGAGCACTGTAAATGGTAAAAATATACAAAATAGATATTGAGATAATGATTTAAAAAAAAATAGCAACTTAGAACTTTACTGAAAACTCGCTGAAATCGGTGAAAAAATAGTCAAAGTCCAAAGACCAAAATCCTTAAAAATTTGACTATACACTATTGGAGTACACTGTTAGAAAGAATATTAAATTCCTACCTTGGAACTCTTTCGTAGGTGATTTTAGGCCTTTTAGAACCTTTTTTTTTTTTAAGAAGCTTTTTTTTAAGAAGTTATCGATTTTTCAAAAGAATGGCATTTTTTGGCACTTTGATGATTTCAGTGGTAAATCCAAGGTCATCTCTTCGTCTTCAGCATCCATCTACTTTATACCTATCGTGGCAAATTTTTATTGAGATTCTGTAGCAGCAATTGCGAGAGTATTTGTCGTATGGAGCCAAACTGCTGTCTTGAAAAATAGTGGTTATCATGTTTCATCATGGAACTTTCTAATATGGATAAGCCTATAAGTTGCGATTTCCTCAAAGATGCATGAATGTTTATGAAACATGTCAGAAACAATAACGACTTTTCTTGCTTTGTTTCAATGAAAATAAATTTGGTATCGGTTGCGTTCTTCATTTATTATGAATTTTTAAAATGCCTCACGGACTTCTAAATAACTTTGTACTACTAAAATATGCTTTCGTCATTTAATATTGTTGCTAATTTTACTATTTAGATTCTCTAATTATAGCAGTCACGAAAGTATTTCTCTTAAATAAATGATATTACGTTTATTTTTAGTCCAAAGGGGCTATGTCCCTGAGGGACTATTGTTTTCGTTTCCGATTTTACGTCGAATCACTCTGAATGTGTCCGTTTCTCTTTTCAGACTGTTGCCACCAAATATTATCGCCCTGTATTATATTTGAAGAAATTAAATAATGAAGAGAGAGAAATGTATGTATGTTCCTTCTCGCATTGTGATAAAACAACGGTACCTAGAGCCATCCAATTTTGAATGACGTAATCCTACTTAGAATATGGGTATCTGGAAGCCCAAATTTGAAATTTGAAATTTGTTTTATTATCTATTTCCTATTCTGTAAAATTTTATCGAATTTTTGATTAAGAAACTTAAGGATTTCAAAGCGAGCCATGGCAACGTTGTACAGAAAAAATATTTTTATCTCCAGCACGTGAGACTGTATCAGAAATTCTGAAGATATGCTCAATTAAAAATTATTTTGAATTATTGCTCTTGAATTGAATTTTATGGTTTAAGTGCTAGGAACATGATATTTAATCAATAAAAGTAACAAACAAAATGTTAAAAAAGGCCCCTTTAGCCATAATTTAAAATCTGAAACCTTTCAGATTTAAAAAAAAAAAAAAAAATTACTCTTATATATAAATTTTATAACTTTAAGGAAAATATCTGTGCGTTTTATACATGGATTTCTATGTTGTTATCATAATAGAACTTCATCTCGCTACGTATATATGCAAACCTTTTTAACGGAGAATTACCATATGCTGCGAGTAGCCAATAGTTAAGTATTCTTATTTCTTGTCTAGACAGTATAATGTATGCTTCTTTGCAGGACATTTACGCGCTAATATAACACAGGTATATATAGTTATGCACTTTATTAGAATCTGAGATACAAGAAATGAAACAACCCATAATTATGATTCAGTGTCTTTACTTGAAGGTATGCTGAAACTCTTTTAGCAATCAGTCATGACAAGCAGAACCACTTTCAAGAAAATGGTAAAAATACCCTTGTATTGGACTAGCGATATTCGTTTCGAGGGTTTAACTCTTAACCTTCAGCTTTGGTACTGTTTTCTCCATTCACAAATAAGGTTGGAGTCCGATATGCATATACGATGTATGAAAAACGAAGTATTTGCTGAATGCCTTCTTCCTTCAGCTCCACTTTTGGAAGTAATGATAACTTCTGCTATAGACTAAAAAGGATAATTAAAATTGATTTTTATTAACCCAAAAGGCTGGCTGTATGAGTGTTTTCGTGATTTTCCTCATGTGTATCGTGTATGCAGTGTCTTCAGAATACAAACGCGAATAAAGCGGGCGCAGCCCGCGTAAAATCGCTGAACGCTGGTAGTTCGGACCAACTTTCGAATAAAGGCCAACTGGCTGGCTCTATGGGTGTTTTTGTGATTTTTCGCGTGTGTCGTGTATGCAGTACATTCTGGATGCATACTTTAATAAAGCGGGCGCAGCCCGCGCAAAACCGCTGGATACTGGTAGTTCGTTCCAACTTTCGAATCCGGGCCAGCGGGCTGGGTGCATGCGTGTTTTCGTGATTTTACGCATGTGTAACGTGTATACAGTATCTTCTCGATGCATACGTGAATAAAGCGGGGGACGTCCGCGCAAAATCGCTCAACACTGATAGTTCTGTCCAACTTTCGAATACCGGTCCAACTTACGAATTTTGAAATTGAATAGGGAACTCATGAACATTGAACAATGAAAAGCGGGCTTCAGCCCGCTCAGCTGGCGGGCTTGCTCGCTAGTTACATATTAATATTCTTCTGTGTAAATCAAATCCCTTTAAATAACCTGCTCAAATGAGGAGAAAAACTTGAACCTTCATTGCAGTTTGAGGAATTAAATAATTTTATAGCAGAAAAACAGAAAAAGAAATTAAGAATAGAAATAAGGAATAAGAAAATAAATTAGAAAGCATGAAAAGCGACTTCAGAATATTAGGTAATGCTTTTAATATTTTAAAAATACTTTCTGATGTACTCATAATACAGTTTATAATTTCTGTTTCTCCTTGTAATAAATGCTCAGAAAAACGTGTACAGACATTAGGTAATTTCTGGAAGCAGGAGTCACGATAAATGAGTAACGCCTTCGCCGGGAATCGAACCACGGACCTCTGGAATACGCGCTCGGCGTGCAAACCACCACACCACGATGACATGCTAGGAAGGCGGTAGAAATACCTTATATACTCCCCCTTTTAAAGGGCGATTGGGGTTTTTAGAGGAGCCAATCGCCAAATCCTGGGTGGGGAGAAGCATCATCCAACACCCTTTTAGTTTAGGCGCCACTGTAGAGACATTAGAATTTTTGGAAGCCGGAGAGATGAAACATTAGCAACCGCCCTCGCCAGGAATCGAACCACGGACCTTTGGAATACGCGCCCAGCGTGAACTACCACACCACGAAGGTATGCTAGGAAGGCAGGAGAAATACCTTATAAACGAATTTCATTAATATTAAATAGCCGACATTAGCCCCTGACCCAGTGTTAAGTGGTTTGCAGGCATTACATTTTTGCAGTTCCTCAAGTACTAAATTATTAAATATTAATAATGTTTTCAATACTTATGCTACATATCCAATGATTACTGAATTTCAGGATTCTTAAATTAAATATTTTTGGTATAAATAAATATTTTTTTCCTACTTAAGGATGGATATTCGTTTCGAGTGCTGTTGTGACTAATCTGACATCAGAATCTTATTCATCGCGGCAAGGTGTACAAGATTATACCTCTCGTAGGAGAAAAGCAAGAGCCTTGACCATCATATAGGTGTCAGTACGAGTTTTATATCCAGTTTTGAAGAAGAGTACACCGGGGCTGTCCATCTGAGGGTCTTCCACCTATCTTTCCTTACCATCAATTCACGCACGAGGACTTTTGTCTCTCCATGTACTTAGAGTGCTCCCATACCTCAAAGACAATAATGTCTTTGCAGTCTAGGAAGCACCGAAAATATTTATATAATAAATGGAATCTGTGTCATTATTTGTGCCATTATCACGTGCCTTCATCTCTTTTTAACAGTATCAGTTCTCTTCCACTGGCTGTTTGCGGTTTGCTGTCAATTTATACATTTACAACAATCATGCCTTCTTCGGAATTCGAACCTGAGTCCTTTGGTACGGTATTCAGAGTCACTATCCTATCTTAATGCGTTCAGGTGTAATTAGGATTACCCTATTTCATTTATTTTAGTTCAGCTGCTATTTAAACAAACATTTTTCACATTAGTATGTAGAGACATTAGGCAATTTTTAGAAGCAGGAGAAATGAAAAATTTGCGACGCCTTCGCCGAGAATCGAACCACGGACCTTTCAATTACGCGCTTAGCGTGCAGACCATCACACCAGGAAGGCATGCGAAGAAGGCGGGAGGAATACCTTATATACTCCCCCCTTTTAAAAGGCGACTGGGGTTTTGGGGGAACCCAAAACCATATCCTGGGTGAGAAGAATCATCATCCAACACGTTTTTACTTCGGTCGCCACTGTAGAGGAGTTTTTTGGAAGCAGGAAAGGTGAAAAATTAGCAACGCCTTCACCGGGAATCAAACCGCGGACCTCTCAAATGCGCTGAGCGTGCAGACCACTAAAACATGAAGATGAAGTGTCTGGTCCGCACCTCTTAAGCAGAGGTATCACCAGAGCTATAGGCTAAGAAAATTTCCTATTTAGAAGCAAAAACTGAAAGATAAATTTATTATAGCCGAATCATTAATTTAAGAACACCTAGTATGAATTTTGAAGTCCTCTGACTAAGAGATGTGTTGGCCTCGCCAACATCTTTATTTAAGATTAAATTACAGAGTACAATGAATCGTTATACAAATTTTTATAAAGAGTTATTCAGACAAATATTAAATAATTAGATTTAGATCTAGAGATAGTTGAACATTGATCATTACAATAAATAATATAGAGCATGATACATCATTAATTGAATTAAGGATTACAATGAATAATAATAGTAATAATTCAAGAGATGAATACAAGTCACAAATACAATTCAGATTCATTATGATAAATATATTCCATGAAGTTTGCAAGAATAAAACGTCCCTTGTCGTTTAATACTAATCGTTGCAAAACTTCCAGAGTCAAAGTTTGGTTGAAAATTTCACGTCATTTAGTTGAGATGCTTGGACATTCTATGATCATATGTAGAGCATCTGCAGATTCATTTCCGCATTGACATTTACAAGTCGTTTCTTTAAGCTTGAATCTATTTATGTAGATCGGAAAAGCTCCGTGATTTGTGATAACTTGATTAAGAAAGAAATTGCTGAGATGTCGTTTTTCCGACACTTTTGGTAAAAGCATATATGTATGGCGTCCTGTTTTTTCATTGCTCCAGTTTCTTTGTCATATATTCGATACTTTAATTTTAGCCATCCTGACGATGAAACTCATTGGAATCTTACATTGTAATTTATTGGTAGAATAGATCCCTTGTTTGGCTAATTCATCAGCCTTTTCGTTACCAGCAGATACTTGATGTCCACGAATCCAATGGAGTTTTGCATTTGTAAATGATAATAATTTAATCTCAATGATATTCTTATTATAGATGTCAAATTTACCTACAGACTTGAGAACGGCCTGGCTATCTGATGATGCGCAGGACCGTGATGTGTTTTCAGCCATAATAGTGCCGATTTTAATGCTTGGGTTTCGACTTGGTATACTGAGCAATTCTTGTCTAGTTGATACATAAATTGTTCTTGACAGGCTCCGTACCAGTAGGAGCAAAAACCGGCTCCGGTACCGTCATCATTCTTTGAACCATCGGTATAAATCTCTAATCCTTGGTTCGCTAGGGATTGATTATCCCAACCAAAAACTTTAATTTGGGCAGGATGGGAATGCCATTTATGAACTGGGAATTATATTCGTTGCTGTGTGAAATCTAAATCTTCAAATGTGAACTCGGACCAACACTCTTTTTGTACGTTGAATAGCACTTTCCATGTCTAATTTAAGATCAAGTGGAAGAATTCCAGCAATTACTTGGAGGGCTGCGGTAGGAGCGGTCTTGTAACTTTTAGTCATAGTAGCTAGAAGAGCTATGCATTGTATAGAATTTGTTTTATTTCTCATTTTAACCGTAGGAGGGTGCCACCAGGCTGGACACGCATACACTATTGTTCGTTCAATTGCTCGTTTATATAGTTCTTTCAAAACTGGTTTAGGCAAACCAGGTAATCTTAAAAGATTGTTCATAATTTTAGAAACTTTGGATTTGATGAAGTCCAAATGCGGTAACCAAGTTAGGAATTCATCTGTTACTACTCCAAGATATTGAATTGATTTTTGTCTCTTTATTGTATGTTCATTCATCTTTATAGTTGATGCTGAATATGCTGCACCTCGTTTTTTGATTGCTACAAACATTGATTTTGACTCTTCTGGCGAAAACTGAAGTTTACATTGGAGTGCCCATTCAGATAATTTTTGTAAAGCCAGTTTAGCTCTTGTTTGGATTTGCATATGCGTTGATCCAGTGACTAATAAGAGGACATCATCCGCATAAGCTTGAATATGAATTCCATCCCCAAAGTCGATTCTCAATGCAGTGTTCATAACTATGTTCCAAAATAGAGGTCCAAAGTTAGAGCCCTGGACACATCCTTTTTCTTGCTTTTGAGAGTATTGAACATTATTTATTTCATAAATGATGTATGTATTTTCCAATAAACTTTCAATTGCTTTATATATGTTAAGATGGCAGCCCAAGTTACGTAGTTCTTGTAAAAGAAATGGCCACCAAATATTATTAAATGCACTTATAATGTCTAATGAGATAACATTTGTGTAATTAGAAGTTTCGTCGATTTTCTTCTATTCGAGATATAATATCTTTAATTGCATCCGCGGAACATTTACCCGCCGTAAAGCCATATTGTTGTTCGCTTAATTTAGTATTTGAGACTAAAAAGAATGTCAGTCTATTGGTTATGAGCTTATCATATACTTTGCTCCATGCATTAAGCAAGCAGATGGGGCGATAAGCGTCGGGAGGTTCACCATTTTCCCCTTCTTTTGAAAACAAAACTAATTTTGCTGCCTTCCAGCAGTCTGGGTAAGAACCGCTGCGGAAGAGTTCGTTAAGCAGCATTGTTTGGAGCTTCGGATTAGCGTAATAAACTTCTGCTATGATTTCTTTTGGTATATGATCTATACCAGGTGCCTTGCCGGTATTTAGTGATTTAATAGCATGCCCCACTTCTTGCACCGTGAAAGGTACGTCATTCGAAGCACCATAATGATTCTTCAAGTTATTTCGAATTTGCATATGGAACTCCGTGTCTTCACTAGTTAAGTCTTTAGAAAATGATAGTCCATTAACAAGTTTATTGTTTCTTTTATTGTAGTGGTCTTAGTTTGGTCTGGTTTCCGTAATGCCTTTAGTTGCAGAGGGGTTTGCATGTGCCCCTTTGCCATGTCATAATGTACTCCAAACGGGGTACTTGGGCTTAATCGCTCGAGATAGGACCTCCATGTAGTTCGTTTAGCCTTCATAAGCTTTCGTTTATATATGGATAAATCTTTTTTTTAGATCTGTTTATAGTGAGCCCTCAACTTTATAGTGAGCCCTCAACGTCATGAATACATTTTTGGAAACACTTTCTTAATGCTAAGACTCTTTTTCGAAGGATGGATAGTTCCGGTGTCCACCACGGGACTCCTTTATGTTGTGCTATAACATGTTTTCCTTTGGCCTGAATCGCCAGGTCACAATATTCTTGAATGTTTTGCGTCCATTTGAGAATTAAATTATTAAGATCCACCGTATTGATAAGTTGAGGTTCTAGATGTCTATCTATCCAGCTTTTGCCCCGAGAACAATTATACGTAGGGGGACCATCCGGATTATTCTTGACTACTAGTCTATGAGTTGTTAAGAATTCTGAGCGTTCGCCCTCGGGGGTCCTCAAATGAGGAGCCCCATAACTCGCTCTTCGCATTCAGATCTCCAAGGATAACAATGTCATGACTATTATCAAAAACTCGTTCCACTAGATTTAGAAGAGTTATTAAATCTATTAAGTCAGTAATGGGCTGACTATAACAATTAAAAATAGATAGTGTCCTTTGTTCAATCTTCAAAGTGGTGATAATTAAGATTGACAATGCAAATGTATTTAATACTGTAATATGTGGATTAACCACTATAGTTACCGTTTTAGGATGTTCGTTTAAAGAATAAATAACTTTTGTTTGAGTAGGGAAGCCGACCGGTATGTCATTTATACAATATGGTTCTTGAACAAAAATTAAGTCATATTCAAATATACAAGTTTTAAGCTGTGCGGTTGCTTCGTGTGACCTTGCTAGGTTGATTTGTAACGCTTTTATGCATTGATAGAATTGTTATTAGCCATAACTTACTTTCTTACGAAGATCTATCTCTAGCAATCTGCTAGGACAGTCTTTTGAAAAACTAGAATGCTGCTCGTCAAGTTGCTTATCACTATTTGCATTTTTTTCTGCACAGTTAATGCATCTTTGATAATTACTTTCACAATTTCTGTGGGAATGTCCCACTTCTCCACAATGTCCCCATGCTTCCTCTGTTTGACATTGTTTTGAAATGTGTCTATATTGACAACATTTAAAACAATGTATTGGTCGTAGATATTCTCGCAAATTGAACCGTTCCCAATTTATACATAGTTTACGCAATTTTAGAAGATGCTTAAATACCTCTGGTGAGGTTTCACATATCCAGTGATTGGCATTTTTATGCTTGATTGAAAATTTAACTGTGAAACCATTACCGTCAATGCCTTCGTTTTGCGCTAAGATTGCCTCCTTGAATTCTTCTTTTGTTAAATACTTTGGAACATCGTAAACGATGATCTTTGGAAGTCTCCTCGTGGGGCGAACTATTTGTAGTTCGCTTTTAAGTTCCGGTAGTGTATCAATTTCTTTTTCAAGAATGTCCAAATCTTTCGCTTTGTTTGTCTCAATCAAGAGACCTCCCTTCGCCACATTTTTGAGTCTCTTAGCTCCAATATGGAGTTTTGTTGGATCTATCGTTTTAAGGAGCTTTTTCTTGATATTATCAGATTTGTCCCCTTCATGTGTGGGGTATAATATTGTAACGTGTTGTTTTTCAGGGCGTCTCCGTGTTTTTTATCGACCTCTAGCTGGACGTTTAACCATGTCCGCATAAGAGTCTTTAACATTAGCATTTTGTTTATGAATTTGTCCTTCTAAGTGTGCCATTTCGACACACTGTTCAGTAAGTAGATTGAACATCAATTGAAATTGATGTCTAATATCTGCTGCTAATGCTTTATTTATGCCAGAAGCTTTATTCGTGAGGATTGTCTCTACGTTGGCAAACGCATGCCTGCCCTTCTTTCAAAATGTCCATTGAATCCATATTTGATCAATGTACAGTTATATAGTCTCTTGATATATACTTTTTCACTAGGTCTGTAGACCGACCTGGTACCCTAGTGTTCACACCAAGTCAGCAAGTAGTAGGCACTTTATGGTCAGGCTTTCGACCCTCCCTTGAGAGGGAGCCCCCCCCCGACCTCGACAAGGTACCCGAGCACTGAGAAAGCGTTAGAAATGAATACTAAATAAATTAATAATTATATCACTATCATGTATCACACGATAATATCGTATTTTAATCGCATACTAATCGCATTTCAAAATCGCTTTCCCCGGGGGTAGCAGACCACTACACCACGAAGGCTCGTCAAGAAGGCGGTAGAAATACGTTATAAGTACACTTATAGTACCTTATGACTTGCTTCGATAATGACCTTAAAAAAAAAAGGGTAATGCAGGAAATAGTTTCTGTTTCTATTATTTGATTTTTCGACAGAAGAACAAAAGAGGGTATACGTAAGAATAATAAGAAATGTAATTAATTAACGATATAGTATAACATTTATGATATCAGTTTTCAGAACAAAATAATAGCCAAGCCTTTCTGCATTGAGAGGGAAAGAATGCAGCCCTAAAATCGAAACCAAACACTTAAGTTTTCAATTAACTTAAAAAGACTTTTTTTATTTCTTTTAGGACTATTCTATTTCCGACAATTATTCTGTTCATTTTTTTTACTAGCTATGTATCACACTACAAATCTGGAATCTTTGCCATTAATCGTGTGCCATTATCTCTTTTTAGTAATATCAGTTCTCTTCCACTAGCTATTTTTAAAGGAAAACGTTACTGATCAGAAAATACGAAACTTATATGAAAATCAATAAGATGGAAGTTGCAGAATATTTTATGGGCAAAAAATAATAAATGAAGCAGATCTCATATGAGTTGTGTGCAATATTTTACATCCTAATACGGTGTAAATATTAATGCAGTTTAAATCTTTAATTAAAATTTCTTTCTTTACTTCTCCCTACGCATTATTGTTTCTTAGATTTCAGATTTAAGAAAATTTATTTCAGATAAAAAGGCGAGAGAGAAATCATCAAGTAAAAAAAAAAACATACTTACAATTACACAAAACAAAAAGTAAAAATAAATTGATTTTAGTGGCTTTAATTGCATAGAATATTGCATAAAAATATCCGATGTGGGCACAGCATGACTTCCTTGTACGGCGTATTATACACTGATGTGCAAAACTTAAGCAACAATGTAAATTTTAATCAGATAGCCATGAAATTGTAGAAAAGGGGTTCTTGTGTTCAGTACAATGAACACGCAATTCATTAGGAAGGTCATGTATATGCAAATGTCAAGGAAAAACCGTCACAGGCTACATGAGCGTACACAAAACGCGTACGGTCGGCGCGCTCAACTCGAGATTACCATAAAAGGAAGGATGGAGATGCAATTAAAGACATTCGCTGCAAGTACAAGGAGTTCTTTTGTGAAATATTGGCTAGAAGAAATATTCTGGATGACTTCACACGTGGCAGAATGATCGAAAATCTGGAGTAGGGGCGAAGTGTGACCAGTATAGCTGAAGAGTTCGGAATCAACAAAAGTGGCGTTTCGCGCGTTTAGAAAGCCTTCCATACCATAGGTACAGCTATTAGAAATGTTGGTGGTGGCCGTCCTAGGAAAACAACTGCAGCAAATAACCGATATATAGTCCTGCAGACAAAAAGAGTCCGAAACCAGTCAGCAAGCGCCACAGCACAGCAACTGTGAACAGCAACGGGGGACAATTGCCGTGGTTTACTGTGTCCAAACACCTTCACAAAGGTGGCCTATGCGCCTAGCGTCCTGAACGCTACGTCAATTTTTTCTAAGTCCCGAAATTGGTGTGTAATTTTGAAAAAATCATATCTTACCTCCAGTTGCACCTAGGCTTACCTGGTTTTCGGGAAAAAGGTATTTTTTTCATGATCTATTATTCTGTACAGTTCTTTTATTGCTAACTATTGTATCTTCGGACTTGATCTTTTAACTGAAATTTCTATTGTTCTATTAATTGGTTTGCAATCATTTTACTATGAAACCCATATTCTCAAGCTAAATATTTAATAGTGCCAAAGGGTTCGTCCTTCTGACTTAGACTCTTTGAAATTACAATAATTTTGACTCTGTTGAATTGCCCTATATTTCGTCGTTATTTGAACTCGATGACGAGTGTTATTACGACACTTTCACTCTGATTTCGATAAGTGTTGAATACTATCTATATGTATTATTGTAACAGTAATTAATGTTTAAACTGTTTTAAATCATTTTAATTGATGTTTTAATATACTTTATGTTTAAATATTGTTGTTATTATGCAGTATTGGTAAATTTACTTGTATTATATTATTTTGCTCTTTATACTTCTTGTTGAATTGCATAATTCTGTGGTACAATTTTATCTTTACTCATTATACAGCTGATTAATATATATGTTTAATGGTGTTTATGCTACATTAGTTTTTGTAAAATGTCTCGCTCTTCTGTAATACCTGTTGATAGTAATCAAACTCCTTCAATAAGTGATTTGGATCCATCTACATTGATACATTCAGACATTTCTTATCATGAAAAAATAAAGGTATTATATGAAACTATCCATACTATAGCAGTAACATATAAAGGAAGCAAATTTGTCCTTCCCTCAAATTTAAAAGAACCTCTTTGTAAATCCTTAGACGCCTTCAAACAATTAGCTGAAGAAGGCCCAGATTTTGTACCTAAGCCTCCCACAACTGATACTGGTAGCAATACCTCGACTGTTATTTGTTGTGAACTTGCCCATCATAAACAGGCTTCAGATATCTCATTTCCTGTACAAGATACAGTAAATTTGCCAACTCCGCTCGCAGGCTATTCTTACGCTGCTGCAGTGCAGCATTCCATCCTTCCAGCAGCTCCTCAACCGACGTTGCTAATATATCCAAAAGATACGACAACTAGTCGTAAATTGAAGGATAAACTTGCTAAGGAGTTCCCACTTCCAAAAATTGGAGCTCAGGTAACTGCTATACGTTCAATTAAAAAGGGTGGTCTTGCTGTTGTTTGTTCAACAGAGTCAGATAAGAAGAAACTAAAAGATACCTTAACATCTGAGAGAGCTTCCTCACTAGTTACTATCAAGCAACCAACATTAAAAAATCCTTTACTAGCCATTCATAACATTCCTACAGATCTTCCTCAAGAGGATTTAGGGGAAGCATTTCTTACTGAATTTGGTTTAGACACAAAGGACATAAAACCTCTTTTTCGATTAAAAGAAAAGAAAAATGTTAAATGGATCTTCCAATGTAAGCCCGCAGCTTTCAATACAATTATGCGATACCCCAAACTCCATATCGGATGGCAGTCTCACAAAATCACAGAACATTTTAACATCAAGAGATGTTATAAATGTCAACGATTTGGACATTTGCAGCGGGAATGTCGCAGCAACTTCTACTGCACATACTGTGCCGGTGAACACGACTCCCGAGACTGTTCCTCGGATTTTGCAGCCTGCATCAATTGTCTCGACGCAAACAAGAATTCCAGAAACCCAGTCCCAGTTGATCATACATCCAACTCCAACGCATGCTTTTGCTATCAGAAACAAGTCGAACGAATGCGCCAGAATACCACATATATCTAAAGGTGCGATTCATGTATCACAGAGTGCTTTGCAATCATTTAGATGCTTACAAATAAACATGCAGCGATCTCGGGCTGCTACAGCACAGACAATAGAATTTGCATTAAGAAATCACATTGATCTCATATTGGCCCAGGAGCCGTATACTAGAGACGGTCAAGTTGCTGGTTTTCCTCTTCTTTGGACAACCTTCTCCAAGGCAGACACTTTAGCACCTCCACGTGCAGCCATTATTAACTGTAATACACAAATTTCTCCCTCAATTTTATGAATTAATAGAGATCAAGTTGCTGTAGTTTTAGAAATTCGAAATTTAATAGTTGTTATTTATTCAATTTATTCTCCTCCTACGGATGACATTACCCCAGTTATTGCCTTTTTAGAAGAGAATCTTCGCATTATTGGTAATAAACACCAAATCATCAGTGGGGACTTTAATGCCCATTCAATAGCATGGGGTTATACAACAACTGATCCTAAGGGTCGCCTATTGGAGGATTTTATATCTTCAAAAAATTATGTGCTTTTTAACTCACCAGACTCTGCGCCTACCTTTGATAGAACATATGTTATTGGATGGCCTGACTTAACTTTTACTAAAGCAAATACTGCACATTTGGTTCATAATTGGACTATTCATGATGAAATAAGTTTATCGGACCATAAATTCATTACGTTTGAAATAACCAACAATGGCTCAGTTCCTATTCTCATTAGGTATAATCTCCCAGGTCGTAAATATCGTCAATTTACGAGAAAACTTAGAGGAAAATTGAACCAACTGAGAAGACAGCTATCTTTGCAAACAACTCCAGCTGCCTTGGAACAATTTACGGACTTGGTTTTAACTACAATCCAAGATATTTGTCAAGATCTTCTTCCATGGAAAACAAATAAAATACTTTCAGCTCTCCATTGGTGGAATGGTGAATTGAGAACTCAACAACAGAAATGTCGAGCGCTTAGAAGAAAATTAAAATCTGACCGTCGAAATGGTATCACCTCAAATACTTTGCAACATTATCAAACAGAAAAAGCAATTTATAAACGTATGATTATTCAATCTAAATTAACAGCATGGAAGCAATATTGCACTCAAAATCATGATCCATATGGACTTCCTTACAAAATTGCAAGGACAAAAATTTTTCAACCTTCGCAAACTCATCTAATAGCATCTTCTACTTCGACTGAGCACCCAACACAAGACACAATAGAATCAATTTTAACCACCGTGTTTCCATCTGATGATCCTTCCACAGATTCTCAGTTCCAGACAGAAATTAGAAATAACTTAACAGTTCCTGATACTGCAGACGATCAAGATATAACTTTAGACGAAATTAAAACTATAATACGAAATCTTCCTAAAAAACGGGCGCCAGGGCCAGATGGAATTGATTATGTTATCATCCGAGCAACTATTAATTCTCATCTTTATTTCTTCAAGGACTTCTTCAACAAACTTTTCCATTTAGGACATTTTCCTAGGGCTTTTAAAATTGGCAGAGTAGTCTTATTCCTAAAACAGGGTCGAGACCCACATAATCCTGCATCATACAGACCCATATGCTTACTCTCTGCATTGGGTAAGGTATATGAGAGAATAATTGTTTTACGCTTAAAACATCATTTGCATGTGCAAAACTTTTTGTCTGATAATCAGTTTGGTTTTCGACCTGGTAGATCCACTGTTCAGGTATTGTCAAAGATTGTTAATGATTTGCAATCTAATAGAATCAGTGGTCACCACAGCGCTTTAATTAGTATTGATCTTCAAAATGCTTTTGATACGCTGTGGTGGCCAGCAATTCTGGAATCATTAAGAAAAGCTCATTGCCCTAAGAATATATTCTTGGTATTTAGAAGTTATCTATCTGAACGAAAATTAATGTATTTAACTAACCGGGAAGTAATAACCAAGATACAAAATCGTGGCTGTCCCCAGGGTTCCTGTGCTGGCCCTGATTTGTGGAATGTAACATTTAATTATGTTCTATCCTCCACTTGGCCAGCACATACCCGTTTATATGCTTATGCTGATGACACAGCTTTTGTTGTCACAGGGCGAACAAGAGATGAACTGCAAATTAACTCCACAGAAACTTGTAATTTTTTTTATGAATTATGTAATAATATCAAACTTACAATTTCCTCTTCAAAGTCAACCATTCTCCTTGTCCCAAAGAAAGGAAAATCTTTAAATCGACGACCGAGAATTACAATAAATGGTACCAGAATTGGTATTAAAAGGCAGCTCAAATTTCTCGGTATAGTATTTGATGAGAAATTAAATTGGATTTTGCATCTGCAGGAATTGAAAAGAAGAACAACTATCATTGCAACTAATCTTCGCCGTATGTATGGACACAATTGGGGTATTAGTCCGTACATACAAAAAATATGATATCAAACTGTAATCGAGAAGATGGTTATATATGCAGCTGCAGTCTGGGCCTACCCTATGCAGGGTCGTAAGGCCAGACTATTGCAAAGCTTACAACGACCCTTTGTATTACAGATTACCCGCGCATTTTGTACAACTTCTTCTAATGCCTTGACTGTGCTTGCAGGCATTATTCCATTGCCTCTACGCACTCTACAGGAGGCAGCTTATCAAGCAGTTCGCCAATTGCAGCAATCTGTAAATTTTCATGATGACATATTTCTTCCAACCAACTATGAAAAGCAAACACAGCATTTGGATAATCATCCTGCTCAACAAGGATATGGACTCAACGTCTTTTTGAAATGTGACAATTTGCCACAACTACCTCACTTACAGATATTCACTGATGGTTCGAAAATTGAGCAACAAACTGGTTGTGCCCTTGTGGCTTATCACAATGAAGACCAAATATTTAAATGGTTAGGACATCTTACTGCTGAAAACAGCGTTTTTCAAGCAGAAGCGATGGCTATTCTTAAAGATGTTCAATATTTTAAACAAACCGACGAGATGGAAGGTATAATAATAACGGATAGCCTTTCATCTCTTTTTGCAATTAAAAATCAAAGGCATTCTTCGGCTATTATCTCTGCTATTCAGCAGGAATTGCACATGTCCGGAAATTCTAAAATACTGATGGCCTGGACAAAAGGTCATGCAGATAACATTGGCAATATCCAAGCAGACTTGTTTGCAAAAATAGCTGCCCAAAAAAGTATTGATCATATTGGTGAAATTGAAAACCTAATGGTAAAATGACCAATTTTGTATTTTAAAAAGGAAATTTTACTCAAGACTATTTCTGCGTGGCAAACAAACTGGGATGACTCCGACACAGGTCGTCGTACTTATTTTCATATTTCATATGTTGATATACATAGACAGGTTACCAATCATCATTTGGTACGTTATATTACAGGGCATGGACCCTATCCAGTTTACTATTATCGACATGGGATTTCAAATACTGATATGTGTTTATGTGGTGAACTTGGAAATCCTGAACATTATGTGACTCAGTGTCCTATTACACAAGATTATCACATTCCCATACCAAATACTAACACTCGTGCATTTTGTAAGTTTTTAATTAAACAAAAATACTTAGTTAAAAAACTGATCAAAATTATGGAAATACTTCATTCCTATGGTACTGACTTGTGCTTGGTAACATAATTTACAATTTTAGTATATTGTACGCATACATGTTAGTGTTAATCTACTATTCCCATATGTCAACTTATCACATGCTTGGATTGGTATTTGTCTCATCGAATCTTCGTTGAATTTTGTTCAATAAGAATGTTTATATATATATATATATATATATATTGAACAAAATTCTAACAAAGATAAATAATATATATATATATATATATATATATATATTGAACAAAATTCTAACAAAGATAAATAATATATATATATATATATATATATATATATATTATTTATCTTTGTTAGAAGTACCATTTGATATATGCATTTACTTTTCTATTAGTATCTGGATTATTTTAGTATTTGAATTTGTATTGTAAAGATCTTATCGATTATATTGGGTTGTTTTCTCGATATGTCTTTAACTTGTTATGCATTTATAATTATATCAGTATATATCTACTGACTGTATTTGAATATGCATTGCATAGATATTTTAAGAATAACATTTTGCTTTTGTATTGGTCATATGTTCGGATTTTTATTTGAGTTTATTATTATAATTATATTTTAATACTGTTGGTATTTAATTGCAATACCATTCTGTTGTAAGAATATGACTTTCTTTTGTATAGTATATCTATATCTAACATTGTATACTACTACTCTATAACTTTATGTTTTGCATCGATATACATAGTCCTTTAACTTAGTATTGTTTTGCACTGATGGTTCATGAAATATTAACATTTGTAATTACATACTTGTGTTTGCATTATATTGTACTGTTGGACTTGTATTGTATTATACAGTCTATTTATATTTACAATCTCATTATGTACCAATTGATCATTGTATTATAATTGTCAGAGAATTTCAGTATTGTTATCATATGTACTAATATTTGTAGCAGTAGTCCTTTAACTTACTATTATTTAGCACTTATGGTTCACGAAATATTTGCATTTGTAATTATATCTTACTTTTTACATTGATATTGTACTATTGGACTTGTATTATGCAGTATATTTATAATTGCACATTGTATTATAATCATCAGAGAATCTCAGTATTTGCTATCATATGTACTAATGCCTGGACGGTTGGGTGAGCGTTGTGTGGAGGGCGCTTTTGGTCCGTTTGACTGCCCTCTGGATGGTCCGAGCGTTGGACCTCGGCTTTTGGTGCTGGGCGCAAATGTGGCTCCTACACATTGGCTCTAGACAGTGGTGGGCACGGTGCAATACCGATTAACCATTATGGTAAAGGGACAGTGCCCGTGCTCCCCGTTACCTATACCTATCAAAAAGAGAAGGAGAAGTTTTTTTTATTGTCGCTGATGACACTTTTAACATTTTCTTCCTTTTGCTACGCTCATAATTTCAAATGCTTGATTGAATGAAGAAACGGGAGTTTTGAAAGAGGTTTTCTCACTCCTCCAACAAGAAAGAAGTAGAGACCAGTTCTATCGTAAAACAAATACGGAGAGATTTCTAAAATTTTTACAAATAAAATTGCGAATGCAAAGTCATCCCTTAACTGTAATTTGGATTTTTGAAAACTGGAAGTTAAGATTTTGATTTCAACCATCCAACGTGCTGTGATTTTTGCACAATTCTGCGTTTAGCATGACGCGTAAATTCGCTTGGCCTAAATTTTCAAAATTCTGTGAAGTTATTCTATATATTCAAAAGTATATTCACAAGAAATTTACCATGAATAAACACTATGCATCTGTAGATTTTGCTTTAACGAGAAAACTCAATTGTGGAAAAGTTGCCAAATGATTGACAGGAACTAAATTAGCCTTTCAATAACAAAGGCCACTGCATGACTACTAATAAAATCAGGAAACTACGTTTTCCAGAATTCTATTCATCAAATACTTTATTTATGTTGTACAGCTACTACTTTCTAAAGGGTTATTTATTGTGCCTAACCTTTCATTGACATGGATTATTTGCTTATGAGAAAATTCCAGTTCCTTCAACTTTAGTCCTGCTAACAATGAGAATAGTTCAGTTGATGTCTGTCAACTGCTTATTTTTTCGGAACACTTCAACAATAACTTCTCCTACTATCCTTTCAACCTGTCAATAAAATAAAATTCGTTGTTGTGAAAGACGGTATACCAGATATTCATTCACAGGAGGGTTCTAAAATTTCTGATCTTCAAAACTTAGGACTAGCAAATGAACCCGATATACTTGTGATGTTGCATGGCCCCAACTTGCCCGCAACAGTAGTAGTGACTGCTATGAGCTGGAAATTACACAAACTCTTAAGAAGGGTTTAACTCCCTTTTTATTCCACTTTAGAAGTTACAGATGCGTTCACTTGATGCTCACAAACTACGCCGACCCGGTGGTTAAATAAAAATAGAAAAGTACAACTAAAAATAAATAACAGGATGAAATAAATAACGAAGTCACTACCTACGAGGCTCTATAAACGTGACTAACTTAACCTCGTTCTAAGATACAGCTGAGATTTCAGCAAACTTTCTGAATAAGAAGTTGAAAGATTCAACTAACTGCCGAAGTAGGCGCACAGGCCAAAACGCGCGGTTCTTAAATTTCTACCTAGCAACTTTCACGCTCGTGAATCAAGAAAGCACACCTACAAACTCGTTTCCCTTCTATTTAACTCCAAAATACTTCTGCTAAAAATTTGAATAATCTGCGCGTTCTACTAAAATTTACATACTATGGCATTGGCAATTCCAGCGGAAAGTAAGGCTTGACAGGAAAGATAATTTAAACTTAAAATAAATGTTAGTTAAAATAAATATAAACCCTACATTTGCCGCTGCCAGAATTTGGTAAACTTGGAAGCAGGTCCTAGAAACGACCTGTTGAAAAACTTTCCACATTCTGAACTAAAATTCAAGAGCCTCGTTTACATAAAACAAACTGTTTTCTCAAAAATTAGAATAAATTTCTGTAGGTACATAATTTTACCATCTCTTCTTACAGGAACCTTTCCTGGTCTTCAGCAATCAATCTTTTCTCTTCCTTCCAGCATCTGGAAGGAATAAGTATCAGTATCTTCTAAATACATTATGATTTACACTTCCTTAACACTGGATAAAGTTTTCGTTTTTGATCGTTTTATTTTCCTTAATTACTGCTTAATTCACATTTATTCAAGTATGCAAACATGAATTTAACTTTACCCTGGTTCTCCACCATGTGTGGTGTCAAACGGGAATATTCGTGTTTTAGTATTGCAACACTTCCCCTAACCACAATGATTTGTTAGAATTCCAACAACCAAATAGACACACCTTAATCGACATACTGAAACTCGATGAGCTATGTTTAACATTCTTAAAATTCAAGTGTAGGTGGAGAACCCTACAAAACACATTCATTCTAAATTCCTCCTCATTCATCTTTAGACATGCAGGCTTTCGCTCTAAAGCATGATTTTATCTACAGTTTAATACTTAAATTTGAATTCATTTCTTTCGAGTATTTACTTTTAGCATTTAAATTTTATGCTTCTAGACTAAATTCTACTTTTACATAACTTTCAAGTATTTACGTATATTTACAGAATTCTAATACATATGATTTTTACAATTTACCATACAATGAATAAGATAAAAATAAAGTTTTACTTCACGCATTCTTCGCCAAGCTGGCGGCACTGAAACTAAATTTTTCATTAATACAAGAATACGAAGTTATTTTACTTTCGGTCAAATTTTGGCTTTAATATAACAGAATTAGTCTTTCGACCAACAGGAACTGCTTGCTCTTAGATTTTCTACTTAAAGAAAATAATACTTTTGCCTTAGCTAAATAAAGTAAAACAAAACTAAGTCTCAACCAAGACAAATTGACTTCCGTCAAAACATAGAACTTCGTATTTACGCATAACATTTCGGGACAAAAGAAAAAATTTATAAAAAAATTTAACTTATCTTTGAGTTTTCGATGATTGGAACTCCGACATCCTCTTCTGGCAGAACTGCTCCCACGTTATGGAATTCATAGAAGTCAACCGTCTCCTTTGAGTTCTTCGAGTTTCGTCCATGGTGATTTTTCTTTTTCGCCCTCTGTACGCCGGCCTCTTGGAGTGGTAGTCTTTGGGTTCCTGTCTTTTCTGTTTTGCCCCTGGATGGCTGGTCTTGGCAGCCTCCGGTCTGGAATCGTGCTTGAATTTCTTCTGTTGGTAGTGGACTTTTCGTTCCTCCTTCTGTCTTTTTGTTCTCGTGAACGGCGGCCTTGTTTGCTCCTGACTATCTGGCCCTGGAAGTGGTTTCCTCGACGCAGAATTTCTACTGCGGGACGTTGTAACTGGTCTTTTCCTATTTACCAAAGATTCTTTACGCGGCGGCGTTGATTTCTTGTATTTCTTAAATGCTGGAATCTGAACATTTTCCTTTCTTCTTTTCGGGACCGTAGCATGACTTGTAGAAGGGCTAGGTTCCTCTTCTGTTCTCTGCTTCTTGGGTGGTGGAGCGGGTGGCGTTACTTCTGGACCTTCCACTTCTTTTACGCTTGAGTCCTGCAAGAAACTTTTAAGGATTTCAAAATCATTTTGATTATAATATTTTTTCACCTGGTCGGGACTTGCTTTACAGATTTCCCCTCTCTCGTTCTTAAGGTACAATACAACTCCCTTGATTTCCTGCATTACATAGGGGCCTTCAAATTTTGGAGCCAACTTTGCAGTAAAATTGTCTGGGGCACTTGATAAAGAAAATTTCCGCTTTAACACTTTATCCCCAACTTTAAAATCTGCTTCACGGCGTTTTCGATCATAGTACAGTTTCTGTCTATTTCTTGCCGTATTCGAACTTTTAACCGCCTGGTCAATGAGTTTCTGTACATCTTTTTGTTTGAATTCTTGCTATCTTTGTTGCACAAAGAATAATTTATCTAGTGGGGTAATTAACTTCCGTCCTAAAAATAATTCTGCTGGAGTTTTGTCCGTAGTATCATGATTTGCTGTTCTTAAAGCATAAGCTAACTCATTTATGTAGCCATCCCAGCGCTTGTGATGTGTGCTAACATAACTTCGAATTATTTTTACAATATTTTTATTAACTCTTTCTGCGATGTTTGCCTATGGTCTATAAGGAACCATTTTGATATCGCGTATGCAAAGTCCAGTGCAAATGTTTTCAAATATTTGGCTAACGAATTGTTTACCGTTGTCGCTAATGACTTTTATCGGAGCACCCTATTTTAAAATGCATCTGTGTAAGAATGCATCTGCGAGTGTTTTGGCTGACGCGCGTTTAAGTGGAACAATTTCTGTCCATTTTGAAAAACGATCTAAAATTACTAAAAGAAAACGATTTTTATTTAACTCACTCTGGGGGAAAGAACCAAGAAGATCTATGCCTAAAATTTCATTCGGAAATGTAGCGCGAATGTTATTTAAGTACCCGGCCGGGCTGTAATTAATATCATTTATTAACTGACATTGATTACAGGACCTGACATACGCAGTTACTATTTTGTATAATTGCGGGAAATATACCGCCTCGCGTACCCTTTTTAAAGTCTTTCTGACCCCTAAATAACCCGCTGTTTTCGCGTCGTGTAATTCCTTCAAAAATGCTTAATCGAAGCGAGGCTGGGATGACTGGTTTATATTCGAAATTTTCGTTTGTTGCTTTCGTATAAAACAATAAATTATCTATTATTTCATAGTTTTCTGCTCTATTTCTTATTGAATCGATATCTGTATGTTCAAAGCTTTCGGGTCTTTCAAATACGCATAGATACTTCCAAATGCAGGATCAGCTTTCAATTCAGCAATAATTGTTTCTCTAGAATCTAAAATTTTTAAAGTCAACACAGCGCATTTGAGTTCATTGCCGTCATCATCCAGTTTTATACTAGATAGTGCGTCAGCAGCATTGTTTTCCTTACCCGGTTTATATTTAATTACTCGGTTATACTCTTGAAGTTTTAAAGCCCATCTTATTAACCTGGGCGTTAGGTTTTTACCCGAGTAAAGTCTGCCAACAGCCGCATGATCCGAAAAGACTGTTACTGGCGCTTTGCCGAAATAAACTCGAAATTTGTGTACAGCCATTAATACGGCTAATGTTTCTCTCTCTGTAGTTGTATAATTCCATTGCGTGGAGTTTAAGGTTTTACTAAGAAATACCAAAGGATGGCCATTTTGCATGATAACCGCACCTACGGCATAGTCCGACGCATCTGCTGCAATTTCCAGGTTTTCGTCCCCTTCCGGGTATTTCAGAACAGGGACATTGATGAGTGCTTCTTTTAACATTTCAAATGCAGTATTTGCCTCTGCTGTCCACGTAAACTTACTTTTCTTTCTTTTAATTACTAACAACGGTTCAAGAATGTTCTCAAAATCTTTTATGAACGACCGATACTAAGAACATAACCCAAGGAAAGAAGAAAGTTTCTTGGCGGTGTTGGGAGGTGGGAAATTCTTGATGGCTTTTATTTTTGAATCCTGAGTTTCTATACCCTTTAATTGTAAGACCGGCCTCTTTTAATAATTTAAAAACCTCTTCTAAATCTTTAATATGTTGTTCCAACGTACTACTCGTTATAATTATATCATCTAGATAGATTAAAGTCGATTTTCCTAGGACAGGCTTTAGAATAATGTCCATAGCTCTCTTGAATGTTGACGGAGCCCCACGCAACCCAAAGGGCATGCGTAAAAATGCATAAGTGCCCGATTTTGTGATAAACGCGGTTTTATGTATCTATATCTTCGGATCTCATAGCTATTTGATAGTAGCCAGACGTTAAGTCCAACGTAGTCATGTATCTCGTAGACTTAATCTTTCTAATAATTTCCTCTATAACCGGCAAAGGGTAAACTGGGAATTTAGTAACACTATTAAGCTTTCTGTAATCGATATCAAACTTCCAAGCCCTTTTATCCGAAGGAGGAAACTCATTCTTTTTCCTACATAGTACGACTGGACTCGCGTACTCACTATTTATGGGCGTTATTATTTTGTTCTTCAACATTTCCTGAATGTGTTCTTCGATAATTTGCTCTTTTTGTTTATCATACCGGTAAGGTTTAGTCCTACAGGGTTTGTCGGCAGTTAACTGTATATCATGCGTAACAATTTGACAATTACCAGGCCGTTCTGAAAAGAAGTTCGAAAAAGAACTCGCCACCTGCTGGATGGCTTGGCTTTCATGGTCATTCAAATGGCTAAGGTCGATTTGCGGTTGTTCCACTGGCTCCACCACCCGATCCATTTCCAGCATAATTGAATTTTCCTGAAAATTCAGTTTGGCCTTCGCGGCCTTTAAAAACTCCATGCCTAAAATAAGTGGATTTTGCAAATTTTTTTACACAAAAGTTAATACTTTAAGGCTTTCGTTTTTTACCTGTATTTGTAATGATAATTTCCCAATACATTGACAAGTTTGTCCTTGCGCTGCTATGATTTCTGTGTTTTTATTTTTAAATAATCGTAACCTATTAAAATTCTTCTTAAAAAAAGTATCACTCATAAAGTTACCTTCTGCCCCTGTATCGATGAGGGCTTCTACTGGTATATCGCCAACCAGGACTTGTATAATAGGTAATTGTGAGTTCTTTACCACGACCGTATTTAGGTATCTTCTTGAGGGTTTTTTCGAAACTTCCGGGGTCTGTACCCTCGCTTTTACAGGCCCCTCTACTCGTTTAAAGCTTTCCTTTCAACTTCTGTCTTCTGGGTACGCGGACGGTTGTTTTCAAACTTCCTTTTTGGGCCTTGACCTTCGAGCTTTGATGAGTTAGCTTGATAGCTCTTTCCCCCATAAGAGCGATTTGTGTTTCTGGTCTGTTCATTTGAGGATTGCCTTCGGAGACCTTGATAATACGATGCCCCTCTAGCTTTTTCCGCTATTCTGCGATTTTGGAACTTGACAGCCAACTCGAAGATTTCCTGCAAGGTGCTTGGGTTTCGAATTTCGAAGTAATCTTGGACAGCAGGTAGCAATCTTGGTAAGATTATTTCAATAATCTTCGCGTCGGTTTTCTTCCCATACAGCATATCCGTCAACTTAATTTTTCGCAGAATAAAGTCCGTCAACTCTTCTATATTTCGTTGATAAAAACTATATAGCTCGGCTTCTAGCTTTGCTCTGTCTTTCACTATTCAGAAGGCCTTTAATAATGATCTTTTGAAATTTTCAAAGGTATATATTTGGCCTCCGAATTCCCCTAATAAAAATTTGCCTATATACTTCCACCATAGTGAGGCCTGTCCTCTTAGTGCAGACGTGGCAATGGCAACTTTTTTTCTTTCAGGCACAGGGTATAGCTGGAAATGATTTTCTAGGCCTTCTAAAAATATCGCCACCGAATTTTTTCCGTCGAAATTGACGTTTGGCTTGATCGATGCTCTCATCGTCTGGACCAGGTATCCAAATCCTTCTAATTGGTTCGCCATTTCTTGTTGTTGGACTTGTACAGGAGCTTCCATCCAGTTTTCGGCCATTTCAGTTCGAAAAGTATTCGGGCGCCAATGTGGTGTCGCGTGGCCCCAACTTGCCCGCAACAGTAGTAGTGACTGCTATGAACTGGAAATTACACAACTTCTTAAGAAGGGTTTAACTCCCTTTTTATTCCACTTTAGAAGTTACAGATGCGTTCACTTGACGCTCACAAACTACGCCGACCCAGCGGTTAAATAAAAATAGAAAAGTACAACTAAAATAATGAACAGGATGAATAATAACGAAGTCACTACCTACGAGGCTCTATAAACGTGACTAACTTAACCGCGTTCTAAGATACAGCTGAGATTTCAGCAAACTTTCTGAATAAGAAGTTGAAAGATTCAACTAACTGCCGAAGTAGGCACACAGGCCGAAACGCGCGGTTCTTAAATTTCTACCTAGCAACCTTCACGCTCGTGAATCAAGAAAGCACACCTACAAACTCGTTTCCCTTCTATTTAACTCAAAAATACTTCTGCTAAAAATTTTAATACTCTGCGCGTTCTACTAAAATTTACATACTCGAGCAATGGCAATTCCAGGGGAATGTCTAGGCTTGACAGGAAAGATAGCTTAAACTTAAAATAAATGTTAGTTAAAATAAATATAAACCCTACATACTAAATAGAAAAAAAGTAAACATCCCGCTACAGTATTTAATTACTAAGAACAAAATCAAAACATTCTGTTTCTAAAGCCAAAATTATTGTTCACAATCATTTGTACTTTTACTTGGATCTATTGCAATCTTTCAAAATTATCTTTTATAGCAATGAATGATATGGCAAATATATCGCCATCGTTCTGGAAGTGTGTAAAAGCTTTTTCAGCCCTCATCTTTTTTGGTTTGATGATGCACTTTAATTCAAGCGCATAGCACTAAAATATATAAACCTGAAAAATAAGTGATCCTCTAATCGAGAACAAAGCCTCAAACCTTCTAATAGTAGGATCATTAGTCACTATGTAAGGATCTTAAGTTTTACTAACGTTTATTTTATTTTAAATCTTTACTATCACTTCTTATTTTCTACTTCCGGCCAGAATTATAAGCGTGAAGGAGTTTATGCAAAGTTGTCTGGCGAACGCCAAGTATTTAAGTGTGGCCTTTTTGCCAAGCAGAAGAGAGGAAGCCGTGAGTTCGAAGCAGGCCGCTTACCTTAGAAGTTACGCAGTTGCTACTTTGCCTTCCAGGCCAGAGGTTTTAATCCTCTTGATAAATTAAACGTATTGTAGTGTTCACAGTCTCTGTGCTACATACGCTTCCTGTTATTATAAGGCCAATCTTATTCTAAAGTTAAATTAGAGTTTAGTTTTATTTTGATATCTTTTAAGTTAGACCCCGAGTGGAGGGTCATTGTATTCCGAAGTACGGAAGTCATTGTATATAAAGAAAAAAATAAAGGGTTTTGTATACCCTTCGTCTGTATCCTGTCTACTTACTACAATTAGTGAACATAGCTTTAGTAAGCTCTCTGTTCTAGTCAGGTCATTGTATGTTTCCGAAGAAGGTAAGAAGAAACATTGAACCTGATAGTGGCGCCCGACGAAGAATAACCATGGCCGAGTTTCAAGAAGAACCTGTGCTGCCTGCAGAAACAGCTCAGAATCCAGAAATGCCAGCTGCCGCCCTGGAAGGATTTGGGTATATTGTCCAGACCATGCGCGCTTCGATGAAACCAGAAGCAACGTTTAATGGACACTCACAGGTAACCAGTTTTTTGGAAAAATTGGATGACCACTTCATGCTCTACCCCGTGCACGAGTTTCAAAAAGTTACCTTAGCTACCAGCGCTTTGAGGGGCCAAGCGCTTAACTGGTTCAAATGTATCGGCAGAAGTCTCTTGGGTCAAGCAGGAAGTCCCACCTATACCTACGAAAATTTCAAGACTGCCCTACTAAAAGCCTTCCCTGTTGTAAGGGATCGTGCGAAATTAGAAACAGAACTTTTCAGTATATATCAACAAAGAATGGAAAACCTCTCCAGGTTTATTTTAAGAAAAATTCACGTTTTCAAGCTCTTGTATGGAAACCGTCCGGATCCTGAAATAATTCAAGTGATTTTGCCGAGGTTACTACCCCAAGTGCAAGACTTTATTGAATTGAGAAATCCGACTACACTGGAAAAATTATTTGAGCTAGCAATCCAGTTTGAAAGTAGAAGAACGGCGGACGTCGAAAGAAGACGCCAATATCAACAGCGAAACCAATTTGGTACGCCAAGACTACAGCAAACTCAAGCACATGGCTACGGAGAAAAAGCGAATCAGTGGGCAAGGAAACCCGAGCATTCAAAAACAGCCGGCGAACGTCGACAGTTCAATAGCAACCCAGGAAAAAAGTCTCAAGGCCAGTGGAGAAAGAAGGAAAGCACCGAAAGAAAAAATAATTTAAACTAAAACGGATTTCTGCTGACGAGAGGGTGCGGAAATCCGAAGGCCACGAAAACCCCTCTTCCTACAAGTTAAATACAGTAATGGTGAAAAATTTAACTCTTCCGAAGATTGAAGTCTTGGTAAATAATATCCCGGCCACCGCACTCCTGGATACCGGCGCGCAGTGTTCCTGTGTGGCAGAAGTCTTTTTTAGAAAGTATTTTCGCAAATACCGCATATATAATGCGGATAATACAACAGTATTAGCGGCGCAAGGAGAACAATGTAAGTGCGTAGGTAAAGTACCTTTGTACATCCGTATCAAGGACGAACAAGTAAAGGTGATGTTTTTTATAGTAAAGAATTTGCAAGCACACTTAATACTAGGAATAGACTTTCTTTCAGACGCACAAGCTACACTGGATTTTAATGAAGCGTCTCTTAAGCTGACGATGAAGCCAGTGCGTGTAGAAAAGGTTGAACCGCCAAGGGTAAATCTCGACCACCTGCCTAATGACGAGCAAGATAGAATCCGACAAGTGGTAAGTGAATTTGCTTCCTTATTTAGTGATATTCCAGGATTTACCCAGGTTACTAACCATAGTATTGACACCGGAGATGCATTGCCGGTTCGTCAAAAACCATACCGGTATGATAAGAATAAGGAAAAAATTATAGAATGGCATATTACCGATATGCTACGTAAAAAGATCGTAACGCCTATCTCAAGTAGTTATGCTAGTCCGGTGGTTTTATGTAAGAAAAATAATGATTATCCTTTGGAGCATCCAAAAAGGTGGAGATTCGCTATTGATTACCGTAAATTAAATTCCATAACGAAATATCCAGTATATCCGTTACCGATTATAGAAGAAATTTTAAGGAACATAAAATCAACCAAATTTATGACAACTTTAGACTTAACGAATGGTTATTTTCAAATAGGGATCAGGCCTGAGGACGTGCCTAAGACTGCTTTTATAACCAAGTCTGGCACTTATGCATTTTTGCGAATGCCGTTTGGCCTTTCAGGCGCCCCAGCAACATTTCAGCGATGCATGGACATTGTGTTAAGACCTGTTCTCGGAAAGTCCACATTTATCTATTTAGACGATATCATTATTACTAGTGATAATCTAGACCAACATGTACAGGATTTAAGACAGGTGTTTTCTTTATTAAATGAGGCCGGTCTAAAAGTTAATGTCGAAAAATGCAAATTTGCAGCCCCTGAATTAAAATATTTAGGTTACAAAATATCGCAAAAAGGGATCGAGACAGATGAATCAAAAATAATCGCGGTACAAAAGTATCCCACTCCAAACACGGCAAAGAAGCTCTCTTCTTTTCTAGGACTTTGTTCATATTATAGGTCCTTTATAAAAGATTTTGCGGCTATCGCTGAGCCATTGTTAAAATTAAAAAGGAAAAAGGCAAGATTCTCGTGGACGGCCGAAGCCAATAGTGCTTTCGAAAAATTAAAACAAGCATTAACGCAAGCCCCTGTGTTGAAATTTCCTGAAAAGGATGAAAATTTAGAAATTTCAGCGGATGCTTCGGATTATGCGGTAGGAGCGGTACTTTCGCAAAATCAGCAGCCAGTAGCATTTTTTAGCCGAACTTTAAATCAAACACAAAGAAACTATTCCGCGACCGAGAGAGAGGCACTTGCAGTTCTGTTAGCAGTGCAAAAGTTCCGAGTCTATTTTGGAAAGGCGCCGATAACAGTATATTCTGATCATGCGGCGGTAACTAGATTGTACTCTGGAAAAAATTTATCCCCAAGGTTAATAAGATGGGCACTCAAGCTGCAAGAATATAATCTGGTAATCAAGCATACCCCCGGAAAGGAAAATATCGTAGCAGATGCCCTGTCACGAATTAAATTAGACGAACAGGGTAATACCGTAAAAGTTGCAATGCTGACAGCGTGTACAATAAATTCCCGAGAAACTGTAATAACCGAACTGGGTAAGGATCCTGAGTTTGGAAGTATTTATGAGTATTTGAAGGATCCTGAAAATTTTAGCCACCAAGATATTGTGGCGATAAGAAATAGGGCGGCCCATTACGAACTAATAGATGGTCTATTATTTTATACAAAAACTACGAATTCCAACAACGAATTTCGACCTGTTATCCCAGCTAGTCTTAGATTAAATATCCTGCAAGAGCTCCATGACAGCCCTTTAGCTTCTCATGCTGGTATTCGAAAAACTACTCAACGCGTACGCGAGGCAGTCTACTTTCCTGAACTGCAAAAGTTAACAAGGGCGTATGTCCAGTCCTGCCCAACATGTCAAGCCGTTAATTATATTAATTTCCGCCCGGCCGGGTTTCTAAATAGTATTAAATCCGAATTTCCAAATGAAATAATCGGTATCGATTTATTGGGCCCTTTCCCAAAAAGTCAGTTAAACAAAAGTCGCTATCTCCTTGTTATAGTTGATCATTTTAGTAAATGGACCGAAATTGTTCCCTTAAAACGAGCCTCCGCGAAATTAGTTACCGATTCTATTTTAAATAAATATATTTTAAAATACGGGGCGCCCCTAAAAGTTATATCGGATAATGGTCCTCAATTTGTAAGTAATATATTTGAAGACATGTGCCAAAAACTGGGCATACGTCATTTAAAAATGGTCCCGTATCGGCCGCAATCAAATATAGCGGAACGGGTCAACAGAAATATAGTGAAAATTATCCGTAGTTATGTTAAAAATTTTCATAAAAGCTGGGATAACTATGTCAATGAATTTGCTTTCGCCCTTAGGACCGCAAAACATGATACAACGGGCAAAACTCCTGCTGAGTTATTTCTAGGCAGAAAGATTATAACACCGTTAGATAAATTATTTTATGTGCAACAAAGAGCCCCAGAATTTAAAATGGGTGATATAGAAAAACTAATTAAGGAAGCAAAGAAGAATACGGAAGTAGCACAAAGAAAACAGAAGCTCTATTATGATTTGAAACGACGGGGAGTAACTTATAAAGTAGGGGATGAAGTACTAAAAATTAAGCATTCACTTTCTTCAGCACCAGAAGATAAAACTGCCAAATTTTTCCCACGCTTTGAAGGACCATATGTTATAGAAAAAATAACTCACGCTGTTGTAGTATTAAAGGCAAGAAATGGCGAAACCTGTTCCGCAAACATTGACCAGATAAAACCATTCTATGACCGTAATAAAATGCAAATCTTTTCAGATCTTTTGCAGGATCCGGTACGGCAGACACCGCAGGTACAAGTTCCAGAGGTGGGAAAACGACAAGTACAAGGGCAAGCCAATGAGAGACAGAAGCAAGTGAAAAGAAAATTGCCCCGCGGAAAAATTGAAGGTACAAAGAAAAAGAAGTCGTTCCACCGTCCAAAAAACAGAGTTCACGAACACCCCCAGAATGAAGAAGGGAGAAGGACGACGTATGTGGAAAAGACCGGGAGAAAGGACGGCAACTATAACCCGGCTGTGAAACGGAAGATTGACTCATCCGACAGAACTCTCCGCAGCAAAAGTCGCCGAACTGCGGAAGGGCCATCAGCGGCGGAGGAAAAAGTACAAGAAAAATTTGAACGGCCAACAACGAGGTCCAAGCAGGATCACGACAGAAGTTTCCCGGTTCCACCAAGACCAGCTGCCTTCAAACGGCCAAGACCACAAGCAGAGGACAGAAGGAAGATGTTCAAGGGTGGCCGTAGTGGTGAAAAACGGAAGCTTCCAGAGGAAAGCACTGAAGGGCGAGCCCGTACAAGAAGGAGGATCAACCAAGCAACGGTCTGCAGCACCTTTAAAGACTGGGCCCAGAAAAGGATGTCTGAATATTACAAAGATAAGTAAAATTTTGTGTTACTTTACAAACTTAAGTTAATCTTTCATTCTTACTGCAAGTGGCAGATTTGAAGAAGTTTTACCTCATGCGAGGTCTACCTTTATCGCCAAAAGGGCGAGAAATGAGTTGTGACCGATTTTCTTATTATGTTTTTCAATTACTCGCGCGTAAAACTAAAGTTGATGTATAATAGCGTTGTATAAAGACTTAAATATTGTAAAAAGTTATTATATAAATTTTATTTAAAACATTCTAACAAGAAAGAAGTTTTAGTCTGAAAGACTTTTTGAAATGTAGTATTATTTCAATGTAGAAAGAATTGACACTTGCTTTGAAAAGAATAGAAGTTAACAATGTACTACTAATGTATGTTTTCAAATGTGTAAAATTAACGGCATCTTGATATGTTCTTGTATACATGTGAACTGTTATTTTGAATGTTTAGAAATAACGTGATATGGTAAAAGTGAAAGTAATGTTAAAAAATTTGTTATTCGTGTGACTGTAAAGATTAAATCATGCTGAATATGTGTTAAAGGTTGAATGATGTAGTTAGGCTCTCTGACGCTACACTTTAGAGTTAGCCACTTTCAGAATAGTACCTCAGGGTCTAGAGTTGAAATTAGGGTGTGTTAAGAGGTCTCGTATGTTGAATTTTAACACGTTAGTGTTTTGATTGTAGGAGGAAGTGTTGAACACATAGACAGAAACACATTCGTGTTTGGTGTTTTTACAACACATGTCAGAGAGCACGGGGAGAGATAATTAAAATAGTCATGAATGAAATAAGAATGTTAAGAAAAGTATATTCTATATGTTATTTGCAATGTCATTCTGTAACATTTCATTAAACTAGTTTTCCTTCCAGATCTCTGGAAGGAACCAGAATTGAATAAAGCTCCTGTTTTGATGCACTACAGATGAAAAAGAAAAAAGATTGTTGTATATTCCGGGAGCTGCTATTGTAACAAATTTCTTTCTTTTAAAATTTTCTAGTTTCTAGCTAAGTTATGTTTGTAAAAGTTTGGCCTCGCGTTAGTTTCTAGAGCTAAAAGTTTTCAACAAGGTCGTTTTAGACCTCAGTTTCAAACTAATTAACTCTGGCGGGAAGTATGTAAGGATCTTAAGTTTTACTAACGTTTATTTTATTTTAAATCTTTACTATCACTTCTTATTTTCTACTTCCGGCCAGAATTATAAGCGTGAAGGAGTTTATGCAAAGTTGTCTGGCGAACGCCAAGTATTTAAGTGTGGCCTTTTTGCCAAGCAGAAGAGAGGAAGCCGTGAGTTCGAAGCAGGCCGCTTACCTTAGAAGTTACGCAGTTGCTACTTTGCCTTCCAGGCCAGAGGTTTTAATCCTCTTGATAAATTAAACGTATTGTAGTGTTCACAGTCTCTGTGCTACATACGCTTCCTGTTATTATAAGGCCAATCTTATTCTAAAGTTAAATTAGAGTTTAGTTTTATTTTGATATCTTTTAAGTTAGACCCCGAGTGGAGGGTCATTGTATTCCGAAGTACGGAAGTCATTGTATATAAAGAAAAAAATAAAGGGTTTTGTATACCCTTCGTCTGTATCCTGTCTACTTACTACAATTAGTGAACATAGCTTTAGTAAGCTCTCTGTTCTAGTCAGGTCATTGTATGTTTCCGAAGAAGGTAAGAAGAAACATTGAACCTGATAACTACACCACCAAGACGCATGAAAGGAATGCCTTGATTTCGTACAGTACTTGTGGTAACAGAAAGTAGACATTGATAAAATTAGATTTTATTTTTAACAAAGCTGGAAGCGTAATGGCAAACCGCACATTGAGTTGATTAATGTTAACCGAATTTCGCTTACTGCGCATGTCCAGAATAGAATTTGGCGCAATTTTAAAAGAAGATAAATACCGTGTATGGTTGATATTGTGTTATCTGGGCGCAAACATTTTGGGGTTTTAAATTGTTAGGTTGTAAGTTCCTTCATTACTTAGAGTGTAAATATAGATTGTAAACTACACAAATTTTCGTTTAAGAAGGATTAAAAAACAGGAAACGTTACAAGATAAATTTGCCGAATGCTTATTGATTATACTTCTGAGGAACAAAAGCAATTGAGTATTTACCATACGTTCCATTCGTATATACTTTAACAAATTAGGAAATAAATCCAGTTTAAATTACTGAATTAAAGTCAAATAACTGATATTAAATGTAATGTGTATGAACAAAATAAATCGAAATGAAACAGAAGCACATGCAATAACCATACACAAATTTCCGTAGTATTGCAATTGTAAACAGAAAACCAACATGACTAAGAGCTTGTGTAGGATTGCTTCGGCCTTTGTCGCCAGTATTTCTTCCCACGCCAATGGCACACCATTGAGCATGCGCAGTAAGCGAAATTCGTGAACATTGATTAACTCAATGTGCGATTTGGCAATATGCAAATTTGGAACCAGTAATAAGTTTTCTTGCTACTCATAGTAATGTTTATGTTGTTTTCCTTACTATTAACTATTATATACCACAAAAGTAACATCCTCAGTTGTAATGCTGACACGCTTCTAATGTTTCGTGGTATATGTAACTATTGTTATGTACTAATGTGTCTTTCGGAATTCTAAATCCTTAATGACCTGTCTTGTCCTTAATGTCTTTCATCTTCTGTACAGCTGACCTGAAACCATTGCAATCTAGGCGGAACACATTTAACATGTTCGACATTCCGGACAACTCATTAGTTGGTATCTGCGGCATGAGGGATCGTTAACCAGGGAACTATATTCTGATCCTTTCGGTCTTATAACTTCCTGGGGCGCGATATAGAATGCTGAACGCCCGATTAATCCTGAGAAACAGTAACTACCTTTGTTCGGTACACAGATGTCTCTGATATCGACCCTTACGCATGTGCTAGAAATCGAAGGGGTGAGCAAATGGCTAGGGGGTGAAACGGAATGTTAGACTGGTGGACGAGTGATCGACATTAGTGCCAGCTCAAAGTTATTAACTTGTCCCACAAGTTCGATGGAAAGCTCTTCCCACCCCTCCTCATCAGCTATTGATCAAAGATCAGGCACTTAAGAGAATTGCTGGAATTCATTACTACAACGAAATAACAAATGTTCCTTTTACGTTGGAAATAAAATATTTTCGAAATAGAGAGCGGAATTTGTTCTGCGATTAAAAGAACGTTGACTCGCATTATAAATTTAATCTTTAATCAATATATGTATTGCTAGAGGGGGAAAAGGAAAAGTATGTCGTAGCTTACACAAACATTTATCAATCCTGTATGAATAAGGAATATACGAACGAATTTTGCAGCACAAATGACAAGAATATTTCACTTAATTACACAAGAAATTTTTATCAAAAAATGTAATTGTTTTTTACTGAAATCATTTTCAGACACTGCTACAAAATTTAAATTAAACAACTAATATAATTTATCATTTTATTAGAATTATTTCACACAGTGGACTGTTACTGAATTAAGTAATTTCTAAGGTTTAACATTATTATTAATATACCGCAAATGTACAAATGTGTACAATTAACATAAGTATATGACATTATTATTAGTGACATTATTATTAATATATATATATATATATATACGCATATATATTTATATATTACTTAATAGAAATGTTTGGTGAAGTTGTAAAGACATTAGGATTCTTTTTTGAAGCAGGAGAGATGAAAAATTGAGCAATGCCTTAGCCGGAACTCGAACCATGGACCTTTCGAATACGCGTCGAGCCTGCTGACCACCATGGTAAGAAAGCGGCTGGCATGCTAAGAAGGCGGGAGAAATACCTTATATACCCCCCTTTTAAAGGGCGACTGAGGTTTTAGAGGACCCAGTCTCCAAATCTTGGTGGTGAAGAATCATCATTCATCACCTTTTAATTCGGGCGCCACTGTAGAGATATTAAGGTTACGTCGAAGTAAGAGATGTGAAAACTGAGCAATGCCCTCGCTGGTAATCGAATCACGGACTTCTCGAATACGCGTGCTGACCACTACAGCACGAAAATACCTTAAAAAGTATTATATTCAAAATATATCGATCGCGTCGCCCTGTTGTAATGGTGGTAGGAGGGTCGACTGCTATAGCCACGTAGAAGTCTTAGAGCAGGCACTAGATATTTGTAAGCGTATATAGTATCTTCGTGGTGTGAGGGCATTTAAAATGGTGTCCACCTGAAAGTTCTCTCGAGAGATTAGTGGTAGGTGTAATAGACTCCCGTATCCATTCCACCGGAGGATACGATACCACTCTTTCAAAACGGAACGAAACAAGGGAAATTCCTATTGTCATTTATAAGGTGCTCAAAAACTATGGTAAAATTTGCGGTTTCATCTGATCTTCCTTTCAGACATGTGTGATAAGTCAGAACAATGACAACATATAGATTATACTTTTTATGAAAACTTACCACTAAAAACTTAATAAAAAATGATTAATTAATGGTCTCTGTTAGTTAAATATGTCGGTTTAAAATTCTATTAAGTGCTATAAGTTGCATTAATTTTCTATGCTTAAGTTTCCTTGTTATTTTCTCAGCAAAAATGTATTAGTTAATATAAAATATGAAAAACAAATTATCCTTCTTCCTATCTTGCGCTCACAAATTATTATAGGAATATCTATTTACAGTTATTAAAGTCTGAAAAAAGCATGTCTGCGATGTTATCGTCACGCGATGATTTGCAGATACTTTATTTTTTACCACAATATTTTCGACGACGATGTTTTTATGCTGCGAACCGCTTTATTTTCGACGACGATGTTTTGTACCACGATGTTTTAGAACTACGATGTTTTCTCTTTGCGATGTTTTCTCCCACGATGTTTTGTAGCACGACGTTTTCGCCTCGCGTTATTTTCTCTGCGACGTTTCCGTCCGCGATGTGTTTGCCGCTATGTTGTCGGCGGACACCACTCCCTCGGTGTCTACACAGATGTGCACTTGTGAAATATTCAATTCGTTCATTGCTCTACCATTTACAATATTCATTGAACTGGTTTTTCAAAGAGTTTACTTTCTGAATAATTACGTAAATGTATTACAAACAGACTATAAATCCTGTGTTAGTTAAAACAGTATTCTTAAATCCTGGGTAAAAGTATTTTCAGAGCTGGCAGTAAGGTACAGGATGTTCAACGGAAGAAAAACAAGACGTGTATTGCGCCGAAGCAAGGTTCTCGCTCAAGCAAAGAAACTCCAGTAATGGATTCTAATTAAGAAATTGCCTCGATTCAAGAGGTTTTTCTCGACGGAAAGTTCCACACAGAGCTTCGAAACTGTACCGAATCATAAAGCAGGCAGCACTTTTAGGAATCTTCATACCCGTGCCTTCTATAAAAGTTCCCTTCTTAAAATTTATTTCTAACTTAGGAAAGAACTTTCATAAATGTTCATGCTTCTTCATGTCAACGCACCGCTATGCAAGTAGGATTTGAGTTGCTATTCTGATTAGTAAAGTAAATAAAAATTTCTCTTTAGAGGGTATGTTCATTATGATGGTTTCTATCTTTTCGAACTGGGCTGACTTGCATAAAACTGCTAGCACCTTTTATGCTGAGGCACTGTTATGAAGGCAGATCTTTGCAGGTTGATTAGATTGTTCTGCTTCAAATTTTAATACTCTGTAGATATTTTTGGCTACGCCTAACGACAACAGAAGGCTCCACCAATTGAGTATAAATGCTGATGGTCATATAACAGGCGGTACAGCAACTCAGCTGGTGGTAAGTAAGTAAGTCCTTCTGATTTGTTGATAGTTAATAACAACTGATAGACAAATGCCGATAGTCATATAACAGGCGGCACAGCAACTCAGCTGGTGGTAAGTAAGTAAGTCCTTCTGATTTGATGATAGTCAATAACAGCTGGTAGAGAAATGCTGATAGTCATATAACAGGCTGTACAGCAATTCAGCTGGTGGTAAGTAAGTCCTTCTCATTTGCTGATAGTCAATAACAGCTGATAAACAAATGCTGATAGTCATATAACAGACTGTACAGCAACTCAGCTGGCGGTAAGTAAGTAAGTCCTCAAATCTTTTTATGTTTAATAACTTGGGGAACATGATTAGCCTTCGGATTAACAGTAGGCTACATTTCTTAGCATGTAGATTGGGATATCATAGGAGAAATTACATATTTCTTTCCAAAGATTTTTTGATGTTAGCTGCATTGCGTGCAAAATTTTTTCTTGTTCAGTGTTCGAATCCCTAACGGCATAATTATCGGATGCATGAAAGCAAACGAAATACCTCTTTTCACAAGTAAACAATTTTCAAGTAAGCTATTAAGATCGACTGCAGATATTGCCATTTAATATCTTCTTTTGGACAGTTTCGAAAAATTTAGTAGGTAAATAATAGTAAAACAACTGTAAATGCACTACGTGTTATAAACATAAGAGAAAAGTGAAACATGCAAATTTTCACATAAATTTATAGCAATATGAATCGAAATGCACTGGTTTTTGGAATGTCTCAAATTCAAAATAATATACTTCGCTTTTTCTTTAGTAAGTTTTCTAAAAATGACTTCAGGAAAGAAATTGAATTTCGGTGACTAGTTCAAAAGGGCATACTTTCCAACTGCTTGTAGAAAGCGGAATTCCTCCGAAGACTTCAACGTTAGGAAGCTATTGAAATCCCCAAATAATGATTAAATAACCTTGTACTTGGAAACGAAATAATTCCCATAGCCCTCTGGAGTCTGAATTTGCATAACCGCATCGAGCTCGTTGTTGCGTACGGCGCAGGGGCGCGTGAAATCTTTTCCCCAAATTGCTTTCGAAACTCCTGACGTGGGGTTGGCTGCAGCTGTGAATGGAGTAAGGGAATCGATACCGGCACTCCTGAATATTAATTGCGGAAAACTGGGATTAAGAGAACGAGAATTAACTTACTTTTGGACTAATTAGTCAAGAGGGGTTAAAGCGGAGAGAAATTATTCCGGGAAATCGGTCTGAGGGACATACTTCTTCCTTCAAGGGAACAGGAAAAATGTTTTTTCCAATTGCGAAGTACTAACGAAGGTTGTTGCGTGGTGGATGAAAGTGCGTAATTGCCACAGAACTTTTCCCTCCTGAAACCTCGCTTATCTATGTAATTTGCAGTTGATTTCGTTTTTGGTTTAAACAGCCAAATGTTTAAATAAGAAACGTTTAATCTATCCTTACTGGCTGACTTGTGCTTTTGAAGAATAATCAATGTATTTTATTAAGCTTAATCTATGTCTTCTACAAACCAAAAGCATAGAATTTAAGCATGTAAGTAAACGCATAACACTTTTAAATTTTGCAGATAATGACAGAATTTATAAAGATAAATTTATAATTTATAACAAATTTACTTTCAATATCCTTGTGGAGGTGCGGTTTTGGCTACGAGGATATTAAGCATATTCTTATTGAGTGCATTTATCAAGTTCAGCTGAGGAAGGTACTTAAGATAACTTTGAAGCACCTGTCTATGTCTTGGCAACCAATTTTTTCTGAGCTTTTTCGGCTAAAGAGACAATTAAGCTAAAGAGCTTTGAGCTAAAGAGACATTTTCTGCTTTTCGAAATTTCATTGTCAATTTAGATTATTGAGTTATCAGTATTTTATAACTTTTTATTTTATTTTATTTTATTTTACTTATTTTCTCTCTTTCTTTATTATTTTTATTTCTTTATTGTTTTTTAATAAATTTTATCCATTTACAGTGCTACTGCACATTTATTTATTTTGTTAGTGATATACAGGTTATACAAGTTTGGTTAGGTTACTTATATATTCAGGTTATACAGGTTTGGTTAGGTTACTTATGTATTAGAGTTCACAAAATAATATTCTTAAAAACTAAAAGACATTCTAAGTTCAAACACTGCATTAGTTTAAACATTGCCTTCTGCATTATTATATGAATATTTAATGAGTTTTGCTATTGATGATTTACGGAACAAATGTTTTGTTCTTAGAATGGATGCAATAACTTTAGTGTGCATACAATAATGCATACAATAATTTTGCCTTTGCAAGGCATTTTGAGTTTGCATGTCTGAAATTCTTTTATGTAAATAGGTTGATTGGTTCTTTCGCAAGTTTTTAACGTAAATAAGTTTGATTAGTTCTTTTTTTATGATGCATTATTGAGTGCTTAAGACATGTTACAGAGATTTGTTTGATACATTATTGTCTAAAACTAGATTGGATCTTTGCCTAAACTCGAACTCGGGTCTTCCGAAATACCAAGATCATTGCATTTAATACATCCTAATAGCGCAAGAAATGATTTCTGAATACCATTAAAAGCATCGGGTCCTCGTAGCAATTTTTTGCGAATTAGTTGCTTTAGACGTTATTGAAACTAAAACGAAAAAAAAAAAAAAAAAAAAAAAAAAAAAAAAAAAAAACCTTTAGCCCTTTATAAAAGTTATGAAGATTAAATTTGGAATAGAAATAAAGAAAATGTAGTTTATTGGATTTGCATTAATCAAAGAATTAAAAACTGCAAAGGCGCAATTAAGACCAAAGCAGAAGGCGTTTTAGAAGAAAGAACGTCATTTTAGAACTTCGTTTTAGAACGAATATTTATTCTGAAAGATTTTATTTTAACTCACCTTTATGCAGAATTTCGGAAGAATATTATTTTTTAATTTAGGAAGCGCTATTTTAGTTCATTGCCAACATCATCGCAGGCTTTGAACATGTCTCTCTTTCCTTCTAAAACAGTGTAGAGACATTAGGTTAACTGGAAAAGCCGTAGAGATGAAAAAGGAGCAACCGCCTTCACCGGGATTCGAACCACGAACCTCTGGAATACCGACCCAGCGTACAGAACCACTACACCAAGAAGGCATGCTAGGAAGGCGGGAAAAATACCTTATATACTCAACTTATCAAAGGGCGACTGGCGTTTTTAGAGGACCCAACCGTCAAATCCTGGGTGAGGAGAATCATCATCCAACACCCTTTTAGTTCGGGCGCTACTGTAGAGACATTATGTATTTTTGGAAGCAGGAAAGATCAAAAAATTAGCAGCTCTTTCGCCGGGAATCGAACAACGGACCTCTGGAATACCGGCCCAGCGTGCAGAACCACTGCACCACAAAGGCATGCTAGGAAGGCGGGAGAAATACTTTATAACAGTATTAGCTTCATTCATGAAATATCTGAGATCGTAAATATTTTTCGTTTATTTCATTTACAAATTCCTTTTTTAAAATTTAACAATTTTTTTGCTTTTCTACATTTCGGGAGAGGCCAATGTCCAGTCAGCTCCCCACTATGTAACCCCTTTGGGAAGGGGGTAATGAAGATTGATGATTTCGCGGAAACAGGGAGACACCATTTTTTGCAGTCCGCGAAAACATTTCTGGTAAATTAATTAGATTATTATGACATTACGAAAACATTTGAAGAAAATATTAGTAATTTAATGACCTAAAGCCCAATTTTACATTATATTCATTATCATTAAAATGAAAATGAGTAACTTCCCATAAAATCTACAAGTGGAGCTAATTAATTTGTACTGGGATATAAATCGTTTTCAAGATTCGAAGCTATAGCTTTGATTAGACTTTTTTCGTGCTTGTCAAAAGTGTTCGTCCTCAGTTACGAATATTTTCAATAACAATAATTGCTTTGTTTGGGAGTACATTTATTTCAAATAATTCTTGTTTTTTTCCGAAGTTGAAAATTAGGAAGTCTAAAAAGCAACAGAATGGATATTGAACATCTATAATTCATGACTATATTTTTTTTTATAATTTTTTCATAAGATTACAAACTTTATCAAAATCGAAACGTGATATTATGTTATAGATAAAAGCTGTACTAAGATATAAAGGAATTTTTACAATTAAGTACATATATTTTTTTTCTATGTGCGTCAAAAAATTAACGAATAAAAGAAGATAATACTTTTTCATTCTTTTTTCTCAAGTTTTATCTCACATGCAAAGTGTTCATATACTTAAAGATGAAAATGAGTTTTTAGCGGTTTATACAAAACATTAGAATTGTTTAAGATAAATGTCAGTCTGAAAATTTAATTTTCAACTGTCAACAAGTTTGAATTATAAAAAAAAAGTATAACCATTAGAGAATGTAACCAAAGAAATTTTAAATCTAAATGTAATCATTAGAAAACAATCTAAAATACAACCATTATAAACTAATATAAAGTGTAACCATTAGAAACCAGTTTAAAGTGTTATAGGGTCTTAATGCATTCTTTGGAAGCATACATTCCTAAACCCTATGTCGAAGACTAAGTAGCGAATTCTCACTATGTCTTTAAGGATAAATACTTCATATGAAAAGTTTAAATAACCTTTCTATTTAAATCTAAATTAAACAGATACACGAACTTCATGCTTACAAATACCACTACTCATGGCTATGTAACAGAAAACAAAAATGTAACAATCCAATATAGTAAATTAAGATAATCTAGTGATTGGTTCCTTAGCTTAACTAACGCTAAGTCGACTGCACACAGCAAAGCCGAGCTAAATTTTAAACTTCTCAGCATAAATATCGAACTATGTCCTCTACTACTCTTTAGAACTCTTGCACCGCAGCTTAAATACTACTTCTGAAATACGTTTAAAATTTATATCTACATCATAAAAAATTTACACTCCGACAGGAAACTGAAATCAGGAAAACAATGAATCAACTTTTTTTTGAAATAAAAAAAAAGTCAAACTAAAAATAACTGGCTAGAATAAAGTGAAACTTTGCAGTGTAACCACTAGAACCCAATCTGGAGTGTAACCATTAGAAATTTCTTGCAAATGGCTAATCTTTTGGATTCAGAAAGTAAATATTGATTGGAATATTAAATTAATTATGAAGAAAATAAAGAAAGTAAATATAAATTGGAATTCTTTAATTTTTGTCATTATTATAACTATTTACATGTGATTTCATAAATGATTACTACATAAAATTAAAAATTATTTTTGTTAAAAGGATTTTGTTTCATTAAAAAAAAACTTTAAATTATTTTGGTAGAACCCCCTTCCCCCCCCAAAAAAAAAACTATGGGCTTTTAGAATGGTCTTTGAAACCAGTGCCATAGAATATTTGCTAAAGAAATGACGCCTGCTTGGATAACTAGAGACATTTTTCTTGTTTTTTACCTTATATTAAGATGTAAAAATTTCACTGTGTAAATTTCGGTTACTGTAGAAAGTGACGTGTCTTAAGAACTAGATAGCGAATAATCGCTCAAGTTCGGGTGACAAGAAACAGCAAGATAAAAGGGTAACTAACCCTTTATTATTCCAATATGATTTAACAAAACTCCGCCTGGGAGTGTACAAACAAAGCGGACACTTGGGATTGAACTTAAGAGACTAAGAATTAAACTAAAACTTAGATTAACTAAATAAATATAGCCGAAGCTATCAAGATTCAAATCGAGTTGGCCCCTTAACTCTATTTGACTATGAAGCTTAGCAAAGGCCTGAGTACGGCCGAGTGTAATAACAGCTTTGAGAGAGAGTGGCCAAAAGGGCAGACGCGGGTAAATCAGAAACTCTGATTCTCTCTCACTCTGTAAGTAACTTCGTGGTTTAAATACCGCTCCTCCTCATTAAATATTCAGCAAGATTCCAAAACTACGTTCTGGCTGGAAGTAGTAAGTTGAAGTTAAGAATTTGACAGGAAAGGAACTTAAAATTTAACTGTTAATAAAATTAACATAATCCTTACAAAGAGAAAAACTTACGAGGTTTATATTACTGTCATTTTAAGAGATCAAATCGAGAACACAGTTGCCAGTATTCCACAACTTTACTTGGCCTCTAGTAGATTCTCAGAGTAATAGGACAGCTACCATAAATCATTCGTTCCCTTTTTGCTACAAGTGTTATTTATATAACTATAGATTTTTATGATCCGGAGACTCTGATAAGGCTCTTTTGACCACTATGTTTTATTCTAGACGTCTTTAATCCTAGACGTGATAACTTAAAAAAATGCAGCCTTTAAACATTTTCTGAAAAACATAGTTTTGAAAAAAGTAATTCTCTTAAATTATTCAATATAAGAAGTTGCAGCTCTATAGCCAATGGAGGAATAAATTAAACTATGTTAAAATGTATTATAAAATATTCAATTTGAAGGCGCATGTATAAAGGCAAAAAGATTTACTTGAAGTAATGACTTTTGTTGCTTTTATTTTTATATAAAAGCAATGAAATCAGAAGAAAGTTTTTATTCCTGATTTAAAGTACGCCATAAACAAATGACACGTACTCGAAGTTCCTTTATTGCTTCTAGCAACTTCGAGCAAAGAAAAGAAGAAAATGCGGTTCATTATTTTCGTTCTTAATAAGAAAAAAAGGAAAGCAGGAGTTGGTAAAAGGATTTCGTTGAGGTAAGCTTAAATAATGAGTTTCAAAAATTCCGAACTTTTGAGGCATTCAAATCGGCCGCGTGGGTTTTCAAACTATTGGAATCCGATACAAACCTTCAAGATAAGGAAAGATTTTTTCCTTTTGTTCCTCATCGAAAAATAGTAGAGACGAAATGGCATTATAATTCGCATTCCCTTTCAAAAGCAATCAATGATGAAAAAATAATTGAAATGTTTATGCATTTTTTTATATAAGTTTAAAGCCGTTTTCAAATGTTTCGATAACTTACATTACATGTAATAAAATTCCACGATTTATATAATTTATCAACGTACATAACTAAACATATCTATTAAACAAAGCGGAAAAGTAGTCCGTGTATTGAAAATTCGTTAGTGAGGTGATAGCTGAACTGTACAAGCGACATGACCATGTAACAATTTTACAACACGCTACGTTTCAAAATTGAGTTTCTCGGTAAAATAGAGAAGTAATCTTTATGGTGTGATTTTATAGTGGTTAATATGGCAAAACAGGGCAGTTAATATGACTTACTAAATGTGAGAATTAAAGAGATAGGATACATAGTCACAATACATTCTAAGCTTTTCCTGCATTTTATATGGGAAACTGCATGCAATAATTCTTTTCGCTTTATGTGCAATGACTTGAACATTGAATTAAAAAATCTGATGTGTACACCACATGACTTCCTTGTACGGAATATTAAATTATACGCATTTTTTCTTGCATTTCATTTAAACTTATTAGAATTAATTAAACCTACTTCGCCGACAGCGCATAAACTACAATAGAATAAATGCATTCTTTAAAATTCACTTTGTTTACCATAGCGACACTCTGGCGCTAGGTTTACTTAACAGTATTATATTTCGTTCATATTATAACTCAGAATGCACAAAATTTATATCATTTAAAGAATTATCTAATCGTTGCCACATGTTCTATTCAAATACTATAACAAAGCTAGAACGATGTATAAAAGAAATTAAGCAAACAAAACAAAAAAAGAAACAGAATCTCACAGACGATTGAGTATTTCTCATTCAATTAATTCAGTTTTCACTTTGCGAGAAGGCAAAAATACATAAAAACTCAAAATATCTGTATTAAAAATTACGAAGTAAATTTTAAACGCTTATTTCCTTGAAAAAATTCCAGAAAGGATTAAGCATGATTTAAATAATAAATGAAGGCGTTATCGTTGTTGTTGCGAAGCTATGTTTCTCTAGATTCGCAACAAATCCGCTATCCTGTTGTTTCAAATGTAAGCAAGAGCATTGGCCGCCATCAAAAATATTATTTGGCTTAGCGGCACTTAAACAATTTTAAAATTGTTGATAATTCTAAAAATATTGCATACAGATTTAATAAAGGCATAAAAACCTTAACCGGAACATAAGAAAAACATAATTCAATCATTTTTAAAGCAAAAAATTTACAATTTACAAACATATAAGAGTAAAGAAACTGAGATCACTGAGCCGGGTAAATTTAGCAAACAAAACAGAAAAGAAACAGGTTTCCACAGACGATTCAGTATTTCTCATTCAATTAATTCAGTTCTCACATCCGGATAAGGCAAAAATACATAAAAATTCAAAATATCTGTATTAAAAATTGCGAAGTAAATCTTAAACACTTATTTCCTCGAATAATTTCCAGAATGGCGTTTCCAGATTACATGATTTAATTCGCAATAATAATGGAAGGCGTTATTTTTGTTGTTGCGAAGCTTAAATTCTCTAGATTGGTAGCAAATCCGCTATTTTGGCAAGTTTGAAATGTAAACAACATGTCCGCCATCGCAAAAATAAGTAGGCTTAGCTGCACTTAAACAACTTTTAAGCAGTTGATAATTCCACAAATATTGCATGCAGATTTACTAAAGGCATAAAAATCTTAACCGGAAGCTAAGAATAACACAATTCAACCATTTTTAAGGCACAAAATGCACAACTTACAAACATGTAAGAGTAAAGAACCTGAGATCACTGAGCCGATAAACAGAGTGGATATATACACATATATTTATATACGCTTGGTGCGGCCGATTGCAACCAAAATACGAGGTGCACATCTACATGTTATAGCAGTCCTATATACAAAATTTCAACATTCTGAGGCTACTCGTTTTTGAGTTATGCGAGATACGTACAATTTACAAACGTTCGTACATACGTTCGTACAGACGCCACGAAAAATTCTCTTCAGAATTCCTTTTAAAGCAGTTTTATAATTTTTTTGGAGGAAAAGAGTGTTTTATTCTGTCCTTACATACAGATATCACGGAAATACATCGTTAAATTGCATTTGAAAGAGGTCAAAATTGGATATTTTCGTTGAAATATGCTGCCTGAAACTTTTCGCGATTACAATACTTCCTTTTTACTTCGTACAAGGAAGTAAAAATGCATACTTAAAACCTGCCATAATTTATATTGATTAAAAGTCATTGGGTATAATGCAGAAATATTTAATTTGAAGTTTATTCCATATATTCACTCGCATTATTTATACAAGTCTTTGTATTAATAATACAAATATATTATATTTTAAATTTATTTATAAACTAGCGGAAGTAACCGATGCCAGTTAAATCAGATTGAAAGAAGTCATACATCAGGGATTCTTAACCGGTCGTACGCAAGAGAAAAATAGGTGGCACGCAAAAGAAGGAACGTATTTTTAACTATTAAATTTAAAAATTAAAACCCTAACATTCTGATTGAGTTTTTTTTTCTAACACTCGCAAATTTATGCGATCTGAGCTTTGTTCAAGAGTGGTTCTGTAATAATACTTTGTAGTGGTGGTACTAAAGGTTTTCAATTTTTGTTTAGATGTTACGTGTTAGTCAAAAGGTTGAGAACGCTGTCATACATTTTTCAGTCTGATGCAATATGGAACCCACGTACAAAATTTCAATAAAAAAATAAGCTAATTCTCCCTCTATCAGCACCAATAGCATGCAGTTTTCTATGATTTTCCTATTCCGAATAAAATGGTCGTCGTAAAAGCTCAAGTTCCATCCAATATTTCAACTATATTCAATTTTAGGAGATAAAATGTGCCAAAAAATGTATTATAATTGATCATAAATCAGTAACGCCAACAAACAAACAAACACTCTTCTTCAAATGTGTAGATTTTGTAAAATTTACAAATTTTTGATTAACAAACTCTACGTTTTGAAATATACAAGCAATAGCCACATATTCTGAAATAAAGCATTTTTATCTCCAACGTGCGACACTGTTGCCACTCGGAAAAAAAAGTGCGAAACTAAGCGCTTTCAGAGTTTTTAATTAATATTTCAGCTGATTAATGTCGTACGAAGATGAGAATCACCGAAATGACTTCCTACGAAATTTCGGAATCGGAAAAAATATATTTAATGTTTGGCAATGCTATTTTTATTTCATCGCAAAACTTATAAATTTTTTATTAACAGACTCTAGAATTTGAAAGCGAGCAGTGGCAACAACTTTCGAAATAAAGCAGATTTTCTTCTCCAGCTTGCGAGACTGTTGTCACTCAGAAACATGAGAGCAAAAATGATCCTTTTTCCGGCTTTTTAATTAATATCTCCGATTTTAGGTATTCGTTTGTGGACAAAAGTGGATGTTGACCTTTTCCAGGACCCGGAAAAGAATTGTATAAAGTTTGGTGATGATAGCTATAGTAGTGACTGAGTTATTACAGGACAAACACACAAACTTTCTTCTTTATATATAGTGTTACGGATTCGGTACTTAAAAAGCTAATGTTAGTTCAATTATAAATTAATTGGTTTTATTTCCCGCGCAGTGCAGCGCGTGACGAATATTAAAAGAAGAAAGCTAAGCCGGAAAATTAAAAATACAAGAGCGCGTGCATTAAATAAATAAATATCTCTTTTTGATTTCGAGAAAGTACTGGAAAATTCTAGCGCGTGATTTTAAAAGCTTATAAAAGGAGGAAAACATCTTAGTTTGTAGTAGTTGCTTAGTTTGTTGTTGTTTAGAAAACTGCTCTTGTTGATTGTAGTGAATTCTCGGATTAGAGTTCTTTAGCTGTTTTGAATTAAGTTCTATTGAACGTTTGAGTAGTTAGAACATAATTACTGTGATATATTGTGATACTGCACGATTATTTGAAGACATTTAATCATATTTGTTGTGATAATAATAAATTTTCTTCATTTTTCATCTGATTTGTGCATTCATTTCGTAACGAACCCGTACGCACGCAACAATTTTTGGTGTCAGGAGTGGGATTTGAATGCCAATAACAAGAGCGATGGAAGAGCAATTAAGGCATTTAATATCAGCCTTTGCCTCATTTAAAGAAGAAATGAAATTGGGCCAAGAATCCGTTAAGGACGAAATGAAAGCCGTTCAAGCTGGTCAAGAAAAGATTGAAGCATGTCAAGAAGAAATGAAAAGAGAAATTACCTGCATAATAGAAAATAAATTTGAAGCTATGGAAGGCAGAATTGACACAGCTGAAAATAAAGTTGGACAAGTTGAAGAAAAAGTTTCTTTCGTAAAAGATCAAATTGAAGAAAGAGTTTCTTCGGTGAAAGAAGAAATAGAAAAAAAAGTTTCTTCTGTAAAAGAACATATAGAAGGGAGAGTTTCGGCTGTGGAGGAACGAATTGAAGGAAGAGTTTGTGCCGTCCAACACCAAATCGAACAACAAATTGATGAGAGAGTTTCTGCAGTTGCCAAAGAAATGGAAACTTTAAAGAAATTCGTAGCGACGGCAGGGAGCAAGAGTGATGATTTTAAATTCTTACCGATGCCTGCTCGTCCATTTCTGAAGCTATCCACATATGATGGGAAGACATCCTGGCAAGTGTACAAGACCCAGTTTCCTATCGTTGCGGACGGGAATGGATGGGATTCCCAAGCTAAGGCCTGTCATCTCGCCGCTTCTTGAAGAGCCGACGCAGCGGATATCCTTCAGACTCTTCCCGAAAACAAAAGGTTAGATTTCAAAGCTCTGTCCGGCGCCTTGGAGCTGCGCTTTGGCGAGAAATGTTTAAAAGACTACAGCAGGCTTCAATTAAAATCCCGTCAACAGACGCCCACTGAATCACTTCAAGAGCTCGCCACGGATGTTGAAAAGGTGTCACATCACGCCTTTTCGGAGTGCCCGACAGAAACAAGGGAAATCCTGTCCCTGCAATATTTCATCGATGGAATCCGGGATCCCGAAATACAGAAGGCTCTACGAATAGCAGATGTAAAGGATGTAAAAAGCGCTCTGTTGTACGCCGTGAAATTGGAGGCAGCCCAGCAAGCAACTCTTAGAGATCGCTACCCAGTCAGAGCTGTGCGAGTCCACGACCCAGGGGACCAATTGAGGGCTCGTTTAGATGATTTATCCAGACAAGTCGATGCTTTGATACGCAGTAGCAGTGAGAACAAAGTGGCTGTAAGATGTTGGACATGTGGTTCTGAAAGCCACCTACGACGGCATTGCAGAACACCCCAGGGCACGGATAATAAAACGGATGAGTTGACAAGACCAGTGAATGCTTTAAGACGGAATAGTGGTGAAACGAAACCGACCCTAAAGTGCTGAAATTGCGGTGTTGAAGGCCACCTACGAAGGAACTGCAGAACTCCCCAGAGCACGGAAAATAAGGCATGCGATTTAAACAGACAATTAAATGCCACGGGAAGGAAAAGGACTGACAAGAAACCAAAGTGCTGGAACTGTGGAGCTGAAGGCCACGTACGAAAGAATTGCAGAACACCCCAGGGTACGAAAATTGAGACAATTTCTGAGCAACGACGCAGGAAACAAATTAATGACGATATCAAGGAACGGAGGTTGCCAGATAATGAAAAACCCTGTTTTAAAGCGCTTAAGATCTCTATAGTGAGTGGCAACAATAACGGACTGTCCATCAATGGGAATATCGATGGAGTTCCTTGCAATATGATCATTGACACAGGAGCTAATGTTACCATCATTAGGAAAGATTTAGCTGAACAGTTTAAAGATAAACTTATTTGGACGCCATCCTGTGTTACCCTTCAGACTGCGTCTGGTGACAAGTTCGACATAACTGGGAAGTTAAACGTAAACATCACGTTTGGAAGTGCCGCCTACCATCACACGGCATATGTGGCGGATATTACAGATCCATGCATACTCGGATTGGACTTTTTAAGGAAATACAATTTTTCCTTAGATTTCAAAAACAATAAGCTGCTTTCAGCATTTGAAGACATGACTATCCATCCTCAAAAGGGATCCTCGCCTGGAAATGTCGACGCCTTGTCCGAAAGATCGAGCTCGGGAAGCTGCCGAAATCATACCAGGGTCGAAAAGAAACGCAAGACTACCAGCTATTCTCCATCTCAGAAGCTCTTCGGTCAAGACATTCGTCTGCCTTGTGACCGCCTGTTTAGTCGCCCTACGGATGCGCCTTCATCGCCTGAGGAACACATCCAAGATGCCCAGGCCCTGTTTGAGAGGATGCATCGTTCTGCACGAAAGCAAGTCAACTTGGCGACGGAGAAAATGAAGACCTGATGCGACACAAGAGCTACTAGACATAGATCCAACAAAGGAGACAAGGTGTGGTTGTGGAACCCGATTCAACGAAAAGGACTGAGTCCTAAATTACAGTCACCTTCGGATGGTCCATATACAGTGCTGAACACGAATGACGTCGTGGTTCGGATTCGTAAGTCTTCGAACTCTAAACCTAAAGTCGTTCATTACGACAGGTTAGCACATTACTATGGCCATAGTACGTAATGTAAATAATTGTAAATTGTGTAAGACCATGGTCCTTTTTGCTTCTAAATGTGTATTTAGTAATTGATTTGTATTTTGCATTTGATTTGTATTTTGTATTTGATTTGTTTTATTTATTGCATTTATTGTTCATGTTGTTTATTATTGTAATGTAATGCTTATTTTTGCATTCATGCTTTAGTTGTAAGTTTGGCTTCCAGTCCAGGGATTGTACTGCCCGGGACGTGCAGTCCTTGGAAAGGGAGCAGTGTTACGGATTCGGTACTTAAAAAGCTAATGTTAGTTCAATTATAAATTAATTGGTTTTAATTCCCGCGCAGTGCAGCGCGTGACGAATATTAAAAGAAGAAAGCTAAGCCGGAAAATTAAAAATACAAGAGCGCGTGCATTAAATAAATAAATATATCTTTTTGATTTCGAGAAAGTACTGGAAAATTCTAGCGCGTGACTTTAAAAGTTTATAAAAGGAGGAAAACATCTCAGTTTGTAGTAGTTGCTTAGTTTGTTGTTGTTTAGAAAACTGCTCTTGTTGATTGTAGCGAATTCGCGGATTAGAGTTCTTTAGCTGTTTTGAATTACGTTCTATTGGACATTTGAGTTGTTAAAAGATAACTACTGTGAGATATTGTAATACTGCATGATAATTTGAGAAAATGTAAGCATTTTTTTGTGATAATAATAAATTTTTGTTCATTTTTCATCGGACTTGTGCATTCACTTCATAACGAACCCGTACGCACGCAACAATATATATATATATATATATATATATATATATATATATATAATCTGCATGTTGCAACAAAATGATTTATTTAGATTTAAATAGCAATATCGACTTGCTTGACGAGAGCGTGCATTGCAAGAAAGAGAAAGTATGAGAAAGGGAGTTTTTGGATTCATTGTACCTGATCATTCACATCCAGCCATACTTTGTTCATGTACATTACAACGCGAACAAGGCATTCGTTTCAGATAATTAATATACTTGATATGCGCAACTTTTATTTTACAGGATTTAAGCTTTACTGGATTAAAATGAAGCATTTCCGTTATTTTGTTGCGCATGCAGATGTGATATACATTTTATTTACTAAAATGGAAACTAATTCTAAGAATTACATATGTGAAGAAAGCCCTTTTATGTAATTTCAATCAGTTACAAATTGTTAATTGCAAGTTGAAGTTTTTACTGTTGACATGCGCAGTTTTTCACTACTTAGAAATAAACATAAAAGCAACCAGAAAACCTAAAAATTATGGCTAGTCTTGGATTAGCCGAGATAAACATTACATTTACTCCTTTAAGCAAACCATTCATTCTAGAATATTACGTTATTTAAATTATAATGAAACAGAAATTAATGTGGTGATATGCTTCTTTTTATTTATAAGGATGGCAACGCGTTGCCCAGCGAGGGAACGCAAGATCATATGACCGGCCCACCAGCGGCCGAACGGTAAAGTCGGTGAACACTGGTAGTTCGGTCCGAGGTTCGAATCCCGCGAACGGGCTGGCTGCATGGGCGTTTTCGTGGTTTTCCCCATGTGTAACGTGTATACGAGCCAATTTCCCTTAGAAAGTCTTTCACGAAAGCATCCCTCCCCTTAGGCAGATAGCCCTCGATGCTTTGCCGTAATCACACACACACACACACAAGATCATATGACCACTTCTCGGAGCGACGCCAGACATGAGCAATGATGAAGTTTATAAAAATTGAAAGAACACTGAATTATAGTTACTATGACCTTATTTCGTTTATTTTTTTTGATGCTATGCGCCGACTTTCACTTTCTATTTGCTTTTATTTTTTTTGTATCATCTTCATGTTAATTACATATGTTGTGTTCGTGTGTTTTCGTAATTAAATTTTCAAAGACTTGCTATAGTTCAAAAGTACAACCACATCCCACATTTATACTTAATTTCAAAAAGAAATTACATTTTTCAGCAAAGCGAGTAAGAAAAATAGCTCTATTTTTTTGTTTTTCCTCACAGTAATTCACAGGTAACACACGAGCAATTTCACCTTCCTCTGAAACTGGTAATGCCCGATTAACTTTTTGCGGCACAGTGTGTCCGGTCTGGACATTTCTAAAATTTTCTTCTGTACACACAGAAAAATTGAATGAAAAAGGAATTATAGGTTACTCTGAATCTTCTTTATTTATATTAGATGACAGCTGAACACAAACCAATCCATATATTTTAGCCATGTTTAGTTTTTTAAGACCCTCATTTTTCAATGAAATCTTCCAGAATTTTTTAGGGTATAAAAGGAATTGTTTGAAAAGAAATTTCTATGTTATGTTTTTGGCTGTATGCTAATCTCCTTATTCCATATTAGTTTTAAATTTTCACCTTGAAATCTTGCCTAAAATCAAACGGCGAATCCTAGGCGTGCCCAGAGCGGGCTCACCGATAATCTAGGACAACTCAGTTCATTGACAACAATGCTCGTTTCAGCACTCTTTTTGAAGCTCTATTGAATCAGTGTGCTCACTTTGGGCACGCCCACAGAATTAAAACGACAAAGCTATCTTCACAAAATTTTAATTGTGTACTCTTCTAGGCCTAATTAGACTGCCTACCTTTTTTTAATCAAAACTCCAACTTTAAAAGGTAGCGTGCCAGAATGTGTTAACCCATGGGAAACAATGCTGGATTAATCAATAGGTTATAAAGCATTTTCTCCCTTCTTTCAGCATGCCTTTGTGGTGTAACTGTAGCACACTCGACGCGTATTCGACAGGTCGATTTCCTTGTTTCGAAAAATTCTGAAATGATTCCACAGTGACGCCCCAGCTAAAATGCGGTTGCATGATGATTCTTCACCACCAGGATTTGTCTATTGGGTCGCCTGATTCCCAGTAGCTCTTTAAAAGGCGGAGTATATAAGGTATTTTCTCCTTCCTTTCTGAAGGCCTCCGCGGTGTAACGGTAGCACACTCAGAGCGTATTCGAGTCCCGGCGAGAGCATTGCTGATTTTTCACATCTCCTGCTTGAAATCAAATAAGTGTCTAGGGCCCTTAATACGGAGAGGCTCGGCATCAGTGCGAGAAAAATAAATAAAATAAATAAAGCATAAAACTAAATAAAATGATTTTAAAAATAAAAAAATTCTGCAAGGTTCCAGATTTGAACGGTTGCCCAGTAGGGTTTGTTATGGTTTTAACGCTGAGGTCGCAGTCTACCAGTCGGCTCTTACACTTACTAATACTTTTTTTGTCTTTTTAGCTTTATTATTAAGCATCCTTTTATTCGCAGTCACGCCATATACAATTCCACAGCAAAAATACAAAAATTTTAAGAGCCGTATAGCAGTATATGTTTAGAATTCCCGATACAGCCTTAAGTGTTGGCATACAGTTTTCCGTTTTTTAGTCTTTTCTTAGTTCATCATAGGGTTGTTAAGTTTTCTTAGATCGCATTGCGAAACTTATTTTGTCTTGTTGATTTTAATGTTTTGTGTGTTAATTTCATTTATTAAATATCACGTTTTTCGCACTTGCTCCACATATAATTCAATTCAACAGGAAAATCACAAAATATTTAAAAACACCATATCTTTAGAATTTACGACAGACAGTCCTTAGTTTTGGAGATAACAATATTTTATTCCGTACATCGCTGCGATTGCTCGCTTGCAAATCGTTGAGCTTGTTAAGCGGTGTTGGAACCCCAAAATCTTCAAAAAATTGGGGTTTCGGATTTTTGCATTTTTAATTCTCTACACTTTTATCTTTCTAAAAATACCATTCTTTAATCTCTATGAAAACAAGAACTAAAAAAAATCTAGTTTTAATTTGTCATCGCCTGTTTTGATCAATGAAGATTTTTACATAAAAACGCGTTTTTCTCCAAACGTGATTTTTTTATACTCGATGTACCTTTTCTCAGGAACTACTGCTCACAGAGGTATCTAAAATTTGTACGGCTTATTTATTAGGTTTCCTAACATTTACTGAAGTGAGCTTTTTGTGATAAACTTCGGGAAAAAAATTTAATTTTTTTTGTGTGTGTGTGTGTGAGAAAAGTGCTAAATTTCACTATGCCCAACAAAATATTCTGTAAAATTACTCTAAAATTCAAACTGTTTCAAAAGCTCATTTCAGTATAATCAAATAGGTATACTTTAATTACACACAAAACATTTCAAGCATGTATCTACAGCAGATTTTGAGAAAAGGTACATCGAAAAGGACCAATTTAACATTTTCGGTATAAGGGTTGCTGATACCCCTTAATCAGATGTTCATTAAAGGTTTTTGAAATCTGAAACTTAAAATATTAAACTCGAAATTCGAACTTTCAGGTCCATATGCGGGTGGAAGACAACGTTGTTCAAAATTAGATTGCTCTAGGTACCGTCGTTTTTTCGCAATGCTAAGAACATACACACATACTTGCAGATTCTTCATTATTAAATTTCTTTAAATTTAATACAGAGCGATAGTATTTGGTGGCAATAATTTGAAAAGCGATTCACCGTTGTTAGTTTATAGCGAACGTCGCAAAATCCTGCTTCGACGATAATATCATATTCCGTGCTAACATCCCTTTTTTGGCTAATGAAATGATTTTAATAATAATAAACTTTAAAAATTTAGAATATTTATGATATGAACTTTAATATCCTCATAATAATTGATAATATAGCATAATGCATGAGCTATGTATATGCGTGATAATTTCAAATATGTGTGTGTTCCTTGTCCACACATTTGAAGTTACAGTTGGTATTGTAAGAGGTAATACCAACTGTAACTTCAAATGTGTAGTATAGTAGTATCAATATAAATCAAAATTAAAAAAATAATTTAAAATGTTAAAAAAAAACTAAAAGGTCTCAGATTTTAAATTTCGTCCAAGGGAATTTTTTTAACGTTTTGTGTGTTAACTTTATTTATTAAATATCATGTTCTTCGCACTTAAACCATAAACTTCAGTTCAAGAGCAATATCGCAAAATAATTTTAAATTAAGCCTATCTTTAGAATTTCCGATACACAGTTCCGCGCTGGAGATAAAAAGTCCCCCCCGGTAGAGTGTTGCCATGGCTCGCTTTGAAATCCTTGAGTTTGTTAATCAAAAATTCGTTAAAGTTTTACAAAATATGAAATCGATCATAAAACAAATTTCAAATTTGGTCTTCCACATGCCCATATTGGTAGGAGGATTACGTCATTCAAAATTCGATGGCTCTATGTACCGTTGTTTTATCACAAAGCTAGAAATATAGATACATTTATGCAGATTTTTCATTATTTAATTTCTTCAAATATAATGCAGGACTCTAACATTTGATGGCAACAGTTTGAAAAGTGAAACGGACATTTATAGTGATTCAACGCAAAATCGCAAAACGAAAACAATAGTCCTTTAGGGACAAAGCCCCTTTGGACTAAAAATTTGAAAGGGTTCACATTTTAATGAATCTCCCAAATGGATTTGTTAAAGTTTTTTTATGTGTTCACTGAGCTCCCTCCTGTTGACCTATTTCTTCTCGTCTTTTCAGCTTTATTATTAAGCACAATTTTCTTTGAAGCGTTTGCACACATTTTTCAATTTTTTTCCAGTCTTTTATTAGTATATCATATCATCGTTCAGGTTTCTTAATAAGATAGCTTGCAAAATTTTCTTTTATCTTTTTATCATTAACTTTTTCGGTGTTAAATTTTTATTAAATATTATGCTATTCGTATTTACCCCATATAAAATTTAGAATTTAATTAAACAGCAAAATCAAGAAGCAGTTTAAAATAGCATATCTTTAGAATTTCCGATATACAGTCTCGCGCGCTGGAGATATAAATGTTTTATTCTGTACAGTGTTGCCACTGCTCGCTTTCAGATCGTTAAGTTTGTTTATCAAAACTTCACTAATATTTTACAAAATATGAAATGTAAAATTCGAAATTTAAATTTCGGACTTCCGGGTGCGTATGTTCGGGGGAGTTATTCAAACTTTGATTTGCAACTTTGATTTGACTCAAACTTTGATTGATGGTTGTAGGTACCGTCGTTTTTGCATAATAAGAGGAGCAAACATGCATAGATGCAGATTCTTCATTATTTAATTTCTTTAGAAAGGCATTTTTAAATATTTAATTAACTATGGGTAATAAAAGTGGAGAGAAATCTTTCGCTACGAAACGAGTTCAAACTACTTAATTTCAAAAGTGGACGAAAAGCCTATTATGTTTTAAAATTTAACTATTATACTGCAGTATAAATGTAGCATACAATGTTTATTTCAATGACATTTACCCTTAAAATCGCAAGAAATGCTGAAGAATATACACTAAAGCAAATCCGAAAATGTTGAGTTCTTTAGCAAAGTTTGCTGTTGAAAAAGGTATCTCCAACATATAGATTATACAGATATTATTGCTTTTATTTTCTGATATGAAACGGAAACCAAAAACTTAAACTTTTAAATGCTAATCAATAGTTTAAATATTTTTCGCTATACCAGGAACTCTCGATGTAAAATGAATACTGTATTACTATTTTTGTTAGGTATTATTAAAAAATTTTTAAAAGACATTATTTAAGATTTCATTAAAATAGCTTATATAACTGGGACCCTAACTTACTTTTGTCTATGGTATATTACAGGTTTAAGCAGTTATTTACTATTAATAATTGTTAGCTAGTCTTTATTTGTAATGCTTTACAGTATTAAATGTATTAAGTATTAAATATATTTAGTATTAAATGTTTTCGTGTTTAAATAGCACAGTTAACAATAACATATTCACCAGTCTAACATTTTATACCGAAGACGAAGATATGGAGTGACTAAAGAATTGAAGTTTCGAACAAAAGAGGTGAAGGTTGAAAGTCGAAAGTCTGGGTTCAAAGTCGGATCATTAAGTTATTAGATTATAGCAAAGTATATATGAGCTATCTGCCTAAGGAGAGAGGTATGTTCATGTAGGGCTTTCTAAGGGAAGCTCTCCCTTAGAAATGGGAATGTTAAAGATGGAAGAAAGCACAGAAAACAACATTGCAGCCATTTATCTGGGTTCAAAGTCGGATCCAAATACTAGTATTCAGTAATCTTTATGGCCACAAGTGGAAAGGCGAAGGCAAGAAAGGGAATTCTGCAGCAGTGATTAAAAGCCATCTTAACGATTTAAGAACTAAATTATTAGGAATGAACAACTGACATTCAGTTATGATATATTAAGACTGAATAACTGACAACATTTCGAAATATTTAAATACATCCATAAGGTGTTTCTCCCGCCTTCTTAGCATACATTCGTGGCATAGTGGTCAGCACACACGGCACCTATTCGACATGTCCGTGGTTCGAGTCTCGGCGAGGGCATTGCTCATTTTCAATCTCTCTTGCTTTTACAAAATACCTAATGTATCTCACCATTTCAGAAAATCTTCAGCCATATCAGTTCAAGCAAGTTTTTAAGCATTCGATTAGTTGATAGTTCAGATATCTCTTCTATATCTCTATAAACTACTACTATATTTCTACAAACTTCCACTATATCTGTATAACCTACTACTATATCTCTCTTTCTTTTATACGAAAAAAACAATCTGAAAGGTTTCAGATTTTAAATTGCGTCCAAAGGGGCGTTTTTTCAACGTTTTTTGTGTTACCTTTATTTATTAAATATCATGTTCTACGTATTCAAACTATAAAATTCAGTTCAACAGCAATATCACTAATTAATTTTAAATGAGCATATTTTTCGAATTTCCGATACACAGTCTCGCGCACTGGAGATAATTTTTTTTTTTTTCCGTACAGTGTTGCCATTGCTCGCTTTGAAATCATTTAGTTTTTTAATCAAAAATTCGTTGAAGAGTTACAAAATCTGAAATTGATAATAAAATAAATTTCAAATTCAAATCAGGGCTTCCACATGCCCATATTCTATGGAAGCTTACGTTATTCAAATTTCGATGGCTCTAGGTACCGTTGTTTTATTAGAATGCGAGAAACATACATACATTTATGCAGATTCTTCATTATTTAATTTGCTTAAATATAACATAGGCCGATAATATATGGTGGCAACGATTTGAAAAGTGATACAGCCTTTTAAATTTTTCAACTCAAAATTCCAAAACGAAATTAATAGTCCTTCAGGGCAAATTGCCCCTTTAGACTAAAAAACTGAGGCATGATATCTTAAAGATCTACCAGTATTTGATAGACCAAAAGTCAGGAATATTAATGCATTACAGGCTAATTCAAAGGTAAAAAAGCAGTGTAAGTCAAAGAGACGGTTGATTCCTAATTCTTTTATCAATCAAAATTAATTAGATTTATCCACTTAATGACATTGTCTCGGATTGCACAAACAAAAACATGATCGCCAACAGACATACAACAATAGCGATAATGATTATTCTTCTGCAATGTCAAATTCTGTTTTTTAAAGATCTGATAAATGGTTGTTTCGACGGCAGGATAAGTTGAAATGAGATATGAAAAAATTATATCTTAAATGATAGTTAAACTAGCTGTATAGTTAAACTAAACATTATGAATAAGAATAAGTCTCCTTAGTATATACATGTAGTGATATTTATTATATAGAAACACTTTAAAAATCACACTTTACATATTACAGAATATTTCTGTCATATTGGAAAAGCAAGTCAAAGTTATTAATTCCATAATTTGAGAAACTTCTTAAATATTCGTATTGAAGCAAGTATTCGAAATTAAAGTTTGACGTAAATCACTTACACAACTGTTGAACTGCTGAAGATATTAATCAAGAAACTCATCCAGACAAAATATATTAACTTTCTATATCATCAAGCATTTGATAAAAATCAGATTTTTTAACTTCCTTAAATTTTGTATGCCTTGAGAAAAATGATAGTAAAAAATTCCAGAACCAAGTGCAAAAAAAGTAAACTATATTTATAAATCTCGTCGGATATTGCACTTAGATGATAAAATAAAAATAAAATTATTCATTTTGGCAGTTATTTGATGAAGCATGAAGAAATAAAATGTAGTGAGGTATTAAAGTTTCCTCTTTTCAGTACCTAAGGAACTTTTAAAGAAAAGGTATATGAATACAAAGAAGTTTTACTTTGAAGTCGCTTTTGATGAAGAAGCCGTTCAAATAAACCTGCGATACTTTAATATTGAATACTTTTGATTGTTCATTTCATTGTGAAAGACATGCTGGCATTTAAGCTTTCTACCAGCGACATGTGAAAAAAATGCACACTTGATGCTGCATTATATTAAATGTAAAAGTCTCTTCTAGAGTCTAAGACGTGTCAGGAGCTCAAAATTAACAAGTTCATCTTTATTAAGTTGTGAGTTATCTGTGTTTTGTTATTTTTTTGGCATGTTTTTAAAAGTAAAATTGCTGCTGGAGATTATGAAACATATTTTATTATTCATGTAAATGAATGCAATGAGAAAAAAAATCTGAAAGGTTTCAGATTTTAAATTACGTCCAAAAGGACCTTTTTTTAACATTTTGTGTGTTACTATTATTTATTAAATATCATGCTCTTTTCACTTAATCATGAAATTCAGTTCAAGAGCAACATCGCAAAATAATTTTAAAATGAGCATATCTTCAAAATTTCCTATACATCTAGGTACCATTATTTAATCACAGTGCGAGAAACATATATACATTTATGAAAATTCTTCATTATTTAATTTCTTTACATATAATACAGGGTGATAATATTTGGTGGCAACAATTTGAAAAGTGAAACAACGCAAAATGCCAAAAAGAAATTAATAGTCCTTCTGGGCAAATTGCCCCTTTGTTACAAAATATAAAAAATAAAACAAATTTGAAATTTAGGCTTCCAGATGCCCATATTCTACGGAAGATTACGTTATTCAAATTTTGATGGCTCTATGTACCATTATTTAATCAGAATGCGAGAAACATATATACATTTATGCAGATTCTTCATTATTCAATTTCTTTAAATATAATACAGGTTGATAATATTTGGTGGCAACAATTTAAAAAGTGAAACAACGCAAAATGCCAAAGAGAAATTAATAGTCCTTTTGGAAATTGCCCCTTTCGACTAATAACTTTGAAAAATGTAAACTTGTATAGAAATCTAATTGATGCTGAAAACAATCCTTCTTTATTTTATATTTGACTGAACAGAAGCAAGCAGATTTTAATGCAAAATTTTATTAAAATATCGTATTGCCAAAAGTTGCATTTCTTTGAATCTCTGTTATCAGAACTTGGAAAAAGGAACTCTTGAGATGATAGTGCGGTCTCAGGTGACAGCGATAATTAAATATATAACTCAATAATGTTAAATATTTGTCTACATATGTTTCCCTTCCCCCAAAAAGGTTTGAATTTGATAATAGCGTAGACAGATAAATTCAGTTTTGCAAGCTGCAAAAATTAACATTTTTATACATCACTGTACTGACAAAGTCAGTTAAATTTGTGCTTAGTTTTCAAGTTACTCTAGTATTGTTACGTTTTTTTTACGTACGGGTTCATGGATTTGGAGAGAATAACGACGACAGCACTTGATGAAATATTAAAAGAAAATTCATTATCTAGTATTCTCAGGGCAGCTCCAAAAACACTTTTACAGTCGTCGAAAATATTTGACAAAGACGCTAAAGGAATCAGCAGCACAGGCTTCAGGCTATCAAGCTGTCTTAGCTTCACAGCAAAGCACCAGAGTATAGCTCCAGACTCTGCTCGATCGTTCTCGGAACTCCACGTACTCTCGAGACTCTCCTGGCTACAATTCGCAATGCACTCGACAATAGGCTTAACGATGCAACGATGCACATTCTCGATGCACCAACTCGACAGCAGACTGACGATAAAACTCGATAGACTACGAGACAATCGATAGCCAAAAGACTCGCGATCGACTAAAGGGCCGTTCCCACTGGGTTTATCTAAGCTAACGGAGACAACTGACGTAGCCGACCCATCTCCAAAACCAGTTTTTCCCAAGTTGAAAAATCTGAACTGCAATCATAGCAGAGTTAGTCGACACAGGAAACTAACTCCGTTAGTTGAGATAATCCTCAGAGGCAACGGCCCTTTAGAGACACACTAGACTGACGATCAACCCGCTAGACTAGGCACTGACTGACTCTCTGCGTACGAGCAGGGTTTATACAACTTTTGGCTTGCATTCGAGAACATTCTGGGCTAAACCAGTAAGAATTATCCGTCCGTCTATGATATATCGCCAATTTTGTCGCCAAACGGGCGATTGCGTCAAGTATGACACCCCTGCTTTGCTTGCAATTTTCTGGCAACCCTAAATCCGTCTGACGGGAAGCTATCTTACTGCGGCTGCACATTTCCTAACAGTATAGAGTAAAGCCCAACAGCAATTTAGGGGTGAGCTAAGGGCGCAGCCCAGTCCTCCTTGCAAATCGAAATTTGCCCTATTACCTCATCTGGGCTGCACCAGTTCAAAGAACCACAAACGAAGGCATCCAGCGACCCAGCCATGTCTCAAACAACTAAGTAACTCAAGTATGACTAAAAACTATGAATAACCCCGGGAAACCAAGCCCCAAGTCCGAGTAACTAAAAAGTTAGTATATCACAACAAAAGAAACTCAAATATACATTCAGTCAGCATTACATATATAGCTGTTGAATCTTTTTATTCTTAAACACACAAAGAAAGAAGAGGAAAAATAAAATAACTATAACTAAACATAATGGAGAGTTAATAATACAAATAAAGAAAAAGGAAACATTAGTAAACAACAAATACACCAATACACACACACATACAACATAAGAACACCTAACATATGCCTATGACATCTCTGTTTCCATTAATAATTTCCATAACATTCCTAGCAGTCTCTTTGGCTCTTCCAATACCTCATTTCGTAAACTGAGAATTCACACCTGGTACATGTCTTGTTAAGCTACACTGTTCAATGAAATGATCACCAATTTTATCACACACCAAACCTTTATTATTATGTTGCAAACCAAATCTCTTCAAAGAACTAAAAATCTGCCATGACCAGAAATAAGATGGTTGAGGTCAATATCATTTAATATTTTCATATTTTTACCAAGAACAAATTCTTTTAACAAATAAGTATTACGCAATGACAGATTCCATTGATTAACCCATTTTTCATAAATATCATTTTTCATATTGCTTATACATTTTCTTCTTGAGGCTTGAACATCAATAGTCTATTTTTCCATTGTTGCCTATTTAGGTAAAGCATCCGCCCTCTCATTGCCCATATGTCCTATATGAGCCTTAACCCAATTTTAAATGAGATATGATGTTTTTTTTATGATTTGTACATAAAGTTCCTTAACCATTTGAATATTCAAGTATTGTGGACTGGATTGGAGAGAGACTGGAGAACAGACATACAATCCGAATGTATTACAATTTTATAAGATTCTCCAAGATTCTTGTTTAGCCATTCCAATGATTTTTGCATTGCAAGAAACTCTGCTTGATATACAGAATTGCATTTCTCTAATTTATATTTATTGTTTTGAATCTCTATTCCATGATAGTATATAACATAGCAAATCCAATATTCTCTTCCAACCCAGAACCATCTCTATATACATCAATTTCGTCACAAACAGGAATCTGTTTATTGAATGCAATAGAAATTCTCTCTTTGGGATGAATTAGGTGATAATTAAAAACATAGAAAGCTGAATTAAAAACAAAATCTTGATCAAATTCACAGAAATCAACTCTTTTGGTTCTCAATAAGAACTTTTTGTAGTACAATTCTTGGAGCAATGAGAGGGGCGGAATGCCCACAAAAACATATGCGATCTCAGTAGGTGCAGTTCTAAATAATCTCGCTATGGACAGCAGCCAGCCCCTCTGAATAGTATTTAACTGATTTCTGATCTTCAGCAACTCCACCGCTCTGTCACCCCATGCTCCAATTCCGTAAGTAACTATGAGGACAGCTACAGAATTATAAATTTGCTCTAAAACATAACTCTTAGTACTAATTCAGAAGACAAACAACAAAAATCAGCGTTATATTTACAAAATTTCCACAGGACTAGTTTCGATGGTTTTACCGAACCACCATTCTTAGCTGCAAAACCGCAAATGAACAAGATAGGAAAAAATGATTAGATGAGATAAGAAAGCCTGGACAAGAATAAGCAAGTGGCGCCATCTGTTGGTGAAATCAGAACTAAAACATAATTTCTTTAAAGGCCGAAGGCAAATTTGGATTGGAATTAGGATCGTTAACTAGAACAGAAAGATTTTTATGAATGTGAAATGCCTCTAGAAAATCCAGTTCTCCAATGGAAGATATTTTTTGAATAATTTTAGCAGCAGAAAAATTGAAAATGTGATTTTCGGACCAACAATGTTGCGCAACAGAAGACTTCTGTGTTTCCTTTTTTCTAACATATGCCTCATGTTCCTTGACGCAAATTTTTTTTTTCTCTTCAAGTTTGCTCCTCCAAACTAGCCCTTGACGAAGAATTAAATTATTTAAAAGCAATAGCTATTGACAGGGGCTTTTCACCCAACATTATTAATCAACAGTTAAAAAATTCTCCTCTCAACACACTAAAAGGCACACTCTTGTTTTAGGAGATTATAAAAATTCTGTTGTCATTCCCTTCTTTCCATCAATTAGCTATAAAGTTGCACATATTTTGCAGAAATTTAACTTTCGGATTGTTTATTCTCCCATCAATAAAATTCCGAGTTCCATACTTAAGGACCCCATTCCGGATATGAATTCCTGGGGTATTTATAGGATTCCTTGCCAGTGTGCTTTAATTTACATTGGCCAAACTAAGAGAGCCTTAAAATTTCGCGTCAAGGAACATGAGGCATATGTTAGAAAAAAGGAAACACAGAAGTCTTCTGTTGCGGAACATTGTTGGTCCGAAAATCACACTTTCAATTTTTCTGCTGCCAAAATTATTCAAAAAACATCTTTCATTGGAGAACTGGATTTTCTAGAGGCATTTCACATTCATAAAAATCTTTCTGTTCTAGTTAACGATCCTAATTCCAATCCTAATTTGCCTTCGGCCTTTAAAGAAATTATGTTTTATTTCTGGTTTCACCAACAGATGACGCCACTTGCTTATTCTTGTTCAGGCTTTCTTATCTTATCTAATCATTTTTTTCCTATCTTGTTCATTTGCGGTTTTGCAGCTGAGGATGGTGGTTCGGTAAAACCATCGAAACTAGTCCTGTGGAAATTTTGTAAATATAACGCTGATTTTTGTTGTTTGTCTTCTGAATTAGTATTTATTCGGCGTGTTATTGTGTCTTAATTATAACTCTTAGTAGCCAAAATCGAGTTTGAAAATGATCTTTTATAAAAGTGTAAAACAGAATCAGTTTATAAACATGAAACTGAATCTGTAAAACAGAATCAGAATCGGTGTATAGCTTTAATACTTAGCGCTCCGTTGACTCCGCTACGGAGCCGTTCGTCATTTGTTTCGTAGCTCCATAGGCTCCGCTGCGGAGCACAATGTTTCTTGTATGAGTAGGCTTAAGATGTTACGGAATCGTCGGCGTTGGCAATTGTTATCTGTACTTAAAACGTGCTCAGTCTCACTACTATTACGACTGAAACATTATTTGACCCATTTTATGGTTGCGAAGAGTTGCCGGAAGTCTTAGATAAATGGCGCGATGTCACGGAAGAATTAGATATTCGGGATAGAATACATTTTAGTGTATCGCCAAAGGTCACTGAACCGCAAATTCCTACAAATATTGTACAGCCGACACAATATTTTAAAGTATTTTTCACAAACGAACTGGTAAATGAAATTATAAAAGAAACCAACAATTACGCAGAAAATGTTCTAAAGAAATATCTAGTAATTCTCTTTGGAAAACGTGGCGTGCGGTGAAAGAGGATGAGTTTTGGGCTTTTATTGGAGTTATTATCAATATGGGTGTGATATCCCTGGCGAACATGCAGGATTATTGGGGAGTTAAGGAGAATAGTCACATTCCTTTCTTTGGTAAAATATTTACAAGAAAGAGAATTTTCTTTGGTAAAATATTTACAAGAATATGCAGATATTCTGGATGCTACATTCCACTGCGAAAATGTGCCGGAGTTGCTGGTAGGCAGTGGTACCAAAACGTGCGGAGCGCTAAGGGTTAAAATATTCATGAAATGATAATTTGCGATCGAAAACGACTTCCAAATATTTCAAATTCTCAACAACTTAAAATTTTTCTCCCTTATATTTCAACAATGGGTTTCTGACATTCTTTCGTCCTTTGGGGAAAAAAAGCGCTTTCGTTTTAGATATATTAAAGTGCAGTTTTATCCATAGTTTCTGATATCTTACAGAATACCTTTTAAATTTTTTCAAGAGAAGAATCAGCTATTAATAACATCAAGCCATCTGCATAACAAATTAATTTAACGCTTGAAGGAAATTCCACAAGCAACAAATCATTTATTACCAAATTCCAGAGCAGCGGAGCGCTATTAGATCCTTGTGGACATCCTTTATACACTTTAAACAACCTATCCCCAAAAGAACTCCCAGAACTCACAAAAAATCCAACCTGCTTTTCTTGGAAATAATTTATCGTAATTTTAAAACAATCCCTTGGCACTTTAATACGAAGTAGTGCACGAAAGAGGGTGGGCCAGTATACAGAATCAAAAGCCTTGTGTATATCAAAGGCAATAGCAATCAAATGATTTGTTTCTCTTCTCTCTCTGATAAAATTACTGAATTCAAATAGTGCATCATCTGCCGATCTTCCAGCGTTAAAGCCAAACTGATTTTGTGAAATTATACAGTTCTTAGTAACATAATGGCTCAGCCTGTTAGAAATCAAAATATCAAGAACTTTCGCATGAGTCTTTAAGAGACAAACTGGACGGTATTTACCGCCCACCTTAGGAATCAAAATAATCCTTCCTATCTTCCATAAACCCGTAAAAACACTTAATTCAAAACATTTATTATATAGTAAAACATAAAATTTTGTAAAACGTACAAACAATATTTCCTAACACTACAGCACTAATATTATCAGAACCGGGTGTACTTTTATTTCGTAATCTCTCAATTGCAGTTCTAAATTCATCTTCAGTAAAAGAGCCCTCAACATCACTACACTGTGAAATATATTCTTCATTATTAAATTTATTTACACCTAAACTCCCCAGGGAGATTTCGATCTGTATATCCAATACTTCAGACATAATCCTTGTCGAAATATCCTCAAAATTGTCTTGACAGTCACCACTATCTCTATGAAATACAGTCCTTGTTTTGAGTTTATTAGTGACAATCTTAAAAAAATCCATCATAATACCCTGCAGTATTCAAAAAATGTTTTATCTTGCTCTTTCTTCTCACTGTCTTAATCAACTTTTTATATCTTGCCAATTCACATTTATATAAAATTTTCCTCTTTAATTTAACATCTTTAGAAATCCCATTCACCTGAGCACTCAGAGCTCTTACTTTTCTCTTTATTTACTGAAGTTCATCGTTCCACCAACTAGACGAATCATATTTTTAAGTTTAACTCTTAAACATTTATTTGATTTCTCAACAACAATTTTTTCCATCTCAGCCACAATATTCTCCAATTCTTATTTACCATTGATATTTATTAACTTCAAATAAAGACAATTAATGTCCTTCCTTATTTTATTACAAAAAACTTCAATTCTTCTCGGGTTATTATAAAATTTAATCTCCAATATCTTAACAACATCCAAACTCTTAGTCTTCAAAACGATGTACCGATGATCACTTAAACTTTCGACATCCAATATTTCAAACTCATAGTCACCCACATTTATACCCGGGAAACGAATAATAAGATCAGTATATCCTTCATCCACTGCTGACACAAACGTAGGGGATGAATTATAAGTATTAAACAAAGTCAAATTATTCGATAAAACAAAGTCATTAGTTAAAACGCCGCTTTCATCATTAACCTTCGCACCCCAATTAAAATGGTTAGAATTGAAATCTCCAATTATTAAAAACTTTTCGTAATTTCTTACATGTTCCTCCAGGTACAAGAGGTGACTATACAAATTCTCCGAGGGAGAAAAATACTCAGAGATCATTCTATATACACTATTTCCATCTTTCAAAGATATTACTACCATAATATCAGATACATGATCAACAACAAAATCAATAGCTTCATTAATAACAATTATTGCGGTTCTACCTCCCTCCGCATGCACACATCTCCATTTAATGCGAATCCAAGCCATTTTACTATCAATATAATATGGTTCTTGTACCATATCTGGGATATATCCAATAACTTTATCTATGCCAGAGAGCTGGCATACTGCCACAGAACCATGATTGAAATTTATATTAAGTATATTCATTATATAACAGAGAGTCAAAGCAAAAATAATACAATATCGTAAACTCAAGTAGATAAAACTCATTAAAATCTGTAATCCAAAATATCTTCTTCTGTTTCTTGAATAAAATACTTACTTTTTATACTAAAATCCAAAATTTCTTCTTCTGTTTCCTGAATAAAATACTTACCGTGTACTAATAAAAAGGAGACACAATACAGTGCACAACAAGAATAAATGAAGTCCCCGCCGACAATATAATTAAAAAAAGAACACTATACATCTAAATGTGATTTTAAAAACTTCATCTCTTCATGAAACACTGAACAATCCTTTGAAAAATGGGAATTATGGGAGGTTTCAAAGTCAGTTTTAAACTTATCATTATATTCCTTGCAGGTAATACAGCATATTCTTGCTCCCCTACATGATGTCTTATTGTGTTCACCTGCACATTTACTACATGCTACTGGATTTTTACAATCCTTTCTTATATGTCCGAACGCTCAACAATTTAGACATCGCTTTGGTCGCAGAAACAACTTCGCCGAATAGGATCTCCAGTCGATAAGTATACGTTGTTCTTCCAACACAAATTGTTGGCATTCACTTGAAATAAGAAAGACTCTATGTGAGACCTCCTGTTCTGACGCTTTAATTCTAAAAATCGGCTTCACACATTCTAGTCCACAAGAACATTTCCCTATCATCGCCTTAACAAACTTTTCATCTGGAATCGTATCTCAAACTTTATAAACTATTAATTTCGGTTTAATAAATTTGCGTCTTTTTGGTAGGACAAGATGGTTTAGTTTTTGATTATTCATTACTTCTTTCTCTAAAACTCTACATTCCTCTTTATTTTTCAGATGAACTACCATATCACCATTTTTTCTACAGTATAATCTCACAATCCCTGTTCCTATATTTCTCCTGGATTTATATTTTCTTTAATCTCGTCATAGACATCAACTCCCTCTTTCAATGGTTTCGGAATAATCTCGTTACTCTTATCATCCTCTAAATTCGTCATCTCTTTTTTTCTATTTCTTTTGCTCTTAACTTCTATTCATTCATCTGCCTCTTCTCTCTGATCCCATTTAATTTTATCTTGTATATCATTTATACCATTCAAGACTCGATCAAGTTTTTCATCCAGTTCATTTTGGCTTGTAGTATTTAATTGATCTAAACATCTGCTAGAAACCCATTCAGAAATAAATAATAATACCATTACTTAGAGATTCTGTTAACATTTTTGGAACACGTTTCTCTCTTAAAATCTCAACAACTTTGCTCATTTGTTTCAAAACTGATACTATATCATTTTAATCTCATCTTGAATGATCTCTAAGAGATTATCAGTATTATTATTTTTATGTTGCGACATTTGTCGGCTGGGGGACTCAAACGTAAAATTTAATTACACAAAAGATACAATATTTCAAATTCCAAGTCTAAAAGTTTAAAATTCAAATGCAGCACTAAAAAAGACTAAAATCAATTTTCAATTATAAAATCACAAATAAAAGAGTTCAAATTAATTTTGAACGTTAAAAGTAGAGTTCTAGCATGAAATTTGAGAAAGATTACAATTTAGAGGCACCGAAAGTAGTTCCGAGTTCTCTCCGCAGGACAAAAAGACTTCATTACTTGGTGCACCAACAGCCTTCAGTATCAACAAATGTCATTCATTAGACTTAGTGAAGCACTTAAAAATTTTTAAAGTTCTGTGCATACAAAATAAACTATATATTGCAAAAATACTTATAAAATCATTCATCGGAACAATAAATACATCCAATAAATAGAGATATAAGCAGTTGACAAGCGCTAAATAACTTTGAAAGCCAAAAACTTACTCACGGTATGCTAATGAGCTCGAACTACGATGTAGAACCTAAAGATTCTTATATCTTCACAAATAAGCTACATCGATCCAATAAAAGCACAGAAATATAAACCGGAACACACAAGGATGCTTAAAATCACATTTGCACAATCAAAACGCCGATATTTACCATAAAATAAGCACTTTTTCTCTTAGCACACAAACCACCAAGCAACATGGATGACTGCATGCGCAGAACTCCCAGCAGTTTAGGGGTATCTAGTTTAGCGATTATTGCGATATCGTAATTTATTAGTTGCAATTTTGTTCTAATAAGTTATGCTTTTAAGACTTAAATAATTGGACTTAAATCATCAAACTTAAATCATTTTAAAACTTAAATCATCAATCTTAAATCATTCTGTTAAGTTCATAACAGACGAGTTTGCTTCTTATTTCTTCTTCGTTCCATCATAATAATTTACCCAATTCAGAAATTTATTCAAATTTCAGATGCACCAGCTAAAAACTGTAGTTTTTTTTTTTTTTTTTTTTTTTTTTTTTTGTCAATTTTTTCTGTTGTAGGCCCGACATCAACCGACATTACAGACTTTTGGCTGTAGGATTTCCGTGTCGAAGCTTTCTTATAGTCAATGAAAGGAAGTGAAAAAATGTGATGTGTACACCACATGACTTCCTTGTACGGAATATTAAATTATATGCATTTTTTCTTGCATTTCATTTAAAGTTATTGGATTGAATTAAATCTACTTCGTCGATAGCGCATAAACCACAATAGAATAAATGCACTCTTTAAAATTCACTATATTTGTTTACCACAGCGACACTGTGGCGCTAGCTTCACTTCACATTTCGTTCATATTATAAATCAGAATGCATATTAATTTATATCATTTGAAGCATTATCTAATCTTTGACACATGTTCTATTCAAATACTATAATAAATCTAAAACGGTGTACAAAAGAGTTAAGCAAGCAAAACAAAAAAGAAAAATTTTTTTACAGACGATTTAGTATTTCTCATTAAATTAATTCAGTTCTCATTCCCCTACATGGCAAAAATACGTAAAATCTCAAAATATCTATATTAAAAATTACGAAGTAAATCTTAACGTAAATCTTACGAAGTAATCTTATTTCCTCGAATAAATCCCAGAATGGATTAAACATGATTTAATTCGCAATAATAAAAGAAGGCGTTATCTTTGTTGTTGCGAAGCTTAGTTTCTCTAGATTGGCAACAAATCCGGTATTTTGCAAAGTTCGAAATGTAAACAATATGTCTGCCATCGCAAAAATAATTAGGCTTAGCTGCACTTAAAAAACTTTTAAATTGTTGATAACCTCCACAAATATTGCATGCAGGTTTACTAAAGGCATAAAAAGTTTAACCCGAAGATGAGAACAACATAATTCAATCATTTTAAAGCAAAAAATGCGCAATTTACAAACATATAAGAGTAAAGAAACTGAGATCACTGAGCCGAGTAAGAGAGTGGATATATACTGATATTCTTAGGCCAATGATTAAGGTATCTTATTAATAAACTTATAGAAATATATTTTTGATTTCTTCTGTATTTAAAAAAACTATTAATATAACATAATTGTATTTCTTCCTAATTTGTGCATTACGCATCATGTATAATGCGAATGATAATCCTGTACAATTAACACGATAATTGCATAATTGGTAAATACCCCCTTATATTTAAAATCCATCTCTTTTTGACTTTACAGATAATTTTTTAACTTGAAGATTTCAAGTTCATGTACATATGTCAAGTTGACCAGATAGTAATTCAAAATCAAGACAAAGAAATCAGCACGGGGAAAATATTGTTTCATAAATTTAATTGCTAATAAAATATCTAATATTTTCAGGCCTTTTTATAAAAATCTATTTTGTTTTTGCTGTGAAATTCTTTTCTGAAAATTTCTGCAAACAACCCCTTCTCCAAAAAAAGGTTCTGTGACTTAAACAGGTAATACTCGAGGCAATATTTAGTATATTCTTAGGACAATGATTAAGGTATCTTATTAATAAACTTTTATTGAATCACTTTTGAAGTATACTGTTTTTCGTTATTCTGCTAAAGAATGACATCAGATTTACTGATCAGTGCAAGTCATTTGTCACTTTTGTTGTGAGTCTGTTTTAAATTATCTAATTCATGACAACAAGTGTCTTCCATATCCAACTATATGCATATTGAAAACATTTTTTGATCTGGTGCTAGTTCTTATGTGCGACTTGACTTTCCTTTTAGGCTTAACTACTGTTTATTTTCGAGTAACATTAGCTAAAAGAAATCCTTTTCTCATTTCCAGTCACTATATGTCTTAAAAAAGATTCCGTTTAATTTCTTGTGAACAAAGAAGTTCACATTCGTTTACTGATCGTATTCAGCTGTAAATTCTTGGATTTCAAACAGTAGCAGGAAGAAACTTTTCGATTCATTTATTTCTATTATGTTACTATTTAATGAGTGCAATGAAGACTTTCCATTATTTCTCTACTGGTGATAGATATATGTGATATTTTGGCAGTCGGGCACATGAATGAAGCTTGGCATGAAATGATGACACAGGATAAGTTAGCTGTTTTGATTCCACATCTTTATTCAATTCGAATTGCAAATCATTATTCTTTACTAAAATAAGATTAACTTTAATTGTCATATTATTCGAACAAAGGGAGGCAAATGAGAAGAGCAGCAGCATATGTCTTAACAGCAGAAGGAGAAAGCGGTCTCTCTGACGCAAAATGGCATGAGTTCTTTATTTATAGGAGCGGTTACGTAATATGCTCGAATGTTCTCGAAAGTACTGGTCTAGGGGGATGATCCTGAAATTGCGGAAAGTTAATTAGAGGCAGTTTGTTAGCATAGAACAAAGCCATTGTGTTTTTTTTATATTTTACATATATATATTTGAGTATAGCAGCACGTTTCTTTCTATCCCCTGATCTCTCACCAATCCAGCATTTAAAACACATGATATTTTCAGGCCTTTATATGATGCTGTACGGGTATTATAATGATGTACGGGTATATATGCTGTACGGGCCTTTATATGATGCTGTATGGGTATATTATTATGAGCTGTACGGGTATTAGCTCGATTGACAAGGATTCCGTCCTTCCCGAAAAGACGATAAACATGTTAAGAACCATGTCCTGTACTATAGTGCACGATAGTACAGGACATGGTTCGAACCTCATTGGTTTAATACTCCAATAATCAAGATTATCCCAAAGGAGATGGGGCCACCACATCTTATTGAAGTTCCGTAAACGCAAGTGTTTTGTCGTTGTGCTACGAATTTTGTGCATATATGAATCATTTTAGTGAAATTATATGTGAAACTGTATTTTTTTTAAATAATGTATCATGAAAAGCTAAAGAAGCGAAACTTTACCGTAAAAGTAAGAATATCGGGGCTTAACACTGAGTAAATTGTTATCTCGCTAAGTGGCGAGATATCGCCAAGGTGTTTATCGCCATAAATTTGGTAACAAATTTGCATCGCCAAATTTGGCGATGAAACTCAAACGTTATCAAATTTGGCGACTTTTTTGTGACATTTTTCTGCTTTTCATTTATAGCTGTAATTGGTATTGTATCGGAACTGTAACTGATTTCTATATGTAACTCTAACCGTATCCGGCCGTCTTATGTTTTCCAGTAATTTCGGGAAATGGAGAGTCTTTCCAGATTTCTCTGCAGCTGATGGAAAACTATATAAGACCGAAGAGGGTATCAATATCTTACTAGGAATTCTTTAGTTCAGAGTGAATTCGGAAATACCGAGAGATCTCCGTAGGAGCTTCGCCGATTTAGATGCGCTTTGCATTGCTCTGGGTTTTAACGTTTTTAGTAGTGTGAACTGTAACTACTGATTGCATTCAGTGATACTCAGATGAGCTGTGCGGGTATTTCTGGGGAACATTCCAGAATTGTAAAGCGTTTCTTTTGGTAAAAATAAATTTTATCAAGCTATTATAGGATCTGTGTGCATTAAATATGTTACAAACCCGTCCGCACGCAACAATTGTTTGAAAATTAAATCCTATTAGGTGCTTCATGTTGGATCTATGCGCTAAATTTTGTCTATTTCCAATCTTTTTTTCATCGTTCTGCAGTTTCTTTGCCTCGCAACGTATGTGAACTTTGACTAGGAACCGTGGTCGCCAATGAAATTCTAAACAACTAAAACTTTTGAAAGAACCAAAACGTTAGTTACAGTATGAGCTGACTTAATTAGACCAACATCATATAGGCAGTCATTATGGCACTTCTATAAACTTACGAAGAAGAAATAATCGAATTTTATTCATTTTCTCTTTTAGCGTCTTTACTACCTAGTAATGAATTAGTTATGCTATGATAAAGACAGGATGTCACCAGGTGGCATATAAGCATTCAGTTCCGCGTCTCGCTCATAAGGAAAAATCCCTCTTCCTGATTGGATATGTCTTCCGATGACATCATTTCCTTTATGCTTAGAAACGTCTTAACTTTGCCTGGGCTACAGGGCTAACTTTGCTTAGGCTGCTTAGCCTCCATACCGATTGTTTACATTTTGATAGTAGTACCAAAAAGATTATTACGCGCGTCGTATTTTTTTTACTATGTGTTGAGATATTTGTAATCGCATTCTTACTGGTTAAAAGGAAGTATAGCTTTCTGTCAAGTCCGATACATTCATTAGCTTTCTGCCAGGTCCGAGTTATTCTGAAACTTAATCCCATTCTGTATGTTTCTTTTGATTGGTTATTTATTATGTCTTGTTTATGATTTGTTAAACCATGATCTGTTATAAAGTTATATATATGACCTCTGTAGACGCTTATGGCTGCTAGTACTTGTACTTACTTATTTCTGCTTACATGTAACTCTGTGTGTATCTCTGCATATCTCAGTAATAAATATTTGCTTTGCGAACCACGGCATTTTCTATGTTTAACACTATGAGATTGCAATTCTTGCAACACTATAGTATGGTGAAATTAATATAGAAAATGTAGTGATTTTTTTCCTGGAGGGAAAAGCATTATTTATTCTTGTGCTAACGTCGTAAGTGTGTATTAAGTGCAGAGATTTTAATAAATGTATTCTTAATTTAAAAAACCTTCTTATTAAAGGTGTTGTGATTATTAATTCATTATTTCATGTTCATTATATATCCATTCTCTGCAGATGCAATCTCCAACGCATGAGACAAGTCAGTTTTCGCAAAAAGCAAAAATGACGTTGGAAGCTAACATGTTAACTCAGTAAATTCACAATATTTATAATCAGTCTGTAAACGTAAAATTTATTTTTGAAGTTAGACTAATATAGATTTGGAACAGAGAAACAGAGATACGTATTTTAAATTTAATAATATTACTTTATGAATATTGACCATTTTTAATGTGTAACATCTTTTGTACCTTTGCATGAAAAAAATGTTTGCTAGAGAAGGATGTTTCTTCTCTTATGCACGTGTATTAAATTCAGCAATTTAGTACGCGTATCAAATTCGTCAATACAGAATGCACTTTTTTCTTTCATTTAAGGCAACAAAATATTAGAAATGACACGGACATTAACACGGAAATAACATATGCAAAGGAAATATTTTCTGCAATGTGAAATGAACTGAATGCAACAAAATTGCAATAATAACAATATACTTACTAACACACATTGTCTTTACAGTGGATCGAGATCGTCGTGTTTTGGTCTAAGTTCATAAACTCAGTTATTTATATATTCTAAGCGCTTAAGATTGCTTCTGATGTTTGAAGCGTCTTGATCAGCGTCTTTGAAAGATTTTATTATTCCATGAAACAGGAAGCCATCTGCAGAACGCTGCAGGTAAATTTGTTCGTTTCAAAGAAAACAAACGATAATTCTCACTCTTCCGTGTCACTCATGCGCGTCATTCATGGAAACCAAAACCGTAAGAAACCCGTCTAAACGTCATTACGCCAACGGAAAATGATGTAATCGGAAAGCATGTCCAATCACAAGTGCGGACTTTTCCCTATGCGCGTGGCGCGGTATAGAATACTTATATGCCACCCGGTGATGTTTTGATGCATGATAGTGCTTGGTACATTGCTATATAGTGATAAAGGAATAAAATTAGTCACTATTTTTGCCATTCCCTTTAGTCTTTGTCTAAGGAAGTGATAATAAGAAGCCACACGCCTTTTGACTACATACACTCATGTCCATAAATTAAGGATAATTCGGAGTTACGCAAAAATCAACCTCTAAAATAAATATATCACCTGCGAAATCACTACACACATCTTCAAGAATCATATGCAAATTTCAGGAAATAACCAGATGACATCGATGGTATGTCACAATGACGAGAGTGTAAGAGAGTTGATATATAAGGAATACAGGCAAAGAAGTAAAATTGTGCGCAGGCGCTTTATAAGCATTTCAGTGCAATAACCGAATAGTTATGACACAAAGGACGCATTTGGATGATTTTTTACGTGGTAGAATTATCGGACGTCTAGAATGTGGGCGAACCCAACTGGAAGTATCAGACGAACTTGGAATTGGCCAGAGTGTCATCTTCAAGCTTTGGCAACGATGCGAATATGATGGTAATGTGAGTAGACGTTACAGCACAGGTCGCCCCAGAGTTACAACGCCGAATGAGGTCCGGTATTTGCAGTTACTGCCAAAAGAAACAGGCGGAGCACAGCCTCAGACCTGTCTCGTCAGCTCTCTTCAGCCACTGGTACGACAATTTCAAGGCAGACCGTGTACAGACGCTTAGGGCAGATTGGTCTATATGCTCGTAGACCTGTCAGATGCGTTCCACTTACTGAAACTCACTGTCTCCTGCGGTTAGCCTGGAGTGGAGAGCATGCATTGTGGACACCGCAACAGTAGGCTTGTGTGATGTTTTCCGACGAGTCCAGGTTTAGCTTGCAGTCTGATTCTCGCCGGACTTACATATGGAGAGATCCAGGTACTTGTTACCATCAAGAAAACATCATTGAACGACACCGTTACGGTGGTGCAGGAGTGCTCGTTTGGGGTGGAATTATTCTGGGTTCCAGAACTGACCTGCATGTTCAAATTGGAACCATGACAAGCCAAATCTATCGGGACGTCATTCTGGAACAACATGTACGTTTGTTTCGGGGCGTCATGGGCGCACAATTTGTGTTTATGGATGACAACGCCCGTCCTCACCGTGCAAACATCTTAAGTGTATGCCTTCAATAGGAGGATATCACCCGTATGGACTGACCAGCATTCTCACCTGACTTGAATCCAGTAGAGCACGTGTGGGATATGCTTGGCTGACGAATTGCAGCCCGTCAACCTCCTCCTACATGTCTACCGGAACTTCGGAGAGCATTGCTTTTTGAGTGGTGTAATATCCCCCAAGATCAGATCGATAATTTGATACTTAGCATGTCTAGGCGTTCTACGGACTGTATCGTATCGTCTGGGAGACATACAATGTATTAAAAATCATATCAACCATGTAATATTTTTTTTTTGTAATTTGCTCCAATGAGAAAAAATTGCAAATTTTTTTAATAATATCAAACATATGGCATCTGTTTTCACTATTTACTATTTGTTTAATAAATAAGCTTTACAAATAAGTCAAATTTGTTTTGCTTCTAACTCTTCCTCCAAAGTTTTAAATTTAAAGATATTTTTTAGGTAGAACAGTCGCTTTAAGTAAGTCATTTAGAAAATTTAAATTTATGCAACATGATTAATTTCTTTTTTTGAGAAGGAAAAAGTACGAAATACTGTTTCCTTGCTTTTAACTGCTTTCAGTAAATACTTTTTATTAACTGGATTAATCATTTTTACTTATAATAATTGCTTAACATTTCAGTAGATATAAAACATTACTCGACGAAGCGTAGTTAATTATAAAAGATAAGAGAAGATTGTAAGGTTGCATTTGCGAGTCAATTTCATGCATGAAATAGCCTTATGATTTCTTGGGTTGAAACAGCTTTTAATTTTAAAGAAAAGGAAAGATTATTTTCAAAATTAGCATTTTTTAAAACCGAAATAAATTATAACTTGTTGAAATCAGTATTTCATAGTTATTTCTTTTGTCCAAGTTCGTGCATTGTTGAAATTCGCGAGTTTAATTTGGCTGAACCAAAAGAAATCAAGCAACGCCTCAAAGGAATTTTCATGCATAAGAAGATGCCATTGTTTCTCTAGCTTATCTTTATTTACAACTCACTCCAAAATCATTTACAATGAAATACTTCAGGATACAAAAAATATGAATTGCATTCGAAAGCAATTAAGATACGCATAGAAAATTCCAATGGTTCATTTCTGCCAATAATAGCGAAAGTTGTCTTTATTTCTTTCTTTCAGCAAGAAACGCTTCCTCAATTTATTGAATAATTTATGTGTTTCCTGAAGTTTCCAAATATTCACGTTATATTTTTATTTTGGTTACATTGCGAAGGCATTCGTTCTTTGAAACGTATTTTACAGAAGAAATACTTTGTCAGGTTACGCATTGTTAATTTTCAAACTATCCATCTCTTTTTAATAATGTCCTTTGTATTTGCTCATGTATTTCATTATATAAACATTGGGATAGATTTGAAACTAATTTCTAAAGGACACTTGTTTCAGAAAATCTTAATTATTTTGTAAATGCATTTCATCGCATCAATATTTAACTGCCTCACAGCTAAAATCTTGTTTTGTAAACGATAAGGATAACTAGTGCTAATATTTTAGAGAATTTAAAGAGAATGAACTGAATTTTTGTGAAACTTTTGCCGAAATTCGGTCACTTTTTCAAATTTAATTAAGAAAGTTTAAGAATACTTAACGTTAATATTTCTCTCAAAATTTCTTCAAATAACTTTTAAATTAAGCTGAGTTGGTTTCTACTCATATTTGTGTAAATCATTACAATTACAAGTCTTTTTTTACTTCCTTGTACGAAGTAAAAAGGAAGTATTTTAATCGCGAAAAATTTCGGGCAGCATATTTCAAGGAAAATATCCATTTTGACCGCTATCAAATGCAATTTAACGATGGTTTTTCGTGAAATCTGTACGTAAGGACAGAGTAAAGGCCTCGTTTCCCCAAAAAATTATAAAACTGATTTAAAATGAATTCTGAAGAGAATTTTTCGTGGCGTCTGTGCGTGCGTAGGTATGTATGTATATCGCATAACTCAAAATCGAGTAGCCTCAGAACGTTAAAATTTTGTATATAGGACTGCTATAACATGTAGATGTGCACCTCCTATTTTGGTTGCTATCGGCCGCACCAAAAGTATATAAACATATATAAATATTTTTACGTCCTTACTATTTTACATTCCTTAATAATTTGCAACATTTATTAACGTAACGTTACAGTTTGAATTTTACAATTTTTTACACATTTTTACAACAAAAAACACATTTTACATTACTTAAAGTTTACAGAATAGGTTTTTTAAATTCATCACAGATTACACTCAACCTTACATTAGCGCCCTCTATTTAAAGTTTGCAGACCACACTATTTACATCACTTAGTTTGGCAGTGCTTCTCCACCAACAAACTAATTGGTAAGTTAAATTAAAACTTACTTTTCACTTGCCTTTATAATATTATTTAAGTATAATTTATATATGTTTTTAATTAATTAAGATAATGTCTAGTTTCTTTTGATTAAGATAATGTCTAGTTATCTTAATTAAGATAGTTAATAATAATAATGTCTAGTTATCTTAATTTAATTAAGATAATGTCTAGTTTCTTTTGATTTATATGCATAATTCGTGAAGGGGAAGTTTCAGTGGGCAAGAGTTTTTAAACCACTTTGGTTTTCTAAAAATTTGGTTTTCTACTCTTATTTTTTAATTTTTTTTTTTATTTTAATTCTTGTCTTTCAATTGCTAATTTCTCAAAATTCCACTTGCTTAAATTTCGTTTTGGTAATTCACCACATTTGGTATTACTTTTGGTTTGACTTTTACTCTTGCCTACATGAATGACGAAACACGAATTGAATGATTGAAGAGTTAGGTTTGGAGGCAACTTCCCCTTGATAAGTCTGTCTCCTGCCTGCTTAACAATCATTCACTTCAATTTTCTAAATTTTTGAGGATTAAATAATTTTTATAATTTTATATTTATTCATGAATTTGATACTTGCACTTGATTTACATATGCTCTCAGAATTTAAATGATATTGCAGATTAGTTCTCAACAACATTAATCATTTATTTGTTTGCATTAAATTTAATTTAAATTAACTTTAAATTTGCTTTTTACGAATAGAGAGTGTTTGTTAAATTTATATATATATATCCACTCTGTTACTCGGCTCGGTGATCTCAGTTTCTTTATTTTTATATGCTTGTAAATTGTGCTTCCTTTCCTTCAAAAATGATTGAATTATGTTTTTCTAATCTTCCGGTTAAGGTTTTTATCCGTTTAGTAAATCTGCACGCAATATTTGTAGAATTATCATGAATTTAAAGGTTAAGTTCGGCTAACCCTAATTATTTTTAACATTACCGCCATATTTGTTTACATTTAAAACTGAGCGGAATAGTGGATTTGTTTAAGATTTACTTCATAAATTTTAATATTTTTTAATATTTTTTAAATTTTAATAGTTTTTAATAATTTTAAGTTTTAATAAATTAATAAATTTAATAGTAATTAATGAGTTTTTATTTATTTTTTCCCTTGTCGCGATGTGAGAACAGAATTAATTGATTGAGAAATACTGAAATCGTCTGTGAAAAATTGTTTTTGTTTGTTTGTTTGTTTAATTTATTTTATGAATCGTTTTAGATTTATTATAATATTTTAATAGAACGTGTGGCAACGATTCGATAATTCTTAGATGATACAAATTTTATGTATTTTGAGTTATAAAATGATTGCTCAATTTTAGGGCCTATACATTATTTATTTTATGTGGCCAATTTTCCCAATGTCAGCACAGATTTTAGTACTTTTCTCGGATGCTATGCGGATGACACGGCTTTAGCCGGGAAGTCACTAAATCGGGAATTCCCAATTAAAAAGCTTCAAGAATTGATACTTGCTATCGAACAGTGGTGTACCAAATAGCGGATTGCTATCAACGGACAAACGTCGCAAATTATCGTAATGAAGAAGAAGCAGTCTAGAACTCCCGACATGACTATTAAAATTTTCAATGTCGATGTTCCAATTGTAAGAAAAGCCACCTACTTCCATGATCTATTGTTTTCAACAACAGAGCATGGAGCAACAATAGAGTTCTCTACATGGTGCGATCCTATCAAAAAATGCAAGAGGAAAAGCTTTCACTGCTATTAACAGCCTCATTCCATTAATATGCAGGTTCTCAAAATTAAATCTGACAAGGGAAAGGCATATTTACACAGCCATCATAAGACCGATATTCACCTATGCCTCTCCTGATTGGCGACATTGACTAAAAATGATCTAAAGAACAAGTATCTACAAGTATTTCAAAATAAATTCCTACGTATAATAACTAATGTGCACTACTATGTCTCGAACGACACTCTGCAGAGGGACTTAAAGATTAAAAGAGTCGAAAATTTCCTTCATAAAATGAATAGCAATTTCTTTGATAAGGCACTCAATTTTCCGCACCTGTAAATTTTCAAAGTGTTTGATTACATGATTCTGCCTGAGGATTACAAGTTCCGATCACTCGCGGACCTCTCCGCGTGACTCAAATTTTCCTACGTAACTCGCACTTTTCCTATGCAACATCGCTGTACATATGTATATATTTATTGCTTTTTCGTACTGTTTCATATTGTATTTATTTTGTATTTTGTCTTTGTATGTATCTTATTCAGGTTCAGTATTTCTTCTTGTGTGTGCACTTCCTTTACAGGTTCACCATTGGACAAGCAGACCAGTAACTCCACCCCCTGCACCCAGGTACCTCCAGAGTCAACACCTTATCTCCCATTCGAGCTTTCGCCGTGCTAGCACGCAGCAAAGTTATGCCTTATTACTTGTTAGGGAAAGAGTAGATATACTGAATTTACACTATGGATATATTTAGGTGAAGTAACTAAGCGCTTATATATCAGGACTCAATCATCGCACTTGCACAAGACTTCATCTCATTTATAGACTGCATCACGTTGTGATAGAAAAGATATGCCATTTCTTACGAGTTCCATACAGGATGTTGTTTCCCCCGGGCGCCTGTTAACAAGTGTTTCTAACACCTGAGTCTTTCATATGCACCCCTCTCGTTCAACGCCTCTCCTGGCCTTAGAGCTTGTTTGATTGCCATACTGCTTGTGATGTCTCGTGTCACGTCCTCCTTTTTCTAAGTCCGAAACACCTCTTACCAGGCCCTGAATTTACACTGTCACGTGCTCTCGCGGCATAAGTATCATCCCGCCGGATACGTCGCGTCCTCACAACGACATCCCGGCATAAATTGCATTGATTGATTATAAAATGAATGAAATGTAATGCTGTTAAGTGAACCTATCGCCAGAGTATCGCTGCGGTAAACAAATATAGTGAATTTTAAAGAATGCATTTAATCTATTGTGGTTTATGCGCTATCGACGAACTAGATTTAATTCAATAAGTTTAAATGAAATGCAAGAAAAAGTGCGTATAATTTAATATTCCATACAAGTCATGTGGTGTACACGTCAGATTTTTTAATTATTATTCCAGCAAAGGCTTTACAGATTAAAAGCCTTATGGATGAACTATATGTACTTTCAATTACCTAGAACCAAACCAGGCCTCAATAGTTTTATCTATTTGCTTTTGGTGTGCAATAGTTAATAATGAAAAGTAATTAATTAATTTCTGTTTTTCTGACGTTCGTTTTATATTATTATTTATCGCTAAACAATTAACTAAAAATGTTTTGTGAATTAGATTTTTATGAAACTTTTCGTATTTCCCAAAAATATGTCACTTTTAATTGATGATTTTGATTTGAATCATCTCTTTCAAAAGGTTCTAAAAGTTCGGATGTCATTAATATCCTTATGTTTCAGAATAGATGGCACTATATTTTTTGCATTTTTTATTTTTTCCTTTACATTTCTGAAAAGAGGATGTAAAACCGAAAACTGGAGATTTTTTTTATCTCTAAAGTGGAAATATTCCGTATAAATGCGAAGTATTTAACATAAAATTAAATCATAAAATCTGAAGTTTAATTTTTATTTAAAAACCTGTATTTACGGCTCAGAACAGTTATGAACTAGTACCCTATTAAAAAGAATTAATTAAGCTTTCATTAAGTAAATTTAATACGTATTAACAAAAGAAAAATCATGATCTTTTACATAAAATGAATAAAACATTATATAACAGAATAGAGTTTTGGTTCATCGAATGAAATTAGGTTTTTTAAAAAAGAATTATAAACAAATATAAATAAGGAATAATAACATAAATAAGGAATTTTAGAAGTAAGGTACAAGGTATTTTGTCCCTTCCAGCATGATTTTGTGGTGTAACGTTAGCACACTCGGCACGTTTTCGAGAAGTCTAGGTTCGAATCCCGACGAGGGCATTGCTCATTTTTCACGTTTCCTGCTTTTGAAAAACCTAGTGGTTCTACAAAGGGATGAAATCATTTAAACTAGAAAGTATTAAAATATGTAAAAATAATAATACTTCGATCAAAAACAAAACTGCATACTATCGAAGCTGCAGTTTAATAACATTTTTATGAATTCGCACTGGATAAAAATACAAACTGTGCATTTCATTAAAAAGAGCATTAATGGAATGCATTAAGCACGCAAATTCTATTTTTGACTTGAGTAATTTTAAAATTTTAATATCGTTCTTGTTTCATGCTTCAAGAGATCTAAAAAAACTAGAGAGGCACTAATATCTGTAATTATCTGCGCAGAGTAACACTAATATCTGTAATTTATGTTATTAATCGCTTCCTTTCAGAACAGAAAATAATTAACTAATTCGTTACCTTATTTCCCCCGTCCCCTTGCAGCAGGAATTAAGGCTCATCCAATACTAAATTTCCTGGACGATGACACAAATCGCGAGTTTTGTGCTATTCGTGTGTATTTCCTGATAAGAAAGCATAATACCAGCTGTAGGGAAGCGTCCTATCTGTTTGGAGCAGATTGTCAATGAATAATGCCGAGAAGACATTGAAAGCAGTACGATGAAATGTAACATTGTTGACAAATCGTCTATCGTGGAAAACACATCTCGGAGAACAATGTCATCCATTTATATATGCCAACGTATCCAATTTGCAATGTAAAGGACAGCACTATGTGCATGTTTAACTAATGCTCTCTCTTTCGATATGTTATTGTGGTAGCTCCATGAAAGGTGCTTATGATATCAGGGTGATTTTGATAAGAGTATTAAAACTAGACAAAATACGGATAATTAATTTATATTAAATATTCCAAACAAGGCTTAGACTGTAATCAACAGCAAGTTTTTCTAAGTTTTAAATATTTAAATTCGTGGTACAGCCCTCCATTATGTTAATATTTCTTTTCTGAAAACTGGAAAAAGTATAAGGTATTTGTCCCGCCTTTTGGCATGCCTTCGGGGTGTGGTGGTCTGCACGCTGGGCGCGTATTACAGACGTCCGTGGTTCAATTCCCGGCGAAGGCGTTGCTCCTTTTTCATCTTGCCTGTTTCCAAAAATACCTATTGTCTTTACAAAGTTAGTTATTTATCAAATTGTCGACTCAAGAGAACTTGAGAATTGCAAGTAGAGTGTCTAAGAATTACATAGGCAAGGGAGATGCCTTCGAGACAGTACTTTGAATGAGAGCTAACGCGAACTCCCGTAACGCATTCTTGAAAGTATAAGTATTATTTTTAAATAATGAAATCTTTGTAATTCTGGGATGAAGTTGCATTAATTTCTTTTGACAAACCTCCGAGTTCCCCTCGTTTTGTATAAGTAGAAAAATGTTATAGTTTTAAAACTTAAATTGCATTCAAAAATTTTGAATGAATTATCAAAAGAATTCAGAATTGATAATAAGTTATAATATCTAAGGTTAGTGGTCTCAAACTCAAACTGCATGCATGACCTGAAAGCAATCAGGGGACTAGATTTTTTTCCCCGTCAGAATTTCAAAAGGCTAATTAAATTTTAAGTTAATTTCAAATTTTAATTGCTGAACCTTTAACAAGTTATTTATTAATAATGTTGCATTCGTAAGGGTTCTCAATAGATTGCACAATAATGCACAATTCCGATAAAAAGTTAACAAAATTTATTCTTATCACAAGATTAAATAATTAAACGCAGGATGTTTCCTCAAAGATATTCGTATAATATCACAATATTACGGAATATAAACTGTAGCTATATTTCAAACTATTGAAATGTTAAACAGAACACAATCAAAAGCGCAGAGAAAGTTAATCCGATCAAAATTTACAGCAGCCAAGTAAGCAACAACAGCTAACTAAAACAACTGAGCTTTGGCTTTTATAGTTTTTTAAATCGGCCGCAGGAGACAGTTCTAGCAATTTCTTGAAAGCAAAGAGGTTTACGGTTACAGCTAATATTCTAATCAATTAAATTTATTCAAATTAAATAAAAATTACGAGATAACTATTTATTAAATGCGCGTGCTCCTGTATTTTTACTTTTTCGGCGAAGCTTTCTCTTAAAACTCGTCACGCGCTCCATTGTACGGGGAAATAAAACAATTTTAAATGGTTACAGCCGAAAACATCGCGGCAAAAACATCGCAGACGAAAACTTCGCGGAGAAAACAACGCAAGGCGAAAAAGTCGTGCTACAAAACATCGCTGGAGAAAACATCGCAAAGAGAAAACATCGCAGTTCTAAAACATCGTGGTACAAAACATCGTCGTCCAAAATAAAGCGGTTCAAAAACTTCGCAGTTTAAAAACATCGTCGTCGAAAATATTGTGTTAAAAAATAAAGTATCTACAAATCATCGCATGACGATAACATCGCAGACATGCTTTTTACAGACATGCTTTAATAACTGTAAATGGATATTCCCATAATGATTTGTGAGCGCAAGATGGAAAGAAGGATAATTTTTACATCCATATTTTTTATTACTCGTAATTAATAAATTTTTGCTGAGAAAATAAAAGGGAAACTTAAGCATAGAAAATTAATGCAACTTATAGCACTTAATAGAATTTTAAACCGACATTGTTAACTAACAAAGGCCATTAATAAATCATTTTTATAAAGTTTTAATGGTAATTCTTCATGAAAAGTATAATCTATAAGTTGCATTTAATTTTCTACGCTTAAGTTTCCTTCTTACTTATTCAGCAAAAATTTATTAGTTAATAAATAAATGTGAAATTAAAAATTATCCTTCTTTACACCTTGCGCTCACAAAACATTATGGGAATATCCATTTACAATTATTAAAACCTGAAAAAAAGTATATTTGCGATGTTATCGTCATGCGATGATTTGTAGATAGTTTATTTTTCACCACGATATTTTCAAGGACGATGTTTTTAAACTGCGAAGTTTTTGAATCGCTTTATTTTCGACGGCGATGTTTTGTACCACGATGTTTTAGAACTGCGATGTTTTCTCTTTGCGATGTTTTCTCTTACGATGTTTTGTAGCACGACGTTTTCGCCTTGCGTTGTTTTCTCCGCGACGTTTTCGTCTGCGATCTTTTTGCCGCGATGTTATCGGCGGACACCATTTTAAATACCATTCTTCTAAAAATAACTAAATAAATACAAAACCCGTAGATATAATAATAACAACGCAAAGGAAAAATTCAAATTTATCGTGCTTATTTTCAAATCTGTACATATTTCTGTTAATTACATTTCGTAACTCGCCGCCTAGACGGGAACGTGACTCTGACTGCCGTCCCGAAGGTCCCGAGTTCGAATTCTGGGAAAGTCATGGATGTAATTTTGTCCGTCCCTTCATAGGAGGTAGCGGTGGCCCACCTATTATGTGCCTTCATAATAAAGTGGCCGCAGGCTCTGGGCTTAGTATGCCACAGCTTCCGGTCAGTGCCCATAAACGGGTAGAGACGGCCATTGGGGAAAAGTAATTAGTATTCAAATATATAAGGAACTAAATATAGAATTTTTGGACTGCATTTATTTCAAAGAATTTTAACATGCTGAATTAACCTCCGAGTTTTACCATGAATAACTTTTAACATGAACTTGAAATACGAAATAAACTTACCAAATATTCAGCAAAACTTTCTCCAGCAGAACAAAACTTGAGAACAAATGACAACAACCTATTCTGTTTCATTTATGTATTACATTTTTTATCGACGCTTGCAAAAAATATTTATGACTGTACGTAAATAATTTCACATTTCTCTATTTTTTACTTCAGCTTGACACTTGACGGCATTTCGAGTTTGATTACATTTGTAGCCTCAGAGAAAATTACTGGAAAATGTCTTCATCATGTATTGAAAATGCTCTTAGGTCATTTATATTCTTTGGTTACACTTGTTAACTTTCAACTACAAAAAACTTTTAAATCAAAACAAAGCGATTATTCGTATTGCAAAAATTCGCGGTTGAGGATATTTATTTTTTAATAAGTACTTTAATCAGTTCTGTATCTTCAAATCTTTGAATAAGATTTATATCACATTCTAAATTAATCAGTTACATTTGCAGACTTTCTGGCCCGTTATTCGAGTCCACTTTAAATCGTAAATTGATATATGATTCCAATCATGCAAATTTCTTAACTCTGCGTTCGAAGTCTTGTCATAACGCTGCTTCTCTTGATTATTCTTGTGATTTTTCATTTGTAGGAATTCAAGACACAGAGAATGTGAATTTTTTTATGTTATTTGCGTTTTCCATGTTTGAAATTTAACTTTAAAAGATTTAGTCGAAACATACATATAACTGACATTTTTTTCTCGCCTTGCAACTCATTACTGAGAATATTTAAATCGCCGATCTTTAATGAATTCACATCACTAAATGGTTTTCGATCTTTTTGCAGCGATGTGCGCTAGTTCTAAACTTGCATGAGCTGTTGCATCACTGGACATATTTGGTCCCTTAAACACATTTCGTTGTTGTTGTAAGCCAGACTTTAAAAAGCTTGACTTTCTTCCCTCACGTTACCTCCGAACATTTAAAATTTTTCTTTATGGTTCGTTTCGTAAAGGCGACTAAGTTGTATTCTTTTAGAACTGGCATTTTCTTATTAACATTTCTTATTAAATAAAACATTGTGATAATTTGCCTATTGTTCTAACGTTTAGAACGTATCACGAGCTCGTTCTCTCCAGAGGTTTACGCAGATTTCGATAAGAGCGTAGGTATTTAATCAGTTAACTGAAACCAGTAGTTAGTCCATTGGTCAATTGGTCAATCGTCGGTAGTCATCAGTTGTCTAATCCTGACAGATCCTACCTGATACTGAAAACCCGCAGCGGATGTCGTGTCATAAGAGTACCAGATCATAAGAATTGAACCACTGGAAGTTTTAGTTGTCGATTATTCATGATGGAGTAGGTAACCAGGATACAAGTTCCTGTCCAAATCGGTAAGCTAAAGATTTTAGCTTGATAGTAGTTTATTTTTGAACTGTGGTTTCGTGATTAGCTTGATAGTAGTTTATTTTAGAACTGTGGTTTCGTAAAGTAGACTGTTATCTTTATGTTTTTGTTTGCAAGGCTAAGAAGAGACGCATTAAAGTTTTAATGTTAAATGATAGTAAATCTTTGTTTGCATGCAATTATCTCTTCCATCTCGATAACTCGGGAAAGGAAGTCAGTGGCACTTTGTACTTAGGTTCCATAGAGCTGGCTGCATTGATCACATTAACCTAAACATCCTAAAAAAATCCACACTTAAAGTGCCATAACATATAATTTTATTGCACACATTACCACAAAAGTACATAATTTCCTATTTATCTTGAAAAACACTTTCTTCTTCTGTCATTTTTCTTTTGCCTTTTGTTAAAGACATGACCTTGCAGCTTTTATCTAATAATTAAAATGCCGATTATGTTTTTTACAACTTTTATCTATTAATTAAACTGCCAATTATGCTCTTTTACAACTTTGCATACGTTAAAAACAGCCTTTAAAATCTATTTTTTATTTCAAAGCTCAACAAGATGAATTTTCACACGAAAGTAAACGTTTTTCACAATTCCAAATGGTTGTTATTTATATAACGTAGATATAACGACAAGTACAAATAACAGATTTTATAAACCGTATGTCTCCATATGTTTAGCAATATGAACTGCTTAGCTATTCCTCCAGGTTTAGCAATATGAACTGCTTAACTATTCCTCCAGGTTTAGCAATATGAACTGCTTAACTATTCCTCCAGGTTTAGTAATATGAACTGCTTAGCTATTCCTCCAGGTTTAGCAATATGAACTGCTTAACTATTCCTCCAGGTTTAGCAATATGAACTGCTTAACTATTCCTCCAGGTTTAGTAATATGAACTGCTTAGCTATTCCTCCAGGTTTAGCAATTTGGGCTAACACAAAGAAAATAAAACGGCCAACTGATCAAAAAGGAGGGGAAGAGACACGAAAAAGAGTATAAAATTTCAACCAACTGTAGGCTGCTATATAAATTTATTGATTGTACTGACATCCTATCTTAGCCTTAGTCATCAGGCCTGGAATTAAAATATAAAAAATTTGTAATTTTTTAAATGTAACCAAAATCGTAAATCTATTCATTCTATTTTTTTCATTCCAATGTAATCGAGCATATAAACACAATCCACACGTTTCTCACGCTGCTGATAACAAAATTTTGAGATTAATAATTATTGAGATGCATTTATCAATGTCCATTTTTTTCTATTAGCTTGTTTTGTGGGGCTATCCGAACGCTGTTACGTATGTACTTTTGCCTCTGTGTCAGCGGTAGCTTCGAACTCAATAGAAAGTAAAGACAGCTGAAATATTTGCTAGGGCCTTTCTGTTTTCTTAATAAGCGCTATATTGCAATCCATTATCCAAAGCATTTATGCTATATCGAAATCTGTAAGCACTTAATAACAGTGTCTTAATAACAGTCTGTAAGCACTTAAAACAAATACATAATTGAAATGGATTGTCAAGCCAGATGAAAATGGTTCGGGGACCCCCATTTTGAGACCACAGCCTTAGGTATTTAATGTTAACGTTCCTCGTTATTTCACCAGCCTCGTCACATCACTGTTCGAGAGTACAGTCATGCTGTGCGCATTGCCCAGCAACATCAGATCCCTAGCACATGAATTATGTTCTGCTGCAAACCAGTCTGTGTCAGCACATACCACTCGCTGTTCATTTGCAGAAGAGAGGAATATTTGTAAAGCGTATAATGACTCCGATTTCTATAACTAATGTTAACTGTACACCAGAAGCATATACTGTTAAGATGGTCCTCTTAATGTCAGACTTGGAGAAACGAATAGTCCGATGTAAACTTTTCAATCTAATCTACCTATAACGCTGCTAAGTGAGTCTAGAGAAACAGCGATATAGATATTATGATCCTTGCATTAGGCATAATCGTTCAGATCTACCATCTGGAGTTATGGTTTAGGTTGGCATTAAAGCTTACTCCCACGTCCAATTAATATGCAGTACTGGCGTATTCAACAGCTACCGCTATGTCTGTAACGTTTCCCAGCCTGTTGCTCTTTACATTCCAGGCTTCCCTACTGTTAAGTTTTAACAGGACAATGAGCAAACCTATGTGAGGCGTAACATTCAACAAATTCTGCTTTGCTCACCAGGTCAAGAATGTTGTTCCCTTGGTCTTTATGTTCTCCATATCTATCTCCATGTCTATCGAAAATGTCTGGTAAATGACTGTCAAACGAGTGGCTCAGCATCGATCATACGCGGGTACTCAAGTTGAACTTTAACAATGTGTGGAAATAGCGTGAACTGACATACACAACTCATCTAAAACTCCTATGTGCAAGGATCACTGCAGCAGTTACATCTAACGGTGGCAGCTTGGATAAGAAATCGCAAAGATAAACTGCAAATAAACTTTAATAATTTCTTTATACTCATGAGATAATTTCCATAGCGTGTTAGAAAATTTAGAGTAAAGTTCAGGTCACTTAATCTGAATAACTCCGTATTGAAGGAGAGTCTGCAAGTGAGTTCAAGTCAATCTGTCATTACATTCTAAACAGAACTGCTCTGTAGATATTTCATGCATGGAGGGAAGTTATGGAACACTGTATAGCCGTTTCATTGAGCCACCAAAGAAATGAATCCATGATAAAAACTCAGTATTAAGTAATATTCAAAGGGCCGTTTACGAGTCAGAGATCATTTGGCCCGAATGCTGTCGGGCACTAGACTGACGTGAGATGATTTAGTCACTCCAGGACAATGTCTCTCTGAGTGCAATGTTTCGCTGCAGGCCAATGTCAGTCTAAGCACAATGTTACGTGCTGTCAATAACAGAATATTCATTTGATATTTATGACAGTAAATTATAATTCTACATAAAATTAAATTTATTCAATTTGTAAGATTCCTAAGTGTTTTAATCTAAAGTTGAGGAATCTTAAGAACTGGTAAGCGAATAATCGCTTGAGTTCGTGAGACAGAGAACAAAATATAAGAATGGTGAAATTACCATTTATTATTCCAATAAGATTTTAACAGACGACTCCTTTCTTGGAGTTTACAATAAAGCCTCCACTCGGGCTTGAACTTTGGAAACTAAGATCTAAAATTTAACTAATCTTAACTAAAACGATGTAGCCCAAGCTATCAAGATTCTAACAGAGTTGGTCCCTTAACGCTAAATAATGGCGAAGCTATCAAGGGTCTAAAGTACGGCCGAGCGTAGTAGCCTGAAGAGGAGAGTAACCTGAAAAGGCGAACGCGTGCTAGTCAGAATGACTGGCTCTTTTACGAAGTCAGTAGAACTTCGCAGTTAAATACTTCTTCTCATTTTCATTCAAACGCGATTCTAAAAATACGTTCTGGCCGGAAGTTGTAAGCTTGAAATTAAGAAAGGATAGGAAAGTAACTTTAACTCAAAATTTAACTGTTAGATAAATTAAAATAATCCTTACAAATTTAATAATAAATTCTAATAAAATTTTACAATTTAGTTATAAAGTGGGGCAATATATTTATCCCATATGGTAATGTTAAAATTAAAAGTCGTAACAAAATTCTTTAAATTTAAGTTTAAAAGTCTGCATATTTGTTCAAAATAGAACTAACATTTCCCTAAAAGAACGAATTGAAACAAATAGGTAATTTGTTTTCTGCAAAACGTTGCAAAGAGCGCAGATGTGTTCCATTTTGAAATATATTTACCTAAAACGTTTCTTTGAAACTTAAGCACTTAAACAAGTAGTTTCTTTCGAAGCAATTCTGTTTTAAATTTTAAATCTCTTCTGTAATATTATGAAATCAGTACTAAACTTATATATATATATATATATATATATATATATATACTTGAATTTTTATGCACGAAATATATTCCGTTGCATATCACTGTTTCTGCTTCCAGGCCAGCGTTTTCATCCAATCTTCTTTCCCATGATTTAGAATGAAATTGATCTTCTCTGCTCCCCCCCCCCGTATTCGTGCTCTTGAAACATGTCCCTGGGAGCAGGATCTTCTCATGAAATAAACATATTCCCGTTTTCCTTTTACAAAAACCTGAGAATCAAAACATACTTTTTTCTCTGTGAATGAAGTATTGATTAGGGACTGCAAGTGAAGTAAGAGCTGTGTTTATTATTTTATTCGAATTCAACGAATTTTTATTTTCGTTACTTCTCCTTGAAACTGAAAAACCTTAAAGCATCTGTTGGTGTTTTTCTGACAGGCACTTCTGCCAGAAATCTTCAAGGAAATAACTAAAGATAAAGATGTTCTGTACATATATACGAGTATATTTATAGAAAAAAAGATATATATATATATATACAGAAATATATACATTTATAGAAATACATCATTATTAGTATTTTCCTTTTAGACCTTTAATTTTTAATTGCTAATTTCTCAAGGTACCACTTTATTGGTATATCTTTTTGGACATTCTTCAATATGTATTTACTTTTGGTTTTGACTTTTACCCTTGCCTACATGAATGACGAAACACGAATTGAATGATTGAAGAGTTAGGTTTGGAGGCAACTTCCCCTTGATAAGTCTGTCTCCTGCCTGCTCAACAGTTATTCACTTATGCATTTTAAAAAAAAAAAAAATTTTAGATTAATTTTAACTTGCTAATTGGTGAATTTATTTTCATGGTTTGGTTTTGCACTTGATTTACTTATCTGAATTTAAATGATATTGTAGATTAGTTCGAAAATTAAATCTTTTATATGTTTGCACATTTTTTTAATTATTTGAAGTTTAAAATTGCTTTTTACGCATATACATATTTATAGAAATATATATATGTAATGAAACTGTGGTTCGATGAAACGACAGGAATGATTTAATTGTGAATGCGGTACAAACTTGCATTAAAATTTCCGATGAAACAGGACTTTTCCAATGATTAACTGTGAATATAGAATAAAAACCCTTGTAGATTTCTTCATAATTAGAACTGGCCGAAGAATGTAATGGCAGAACAATTTTGGAGGCATTGAAATACGAACGGTGAGACGCAGATGCGTAGAAATACTAATTGCGTAGACACTTGATGCTTAGAGCGTTCATCTATTTTTGAAGAAGCAGCAGTCGAGCCGGATTAAATTCTTTTTACTTCCTTGTACGAAGTAAAAAGGAAGTATTGCAATCGCGAAAAGTTTCAGGCAGCATATTTCAACGAAAATATCCATTTTGACCTCTATCGAATGCAATTTAACGATGCTTTTGCGTGATATCTGTACGTAAGGACAGAATAAAAGACTCTTTTCCTTCAAAAAAATTATAAAACTGCTTTAAAATGAATTCTGAAGAGAATTTTTCGTGGAGTCTGTACGAACGTATGTACATATCTCGCATAACTCAAAAACGAGTAGCCTCGGAACGTTGAAATTTTGTATATAGGACTGCTATAACATGTAGATGTGCATCTCGTATTGTGGTTGCAATCGGCCGCACCAAACGTATATAAATATATTTATATATATATCCACTCTGTTACCCGGCTCAGTGATCTCACTTTCTTTACTCTTATATGTTTGTAAATTGTACATTTTTTGCTTTAAAAATGATTGAATTATGTTTTTCTTATCTTCCGGTTAAGGTTTTTATGCCTTTAGTAAATCTCTATGGAATAGTTTTAGAATTATCAACAATTTTAAAGTTGTTTAAGTGCCGCTAAGCCTAATACTTTTCTTGATGGCGGCCATTGTTTATTTACATTTGAAACAGCAGGATAGTGGATTTGTTGCCAATCTAGAGAAACTTAGCTTCGCAAGAACAAAGATAACGCCTTCATTTATCATTGCGAATTAAATCATGCTTAATCCTTTCTGGAATTTTTTTCAAGGAAATAAGTGTTTAAGATTTACTTCGTAATTTTTAATACAGATATTTTAAATTTTTATGTATTTTTGCCTTGTCGCGAAGTGAGAACTGAATTAATTGAATGAGAAATACTCAATTGTCTGTGAAAAACTGTTTCTTTTTGGTTTTGTTTGCTTAATTTCTTTTATACATCGTTCTAGCTTTATTATAGTATTTGAATAGAATATGTGGCAACGTTTAGATAATTCTTTAAATGATGTAAATTTTGTGCATTCTAAGTTATAATATGTTACTGTTAAGTGAACCTAGCGCCAGAATGTCGCTATGATAAACAAATTGAATGAATTTTAATGAATACATTTATTCCACTGTGGTTTATGCACTGTCGGCGAAGTAGATTTAATTCAATCCAATACGTTTAAATGAAATGCAAGAAAAATGCGTATAATTTAATATTCCGTACAAGTAAGTCATGTGGTGTACACATCAGATTTTTTATTAAAATTCTCATTTTGTGGCCACAATTCACTTGGCACCCTTCTTGTGCGTATTAAAGAACATTTAGAATTTTTATATTATTACCATAGAAGCGAATGTAGCAGCACATGATTGGAGAAAGGCGTCTGGCCAAGAGGAAAGCAAAGGTGACGCGTCAGTTTGTAATATCGTGCGGCCCCAGCTTGTCAGCAATTGTGGTAGTGACTGCTACGAAGTTTGAATTTACACAGACACGTAAGAAGGGTTTAAAGCCCTTTTTATTCAACTTTTAAAATAACAGCTGCGTCCACTTGACGCTCACGAACTACGCCGACCCGGCGGTTTAACTGAAACAGAATGTAAAACTGAAAAATAATGACTAGATGAATAAATAACGAGATCACTATCCACGAGGCTCTGAGATCTTAAATTAACCTAACCGCGTTCTACAATACCGCTGAGATTCAGCGAGCTTACTAATTAAGCAGTTGAGAGATCCAACAAAATCTGCCGAGATAGGCACACAGGCCGACACGCGCCTGTGTGCGTGTCTTAAATTTCTACCTAGCAACCTTCTCGTTCGCGCTTCAAGGAAGCACACTTACAATCTCGTTTCCTTCCTATTTAAACTCAACTTACTTCTGCTAAATTTGAATATACTGGGCGCTCTACTACAATTTACATACTCTAGCATTGGCAATTCTAGGGGAAAGTAAAGGCTTGACAGGAAAGATAACTTAAAATAAATGTTAATTAAAATAAATATAAACCCTACAAGTTCATAGAAAGAAGGGAGGGAGTCAAAAGTTTCAGTTTTTAGTTTTGGTTTATAATTTGGTGATTGGTGAAGAAGCATCTGCATTAAGGGTTACGTAAGATCGCATGATTAATTTAAATGACGCAGTTTAGACTTACAGCGCTATTTTTAGGACAGATAGATGAAGTTCCCAAATAAAATAAAAAGTAAAAGATGTTATAGTAAAAGATGTTATATATTATATGTTTATATAATTAAATTTAGAAGTTTGCTTTTATATTTTTTATCTTACACACACATATATATATATATATATATATGTGTGTGTGTGTGTGTGTGTGTGTGTGCATGTGAGGAGTAACATACTGAAAGCAAAAAATAAATAAATTAATTAATTAAAGCAGGGTTTTAGAAGCAGGGGTTTTTCTCTTTCGTTTGACCTAAAGTTGAATTTCTTTCCGGCCAATTACAAACAAAAAGGCATCAATGTCTTTGATGAAAGAAAAGGCGTTATATTACTGTGATGTTTAAGGTGTTACGTTCTTCGTAAAACTATTGCCTTCTTTTTTAATCTGTGTTAATCCAATGAGAAATTCGGTCATTTTATGCAGCACTGGATATAAAGATCTGCTATACAGATGTCACTCTAAATTTTAAAAGACGCCAAATATGTTAAAATGTGGCTAATAAAAGTGGTTTTCGTTTTTCATAGCTTATAATAAAGAACATCATTAGAGATAATCTTCTCCGGTCAGAAGAGTTAAGTTGTTTCGGTTCGTCACTATGGTTTGACAATTATTTAATGATACGTAATGGAACTATGAACAAAATACAGATTTGTATATAACTTTATTTTTTCGAGCGGAAATGTTCATAATAAAGCAGATTATTTTCTGCAAACAGTGCATAAACTCATGTCTGTAGAGAGAACCAAGGTAATTAATTCTGTATGGTAAGGAAAAAGTTTTCATATAATTGCATGAAAAGAGGCTGTCACTACCCAGCCCTCAAGATGTTTATGAATATCTAAGAAAGATCGCGAAGAAAGGGAAAAGCAAAGAAACCTTTGCAAATTTACCCCAGTTTTATTTAGTAAAATAATTTGTTTTGATATTTGTGAGAAGGTAAGATGTGAAAGTTTGCAACGTAATATAGTAACTGTTTCCCCCCAATTCCTTGAAACAGTGCTTTATCTATAGATAACAAGTTACTCATTTATATATTCATTCTGCGTCCATTATTGTGTTATGCATGCCCTGTATGGGCTTATTCAAATAGAAATTGTAGAAAGAGGCTTCAAACCGTCCAAAATTGCATCCTTAGGCAGACAACTAATTTGCAGTGATATACTGGGAACCAGAGAATACATGAAAAATTAAGCGTCAGTTGGCTCAGAACCCATTATTATAAGATTGCTAAGAGATTTCACGAAGAACAGAAAACAATTGATAATCCTATTATCAAAATTGCCAATTATAATTCAATGATCTTACTAATATTAACAGGTCACTTGCAATGCTAAATTCCTGGGTAATGTAATCCCCCTGCAGTTATTCTGTCCTACCTAATGGCTTATATTTGTTTTATTATGCTGCTAATGCTTATATTAGTTCATTAAATTTATTGTCATTATGTATCCAGTATTTACATATCTGATTACTAATTGCTTCAATATCTGTATTTATATGTTATTGCTGTTGCATATTTCTCTCTTCTTTGCTCCCTTGCTAACATATGCATGGTGCCATTACTCACATTTACTAATTTATTTTGTGCTACTAATGTTAATAATAATATGCTACTAACCCATTTATTACAGGAATGTCACCAGCTCGACAGTTTTTTGCCTTTAGATTCGATGTACACTAATAATTTTTTGCCTATCATATGCTTTCCAGTCATTAGTTACTTACTATTATACATTAAAATTGTTAAAAATTATTAATTCTATCATTATTCATATTGCTATATTTACTTATGAAGGTTATTTGTTGATATGCATTCTCAAATTACTCAAAATATTCGACATGGGATAGTGCCTTGAGCATAGACACCCGGGTGTAGCAAATACCGTTCTACTGGAAGCGATTTAGTATATGTTTTCTAGTGGACTCTACATCGAAGATTGAAGAAAAATGGCATGCAGTGCGCACATTAGCACTCAAAACTTTTATTAATTAAGAAAAAGGACCAATCATCTACCGGAGCTAAAGCATTCTATAATGGGTAAGAGATAATAAAGAATGAGCTATGAATTAACTGTGTACAGTATCTTGCGTTACCAAAACGGCCAGCAAAGGAAAGGTATTTCAAAATTTGAAATTTGAGATATTCAGTCATTACAACGTTGTTCAAGCCTAAACCATCCTAATAATCTAAGAATTGCAACCCCTCTCATAAAATAAATACACTACTAAGGCCAGAAGCGTTGACCATTTTATTATGTAGGCACCTAATATGAGGTCACCTTTATCTCCTGCGCAGGGGCAGACAATTTACATCCATGCCTTCCCCGGGATTCGGACCTGAGCTGTTTGGTACGGCAGTCAGTGACACTAACCACTTTTCTGTCTGGGCGGCTTATAGCAAAATATAGAACCGAGTGATTGGAATAAAGGAAGGATCTATAAATTCCTTCTTAAATTATGGTTCACAAGCAATTCGATTCTATGTATTACATTCTCAAAATTATCACAAAAATCATCACAACAATCAAATTCACTCAAAAATTATCAATTTAAAATCATTGAAGCATAGATAGTTTTGCTATAAATTCGATTAAATGGTTCTGTTTCTTTCTCTGTTAACTATAAAATCGATTAGCATCGTTGCATTCCCCTAAAAAGAATTTAATAGAATTATTTCTTAGCTTAAAAAATAGTTCTTCGATGTGAATATGCAATTGTTAAAATTTAGTTGATTAGCCATGGTCCCCCTTTTTTTTAATTTCTAATTTTCGCCAGCCGATATCCTATTTCATACGTGAACAAAGAGACTGAAAGAATGCATGTAGACGATTCTACCTTCGTATTCATTCACGCTGTATGATGAGAAGCAGACAATAAAATTAGAGCATTCAGTATCTAAAATGATCGAACATGACAAAAATATTTAATAAGACAGAAATCTCATATTTTTGTTATATACTATAAAAATGTCTTTTCTACCTGATGTAAGAAATGGAATCAGCAGGTACAGGGATTTCTCTCTAACACGACCACTCATAACTCCTCGTGATTGAAGTCTTCTGTATAAACGATCTTACTTGATATTCAGTATTGATATTTATATATGGTCTTAAAATACTAGTCATTATCACAACTGGTAATTATCATTTTAAGAAGTTGAACCACAAGAGTGTTCACAGTAATTTTTCTTGATTTTATTTAGATGTATTATTGGTATTAATCTCAAATGCTAATAAATACCCAGTTTATTTTTAATGACAAATTTTAGAATTACATTTTTCAGGAGTAAATTTCTACTCCTGAAACATCTTTTATGTCTTGCTTTTCTATTCTTAGAAGATAATTGGCAAGTGAAAAAAGGGTAGTTTAACCAAGAGAAAATAACTAAGGTTTCTTAAATCCATTAAATTTTTGACATGAAACAATTATTTAAATTTGTCTTTAGGTTTAAATTTGGTTAAAAATAATATTTTTCTTAGACAAATGTATTTTACCTACTCGCAAACATATATGAAGCAAATAGAAATAAGTTATTAACTTATTTAGGAATTAATTTGTTTACAAAATTAATATTTAGAAAACTTTTCAATCCTTCATCTTCTACGCTACTTAAATCAACAATATTATTATTTGGTTAAGTCCCTGTATTCAATAAAGCTTATTACTTCTATAATTAAAAAGTATTTAAGCTTAAAAATAAAGTTTGAGGTGTTAAATTCTATATAAATAAAATTTCATTTATTGTATTTTCTGTAGAAATCAAGATAGTCTACAAAGGAGCTGCCAGTTATAAAAGCCTTCTAAAAATGGCTTGCTAATTAATTATGATGACACCTTGCAGCTTTAAAACTTCCTTCAATTAAATTAATATTAAAGTATTTTATTTTAGGTTATTTAATTACTGAAAGCTAATTAAATTATAAAGGTAATAAAAGTTATTAAAATATTAATGAATGAATCATTTTTGATAATTTGAATTTGTATGAATAACGTGAGAATTCCTAGAGAAACCTTTAAAACTAGCAAAAGGAATAATAAAGCTAAATAGTTTATATTGTGTTAAACGTTATGCTAACGTTTTTCTTAAACTTCTGAATATTTCTTATTCTTCTGTTAGCATTATACGCGCTGTTCGCAGAATACAGAAACTGCATTAAAAGAAATCTGAAGTGTTAGAAAAGTCCATAGAAGGTCTAGGAGAAAACGGAAAAGGAATAATGTACCTAAATTTTTTTTTTCAGAGAAAAATCATAAGTTTCATGGATATTCAGAAAAAAAAATAAAAATATTGTATTGATTCACATCTTAACGTACTTTGAAAATAAAAGTTTGAAACCAACTGAACTCTGTTAATATTTTGTTTTGCATATCATTTTCGTGAGTGTTGCAAGCAGAAAGAAAATTAAAAATAAGAAACGCAGGAAATAGTTTATTTGAGTGAAATACTTGAAAAAAATAAAATTATCATACTATAGAGAAGATAATATTAGGACACAGAATGAGATATACACACTGAATTGCAATCTGAAAATATAGTCTCCCCCCAAAAAAGGGGGGAATAAATTAAAAATCTGTTTCAGGGGAAAAGCAGAAAACAATGCTTTTAAATACCAATAAATTTAAAATTAACTCAAAAGAAATATTGCACTTAATATTGCACGATAAATTACTGCCATAATATAAAAATTTTAGTTCAAATTTTGAACAACTTGCCTCGAGGTGTGCTCAGACTCTCCGTAGACAATGTTTGTACTGAAATTCGGCTGTTTTAGTATTTCCCTTTCTGCGCTGAACGACACACACCTACGTAAAATCTTTCTTTTATTTTTATAATTAACGTACTTTTAAAGCATAATAGTAACTCAAATATTTATTTCATATTACAAGAATAAAATATACATATTTTATTGAAGCTTAGTCATTATTAAATAATTCATTGAATTTAAAAAAAGTCACAAAATCTATCTTTTTTATTGTAGAAAGTAAAGCAGAAAATCACTAGCTTGTTACATTTATGTTTCCGAAGAATTTTAAACCAAGCAATTAAAGAATTAAGGATTTTAAACTAAGCAAACCAAGTAAACAAATGATTTTTTGCCATTCTAGAACTTATATCTATGACAACTTAGTAGATTCATTGATTTTGACAGTATTTTAGAACAGGACGTTTTGGAACTTCCAACATATGTATGTTTAAATACGTTATACTGATTTTTTATAATAATTTTTTGTATGTATTTAGGAATTTAAACTCCAGTGCTATAAAATATTATTGTTCCAATTTCGTATCAAAGGGATGATTTAATTGCTTAAAAATAAAACTTTTAATGAAAGTAAAATTTTAATGTTTTTAGTAATTTAAAAAAGTCAGTTATTACTTTCTTTACTGAATTTATACTTTACTGAATCAAATAAATATGAACAAGTTGAAAGGGAAAATTTTGAAGGTTATTTTACATAAAATCATTGAAAATTCATTTTTATCGAAAAGGGCGTAGAGACATTAGGATTTTTTTGGAAGCCGAAGAGATGAAAATTTAGCAAACGCCTTCGCCGGGAATCGAACCACGGAAATACCGGCGCAGGGTGCAGAACCACTACACCATGAAGGCACGCTAGAAAAGCAGGAGAAATACCTTATAAGGGATTATATAAAAATAAGTAATTTAATCTTTTAACAATGGACGATGACCATCAAAAATATTTTCTTCCAGTTCAGTTAGGATAAATGGGCTTCAATTGTAGCAAGCAAGTAATAAAATACTGAAATGTTATCCTTATTATATCCATTTATGCTATTATAATACTTCTTACTTTATATTACGATTCTGTTTATCATATACAGCAAAATCATTTCCTTTTGCTACTAAAATTCTGAAACTACCAAAAAAAAAAAAAAAAAAAAGTAAATATTGAATCCAGTTGTAATTTTTAAAATGAAATGTTTATGTATTACACACTGCAACATTCTTTTGCACTTCTATGCTGCTACCGAATTTTTAAAATAAAAATCGAAAAAGTCCAATATTTTTTACTAAGTATTATTTTTTGTTTTTAAACTATCTTTAGATTGTATCTTTTGTGATCATTATATCAATTATGCCTTCTTTCTTGGTGAAAATGTATCTAAACACTTTAAAAATCTAAAGGTGCAGTTATTAAAAGAATGCTCTGCTTAAACACTGATCGGAAGAACGATATTTCAATTTGTTCAAATCTTTTCAACACGCATGAATTTGAATTTTATTTCCTTCTACTATCAGTATCTTATGTATCAAAATAACATCTGCATCAGACAATCATCACATAGAACAGATAGAAATAAGGCTGGACTGCCTATGAAGTTAGAAGAAAATTAACTTAATTAAAAACTTAAAATTTCTTTCAGTGTCCGAGAAAATGCAGCAGAACGTCTTAATATTTTTACACTATGAAATTATTCCACGCGTGAAACAAAGGATTTGAATGCTTTATTAAACAAGCCATGTACTGGCATAATTCGAAATGAATATTCTGAATTTTACAAACCTATGAAACACAGAAGGATTCTTAAATTTTACATTCTTTTTACTGAATAGCCATGTTTTCATGAACATTTGTCTCACTGATACTTCACACTTTTCTTGCCATATGAAGTATGATTAGTATATAATTTGCTAACCTCGTATAAAGAAAGTTGAAATCACACATAAAGAATCTCGAGATTTAGCTACTCGGGAGTCTTTATTCACGAACATACAAAAATAGCTTTTTTTGGTAAATAGAAATAACTATATATATTTTATTATTTGGTTAAAGAGGATTGTAAGAAAGAGAAATGAATTTTTTTATTTATCCTTCCCCTTATTTTAACATTAACAACTACAAGGTTGATGTCGTAAATGAGAAAGTTTTCATTTCCCAAAAAGGAGCTAGGTAAATCCTAATCCTAAAACAAAGTCATAGAATGTTTGCAAAAACGAACGTGTCGATTGTAAAATTGTAAACTCAATTTTACTGATAACAGTTTAATAATGTAAAAGACATAATGTAGAAAATACATAAGGTCTTTTGACAATTAGCAGATGTGACGTATTGCCAACTGTAACAGACTATAAAAATTGAGACAAATATTTTAGTCTAAAAGTCCAGTAATTGCTTTTATGTTAAATGTTAATCTGCATATAGAGCTCTTTTATTAACTAAGTCTATGCGTATAAACATCTCATATTTATGGCTTATTATTAATAATTATATTATATTGCAAAACATTTCATTTCAAAATTCTATCAGGCGGATAAATAATGTATCATATTTAAATTTAAATTGCACAAAAATGCATTGCTTTTCTAAAATCTATTAATTTAAATGTGTATAGTATTTCCTTCGATTTTACCTGAATGTTATCTATAGGTGTATAATAAAGATTAAAATTCGGAGGCCGACGTTGATGACTGATGATTCGGGTTTGATTCCAGGACAACTGATAGGCGGCTTTGAACTTTTTTTCTCATTTATAACGTGAATCTCAGCAAACTGAAAGCAGAAGAGAAGCACGCCAAGTGAAACATAAAATAAGTAACACAACAACTTTAAGTTTGGCGTAGATTTAAGTCAAGATCGCAATCGATTTCTATGCAAACAGGTACAGGTCCCTCTTCATAAGGAGCATTTTTTGTTCCTGACGAAGAGGAAATGTTGAGCCAAAGTTACTTTGACGAAAATCCTTCACACTTTTAAATATTCTGTAACAAATATAAGGTTTGCTAAAAGGCATGTGTTATTCTTAATTTTTTTGAAGTGCACTAACTTTTTAAACAAAAAATTTTTTTCGAATTATTGAGAAAGGCAGAATTGTTTATTATAGCATTCCTTGATTGTGGACTAATGGAATAGCTTTAGATTACACCCATTGTAAAGTCAATCTGAATTTATTCATTTGGAAAACTCATTACTTGTTTATTTTATTTTTAGTCCAAAGCGGCAATTTGTCCAAAAGGACTATTAATTTCATTTTGATATTTTGCATTGATTCACTATAAATGTCAATTCACGTTTCAAATTCTTGCCACCAAATATTATTGCACTGTATTATATTTAAAGAAATTAAATAATGAAGAATCTGCATTAATGTATGCATGTTTCTCGCATTACGATAAAACAACTGTACCTAGAACAATCTAATTTTGAACAACGTAAACCTCGAATATGGGCATCTGCAAGCCCAAAGTTGGAATTTGGTATTTGTTTTATGATAAATTTCATATTTTGTAAAGCTCTAACGAATTTTTGATTAAAAAATTCAAGAATTTGAATGCGAGCAATGGCAACGTTCTACATAAAAAACAATTTTATTTCCAGCGTGCGAGCCTGTATATTGGAAATTCTAAAGATATGCTCATTTTAGCTAAGTAGTAAATTGTTTCGCGAAAACTGCTTCTGCATACTTTTTGAACTCTGTGATTTTATTTTTTAAACTTTTTTCTTCACAAATTGTTTTACTGATCCAAATTATTAGTCCAAACGGATTTGAGTTACGAAGGACTATTACTTTCGTTTTGGCATTTTGCGTCGGACTCCTATAAATGTCGGGTCACTTTTCAAACTGTTGCCACCAAATGTTAGAGTCCTGCATTATATTTGAAGAAATTAAATAATGAAAAATCTGCATAAATCTATGTCTATTTCTCGCATTGTGATAAAACAACGGCACATAGAGCCAATTTTGATTGACGTAATCCTATTGAGAATATGGGAATCTGAAATCCCAAATTTGAAATTTGGAATTTGTTTTATTATCGATTTCATATTTTGCATAACTTTAACGAATTTTTGAGTAACGAACTCAACGATTTAAAAGAAAGCAATGGCAAGATTCTACGGAAGGAATAAAACCTTTTTATCTCCAGTGCGTCGAACTGTGTATCGGAAATTCTAAAGATATGCTCATTTTAAAATTATTTTGCGACATTGCTACTGAACTGAGTTTTATGGTTTAAGTGCAAAGAACATAGTATTTAATAAATAAAAGTAACACACAAAACGTTAAAAAAACGCCCCTTTGGTCGTAATTTAAAATCTGAAACATTTCAGATTTTTAATTTATAATCGGGGAATTTTGCTTTTTGCTGAATTTCAACATTCGATGAATCGTATATTTATAACCAATATATGATACGTTCTGAGAGGTTATTTTTAAACCTATACTTTGTATTTTATTAGTCCAAAAGCAGTATTGGTCTGAAATCACGATTTTGTGTTAATTCATTTTAAGTACCGTTATTTGTAAATGCCTTATTTCATTTTTTTTTGAGTCTTTTGCCTTCCGGCAAAATGTAAGATATTTTTCTTCCAAATTCAATCTATAAGTTACTGATTATCAAACTAAGCTAGTATTTAAAAGCTATAGATTTGGTTCTTAAGAACATCCATCATTATTAATTTTTAATCGGATTTTAATAAAAATGCAGTTAGTTCATGACTGATAAACCATATTAAACTTTAAAATAACCTTTTGAGTGACCACTAAAATCTGAAACGTTCCATGCACTTTTAACTTTTTTGGTTAATTATTGTTATTTGCATGTGTTCTCCTTGCTCTTTATTTTTGACATACGTTGGCATATTTATTTATTATTACAGCAGTTCTAGCAGTATTTGCAGTTGAATCTACAATTCTATTCTGCAGAGACTCTGTTTCAGTTCCTAATTTTTATTGTCATTACTAGAATACCACATTTTACTCATGAATTTAATTTAGCGCAGAAATCTACTTGAATTTGTTCTCGAGATATTATATGTATCTCATGCTCAAAATCTCATTGTACTTGCACTTCTCATCAGAATACCTTTCCCGAGATCTTTATTTCTTAATGGAGTAAGGAATAAAGTTTGTAAAGGTGCTTTGCCTGCTGACGCTACAAAATTGCTAAGAAGAGACATATACAGGAAAGAACAAAACTGGAGACGATTGCGACGAGAAAACGAAACAACTCAAAGGAAATCTCCACTGTAAATCCATTCGATCTATGCGAAAAAGTAGGTTGGCAAGGAAATGGAGTAAGAGGAAAAAATTTAGGAACAAAAAATTTTAGGTAACAACGAAAGAAAGTAAAGAGTGAAAACATTTAATTGGCTTAAAAACGCATTAAGGAAAAATGGTGTGTAAATTTATGGGAATTATTACAGCAGAAAATAAAATCAGAATTTACTTATGGAAATTAAAATCAATACTTCTTTAAAAATTTCAAATATAATAAAGAAGCGAATAAAAATCGCTAAATTTTAATTGTAGATGTGGCAATAAACTCAGGTGGTTAAATCAGTTCTGTACAAGAGATGTTAGAATTTAACCAGAGCGGTAAAGGTTGCAAAACATATGTACTAATATACTTTCTTAGTCGATCGCTAAGAAGGTTAAAACCTGTTTTTTACACTTAAAAGCTTCTTTTAAAAGGCTTCGCTGGAAGACAGATCAAAGCCTACGAAGTCATAAGTGGAGACGAATAGTCTTACATTTTATTCACTACATATTTTAGCCAATGCAACTAATATGTATATGTTACAGTGAAACACCGAAATTTGGGGAATGTCGACTTTCACCAGTGAATGTCAACATTCACATAGCTTGGTGTATGTCCTAAATATTTTTAAAATATTCTTATTTCTGACTTACGCCAGTAAATGTCGATATTCATCATGTACTAATGGTGAATCTTGAACATATAAGAATATTATATTTTCTTTTCCGTCATTCAGTCGCGAAAAAACGCACTTAAGACTTAAATTAACAACTTAAGAACTTAAAGCACACAGTACATTCAAAATGAGAAATTAAAATAATAGAAGTTAAAAATTTACTAAATTATGTGATTCAAATCTTATTTGCTGCAACAACTTAAACTATTATGACACTTTGAATTGCACAAGAGGCCCTTGCTTTGACAACTGCACTTACTTGTGGAACACTTCCTTTTTCAATGACAGCGTGTGCATATACTCCTCACTTTTCGACCAAAACCAGGGCATATTTGTGACTGTCGAAATATACCGGTGAGAGTCCGAATGTACAAGAATGTAATGCAATATTCGATCCTTCACCGTATTTGGTGAATGTTGACATTCTCCTGTGAAAGTCGACATTCTCCAATTTCGGTCTTTCACGGTAACATATATATGAAAAACATATGATATGTGTGAACTACAAAAAAATTGTTCTTGGTAGTCGTTGAGAAAAATACGAGAAAAATTAAATAATGAAAATTAAAACAAATTACAAAATGATGGTACTATGCATTAAAGTGATATGTCCATTTGTAGGTAAAGACACTACATATCCAACGAAACTAACTACATTACTGCGAAAACGTATGATTGATTTTCATTAAAAGCTTTGTAAAAGCATGAATCACTTAGCTTTGCACACTGACCATGCTTTATCACAAAACACTGGCACAGACAAAATTCCCAGTCACATAACATTTTCATTTACTTACAAATTAACGTCAGATATTCTTAATGTAAGTACATTTCACTATCTTGGATTAGTAGATTACAATGCTTAATGGAGCTGGAACTCGGAGTTTACAAGAAGAAAATGCGTCTTTTTTCTAACATTCCTTTCTCATTTTTCACATTTAAACCGCGCTAATTTTGGTAGAATTTAATCATACTTTGCAACTAATCAATATTAATTTTTGATTATTTATTTAATTTAGTCATAAGTTGAAGTCAATCATTATTTTGTTCTATTTTTATAGATGTATGTATGTTATGTAAACAGGCTGCAAAAACAATGATTGTTTTACGAGCTATGATCAGATGTTCGTTGGTGAATCTCTAAAGTGGATGAAATTTTACAGTCACTAAGTAACATGCTATCCATATTACAGATGGACTGGCTTTTACTGGTAAAACATTTTCAGAACTGAGGCTTAATTTTGTATTTATTTTTAAATAACAAACAATTTCAGTTGAAGCTTTGATGGTATAACGAGAAGACACATTGTCAGTTGTTTCTTTATTAATAACTTTTAATAACGGTACATTTTCGAGTTGGAATTTTTTTAATCCTCTTATCGCTTATTTTTGTTTGTTTCTTAATCACTTTTAATAACGGTTTATTTTCGAGTTGGAATTTTTTTAATCCTCCTGTTGTTTATTTTCACCTCTTGAAATATGCAAATTGTTTATTAAATACTCACATTCAAATCTAGTCGTCTTTATAACAATATGTTTAGTACTTCCAGTTTGCTTTTGTAATTCTGAGCGAATAAAAACCTATTGTTTTCGGAGTTTTCAGTTGTATGCAGTAATCAAGTTTCATTTAAGATGTTACCTAGCTGATGTAATGCTTAGACGTTAAAGAGTTCGAGCACAAAAATGCACAGGCACACGATTTTTTTTTACTGTTTTGTTGTTTTTGTTGCTTATGCTCACTTCTCTGACGTAGTCAGCACAAGCCCACGAAATTTCTCGTGGCAAGGAGCGGTAGTTTACTCCTGCCGTTGGTAACAAACTTGAGCACCATTCTGGAGACAGTGTCATTTACCTCAGTTCCGCCCCCAATTTTGATAGAGAGCACCCCAGTGGGGGCGGGTCCAAGGGTCTCGCACCCCTCTCCTCTTCCACCAAACCACACAAGAGGACTTTCGGCTCGCCGTATATTTAGAGCGTCGCCATGCCGCACCGACACTGCACATTTACAAACATCCATGCCTTCTCCAGGATTCAAACAAGAGCTCTTCGGCACAGCAGTCAGCGACGCTAACCACGATACCGGTTGGGAGATTTTTTTTACTTTTTAAATAACTCAAACCATATTAATTTTTAAACACAGAGCTAACATGACTAATTATATACCCACCTTTACAATTTTGAGAAAACCACTTTCATCATAAGAAACAGAGAATTTATACTTTGGTATCTTTCTTAACGTTTTGCAAGTGATATCTTATCTTGTTCATTCAGATTTCAGACGAATTATTCATCTATCATGTTAATACAAATTCTTAAAAGCATTCTTATGGCTTATTATTTCTTCATCTTGCAATGTCTGTATCTGTTGCTTTATCGCGGGCATAAGGTTTTTGAAAATGCTGAAAGCTAAACTACACTAATTTAACTAGAGCAATTAACAAGCATCTATAGATGCTGTTAATTGCTCTAGTTGAAATAGTGTTGTTTAGCTTGAATTATAGTTCAAGTTTCCACATTTAAGTTGCATTTGACTGCATTATTTAGGATACCGTAAGACACAGAGGGCCAGCTATCTGTTCGGAGAAGACTCGTTATTAGAGGACATTTTAAAGAAAATCGGCTCGCATTAACGTTACACATGGTGAAAACCACGTAAACTTCTTTGCAACCGGCACTCTCGCAGGACTTTGTATTTTTTAGCATTATTAGTCCAAAGGGGCTTTGTTCCTGAAGGACTATTGTTTCTGTTTCGCAATTTTGCGTTGGTTCACTATAAATGTCCGTTTCACTTTTCAAACTGTTGCCACCAAATGTTAGAGTTCTGCATTGTATTTTAAGAAATTAAACAATGAAAAATCTACATAAATGTATGTATATTTCTCGCATCGTGATAAAACAACGTACATAGAGCGATCGAATTTTGAATGACTTAATCCTACTGCATGTGAAAGCTCAAATTTGAAATTTGGAATTTGTTTTATTATCGATTTCATTTTTTGTAAATCATTAACAATTTTGTGATTTACAACTCACGGATTTCAAACCGAGCAATGACAACGATTTGCAGAAAAAAACATTTTTATCTCCAGCGCGTGAGATTTCGTATCGGAAATTCTAAAGATAGGCTCAATTTAAAATTATTTTGCGATATTGCTCTTGAACTGAATTTTATGGTTTAAGTGCGAAGAACTTGATATTTAATAAATAAAGGTAACACACAAAATGTTAAAGAAACACCCCTTTGGACGTAATTTGAAACCTGAAACCCTTCGGTTTTTTTTGTTTTTTTTTGTTTTGTTTTGTTTATTATGAATTGGTTTATCATCTGTTGTACGATCAATGTTTTGAAACAAAGCATTCGCTAAAAGTCTAGCACAAAATATTTCTCTCCAGCTGTCTCAGCTATTTTTCATATAGCATTCCGTAGTCAACGAATTTTGAATTATTCAGTAACTGTTGCCGTAAACAAAATGAAAAGCTCGAAGCATTGTTCACCAACATTCTCCCATTTTCTTATTCCAGAGCAGAAGAGCTGTAAATATTTTGCCCGGACTTTCCCATAAAACAATTTCTACTCGTTCCTTTTGTGATAGATGGCCAATAAAGACGCGGCCCACCTACTGTTAAGTTTTATGGCCAGTGATGTTTTTTTTTCCCTATCACGTACAAACGTCTTATCTTTTTAGGGTTGCCAAATGTTATTTTGCTAATCACGCCACGAAAATATCGCCAAGCGTTTTACTGCCATAGGTTATTATGCAATGTAGATAGAATGGAGAATTTATAACTTCAATAAATTTAACTTGCAAGCCCCCTCTTTTCCAACGAACTGAATAAGCTAACGCGTGAAACAAGCTTCGGTATGAACTGCATAGGAATGAAAATGGAAGAATTGATAATCAGAAAAAAAATTAAATTAAAATTTGGATAAACGCCTTGGATTTGGCGATAAGAACAAAGGAAATTAAATAATTTATAAATAAAAAAATTAAATTTGAAAGCTTTCAGACTCTGCATTACGTCCAAAGGCGCGCTTTGTATGCTAACTTTATTTATTAAATATAATGTTCTTCGCACTTAAACCATAAAATTCAATTCAACAGCAATATCGCAAAATAATTTTAAAATGAGCATATCTTTAGAATTTCCGATACAGAGTCTCAAGCGCTAGAGATAAAAATACATAGAATGTTGCCATTACTGGCTTTGAAATCGTTGATTTTGTTAATGAAAAAATCGTTAAAGCGTTACAAAATATGAAATCGATAGTAAAACAAATTTCAAATTCCAAATTCGGGCTTCCAGATGCCAGTATTCGGGTCTAGATGAACATTATTGAAAATTTGATGGCTCTAGCTGCCATTGTTTTATCACAGTGCGAGAAACACATATATTTATTCAGATTCTTCATTATTTAATTTCTTTAAATATAATGCGGGGCTCTAATATTTGGTGGCAACAGTTTGAAAAGTGAATCGGCATTTATAATGAACCAACGTAAAATGCCAAAACGAAATAAATAGCCCTTCTGGGCTAATAATAATAAATAAAGATTAAACGAAGGTGGATCCATTATTTTATTGTTTTATTTTACAGCATAAATAAATCTTTGCTCAATAATGAGCAGTGAATTTGAAAAAAATAAATCAACTCATGAAATTAATAAAAACCTCCAATGTACATAATGCTTCGGACAAAAACATAGTAGTTATATATTATTGAAAATTAATAATAATGCCTAACACATAATACTAAAGTGCTTAAAATTTAATGCCAAAACATGTGCTTCCACCTGATGCGATTAAATGCAACGGATGCAAATAGGAAACGTTGGCTAATCTTTCACGTTCCGGAAGGATAGGAGAGAAGAGGTTTCTCCGTTTGGACCTTGTAATAATCAACTGAGTGAGTTCATGTCGCACTCACTGCACTGCTGTTTCTTCTTCGCCTTTTCTAATATAAAATAAAGAAATATGGAAGAGAGATAGAAATGTTCTGGAAAATAAAATTTCAAATAAAATTCTATCTCGTTTATAGCAGCAACTCATTTATATATATCTTATTATTAAAATGATTATTAAATGAGAGAAATGCGGTCCGTATATATTTTTAGCTCCTTCCAACCGGTAAGGAAGGTAATGTTTTCATGTCAAAAAGCCTATAGTGAGTTTTCAGTGAATAAGCACAAATTAGAGTCTCCACAAAAGGTTTTTACTGTTTTTTGACTGATATATGTCTGTCTGCCTGCATGTCTGTCACGACGTTTTTCGTCTACGATAAATCTTATACAAACTGACTTTCTGTTTTCCGTATTTAAGCTAGCTAATTTTGTATAAAGAGTTGATTAGATTTTGGGTGAAACTGGAAAAATGGAAGTGGTACTTTAGAAGAAGCCCAGAACAGCCTATAATGGACAACTTTACTTGAAGCCTATGAGAGTCTTTAATGAAACACCGCATCAAAATATTCAAATTTTAAGAATTTTTTATCAATTGCAACAAACAGTATATAAAATTTGGCGAAAACTGATGAACTTGAAATTATATTTTACTTGACGTTCAGAACAGACGGATCGTAAAAAAATATAATAATGAGATAATCCCAAACTTCTCAAATTTGGTATTTAACATAAGTATGTGAGAGAACACACATTACATTTATAAGCATGAAATGTATTTTTGAAATTTTACTAAATGCAACGAGAATAAGCTTATTATGAAGATGAGTTTATGAGGCATTTTGTCCCTCCTTTTAGCATGCATTCGAGGTCTAGATTCAAGTCCCGGCAACGGCATTGCGAATTTTCTCAGTTTCCTGACATCAAAAAAATGACTTCATTGACTCTACAGTAGTGCCCGAACTAAGAGGTGGTGAATGATGATGCTTCACCACCAGGATTTGGCGACTGTATCCCCTAATCCCCAGTCGCCTTTTAAAAGTAGGAGTATATAAGGTACTCTCTCCCTCCTTTCCGCATGCTTTTGTGGTGTAACGTTAGCACACTCGGCGCGAAATCCGGAGATCCAGGTTCGAGTTCCGGCGAGGGCGTTGCTCATTTTGTATGTCTCCTGCTTCAAAATGACAGCCTAATGATTCTACAAGCTGTCGTTATGAAGCAATTAAATGCATTAACTTCAGTTTTCAAATTTATGTTAGTTTCCTGTTTACGCCGATTCATTCTTCAATTTTAAAGAAACAATATAGCAAATATCAAATATAGCGAATATAAAATGAAAGTTATGGGAATACATAACATTTTAATAGAAATTTCTAAAGATCTGCTACTTTTAAAATTTTTGTAATTGTTAATTCACTGATTTATGAATCCGAAACAGTGTGTAAGATTTTAACTTAGTGTACTTCTTAGTTACTGTAGAAAGTGACGAATCTTAAGAGCTAGTTAGCGAATAATCGCTTAAGTTCGTGTGACAAGAAACAAAAAGTGGGAAGGGTAATTAACCCTTTATTATTCCAATAAGATTTAACAAAACTCCGTCTTGGAGTGTGCAATCAAAGCCGACACTTGTGCTTGAACTTAAGAGACTAAGAATTAAACTAAAACTAAGATTAATTAAAGAAATATAGCCGAAGCTATCAAGATTCAAATCGAGTTGGCCCCTTAACTTATTTGACTACGAAGCTTAGGAAGGGCCTGAGTATGGCCAAGCGTAATAACAGCTTTGAGAGATAGAATGGCCATAAGGCAGACGCGGGTAAATCAGAAACTCTGATTCTCTCTCGCTAAGACCAAAGAACTTCGAGGTTAAACACCGCTCTTCCTCATTATGTATTCAGACGTGATTCTAAAACTACGTTCTGGCCGGAAGTAATAAGTTGAAGTTAAGAATTTGACAGGAAAGGAACTTTAACTTAAAATTTAACTGTTAATAAAATTAACATAATCCTTACAACTGTAAAACCAGAGGATGTTCTACAACTGATGCGATATTTTCAAACCAAAGCATGAGAATGCCCACCAGCGGCCGAGTGGTAAAAGCGCTGAACATTGGTAGTTCGGTCCGGGGTTCGAGTCCTAGCGAACGGGCTGGCTGCATGGGTGTTTTCATGGTTTTCCCCATATGTAACGTGGTAATGAGGCAGTTTCCCTTAAAAAGACCTCCACGGGGCATCCCTTCCTTTCCGTGTAGTGCCTAAGGGCGGAGCACGTAATAAGTAAGAAAAGCATGAGAATGTGTACATGAAACGTGTCTAGTTATCATTGTCCATTGTATGGAAGAATTGAATAATAAAACCGAGTAGTGTTTATAATTAACACTGAGCTATAACGTTTATAAACAAATTAGAGTTTACTTCCAAACGATCAACCTGAAGTGATGGTTTACTCAAGGCTTGCTGTTATTCTGCCAGTTTCACGTTTTCCAATGAAATTGACAAAATGTCATGTGTTGGCCACATCAGAGTTCTTTTAATTGCAAGCAAATAACGAAATGAAACAGAAAGTAATTCAAGAGAAGATTTCAATGCCTTTTATACTTCACGGCATTCTATTCCTTTTTAAGACTGCATTAAAAAAATTCGGATAATAACCGCTTGTTTAAGAATATTATTTAAAAAATGAAATATCTTTGTCGCCAGTGATAGCTCAATTAAACACAATTTCTACAAAGTCCTATATCTTAGGTTGCGCGATACGTTTTCGATTTTTTTTTTCATATTACGTTTGCAAGAGCTGAGTGCAATATTAAGCTGCTGGGGTTCAAATCCCGGAGAAGACATCGTTGCAACTGTCCGTCCTTTCCTAGGAGGCAAAGGTGGCTCACCTTTTAGATGCCTCCATAATAAAGTGACCATCGCTTCTGGCCTTAGTTGTGGCCAAGCCGAAATTGGCTGAGAAATTGGCGAAATTGGGAAATGCTAGACAGATAATCAACGTAACCAATCCCGTTTCTGAGCGTTTCAAGTCATTTTAATCATTTATACTATTCTGAACGAGCTTACACAATTTTGATATCAATTAAAGTTTATGTGTCAATTATTAAATTAAAGTTTATATACATTATAAAGAATTTATATATACATATAATATAAATTTAACAAACATTCCCTAATCGTACAACGCAAATTAAAGTTAATAAATTTAAGTGAAATTTAATGCAAACAAATAAATGATTAATTATTGTTTCGAACTAATCTACAATATCGTTTAAATTCTTAACATAATTTCTAATTATAAAACTTTTTATACACCATCTCCAAGGAATAGAAATTCATTTAAAACCAGGAAGTATAAAAAAAATTTTTCAACATTTTAATTAGTAATTTAAATTAGTATTATCTAGACTGTTATTGCTTTAAAAACATAAAAATGTTTTGAAAAGAAAAATCCTTAAATGCAAAAATAATATCATTTGATGCTTACTTGGAAGAAAGAAGAAACACTCTTACTTAATTTAGTTGTTGTTAATTGATGGAAGATTGGTTTATTCTTTTGATAAGTCAATTAATCTGCGGTCAATGGCAATAGCTACTTTTTCAATACTTAGAAGTTTTACTTTTCATTTTGGTGTTTTCGCATAAGAAAGATTTTTCTTAAAAAAATATGTTTTTAAAGCAATAAAGGTCTAGATAATACTAATTAAAATTACTATTTAAAATACTGAAAAAAATTAGATTTTATGGTTTTAATTGAATTTCTGTTTCTTGGAGATGGTATATAAAAAGTTTTACAATTATAAATTATTGGTTTATTACTTTGCAGCTTAAACGCAGGTCATAGCCTTTTTAATTTACATTTATTTACAATTTATATATATTATATGCATTATATATATATATATATATATCACACAGATGACATTTAATATAAAGGATATATTGTGTAAACATTCTTGGAAGCAAAGAAGTTGAATGGAAATGAAAGACTATTTATTACACAGTAACCTGAAGGGTAAATAAAAGATTGAAACTAAGCAAATATCAGGAGAAAAAATCATCTCACATTGTGCAAAATCGCAATGACCACCAGTCTTATGATCATGTGAAGTAAGTGGAGAATCGTGTCTGCGTTTATAGAGTTAACTCATTTAGATATATTGGAAGCCGTGTAGGAGAAAAATGCTAGTAAGAAGCTTCCAAGTATGTCCGTATTAATAACTTAGTCTGCTATTTTAGTCTAATCTTGGAAACAAATATAATTTTATTTATTTATTCTTTTGGTGATGGTGTTATTTTTATGCGAATGTTACAGAGAATACAGATAAATTTCTTTCCTTTCTTTTTAAGGGAAATGTACAAGAATAATTTCATATAGAAACACGTTGCGTTATGCAGAAACAGATGATTTGTTCAGAACAATGCCTATAAAACAGAAAATTTGTCACACACATTGAATAAACTGTCGTGAAGTTTCAATAAAAAACATTATTGTAAATAAATTAGTGTTAATATGTATCTGAGACTATGAAATATAATACCCACGATATGCATGAATAAAACAGAAGGTACGCATTCTTTTCACAAATTAATATTATTAATTTCTACTGTCACTTTTTAATTTTAACAATCTAACGCGAGTTTCTCGAAGTAGCATTTGTGAAGCCATTTTTATTTGATATTTTTAATAGAGAATTCAGAAAAAGGCCCTTTTTTACTCACTATATGTTATAATATGTATACCACACTCATGTCCATAAATTAAGGTACTGCAAAATCAGGCAAAGGAAGAGTTAGAAGCAAAACAAATTTGACTTATTTGCAAAGCTTATTTATTAAACAAAAGGAAAAGAGCAAAACAAGATGCTATATGTTTGATATTATTAAAAAAAATAGCGATTTTTTCTCCCTGGAGCAAATTAGAAAAAAAACCTATTTACAAAAAAACAATATTACATGGTTGATATGATTGTCAATACATTGCATGTCTCCCAGACGATGCAATACAGTCCGTACAACGCCTAGGCATGCTGAGTATCAAATTATCGATCGGATCTTGGGGGATATTACACCACTCAAGAAGCAATTCTCTCCGAAGTTCCGGTAGACATGCAGGATGAGGTTGACGGGCTGCAACTCGTCGGCCAAGCATGTCCCACACGTGCTCTACTGGATTCAAGTCCGGTGAGAATGCTGGCCAGTCCATATGGGTGATATCCTCCGATTGAAGGCATTCACTTACGATGTTTGCTCGGTGAGGACGGGCGTTGTCATCCATAAACACAAATTGTGCGCCCATGGTGCCCTGAAACAAACGTACATGTTGTTCCAGAATGACGTCCCGATAGATTTCGCTTGTCATGGTTCCAATTTGAACATGCAGGTCAGTTCTGGAACCCAGAATAATTCCACCCCAAACGAGCACTCCTGCACCACCGTAACGGTGTCGTTCAATGATGCTTTCTTGGTGGTAACGGGTACCTGGAGCTCTCCATATGGACGTCCGGCGAGAATCAGACTGCAAGCTAAACCTGGACTCGTCCGAAAACATCACATAAGCCCACAGTTGCGGTGTCCACAATGCATGCTCTCTACTCCAGGCTAACCGCAGGCGACAGTGAGTTGCAGTAAGTGGAACGCATCTGACAGGTCTACGAGCATATAGACCAATCTGCCCTAAGCGTCTGTACACGGTCCGCCTTGAAATTGCCGTACCAGTGGCTGAAGAGGGCTGACGAGACAGGTCTGAGGCTGTGCTCCGCCTGTTTCTTTTGGCAGTAACTGCCAAATACCGGTCCTCATTCGGCGTTGTAACTCTGGGGCGACCTGTGCTGTAACGTCTACTCACATTACCATCATCTTGGAATCGTTGCCAAAGCCTGGAGATGACACTCTGGGCAATTCCAAGTTCGTCTGATACTTCCATTTGGGTACCCCCCCCCCATTCCAGACGGCCGATAATTCTACCACGTAAAAAATCATCCAAATGTGTCCTTTGTGTCATAACGATTCGGTTATTACACTGAAATGCTTATAAAGCGCCTGCGAACAATTGTACTTCTTTGCCTGTATTCCTTCTATATCACTCTCTTATAGTCTCGTCATTGTGACGTACCATCGGTGTGATCTGGTTACTTCCTGAAATTCCTGGTTACTTACAGGTGATATATTTATTTTAGAGTTCGATTTCCGCGTGACTCCGAATTATCCTTAATTTATGAACATGAGTGTAAAATGCATAATATATGTCGAGTATCGTTATCATTGTTTTCACTGCAGTATCAAAATTTTAAGTACCAAAACTAGAAATAATTCTTTTTAATTATTAGCGTAAACGAGAATAAGAGTTTGTGAGGTTTATCTATTTATTTTTAACTATTAGTTCATTTTGATTAGAACTGTCCTGTTACTCATTTTTCATGCTAGAATGTAAATGAGACAGCGAGAGTTTATTCAAATTAAGGTAGAAAGAAGTGTTATTTAAGCAAGAGTTTCAGAAGTTAGTTTTAGAGCATTTCTGCCCATTCCAGGCCACGTTGTGCTGTGATTATTAGCGACTTGATTTAGTGGCGTTGAGTGCTTCTAGCCATTTAGCATATCTCGCCGGTTTTCTACAAGCCAGAGCTTTGCTGAGCGTTAAATTATCCTGTGAGCCGTTAGGCGAATCTACCACATTTTGAATCTGGTCTACGTTGCGTATTTCTGTTAAGCCAGAAATGATTGGCTTGTGTAAACCCAAGTTGCATAATTGTTGTGTTCGAATAAAAGAGTCTTATACACCCTTCTTCTGACTTTTGTTTTGTTTCACAAGGCTAGAAGATAATTTTCAATAGTCTTTTTTAAATCTATAGTGTATGCTCCCTAAGAGAACTAGACTTTGTACATTTTCACGCTTGCATACCTTCTGTCATGTTCAGTCCGTAAACTGTAACCTTCTCATTGACAAAAACAATTGCAATAAATGAAAATGCCGTTAATTCAAATTTGTATGGTACATTCGTAAATAAGTAGCTCAATTAATAACATTGATTAAAATTAGCTAATTATAGGATAAGGAAGCAAATGGTTAGTAATTTGTACAGCAAAGTAATATGCACTTGCGTTTAAAAATCAAAATTACGATGGAATCAGTTAAATATTTCATAGACTGCATAAACCTGTGTCCTGGTTATTAATAAATCTTCTATTTTAGTTTATTAAAAATTGTAAAATGATGTGTTTTTAAGTAAAAATTATTAAATAAAAAATGTTTAACACGAAATTACGACACAGAGCTTTTAAAAAATATTTCGGTGGCTACAAGACAGAGTTTTAAACTTGAATAAAATGTTTAATTTTATTTGGATGGCATTTAAGTTTTCTAAAGCTATAAGCTTGGGTTGGCTTAGGACGAAAGCTACAGTATATGCTTCACTACGAGTTTAAAAACTACGTTCTTTCCTTGTGCACTTCGTATAATTTTCTGTTACTAATGCAATGGAAAGGGTGTAATGATAAATTTAGATGCTTGACGAAATATTATCCCGGGGAGTATCCTATATTAGAAAATCCGTATATTTTTTATCTCCATATATTTCCCATATTCATAAAAATATTTTTTTCTTTTAACTTATGCGGTATTTCTCCTTATTAGCATGCCTTCGGGATTTGATGGTCAGCACGCTCGGCGCGTGTTCGAGAGGTTCGAGTCCCAGCGAGGGCATTGCTCATTTTTCATCTTTCCTGCTTCGAAATAACCTAATGACTCTACCCTGGCGCTTAAAGGAGTAAAGTAGTAAATGCAAACTATAATAGAGTAAAGCAAATAACAGCAGTGCTTATTTGAAAAAGTGATTAATTTCTAGGAAAACAATCTCATAAATATTGTATTTAAAATGCATTTAATATGTAGATGCATTCAAATTACGATAACTAAATACTAATTTTTCGCGATTATGAAGACATGACGTATAGAATGCTTAAAAATAAAGAGAAATTACAAAAGAAAGAAATTTATTAGAGAAAATTCTCCAACCAAAATCTATGTAATAAATTATGATAATAATGTAAATACAATTATTGTATAGACTTTATTTGTAAATCAGCCACAATATATGGCAATGTAAAAATTTTAGAATTATTAATAAGTACTAGACAAGGGCGGTCGTGGGCAGAACCGATTAACCGTAATGGTAGAGGGATGGTGCCCACGTCCTCAGTTACTACTACTACTACTACTACTACCTTGGCACCCGAATTAAAAAGGTAGTAGATGATGATTCTCTACCATCGGAATTTGGCGATTGGATCCCCAAATCCCCAGTCGCCCTTTAAAAAGGATAGTATATAAGTTATTTCTCCCAACCTTCTTAGCATGCCTTCGTGTGTAATGGTCAGCACGCTCGGTGCGTATTCGAGAAGTCCGAGGTTCAAGTCCCGAAGAGGGCATTGCTCATTTTTCATCTCTCCTGCTTCGAAATAACTTAATGACTCTACAAACTGTTTGAGAAACTGAAGTCTGCATTTTTCGGTTTTTATCACTTTTAAACTCTTCGAATGAAACCTCTTCCAAATCATTTATTATTGGTAAGCGGATTTGGCGTCCCAACAAAATAAAACGTACTGGCACCTGAGTATATTATTTATTGCAAGCCTTGTGCGCTGGCAAATAAATGCACAACTACATCTTCATTCAGAAAATCTTACCTTCCCTTTAGGAAATAAGGGTACTAGTCTATGCGTGATGATAATTTATGATAGAATAACATCGTAGCAATGTTTTTTACCATTTTTCACTGATACGTTTGATATCTTGTTTTAATTATGTGACTTTACTTTCTATGCTGTCAATATCTAAAGAACTAGTTTTTAAAAAAATAGTAGGCTAGTCTTAGTTATCTAGCTTAAAATAGTTTGAAGCGTTAAATTAAACCAGCATAAAAAAAATAAAAAAATAAAAAAAATCTGAAAGGTTTCAGATATTAAATTACGTTTAAAGGGGCGTTTTTTTTAACGTTTTGTGCGTTACCTTTATTAAATATCATGTTCTTTGCACTTAAACCGTAAAATTCAGTTCAATAGCAATGTCACAAAGTAATTTTAAAATGAGCATATCTTTAGAATTTCGGATATATAATTCCGCGAACTAGAGATAAAAAGTTCCCTCCCCCGTAGATTGTTGCCATTGCTCGCTTTCAAATCGTTGAGTTCTTTACTCAAAAATTTGTTAAAGTTTTAAAAAATATAAAATCGATAATAAAAGAAATTCCAAATTTGGGTTTCCACATGCCCATATTCGCAGTAGGATTACGTCATTCAAAATTCAATGGCTCTATGTACCGTTGTTTTATTACAATGCGAGAAATAGACATACATTTATGCAGATTTTTCATTATTTAATTTCTTCAAATATAATGCAAGACTAACATTTGGTGGCAACAGTTTGAAAAGTGAAACGGACATTTATAATGATTCGACGCAAAACGAAAACAATAGTCCTTCAGGGACTTTGTCCCTGAAGGACTAAAGAAAATACAAATGCACTAATTCGACAAGGTTTATGATTTCAAAATTTACGGTTTAATTTTTTAAATATTATCTTTTTAACTTTAGAAAGTTCGGGTGTTAAATTCTGTGAGCTTTTAGATTATTTTTAATCTGAATTATTCAGATTGCAGTTTAAGTTTTATTTTATTTATCCTTTGTATATTCCTTAATAATCTAGCTCATGTGTCTTGAGATATATATAGAATAGTTACAATTTTGTATAATATATATAATAATAATATATATAGAATATACGTAGGACTTATGTAGAATATATATATCCTATATATACAGAATAACTATACGTATTATACTATATAAAATATTTAAGTTTTTTGAAGCAGGAAACATGAAAAATACGCAATTCCTTCTCTGGGATTCGAACTCGGACTTCCGATTGCTAATTGGACGTATTTCCAATTATACTGCGAAGATACGCACTAAGAAGGCAGAAAATAACTTCCAAAGTTGGATTATCAGCATTAAAAAGACACCTAATTTTATATATATATTAATGAATCAAACCTACTAGAATACCTACTAGAATCAAATCGGACGAAACATTTTTATGTTTCTTTATATATACATATATAGTATATGTATATATAAAGAAACATAAAAATAGGCTAAAAATTAGAATTACAAAACTTTTTGAGCCCATCGTGCGCTATAACTGCAGGATTTAAGTAGAATAAACTTAAAGCATCTAAATTTGTTATTAAATTGGAATAAAAGCAAGGAAATTATTCTATAATATAATAATTGCAACCATGTATAAGAGCTTTAACACAATATCAAAATAAATCCAACTAAAGAAAGAATTCATAGTAGAACAAACTCGAAAAATACAAATGCGAAAGGAAAGATATACAAAATTATACAAATAAAATTAACCTCCTTTCATTGAAACTCCAATTCAGAACTCATCAAGGGAAAATGAATTAAAGCTCCATAAAAGTAGACTAATATGTTTCGTTCTCTTGGTAGATTTGAGATCAAAAACCGTAAAAAGATATCCTCAAATTTTATTAAAGACTTTGAAATTCATATAAAACCGAAAACTCGAATCTCAAATGTTGGTAAAAGAATAAAACATAACATTGTGCAAAATTACATATAAAAAATCATATTCCGATTTAATAATAAGTTTGGATGCTTTAAATTTATATATATACATAATTAGGTATCTTTTTATGCTACTAAATACCTAATTCACCTAGTTTTATCGCACCTAAAGCACATTCATTTTAGTTTTGATGTTAAAAGACGGAACTTCACAAGTCTATCAAAATATAGAAATACTGCATTTTTGAATGAAAAATGCAAATCAATACAAGTAGAGCAAACGAGGAAGATCAAATTAATAGACTTATAGTACATAATTCACTCAGGTCCTTTACTTAGGGCAAGTTATATGACAGATTTTCTCTTACTCTTTCGTAAACACATGACAAGAGAGAAGAAAACTCTGGCATTCAACCAGTGACACCAGAAATCAAGTTCCTGAGAAAGGATATGGTATCAGATGATTTCAAATATTCAGCTACTTGTGGGGAATTCCCACTTATTTTTTTCGTGCGGAGTATTATTGCATTCACGCCTGATCATCGACTTACGTTGTGTTTGCATAAGTTAATGGGTTAGCTGAACTTACCTTAGATAAAATCATCGTTTTTTAATGTGATTAAATACTAAAACATATACATTAAAGCAATTTATAAAAGGGTGCCTTGAAATTAAGGAAATCTGGGACAAGATTATAGCCTTTTTTATTTATGAGTGTTTTTACTAATTTTTTCCTCCAACACGCATATTTTTTTGACAATTATAAATGTTACTTAAAAGATCAAATTATAATCAAAACAAATACAAATTAATCAATACAAATTAAGTTTTAATCACATGCAATTTTTTATATAACAGATAAAATAACCGATAAATTTTTATGTTATCTTTTTTACTTCTGTATGGAGAAAATTATTCCTAGAGATTCAAGAATGATAAAAAATATTAACCACGAAAGCTTTAGCAATTATTAAAAATAAAAAATTCATATTTCTTAAATGAACTGCACTTTGAGAAAAATATTTTTAAATTTATCTCTCAAAATCAAAACTTCTGTAAATATTTACTTACAATATAACAAATGATATGCGCAGAAAATTTTATGAATTCACTTTATGTCTTGCATTTTGCCTCTTATATGCCTATTTCTGCTACCGTGTACTGCAGATGACACAGAATAATTGAAATAAATTATTATGCCTCCAAAACCAGATTTTGAAGTCTTTTTCCAAAGTAAAAATCATACACGATATAACGTTACTTCGATTTTTAATGCTTTCCGTATAAAGCAGTTATAATTAAAGAATTCAAGTCTATACTGTAGGCTTAAATTCAGGTTTGAGATTATTAACTAAGTAAATAATTGTTTTAAAAAATGGTATTTTAAATCTTACCGAGTAAAGTCATTTCCCGAAAGATCTAGCCAATCAACATTAAAAATGATATAAAGCAAGGCAAATTAGAAGGTTAAAGGTAGATTAATGTTACGAAAGCTTAAAAACTCACACTAAACAACCATCGAATTATTTCATTAACAGAAGAACAGACATAACAAAAATTAGAACAATGAAAAGATTTATTTACTTGCTATAAGAAAAATCAGGGCATTCAAATCCTAGCAAACGTAGAATACGTGGTTAGCACTAAAAACAAAATCTTATGTTTGCGAATTTAATTATCATAGAACATTAATATGAAATTTGCGTTATTTTCTTCTAAGACTATTGCAGTATCTAGAATTCTGATTTTTATTTTCATATTTTTGTGTCCGATTAGTTTTTTTAAAAAACGCCTCTTAACGGATTTTCTGAAACTATTTTAGATTATTATGTTCTCTGCCTTTTTTTTATTAATGATCAGCATAATAATTCAGAATACACTGTTTAATACCAGTGAAATAAGACTTCTAATCTTCAATTATGTGAATGTCTTTCTGGTGCTAAATTTCACAGCAAGCGCTCAATCGCCAAAATTTAGTAACCCTAACCCTAAATCGTAAATTGGTTATGAAACGCATTTGATAGATGCAATGGCATTGTCCGTCTCATAGTGGATTTTCCAGAGAAAATGCATGCTTGAGCATGAAACTGTTTAACGACCTTTTCTGGTCCTCTTTATGCCTTCCCGGCACGAAGAATATCCGCATATACCGAGGACCAAATTTCAAAGATGCAGGGTGTATTCTTTTATAGGGTACTTTATCAAACCCCAAAAGTTTTCCCCAAACAATGATAAAAAGCAGTGCTTATTACTATTCTTTCCTTTAAGAGTGTTTGTAAAATTTTCAAAATCTGCAGTGTACTTCAAGCAACGTAAAATCATACTTCATGCCTAAAGAAAGTAAACATTTACGTTGCATGCTTTTTTACTCTTCTGTAAGTATGCTCACAAATTCAGCAGCATCTTTTTTTATTTTGAAAGTTTAAACATTTTATAAATTAGAAAATTTTTGTATGTCAGTAAATTTTAAAGTTTAGGAAGTTACATTTGTTCTAAAATATTTTATGACAGTGCATTCCTACATAACTACGCTTCGTCAATTTTGTTTGAATCCATTAAAAGAGTGCTTCTTATTTTATAAAATGTTAAATATTTTGAATTTCTAATTGTAATATTGACATACAAAATCTGATGTGTACACCACATGACTTCCTTGCATGGAATATTAAATTACACGCATTTTTTCTTGCATTTCATTTAAACGTATTGGATTGAATTAAATCTACTTCGTCGATAGCGCATAAACCACAATAGAATAAATGCGCTTCTTAAAATTCACTATATTTATTTACCACAGCGACACTTTGGCGCTAGCTTAACTTAATAGCGTTACATTTCGTACTTATTATAAATGACTTATGACTTACATTTTTCTGGTCATTAACTACTAAAGAGGTTTCGCCAGTAGATCGCTTTAAAGTGCACTAGGCAAAGATATTTCCAAATAAATGGTACTAGGGAAGTACCAACACCCGTGGACGAAGAAAATTCAGCTGCGTGAGCAGGCATATCTTAATACTTACGAAACTAGGCGTTCATCATAAAAATTGTGTAGTAATAAGCAATGACATTAAATTGAAGCATGCAGGCAGGTGCGATGAGTTATATGGCAAATGCAGTGAGTGCAGGATAAGCAGTAGTGAGACATCATGAAAACGGCGCGAAGACAGTTTGAAGCTGTGAATGGCATAAGAGTTTACAGTCCTGCAGAAGTATGTAGTAGCTAGATAACCGTAAAAAGTTCAAAAGTTCGTAGAATCATACGATCAAGTAAAAATTCATACAAAATAATCAAAAAATGAAATAGTAACATAAAAAACTTGAATATAAACAAAATAATTAAAAAATCAAATAGTAACATAAAAAACTTATGTCAATCAAGAAACCTTTTATTGAAAAAAAATTTCCTGATTAACATAAGTATAAGATGTAACACAAATAATGGGAAAGAGTCCAATTTCTCTATCAGAGAAAATTAAACAAAGTACATGACCTGTGGTCAGTGCGAAAAACATTCAGAGTTCAAGTAAATTTTAAAATTAAAATTTACAAGTTACCACCATGACGAATTGTGATGAATTGTCCTTGGGCGTTTGCCAGCGTATTCAATGTTTGGATCATAATCCAACATTTGTTTAATTGCGTTATACTGACTATGCTTCATCTTCTCGAAGAATTTGTGAGCTGTCATGAGTATACATATTATAAATCAGAACGCATATAAATTTATATCATTTGAAGAGATATCTAATCATTGCCACATGTTCTATTCAAATACTATAATAAATCTAAAACGTTGTATAAAAGAAATTAAGCAAGCAAAATAAAAAAGAAACAGTTTTTCACATACGATTCAGTATTTCTCATTCAACTAATTCAGTTCTCACTTTCCGACAAGGCAAAAATACACAAAAACTCAAAATATCTAGATTAAAAATTACGAAGTAAATCTTAAACACTTTTCCTGCGAATAAGTTCCAGAATGGATTAAACATGGTTTTAATTCGCAATAATAAAAGAAGGCATTATCTTTGTTGTTGCGAAGCTTAGTTTCTCTAGATTGGCAACAAATCCGCTATTTGGCCAAGTTTGAAATGTAAACAAACATGTCCGCCATCGCAAAATTCATTACGCTTAGCTGCACTTAAACAACTTTTAAATTGTTGATAACTCCACAAATATAACATGCAGATTTGCTAAAGGCATAAAAACCTTAACCGGAATATAAGAACAACATCATTCAATCATTTTTAAAGCAAAAAATTCACAACTTACAAACATATAAGAGTAAAGAACCTGAGATCACTGAGCCGATTAACACAGTGGACATATATACATATACGTTTGGTGCGGTCGATTGCAACCAAAATGAGGTCCACATCTACACGTTATAGCAGTCCTATGTACAAAATTTCAACGATCTGAGGCTGCTCGTTTTTGAGGTATGCGAAATACGTACGTACAGACGCCACGAAAAATTCTCTTCAGAATTCATTTCAAAACTGTTTTAAAAATTTTTTGGGGGGAAAAGAGTCTTTTATTCTGTCCTTACGGATGTCACAGATGTCAAGCAAAAAATGGATATTTTCATTGAAATATGATGCCTGAAAATTTTCGCGATTACAATACTTCCTTTTTACTTCGTACAAGGAAGTAAAAATGGAGTAGGAAGATAAAATTCAGTGCGAATTATGACATTAAACATTTCAAACGGATTTTTCTATAAATTTCTTAACTCGGAATTATTCAGTAACACTAGTTCATTTAAGTGGAAACGCTATTTACATTACGTTTATGAACAATTAAGTGATTAAACTATAAAAATATTTTAAATATGCGGAAGCTTAACCAACCATTAAAGACTATACCGACAGATGAAACTCATTTAGAAGGAAATAGGTTTGAATCTCCGATAGCATAAATTAGTTTCCACCGTGATTTCTCCAGCAGTTGAAGCGTGCAGAATGTTTATTGAATACTACTCAAATTCAAAGTTTCATACTTTTAGAACAAAATTAAAGCACACTCATAAATTATTGTTAGGAATGAAAATGAAGATCTGCATTTTTTTTTTTCGATTTTAAAAGCAGGAATATTTTTGAGGTAGATTAATTAACATAGGAAAACAAGCTTAGAAGCAAATATGCTGCTCTTTCCGTATGATGGTGAACAAGCCAGCTTCTGTATCTTTGAATGTGGATAAAAAATGCACATTTGTAAGTATATACTCTTTTTGCAGCATGGGGGCATTTAAAACACTTCCGAGGCGAAAATCTTTTGGAAAGGCTGAAAGTAAAAAAAGAAGGGTTCTTTTAAGATCTTTGGATGAAGAATACTCTGGAGAATTCTCTGTCAAGACTGTGAAAGAACTGGCTAAACTCATATTATCACCTATAGTGCTCCGAAAGCCTAAAGCCAATGATAGGCTTCAACCCTTGCTTCTTGGCCCTATAAAATTTATGGATATAGTTTGGCTGCACGCTCAGATTAATAAGTTTGAAAACACAAACGGCAACAACAAGTAATAAGTCTCGGTAAGATTATATTAGTAGTTTTATCCTCAACAATACGAAATTTCTCCTAAGTTACGTAAAGTGCAGAATAAGACCCTTTTTAAATGAAACAGCAGCAGTATTCTTTAATCGAGACAGCAAAGCATAACCTGGTTTCAAAATGCAATATTTTATTATGCATTTAAAGCTATAGACTCATAACTGAAGTAAGTGATAACTGATAAGTAACGGTGGACGTGGGCACTGTCCCTTTGCCGTAACATAACTGAAGTAAAACTATTAAAGCTCAATTTAGTGCAAACAAATATGTCATAAAATGTCATAAAATTCAAATAAACATCAAACGAAAATTCTCAGTTTTAGACAATTCGATTTAAACGAAGTAAAGTAGCAGACGATAAAACGCCGAAGGTAAAAATTTACTCTTTCAAAAATTTACTGTTTATTTTTTAAAAAAAAAAAAGATAGAGAGAAATTGAAAAAAAATAGTTAAAAATTTGAATAATATCATCTATAATTTAAAAAAATAGCTTTTCGTATAGTATTAATAAATATTTATTACGCATCATTGAGGGAAAAAATGTCATATAATTATTTCTCTCTAGAATTTTACTTGAAATTTAAGGTTAAAAATAGCTGTGGCAATTCACTGTAACAAAAATCCATAGACCACATTTGGCGTTATTATCGCTCAAAAAAAAAGATGCCAAATTTCAAAACGCGAAAATATGTAAATTCGTGTATATCTTAGAAAATTTTAGATAAAAAAGTCTAATTTTTTGCAGATATGCTTAAAAATACACCTACTTTAAGATGATGGTAAAAATTTTATAGGTCATAATTCAAAATTTTTTTCGAAAAATTTATAAAAATTATTTAAAAATAGAAATTTAAAAAATAAAACACAAAAAATGGGTAAATTTTATTTGGAATGAACCTAAATTTCGAAATGTGAGAGAAAAAATCAAAAAAGTTTAATAAAAAAAGAGATATTAATAAATATCAGCCAAATTCAATTAACATTGAGGAGCTAAAATTTTGAGAGCTAATATTTTAAAAACTACTCGTACGATTTTTAGAAAGCTTGGTATTATGGCATAATTTGAGTCGTAGAATCGAAATATGTAAAAAAATTGGTATGTTATTGCAGAAAAAGTCCGATTTTGTGTCAAAATACCTATGTTAGAATAGTACTATATATAAATCTAATATATATCCTAAGTTGCGCTTTCGAGACATGAAAAACGCAGTTTGAATTTTGTCAATCGGCCCAGTAGAACGGGAGATGTAAAGCACTGTCCCATTTTTTTTTTTTTTTTTTTTTTTTTTTTTTTAGCAGTGTACATAGAGCCAAAGCAAGCCCAAATTTATAATTTGGAATTTGTTTTATTATCGATTTCATATTTTGTAAAACTTTAACGAATTTTTGATTAACAAACTCAAGAATTTCAAAGCGAGCAATGGCAATGGACAAAAAAACATTTTTATCTCCAGCGCGAGAGACTCTGTATGGGAAATTCTATAGATATGTTCAATTTAAAACTATTTTGCGATATTGCTCTTGAACTGAATTTTATGGTTTAAGTGCGAAGAAGGCTATATTTAATAAGTAAAGGTAACAGACAAAATGTTAATAAACATTGGACGTAATTTAAAATCTGAAACCTTTCAGATTTTTTAAATTAATATCTCGGCTGATTAAAGTCGTACGAAGATGGGAGCAGTTGAAATGGCTTTCCACAAATTTTTTGGAAGCGGGAATAATCTATTTAATGTTTAGCAATGCTATTTTTATTTCATAGTTGCCACCAAATTTAGACCCATAGATTAAAGATATTAAATAATGAAGAATCTACACGAATTTATATATGTTTCTCGCACTATGAAAAACTACGGTATCTGGAGACATCGAATTGTTTTTAATAAGGTAGTCCTACAGTCAAATATAGGCATTTGGAAGCCCAGATTTGGAATTTGTTTTATTATCTATTTTATACTTTGTAAAACTTCAACGAATTTTTTATGAGCAAACGATTTGAAAGCGAGCAGTGGCAGCACTTCTTGAAATAAACCAGACTTTTATTTCCAGCGTGCGAGACAGTTGCCGTTCGGAAAACTGAGGGCGAAAAGAGTTTTTAATTAATATTTCTGATTTTAACTATTTTTAAGCGAATTTTTCCAAGACTCAGAAAAGAATTGTACAAAGTTTAGTGACAATAGCTTTAGTAGTGACAAAGTTAATCGCGAACAAACACAGAGACATTCTTCTTTATATATATAGATAAAGCAAAGGGCTATCTCAACAGTAAAGTGTATTTTATTTCGGATGCTATAGAGATATCTAGATACACATAGTTGTTATCGTATTTATAAATCAATATAGTAAATATCTCAGTCAATGTAGTAATAAATAAACGTAGTAAATCTGTAAGAGCATACGTAGTGATAACTGAAACCAAAATATCATTTATAGAAAGAAAAGTAATGTCAGAAATCGTTATTGCTTTCACACATGACGGCAGTAAAAAATGAAAGTTAAGTGATCGAAAAAGAGTAAAAGATTGATTGAAACTCGGATCAAAAGAATATCGAAAGTCATCATAACTTCAAAGATTTGCTACGGAGTTGGGAAAAAGAACAATGAAAATATAAATAAAATATATGTGGCTCAAAGTGACTAAAAATAGCAGCCTGAGACCACGAGTAACACCAAAAAGAGCTTAAACGAAAATGAATGACCTGAAACAGTAGGAATTAGTTTTGAAAGGAAGAAAATGAGAGTGGGAAAGAGAAATGAACGTAGACACTGGTTGAAAGTGATAACGAGAAAAAAATATAAGGGCCTTCATTTACTTCTCTAAATGACTGCAAGATAAGTCAAACAAGTTTGTTAAAAAAGAAGATAGGCAGTTTTATTTAAAGATCAATGCAAACCCTGACACATAGCATTCTTTATAAAACATGCGATTTATAACACAAATATTTCCTTGAGCTGTGACAAAGTTCTTTTTCTTTAAAAATAAAATATGCTATTAATTTTTATTTAATTAGCGAATACGCAGAAGCTTAAATAGTACAATAAAGTTTTAAACAATTGGAATTTTTGCTTTAAATCCTGAAAATAAGAATATATTCAAAGCAAAAGATATGTTAATTTATTTTGCTTTGAATATATCCTTGTTGTTTTTAATATGCTGTTTTTTTAAAACGATCAGTTGCTGCACAAACTATACGGGTCTTGGTTATAGTTTTCATGTTTAGAGTACAGCTCTTTTCAACGATAAAAAAATTCTGAAAAGCAAGAAATTAAAAATGGAACTAATAGAAACGTAAGGTACAAAAGAAAATGGAAGTCTGCTTATCTTAAATACTTCATTAGCAATACTGTCCCGGAGAACAAGCGTAAGATGTGATATTTCTGTAAATTTCCTCAAGAATATTAAATAAAATTTAATGAGGTTTCAAAGGTATTGAAAAACTGCAGAAAACACAGACCAAAGGAAATCAGGAAAAAGGAAAAGAAAACATAATAAGGAAAGCTTCAAATCTTCTTTGACGTAACATAATTTAAAATTGTTAATTATAACTGTTATTCAATATTTACAAAACAGATAATCTTTCTCTGAAGTCGAAGATTGAGATTAGGCAAAGAGAAAGGAATACAAAACGGAAAGTTTTCGATTACTAGAAAATTCTCCCAACGCTCGTTTCCTACATTTCGAACATTCTATGCATTTTTATTTAAAGACTAACATTAACTTCGGAATAAAATATAAAGCAAAACGGAATGTTCATGAAAAATGTATTGCTGTATAATAATTAAATTTGCTTATGAAAATGAATATGATGAACAGCACATAAGAGAAAAGAACTTTTCAAATCTGCTTAATCCACTTACTTCGAATCCCAAAACATTCATTTTGAAAAAGAAAATTTCAGATGTTTAATTGGATATCAAATTTAGCTAACAACGTAATCTTTTAATGGATAAGAAAGCGTGCGTCCATTTTCATTTGCATCTACTTCGTTTACTCCTCTTACTCGAATTTTCTTCTTCTAATCGTTTACTAATGCAATAATACTTTGTTAAAGAAAACGCATATTATTTCGTTATGTTGCTGAGTTCTATGATAAATAAAGTATACAGATTGCTTAGAACAGGAGTCTTAATGATCAGAATTTCAGTGCTTTGCAAATAGAAAATTTGGGCATTACTTTAAATTTTTTTACATTTATTCATACACATTTAGTTATAAACAGTTTCAGAAATACCCATTACAGTGAAATATATTGCATTAAAGTTGGAGTGTCATTATGCCATCTCAGACAAATAAGAAAACGCGTCTTCTTTGTTGCGTAACGCAAAGATTGGAAAACCACGAAACTGAGTAAAGAGATTCTCCGAAGGGGATTCTATGTGCGCCTCTAAACGGTTTTTGTCTTTCGAAATGTCTTTAGCACGGTCTTTTCAATTACGTTTAGCTGTTACGTTACGTACTCTACTATGTTATCTCTGGTGTATTAATTGTCAAACACGTGTAAACTTTGAACTTTCTGACATTTTTGGCAGTCTATGTGAGCTTGTAGAGTCATTAGGTAATTTTTAAAGCAGAAGTGATGAAAAATAGCAACACCCTCACCGCTAATCGAAACGCGGACCTCTGGAATACGCGTCCAGCGAGAGACCACTACACTACGAAGGCATGCCAAGAAGGCGGGAGAAATACCCTATGTACTCCCCCTTTTAAAGAGTGACTGGGGTTTTTAGGGGACCCAATCACCAAATCCTGGGTGTGGAGAATTATCATCCTTTAGTTCGGGCCCTTTTAGTTATCCCTTTTAGTTCGGGCGCCACTGTAGAGTCATTAGGTTACTTTTTTATAGCAGGAGTGATATATGGTTATTTTATTTGACCTGTTCCGCCAAAGTAAATTAATGGCACTACAGGTTCAGGAAGTCATCCTAGTCGTTGTTCCTAGACCAGTCTGACGGTTAGGCCGCTCTTCTACATTTTACATCAATCTTCAGTTTCTTGGATATAATTCTTTTCATTCACTTGCTTCATTATTTCTACGATGCTCTTACTGCCGTTATAGTCCGTAAAGAGTCTATTCACAGGATATGTGATGTAGTCAAAAGGAGAGAATTGCTGTCGAAGGTGCTCTGTCAGACGGCAGGAGAGCAGGTAATGAAGTGCGTCTGCGTCTTCCCCGCGAAGACCACAAGAACAGTTGACGTCCCGTCTGAGGAATCGTCTGTAATACGCTGGGAATTTCCCGTGGTTGGTTCAAGCCTGGTGGAAGAATCGGTTGCATTTGAGCCTCTTGAGAGTAGGTATTGGGAAGATGTTGTAAGTAAATCTTCCTGTCTCTTCTTGCTCCCATCGTGGCGATCATGTCTCTTGGAATGTTGTCTTCAGTAGCCTTTTTGAAACTTCTGGAGAAAGCGGAACTATTTTGTCAATTTCTAGTTTGAGAGCTGCGGTCTTATCTAGTTCATCAGCTCGTTCGTTGTCTTTCTGCCCGGAGTGTCCTTTTAGCAAGTTGAACTTTAAAGGGATGGAGGAGCTTAACATCAAGAGGATCTCTCTAAGTGCTGCCGTGTGTGGATGTTTTGGAGGAAAAGAATTTAGCTCATTCAGAACACTCATGCTACCTGTGAAGATTGAAGTATGAGCTGCTGGTTGCGTACCTAACCATAGTGCTGCTTCTTTGATAGCAAGGGACTCGGCTTGGAAGACTAAAGCGGGGTTGCTTAGACGGAATTGTGCTTGACAAATTTCTTCATTGTTCGAGAAGGCCGTAAACACTGATCCTACTCGTCCTGAAATTTTTTATCCGTCAGAGAAAATCTCTCTTTGCTGTCCTGAGAGTGGCGATTCACACCAGGAACGGAGAGTAGTTCTCCTCGGTGTAAGACAGGAGAATCTTGGAAGCTTTCTATGCTGGCATAGGATAGATGTAAATCTTCTTTAGTGTGAAAGTCCTTTTTGTAGTGTAGAAGTCGGTAGATTGATCTTTCTAATTCTGATTTTAGGTGGAGTGGAAGCGTACCAGCTAGAACCTCAAGTGCTGGGGTTGAGATGATGCTATAGGCACCGGTGGCTTTTAGGAGGATTACTCGCTGTATTTGTTGAAGTTTTGACATATTCTTGCTGTGCCAGTCATCCAGACTGGTCAGCCGTAGAGGATCATGCTTTAAATTGCATTTAGGTACAGGTGTTTTAACAGGCGCCTCTTTTGGCTCCACTTGTCTGTGGTTATCCTGTTTAGTTTATTGATGATTCGATGCGTCTTATCTCGGACTTCCGCAAGATGTGAAACCCACGTGAGCTTCTTATCAAGCGCGAATCCGAGGTATTTAATGGTATCCTGGCGTCGCAGTGGATGCCCTTCCCACTTTATGCGTGGTGGATTAGCATGGATTTTTGAGCCTTTTGGAAAGACTATCATCTGCGTCTTTTCAATGCTGAAACACAGTTTGTTGTTTTGACTCCATTTTGTAAGCAATTTGAGTGAATTTACGCTCTATTCCAGTCCTATTGCCTCCGTCTATTATGAGTATAATATCGTCGGCGTAAGCTTGTATCTTGGAATTATCTCCAAAGTTGATGTTTAGTTCTGAGTCTGCAATTATGTTTCACAGGATGGGTCCGATATTAGAACCCTGTGGTGCTCCTTTGGGGTAATTCATCGTAATATTTAGGGCTTCACTTTTGTAGGTCACTTGACGTTCTGTGAGGTAGCTTGTGATCAGTTGGTAAAGATTCTTGGGACATCGCAGGTCTTTCAGTTTTATTTTGAGTACTGGCCACCATAGTTTATTGAATGCTGACGCTAAGTCAAGCTATATTATACACGTATGAAGGTTATTTTGTCTGTTATTTAAGATGATGTCTTGTACACGGTTGAGGGCTTCGGTTGTGTTCCGCTCTTTAGTAAACCCGTATTGGGCAGGGTTTAGTAATTTGTTTTTGACCACGGAATACGTTAATCTCTGTGTAAGTAGCTTTTCAAGGACTTTTGAACGCTGAGAGTAAGCAAATAGGTCTGTAAGAACTGGGCATGGACTTTGGTTTTTCCTTTTTCTGGAACAAGACCAATTCTGCGTTTTTCCTTTGGAAAATAATCTAATTCAAAGCACTTCTTAAAGAGTGCTAGAGTTTGTTAGTCGTCCGCGAGCCTAAGCTCTTCTATGGTTTCAATCGCGAAGCCATCCATACCAGTAGCTTTTTCTCTTCATGATGAGTTTATCGTACTTTGCGTTTCTTGTAGTGTGAACGGCTGATCGGCTTCCGAGTTTGGGATCTCGGTTGATTGGGCACGGATGTCTACGTGATATGTAGAGTCCTGACTGGGGTCGTCTTCTGGAAAATGGAACCTCATTATTTCCCTAGTTGTATCCTCAATTGCATTTGTCATTGTGCCGTCGTCTTTTTGAATTGAACTTATCTGTAATGGATTCATGCACTTCCCTTTAGCTATATCGAAATATGTTCCGAACGGAGAGCTGACAGTGATTTTGTTCCATGTCATGCCCTGTTTATTTTCTTTTTTTTTATACAATATTTGCCGGTACTGTGCACTTACCCTTTTGGTAAAGCAGCCCGTTATAGGCCCTTTGCTCTCCAGTTGTTTTTTGGAATCTCTTCCTTGTTGCTCTAACCTTTTGCCCGAGTAAAGTAAGATCCTTTGTCCACCATGGGCAGATGCGCGGTCTAGCTTTCGAGTTATGTGAGAGAACCGTTCTTTGATAGATCTCGTGGATACTACTGGTAACTTCTCTTATATATTTATCGTTTTCTTCGATAATTTTCATATTTCTAGGGTCTGCTAGAAATTTTTGAGACATCCGTTTTGAAACCTTGCCACTCGGCGTGTCGTACATTGATTTTCGTTCTTCGCCCTGTTGGGTAATGAATGCTGGAGACATCAAAATAGATATTATTATGATCGCTATTGTTTGCTTCGTCCGTTACCTTCCAATTATCGATCCTGATTCCGTCTCTGCTTAATAAGTGTGAGGTTAATCCAGCTGTTGCCACTTACTGCTGCGAAGGTTGGCGTATCTCCTATCTCGTTGATAATCGATAGTCCAGTGCTGGCTATGAATTCGCATACTTTAAGGCCTCGTATGTTCGTATCATGTGGGCCAAACTGGAAATTTTTGGCATTGAAATCTCCGGTAATTATTATAGGCATGCCGTTATTATCCTGCATAAACCTTTCTATGGTTGTCCGGATTGGTGAGATGTCCTGCGATGGAGGACAGTATACCGTGATTAGTATAAATCTTGAGTCACTGCCTATTGCAAGCGCAATAATTTCCGGAGAGCTAAAAAGTTCCAGAACTGGGAGATTTGCGTCCTCTATAATTACTGCAGTTTTTGCATCTATTCAAAATTATAATAGATGCAAAAACTATTTTTCATCTATTCTACTCTCTTTTCCTATATTTTGTGGGGAACACGTACAGTTTGTTCTGTACTGTGTATGGTTCCTGGATGCATGCTATTTTCAGTTGTTGCTCTGTTCAAAATTTATCTTTAATTTGTCTGTTGCACTTCTGGAGTGCTTAAGCTTAATCTGGATTATTTCGATACTAATATAATATATTCGTTGTTTTAGGCGTTCGAGCTCTCTTAGGTAGTATGGACATTTCTTATCTCGGCTACCATGTTGGGCGTCGAGTGCTGTATTATATCGTTTACTCACCTTTGTGCAATTGACACATATGACTGTTTTTTAGTTACAATTGGTCTTCTCGTGGTCTGTGGAGCCACATCCGGCTGCAATATTTCGCTGGGTGGTTATACCCAAGTCATTTGACAAAATGCAAAACCTTTATAAACTCCCTTACGTTGTTTCTCGTTTAATGCATGTTCAGCTTCTTGGTTTTCATAAGGATCTTGAAATATACCGGGTCTATAAATAGAACCCAGTGCTGACCAAAGCGGGCCTTCATGGCGAACAGGACCTCTAATTCACTTTCTGCTAGGTCGGTGTTCTGCGTTTTCATGAAGTTCATTATCTCGTCTTTATTAATGTTCTCGTTGAAGTAGCACACTATTATTCTGGGGTTTCTTTCTTCTGGATGTTTTGTCTCCACTACGTCCTTCAGCTTCCGATTTTCATCTATGGCCTCTTCAAGTGTGGGTAGTTCTTCCTTTTCCGTAACTTCTACTAGGAGCTCTCCTTTGGTGACTTTTTTATATTTTTGACGCCTACTTTGAGTTTCCTTGGATCTATGTACTTCACCAGCTTCTCCTTTACCTCGTCGGATGTGCTACCCTTAGTCTTAGGATAGACTAGTAATACATGCTCTGTCTCTTGTCGTTTTCTCGATTGTGATCGTATAGATCTAGAACTACTTCTGGATGGCTGTCGACATCTTGCAAATTCTGCATAAGACGGCTTTTGAGTGGCGACTATTACTTGGATGTATGTCTCTAGACTGTCCTTCCAAATTGGCTATTTTATAACTCTGCCTCGAGACTATTCTTAAGATATGGTCTTAAGAATAATCTCGAGACAGAGAGGAGAAACAAAGTTAAAAGACAAGCAAAGTCAGAATTCTCTGGTGAGTAGACAGATGTTAGCAGCTGTTGTCAACTAATTGCATTATTCCAATTCTATGAGAAAGAATTGAAGAAGCATTATGTATTCTGCGAAGTACTTCAGACACAAATTGACGGGAAGAAAATATTTAAAATGATCAAAAATTTCTTTGATACCCAAAAAACGGTTATAGAAAAATTACGTAAGTTTATGTGCGATGTGGCACCTATAATGACAGGAAGAGTAACAGTTCAGTCCGAAGTTCTGGCTTAAAAGCTTGCTGTTCAACTAATGCACAGCTTTATTCATACAGAAATTCTCAGGCCAAGTTTAGCCTTAAACATCCGCATTTAATGGTATTATAAAAATCATAAATGTAGTAAACGTAGACCACATCAACAGCTTCTTATTAAAACTTTATACGATAAAATGATATCAGGCCGCTTTAATTAGTGGTCATACACCGTAGTTTTTAATGATGCTGGCTGCTGCATTGTGGGTTCGCGTTTCTAATCCCGGAGAAGGCTCTAATATTTGTAGGTCCAGAGTGTGTGTGAAGCAAAGGAGCATGGTACACTTAAAATTCTGACTAGCGGAAAGCCCTGTTGAAAGGTTTGGTGGAAGAAGAAGGGTGGGATCCCCATTAAACATATAATTCATTAATAACAAATGTTCCTTGTAATTGCGAGTATAAAATCGTTCCCTTCTAAAGAAATCCCTTGGGCAACATTCTTGGCAATGAGACAGCTAAAAGATCGATGTAGTATATTGGCCATTCTTGAAGAATGCATGAAGTTACAAGTGCCTGGATATTTAAAACCAACAAATGGGACCAGAGCATCAGTCTTTGTTGCAATCCCCAGCATCATGAATACCATCGCGGCATTGGGCACAGACATTTGCCTACCGTGCTAAAATGACGCTCTGGTGTACTGACGATAAGCTCTAGGACTAGTCCGATCGATTTTACATTATCTGGGCTTCACCACAACTGTGTGTTTAAGCTCCCGTGCCCACCAATCTAAAGTGGCAATACTAACAATTACCAAGTACATGACATCTCCTTAATGAGATGTGTTATGCCACCTTAATGATATATGTGTAATCGCTTCAACAGCATGTGAACAAGCATCTTCTTATGCAGTGTTAGTGAACGCTTGTGTGCCTCACGGTGCACTAATTGCTGGGGCACTGCCCAATAATTAGTGCTACAACATCCTCGTGCATTTTTATCAGTGCTTTTTATCTATGTTCTTAGCGACGCTAGAATAATCAACGCCTTGGCAATGTAACTGCACTCTTCTGCACACATGAGTATTCATGAACTCATCATTCATCATCCAAGATGTACCTGCCCTACACTAACCTTGTGCTCCAGCTTTCATGTGACTTCATGTACTCCATTTGTCTTTTTGTGCTTTAAGTGACTATGTGCATGTACCTGTTTTATGTGCTCTCTGTTTATGCATTTTACGCATTGTGCTTTGTGTATTGTTTGCCTATGTGTTTTTATGTCTTTATATGTGTACGTCTTATTGTATTGTATTTTTTAGTTTAACTACCTACCATCTGTAACACCACAGCTTGCCTCTTCAATCTGTAATACAATCCTACTAATGCCCTTGTAAGGCCATGTACTTCCCTTTGACAACCTCAATAATCTCCTGGTGCACCCTGATGTGGCTTCAGGAAGCTTTTGCTGTAGTTAGAGGAAGGCGTGGAACACATGCCTGTTTACCTCTGTTAGACACCAGGCGTTCCAATCCTCCGTAATCTCCTACCTACGAACATAAGTTCGTATAGTCGAGAGTGAACGTTTTGTCCAGAAGCCGTCAAAATAAGAACCAAAGTATTTTGAAAATAACTTTCAGTATTCAGCTGAGTGACAATTACTAGTCGAAAGAAACAGCCTACCTGTATTTGAATAACTCGATGAATTTACTCGGAATATGCAAGGACTGTTTGAGAATAGATTAACTTGCGCTGAAAAAATTAATAAATTAAGAATCCAAATTCAGTTTTGAAAACGGTATGGAGAAAAATGGTTCACCTGAAATATTTACCTTCGTGTTTGCAGTTCTAATCCTAAGGAAGAACTACAAGAACTTTTATTTGCGAAATTTTTATTAATATGCATAAAACATAATTATTTACACATTAAATTATTATTAATTACATAAATCTACATATTAGATTTTTACGTTATTTACAAGTCAATAGGTTTCTTTTCCTCTTTTCTGTGCTTAAAATATAGGCTTCATTTTAAATCTTACTATTAGCAGTGTATGTTTTATATTGTGCCATAGTACAACAGGCAAATTAATTGAGATAAAAAAGATTTTTTTTATAATTTATATACATACTTTCCTGTACGGTACTAACAATAAAAATAATTCGAAACATATCCTGTTTTAACAGAAATGTCTTCTAGAATGCGCTTACGCATTGATTCTATGAGCGCATATAAATTTTACTTCTTTATCATGCGCTCTTTTGTCGTATAATTCATTTTAATCAGATGCTCCTTGAAAATATGGCAGGAGTTTCCGATCGGATTTAAATCTCGTAAATTTTCAGGCAAATCTAGTACAATAATTTTTATTTCCAACATGAACCTTCTGATAGATGTCGAAATTTTAAGTGAAATCTGCTCTGCTTATATACAGGTAAGGAAACCAGATTTATGAAATTGTTCATTTTAAGACATACCAGTCAAAGTTTCATATTGCTCGGTGACTTTTATTCTAGTTTTTCAGAATCATGCTCCTCACGATAAAGGTGTGCGAATAAAGTTAATACAAAAAAAAAAAAAAAAAAAAAAAAACGTTCACTGTGGTAAGGAAAATATAACAGTTATAGCAGTTTGTAGCTATTTCCTACGTCTATACTATGCGGTGTTTTGCGAAAGAATAATTACTTACAATTGTAGGCCCTCTCAGGCGGGGCGGTAAAGTAGCTGAACATTGGTAGTTTGACCTGGGATCAAATCCTGGCGAAGGGGCTGGATGCATGGTTGGTTTTCGAGTTTTCCACAAGTGTAACATGTATAGAAGCTAGTTTCCCTAGAAAGTCCACCACGAAGGCATCCCCTTCCCATAGGCAGATAACCATAGAGTTGCTTTGCCTAAATCGATTAACCTAACCTAGCCTTAGAGCAGTGGTGGCGAACCTTTTGGGGGCCGGGTGCCCAAAATGGAATGGCCGAGTGCCATTTCCGTTTAAGATATTAAACTAGAATTATTCATAAGTTACTTCAAAATGCTTAGATCTAAAAACTGGAATCTGTTTAACAATGAAAGTATTAAAACTCAACGACAGTCTGCAATAAATTTGAATTCGTTTAGCAAACATTAGTTGCTTCAGCTTTGGCGTATTCTTTGCCATGCAACAAGTAATATGATTGGCCGAAACAACTGAAACGTCATAAATTGTGTCAATAAATATGTATATCATCTCTATGGCGATATATGAAAATCTTATATCTAGGCTTAGTGGCTTAGTGGCATTCGACGTTTCAAGCTTCTAATTTTGAGAAGTTTAGTTTTGTGGCATTTAGTAAAAGCGTTAATATAAAAAAGTGAAACAGATGGGGAACACGATGATCACAACTTCTCTGAGGACTTCGATCACAGCATTAACTTATGATGGTCCGAGCGATGCTCTCAGTTTTTTTTCAGAGAACTCAGCATTCCTTGTTTACTGTTTATCAATGTTAACTCTTGAAACAATTTACATAATTCCGCTCCCTCCATTTGTTTTGATTCAGAAAGATTTTGGAAATATATAAATTATTTGAGCTGATACTCTAATATCTTTTACCAAAACGTAGTAAGAAAATTTATGACAAGAATTTAAAAGTTTTAATTATATATTTCATTTGATAAATTTCCTTTGCATATTTTTTGTAACTAAAGCTGTATTTTTAAAAACTTGTTTTTCATCAGACGCAGATGTGAAGTTTTGTTCTAATTAAAAACTTTTATTTTCTTCCTCCTTACCGTGCCCTTCGGTGGTGTAATTGAAACACACACGTAGAGACATTAGGTATTTTTTTGGAAGCAGGCAAGATGAAAAATTAGCAAACGCCTTCACCGGGAATCGAACCACGGCCCTCTGGAATACCGGCCTAGCGTACGGACCACCACACCGCTGACCTCTCAATTACGCGCTGAGTGTGCAGACAGTCACACCACGAAGGCTCGCTAGGAAAGCACGTGAAGTACCTTATATACTCCGCTTTTTAAAGGGCGACTGGGGTTTTTAGGGGACCCAATAGCCAAACCCTGGTTGTGGAGAATCCTCATCCAACACCCTTTTAGTTCGGGCGCCACTGTAGAGACATTAGTATTTTTGGAAGCAGGCAAGATGAAAAATGAGCACTCGCCTTCACCGAGAATCGAACCACGGACCTTTGGAATACTGGCCCAGTGTGCAGAACCACTAGACCACGCTAGAGCAGCGGGAGAAGTAGCTCATATACTCCCCTTTTTCCCCTTCATTTGGATCCTCCAAACTCTCCGGGTTGGAACCTTCAAAGGCTACATAAAATCCCAGTAACCCTTTAAAAGGGGGTATATAAGGTATTTCTCCCGCCTTCCCAGCGTGCCTTCGTGGTGTAGTGGTTCTGCACGCTGGGCCGGTATTTCGGAGGTCCGTGGTTTGATTCTCGGCGAAGGCGGTTGTCATTTTTCATCTTTCCGGCTTTTCCCAATAACTTAATGTCTCTAGACGTCCAGCTAGTATCCGAAAGTGCAAAGTTCGAATCTTGGAGAGACACTTGTTGATTCTCTCACTTTTTATGCTCCAAAAGAAATCTAAATGACTCTAAAGACTGAAGTTTTTTCCCTTCTTATTCTTATATGAGAGAACTGAGAAATTTGAGAATCTTTTAGGTTTCAGATTCGAAAAGATTTAGAATCCTTCCCACTTGTAGTATTGTATAGACATTAGGATTTTTGGAAGTCAGAAAGATAAAAAATTAGCAATCGCCGGGATCGAACCATGGACCTCTGAAGTACCAGCTCAGTGTGCTGACCACCACACCACGATGGCACGCTAGGAAGGAGGGAGAAATACCTTATAGTATTTCCATGAAACTAAACAATTGTTTGAAACTAAACAATTCTTTCAAATTTTAAACATCGCTACACGAAATTCTATGCACCATTATTAAAAGAATTGGACGGGGTTTTAATAGAAATTATAATATTTCATTTATTATTACGTACGAGAATATAACAAAGAACTGTTAGTTAAAACTGTCACAATGTTTTGTGTGAGTTTTAACTCAGTAACTTTCATGCTACAGAAACGGGCCTTTAGAAATAGATAAAATCATAATATTTTATGTAAATTATAACAGAAGTATTCATAAAATCGAAATGTTTTGTATCGTATTTATCACAGTATACAGTTATGTGTTTGAGAACTTAAAAGCTATGCACAATAGATAATAGGACTATAAAATAAGTATTTCTGTTCAAATGAAATTCCTTGATCTTTTACAGCATTCTATATTAGAATTTGGAATTTAGAAAGAAAGAGAAATCCTTTAGAATTGATGTTGAAAATTTTCCTGTATTTCTCCCAAACAGCAAAGAAATCAATAGCTTTCATGTACATATAAGAAAAGAAATGGAATATTAAGCGAAGAAAGCAGAAATAAGATTATATTAGTCAACATTTCGGAAACTTCTATAACTTAATTTGCCAATAAAGTAATATTAATCCTGCAGAACACACTTACATCATCGAAACTAAATTTTCTTTCGTTTGATAACATTTTCTTCCCGGCATCTATTCAGTTCTCTGAATGGAGTCTCCTTCAGAACTCCGAAGTACTCCGTAAACATATATTAGTTTTGATTACTTTCTCGCTGCCTTTCATAAAGCGATTCAAAAATACATTAGGAACTGAAAATAAGAGCACTCATAGCTCTTTTAATATTCAGATTAAATTTTGATATTTGCATAAGCAGCTCGCATTTTTTGTGTGCTTTTGAATAGAACTGCATCAGCTTTGAAAAAATCCAAATTCTTTCAAATAAACATATCGCATCTCCTAAACCGATATTAAACTAAATCTAATTTCGTTTACAAATGGAAAAGTGTACTGTGCCGAAAATCTGCATCTATTCTTTTATTATACATGTGGAAAATTCGAAAAAGATTCATTTAATTTGGGAGTACTTCATCCAGAGATAAATAATGAGATTAAATTTTTACATCTAAAATTATTCTTTATGAGCAAAATAGAATATGAAACAAAAATGTGAGTAAAAGATTTACTTAAGTATTTAATTTGAAATTAAAGCTGCCTTGAGAATTAATGTCATAAAATAACTTTCTATCAGTTTATCTTAGAGCATACATGTATAAAAAAAAGATAGAGAAAGAGAATGAAGAGAGTGAAAAAAGGAACAGAAATGAAAACGGCAACGAATGTATTGAAATAAGGTAAAAAAAATAAAGAAACTTTATTGTTTTTTTCATCTTACAATTCTGAGGGAAGAAATAGGCCTGCTTCTGATGTTGAAATCACGGCCATATGCATAATCTTATCCTAGTTTCAATGCCAACTTGAACATCTTTCAAAGTCTGTGCTACTCTCTGATTCTAAATCTACTTTTCTAGTCATTTTTTCTTTGGAATCACGAAAAATCACCAATGTGTGCTGATGTTTTAAGATGTCAGCAGTTTCCACACAACTTAACTCTGGAAAGCAAAGAAACTGCTATCCAATGGATACCATCACACTGTGGTTTTTATAGAAATGATAAAGCAGATTTGTTGGCAGAGAAAGGAACCAATATTCTCCGAATAACTGAAAACATCTTTTGTATATTACCAAGAGATTATTCAAAAATTACTGCAGAGAAGCTTTTTGGAAAGACGTTTCCAAAAGAAACAGTGATAAAGTATAGATTAACAGATTTTTCGACACCCCTTTATGGCCCAGAATGAAATCTGTTGATATTTGTTGTCTTGTTACTGGCCATAATTATCTTTTAAAACATCTGCATCCAATGAACATGATCCTTACAACGATTTGAAATTGTGCAACCTTTATGAGTAAACAGATGTTTCACATCTGAGTCGTTGCCCGGCACTTAATCCTAGATCACTCAAACAGAGATGTTGTGCGGAGAGACACAAAATATTTTTATAGATTCTACAGCTGTCTTTGGAATCTGCCGTTAAGGAAAACCAAAAATAGTAATGCCAACATATTAAAAATACTGCTCTGTCAGTATAGTGGCTAGTGAATGTTAACTACTACACTGATTAGATCTCATTCAAGTCTCAGATAAGCTGTGGATTTTAAGGCTACATATAGTATCTCTCTTAATAGGTAAACTTAAATTCTGTTGAAGGTTCTATTGACATGGATGTGAGAGAAAGAAAGGTGCACAGCTCTGTTATCTTACCTTCTTAGTATTCTACATGAAAATTAAATGAAGGTGAGGAGAAATGTACATTCACCCATGTGACTCGAGCCTATAGACTTCAAGACTTAAAGCCTGCAGACACTACACACTCAAACCTATAGAACTTCTCTCACGGCAGACGTACTTCGAGAAAAGTATATTCTACGCATACGACAGGGTGTCTACAAATACTGAACAACTTTACGATATCATTGTGAACACACTGTAGAAGGATAGTGCTGTAAGTGGTTTTTTTATTTAGCTTTTTTGTTTTGCTATATCAAAGTTTTTTCCTCCTAATAGTTTGTTTTGCTTTAATATACAGATAATGTGAGGATTTGGGGATCCGAAAATCTTCATAAAGGAAATGAAGTGGGACAGCCGTAAAGTGTATGTTCGTTATGAGATTTTGCATGACAAGATTTTAGGACCATTTTTCTTCCTTGAACAAACAATAACAGCCGGAATTTACCTCGATACATTCCCGGAATTTACCTCGATACATAATTACATTTTCTCGCAGTTGGAGGCCCTTTATCAAGAGGTGAGTTTTCAACAGGATGGCGAGCAACCACTCAGGGGCTTGTCTTCCTGCTGAAACACGTTTGCTGTTTTTCCACAGAACATTGTTCAACAGAGCGATCAGGGGTTGGACTCATTCTCTGGCCTCCGCGTTCGTTTGACATAAACCCTTTGGATTTGTTTCTATGGAGCTAAGTTAAAGACATTGATTACCGTTCGAAAGTGACAAACATTGCAAACCTGAAGATCAGAATCAGCAATGCGTTGGAAACACTGATCACGCACCTTTTGCACAGTACATGGACAGACCTCAAATATCGGCTTGATATCTTGCATATCGAGATTTCTCAGCTTGCGCCAGTTGTCATAAAATCTTTGAACCTTGTTTGTGAAAATTCGACCAATACCAAAGGTATACGGTGTTCCATTCACAAACAATATGCTGTGGAAGTTGCTCAATTACATTGTGGGCACGATGTAGATCTCGGGACTCACTTGTTTCGAAGTTCTCATGAGATCATTTCTTTTTAAACTATGATATAATAAATCAGGATGGCTACAGTATAGAATTAACCGGTCAACATTTCTAAAAGAAAAGTAAAACAAAAGATATGAAATAGGACCTAATGTACTAAAAAGAACATGTTTTTATAAATAAATGGGAAGGACGTTATAAAAGAATGCTTTTTTTTTATTTCGCTTCATTTTGTTTTGTGTTAGAGCAGTTACAAAATCATGAAAAGTTTTAAACACATATATTTAACAAATTGAAAAATATTCCAGCATGATATTTACTGTTACAAAATCTGAATGTTGGTTACGTGTTCTATTTTGATGATTTGGAACTCCAGTTCTAAAAGTAACTATAGGATTTTCCTTCTTTTTGTAAACTTACATCAGTTCAAAATCTCTAACAGGTGTGAAATAATTATCACTATGTCTGAAAGTAACGACACAGACTCAAAAAGGTTTAAATAAACCTTTTTATTTAAAGAGAAACTTGAAAATAAATTCTCGTTCTTGTAGTAAGAAAATCAGCCACAACTCGTGGGAACGCAACCAAAGGTAACAATGAGTTTCAACTTAAGATGTAGAACAGTAATCAAAGACTACGAAATTAAATTTTAATCTTCAGAAATTCTGACTGCTGTCTCAAATTCAAATGTCGACAGTGATAACACAAAGCTGAAGCAGGCGGTAACTAACGTAACGTGACCACCGAAAGGTAGAAACACGCTTCCTAAAAGCTCATTTTAAATACTAGCTAACTAATTTGCGTTCTGGTGACAAAACAGAAAGGAAACGATATAGTAAAGCCTGAAATAATAAATACGTAGTAAATTTAAATAGTGATCTTATATAACAATAAGGCTTAACAGTGAGTTTCTTTACAAAATAAACGAAAATATTCCTCAATAAATATTATTATAGTAATGATCAGAAAAGATTGTCATTTTTCTGAACCCACTTTATAAGGTATTTCTCCCACTTCCCTAGCGTGCCTTCGTGGTGCAACGGTAGCACTCTGGGCCGGTATTCCAAAGGTCCGTGGTTCGATTCCCGGCGAAGGCGGTTGCATATTTTTCATTTTTTCTGCTTCCAATTAACCTAATGTCTCTACAGTGGCGCCAAACTAAAAAGGGTTGTGGATGATGATTCTCCGCACCCAGGATTTGGCGACTAGGTCCCCTAAAGCCCTAGTCGCCCTTTAAAAAGGGGAGTATATAAGGTATTTCTCCCACTTTCCTAGCGTCCTTCGTGGTTTAGTGGTTCTGCATGCTGGGCCGGTATTCCAGAGGTCCGTGGTTCGATTCCCGGCGAAGGCGTTTGCTAATGTTTCATATCTCTGGCTTCCAAAAAATCCTAATGACTCTACAACTTAACTTTCATTTCTCATTTTATTTTTACTATTTAGAAATTAAAAAGTTAAAAAATATTAAGATTTAACATAAAAGTAAAAAATTCATTAGTGATTTCAACTACTAGACAAACGATCAAGGATCGAATTTAGGCTACTGATATTGTTTAATTCTACATGTTAGGTTTCTACAGTATACATCTTCTATATAAATTCACACATGAAGAAATACGATTTTTATGTAATTCTTTTTAATGCCTAGATATCAAAAGCTGCTTTTAAGAAATATAAGATTTAATTTTTGATTAGCTTAATTTCCTCTAAACCTGATTCAAGTGAAATTAATAAAGAAACATCCTCTTCATATTCGGTGAAAGTTTCCATTTTAGTCTTCCTATTGTTAACTATGCCTATATTTTTCTCCGTTTATGCTTGTTACGAAATGTCAGATAATATTACCAGCAACTTAATGTTTTAAAAAACAACCACTTCATTCAGTTACAAGGCCTAAAAATTGCTTCTCTTGTCAAGTATAGAATAGAGCAGGATTAATTAAAGCTACCGACACAAGACATGTTTCTTCATCATCGCTTTTAGCATTATGAGCTTTAAATTTCCTTCAAAGACTCGTTGGACAAATTGCTTTTTTAATTCCTTAACGAGAAGCTTAGTATAAGGCGATTATTTTCTTAATCTCGAAGGAATGCGATTAAAATTTCATGTTATATATCCCGAGACCTCAAATAAATACCAAGCTATTAGTAACTGGAAAATAAAAGCATTAAACGCCTCTACTTAATTCTTGAAATTTTTGTTAACTTAATTTGGATTCAGAGGCATGCATTATAAAGGGTAGTGTTCGATCAATTTGCATTTATATACTTGTCTATTCATTTTGCTTTAATTAGGTAAATAAGCTTTAATTAGGTATATCTTGCTCGGGAGGCCATAAGGTAAAATTACGTGACTACTAATGCTACGGATATAGACACTGCAGTAGCTATTTTGAAGTCTGACTAATCATATATATGAAGGATGCTACTTATAATGTTTTACATCTTTATAATTAGTTTAGATCTTTTTGTATATTTAAATTGTCGAAATAAAGTTCAATAAAATATAAATTCTGGATCATGTTAGGGTGCTAAACTCGCAACAAGCAAAAAATATTAAAATCTGCTTCTGGAAAACTCAACAACCACATAGATATATGTTTTTAGATTCTGCATACATAAGGATAATTATTTCAAAACCAGAAGTATAATATTTACATGTCTAATAAAACAAATACTTATTAAACATTTTAAACGAACCTCTTTGAGGTATTTATAGTTTTCATGCATGGATTTGTCATGTAAAATAGTATGGTGCCACTTGAGGGAAATAATTATTATAAGCCTTACAACAAGCGATCCAATGAAAGAGATTCCAAACTTCGATTTGAAAATTTAAGTCAATTTTAATTAAATAATTGCAAAAGTCTACAGGTGTTAATTTACAAGGCAATAATACAATTGTAGTTCCTTTTTTCTACCACTTGGCTTTGCCAGTTTGAACAATAATTCTAAATATAAAATCTAATGTCCCATAATTTTAATTGCTGGAGAAATTCTTAAACTAGTAGGTCTACCGTAATTATTACTTAGCTTAAAACTGCTTCAGGTATTAGCACGATACCTAAATACCGAGACCAGACCGAAATTGTTTTTGAATCTTGCGTTTCTATATTTTTTACTTTTTAGTATTTTAGAATGTTTTCTAAAATTAATTATACACTTTTAGAGCTAAGTTAAAGTTTTCAAATAAAGACCAGACCGAAGTTGTTTTTGAATCTTGCGCTTCTATGTTTTTTACTTTTTAGTATTCTAGAATGTTTTCTAAAATTTATGATACACTTTTAGAGCTATGTTAAAGTTTTCAGATAAAGACCAGACCGAAGTTGTTTTTAAATCTTGCGTTTCTGTGTTTTTTACTTTTTAGTATTTTAGAATGTTTTCTAAAATTAATGATACACCTTTAGAGCTAAGTTAAAGTTTTCAGATGAAGACTAGACCGAAGTTGTTTTTAGATCTTGCGTTTCTATGTTTTTTACTTTTTAGTATACTAGAATATTTTCTAAAATTAATGATACACTTTTAAAGCTATGTTAAAGTTTTCTGATAAAGACCAGGCCGAAGTTCTTTTTAAAGCTTTCGTTTCTATCTTTTTTATTTTTTAGTATTTTAGAATGTTTTCTAAAATTAATGATACGCTTTTAGAGCTAAGTTAAAGTTTTCAGATAAAGACCAGACCGAAGTTGTTTTTAAATCTTGCGTTTCTGTGTTTTTTACTTTTTAGTATTTTAGAATGTATTCTAAAATTAATGATACGCTTTTGGAGCTCAGTGAAAGTTTTCAGATAAAGACCAGACCGAAGTTGTTTTTGAATCTTGCGTTTCTATGTTTTTTACTTTTTTGTATTCTAGAATGTTTTCTAAAATTAATAATACACTTTTAGAGCTTAAGTTAAAGATTTCAGATAGCATTTTTTTCACATTGCTCTTTTCAGTTTTCTACTTAATGCACCCTCCTTTCTTATAAACGCAATTATTAGTGAAGCACATGTTAGTGATGTGCAGAGAGCTCCTTTGTTGAACAAATGTATATAAACTGCTCACTTGTTTTTGAATAATTTTCTGACATATTCATTGCATTAGATAGAGGGTTTAGTTCCGTTAGAATGGCATTTATGTTCCTTTAGGTTTAGGATTACAGTTCTTTCTTTATTATCCAGGTTTAACTCTCTGATATGCGTATTTCATTTTCAGGTAATTTAAGACTGAAACGAATAATAGATTTCAATGTAAATGTTGCTTTTGATTATTACAATATTAAAGCTTTATTATATTATCAGTGTGTATATTTTTATGTTATCAAACTATCGATTTCCCTCTAAAATATTCTTTTTTGTGTCATTCTTTACGTTGTATTTATTTTGCATATTCCCTATGTATGCTTATCATATTGCAAAAGAACTCTTATTAGAAATGGAATGCTTCAGATTGAAAGTAATCATTAAATTCAATTTAAGTCAGATACTTAAGTTTGTAACTTACACGAATATTTTCATCTAACGGAAAGTACTGCTACAATCCATTTCCATAGTCGGCATTGTTGAAGACTTGCAATTAAAAGATAAAATTTAACTTGCATGAAATATAAAGAAGTTAAATCAATATTTTTGAAACTAAATAATTTCATCTTGGTATTTTTCCTGGAATAGTAGAAAGCAAACAAAAATAAAAATACATTAATACCTTTCCCGAAAGTTTTAAAAGCTAAACTAAATATTGAAAATAAAAAGAATATAGAAGGAAAAAGAAGAAGAAAAGGAAAACACGACACAGAGGTATTAGATGTAATATAATTTAAAATTGTAATTAACCTTGATTTAGTATTTAGTATATATAAATTAAAAATCTCCTAACGAGCTTGCGGCCCACCAGCGGCCGAGCGGTAAAGTCGCTGAACGCTGGTAGTTCGGTCCGAGGTTCGAATCCCGCGAACGGGCTGGCTGCATGGGCGTTTTCGTGGTTTTCCCCATGTGTAACGTGTATACGAGCCAGTTTCCCTTAAAAAGTCCTCCACGAAGGCATACCTCCCTTTAGGCAGATAGCCCTAGTGTGCTTTGCCGTAATTAAAATACATACACACCTAACGAGCTTGTATTATGGGAATGAATATGAGGTGTAAAACGAGCACAAATAAAATCCCTTAAATATTAGAAAATTTTGTATCCGTTCTTTTCTTTTATTTGCATTCTCCTACATATTTTTATTTTAAAATTAACTTCGAAATCAAGTTAAAACGAGAAAGTACCCATCTTGGAAAATTTAACTAATGAATGCAATAAATGAATTTATTCATCTAGCAGTAAAGGAATTTATTTAGGAAAATCCAGCTAATAATGCAAAGTAAAGCAAAAAATAAATGACCACATATGCATTTCAAATCTCCTTCGCGCACTTAATTTCAGTTTTCAAAAATTTTGCTTTACATAGAAAATGCTAATATTTAATGCGATACAATATTTAGCTAACAGCATAACCTTTTAATGGATACCAGCTTTAAATTCATGATTTCACCATTTGCATGTGCAGTACAACTTTAACTGGCGTAAATTCACAGTTACGTAAGAAGACAAAAGCCATCATTTTTAAACTGAGACCTACCAATTAGGATGCGGACTTCGTAAACAATTTGTCCTCACCTTGAGCTGTAGTTCTTGAATTCAAGCAACAGTCATGAGTTTACCGTACGAAAGTTGCTTGAATGAAAAAACGCCTCTCTGGAAGTAATTTAAAATCTGAAACATTTCAGATTTTCTTTCTTTTTTTTTTTAAGTCCAAAGGGGCTTTGTCCCTGAAAGACTATTGTTTCGTTTTGCGATTTTGCGGTGACTACAAGACATAGTACAATAATACTATGAGACTGCACTCAGCACAGCACTGAATCCTTTTACTTAATAACATTTTAGATAAAAAAATGCAACTGTAAATCCCTATTTATCATTGGATATTATTAGGATCAGGATAATTTGCTGAGGTTTAAACTTCGTGATATCGATAACACGTGTTGCAAAGAGATTGTTCAGAGTATCTGAAAGTGGAAATTTAAGATCAGATTTCATTTAATTTAAATTACAATGTTTTGCGTTTATGAAAAAAAAAAAAAAAGAAAAACATCAGTAATTTTTAAATTGAAAAGCCTGTAAGGAAACTTTATAAAATAAAAGACTTTTACAAGTTACATTTCTTTCATTTTTCTTTTTAGTTAGAACTGATTTCACTCATTTTTCGATCTAAATGTCTAGGAAATCAACAGGACAAACAAATACACATAAAAAGAAGAGGTGTGTAAAGATAAGAAAGCGGAAATAAAATGACGTCAGTTTGATAAGCTTCTGAAACTTGGTTTGCCAAGAGAGAAGTACTTATTTTAGAAGACATATTGACGCCATTAAAACAAATTCCTTTTCCTTTTATAATAGTTCTTCCTTGAAATCTATTCAAAGTCTTTGAATGAAATCTAATTCAAAATTCACAAATACTCGTAAACACGTATTCAATTCGATTATATTCTTGCTTCCTTTTCATAAAATGATTAAACAATGCATTAGTAATCTGAAAATAATCCTTGTTCGTCATTCTTTTAATATTTGGGCTAAATTTTGGCATTTACATTTTTAGCGCGCTTTTCCGATCTTCATCGAAAGCGGTGTCACAGATTTATAGAAAAGTCGAAATATTTTCTTATGGAAGGTCAAATTTCTAGGATTGGAATTAAACCAAATCCTTTTTTAAACAAAGGGAAATGCGAAAAGAGTCGTAAATTTGGATCCATTTGCTTTGTTCTAAATATATTCAAATTTCAAAAACATTTGTTTCATTTGGGAATAGTTTTCTGTTCTCGAGATAAATAATGAATTATAAAAATAATTAATACGCTTGAAATTTGAGTCAGGATACAGCGATATTGTGAGATATTTAAAAATGAGTTTAATATTTTTGTGTTTAGTAGGTGTGTTAGTGTATTTGTTTAAGTATTTTAGCATTGCACACACAAGAGAGGTCACTGGAGAGGGAGACTATGATAAAGGAAAAAAGAGAAACAAAATAACATAACACGTAAAAAGAGTTTTTCTGTCGTATGGATATGTGAGATCAACACTGATAAAATATTTAATCAATCGCAGCACCAGTACCTAAGCAAACAAGTGGAAAATGTTAAAATATAATTAAAATAAAATAAAATCTATTATAAACGGAAATGTAGAAACCTTGTTGTTTGCTCTTTCAGAATTATTCCCTAAAGAGCTAGAAATTGTCATTTAGATATAGTATGATGAAATATTGCAGCATCAGAAGAAACAAGGATTCCATACCAAGTACGTAACATATGATGTTAGTAATCGGAGTATTTTAAAATTTAGAATTTTTAATTAAAATTTTGTAAAAAGAAGAATATATTTTAGAACTTAAGTCAGCTTAGTTATTCTATATAAAATTTTTTAATTCTATGCTATATAAATAAATAAGTTTTGATGATGAAACTCGAATACTGTTTATTTCATAAAAATATCATTTTAATATGTATAGTAATGCTACAATAGTTTTAATTTACATTAATTAGGTACATTATTAAAATGAAATAAATTTCTAAATTACTACGAATGCATTTGCTGTTTTTAAATCAGTCAATTCTTCAAGTAAATTTGAAAGCTATGTCAAACATTTCATTTATTAGAAGAGTTAAAGCGACAATAATAAGGGTAATATTCATAAATTTGCAGGATTAATTTCGAAGGTCTAAATATACAACCTTCGTCTTCAGCTGCAGAAGTGAAATGAGAACAAAATGCAGGACAAAATGGCAAGCACACCAAGTGGAGGTTACAGCCGAAAACATCGCGGCAAAAACATCGTGGACGAAAACGTCGCGGAGAAAACAACGCAAGGCGAAAACGTCGTGCTACAAAACATCGTGGGAGAAAACATCGCAAAGAGAAAACATCGCAGTCCTAAAACATCGCGGTACAAAACATCGTCGTCGAAAATAAAGCGATTCAAAAACTTCGCAATTTAAAAACGTCGTCGTCGAAAATATCGTGGTAAAAAATAAAGTATCTACAAATCATCGCATGACGATAACATCGCAGACATGCGTTAATAATTGTAAATGGATATCCCCATAATGATTTGTGAGTGCAAGATATAAAGAAGGATAATTTTTGTTTTCACATTTTTTTATTAACTAATAAATTTTCTGAAAAAGTAAGAAGGAAACTTAAACATAGCAAATTAATGCAACTTATAGCAATTAATAGAATTTTAAACCGACATAGTTAACTAACAAAGGCCATTAATAAATCATTTTTTATAAAGTTTTTACTGGTAAGTTTTCATGAAACGTATAAGCTATAAGTTGCATTTAATTTTCTATGCTTAAGTTTCCTTGTTACTTTTTCAGCAAAAATTTATTAGTTAATAAAAAATGTGAAAGTAAAAATTATCCTTCTTTACATTTTGCGCTCACAAATCATTATGGGAATATTCATTTACAGTTATTAAAGCATGTTTTGAAAGAGCATATCTGCGATGTTATCGTCATGCGATGATTTGTAGATACTTTATTTTTTACCACGATATTTTCGACGACGATGTTTTTAAACTGCGAAGTTTTTGAAACGCTTTATTTTCGACGACGATGTTTTTTACCACGATGTTTTAGGACTGCGATGTTTTCTCCCACGATGTTTTGTAGCACGACGTTTTTGCCTTGCGTTGTTTTCTACGCGATGTTTTCGTCCGCGATGTTATCGGCGGATACCCCAAGTGGAAAACGGTAATAAAAAATAAGCTTGTTTGGAGCAAGCTAATTAAATTTCAGTTAAAATAACTCGTCGAATAATGATTATTGGGGGAGTTAAAACAACAAAAATCAGCATAATCTCAATAAATTTGCTGAACTACTTTCTTTTAAATGTTATAGAATTTAAATATAGAACGTTCGTTGAGAAGTCAGACAAGAAGAACTAGCGTTACTTTGTAAATTTTGCAGGACTAGTTTCTGCCTGTCACGGGCACGTTACATTATTTCCTTGCCACCTTTGATAAATTTGTAATTTTTCAACTTTACATTACCGCTGCCGATGTTTAAAATATTAAGCTGCTAGATTTAATGACTCAGATTAAGATTTAATTGTGTGGTCTTTGATTACAAGCCTGCATTTTAAATTGAAATTTACTGTTCCTTTAGATGTAGCGTCACGAGTTGTGGTTGATTTTGTTAATCCAAGAACATGCATTGATGTTCTAGATTTAGTTTAAATAAAAAGGTTTATTTAAATTTTTCGAAGTCTTTGTAGCTATTTCAAACATACCGATAGTTTGCTTTACGTCGTTAGGGTTTGCGACCATTTTGACATTTACCAGATTGAAAGTAATATAACCTTTGAAGACAGCTTTCATGAAAATCAAGTGTTCTGACAAACGTCATGTCAGGTATTTCGTTGAACTTAAAACTCAGACAAAGTTTTTTAATGCAAAATAAGAATAAAAAGTATTCATATGCTAAGAAAAATTAACTTTACATCCAAGGAACTTTTTTTTTAGTTCCAAAGGGGCAAGTTGCCCAGAAAGACAATTAATTTCATTTTAGGTTTTTGCGTTGATTCACTGTAAATGTTGGTTCACTTTTCAAATTGTTGCCACCAAATATTATAGCCCTGTGTTATATTTAAAGAAATTAAATAATGAAGAATCTGCATAACGGTATGTATGTTTCTCACATTGTGATAAAACAACGGTATCTAGAACCATCGAATTTTGAATAACGTAATCTTCCACCGAATATGGGCATCTGGAAGCCCTCATTTGGAATTTAAAATTTGTTATATAATCGATTTCATATTTTGTAAATCTTTAACGAATTTTTGTTTAACAAACTCAAAGATTTCAAGACGAGCATTGTCACGGGGGGGGGGACATTTCTATCTCCAGAGCGCGAGACTGTGTATGGGAAATTCTAAAGATATGCTCATTTAAAATTATTTTGCAATATTGCTCTTGAACTAAATTTTATGTTTAAGTGCGAAGAACATGATATTTAATAAACAAAGATAACACACAAAACGTTAAAAAAACGCGTCTTTGGAAGTAAGGAAGTAATGTAAAATCTGAATGTATTTCAGATTTTTTTAATTCCTCTTTAATGACTTCTTCAATATTCTTCCTTTCCTTTTTGACATGAAGTGCATTTAATGATTTTAACAACTTAATATTAGAATACAACCACTTCTTTCCATTATCAGCTTAAAAATCATTTCTTTTTGGCAAAAAGGGATATAGATAACAGGATTAATTAAGACTGTCAATTCAAAAAGCTCTTCTTCGAGATCGCTTTTAGCATTCCTTGGATTGAAGCATTGCTTTTCTTGTTAAAGAGTTGTTAGACAAATTGGTTTTTTTATATTCTTAATGAGAAACTTCGAATAAGACGATTATTTTCTTAATCATGGAGTGAGGCCATTAAAATTCCATCTTCTCTGTCCTGAGGCCATAATCGAATATTAAAGTAGATAACATCTTGAAAACAAAATTATGAAAAGCTTGTACATAATGGTGAAAATTTAAAAACTTAATTTGGAAACCACTATATATTTAAGGAAATATTTATTTTCCGTTTCGAATAAATAAGAGGATTTAAGTGTATATTGAAATTCTGAGGGGAAATTTTAATAACGTCAATAAAAATGAAGTTTCATCATCCAATTTGGATCCGCAAGTTTACACATTTAATTGTCAAGTAATTTAATCCTGAAAGGAATTAATTATTAAAGGAGTATTTAGCTATTGATTAATGCGATGATGAATATTAAAGACATTCATACATAAATTTGAATTTATAGTAAATGAAGAATTTATTCTTAAACTATAAATGCGTAATAAATCACACAATTATGTTTAAAGTTTCAAAAAGCCATAACAATCAAAGATCATGTTTATATAATAAACTAATGTTTTATTTGATTTCTCTAAATATATTATATTCACCAGAATTTGAACTAATATATAAGAATGTTTTCCTAAAGAAGGCATGCCTTCGTCATGCCCTGGGATATTAAGTTGACTTGGAAACATCTGCTTAAAATTTAGAAAATTGCATTGAAGGTATAATATGTTAAATTTCTTCTACTTTAAAATTAAATTTAAATATTAGAAGTCCTACTTCCGACACCTGACCAACAGCTGTTGCTGTTATTTAGACAATTAAATCTCTTAAAAATCTTTGTTGTAATCTCTACCTATGATAATTTATTTAAAAACTTACTATTGTACTTTAATGAAAATACGTTAAAGTTTTTAATTTAAATTTAATTTAATAAATATCATTTTTTATGTATAGACATTTTATTCGAAATTTGTAATATTTTTTAGATTTTTGATATACATTGTCCGGAAAGCTTTCTTGTGTGTTGGTGCTTGAACGTAAATTTATTAACATTATGCTGTCACTTTATTAGCTGGGAACAAACCTTTAAACTATATTAATACTAATGCTACTTTAGTTTGCCTGAAATACTGAAATAAGCAATGAATAGGAAAGAAGCCTATAATGAATAAAGTTAGCAAAAATTTCTTATATCCTTAAGAAATTTCAGCTCTTTTCAAGTAGTAATAATATATTTTTAAAGCTGAAAGCTTAGACCTAAATCTAATGGAAAGCCCTGGATGCTGATAAGAAGGTCTCATTTTTTTTCTTCCTATTTTTTTTTAAATCTATTTAAAATTGCGTTTAAAACTGCCATTAGTTTTAAAATCTTACAATTTAAAGTACGACAGTATGTATATAGATGAATCAAAGTGGGTATAATGTTGCCTTATAATTTTTTATATATTTCTGATTTTTAATGCAGCAAAAGTGATTCTTTTAATTGTGTCATTATAAAAATATATGCCAATATATTTTTGTAAAAATAGTACTCAAGATCCATGCATGAACTTTTTTCGGAACAAAACAATGCACATTCTACAAATATGTAAACAATTAGTTATTTCATAAACCCAAATTGTTATCCATTTAAGATCCCTATCAAAGGTATATGTAAGCAATTATTATGTATTAAATATGTAAGCAATTAGCTATTCCTTAAGCCCAAATTGTTATTTATTTAAGATCCCTATCAAAGGTATGCAGTGTTTATATCTCGTGCTGCAATCCATAATATCTTCATTATTCATTATCAAAAATTGGAATATGGACAATGTTTAACAAACTAATTACGGAAAAAATCAATAAATCCTCTTATATTACTTGAAATATTAGCCATAATAATGCTCTAATATCATAACTATAGGGTTAATTACTTTAATTTATGAATAATTGATAGCTAATTTCAGATCGTTTAATAGTACTTGGAAGAGATTGCAATAATCTTCAGTTATACAGGGTGCTGCAGCGTTCATAGTAGAATATTAAAAACACACCATAAGGCCGTAACTGTAATTTATTTATTAACTCTTATGTCAATTAATAGTTAAAGGTATGCCATTTACTAATGTGTAAGTCATTGTTCATTGCGCGGATTACTTTTTGAATATGATACCTGTTAAATGATGCCGCTTCTGCACAACACATTCATCTAGGCGGCGTTGGAAGCTCGCCATAACTCGGCGTAACGTATTCCCTGGAACATTGCCGACGGCAGTTCTGATGCGATCCTTCAACTCAGGAATGGTGGCACAACGTGTTCGGAAAACTTCTTGCTTCAGGTGGCCCCAAACGAAAATGTCAACACATGAAAGATCAGGTGAGCGAGGCGGCCAGGAAATGTCACCAAAACGGAAAATGACTCTACCTGGATGTCTGTCGCAATAGTCCGTCCATCTGGAACTTTCTCATGACGTCCCAAGTTGAAATGTTGCCGAAATAGATGCTGGGTAGCAACAACAGAGTGGTTATTTTTGAAATAACTGTCAACAACAAAGGCATGATGCTGTGCACTCCAGCGATCCATATCACTGTCACACTCGAAATGGCAGCTCATTAGTACACGAATGCGGCACGAGCTGCCCGCATTCATGTAGTACGTCATTGTACTACGCAAGTAAAATTACGCCATGAACGCTGCCGCACCCTGTAGATGTTACGCATCGCATTGATCTCTTCTAAATTAGAATCCAAATTCATAGATAATTTAAAATCTCTAATTATAATAAAAAAAAGAGTCTGTGTGTCTGTCTTTCATTCGTGCTGCGCCTAAGCTAAAAGGACTACGAAATTTGTATATAAGTACCAGTGCACCTCGAAGCGATTTTTTTTTAATCTTTTCAATTTTATCGCATCATTTTGTATGGTTTAATTTTTTTAAAAATGTGGTCTTGGCAACCGTTTTCCATAAATTGTATACTGGACTGCTGACTGTTGAAAATCAGCACTGTTGCCACAAAAAGTGAAGGCGACCATTCTGTGCAATTTTTAAATTTAATGTTTCTCTTGGATACTGGACGTTTGTTGACAGCAGGCAACGGGAAGTTGGTTAATTTATTTATTAGGATAATTAATATTTGTATTAAGGGATATTGTTTATTTCATTGTTACTTTGTTATATGTAATACAATTTTTTAATTTTTTTTTATGGAGTTGTTCTGCAGAGTAAAATTCTGCGCAGTTTTTAAATTTAACATTTGGTGTTGCCTTCAGGCATTTTTCTGGTACATTTAAAATCCAGACGAAGGCTGGCAGCATAGCTGTTAGTATTATTATAAAACAAAGGATTCTGAACCAGGTACATATTATATGGCGTTATCCATTAAATAATATTTTTAACCCATTTTAATTTACATTAATTAATTATATTATTAAAAAATATAGTTCAAGGTATTTAAAATGCTTCTGTTTCTTTAAATCGTTCAAATGAGTAAATAATTAAAAAGTGATTAAATTCAGAAGATAAAAATCTTATATTTTCCTGAATGGTAACACTTACTAAAGTGCATAAATAATACGTTTGTGATACTTAATTAGCATAACGGTTTAAAAAGTTTGAAACATTTTGCTAAGAACGTTTTAAGATCAAAATTATGGAAACATTTTCCTAAATACATTCCTGATGTTAAAATTCTGTCGAAGGATACATTGCTGTCATGGCTGTGGGCTATTGATCTATAGGATAATTATTATTACAAATCCATCCATATGTCATTAGTGTGGGGAAATTCGGTAAATTTAAATACGTTTTCCATTAAAATTAAATGGGAGCACATTGCTGTTGGTCAAGGCTGTTGACCACCAGTGACCAATAGGCTGAGCTCGCTGTTGGTCAACTGGTATGCCATTTGTGGTTGCAGTTAATTTTGATGTATATTTTAAAATAAAATTTATTTAAAGTACTCTGATGCTAGTCACCAGTGACCTACAGGCCAGTCACCACTGTGAGGCAATGCAACAAAATTTAAGAAATTTCTGAAGGAAACTAAACTGAAGGACATATGTGTCACCAAAATTTGGTTCACATTTGGGAACTGTAATTAATCTACAGGTTAGTCACCAGTATCCTACAAGTTTCGCGTAATTTGTGTGTAATAAAGTAAGTAATTTAGATGTATTTTAAAGTTAAAATTAAATCAAAGCATACCCATCAATGTGGATGGTCATCAGTATAGGATAATTCCGCTCGTAATTGACGATCTAAAGCTGTGTTTCCTGAACTTTTCTAGTCGCAGAATAGTGTTAATGTTCTAATCTTTTTAAGAAACACTAGAGTAAAGTTAGATTGTAAGTTGTAATAAATTTTAATACAGATATGTTATGTATATAAAATAAGCATGTATTCCAATTTCTATATCATAACTATAAAAGAAACCTTTTACAGTTCTTAATTTTACAAGAAATTGTACATAAAAACTAAGTAAATTAAACAAATAATAAAAAAATTGAAGTATTTAGTATTCAATGACTTCGATGTACTTCAATCTTCAAATTACAATTATATAGGGGAGTGGACATGGTACTTTGTACAGTTACTAACTTTTGCTTTTCATCTTATTTTCTAGTACCAAGGGACATAAAATTACAGCTTAAGATCGCTTGCACAGATGGAAACTTTTAGCATTATCTCTCAAAATAAGCCTGGCTCGCTTTTCCTAAACTTAAAATCATTTGGAACTGGAACACCGCAAACTCTAACTTAGGGGACCTCATTTTCTAATCGCAAACAAATTGAAAATATCCCTAAAATACGCAGCGGATTTTATTTCGAATGTCGCTTAACAAACAAGAACTCAGTTCACTCACTCATGCTGAAGACTTATCTCTAGATAAAATATTCTCTAATCACATATGGTACGCGCGTTTTGACAGCTTTTGTTATGCGCGCGCAAACTCCTTGGACCCAGATGCTCTCAGCTCCTAGATTCTGTAAGTATGGCTGGCATTGCGGCAAAGTTCATTCCGGCACTTTGTTTCGATGAAGTGAAAATTCAGTTCTTGTCAATAAAAAGCCATCTTTGATAATATTAATAAATTTTATTTAGACTTTTGAAACTCAAATATATAACTCTTCTATCTTAAAAAAAAGAACTAGTACTACAAATTTTATATCAGATCTTTAGAACATCTTCTGATGTTGTCATTCCGTCAAAGCATAACTATGTTTCCTTTATTTATAATTCACGATCTTTACAGAATTTTAATCAGATCTTAGAACATCTATTTATTCTGATGTTGCCATTCCGGAAAAGCATAACTGTTTCCTTCATTTATAATTCACGAGCTTTATACTCGCGTACACATGACAGGCATGATAGGTAGCATTTTAACCTTATAACAATTATTAGATGCTTACGTTACATTTATCCTTCTCCAAGTTACAGACATTATCAATTATATGAAAGTAAATAGAAGCTGTTATTTTTAATTATTTAAAAAAAAGTGTTTGTAACTTTAAAATTTCGGCACAACTGTGCCCTGTGCAAATGACACTGGCACTTTATTCTGCTATGTGGATATGAATTTCCTACACTACCTTCTTGAAATACTTATAAGTACCTACATGTAAGAACTGGAAGTTTCGTAGTTCAATTCTCGCCAAGGGCACAGCTGAATTTTCTTTTTCCGAGAAAAACTTATCTATTTTGATCCACTAAGAATTGTGGAAAAATATAACTCAGCGTCATCAAATCTAACTATCTGGTATTCATCCGATCTTTTAAAGGTTTTTGTGCCATATGCTCTCTTAATATAATAGTTCGTCAATCCAACTACTAGCAAGTGGAAGATTTGTGATTTTATTGCCTGAAGGCTCAGTTGATCATGTTTCCTATTTTGAAGAAAACTAATAGCCTCTTATATTTGATGAATGGCAATACTATCTTAATATCCTATTCTATAATTAAGATACAATATACGCCAAACAAATATTAATTCAGAAGTCAAACAACAAAAATCAGCGTTATATTTTCAAAGGACTAGTTTCGATGGTTTTACCGAATCATCATCCTCAGCTACAAAAGCGCAAATGAACGAGATAAGATATAATGATTAGATAAGATAAGACAAGAAAGTTGGATAAGAGATAAGCCACTGGCGCCATCTGTTGATGAAACCAGAAATAAAACATAATTTCTTTAAAGGCTGAAGGCAAAGATGGATTGGAATTAGGATCGTTAACCGGAACAGAAAGATCTTTTTTGAATATGAAATACCTCTAGAAAATTCAGTTCACCAATGGAAGATGTTCTTTGAATAATTTTGGCAGCAGAAAAATTGAAAGTGGGATTTTCGGACCAACAATGTTAGGCAACAGCAGACTTCTCTGTATCCTTTTTTCTAACATATGCCTCATATTCCTCAACGGGAAATTTTAAGGCTCTCTTAATTAGCTATAAAGTTGCACGTATTTTGCAGAAATTTAACTTTCGGGTCGTTTATTCTCCCATCAATAAAATTCAGAGTTCCATACTCAAGGACCCCATTCCGGAGATGAATTCCTGGGGTATTTATAGGATTCCTTACCAGTGTGGTTTAATTTACATTGGCCAAACTAAGAGAGCCTTAAAATTTCCCGTTGAGGAACATGAGGCATATGTTAGAAAAAAGGATACAGAGAAGTCTGCTGTTGCCTAACATTGTTGGTCCGAAAATCCCACTTTCAATTTTTCTGCTACCAAAATTATTCAAAAACATCTTCCATTGGTGAACTGGATTTTCTAGAGACATTTCACATTCAAAAAATGTCTTTATGTTCTAGTTAGCGACCCTGATTCCAAGCCATCTTTGCCTTCAGTCTTTAAAGAAATTATGTTTCAGTTCTGGTTTCATCAACAGATGGCGCGAGTGGCTTGTCTCTTGTCCAGGCTTTTTTTATCTTATCTTAATTAGCCATTATATCTTATCTCGTTTATTTGCGCCTTTGCAGCTGAGGATGATGGTTCGGTAAAACCATCGAAACTAGTCCTGTGAAAATTTGAAAATATAACGCTGATTTTTGTTGTTTGACTTCTAAATTAATCCTATTTTATGCTTAAAATGTCATCAAAAGTTAAGACAGTAAACTAGCTCATTCTGTTATAAAACTTAAAGAAATAGAATTATTGTCAAGAGTACAATTGCTCTTTGCTTTCTAGCTTTCCTCAAAAGAGCAATATTTTTCTCTGTGTCCATATCACAATTGAAAGAAACATAGAGTAACTTTTCGCTTATCTTCCTCCTAAAATCCACCATACGAATACGGACTTTGATCCAATTTATTTCTCCAGTGGTTTAAAGAATCCCTGGGTTTTCTTGCCCTCCGGGGTATTAGAGGGCACAAAGAGATTTCACACTCCAGTACCTTTTTTCCTACTGCTCGGAGCTACACTTTTTCCAATTCTGGAAGCTCTGAGTGAACTTCCTGGTAGCCATCCCACCACCCATCGGAAATCGAAGTTTATGGACTCGCAGATGAATGCTTTTCTTTTTTCCAGTTCTGCCGTTATTCTTTATGTTTACTTTCCTCTGTGATCGATATGGTCAGCAGCGAACGTTATACTTTGTACTTAAGTTTGGCAAAGACTGTAAGGAATTTATGAAGGAAAACATTTGTATAAGAGCTAAAACAAGTTGAATGGCAAATTATTGTGTGGACAATTTAAGGCGTTTTACCTGGGGGTAAGACACATAAGATAATTATTAATTTATTTCTATATATGCAGTTTTAAATTCTTAATATATATAGTTTTAGACACAGCTGATATTCTGTGGAGGTGACTGACTAGGTGCCAATACTTATATTTTAAGAAATATCGGTCACTTTCTGACGCGTCGTAAACTTGAACTTGAATTTCGGCTAGCTTAATTTTTTAGAGGAAATCTTTATTTTATTGAATTGAAAGGCCTATTTTTTTTTCTTTGAAACGAATATCTGTTCGCTATAATTATAAATTTTGTTATTCCTTCTGGCCAAACTGCCGCTTTATAAAGTCCAAAGCGGCAGTTTGGCCATAAGGACTATTAATATTGTTTTGTCATTTTGTGTCGAAAACTATAACCGGCGAATAACTTTTCGCATTGTTGCCACCAAATATTAAAGCACTGTATTATATTTAAAGAAATTAAATAGTGAAGAACCTGCATGAATGTATGTATATTTCTCACATTGTGATAAAACGACAATACCTAGATTCATCAAAATTTGAATAACATAATCTTCCATAGAATATGGGCATGTGGAAGCCCTAATTTGAATTTGAAATTTGTTTTATTATGGATTCCCTATTTTGTAACAATTGAACGAATTTTTGATTAACAAACTCGACAATTTGAAAGAGAGGAACGGCAACATTGTACGAAAAAAAAAATATTTTTATCTCCAGTGCGCGAAACTCTGTATCGGAAATTCTAAAGATATGCTCATTTTAAAATTATTTTGCGATATTGCCGTTGAACTGAATTTTATGGTTTGAGTACGTAGAGCATGATATTTAACAAATAAAGGTAACACACAGAACGTTAAGAAAATGTCGCTTTGGATGTAATTTAAAATCTGAAAGGTTTCAGATTTTAATTTTTTTCCATTTTGTGTTATTTTTATTGCAAAAAAATTTGCGTTTATATGAACCTTGTGATATGTTTTCACTTTCGTTTTCCACTTACTTCTCCATTATTATCTGATTATTGCATGTATATCTATCTATAAGTGCGCACGTCCAATATGTAGTAACAGAATGTTTCTTTGGTGTGTACACCTTTTTGAAGATATACTGATAACACGGTTATATTCGTCAAAACATATCGACAATCAAACTAAAATTTTTATACTAATTATCTGTCTCTTAAATCCACAAATTCTGGTAATATGTAGTCAAAGTTTCTTTATCTATCAGTTCATAAAATGTATAATAAGTGGCGTACTCAAACATACGAGCATTTTGAAAAGTAAAGATACAATGGCTCACATTCCTTAAAAAAATCATTATTTAGAAAACGTCAGTTACATCTTATTAACTGGATTATTTATTATTTTTCGACATAATCACCCCCGTTATCCAAATATTTGCTAAGTCGGTGCACAAGCTTTTGTATCCCACAGTCATAGAAGGTTGCCGCCTGTTGGAATCCAGCGCGCACACAATTTCTTGTACCCTAACTTGACAGTCACAACTTCATAAAGAGTTCTCATTGACACTTCCGGTATGATCTGATGCAATTCTTTCAATTTGAGACGTCTATTCGCACGAATTGCTTCCTCTGTTCTTTAAAGAAGGGCATCAGAGATCACAAATGGGTGACCTGTTCTTTGTTCGTCATGAACATCGGTCCTATCTTCAGAGAAATGACGACACCATTTCGTTACATTTTGTCGATTCATAATGATTCCATAAACAGAAACAATTTCTTTGTGAATATCCGCTGGTCACTGACCTTTTGCATGAAGAAAACGTATGATAGAACGCACTTCGCATTTGGCGGGATTCTGAATCGGCGCAGCCATTTTAAACACGACCTACTCGAACCAGAATCAACGTTGAAATGCTGAACGACCGCGAGGAGAAAGCTAACGGTTCAAGGTTAACACCTGTGTTGCCAACTTGCTCACCAAAACTTTTGTTTTCCTCTGGTGTACGGTGTATCTTTACTTTACGAAGTGCCCTCATATGATACAGTTGGGTTCTTTTATAACTATATGAAGGATCATTACGCAGACACAGGAAGAGATTAGCAATTTATTATAACTTTAACTGCGAATAGCAATTCAGACAGCCTAAACAGGAAGCAGAAACAATTTCTCCTTTATGCTCGAATAATATACACTGTTGCCAAAATCACTTGCACAGTAAACTCACAACTCAGTTAAAATTCCGCTGTTGAATAACGACTAAAAAAGCAGCAGGTGACAGGTGACGGAGGACGGGGACGCCTGGTGTTTAACATAGGTAAACAGGCGTGTGTCCCACGACCTCCCCTATCTAGGAATAACAACTCCCTGGGGCCCCGTGAGGCTGCCTCGGGAGTTTATAATACATATTTAAAGATCAATACATGGCCAAACAGGGGCTGAGGATTATTGTTTGACAATGGTTACGTGACAATAACTTTGTGGGTGTGCATGGCCGTTACAATAACACAGATACATAAAAATATACAAAACAAATACAAGAATAGATACATGTACAGGCAAAAACAAACAAATACTAACAGATACGAACATAAGGATGCATTGATATTAAGATAAATATGAAGAGAGACACATATCTAAGATACAAGAGTAAAAACAAGAGTAATACAATAGTAAAAACCTTAAATACTTTAAAAAAAAAGAAAAAGAAAAATGCAGAATGGGGTAAAGGGAGTCATATGTGTATTGCTGGTATTCTTGTGGTTGTAAATGTGCTGTGAGTAATTAAACACAGAGATGAAGCAATGAGTACTGGATGTAGTGTTATGGTGTCAGGAGTTGTGTTAGAGTTCGCTGAAAGTACAGTCTGCACTATAGTTTAAATTTGCAAGAGTTCAGGCTACACTAAATTTTAGTGTACACTGTGGTACTAATAGCACTAAATTTGAAGTTTGACACAGTCTCTAAGTTTTAAATCAATTGCTATAGGTTGTACAATCGCTACAGCGCAGACGCTTTTTAGGCACAGTAATTTCAGTACACAGTCACAATGGTTACACAGTTACTATGACAGTGAACAGTTTAAGAGAATTATCTAAGTCACGATGTAGGTACTGATGTTCACTGATGTGTGCACTAGTGCTTAAGCATAGTCGGAGTTGGTGCATGATATATACATGCGGTGTACCATGCATTGCAGTAGGTTGGAAGGTGATGTAGGCATTCAAAGGCACTTTGAGTTGACACAGTTGGTACTCTGCTAGCACACCGGTAAGGTAAGTTTTAAAGAAGATTGACATGTGCACATAAAGTTTTTGAAAGCAGACAAGATGAAAAATTAGCAACGCCTTCGGCCGGGAATCGAACCGCTGACCTCTCAATTACGCGCTGAGTGTGCAGACAGTCACACCACGAAAGCATGCGAAGAAGGCGGGAGAAATACCTTATATACTCCCCCTTTTAAAGGGCTGCTGAGGTTTTTAGAGGACCCAATTGCCAACTCCTTGGTGAGGAGAATCATCATCCAATAGCCTTTTAGTTCGGGCGCCACTGTAGAGACATTAGGTATTTTGAGGAAGCAGGCAAGAGGAAAAATTAGGAATGCCTTCGCCGGGAATCAAACCGTGGACCTCTCAATTACGCGCTGAGCGTGCAGACCACCACACCACGAAGGCATGCGGAGAAGGAGGGAGAAATACCTTATAAATTTAATAAAGAGTATTTTTAACCCTTCTCCATTTTTACGAATATCATTTGCATTCGCCGAAGTATAAAATGCATAGATGAATATTAGTGTAATAACAGATGCGTAAATATGCCTTTTCCTGGCAATAGCGACCATAAAGTTTTTTGGCAAAAGAAGAAGCTTTTTTTTAACTCCCACTGCTTTGCTGCAAACCTTACCATATGCCATGACCAGGTAAAAAATCTGTTGAGCGTACAGGTACCTGTACCTGTTGAAGGTAATCGAAGTATTTACAGCAACAATGGTCTGTCTCTCTTAGCCATATTTATCTAAGATATGAGTTTCCAGAAACTATAAGAAAGATTTACCGCGTAAAGAGCGTTTCTCTTAAGTCATTTTTGCATTCTGGACGTTGCCATTCTCAGATCGTAATTCAAAATTAACTGTTCGACATTAGAAACATACACGCATATCTAAAGCAAATATGGCCACAAATATAAAACAAATTAATAAATAATACAACAATTATTTATTGCACCAATTATTAATTGTATTAAACAATTTAATACAACAATTATACGTGTATTTACAGATACACGTATACATATATTTACATGCGACGTATACAATAATATACTTAACTGTTATGATTTTAAAATCGTTAATCTCTCATTTGGAATTCTAACATTCGCATTTAAATATCTAAAAATTTAAATAAAAATTTTATCCATATTAAACCACTATTAAATATTAAGAAATTGTTGCACATATTTGTTCCTTTTTGAATTACAGTTTGAATATGAATATATGATTTATTTTATGCAAAATTATATTATAATATATTCAAATATACTTATTAAATTTTTGAGTACAAATCAGCTACACAACATTGATTACATAGTCTCTTTAATTGCGGCCGATGAATGAAGTCTGTCTTTTGTTCACAAACCTTGCTCAAACTATAAACACAGTTTTTTCCCCTTCCTTTTTGAAGAAATTATAATCATAACTTAATCAGCATTACCTGATTTAAGAGTTTCTGGAAGCATCAAGGTAAGGAAGTCATGGCCTGTGAATGACACAAAAAATTGTTCAAACGTTAGTCCACTTTATTCTGTCACGAGTTCAACAAAGGTCGAAGAGTGTCAATGGTTACTGTGAATGTGGTTTTAATGTATGCTTTTAAATAAAGTAAGTTCAGGTTCAGGTTCATGTTGTAGTGCAGCGGACACCCAATGTTTAACCATAGGTAATGTGGGTATTGTCCAACTGCACTATCTATTTATTTGAACATTATAATTTTTTGAAAGAATTTGACATATTTACATTTTTTCATATGATTACAATATAGATGTGACATATGGTGCCTTTCATACTCGAATACATAATGGTAAATATAAAAAGAACATAATGATAAATACAGAACATAAAGGCAAATACATAACATAAAGGTAAATATATAACATATTGGGACATAATGACATACATATAACAATACATTTAGAAACATATATATAGATTGATTATATATATAAACGCAAAGAGCACTTTTTTGCCTGTATATATAATAGAGTATATACTCAGGCAGAAATTATTTTGTATATAAATTTTTGTTTCAGAATATTTTTGACTTTTTTTTAATTGGATCGAAGAGAGGTGTTGTATGGTCTTCCAGTCTTTTTGTTAATTCTAGTCTGTACTTTTGTCAATTTTGTCCTTCAATATTTTGTCAAGTAGGTAGTTTTGTCAATTCTAATTTAAATTTTTTGAAAGTCCAAGTGTGTTATTTTTTGCTTATCTTGTATTGCACAATTCTTCTTCTCAACTAGCGAGGAATAAAACTGAGAGTTCTATTTTTCTTCTTAGTTGTTTTATTTTTAAAGCTATTTGCAAGCACTGATATATGTTAGTCTCAGGAAGTATCAAGTGATAGTTTTTTGTTAATGGGCATTTGAAGATGTAATGGTTGGGGTCGCCCCTTTCCCTACATATACATTGCTCAGAAGGAGCTATGTTTCGTTCATAAAAATACTTGGGGAAGGGGCCATATTCTGTCATAAACCAATTAATTAGATGATTCGTACTAAGTCTGTCCGTATTGATATGAGGTTTGAGTTGGAAGAGTCTTCTCCCCTTATCGCTATTTTTCCGCTAGCCACACACTCCCTGTGCTGAAATGCCGAAACAATATGTTTGCGCAGAACAGATTCATACCTTTGGCCAGATAACGGAACAAGTAACCAGGACCAAAGGATTTGTCTACTCAATAAAGAAATATTTAACGATAAATGTCGCAGTAAAGCCGTATCACGTTGTTGTAGCACGACACGATTTAATTTTTTGACACAACTTCTCATGAAAACTTGTTCGACATGTTCTGGCTAGCAAGTTTGTTTTCCAAACTACTTTTTGGGACACACTGTATGACGATAGAGGGATTGGAACACACTAAAGTATTTTCCTCCTAAGCCTACTTTTCTGATAATGTTCAGGAAGAAAATTCATTTCATGCAGTATAATTAAATAAAAACATTAATTTTGCTGATGTAAATAAGTAAAGATATTTATACGAAAGAAGAGGTTAAATCAGATTAACTATCTCACAAAGAGCAAGTAAACAAATATACATACATAATGTACAATATTTTCAAAACCCATAATACTCTAAATGAAATAAACTTTCTAATTTTATAGAAAAAAGAAGTTCTGAAGTAAAGGACGTAGGGGTAATAAACTACAACTAAAGAAACTACATATATGGCATATAATGAATACAATCACAACTAAAAAATCAAAAATGCTTAAAAATCTGAAAAGTTTCAGATTTTTAATTACGTTCAAGTCCTTTTTTAACGTTTTGTATGTTACCTTTATTTATTAAATATCATGTTCTACGTACTCAAACTATAAAATTCAGTTCAACAGCAATATCGCAAATTAATTTTAAAATGAGCTTATCTTTAGAATTTCCGATACACAGTCTCGCGCGCTGGAGATAAAAATGTTGTTTCCCCGTAGAGTGTTGCCACTGCGCGCTTTTAAATCCTTGAATTTGTTAATCAAAAATTTGTCGAAGTGTTACAAAATATAAAATCGATAATAAAATAAATTTCAAATTCAAATTAAGGCTTTGACATGCTCATATTCTATGGAAGATTACGTTAAACAAATTTTGAAGGCTCTAGGTACCGTAGTTTTATCACAGTGCGAGAAACATACATACATTTATGCAGATTCTTCATTATTTAATTTCTTTAAATATAAGACAGGGCGATAATATATGATGGCAATGATTTGAAAAGTGATACATCCTTTTAAAATTTTCGATGCAAAATGCAAAAACAAAATTAATAGTCCTTCAAAGCAAATTGCTCCTTTGGACTAATAAATATCTTATGTTAGTTTTGTTATTTTCTGGAGTTTGAAAAAACGAATTTATTTCAATTCCTGCCCAACTAAAAGTCTCAAAATGTACTGACTGCTTCGCTTCCAAAAGTACTGAGAATAAAGAAGAGCTTCAGCTGAAAATCCAAATTCTAAGCAACTTGTTGAAATAAGAACAAATATTTTAAAGTGCACTGTTAAACAAAAATGCCACAAGAACATATAGAGGGTGGTCACTAAAATACTTCCCAGTTATATGAACTCCTAGCGGCCTTATCCGCTGAAACATTCGAAATAAATTTTGAGATGCTGTTGCTTAAGGATATGCGTTTGAGATTTCGATGACTTAAAACTATAGAATTCTTGCGGTTATTGTTATAGTGAAAACATTTCGAAATTTTTAATGGCAACACTCATTTTTTTTTCTTGCGCAAACTGATAAGCGCATTGAAAAAACATAAATGGCATTGAAATGATACGCGTATAAATACAATTGCCAGCGTAAAACAATTCCAAAGAAGAGCTCTGTGAAGGGCCCATGATAGCATAAGGCTGCGAAGGGAAAAAATCCTTTAATGAAATTATAAGTTTTCGATGTGTCCACCTTCGCAGAAGAAACACATTGCATGAAGGAGATTGTTGCCAACAATGACAAATGTAACGTCATTAGAGGAATCTATAACTTCACATTTTATAGCATCTTTCAATCCTAGCAAACTCTTGGATTTGATATGTACATTTTACATTTCAAATAACACCAGAACCACTAAGGTCAGGAACCGAGGTAGCTGCGAAACTGCATGAATCCATGTATATCTTAGAAAGGTTTGAATAAAAACTTCTAATTTTTTGTATGTGTGCCTAGAAATACATCTACTTTAAGAATAATGTTAAAAGTTTTATAGGTTATATACAAAAATGTTTTCGAAAAATTTATAAAAATAGTCAAAAATACAAATTTTAAAAATAAATCATAAAAAATGTGCGAATTATATTTGGATTGATCCTAAATTTCGAATTCTGAAAGAAGGAATCAAGTAAGTTTAATAAAAAAAGAGATATTAATAAATTTATATCAAATTCAATTAACATTTAAATTTGAGAGCTAATGTTTGTTAATGTTAAATTTGAGAGCTACAATTTTGAGAGCTAATGTTTTAAAAACTACTTTTGCGACTTTTACAAAAGTTAGCAGTTTGGTATAAATTGAGTGTAGAATCGAAATATGGGAAACAATTGGCATGCCATTTCAGAAAAAGTCGGATTTTGTGTCAAAATACCTGTGTTATGATAACGCTGTATATAAATCTAATATATATCCTAAGTCTCGCTTTCGAGACATGAAAAACGAAAGTTGAATTTTGTCATCGCCTCAGTAGAACGGAAGATATAGAACTGTCCTTTTTTTTTTCCCGCAGTGTACCTCAAGCTTCTGTGCTGTGCTGTGCTCTGCGGATGTTTCCTTATCAATTCCACAGCGTCCAGATGTAGCAACAGAGTATCGTCTTTGCGAATGTTTTCCTCATCGGACATAATAAAGATAGCAGGTGGCCGCTACAGAGATTGCGAATGCATGAGGAGCATTTCTCATTAGCTGGGAATGTAAATTCTAAGAACTGTGTTGAGCTTACGAAAATCCTCATGATGTGGCACCAGCGCCTTTACATGAAGTTTAAGTGACTGTGTTGTGCGGCATCGGAGCACATTCGTCCTCAGTCCATGCTTCTTTGAAGAGGTCATTTCCACAGGTATAAAAATATGCTTTATCACAAGTGAGCGCTATACAACACTTTTACAGAATTGCGTGCATCGAAATGTTGTTAATGACTCCGTATAGATACAAGATGGTGCTTCCCCACTCGTTACCACATGTGTTCGGCAACTGTTGCATTCACATATTGGAGCGCTTTGAAATTTAGCATCTTTCTTTTGAGCGATAATAACACCAAACGTGTTTTACGCACTTTTTAAAATTATTTGAAAGTATGAACGATGACCTTTTTTCCGCTCGTCTGCAAAGAAAAAAAGAAAAGGGAAATAAATTGCTATTTTTTTCCCGCAGTGTACATCCAATATGTGGGCAACATTTTCTGTAGTATGTAATGGACTTGCAGTAATCGTATTATGCATTTCTGCAGCAACTTCAACAGAAACATATGATCGTCCGGATCGCAATCTGTCACATATGTATCCGGTTTCTTCTTAGCTACCAAATCATGTACAATTTTACGAAACATTTACCTTATGATTTCGCTGGTCAACTTGCACCGCTTCATCATCATTTCTCCCATTCAGATAAAACAGATTTATCAATTCACCTCGTTGTTTCCCTGTAAGTATCATCTTATAAGTAAATTCGAACACTTGATTTAGGAAACAATGTTCTAACATTGCTTATTAAAGGTTTTCCTCAAGCATTTCTTTTTTCTTTTCACGTGTTCTGTGATTGACGCTTCTACTGCCTATTCCCATGAGTAGTGTACAAATGAGAGAGCTGGCGCAGTGACTTTTTGGGGCAAAACAATGGCTCTCAAACCTTCCATTAAAATCGAACCCACTTTTAGAATGTGATGGCTCTCCAACCTTCCATTAAAACCCCACCCACTTTTAGAAAACAATGGCTCTCAAACCTTCCATTAAAATCGAACCCACTTTTAGAATGTGATGGCTCTCAAACCCTCCATAAAAATTCCACCCACTTTTAGAAAACAATGGCTCTCAAACCTTCCATTAAAATCGAACCCACTTTTAGAATGTGATGGCTCTCCAACCTTCCATTAAAACCCCACCCACTTTTAGAAAGTAATGACTGCGAAACCCTCCATTAAAACCCCACTTACTTTTCCAAACGCTGCTTTTACAGTTAATAGTTCGAAAACTATTAAAAAAATATGTTATGCCTCATTTTTTTATCGCATAGTGACCGTGAGCCAAGGTATGGATACCATCTGGTAATATGTGCCGCTTGTCATCATCTCCTGAAAGGACAATCTTATTTACTTGTATGGAATGAATATTATGTTTTGTGCTTCTAATGAGATTCATAGATCTGTACTGTTTTTGATGTGAGAATAGACAGTTTTTGTAATCCTCGAAAGTAATTCTATTTTTCACTACACATTTCTTAATACCTTTTGATTTTTTAACTAAGTCTTTTTCAGTTTTACAGGCATACATCTTAGATATTAAGCCAACGTACTCTTCCAAGATCCCCCCTGCATTTTCATCCTTCATCTTCCCCAAAACCTTTTTATTAACTCGCGGCATTCCATACCTATTATCCTCCGGATAATCAAACGTGTCAAAATGTTCAAGCATTCCTTTCATATCTTCATAGAAATCATCAGTTTTTATATCATAGATGAAACTATCCGTATCCATGTACAACAGTATAATGTTTTTCCCATATTTAGGTGCCATCACATTATAGTGGAAGTCGTACATTAAAGTTTTGGATAAATCTAAGATACTCATTCCAACATAGATAGGTTTATCAAAGAGTACTGCAGTTTTGTGCATATGTATAGCGGCTAAATTTTCTTCAAATATGGTTCTTCCTTTAAAATTTGGTTTAGCAATAAGTTTTTCGGCTTTCTCCGCATCACAGCACAGTTTGATATCAAGCCTTTTTCTAATATTTTCCATTGTCTTACCAAACACAGAGTTGTTCATGAGTTTATAGAAATCTTTTTCAAAGTCATTAGGTGCTTTAGTTCTCATTTCAGTGTTCAAGTCGATATATGTCTTCAGCCAAGGTGCTTGCTTATACTCTAATACCCTGTGTACTTTCTTCAATTTTAAGCCCATTTGTAAAAATTGTTTCAAACCCCTGTAATGAACCACATAATGATCTTTGTCATATAAGGTTGTTAGTAATTTTGTGTGTTTTGAGCCATCAGGAACTCTGTTCTCAGCTCCTAGTGGGAGGTCTGAATGGAGATCATGCAAATATTCAGGATATTCCAAGTCGCATTCTAAGATATAACCCACATCTGAATCGTCGGGGATCGCTGTTACATCTATATCGGTATCCCCCCACTTGAAGCCGCCATATGGTAGAAATTGACTCATTGCCCATCCATACAAGTTATTGGCATCTAGGTAGATTAAATAATTAGATTCTTTACTTCTGTCATAGTCTTTCATATATTTATTATTAGCTTTCCCATACCTATTACAACACTGAGAAATCCCACCTCTGGTTCCTTTTTCTAACATTAAAATCATGTTATAATCAGTCAATAATTCTAATTCCTTTCCAGTGGTTTTTAACATAGCATCCCAAGAGAGACCGGGTGCAGTGAAGTACCATGCAGGATCCAATTTGTAAGTCCTTATGCAGACATCTCTAAAATGTTCCATAATATCAGCTAAGATCAGTACATCAGTCTTCACATACAAATCAGAATACTCACCTAAATTTTTAATGTTGAAGGTCTTCCATACTGTTTTGGCATGTGCATAGTCCTCGTGTGATATATCCGACTCAGTCATTTTGTTGTAAAATTCTTTTTTGTTGGGTAGTCGTGTTTCGTCACATTTATCCCACGAGTCCATATAATCATACGGATACACGCCTTTTCTCGTAACGAGGTCCAATTTGTCCTTGGGAAAGAATTTGGCTGTTTCTCTGAATTCTTTCACATTTTTGGCTAAACTATCAATGCTGCTAGCCATGAACTTAAAAGAATCCAGAAACCTCAACTTTATTCCGGGTAGCCTGACCTTTTTACCATCACCTGCATCTACCCATTCCACTCCAACCTCTTTGCTGAATGAAATGTATTTTTCCTCAGTGTTTGGAATGACATCGATATTCCCATTATCACCACCTAGCTCTTTTATGAATAAATGAGAATCGTACCCAGATAAGTTGTGAATGAGGACAGGAATGAAGGAAGGGTATTGGTACATTAAGTTACATAATTTATGAGCTGGCCCTCTATAGTTTGATTCATGTTTGGATGGATCGAGTAAATGGTCATGATCCATTACTTTTTGGAAGTCCTCAGAGTCTTTCGACGAATATGGTGATGGTACTTCTTTGATGTTAAACCCGCAGATATGACATATATGGGTTCTCTTGAAATGCCTGTCATCTTCATCAGTAATTTTGATTGGGTGCTTCTTATCATAAATTTTCTTTATCTCTAAGGCCTCAGCTTTCAACGTTTCGTAAAATACTTTAGTTGCATTTGGACCTCTATATGTGATAGGCGGTTTGTAGTCTCCGTGTTTATATTTAATGTAAAGTGAGAAACTCATGGGTTCATGTTTTTGGTACTTCTGCATGTAAGAGCTCTTGGGATCTGGCTGACATGTATCTATCTTAGTTGTTAAACTTTCAAAATCTGCATACATTACAAAAGGTGCTCGTAGCGATTTATGGTAATGTTTGAACTTTAATTTTGAATCTTTTCCAGGCATTACTATTTTAACAGCCTGATTTTTCTTACAATCCTTTTCATGCGTTTGAAGATCTTCCTCAGAGTGAAAAAATAACAGGCACCTTTCACATGGGTATACTCTTCCATTATGCTTGGTTAATTGCCCACATATTAATTTGGACATGTCTTTTATCCAACAGTAATGACTGTTCCCTTTCTCGTTTCTTATGTAAAGTAAATTGGCATGTTTATCTACTTTATGCTTAGTTATTCTTAAGGGGTATATGTTAGTCTTTTCATCGTATGAGTATATGTTCACTGATATGTTATTCAATTTTTCGAACCTTTCGAGTACTCTGTCTTCCATCTTTACTGGGTATTCAATGCCTTCGAACTTTAGCTCATTTTCATATGGCTTATATTTGGTGACTCTTTGGGCATCTTTTTCTGCTGGATGTAGTGCAGACAGTATCGCCCATTTAAAACACTCATTATGATTCTCATTTTTTACGTTTATGACTGCTTTTTTAGCTTTAATCACTTTTGGCAAATCAATGTAGGATGATCCTCTCAGTGGGGTGTACTTATTGATCCTCACCTCAAGACTTTTGATTCTAGCAAGCGTCCAACCTGAACCCCTTGCAACAAACTCCTCCATCTCCGTCAATAATTTTTGGATAACTGATCTGTAATAAGCTACCAAATCAGTTGATTCTAAGATGACTTCATTTTTTGTTTTGAAGTTTTTCTCCATTTCCGTCATCGTTTCATCTTTCCCTTTTTCATAGTCACAGAGAAATTGGAAATTAACCTTCAAGCCATGCAGCCTCTTCAGATGTTTTGTAGTAAGACCCCGGACCAGTGATGAAACATCGTTCAAGAAGTCTTTGGGAAGCATCAGATTGTGCTCATTTTGGACATCATACGTCACCAAACGGTTTTCAAAAGCCGTATCAATTTCATTGGGGGTATATAGCCTTCTCTCTCGCGAATCTGAAAACAGGTCGGAATCAAATTCGAAGTGACGGTTGAACAAATCGCTTTCTATGTATGCTTTGATGTCTGCCTTCTTCCGTAGTTTGGAATAGCCTGCGATGCCACGCGATCGACAAAATTCACGTAGTTGGTTAATGGTCATATGATGCAGCCCCTGCATATTGTCAAAATCATCTCTGTGAACCTCCTGGCTGGCCTTCTTAGGCTTATAGTTTTGATGAGCTTTAGTTTGTAAGTGCTTATTTATGCTAGATTCCTTTATTAACTTTCCGCAACACCTGATTTTTAGCTCCCTCTTCTTCTTTCGCTTGATAAACAAGTCATTGTGGAACCTGGAAAAGCCGTTGTGATATTGAATGAGGGCGATCAGTTCCACCTTTTTAAGTTTCGAGTATCCTCGAATATCATTTTCTCGACAGTCATCTTGTAACTGTCGAACTGTTTTTGATTGAAAATCCATTTTGTCTTTCTATATACTACAAACCTTCTCTTTAAATGCTTTTAATATTCACTAGGTATTATTAATCAATTACCCATTGTCTCTATTTTTCCTCCTTTGACGCTCTAGAAGCCATACATAACGGTGCACTGACGGTAGAAATTAATACCCTCACTAAATATACCATGCCAGTGGATTATGTGGGGGACGAATGTCCCCTTGCAAAAGAAGCATGCGATGAAGAGCAACCTCGAAAGTCACCTGTACAGACGCCAGGCGAAGGATCAGCATTTTGGTAAGGCCCCCAAGAAACCTCTCCTCTATAATAGCTCGGCTACGTACTGAACATTTCAAGGGTATCACCAACTGGTCCTATCCCAACTGCTGTCCTGAATCCCTCATGCCTCTTCGAACTCCGCCAATAGAGATCCGCCTCCAGAACTGGCAGCACCAAGACTTTTTGATTTTTGCACCTCATGCACTTATGTATAGACATGACAACAACATTATCAATCAATTTAAAAGGGCTTAAAAGGAAGACTTATTAAAATAAATATGGACATGAAGGAAGAAATGGAAATAATGAGATTGTTTAGTCCAGACACAGAAGTTTCTTCAGACTTGAAAACTAAAGAGTGTGAACACAAATATGTAATTGGTGATGACTGGTACAATTGCCAAGCATGTGGTGAAGAACTGAGATATAATCCAAATAAACCCCCTATCAAATTAGAAGATTTATATTTCGAAAAGGCGCAGACAGCTAGAATGAAAAGCATAATGACAAATCTTTATAAATGGATAAGTAAGTATAACTTTCCTTTCGAAGAAGAGCTTATGATTGATTTGTCATCTTTTATCTCTAAATACATAGAGTTGTATCCGGAGCGTAAGAACTTAATTAGCAAAGACTATATTTTATACCAAATGTTACGGAAAAGAGGTGGTTATGAGGTCCCACTTAAGCTACCTAAACTGATGACAACGCTAGCTCAGAATGAAGAAATCTGCAGAACCATCTTCGATGCATTAAATTGGAGCACAAATATGGGTGCGATGACCCCAATGAGTGAATTATAATTTTTAATAGCTTTCGTCGGCTATTAAAAATAAACTAAATCCTTCTTATCAATCCAGCTAGTCTCAGGATAGCCTAACCATTTTACTAGATATTTGTCCCCTTTCTTTTTGATGACTTTTTCGATCTTATATACGTTGTCTTTCTTATCATACTTTACCAATTCATTTTCATAAAAAGTACCTTTAACCTCTTCATTATTTAAATCCTGAACTCTATAAGTGATTGGATCAGTTTCTAATACTTCAGAAATGACAAATATTTCTTCTGTAAAAGTTGCTTGATAACCTCTTCTGAAGGCAGACTTATATATTGATATTCTTACTTTATCTCCTACTTGGTATTTAGGTTTATGTATGACCTTTTCTTTAAACAAATTGTGATACACATCACCACTGTTTTCTTTTAGACTGGCTTCAACAGGTGTCATTTTGATACTTCTGTGGTAGGAATTGTTATAATTTTTTACTAACTGACTCAATACATCTATGTATCTTTTTGTATTGTTTGCTGCTAAATATTTTCTAATTTTACCGTTTAAAGTTCTGTTGAACCTTTCCACTATGGAGCACTTGATTTCGACATTTTCAGTAGTAAACCAGTGAATATTATTCTCTTTAAACAGTTGTTGCGTCTCTTTGTTAATGAACTCGGTCCCCTTGTCTGTCTGAATTTTTTGAGGAATTCTTTCCTTAAAGATCTTTTTAAACGCTATAGTAACTTCTTCTCCCGTTTTTCTGCGAACTGGTATAGCCCAAGCATATTTGCTAAAAATGTCTATGACTGTTAGTAAGTAGTTGTTACCATCATTAGAACTTGATAATGGTTTTAAAAATAGCAAGTCTGCTTGCCATTGGTCGTCAATGTGTGATACGTAAGTTCTCCTTCTTTTGAATTTACGGATAAGTGGTTTGTGTTTGGTATAAACATCTTGCTGGTGTAAGAACTCTTCGATATCCTTTCTAGGAACATGCACCTTCCTCTGAAGCTCCTTGATGCCGCAATATCCAGTTTCAGGATCATAGTACACATCTCTCAGTCTAGGGGTGTTCTGAGTTACCCCGTCAACTTTAAAAAAGAACTTTTCCTTGATCCACACTTTTCACACTTTCCTTTCATAATAGGCCTTCCGTTGCTTGTTACCGAATTTTCAACATTTAGTGTACCTGTCTTCTTTTTACAAATCAAGCAATATGTCACAATAGCACCTAGTCCAAAAACTCTTTTGGTTTTTATGATAGGTCGGATGACAGCCCTAGCTTGTTTTTCTCCGAGTGGATAAAATCCGCTGTTTGGGTTTTCAATGGCATCTAAATCCTTTAAAAGCTCTTCATCTGCAACATGTCTCTGTCTAGTGTCTTTTGTTTGACTGTATGCTATGTCATGCTTCTTACATGCTTTATCTACTCTGTTAACTCCTGGATCCCCTCTAGTCAATCTTTTAGAAAGCTTTGTAAAAGGTCCACAGTACTGATAACCAGGAAGATGCATTTCTGGTGGATTGAGCTTATCTTGCATCCAACCGACTAAATCTCCACCTTTAATCTTTCTATCTTGTTTGCTCATTTATTAAGAATAGAAAATTATTTTTCGTACCCGTTCAAACCTTTCTCCTTTAAATATTTTTCCATGGGGAAGTACTTCAAGTCCTTAATAAATTCTTGCTCTTTAATCAAAGCTTCCTCCTCCGAAATAGTCTTTGCTCTCAAGCAATTTAGTAAAGACTTATAAAACTTGTAGGCAAACTTGTATTCTTCTTTCCTTTCTGTGACATGCAAGGATTTATCAATAATCTCTATGACACTGGCCACGATGCTCAAGGATGCTAAGGGAAGCAGAGCGAAAGCAGTCAAACTCGAAGTACCAAACAAGAACTTCGCAATTGTCAGAGACAGACTAACATCACTGTAGAATTTGTAGCTTTTTCTGTATGCGTACAAGCATGACTCTAATTTTTGTTCCATGTTTTATTTAAAGAAGAAAAACATTTCCTATACCTCATTTCAGGGTTAACTAAATCAAGCATGAAAAAATCATGAGGTTTCGTGACACACTTTTTGTACATACTATCGAACTCCTCGCTGGTGAGACTACCATCGATTTCCCTCAGGATTTGTTTAACCTCTCTTGGTTGGAGTCTAAAGAAGATAAAGTAGTTACAGTTCTTGCGTATGTTGATGGGTGTTGAGTAATATGATTGAGATATATAGATGATGGACGCATTTTTCTTCCTACCTCTTATGAATAGGTCCTCTATGACTTTTTGCTTCTTTTCTGTCACGCAGTCATCGAATACAACTAGATTCTTAACGTTAGGATCAAGTTCATCTACTGTTATAAAATCGCCCAACTCTGACGTGAATAATGTTTCCTTCTTGAATTTGTGAAACATTTCTAAAACTTTTTCTTTATCAACCTTCTTAACTTTTTTAAGGCTAAGAATATCATCTTCCTCTATATCATTAAACTGCGTGTATGTTTCTTGTAGAGATGAATACTTGGGCTCAAAGATGTCTTTAGCACATACGTAGAGATTGTCAAACTTCAACCAATCATAGATGAAGTTAAGAAGCAAGTTTGTCTTACCACACCCTGAAGATCCGGTGATTAAAAGTCTGAAGGGATGTTTGGGTAGCAAAGGATGCTGATCAGCATATGCAAACTCTTCAGGTTGCATGTAATTCTTTATTCGAATCATATCTTTATTTAAGGTGAAAATATTTGCTTTAAGGCAAAAAATATTTACTTTAAGGCAAAAACATTTACTTTAAGGCAAAACTTTATTTGCTAAGTAATAAAGATGAATCAATTAGAAAAGGAACGCATTGAAAAGATAAAGGGGCAGATACTAGCCCAAAAAAGATTGGGTGAGTTACAAAAAGATCTTAGAAGAAAAAACGAGCAGCAGCTTCAAGAAAAATTAGGTGTTCGAGAAATGTTAACAGAGTTTCATAAGCCTGTGACAGAAGAGATGGCTAAGCAGGAAGTATCTAGAAACAAACACCTTAAAGCTGTTCAGGATGCAATACAGGAAATATCCTCTCCATCGTTAGAGTCCACAAAAATTCCAGAATTGGATTATGGAATAAAAGATTTGGAGCGCAGAATTTATAATTTAAACTTAAATAAGGATATCGACGAGTCTTTCATTCGGGAAGAGGGTTTTGAACTACCATCGGAATTAGTGAACAAAAGTGAGGGCGAGCTGAATGAAATCATAAAACGCGCCAACGACAGAAATAAAGAATTCGGAACTAGAAAAGGGCCTATGAAAAAAGAATGGAAGAACAGTGCAGAAGATAATGAAGATAGGAAAGAATATTTAAGAAAAGAGTTGGACAAGTTCGACTACAAAATTCAAATGATGAGGAACTATACAAAAGCACTCAAAACACTCAGGGATGGAAATTATTATTCAGGCGAGGGTATCGATAGGGTGGAGCTGCTTTCGCGACTGACGGATAAAAGATGTGGAGGGAATAAAAGTAAAACGCTCTACAATAAAATCGTTACTCTGTTGGATGCGCTTTTGAAAAAGGGTGAGCTAACTAATGATTTTGTAAAAAGCTACTACGCAAAGTTTTTGAGTTAACTAAAATTTTCTCTACATATAATAAATGAGTAACTACATTAAAATAAAAGTGCATCTGACTGATCATCAGATCAACAAGTTAAAGACTGCACACAAGAAAAAAGAGGAGGTCACTCTACAGATCAATACCTCCAAGGCGCCAAATCATGATCTATATCTTACACAAACACAGATCGAGCAACTAAAGAAGGGCAAACGCATAAAGATCAGCAAAACACAACTGGAGACAAATGGTGGATTCTTGCCTTTTCTTCTTCCCATTCTTACTACTTTAGCTACCGGTGCTCTTTCGGGGGCAGCTGGATGGGGAGCCAAAAAGATTATGGATAAAGTGAGCGGATCCGGTTGCGGGGGAAAGAAAAAAAAGGGGAAAGGCGTTCTACAAAACTGGGAATCTCGAACAAAATGATTGAGGAATGCATGAATGGTGAGAGAGGATTTCGTGGCGTCTTCACATCAGACTTGCTACCCAAAAAGATGAGAAAGTTTGAAAGTGGAATTATTAATTTAGACTTGTCGACAGGGCCTGGAACACATTGGGTGGCTTACTACAACGATCCAAAAAATAATTTTGTAGAATATTTTGATTCATTCGGAGACTACAAATATAAAGGTACTACTTTAAAGGATGACACTATCCCGGAAAACATATTTCATTACCTGAGAACATCAAACAAAGAAGTTCGGTACAATTCAAGCTTCCTGCAGAAACCCACATCTGAGCGTTGTGGCTACTTCAGTATGACATACATAAAAAAGAGAAATAGAGGACACCCTCCTTGGGACATCTTATACTCCCTAACTCAAGAACCAAGTGATCATAATGAGAAGAAAGTGCTACTTTAATGAAACATGTGTGTTATTTTAATAGGTAAAAGCCCATTAAAATAAAAAAAAAAATAAAATGCTTATAATAAAATGACTCTGCTTATATTAAACTCAAAAGACTACCCGAAGTCAGAAGACTTTACTGTCGAATACGCTACGCCTCTGAGAATCAAGAGGGTTGCTTTGCAATCATTTTCCTTATGGGTTTCATGGTACAACATTTGCAAGGCCTATGAGAACAACATGCTTTCATTCTATGATGGAAGCCTTTGGTATGATCTAACTATTCCGGATGGAAATTATACTCTGGGGGAGCTAAACGATTACATGATGCAGTACTTCAAGGACGAAAGTCCTCCCATACAGTTTGGCGTGATATTCGCTCGACAGAGATTTGTGATAAAACTGAAAGAACACTACAAGCTTGATTTATCGAAGAGTAAGCTTCATGAGATTTTAGGATTTGAACCAAAGATTTACGAAGAAGTGAAACAAGAAGCCAAGTATGTGGCTAATATTTCTCGAAGCATCGATGATATTCATATCCATTGTGATATAATAGAGGGAGCTTATTTGAACCAATTTGCATCAGAAGTTATCCATTCTTTCACACCGGCTCAAGAGCCAGGCAGTTTGCTCTCTAAAGATTTTGACAGACCTATATTTTTTAAGACAAAGAGTAACCACATATATAGGATCAGGATGCGTCTGACCAATCAGGATGGTGAACCTATTGAGCTCAATAATCAAAGGGTACTTTACAGGTTGCTGGTGGAGTGAAGAAAATTTTTGTACTTACAATAAATGAACAGACATAGACTTTACGGAGCAAGCAAGAGGATACAAGGGCGAGGTTTCTTTGGGAGAAAGCTTTTGAACCTAGCTAAGAAAGAGGTTGAACAAGAGGTGCAGCAAGCAGTGAATAGTAAATTGGAGTCAATCCTTAATAAAACCATTAAAAGAGGCACAGGTTTAAAAGTAGTGAACGAAGCTAAATTAGAAGCTATCCTTGGAAAGAATATGAAGCGAAAATAATTTTACTGCATATAATAAAGATGAACAATATTTGGGAGTTGAAACAAACGTCAGAAGACGTCATCAGAGATATAGAAAGTTTTGAGTATAGAGAAATCAAAGAAACGCACAGCACTCAAGATACGAGTGAAGATGCCACGTATAACTTTCACATACTCGATACAAACGCTAAAATTCTCTACTCCAAAGGATATATTCACCAAGAACTCAGAGTCCTAAAAGCAAATGGAGATTCTGTAGGGGAAGAGAACGTGACATTGGTGAATGGTGGAGGTTTACTCAGGAGAAGTATCATGACCATCGGTGCCTACGAGATAGATTCAGATGTGCATGACACATCCTTGATGTTACAGGTTATGGGTTTAATTAACTTCACACCTGATTATGCAACTTCGGAAGCGACCAATATGTTTTACTATATAGATACCTCCGATTCTACCGAGAGAGGATCGTTCAAGTTTAACGGTGCCCTTACCGACGCTACAACAATAACAAATTTTTTCGCTAACTTAAGAGTGAATGATGACCATAACGAAGGTTTTACCAAAAGATGGATGTATACCCGAGATAGTCAGTCTGTGCACATATTTATACCGCTCAAATACATTTTCGGCTTCCTCAATGATTATGAAAAAGTCATTACAGGCTTTGATGTAAAATTTCAGTTTCAAAGAAACAGTCACAGGAACATGTTGTATACAAATGTACCTAATCCTAAATATAAAGTACAAGTCAAGAAACTTTCGCTTTGGCTACCTTATGTTAAATTCAATTCTTCTGTTGATGGTCAGTTTACAAAACTGATTCTGTCGGACCAATCCATCGACATTAACTGGAGGCAACCTAGAGTAGTCAAGTCCAACATTTTAGAAAATAGCAGCGGATCATGCAACATACCCGCCACTACTGATGAAGTGATGAGCCTTTACGTTGTGCCCCAATATGATAAAAGAAACGAAAACTTTTCTCAAAACAACATGCTGTTCGATAACTTAAACATGATTGATTGCTGGCTTATGGTCAATAACGTGAGGGTGCCAAACATCAATTATACTATGGACTTTGAGAAAAAAGATTATTCGAGACTCTACGCCGCTCTCTTAGATGCAGGGCTTAACAATATCACTTCCGAAGCCGGATGTCTGATCAACTATGAAACCTTTAGAAGTCTCTATCCAATCATATGCTTCAACTTATCTTTTCACGAGCCGTACGTAAATGTTAGCAACCTGATGATTGAATTTCACTGGAGACTGAAGAGCAGCCCTGATGATAAGTATGTATTTTACTTTGTTTTGAATGAGAGAAAGAGATGCAAACTCAATATGGTAGAAAAGAAGATCATAGTGTTGAATACTTTAAGGATGTAATATTTAGAGATTATTTTTAGATTTTAATAGATTACAATCTATTAAAAACTTATTTATATAATAATAAAGATGGCTTGGTATCCTTTTGGAATATACTATCCCAGAAAAGCGGTGGGTCTTCGCGGTCCACCTGGAATAGGGTTTAAACTCACAAACGATGGGAATTATGATATGGAAAACAAGGTGCTGAAAAACTGTAAAGATCCAGTAGACGCCAACGATGTCACCACGAAGTCCTTCGTTTCCGGAGAATTGGAGGATTTAAAGCTGGAAATTAGGACAATTTATGATGTTATGACCAACAGAATAGAGGAATTAAAGCGGAAAGCTAGGAGAAGTAATGATGCTATGGGAAACAGCTTTAAAAATTATTCGTCAGAGACTTCGAAGAAGCTTAAAAGCTTGGAAATAGGATTCAAGCATACTGAAGAAAAATTACAGGAATATACTCAAAGTGTTTATGTATGCGCAGATCCTCCTGAGAGCGGGTACAGCAGCTCAAAATTTCAGAAGGTGACATTTACTTCGTTCAGTAATAATTTACTGAATGGAGCACTCATGACATTGAATGAAAGTGTAAAGGTTAAAATAACCTTCTTCGCACTCATAGATAATAATGGTACTTATCTTGAAAGTGTGGTTGAAGCTCAAATTTTTAACGGTAATAAGATGCTGCGGGAGTTCAATTATAACACCGAACAGGTATCATTTATAAACTATATTAAGAAAGATAAAGAGATACAAGTATTCGTTAAGACTAAGGACCTAAAAACTTATGTATACTTGAAAGTAGAAATTCTTTTGTGTTTATAATAAATGGCTGACGTAAATTGGAACGATATTTCGAAGACCGGTTTGTTGGAAGGACAAATCAGGGCATTACAACAGAATATAAGTTGGTCGCTCGTGAGTCGATACTCGACTCTTTCGGAGGAGTTCATCGAAGAATTCTCAAATCAGGTGAACTGGAAGGTCATTTGTCAGTATCAGACGTTATCAGAACCATTTATAGAAAAACACGAAGGTTTAGTTGAATGGTATGAAATCTCCAAATACCAGAAATTGTCGGAACCCTTCATGGACAAATATGCCTATAGTTTAGACTGGGAACAAGCTTGCAGGTACCAAAAGATGACAGAACCTTTCCTCGATAAACATATAACAAAAGTGCATTGGATAACAGTTTCCCACTACCAAGTACTGAGCATAGACTTCATGCGGAAGCACAAAGACTATATCGATATGGTTCTTATCTCTTCCCAACAAACACTCACTGAAGATTTCATGAGGGAATTCGCAGAACAGCTGGAATGGGAACGAATTGTCAGATATCAAACCTTTAGCGAAGATTTTATCTTAGAACACCAGGATAAGATAGACTTTTGTCATCTGATGACTTATAAACACCATTTACTATCGAATGCCTCTTACGAGATGCACTATAAAAAACTGATTTGCATCCTTCTAACTAACATATGCAACAGAAATTTATATAGATATAGCAGCGAAAATGAACCTTAAACCTAGTAATTTTTTAATGCTGTGTAGCATTAAAAATAAAATAACTACCCGCAATTTGTTAGATCGTGTTTCCGTTTTCAACGTCCCGCGTGGGGAAAAAAATCGAAGCGAACGCTGATGAAATAACCTTGGAGTGAAACGTGTTCCTAGCTTGAGGAAATGATAAGTGCTTTTTTTTTTTTTTTTCATTCTATCGTATACGTCACGACCTTGACTGCGTCTAAATGCGTAGTATTAGAAAGTGACAACAGATGGCAGCACTTCACAAAACATGTTTGATATGTTACATTTATAAGACAGTTAGCAATTATTGAATACAGGTACCCTGGCTGAACGGTTAGCGCGCAGGACTACTAACATCAAAGTCCCAAGTTCAAACCCCGACCTCTCCCGGATTGATGTCTTTCAATCCGGATTGATGGTCTTAACCTAGCCAAAAAGACATGTCAGCTTACTCTCACCGTTGAACCAATAGAGTAGCATTCACCGTTATTCATAAGTGGTGGGTGGGATCCCCGACGCTAAAGCGTCAGAGTCTTACAGTGTATGTCCTCTATGTGTCTTATATATGTTGTGCAGGCCCAGTGGGCCCTTGAGTATCCTGGAGCTCTGATTCTTGAATCTCTCACTAAGGAAGATATTATATGCTTAAATGAATATACTGATCTCAGAGTCTTTTCAAACGAAGGTTTCGTAAAATTTCGAGGGGTCTGATGAAACCTAGTGAATATTAAATTCATTTAAAGAGATGCATTCTATATGTAAAGATGGAATTGTTACAAGAATTAAACACATTTAGTTCTCTCAATGAGTTCAAGAAAATGAGCGAACTTAATATCAATGAAAAGTATCCGGTTACAGAAATTAGAGAAATAAACACAAAGTATGGTAAAAAAATAATAGTTCATTTACCTGAGTGTGTTGTATCTTTACCGAAGCGATGTGATAACAAAGCATCTGATTATTTAAAGCTCAATGGCATTAAACCTCTTTATTTTGTTTATTTAGGAAGTAAAGATGTCGGGAAAGCCCAACCTGGAAACATGTTTAAATTTGAGCAATAACTTTTTTTAATGGTTTTAGAATCATTAAAAAATAAAGTAGGCTTAGTTACACAAAAGAAATCTGGTCATTTTTGATAGAGTGTCATAACCCATATTCTGTACCTTACTATTCTTTTCTTCATGTAGTATTTGATACATTTGAATAATATATTTTAAAATTAGCGAATGAATTTCAGGATAATTATTATTCATATCTGTTTCTTCTTCAACAGCAGTCAGTAAATGCTGACACATTCTAGCAAGGCCGCACATTCTGCTGTTATTACCTGAGCTATATAAAGCTCTAATATCACCGAATAAGTCATAAATATTTGCCATCTTTACATATAGAATGCATCTCTTTAAATGAATTTAATATTCACTAGGTTTCATCAGACCCCAGAGGAAAAGTGGCGTTTGTAAAAGCGGCGTTTTGGAAAAGTAGCGTTTGTAAAAGCAGCGTTTGTAAAAGTGGGTGGGGTTTTAATGGAGGGTTTCGCAGTCATTACTTTCTAAAAGTGGGTGGGGTTTTAATGGAAGGTTGGAGAGCCATCACATTCTAAAAGTGGGTTCGATTTTAATGGAAGGTTTGAGAGCCATTGTTTTCTAAAAGTGGGTGGAATTTTTATGGAGGGTTTGAGAGCCATCACATTCTAAAAGTGGGTTCGATTTTAATGGAAGGTTTGAGAGCCATTGTTTTCTAAAAGTGGGTGGGGTTTTAATGGAAGGTTGGAGAGCCATCACATTCTAAAAGTGGGTTCGATTTTAATGGAAGGTTTGAGAGCCATTGTTTTGCCCCAAAAAGTCACTGCGCCAGCTCTCTCATTTGTACACTACTCCCATGAATTATGAAAGAGCGTCAATGCAATGAATTCACGAAATGCATTATAATATCATAGCAGAGAATATCATGGAGCATTGTTCAACAAAAATCATTATTCTGAAAGCCGAAAAATAATTACGATTTCTGAGAAATTTATGAAGCATATACGAGTGCAATACATTTTTAGAAATTAAATAAATGACAAATCTTACAGCCAGTCAAAAAAGCATTCATCCTTCTCAAATGCTTATATTAGCTGGCCATGATTATTATCTTAACTCACAAGAGAAGACCAGAGTTCCAGATTTCAGTGATCTTTGAACAGACATTAGGATTTTTTGGGACACGAAACGGGAGAAACCGACTATGTCCTTTTTGAAATTTGGACCGCAGTTTGCCGAATACCTAGCTGAGTGTGCTATCACCTAATACCATGGCATTCATGAGACAATGCAATGGTTTCTTATACTCTTAAACTCTTAAATATACTCTTAAATCCTTCGATAATTATACTCTCTTATACTCTTAAATCCTTCGACGATTATACTATTAAATCCTTTGATAATTATACTCTCTTATACTCTTAAAACCTTCGATAATTATATTCTTAAATCCTTTGATAATTATATTCTCTTATACTCTTAAATCCTTCAATAATTATACGCTTAAATCCTTAGATAATTATATTCTTAAATCCTTCGATAATTATACTCTTAAATCCTTCGATGATTATTCTATTAAATCCTTTGATAATTATACTCTCTTATACTCTTAAAACCTTCGATAATTATACTCTTAAATCCTTTGATAATTATACTCTCTTATACTCTTAAATCCTTCGGTAATTATACTCTTAAATCCTTCGATAATTATCAAGAATGCTGTATTTTCCCTTCAAACAACTGAAAATGGACAGCAAGGGACTTGGACAGAAAGCGGTACCTAAGCCTCAAATGACCTTGACCAGGCTTTATATTTTAATAGATTTACAAGCGTTCTATAAAGAAAATTCTAATTAGTATGCTGTTCGTAATCCTTCTAACACTTTTTAAATATGCAATTCCAAAAGTAAATTTAAATCTGTAACACTTAAATGACTTTTATCCGTTGATAACACTCCGCCGGAAATATCTATTCGAGTGATATTTTTTTTTTTTTAACTAAACATCACCAAAAGCCTTTAAAATATGAATGACAAGAATTATCTTTTAGAATCTGCTTTCAAAAACTGAATTCCATAGTATTTTTTTAAAGCAGGTGATATGAAAAATCAGCAATGCCCTCGCCGGGATTCAAACCATTGAACTCCCGAATACGCGCCGAGCGTGCTGACCATTACACCAGGAAGGAATGCTAAGAAGGCGGGGAATTACCTTACATACCCCTCTTCTAAGGCGATTGGGCGGATTAGGGGACCCAGTTGCCAAATCCTGGTGGGAAAGAATCATCATCCACCAACTTTTTTAATTCATTGGCCACCGTAGAGACATTAGGTATTTTTTTGAAAGCAGGAGAGATGAAAAATGAGCAGTGCCCTCGCCGAGACACGAACCGCGAACCTCTCGAATACGCGCCGAGCATGCTGACCTCTACACCAAGAAGGAATGCTAAGAAGGCAGGAGAAACACCTTACAAGCTGTCCCTAATATATTTTGTGCACTCGTATTTTATGTATTCCCAGTTACCAGTTTTTCAGGTAATATTAATCATATGAGTATTATTTGTTCACTATTCATTATGAAAAAAACACTCTTGTATTTAAATTAAATTTTAATCAGAGACTGCTAAGTTTCATACATTTTTACGGTTCTTATAAATTATTTTATGTATGTTTCATATAGTTTTATTTACTGAGCTGTGACAAATTATAAGATTAAAAACTGCTGAACGTTTCATGTTTTTTGTCAGATATCGTAAGGTGCAGTAAAAGGTAGAATTAAACACCTGTTAACAGAATATGGAAAATTGAACGAAAAAGAAATAATGCATAGAAACAAAGGAAAGTTAAAGGGTATAACTGCAGCCACTACTTAGAATATAAAGTCACGTATTCTCATAATGTACTTTGACAAGGAAGCCATTTGAACATAAAATAACAGAACTTTCTCGTGTATTCCCAGCATCCCAATCGAATCCATTTCGAGCCTTTAATACCATCAAGACACAAGGTGGCTGCGTAATGTTTATCTTAAAGACTAATTATCCCGATTCGAGAAAAGCAGTTTTGAAAACCTCGGGTCTCTTAACTCCTCGAGCGAATACATAAAAGTTCCTGTAAGCAAACAGCAAGGCTGAAATTAATGTCTAGAATAAATGTTTGCATGAGTTGAATTCTATGAGAGCTTGTGTGCTTTCCAGTCAAAGCGATTAAAGATGATTTGTTGGCATAGTTGCATAGCATTTGGCCCCAGAAGCTAAGATACGTAATATCAATTTATTTTAAGGCATGCTGAGATAGAGCGCTTGAAATGCGTATTTGTTTTATAGTTACGATCTTTTCTAGAAAGCTACTAAATCAAGTTTCAGCGTTAAGTAAATACTCAAATAAAGGGAAATGCGATCTATAAAGTTAAAACATTTCCACTTGCCAAATCTGAAAAATAAACGTCATTATTACAGGAAAAAATAAACAACGGTATTGAAGAATAAAATAAATGCCTTTAGAACATAAAAATGGAGTACTGTATTATGGAGCTTACTTTTTACTTCCTTGTACGAAGTAAAAAGGAAGTATTGTAATCGCGAAAAGTTTCAGGCAGCATATTTCAACGAAAATATCCCATTTTGACCTCTTTCAAATGCAATGTATTTCCGATGTATTTCCGTGATATACGTACGTAAGGACAGAATAAAACACTCTTTTCCTCCAAAAAAATTATAAAACTGCTTTAAAATGAATTCTGAAGAGAATTTTTCGTGGCGTCTGTACGAACGTATGTACATACGTACGTACGTATCTCGCATAACTCAAAAACGAGTAGCCTCAGAACGTTGAAATTTTGTATATAGGACTGCTATAATATGTAGATGTGCACCTCGTATTTTGGTTGCAATAGGCCGCACCAAACGTATATAAATATATTTATATATATATCCACTCTGTTACTCGGCTCCGTGATCTCAATTTCTTTACTCTTATATGTTTGTAAATTGCACATTTGTTGCTATAAAAATGATTGAATTATGTTCTTCTTATCTTCCAGTTAAGGTTTTGATGTTTTTAGTTAACCTGCATGTCATAGTTGTTGAATTATTAACAGTTTAAAAGTTGTTTAAGTGCGGGTAAGCCTAATTTTTTTACCATAGCAGCCATAGTTGTTTACATTTGAAATTTAGCAGAACAGTGGATTTGTTGTCAATCTAGAGAAACTAAGCTTCTCAGCAACAAAGTAACTTGTTCTTTTATTATTGCGAATTAAATTATGCTTAATCGATTCTGGAATTATCATTTAAGTTATTAAATTATCCCGCATGTTGACTCAGCACAGCGTCTACAAAAACTTAACTCAGTTTCTACGTCTCCAGGGTCTTTTTGCCGAATGAGACCAAAAGTGAACTTTCAGTTTTGTGCACCGAAAATTCTGCCTTCTTGCCCGGTGCCGAATTCCTTGTTTTCGCGCAGAAATTGTAATTTTAATTGTACAACTTTTTTTAATTGTTTTAACTATATTTGATGTTTTATATTTTTCTACATCTTTCAATTTTTAATATAGATATTTTGAGTTTTTATGTATTTTTGCCTTGTCGCGAAGTGAGAACTGAATTAGTTGAATGAGAAATCTTATCTCTAATAAAATTAGACGAAATAAGTTTAAATGAAATGCAGGAAAAAATGCGTATAATTTAATATTCCGTACAAGGGATTTATGTGGTGTACACATCAGAATTTTTACTTCCTTGGACGAAGTGAAGGAAGAATTTTTATTGCGAAAAATTTCGGGTATCGTATTTTAACGATAATACCCATTTTGTTCCATTTTGCTTGAAAGTGGAATTCTCCTTGAAGAATTCTTCATGCTAGAATGACAGCCATAGTATACTTAGCCGTAATTTAATAAATCGAATCCATATCAATCCTCATTTGACTTTCTAATAGAGCAAGCTGCACTGGTTCCGTAGTGGTACGGAAGGTGTACCGAAATGTTTTTTAATCGCATATTTTCAAATTATTGAAAAAATATATAATGTTTCACACATTTGGTTTAGAATTCTTTTAAATTATACACTGACATCTGCAGTTGCACCTTGAAATTTCTTTCATTTAAATTAAAAAAGAATTGAAATTTGAATTAAATTACTATTTTATTTAATTGAAAATTTCTTTGAATTTCGTCATTAGTATCGCGTCAGAACTACGAAATCGGAAATAAAGTTGTTTGAAGAAAACCACATCTGAAATTCTGTCATTTGAAGAAAACTGGGTAATATTTGTTATGCATCTCAAATTGTTAAAAAGTGTCCCTTCCCTCATAATGTTAAAAAGTGTTTAAAAACACCTTTGCTTCTGCCATTGCTGCTGCTGATAAAACTGGGGAAATGCAGATTTGTGGTTCCGATGTGGTGCCAGTCATATCGGAGAATGGATTATGAAATTCATACTCTATGTAATTGTTCATGATAACACTTCAAATGTGATTTTTGTTTGGCTGATAACGTATTAGCCTGTTGGCATAAATAATCCAGCCTCGATCTAGCCCTATATCCGAAGTCAATACATTTCCTCTACATTATATCCACGTTTTAAAGCGAAGAGATACTGTATATTCATTTGAAATAGAAGCAATAACGCTTAAGCTGGGAATTAATTAAAAAAATTCGAAAAGTTTCAGATTTTAAATTACGTCCAAAGGGCTATTTTTTAACGTTTTGTCTGTTACCTTAATTTATTAAATATCACGTTCTTCGCACTTAAACCATAAAATTCAGTTCAAGAGCAATATCGCAAAATAGTTTTAAATTGAGCCTATCTTTAAAATTTCCGATACAGAGTCTCCCGCGCTGGAGATAAAAATGTTTTTTCTGTACGACGTTGCCATGGCTCGCTTTGAAATCCTTCAGTTTGTTAATAAAAAATTCGTTGAAGTTTTACAAAATATGAAATCGGTCATAAAACAAATTCGAAATTTAAAATTTGGGCTTCCACATGCCCATATTCGCAGTAGGATGACGTCATTCAAAATTGGATGGCTCTATGTGGTGTTGTTTTATCACAATGCGAGAAATATACATACATGTTTGCAGAATTTTCATTACGCAGGACTTGGTGGCAACAGTTTGAAAAGTGTAACGGACATTTATACTGAACCAACGCAATGTCGCAAAACGAAAATAATAGTCCTTCAGGGACAAAGCCCCTTTCGCTATATATATATATATATATATATATATATATAGCGAAATGGGTAACTAATAACGCGTAAGCTGAAAATTTTTATTTAAGGAAAACAGGTAAAGACGGAGAAGAGGGACTAATCAAAATCGGCTATTTTTTTTCCATGAAAGAATAAAAGATCGAATATGACTGACTTTTTCATTTTTTCTTGTTTAAGTCTTGTACCTCATGTTAGATGTATATTTAATATTTGCATTTCTTTTTTTCTTTGTATATTTTATTTTCTCACTGCTTGATTTATGTTATGATTTACAATAATCTTGTTACTGGCAACATCCTTTATTTTACTATTAAGTTTGTATGAATGGCAACAGTTATTCATGTTTTGTTTCAGCAGAATAGCGTTCTTAGCCGCACTGCGCTGCAGGCAATTTTTCTCTTAAATATTTCATGTTTTAGAATATCAATAAAGTTTATTATACAAAGCTGATGCTTTTTAGTTCAAGGCAACTATTTGGTTCCCCAGGTGAGGCATTTAATGCTATTTAATGTGTTATTATTATATGCTTTAGAACTGTGTTTAACGAACTTTTAAGTACTGGTACTGCGAATCGTCTGCGTGACGTCAGAAAGATAAGCGGAAATATTTTTTGCTGCTTAAGTATCTTGTTGAAGTTATTTGTGCTTATTAATCATTATTCATGGTAATAATGACAGAATTAAGTGAATCTGATCTTAAAAGATTAAGAGGACGAACGAAATCTACCCTAATGCGGCTTCACAATAGTTTCAGTAATCAGTTAAGTTTAACGGAATTAAAAGCACGATTAGAAAGAATTGAACAAATATTTAAAGAATTTGATCAATATGATGCTGCTTTACCCGAAGAAGCTTCTGAAATTGCTGAATTCGAAGCTAAATATTTTGAAACGAAAGTAATGTATCAATCCGCCATTGAATCCGTAACGGCCAGAAATGTTTTGATTTCAAATCCCACTGCAGTTGAGGCTAGCTTTAATCTTCCGCGTTTAAACATTCAGAGTTTCAATGGTAAATATACTGATTGGCTTAATTTTAAAGATCTGTACATGGCGACAGTTCATACCAATCAGTCATTAGCGAAAATTCAGAAATTCCAATATTTGATAGGACTTTTAACAGACGAACCAGCTGCTATTATTAAGCACATTCCGATTTCCGAAGCTACATATGATGAGGCTTGGGACAAACTGATGAATCGTTATGATAGAAAAAATCAAATTGTCATGTCGCTTGTCAGAACATTTCTTGAGCAACCCAAAATTACTAGCGCTGATTCTGTTAATCTAAGAAAACTATCTGATACATCTGATGAAGTTATCCGTGGATTAAAATCTCTTGGCGAAAAGGCTTCGTCTAGAGATGTTTGGCTAATTTATTTTTTGTTAGAAAAAGTCGATCCGGAAACGCGCCATTTATGGTCAGAAAAAAATGGTGAAGAAGAATTTCCTACCTTAGAATGTTTTTTGGAATTTTTAAACTCAAGGTGTGTTTCACTTGAAATGTTAAACACTCATAATAATGAAAAGCGAGTATCGCATAAAAATCAGTGCTCTGTTTCGAAGAATGTTTCACATAATAATAAAAATTCTGTTCTAAAATGTCAGCATTGCGATGGTTGTCATTTTTTATCAAAGTGCTATAAATTTAAAGGTGCAGATATTACGACTAGGAAAAATATCATTCGCAAGAATTTATTATGCTTCAATTGTTTCGGAAATCATCAATTAAAATTTTGTTCATCGCAGAATGTGTGTTCTATTTGCAAAGCAAAACGCCATACTTTACTGCATGAAGATATTAAAAGTAATAACGTAGTTGTGTCAAATTCATCTCCATCTGATGAACAAATTTCTAATTCAGACGAACAAAATAATATTTCGAGTTTTTCTATTCAGGGTCAGAGTACTTCATTTTTACCAACGGCGGCAGTAATAATTTACGACTCTGCTGGTCAAGGTCATGAATGTATCATTCTTTTTGACAGTGGAAGTGAAGCTTCTTTCATCAGTGAATCATTTATTCGACAATTGAATATACGCAGACAAAATGCCCGTATTTGCGTAAAGGGACTTGGTGATTCTGAAGCAGCTTTGACTCGTGGTTATGTAAATGTAAAATTGTTTCCAAAATCTGAGTTGGAAAAAAATGGTGTTTTAATACAAGCATATTCTTAAAAAATTAACTTCGCAATTGCCTTCAGTAAAGATTGACAGCAAAGACTTTGATTATTTGAATTCAATTAATCTTGCAGATCCGAATTTCAGTACGCCGAAGCAAATAGACATGATAATTGGAACTATTTCTTTTCTCTGCTTCAGCTAGAACAGATTGTTGGCTATAAAAATGCAATTGCTCAAAATACTATTTTTGGTTGGGTTGTATCTGGCAGAATTAAAACAGAAGGCAATACTCCACATCCCATTAGTGTTAATCACATTAGTTTACATATTGAGGATAACGTCGATGCAACACTTAAGCGTTTTTGGGAGTTGGAAGAATTAACGTTCCAAAATCAGAAATCAACAGTTGAAGAAGAGTTTTGTGAGAAGCATTTTAAAGAAAACTATCGAGTAAACGAAAACGGCAGATTTGTTGTTCGACTGCCCATTTTCAGTAAAGCTGAAAAGTTAGGCGACTCCAGACCTTTGGCTATTTCTCGTCTTCTATCCATGGAAAGAAAATTTGATTTAGATAAAGAATTTGGTAGGCAATACAAGAAGTTCATACAAGAATACGAAACTTTAAATCATATGGTTCCAGTTGTTCAGACTGAAGAAAATAAGCAAGTATATTATCTACCGCATCATGCTGTTGTTAAACCGAGTTGCTCTACCACTAAACTTCGTGTAGTATTTGACGGTTCATGTAAACCTAAAAATTCAGTTTCTTTGAACTCTGTTTTAGGGGTAGGTGCAACATTACAACGAGATATATTTTCAATATTGCTCAACTTTCGTATACATAAAATAGCTTTTTCTGCTGACGTAGAAAAAATATACCGCCAGATTTTAGTAGATAATAAGGATCAACATTTACAGAGAATTGTTCGGAGAGAATCTGTTAATTTAAAAATGCAGACCTATAAATTATGTACAGTTACTTATGGCACTGCATCTGCACCATTTTTAGCAACACGCTGTTTGTGGCAAATTGCTTTGGATGCAAAACAGGATGATCCTCATGTATCTTCCGTTCCTAAAAATGATTTCTATGTAGATGATTGTTTATCTGGATCAAACAGTTTAGAGGAAGCAGTTGACCTATGCACTAAGCTTTCACAGCTATTAGAGAAACGTGGATTCATTTTAAGGAAATGAAGATCAAACTGCTCTAAGCTTCTCGAAAATTTATCCATTGATAATCATGAAGAAGGTGACCTGGAAGTTCACTCAGATGATTGTGCTAAAACTTTAGGACTCTTTTGGAACTCTACAGAAGACGTATTTTTATTTAACATTTCTATGGATTTCGGGACTGAAATTACTAGAAGAAGGTTCATTTCTCAATCTTCTAAAATCTTTGATACTCTTGTCTTGCTATCACCATGTACAGTCAAGTTGAAAATGTTTTATCAGAAGTTGTGGTTTTTAAAACTTGACTGGGATGCCCCACTGCCTAAAGAATGGGAAGAAAAAGTTGCAGCGACTTCAAGAAGATCTTAAGGTTCTCAAAAATGTTAAAATTTCGAGGTGGCATCAAACTACGCCTAACCACATCTATCTGTATGATTTTTGTGACGCGTCAGAATCTGCTTACTCTACTGTCATCTATTGTGTTCAAACAACATCTCACGACATAAATGAAGTCAATTTGGTGGTTGCTAAAACCAAAGTTGCTCCCATTAAACGAGTGTCCATACCTAGACTGGAACTCCTAGGTGCATTGCTCCTTGCCAGATTAATAAAATTTGCCCACAAAGCTTTCTCCAGTACTGAAATTTCCTTTCACACTTGGACTGACTCTAAGGTTGTTCTCTATTGGTTAGCAGCTCATCCTCGAAAATGAAAGCCTTTTGTGGCAAACAGGACTTCAGAAATATTAGAGGCTATTCCCTATCAACAGTGGAGCTATATTTCGTCGAAACAGAATCCTGTCGATCTTCCTTCTAGAGGAATCGATCCTAAACTTCTACCGAACATATCCCTATGGTGGCATGGGCCATCATTCTTAGCGTTCGACAGCTCAAAGTGGCCTCTACAATGTTCTGTCAGTAATGAGACCAATAGTGATTCAACTGTCTTAGCTGAACAAAGGACAAAATCAATTTTTTGTACAACAGCTTATTTGACTAATGACACTCTGGACAATTTATTTCAGAACTGTTCTTCTTTATCTAAAATAGTTAATGTAATTTCTTTTTGCTTAAAATTTATTTCTAGGTGCAAAGAACGGGTCTTTGGTTCTGAAGATAATAGGTTAAAATATCCTTCAGTAGTACCTTCATCTAATGAAAGGCAAGAAGCTATGAAGTTGATTATTAAATGGATCCAGTTTGTGCACTTCCATAAAGATATAAAGGATCTCAAAAATAATTCATCTTTAAGCCCTAAAAGTCTTTTTAAGTTCACGTTTTCCTTTTCTAGATGATGATCGTGTTTTACGGGTGGGAGGTCGGCTGCAAACTTCTGACTTACCATTCAATGCTAAACATCCCATAATTATCTCAGGTCAACACAGGACTGCCTTGATACTTGTTAAACAATATCATGTAACTTATATGCATGCAGGGCCCAGTTTACTAGCTAACATTTTAAAGCAAAACTATTGGATTGCAAATGGTAAGAAACTTATTCAGTCTTTTATCCATAAATGTATTGTTTGTCACAGATATAAATTGTCATCTAATAATCAATTAATGGCAATGTTAGAGTTGTTACAGTAAAAACTGTTAATGGTTATTTTAAAAGACCGGTAGTAAAACTTTTACCATTGCATCGGAAATGATCTATTGTTAATGCAATGGCAAGGGTGGGAGTTAATGTTGGATGTATATTTAATATTTGCATTTCTTTTTTTCTTTGTATATTTTATTTTTTCACTCTTAATTTATGTTATGATTTACAATAATCTTGTTACTGGCAACATGCTTTATTTTACTATTAAGTTTGTATGAATGGCAACAGTTATTCATGTTTATGTTTCAGCAGAATAGCGTTCTTAGCCGCACTGCGCTGCAGGCAATTTTTCTCTTAAATATTTCATGTTTTAGAATATCAATAAAGTTTATTATACAAAGCTGATGCTTTTTAGTTCAAGGCAACTACCTCATCTCTTATTACGCCTTTGACATTTATTTGAGTCTTGATTAAACGAGATCCCTCAAGGTTTAAGAGGCCAGCTTCTAACTGGCTGATTTATGTACTTTTGTAGGTAAAGCTAATCATTTTTAAATGTGATTACAAAAATACATATTTTCATTTTCAAAAAACATTTTACATTTACCTGTACAATAAGCAATGTAGCACAATAACCAATGCGATTGTGAATGTTTTAAGTAGCGTTAAATTCCCTGATGTATGGGAGGGGGCTAAAAATCATGATGGAATATATAAATTGGTGAAATTTATAATCTGTATTTTTTCCTTCAGGTACTTCTGTCTTCCATTTTATCAGAGGGTCGGATTCTACTACATCATAAAAGCTTTCCTAATAATCTTTTCACTATTTTTTTAACGAGGACTTAAACGTTGATTACATATACGTGATGATTAATGATTCTATTTTATTCTGACGACAAAAAGAGTCATTCAGTTCTATCTCCACTTTTTTCCTTCACATATTTTATCTTGTAAAATTATTTATTTTACACTAACTGATACAGAATCTTATTTTTTAAACTAATTTAGAATATTGTACTGTGAAAAATCTTTGAATTAGTCTCTGATAAATTTCTCATTGTCTTGTTATTTCTAATATATATCAAATTATGCCTAAATATTAAATATTGTCAAATTTGGTGCGAAATTTACGAAGAAACTGAAAAATTTATCTTGGCGCATTTTTTTCAATTTGCGCCAAGAATAATTTTTTCCGGTAACTACATAATTTATAACAACCTATTTTCCTTTCCTTTTTTTTTTCATTGTAGACGAAAGAGGGAAAAGTCATCGTTCACACTTTCAAATAATTTTAACAAAATATATAAACCACATTTGGGGTCCTTATCGCTCAAAAAAAGATGCCAAATTTTAAAACGCGCCAATATATAAATTCATGTATATTTTAGAAAATTTTGAATTAAAAACTCTAATTTTTTGCAGGTATGCTTAGAAATGCATCTACTTTAAGATGATGGTAAAAATTTTATAGATTATAACTCAAAAGTTTTATCGAAACATTTATAAAATCATTTAAAAATACAAATTTTAAAAATAAATTATAAAAAGTGGGCGAATTATGTTTGGATTAAGCCTAAATTTCGAATTCTGGAAGGTGGAATTAAGTAAGTTTAATAAAAAAAAGAGATATTAATAAGTATATATCAAATTCAACTAACATTGAAGAGATAAAATTTTGAAAGCTAATTTTTTAAAACCTACTCGTGCGATTTTTACAACACTTGGCAGTTTGGCATAATTTGAGTCGTAGAATCGAAATATGAAGAAACCCTGGCATGATTTCAGAAAAAAAAAAAAAAAAAAAAAAAAAAAAAAAAAAACTGCGTCAAACTAACTATATTAGAACAATGGTATATATAAATCTAATACATATCCTAAGTCGCGCTTTCGAGACACGAAAAACGCAAGCTGAATTTCGTCAATCGGCCCAGTAGAACATTTATATCTAACGTGTCCCTTTTTTTCGCATTGTACATAAATAAGAATCAATTTACGTTAGCATCTAGTTTAAAATGCCATGAACATCAAAAACGAAAATAATAAATCGAAGAAAAGATATTTACGAAATAACCTAAAAGAAAAATTTAGATTAATTCTTTGTAGACAAGACTTATTTTGTTACACTAACTCAAAACTGAAAATTAAATTATCATCATATTCAATTATAAAAAATCCAATTCAATTAAATATATTAATTCTTTTAGCTATTTATGATCTATGTTGGAAACAACATGTATCAAATTTATGCATTGCATTTGTCATGGGTTATAAAATATCTTCAACATTGACCCAAACTCTAGCTTGCTTAACTCTGAACACATGAGCAATTTACTGAAGATATAGAATTGCACTAATAACGGGTGGTCATAATTAAACTGACAGTGCTCACACTGTTCTGTAGCGCGATCTATTTGCGAGAATGACGCCACATTTTGTAGGAAGATTAAACAAGACGGAGGACGAAGGATTCCGCGAAAAAAAAATTAGTTCCAAAAGTCACCGCTAGGGGAATATTTGGCACTGTGTAATAGAAAATAGAGTGTTAACAAATGCAAATTAATCCGGAATAAAATTACCTTTTATTATGGATATGCCTTATGGAATATGGATATGCCTTACAGTACGGTATGGAAGATCTTACGAAAGATTATCAACTCCTATCCGTACAAGATCAACCGTGTACGGGAGTTACTGTACCTTGACCATGATAAGCGATTGACTTTTGCTCTCACCTTTCTTGCCAGAATGGAGGTGGATGATGCTTGGCCGTGATGGATGATCTTATGGGGAGACGAGGCCCACTTTTACCTGAATGGAACTGTGAATACCCAGAACTGCCGAACTTGGGATGAGAAATCACCACATGCAGTCACAGCAATCCCCTTATATTCACCAAAGGTAACTGTTTGGTGTGGGTTCACAGCGGAATTTATCGTAGGTCCATTCTTCTATGAGAACATTACCCCGACAGGATCGGAAACCTGTTCTGTTACCGGAGAGAAATATCGCCACATGTTGAACAGCTTTGTTATTCTGGCACTTCAGCAAAGACAATGCCTGGGGGAAATCATTTTCATGCAAGATGGAGCCCCTCCACACCTTGCTGTACGGGTGTAACAGATGCTACGACAGAAATTCACAACAGGAAGAGTCATTAGCCGCTACTTTCCAACTTCATGGCCACCTCGGTCGCCTGATCTTAACCCATGCGACTTCTGGCTATGGGGTTACCTTAAGTCCAAGGTCTATCAAGGATTGGTCCAAGACCTGGCTACGTTGAAGGATAACATATCACAGACTGTACGGGAGATTCCTGCAGACATGTTACTTTCTACTGTTGTGCATACTGTGCACAGAATGCAATATGTGGTCCACAACAACGGCAGCCACATTGAACCTCATTTGAATGCAAAATAAAAGGTAATTTCCGTATGGATTTGCATTTGTTAACACTCTGTTTTCTATTACACAGCGCCAAATATTCCCCTAGCGGTGACTTTTGGAACTAATTTTTTTTTTCGCGGAATCCTTCGTCCCCCGTCTTGTTTAATTTTCCTTCAAAATGTGGCGTCATTCTCGCAAATAGATTTTCTACAGAACAGTGTGAGCACTGTCAGTTTAATTATGGCCACCCGGTATATTAATTTTATTTCACAATGCTGTGACAATATTAATTTGTAATTAAATAGATTTCGTTTAACCCAATAAATAATTTTGCTGATTTGCCTAAAAAAGAAAGGAACTCTTCTTGAAATTTCGAACACGTAACTTCTTCACTTAAATTGCAATATAGTTTATCAAGATAAGAAAACGTTACCTTCCGAAAGGCATTTCTTTTTATCCTATATGTTATATTCTATTGGTTTTCAAAACTAATTACATTTTAATAAAATTCCAGGGAGATAGCAAACACTTTCTCAAAACATATCACTATATGTGTTTCTACCAAAGCAATCAAAAACATCAAGAAATCACAATTTTTGTAAATATTTTATATAGCCTTTTAAATTTCTTGTTTATTTTCTTCAATGCTCCGTTTAAACATTACACACGTGAAAATGTTTTCCGGGAAAAAATTTCAAAAGCAAGTGCAGAGAAGCTTTTAGACTTTGACATTGTGCTCAGTCCAAGTCTGAAGTCTAGACAATGTGATTTCTCATAAAGTGAAAGAGGATGCTAATCAGCTTAATATGTATTTATTCATTCTCAATTATTATTCATAGTCAGCAGATGATGTCTAAAAATGATCACAGGTTTTTCTCGCTTTCTGAATGTCTTTCCGTGCTGTCTCGAAAGAGATACATAGGGTATGTATTATATTTATATATAGCATTGTTCTCATGTAGGTATTTTAACACAAAATCGGATTTTTTTTTTTTTTTTTTTTTTTTTTTTTTTTTTTTTTTTATGAAATAACATACCCATTTTTTTCCATATTTCCATTCTACGACTCAAATTATGCCAAACTACCAAGTTTTGTAAAAATCGGTCGAGTAGTTTTTAAAAATTTAGCTCTCAAAATTTTAGCTTCTCAATGTTAATCGAATTTGATATATATTAATTAATCTCTCTTTTTTTTTTTTTTTTTTTTTTTTTTTCATAAAACGTATTTGATTCTTCCTTTCACATTTCGAAATTCAGGTTCATTCCAAATAAAATTGACCATTTTTTTATGATTTATTTTTAAAATTTGTATTTTTAAATGCTCCAGCATAAAAAAAGGAAAATTGGTTGCCAGAAGTTCGCCAAGTGAATTATCCTTGGCGCAAACTAAAAAAATTGCAACAAGATAAATTTTTGAATTTCTCACCAAATTTTACAAAGTTTAATATCTAGGCATGATTTGAGTCGTAGAATCGAAATATGGAAAAACATTGGCATGTTATTTCAGTGACATCTCTACGTAAAGACACAATAAAGGACACTTTTTCCCAAACGCATCATAAAATTGATTTTAAATTGATTCCGAAAAGATTTTTTCATGGCGTTTGTACTGCGAAAAAAAAAGGGGGCGGGGACAGTTTTATATCTCCCTTTCTACTGGGCCGTTCAACATAATTCAAATTGCGCTTTTCATGTCTCGAAAGTGCGACTTAGGATATATATTAGATTTATATCTAGCACTGTCTTAACATAGGTATCTACGGAACATCTTGCTCTGCTATCCATGTGGGAAACGTTATGTCATGATATTCCCTAATCCCCTACTGTATGACGTATGCATTGCGTCAGCATGTGTTTCCCGCCTTCGGAAGAAGACGAGGATTAGCTGGCAAGCAGAGCAGACGTCGCTCGATCGCTCGTATACCATTTTCATTAATTGTAATCCTAATGTAATCTATATTTGTAAATAGTAATAAATGTGTGTTATCAACTATGGTCGTTGCCTTTCCCCACATTTTGGGGGCTCGACCGTGCCTTTTGTGCATGCGTTATAATCGAACCCTAGACACCGGCAATCACTAAAGACGTTCAGAAAGCTAACAAAGGCAAGACGTGCCTTTATGACGATTTAACATTCTTCTTCAAGCTAGACGACGTATGTGAATGAAGACGTGCCTTTATGACGATTTAATATTCTTCAAGCTGCACGACATATGTGAATGATGTTACATGCTACTTGTCCATTCTTCTGATTTTGGACGTTAAATCGAAATTCGATTTTGGATTACATTGGATTGGCCAAGATATAGTATACTGGATTATAAGGACTGCCCCGAAGTTAGGTAGGCCCATTTTTCCCTAATTAGTTCATAATTTATTAGTATTACGATTTTAAGCTGTGTTTATACTGTTTAATTCTCATTCATACATACCCTATTTTATATTCATATTGTCCTATTTTACTGTTTAAAGAACTATGGCCCTAAAATTAGGTGATATCCCATTGATAGCGAATTCTCTTACATATGGCACAACACGAGTTATTAAATTATTTAATACCGTGCTCGGATATTCCGATTTTGATCATTCTTCGCGAAAGCGAATGCGAAATTTTGCCGCGTTCCCGGACAGTTTCGATTTGGCAAAACATAAAGAACTTCTATTAAAAGATTTCTCTTTATCAGATTTTATATCAGTGGCGAATTTATTGCATTTGGAAGCTTCTACTAATAAAGATGTTTTATGTGAAAAAAATTTTCATGCGCTCACTAATCTGACGGATTTTCACAATTCCCTAGATGTTAGTTTTTTATCCGATGACGATCATTCAATTTCAAACACCGACAGTGCACCGACGCCTGTAGGTCTAAGTTCTTCTGTTCCCCCTTCCCCTCCCTCCACGGCGCCAAGCCCAAATCGCGTTGTTTCTTCTGACGCGGAAGTAATAAATTTGAATTCGAGTCGCTCCGTGTTTATATGACGGCGAACACCGAGATGAGTCATGACTTATGGTTTATTTTGAGAGATCTTTCAAACACTTGCAGGCAATGATTCCTATTCAGTCCGCGCTTTTTTCAACGATATAGAGGATAATTTCCAATTATTCCCAAATCTTACCGACCAGCAAAAATTAGTTTTTGCGAAACGACTTGTTGTGGGTACTGCTAAAACTTTTTTGTTTTCACAAATGAATCTCAATTCATACGACATGTTTAAAACATTATTACTTAATGAGTTCTCCGATAAAATTACGTCTATTGAAATTCATAAACAACTCGAAAGAAGAAAAATGCGCTCGAATGAAAGCTCTTTGCAATATTTTATCGCCATGCGCGAAATTGCGAATCGTGGTGACGGTGTTATCGACGAGGCTTCTGTCATTCATTATACCATTCAATGAATACTAGGTACCCCATCCGATAAAATTATTCTCTACGGTGCAAAATCATATTCTGAATTCAAGGAAAAGCTACGCACTTATGAATCTGTAGTTACGACTAGACATACAAATATCTCTCATCCATCAAATTTTAAAAATACGAATAATGGCCCCAGACGTGGTACTGGACGAAAAAATTCAGACCAACAACACGACACGAAATTTAATAATACTGGTCCATCTAAAACTAAACCAAAAACTTGTTTTAACTGCAATGAGGTCGGACAACTCTCACGGTCCTGTCCTAATCGTTCTCTTGGCCCAAAGTGTCTAACTTGTCGTTTTGGACATAAATCTATGGATTGCCGCCCCACTACATCAAATGAGACTTTCACTCCACCTGCCGAAGTAAATACAGTACAAACCTCTCACGGTAATATGTGTAAAACTGTCGCTATTCTCAATAGCACAGTTTCTGGATTAATTGACACTGGAAGTGAGGTCACATTACTGGACGCAAACACATGGATTCAACTTGGTTCCCCACCACTTTCAAATAATTCTGGAGTGTTAACTGGTTTCGGATTCTCGAAAATTCCTATTATTGGCTATTTTCAAACCATTATCAACATTGATAATCAGGACTTTCCGGCTAATATTAGAGTTATTCCAAATCATTCTATGCAATTTTCTCTTATTGTAGGCTGTGACGTAATTACAAATGCTAAATTAACTATTACACCAGACGCTATATATTTTTCAAAACCTTCCGAGCAATGTTTTGAAACTGCTCCTGAATCTTTCATTTTTGCAATAAATGACGATGTTCCAGCTTTTGATATTGGTTCAAATGTTTCCAAAGAAACTCGTGCTGCGGCAGAACGTTTGCTGAATTCGTATGTCCCAAATAAAACAAAGACGACAGATATTAAACTTAATATCACTCTATCCGATGATAAACCGATTTTTCACCCTCCTAGACGCCTTCCTTTTGTTGAACGGGAAATTGTTGACAAGCAAATAAATGAATGGTTGAAACTTAAAATTATTGAACCTTGTTCATCTCCATATGCCAGTCAAGTTCTCGTGGTGCGTAAAAAAGATGGTACACCCCGTGTTTGCATCGATTATAGGAAACTTAATCGACTTTTAATTAAGGATCATTTTCCTCTTCCTCTTATTGATGACATTTTGGATAAACTTCAAGACGCGCAAATTTTTAGTACTCTTGACCTACGTAACGGCTTTTTTCATGTGCCAGTAGCGGACGAAAGTAAACCATATACAGCTTTTGTGACTCACAACGGACAATACCAGTTTCTTCGAATGCCATTTGGTCTTTCAAATTGCCCTTCAGTATTCCAGCGCTTTATAAATTATGTTTTTCGTGATTGAATTGTCAAAGGTTATGTTTTACCCTACATGGACGATGTAGTTATTCCCGCCAAAAATCAAAATGAGGCCATTCATCGTCTCAATCAAGTACTCAAAGTTGCTAGTGAATATGGTATAGAAGTTAATTTTCGTAAATGTCCATTTCTTCACAAAAAAATCGAATTTCTTGGACATATCGTTGAAGGTGGTAAACTTTTTCCTTCCCCTTCGAAAACAAAATCTGTAATTAACTACCCCGAACCTAAGAGTACGAAAGACGTCCAACGCTTTCTCGGTCTCACGGGATATTTTAGGAAATTCATCCCCTCATATTCTAGCATTGCAAAACCCCTTAGTGATCTCCTTCGTAAGGACACCCCCTTTCAATTTCATGCTGATCAGAAAGCCGCATTTCACAGATTAAAATATTTGCTTTCTCAACAACCAGTTTTAAGTATTTTTAATAAAAAGAGTCTTATCGAAATTTATACCGACGCATCCATTGATGGCTTGGGGGCAGTCCTACTACAAAAGTCTATGAACGATAACAGCTTTCACCCTGTCTACTACATGTCCAAGAAAACATTGGACAATGATCGTAAATACACCAGTTATGAACTTGAAGTCCTTGCAATTGTTGAAGCTTTAAAAAAGTTACGTATTTACGTCCTTGGTTCACATTTTAAAATTATCACTGACTGCAACGCTTTTGTACAAACTTTAAATAAAAAGGAACTCAATTCGAGAATAGCCCGATGGGTTTTATATCTCCAAGATTTTGACTACGAAATTGAGCACCGTACCGGCTCAAAGATGGCTCACGTGGATGCCCTTAGTCGCAGTCCATGTTGCATGACTATCCAAGACAGTGTCCTCCTCCAATTTCGCAAAGCACAAGAAACCGACGCGCATATTACGGCTATTAAAGCACTCCTTCAAACGACGCCTTCGTATGATAACTTTCTCGTTAAGAACAATCTCCTGTACAAAAACGTCAACGGCATTGACTTACTTGTGGTGCCTGAGAATATGCAGGCAAATGTCATTAAAACAGCTCACGAACGAGGCCACTTCGCCGTAATCCGCACTCAAGAACTTTTAAACAACGAATATTTTATCCCAAATCTGAAAGAGAAAATTGAGCGGTGTATCCATAACTGCATCCCATGCATCCTCAATAATCGAAAGCGTGGCAAACAAGACGGACTTCTGCACCCCATTGACAAAGACGACGCACCCTTGCACACGTACCATATCGACCACTTAGGTCCTCTTGCCACCACATCAAGACGAGATGGCAGACCAGTTAGCAAACGAGGCGGCACTCAACAACGACGCGCAAGAGGTGACAACTCCAATCCCGACTTCGTATTTAAAGCGAACGCTAAGAGAACTAAGCAAAGAACAGTGGCAACAGGAGTGGGATAACTGTGATACAGGAAGAAGGACACATGGATTCTACCCAATAGTAGACAACGAACGTCTCCAGGCCATTGCACCCTTGACATACTATATCACGGGGCACGGCCCATTTCCATCCTATTTTCAAAGACATGCAATTTCGATGACAGATATATGCGTCTGCGGGGCAACTGGCTCCCCCGACCACTACATATTTGAATGCAGCCTTACATCCAACTTACACCTACCACTCCCAGCCACAAATATAGAATCATATAAACGATTCATCATTAAGCACCCACCAGCGGTCAAAAAGATCTGCCAAATAATTAGGCAGGTCAACGACCTAGGGCAAGATATCTGCCAACCAAACTAGCGTCAATTAAGGCGTCTCATAAAGCAACCACAGTCAGCTTTCACTACCAAATCATCAACAGAATTCTGACAGTCTCTTATACTAACAATCAGCTGAATGCAACTTACAATATGTTTAAATTATGTGCTGCGCTTATAACATAACTGCAGACATAGCTGCTTAATGTGTACAGTACTCACTTACGGCGTATAGAGCAAACTACTGACTATGAACAGACTGCTACCTGCATTGTGTCTCTGTAGTAGTTACAACGACTGAAATATCTATAGAAGTATTTCCTGGAATAACCACAGTTATTACAACAACTGCAAGTTATATATCAGTGTATAAGGTACTGTGCGCAGAGTAATTGGAACGCCCTGACAAATCGTGTACAGAACTTATCAACAGTGTACAGAGCTCAACACTGACTAACCACAGGTTACTACTTGCATGTCCATGCTAGTCCATGCTTAACTGAACAGTGTAAAACAAATGTGTATCCAACTTTGCATTGTGTAACCATTCTGTAAGCATTGTGTATACAACAAGCATCATGTATCTATTACAATACTAATATACACTGTGTATTCTACAACATAGTGTTTCTCCTACAGTCATTGCCAGTACTGTATTACGCAAACGCGTTATACAAACTATCTGCAATAAATATGCACCTCATTCTGCACTGAATTTGTCAAATTCTGCACAGTATCTGCTGTATATAAAGCATATAATTACTATGCAACTATCTAGATTGCGTGTGCATTACCTGCAATACCTTACAACCTGTTGTGTATCTGACTTTGCACTGTGCATTTGTTCTGTGAGCAATGTGTATATAAAAAGTACTGTGTACCTACTTTAATCCAATAAACACTGTGCATCTAATATAATATAAAATAATCTCAGCGCATTCTATAACATAGTGTCTCCACTACAGTTATTGCCTGCACATCATATCTGTATTACTCAAACTATCTGTATTATATCTGCACTGTATCTGACATATGCATAATGTATAATTCATCTATATCTATCAATATTGTATCTGCATTACCTGCATAATCTCATAGCTTCGCATAGAAATATATAGCTTGGCAACATAGCATGCATGGTGCTGCGTACTATAATTGTGTGTATACAATAGTATAGATTTTTTTTAATGTGTAAGTATAATTGTGTTTATATAATTGTGCACAATTGTGTTATAGTGTTTTATTCTGCGTTTTAATACGTTAGTATAATTGTGTTTGCATTATTGTACACCATAACTGTGTTGTATATAGTAGTATAGTGTCCTATTTCGTTTGTACAATTGTGCGCAGTATAAATTCTAATATCTAATGCTTTACAAGCATAGTGTATCTGTTTTTACATTGTGTATCAATTCTGTAAGCATTATGTATATAAAAGCGCTGCATATCTATTCAAATTAAATAAGTATTGTGTACCTGATATAATGTATTGCATAATGTATTCTCCAGAGTAAAGTTTCATCTGTAATTACTATATCATCTAATAACAAAATTTAATATTCTACAGTGTGCCTGCATGCTTTATGTATGTTTATTTGTGCATTTTACATGTGATATGTGATCTAAATGTGTCTAAATGATCTAAATGTGTCTTTAGTGTAAGTGTATACTATATATTAGCTTAAATATGTTTCATTATAAGTATGTGTTTTACTTGTATAAGTGTGTGCAAACTAGTATCTAATTTCTATTTTTATATAATGTGCTTACATGTTTTATATGTGTTATATATGTGCTTTTATATGTGTTTTACAAGTGTTTTGTATGTATCTTTATATGTGCAATTGTATGTACTTGTATGTGTATGTATATGCTGTAATTAGTGTCTAACAGTGTCTAAACACCAAGATGTAACAAATCATCCGCCGTGGCCTCATGAGGCTCCTGGGAGTTGCTGCCACTAGATAGGGGAGGGCGCGGGACATATGCCTGTTTACCTCTGTTAAACATCAGGCGTCCCCGTCTTCCGTCACCTGTCACCTGCCACCACATCAAAGAAATACAAACATATTTTGGCAGTTATAGACTCGCTTACTAAATTCGTGTGGCTTTATCCGACAAAGTCTACAGACGCAGATGAAGTTATCAGTCGGCTGGAATCTCAAAGATCAGTCTTCGGAAATCCTTCACGGATTATCTCTGATCGAGGCCCTGCATTCAAATCCACTGCATTTGCAAACTATTGTGACACACAGAGAATAAAGCACGTTCTTATTACAGCTGGCCTCCCACGATCGAACGGTCAAGTTGAGCGTTTGAATTCCATTATTATTGCTGTCCTTTCTAAACTCCCCATAACCAACCCTGAGCAATGGTACCGCCATGTTCCCGCCGTACAACAAATTATTCATTCAACTTTTCAACGTAGCATCAATTCCACTCCCTTTGAACTTCTCTTTGGGACTAAAAGGAAATCGCAAAACGACATAAACATCGCTGCTCTAATCGACGAGGAGATCAAATCTGCATTCATTCAGCAACGTGACGATCTCCGTAAGGACGCAAAACAGCAAATCTCTAAAGTGCAAGACGAAAATCGCCGTACTTTTAATTTGCGACGAAAACAGGCACAAAAATTTCAACTTCATGACCTTGTGGCTATCAAACGAACTCAGTTTGGCCCTGGTCTAAAACTCAAACAGAAATTTATCGGACCTTATAAAGTCACCAGGCTCAAACAAAATGACACATATGATGTGGAAAAGTGTGCATTTTTCGACGGACCATCCAAAACATCTACTTGTGCTGAATACATGAAACCCTGGTCCAACAATATTGAACGTATCACTTAATTTTTATTAAACTGTCAGCATTATAGGTCCTCCTGTGTTTGGACAGATGACACCTGAGAACTATCTAATAATTTTTTTCCTCATATCAACTTTTTAATTCATTTTGTCATACTAATGTTCTTTTTATTTTTAGTTAACTGCTGTGGTGTGTTTAAACTATTTTTTTGCTCCATTTGTGTAAGTATCCTCAGCTTTATATCTACAGATTATTTTTTCCATACCTATGTTACCATATTATAATAATTTTTTTAAATTTGATGATATACTATGTTGCTTCAAGCGAGGTCGCCTGTCCGGTCATGATGGCCGAATGTGGGAAACGTTATGTCATGATAGTCCCTAATCCCCTACTGTATGACGTATGCATTGCGTCAGCATGTGTTTCCCGCCTTCGGAAGAAGACGAGGATTAGCTGGCAAGCGGAGCAGACGTCGCTCGATCGCTCGTATACCATTTTCATTAATTGTAATCCTAATGTAATCTATATTTGTAAATAGTAATAAATGTGTGTTATCAACTATGGTCGTTGCCTTTCCCCACATCCATATAAGATAACTCACATACAGTAGTTGCTACCTGCTGACTTGGAAACGCGTGAATCGTTTGCACTACAATTTGTTGCCTGGATGGAAGTCGATAATGAATGGCCTTGGTACATTCTGTCGTCTGACGAAGCTCATTTCCATTTGCAAGGTTCTGTAAAAACGCAAAATTGGAGGATGGGCGACCGAGAATACGTTCCGGCTACAGTCATTACCCTTCCACTCTGAAAAGGTCACTGTGTGGTGCGGAATAACGGCAGGGTTTGTCGTCAATCCATTCTTCGAGGAGATAATACTTGCGAGTCCCGTTACTTGTACCGTTACTGGCAAGCGATACGAAGCACTTTTGCGTAACCATGTCCTTCAAGTACTTCAACAACGTCAATGTGTGGATCGCACAATATTCATGCAAGATGGCATGAAGCAGCTGCTGATCGCTCATTTCAGAGATTATAGAATCATAAGCTACCATTTTCCAACAGCGTAGACTCCACGCTCTCCAGACTAAAACCCGTGGACTTTTGGCTTTGAGGATATCTGAAGAATGTTTTGCCTTTGGGGATATCTAAAGAAGTTGTTTACAGTGGGTGGATTGCGAATCTGGCCGATTTGAAGGCAAGCATCACACACCACATTGATAGCATCAGCACAGGTATCTCGGATCTGTTGTGGAACATGCAATTTCGCGCTTGCAATTAACAGGGGAACAAGGAAGAGAACATATCGAACGAACAACTTATGCGCTAATTATCCGTAAGGTGTCCGTAAGGCTTCGAGAAGTTTCTCCTGTCACTAATTGCTGTTTTCTCTGTAAATACGTATTCTTACGTATTTCTGTCTTCTCGCTTAAAAAATTATCGTAAACCCTTGGAGTCTATTGATTCCTTTCGGCTAAACATTCATAACAGCAATGTGAGCAATGACAGCGCCATCCATCGACAACTCTTGGAACTATTTTTTTCCTTCGCCAAACAAAATTTCATTACTTCAGGATTGTTCTGGTAAAATATCAAGTCATTCTGACCTGTAGTTTTAAAGCTGAAACGTTTTGAAATCGCAACTTTAATTATAATCTCCCTGTATTTGGTATGGGTAGAAATGAAAAAAAAAAAAAAAAAAAAAAAAAAAAAAAGAAAAGCCTATTTCGTTTTGTTCTTGTCTCTGCTTAATACAGTTGAACGAATTTTTTTTTCTTTGGAGCAGAATAACCTCTCATTCTGATCTTTCTTCTAGAATATTCTCATTAACAGGAAGTACTTCATGTAAAGATAAAAAATCTTATATTTCCTTTCGTTTCAATTTCTTTTCTGCTGTCGATAAATTTCAAAGCGTGAAGATACGTTCCTTGAATTTTGGGTCCTTACATTTAAATGACCTGTATTTAGATAACAGAGTTCTACTCTGGTTATGTCCTTCTGATAGATTTTTAATTTAAAATTTGAATTTATAATATTTCAGTATCACCGTCGTCTGAATTTCTGGTTTTCTAATGCTATAGTTTGGATTTCAATTAAGAGCTTACTCAAAACTATTCCTGAATGAAGTTATCAGGACTTGTATTTTTCTTGATTTGCGTTGGAAACATGAATGGTTCTGAATCGGAACAGGGAGCTTACTCAAGCTATGTTCAAGAAAGTGTGAAGTAGACAACACAAGCAGGAAGGGTATACGAAACCCTTTAATTTCAATCTTTTACAGGATCTTCCGAGCTTCGGAATACAAAGACCAACCACTTGTGGTCTGAACGTAAGAATATAAAAACTACTAACTAAAACTCTAACTAAAAACTAACTTTGAATTAGTACACAAATGCCTAGCACTAAGATTAGCCTTTATTTAAAGAAAAGTACGTATGTAGTACGCCGAGCTGCTTAAACTACAATACGTTTGCAAATAACAAGAGGGCTAAACCTCTGGTCTTAAAGGCAACCAGCAACAGAGTGAAAACTCGTAAAACTACAGTGGCAAGCGGCTTGCTTCCTAAAACTCTTTCTCCCTCTCTCTTGGCAAAAAGCCACAACTTAAGTACTTGGCGTTTGCAAGACAATTTGCATAAACACGTTAAAGCATTTAATTCTGGCCGGAAGTAGAAAATAAGAAGTGATAGTACAGTTTTAAAATAAAAAAAAAAAAAACCTTAGTAAAACTTAGGATCCTTACATACTTCCCACCAGAGTTAATTAGTTTGAAACTGAGGTCTAAAACGACCTTGTTGAAAACTTTTAGCTCTAGATTCTAAATCTAACGCGAGGCCAATCTTTTACAAACATTCCTCACAAGAAACTATCTAATCTAGAAATTAAAAAGTCGTTTTTACATGATCAATTCCATGGACAATTACTTTTCATCTGTACTGCATCTATAAGCAGGAGTTTTTCTTAGTTGAATCTGGTTCCTTTCAGAGATCTGGAAGGAAAACTAGTTTAATGAAATGTTATACAATCAAATGGCAAGTAACATGAATACGTACATTTTTCTTTTAAAACTATTCTTATTTCATTCATGCCATTATTTAATTATTTCCCCGTGCTCTCTGACATGTGTTGTAAAGCGAACATGCGTGTCTATGTACAAGTGTTCAACACTACCACCTGCAATCAAAACACTAACGTGTTGAAATTCAACATAACAAGACCTCAAAACACACCTTATATTCATCTCTGAACCCTGAGGTACTATTCTTAAAAGTGGCTAACTATGAAGTGTAGCGTCAGAGAGCCTAACTACATTCATTCAACCTTTAGCACATATTCACAATACTTTGGTCTTTTTACAGTCATACCAATAAGTTAAAATTTTGGCATTACTATAACATTTTCACTTTTAACGTATCATAGTATTTCTTAACTTTTAAGATAACAGTTCACATTGTACATAAGTACATATTAAGATGCCGTTAATTTTACGCATTTTAAAACATACATTAGTAGTACAATGTTTGTTAACTTCTATTTCTTTCCAAGAAAGTGCTAATTCTTCTACATTGAAATACTACATTTCAAAAGTCCTTCAGACTAAAACTTCTTTCCTTGACAGAATCTTTTTAATAAAATTTTATACAATAATTTTACAATATTCTTAAGGTACCTTTCTCAAAAATTACCAATGCTTTTACAATATTCAAGTATTTACACATTCCTATTATACAATAATTTTAGTTTTACTCGCGAGTAATTGAAAAACAGTAAAAAAAGAGGTAAAACATGTGAGGCCTACCTTTCTCGCCTTTTTGGTGAAAAAGGAAGGCGTCACTTGAGGTAAAACTTCTTAAATTCTGCCACTTGCAGTAAGAATGTTGTGTAATTTGAAGAAAAAGGCTAGAGGGCGCTGTTGCTCGCTTAGTTGTAGAGAATAAAGTTTGTTCATGTTGAAGGCGGCGGCCTAAGAATACGCTCTGTATATAGTAATTAAAATATTGTTAAAAATGAAAAAGTGTTAAAATTAGTAAACCCACTGAACCACCATTATCTGACTTGGAGATGCACATAATTATTAGATGGTGCATCGGTCGGGAATTAAGGCTTTGTGAAGATTTTAGGTGTTCGATCCAAGTGTTTCGATTTCAATGGATATTTCATACTCGAGGGACAATGGAATTCCAAATAAAGGTAGGGAAATCTTAAATTAATTATTTAGTGATTATTTGTAGTACATTAGTAAGTATTTATTATTGCTGTCGTGGGTGTATTTAAATTAAATAAAATGGAAGAAAAGTTAGATAGATTGAAACGTAAACGTTCCACATTGAGATCGTCTGTTACTAGGTTAATTAAAGTGATTGAAGATAAATTAAAAATTGAAGGAGAGGAAAATTCGATTAAAGAATTACTAGAATTGTTTGAATTATTAACCGAAAAGAAAAATAATTTGAGAACGCTTGATGATGAAATACAAGAGTTAATTGATGTTAACTTAATTGAAGAAGATTGTAGTATAAGCGAAGAATACAATGGCAAATGTATAATTGCTTGTAGTCAAATTAAGCAGTTTCTGGGTACGGTTACCGCAGTACCGCCAGCGAGGAATCCCCAAAGTTCTGATTTAAACCAGTCTAGTGGTAATGGAATTTTGCATGTAAGTTCCAGTTCTAGTGGGAGTAGTACGCTGAAATTACCAAAATTAATGATTGATAAATTTTGGGGAGACCCCAAACAATGGAATGAATTTTGGAATAGTTTCGAAAATTCGATACATAAAAACGAAACGCTTTCAAAAATACAAAAATTTGTATACTTAAAAACATTCTTAACGGGACAAGCTTCGAATGTTGTGTCAGGCTTTGAGTTAACAGAAAGTAATTATGATAGTTGTGTAGCATTACTAAAGGACAGATATGGTCGAAAAGACCTGATCATTAATTCATTCATGAATAAAATTCTCAATTTAGAAGCCGTTAAAAATTCTGCTAACGTAAAGGCTTTACGTAAATTATATGACGAATTAGAAGTTTCGATTCGTAATTTGGAAACTTTAGAAGTAACTTCTGGCTCATATGGACATTTATTAATTCCAATATTATTAAAATTAATTCCGGACGATTTAGTTTTGGAATTTAATCGGCAAAGAGGATCGAAAGATAAAGTTGAAGTTTCGGAATTAACACAATTTATTAAAACGGAAATAGAATGCAGGGAAATTTCAAATCTAGTATTAAGCGAAAGGAAAAATCCTGTGCCTCCGCGAGTCGATCAATCAAAATATGAAACTAGAAAATATGTAAAAAATACACCCACGGCTGCATTTCATACTGCAGTTAACCGAAAATGCATCTTTTGTGATAATTTGCACGAGTCATTTAAATGCGAAGTGAATGTTTCTGATAAATTAAAGAAACTAAGATCCGAAAACCGCTGCTTTTCTTGTTTTAAAAAATTCCATACTTCAAAAAGGTGCAGAAATAAAACTAAATGTAATAAATGTGGCGGTATGTATCACAATGAATCGATTTGTACTAATAAATCCCTTGTAAACAAAAAGTCGGAACAAGGTTATTCCAAAAATGAAACTGAATCTCTGACTTTGAATTCTGAGGAAAGAAATAAAGTTCAAAACTTAAAATTGATTGCTTCTGTTCCTCAATGTGATAATAATAATGACTGTAATGCCAGGGAAATATTATTACAAACTTGTACAATTTATGCTTGTTCTAAATATAAATCAAAATTAACTAGATTAATTCTTGATCAAGGCAGTCACAGATCCTTTATAACGAAAAAATTGGCCGACCATTTAAAACTTACTCCAATCCGTTATGAAAGACTTTCTGTTTATTCATTTGGTGCGACGAAGGCAATGAATCATTCCTATCCGGTCGTTGAAATCGAAATTCAGAATTGGAAACAAAATAATAAAATAAAAATTGAATGTTTGATCTCGGATGTTATTTCCTCGGCGTCCATCAGTGTGCCTAGTAAACAAATTGCAGACTTCATGGAGCATATGGGGTTGCAGATCGCCGATTGCGCAAGAAAAAATAACATAGATGTTGAATGAGATATTAATTGGGGGGGATGAATTCTGGAATGTAGTTTATTCTGAAAGAATTAAAATATCTGAAGGGTTGTACGCAGTCAGTTCTGTGTTTGGTTGGGTTGCCGCAGGAATCGAGAAAAATAAAACAAACAAAAATTGTTCTGAAAATTTAGCGGTAATGACAAACACTGTTGTGTTGAAAGATTTAAAAGGTTTTTGGGAATTAGAACATATGGGAATTAATAATTCTGATGATTATTCCGATATTGACTGCGAAATAGTAGACCAGTTTGAAAGAAATTTGCAGTTTAAAAACGGAAGATATGAAGCAAATTTAATCTGGAAATACGGTCCGAATAATTTAGGAAATAATTTTGAGGTAGCTAAGAAACGATTCGCAAACCTTCACAATAAACTAAGTAAAACTCCGGAGATTTTTCAGGAATATAAAAATATAATTGAGAACCAGATATTAGATGGAATTGTGGAGGAATGTCCAAATAATGATACAAATTTGGGATATTTTATGTCTCACCGAGCAGTGATACGACCTAGTGAAAATACTAAGGTAAGAATTGTGTACGATGCTAGCTTAAGGACAGAGGACAGGAATTCGTTAAATGACTGCCTTGAATCGGGACCTAATCTAAATCCAAATATACTAGACATTATGTTAAATTTTCGTAAGTTTAAGATAGCGTTTTGTGGAGACGTTGAAAAAGCCTTTTTGATGATAGGAATTGCTGAAGGTGATAGAAAATTTCTAAAATTTCTTTGGTTTAATGAAAATAATGACTCCTTTAAGATTATGCAAATGTGTCGCGTAGCTTTCGGTTTGACTATATCTCCTTTCATTTTGGCCGCCACTATAAAATATCACATTCGAAAATATAAAGATAAAATGCCGGACAGTTTCCAAATGTTAAATTCTTCTGTCTATGTCGATGACCTATATTTTGGAGCAGGAACGGTTGAAGATGCATATCGGTTATCTGTAGATGCGGTTAATATATTTAAGGATGCTGGGATGAATTTCAGAAAATTAAGAACTAATTCTAAAGCATTAAACGATTTATGGGTCTCAAATGGGATTAAGGAATCAGACAACAAATTAACTAGTGAATCGAATTTCTTAGGCATGATTTGGAATTCCATTGAAGACGATATAAAGTTAAATTTAAAAAATTTATTTGACTTTTCTACTGGAAACGATTTTGCTACAAAAAGGAAACTTTTGCAAAGCATCGCCCAAATAAACGATCCATTTGGATTTATTGCACCCTTTGTTATTCGGGCAAAAATTATTATGCAAGAAATCTGGTGTTCCGGTTCTGACTGGGATGAGGTCCTTCCTGCAGAGATTAAGGACAAATTCAACATTTGGCGGGAGGAACTTAATGATTTAACTGAAATAGCGATACAGAGAAATTTCTTTGATGACGATCCAATGAATATAAGCCTTCACCTATTTTCGGACGCTAGTCCTAAAGCATATGGGGCCATCTCATATTTCAGATATTGTTCGAGTGATTCTAAAATTAAAACTTCCTTTATCATGTCGAAATGCAGAGTTGCACCTTTAAGAGCAATCACGCTTCCTCGTTTAGAGTTAATAGGAGCACTCATGGCTGCTCGAATGTATAAATATTTGAAAAAATTGTTTGGTGATTTAATTGAGGATGTTTATTTTTGGAGTGATTCCGAAATCGCCATTACTTGGATTAAAGGTTCGCCAAATAATTGGAAACCATTTATCGCCAATCGTGTTACAGAAATACAGAGTATATGCAACAAAAAATTGTGGAACCATTGCGAAGGGAAACAAAATCCTTCCGATTTACTAACTCGAGGAATTAGTGCTCAATCACTAATTAAGAATGATTTGTGGTGGCATGGGCCACACTGGTTACGTTTTCCTATTGAAAACTTTCCAAAACAAAAGAAATTAAAACCAAATTCAGAATCGTTGGAGTTAAGAAAAAATATTATTTTGACTGCACCTGTAATTAACAATGAATCCCCAATTTTGCATATAGAAAAATTCAGTTCTTTAGGAAAATTACTTCGAATTACTGCCTATGTATTTAGATTTATTGGGAGGCTTCGGAAAAGGTCTACAGAGAATGGATCTTTAAGTGCTTTTGAGATTAAAGCAGCTGAACATTATTGGGTAAAAATTACGCAACGAGAATCGTATCAAGCGGAAATAGTTAAGTTATCAAATAAAAAATCAATTCTCGATTCTTCCATCTACTCCCTTAATCCAAGGCTTGATGAGGAGGGAATTCTTCGGTTGAAAGGTCGCATTCAATTTGCAGACTGTCACGAGAATTTAAAACATCCTATTCTATTACCCTCAAAATGCAAGTTTACCGAGTTGATCATCATGGACTCGCATGAAAGGGTATTCCATGCTGGAGTTAATTCGACACTAACTCAGATCAGAGACAAATATTGGATCATTAAGGGAAGACAGTGTGTTAAGACTATCATCATATGTGATATGCAAACGATATAGTGCTCGTCCTGGGGTACAGGATATCGCTTCACTTCCTCCAGACAGAATTCAAGAGTCGCCTCCATTTGCTGTGACCGGGTTGGACTTCGCCGGTCCATTTTTTACGAAAGACAGGCAAGGTAAAGTTTACATGCTGTTGTTAACGTGTGCGGTCACTCGTGCCTTACATATAGAGATAGTAACTGATCTCAGCACTGAAAGTTTTTTGCTAGCTTTCCGAAGATTTTTAGCTCGCCGAGGACTGTGTACCACCGTGTACTCCGATAATGCCAAGACTTTTAAAAGAGCTGATAAAGAACTAAAATATATTTTTAAAACTTTGAGTGACTCATCTGTGAAAGAATTATTTTCTGCTAGAGGCATAAATTGGAAATTTATTATTGAGAGGGGTCCATGGTGGGGAAGGTTTTGGGAGCGTATGGTACGAACCATAAAATCCAGCTTGCGAAAAATTATTGGTCGATCATCCCTTACTGTGAAAGAGCTTGAAACAGTGCTCATTGAAATCGAGGCAATGATTAATTGTAGACCAATTACCTACGTGTTTACCGATCCCAATGAACCTTCTCCACTAACACCCTCTCATTTTCTGGTTGGTAGACGATTGCTATCTCTGCCTGCTAATAAAATAACATCAAATAATTTGACTGGGTCAAGAAATTCAATTATTAAACGATATAAATACCATCAAGATATTTTAAATCATTTTTGGAAGCGTTGGAGATCAGAGTATCTTTATAATCTGAGATCTGCCAATATTTGTCCTCCACACTCTAACGCATCTCAGTTTAAAATCAACGATATTGTCTTGATTCATGACGATAAACATCCCAGAAATCTTTGGACAATAGGTAAAATTTTGGAATTAATGCCAGTCAGAGATGGTAAAATAAGATCTTGCATAATTAAAACACCTACTGGTACCTTAAAAAGGCCTATACAATTGTTATATAATATGGAACTTAACTAATGTTTGTATTTTGTATTTTTAGGTTTGATTCTCCTGACCTTGCTGATAGGTATCATTTAATGTTTTGTAAAATTTTTTGTGCTTATAATTATGTACGCATGTGTGTTATATTTAACCATTTCTCCAGGTTTTATTGTCGAAATATTAATTGAATATTCTAGAATATATTATTGAAAGATGAACTCTCCACCGAGTTCAGGTGGGGAGTGTTGTGTAATTTGAAGAAAAAGGCTAGAGGGCGCTGTTGCTCGCTTAGTTGTAGAGAATAAAGTTTGTTCATGTTGAAGGCGGCGGCCTAAGAATACGCTCTGTATATAGTAATTAAAATATTGTTAAAAATGAAAAAGTGTTAAAATTAGTAAACCCACTGAACCACCATTATCTGACTTGGAGATGCACATGATTATTAGAAAGAACGAAAAATTAACTTAAAGTTTCAAAGTAACATAAAGAATTACTTATCTTTATGATATTCCGACATCCGTTTTGCCGCCCAGTCCTGGAAAGTGGCGAAGACTACCGTCTGATTTATCCTCCATCTTGTGCGGGTTCGCCCTCTGCCTCCGTGAGTTTTCTTTTTTTTTCCAGTTCGATCACCCTTGAAGAACTTCTTTTTAACATCTGCTTGTACTCCCGGCCGTTTGATGGCAGCTGTTCTTGGCGGAATCGGGACAACTCTCTCCCGTTGTTGCCTGGATCTCATTGCTGGCTGTTCAACCGTTTGTTGCTTCCTTGCATCTGCAGCTGATTTTCCTTCGTCAATTCGTTGACATTTGCTGCCTAGACTCCGATCAGATGGGTACACCTTTCTTTTTGGAGCCATGTTATGGTTGCTGCCATTTCTCCTGGCTCTCTTTGCATTAGTAGAACTTTTCCCTTCTTCATTCTGGGGGTGGTCGTGCCCTTTTTTTTCTGGTCGGTCGAACGGCTTCTTTTTCTTGTTACCTTCAGTTTTCCAACGGGGAAACTTTCTTTTCATATGCACCTGTCTACTCATGGCTTGCCCTTGTGATTGTCGTTGTGCCACCTCTGGAGATTGTGCCTGCCGTGCCGGCTCCTGCAAAAGATCTTGAAATATTTGCATTTTATTACGTGTAATAGAATGGTTTTATCTGGTCAATGTTTGCGGTGCAGGTTACACCATTATTGGCTTTTAACACCACTAAAGCCTGATTTACTTTCTCTATTACATATGGTCCTTCAAATCGTGGATAGAACTTTGCAATTTTATCTTCTGGTGCTGAAGAAAGTGAATGCTTAATTTCTAACACTTCATCCCTTACTTTATAAGTTACTCCCCGTCGTTTCATGTCATAATACAGCTTCTGTTTTCTTTGTGCTACTTCAGTGTTCTTCTTTGCTTCTTTAATTAATTTTTCTATATCGCCCACTTGAAATTCAAGGGCTCTTTTTTGAACATAAAATAATCTATCTAACGACGTTATAATCTTTCTGCCTAAAAATAACTCAGCAGGAGTTTTGCCCGTCGTATCATGTTTTGCGGTCCTAAGGGCGAAAGCTAATTCATTGACATAGTTATCCCAGCTTTTATAAAAAAAATTTAACATAACTACGAATAATTTTTACTATATTTCTATTGACCCGTTCCGCTATATTTGATTGCGGCCGATACAGGACCATTTTTAAGTGACGTATGCCCAGTTTTTGGCACGTCTTCAAATATATTATTAACAAATTGAGGACCATTATCCGATATAACTTTTAGGGGAGACCCGTATTTTAAAATATATTTATTTAAAATAGAATCAGTAACTAATTTCGCGGAGGCTCGTTTTAAGGGAACAATTTCGGTCCACTTACTAAAATGATCAACCATAACAAGGAGATACCGACTTTTTTATTTAAGTTACTTTTGGGGAAAGGGCCAATAAATCGATGCCAATTATTTCATTTGGAAATTCTGATTTAATGCTATTTAGAAACCCGGCCGGGCGGAAATTAATGTAATTAACTGCTTGACATGTTGGGCAGGACTGGACATACGCCCTTGTTAACTTTTGCAGCTCAGGAAAATAAACTGCTTCGCGTACGCGTTGAATAGTTTTTCGATTACCAGCCTGAGAGGCTAAAGGCGAGTTGTGCAACTCCTGCAGTATATTTAATCTAAGACTAGCTGGGATAACAGGTTGAAATTCGTTGTTGGAATTCGTAGTTTTTGTGGATCTTCTAAATAATCATAAATATTTTTAAATTCCGGATCCTTACCCAGTTCGGTTATTACAGTTTCTCGGGAATGTATCGTACATGCTGTGAGCATTGCCACCTTTACAGTATTACCTTCTTCATCTATTTTTATTCTGGATAGGGCATCTGCTACGATATTTTCCTTTCCGGGTGTGTGTTTGATTACCAAATTATACTCCTGTAACTTGAGTGCCCATCTTATTAACCTTAGGGATAAGTTTTTCCCTGAGTATAATCTAGTTACCGCCGCATGATCAGAATACACTGTTACTGGCGCACTTCCAAAATAGACTCAGAACTTTTGCACTGCTAATAGAACTGCAAGGGCCTCTCTCTCAGTCGTGGAATAATTTCTTCGAGTTTCATTTAAAGTTCTACTGAAAAATGCCACGGGCTGCTGATTTTGGGAAAGTACTGCTCCTACCGCATAATCCAAAGCATTCGCTGAAATTTCTAAATTCTCGTCGTTCTCAGGAAATTTCAAAACAGGGGCTTGCGTTAACGCATGCTTTAATTTTTCAAACGCACTACTGGCTTCGGCCGTCCACGAGAATCTTGCCTTTTTCCTTTTTAATTTTAACAATGGCTCAGCGATAGCTGCAAAATCTTTTATAAAGGACCTATAATATGAACAAACTCCTAGAAAAGAAGACAGCTTCTTCGCCGTATTTGGCGGCGGATACTTTTGAATAGATTATTTTTGATTCGTCCGTCTCGATTCCTTTCTGAGATATTTTGTACCCTAAGTATTTTAATTCAGGGCCTGCAAATTTGCACTTTTCAACATTAACTTTTAGACCGACCTCATTTAATAATGAAAACACCTCTCTCAAATTTTTTATATGTTGATCCAAATTATCACTAGTAATAATGATATCGTCTAAATATATAAATGTGGTCTTTCCTAGAACAGGCCTTAGCACAATGTCCATACATCGCTGAAATGTTGCCGGTGCCCCTGAAAGGCCAAACGGCATACACAAGAATGCATAAGTGCCAGACTTGGTTATAAAAGCAGTCTTAGGCACATCTCCTGGTTTTACACCTATTTCAAAATAACCCGTCGTCAGGTCTAACGTAGTCATGTATTTCGTAGAAGTTATGTTCCTTAAAATTTCTTCAATAATAGGTAACGGATATACCGGATATTTAGTAATGGAGTTTAATTTACGATAGTCAATTGCGAATGGATAATCGTTATTTTTCTTACATAACACAAGCAGGCTGGCATAACTACTTGAGATAGGCGTTATGATCTTTTTACATATCTCGAATGTGCCACTCTATAATTTTTTCTTTGGTCTTATCGTACCGATACGGCTTGTGGCGAACTGGCAGTGAATCTCCTGTATCGATTTCATGTTTCGTCACTTGAGTAAATCCGGGAGTATCACTAAATAACGAAGCAAATTCACTTACCACTTGGCGAATTTTTGGTGCTGTCCCGTAGGCAGGTGGTTGAGATTTAACGTGGGTGGTTCTCTTTTTTTCTTCGAGCACTGGTTTCATGGTCAGCTTAAGGGACGGTTGGTTAAAATCCAGCGTTGCTTCTGCCTCTGAAAGAAAATCTATCCCTAAAATTACATGTGCTTGTAAATTTTTTACGATAAGAAACAGGGTTTTTACCTGCTCGACCTTAATACGGATATAGAGTGGTATTTTACCTATGCATTTGCATCTTTCCCACTGCGTAGCTAACACTGTCGTATTATCCGAATTTTATATTCTATATTTACGGAAGTATTTCCTAAAAAAATCTTCTGCCATACAGGAACACTGCGCGCCTGTATCCAGGAGTGCGGTGGCTGGGATATTGTTCACCAAAACTTCAAACTTTGGAAGAATCAAATTTTTCACAATAACTGTATTTAGTTTGAAGGAAGAGGGATTTTCTTGACCTTCGGATTTCCGCACCCTCCCGTCAACAGAAATTCGTTTTAGTTTAAACCTTCTTTCTTCTTTTCCATGCCTTCCTTCTTTTTCCGCTCGCCTTCAGACTTTTTTCTGGCTTATTATTGAACTGTCGACGTTCGCCGCTTGTTTTTGGATACTCGGGTTTCCTTGACCACTGATTCGACTTGCTTCCGTAGCCGTGCTCTTGCCTTTTCTGTGGTCTTGGCGCACCAAATTGGCTTCGTTGCTCGTATTAGCGTCTTCTTTCGATGTCCTCCGTTCTTCTACTTTCAAACTGGACTGAGAGCTCAAATAACCTGTCCAGTGTTGTCGGATTCCTTAATTCAATAAAGTCTTGTATTTGGGGAAGTAACCTAGGCAAAATTACTTGGATTATTTCAGGATCCGTCCGGCTTCCATACAAGAGTTTAAAGACGTGAATTTTTCTTAAAATAAAGCTTGAAAGCTTTTCGATTCGTTGCTGGTATATGCTGAAGAGTTCCGCTTCCAATTTTGCACAATTTCTTACAACAGGGAAGGGTTTTACTAAGGCAGTCTTGAAAATTTCGTAAGTATAGATGGGAGTTCTCGCTTGACCCACGAGGTTTCTTCCTATACATTTGAACCAATTAAGCGCTTGGCCCCTCAAAGCGCTGGCAGCTAAGGTGACTTTCTGGAACTCAAGGACTGGATATAGCTTGAAGTGTTCATCCAATTTTTCCAAAAAACTGGTCACCGGTGAATTTCCATCAAAGGTTGATGCTGGTTTTATCGATGCGCGCATGGTCTGGACAATGTAACCAAATTCTTCCAGGGTGGCAGCTGGCATTTCTGGATTCTGAGCCGCTGCTGCAGGCACCTCAGGTTCTTCTTGAAACTCGGACATGGTTATTCTTCTTCTTCGGGCGCTACTATCAGGACTTGTATTTTTCTTGATTTGCGTTGGAAACATGAATGGTCCTGAATCGGAACAGGGAGCTTACTCAAGCTATGTTCAAAAAAGTGTGGAGTAGACAACACAAGCAGGAAGGGTATACAAAACCCTTTATTTTGAATCTTTTACAGGATCTTCCGAGCTTCGGAATACAAAGACCAACCACTTGTGGTCTGAACGTAAGAATATAAAAACTACTAACTAAAACTCTAACTAAAAACTAACTTTGAATTAGTATACAAATGCCTAGCACTAAGATTGGCCTTTATTTAAAGAAAGGTACGTATGTAGTACGCCGAGCTCTTTAAACTACAATACGTTTGCAAATAACAAGAGGGCTAAACCTCTGGCCTTAAAGGCAACCAGCAACAGAGTGAAAACTCGTAAAACTACGGTAGCAAGCAGCTTGCTTCCTAAAACTCCTTCTCTCTCTCTCTTGGCAAAAAGTCACAACTTAAGTACTTGGCGTTAGCAAGACAATTTGCATAAACAAGTTAAAGCATTTAATTCTGGCCTACTGCATTTACATTCTGCCTAAGCATTTAATACTGGTAGAAAATAAGAAGTGATAGTGCAGTTTTAAAATAAAATAAACGTTAGTAAAACTTTGGATCCTTACAAAGTTAGACTGAAACCATGGTGTTACATTTTCGCTTAATACTGGATTCTCCTTGTTTTGTCATTACGTTCATTGCATTTTATCTCTATGTCTTTTTTTTCCTATTCAGACAAAACTTCATCTATTTTGAGGACAGTTATGTTGATAAACGTACAAAATAACTTCAAACATCGTATAGCTGTTTGATGAACTGAGTAATATGCCTATTATAAATGCATCTAATCAAGCAGAGTTGGTTAAAAGGTAATTGCAAATACATTGTTAATTATAGTTAGATTATGCGATAACTTTGTAGTTACAGTTACAATCTAATTGCTTTTCCAGTTGCAACCGTCCCCGCAATAACTGCAACTAAATACCATTAAGACATCACCATATTTTTCACTTTTCGCAATAAAAAGATCCCTACTTCTTCTGAGAATATATCCTTTTAAACCTGAGCGGCTCTATTTTGGGAACATCACTGAAATAACCGCCTGCGTTTTATTTACATTCTATACCTTTTTGCGTTGTTATCTATTTTGGGTTACCATGTTTAGAATAGCACCACCGCACACACCACTAATGTAATTACAGATAAATCGTAGCTACAATTACATTGCAATCGAGAAATCTAATTACCATTAAAATGTAATTGAGATTGAATTCTAATTATATTGTAATTGTGAAATATAATTACAATAGCCATGTGGTTGCAATTACATTCTAACTATATTTACAAAGTTGTATAATCTAATAACAATTACACAGTAATTGTGAAATTTAATTACAATTACAATGTAATTGCAGTTATATAATCTAATCACAACTGCAATGTAATTGTGGTTGTAAATGCAGTTACAACGTAATTGTACTGACAATTACGAAATTAGGAAAGTAATTTCCTCTATTATACACTCATGTCCATAAAATAAGGATAATTCGGAGTCACGCGGAAACTCAAAAATAAATATACCACCTGTAAAATCACTACACACATCTTCAAGAATCATATGCAAATTTCAGGAAGTAACCAGATGACGCCGATGGTACGTCAAAATGACGAGAGAGTAAGAGAGTGATATATAAGGAATACAAGCAAAGAAGTAAAATTGTTCGCAGGCGCTTTATAAGCATTTCAGTGCAATAACCGAATAGTTATGACACAAAGGACGCATTTGGATGATTTTTTACGTGGTAGAATTATCGGCCGTCTGGAATGTGGGCGTACCCAACTGGAAGTATCAGAAGAACTTGGAATTGCCCAGATTGTCATCTCCAGGCTTTGGCAACGATTCCAATATGATGGTAATGTGAGTAGGCGTTACAGCACAGGTCACCCCAGAGTTACAACGCCGAATGAGGACCGGTATTTGCAGTTACTATCAAAAGAAACAGGCGGAGCACAGCCTCAGACCTGTCTCGTCAGCTCTTTTCAACCGCTGGTACGACAATTTCAAGGCAGACCGTGTACAGACGCTTAGGGCAGATTGGTCTATATGCACATAGACCTGTCAGATGCGTTCCACTTACTGCAACTCACGGTCGCCTGCAGTTAGCCTGGAGTGGAGAGCATGCATTGTGGACACAGCAACAGTGGGCTTGTGTGATGTTTTCCTACGAGTCCAGGTTTAGCATGCAGTCTGATTCTCGCCGGACGTTCATATGGAGAGCCCCAGGTACCCGTTACCACCAAGAAAACATCACTGAACGACACCGTTACGGTGGTGCAGGAGTGCTCGTTTGGGGTGGAATTATTCCGGGTTCGAGAACTGACCTGCATGTTCAAATTGGAACCATGACAAGCCAAATCTATCGAGACGTCATTCTGGAACAACATGTACGTTTGTTTCGGGGCGCCATGGGCGCACAATTTGTGTTTATGGATGACAACGCCCGTCCTCACCGAGCAAACATCGTAAGCGAATGCCTTCAATTGGAGGATATCACCCGTATGGACTGGCCAGCATTCTCACCGGACTTGAATCCAGTAGAGCACGTGTGGGACATGCTTGGCCGACGAGTTGCAGCCCGTCAACCTCATCCTGCATGTCTACCGGAACTTCGGAGAGAATTGCTTCTTGAGTGGTGTAATATCCCCCAAGATCAGACCGATAATTTGATACTCAGCATGCTTAGGCGTTGTACGGACTGTATTGCATCGTCTGGGAGACATGCAATGTATTGACAATCATATCAACCATGTAATATTGTTTTTTTGTAAACAGGTTTTTGTAATTTGCTCCAAGGAGAACAAATCGCTAATTTTTTTAATAATATCAAACATATAGCATCTTTTTTTTTTTTTTTTTTTTTTGCTCTTTACCTTTTGTTTAATAAATAAGCTTTACAAATAAGTCAAATTTGTTTTGCTTCTAACTCTTCCTTTACCTGATTTTGCATTATCCTTAATTTATTTACATGAATGTATTTCAGGTACACATCCTAGGGAAATCACTGTCATAATTGAAAATTACAGAAAATCAGAGTACATCCGCAATAGTTCACTATTTTGGATACCGAGCTGTTAAATGATGCAATATAGAAAAATCAACCATACGAAAGTTAAATTATTAACAAATTCCTTGTTCAATACTTCACATATTTTCAGTAAATATGTAGTTAAGGCGTATATGTATTTACAGGAACTAATTTTAGCTGTTTCATTTACAATTACCCATAAATTTGTACAGACATTAGTTATTTTTGAAAGCAGGAGAGATGAAAAACAAGCAATGCTCTCGCCGGGACTCAAACCACGGACCTCTCGAGTACGCGCCGAGTTTGCTGACCATTACACCACGAAAGCATGCTAAGAAGACGGGAGAAATACCTTATATACTCCTTCTTTTAAAGGGCGACTGGGGATGAGGGGACTCAATCGACAAGTCCTGGTGGTGGAGAGTCATCATCCACCACCTTTTTTTTTAGTTCCAGCGCCACTGTAGATTTATTAGATTATTTCGAAACAGGAAGATGTGAGAAATGAGCAATGCTCTCGCCGAGACTTGAACCTCGGACCTCTCTAAATACGCGTTAAGTGTGCTGACCATTACACCACGAAGCCACGCTAAGAAGGCGGGATAAACCTTATAGCTTTATTAAACAAATATGTGGACTTATGATATTTACCGATTGATATGCAGATTTGAATTATTCGATAAAGGGAAAGAAAACTAAGACTGTACGCCTATGAAAGATTTGTTAAGGGAACTTATTTTATAATTATTATAATAATAATAATTATTATTATTAAATAGGAAACACATCACGATTCATAACAGTGCTAAGCTAATTTTCATTATCTTATTTAGCTGATTCCAGGTGGTAGAAAATTTCTCTGATCCATAATCATCCTGCTTATTCTATGTGTACTAAAACTTTCAGCAGTGCTATTCATCGCGAGTTAGTTTATTATTAACTGCAACACATGCTTGCAATAAAGAGTTCAACTGCAAGTGAATGCACCTGTATGATCTATTTTCCAAAGCTTCAGGCAAAAAAAAAAAAAAAAAAAAAAAAACATAATTTTATTAAGCGCTTGTAGATTACTCTTCCGGCAGAAGGTTAGGTTGTATAGCAAAGCACACAAAGGCTCTCTGCCTAAAGAGAGAAATGCTTTTGTGGATGACTTTCTGAGGGAAACGGGATGGTATTCGCATTACAGTGGGAAAAGTCATGAAAAGGACTATTCAACCAGTCCTTTACATAAGATTTAAATCACAGTCGAACTAATGATATTAGCGATCTTATCATTCGGCCGCTGATAGAAGTTGAATGCAGAAAAATTGCTTTATACTCCAACCGAGTTCATCCTGCATAATTATTGAGTGGGCTTCAAACTAAAGTAATGATATTAACTATGAAACAGACCTTTATTAAATATAACTCATGTTTTTCTTAAGTAGTTATAATACTTTATTTGTCACAAGTGGATGCAAACTACTTCTCGAACTATTTCCCATACCTTCAAATAAACATACACGAACACAGTATTATTAAGTAATGCCTAAAGATGACAGTGCCCGGCAAATAAATGGAATTATTATCTATGCGAGATCTGTGTAAAATCTAACGTTCAGTAATGATATTAACTATGATATATGCGTTTATCAAATATGAACCATGTTAACTGAGTGTACGAATAAATTTAACTGTAATTACGTTATAATTCTAGTTAATGTACATATATAGTTTAAATATAACTGCGGCTATAATTTTATTCTAGTTTTAATTGTTGTGTCATTATAAATCATGCATGCAATTACATTGTAATTGAATTACCTGCAGTTATAGTTACGTTGCTATAGAGTCTCGTATTCTTGGTTAACATGAACTCACGATCTCTAAAATGGCTGTAGAGAAATTATCCTCGTGTCTCCTGTCAACCAGCAGGGAGGCAAAGGCAAAAAAAGGGTGTAAATAGCCCTTTTATTCAATCACAAAGAATTAACAGTTGACCCCACTGGGATTTACATAAGCCAACACTTCTTGCTTAACTTAAACCAGTAATGCTGAACTTAAAATAAAATGTAAGTAGACTAGTTTAACGGCTCGCAGGATAAGCTAAACTCGCAGGAAGGCTCTGACTCGTAGAAGCCGGCGGGACAGGCCGAATGGCTAGAAGCACTAAACGCCACAGAATCCAATCGTTATTTATTCACGGTAATAACGTGGTTTCAAGTAGGCAAAACACGCTCTAAAATCAGCTTGCGAAACCTTCGCTTAAATAGCCCTTCTTTCTCTCTTAATCTGAATAAATGCGCGCTATCTCATTTAAATTCTGGCATGAAAAGCGTGGGTAAAAAGGAGAACGACAGGAAAGTTGCTTTAACTCAAAATTAACTAGTAGTTAAAATAAATTAATTAATAAATCCTCGCACTGTAATTGAACAGATTATAATACATTTAAATCGTAATTGAATTAATTGCAATTGCCCGATTTAAAATTACATTGTAATTGAAGGATTTCAGATTGCATTTACATTGTAATTACTATATCCTTGTAACGGCAATTAATTATATTATTATGAATTACATATATTTGCAGTTACATTCTAATTCTATCAGTAATCAATTACATTGCAATTGAATTATGCCCAACTCTGCTCATAAGTTCACTCATGTGCATTTATAACTACGATATATTGCTTAATGATCTGATGGTCAATGGTCAAGCATATATACTTACGATATATAACTGTGATCTTATGCAAATTTTATGCATTTAAATTCCGAAAATCACAGGCATTTTTCTTAATTTTAAAAGGTTTTCCTGTCGTAATTTTAACAGGAAATTTTATGAGGTATTTCTCCCGCCTTCTTAGCATGCCTTCGTAGTGTAGTGGTCTGCACGCTGGGCGAGTATTCCAGAGGTCCGCGGTTTAATTCCCGCTGAGGGCGTTGCTAATTTTACATCTCTCCTGCTTCCATAAAAATACCTAATGTCTCTACATTGGCGCCCGAACTAAAAAAGGTGGTGGATGACGATTCTCCACCACTAGGATTTGGCGATTCGGTCCCCTAATCCCCAGACGCCTTTTCAAAGGGGAGAGTACTTAAGGTATTTCTCGCGCCTTCTTAGCGTGCCTTCGTAGTCTAGTGGTCTGCACGCTCGGCGCGTATTCGAGAAGTCCGTGGTTCGATTTCAGGCGAGGGCATTGCTCATCTTTCATGCTTCCGAAAAAACCCTAATGAGTCTACAAAATTAATTATAATTATAATTTTAACTTTAGTTCTATTTAGTGTGAAAATAAAAACTTTTGTTAAAGTTGCTTAACCAGAAAATATCCGGCCGTTGGAGGAAAAAAAAAATTCTTAGTTACCAGATATTTTATTTTTATTATTAATGTATCCCGATCATAATGGTATAAGTGAGAGGATTTTTACTAGTATGTTTTGTAGCGGTTAATTGAGATCTAAGCCATTTTGCTTCGAAATATTTTAACAATATCAGTCACACATTTTTCTAAACATTTGAATTTTTAAAGCATTTGATGATTTACAAACTTGAAGAGAGGGGAATGAGCTGAAAGAGAAAACGCTTTATTCATTGCATGTGTTCATTCGTAGACATTGGCTATGCCATAAATATGTTATAAAACATAATTATGTTATATAATTTATGTTATAAAACTATTAACATTAAAATTAGCAGTCTATTGACTGTTATTGTTTTCTTTAAGAAACACGTATTGCAGTTACTGAATACTAGCTCGTTGGAACTGAGCAGGGACAACAGAAATTGATGGTATTAAAATTCTTTAAACAGTATTGCAACTGCTAATGTAAATAGGAAAACCCCTATTTACATTAAAAATGAAAACTTAATTAAGTATTAAAACAAGTCATTCTCTCCTATTACTTTCGCTACTCTTTCACATATGCTTGCCGGGGCACCAAAAAGAAAAAGTAAAAAGTAATCTTTCTTTTCCTAATCTAAGCTACGAGACAGAAGTAGATATCTGGTGTCTAGTACTTGTTATCACGTTCAAGATGTTAGCAATAAAAAGACAGAAATAACAGAGAACATCTGCCGATAAGAAAATGCATCCTGGAAGAAATAATCCCGTAAAAGAATTTCGATCCCATGTCAGCACTAAAGTAGTTCTATAAGTGTTGAGTAAGCAAACTAAGAAAATAATTTCTCTTTTTTAGGTTATGGAGGAAAGGCTAAGAAATACACTGGCATGGCTATCGCATCCCATCTCCGAAAGTTGAACTAGTATTTCTTAGAACATAAAAAACCATTGGTATCATGAATTATTATTCTCTAAGACAGTCACTCCATACACCTACCAAGACCAGCGATTATATATTTAAAGCAGCAGCGATCTAATTGTTTGGTCATTCGTTGAAATATATATCTGATACATAGCTCTAATTCATTTATAATTCTAAAATATTTTGTGTATTAAATAAGAATAGGAGTTACATTTTTGCAATTGCTTTCACAACTAAACTAGTGTTAAAAAACATCAATTAATTCCGAGTCATTCATTTCATATATTCTCAAAGCAGGGAATTTTATCATATAAGCTTTATTCGACAATAATAACACAGCATTATTTAAATACCTCATGACATTCTTGAGCTGTTTACATTCGCATTTTCATTTTCTTCTTGCAAATGGTTATGCTTATTTCGAATTTGAAAGTTCAGTACATGCATGCATGTAGTCCAGTGCCAGTTAACATTATCATGGGCTTTTGAGCAAACCGTTAAGCTGGGGCCTCTACGACAACCCCTGATCGTATAATGGTAAGTCAAAGGGCCTACGCAAACTAGCATGGAGCCCCTAAGCTCGTAGGACCCTCGAGCAGATGCCCAGTATTTCCATGTCTAAAGTTGGCCCGGACGTAAACTTTCATTTTAAATTCCGTAAATCGTTGCAGAGACATTAGGTATTATTTTGAAGGCGAAGAGATGAAAAATTAGCAACGTCTTTGCCGGGAATCGAATCACGAACCTCTAGAATCCGGCCCAGTGTGCAAACCATTACACCACGAAGGTACGCTAGGAAGGCGGGAGAAATACCTTATATTGTTAGTGATTTAATTTGAGTTAAGGAGTTTCTACAGCTTTGGTTAAGATATCTTTAAAACAGAAAATAAGAGCACCAAATTTAAATAAATTATTAAAAATCACTGAAAAATTTGTTAGAAAACCTCTCTGCAAGGAATCTCAGCAAGAGTAGCAGTGAATACTTCTGAAATATATGAAAAAGCGTTTATAACGTAAAGTTTATATTATGAAGGGCATTCCTATAATGCAAATATTTTTAACATGACCTACAAACATGAAAAAATGCCATTGCTTCCTTATTCTAATGCCATTTTGCATTAATGCTATTAATTGTTTTCATGCTTTCTAGAACTGTTGCAAACTGTGTTTCATCAATAGTACCTGCTTTTAACTACCGTTATTCCAAAAGAATGCATTTGAAAAGTTACAAAATTTAAATATCTTTAAAGAACTTTTGGCATTCATTCTAAAATATATAACTAGGATTTATTATTTTAAACATTTTATGACAAGAATTTATGATAGTAGTATTACCACTACAGCCTATGTCATATATAAATCTTTTAAATACTAAGGAATTCTTTTTCAACTACGTATTTCTCCGTTTGCATTAAAATTGATTCCACTTAAATTTTAACTCGAACTATCTGTAATATGAATTCCTATCCGATTCCTAATTTTACATAACTCTCATTAAAACTATTTTCCACGTTTTTAGCCTTTATTGCATTAAATTTTTACCCAGTTTATAGAGAACGTGGACATTGTTTGGATAAAAGTTTCGAGCGCTGAAACTACTGGAATTGTGTTATTCTATAGAAAATATCCATTTTCAGAAGGAAAATTGAACACCCAGACATATCGATTCTGATTTTGATATTGTTTCTTCATCGCCTGTCTCCTCCTAGCGTTTTAAATATAAGAACTAAAACTATAGTCTTTGAAACCTTAAAAAACTAATGATTATAGAGTCGGTTGACGTAAACTGTAATAATAGACGAATTAGAGTCACTATATGAATAGACATTGAATGAAAAACTGGTGAAAGGCTGACAAAGAGGGTTCATTAACATTCGATTACTTTAAAATTTTTAACAAATGAAGAATTTAAGTGATTTTAACTTAAATAAATGAATTAATAAATTAGCAAAGAACTAAAAAACGTGATACCGAGAAATGCCGAAATATCTTTAAATTCCTAAATTTTAATTAAATACATCCCCTCTTCAAGGATACGCTTTGCACCATTTTGCATGTCCTCACTTTTTTCCACTGCAAAATTTTAGCCCAATCGCTGCTCAGGATTAAAACAAAGATTCTCCGTTCTATGAATAATATTGCAGTTATTAGGTATCACTCTTTCGCCTGCTTGATGTGTCTGGGAAAGTCACCTGTTTCCGCTAAGCTTCATTTTCTATTATCTGAAATGTAAACTGGGTATATATTGTTCAAGAATTTTCCATGTTCAAAATAAAAATGATGTTTTAACGATCAAACGAGTTGTGATTTTCGCTCCAGTCAGGTCTAGGCTATTTTCGTGTTTGCCTTTTCCAAAATAAACCTAATGTTTATACAAGGAGCGTGCGAAGTAAAATACGGTGGATGAAAATTCGCAAAAGCAAAGATTTGGTGACCGTCTCTATTATTTCCCAGTCGCCCTTTAAAAGGGTAATGTAATGCATTTTCAACCTTCTCACCTCATCCCTTCCTGGTGTAGTCGGAAGCACATTCCGCTAGCATCAGAATGCCTGGATTTTTAACTCTGAAGAAGGCATTGCATATTTCTCATGTTTCCTACTCCGATTAAAACCCATTGTCTCTATAAGAACTAAAAATTTGTTAGGCAAAAGTTCTTCATCGCCTGGATTTGGCAACTACCACCCTTACAAAGTTGCCTTTGCGAGAAAGAGTGTAAGCAGTTTTATTCTTCTTTCTGGAATGCTTCCGTAGTGTAATTGGGGGCATGCTTACCTAACATCAGAAAGTCTGGAGCTCGAATACAAGACAGCGCATCGGTCGTTTTTTTTCATCTTTGCCTGCAAGCTAAGGAAGTGAATTTACTAATTGCAATATAATTGTAAGTAAATAAGGTAAAGAAAAGTTAAAAGATATACCTGAAAACATGCAGATTCAGTATGCAGAAATTTAAATTTAATTTGAGAACATTCGCAGTTAACTATTATATATTATATAAACTTAAAAAAATACAGATAAAGTTTTAAGTTTGAAAAAAAAAAAAAAAAAAAAAAAACTAAAACAGCATAGCGGAAAGACATGATGTATGGGTCTAAGTGGCTGCAGATGTCATTGAAACGGTAACAGCATCGGGGAGGAAACTCAAGGCCTCCTCGACGTTGTTCTTTAATGTCTATTATACCCAAATTTGTTTAAAATTAATTTAGGAATGATGAGCATAGAGGATCAACACAAATATGGGTATCAAACTGAAGATAATTTTGAAGGCATACCTCAATACGGCGTAGAATTGTTGATATGTCGCATTTTTCGACCGATGCAACTGGGTTTAACCGGAAAAAACAGCAAAATTCAGTTAAAATTCGTAACTGATTCAGTTTGCAAATATTGTCGGACACACATGCGAAACACACTTGAATATAAACTGCAGAGTCTTTGGGACATCTTCGTTGCTCTATGGTAATCTTGGAATCAGTAATTAAGGAATCGGAAGGGGTCGTCGCACTTCTGCTTCAGCATGCTGGTTGAATAGCTAGTAGCTTTCTTTCACTGTCTCGAGCTCGTTTGATTTTGCTGATAAAATACTAATTTTCATAATAATTTTCCATATAATTATATGACTTGAAAATTAATTGGATGTCTTAAAAGAACTTGAACTGCGGCTTTCAAAGATATATCGCTTGATGTCGTGATAACACTTATTTCGATGGATGCCTGTGAATGGATTGAACGTCTAATAAATGAGGTTTCTTGGTTTAGAAACCTGACATTACTGTAATGTATAGGACAAAAAAAAACTGGGAATAACTTCAGTATGTTTGTGTTATCTTGTTTTATGTTAACTTCCTTCGTTTTAAAATTAGAAGCCTCTACAGCTTAGTTTTCCATTCTGTATAATTTTTTATATCCTTGAATAATGTTACATTAGCTTAACAGATGATCTTCAAAGATCTTTGCCTTCAAGCATTAATCATTCATTCTAACTTCTACAGCTTAGTCTTCCTTTCTGTATCACTTTTTCTTCTCTTGAATCATGTTACATTAGCTTAACAGATGCCTTCAAAGATCTTTGCTTTCTTGCATTAATCATTCCTGTCTAGGAAAATTTTACTTCTGCCCGGTGGCATATAAGCAAAATGTACACTGCTAGGACAACGGCTTGAGTTTGGCCAATGACAATCCAGATAAGGGTCACCATTAACTCCGCCCACATGAGTGATGTCACATTTCTGACGTTTGTTTACATTCTGCTGTTCGGCGTTACGAAGTGAAGAATTTCAATGAAAAACATTTTCAATCTGCAATGTAAATTTGCTCTAGTGATGCTATTTTTTGAATTTTTCTTTAAAGTTCTATTTCTTACTGTTCCAGAAGGAATATAAATTTATGTCACAAACTATATGCGTGCATGTCACAAACTATATGCGTGCATGTCACAAACTATATGCGCATGTCTATATGCGTGCATGTGTATACACACACATGCATATATTTTCAATATATAATCATATATGAATTATATGTATCATTATATGTGTGTGTATGCATATAAATATGAGTGAGTGTGTATGCATTTATTCATTTTTCAGGATGTCAGATTTCTAGCGAATAATCTGTTTCACATCTAGCTAGGAAGAAAAAAAAAAAGCTTTTTTTCTCTTAATAAAAAGCTTTTTTTTTTTTTTTTTTTTTTTTTTTTTTATTAAGAGAAAGTTTTTTTCTCTTAATTTTTCACATCTTCACATTCAGTTTTTTTAAAATAATTAAGATAAATGTATTCATATTTAATATTTCTTCACAACTTGATTTATCACTTAAAAATACACTTATTTAATTTTGAATAAGGTGAGATGTGAATTCCAACAACATTTTTAATAGTAGAATAATTTCTCTAAAGAAGCTTTTGTTTTTTTTTATTTTTTAATTCCTTTAAAAGAAAATTACTTAATAATATTAGAAATAATTAATCTATTACTCCTTACACACGTCTTAAATATGTTAATGGAAATTTTCATTCAATAGCTTTATAAATTTATTTTATGCAGTATTTTAATTTAATAAGAACTAGTATTGATAAAGGAATTTCCATTGATTTCCTTATACATTTAGTTTAAAATTCAGTTTTCAGTGTATATAATTATTCTCCTTTATGGTCCTCCACGCACAGCCCAAAAGCGGCTGACTGAAACGCTGATAGTTCGATCTGAGTTTGATTCCAGGTGGATAAAAGACATCCCTCCCGCATAGACCCTGCATGCTTTCCATAATCAAATAAAGCAAACCAAACCAACCCTTCAAGCAAAACAGCTCCTCAATAGAAATTCTTCTTATCTGTCAAGCAAATGACATTCACTAATATAATAAATTGTCATCATACACACTAAATCAAACTCAAAAGTTTTATTAATTATGCTTTCAGAAACAAAGTACTTAATACCAGATTTTGTTGATTAATTTGCATTTTTAAAAATAGTTGAATAAATTAACTTTAATAAATAGAGCGAACCCTCTCTAAAATGACCACCAGCAGTTCTACATGGTTTTAATTTTGTGTAGAGATTGTCGTCTCAAAGAGAAGATGTTCAGTACCAGAATTTTTTGCATATTGAGGAGAAGTGTTAGTTTCAGAGGTGATCACAAAGAAGAGGTTTACCTTATTAAAATGTTAATCTGTTCCTAACTTTTTCGCAGGGTTTGGTTTATGTGATTATGGCGATGCCTCGAGGGCTATCTGCCTAAGGAGAGGGATGCCTTTGTGGAGGACTTTCTAAGGGAACTTGTTTGTATACACGTTACACATGGGGAAAACCATGCAACTAGCCTGTTCGCTGGATTCGAATTTCTGACTAAACTACCAGTGTTCAGCGACTTTACTGCTCGCCGCTGGTGGGCACCTTTTTTGCAGGAAAGGAAGTGTTTTCTAAGTGTAGGACATATCAGTCTAAATGGTACACATTAAGATTTGATCTAGGAAATGAATAATTTTGAAGCTGAAATTAAAATTATATAAATTTGAATGCCATGCGTGTAATGTGAATCTCAAATTTAGTTTCCTGCGATGTGATTTTTGTAATGTAAAGATATTGGTATATTGATATATATAATATATATATAAATTTTAAATATAGCATGAAGTTTTATATTTGAGTATAATACTGAAAAATAATAGATATATGAGAAAATAAATGTATGTTTTCTTCACATATTATGGAATATTCATTCCTGACTTGAAGGAACATGAAGTTACACAATTTCAAATCCACTAGAAAAATGTATGATAGTCACAAGTTTGATAAAAGATTCTTTGCTCAAATGATAAAAGGCTTTGGGACTTTGAAGAACATAGATGCTAATTAGAAATGTGTGCTAAATACGAGACCATTGCCATCCACATAAATGCACTGCATTAATTTTAATACTGATTAGGCTCTTCCGCATTATCCCTTTGATCGGCCAAGTAGCATGATTTAGTGCCAATTATGGATGACTGTACCCTTTAGTAATTCCATAGAAATGATTGGCGCTTGGGTACCATAGCCCAAATTTCCACATCGTTGCTATTAAACTAAAATTCATCATCACACACTTTAACTAATAAAAGAAAATTCTTGTGCTTTAGTATTGAACTGAATTATAAGTTAATTAAATCATACATATCAAAAGTTAGCCTAAGTTTCATATACTATTCCTGAATATGTAACTTTACAGTTACTTAGATTGCTCAAAGTGTTACAGCGGTAGCCCTTAACAGCTAGACAGATAACACAATAGCAAGCAGTTATTTGAACAATGTTTAGTCGATGTGTCTGAGGGGACTTCATAATTTTTTGATGAAGGACCTGTAGCCTCACCGATTTACTATACTACACAACATTCCTTTGGGTTCACTGTCATGTGTCATATATATGTGAGAGTACCAACATGTTCAGAAAATATCATACTATATATTATAAAGATAATTCAACTTTGAAACCTATATACAGATATCATCTGTTAAAGTCTGTATGCATTTTTCTCTCATATCCTGTATGTGAAGTTGTACTTTTCATTAGTCCCACCTTTTAATTAACGTAGAGGTATTACTGTACAGAATACATATGAAACTGAACTGATAAATTTTCATATCTATCTCTTTCATTTGTTTGCTTTTCGTATATTTTTTAATAGTTTTATTTTTTATGTTGCTTTACATGACGTCAATTTAAACATAAGAAAGCAGAGAACAAAAGAAATCACACTGAAACTAAATTTAAAATTAGTCTGAAGGTTACTGATGTAAAATAAATAGTGGCTAATTTATCAAAATTCCATAAAAAGGTAAATGAATAATTAGCATTTTAATAACAAGTAAAAATTTTATATTCCTAACAGTAAAAATGCACATATTACAATGTTATTCATTTATTACTCACAACCAACTCAGCAGAACTGTCAAATTTTTAAAATGTGCCAAACTCTGGCAACCATGCTCATAACAATCCTTTAATAGGGCAATGTCGCAGTTTTCGTATACATTATTTGTGTTTTATTCCAAGTTTCAACAATTTTATGAACAAATTGTGATATTTTTTGCCTTAATTTTAAAATATGCGCTTTGAATTTGCCAACAATGGAAAAAACTGCGATGAAAATTACAGGATATACAAAATTTTGCCAACAAATTTCTAAAAGAAACAAAGGAAATGCATTTGGTAGATACCCAATGCTGCTGAAGTTTGTGCGATGCCGAGTGTCTGAAATTCTTTAATGTTTTTTAAAGCAAAAATAAATCGCTCATGGAAAAGAATAGGGCAAAAAAATTACAGAAAGATTTGGAGATGAACGTGTTTTAATTTTAATGTATTATGCAATCCTTATTTAATAATTAATAATTGAAATTTATATTTCAAATTGCTAAAATATGTTTTCTTTTCATAATTTGATAATGTTAGCCAACTTTTGGGTATCTGTTTAAGAAAAGTTGTGAAAACCATCAACTTGCACCCAATGAGTAACTTTTGCCTTTTCATGTGTTAAATCCAAATTGAGCCAAGGTGGTTGTGTTAATATGTACCATTAATTTTACAGGCAGTATATTGTATTCTTTTATATACTGCAATTTTTAGTTTGTACTGAAATTATGTAGTGACAATAATTTTACTTAAGATAGAAATTTTTCAATATTACAAGTTTGCATTTTGGTTATTTTTTTTATGTGATGAAAAGCAGCACGTTAAAAACTTTAAAACGAATATTTTGGAGTTCTTAAGTTTTGTAATAGTACTAAGTATTATATTTTAAATTACTCGATGGCTATTCCAGAAATAAATAATTTAATTCTGTATATTGAAAGAAAATCATTTCTGACTATCATAAAAAATCATAATTTTGAAACAGTAGTAGAAAAATCATTAAAAGTACTTATTTTTAAAACTCTAATGCAATAAAAGCAGGTTAGCATGAAATATCTGAGTAAAAGAGAACTTGTGATCATTATGTATTTACAGTCATTCTTATGTAAAAAAATGTTACATGATATCTTAGACTTCTGCTTTTCAAACTCTATCTATTAATCTGGGAATCTGAGTATTTCACTATAATAAATAAATAGTTTTAATAAGTGTATTATAGATGTTGTAAGGATCTTAAGTTTTACTAACGTTTATTTTATTTTAAATCTTTACTATCACTTCTTATTTTCTACTTCCGGCCAGAATTATAAGCGTGAAGGAGTTTATGCAAAGTTGTCTGGCGAACGCCAAGTATTTAAGTGTGGCCTTTTTGCCAAGCAGAAGAGAGGAAGCCGTGAGTTCGAAGCAGGCCGCTTACCTTAGAAGTTACGCAGTTGCTACTTTGCCTTCCAGGCCAGAGGTTTTAATCCTCTTGATAAATTAAACGTATTGTAGTGTTCACAGTCTCTGTGCTACATACGCTTCCTGTTATTATAAGGCCAATCTTATTCTAAAGTTAAATTAGAGTTAAGTTTTATTTTGATATCTTTTAAGTTAGACCCCGAGTGGAGGGTCATTGTATTCCGAAGTACGGAAGTCATTGTATATAAAGAAAAAAATAAAGGGTTTTGTATACCCTTCGTCTGTATCCTGTCTACTTACTACAATTAGTGAACATAGCTTTAGTAAGCTCTCTGTTCTAGTCAGGTCATTGTATGTTTCCGAAGAAGGTTAGAAGAAACATTGAACCTGATAATGTCAATATGTCTGTTTTCTGTAACATATACTTTGAAGATTTTAATTAAATAATTTTTCATCTTCAATTTTTCATCAATAATGTGTGCATATATTTTACTTACGATGAAGAGAAATTAACATTTAAAAAATGAATTATAGGCTGAAAGTATTTTGTAAAAGAAGATATCGGAAAAGGAAATTATTGCAATTCATAGAACTTATAAATGAATAAATGTGATAATTAGTATCATATTGTTCTTATTTGTTAAGAATGGATATTAAATTATGGATAATAGAATGGACTTCTAAATGTGAAGCACGTGCGAGCATTAATACTAATTCACAACATTCTGATACTGATTTTAGCACTTAATGTAAATAAGTCTTATTGACAGCTTAGTGGAACTCATATTAAATAGTTACAGTGTGATCTTAAGTCCAATGTATTTATTACAAGATAATAAAATATAGTCTCTTCTGTTATCGGGACAGGATTCAGAGATGTAATGTATGTAGCCACGAGTGGTTTTGGTTTCATTTTAGTTTAGTATGGCAAAGCACACTAGGGCTATCTGCCCGTGGGAAGGGATGCCTTTGTAGAGGACTTTCTAAAGGAAAATGGCTGGTATACACATTACAAATGGGGAAAAACACGAAAACGCACATGAAACCAGACAATTTTCCTGGATTCGAACTCAGTGTTCAAAGATTTTAACACTCTGCCACTGATGGGCCTATGCTCATGTGTATATACACACATGTACATGAATACATGCATACATTTCTGAATCTGGTCCCAAAAATAGAATAGTACCTTTTAACCTTACAGTTTAATCTTATAGTGTTTTGATTAATTTTATGTACTGTCATCAATAATACATCTTATGAGATACATTAGCAATGCATCTTATTATCATTAATTTCTTACTAACAATTCAATTTCAATTGCCATGAGTTGATTCCTGACTCATACATATCTTATATATATATATATATATAAATAAGTTGTTTCAATACAAAAATCAAAGTTACATAGCATATTTACATTAATTATTTATTACTCATACATATAATGTATAAAATCAGGCAGTAAATTGTAAAAAAATACTTTTAATGAATTTGGAAATAAATGAAAATATAATAGTCTGCATCTCATTAGATTTTTTAAATGCGCAAACTTCACAGTCAAAAATACATACTAATGTAAGAAAATCAATATTAAATACTTTTTCTCCCAAAAAAAAATTGTCGGTACAAGACATATTTTATCGAGTCCAATCATCAGTGGAACTCCAGGTAATCAGTCTTTAATATGTCAAAATGTAAGACTTGAAATGTTCTTACTAAGCTAATTTTAAGTTAAGCTAATTTTTTTAATCCATTCAGTTTTGGCTTATGTAAGTTTTACAATATTTAACTAGATGTAAAGAACTATAAACACATATTCAAGCAACTCACTTGAAGGTATGTTTCCTGGAAATACAAGTATACTTATTGGATTGAATTCAGCGTTACACCTTAGAACAGGTAATGATACCACATTTTTAGGCATTTTCGATAGTCTTGAAATATCATAACTGGAAACATATCTTACTAAATTCACTTCTTGCTAAATTATGTTCAGCAGCATTTAGCATTTACAGTTTTATAGCTAAATTAGATTTCAGTAGATCTATTACACTAAGCACTTACAGTTATTCAGTATTATTTTCTTTGCAATTCAGCAAAAAAATGAATGAACTTCCTTTTTTCTTTCTAAGAATGCATACTTAGCATATATCCAAATATGATATATGCTGTACCAGAACCATAACGTCAGTTAATAATGATTTAATCTTCATAGATAAGCATATACAATAGTCTTAAAAGCCTCAGCTAAAAAAAAAAAAAAAAAAAAAAAAAAAAAAAAGATACAAAGCTTGTAAGAAAAGCCATGCGCAGACAAATTAGAAACCATCCTCAGCTGCAAAACCGCAATTTGCGGTTTTGCAGCTGAGGATGGTGGTTCGGTAAAACCATCGAAACTAGTTCTGTGAAAATTTTGAAAATATAACGCTGATTTTTGTTGTTTGACTTCTGAACTAGTATTTATTCAGCGTGTTATTGTGTCTTAATTCAGATAGATAGATATAAAATGTATTTTAAGGATTTCTTGACACACACTGTGTTAATTCATTGCAATGGTGGCATTTTGATTCAAAATATTTACTGCATTAATTACTGACAGAAATTAGCACTTGGTTTCACTAACTTAACATTAACTTCTCTTGGTTTAATTCACGAAGGTACATTTTATATATTAGATGATTTAAGTAATTATCACTTAAAAGTTTCTGATTATCAATATGCAGAATAATTTGTAAACCACACTTTACATGCATCTTCCAGCCATCAATAACTTCCATCCGACTAGATCTAATTTTCTATTGGAACAGTAGACTACTGCTTAATATTTCGAAACAAACTTTAAATCGTTATATACATATATATACGCATATATATATATAAACACTTTCATTACGAAATGCACATTCAAAGAACGCACTGCGTAACTCCTAAGAGCGGAATATAAACAAACGTCAGAAATGTGACATCACTCATGTGGGCGGAGTTAATGGTGACCCTCATCTGGACTGTCATTGGTCAAATTCAAGCCGTTGTCCTAGCAGTGTACATTTTGCTTATATGCTGGCCGGTGTTTGGAATACATCTCTCATTACATTGTTGGTTAATCTTTATAACAATGCTTGTTATTAATTTATAACAATTACTAAGTTATAACAATTTTTGCACCATTGGAAGGGGCAATAATCTAACATAATAAATATTTTTATTATTAGTCGAGTTAATAAACGTGAATAAAAGACGCCGTAACGTCTTCGACATAAGTGATATGCCTCTACTACAGAAATTTGAGCAATTAAATAAATTTTTGCATAGTATAAAATATTAAGTATTATTGTAAAGCATAATGTTATTTGAAAATTTTGAATAAATTATTATTTGACTTAAAAAACACAACAGAATTTTAAAAACTTTTATAGGGATATATAAACAATATACAGTGAAATACGTTTAACACTAAAACGCTTAAGACTAAATATCGGTTAACACGATGTAATGCAACGGTTCCGATAAACTACTATGTATTTTCATCCATTTTTTTTTCTCTTAAAACGAAAAGATTTCTTTTCTGGGAATGAACAAAATACGAAAAACACCGGCCTCGCAGGCGAGATTTAAGAAGTGTGTGAAATGAAAGAGAGGTGGTTTCGCATGTTTCGTATAAAGGAAGCTAACTTGGCTTTGAAATACCTTAGAAATAGCTTGTGACATGCGCCAGTTTTGTTTGACTAAGCTACTTTCACCCTCAACCCCTAAAAATACCACACAATATTTTCATCTCTTCTTAGTTGGCTTTGGAATTCGGTGACGAGTACATCGCAGTGTGACTAAAAATCTGTGTGTTTGGTTCGTATTTTGCACTCTGTCTCTTCATATGTTGAACTCTGCATGGAATTCAGTGGCACCAAAGACGACTGAAAATTGTTTTCGTCATGCACGATTCTCAAAAGTATCAGATTCTTTATTTTCAAAAGAAATGGAGAAGGAGAATGTTGAAACTGAGCCAATATTTAAATGTTTGAGAAAGTTTGTATTATTGGACTGTCCTATTGTATTATTCGAATAATTCGTTGTAGTAGATGATGATAATGTGTGTACAACCCCAACTGTGGCAGAGTAAAACATTTTGAAGTTCGTTCAAAACTCAAAAAATATCATTGATGCAGATTCCGACGACGAAAATGAAATGAATAATGCAGCTCCTGTTTCCACGTCATCCAAAATGAGGAACACCATGAAAAGTATGCGCAGTTATTTAGACGTACATTCCAATCGTGAAATGAATAACAAAGTGAACAATATTGATCAATTTGTTAACAATTTGATGCTAAAAAAGGCAATGCAAAGAAAAATATCCGTTATAAATGCTTTGTTTTCTAAAAAACTTGAAGGAACTTTTGTATTAAATTTCATTAAGTTCTTGTGAATGTTTTTTTCTCATTGATTTTTATAAAATACCTGCATATATACATATCTATGTAAATAACATGTACTCTAATAAACTTAATTTTATGGAATAGGTCGCTTTTTTTTTCCAATATCCTTAAACACGAAATTAAGACGAAAAATATTTCAGTCCCCTCAGTTTCGTGTTAAACGATTTTCACTGTATTTATATAACAATATATCTGGTGTCGATCAAGCTTCTAGTCTGCCATTTTTATAAGATTCTTTAATTAAAAAAATTAATTACTAAGGATTGAAAATGAAGCAAACTGCATGCTTTGTCTTTTCGATAATCAATATTTGGAAGGTTAATTAAGCTGATCCATCTTTTTCTCTCAGATCAAAAGTGCATTTTATTTCACATATACTTATAGCTGCGAATTTAAAGCAACAAAAATCATTATCAATTAATCATTCATTGAATCTGTAAGTGGTGCATTCGAATAAGGCAGTGAAGCAAAAGTAGACTTCGAAATGATGCTGGGAATCTCATGCGGAATAGAATTAAATTTATCTTGTGGAGATTTTTCTCCCGTGATTACTGTCCGCAAGAGAGGCCTTTGCTTTGAAAAGATTAAACAGTGCGTGAGTTCTTGATAAGTCGACTATATTAAATTCCTTTTCCATTTGATGGTATTGGAGAGAATAACTTATGAGATCCAATCACGTGCATAGAAACTAATCAAGAAAACTCAGCTGCACTGAATATCTGTATTTCATCTCGATTTTTGTTAAAAAATTTTATTCGTTGCCTTTAAAATATTTTTAGAATTTTATAAAGCCAGTTCGGATTTTTAATCATATGAAGCATTGAAGTTTATATAAAGTAGCAAATTCATTTATAAAGATCTTTATAAGTAATGCAAATATTTGCACATATTTGTATATGTTCAAATGCATGTAATTATTATATCTTAAATGTTTTTCATGTTTTTAGATACTTGCACTTAATTTACGTATGCTTTCTGAATTTGAAAGATATTGCAAACTAGCTCGCAGCAATAATTGATCTTTTATTCGTATACAATTAAATTTTTATAATTTTAAATTTAAATTTAAATTAGCTTTATATCAATGAGAGAATATTTAAATAAAGAAGGATGTTATTTGCGTATAACAATTCTGAGCTTATAGCTTCTGTCTAGATATTAAATTCGGCGTAATTTATCGATTTTAGTGAAATATACGACAAAGTATCACCAAGTTTGACGCAATTTTAGAGATTTGCAGTAACATTTGCAGAAAATATTCTTAGAGCTGTACTTCTATTTAAAATGCTAAACATTATCACTTAATCAGCTTCTACGAAAACAGTCAATGAAATGCACACACTTTTGTAAACACTCCTGTCATTCCTGAAAACTCTGAGAAGATAAATGCTTCTTTAAAAATGCTTCTCTTATTGAGGAAATAGTGCCTTTCTCTAGCATAGACTGATTTTTGCCTCATTTTAGATACCTTGAATTATGTGAAAATAATGACCGCTTTGAACCTTCTTGATAAAAGAGGGTAGCTAAAGTACAGTATGATAATTCTGAAAAACAAGATCACATTCTCATTGCTAAAGAATTATGTTTCAGCAAAGAAATACAAAGGATCATTGCTAAAAATGTGATATTAAGCTGATCGGAACATGCTTTAGCTACAGTTCGATTGATTACAACTCGAATTACCGGATTTACTAGAAATCGATTGACTACAGGTATAAGGTATTTCTCCTGCCTTCTTAGTAGGCCTTCGTAGTGTAGTGGTCAGCACGCCCGGTGCGTATTCGAGAGGTCCGTGGTTCGAGTCCCGGCGAAGGCGTGGCTCATTTTTCATGTCCCCTGCTTCCAAATGACCTAATGTCTCTACAGTGGCGCCCGAACTAAAAATGATGGTGGATAGTGTTTCTCCACCACCAGGATTTGGCGATTGGGTCACCTTATCCCTAGTCGCCTTTAAAAGGGAGAGTATATAAGGTATTTCTCCCGCCTTCTTAGAGTGCCTTCGTGGTGTAGTTGTATGCACGCTCGGCGCGTATTCGAGGGGTCCGAGGTTCGATTCCCGGCGAGGGCATTGCCAATTTTTCAAGTCTCCTGCTTCCAAAAAGATCATAATGACTCTACAGTGGCGCCCGAACTATAAGGCTGTGAATCCTGATTCTTCACCACAAGGATTTGGCGATTGGGACCCCTAATCCCCAGTCACCCTTTAAAAGGAGGAAGTATGTAAGATATTTCTCCCGCCTTTTTAGCATGCCTTCGTAGTGTAGTGGTAAGCACACTCGGCGCGTATTCGAGAGGTCCGTGGTTCGAGTTCCGGCGAAGGCGTGGGTTATTTTTTCATGCCTCCTGCTTCGAAATAACCTAATGTCTCTACAGTAGCGCCCAACGAAAAAAGGTGGTGGATAGCGATTGTCTATCACCAGGATCTAGCGATTGAGTCCCCTAATCCACAGTCGCCTTTTAATGCATTTCAACTTCTGATTTCTGCAAATATCATCTAAGGACAGACGAAGAGGTAGTGGTAATGAAGATTGGGAGTAAGAAGCTGAAGCAACTGAAAGTGAACCATTTTATTTCAAAGCTAGTAATGTATTTCAGCTTAAGATATTTCTCCCTCCTTCTTAGCGTGCCTTCGTGGTGTAGTGGTCTGCACGCTCGGCACGTATTCGAGGGGTCCGTGGTTCATTTCCCGTCGAGGGCATTTCTCATTTTTCAAGTCTCCTGCTTCCAAAAAATCCTAATGTCTCTACACAGGTACAAATTGGACTATGCCGTTCCGGGTGATGTCATTCCCCACATTTCTTCTACGGAAAGTGCGCTAAGGCCTTCTTGCCCAATTCAAATATTGCAAGTTACATTCGCATTACAAATCGTTAACATGAACCAAAGTGACAAATCTTTAGCATTTTACAAACGTTTTGAAGAAAGCAAGATTGTACGAGTCTTAATTGTTTTATTTCCATGCAACTTTATAGGATCCCGTTTATTTTTACTTATAGAGTCCCACTAACTCGACATAATGCGGACTGAGGGACTGTCGAATTTCCGAAATGTCGAGATTTACAGAGTAAGGGAGGAAGTTTTTAGAATTCTTCTAATATTTAACCCTTTGATGCAAGCGATGTTATTTTGGCAATCTTTTAACTAAAAAACTCTAGCAATCGAATATTATGATTTTAGAGACAAATAATTTCTGAATTTAAAAAAATCTACACTTGAGCACTGGTCTGTGGGTTGTGGTCGCAGTGTGAAGCCAGCGCGCGGCTTGGCCTTTAAAAATTACCGAGGTAGTAAGGAAAAACACCTTCGGGCACATTTCCAATAAATGACGAAATTCCCAAAAATTTAAAAAGAAATGTATTTAAGAATTGCATTATATATTAATTTTTATATTATTTTATTTTTATATTATATTAATTATTTTAAATTATTTATAATTTATTATATTTATTAATGTTAAAGCACACAATGCGTAAACGGCAAAAAGTACAGAAAAAAGAACACTAAAATCTTTGAAAGAAACAGGAAAGGCACACGCTTAAATAATAATTATACGTACTGTGTGTTTGGCCTAGAGATATCTTAAAGAGTATCTTAAAGCGTTTCCGAGTTATACGGAATGTCAAAATATCGTGAGTAGAGTTTGCGGGACTCTACTGTAGTTGGTTTATTTTGTGAGCCTTTCTTGAGTTGCATTATTCCCCTCACGTTTCCTCACCAGGATGTAAATGAGTTAGCGTGAAGGAGAGTATTTAAACTGATGGAGCGAAAATGTTAAACAGAGCGTGATTTCACTATTGTGAGTGCACGTTGTTAAGTTTTACCAGCTGTTAACCTTAAGTTGGCTACGCATTCTTGAGTATGTGAAATATTTTGACACATAAACTGCAAACTCTGCTCTGTTTCAGTGATTTTTTTCAGTGGGTTTATCTGAAATTGCTTCAGGCCTTTCACAACACACCTTACTTTTAAAACTTTAACAAAAATAAAATGTTTGCTACCATTTTGTGGATTATTACGGGATCACTGTACTTCATTCAAACTTTCTCGGAAAACTTAGGTTGCAATTTTTGAAAAATTATCCTCATGGAAATTATGAGGATATTAGAATTTGTGCTACCATCAGCTACTGTCAGAATGTCGATTATGAGGCATTTCGGACAATTACCAGCTCATATTTTATGATTAGGCCATTTATTATTGATATGATTTTATTTATTAGTCTCCCAATCATTTAAATTCCTCGTTTAAGCTATTATCTGTTTATCTATTCATTATTGCATTGGATAATTTATCTATATTACTCTTTGTATTTCTTTCAAGTAATGTGCATTTTTTTTCTCTTCTCAAATGCAAGTTCTTCTATTCTTTTAAGGACTCGAAATTCGTAAATTTCCCACTATAAGGCCTTTCGCAGATTTCATTGAGTAACATCAGACTATACTTTTAACAGTAGTCCAGTATAGCAAGTACATATAATTTTTAGTCTTAGCAAGTTCTTAGTCTTTCGAACTTAGACACATTTTGCCAGATATGTTTGACACTTCGAAGTCCAAATTATTTAAAATATTACTAAACAGTTCAGACAATACTTTTGAATCCCATCGCTCAGGACTATTTGTAATTCTACTTTAAAATTATTTCTGCGAAAAAATAACTATGGAAACGAAAATTATAAAGTCATTAAAATCTAGCACGTTGGAACGAGGCAACAGAGGTAAGTTTTTTTATGACATTTTAGTAAGATTAAAATCCTATCTTCGAAAATTGGAAGAATTAGTTAATGTTTCATATGAAATGTGAGATTCTCGCCATTTTACCGAATTAATTCAAATTTAAGGAGAGCTAGCCTGGTTCATAAACAAATAAAAAAGCATGGAATAATTTATTTAAGATAGGGCAAAACGTGAATGAATAAATTAAACGTAAGAGCTGTATTTTTAGAAACTTCTACAGACTTCACATTGGTTTCACATAAAATATTTTAAAACATTTTGTTCAAAAAGCTAAGAAAATTTTTGTTTTTCGCTTAACGTACGGAAAAGAATTGCATTTTCAGTTAATCTACATATCATTTTACTGTGTCAGTCTAGATATTCAAAAAGTGTTTCCACATACTTTTCAGGTGTTATTAGATTTAGAAATAGCTAAGTGCATTTCGATTTATTTACGTAAGTTCTAAAACTGAATATTTGAGTAATTAAATCTTCTATAGTTTATATGAATCTCTCATCTGCGCAAACGCTCCCTAATTTTCTCCACTCTTTCTTGTTAACTTCAATTACATATTTAAGTTCTTTAAAATGTCTTCACTACTAGTTGGCGTAAATCAAGAAGCTTTTTCACAATATTGTTATTTGTGGTATGATGTCACAGCTTTCATTCAAAGTTAATGAAAAGTATTTGTGATATTGTAGTCTAGGGACAATTTGTGTACCACCATCTTGGCCCATGTCATCAATACGGCACATGACGGTATTTCTAGACAAAACATTTTTATCAACCACATTTGTCACGCTTATATCACCCACATTTTGAGCAAATATTAAAAGGCTTTTTTTTATTACCATATACGCTCACATAATGTCAGCATCTTTTTTTTTTTTTGCTAAAATTACATCACTAAAATGCAGTGCGGATATTACACGGGCCTTTCAAATGTTACGCTTTTTCTCATGAGTAATTTTGGGTGTAAATTTCGTTTCAAACAGCCAAGTTAATTAAGACACGATTGTTGTTTGACTTCTGAATTGTTGCGTTGTTTGACTTCGGAATTAGCCAAGTTAAGTTCTAAGTGGGAAAAAAATGGCATATATAATAAAAGCATCAAATTTAAAGTTGTCTAATAGCTACCTAAAATTTACAAATTCACTTTCTCCCATCCACATATAGAATATAAATTGCCTCGTTTACGTTATCAACACTCGGCACGTATTAGTTCGCACAGGAGCACAATATAGAGGCACAAATTAACCAACACTTGCAATTTTAATATTTACTTTTACACAATTAAATAAATGTTAGTTCTTTTAATATCTTGCACACATTAAGTTTGAAAAGAAAATCTGTTCTGATGCAGTGTATGAAAATCCATTTCGTTTCATTATTCCCCGCAATCAGTCCTTCAACTCGCCTTGAATTGCGATGTAGGAATGTATTTTTCTCGTGCCGCAGCAAACGCTCTTATTTGGCACATTTCCCGTGTTACTGCGTACTCTTGAGCACGCATATCACGAACATAAGCAGCTACTTTTTTCCTCAAGTTCAGAAACTTACATTTCAAACCACAAAACGCTAGTCTTGTTTTGTTCATAGCCGCCAGTTGATCACGCTGCTTGCTCCAACTGCCACACACTTTTCGTCCACCTTATATACTCTTGCTTCTGCTCTTTTTCCCATTTTGCTTCGAAAATTCAAAGACTTTCAGTTTAAGAGCCGCTGTATAGCTGCTATATTTTCCCATTTCAAGCACGCTACTTGCTAACTACCACGAATTCCAAATGATACTATGAATGAAAATAGAAAGCTTGAAATATGCGAATGCTCCAAGGAGGAAGGAGAGGAAAGTGATTTCATTACAAAACAGTATTTGCTTGAAGCCAGTGGTGAAAAGCTGTTTGGACTGCCTTCATTTATTATCGCGTTTGCCGAGTGGATTGCTGGCGCCGATGTTATTACTGAATAATAGCTGTACCAGAATGCAAGGAAAGTCTCTGCTTTCTTCCATCCTGGCGCCAACCAAAGACAAAAAAATGCATATTATTTCTTTAAAGATGCTTATTGACTAATGTTTTTGACTAAATGGAAAAAGGTGACGTTAAAAAAATATATTTTAAAGTAAGAAATTCTTTAGTTTTGGGGGTGCGGACATTACACAAGCGTATACGGTATCTCCTCTCTTTCAGAACATGGAATTTTCTTGCGGGGCAACAGCAAAGAAAGTACTTAAGAAGCCTTCAGCATAGTTTCCCTTACGTCATTTCTCTTCTGGAACAAAGTTTTATAGGCTGGCTAAAGATTTATTTTTGTTATATTGGTCAATTACGTTCGCAAGTGGGATTCAGCGGGACATTTGCTGTTGAAACCACTATACGATTGTTTGAAATGTCGGTCCAGGTTAAATTTTTTCGACACTGCTTCACTAATTCCACACGTCCAGGCTTAGAAGTATTTTGATGAGTAAACAAAATCATTTCTCCCAAGCAGTTTTAAATTCACGAATTGCAATAATCTGTTTATATTTTCTTTTCGAAGTCAAAGGTTTACTTATGGGCACAGCAAAAATAATTTTTTTTAAAACAATGACGCTCGACGCCTGAATATAAAAACAGCTTAAAAAAGCTTAACTTCTGTTTCCGCAGTTTCAAATCCACTGAGCCAGTCTCGCATTCGTTTTCATTTGAGAACGTTCGACAACCATAGCAACACACTACGGCACCAAAGCAAGGCAACTTAAACCATTTCCCTATGACCACGCTATCTTGCAGTATCGTTGCACTGGAGTCAACCAGAGCCGCCTTCCGTTGTAATCATCAGCGTATGAGAAGGTTTTTTTTTACGGATTTTGTTAAAGTTCCTAAAGACGACTTTTTTATTTGTTCAAATTTCTTAATTTTTCAACAAGCCTTCGCGTGCCACTGTTAAAACTCCGCTGTTTTACACTGTGGTATTCCAGCGACGTATTGACCATCCATTGTTTAGATCAATAACTTCAGCCTAAGACAAAAACCAAACAAAGTGTGTTTTCATGCTGGTTTCAGTTATGCGAAACGTTTTGGTAAAAGAACTACACAAATAAAGTTTTGTTTGCCTTCTTTCTATAGAAAAAGATGTAAGTGGTGTGCTGTTCTTTACATTAGGAACATGTTAACGAAAACCTGCTTTTGTAATACGCACAAATTGTCTTCAGTATGCTTCAAAATGATACGACTTAAAAACCAGTGATCTCAAACTCAAATTGCACATTAGCCGCATGACCTGAAGACTATTGGCGATTCGCATGCACGACCTGAAAGCAACTAGCAGACAGATCTTTTTAACAAAATATCAAATAGCTAACTAAATTTTAGCTTAATTGGAAATTTTGCTTTCTAAATATTTATCAAAACATACATAAACAATAATAAAAATAACGCAAAGGGGAAAATTCAAAGTTATCATGTTTATTTTCCATCTGTAACATATTTCTCTTGCTTGCATTTCGTAATTTAAATAAACTAGCAGCTAAATATTAAATTTATTAGTTAAATTTATTAGGAGTTCTGCGCATGCTCGCGCCATTGCTGTGTGTGTTTTCTTGAGCTCTGATTTTCAGCTTTATTTTGCGGTAATTAATTTGTGTAAACTATTTATTGTGTATAATTTTATTTGTGTAAGTGCTCTGCTTTATATTTGTGCAATTTATTTCAAGTTAAAAGAAGTATTGTTAATATTATGGCTCTTGCAAGATTTCGGCCTAGCTTGACGATTTGTTTACTTCTTTGAGTAGTGCTACGAAGTAAAGGAATGCCAGGATGGACGAAGAAGAGGATGATGCGTTTTATAGTGCGCTTAAATGTTGCTATGATAAACTTGAAACGGCTATTGATTCAAAGTGTAATATGAACCAGAATATTCGTGAAGAGGCAAGGCATGCAATGTGTGAGTTAAAGTGTTTGATTACTAAGAATTTTGAACGTATTAAGTCGTTGTGTTACCGTGAAGCTGTAGGGAAAGTCTTAAAGACATTTTCATAAAACCAACGTATGCTAGTGTTGTGCTGCCATCTCCTGTTAACAATGTGAAACAAAGACCTAGTTATGCTAGTGTTGTGGTGCCATCTTATGTTACAAGGATTAATGAAAAGTCCTTGATTTCTTCGGATTGTTGTTTAATTGTAGACTCTGAAAACTGCTCTTCTGACGATGTTAAGAAAGTTATTAAACTAAAAATTAATCCATTAGAAGCTAAGTTAGGTGTATATATTTTAAAAAATATTGGAAAAGATAAAGTCTTGGTTAAGTGTTTGACAGAAAATGATCGGAATCGACTTCAAGCCGAGATTAATGAAAAGTCTCCGGAATTGAACACGTCTTTGGCAAAAAAGAGGAATCCTGTTTTACTTGTAAAAAATGTGCCAAATGAATACCTAATGAAGATCTTCTGAAAGTGATTTTTGAACAAAATCCCGAAGTTGTTGAATCTGATGAAAACAGAAGTATATGTAGTGTTCGTTCTACTTTAAAAACCTTCCAGTTCACGAGGCACGTTGTAATTGAAATGCACCCCATGGTTCGTAAACGTATTTTGAATCAAGCCAGGTTGAAAATTAATTGGAGTATATGTGAAATTGACGATTTTATTATCATCAATAGATGTTTTAAGTTTCTTGGGTACAACCATCGTGCTGATGAATGTCGTGAGTGAACAGCCTGTTTTAACTGTTCTGGAGAACACAAGGCAAAGGATTGTTCGAATAGGAATGCTGTAGCTTGTATAAATTGCATCCGCTTCAATCATAAAAAAAATAAAAGATATGAAAAAGTGAATTTTAATCACAAGCCCTTTTCAGAATGCTGTCCTAGTCATGAATTTATGAGAAAGAACATTCAATCTCGAATTGATTATGGCTAGATTGGCTAGACGCGTTCTAAAGTGTGTGCAGTTAAATCTTCATAAATCCAAATCTGCGACACAACAGCTAATTTTAAATATGGAGGCTGATGATATTGACTGTGCTTTGGTTCAGGAACCTCATTATTACAAGAATTTTCTTCCAGGATATCCAGGCACTTATAGACTTTATTGTGATCCTAATTCTGACAATGTAAAGGCGGCAATCATCATTCGATCACGTGATCTATCAACATTTCTTGATTATAAAAATACGGATTATAATATGGTCACCTTGGATATTACTGTTGGCTCAACTGTGCTCACTCTTTTTTCATACTATTTTGAACCCTCAAGAAACATTGACTTAGATCTTCATAAAATTAGTCAAGTCTTTTTGTCCAAAAATCTTAATCGACTGGTTTGGTGTATGGACTCAAATGGCAAATCTGAATTATGGTTTAGTCCCTATTCAGACTCTTGTGGAGATAAACTGAGTGAATTTATTTCTGCCAACAACCTATTTGTTAATTCAGAAGTCAAAAAACAAAAATCAGCGTTATATTTACAAAATTTTCACAGGACTAGTTTCGATGGTTTTACCGAACCACCATCTTCAGCTGCAAAACAGCAAATGAACAAGATAGGAAATAATGATTAGATAAGATAAGAAAGCCTGGACAAGAATAAGCAAGTGGCGCCATATGTTTGTGAAACCAGAACTAAAACATAATTTCTTTAAAGGCCGAAGACAAATTTGGATTGGAATCAAGATCGTTAACTAGATCAGAAAGATTTTTATCAATGTGAAATGCCTCTAAAAAATCCAGTTCTCCAATGGAAGATGTTTTTTGAATAATTTTGGCAGCAGAAAAACTGAAAGAGTGGTTTTCGGACCAACAATGTTGAGCAACAGAAGACTTCTGTGTTTCCATTTTTCTAACATATGCCTCATGTTCCTTGACGCGAAATTTTAAGGCTCTCTTAGTTTGACCAATGTAAATTAAAACACACTGGCAAGGAATCCTATAAATACCCCAGAAATTCATATCCGGAATGGGGTCCTTGAGTATGGAATTTGGAATTTTATTGATGGGAGAATAAACAACCCGAAAGTTAAATTTCTGCAAAATATGTGCAACTTTATAGCTAATTGATGGAAAGAAGGGAATGACAACAGAATTTTTATAATCTCCTAAAACAAGAGTGTGCCTTTTAGTGTGTTGACATGAGAATTTTTTAACTGCTTGTTTAATAATGTTGGGTGGAAAGCCCCTGTCAATAGCTATTGCTTTTAAATAATTTAGTTCTTCATCAAGGGCTAGTTTGGAGGAGCAAACTTGAAGAGCACGGAAAACATAGGAATAAAATGAAGCTAACTTTTGTTTAGTCGGATGACATGATTTAAAGTGTGGTGGAAGGCAAACCGATGAAGGTTTACGGTAAACCGTAGTACTGAAGTTGGATGTGTTACGTGTGACCAGAATGTCGAGAAACGGAAGAGAATTACAAGTCTCAAGTTCAAAAGTGAACTGAATAGCAGGATCAATAGAATTCATTGTTGAAAGAACTTTATTTAAATCATCTTTATTACCTTCAAACAGAGTAAAAGTATCGTCTACGTAGCGGAACCATGCCGGGAAGTTTAAAGTTTCAAACAATTTTGATTCATAATAATGCATGTAGATATCAGCCAGGATGGGACTGAGGGGGCTTCCCATGGCTAATCCCTCAGTTTGCTTGTAATATTTATTTTGGAAAACAAAATGTGTTTGTTTCAAACAGAGTTGAGTGAGAGAAATTAGCTCATCAATTTCGATGCAAGAGAAATGAAATTCGCGAAGTCTGGTTTCTAGACATCTTAATGCACCCTCCACTGGGACATTGGTGAATAATGATTTTACATCAAAAGAAACCATGAGTAAATTCCTAGGAGAAATGTTTTTAACTTTTTTTACAAACTCTATTAAATTTTTTATGGTGTAAATGTTATTGTCTAATAGAGTTGAAAATCTAGAAACTAAATATTTACCTAATGGATACGAAGCAGTACCTAAATTTGATACAATAGGGCGGAAAGGAATACCACTTTTATGAATTTTGGGAAGAGCATATAATCTGGCACAATTCGCAACAGATGGGATAAGCGAATGTTTTAAGTTGACTGAAATGATTTGCCAAGATTTAATCGCAGTTTTTATTTATGACAAGTCCGAAGGTGAAGGATCTTTAGGGATCGGATTATATGGTCCTTCGTTTAAGAGTTTAGTGACACCATCGATGTAAGTGTTCCTATCCATGACGACTATCTGGCCACCTTTGTCGGCCTTTGAAATAATTATATCCGGGTTAGAATGAATTTCACGCAATGTAGCTCTTTCTCTCGCAGTTAGATTTGGTTTCAAAGGTTTATTATTGAATTTCACATTATGAGCGATAAGATGCCTAATCATTTCTTTCTGTGAATCTGAAACTTTACTGAAATTGAAAGCTGTTTCGATAGGAGCCAAAATCTTTGGAATCGATGGTTTAGAGGTTTGTGTTCATCAATTTCGATGCAAATTATAATTCGATCAAAGTTAAAATTATATCGATATAATATAATATAATTCGATCAAAGTTAAAATTCGATCAAAGTTAAAATTATATTTTAGAATTCTCTCTTGTTCTTCTGAAAGACTAACATAAGAAATATTAACTATTGGCTTGATGTTTACAATGGGAAGATTTTTTAAACTACTTGAACTGGAAGATTGTAAAAGAAGTTTTTCGAATATTGAAACCAAATCTAACTGCGAGAGAAAGAGCTACATTGCGTGAAATTCATTCTAACTCGGATATTATTATTTCAAAGGCCGACAAAGGTGGCCAGATAGTCGTCATGGATAGGAACACTTACATCGATGGTGTCACTAAACTCTTAAACGAAGGACCATATAATCCGATCCCTAAAGATCCTTCACCTTCGGACTTGTCAAAAATAAAAACTGCGATCAAATCTTCGCAAATCATTTCAGGCAACTTAAAACATTCGCTTATCCCATCTGTTGCGAATTGTGCCAGATTATATGCTCTTCCCAAAATTCATAAAACTGGTATTCCTTTCCGCCCTATTGTATCAAATTTAGGTACTGCCTCGTATCCATTAGCTAAATATTTAGTTTCTTGATTTTCAACTCTATAAGACAATAACATTTACACCATAAAAAACTCAATAGAGTTTGTAAAAAAAGTTAAAAACATTTCTCCTAGTAATTTACTCATGGTTTCTTTTGATATAAAATCATTATTCACCAATGTCCCAGTGGAGGGTGCATTAAGATGTCTAGAAACCAGACTTCGCGAATTTCATTTCTCTTGCATCGAAATTGATGAGCTAATTTCTCTCACTCAACTCTGTTTGAAACAAACACATTTTGTTTTCCAAAATAAATATTACAAGCAAACTGAGGGATTAGCCATGGGAAGCCCCCTCAGTCCCATCCTGGCTGATATCTACATGCATTATTATGAATCAAAATTGTTTGAAAATTTAAACTTCCCGGCATGGTTCCGCTACGTAGACGATACTTTTACTCTGTTTGAAGGTAATAAAGATGATTTAAATAAAGTTCTCTCAACAATGAATTCTATTGATCCTGCTATTCAGTTCACTTTTGAACTTGAGACTTGTAATTCTCTTCCGTTTCTCGACATTCTGGTCACACATAACACATCCAACTCCAGTACTACGGTTTACCGTAAACCTTCATCGGTTTGCCTTCCACCACACTTTAAATCATGTCACCCGACTAAACAAAAGTTAGCTTCATTTTATTCCTATGTTTTCCGTGCTCTTCAAGTTTGCTCCTCCAAACTAGCCCTTGATGAAGAACTAAATTATTTGAAAGCAATAGCTATTGACAGGGGCTTTCCACCCAACATTATTAAACAAGCAGTTAAAAAATTCTCATCTCAACACACTAAAAGGCACACTCTTGTTTTAGGAGATTATAAAAATTCTGTTGTCATTCCCTTCTTTCCATCAATTAGCTATAAAGTTGCACATATTTTGCAGAAATTTAACTTTCGGGTTGTTTATTCTCCCATCAATAAAATTCCAAATTCCATACTCAAGGACCCCATTCCGGATATGAATTTCTGGGGTATTTATAGGATTCCTTGCCAGTGTGTTTTAATTTACATTGGTCAAACTAAGAGAGCCTTAAAATTTCGCGTCAAGGAACATGAGGCATATGTTAGAAAAATGGAAACACAGAAGTCTTCTGTTGCTCAACATTGTTGGTCCGAAAACCACTCTTTCAGTTTTTCTGCTGCCAAAATTATTCAAAAAACATCTTCCATTGGAGAACTGGATTTTCCAGAGGCATTTCACATTCATAAAAATCTTTCTGTTCTAGTTAACGATCCTAATTCCAATCCAAATTTGCCTTTGGCCTTTAAAGAAATTATGTTTTAGTTCTGGTTTCACCAACAGATGGCGCCACTTGCTTATTCTTGTCCAGGCTTTCTTATGTTATCTAATCATTTTTCCTATCTTGTTCATTTGCGGTTTTGCAGCTGAAGATGCTGGTTCGGTAAAAACCATCGAAACTACTCCTGTGAAAATTTTGTCTTCTGTTGCTCAACATTGTTGGTCCGAAAACCACTCTTTCAGTTTTTCTGCTGCCAAAATTATTCAAAAAACATCTTCCATTGGAGAACTGGATTTTCTAGAGGCATTTCACATTCATAAAAATCTTTCTGTTCTAGTTAACGATCCTAATTCCAATCCAAATTTGCCTTTGGCCTTTAAAGAAATTATGTTTTAGTTCTGGTTTCACCAACAGATGGCGCCACTTGCTTATTCTTGTCCAGGCTTTCTTATGTTATCTAATCATTTTTCCTATCTTGTTCATTTGCGGTTTTGCAGCTGAAGATGGTGGTTCGATAAAAACCATCGAAACTACTCCTGTGAAAATTTTGTAAATATAACGCTGATTTTTGTTGTTTGACTTCTGAATTAGTATTTATTCGGCGTGTTATTGTGTCTTAACCTATTTGTTATTAATGAAGATTATGGACCTACGTTTCAGGCAACTCAAGGTTCTAGTTATATTGATGTTACTGTTATTGGTTCAGATCTTCTCCAGGATGTTTCGAGTTGGCGGCTGTCTGAAAAGAATCCCTTTCTGATCACATGATGATTGAATTTTTATTTTGTCTCTTTACGTTTTTACGAGACACCTCAAATGTTCCTTTTAAAATCTTCAATACAGGGAAAGCAAACTGGGATCGTTTTCGAAAATTTTGTTCTTCTCGCATCACCCGTTTTATTGATATTCTTAACGACTGTACTGACAGTTCTCGCCTAAATACTCTTGTTGAGAATTTTAGTTTTGTTCTTCTCCAGGCATCTCAAATTTCCATACCTGTTAGGAATCATGGCAAGCACAATGTTCCTTGGTGGTCTGCCGAAATGTTTTGTATGAGAAAGAGGCTTAATGCCTCTAGGCGTAGATTTCAGCGTTGTAAAAATCCGCCTCTTAGAGAACTTTATAAAAGTAAATATCTCGAATATAGAAAAGTTTACAATCTAAAGCTTGCTGATGCTAAATCTCAGTCTTGGAAAACATTTCTTTCGACTATTGATGTTCAAAGTGTATGGAAAAAGATTTACACGTATGGAGTTAAAAGAGATTTCATGAAAAATATTGAAATAACTGGTATTTGTCTTTCCACTGGAGAGACAACCAACTCTTTAGAAGAGACAATTACTGCTGTGCTTCAGAAATCTTTCCCCTCAAATCTAGAGGAAAATGATGATGATTTGCATAAGGAATACCGTCAAGCTGCGCGTACTGCTTATTCTTCTTTTGTAGATCCTATGTTTTCTTGTGATGAAGTCATACAGTTATTTCTATGCTGGAACCAAATAAATCACCTGGTCCTGACTCTATTTCGAATGAGATTATTAAACAGTTTCATTTAATGTTTCCTCAATTTCTCCATAAACTTTTTAACGTTTGCCTAAATGTTGGCATTTTCCCACGTATTTGGAAACATGCTCAAGTAATTCTTATTCCTAAAGGAAATGAGTCTAGGATTCTTCAACTAGATAACCTTAGATGTATAAGCTTACTTCTTGTTTTAGGTAAGTGCTTGGAAAAACTTTTTATTAACAGAATTTGCTGGTATCTCCGCCATGGAGATCTTCTTTCTGGTAACCAGTATGGTTTTACAACTCAAAAAAGTTCTGAAGACGCTCTTTTACGCTTAAATGAAATTGTTCAGAGAGGAAAAAAGAAAAACTTGCACACTATTTTGATCTTTTTGGATATTAAGGGCGCCTTCGACTATGAGTGGTGGCCTTGTATTCTCAATATTCTCAAAAAAGTGGAACTTCCAATGAATAATTTTTCACTTGCTGCTGATTTTTTAAATGATCGGGCGGCCAAACTGCAAATGGGCTCGGCTTCTGCAATCCGTCACCTTGAAAGGGGTTGCCCTCAGGGCTCTGTTTCAGGACCTAGGTTTTGGAATATTATTATAGATGATCTCCTATAAAAACTGGAAAATCTTGCTTGTTGTGATACTATAGCCTTTGCGGATGATGTTTTGTTTTGCTTCCAGAGTAGGGACCTCTCTGCTACTTTTTTACATGCACAAGAGACTTTAAATTTCGCCTCAAACTGGTCAAAAGGTTTTAAATTAGATTTTAATCCTGATAAAACCAGGGTTATGATTATTGAAAAGCGAAACATCTGTTATGATGCATTTCAGTTATCTCTTGATGGCACCCCTTTGACTGTGGTAAAGCAAATGAAATATCTTGGAGTTTTTCTTGACTGTAAATTTTCTTAGAAACAACACTTAACTTATGTATCAGAGAAATGTGATAAATTACAGCGTGGATTAAGTCGCATTTCACACAACACATACGGTATTAATTACAACGTTCATTCGCTCATTTATAAACAAGGAATTGTACCCTTCATTATGTATGGCTCTAGAGTCTGGGGTATATCGCTCAAGAAGAAGATAAATTATAGATATTTACGACGTGTTCAAAGGCGAATACTTCTGTGGGTCATATGTGGATATCGATGTTTATGCAATCTCTGGCTTTCCTCCAATTGACATTGCCATTCTTCATTCTATTGCTTATAAGGAAAATATTTCTGCTTCTACTGTCTCTCAGTATGATTGTATTTTACCTCTATCTGATATCCCTCATCCTTCAGAAAGAAATGATGTTAATTTTATTCAGTTTAGCAATAAAATCGTAGATGATTCGCCTGTAACTTGCTATACTGATGGCAGCAAAATTGATGGCAAGATTGGTCTCGCATTTGTTGTCTTCAAAAATGGTCTTGAATTTGAGCACTTTTAATTTAGAATCAGAGATGAATGTACCGTTTTCATAGCTGAACTTTTGTGCTTAAACTTCGCCGTCAAATGGGTCTCTAAACAAAACAGTGCTGTTTCAAACTATCTCATTTGTACTGATTCCCTTTCATCCTTGGAGATCTTAAAATGTATTTCTTTTTCTAATAATATCATTATCGAGATTCAAAAAGAACTAAAAAATTTAAAGGATAAAAATATTTCGGTTTCATTTTCATTTGTTCGTGGTCATACAGGTGTTGTTGGGAACGAACGAGCCGATTTCCTTGCTAAGACTGCGACTAAGCGGGAAATTGACACTTTTGTCAATATCCCTAATTCCTTTTATAAGAAGGTCATGTATGAAAGCATTGTGGAGTCGTGGAATCACGAATTCATTAATTCAAATAAAGGGAGTCTAACTGGGAGATTTTCCCCTTCTATTAAAATGGGATTGTCATGTCATCATTTCTTCACAAATTACAAATTAACCCAGTTTCTTACTGGACATGGGAATTTTAAAAGTTATTTGAAAAGATTTAAGTTGAGTCCTGAGTCTGTATGTGACTGTAACCTCGGCGGCGAGGAGAACGTTGAACACGTGCTTCTTCTATGTCCTAAATATGAGCGAGAAAGAAAAGTCTTGAAACTGGGACTGAAAAATTTTAATATTAACTGGCCTGCAGAGTTTTACCAATTTATTTCCTAGAGAAGTGCTTTCGACACTTTTTGTCAATTCATTGTAAAACTTTCTAAACATCCTTAATTTTATTTCAGTTGTCTCTTCTGTTTATTTTGTATTGTGTTTCATACTTACTTCTGTAAGCCCCATGTGATATTATGTGGTACATGGGGAATTCGTTGTGTTTCTTTAATTTAAAAAAAATATTAAATTTTAAGACTGATATTATTTCAAATAATTTTAATATGTTGAATTAACAACTGAGCAACTTTTAATACAAACTGAAAATAAAGAATTTATGAAAATTTACCAGATTTTCAAAGAAAACTACTCCAGTAAAATAACTTGAAAATAAATGACAACAAGTTTTTATCTTTCTTTTTTACATTAATTTTTAATCGACACTGCAGAAGAAATACGTGTGATTGTATGTAAATAATTATACATTTCACTGTTTTTTACTACACTTGACACCTGACACCACTTTGAACCTGATAATGTTTCTAGCCTGGGATAAAAGTTAATGGAAACTATCTTCGTCTCGGATTGTAGATGCTCATCTGTCAATAGGGCCATTTTGTTAAACTTGTTAAAGTTGGTCCATTTTAAGATGCCATTTTGTTAGATTTATTAATTTTCCACTGCTATAAAACTGTTCACACATCAATGCACTCTCGAAAAGAGAGAAATTCTTTTGCAAACATTCGCACCTCAGGATATTTAACTTTTGAAAAGCACGAATGAAAGTTAATCAGATCTGTATATTAGAACCTTTGAATAAGATTTATCACTCGAATAGGATATATAATACTGTAAACTAATTAGTTCCGATTGTAGATGTTTTGTTATCTTATACATATCCACTTTTAATGGTAACGAAAATAACTTAAAATCGGAGTACAAATCATTAAATTCCTTAAATCCATCTTAAAATTCTTGGCGTAGTAATGCTATAGAAAAATAGCGCTTTCTCGATATGTTTCATTTGGAATAAATAATAAGACATTGAAAATATGAGAATTTGTTTTTATTTCTGTTGTGTTTCCCGTATTTCCAGTTCAACATTGTAGAGACATTAGGTATTTTTGGAAGCAGGAAAGATGAAAAATATGCAACGCCTTCGCCGGGAATCGAACCATGAACCTCTGGAAAACCGGTCCAGCGTGCAGAACCACTACACTACGAAGGCACGTTATGAAGGCGGGAAAAATACCTTATAACTTTATAAACTTTAATAAGAAGAAGCATACATTTCAGCGATAAGTTTACCCTTTCCTTGCAGCTTTTTATTCAGAATATTTAAATGGTCATTTAAATAAATAAGAAATGGTAGGTCTGTTGTCCATGCATCCCATTATGTAGCTCGTCTATGGTTTTTACCAATTTGCGTCATGAAAATTTTGATTTCGTTAATTAAAGCAAAAAATCTTTTCAGTACATCTTCTCTAATTAACCACCCCACGTCGTTAAAATAAATCACTTCGTACTGGCTTTCAGTTTCTTCAAGCAATACAACAACCTCCGATTCAGAGATCATCCACGGATAAAGTTTATTACTTTAATCATCGTTTCCATAATATCATCCATTTGAAAACCTTTGGCCCAGAGTGATTTTTGATGAATAATGCAATGGTCAGGGTATACCGTAAATGTTGCAACAAACTTCTAGGGAAGGCAGGGCACATCATAAAGATTAAGAATTGCATAGGAATCTATACCCGGATATGTCATGGGTAGTGGTTGCAGAGGTAAAAGATAAGAAAAGAAGCAAGAGTGATTAATTTGAAGCATTTATTGGACATGAATACAAATGGTGTACGACAGCTTGAATGTTACAACAGATGCTTGAAGTTTGCATCATCAGACGCCAAACATACCTGACACCGACGGACCATTTGAATGGCGCGAATTATTTGATCTTTTGGAGTCGGTTCTTCACGATTTGCTTGACGATGTTCCACCAAATGTGAGGCGCAACATGTGATTCCAACATGATGGGGCCCTGTTCATTTTGGACTGGATGTTCGTAGCCGTTTGAATAGGTCATTCCCGCATCGATGGGTTGGTTGGGCGTGGTGGACCAGTTCCTTGCCCCCCCCCCGCTCACCGGATTTATGGAGCCTTGATTTCTTTTTGTGGGAAACCATCCAAAGTGCCGGGTATCACGATCCAATTGTGTCTGAAATGGATATCGTGGCAACACTCGCCTGCGCAGCTGCTACAATCTACGAAACTCCCAGTGTGTCTGAACATGTCCGGCAATCAATGCTCCGTCAGTGTCAGGCATGTTTGACATGTGATGTTGCAAACTTCGAGCATCTGTTGTAACATTCAATCTGTCGTACACCATTTGTATTTCATGTCCAATAAATGTTTCAAAATAATCACTCTTGTTTCTTTTCCCATTTCTACCTCTATTACCACTTACCCCTGATATTTCCAAGCAAGGGTTCCCTATAATGTGTCCTACCTCCCCTAGAAGTTTGTTGCAATATTTATGGTACACCCTGTATAGAGCTAAAGTTATTGTGAAAATTTTATTCTTTCAATTTATTTCTAAATTTTTATCATTTGTATTACAAATATACTATCACTTGCCAATCCAACCATTTTATCCCAGCTTAACTTATATTTATCTGTTACAGCTTTTATTTCAGAAAAATTATTCTGTGCAACAGTTTTTCCTTTTATAGTAATCATTTCCAGTAATTCTTCAACTAATTTATATTCATCAGTAATACCTTGTAGGAAAACGGCAAGTTGTGCTGTATTTGTAATGCCAGTTCTCTTATCAGCTGCTATTCAGAATGCTGCAAAAATACTGTTATGTATTTTCTACTTAGTTAGCTATTTTTGGTAGAATTGTTATTAAAATTGTTTTATTTTCCAGTGTAATGCAGCACGTGACAATTTTTAAGCTACGCCGAAAAAGTAAAAATACAGGCGCACGCGCATTTAATAAGTAGATATCACGTAATTTATATTTAAATTGAAATAATGCACTTGTGTGTTAATAATACTCTTGTAATTCTACTCTTTCCCTTTAAAGAAACCTCGAGAAATTACGAAAAGCTTCTCGTGACTGATTAAAAAGCTTATAAAAAACGGAGAAAAAATCTCAGTTCAGTTGCTTGGAAAGTTGTTTATTAGTTGTTGTTTATATAGCTGCGGTACGTTTTCTTCAACGAATTAGCTTTCTCTGCACTTTGAATTGTGTTCTATTTAACGTTTTAGTTGTTTAAAATATAACTACTGCGTGATATTGTGATATTGTACGAATATCTGTGAGGAAATATTTCAGCATTTTGTTTTATTTCTTGTGATAAGAATAAATTTTATTAACTTTTCATCAGACTTGTGCATTCAATCTATTACGAACCCGTACGCACATAACAATACTAATTTCTCATTTATCTTTAAAAACAAATACGTCCTTGTTTGATCACTTTTGTTTTACCCATTGTTGGCAAAACATGGCTCGTAATTTGATCTCTTAATTTAAATTCTATTTACAGCTTTAATTCAACAAGATGAATTTTCATATGAAAGCAATATCTAAACGTTTTGCACAATTTCAAATGTTTGGGGTTGATGTAACGTAGATCTAACGATAAGCACATTTATTTAGTAATGCCATCTGTTTAACAATGCAACTAGACATCCAGCTCGCCAACTAGTGATTGACATTTATTTTAAGTTTAAACTATCTTTCCTGTCAAACCTTACTTTCCCCTGGAATTGCCAATGCCAGAGTATGTTAATTTTAGTAGAACGCGCAAAGTATTCAAATCTTAAGCAGAAGTAATTTGAGTTAAATAGAAGGGAAACGAGTTCGTAAGTGTGCTTTCTTGCTTCACGAGCGGGAAGGTGGCTAGGTAGAAATTGAAGAACCGCGGGTTTCGGTCTGTGTGCTTGCCTCGGCAGATAGTTGAATCTTTCAACTTAATATTCAGACGTTTGCTGAAATATCAGCTGTATCTTAGAACGCGGTTAAGTTAGTTACGTTTAGAAAGCCTCGTAAGTAGTAACTTGTTATTATTCATTTTTATTTTCTTATTTTTATTTTACCGCCGGGTCGGCGTAGTTTGTGAGCGTCAAGTGCACGCATCTGTAACTTCTAACGTAGAAAAGGGTGTCAAACCCTTCTTAAGAGTTTTGTGTAATTTCCAGTTCATAGCAGTCACTATTATTGTTGCGTGTAGGTTGGGGTCGCGCAACACCACATTGGCGCCCGAACACTTGTCGAACTGAAATGGCCGAAAACTGGATGGAAGCTTCTGGACAAGTCTAACAACAATAAATGGAAAGCCAATTGGAAGGATTTGGATACCTGGTCCAGACGATGAGAGCATCAATCAAGCCAAACGTCAAATTCGACGGAAAAAATTCGGTGGCGATATTCTTAGAAGGCGTTGAAAATCATTTCCAGCTCTACCCTGTGCCTGAAAGACAAAAAGTTGCCATTGCCACATCTGCACTAAGAGGACAGGCCTCGCTATGGTGGAAGAATATAGGTAAATTTTTATTAGGGGAATTCGGAGGCCAAACATATACCTTTGAAAATTTCAAAAAATCCTTATTAAAGGCCTTCCCCATAGTGAAAGACCGAGCAAAGCTAGAAAACCGAACTATATAGTTTTTATCAACGGAATATAGAAGAGTTGACGGACTTTATTCTGCGAAAAATTAAGCTGACGGATATGCTGTATGGGAAGAAACCCGACGCGGAGATTATTGAAATAATCTTACCAAGATTGCTACCTGCTGTTCAAGATTACTTCGAAATTAGAAACCCAAGCACATTGCAGGAACTCTTCCAGTTGGCGGTCAAGTTCCAAAATCGCAGAATAGCAGAAAAAGCTAGAGGGCCATTGTATTCTCAAGGTCTCCGTAGGCAATCTTCAGATGAGCAGACCAGAAACGCAAATCGCTCTTATGGGGGAAAGAGCTATCAAGCTAACTCATCGAAGCTCGAAGGTCAAGGCCCAAAAAGGAAATTTGAAAACAACCGTCCGCGTACCCAGAAGGCATAAGTTGAAAGGAAAGCTTTAAACGAGTAGAGGGGCCTGTAAAAGCGAGGGTCCAGACCCCGGAAGTTTCGAAAAAACCCTCAAGAAGATACTTAAATACGATTGTCGTAAAAAACTCACAATTACCGATTATACAAGTCCTGGTTGGCGATGTACCAGTAGAAGCCCTCATCGATACAGGAGCAGAAGGTAATTTTATGAGTGATACTTTTTTTAAGAAGAATTTTAATAGGTTACGACGATTTAAAAATAAAAACACAGAAATCATAGCAGCGCAAGGACAAACTTGTCAATGTATTGGCAAATTATCATTACAAATACAGATTAAAAACGAAAGCCTTAAAGTATTAATTTTTGTAGTAAAAAATTTGCAAAGTCCACTTATTTTACGTATGGAGTTTTTAAAAGCCGCGAAGGCCAAACTGAGTTTTCAGGACAGTTCTATTTTGCTGGAGATGGACCGGAGGGTGGTTGAACCAATGGAACAACCGCAAGTCGGCCTTAGCCATTTGAATGACCACGAAAGTCAAGCCATCCAACAAGTGGTGAGTACGTTTTCGAACTTATTTTCAGAACTGCCTGGTAGCTGTCAAATAGTTACGCATGAGATACAGTTAACTGCCGACAAATCCTGTAGGACTAAACCTTATCGCTATGATAAACAGAAAGAGCTAATCATAGTAGAACATATTCAGGAAATGTTAAAGAACAAAATAATAACGCCCATAAATAGAGAATACGCGAGTCCAGTCGTACTATGTAGGAAAAAGAATGAGTTTCCTCCTTCGGATAAAAGGGCTTGGAGGTTTCCTATCGAATACAGAAAGCTTTAATAGTGTTACTAAGTTCCCAGTTTACCCTTTGCCGGTTATAGAGAAAATTATTAGAAAGATTAAGTCTACGAGATACATGACTACTTTGGACTTAACGTCTGGGGCTACTATCAAATAGCTATGAGACCCGAAGACATACATAAAACCGCGTTTATAACAAAATCGGGCACTTATGCATTTTTACGCATGCCCTTTGAGTTGTGTGGGGCCCCGTCAACATTCCAGAGAGCTATGGACATTGTTCTACAGCCTGTCCTAGGAAAATCGACTTTAATCTATCTAGATGATATAATTATAACGAGTAGTACGTTGGAACAACATATTAAAGACTTAGAAGAAGTTTTTAAATTATTAAAAGAGGTCGTTCTTACAATTAATGCATCAAAATGCAATTTCGCAACTAAAGAACTTAAATATCTGGGTTATAAAATTTCGCAAAAGGGTATAGAAACTCAGGATTTAAAAATAAAAGCCATCAAGAATTTCCCACCTCCCAACACCGCCAAGAAACTTTCTTCTTTCCTTGGGTTATGTTCTTATTATCGGTCGTTCATAAAAGATTTTGCTAATATTGTTGATACCTTGTTAGTAATTAAAAGAAAGAAAAGTAAATTCACGTGGACAGCAGAAGCAAAAACAGCATTTGAAAGATTAAAAGAAGCGCTCATCAATACCCCTGTTTTGAAATTCCCGGAGGGGGATGAAAACTTGGAAATTGCAGCAGATGCGTCAGACTATGCTGTAGGTGCTGTTCTCATGCAAAATGGTCATCCTTTGGCATTTTTTAGTAAAACTTTGAACCCTACGCAAAGGAATTATACAGCTACAGAGAGAGAAACATTAGCCGTATTAATGGCTGTACACAAATTTCGAGTTTATTTCGGCAAAGCGCCAGTAACAGTCTTTTCGGATCATGCGGCTGTTGGTAGACTTTACTCGGGGAAAAACCTAGCGGCCAGGTTAATAAGATGGGCTTTAAAACTTCAAGAGTATAACCTCATAATTAAATATAAATCGGGTAAGGAAAACAATGTAGCTGACGCACTATCTCGTATAAAACTGGACGATGAAGGAAATAAACTCAAATGCGCTGTGTTGACTTAAAAAATTTTAGATTCTAGAGAAACATTTATTGCTGAATTGAAAGCTGATCCTGAATTTGGAAGTATCTATGCGTATTTGAAAGACCCCGAAAACTTTGAACACACAGACATCGATTTAATAAGAAATAGAGCAGAAAACTATGAAATAATAGATAATTTATTATTTTATACGAAAACAACAAACGAAAATTTCGAATACAAACCAGGCATCCCAGTATCGCTTCGATTAAGCATTTTGAGGAATTACACGACGCGAAAACAGCGGGTCATTTAGGGGTCAGAAAGACTTAAAAAAGGGTACGCGAGGCGATATATTTCCCGCAATTATACAAATTAGTAACTGCTATATCAGGTCCTGCAATCGATGTCAGTTAATAAATAATATTAATTACAGCCCGGCCGGGTACTTAAATAGCATTGGCGCTACATTTCCGAATGAAATTTTAGGCATAGATCTTCTTGGTCCTTTCCTCCAGAGTGAGTTAAATAAAAATCGATTTCTTTTAGTAATTGTAGATCATTTTTCAAAATGGACAAAAATTGTTCCACTTAAACGCGCGTCAGCCAAAACAGTCGCAGATGCATTCTTTCACAGATACATTTTAAAATACGGTGCACCGATAAAAGTCATTAGCGATAACGGTAAACAATTCGTTATCCAAATATTTGAAAACATTTGCACTGGACTTTGCATACGCCATATCAAAATGGTTCCGTATAGACCACAGGCAAACATAGCAGAAAGAGTTAATAAAAATATTGTAAAAATAATTCGAAGTTATGTTAGCACACATCACAAGCGCTGGGATGTCTACATAAATGAGTTAGCTTATGCTCTAAGAACAGCAAATCACGATACTACGGGAAAATCTCCAGCAGAATTATTTTTAGTACGGAAGTTAATTACGCCACTAGATAAATTATTCTTTGTGCAACAAAGAGAGCAAGAGTTCAAACAAAAAGATGTACAGAAACTCATTGACCAGGCGGTTAAAAGTTCGAATACGGCAAGAAATAGACAGAAACTGTACTATGATCGAAAACGCCGTGAAGCAGATTTTAAAGTTGGGGATAAAGTGTTAAAGCGGAAATTTTCTTTATCAAGTGCCCCAGACAATTTTACTGCAAAGTTGGCTCCAAAATTTGAAGGCCCCTATGTAATGCAGGAAATCAAGGGAGTTGTATTGTACCTTAAGAACGAGAGAGGGGAAATCTGTAAAGCAAGTCCCGACCAGGTGAAAAAATATTATAATCAAAATGATTTTGAAATCCTTAAAAGTTTCTTGCAGGACTCAAGCGTAAAAGAAGTGGAAGGTACAGAAGTAACGTCACCCGCTCCACCACCCAAGAAGCAGAGAACAGAAGAGGAACCTAGCCCTTCTACAAGTCATGCGACGGTACCGAAAAGAAGAAAGGAAAACGTTCAGACTCCAGCATTTAAGAAATACAAGAAAGCAACGCCGCCGTGTAAAGAATCTTTGGTAAAGAGGAAAATATCAGTTATAACGTATCGCAGTAGAAATTCTGCATCGAGGAAAACACTTCCAGGGCCAGATAGTCAGGAGCAAACAAGGCCGCCGTTCACGAGAACGAAAAGACAGCAGGAGGAACGAAAAGACCACCACCAACAGAAGAAATTCAAGAATGACTCCAGACCGGAGGACGCCAAGACCAGCCATCCAGGGGAAAAACGGAAAAGACAGCAACCCGACGACTACCACTCCAAGAGGCCAGCATGCAGAGGGCGAAAAAGAAAAATTAACGTGGACGACACTCGGAGGTCATTAAGGAGAAGACTGACGTCCATGAAACCTATAACGTGGGAGCAGTTCTGCCAGAAAAGAATGACGGAGTTCCAATCATCGAAAACTCAAAGATAAGTTAAAATCTTCTATATTTTTTTTTCTTTTGTTCCGAAATGTTATGCGTAAATACGAAGTTCTATGTTTTGACGGAAGTCAATGTATCTCGGTTGAGACTTATTTTTGTTTTACTTTATTTAGCTAAGGCAAAAAGTATTATTTTCTTTAAGCATAAAATCTAAGAACAAGCAGTTCCTGTTGGTCGAAAGACTAATTCTGTTATGTTAAAGCCAAAATTTGGCCGAAAGTAAAATAACTTCATATTCTTGTATTAATGAGAAATTTAGTTTCAGTGCCGCAAGCTTGGCGAAGAATGCGTGAAGTAAAAATTTATTTTTCTCTTATTCATTTTATGGCAAAATTGTAAAAATCATATGTATTAGAATTTTGTGAATATACGTAAATACTTGAAAGTTATGTAAAAGTAGAATTTAGTCTAGAAGCATAAAATTTTAGATGCTAAAAGCAGCAGATAAACAGCAGATAAAATCATGCTTCTTATTCGAAAGCCTGCGTGTCTAAAGATGAATGAGGGGGAAGTTAGAATGAATGTGTTTTGTAGGGTTCTCCACCTACACTTGAATTTTAAGAATGTTAAAATAGCTCATCGAGTTTTAGAATGTCGAATAAGGTGTGTCTATTTGGTCGTTGAATTCTAACAAATCATTGTGGTTAGGGGAAGTGTTGCAATACTGAAACACGAATATTCCCGTTTGACACCACACATGGTGGAGAGCCAGGATAAAGTTAAATTCATGTTTGAATACTTGAATGAATGTGAATTAAGCAGTAATTAAGAAAAATAAAACGAACAAAAACTTTATTCAGTGTCAAGAAAGTGTAAATTATGATGTATTTAGAAAGACACTGATACTTATTCTTTCCAGATGCTGGAAGGAAAAGAACAGATTGATTGCTGAAGTACAGGAAAGGTTGCTGTAAGAAGAGAGGGTAAAATGATTATCTACAGAAATTTATTCTAATTTGTGAGAAAACAGTTTGTTTTATGTAAACGAGGCTCTTAGTTCAGAATACGGAAACTTTTCAACAGGTCGTTTCTAGGACCTGCTTCCAAGTTTACCAAATTCTGGCAGCGGCAAATGTAGGGTTTATATTTATTTTAACTAACATTTATTTTAAGTTTAAATTATCTTTCCTGTCAAGCCTTACTTTCCGCTGGAATTGCCAATGCCATAGTATGTAAATTTTAGTAGAACGCGCAAGGATTCAAATTGTCAGCGGAATTAATCTGAGTTAAATAGAAGGGAAACGAGTTCGAAGGTGTGCTTTCTTACTTCACGAGCGTGGAGGTGGCTAGTTAGAAATTGAAGAACCACGCGTTTCGGCCTGTGTGCTTGCCTCGGCAGTTTGTTAATCTTTCAACGTAATATTCAGAAGTTTGCTGAATTATCAGCGGTATTTTAGAACGCGGTGAGGTTAGTTACGTTTAGAGAGCCTCGTAGTTAGTCACTTGTTACTATTCTTTTCTTAGTTTCTTATTTTTATTTTACCGCCGGGTCGGCGTAGTTTTTGAGAGTCAAGAGCACGCATTTGTAATTTCTAAAGTTGAATAAAAAGGGATTTAAACCCTTCTCAAGACTTTGTCTACTTTCCAGTTCTTAGCAGTCACCACTATTGTTGCATACAGGTTGGAAGCGCGCAACATTACAACCTTTCTTTATTAAATAACATGTTCCATAAACCATAAAATTCAGTTCAAGAGCAATATCGCAAAATAATTTTAAATTGAGCGTATCTTTAGAATTTCCGATACGCAGTCTGATGCGCTGGAGACAAAAATGTTTTTTCTGTACAACGTTGCCACACTGCTCGCTTTGAAATCTTTGAGTTTGTTAATCAAAAATCCGTTAATGTTTTACAAAATATGAAATCGGTCATAAAACAAATTCCAAATTTGGGCTTCCATAGATGGCCAAATTCTAAGTAGGATTGTAAGGATCTTAAGTTTTACTAACGTTTATTTTATTTTAAATCTTTACTATCACTTCTTATTTTCTACTTCCGGCCAGAATTAAAAGCGTTAACTCATTTATGCAAAATTTGTCTGGCGAACGCCAAGTACTTAAGTTGTGGCTTTTTGCCAAGCGAGAGAGAGGAAGGAGTTAGTCGAAGCAGGCCGCTTGCCTTAGAAGTTTTACTCGGTTGCTGTTTGCCTTCCAGGCCAGAGGTTTAATCCTCGTGATAATTTTAAACGTATTGTAGTGTTCACAGTTCTCTGTACTACATACTGTTTCCTGTTAATATCCGGCCAATCTTACACGTAGGCCCTTGTTGATTATTCCAAATTTAAATTAGAGTTTAGTTATATTTTTATATTCTTACGTTCAGACCACAAGTAATTGGTCTCTGTATTCCGAAGTACGGAAATTATTGTAAAGAGTGAAAAATAAAGGGTTTTGTATACCCTTCCTGTGTATCTTGTCTACTTCCCACAGTTATTGAACATAGCTTTAGTAAGCTCCCTGTTCCGAGTCAGGTCCTTGCATGTTCCCAAAGAAAGTAAGGCGGAACATTGAACCTGATAGGATTACGTCATTCAAAATTGGATAGCTCTAGGTACCATTGTTTTATCGCAATGCGCGCATGGCGTGGCCAGCATATTCGCCTGACCTTAATCCCATTGAAAATCTTTGGGATGCTCTCGGATCCCAAAATTGTATCCCCCCCTCCAAAAAAAAAAATCTTTGGGATGCTGTATCTTCACATTTCCCACCTCCAGCCACTTTTATTGAGCTGGGAACTGTTCTACAAGAATGGTGATTGCTTAATTCGTCAGTGGTTGACACCTAATTGAAAGCATGGTCACAAGGTGTAAACTTTATATATAGATGAAGGGGGGATTACATATCTTATTAATGTCCCTTTTTTCATTTTATGTTGTTTATTTTCACTTTATACATAATTCTGTTTAAGTCTCCAGTATGTCATTATCTGATAACTTACAAAAATTTAATATTGCTTTCATTTCTGTATATAGTTATTGATTTTGTATTCTGCATGAATATATATATGCTACTTTCCTGCCGAATTTTGTGTCAATCAAAGCAGTATTTGTTGATTTTCTTGCATTTTACATCTTCGTGCTTAACTTTTGGAAGTGAGTGTATATTTTAAATTGTTATTTCCTGAGATGTGATGATTAATGTCCTTTCTTTTCCCTTAGACTCTATTACGAGTATATCAAAACACAATTATATGAGTTATAATTTTGATTACGCTGCAGGTCTAACTTCGAACTCAATTGTAATGAATTGACTGCTAAAATGTTTGCAAGTGCTTTTCTGTTTTCTAAATAAGCGCTGTTTTTCGCAATAAACCGTAATAAATTTATAATATATCAAAATGCAGAAGTAATATATTAAAAAATACATAACTGAAATACATTGGCTGTAAACATAAAATTTCTTTGAGGGCCTCATGTGGCCGCAGGTCCACAGTTGGAGACCATTGACTTACTATTTTCCCTTATGAAACCAAAGGGCAAAAAACAAACATTTTAGTGGCTATATAAAATTTAATTACGGTAAATAAATATCTTCGTATTTTGTCATTCCAATTTGAAATATTTACTTATATTTTTGTATTTATCTGATGGAAAGGTCTCTTTTATAAACTTAAATTCAGAAATTTATTTTTATGATTGGGTTTAACAATATTTGTTATTCAAACCCCAAATACTTTAATTCATGATTAAAAAAGGAAATACTAAGATTTCTTAGCAATTCAAATACGCGTAAGTAATTTTGAAATTTAATTAAAATCTGAGTATTTGAGAAATTCGTCTTGTTATTATTTTTCTAACTAGATGTCAAATTTCTCATTGTGAGTGTAATAATAGCTTTAAAATTTTTACTCAGAGTTTCTGCTTCGATTAATATTACTGAAAGATTTCTTTCCCCATATTCTGATAAATTACTACGGCTTGCTCATAAAGAGAAGACTATTGTTTTCTTTTGACAGCTATGACCTCTGAAAAAGTGTTAAGAAAAGGAGAAATAACTTTAAATAAATATTAAAAGGAATGTAAAGATCAATTCAATTTATTTTTAATCAATAAAATCTTAATTAAATTAAGACTTGAAAGGCCACGATGAATATTTGTATAACCAATTACCACATAATCCAAATTTAATTTTTGATAAAATTAAAAAGAGAATTTTATTCTCTATATGAAATTAGTCTAAATTAGTTTTTTAAAAAAACCCTCAGATTTGAGTACTTTATAAATATCAACAAACTCCACAATGAACCTATGGGCCTAATTTGAAAATGTTTTTCTGCGCAAAAAAAAGACAGTTCTATATCTTTCAATCCATTGGGCCGATTGACGAAATTCAAATTGCATTTTTCATGTCTCAAAAGCGCGACTTAGGATTTGTGTTAGATTCATATATAGCATTTTTCAAATACTCGTATAGGTGTTTTGACACAAAATCGGGCTTTTTCTAAAACGACATGCCAATTTTTTCCATATTCTAATTCTACGACTCAAATGATGCCTGTTTATGTGAGTATCGTTTGCTTCATTTTATTGTTGCAAACAGCTTAAATTCCTTTTGTTTTTCTTCCTTTAGTTTTGAACTTTATGTGTGGCAACAAGATAATTGATTGATAGAATTGTGTTTGTGACAGCCATGTAGAATGGCTCGCTTATTTTGTATCAATTATTTCGCATCGCTGATATATTATTTATAATTTGTGTAATAAATAAAAGTGTAGGAATACAGTCCATTTGTTGATTGATTATTGTTTGTGAAACATATTAAGTTTAAGAACATTTATTGTTGGTCAAAAGTCTAGCCGGAGAGTTAGTGAAGATAGTGACTGTTCTAAGTGTATTCTAACAACGCAAATATGCATTTGGTTGGTGAAAAATTACTCCAATTTGTAAGGTAAGTGGATTTTGAACAAAAATTCGTTTAATTTATTGTTAAATTTTAAGAACAATGTTGTAATACAACATAAATTCGATTTCATTTTAATAATAGTGTTAAGTGATTTAAGAACAATTTCTGTTTTTGAATTGATCAATTATGAGTGAACTTATAACTTTTAAAACAAAAAGAGCGGTCTTACGCAGGAGTGTTTCTAATTATGTAAAGAAAATTGAATCTATTTTAACTGCAGATGAAATTAATTTAATAGAACTAGAGGAATGTGTCGAATTATTGACACAAAAAGAAATTGAGTTAAAGAAGCTTGATTCTGAAATCGAAAATTTAATTAAAGATATTAAAGAATTAGAAAACGAAATAGATAATGTTCAGGAGTACACAGATAAAATTTATTTGTGGAAATTTAAAGGTGAAAAAATATTAAAAAATCAAAATAGTAAAAATAATTCTAATGGTGTAATTTCAGAACAGGTTCTTGACAATATTAAATTACCCAAGTTAACATTACCGACTTTTGGTGGTAATATTACAGAATGGATAGCTTTTAAAGATCTTTTCAGTGCTTATGTAAGAAATAATACAAATTTATCTAATGCTAAAAAATTGCAGTATTTGAATGCTTCGTTGAAAGGTGAAGCATATCGCATTATTCAAACCATTCAAATTTCGGATTGTAATTTTGAAATAGCATGGAATCTGTTAGACGAAAGATATTCAAATAAGAGAGAACAAATTTTTGCATATATTAAACGTTTTCTAAGCTTAACTATTCAAAATGAATCAGCATTTGCTATTTTAAATTTAGTTGACAATATTAATGAAGTAATTGGTTCTTTAGAAGTATTGAATCAAACCATTGATAATTTTGGTGACGCTTTAATGACTTATTTAAATTTGCAAAAATTAAACCCTTTTACAAAATTATGGTGGGAACGTCAGTTAAAATGTAATGAAATTAGAAAACTTACGACTTTAATTGAATTCCTAAAACACTATGCAAGAACACCTCAAAATAGCCAATCAACAAGTAATAAGGTACCTAAATCTGTGTTTCAAAATAAGAATAATCTTCTGGTTGCTACTTTGAGTTGTGGTTATTGTAAAGAAGATCATAGTTTAGCCAAATGCTCGAAATTTCTAAATTTATCGGTTCAGCAAAGGATAGAATTTGTAAAATCTAATCGTTACTGTTTTAATTGTTTATCTAATATGCACTTGCTCAAAAAATGCAAGAGTTTAAATACATGTCAACATTGCTTTAAGAAGCATCACAGTATTTTGCACATTGTAAATAATTCAAAGAATAAAACTCAGTTAAACAGTATATCTCCGCCTACGCAATCTATCCCCAAAAGATATGAATTAACGAGTCCTAAGGACGTTTCAGCCACAGTTTGTGCCTCTCATTATGATTCGAATGCAAAAGGTAATCAAACCAGTCGCATTTTATTGTGTACTGCTTTAATAAAAGTTCAAAATTCTGAACAACAGTTTGTGAAGTGTAGATGTTTATGTGACACTGAATCTCAGAGATCATTTATTTCAAGGGATTGTGTGAAGAAATTAGGATTACGAGTGAAAGATAATTCCATTTCTGTATCATGTTTAGGAGAATTTAATACTATAAGTAATGGGGAAGTTGATTTAGTATTCACTTCTCATTTTAAAAGTGATATTCGTGTATCAACATCAGCGTTTGTACTGGACAAGGTGACAGATAACATTCCCTACGTATCTTTGCCATCAATCATCTTCGATATCTTCAGTGATTTACAATTAGCTGATCCATTATTTTACAAGTCACAACAAGTTGACATTTTATTTGGAGTAAATGTATTTCTGCATTTAATGACGGGAGAAATTGTCAAATGTGGTCCTGATCTACCATTTGCTCTAAATTCGAGGTTGAGATGGATAATTTCGGGTACTACAAATTTTGAATCTACAAATTTTGAGCCAGTATATGTAAATCATTTGAATACAAACACAGATGAGTTAGTAAATTCTTTCTGGGAGTTAGAAAAGTTTCCAAATGTACAACCTTTAACAAATGAAAAAAAACCTTGTGAAGAACATTTTAAAAACTCGCATTTTAGAGACACATCAGGTCGTTATTCAGTTGCATTACCATTCAAACATAATAGAGATATTCTAGCTGACTCCCGTGAAATGGCGTACAGAAGATTTCAATATTTGTAGAAGAGGCTGTTATCTAGAAGAAGCTGTTATCTATAAAAGAAATTTACCACCAGTATATTCAGTTTATGAAAGAGTACTTTTCACTAGAACACGTAGAGTTAGTGCCAGACACAGATTATAAATTAGAGAATAAACACTATTATATCCCACATCACTTCGTGTTGAAGGACTCTAGCTTAACAACAAAATTGAGAGTTGTTTTCAATGCGAGCGCTAAAACAAATACAGGTGTTTCTTTAAATGATACACTAATGATAGGCCCAAAAATACTAGATGACTTAATTTGTATTTTACTAAGATTTAGACTTCATAACATTGCAATAACTTCTGATATTAAAATGATGTACAGACAAATAAAGGTTCATGAAAAAGATAGAGATTTTCAGAGAATATTATGGAGAGATAGCCCGTATAAACAAATACAAGTTTGTCGTTTGAAAACAGTTACATATGGAACTGCAGCTGCTCCATATCTTGCAACCAAAGTTTTGAGTCAGTTAGCGATTGATGAAGGATTGAACTTTCCAAAGGCAAAGAATATAGTTTTAAGAGATTTTTATGTTGATGATATATTAACTGGTGTAAAAGATAGTTCGGAAGGTATTGCATTGATAGACGAATTGCAACATCTGCTAAAAAGTGGTGGCTTTGAGATTCACAAATAGTCGACAAGTGAACCGTCATTGTTAAAAACCTCTGGCTTGACAAACACAGATAGTGACAATATTCATCGTGTAATAGAAGACAAAACATTCAAAGTTCTGGGATTGGAATGGCATCCGGACAATGATGAATTCAAATGTAATGTCGGTGTAATAGAGTATCAAAGTGTTCCGACTAAAAGAATTATTTTGTCATTCGTAGCAAAACTATTCGATCCATTGGGGTGGATAGCTACGTTTGTAATTCTCGCTAAAATGATCCTTCAGGAATTGTGGAAATTACAATTATCATGGGATGATCCTGTAACAGAAGAGATTGATCGAAATTGTAGAAATCTATGTAGAGAAGTTAAACTTTTGAATTCTATAAATATACCTAGGAAAATTCTGCTACCTGATTACTTTCGATGTGAACTTCACGGATTTGGGGATGCGTCTGAAAGGGGTTATGCAGCAGTTATTTATATCAAAACTTGAAATAACTCTGACATTAATGTTAAACTCGTAACAGCTAAAACTCGTGTAGCACCATTAAAATCTATTACGATTCCAAGACTGGAATTATGTGCAGCAGTGTTATTGGCACGCTTGATTCAGTCTGTAAAAGCTGCATTAGTTATAAATTTTGATTTAGTGCAAGCTTGAAGTGATTCACAAATCGTGTTGTCATGGCTAAGGTCAGATCCTAAAAAATGGCAAGTATTCGTATCCAATAGGGTTTCTGAAATACAATCCATCTTACCACCTGAGAACTGGAGTCATGTTGATGGAAAGGAAAATCCAGCTGATTGTGCTTCACGTGGGTTATTTCCTGCAGAACTATTATCTCATCAATTGTGGTGGAATGGTCCTTCTTGGTTAAAGTGCAGTGAGATTGCCTTGTCTAAAAATATTCTTATAGATGAAGAGGCGTTACCAGATGCACGTAAAAGTCTCATTTGTAGTTTCTGAACCTGTACAAAAACTTGCTATTATATCAAATATATCTTCATTTCCAAAGTTACAACGCATATTTGCTTGGATATTAAGATTCATATCGAATTCTAAAGTAGCATATCTAGAAAGAAATACGTCTTTTTTATCTAGTAATGAAATTCGAGCTGCAACTTTCTGTATTGTTCGAATAATACAGCGATTTCACTTTTTTAAAGAAATTCAATGTTTGGAGTTGGAAAAGGACTTACCTACAAACAGCAACCTCCTTAGCTTGTGTCCAATTTTAGATGACAACAAAGTGTTACGTGTAGGAGGAAGACTGAAAAATGCGCAACTATCAGAAAATGAAAAACGTCCAATCTTATTACCTTCAAAACACAATCTGACAGAAATCATAATTAGACACTTTCATGTCAAATATCTGCATGCAGCACCGGAACTTCTTCTATCTTTAATTAGACAGCAATTTTGGATCATAGCTGCTAGATCTGCTATCCGAAAAATAGTAAGATCTTGTATCACGTGTTGCAAACTTAGAGCTAAAACTGCAAGTCAAATAATGGCTGATCTACCGGAATCTAGAGTAACACAATCGCGACCATTTCTTCGAACTGGAATAGATTTTTCTGGACCGTTCATGATTAAACATCGTGCAGGACGTGGACAAAAATCATTTAAATATTACGTATGCTTATTTGTGTGTTTTGTAATAAAGGCAGTACATCTTGAAGTGGTAGAAGATTTGTCAACAAAGGCATTTTTAAGTGCATTGAAACGATTTATTGCAAGAAGAGGGAAACCATTTGAGATTTATAGTGACTGCGGTACTAACTTTAAAGTTGCAGATAAAGAAATCAGAAAATGTTTTTTGCAATGTAAGCAAAATCAAGAAATTCACAAATTTTTGCCTTTAGAGGAAATAAAATGGATATTCAACCAGTCATCATCTCCCCATTTTGGTGGACTACGGGAATCGGCAGTAAAGTCAATGAAATTACATCTAAAAAGGACTGTTGGTGATACTGTGCTGACCTATCCGGAATTTCAGACCTTGATAGCGCAGGTTGAGGCTTGTTTCAACTCTAGGCCATTGTGTCCAACTTCCTCTGATCCAAATGATTTAACTGCATTAACGCCTGGTCATTTCCTAATAGGAACGTCTTTAACTGCCATACCTGAACCAGACCTAAATTATAGTTCCTTCAATCACATTGACAGATGGCATGTGAGACAGTTTATTTTTCAGCACTTCTGGAAAAGATGGAGTCGAGAATACCTGTCTCAGCTTCAACAAAGACCTAAATGGCAAAAAAGTCAAAACAATTTAGAAGTCAATGACTTAGTCCTCATCAAAGAAGACAACCTTCCGCCTCTTAAATGGAGGTTAGGGAGAATAATTGCTGTTCATCCGGGCTCAGATCAAAGAGTCAGAGTTGCTAGTATTAAAACTGGTCATGGTGTCATTAAAAGACCAGTCGTGAAATTGTGTCCTCTTCCTATTCAGACTAAAAAACTATGAACTGCTTCGCATATAATATTTTGTATTATTTTTCTTATGTTTATCTTTATTACAGACTAAGAAGTTTCAAAATGCTCCAACTGTTGAAATCCCCTGGGATTTCAACGATGGCCAGGATGTTTATGTGAGTATCGTTTGCTTCATTTTATTGTTGCAAACAGCGTAAATTCCTTTTGTTTTTCTTCCTTTAGTTTTGAACTTTATGTGTGGCAACAAGATAATTGATTGATAGAATTGTGTTTGTGACAGCCATGTAGAATGGCTCGCTTATTTTGTATCAATTATTTCGCATCACTGACATATTATTTATAATTAGTGTAATGAAATAAAAGTGTAGGAATACAGTCCATTTGTTGATTGATTATTGTTTATGAAACATATTAAGTTTAAGAACAATGCCAAACTCCCAAGTTTTGTAAAAAATCGCACGAATAGTTTTTAACAGTCAGCTCTCAAAATTTTAGCTCCTCAATATTAGTTCAATTTGGTATGTATTTATTAATATCTCTCTTTTTATGAAACTTATTTGATTCCACCTTACACAGTGTAAAACTTAGGTTCATTTCAAATAAAATTGATCCATTTTTATGATTTATTTTTAAGTAAATTTTACAAATTTTTCGAAAAATATTTTAAAATATAACCTATAAAATTTTTACCATCATCTTAAAGTAGATGTATTTCTAAGCATTCCTGCAAAACATTATAGCCTTTTTACTCAAAATTTCCAAAGATTACGTGAATTTATATATTGGCGCGTATTGAAATTTGGCACATTTGTTGAAAGCGATAATAACGAAAATGTGGTATACGTACTTTATTAAAATTATTTGAAAGTAGGCACAGTGTGACTTTTTTCCCGCTCCAGCGCAATGGAAGAGAAAAGAAAATATGTTGCCATATATTAAGAAGTTCGCCAAGTGAATTATTTTTGGCTCAAACTGAAAAAAATGCGCCAAGTTCAATTTGTGAATTTTTCCGTAAATTTTGCACTTAATTTTACAAAATTTAATATTTAAGCATAATTTGAGCCGTAGAATCGAAATATGGAAACAAATTTGTATATTACTTCAGGAAAAGACCTGTTTTGTGTCAAAATAGCCATATTATAACAAAACTATATATAAATCTAATACATATCCTAAGTCGCGCTTTTCGAACATGAAAAATGCAAGTTGAGTTTCGTCAATCGGCCCAGTAGAACGGGAGATATAAAGCTGTCACATTTTTTTGGGGGGGCAGTGTACGTTTGATTTCATTATTGATTGAATGCGCACAGAATCAATGGTAGTTTGATGAAATTAATTTTCCAAAAGAACATTTTTACAGTTCTTAAACTTGTCACAAAAGTACTCATGGAGCTATTCTCAGTACAACACAACATAATTAATAGTTACCACTTCAATTAACTAAGAACGTTAAAGACAACACGAAAAGCCTCCAGATGCATGAGCTTGCACAGCAATTTCTCAGTATCCTAATCTTAACTCTGAACTAAAATAAACTGAGAATTGATGCCCTCTCCTGTCTTATACAGTTTTCCCTGCTCCACCGAGAAATTTCCAATACCTTGTATTTCTCGGAATTGCTGGAAGTTAGAGTTACACAGGGCAGGATACAATTACATGCAGATTAAACCAGTTACAACTAAAAGGATTGGACCCAAATCTCGCCAAGTTCGGCTACAAAAATTAGTCTTCATAACCATTGCCAGCTTTCTCGCCAATTTTAGGAGGTAGCCATTTACCTCAATGTTAAGGGGTTATCACATCTAGCGACGGTCCCCGTTAGATGGCACTTTTCTGAGAAACGAGATTCTGGTAGCACTGGTTTAAAAGGCAGGGTTCCTAGAAAATACAGCTCTGCTGGATGCGAAGTCCCGCCTAGTTAAGGAAACGATGCCCCGGCTACGCGGGATATTTTGAAACTTCGCCGAAAATCTTTCGTCTGCAGCTCTGTTCTTGGTAGAGATTAACCAATCAGACGAAAGTTCTGCTTCTGAAGGATCACGTGATCCCAGTCTGAGCGATTATCGATTACTGTTTAGCGTTCAAGTCTGTTTAGTAAGTAAAAATGGTAGCTTAGCTACATAGGTTTTCGTGGAAATGTGCGGGTTCTGAGAAATGTCCCTTTCGATGTCCAGTCCTGCGTAAAGGAAACAAATGTGATAGGGACTTTAAACATACTTACCCCTATAGCCTTATTTTCCTGATGAACGTTCATATTCCTGAGGCCTTTCATGTTACATTTTACAAGAGATACGAAACTTTTCATAGAATTTCACTAGAATTACTTACACATATGCAAAATTCGTAACACTTTGCTGAATATTTTGTGCAATTAGCAGAAGCTGCAAATTCGCTAATAAATGAAAATCCCAGAAAAATACAAAGAGTTCTCTTGCATATATTAAATTGCCCAAAGTTCATCTCTATCTCGTAAATGAATCTTGTTTTAGTCTTTCATGCGTTCCTGCAAGAAAATTTATAATTCTAAAGAGCTTCATTTGAAGGGAAACCGTTTTACGAAATTTTTCTACTTACACAGTTTTCATTTAACTTATATTTCATTGGGCTTCCCAAGTTTATATGTCATAAGTAAAGCCACTGAATATAAATGGTGATGAATTGTCACATTTATGTATTCTTACTGAAGATAAGTACTTAATATTCTTCTTTACATTAAATTATCACACAGTACAGTATATCTGTATTTTTTTTTTATATGCTTTTAGGTAGATCTTGATTATTACATGGGCAAGATAAGCACGTTTCTCGAATCTTCAACTTCAAGGCGCCTCCAAATCCTCCTGTAGTACTTAATATGTAAAAGTTTTTGTCTTTAGCTTACTTCAGCATTTAAAATGTAAATTTAGAAGCAAAAGTAAGATATTTTTTTTCTAATGGCAGATTCTGAACAGTTACAGTGTAACCCAGTCCATTAATCTATACAAGGCCAGATGTGGTGATCTTTTTATTATGGAGGCACCTAATAGGTGGGCCACCATAGCCTCCTATGAAGGGACGGACAGTTACAACCATGCCTTCTCCGGGATTCGAACCCAGGCCAATCGGTATCGCAATCAGGCTTCCCTAACCACTATACCGTCTGTGCGTCGCAAAAATAAGATATTAAATTTCGCATTTTAATTTCGAGAATTTTATTAGAATAAAAAAAATTCTATAAACTCTATAAAATCTTCGTTCTATAAAATCTACAAAATTAGACTCTGGACCTTTTTCTCACTTTTTCGTTTGCAAATGATATTGTTTAATACAGTTAAATAATACGCCATGATAACTTGATTAGCCAATCATAGCTGTTGTAGGCCAGACGAAAGTCAAATTTTTATCTGAAGACAGTATTGTACTTTATTCGATCTACCTCTGCAGAGATTGGATTAGAGTCAAGTGAAGTGCTATATAAGATAAAATTAAAACAAACTGCTGCAGAAAAGCTATTGCAGGAAAATTTTGTTAAATACTTTTTTTTCAAATGAATTTTTTTTCTATTAGCACATTCGACTTACTGAAGCATTTTATTTAAATCACTTACTATTAACTTACGGAGAAATAAAGTATAAAAAAAGAAGTACTGATTTTTTCGTTTAAAACTCTAGGTATGGTGTATAGTATATTCAGTTAAAACAAAGCACACTAGGGCTATCTGCCTAAGGGGAGGGATGCCTTTCGTGGAGGACTTTCTAATGGAAACTGGCTCGTATACACGTTACACATGGGGGAAACCACGAAAACGTCCATGCAGCCAGCCCGTTCGCGGGATTCGAACCTCGGACCGAACTACCAGTGTTCAGCGACTTTACCGCTCGGCCGCTGGTGGGCTTAAAACTCTAGGATTCTCCACTGTGTAATTCTAAGTTACTGTTGGAAGTGAAGAATCTTAAGAACTGATAAGCGAATAATCGCTTGAGTTCGTGTGACAGGTGACAGCAGAACAGAGCACCCGGATGACTTTCTATGAGTACTTGGGTGTTACCCTGGCCCTGCAACCATCTAGAGAATAACCCCAAGGGGCCACATGAGAGCCTCACGCCTTGCACCCAGACCCAATGCCTGATTCCTCCGATCTGCAGGTCTGCCCACCAGAAGAGGAAATCCAGGAGGACGGAATACATTTAGACTACTTTCGTAATATTTAATGCAGACCACTTAATACATGCTAATACATAAGGCAAGGACAAGAAGTACATAATACAAGGATTACATAATACAATAGGATACATAATCTAATACATAATACTAGGACGAGGAGTACAAAGACAAGAAGTGTTAGGACTAGAAGTACATAGAACATAAGCAATAGTTAGTGCAGATCATTCAATGCGTATGAATATATAATACATTTGTTCTACGTACTTACAACATCAATACCAAGAACTGCGTAGTACATAAACGATATGCATAAGACTACATACGTATATACGACATTATACTTGAGAAATACACATTGCGTATACAGAGTTCGTGTGACAGGAAACAACAAGATAGAAGGGTAAATTAACCCTTTATTATTTCAACTAATTTTTAACAAAATCCCGTCTTGGAGTGTACAATAAAGCCGACTCTTGGGCTTGAACTTAAGGGACTAAGAATTAAACTAAACTATTCTTAACTAAAGAGATATAGCCGAAGCTATCAAAATTCTAACAGAGTTGGCCCCTTAACGCTAATTGATTTGAAGCTATCAAGGGCCTAAAGTACGGCCGAGCGTAATAATAGCTTACGAGAGATATTCTGGCTGCACGTGTCCGCCTTTTTAGGCGGACACGTGCAGCCAGAATATCTGGTATCTCTCTCACTAAGACTGTAGACCTTCGCGGTTATATACCGCTCTTCCTCATTAACATTCAGGCGTGATTCTAAAACTACGTTCTGGCCGAATTGGTAAGTTTAAGTAAGAATCGATAGGAAAAGAAGTTTAACACAAAATTTAACTGTTAATAAAATGAACATAATCCTTACAGACTATATGTTATTAAATTATGGTTTATAATGAGCTAGATGACATAATTTTTTAAATAATTCAAAAATTAATTTTTTAAGAAGTCAGGGAATAAAACCCATGAAATATCCTATTAGAAGAAATAATTTCTAGTATCAAATTGATAAAGAATTTTGATTCCCTTAGTTTGCTCTTAGTAAAGTTTCGTAGTAAAATCCGTAAAAATTCTTTAAGCTTTTTCCTTATTCTAAATTTCATCTTAAAAAACAATATCCTGGTTTAAAGTGTGCAAATTTATTTTTATTGCACGCATATTAAGCTCAAACTTTGAAAACTTTGAATGAATAATGTTAAATTATAAGGATATTAATATATAAAATACTCTATATGATGTATATTACAATAAATACAATTCATATCCGCAACGTCTATTACATAGGGAGAAAACGTAGAGGTGTTTTAATAGTAGATTTTAACCCCAAACTTCCAGTTTTGTACATAGGACAATGCAACACGTCCTCAATGTCGTCTGCAGATTATGAGTTTTAAATGTTTTCATGCTGACAAATATTCTTAGATACGGCCAAAATCCAAAGTTCCTTGTTTTTTCATTGTCAAGTTATGAGATCTTAAAATCTACTTCATAACGGATAAAATTTCGAGAACAGTTTGGGAAATTTCAGGCAATTGAGGAGAAGACGAAGTGGGAGGTAATACGTGATTGCTGCACAACGAGCATCGAATAATTTAGGAATATTAGAAGCAAAGAGAAAGACATTGAAAGATGAAAACAGAAAAGTGAAGTGTTTAATAAAGTCACCAGATAAAAGTTCAAGATTATTAGCCAGAGTTCTTGAATAAATCTTCAATCTCCTTTTCAATTTGGATATATAAAGTAATCTCAGTAATAAAATTTTTCATGAAGGAGTTTGAAAGCCAAGTACAATATTAAAGTAAGGCTCCAGTAGATTAATTAGCCTTTGTGTTTTTAAAAGCAAAGTTTCATTTATCTTCAGCAATATTTCTGAATTATTAGAAGAGTAATTTGTAATACGAGTATGCAAATTTTTTCCGTGTGACAAATATTTATTCGGATGTCCTATGTTTTAGATATTTATAACACGTTGAAAAAATGACAACGCAGTTTGCTGACCAATGCAGGCACTTTTCCATTTTTCTTGATATAATAATACAATTATAGAATATATCTTAAATATATCAGTGTTATATTACAGTTATAGATTTTACGTTATACGCATAGAGCAGCTTGCAGATTTATAACAGACAGTTTAGCCGTGTGTAAACCTCTGACATTTAAATTACATGTAACAAATCTCCCAGTGTTTAGTATATTTATGTGGAAATTCTGAAAGTGAAGAGACGCGGGACATAAAATTTAAGAAAATTCAATTTTAGGTTTACTTCCAGTTTCATTTTTTCAATGAAGCAGACCTTTTTTATAGATTAAATTAGCTACTTGAGTCACAAAAACAAGCATTAAATTTTTTTGCTTAAATTTTTCAAAATGAGAATGTACATAAAATATAACAATAGCAGACATGCTAAATATGCTCAATAGCAGACATGCTAAAGCCTCAGTTGTCCGCTCACAGCGTAATCCAGTTGAAAAGTCAGTTTTCATACTTGTGAACTTTCCTCAGTTTTCACATTTGAAGCTACTTTAAAAGAAAAGTGCCTTTATTTATGAACTCCACTTTTTAAGCTTATTAATACAGTTATATGTATATTGCTAACCATATGTTGCGACACAATTCTTGAAATGTTATTTGTTTTGTAAAGTAAACAAATATTACATTATCATCGTCACAAAGGAAACTTAGTAAACGCTAAAGTTCGTCACAGAACACATTTCCTGCAGTAACTGATTTAGAAACAACTAATAATTTTAGCTTATATAAACACAATGTTTAATGAGATCCTCTTTTTGTGGTAGTTCATATGAAAATTTCTATATGCATCAAAATTCTTTAAATATTGAAACCTTTCATTTAATGAAATTCGCTCTGTGCATCCTATTGCATTGCTATCAATATGTGCCATTTTATGTTAAATAAAGTATTAAAAATTGCCAGTCAAACTTCATTGCCCTATTTTTATAAATATATTTATATTTTTCAAGAGCTTCTTCATCAGATCGACGCTTCAAGTAGTATATCCCTTTTGTTGACTTAAAAATGAAATTCGTTCTGTCCCTGTTGCTGGTATACACTGACTACCAATAAGTATTTGGACACCTATGCAAATGACGATATCTGCGGTCCTAAGGTACGTCACGGACTCCGCCGGTATATATCGTGTAGGAAACAGCATCGGCTTTAGTTGCATGCAAGATGCCTCGCAGTTCGGAGCTTTCTGATTTCGAGAAAGGTATAATTATCGGGAATCACAAATGTGGCCGATCCTTAAGGGACATGTCTAGCCATCTGAAGTTCCCAAAATCGACAGTGGCCTATGTGATTAAGAAGTGGAAGGTGATCGGTGATTGTCGGAATGTGCCCAGAGTCGGCAGACCAACGAAACTGGGAGATAGAGACCGACGAGTGCTGTCCAGAGAAATTCGGAAGAACCGCACCCAACCGATGGCCCTCATCCGCGAGGAGTTTCAACAGGCATCCGAGAGTATTGTTTCAATGAATACCATCCGTAAGGAAGCACATCTGCTTGGTTATCATGGTCGTGCTGCTGCCCATAACCCTTTGATCACCAACCGCGCTGCTCGGTTAATGTGGTGCAAAGCACATCGAAATTGGACCGTAGATCAGTGGAAACGGGTTATTTGGAATGACGAATCAAGGTTCACCCTTTACCGTTCGGATGGCAGGGTCTGGGTCTGGCGTCTACCTGGAGAACGTCTCCTGCTAGAATGCATTGTGCCAACAGTCAAGTTCGGCGGAGGTGGAATTATGGTCTGGAGGTGTTTCTCCTGGTATGGGCTGGGACCCTTGGTCCCCATTTATGGTAACCTCAACTCCGATGCCTACTGCACTATTTTGGATGACAATGTGCTTCCTACGTTGTGGCAGTTTTACGGGTTGGACCCCTGTTACTTTCAGGACGACAATGCCAGTTATCATGTTTCGACGTTAACCAAGGCTTGGTATGGTGCCAATGGAGTTCATCGAATGGACTGGCTTGCCCAGAGTCCAAACCTGAACCCTATCGAGAACCTCTGAGACGAGTTGCATCGCCGAATTCAGGGTTGCACTACCCGTGTAAAATCGGTGAAGAAACTTCCATGTCTTCTCCAAGCCGAGTGGAAGAAAATACCACTAGCTTTCATACAAAGACTTGTGGAAAGTATGTCCCGGAGGGTCCACGCTGTAATTATCTCTCGTGGAGGCTCTACCAACTATTGATTTTGAATAAAGTTAGTTTTTCTTTTCTATCACAGGTGTCCAAATACTTATTGGTAGTCAGTGTAGCAGCCTACTAGAAGCATGTTTTCTTGTAACTTTCCAAATAAGTATAACATATTTTTAGCATTTAGGTAAATTTCATCAGTCAATATTTACGTGTTCACTGTTTGCAGCATTCACTGGAGCAGAATGTTGTATCAGATTACAAAAAGCACAATAAATATGAACTCTTTTAATTGTTTTTAAAGCGTGACTGTTTCGTGGATGGTTTACCGGATATTATTTCCAATCTCGTTACCATTACCAACTAATGCGTCTCAAACATCGCAATACTGGTATTTTAGTGCTTTAAGCTGTCAGCGCATGCCATTAAGTTTTCTTCTTAGTTAAAAGTTTTCAAGTAATCAGTTAAAATTTTTAACTTTTTGCTATTACTGAAAATATGCAAAACAAGTTCGCAGAGAACTCAAGAAAATAACTGATTTCTGGGCGATAGTTCAAGTATAAGAAATTGGACATGCAAAGAAATATAAAGAAAAATTAATCTATTTCTTACGCGGAAAGAAAATAAAAGTTACTCTCAAGAAATTCAACTGAATCACTGAAGTTTTAACTCATCGAAAATCTAATGTAGTATTTTAGAAAATCTTAATAAAACTATTCTTACCAAAATCCCAATAGAGACTGTTATTCCATTTAAAGCAATCAGATTTAATTAAAGTTTCTTTGCCTTTTCTTTTCTAACATCAACTAACTTTCTTTCTGGTAATTTTTACTTAGACACTCCTTTTATATTCCTTAGTAGATGAATTGGCAGTTTTTTAAATATCATCCAGGACAAGTATCCATCCAGTGATAAGCGATGTATATCACACTCTTCTTATCGCTTAAGAAAACCCATTAAACAAAAGCTTCCACTAAATATGTCATATTTCTGCAAAGTTTCCTCTTCAATATCTGAAGTCTGCTGCGAAAAACGCAGTTGTTTCGATCTTGACAAGGCTTTCAAAGTAACGTAGCTCGATCTTTCCGTTTCCTCTTTTACTTGACGTTTGTGTTCATTTATCATTATACGACAGCATAATAAAGGCACTCAGAATGACTAACTTGACTAGCCACTCACTCTGTTTGAGAGAAGGGAAAAATTGAATAATTATTAAGATTAATTGCTCTCTTTAAGTGTGCCTTTATAATTTATTCTGAATTTAATTGTTCGTAATTTTTAAAATATTTGGATTCTGCAACGGTTACAAAACAAATGCTAATGACGCCTTTAAGGCCGAAAGTGACGGTTAAGGTTATGAATTAAAAGTAATTAGTATAATTCATGTTCTCTAAGGAGCTAAAGGCGAGAAGTTTCATTTTTCTTTCTCAATAATTAAATAAAATATTAAATAAAACCTTTATATTTCAGATTGCCTGAAATTTGCATTTTATACCTACGGCTTTATTTTCAGATATAGTCTCCGCATTAAAAAAAACTAAAGTTAAGATTTCTTTTTAACTTATCAAAATCAGAAATCGAAAAAGATGTTTCTTTAAATCTATGTTTAAATATAACGAAGAAAGAAAGGAACTTTAGGAAACTTTAAAAAACAAATGCTTATTATATTCAACCAGCAGGCCTTTGCTGAATATGGCATATCTGGGATTCGAATACAAGTTTACCGATATAATAGTCAGCTGTTAATGATCACCATACATATCTCGACGATCGATTTTAGGAATATTATTTGGAGCTCTTAATATAAGTAAAATGTTAAAACAATAATACATACTACCCACATTAAGCATATGATTAGAAATCCCGATTAGAAATGTTTATAATCTAATGAAAGTTTCTTACAATTTTTAAATTATTTAATTAGTTATTTGTATAAAAATGCTTCAAATGCATGTTACAAATTTGATTGATTTGTAATAATTGTTAAAGGTCATTATTTCTAACAGTTTCGTTTTCTGTTCCGGCCCACCAGCGGCCGAGCGGTAAAGTCGCTGAACACTGGTAGTTCGGTCTGAGGTTCGAATCCCGCGAACGGGCTGGCTGCATGGGCGTTTTCGTGTTTTTCCCCATGTGTAACGTGTATACGAGCCAGTTTCCCTTAGAAAGTCCTCCACGAAGGTATCCCTCCTATTAGGCAGATAACCCTCAAGGCTTTGCCATAATCACACACACACGTTTTCTGTTCCATTGCACTAGTTATATGCACGAGAATTTAATTACTATCTCAAACAATAGATTTAACCTCTTAATCTACAATGACGGACATAGCCCGCGTACGATGGTCGGGCCAAACCTAACTTTCGCGGGCATAGCCCGCGTACGGTGATCGGGCCAGAAGTGAATATTACGTGGAAAATTTGATACGCAGTTACAGTCGGATGCAATAATTGTGGTAGACGCAAGTATTACAAGATGTTTATTTATACAAAACTCCTGCATACTAATTCGTTTCGGTTACAATATTGTTCCAAAATATGTCATCAAATATTAGATTAAATATATCAAATTCTCTTCTACTTCCTCCTAATGTCTCTACAACATAAGGCTTCCTCTCTTACGCCTTACGCCAGACATAAGGCTTCCTCTCTTACGCCAGGCGTCATCGTGTAGTCCCAGATTTTTGGACTACTTCTTATATTTTTCCAAAGTCAGGACTCTGGTAGTTGATTGTCATCGGATGTATCATCAATAATTATTCGCCTATACTTTCTTCGAAAATTACATAATTCGTCATGTTTACGATTGCCCGGATTAGTGTGTTACACAAGTCGTGCAAATGTCCCTAGCGCTGCGCGAGCTTGTATACAATTTCGGCACAACATCTTCGAATCTAAATCGTAGGTTAAGGGGTTAAGGGCTGATACTAACTACGTTCCAATCCGCTGAAATTTATTTTTGGTTCGTGGTTATTTTTTGGTTATTTTTGGTGATTATTATAAAAAATCAACATAAGTTTTCTACGTCGAATAGATATGGATCGCAGGGATCACAGCTCTTCAAAAACAGAGAAATTATAGTGCTTTATCTGGACATTAAAGGTAATAAAATACGAAGTTTGCTTCGAAAGCTAGTGCATTGAGGTCACTGATCGGAGCGGGAGGTGGTATAGTGTAAATTTCCTTTTTGATATAGGACCCACCAGTGGGCGAACAATAAAGGAATACTGGTAGTTCTATCCATGTTTCGATCTTGACGAATTTATTGCCTGCATGGACACTTTTGCGGTTTTTCAAATGGAACATTTGAATGGAGCCAATTTCTCCTAAGAAGTACTCCTCGAAAGCATTAGGCAAATAGCCTTTATCGTATTCAATTAACCTAAACTTTTTAATCAACGAAATTCTAAAAATTGATTTTTGGATGTACTAGCTTCTCATTACAAATTGAGCGATAATTCCGATTAATCTGACTCGAAATAACGACACTTGCGTTGTAGAGACATTAGGTTATTTCGAAGCAGGAGACGTGAAAAATGAGCAGTGCCCTCGGCGGAACTCGAACCACAGACCTCTCGAATACGCTCCGAGCGTGCTGACCACTACGCTACAAAGGCATGCTAAGAAGGCGGGAGAAATACCTTACATACCCTCCCTTTTAAAGGACTACTGAAGATTAGGGGACCCAATCGCCAAATCCTGGTGGTGGAGAATCATCATTTACCACCTTTTTTAGTTCTGCCGCCAATGTAGAGGCATTAGGTTATTTCGAAGCAGGAGACGTAAAAAATGAGCAATGCCCTCGCCGGGACTCGAACCACGGACGTCTCAAATACGCGCTGACTACTACACTGTGAAGGCATGCTAAGAAGGCGGGAGAAATACCTTATAGGTTAAGCAATTGAATTTTTTATTCAGTATGAGCAGCTCTTCTTGTACAGAAGCATCGCCCACTTGGTGATGGAAATAAATGCTACAGTAGTTATTGGGCATCATGGCAGTTCCTCCGCAAAGCAAACGCAAAAGCTTCTGGTACAAAATCATGACCCGGTTTTAAATTCTGTGTGATGCATGCTCACCCTGTGCCAAGATGGCATTGTATTAGCATAATTTCCGTGACAGTAGACGGATTTCTGTATGTTAAGTGTAAGAATGTAGATTTGTGGTCCATATTAAAATCATCCTATTAATTCTTACGAGACGTGGTTGCTCTGCAGAGATTAGTCAGGATACTGCCCAATAATGTTCTGCAAAGCTTTCAAGGCGTGATATATTATGTCACTTAATTTTGAAATAGAAACCATTCATTATAAGAAATTTCACATTTTTATTTTTTGGAGGTAAGGGTCTGGATTTCTTCCTTCAAGTGAACTAAAAACACGAGCACAAAGATCTCCATACCACTATCCGTCATCCATTTACAGATTACAAAACGTTTAGAAGGTGGTTATTCTGTGTTTCCATATTCGGAATAGCAATGTCTGATTTAGGATTTGTCAGTAATGATCAATTTGTTTAAAAATTCGTGGTCTTCGTGTTGAAGGCACCACAGGTAGTGTTCTTCATTCAGTAGTGTCTGGCTTGCGCGAGCAATAGATATTTTCAGCTGTTTCTTAACAATATGTGACATTTTGATGTGCTAACATTAAGTTCCGCTGAGAGTTTATACGTAGATAAGCGTTCATCTTCTTACGGTAACATCTGTACTTTTAATGGGTTATCTTTATTAAGAGATGTTATTTGAACTAGCTTCTCGACTTCTTCTATACATTGCACATACATTCCTTAATCTTTCACTACTTGAAAACAGCCAATCTGCCATTTATTTCATCACAATAGGCTAATTTATTCATCTCAAATGTTTTCCTATTTCCTAGCCACTTTTGGGTAACTTAACGAAAACTATAACAGCGATCTCTTGTCTGGCAATTAACGACATATTAATCTCACTTGCTATTGCAATTATCTTTGTATTTTGATCTTCAGAGTGAGTAAACAAAAGAAAGGCGTAAACTGTGCGTTAAGCTTTCTTTACATTAACAAAGCATGATACAGACTGTCTTTGCGAAAGACAATTACAGGATCAGCACATTGCTGCCAGTCCTAAACTTTCTAAAAAGTGCTTATTCAACTGAGTATAAGATTGATACTGTTAATAAAAACACAGTAGAGTGAATGTAAGATACAGTCATTATACAAGGTATTTCTAAATGAATATCGGGGTTTTAATTCTTTGAAGTATTATTACGTAAAACTTAAAATCGTAATTAACACATGAAATGAAATAGCAACTCAAACCGTTCTGTTTGTTGGTACAGAAGAGGCTCTGAAACTTACAGACCATGGTTTATGTGCCAACTTTGGATATGAAATGTTGTTGCACGACGGTTTACTGGATCATGTTGTTTTCAGTGATGAAGCGATATTTCACTTCAGTGGATATGTCTTCAGTGGACATGTGAAACAGTCATAATGTGCATATCTGGGACTCATAAAATCCTCACGAGATGGCACAATTGCAACGAGATTCCTCTAAATTGAATGTTTTTTGTGCCATATCCCAGCGGAAAATTTATGGGCCTTTTATCTTTGGAGAAGACTCTGTAACTGGTACTTCCTATCTTGATGCTCTACAAGTATGGCTATTTCCCAATTGGTAAAAGACCCAAATGGTATCAATTTACCCGATTGGTACAGAGCAATTACACCTCAAAAACTAATTAACGTTTAGGAAGAACTGGGCTATCGACTTAATGTGGGCCGCATGACGAAAGGTGCTCACATTGAAAACTTGTAGGCTTGTAGGTATAATTGTCTGAGTTGCTCTTTCATTTCATATATTAATTATAATTTTACGTTTTACATAATAAATACTACAAAGCGTTAAAACCCCGATATTCACTTAGAAACTGACTGAGGTTAAAGGCTGATCTGAAAATACTTCAATTCGTGATTAAAGTTTTATGATGTACATGCATATATCTAGATCTAAAATAGTACTTTTACATCTTAAATCGTAGAAAAAAAAATTGAAAACGGAAATAACTAAATATGAAATAAGTCATTAACTGCAAATAAGATCATAGGTGAAATCATGCAAATAGGGTCATGTAAACATATATAAATAAAATAGAGGTAGTTTTCGTTTATCAATGATGATACAGTTCAATAAATTTAAAAACGTAACGTCGGAATCTTTCCCAAACAAGTTACCTGAAGAAATATTTGGTTTTAAAAACTGCATCCTTGTAAAAGTATTTTACTTATATATTTTAATTATTTTATTAAAAATTGAAAATTCCAGTAAAAAACATCTTATTGTTAAAACCGTGTTATACGTGAGGCACACAGCTTATTATCCCCATTCATACTGCCTTATCTTACATATAATTTGAAGCATAAATTACTTTTTTATAATGGTTGTGCACGATCTTGAGATATTTAAATAGCATAAAGATACATAATTCAGCATATTTCTTTAACCCTTTGAGACACAGTGTGTCTGGTCTGGACACACTTAAAAATTTCCTTCTGTACGCACAGAAAAATTGAATGAAAAAGAATTTATAGGTTACTATAGGTTACTCTGAACTTTCTTTATTTATAGTAGATGGCAGCTCAACAAAAACCAGTCCATATATTTTAACCATGTTTAGTTTTTTAAGACCCTCATTTTTCAAAGAAGTCTTCCAGATTTTGTTTAGGGTATAAAAGGAATTGTTTGAAAAAAATTTCTATGTTATTTTTTGGCTGTATGCTAATCTCCTTATTCTATATTAGTTTTAAATTTTTTACCTTGAAATCTTGCCTAAAATCAAACGGCGAACCCTAGGTGTGCCCAGACCGGGCTCACCGATAATCTAGGACAACTGAGAGTCTGTATTCTTTGTTTCGCCGCATCTCATCGGTCAGTTCATTGATAACAATGCTCGTTTCAGCACTCTTTTCGAAGCTCTATTCAATCAGTGTGCCACTTTGGGCACACTCACAGAATTAAAACGATAAGTGCTTTCTTCACAAAATTTTACTTATGTACTCCTCTAGGCCTAATTAGACTGCCTACAATTTTTTTAAACCAAAACTCCTACTTTAAGAGGTAACGTGCCGGAAAGGGTTAACTTTTGAAATAATTGCAGGTAATGCAAATATTAAAAAAATAGGTAGATTTTATAAACGAATTATGTTTTTTCATGCCGCATCAGGCTGATATATAATTATTTATTTCTCATAGATTTTTTGAAAAGGATAAATTTTAAATCCATTTACATATAAAACATGCTTTCATTTGATCAAAGTTCAAATTCAATTAGCAATCATGAATTATTTTTAGCATATTTATAGCATTTTTGTGCTAGCAATTCATGCGTGCTTTCTCATTTGACGTGACGATAATACTGGAATGAATGTGTGCATAATGCCTCTTAAGTCGAAAACATACATTTGAATGAAATAATTAATTAAATCCAGAATCGAATCATAATGTCTGGATATTTATAATTAATTTATAAGCATTCGCTTCCTTTGGAAGAAGAAATTATTTATTCATTCTTAGTTAATTAATAGTTAATTGAAATAGTTCATTATGTGCTTAAAATATTTCTCTATTAATGCTTCAGATTTCATTATTTTTCGTATGAATATTTGACATTCTCTCTTATTGAAAATGAGCGATTATTCGCTGCTGAGATATTAATTCGTGCCATTAATTCGTGTTATTTTTGAAATAATAGATGTTTGTGGGTTTCAGAAACGCCTGTCGATATATGCAATAAATAATTGTCGTCAGAAATGTATAAAATTCATTATTGAAATTTCCCAAAAATGAATATTCTTCTTTTATATTTTCATTTCTTTATTGAAAAGTTCCGAGACACTATCTTCTCCTATTTGTTTCCCATTTTATTTATTATTTTTGTCGAAATGTTTAGGGATATAACCTTCTGGCGTTTTATGTAAATAAGCTTTTCAAAGTTCCACTCGAATGATACATTATTTGAATTTTCGTTTTGAGTTTGCTAAATCCACCAACGGCATTAGGCAAATAGCCAATAGTTGCGAAGCAGATTCCAAAGGCGAATCAAAATACTTTTATGATAAGACTTGTAAGCCAAGCGTCAGAGGGTAACTAGATTATCAGCATAAATTGAGTAATATTCCCATAACGGTGGCAACATTTGCAAAACCAAGACATAACAAAATGCCAGAAAAACTCTCTTTTTAGTTTCCTCCAACATTTTGTGCACAAATCTGCGAATATGAACCGCTTTGTATTAAAAATGGGGTGTTTAATATCTCTTTTAAAACACTAGAGAAAAACTGCTTGAACTTTTAAATTTTTTTGGCTGAATATCTAGACATTTGCTCAAAAGCTTTTGTTGGAAATGGCGGAATCCATCGGTCTTTAGACGTCTCATCACTGAGAATGTTTTGCTCAGGGTATATAGGGTTTAAATCGATTATGCACCCTCGATGAAGGAGAAAACTCATACATACAGCCATGCTTTACATGGAATTTTAGATCATGCCGTTAGTTTCGGACTAGCAGTGAGCCTCTACTGTATCCATTACAACATCCAAGGCAGCAGTTTTTTTATTTAATTCGGCCCACCACATAATTAATCATAAACGCCAAATGTCATCGGTCACTGGTTTAATAACTGACTCATTTGCCTGTTCCTTTTTCCCTTCTTTTAATTCAACAGAAGAAACATTTTTACTTTCTTCACTCACCTTTCCACTAAATTTATTTTCGGTCATCTGTTTAATTTCTTCTCTAAACTTCGAAATAATGTTCATCCCTTATTTGACACCATTTCCATCTCCAACAATCTCAAAGAATTTCTAAGGGCCCATTTAGAAACAGCATCAACCTGTTCACAGAGATCCCCAAATAATTCTCTTGGTATACGTTTAGTCTTTATTTCTTCAATAATCCTATGCATTTCTTTAACCAATATTAAATATTTCCTCATCACCTTCACTCATTTTCTTTAATAAAATCTCACAGTTTACAAAATACAATAAAATATAAACACTGCGGTAAGGGGAGATAAATATTAGATCTAAACACATTAGAATAATAAACATCAAATCCTTAAAAAGCATGGTCGCAAAACACACAAAAAAACAACAAATACAATTCTTCTTATTTACACAAATAAAATCTGTAATAACTCACCAAATAGTTATTTCAAATGAGCTCCTCTTATCTTCAGCGAGAAATAATTTTCAGAAAGACTCACCCCAAAACATTCCAATTTTCAAATGTTTTAACTCTCAGGAGTACTATTATAATTCTCAATGATCTTTAAACCAAATTAAACAAGCAGAAAATCGCTTTAAAATTCTTATGTACATATAAAACACTAAAAGATATTCAAAGGCAAAAGTTCTACGCATAATTCAATAAATCTGCCGGCGGACAGAAAAACTTACTGAAAATGTGTTTCAAAATATCTGTTACTTCTTCCTAGTAAATAATAAAACACTTTTGTAATTTTAACAATATTGCTAAAAGTCAAAAACATGAAGTGCAAAACCCGGCAGTTTCAAATGTAAACAATTGACCGCCCCGTTAACCCTAACGTCACTTCGGAAAGTAAATTTCAAATATCTCTAAAAATACAGGCAATACTTTACTGAACTTTGATAAACAGATAAATAAGAGAGTAAATAATCGTATTTAAAGGTCAAATTCAATGTAAATAGTCGATGTAAAGAGAAAAAAGTAAAAACTCACTTAGAATATGCTAATGAGCCATTCCGTCTGCATCAACTTAAAGTACTGCCTTTTATACAAAAATACCGCTTGTTATCTAACTCCAACTAGAAATACACACTTCGGAACTTCAAAATCTTCATAATAATACACTTGCACAAGGAATAACACAATAATTACCGAAGCATAAGCACTTTTTTCGAAGCACCAGAAATCACCAACCAACATAGACGCTGTCATGCGCTATGTTCAAGCCCTAGGTAACGTAAATTATTGGGTCTTTTAAAAAGTTTTTGCCAGTAGATGGTGTTGATGCCTATATATCCTGCAACGCCCAACCGATTGTCTCAAACGAATATCTGCTTAAAAGGAGACATTCTGCTTCCACTGTTTGTATAGCTAGTTTTCTAATTCGTTTCTCGTATAAAAAGTTATATTGATTTGGAAATGAATGAAATATCTGAAGAAATACTCTATGGGATGCTTTTTTACTGTAAAAAAGGTAAAATCGCTGCAAAAACATGTCAAAAAGTTTGTGAAATGTACGGTGAGAATGCTGTGAGTGAACGAAGGACCCAGGAGTTGTTTCCGCGATTCCATTCCGAAAATTTTTATGTCAAAAAATTCGGAATTGCACCGTCTGACTACCTTTCGTTTCGATCTCTGCAAAACTATCTTGATGGCAAAAAAATGGCCGATCGAAGGTCAGCTGAAAATCACTTGGTCAAGTTTTTAGAGGATAAACCACAGAAGTTCTACACCGATGAAATTATGAAGTTACCTGAAAAATGGGAAGAGGTCATAGATAATAATGGTCAATATGCACTTGATTAAAATGGATTTTCTATGAAGAAAATGTTAAAAAATGTACTTGTAATACAATCGGAATGACGTGTAATTGAAAACCACATTCTTTTTAGGGCTTCAATTTTCAAAAGCAGCCAAGTTTTTTAATCGTAGGAAATATGTAGAAGGATAAGTTTTCAAAGAACCAGTTACAAATTTATTAAAATACCTTTATTATAGTTAAATTCTAGGCAATAGTAAAATTTCAAGGCTGCGAAAACATCGCGGCAAAAACAACGCAAGGAGAAAACGTCGTGGTACAAAATATCGTGGTCCGAAAATAGTGGCTCAAAAACTTCGCAGTTTAAAAACATCATCTTCGAAAATATCGTGGTAAAAAATAAAGTACCTACAAATGATTGCATACATGCGTTTTTCAAATCGCATAGTGACATATTCTGTAACTGACTTTCGTCATTTCGACATCCAAAAAAATTATTGCACGCTATACAAGGAAATGTTAACGACACTTTAAGACTAAACAGAAACAAAACAGTATATAATTTTCATTAAAACAATATCAGATTAACAAATGTAAAAGAAAATTTTATAGAGGTAACCTCATGCAGTTATTTACCTTCCTTTTTCTAAGCATTTTTAGACTGTATTTTTCATGAAAAATTATCAGTTAAACTTTATAAAATAAAGCTTAATTTGTTAATGACCTTTGTTAATTAACTACATAAATTTAAAATTCTATTAGCTTTTTAAGTTGCATTAATGTTCTACTCATTTTCAATTGTTAAATGCTTCTTACTTTTTCACCAAAAATTAATTCGTTCAGATATATGAAATATAGAAGTAACAGAATACATCTTTCCTTCTTGCGCTCTATGATTTTTTATACGAACACGCGTTTAATGATTTCTAATGCGATGATTTGTAGTACTTTATTTTTTACCATGATATTTTTGACAACGATGTTTGTATACTGCGAAGTTTTTGAACCGCTTTATTTTCGACTACGATATTTTAGAACTGCAGTGTTTTCCCTTTGCGATGTTTTCTCCCACGATGTTTTGTACCACGACGTTTTCTCCTTGCTTTGTCCGTGATGTTTTTGCCTCGACGATTTCGGCGGACACCAATTTAAATTCAGTCCTTGAAGAAAGCACCAGAAGTAAATGCTCAAAATACCGAAAATATGAAACAATTTTCACACTAATGTATGTTAAATAATTATCACAAATAATTTCTTCAAATGAAATGCTGGCAATAATCACAAGAGAATTAATAAACAAATGATAATTACTTAAAATACTCAAGAGAATTAATAAATAAATGATAATTACTTGGCAATTAATTATCTTCGGAATGAGAAGTTATTTTGTTTTATTAGGAGCTCATTAAAGGAAACATTAATCCGGTTTATCTGTCAAAAAATAACAATTTTAAGCTTTCTTTTTTGAAATAAAATTCGAATTAAAAGGGAAATCGGAGAACATATTTTTGAAAGGAACTCCATGATCATCAGATTTCTTTTATGATTTCAATGGAAATTTTTAATGCAGAACTAAACATCAGAATTTCTCTTGTAAGATTAAAATACTTTTAACCGGTAGTAACGTGAATGCAATTTGAATTTTAAGTCAGATTTCAATATAAAATATTTTTACTATTTTAATTATATACTGAATTTGTCTATGTTAGTTTAACATATCAAAGTTGTCAAATAGTTTAGTTTAATATTTTTAACATGATTAATTTAAAAAAAAATGAATAACTTTTGATAGAAGCATAATGAATTGGCGTCACACTTCCTTCGTCTTAAAAGCATTTTCACAAATTCTTGCATTTCATTGCAGTTCAGCTAGATGCTATTTTCAATTAACATATTTTCTACATTTCTGTCAAAGTTTACATCTACATTAATCTTTTAAGAATTATTTCTTCATTGCTTTTAAAACGTTTTGTCGCATTTCTTTGCAAATTTGAGTTTTATTTTTTTATTTTATTTTATAACTGTAAGTGTTTGTAGAGGTATAATTATAAGGGGAATTCAGTTAAGATGATAAAAGGATGTATCTTAATTTAAATGAATACAAGCCTGAACAAATTACAGTAGTAGTTTTCTATCGATATTGGGATTTTGAGTTTTAAACACAACTGAAAATATATTAAATCTCATCTTACCATGAGCCATGTTGCTACAACATACTTGCTAACAATGTTAATTGTTATCACTCTATTAAGCTTTCAGGTAAACTCTAAACACACGTTGAGTGTATTACAAGTTGTTGTTGTTGTTGTGGATTATGTCAACTGTCTGACACAAACATCAAATCAAGTACACGAACTTTATCATGGCCTAGATCGCAAGGGTTACGCCTCTTGTTATATTAGGCAACAGGTTCCTTAAAATTTACAGTATGATTTTGTCTAGCTCCATCCCAGTTTTAATGCATAATCTTTAGGACAACTAATCTCGCCCCTCTTTGCCTTCCATCAACCTCTCGAGAGGACTTTTGACCCCGCAGTATTTCAAGTGCCCCATTCCAAAACAACTGCACTTTAAAACATCCATGTCTTTTCCGAGATTCGGATCCAAACCCACAGCTACAGCAGCCGCTTCACCTACCACCATGCCAATGGCTTTACAAATGCAGAGAGATCAACAGTAGAATCAATAAAGGTTTTAAAATAAAAACGTTCTGACATTACCTATTTTCATGGTATTGATCAAAAAGCAAACAGTGTCGTTTTTGTAACAAAGTATGAAGTTGTACATTATTTATTTTTCAAAGACCGAATAAACACTTTAGCAGAGCCAGTAAGCAATTTTCTTGTGAACACAAGCTTTTGTAGTTCAGATAATTCAGATTGAAAGGATGTTTCTAGATCGCGAATAGTGGTTCGACAGGATATGTATTATTTCCATTAAATTCCGAAACAGTTTCTAAAATGTCTCGAAAAAGCAATGAAATACTATAAGGCGTCATAATGTTTGGATCTACTGAATTATTTAAGGGAGGTGATTCCGACTTACAGAATTAACATAATGATCATCATCAGGCTAGCGAACACTTTCGTTTTTGGATAACTCTTCATTGTCATAAGTTTCGGATTCTAAAAGTTTAAAATTACAAAGACAACAAGGCTAAAATACATAAAAACTCAAAATATCTATAATCAAAATTAGAAGTATATCTTAAACACTTATTACCTCGAATAAATTCCAGAATGGATTAAGCGTGATTTACACTGATGTCCATAAATTAAGGATAATTCGGAGTCACGCGGAAATGGAACTCTAAAATAAATATATCACCTGTAAAATCACTACACACATCTTTAAGAATCATATGCAAACTTCAAGAAGTAACCAGATGACACCGATGGTACATCACAATGACGAGAGTGATATATAAGGAATACAGGCAAAGAAGTAAAATTGTTCGCAGGAGCTTTATAAGCATTTCAGTGCAATAACCGAATAGTTATGACACAAAGGACGCATTTGGATGATTTTTTTACGTGGTAGAATTATCGGCCGTCTGGAATGTGGGCGCACCCAACTGGAAGTATCAGACGAACTTGGAATTGCCCAGAGTATCATCTCCAGGCTTTGGCAACGATTCCAAGATGATGGTAATGTGAGTAGACGTTACAGCACAGGTCGCCCCAGAGTTACAACGCCGAATGAGGATAAGTATTTGGCAGTTACTCCCAAAAGAAACAGCCGGAGCACAGCCTCAGACCGGTCTCTTCAGCTCTCTTCAGCCACTGGTACGACAATTTCAAGGCAGACCGTGTACAGACGCTTAGGGCAGATTGGTTTATATGCTCGTAGACCTGTCAGATGCGTTCCAATTGCTGCAATAACCGAATAGTTATGACACAAAGGAACCTGTCAGATGCGTTCCAATTACTGCAACTCACTGTCGCCTGCGGTTAGCCTGGAGTAGAGAGCATGCATTGTGGACACCGCAATAGTGGGCTTGTGTGATGTTTTCCGACGAGTAAAGGTTTAGCGTGCAGTCTGATTCTCACCGGATTTTCATATGGAGAGCTCCAGGTACCCGTCACCACCAAGAAAACATCACTGAACGACACCGTTATGGTGGTGCAGGAGTGCTCGTTTGGGGTGGAATTATTCTGGGTTCCAGAACTGACCTGCATGCTCAAATTGGAACCATGACAAGCCAAATCTATCGGGACGTCATTCTGGAACAACATGTACGTTTGTTTCGGGCCGCCATGGGCGCACAATTTGTGTTTATGGATGACAAAGCCCGTCCTCACCGTGCAAACATTGTAAGCGAATGCCTTCAATCGGAGGATATCACCCGTATGGACTGGCCAGCATTCTCACCGGACTTGAATCCAGTAGAGCACGTGTGGGACATGGTTGGCCGACAAGTTGCAGCCCGTCAACCTCCTCCTACATGTCTACCGGAACTTCGGAGAGTTTTGCGTTTTGAATGGTGTAATATCCCTCAAGATCAGATCGATAATTTGATACTCAGCATGCCTAGACGTTGTACGGACTGTATGCATCGTCTGGGAGACATACAATGTATTAACAATCATACCAATCATGTAATATTGGTTTTTTGTAAATAGGTGTTTTTTGTAATTTGCTCCAGGGAGATAAAATCGCTATTTTTTTTTAATAATATCAAACATATAACATCTTTGTTTGCTCTTTACCTTTTGTTTAATAAATAAACTTTACAAATAAGTCAAATTTGTTTTGCTTCTAACTCTTCCTTTGCCTGATTTTGCATTATCCTTAATTTATGGACATGAGTGTATTTCGCAATAATAAAAGAAGGCGTTATCTTTGCTGTTGCGAAGCTAGTTTCTCTAGATTAGCAACAAATCACTATTCTGCCAAGTTTCAAATGTAAACAAACGTGGCCGCCATGGCAAAAATAATTAGGCTTAGCCGCACTTAAATAACTTTTAAATTGTTGATAATTCTATAAATATTGCTTACATATTTACAAAAGGCATAAAAACCTTAACCGAAAGCTAAGAACAATATAATTCAATCATAAAGCAAAAAAATGCACAATTTACAAACATATAAGACTAAAGAATCTGAGCTCTCTGAGCCGAGTAACAGAGTGGATGTATATAAATGCATATATACAAACATACAAAAGTATATACAAATAGACAAAAGTATGTACAAATAAGCAAAAGTATATATATTTGTATACTTTTGGTGCGGCCGATTGCAAACATAATATGAGGTGCACATTTACATGTTACAGCAGTCCTGTATATAAACTTTCAACGTTCTGAGGCTACTCAGAACTACTGAGACTACTTTTGAGTTATGCGAGCTACGTATGCGAGCCACGAAAAATTATCTTCTGAATTCATTTTAAAGCAGTTTTATAATTTTTTTGGGGGAAAAAGTGTACTTTTTTTTGTCTTTTTACGTACAGATGTCACGCAAAAACATCGTTAAATTGCATTCGATAGCGGTCAAAATGGATATTTTTGTTGAAGTATGATGCCTGAAACTTTTCGCGATTACAATACTTCCGTTTTACTTCGTACAAGGAAGTAGAAAAACTCTGTATTTATGTATATCTTGTTCACTAAAAGTGAGGTTCGAAAATTCGTTTTTCAATGTCATGCAAACTATGCGATATCTTAATATGGTGAGGTTGTTAAGGAAGCACGTTCATTAACAGACTGACATACTGTATGCGAGCTGGCTGCTGTATATTGCAACATTTAACAAGCCACAATGCCTTGGAAGCAGGAAGATGTTCAGCGGAAATGAAACTCACGGAGCTCCCTCAATCTCATTTTATAATCTACATTCTTTTATTTGCCATGTTTTGAAGCCGTGATCTAGGTTAAAGAGCTGCCCATTCGATTGCGTAAGAGACATTTATATCGAACAGTAAAAGGTGCTAGACACTCGTCACTTAAGGGGACGGTGGACTTTAAAAATTAGTTTTTTTAAGTTTTTGTGTTTTCAACATGAAATTTTACACATATACATATTATAACATCAGTTTATAAAATATATGTTCAAAATTTCAATTTATTTTAAATTGAAAATTTTAAAACAAATAATTACTTATTTTAATTAAAGATTAAAAAATGCTCCTTGCTCTCTAATTTTCAATATTTTTTCCTTTAAGCTACTTATAAAGACTTAGTAAAAGATTTTGTGTATCCGTTATCGAATATGTTGAATCAAAAATTTTTAAAATGGAATTTTGTGAAATTAAACCCAGTTTTCGGAAAAATATCCCCTTTTGTCACATCACAAGTCATTATCACAAGTTTCATTATCACAAGTTCAAACTTCTTAATAACCTCATATCCAAAAATGCATACACAGTTCTACTGCAACATATAACAAGATAGTTTCTTCCAAATATCATTCATTTTAAAATAAAAATGAGACGCATGGAGCATTTTCAAGACATAGGATGATTTTAGCTTTTTTTGTAGAAAGCTTGGTGACGATAGCTATAGTAGTGACTGAGTTATTAGCTAACAAACAAACACACAGACTTTCCTCTTTATATATATATATATATATATATATCACTAAAAACGCTTGTTCATAAATGTGTTTGAGAAAGAGATCTGTTGTCCGCATATAACTACTCACAAAAACAATAATCCATACTAATGGTACGTAAATACTAATTTTGTATTTTTATTTGTTTAAAGTTTCAAAACTTTAAATCAAGTTATCCTCAGGCAGATATCGTATCGTGGTATTATCGGATAATCATATAATACTATCTAAACTAAAAAGTCATGAATGGATTATTCAGTTTGATAATTCATTTTCTCTTCTCTTTTCATAAAGGCACATTTTTATAATGCGGAAGATTTTCTCGTGAAATAGCGCATGGCATGTGTAAATATATGATTTGCCGTATCCAATATCTGTTATTTCTTCGCAATGAAACGCACAAAGAAGAATTTGCCTTCAAAATATCACACACAGAGTCCTTATAATTTGCATCGTACTAAATGTTTGTTTACAGCTTCACTTACTTTGAATTAGAAGACTCGCAGGAGAATTTCTTATTCTTTTTAAGAGGCACAGAAAAAGGATACTTAAGCACGAACTTCCCATTCAATAAATTTCTTGCCTTTTCAAGCGAGGACAGGCCGAAGAATATGGGATAAGCTTCGAAGCCTATTCAAATTGAAATAAAATTAAATAGCTTTAAGAACGCTCTGTATCTCTGTTCCAATAATTTGTTCTATTATTTTTTCTATACCATGAACTAAACTCATATTACATTCCGTTTCTATGTTATACATGCTAAGAATCATTAAAATAAAAAAAAAAAAATAATAATAATTGAATAGATTTTTTGTAACTTAGTAATTCCGGTTTCATGTTTAGATACTATATCGATTCATAAATGAATTCTTTCCTTCCACTGGTAAGGAACAACAGCTGTTCCCAAAATTTATTTGAGACAACTCATATGTTTTGTAGAATTACGATAATTTTTACTCCAAAGAGGCTTTGTCCCTGAAGGACTATTGTTTCCGTTTTGCGATTTTGCGTTGAATCACTATAAATCTCCGTTTCACTTTTCAAACTGTTGCCACCAAATGTGAGAGTTCTGCATTATATTTGGAGAAATTAAATAATGAAAAATATGCATAATTGTATGTGTATTTCTCGCATTGTGATAAAACAACGGTACCTAGAGCCATCGAATTTTGAATGACGTAATCCTACAGCAAATACGGGCACGTGGAAGCCAAAATTTGGAATTTGGAATTTGTTTTATGATCGATTTCATACTTTGTAAAACTTTAACGAATTTTTTATTAATAAACTCAAGGATTTCAAAGCGAACAATGGCAACGTTGTATAGAAAAACATCTCCAGTGCGCGAGATTGTGTTCGGAGATTCTAAATATAGGCTCATTTTAAAATTATTTTGCGACATTGCTATTGAACTGAAATTTATGGTTTAAGTGAACATGATATTTAATAAATACAGGTAACACGTAAAACGTTAAAAAAAGTAACTTTGAACGTAATTTAAAATCTGAAACCTTTCAGATTATTTTTTAGTCTTAAATCTTCCCATCCCCGCCTCCAATAAAAACGAGACAGCTTGAATTCTACAGCCCAAATGCCACAACTTTCCCTTACATTGACAAAAGTGTCTTATTGTTGAACATATTTCTTTCGCTACATTTCTGAAAGACATTGTTTATGTTTATGCTTTTTGGCATAAGTAATAAGCAATATCCTAAAGAAGCGCAACAACTTAATGACATTAGTTACTGTTTATGCTTTCTGGCATGAGTAACTACTTACTGTAATACCCTAAAGTAATAAGCAATAATAAGCAATACACTAAAGTAATAAGCAATACCTTAAAGAAGCGCAACAACTTAATGTCATTAGTTACTACTTGAGCTTTGCTTTGTGATTAATATTTTTATGTAATTTAAATTTTGCGGGTATCCTTAGACGTATTATCGTAAAGATAATCCATCTAAGGATTGTTCTTAGGGTCTTTAAAATTACTTATTGCCATGAAAGCAATTTTATAAATCATGCGTATGACTCGGTAGAGCTTCTTCCAATAGTAACAAAAAAAAAAATAAATAAATAAATGAGTGTTGTTGTGACTAATCTCATTTGGCTAATCTGATCAGAACATGAGCACGAATTCAATCGTGGCAAGAAGTAAGAGACTGCGTCTGCCGTTGGCAAAAGCCTTGAGCACCATATAGGTGGCATTATGACTTTTCCCAATTTCACTCCAAATTTGAGGGTAACCAGGCCAGGGGAGCGGTGCAAGCTCATCCCACACCTTATAAGGTATTTTTCCCGCCTTCTTAGCGTCGTGTAGTGGTCTGCACGCTGGGGGCGTATTCCAGAGGTCCGCGGTTCGATTCCCGGCGAAGCTCAGTTTTCATCTTTCATGCTTCCAAATAACCTTATGTCTACATTGGCGCCCGAACTAAAAGGGTGGTGGAGGATAATTCTCCACACCCAGGATTTGGCGATTGAGTCCCCTAAAAACTCCAGTCGCCCTTTTAAAGGGGAAAGTATATAAGGTATTTCTCCCTCCTTCTTAGCGTACCCTCGTGGTGTGGTGGTCTGCACGCTGAGCGCGTATTCCAGAGGTCCGCGGTTCGATTCCCGGCGAAGGCGTTGCTCATTTTTCATCTTGCCTGCTCCAAAAAACACCTAATGTCTCTACAACCTCTTCCTCTAACACCAAACTACATTACAGGACTTTCGGATCACCAAATATTTAGATTCCCCCCCCCATGCCGCAAAGACGCTGTACATTTACACCATCCATGCCTTCTTCGGGATTCGACTCTGCGCCCTTCGGTAGGGTAATCAGAGTACTAACCTGTATCCTGTCGGCGACTGTCCAATAGGTTTTACTCTCAAATATTTATAAGATGTTAATGCAGAATGATGATACCAGAACACCACAAAAGAAAATCTCTTCCAAAGACCAAACATCACAAAATATGAGAAAATTGAACTACTGAATTCAAGGGGAGGGGAAATCTAGAAGCAATCATCGGTTCAAATCCTTTGACCGCTATTATCAAATATTTTATTTGATAGCTCCAATTAAATGTTTATATGTTAATAGAAATAAATTTAAGACCTTTTAAGAGGCTTCAAGAAAACGAGCGGGGTGTTGAATCAGCCTTAATCGCCATACCCTAAAGCGGGGGCATTGGTGTATATTTATAGTGTAAGGTTTATCCTACGTTTTTTAACAGTTATCTTTAGTTAAAGTTACTTTCCCATCCCTTCTAATTTCAGCTTACAAATTTCTGGCCGGAATGATTTTTTAGAATCGAGGTTAAATGCAAATGAATGAAGAGTAGTACTTAAGTCGAAGTTCCAGTGACTTCGTTAAATAGCCAGAGATTCTGACTAGCGCGCGTTCGCCTTTTGGCTACAATTTCTCTAAGCTATTACTACACTCGGCTTTATTTTGGGCCCTTGATAGCTTCGCCCTTTAGTTAACATTTAGGATCCAACTCCTGTAGAGTTTTTATAGTTTCGGCTATATCTTTTAGTTAAGCATTAGTTAAGTTTTACTTCTTAGTATTCTTGAGTACAGGCCCAAGTGGAGGCTTTTCTGTGCGTCCTGAGAAAGGGCCATCTGTAAAACCTTATTTTGAGCAATAAAGTGTAATTAACCCTTCTTGAGTTTACGTTTCTGTTTCCTGAGCTAAAGCGGTTATTCGTTTACCAGTTCTCAAGGTTCCACACACTTAGCTGTAAATTAAAAGTTGGAATTTTATAATAGATCAGAGGATTCTGACTATTCTGTCCGCATATACTCAAAGTTCAACTGAAAAGCCATGAGCGAAGATCAACTTTTCAATAATATGAATGCATACGTGACTTTGCCCACATACTATTATAGTTGAGTTAGGTTTTCAACGAATGAGTGAAATTCACATATTCTAATGACAATGGACAAAGGAACAAGAAACAATAACTCATTTTATTAATCATGATAACACCATGATTCTTTCAACAATCATTAGAGGGAAAATACAGTTCAAAAGAATTCAGAAAATGTTTAGTCAATTCAATTACTATCTCGAAGGAGAATATAGGAAATTAAAAGCAAAACTTTTAAACACCATCTCGTTAACTATTACACAATAAAACGCTGATAATAAAATTCGAGTGATAAAACACTTCTCTTTAATTTTAAAGCATTATGAAACACTTATTTTTACAATTACGTTATTTTTAGAAAAGGGGGATTTCTTTCTTTATTAAACTAAATGTTAGATTATTATATGAATTTCTGATTGCTGTTGCCTACACTCCCTTTTATTTCCTGTATATAAATTTTATTGCGAAAAATTTTCATCTCGATAGAAAGTTTACTTCTTTTGATAAATGAGCAGTTTAGGAAATAATGAAAATTTTCTGAAGTTTACTGGTAATTTTCGAAACGAATACTGCATTTGGTTTCTGGGAAGAATTCTTTCTGATGGCTTAAAATTGGCAAAATACGTTCAATAAGTATTCAATTAAAAACCAGAATTTAGGGAGAATGACTTGGGAGATCTAATTAGTAAACGAATCTTAATGTTGCTCATGGGGACTTTTGACTTTAATGTAAGGTTTCTACTTTGTCATAAAAGCGATTTCTCAAGGTTTATGGCTTTGATTAAATTTTCGTTTATTTTCCTTCTGTCTCTTCTTGCTTAATTCTTCTGTGTGGTCCAGCAGAATGAAACGAATTTAAGCAACTAAGCCTATTTCTAAGAATAATTCATTAACAAGCTTATTAGCGAATTCATGGAGTGATCTTCTTGTATTCTTGCTCTAATGACCTAAGAACACGAACACTTAGCTGAAATCTTTAATGAACCTTTAAATAAAAGCTGAACCCCTTAATGTAAGTTTTGTTTAATATTTAATTACTTTAAAACAGATTTCGATCGAATAAGGGACAAGCAAGCCTCTAGACTTAAGTTTTCCTTGTTATTATAAATAATAAACTAAAGCTGTTGCTATGTTGTCAACTTGAAAAGCAGATAAAGTTTTAAGAACCCATTATGAGGCATAATACGTCTAACCTTCTGGTTCTAGAGACTTCTGTGATTATAAGTTTTAAAATTACTTAAACTATTTTACCTATAGCAATAAATCTCTAAAAGACAAAAAATAAAAAATAAAATAAATAAAAAAACGAAGAGGATTATTAATACTTACATATTGAAAGAAAATTATGTCTCGCCCACTATTATGTATTTTGAAGTTATAAAGTGTATTTAAGAATAAAGTATATTTAACAAAAAAAGAAAATTTAAAATGTTACAGATTTTAAAATACGTCTAAAGGGGCGTTTTCTTTAACATATTGTGTGTTACATTTATTTATTAAATATCACGTTCTTCGCAAACAGCAATACCACAAAATACTTTTAAAATGAGCATATCTTTAGAATATCCGATACAGAGACTCACGCGCTGGAGATAAAAATTATTTTCTGTACAACGCTGCCATTGCTCGTTTTCAAATCTTTGAGTTTGTTAATCAAAAATTCGTTAAAGTTTTACAAAATATGAAATCGATTAGAAAACAAATTCCAAATTTCAAATTTTGTCCACATGCTTACGTTCTTAGGAGGATTATGTCATTCAAAATTCGATGGCTCTATGTAACGTTGTTTTATCACAGTGCGAGAAATATACTTACATTGATGCAGATTTTTCATTATTTAATTTCTTTAAATATAACACAAGGCGATAATACTTTGTGGCAACAGTTTGAAAAGTGATTCGCCGTTTGTACTGAATCGATGCAAAATCGGAAAACGAAAACAATAGTCCTTCAGGGACAAAGCTCTTTTGGTCTAAAAATAAAATAAAATCTGAAAGGCAGATCTTACATTACGTCCAAAGAGTATGCAGGCTTGATTTATTAAATGTTCCTTGACTTAAGTCATAAAATTCAATTCAACAGCAATATCGCAAAATAATTTTAAAATGAACATACCTTTAGGATTTTCGATGCACAGACTCGCGCGCTTAAGATAAAAATGTTGTTTTTTTTTTTTTTTTCCGTACAGTTTTGGCATTGTTCGCTTTGAAATCGTTGAGTTTGTTAATCAACAATTCATTGAAGCTATGAAATCGAAACAAATGTAAAACAAAATATGGAACAAACTATGAAATCGATAATGAAACAAATTTCAAATTCCAAATTAGGGCTTCCAAATGACCAAATTCGGTAGAAGACTACGTTATTCAAAATTGGAGGCCTCTTGTTTCATTCCAATACGAGAAACATTTATGCAGATTTTTCATTATTTAATTTCTTTAAATATGACACAGGGCGATAATATTTGGTTGCAACAATTTGGAAAGGGAACCCACATTTAAAGTTTTTAACGCAAAATGCCAAAACGATAGTCCTTCTGGGCTAACAATAAATGTTCTAAACCATGGTACATTTGCAAATCCAAATGATATTTTGTATTAGAAAGGAAACTTCTGTCGTAACTAGAAATATGCACAAAATGAAGCATTTCATTAAAGAAGTATTTTTTTAGATAAAGAAAAATGGTGTTCATGGTTATGGATGAAGTGCTCATACAACCATATTCAAGCTAAAGGCAAAATCTGGTTTCTTCATAAATAATGGAATATTTTTCTCTAGAGATTGCTGCTTCTTCATTTACAGTTATTTATTAATTATATATTCACTGTACACTGTAGTGGTTGCCTTAGAATTTATAAAATATTCATTCCATTCAGAAGTAGGGGGAAACTCATCATGCTATGAGTTAATTCTCCCGGCTTCTTAACATGCCTTCGTAGTGTAGTGGTCAGCACGGTATTCCAGAGGTCTGTGGTTCGATTCCCGGCGAGGTCGTTGCTCATTTTTCACATCTTCCGCTTCGAAATAACCTAATGTCTCTACAGAGGCACCTGAACAGGGATTCGAATCCCGGATCTCTGGAATACACGCCCAGCGTGCTGACCACTACGAAGGCATGCTAAGGAAGCGAGAGAAATACCTTATAATGCATTTTAAATCACATTTATGGTTGATCATAATCTCAGTGATGGCTCTACAAGTTATTATTCAACATTTCGAGAATATATCTATCTCTATGTACTTCATAAAAATACCTATTCAGAATAAAACCTTCAGAATAAAGCAAACACTGTTATTTAAAACATTTTTCTTTAAGCGCATAAGGTTTCTCCCACCTTCTTGGCATGCCTTCGTGGTGTTTCTGCACGCTGGGTCGGTATTCCAGAGGTCCGTGGTTCGATTCCCGGCGAAGGCTATTGCTCAATTTTCATCTTACCTGCTTTCAAAAAAATCTTAATGTCTCTACAATGGCGCCCGAACTAAAAGGGTGATGGACGATGACTCTCCACACCCAGGATTTGGCGATTGGGTCCCCTAAAAACCCAAATTACCCTTTAAAAGGGAGTGTATATAAGTTTTCTCCCACCTTCTTGGCATGCCTTCGTAGTCTAGTGGTTCTGCATGCTGGGCCGGTATTCCAGAGGTCCGTGGTTCGATTCCCGGAGAAGGTGATTGCTCATTTCTCATCTTGCCTGCTTCCAAAAAATACCTAATGTCTCTACAAGCGGCACCAAAAAAGTCTGCTGTTTCATAAATATTGAAATTGTGTAAAACATCATAAATAAACCTGAGTCAAAATCATTATGACAAATTAAGTTTAAATGTTACTTACTGAATTCGTGTTTAAAATTTCTCCTTAAGAAATCCAGTGTTATTATGTATCACCATTTTATGAATGCGTATACACAAAAATAAAAATAATAATTGTATGCACTTTTTTCATATATTTGGTTTTTCTTCATCGAAAAGAAATTGGTGTTATCTTTCGATTCATTCTGTTGTTTTTTATTTTCTGTTTTTATTTCCATATGCTGTTATTTATCTCACATTTTGTAATCCACATGTTCGTGTGCTTCTTTAATATGCAAATAGGAAATAACGATGTTCTTCATCATTGTTGCATAATTAATCGGGACCTCTGAAATAAAACATACCACATTTTCTCATTATATTCCTTACGAAATGAGAAAATACAACGCAAGAACAAAAAAAGTCATTCTTTCCATTTTGTGATGGCAAGACGAACAGGAAGAAAAAGGCGGGAACAGAAATGGAAGATTAGCTGCAAGTTAAGTGACAGAATTAATTCTTTTTTGGAACTCCATACATAATGTCATTTTTTATGCATAGAAATTTAATTAAAACTCGCTGGATATTCAAATATTTGCTCGCTAAATTCAAGTGAGTTTATTTTGCAACCCTTGGCGATTATGAAAGAAATTTTTATGTAACAAGTTACCTCCCAAGTAATCAGCAGAGTAGAGAAATTTTCTTGGCTTTGAAACAATTGGTGAATGGAAAAAATGAGCAAGGACAGTTGACTGACCGCAAAAATTTATAACAGTACTCAGACTTTAAAGGTTATCTATTGGTTACAGACACGCATCAGAAAATCTGAATGATTATTCTAAGGTTTTAATCATTTATTCATCTAGTTAAATACATAATGTCTTAAGAACCATTTCATTAATATGAATTTTAATTGAATAAAATTTATTTTTGTTTGGGTTCAAATATAAAATAATGATTATTTTTGCTTGCGTGCGGATTCCTAATAAATTAAATGCACAAATCCGAAGAAAAGTGAATAAAATTTATTCTTATCACAGCAAATGAAACAAAATGCTTAAATTTCTTCAGAGATATTTGTACAATATCGCAATATCTCACAGTAGTTACATTCTAAATTACTAAAACTTTCAATATAACTGAGTCCAAAGCAAAGAAACGTAGAGAAAGCTAATCCGATCTCGCCGCGAAATAGCTACAGTAAACAACAATAGTTTTCTGAACAACAACTGAGTTGAGATGTTTTCCTCCAGCTTTTATAAGCCTTTTTAAATCACGCTCGAGAATCTTCTCTTATTTTCTCGACTTTTCCGGAAAGTAAAAGCGTACAATTACGAGATAACTAACTACTAATTAAAATGTTAAATGCGCGTGCTCCTGTATTTTAATTTTTTCGGCGTAGCTTTCTCTTCAAATTAGTCTTGTGCTGCATTGCACGGGGAAATGAAACAATTTAATAACAATTCGTTTAAAAAGAACAAATTATAATAACTACAAAACCCTCAACATTCTGGAGGAATATTATTATTATTATATTATTATTATTATTATTATTATTATTATTATTATTTTTTTTTTTTTTTTTTTTTTTTTTTTTTTTTTTTTTTTTTTTTTTTACTTTGAAAGTCAAGTTGGTGTTTTCGAAAAATCAGTTTTGGCTCTAGAATCCGGTGGTAAATAATAATGAAACCAACTATATATATGAATAGAACTAATGAGCTAATGCGATAGCATAGTGTGCATGTAGTATTGTAGAGTCATTAGGTTATTTCGAAGCAGTATAGAGATCAAAAATGAGCAATACCCTCACCGGGATTCGAATCTAGGACCTCTCGAATACGAGACGAGTGTGCTGACCACTACACCACGAAGGCATGCTAAGAAAGCGGAAGAAATACCTTATACCCCCTTTTAAAGGGCGACTGAGGATTAGGGGACCCAATCGCCGAATCCCGGGGAGTGAAGAATCATCAGCCACCCTCATTTTTAGTTCGGGCGCCACTGTAGAGTCATTAGGTTATTTCGAAGCAGGAGACATAAAAAATGAGCAATTCCCTCGGCGGGACTCGAACCTAGGACCTCTCAAATACGCGCCGAGTGTGCTGACCATTACACCACGAAGGCTAGCTAAGTAGGCAGGAGAAATACCTTATAGTTTTAGCTCTAATTTCATTGAAAAGATGTTTGAAGTATGAAGCAAACACTTTTATTTCTGTTTAATTCTGTTCGTATATTCTTTCTAACACTGTACTTAATTTTTATGTTCATATACACTCAGAAGTTTTTTGTAAAAATATCATTGAACCTTTTGTCTCGAAGTGCTTTTATATTCATTTGTTAATTGTGAATTTCTGAAATGCTGTCACAAAGCCCAAGATTGGTATGTCTATTTAAAGAGATGTCATGAATGTAATGTCTATTTGAAGCAGATTATTCAATTTTTTTTTTCTCTAGTTAATGATTGATGACTGTGCTAGGTGGAAACAAAATTTCAAAGCCCGAGATTGCTATGTCTGTTTAAAGAGATGCCAAGAATGTAATGTCTATTTGAAGTAGCTGATTCAATTTTTTTTCTGTAGTTAAAGATTGATGATCGTGCTAAGAGGCAACAAAATTCCTTTAGTAACCGAAAGCAGTAAATTTAAAAGTCGAGTCTAATACATTTCTGTAGAATATGTAGTCTTTACAGTTAAATCTTTTTCAATTGTTTGCTGCCAATCGGTAAAACTCATCAACAGATATTTATTTACTCGGAACTTCTGTAAGTTACCTTCTAGCCAAATCAGATGCTCTTTTCTCCATTTGACAGTTGGCACTTGTCTATGGATTAAAGGCAAATCACTAGCTTTCGTCGCTAATAACGATTAATTTAGAAAATTGAGATTAAACTAATAATTTACCACTAGTAATGTTTTTGCATTTCATAAAATCCTTACATTTTTTTTCAGCTTTCAATCTTTGAGTGCCTAAAAATAGATATCAGGTTTAAGCAACAATGGCAATGGAATAAATCAAGCAAAAAATCTCTTTTGTACCCATTTTCCTAAAGTACGTAAAATTTGTTTTAAAAGCGAGTCATATTAAAAAATCATTATTATTAACATTTTGTAAGGGCTATTTGGAATTGGAGGAAGCAAATTCAGTACTATAATGCTGTGGATAGACACAGACAATAAATGTGTGTAAAAATGAATGGTTATCAAAGATATAATAACAATAGAACGTCTGATAGAATTACCTGCTTAATTAACCGCAATTTCGATATGTGCAAGAAAACCGCATTCGAAGATGCAGCATTTTCATTTAGTAATGGTAAATCTAGAAGCCATCCAGTGTGATTTTAAATATTCTGACACAATGTTTGGATGTTCTTCACATTATTACGGATCTTCAAAACAATTTTTAGCTTCAGAAAAGGTTTCCTGACACACATGCATTCTTGTGTCATTTCGTCAGTCTACGAATACCTCCAACGAGCTTCGCACATACTTGCCGGTACGATCAGTTACTTTCCTAAAAGTTTGTAAATAGTAAAGCAGTTCGAATTCATTTCACTGTATAATATTCTTTATATTAAACACCGAATTGAATGCTCGAGGATTCTTTTTTTATTGGGGGGAGGGGAATTTCCTCCAGATTTTTACGGAGACATTTTCGGGTGCGTGATCCATCTTCCTCATTTTCCAAGATATTTAAAAATACATAGGCAATTTAAAAATTCAGAGGCCATTCAAAATACACATGTAGCCTTCATATATCATATATATTAAAAATACATATGCAATTCAAAAACATGCAACCTTCATATATCTACTCCAATACACAAACTTACACATTTCCAGTACACAATTCTGTCCATCTAAATTATGGTTTCAATAGCTTTTAAGTAAAATTAGATCTTGCAATATTCTTACAGCTTTCGTAGCCCTTGACAATTTTCAGTTTAATTGGCGGGCGATAAACTCATACACATCGCCTTCATTGCTCAAATATTCATATTATTGTAAGTATACAGTTTTTTAATATGTCCTATGTATTTAGGCTATTAAGTTTTAAATTACAAAATCACCAACTTAACCGTAATAAAATGCTGGAGAACTTTTCGTCTTGCTTAACTTTCTGTTTAGAAGCACCACAGTTAATTTAAAAATTTAAATAAATGTATATATCAACGCATTGATCTCATGGTTTAAGGAAGTGAAATTTGAACAGGAACAAAATCTCCACTAATCTGTGAGTAAACATTCTCATATTTAAGTCAAAAGCAAAGTAAGAATTAAAAGCAAAATACAAAATTAGACTAAAACTTGACTAAAACTTTTGCGATCAAATCGCAGTTAGAATCCTATTAGGAACTTTTGCCGGTTTGCTAATATGCAATTCCAGAAATTTTAAACTAGGATATCAATTAGTACCTTCACCTAATCAATTATCAGGTTATCCGGGAAGTAATGCAGAAATCTGATTCGCTAAAATTCAAATAAAAAACTGAACTCATCGGGTTCTGATATATAAAATTTACAAATTATAACCATAATTTTGATAATATGTCTTTTCTTTCTCAACTCAACTAAATTATCATTTCATTAATTTTAATTATAGCTAAATGATTCCCAACGGCTTCTTCATATTCGCTTGAATCAGAGATAAGTTTTTTCTCCGTTCACTCATTTGTTAGCTTTAACTGCTAAAGGTGGTTTAAGATATCTTGAAAGGAAACTCTGATCTTCTGAATGAGCATGGAAGTAAACCAGTAAATGAGATTGAACATGATGTATTGAAGATTCTGACTGAGTCGTATCCACCTTTCACCTAAAGAAATAGTGGATAGGCTTGTAACGTATAGTCTTTTTGGCTAGCATAATCTGCTACTAAACCTACTTGAAACTACAGGGTGGTTATAATTGAAGTGATACTAGTCAGACCCCTGTAGAACCCGTTCTGTCTATGGGATTTTGATGAAACTTGGTATGTACATTATATGGATTATGGCGAAAAGATTTCTGCAATAAAAACATAGTTCAAATTTTGATCACCAGATGGCAATTTTCAAACATTCCTTATGCAAATTAGTCAAACCTATAAAAAGACTTGCAGCCAGAGCCAGAAAATAATTCTGCGTGCCTTTGTCATTGTTAATTATGCCCTTACTGAAGAAAGGTCGAGGTTTATTGGTAAAACTGTTTTACCAGAGCATTGATTTCATGCAAGTTGGAGCAACTTCCCACACTGGACGCCAAGTCAAAGAACTGCTTGTTGCTGACTTTGGCGAGAATCGTGTAATATCCAGTGCTTTTCTGGATGCCTGGCCTCCTCGTTCCCACTTCTTAAATCCCTGTGATTCCTGGTTATGGGAATTCCTAAAACAGCGTGTTTATGGAAGAGGAATTAAGACTTTACCTGAGTTGAAAGCCAGTATTACAGGGCATCTTGCTGAAATCTTTTGAGAGTTACTTCGCGCTAACATTGAATACGCTATAATACGCTTTCATCACTAATTGATGTCAATGGAGCACACATTGAGAGCATTCTATAATTGAATAAATTTTAATGATTCTGACAGATTTTTTGTCCATCTTTAGATGCCACAATTTCCCCTGGTGGTCAAAATTTGAACTAATTTTTATTGCAGAAATCATTTCCCCATGCTCCATATAACATATAAACTAAATTTCATCAAAATACGATAAGTATAACGGGTTCTTGAGTAGTGGTCTGAATAGGGCCATTTTTAATTATAACCCCCCTGTAAGCGACTAATCGTTAAGACTAAAAGGTAACTACAACAACGGAAGGCTGTAAAAGACCCTTTTAATTGAACTATTTACAAAGGGCACAGTCTTTGTGCTTACAAATCCAACATCCACTTGTGGAGATTAAACTAAAGATAATGGTAAATTAAACTAAATTTAAAGATAAGCTGGTTTTTCAACGATACACAAATTAATTTAGCCTAGCAGGTTGACTCAGACACGCACAGCGCTGTGATGTTAACTTCGGCGACAAGAAAGCAAAACCGAGATACAGAATTCAAACAGCTGGTAGGAACAACAACATGCGCCTTCAGCAGTGAAACATGTTGTCATGAACCGTTTTTACTACTTCAGTTTAAATACACACTTGTTTACTATACCTCATTTATATCGTGGCGAAGAAACGGGAGAGAAACAATAAATGACAGAAAAGGCTAACAAATTAAAATAACTATCAGTAAATTAATATGAAACTCATAGGCTCTCTATGCATAATCATTAGCAGTATACCACTTAAAATGAATAGAAAAATTTTCTCGTGTTGATGTTTATGTTTCTCCTGAACTCAGCACTGAAAAACCTTCAGCAAGGAGTACCAATTTGCCCTTTTCTATTCAGAAGAAATGAAGTCAAGCCTTTATGCCATTCTAAAAGTTTCTTTATGTTCTTTATCTTACGTTTCTTCATGCCATGTTAAAAGGAAAATACAATTGCTGAATCCAAAATGGAAGACAAAAAATTCAGAATGTAGGATTGCATCCAATAAATGCTTTGCTCTGCATATGGTAAGATCTAGAAGATATGGTTTACTTTGAACATTTAGTAAATAATCAACCCATTAATTTGTAGAGTCATTAGGTTATTTTTTTAAACAAGAGACTTGAAAATTGAGCAATGCCCTCGCCGGGACTCGAACCACGGACCTCTCGAATGCGCGTCGAGCCTGTTAACCACTACACCACGAAGGCATGCTACGAAGGCGAGAGAAATAACTTATAAATTCAAGCATTTTTATCATGAGATAATTAATTCGAAGTTGGTTATAACCACCTAGCGAACAAGCATAATCACTAGACCCGATGCGATTTAAAAAGGTAGAAAATGCAATCAAAATTATTTTGCAGAGAAGATTCTTCAGAAGAAAAATTAAAAATTTGCAGTAGACATAAATAGAAATCTCCACAAATGAGTGATACCATATTAAAAATGCAGTATTTTCAATATTTGTTTTTTTATTTAAAGCTGTTTGCCTCAGTGCTAATTACTTTCTGAAAAATGCATTTTGAAGTGTAAATTAGTTTCCTTTATTCATCTTATTCGAACGATTATTAGTTAATTTATCTCCTGAATTTTACTTTTATTAACTTGACTTTTTGCCTTGCTGCAATGTTTATCTTTTGATGCATCTCAAAGAGCACTTCTGCATCTTTTTACCGCAATTTAGAGTTATAAGATCTTACATTTAGCTTCTGCTGGAAGTTTTCAAAAAAATGCTGATGCCACTCTTTCACGACAGTAGCTTATGTAGCTTTTCTTAAATGAAGGAAAAAATACCTTAAGGCTTCCGTTTAATCTCAAAGTATCAGAACTGTCACGTGCTTAATCGCTAGAGTAACAGCTTTCTTCGCTCGAGCTTCACAATTCATCCAAAAATTCTTTCCCTCGCGTTTATCGATTTAGTTATACCCTCTCTGCGTGTAGAAGTATTAACGCTTTATTATTTGGAGCAGAGTGGTGGCAACACACAGAAAAGTCACACATAACACATAAACGTCTTTATATTTCGTAAAGCAATCACCATTTTTATTACAGAGCTTTTGTTTGGAAATGGAAGAGAATATCTAATGCGGTTCTCTTTGTTTAGTTTTTTGATCAGGTTTAACTTTGTGCAATCACGTTCGCTTCTTTACGCATCCAATTTGAACGCGGTTTTCGCGCTGTGATTGCTGCTCGTTCTAGAATTTGATCACGTTCGTTTTTTAGGGAGCTTCGCCAGAAGATTTTATTTATTTTTTATGTCTTTCAGAGTTTCTAAAATTCTCAGAGAAAAGAGCAAAAGAGTGTATAGATGTATTCCGTAATTTTCTTCCTCTTTTCTAAAGCAGTAAAAATCACACACGTTTGCTCAATAAGAAGCACGAACAAAATTTGATACTCGAAGAAATTTGTTAATTTTTTGCTTAAAGAAGAAAATAATGTTAAATATTTTTACCGCCATTAAAATACAGCTTGTTTGTTTCAATCACAAAATTTTGTTGATGTTCACTTCCAAATGTGATCAAAAGTTTTTTTTTTTTTTTTTTTTTTTTTTCCCTCTCTTACTACCATTTGCCTTCGTTGTGTAATTAAAATTGTAAGCTGAAGTTAGGATAAATAGGAAAGGAGCTTTACCTTAAAAATAGCTGTTAAAAACGTAATATAAACCTTAGAGTGGAACTAGTAATACTGGATTGTGATAAGATTAATCTTTAAAACAAACATGAGGTTAAATTGATTATTAAACATCCCCAGCAGTTTTAATCTAAGGAATGGGATTTACGCAGTCTTTTTCCTTTTGAATGATAATAATATCTGTACGTTTTTACTCATGCAAATTAGTTATTATTGGCTTGAGACTTCTTGTAAATTCAAGAAATGACTAATCTGTTTAAGATTTGAGAAATCAAGTAAAAGAAAGTGCCTTAATTTTCAATTACCTTCATTATTAAAATAATTAAATTATTTAAAATATTTAAATTTTTAATAACAGTATAGTGACTAAATTTTCGAAATAATCTTTTCTTTATTAGTATTTTAAGCTAAATGAAAAATTAACGATCTATATATATATACTGAGAAAATGTTGGAAATGGACATAGTAGTATAGCTTTCTGAATATCGACTAGCGCCAAATGTTCCATTCAGTTTTACAATACTTCCTTACATAATCACTAAAAGCTTTTGAACTATATACAGTGAGATGCTTTATATCAGAAGCACTTGGTTATTTAACTATAATCTGAACTCCAATTTGAAAACAAATAAGGAGACTCCAAATTTAGATTTTCCTTTGTAATAATCATTTAGCCGCTAAAATATTTTTTTAACTTTTCAGATTCTGAGCCTTTGATGTCCCCTGCTAACCAGTATTTCTCTTTGACAGTTATTTACAGGGAATCTCAGTCAAGAGTAATTAGATATGAATTTATTATGCGCATCGATAGAACCAAAAATCTTTGCATTTCATCGCAGGTACTTTAATGTTTTGATATTAGATACATTTTTTATCGGATGTAATAGTCATTTTAATGGCGCATTGAGCAATAATAAAAAGAATTTCAATTTAGCAAAAAATATATTTTTCACACATATGAATTTCAATTTAATTTCAAGATGGTGGATGTCAGATGCTTCCTGAATGTGTTGCAAATGCTCTTATTCAATAAATAAATAAATCTGCTGGTTAACGACAAATGTTATAATAAATAAGTAAAATAATGTTTAAATTGTTCAAAGATTTTCAAATTGAAAAGAATTTATGGAGAACAATTGCTTATAAAAACTACTAAAGAAATTCTTAAACAAAAGAAAATTCGTTCCAGCTCATATAACACAAAATGGTTACAGACGAAAACATCGCGGATGAAAACGTAGCGGAGAAAGCAACGCAAGGAGAAAACGTCGTGGTACAAAACATCGTGGGAGAAAACATCACAGTTTCTAAAAATATCGTGGTACAAAATATTGTGGTCGAAAATAAAGCGGTTTAAAACATCGCAGTTTAAAAACATCTTCGTCGAAAATATCATGGTACAAAATGAAGTAATACAAATCATCGAGTGACATATTATGTAACTGACTTTCTCCATAACTGAGAAATCGATCTCCAAAAAATTGATTGCACGCCATACATGAAAATATTAACGACACTTTAAAACTAAACAGAAACAAAACAATATCTAATTTTCATTAAAAAATATCAGATTAACAAATGTGAAAAAAAAAATAATCTGATAAAGTTTTATAGAGCAGTTTTACTAAGGAAATTTTAGACTGTATTTTTCATGAAAAATTATCAGTTAAACATTTTTAAAAAAGCTTAATTGGCTTTGATTTTTAATCCCTTCTCGATAGATTTGAGGATCAGCAGCAAACTTTTCACAGCAAAATAAATAATCCGCGGAATATTAAAAGTATTTATTCAGTTGTAGGTGGTTTTCTTCGTTTGAAATAAAATCGAGAAAGGTACTATTGGCTGATTTCTAACTCGAGGACTAACTTAAATTAAACAATAGCAAAAATATGGGGCTATTCCTTATCACACATTCGAATCTATAAACAATCTTGTATCTTAGTATCATGTGAACTACTGCTAAAGAACTCAAATGGGAATTGCTATAACGCAGGTCTCAGGACTCTGCATTTGAAAGCAAGAAGTCGGACGCCTAATTCTAAGCGTTGTAGAGTCATTAGGTAAATTGGAAGCAGAAAAGATGAAAAATATGTAACCGCCTTCGCCGGGAATCGAACCACGGACCTCTGGAATACCGGCCCAACGTGCTACCGTTACACCACGAAGGCACGCTAGGGAAGTGGGAGAAATACCTTGTAGCGTAGCAGCCCGATTCTTTCAAAAAATACAGGAGTCTTCACGATGTGGCAGATTGCCCAAATATCTTCTCGTACCTTGCTCTTAAATTTGCTATTTAACAACTCTGAATGCTTAACAAAACGAATTGAGAATTAATTAATTATTAAATATAGAACGAATTGAACTAGTGAAAGAAGGAAATTCAGTCAGTTATTGCCATTTAGTTGCATATTCTCTGCTCTTGAGGGGCGTTTTTTAACGTTTTGCGTGTTACCTTTATTTATTAAATATCATGTTCTTTGCACTTAAACCATAAAATTCAGTTCAATAGCAATATCGCAAAGTAATTTTAAAATGAGCCTATCTTTAGAATTTCCGATACACAGTTCCGCGCGCTGGAGATGAAAAGGTTTTTCTCCCCGTAGAGTGTTGCCATTGCTGGCCTTTAAATCGTTGAGTTTGTTACTAAAAAAACTTTTGTTACTAAAAAACATACACTTAAGCAGATTTTTCAGTATTTAATTTCTTCAAATATAATGCAGGACTCTAACATTTCGTGGCAACAGTTTGAAAAGTGATTCGCCGTTTATAGTGATTCAACGCAAAATCGCAAAACGAAAACAATAGTCTTTCAGGGACAAAACCCCTTTGGACTATAAGTATCGGAATGGACTTCTGTAGTAGAGAGAAATAAAATGCGAAATTTTAATCCAGTGAAATAGCTGCTGGAGACACTCAGATTAAAAAGACATTACAAATCTCGATTCATCGTAACAGCCAAAGACAACTATGAAATTTTTACTATCTGCACCTAAGGACTTTCCTTTGAAAGAGAAACACTTAAGGTTTCGTGTAAGGTTTCCATGATATTTCACCAAATAACCTCATTATTGCCGAATATTTATGCTTGTTAAGAGTGACAATAATAATAATGTTGCGTGCGTACAGGTTCGTAATAAAGTGAATAGTAGTGTGTATATGCCGGAGCTGGCGCAGAGCCATTTACCCTCCCATAAAAACAGTACCCACTTTTAGAAATGTAATGGCTCTGTTTCACCCATATAATTTTTTTAAAACAATGGCTCTCAAATCACCCATTAAATTTCCACCCACTTTTAGAAAAGTAATGGTTCTCAAAGCCCCCATTAAAACCGCACCCACTTTTAGAAACAATGGTGTGAAAACCCTCCATTAAATTTCCACCCACTTTTAAAAACAATGGTGTGAAAACCCTCCATTAAAATCGAACCCACTTTTAGAAAACAATGGTGTCAAAACCACCCATAAAAAAACTGAACCCACTCTTAGGACGAACATGCAAAAGTCGCTGACACGGAAGGGTACCCCATTCGGCGAGCACCCCCTTTTTCTTTTAATAGTTCGAAAACTATTAAAAAAATGTATAATATATACCACCCATAGTTTACATTTGTTTATTTTTTTATTGCATAATGTCCTAAGGCAAAAGTATGAACACCATCCTCCAATATGTGTCGCTTGTCATCTTTTCCTGATAGGGCAATCTTATTCACTTGTATGGAATGAATCTCATGCTTTGTGCTCCTGATGAGATTCATGGTCCTGTACTGTACTTCCTGTGAGAACAAACAGCTTTTATAGTCCCCGAAAGATATCCTATTTTTCACTACACATTTCTTAACACCCTTAGACTTTTTAATTAGCTCTTTTTCAGTTTTACAAGCATACATCTTAGATCTTAAGCCAACGAACTCTTCCAAGATCTTCCCTGCATTTTCATCCTTCATCTTCCCCAATACCTTTTTATTGACTCGCGGTATTCCATACCTGTTACCTTCTGCATAGTCAGATGTATCAAAGTAGTCAATCATTCCTTTCATATCCTCATAAAAGTCCTCGGTCTGTATGTCATAGATGTAACTGTCAGTGTCCATGTACAATAGCTTGATATCGTCCCCGTATTTAGGCTTCATAAGATTATAATGGAAGTCGTACATCAGATGCTTCGATAGATCTAATATACTCATGCCGACGTATATTGGCTTATTAAAGATCACTTTCGTCTTCTTCATATGCACGGCGGCTAACCTTTCGTCGAAAATGGTCCTCCCCTTGAAGTTGGGCTTAGCAATGAGCTTCTCCGCTTTCTTGGGATCGCATACTAGTCTGATATCGAGTCGCTTCCTGATATTTTCCATCGTCTTGCCAAAGACCGAGTTGTTCATGAGTTTGAAGAAGTCTTTCTCAAAGTTATTGGTTGCCTTGGTCCTCATTTCAGTGTTCAGGTCTATGTATCTCTTCAACCAGGGAGACTGCTGAAACTCCAACACTTTGTGCACCTTTTTGAGCTTCATCCCCAACTGCAACAGTTGCTTCAAAACCCTGTAATGAACCACATAATGTTCTTTGTCATAGAGGGTCGTCAGTAGTTTTGGTTGTTTTGAGCCATCGGGCATCCTGCTCTCAGGTGCTAGAGGTAGGTCTGAATGGAGGTTGTGCAGATGGGCTGGGTACTGTAGGTCGCAATCGACGATGTATCCTGTGTCTGAGTCATCCGCTACTTGGGTCACATCTGACACAGTGCTCCACTTGAAGCCACCATGCGGTAGGTATTGACTCATGGCCCACCCGTAAAGGTTGTTGGCGTCAAGGTACATCAGGTAATTGGACTTCTTGTTCTCGTCATAGTCCTTCATGTACTTGTTGTTCGCCCTCCCATATCGGTTACAACACTGAGAGACACCTCCTCTGGTCCCCTTTTCTAGCATGAGTATCATGTCATAGTCTGTCAACAGCTCTAACTCGACCTCTGTGGTTTTGAGCATGGCATCCCAGGAGAGTCCAGGTGCGGTGAAGTACCATGCAGGATCCAACTTATAGGTCTTTAGACAGACATCTCGAAAGTGCTCCATGATGTCGGCAAGGATGAGTACATCAGTCTTCACATACAAATCGGAATATCCACCCAATGTCCTAATGTTGAAGGCCCTCCATACCCTTTTGGCGTGCTCGTAGTCCTCATCCTTTATGTGAGACTCATTCAATTGGTTGTAAAAGTCTTCTTGTGGGGGCAGCTTGGTCTCTTCGCATTTGTCCCACGAGTCCATGTAATCGTATGGATAGACGCCTTTTCGGGTGACGAGGTCTAGCTTGTCCTTGGGGAAGTACTTGGCTGTCTCCCTGAACTCCTTTACGTTCTTCGCAAGACTGTCTAGGCTAGCAGCCATGAACTTGAACGAGTCGACAAACCTCAACTTTATGCCAGGCAACTTTACTTTCTTCCCATCGCCTACATCTAACATCTTTGCCCCGACCTCCTTGCTGAATGAAATGTACCTCTCCTCGTTGTTCGGAATGACATCAATGTCTCCTTTCTCCCCACCGAGCTCCTTTATGAAGAGATGGGCGTCGTAGCCAGAGAGGTTGTGGATAAACACCGGAATGAACGAAGGCTCTTGGTACTTTAGGTTGCAAAGGTTGTGAGCAGGCCCTCTGTAGTTCGATTCACATTTCGCCGGATCAAGAAGATGGTCATGATCTCTGACCTTTCGGAAGTCTGGTTCATCCTTGGGTGAATAGGGGGAGGGTTTCTTCCTGATGTCTCCGCCACAGATATGGCAAACATGGGTCCTTTGGAAGTGCTCTTCATCTTCGGTGGTCATTTTAATGGGTTGCTTCTTATCATAAATGTTCTTTATCGCTAGCGCCTCAGCCTTCACTGTATCAAAGAACAGTTTGGTGGCATTGGGTCCTCTGTACGTGATTGGTGCCTTGTAGTCTGCATGTTTATACTTGATGTAGACAGTGAAGCTCATAGGCTCGTGCTTTTGATACTTATGCAAGAAGGATGCGTCTTCATTGGGATGACAGCTGTTTATCTTGTTTGTCAAGCACTCGAAGTCTCCATACATCACAAAGGGTACTCGCAATGACCTTTGGTAGTTTTTGAACCTCAGAGATTCGTCTTCCTTAGGCATTACAATCTTTACTGGCGTGTTCTTCCTACAATCCGTCTCATGAACTTGAAGGTCCTCCTCAGAGTGATAAAATAACAGGCACCTTTCACAGGGATATACTCTTTTCTCATGTTTAGTTAATTGAGCACTTATTAATTTCGACATGTCTTTTATCCAACAGTAATGACTGTTTCCTTCTTTATTCCTTGTGTACAGCAAATTGACGTGTTTGTCTTCCTTATTTTTAGTGATTCTCAATGGGTAAATGTCATTACCTTCGTATGAGTATATGCTCACCGATATGTCATTCAACTTCTCGAACCTGTTAAATACTCTGTCTTCCATCTGCACTGGGAACTCAATGCCTTCGAACTTTAGCTCATTCTCATACGGTTTATATTTGGTGACTCTTTGGGCATCTTTTTCCATAGGGTGCAGTGCAGAGAGTATTGCCCACATGAAACACTTATTATCCTCATTTTGTACGTTTATGACGGCTTTTTTAGCTTTAATTCTTTTCGGTAAATCAATGTAGGATGAGCCTCTCAGTGGGTTGTATTTATTGATCCTCACCTCAAGGCTTTTAATTCTCGCAAGCGTCCAGCCTGAACCCCTTGCAACAAACTCCTCCATTTCTGTCAATAACTTTTGGATAACCGATCTGTAATAAGCTACCAAATCAGTTGACTCTAAGATGACTTCATTTGTTGTTTTAAAGTTCATCTCCATTTCTTCCCTCATTCCGTCTTCCCCTTTTTGATAGTCGCAGAGGAACTGGAAATTAACCTTGAGACCATGCAGTCTTTTCAGATGTTTAGCGATCAGACCCCGGACCTGTGATGAAACATCGTTCAGAAAGTCTTTGGGAAGCATCAGATTGTGTTCGTTTTGGATATCATACGTCTTCAAACGAGATTCATAGGCTGTCTCAACTTCATGGGGGGTATATAGCCTTCTCTCTCGTGAATCTGAAAACAGGTCGGAGTCAAATGCGAAGTGACGGTTAAACAATACGCTTTCTATGTATGCTATGATGTCCGCCTTCCTTCCTAGCTTGGAATAGCCCGCAATACCATGCGTTCGACAAAATTCACGGAGTTGGCTGATGGTCATGTGATGCAGCGCCTGCATATATTCAAAATCATCTCTGTGTTCCACCTGGGAGGTGGCTGCCTTCTTTGGTTTCTCCGCCTTCGAACCAGAGTCCCCCTTTTTCATATAGTTTTGGTGAGCTTTAGTTTGCACGTGTTTATTTATGCTTGATTCCTTGATTAACTTTTCGCAACACCTGATCTTACGCACTCTGGTCTTCTTTGGCATGCTGAACAAGTCATTGTGGAAAGGAAAAGTGGAAAGACCGTTATGATATTGAATGAGGGTGATCAGTTCCACTTTTTTAAGGTTCGAGTATCCTCGAATATTATGTTGCCGACAGTAGTCTTTCAACTGTCGGACGGTTTTCGATTCTAGATTCATTTTTGTCTTTCTATATACTAGAAACCTTTTCTTTAAATGCTTAAAATGTTGAAGGGGTACAATCAAATTTAAAAGCATTTAAAAGGAAGACTTGCTAAAATAAACATGAATATAGAGGAAGTGTTCGAAGTAATAAGAATGCTAGGTCTAGATATGAAAGTTTCTTCAGACAAAGGATCTGTAGGAACTGAATCTCAAGAATGTGGGCATAAATATGTGATTCAAAATGATGTTGGCTGGTACGTTTGCCAGGCATGTAGTGAAGAGCTGAGGTATGACCCCAATAAACCCCCTATCAAAATAGCAGATTTGTACCGTGGAAAGGCGCAGACAGCTAAGAAGGATAGTAGAATGAAGAACCTTTCTAAATGGTTAGATAAGAATAATCTTCTTTTCGATGATGCGCTAGGGGTTGATTTTTCATCCTTTATCAATAAATACGTTGAATTGTATCCGGACCGTAAAACCTTAATCAGCAAAGACTATATCTTATACCATATGTTACGGAAAAGAGGCTACGACATCCATATTTTGGGGCTTCCATTAAAGTTACCTAAACTCAAGAAGACGCTGATTCAGAATGAAGAAATCTGCAGAACTATCTTCGAAACATTAAACTGGAGTTTTTCCCCAATAAGTGAACGATAATTTTTAATAGCCTTTGTCAGCTATTAAAAATAAACTAAATCTTTCTTATCAATCCAGCTGGTCTCAGGATAACCTAACCATTTTACTAGATACTTGTTCCCTTTCTTTTTGATGACTTTTTCGATCATATACACATCGTCTTTCTTATCATACTTTACTAGTTCATTTTCATAAAAAGTGCCTTTAACTTCATCATTATTTAAATCCTTAACTCTATAAGTGATTGGGTCGGTTTCTAACACTTCAGAAATGACGAATATTTCTTCTGTAAAAGTTGCTTGATAACCCCTTCTGAAGGTAGACTTATATATTGATATTCTTACTTTATCTCCTACCTGGTATTTAGGTTTACGTATGACCTTTTCTTTAAACAAATTGTGGTAGACTTCACCACTGTTTTCTTCTAGACTGGCTTCAGCAGGTGTCATTCTGATACTTCTGTGGTATGAGTTGTTGTAATTCTTCACTAATTGATCCAATGCATCTATGTATCTTTTTGTATTGTTAGCTGCTAAATATTTTCTGATTTTGCCGTTTAAAGTTCTGTTGAACCGTTCCACTATGGAACACTTGATTTCGACGTTTTCAGTAGTAAACCAGTGAATATTATTCTCTTTAAACAGTCGCTGCGTCTCTTTGTTAATGAACTCGGTACCCTTGTCTGTCTGAATTTTTTGAGGAATTCTTTCCTTAAAGATCTTTTTAAACGCCATAGTGACTTCTTCTCCCGTTTTTCTGCGAACTGGTATAGCCCAACCATATTTGCTAAAAATGTCTATCACTGTTAGTAAGTAGATGTTGCCATCATTAGCACTTGATAGTGGCTTTAAGAATAACAAGTCTGCCTGCCATTGGTCGTCAATGTGTGATACGTAAGTTCTCCTTCTATTAAATTTACGGATAAGTGGTTTGTGTTTGGTGTAAACATCTTGCTGGTGTAAGAACTCTTCGACGTCCTTTCTGGGAACACGAGTCTTCCTCTGAAGCTCCTTGATGCCGCAATATCCAGTTTCAGGATCATAGTACACGTCTCTCAGTCTAGGGGTGTTCTGAGCTACCCCGTCAACTTTAAAAAAGAGCTTTTCTTTGATCCACACTCTTCACACATACCTTTCATAATAGGCCTTCCGTTGCTTGTTACCGAATTTTCAGCCTTTAGCGTACCTGTCTTCTTTTTACAGGCCAAGCAATATGTCACAATAGCACCTAGTCCAAAAACTCTTTTTGCTTTTATGATAGGTCGGATAACAGCCCTTGCTTGTTTTTCCCCGAGTGGATAAAAACCACTGTTTGGGTTTTCAATGGCGGCTAAATCCTTTAAAAGCTCTTCATCTGCAACATGTCTCTGTTTGGTGTCTTTTGTTTGACTGTATGATATGTCATGCTTCTTGCATGCTTTATCTACTCTGTTGACTCCTGGATCCCCCCTAGTCAATCTTTTAGAAAGCTTCGTAAAAGGTCCACAGTATTGATACCCAGGAAGATGCATTTCTGGTGGGTTGAGCTTGTCTTGCATCCAACCGACTAAATCTCCACCCTTCTTTTTCCAATCTTGCTTACTCATTTATTAAGAATGTAAAATTATTTTCCGTACCCGTTCAAGCCTTTCTCCTTCAAATATTTTTCCATGGGGAAGTACTTTAAGTCCTTAATAAATTCTTGCTCTTTAATCAATGCTTCCTCCTCCGAAATAGTCTTTGCTCTCAAGCCATTTAGTAAAGACTTATAAAACTTGTAGGCAAACTTGTATTCTTCTTTCCGTTCAGAGATATGCAAGGATTTATCAATAATCTCTATGACACTGGCCACGATGCTCAAGGATGCTAAGGGAAGCAGAGCGAAAGCAGTCAAACTCGAAGTACCAAACAGAAACTTCGCAACTGTCAGAGACAGACTAACATCACTGTAGAATTTGTAACTCTTCCTGTATACGTACAACCACGACTCTAATTTTTGTTCCATGCTTTATTTAAAGAATCAAAACATTTTCTATACCTCATCTCAGGGTTCACTAAATCAAGCATGAAAAAATCATGAGGTTTCGTGACACACTTTTTGTACATACTATTGAACTCCTCGCTGGTGAGACTACCATCGATTTCCCGCAGGATTTGTTTAACCTCTCTTGGCTGGAGTCGGAAGAAGATAAAGTAGTTACAGTTCTTGCGTATGTTGATGGGTGTTGAGTAATATGATTGCGATATATAGATGATGGAGGCATTTTTCTTTCTACCTCTTATGAATAGGTCCTCAATGACTTTTTGCTTCTTTTCAGTCACACAGTCATCGAATACCACTAGATTCTTAATGTTAGGATCAAGGTCATCCACTGTAATAAAATCGCCCAACTCTGACGTGAATAATGTATCCTTCTTGAACTTGTGAAACATTTTTAGAAACCTTTCTTTATCAACCTTCTTAATTTTTTTAAGGTTATGAATATCATCTTCCTCTATATCATTAAACTGCGTGTATGTTTCTTGTAGAGATGAATACTTGGGCTCGAAGATGTCTTTAGCACATACGTAGAGATTGTCAAACTTCAACCAATCGTAGATGAAGTTAAGAAGCAAGTTCGTCTTACCACACCCTGAAGGTCCGGTGATTAAAAGTCTGAAGGGATGTTTGGGTAGCAAAGGATGCTGATCAGCATATGCAAACTCTTCAGGTTGCGTGTAATTCTTTATTCGAATCATATCTTTATTTAAGGTGAAAATATTTGCTTTAAGGCAAAAAATATTTACTTTAAGGCAAAAACATTTACTTTAAGGCAAAACTTTATTTGCTAAGTAATAAAGATGAATCAATTAGAAAAGGAACGCACTGAAAAGATAAAGGGGCAGATACTAGCCCAAAAAAGATTGGGTGAGTTACAAAAAGATCTTAGAAGAAAAAACGAGCAGCAGCTTCAAGAAAAATTAGGTGTTCGAGAAATGTTAACAGAGTTTCATAAGCCTGTGACAGAAGAGATGACTAAGCAGGAAGTATCTAGAAACAAACACCTTAAAGCTGTTCAGGATGCAATACAGGAAATATCCTCTCCATCGTTAGAGTCCACAACAATTCCAGAATTGGATTATGGAATAAAAGATTTGGAGCGCAGGATTTATAATTTAAACTTAAATAAGGATATCGACGAGTCTTTCATTCGGGAAGAGGGTTTTGAACTACCATCGGAATTAGTGAACAAAAGTGAGGGCGAGCTGAATGAAATCATAAAACGCGCCAACGACAGAAATAAAGAATTCGGAACTAGAAAAGGGCCTATGAAAAAAGAATGGAAGAACAGTGCAGAAGATAATGAAGATAGGAAAAACTATTTAAGAAAAGAGTTGGACAAGTTCGACTACAAAATTCAAATGATGAGGAACTATACAAAAGCACTCAAAACACTCAGGGATGGAAATTATTATTCAGGCGAGGGTATCGATAGGGTGGAGCTGCTTTCGCGACTGACGGATAAAAGATGTGGAGGGAATAAAAGTAAAACGCTCTACAATAAAATCGTTACTCTGTTGGATGCGCTTTTGAAAAAGGGTGAGCTAACTAATGATTTTGTAAAAAGCTACTACGCAAAGTTTTTGAGCTAACTAAAATTTTCTCTACATATAATAAATGAGTAACTACATTAAAACAAAAGTGCATCTGACTGATCATCAGATCAACAAGTTAAAGACTGCACACAAGAAAAAAGAGGAGGTCACTCTACAGATCAATACCTCCAAGGCGCCAAATCATGATCTATATCTTACACAAACACAGATCGAGCAACTAAAGAAGGGCAAACGCATAAAGATCAGCAAAACACAACTGGAGACAAATGGTGGATTCTTGCCTTTTCTTCTTCCCATTCTTACTACTTTAGCTACCGGTGCTCTTTCGGGGGCAGCTGGATGGGGAGCCAAAAAGATTATGGATAAAGTAAGCGGATCCGGTTGCGGGGGAAAGAAAAAAAAAGGGGAAAGGCGTTCTACAAAACTGGGAATCTCGAACAAAATGATTGAGGAATGCATGAATGGTGAGAGAGGATTTCGTGGCGTCTTCACATCAGACTTGCTACCCAAAAAGATGAGAAAGTTTGAAAGTGGAATTATTAATTTAGACTTGTCGACAGGGCCTGGAACACATTGGGTGGCTTACTACAACGATCCAAAAAATAATTTTGTAGAATATTTTGATTCATTCGGAGACTACAAATATAAAGGTACTACTTTAAAGGATGACACTATCCCGGCAAACATATTTCATTACCTGAGAACATCAAACAAAGAAGTTCGGTACAATTCAAGCTTCCTGCAGAAACCCACATCTGAGCGTTGTGGCTACTTCAGTATGACATACATAAAAAAGAGAAATAGAGGACACCCTCCTTGGGACATCTTATACTCCCTAACTCAAGAACCAAGTGATCATAATGAGAAGAAAGTGCTACTTTAATGAAACATGTGTGTTATTTTAATAGGTAAAAGCCCATTAAAATAAAAAAAATAAAATGCTTATAATAAAATGACTCTGCTTATATTAAACTCAAAAGACTACCCGAAGTCAGAAGACTTTACTGTCGAATACGCTACGCCTCTGAGAATCAAGAGGGTTGCTTTGCAATCATTTTCCTTATGGGTTTCATGGTACAACATTTGCAAGGCCTATGAGAACAACATGCTTTCATTCTATGATGGAAGCCTTTGGTATGATCTAACTATTCCGGATGGAAATTATACTCTGGGGGAGCTAAACGATTACATGATGCAGTACTTCAAGGACGAAAGTCCTCCCATACAGTTTGGCGTGATATTCGCTCGACAGAGATTTGTGATAAAACTGAAAGAACACTACAAGCTTGATTTATCAAAGAGTAAGCTTCATGAGATTTTAGGATTTGAACCAAAGATTTACGAAGAAGTGAAACAAGAAGCCAAGTATGTGGCTAATATTTCTCGAAGCATCGATGATATTCATATCCATTGTGATATAATAGAGGGAGCTTATTTGAACCAATTTGCATCAGAAGTTATCCATTCTTTCACACCGGCTCAAGAGCCAGGCAGTTTGCTCTCTAAAGATTTTGACAGACCTATCTTTTTTAAGACAAAGAGTAACCACATATATAGGATCAGGATGCGTCTGACCAATCAGGATGGTGAACCTATTGAGCTCAATAATCAAAGGGTACTTTACAGGTTGCTGGTGGAGTGAAGAAAATTTTTGTACTTACAATAAATGAACAGACATAGACTTTACGGAGCAAGCAAGAGGATACAAGGGCGAGGTTTCTTTGGGAGAAAGCTTTTGAACCTAGCTAAGAAAGAGGTTGAACAAGAGGTGCAGCAAGCAGTGAATAGTAAATTGGAGTGAATCCTTAATAAAACGATTAAAAGAGGCACAGGTTTAAAAGTAGTGAACGAAGCTAAATTAGAAGCTATCCTTGGAAAGAATATGAAGCGAAAATAATTTTACTGCATATAATAAAGATGAACAATATTTGGGAGTTGAAACAAACGTCAGAAGACGTCATCAGAGATATAGAAAGTTTTGAGTATAGAGAAATCAAAGAAACGCACAACACTCAAGATACGAGTGAAGATGCCACGTATAACTTTCACATACTCGATACAAACGCTAAAATTCTCTACTCCAAAGGATATATTCACCAAGAACTCAGAGTCCTAAAAGCAAATGGAGATTCTGTAGGGGAAGAGAACGTGACATTGGTGAATGGTGGAGGTTTACTCAGGAGAAGTATCATGACCATCGGTGCCTATGAGATAGATTCAGATGTGCATGACACATCCTTGATGTTACAGGTTATGGGTTTAATTAACTTCACACCTGATTATGCAACTTCGGAAGCGACCAATATGTTTTACTATATAGATACCTCCGATTCTACCGAGAGAGGATCGTTCAAGTTTAACGGTGCCCTTACCGACGCTACAACAATGACAAATTTTTTCACTAACTTAAGAGTGAATGATGACCATAACGAAGGTTTTACCAAAAGATGGATGTATACCCGAGATAGTCAGTCTGTGCACATATTTATACCGCTCAAATACATTTTCGGCTTCCTCAATGATTATGAAAAAGTCATTACAGGCTTTGATGTAAAATTTCAGTTTCAAAGAAACAGTCATAGGAACATGTTGTATACAAATGTACCTAATCCTAAATATAAAGTACAAGTCAAGAAACTTTCGCTTTGGCTACCTTATGTTAAATTCAATTCTTCTGTTGATGGTCAGTTTACAAAACTGATTCTGTCGGACCAATCCATCGACATTAACTGGAGGCAACCTAGAGTAGTCAAGTCCAACATTTTAGAAAATAGCAGCGGATCATGCAACATACCCGCCACTACTGATGAAGTGATGAGCCTTTACGTTGTGCCCCAATATGATAAAAGAAACGAAAACTTTTCTCAAAACAACATGCTGTTCGATAACTTAAACATGATTGATTGCTGGCTTATGGTCAATAACGTGAGGGTGCCAAACATCAATTATACTATGGACTTTGAGAAAAAAGATTATTCGAGACTCTACGCCGCTCTCTTAGATGCAGGGCTTAACAATATCACTTCCGAAGCCGGATGTCTGATCAACTATGAAACCTTTAGAAGTCTCTATCCAATCATATGCTTCAACTTATCTTTTCACGAGCCGTACGTAAATGTTAGCAACCTGATGATTGAATTTCACTGGAGACTGAAGAGCAGCCCTGATGATAAGTATGTATTTTACTTTGTTTTGAATGAGAGAAAGAGATGCAAACTCAATATGGCAGAAAAGAAGATCATAGTGTTGAATACTTTAAGGATGTAATATTTAGAGATTATTTTTAGATTTTAATAGATTGTAATCTATTAAAAACTTATTTATATAATAATAAAGATGGCTTGGTATCCTTTTGGAATATACTATCCCAGAAAAGCGGTGGGTCTTCGCGGTCCACCTGGAATAGGGTTTAAACTCACAAACGATGGGAATTATGATATGGAATACAAGGTGCTGAAAAACTGTAAAGATCCAGTAGACGCCAACGATGTCACCACGAAGTCCTTCGTTTCCGGAGAATTGGAGGATTTAAAGCTGGAAATTAGGACACTTTATGATGTTATGACCAACAGAATAGAGGAATTAAAGCTGGAAGCTAGGAGAAGTAATGATGCTATGGTAAACAGCTTTAAAAATTATTCGTCAGAGACTTCGAAGAAGCTTAAAAGCTTGGAAATAGGATTCAAGCATACTGAAGAAAAATTACAGGAATATACTCAAAGTGTTTATATATGCGCAGATCCTCCTGAAAGCGGGTACAGCAGCTCAAAATTTCAGAAGGTGACATTTACTTCGTTCAGTAATAATTTACTGAATGGAGCACTCATGACATTGAATGAAAGTGTAAAGGCTAAAATAACCTTCTTCGCACTCATAGATAATAATGGTACTTATCTTGAAAGTGTGGTTGAAGCTCAAATTTTTAACGGTAATAAGATGCTGCGGGAGTTCAATTATAACACCGAACAGGTATCATTTATAAACTATATTAAGAAAGATAAAGAGATACAAGTATTCGTTAAGACTAAGGACCTAAAACCTTATGTATACTTGAAAGTAGAAATTCTTTTGTGTTTATAATAAATGGCTGACGTAAATTGGAACGATATTTCGAAGACCGGTTTGTTGGAAGGACAAATCAGGGCATTACAACAGAATATAAGTTGGTCGCTCGTGAGTCGATACTCGACTCTTTCGGAGGAGTTCATCGAAGAATTCTCAAATCAGGTGAACTGGAAGGTCATTTGTCAGTATCAGACGTTATCAGAACCATTTATAGAAAAACATGAAGGTTTAGTTGAATGGTATGAAATCTCCAAATACCAGAAATTGTCGGAACCCTTCATGGACAAATATGCCTATAGTTTAGACTGGGAACAAGCTTGCAGGTACCAAAAGATGACAGAACCTTTCCTCGATAAACATATAACAAAAGTGCATTGGATAACAGTTTCCCACTACCAAGTACTGAGCATAGACTTCATGCGGAAGCACAAAGACTATATCGATATGGTTCTTATCTCTTCCCAACAAACACTCACTGAAGATTTCATGAGGGAATTCGCAGAACAGCTGGAATGGGAACGAATTGTCAGATATCAAACCTTTAGCGAAGAGTTTATCTTAGAACACCAGGATAAGATAGACTTTTGTCATCTGATGACTTATAAACACCATTTACTATCGAATGCCTTTTACGAGATGCACTATAAAAAACTGATTTGCATCCTTCTAACTAACATATGCAACAGAAATTTATATAGATATAGCAGCGAAAATGAACCTTAAACCTAGTAATTTTTAATGCTGTGTAGCATTAAAAATAAAATAACTACCCGCAATTTGTTATGATCGTGTTTCCGTTTTCAACGTCCCGCGTGGGGAAAAAAAAAAATCGAAGCGAACGCTGATGAAATGACCTTGGAGTGAAACGTGTTCCTAGCTTGAGGAAATGATAAGTGCTTTTTTTTTATTCTATCGTATACGTCACGACCTTGACTGCGTCTAAATGCGTAGTATTAGAAAGTGACAACAGATGGCAGCACCTCACAAAACATGTTTGATATGTTACATTTATAAGACAGTTAGCAATTATTGAATACGGGTACCCTGGCTGAACGGTTAGCGCGCAGGACTACTAACATCAAAGTCCCAAGTTCAAACCCCGACCTCTCCCGGATTGATGTCATTCAATCCGGATTGATGGTCTTAACCTAGCCAAAAAGACATGTCAGCTTACTCTCGCCGTTGAACCAATAGAGTAGCATTCACCGTTATTCCAGCTTACTCTCGCCGTTGAACCAATAGAGTAGCATTCACCGTTATTCCAGCTTACTCTCGCCGTTGAACCAATAGAGTAGCATTCACCGTTATTCATAAGTGGGATCCCCGACGCTAAAGCGTCAGAGTCTTACAGTGTATGTCCTCTATGTTGTCCTATATATGTTGTATATATGTATGTCCTATATATGTTGTGTGAGAGGTGGCCTGTGAGCCCTGTGAGTCCAGTCAGACCACAACTCCAGGTGGAGGGCGCTGCGCCCTCCAACCTCTACATTGGGAAAAAGTATGATAGCTTATCTTATCATGATGGTAAGGCCGTCTATATTTACTGTGTATGTGCGTGTTGTAATGGCTGTTCGCTCAAAGTTTAGTCCAATGGGGGAGAGTGTCCGCGGGGTCCTTCGGTCATGCTTGCGGGGCCTTCCTGGCGTAAAATTTCGAGGGGTCTGATGAAACCTAGTGAATATTAAAAACATTTAAAGAGATGCATTCTATATGTAAAGATGGCAAATATTTATGACTTATTCGGTGATATTAGAGCTTTATATAGCTCAGGTAATAACAGCAGAATGTGCGGCCTTGCTAGAATGTGTCAGCATTTACTGACTGCTGTTGAAGAAGAAACAGATATGAATAATAATTATCCTGAAATTCATTCGCTAATTTTAAAATATATTATTCAAATGTATATCAAATACTACACGAAGAAAAGAATAGTAAGGTACAGAATATGGGTTATGACACTCTATCAAAAATGACCAGATTTCTTTTGTGTAACTAAGCCTACTTTATTTTTTAATGACTCTAAAACCATTAAAAAAAAGTTATTGCTCAAATTTAAACATGTTTCCAGGTTGGGCTTTCCCGACATCTTTACTTCCTAAATAAACAAAATAAAGAGGTTTAATGCCATTGAGCTTTAAATAATCAGATGCTTTGTTATCACATCGCTTCGGTAAAGATACAACACACTCAGGTAAATGGACTATTATTTTTTTACCATACTTTGTGTTTATTTCTCTAATTTCTGTAACCGGATACTTTTCATTGATATTAAGTTCGCTCATTTTCTTGAACTCATTGAGAGAACTAAATGTGTTTAATTCTTGTAACAATTCCATCTTTACATATAGAATGCATCTCTTTAAATGCTTTTATTATTCACTAGGTATTATTAATCAATTACCCATTGTCTCTCCTTTGACGCTCTAGAAGCCATACATAATGGTGCACTGATGGTATAAATTAATACCCTCACTAAATATACCATGCCAGTGGATTATGTGGGGGACGAATGTCCCCTTGCAAAAGAAGCATGCGATGAAGAGGAAAAGTGGCGTTTGTAAAAGCGGCGTTTTGGAAAAGTGGGTGGAATTTTTATGGAGGGTTGGAGAGCCATCACATTCTAAAAGTGGGTTCGATTTTAATGGAGGGTTGGAGAGCCATTGTTTTCTAAAAGTGGGTTCGATTTTAATGGAGGGTTTTCACACCATTGTTTTTAAAAGTGGGTGGAAATTTAATGGAGGGTTTTCACACCATTGTTTCTAAAAGTGGGTGCGGTTTTAATGGGGGCTTTGAGAACCATTACTTTTCTAAAAGTGGGTGGAAATTTAATGGGTGATTTGAGAGCCATTGTTTTAAAAAAATTATATGGGTGAAACAGAGCCATTACATTTCTAAAAGTGGGTACTGTTTTTATGGGAGGGTAAATGGCTCTGCGCCAGCTCCGGCATATACACACTACTGTGAATGCACAAGTCCGATGAAAGGTGAATAATATTATTATCACAACAAATAAAAACAAAATGCTTAAATTTCCTCAGATATTCGTACAATATTGCAATATCTCACAGTAGTTATCTTTTAAACTACGCAAACGTTCAAAAGAGCTTTATTCAAAACAGATAAATCTAATATGATTTCACCGCGAATTCGCTACAGTAAACAACAGCAGTTTTCTAAACAAACTGAATTTAGATGTTTTGATCCAGCTTTTTATAAGGTTTTTAAATGCGCGAGAATTTTCCCGATTTTTTTGTATAGCAAAAGAGTACTTACGAGATATCTCTATATTAAACGCGCGTGCTCCTGTATTTTTAACTTTTCCGGCGTAGCTTTCTTTTCAAATAAGTCTCGAGCTGCATTGCACGGTAATATAAAACAATTTTAATTAATTCTATTGAAAAGTAGCTAAATCAATACAAAAAGCGTAAAAAATAATGTTGTTATTGCATTTAGGCAATTTTAATAGAATTATTGTATTTAAACATGTTGTAGTTTTCTGTGTAATGTAGCGCGAGACGCATTTTAAGAGAAAGCCATGCCAGAAAAGTAAGAATACTGGCGCACGTGCATTTAACATTGAATAAATGGGTATTTCGCTAATTTGTATTGAAATTGAATAAATGTAACTCACCACTGTGTTAGCTGTAACTGTAATTCCACACTCGTATTGCTTTCCAATAACTTCCAGAAGCAGAAATTACAAGACCGGCTGAAAACTATTGAAGGCCGAAGAGAGAGCATCTGATCTCAGTTGTTTAGTTAGCTTCTGTTGTTATTGTTGCGAGTTCAGGGATCAGATCGGATTAGCTTTCTCTTTAGATGCACTTTGCATTGCGTTGTGCTTAACGCTCTTAGAAATTTGAACTGTAACTACTGTTTGCACCGTGTGATACTGTGAGCACCTCTACGAATCCTTCTGTGGAAAATTCAAGAGTTCTGAAATATTTCTTTTGATAAAAACAAATTTCATTAACCTATTATCAAGCTTGTGCATTCAATCTATTACCAACCCGTACGCGCGCAACAATTATGAGAACTTTGCCATGATTCCAAACTTTATTTTAGTGAAAATGTTGTCTGGGAATTATTTTGTACAATATTTTTCGTACTTCTCTCAATAAACTGAAACTTTTTGTGCAGAAATTTGCGGTTTCCAAATTTGTGTAAATTATTAAAAGAAACTTTTCAACACCTTTTTTAAATAATTCAAACAAATATCAGATCTTGTATTTAAGAATATTACTTAACATCAAATTATTTTGACTTCCTAATAAAATTTATTAATTCTGTATTTTATGTTGCCAACTATAAATGCAGGTATATGCTGTCAATATTTGCGATATTTCATTAACTAATTTATGAGTTTCTCCCGCATTCTTAGCATGCCTTCGTGGTGTAACGGCTAACACACTCGGCGTGTATTCGAAAGGTCCGTGGTTCGAGTCCTGTGAGAGCATTTCTCATTTTTCATTTCTTCTGCTTTGAAATAAACCTAATGTCTCTACAGTGTCTCTCGAACTAAAAAAGGGGTGAATGATCATTCTCCACCACAAGGATTTGGCGAATGGGTCCCCTCATTCCCAGTCGCCCTTTAAAAGCGTGAGTATATAAGGCATTTCTCCCACCTTTTTAGCATGGCTTCGTGGTGTAGTGGTCAGAACACTCGGCGCGTATTCGAGAGGGCCGTGGTTCGAGTCCCGGCACTGCTCATTTTTTACTTCTGCTTTAAAACAACCTAGTATCTCCACAAATTAATATAAGGATTTAAAGTACTAGACAGGAATGATATATTTATCTTGGTTTACAATAATAAATACAAAAAAAAAATGTTGTCTTTACTGCAGAATAACATTAAAAATAATTTAGATATGTAAACTGCAATCAAATTTAAAAAAAGAGACGATATAGGAAAAATTTATGACTAAACTTTTCACAGCCAAGGTTGAATAACGCACATATTTTTTTCTAAATATATCACCAATTAAATTAAAACATTTTCACTCAGTATCACGCATAATCAAATTATTCCGTTTTTAGTCAATGGCAGACAGATGTTTGACCTAGTTGATTAGAATTATTTACATCAATGAATTTACCAAAATTCTTAAGCCTCTTATTTTAGTTAATCTTTCAGTCATTCTGAGCTGGAGGATCTTGTCGTTATGAGTTCCTTTATGAAATAGTACGTCTTTTTCAGCAGAAACCTCTGAGATAGATAATTGATAGAACGTTAAAATTAAAAAAAGAGCAAAGTAATTGCGTATTTCATTTCTTACTTTATATAAATCTAAATGGCCTGCTCGTAAGTCCATTTACATTGTAGAGATTAAGACGATGACGACGAAGTACAATTATTTGCTCGTGCATAATGAAACTAACTTTCCAACAGCCTTGCATTTCTCGTTTATTGTTAAATTTCCTTAAATGAGTAGAACGTGCTTCTTTTTAAATCTCATAAAGTATATGCACAATATAGTAATGCGGTACGCACTAATGAGGCAAGAAGAAAAATGTATTTTATTTGAGGAAGTCGTATGGTGGAAATTAAGAAAATTAATCCAATGTTGAATAAATTTGTTTAAGTTACAACACAAGAGCATTTTTTTAGAAATTTTCTACATCGCCAAATGAAATTCTTTGGTAAACATGTGGGTCATAATTAGAAAAATATATGTATTCTAAAACTGTACTGAGGACTAATTCAAATATTTTCATTTTGTTGATAAATGCTTTCTTTCAAAAGCTAATTTCACATCATTTAAGTTTTACTATTCGGTATAATCTCTTAAGTTTCAAGATTACACTGAAACTTTACTTATAAATTATACTCATTAACCATACAATTATAATGTAGAGTCATCAGGTTATTTTGCAACAGGAGACATGAAAAATGAGTAAAGCCCTCACCGGGACTCTAACTTGGACCTCTAGAATAGGTGCCGAGTGTGCTAACCATTACACCACGAAGGCATTCTGGAAGGAAGAAGAAAATACCTTATAATAAAACACGGACTTCATGTCAAGAACAACACTTTAAGCAATGCCACTTCTGGCTGTCCAATTCAACAATCTAAAATCAAATATATAATAAATATAAAAAGTACCGATATAAAAAGTCATAAAAAGTACCGATTTCATTGGTATAGTGGTGGCTGATTGCCATGCTTGTACGAATAGGAATTAAGTTTGACACTCATGTAAAACAACTTGTTTTTTTGTGTTATTTCTCTCTAACTTCGTTCGTGCAGTATCGGTTTATTACCTTTTGTGACTTAAGGAAATAATTTCGAAACTCAGTGTGGGAAATAACCAACGTATTCGGCCATCCCTGGCAGAATGCCAAATCGTGAATTGTCTGGTCATTGCAGCTACGAAGACGTTTGCTGCTATTAACCCTCTAACTCGCTTCCAAAACCAAAATCGCTTCCAAAATTGTGTGTGTGTGGGGGGGGGGGGGGGTTCATACTTTTAAATCTATATATATTGAAAAATGCACTTTTTCTTTCTAGAAAATATTTTTTGTATAGATTTTTATCATGAGAAACTTAGTTGCCAGAAAACCAATTTCAGCTGTTATCACCACAAAAAAATATTTTTTAAATACATTTCAGTCGAATTACAGTTAATTTCTATGTATTGCATAATATGAAAAAGTAAAATGTATAACATTTATGAAAATATAAAGCGCTGACGGAAAAATACCTTAGAAATGCAGTTTAGTATGATAGAGTTAAAAATAGAGTTCAAGGCAAAGTCTAGCTTCACATTTTTTGCGCCAGATTCAATAAATCCAATTAATAATTAAATAATTTAATTAAATAATCAAGATAATCCCTGAACGTTTTATAGCAGCCATTTCTGTACGAAAAAAACCTGATGTGTATACCACATGACTTCCTTGTACGGAATATTAAATTATACGCATTTTTTCTTGCATTTTATTTAAACTTATTGGATTAAATTAAATTTATTTCGCCGACAGCGCATAAACCACAATAGAATAAATGCATTTTGTAAAATTCACTCTAGTATTTGTTTACCATAGCGACACTCTGGCGCTAGGTTTACTTAACAGTATTATATTTCGTTCATATTATAACTCAGAATGCACAAAATTTACATCATTTAAAGAATTATCTAATCGTTGCCACATGTTCTATTCAAATACTATAATAAAGCTAGAACGATGTATAAAGGAAATTAAGCAAACAAAGCAAAAAAAAACAGTTTTTCACAGACGATTGAGTATTTCTCATTCAATTAATTCAGTTCTCACTTCGCGACAAGGCAAAAATACATAAATTATCTGTATTAAAAATTACGAAGTAAATCTTAAACACTTATTTCCTCAAAAAACAATGCCAGAAAGCATTAAGCATGCTTTAATTCGAATAATAAATGAAGGCGTTATCTTTGTTCTTGCGAAGCTTAGTCTCTCTATATTGGCAACAAATCTACTACTCTGCTGTTTCAAATGTAAACAAACATTCCCACCATGTTATTTAAAAATAAGGCTTAACCGCACTTAAACAGCTTTCAAATTGTTGATAATTCTAAAAATATTGCATACAGATTTTCTAAAGGCATAAAAACCTTAACCGGAAGATAAGAACAACATAATTCAATCATTTTAAAGCAAAAAATGTACAATTTACAAACATATAAGAGTAAAGAAACTGAGATCACTGAGCCGGGTAACAAAATATATATAAATATATATAAACATATTTATATACGTTTGGTGCGGCCGATTGCAACCAAAATACGAGATGCACATCTACATGTTATAGCAGTCCTATATACAACATTTCAGCGTTTTGAGGCTACTCGTTTTTGAGTTATGCGAGATACGTACGTACATATGTTCGTACAGACGCCACGAAAAATTCTCTTCAGAATTCATTTTAAAGCAGTTTTATAATTTTTTGGAGTAAACGAGTCTTTTATTCTGTCCTTACGTACAGATATCAAGCAAAAACATCGTTCAATTGCATTCGATAGCGGTCAAAATGGATATTTTCGTTGAAATATGCTGCCTGAAACTTTTCGCGCTCAGAATACTTCATTTTTACTTCGTACAAGGAAGTAAAAAGCGGCAAAAAGGGAAGTTTGGGCGCTAATAATCACGTGCCTTCAAATGCCGCAATTTAGTGGACAACTAACGATATCTGTTGGCCAAAACGTAAACTAAACGTCTAATACTGTATATAATTTATTTCAATGGTTAAAGGGGAAAAAACGGGATGCGCTCCTCAATAAAGGTAGAAAAACATATGCCCGCGGAAATCGCGGGATAAGCACATTTTGCTACATTTGAGTTGCCCGTGCAAATCGCGGATGATCTGCCAGAGAGTTAAGCTTATTTTTACTGCTCATGGTTTACTATGCAGGGGAACTAAGAATATTAAAATGCAAATTTGACTGCGAAGTCGAGATAGTGTTTTACTGGGTTACAGTTATGAAATATCATCTGAATATGTCATCTTTTAGATATAAATGTTCCAAACGACAGTTTATTCTCAAGGGAGGAAGTTCATATTGATGGACAACATCCTTCATAAAACCCGAATGCTTGTGATATTTTCCTCACTTCTTTTGTGAATGTGATATCCGTACATCTTCTGTGTGATACTTACTATTTTAGATAATAAGATGATGATATAACACTTATTTGTTTTGGATTTATTGTTTTAGATAATAATATGATGATATAATGCTTATTATTTTAAATAATGATATAACAGATAAGTCTGAACGACGACTGCTGAGTTGATGAATTCTCAGCATTTAAGTAAGTGGGGATTTAAAAATAGACATTTTTCCTTTTGGCCATTAATTCTTCTTCTGTTTTTTTAAATATATTACGTAAATATAGTACATGTGCCGCCCAACCGGTGTAGTGGTTAGCATTGCTGTCTTTCGTGCCAAACGGCCCGGGTTCGAATCCCTGAGAAGGCATGGGCTTTCGACCCGACATGGCATTGTTCGAATCTCGGAGAAGACATGGAATGTCCGTGCGACATGGGGGCATTCTATATATTCGGGGAACCGAAAGTTCTCGAGAAAGGTTGAAGGTAGGGGAAGAGGGGGAATACCCTTTGGTCCGTCTCCCAAGGGTGCTCTCCACCAAAATTGGGATGAAACTGAGCTAAATCCCACTGACAACGACACTGTTGCCAACGACAGACGTAAACTTACGCTCCTTGCCACGAGGAATTTTATGGGCTTGGGCTGACTACAGATCAGACAAATGAGCATTAAAAATAACAACAATAGTACATGTATTCTTATCTTTCTTAAAATTAAGATATTACAAACATTTTTATATGCCAAGCTGATTCTTTTTTATCTTTTTCCAATTATTAATCATGGTATGCTTCAGGTCTTAGGTTGGTCTTAAATACAGATCAAAACAATTCCATAAAGTAAATAGTAATAGTAAGTAAATAATTTGACACATTTTTTTTCAGCTTTTATAGCCAAAATAATGTCACATTTTATATTTTCGCTGACTTTAAACTCTTCAAGTTAAAAAGCATTGTGCTTCATAAGTTACTGAATTACGGTAAAGATAATTAATTCGTATTCATGTTTAACACAATATGCTTGTATAATGATAAAAAAGGATGCATATGTTTATATCTTATAAAATGGCTTAGAATGTCCTGTTTTAGCTTAAAGCAAAATTTAAGGCAGGATTTTTATGCATTAATGTAAAGGAAAATCTTATACTGAATAATGTAATTGCGTTTTCAGCTATGCTGTTGAACATCTACAGCCACTTGCATTTTATATCATTTAGGCAATCATCTTTTTCTGTTTCATTAAAATGTTTTTAATAAAATGTGTATTAATTTAAAGTATTCAATAAATACCGATTTATTGAATTTCATACGATGAAAATAAAAAAAGTTGTGTGTATATCTTTGGATTAAATCTCATAAAAGGCAAAAATATGTGAAGCTTCTGTCAAAATAAATAAAAGTTAATTTTGAATGATTCAAGAAAACTATATATAGTAAAAGTATAAAAAAGTCACAAATACGTGAGACTTAGTCTGTCAAAATAGCTCATTGAGTTGCTTATTTTAAAATTGATTTTTTTAAAAAAAGAGAGGTTAAAAACCTAGCAAAGGCTATAAACTACATTTGAAAATCCTACGAATTTCTGATATTATATATAAAACAATGTCAAATCATTAAAAATAAAGTCAAATCATTAAATTTACGCGAAATATCCTATCCAATCTACAGTAAATAGAAAAAAATTGTACATATAAAAAAAATCACTCAGTTCAATCTTCCTTGTTCAAAGCTTCAAACAGAACTTATCAAGGGAAATGTGCTTGAAGCCGCCTTCAATCATATATATATTCTGCGCATTGAAGTAGTATAAACAAATTACTTGAAATTTTGGAGCAACAATGCATTTCGGACGAATGGGGCTGTTCATATCATTCTAGGAAACTTTTGTATTCCATAACAGGTATGGCTTTTCGACAAAACTACGTCCTTACTTTGCGGAAAAAAAAAAAAAAAAAAAAAAAACATATGAAAACATAAAACATTTTATGTGAGTGGGATGTTAGAAATAAAAGTCTTATATTAAAACATCTAACCCAAAAAAGAAAACTCAATAGTGGCAAGCTCTTCACATCGAACGAGGCTTAAGAAAATTTTTTGAAACTAGGTAAAAATGTACAGTATTTTATTCTTTCCAGAAATAACGTTTCGTATAATTTTGTAAAAAAGATAGGCCAGTCTTAATAAAGGCTTATATTGTTGATCTCCAAATTAGGGAATTAGCGTATAGAGTCTCGTTATCTTTGGTACCACAAACTAACGAGCTCTAAAAAGGGCTGTATGAGAAGTTATTCTCAGGTCTTAAAGCAACAGAAAAGTAAAAAGAAGGGTGTAAATGTCCTTTTATTCAATCCAATATAATTGCATAGATAGCACCACTTGGGCTTCCATAAAGATGACATTGCTGGCTTAATTCAAACAGGTAACGTTGAACTTAAAACAAATAAAATTAAACTAGCCTAGTGGCTCACAGGATAAATTAAAGCGCAGGAAGTCTCTGACCCGTAGGAACCGGCGGAAACAAGCTTAATGGCTAGAAGCACCCACCGCCACAGAATCAAATCGCTATTGATTCAAAGTAACAAGGGGGCATTCAATCGGGCATAACAAGCCCTAATATCACCTAAAACCCTCGCTTAAACAGCAGTTCTTTCTCCCTCAATTTGAATACACGTGCAAAGAAAATGGAACTTTTTAATAATACTTTGTTGTCTGCGAGTATTACTTTGAACTCAAAAGGGAGGAATCAAATGTAAAATATCATCGTATATCTAACAATAATGGTTTATGCGCGTAAAATAGCGATATACGTATATTAAGAAGATAAGATGGTGGTTATTCAAATGCTTGATAGGAGGATATGATAAGCGGATTTGAAAGCAGTCCAAAAAATACCACAAAATTCTATATTCAAAGTATATATATAACATGTAACAAAATTTTTTGTTCATCGTTACTCTTCTGCTTTTAACGGAATGCAGTTGCGAATATTGAATCAAGGGGTCGAAGAGGGAAAACTCACTGATGATTTCGTTTTTCTTTTTTTTTTTTTTTATTTGATTATACCAAAACACTCGAAGGCCAAAGGGGAGAAATGCCTTCGTAGACGACTTTCTATAGGAATGTAGCTAGTATGCATATTACACATGGCCACTGAAATGAAGGGTCATAGTGGCCCAATAAGTGCGCCACGATACAAGAGGAAATAGATCTTGAATGGGTGGCTATTTTAGATCTCAGCATCACAGCTAATGGCGTGTTTCACAGCAATTTTTCTGTGCATGTATTTTCGAAGCTGTTTGTCAGCGAATATTTAAAATAGCCCGCTGCTTAGACTTCCTTTGATCTCAAATGCCTGCGCAGTAATCCCTAAATCAGTGGTGCCCAACCTTGTGCTCGCCGATCGTTTTGTATGTGCTCGCCACCCCGATTAGGTACTATGACCAAAAAATATTTTTTAAATAATCATTTATTTATATTTCTTAATTGTTAAAATATGGTAAGCATTTATAGTCATAAGAGATATCTTGCAAGACGTTATAAAATAATTGATTGTTGACTGATGAACTTGATAGCGAACATGGAATCTTATTGCTTCATTCCGATGTCAGACGGCTCAGCAGGGGAAAAGTACTTCAGCGATTTGTAGAACTTCTTTCGCCAATAAAGCAGTTTTGGGAATCCGGAAACGAAAGTTATAAAGACTTGGACGATAATAATTGGTTTTCCGATCTGCATTTTCTCACGGCGAAACTCAGCGAAACTGGACAAACTGAACGAAGATTCCAGTTAAAAGAAAATAAAAAACCTTTTCAGTTGACTGGGACTGCTTTTCGGATAAAGTTGTGGATGAATCAAATGAAAGAAACAAAGTTCACCCATTTTCAGAATTTATCATGTCATATTAGTAACCAAAAGGCAACTGAAACATAGAAATACTCGGAAAATCTAAATGAACTGAAAAATAATTTTGAACTCCGCTTCTCTAATTTCCATAACGTTCAACCAATATTATTATTTATCTCAAACCCATTTGCTAAAATTAATATTTCAGATGTATCACACAAGATTGGAAATATGTTTAACAAAAATGTTGATGTTTTGGAAAAGTGCTCGCGATAGTCCAAAGCTTTGGCACCACTGCCCAAAAACATCGTCGATGGGAGAATGAATAACAATACATAGTTTCTTCACGAATGGAATGCCTTAGGTCCATAACCAGACATCGACTGTTGTACCATAAATCATTCGTGGCTATAACCAGATTTAAGCCAAGATCGCAACCAAACTCAGGGTTGCTGTGTTACCAATTTTTTGTTTCATTTAGCATGCCCCTCTTCTGCTTTTATAACCAGATATCGATTGATGCACCACAAATCACTTTAGCTACAACAGATGAATATTTACAGGTGACACGCGACAGGTGAATGCAGGGCCCGGACGGCTTAATATGACAAATCGGGTATCGTCCGGTACCCGCACCTATCTAGAACAACACAACCCTCACGGCTTCCTGCGAGGCTGCATCAGGAATATATTAATGGAGAATATGAGGTTTTGTCGTGGCCAAACAAGGGCGTATGCATATATGCTTCAGTAATACAATTAATAAAAGTTTCATACATAGGTATATTGGCTGGTATAGGTACATTGGATACATATGTATATTGGTCTAAGTGGTTAATGAGATAGGCAAACAATAAACACTTATACATTCAAAGAAATGATACACTGATAATGCAACTGGCGCATTAATGCAGAAGATGACAATTAATGAATACACGTAATCGTGTGTCATCCTCTATGACTATATATAAACTACTATAAATTATATGCATAAACACATATACATTAATAACAATGATATTCTGATAACGACACATGCACAGTAATACGAATGATGGCGATAAATGAAAACACATAATCATGCATTATTCTACTGAGCTATGTACACATCAATAAAAATGATACACACACACCTATACGTTGACAGAAATGATACACTGAGAATGAAAATTGTGCATCAGTGTGAACGATGACAATTAATGATTACACATATTCGTGTATTACCTTACTTGGCTGTACATATATATTAGTACAAATGATACACTTAAACACTTATACATTAATGGAAATGAAGATGAATTTTTACAGTACACAGAAACTTAATGGACTGAAGGGAGTGATCTGAACACATATCCAAAGTCTTCCTTCTTCTTTATACTATGCCATGTAATAGCCATTATTTTCATAAGATACTGACATCTTTATTCTCCAAAAGTTGAACAAAGCTGAAACAGTAATTTCATCCCTGCCATGTGCGATATCCGTATACTAACATGACTTTGATAACCCTTTTTGATCTCTAACTAGTTATGTTTTTGATTGTCATTCAGATAATTTTCCTTCCTTGTTTGGTAATGACTCTCAGACGCCGTTGTGTATTGTCCGATTTTACCCGGCATTTCCAAGCAGAATTTTCCCTCCTCTAAATACATACTAAAGTGAAAGCGCATGCCTAGCCGCATATTTCAAAAACTTTGAAACTGTATTTATAAATAATCCACACCATACACCTGATATATCTTTCAATCTTTGATGTCATCATTGTAACTTCAGCACCATCCTAAATCTTTAATAAACAAATGACAAGTTTTAACACGTTAACGGCAGCGCGAATATTCATTGTTCTTTTCGTGCGACGGGGCTTGAATTAGCGGTTCGTTTCGTGGGGCGAATAGAGCTTTGAAACAAGGCACGAATAGAGCAAAGAAAGTAGCAACACAATTTCGGTAATTGTAAGGGCGAGCCGGCACTTTGTGTAGCCTGCTTTAAAAAATTGTATAGAAAAAATTAATAATTATATTTAATGTAGAAGTTTATTTTAAGTTATTTGTTTTGTATTGAAAGTTTGATTATAATGTTGAAATGTTAATGTATACTGTTAATAATTAAAATAAAATAAAATTCTCTGCTACGTATTTTTTGATATACAAGCGTGACCCATCGGTGAGTCATGCTGGCCCGCGGAACAATCAAGCATGACCCACCGGTGGGTCATGCCGCCACACGGAGCAGACAAGTATGACCCACCGGTGGGTCAAGCAGGCGTCAAAGTATTAATAAACGCTGACCGTTGAAGTATTTCTTTCCCCAGTTTTGAAAATTTCTTTATCCGGCGTTAGCTTTCTGTAGCTGAGTCGCTTGCTCAGATTAAGTCAACCAATGATTAGTAGGCTTGTGAATCCCCAGCGTAAAATTACTTTGATTCACATTTTATGTTATCTGAAATTTCTGCACATTGTCGAAGAAGCAGCTGACTAAATTTTTAATCGGGCTGGTTTAGTTCATTCTATCCATTGCACACGTCTATCACTATTTTTCTGTTTTTCTTTACTCTTAAAATTTGCGCTGAAATCTTATAAAAAACCAGATAATTATGTATTTTATTTATCATTTCTTTTTTTCATGGATGGTCAACAATTTTCGTTAAGAATGAAGGTTGCAGCAAAGGGTTTTACCATAAAGGAAAACAAAGTTTAAATGCTACGCTCATTTTAAATAAAAACTACCTAAAAGACTTCTAAGTGTAAGAAAATGTCAAACTTTTCAGAAGTTCATCTGCTGTTGTGGGTGTTTCAGGCTCAAAAATATTTTTTTAAAATAAACAAGGCGAAGCATTCTTTTAAATCTTGAAATAGATAGATGGGTTAATCAAAGCACCAGGTTTTCCTTTCATGCTGTTTGGTAGACAGGCGACAAAGGAGGGCAGGCAATTGCAATTTTACCTTTGTGCAGAAGCCTTGATTGACATAAAATGTGAATCAAAGCTTAAATTACTGCGCAAAGGCAACATGTAAAAAATGATAACATTTTAAAATACTCTCAATACACCACTTAAGTTTTATTTTTAGTTTTCAGTTTTGCAAAAACTGAAGTCTAAAAACTTTCTCTCTAAAACTCTAAAATCTAAAACATAAAACTTGCTAAACAAAGGTATTTAAAAGAAGTAACTTTGAATGCACTTATTTGGCTTAAGCATTTAAATTTTTACGATAGAGAAGCGTAGGTCTTCAAACTTTGTTACAATAATGTTACGTTTTTCTCTTCTGCAACAGATGTTACGTTATTTTCTTCCTTCACGTTCGTACGGGGTTCGTATGGATTTGGAGTGAATAACGATGACAGTTGATGAAGTATCAAAACACACTTTATAGGCCAGTATTGTCAGGACAGCTCCAAAGTCACATTTTTACAATGGTCGATGAACTACTATAAACACGCTGACTCGATCAGTGACACAGCCTTCACACTGTCAGGCTATAACGGTGGAGACAGCTTCACTGCAAAGCACCAGAGTACAGCTCCCGACTCTGCTTAATCGTTCTCGGAACTCCACGTACTCTCGAGACTCTCTACGCTGCAACTCGCGATGCACTCGACACACAGAACACAGCTCCCGACTCTTCGATTCAGTCGTTCCCGGAGCTCAACACGCTCTGTCGACAATGCACTAAAAGACTCCTTCGGTGCACTCGACGACTAACTCGGCACTCGCTGCCCGGCTGTCAACTCGATCGTCTCCGCACGGACTAACTAGATGAGACACTCGCACTCTAGACGAGACACACTCACTCGCCTTCTCGACAAGACATTCTCTCGATACTGACTCTCCGCGTACCAGCAGGGTTTATATAGCTTTTAACTGGTGTTCGAGAACATTCTGGGCTAAACCGGTAAGAATTCGTTCCAGAAGGTTCTCCATCCGTCCATGACATATGCCAATTTTGTCACAAAATGGCGATTTCATGCAAATGTGGCAACCCTGCCTTCCCTTGCTATTTTATGGCAACCTTAAAAATTGCTTTGCGGAGAAGCTATCTCACCGCGCCTGGATACTTCGTAACAATAATATAGGTAGTACTAATGAATTAATTAGTACTGATCAGATGAGAGAAAGTGGTCTTCGGACTGATAATGATTAACTAGATGATGTAAGTGGTGTTCAGAATTAATTTAAATTTCATTTGGAAGGTAAGACAAAACGAGTTGAAGGCGATTATCAGGTTTTATAAAAATCCGGAGAAGAAAATTCAATTTAGTCACTGAAGTATGATGAAATGAAAGTCGTCAACTAGCCAGAAAAAAAAATAATCACTTTATTTCCGTTAAGTTATATATTTCATAATTAAATTTTCGTGTTAAAATGCAAAGCATTTGTGCCTATGAATCAAAAGAGTAATAATTATGGAAAATTTATGAGTGGTGGTTAATCAATTGTTGATTCTATTTATAGAAATGAACTTGAGTGGTGTATAGGAAATTGAGTATTTTCCATTTTTAGTTGTATTTGCATAACTGTCATTGCTACAGTCAATAGTTTTGTAAAAAATATCAAATTCAAACAATTTTTCCTCTTCGTTTCAATAAAGCTCTTTTTTTAATCTTTCTTTCAACATTTCACGTACATCACACTACAAATTTTACGCGATATATGTTAAATGGTATTGTATACTTGTGTTTAATGTTACTATTTTATTATGAACTGTCTTTCTTTAGTCATATATAATATTAAGAAATAAAATGAAAAATTTGATCATTAAATACATCTATGACAGCTGATCAAGAACGTATCTGCTGTACAAAAATATAATGCTCAACACGGAAATAGGAATACTCCGTCAGCCCTCTTTGGAACAGATTTTCCTTTTCGGCCTTCTAAGTGTCCGTTGCCTTTTAGAGTAGATGTTTACTGAACACGTACATGCAGCCTTTGGTGATAAAATCATTGCTAATTAGTTTTAATAGTCTGTAAGTCATCAACTTCTTATCACTTTCTATATAATCTCTCATATTTTATGTAAAAAGCATATTAAAGTTGCATGAACAGTTTTCTACCGTGTATACAAACTTTCAATTTTTTACGAATTGATAACATTTTACAAACAATAAATTTCCTTATTAATTGGCAAACGATAAACAAAAATTTCAGTTTACATAAAGTAGTAGCTCAATATTTAAGTTTTAACCATAGCTTTTACCATAAGTACAATGCAGCTGTATTTAAGTTATATTAATCTAAAATTTATAACTTAAAAATAGGTGCTCGTATTTTTGGAAAATTTGTGATTAATGAGGAAACAAGTTTCAAGAGTGATAAATGACCTTTCTTTATCAAACGTTAAGTAAACAAAGAACAAAAAAGGAAATTTCTTGTTTAGTTACTGATAGAAGGAGGCAATTTATCAACCGAGAATCCCGTTTAGATATTTTTATCAATAAAAAAGAAGCCTTGCACTATTTTGATTAAATACTTTTAAATCGTTTAACTTTGGCGTTTTATCTAGATTTTTCATCTAGGTCTATCAATCAAGGGAAATACGTGTGAAGAAAACAATCTGCTATCTCAGTAGCCTGACTTTATACCTAAACTGAAGTATCAAGCTAACGTACAAGATAAAACAAGATAAAAATCGATCAATACGAAATTGCTTTATGTTCGCCTGTGTTTCATTCCACTCAGAATCAGGAGAGAAGTTAAACCTCAATTATTCGAATGAAGCTTGGATTTTAAAAGCTGTTCATTAGTTCAATGTTTAAATAGATATATCCAACAAACAATTAAAACCAACTTATATTATTACGAAAAATTATTTAAAAAAAGATAGTTTAGTTACCAAAAATTATTTAAAAAAGATTTTATTATTTAAAAAAAGATAGTGAGGTAATCTTGATACAGCGTAATAAATTTGTATTTTCTATCTGGCCGAGATTGGAAACTGGTAAGATCTACCTCACAACGGAAGTTAAATTCAGAAACAATCATAAAATTTCCATCAGTGTCCTTTTTAAGACCTTTTTGTTTTTTCTGACAGGACTTCAGAGGTAGTTGTTACAGTTCAATATCATTAGGTGTAACGTTTTTGTAATTGGGTGAACTGTCCCCTTTTGTTTTCTTCCCGCGGTGTACATTGCAGCAGCTCTTACAGCTAGCAGCTATTAGCCAGGAAAGATAAACTACAGATATTTTCTCTCCTGATTAGACAACAATTGTTAGAAATGGAATGTGCTAAGTTCCGTGAAGGACTAAAACTGCGGTAATATAACGTAACGTAACATAAAACGTAGATTAGGCTATACACATTTCCGACATCAGAAAGAATTTTCTTTGATTGTAGAAGAAAATAAGACTATAATATTTCCTACAAGCACGCAACACCTTTTGTGTTACAAGTTTTCTTTTCAAACTTGTAAGCCAACAATAGCAGTTCACGAGTTATTAAACACAAATGCTGTAATTGAGAATAGCAAAGCCGCTACTTACTTAGGAAACATCAATCTATTCAGACCAGGTCGTGTATTTTGGTTCCAACGCATTTTGTCATTAGTCACCGTACAGTGGCTTAACTCGTCGAAGGATACGGTCGATACCGTAGGTTGACAGGCAGGATCCATCATTCATTAAGATCTCATGTTTCATCCAGCTTCAAACTAGGATTAGTTTCCGCCGAGGCGAACTCAGATCGCCCAGGAGACAGGTATACGAGACGAGCGATTATTACGGCAGGGATTATTGAGCTTCGAGAACGTAGGGCTTTAAATCGTGTGTTGTACGTATAACGATTCTATGGTGGTTATGATTTGTCGTAAATGTGTAGGAATATTTATAATAAGGAATTGGTTTGGAAGTTTGAAATATCCTGTGAAATGGCAACATCGACTTTAATATTAGGGAACTAATTTTGGCAACCCGTTAAACTAGCAACGGTGAAAGTAAGTTTAACGTCTCTAAGCATTATATGCAAGCATTTTTAATACAGTCGTATCCGGTTAATTGGACCACCGGATAATCGGACCAACCGCGTTTTCGGACCAAATCCTAAAGAACCGAGACAAATCGTATGTACATAAGCCTAATATTATTCACTTATTTGGACCAAAATTCCGTTTAATCGGACCAAAAAACGTGACAGCGAATAAGAAACAGAAGCCACAAGTCGGCCGCGTACAGCGGATGTACAGCTGGTCGGAGGATCTGTAGCAGTTCACGAGTTTCTCAGGAAAAGGCTTTATCAAGGGTCAGGAATTCCTTGAAGTGCATGACAAAAGCAAAACCGGTGGGAGGTGAACACGCGCACCATTTTCTTTGACCTGCGCTTCCGAGTTTCGAGGAAATGAACAATAGAGTGTCCAGCTCCACCTGAAAGAAATTCCTGCCTGTCAATCATGATTAAGGTTTACACGAGAAAGCTATCATTTCATCACCTTTTTGGGATGATTTTAGTGTCAAAGCTTTGAATGGCGAGCATTTTATCTCCCTCTTGACCTCGACATCTTGAACCCGAAACACCAAGGTTTCTTCAGACCATTTTAATCAGTGAACTGTGCGCGTGGTAAGTTTCTGCAAGTGACAACACAGGATACGAGGAAACGCATTGAAACTTTGCGTCGGTATTTCATGCAGGAGAGAAATGAAGGCAGTCCCATTGCTACGTTGGATGTTTGTGGCGATTTCGTTCGCGTGCAATCCGTCGAGAAAACGCGTCAGATCACATTGGATAAGTTCTTCAAATGTTGAATTCTTCGTAAAAATTTGATTTATTGTGCTTCGCATGTTGAGTATCGTGGAGATTGTTTCTTAGAATTTGTTTCTAAATTAATTTTCTCAATGAAAAAAAGTTCGACTCTATTTCTTGTTTGTAATGTCTGTTCGCCATACGTGTGTACCGCATCATAAAGTTCATAATTGCATTTTAGTACATGATTTACATGTACATTTACTGTTTGCTACATATAGCACGTCCCGTCTTACAACTTAGGACATGTTCGTGTAATCGGACCAGCCGGTTATTAGGACCAAAACGATCGCTTCCCGATGCGGTCCGATTAACCGGAATCGACTGTATATTCTTGAGGCAGTGGCTGACGTTGTGCTGCTATGTTTCAAACAGTTAAATCTCTAGCCATCATTCCGATCGCTTTTCCACATGTATCATTCACTGTTTATCACATGTATCATTTCCAATCACTAATGTTGCATAAATAGCAGTATCTATTCCGTATCCATTATTCTCAAACTATCATTTTACCACATTCACGTTTCTGACTTAGTATTTCCGGCTTAGTTCGCTTGGGAAAAATTTTTAAGGAGAAACATATAGAATTTGCTTTATCTTCTCTTCCGGCCATAAATCTTGCAATGCAATAAGGCACCTCACGTAGCCCTTAATTGTGTGTTTAAGTTATTATAAGCGTTTACGTATTTTCTCACGGTGTTTTACTATGGGTGGAATTTTGTCATTGATTTTAAACCTACTTCCTAATAACGAATCAAGTTAAAATTTTGTTTACACCTTGTATGTTCATGAAAATGCAATGTAGTGGAAATATTTTTCCAAAATTCGATTTAGCTTTATATATATATATATATATATATATATATATATATGTAAATATTTGATATTTAAACAATTGTTCACGCATATCATCGCTTAACGAACAAACTAAGTATGAACTAATTTTGCTGTTTGCACCATTGAATAACGTGCAAAAAAACACTTTTCAATGAAACTCATATGAAAATGGTAACTAAATAGCGTTCTTTTGAAAATTTTGATATTTCGGACTATTTAACGTTGATGATTTTAAAATTTCGAATCTAAAAAGATATCAAAGATTTGAAATTTTTACAGAATAGAAAACAAATTTTTTGACCTGTTTAAAAACAAGAATGATAAAAAAAATATATTAATTGAGCGACTTTATATTCTTTAAAAAACGTGCTATTGTCTGAAGCAGTCAGGAAAATTGCTTTTGAGTTGACCGTACTGGCGCACTTAATGTCAAATTGATGATACTCATTTTTTACTTCCTTGTACGAAGAAAAAAGGAAGTATTGTAATCGCGAAAAGTTTCAGGCAGCATATTTCAACGAAAATATCCATTTTGACCGTTATCGAATGCAATTTAACGATGTTTTTGCGTGATATCTGTACGTAAGGACACAATAAAAGCCTCTTTTCCTCCAAAAAATTATAAAACTGCTTTAAAATGAATTTTGAAGAGAATTTTTCGTAGTGTTTGTACGTATGTACGTGCGTACGTATGTATCTCGCATAACTCAAAAAGGAGTAGCCTCAGAACGTTGAAATTTTGTATATAGGACTGCTATACCATGTAGATGTGCACCTCGTATTTTGGTTGCAATCGGCCGCACCAAACGTATATAAATATATTTATATATATATCCACTCTGTTACCCGGCTCCGTGATCTCAATTTCTTTACTCTTATATGTTTGTAAATTGTGCATTTTTTTGCTTTAAAAATGATTGAATTATGCTGTTCTTATCTTCCGTTCAAGATTTTTATGCCTTTAGTAAATCTGTATGCAATACTTGTAGAATTATCAACAATTTTAAAGTTGTTTAAGTGCCGCTAAGCCTTTTTTTTTTATAGCGGCCTTTGATTGTTTACGTTTGAAACAGCAGACTAGTGGATTTGTTGCCAATCTAGAGAAACTTAGCTTCGCAACAACAAAGATAACGCCTTCATTTATTATTGCCAATTAAATAATGCTTAATTCTTTCTGGAATTTTTTCGAGGAAATTAGTGTTTAAGATTTACTTCGTAAATTTTAATATAGATATTTTGAGTTTTTATGTATTTTTGCCTTCTCGCGAAGTGAGAACTGAATTAATTGAATGAGAAATACTCAATCGTCTGTGAAAAACTGGTTCCTTTTTGTTTTGTTTGCTTAATTTCTTTTATACATCGTTCTAGCTTTATTATAGTATTTGAATAGAACATGTGGCAACGATTAGATAATTCTTTAAATGATATAAATTTTGTGCATTCTGAGTTATAATATGAAAGAAATATAATACTGTTAAGTAAAGCTAGCGCCAGAGTGTCGCTATGGTAAACAAATACTACAGTGAATTTTAAAGAATGCATTTATTCTATTGTGGTTTATGCGCTGTCGGCGAAGTAGCTTTAATTCAATTCAATAAGTTTAAATGAAATGCAAGAAAAAATGCGTATAATTTAATATTGCGTACAAGGAAGTCATGTGGTGTACATGGTGTACACATCAGATTTTTTCATTTTAACTTCAAGTGAAGTTCTTGTTGTAACATTGGTATTGCATTCAGTTTCCCAAACTGAATATTAAAAGCGATTTCTTCATTCTCTGAATGACATTCAGTAATTTTTCTTTATTTCCTAATTTTCCTTTAATTCATTGCTTGTGTTTTAATAATGGCTCAAAATTTCATCTTTGATAACGTGTAACTGAGATTAAAAAACAGAAAATAAAATAGAATTAAAGAAAAGGGCTTAGCACAATAAGCTTTCTTTTAAATAGCTATGGTAATTAATGCGCGAAGAGGAAAAATAATTTATCATACAATTTAATTGGAATAACAGATCAATTTGCCCGGAAGGACTGTTATTTCCGTTTTGGTAATTTTGCGTTGGTTCACTATAAAGGTCGGTTCACTTTTCAAATTGTTGCCACCAAATATTAGAATATTTAAAGAAATTAAACATAAATTAAATAATTAAAGAAGAATTTGCATAAATGTACGTGTTTTTCACATTGTTATGAAACAATGTTACCTAGGACCGTTAAATTTTAAATAACATACCTTTTCACCTGAATAGGGGCATCTGGAAGCCCAAATTTGGAATTTGCTTTATTATCTGTTTCATATTTTGTAAAACTTTAACGAATTCTTGAGTAACAAACGCAACGAATTTAAAAGCGAGCAATGGCAACACTCTACGGGGGGGGGAACTTTTTATCTCCTGCGCGCGGAACTGTGTATCGGAAATTCTAAAGATGTGCTTATTTAAAAATTATTTTGCGATATTGCTACTGAACTGAATTTTATGGTTTAAGTGCGAAAAACATGATATTTAATGAATAAAGGTAGCGCACAAGACGTTAAAAAAAAGCCCCTTTGGGAGTAATGTAAAATCTGAAAGCTTTCTAATTTTTTTTTTTTTATTGTTTTTTTCTCCTTTAGAAGCACAAGGAGTAAGCAAAATTAAGATGAAGATAAAAATGATCAAGAGCCGATGCCGAGATTTACCTTGATGTACAATGTTCTACAGAAATTAAAATGATTTCCTGTTTTAGAATTGGAAGCTAGAAGAACGGTAAAAATATTTTACGCCTTAAAAATCATATATTCAATCAAAGAAAAATTCAGCACCTTTAGTTTTCTGTTGAAAATTAGTTTTACTCTAGTTTATTTACAAATAAAGTAATAAATGGTATTTATTTACATCATATTTCCTATATTTGATGACTAACAGTTTCTCACTTAATCGTTTTCTGAAACTGTGATCAAGTGTGATTGCAATTAAATTCATTATGATCAATTAGAGGCTTTTCTAAAGTAAAATAAAGAGTCAAATATCTATACAAAAGAAAGTTGTAAATTATAAGGGAATTAAAAGTATGCCTTTTTCATAAACGCGTTTTTTTTTTTTTTTTTAGACCGATAAATCTGTGAAGAAACACGCACTTAGTTTTAATTTGAAAGATAAGATCTAACTGTAGGTGGACTGGGAATTTCTTGGCTATATATAAGCTGCTTATAGATTCTCTTTTAGTGTCAGGTAACCTTATAGATACTTTAGACATTTCAGAACAGGAAAAAGAAAAATTCAGTAATGCCCTCCCCTTAACTCGACCTTAAGATCTCCCGACAGATAATTATACAATAGGAGCATGCACTGGAAAAGGCAAAAATTCTTTACATTCTCTCCCACTTAAAGAGCGACCAGGAAGAGAGGAACTACACACAGCTGGACAATGGGGACCTATACTTATTAGTCGGGCGCCATTGCAGAAATATGAGACATTTCGGAGCGGGCAGTAGAAAAATTCAGCTACATCCTCGCCGAATTTTGAATTTTGCTTCTTTCGATTATTAGCCGAATATGCTAATTGTTGCATCACAACAGCATATAGTCGGAAAGGTGAAAATTCCATATAACGTACTGTGATGCAAAAAATTGAATTGTTAGGAAACAGGAGCTTCGATAATATTATTAGATTTTTTTTTTCAGTTTCATTCTCAGTAGATTTGGAATATTAATGGAATGAATTGCAATGGCAACTTAAGATATAATAATAAAAGATTCTCATTAACAAAGTGATGCAAAACTCCCAAAGTGGGACTGTACTTTAAATTTTGGATAAACCGGACATGTTTATAGATTTCGTGTCTACGTAAAAGGAGGATAAAAATAAATAAATGAATAAGTAAAATCTGAAAGGTTTCAGATTTTAAATTACGTCCAAAGGTGCGTTTTTTTTTAACGTTCTGTCTGTTACCTTTATTTATTCAATAGGATGTTCTGCGTACTCAAACCTTAAAATAAGTTCAACAGCAATATCGCAAAATAATTTTAAAATGAGCATATCTTTAGAATTTCCGATGTACAGTCTCGTGCGCTGGAGATAAAAATGTTTTTTTGTACAGTGTTGACATCGCTCGCCTTGAAATTAGTTTTTTTTTTTTTTTTTTTTTTTTTTTTTTTTAAATTCGTTGAAGTGTTACAAAATATGAAATCGATAATAAAACGAATTTCAAATTCAAATTAGGGCTTCTACATGCCTATATTCTATGGAAGGTTACGTTATTCAAATTTGGAATGCTCTGGGTACCGTTTTTTTAGCACAATGCGAGATACATACATGCATTCATGCAGATTCTTCGTTACTTAATTTTCTTTAAATATAACGCAGGGCTTTAATATTTGGTGGCAAAAGTTTGAAAAGTGAAACAACGCTTATCGTGAATCCACGCAAAATGCCAAAACGAAATAAATAGTCCTTCTGGGCAAATTGTCCTTTGGACTAAAAATTCGTTGATACAAATGTCTTGTCATTTAAGATAGCCGATCTCGCTCAAAAGGCCGATTTTTATTGAAAAACTCATTTTTTTTTTATTTAATATTTTTAAGGCCATATTCTTAGCTATCGAAAACAGCTTTTCTGTTCTTGATATGTTGATTAGAAACGGAGATATACCGGTTTTTCTGAGATACAACAAACCGGAAGTAGCTGTCTGCCCCAACTGATGTTAAAGATTAAAGGGCAAATTAAAGGTGCGATTTCCACCTTTTTTCTGTGTTATTCATAAATTAAATAATTTTAAGCATTTTAATATGTTTGGAGAATCTGGCAAAGTATTTTCATTATGTATTTTGTCTTTTACGTTTGGCAACAACGTTTCAAACTTATTGTTTTGTTTACAATGAGCTTTCGGTATTTCGGTTTTGTGTACTAATTTCCTGCCCTAATTTATCAGCTAAAGATTAATTTTTCTGCCCTTTTTTATTTCTGTTTAATAATCAAAAGTTCGAGAGTGCCAAAATTTGTATGTAGTCATTAAAAAAAAGCGAAAATTTTATACGCTAAATATGTGACTGCTGATTCTGGTAATCACAATGAAACTGAAATATTTGTTTGTGCTAGAGTGGCTAAATTATCTGGAACAGTTATTGCAAATAAAAAAAAAAAGTGATTTTGATGAATTAAAAGGCAACCATAATGTTGATGTTTCTATTCTTTTAAATATTTAACTCTAACTTTGTCACATATAACGCAGGAGCATTTTTAATGGATATTTGTGTATATAATGTCATGTAACAATTCGAAAACTTTAAACGTGATTTTTGATTAATAGTTTTTTTTCATGATTTATGTTCCCGGCAAGCATGATAACTCTAAACATTCATTATAGAATCACTTGAAATTTTGCACACACGTTTTATACATTATTATGCATAATGTAGACTAGAAGTTAAAAAAGTAATTCCATAGAATTTACATCATTTTTTCTTCAATAGTGTGTGTATTTAAAAAGAAAAGGGTGCTACTTTGGTAGACGGTTGCACGGATTTTGGCGATTTTTCTTTTGGCGAGTAATACAACTTATGATAAACCCATTGATGGATAAGTTATTTATGGTAACCGATACTTTGTTGTCATTTTATTTAAAAAATAATGTGTTTTACTGTGCATAAATTCCGTGTTTTAAATATTATTTATGGCTTCTAAATATTAAAAATCAATTTAATTTTGCATTTTTATTTGAAATAAAAATTTTATTGTTTATCATATTTTATGAAATTTTATATTGTGGATGATGTAACCAATGACGTCACCTTACTTTAAAAGTAATTGGTTTTTATATGTATAAATTTAATCTAATGTTTTAAACATTATTTATGGCTGTAAAATATTAAAATACAATTTAATTTTGCATTTTTTTAAAAAATGATTTTATTATGTATGAATTTTTAAATAATTTTAATTCTAGGCGTGATGTAATAAGCTCTCTGATTGGTTATAGAATATTTGTGCATTAACGAGCTATGATCAGCTCCCTGACTGGTTACTGAAAATTTGTGCATTTCCGCGCCGTTTTAAAATTTAATTCATATCTTCGAATTCCTTGAAAGATGTCTTCAAAGATGTTATTTAAATTATGATTCCGATTTTTTTTGTGGTACTTATCAATAAGCAATAGGTTAAATGACTAAAAAAATGTAAGTACATATTTTTCCTTTATTTTATAATCGTATACTTCAATTTTTTGTTGAAAAAATTAATACACTATTTTCAAAAATTGCTGAGATAATTATTGTCCATATGTTTTAATGTTAATTATATTCTATATAACGTATTTTAAAGTACTTGAATTTAATAATATTCTAATTCTTTTAAATGTTGGTTGGATGGTTTTTAATTCGATATTCAATTTCAGTAATATTTTAATCTAATTAAACGTTGGCACAATGTTTTTATAGCGGTGTTTTTATTCTCTTTGCTATATGAAAGTAATAGTAACCTTACTTTACTATTTTATACTCATAGTAAATGTATTTATTTACCCTTGCTGCCATCTTAAAAAGCGACATTTTCAACAAAAAATTAATCCATTACTTTTAACGATATTTATTTTTTTTAAAGATTTGAATACTTTACTATGCGTAAAAACAGCGTTTTTCAAGATGGCTGACTTTTGTAAAAATCGAGGCCAACAATTGCGCCAACGTAAATCGCCAAAAATCCGTGCAACCGTCTACCAAAGTAGCACCAAGAAAAGTTATTGTTTACTGACATATTTAGCTATATTTTGCTAGTGAATCAATATTTTCAAATTATTCTAATTCAATGCATTCTTCTGGGTAGTATGTATAAAATAAAGCTAAAAATAGATTTTTATCAACAATATTTTCCTTTCAGTGATGGTTGATGTTTTTATTAATTTTGATATAAATTTTCAACTTTTTGCATACATTTCTCAAAATAATGATATTTTTATAGCTTTTGCAGTGATTACATTTACGTTTGAGTACAATTCATTAAAAAAATACATAAATTCAAAAATATAACAAACATTTTGAAAAACGCCTTTCGAACGAAGTCGGTTACCTTAAGTTTACCAAAGAGAGAGAAATGCGAGACTCTCAGATGCTATCTTCTAAGATGCCTGAATACAGAACGGAATGGAATTGGATAAAAAAATCATAGTGTCACCACTGATGGTTTAATTTAACTACTAGGCAAGCAACACGCTATCACTCCTCCTATATGCGATTTGCTATGGATTTCTCGATGTGAGCATGCGATTTTTGGGTAAAAGCAATATAAATACAAAATATCTATTCATATTTTTAGCAAATGTTAATTAAAGATGTAAAGGTAAAGACTTAAGCAAACGCAGACTGAGAGACAAAAGCAAACTCTCCACCATGGAGAGCAAATCATTTATTTTAGCTTCGCTAATATAAATTCTTACTCATTTTGAAAACAAACAATGACAAAATACAGCAGAAAACTTTTTCCCCTGCCAAAGCAAAAATAGAAATTTATTAGAGCTTTTGTTACGGACAGTCTACGAGGCGAAAATCCAGTCATTTGCGATACGATCGTTTTCTTCGGGATAATAGAAGTTACCCTGGAGCTCGACACAAAATGCGATAAATCACTAAAATTTTACGACAAAACTTTTAAGCGCTATCTCTTCTTCTGCATATAATGTACACCTACAGTGGAATTTTTTATGGCGATATTAAGCTTTTCTCTTCGAGATACAGCAGAAGTATATGAAGGTATATACAAACTATTGTACAAATGCGAAAGTGGGTTATGGGAGAGAAGGATAAAGAATCTGCGTTATTCAAACTCTTTCCTAAATATGTATCCGTTTTAATACGAGATGAAAAGATACATAAGTTATAAAAATGAACCGTAAATATGGCCCTGGATGTAAAACTTTTTCATTTTTTTTTTATTATTATTTTTGTAATTTTATACGTACGTTTGACAAAATGCTGTATCAAAAAAAAAAAAAAAAAAAAAAAAAAAAAAAAAACTTAAATTGTCTTAAAAATTATAGGCATGGGAAAAAAATATTTATTAATGGATAATATTAGTATATCTAAACAAAGTATAAAGAGAAAATTAATTATTTAATATTTTATCAATTATGACGATCTATTAACTTAGTTAAATCTGCTATGGTTTACATTATTAGCTAGTCATATTGTTTCTGCTAATTTTCATTTACAGACATGTATACACGTATGAATTCCGTCTTGAATGATTTCGGATAAAGTCACAGTACGCTTACGTTTAGGTAGTGTCCCATGCTGATATTCCTTTTCACACTACAGATCAAAGCTCAGGCATTAAAGGCCTTGACTTGGAAAGCGCAAAGTTAAAAAAATTTGGGAAAGTTCAAAAGCTTTGATAAAGTCAAAGACCCAGACATAAGTGTTACAGTACAACAACAGCACCACGCATATGCAGGTGGCAGGAAAAATTAAAGGAACAACTCTAAAAACTCATATAACTTGAGTGAATTTGCAAGAATTCTAAGAATGTAGAACTGGTACAAGATCTTTACTTTCCTAGGAAAGCTTTGCTTCATAATGCAGAATTGCTTATTTCTGCAAAAAGTAATTTTTAAGAATATGAAATGTTAATAATATAGAGTAGGGAAAGGTTGATGTAACAACATTTTAGGGATAATATCATCATATTATATATATATACATATGTAATATTTTGGCAGTCGGACACATGAATGAAGCTTGGAAATGAAATGACGACACAGAAGGATTTAAATTTTCAGCTCCATATCTTTATTTAGTTGAAAGGCATATTATCACTCTTTACTAAATAAGATTAAATTCAATGCGTCATAGTATTCTAAAAAAGAAAAAGCAGGAGAACAGCGGCGCAAGTCTTAGCAGCAGAGGAAGAAAGCGATCTCTCTGACGCAAACTGGCGCGAGTTCTCTATTTATAGAAACGGTTACGTAATAGACTGGAATGCATGGACCTTATAAGAAATAGACCAACCCAAATGAGTTTTCTCCCTCGTTTGACGCGTTCCCGGCTGTCACCTTGATCACATCCGGAGGATTAGGGACGACTTGCAGAAATTTAACAGTGCTTGCCTATTGCAGCGTGTATAATTGTCAAGAAAAAGCTGGTTGTAGCGCCTCATTTCACAAATTAGAATTTCTCCATATTTTTATTTTTGAAACTGAGATTGATTTTTAAAAATTTAGCATATTTATCGAGCATAATTAATGTTCGAAATAATTATAAAACTATTGCATGCTTTCAGAGCTGGATATATTTTTAGCTTTTCCTATACTGCAAGGAATTTTGTAACTACTTCTTTTAGAAAATACTATTTTAAATCTGAACTAATAGAAATTTTCAAACAAGCAATTTTTATGCTTTTTATTGGTGTAAATAAGTACAAAATACTGAAATATTTAAAAACGAATTTTCGAAAGTTTTGTTTAAAATTCTAAATTGTGCTGCTTTTTTAAAATTATAGATTAGTATTACAGCACAATTTCTATAAAAGAATTTTATTTCAATTATATTTCATAATACATCATAGTGATAAACACTTTTGACAAAAGGTTCCTTTTGGCGTAATATAAAACCTGAGTGCTTCTAGATTTTATTTATATTTTGTTTTCATTACACTCAGAAAATTTTATAAATTACTAAAAATTTTATAAATTACTCCGAATTTTATAAATTACTAAAATAAATAATCCACTTTAATGTTAATAATTTAATGATGATATAATCATATAAATGATCGCTCTGTAATGTTATTATAGTTCTGAAAATCACTGCCTGAAAATGTTCATTAAATTTTTAAAAAAATTATCAGATCTTGTTCAATTTTACCTTATTTATTTCAAAGCATCACGTACTAGCAATCTTATCTAATTTTATTTTATTTTTATGGAAAATTAAGTTCATTAATTTCGTGCTTAGAGTTTTTACCGTTTTACCAAAGTAAAGATGTTTGTAAAAGAATTACGCGTGAAAAAAATGCGCGAAATACAGTAAAAAAGTGCTTTCATAAGATATATTAAATCCTATTTGAAAAAAACTGTGACTTTCATAATCTTATCACTATACAACGTATTACATTTAATAATAAAAATCTGATGTGTACACCATATGACTTCCTTGTACGGACTATTAAAATATACGCATTTTTTTTTTGCATTTTATTTAAACTTATTAGATTGAATTAAACCTACTTCGCCAACAGCGCATAAACCACAATAGAATAGATGCATTCTTTAAAATTCACTTTGTTTACCATAGCGACACTCTGGCGCTAGGTTTACTTAACAGTATTATATTTCATTCATATTATAACTCAGAATGCACAAAATGTATATCATTTAAAGAATTATCTAATCGTTGCCACATGTTCTATTCAAATACTATAATAAAGCTAGAACTACGTATAAAAGAAATTAAGCAAACAAAACAAAAAGGAAACAGTTTTTCACAGACGATTGAGTATTTCTCATTTAATTAATTCAGTTCTCACTTCGCGAGAAGGCAAAAATACATAAAAAATCAAAATATCTATATTAAAAATTACGAAGTAAATCTCAAACGCTTATTTTCTCGAAAAAATTCCAGAAAGAATTAAGCATGATATAATTGGCAATAATAAATGAATGCGTTATCCTTGTTGTTGCGAAGCTAAGTTTCTCTAGATTGGCGACAAATCCACTAGTCTCCTGTTTCAAATGTAAACATCAATGGCCGCCATTAAAAACAGGCTTAGCGGCAATTAAACAACTTTAAAATTGCTGATAATTCTAAAAATATTGCACATAGCTTTACTAAAGGCATACAATCCTTAACCGGAAGATAAAAACAACATAATTCAATAATTTTTTAAGCAAAAAATGTACAATTTACAAACATATAAGAGTAAAGAAACTGAGATCACTGAGCCAGGTAATAGAGTGGATATATATATAAATACACTCATGTCCATAAATTAAGGATAATTCGGAGTCACGTGGAAATCGAACTCTAAAATAAATATATCACCTGTAAAATCACTACACACATCTTCATAACTCATATTCAAATTTCAGGAAGTAACCAGATGACACCAATGGTACGTCACAATGACGAGAGTGTAAGAGAGTGATATATAAGAAATACAGGCAAAGAAGTAAAATTGTTCGCAGGCGCTTTATAAGCATTTCAGTGCAATAACCGAATAGTTATGACACAAAGGACGCATTTGGATGATTTTTTACGCGGTAGAATTATCGGCCGTCTGGAATGTGGGCGTACCCAACTGGAAGTATCAGACGAACTTGGAACGTTTCAGCACAGGTCGCCCCAGAGTTACAACGCCGAATGAGGACCGGTATTTGGCAGTTACTGCCAAAAGAAACAGGCGGAGCACAGCCTTAGACCTGTCTTGTCAGCTCTCTTCAGCCACTGGTACGACAATTTCAAGGCAGACCGTGTACAGACGCTTAGGGCAGATTGGTCTATATGCTCGTAGACCTGTCAGATGCGTTCCAATTACTGCAATAACCGAATAGTTATGACACAAAGGAACCTGTCAGATGCGTTCCAATTACTGCAATAACCGAATAGTTATGACACGAAGGAACCTGTCAGATGCGTTCCAATTACTGAAACTCACTGTCGCCTGCGGTTAGCCTGGAGTAGAGAGCATGCATTGTGGACACCGCAATAGTGGGCTTGTGTGATGTTTTCCGACGAGTCCAGGTTTAGCTTGCAGTCTAATTCTCGCCGGACTTTCATATGGAGAGCTCCAAGTGCCTGTTACCACCAAGAAAACATCAATGAACGGTACCGTTACGGTGGTGCAGGAGTGCTCGTTTGGGGTGGAATTATTCTGGGTTCCAGAACTGACCTGCATGTTCAAATTGGAACCATGACAAGCGAAATCTATCGGGACATCATTCTGGAACAACATGTACGTCTGTTTCGGGGCGCCATGGGCGCACAATTTGTGTTTATGGATGACAACGCCCGTCCTCACCGTGCAAACATCGTAAGCGAATGCCTTCAATCGGAGGATATCACCCGTATGGACTGGCCAGCATTCTCACCATACTTGAATCCAGTAGAGCCCGTGTAGGACATGCTTGGCCGAGGAGTTGCAGCCCGTCAACCTCCTCCTACATGTCTACCGGAACTTCGGAGAGCATTTCGTTTTGAGTGGTGTAATATCCCCCAAGATCAGACCGATAATTTGATACTCAGCATGCTTAGGCGTTGTACGGACTGTATTGCATCGTCTGGGAGACATACAATGTATTAACAATCATACCAACCATGTAATATTGGTTTCTTGTAAATAGGATTTTTTTTGTAATTTGCTCCAGGAAGAAAAAATCTATAATTTTTTAAATAATATCAAACATATTGGATCTTTTTTTTTTGCTCTTTACCTTTTGTTTAATAAATAAGCTTTACGAATAAGTCAAATTTGTTTTGCTTCTAACTTTTCCTTTGGCTGATTTTGCATTATCCTTAATTTATGGACATGAGTGTATATTTATATACGTTTGGTGCGGCCGATTGCAACCAAAATACGATGTGGACATCTACATGTTATAGCAGTCCTACATACAAAATTACAATGTTCTGAGGCTACTCGTTTTTGAGTTATGCGAGATACGTACGTACGCACGCACGTACGTACATACGTTCGTACAGACGCCACGAAAAATTCTCTTCAGAATTCATTTTAAAGCAGTTTTATAATTTTTTGAAGGAAAAGAGTATTTTATTCTGTCCTTACGTACAGATATCACGCAGAAACATCGTTAAATTGCATTCGATAGCTGTCAAAATGGATATTTTCGTTGAAATATGCTGCCTGAAACTTTTCGCGCTTACAATACTTCCTTTTTACATCGTACAAGGAAGTAAAAAACAGTGATGTGATACAAACGCCATAGGTTTCAGTGTTAAAGTAAACCAGATCGTCCCTACTCTTTCTTGCGGACATGTCGGTGACGCACGCCCCGCCCACTGGGTTAGTCTATCTCTTATAAGGTCCATGCTGGAATGTTCTCCAAAGTACTGGTCTAGGGAGAAGATACTGAAATTGCAGAAAGTTAACTAGAGGTTGCTTGTTCGCATAGAGCAAAGTCATTGTTTTTTTTTTTTTTTTTTAATATTTTACATCTCCTTCCCCGCTCAAAAACAAGAGGCTGGGCGAGAAAAGCATTAGTACATTAGTGATACATTATGCATAAATTGTGTATCTTCTAAGTTTTAACTGAAAAAAATGTCCCCCGCAGAAATGTTAAACATCTTTTATTCAAAACTTATTATGAAACCATATTCAATGAAAAAAGTGCATAATATCTGTGAGCTTATTTTTATCTTGTGGACTTATTGGCATCAAAAGACTTCAACTAATATCTTCATTCGATGAAAAGGACTTTACAACAAAATTTTCTCTTTAATGGACCTTTTGAGAAAAATTGAGGACTTTTATGATTGCAATTTATTATTTATTATTATTCTTCCATATATTATTGTCTTATACTTCTAAATTTATTTATAGATTATATGTTTATTTATAAATCATAGTTATATAATTAAAAAAATTTTATATTTATATGATAAAGACCATGACTTATGATAGGGCATAGTTAAAGCCTGTAAGCTATATCCTGGATGTTTTTCTTCATATCTTTTCTCATACTTCTTGCTTCACTAATGTACTAATGCTTTGTTCGCCTGGTCTCTTGTTTTTGAGGGGGGAAGATGTAAAATATAAAAAATAGGACGGCTTTGCTCTATGCGAACAAGCAGCCTCTAATTAACTTTCCGCAATTTCCGGATTGACCAGTACTTTCGAGAACATTCCAGCCTATTACGTAACCGCTTCTATAAATAGAGAACTTGCGCTATTTTGCGTCAGAGAGAGACCGCCTTCTCCCACTGCTATTAAGATCTACGCTGCTGCCCTCTCATCTGCCTTCCTTTGTTAGAATACTATGACGCACTGAATTTAATATTAATTAATAAAGAGTGATAATATGCCTTTCAATTGAATAAAGATGTGGAATCAAAACAATTAACTTCTGTGTCATGATCTCTGCGAAGCTTCATTCATGTGCCCGACTGCCAAAATATTACAGCTTATGAATTAGTTCCCCGCACAGGTTCGAATCCTGTCGACATATTCAGAAGCAAGAATTTTAATGGCGTAGAAGTGTTGTCCATAATGACTAGGAAATTGGAGGCGAAGGCAGATTTAGTTTTCGTGCTCAAAGCATTTTGATTGGATATTTAATGCTGCTGTAAAATTATTATTTGCTGCTTGAGTTTTAGTTAAATGTACATCCCCAGAATTACGTAAGAGTCATATGACATAGATTTTTCTCCAAATGACGCAGTGCAAATATATATTGCTATTTTTAAAATAGAGAAGGGAAATTAATTTACGCTGCTAATTTAATCTCTGACATATATATATATATATATATATATATAATATGGCGTATTCCACCTACGCACCAATGGTACACAGGAACATTCCCTAGCTCCCTGTTAGAAATCAAATGTGACTGTGGCTACCAGACTGCTCTGGCTAGAGTAACAATTGACCACTTTAAATGTCTTTTCTTTGATAGCGGCAGAAAAATCCACCCAGCTTGTAAAAAATGATGTGACCATCTAGCTTCACCTCCGGATCACATACTGGGCTGCATCGGACTTTCTAAGGGGACTTAACATCCGATCTGATTGTTTCTTATTTTTTGGAAGTCAACAACCTTCTGGCGTTGATCTGACATATGTCAGACTTTTCGAGGATAAGCAACAACAAGAACAGAGATACTGTAGAAAGTTACTTAGCTGTGTGTCTCCTCTGACCGAAATGCAAACTTCACAGCCATTTTCCATGCTTTATATTACATTACCCATGACTTTCTGCGGTAGCAATGTGTATTCACTATGAATAACATTTTAATGCTCCTTATATAGAGAGCTACGAAAGAGTTGAAATGATGCAATTCGTCGTCCTGGGGTTCTTCACACATTACCTATGGACTTCAATCCGAAGAATATGCGGGCCACTTCATCCGTTGAATCCCTTGGTATTTCAGGTCGATCACAGGGGCAGCGCGAAGGGACTGAGCATTATCGTCCATTGGGATGTTATTTCCAATTGTTATTACCACATTACTATTGTATTATTAGCATTACTATTGCTTTAGTGCGAAGAACGTGATATTTAACCTTCCAGCACGCGCGCTTAGCAATTTTACATGAGCACGCGTGCATCGTATTTTTTACGACATCCGTTATTTTACCGTTTTGGGCACGAAAAAGGACAGAAATGAGTGAATATTGATAATAAATTTGTTAAGAAATAAAATATTAATCTTATTATTTCAAAATAAATGATATCACATTCAAATATAAGTAAATTATTTTAAAGTTCTTATGTTAGTAAAATGGAAACGCAATGATGTATTTCATTATGGAAAATTTTAAATTTATTATTTAATAATTATATTTTAAAATCGAAGCTAATTTTAATATTCATCAAAGACAAGTATAGACATTAAAAATGGGAAACACCTTGGTAGGAAAAAAAGTAAGTTTAGCATTACTTACTTCTGCAAGGAAATTTACTTCTTACTGGTCACAAAAACGCACTTTAAACTAACTTTAATGTTTTTATTTATTTCTAAAAAATAGAAATAAAAGAAAGCAAGGGATGGAAATCGCTATCTTTCTCCCATCCAAAGGGGTCCTTGTTTTTCTTTTTTTCATCAGATAATTCTTGAAGAATCCAAGCAAAATCAGCTGGTTGCACATATTTTTTTGCCATGAAAACCGATATAAAATTTACATAGTCAAATGTATTCAAATTAAAATAATACACGGCAAATTAAAAAATATTTAAGAAAAAAATTATTTTCAGAATTTTAAAACATGACCACGCGCGTGTCGTAACTTTTAGGAAAAAGCTGCCACGTAGAACAAAAGCCCATTTAAAAAAATTCAAATGTCTTCCTGCTGGCACATTCCATGATGTGTGGAAGGGTAGAAAGAAGGAATAGAAAAGACATTCAGATGTCTCAGCTTCGATAAGCGAAAAATGTACATTAAAAACTGAATTTGTCGTGAATTTTGCGCATACTCTTGTGCTGGAAGGTTAATAAATAAAGGTAACACACAAAACGTTAAAAAAAAGTCCCTTTGGCCGTAATATAAAATCTAAAAGCTTTCAAACTTTTTTTTTTGAAGCTGGAAAGGGGAAATATGCAATGCGCTCGCCGTGACTTGAACCCTGGACCTCTCGAATACGAGTTGAGTATTCTTCCAATTACACCACGAAAGCACGCGGAAAGGAGGGAGAAAATATATGTTATATGCCCCTACTTTTAAAGGGCGACTGGAAATTAGGGGTGTCAGTCGCCAAATCCTGGTGCTAACAAATTATCATCCACCGCCCTTGAGCGAGAAGATCATTAGGTCTATTTTTGATACAGTTAGTGTGCTATGCCTGCGCCATGACTCGAACCCTGTCTTGAATACGCGTAGAGTATGCTTATAATTACGTCACGAAGGCACGCGGAAAGGAGGAGAAAATTTCTTATATACTAAACAGCCACTATTTAGCAAAACTTAATATATAAACTCTTTTATAGCCATTATGCATGCTTTCGCTCATGTTTCTTGTTTTTCGTTCATGTTTCTTGTTTCTTGTTTTTCGTTCATGTTTCTTGTTTCTTGTTTTTCGTTCATGTTTCTTGTTTCTTGTTTTTCGTTCATGTTTCTTGTTTCTTGTTTTTCGTTCATGTTTCTTGTTTCTTGTTTATACAATTTACTTTTTTAATATTGTTACGAAATGTACAGGCGCGGTGAGATGGCTTCCCCGCAAAGAAGGTTTAGGGTTGCCATAAAATGGTAAGGGAAGGCAAAGTTGCCACATTCGGAGAGAAATCGCCCATTTGGCGATATTTGGCGACTAAATTGGCGATATACCATAGACGGAGGGAGAACCTTCTTGAACGAATTCTTACTGGTTTAGAGTCTCTTCGTTCGCGGTTAGTGAATTGTCGAGAGAGTGTGTTAAGCACCGGGAACGACTGAACCGAACAGTCGGGAGCTGCGCTCTGTGTGTCGTCGAGTGCATCGCGAGTTGCAGCGTGGAGAGTTTCGAGACTACGTGGAGTTCCGAGAACGACCGAGCAGAGTCGGGAGCTGTACTCTGGTGCTTTGCAGTGAAGCTGTCTTCACCGTTATCGCCTAACAGTGTGAAGACTGTGTCGTTGATTGTTCCAGCGTGTTTATAGTAGATCTTCGACGACTGTAAAAGTGTTTTGGAGCTGTCCTGATTAATATTGGTAAAGAAAGTGTATTTCGATATTCCATCAAGTGCTGCCGTCGATTTTCACCCCAAATCCACACTAACCCCGTACGAACGTGAAGGAAGAAAATAACCTAACAATTGGCGTCAGAAAAAAAAAGTAACAATATTTTGAAAAATAAATTCTTCATTAAAGAACTTCATGGGATTAAAAAAAAAACTCGGATTTTAAATGGGCAATTTTCTTGGCCCACATCAAACAGCAGTTTGAAATGCGTTTCTTTCAACTGTGTTGTACAATACGATTTTACATGAGATATCTTTTAGCAAAAAGATGGAGAAAAGAAAAGAACCATTGAGCTGTTAAAATGGATGTATTTGCTTAGCAAAGATGGGCGAAAAATCTTCAGCAGATCTCTTTAATTAAAATTATTCGAGGCGAAGAGAGAAAATTTTAAAAATATCTGTTTTTTAAATTTTCTAACACTTCGGACTTGCTCGGTCAATAGCGATGCAGACGAGGAACAAAGTTAATTGAATTACTCAAAGTTAATCAAGCTTCTCCGGCGAGAAACGCTTCCGAGGAGGATATCCTGAGTAAATAATAACAGAAGGACGTACTTTCTGTTAACAATTCTGAACGAACAAAACTTTTCTGCGTAATGATTTCACGGCAACTAGAGCCGAGAGCAATTTTTTTAAGCTGTTGATCTTATCTGATGGAGGAGAATCCAGGTATTCTCGTTAGAGAAATAAATGAGCCTTCTCGAGCCTACTGGAAACAGAGGAGAGGAATAATTAAGAATCAAAGCAACCTGCCAGGCGAGATTTTTCACCTCAAGCGTAAATTATTCTTATATCGATAATATTACTGTCTTCTTTTTAAATGTCAGTAAATAATCATATAGTTTATAGCTTACATATTTGTATGCAAAAGGATTTAAAAGTGTTTGTCTTTAAAGTAGTTAGCTGGTTAATATATTATGGCAAAGTAGTTGAGATATATAATTGGCTTAGAATAGGTTCTTTTATGGAGGATATCTAAAGTTGGTTAAGTAATTAAGGCAACCACGCAAAGATTATCCGACTGAAAAATGGGATGTCTTCTTGGAGGACGTTTAAAGATCCTGTAAAGACATTAGGATTTTTTTAGAAGCAAGAGAGAGGAAAAATACGCAATCGCCTTCGCCGGAAATAGAACCACGGACTTCTAAAATACCGGCTCAGTGTGCTGACCACTACATCACGAAGGCACGCTAGGAGGGAGGAGAAGTACCTTTTATACTCCCCTTTTTAAGGGGCGACTGGGGTTTTTAGAAGACCCAGTGACCAAATCCTGGGTGTGGAGAATCCTCATCCAACACCCTTTTAGTTCGGACGCCACTGTAGAGACATTAGGATTTGTTGGAAGCCATAGAGATGAAAAATTAGCAACCGCCTTCGCTGGGAAAGGAACCACGGACCTCTGAAATACCGGCACAGTTTGCTGACTACAGCCCCATTCACATGCAACGCTCCTTCGCACAGCTGCCGTTAGCAAGGGGAGAAAAAGGAGACATGAAAGAGTTTCGTTTTTAGGACCCGTTCAGAAGACCACCGTCTTCCTTCCGCTTTACACCTAAGCCTCTGTGAACAATCACGTCTCTGAATTGGCAGATTTGCCAATTCGAAGACGTGTAATACTGTTTACACATTTTTAACGTTGTTTACTGTTGTTAATTTTGTAATCTGGACTTTCGCAACTGGTACCTGAACTTTCGTAATGGTTTCTGAAAAATATATGCATTTTAATTATTATTATTATTATTATTATTTTATAAGCTGTTATTTAGTTCACTCTTGGTGCTTGTCGCTATTTTTAAAAGATGGTCATGGATTTTTAAACTGCTTCCCGATAAGATATAGAACTCAAACTTTGTACATACACTGCTTGTGGATGTGGTGTCACACTTCTAATTTTTAGAGGACTAAATTTTTTTCAAATTTAAAGTTGAAACGAGTTTTTGCAAATATTAACAAATAAACTGAGAATCTCAGAATATTATAGTTTGCACCATAACACACTGTGGAGGAAAAAAATTAAATGAAATTTTTAGCATAATTTTTTTTTAAATATTTTGGGAGAATTTTTGAAAATCGTTCATATTTTTAGACTTCTTGACGCCCATTAATTTTAAAATTTCATATCTAAAAATATATCGGTTACAAACTTCCGACATTTTTACAGCTTATAAAACAAACGTTTTGCATTAAAAAAATGATACAGGAAATTAATTGGATGATTTTTTTTACTTTTTTGAAAGATGTGCAATGAAGGAGAATGGGAAATATTGATTCTTCTTGGGCATCAATTCGAAACATCGGTTTCAAAGTAATAATCTCATTATACCACACTATTTTTATGACATTATTTATGCTATATAAGTTGTTATAGGTGCCAATTGTTAGTTCAGAGTTAGATTGGAGATATTTCTGTGTTAACTTTCTCTTAAGATGCATTTTGCATTCCGTTGTGTTTAACGTTCTTATTAGATTGAAGCATAACTACTGATTATACTTAGTGATATTCTAAACACTTGTACGAGTATTTCTGTGGAAAATTCCAGAACTTTGAAGTGTTTCTGTTGATAAAATAAATTTAATTAAGCTATCATCGGATTTGAGTGCAATGACAATCATTTACGAACTATTATCAATCTATTACAAACCCGTACGCACGCAATAATATTATAATTAATTAATGTATTAAATTGTTTTGAACGTGTTTTACAAAACAGAAACAGATAAAGAAAAATTCTGCTTCCGTTTTATGAGTTTTTGCAATTTTTCTGGCCACATAAGGTTTTAAAAAAAGGTTTGTAATTTATGTTTATATTTACCAATTAAATAAATAGCACTAGGTTTGATTTATATATATATATATGTGTGTGTGTGTGTGTGTATACTGAAATTCAGTAATAAAATTTTAAAGATTTGAAATCCTTAAATGTCTATTTAGACAGTTTGTATTCCTTAATCTGCAAATGCAAATAGAGAAACCTTCTGCATTTTTTTCAATAAATCCTTTTACTTAAAGTCCTAAAACCTATACAGGTATGGACTAAATTTTTTATTATTTTTACTGCTTATTTAAAATTATATACTTTATAGAAACAAGGATAGGTTTTGCAAAATACTGAAAGGAAATTTATTTGAAATGAAAATGTGACTGAGATCATATTTGTTTTAAAAAGATTTTAGATAAGAGTGTATTTTTTTTCCTCAGAAACTAATTCATTAATTGCAAAATCATTCCTTGAAGTTATTAAGAACACTCTAATAAATACAATAAAAAAAAACTGGGGGGAGACATTAAAAATTGTAGGAGAAGAAAAACATTTTAATTGTAAAATTTTTCTTCAAAAACTTAACAAAAACTTTTTTTTCAGCTTAAAATTGTTTTGTTTCACAAAACCATTTAATAATATTCATACAAAGTAGGTGAAAATGCTTAAATTTAAAAAAAAAAAAAATCATTCAAAAGATACCGAGTCCCTTGTCGCGTTGAAGCCGATATGCACTTGTCTTTTCTTTAGTTTTAATTTGAACGATATTTCTAGAATACCTAGCATCAGATAACCTTGTCTGTATTTGTCTATAATTTGCGTATCTTGTACAGTTCTATCTAATTTTTGAACGGATGCTATCACATCCCCAGACATCTATCAGCGCGATTGTTTCGCTGACAGTCTAGCGAGCAGAAACTAAAATTAAGTGAACCGCGCAGTATAGTACAGGAAATCTCCCCATTTGCCCTGCTCCCGAGAGGTAAGGAACATTCAACCAAGTTCTACCTCCGATTCGGCGAGGCAGTTAATGCTTGTCCCATGTGAACGGGACGCGTAATGGCAGACCGCACCACATTGAGTTGAACGGTGTTAAACGAATGTCGCATACTGCGCATGCCCAGAAACAAATTAAACAAATTTGGCGTAATTATTATGTTGGCGCGATTTGAAAAGAGGATAAATACGGTATGTGGTAGTATACCGCCATCTGATTGTAAACAAATCCGGCGTTTAAGTCTTCGTAGAGTATATGTGCAATGTAAAGTAATTACTGTGTAAAATTAAATTTTTTTCCTGTACTACTCCAACAACTGGAAAGTTGAACGATACGATCACGTTTAAATTCGATTGAAGAGTGCAAAAAATGGGTAAAGGAAGTCAGCGTAAATGCAGTGCTCCAGTGGATAGCGCGAGCTTAAAACCAAATGCTATTGCAAGATTGCTTTCAGGTATGTATATATTTTCTCGTTTCAGTAAATTTGATATGTTACATGTGCAATATGTAATATATTGTATTTTAACACATATACAGTTCATTAACATTTTTTAACATTTCCTAAATTTCTATATAATGTAGCATTAAGAAAGATGTTTTAAGAAACAATTTGTTTCCTTACTGTTTTAATTTTTTCGAAAAGAAACATCATTTTCGAGAAACTTCAAGAAGAAAGTTATTAGTATGTACAGCGTAATTTTATTGCAGCTAAAACTGATGCAAGGTACTTGAGTCTTTTATCTCAAAATGTGCTGAAATGTTTTGGTTGAAGTTAATATGATATAAAATAATGTAATGAATTGTGGTATAACTGTAAAGAATTGGTAAAAATAAAATATAGTTCAAATTTACTTAACTCCTTATATTATCAAATATCTATTGAATAGAAAAATCTGTTGAAATATTAAATGTAACAAGTTCTATTTTTAAAAGGCAGATGATTGTACAGCATGTAGGAATTGATGATGATTTTTAATAATCCTAAAGTAATAGTAAAGTCAACAATAAAGTATATTTTGATGTATGTAATTTTCATCAATGATTACATAACATTGCACTTTAATATAAAGTATGCTTGGATTGTTTTCATGTGTGCTATATATTATTGCAAATTAGTTCTTCATAAAATTGTATATTTCTGCAGTGAAAAAGTATGTATGCGATCATGCAAGTTGTAGGAAAACATGTACGTGTATTGCACATATACCAGGAAGACAAGATAACAATCTGTCAATCATCATTTGCTGACTGTATCTGTCAAGCTGACTACACAGACTATAGTAGCCAAAGATATGTTGTAGAAAGTGTGTTTCAGAGTTGAATATATGAATTAAAGTTAGTAGGATAATTATTCTTAACTAAATAGTAAAATTTAAATAAAATAAAGATAAAACCCCTTGTTTCATTTTTTATAAATTCTCTTATTATTATGATGTGATTTCACAACCATTGACCTTCTCCTATTGTTAAATAATTCATTCAGCACTGAACAACATACTATTTTATTGGTATAAAAATAATATATTTTGTGTGTATGACCAAGTTATGATCTAAGATTTTTCAATACTTGAATCATCCTTTTAAAGATTTTTATTTTTATTTTTATTTTTTTTTTTTTTTTAAATTTCAGGCATTGGCACAGTGAATGGCAGCTGAAAAGTGTTGACCCTTGTTTCTGGAAGTGAAATGTTAGATGTAAGTAATGATGTCTGAGACCCTTATCACACGGCATTTGTTTCACATGAACAACTTGTTTCGGACAATTGTTCTGCCTGGTTTACTATTGAAAGAAAGACATGCGACTTTTTCCTTCCTTTCTAAAAAAATTGCAAATTGTTCGTTTTCAATCAATCAGCTATCAGCTTGTTTGTAATGGAGAATCAGTTTCCCATGTTAACCCCAAAGTGATCTATGATAATTGGCTGTTGTGACAAAGCAGAAAAATTGTTCCAAACAGTTGTTCATCCGAAACAAACCGACGTGTGATAGCATCCTTATTGTTAATAATACTGTGAAGCACTTAATTGTATGCTTTGCTAATGAATATATACTAGGCAATTGTGGTTATTATGAAAGAGGTGAAATTTCAAATACAATTGTTTCAGTTACAATTATTACATATATTATTTAATTTTGTAATAATGCTAATTAAAAATATGAATTAAGAAAATGCAAAAGTTAGTGTATAAGCATACTAAGTAGTTTAGAGTAAGACTTGTACTTAATTTATAGTAAGCACTCATTCACACATATGATGACTCGTACACTGATATAAATTTAGTATGCTTTTATACTGTTTACATGTCTTCTATATTCAGATTTGAATCATCATCTGCCAACAAGTTCAGTTAATCAGGCATTGTTGACCTTATTAATTTCTTGCAGATGTATGAACTTTGGAAACATTTTTTATATTTAGTATAGTTTTTGTTTGCTTTTTAGGTTTTCACATAATATCAACTAGAAACATTACCTCTTCATTTTAAAGGTTAAAGAGATAAAAAAAAATTAATTAGTTAATATCATACCTAAAATGTTCTTTTATTACACAACTATTATTTAAGCCATCCAAATGGGCGCAATATTTTTATAATACTTTTATTTAATTTTCCAGTATATGTTATTGAAGCCATTCAAATCCCACTTGGGCATTTTCAAGCATATTAGTTGTTGAATATTATGTCTGACTGTAAACACACAGGCAAAGTATGTATAATTATTATGTAATTTAACATATCTTTCCTTCAAATATTTCTTTAAAATTACAGGAGACAGGCATACATTTGAGCTTTGATTAACAGACTTAGTGTAGTCGCCATGACAGGTTAAGAAAACAGATGAATAATAGACCACCCATAATCACCAACATATAATGCAAGGATTTGAGAATAACGATTGTTTATTAGCATAATAGTGCACTGAATATTAGATATAAAAATTATAGAACTGAAAGATTTGTCACGTATCATCTTTGCTTATTATTATACATATTGAAAATAAACAGTCTGCTTCTGCAACAGAATAAATATCGAGTGTCTTTAAATGTTTTGTATACCTGGAGCTTTACAGATCAGTACATTATACAAAGAGCAGTATATAGAATGATTATCAGGTCTGCACAGAAAGTTTTAATGGAAAATTCTTGTGTATAGATTTAGTTGATATTTCGTATCTTGTGTACAGATTTAGTTGATATTTTGCAAGACACGGCAATATTTCAGACTTTTATTCTAACTACTGTGACAAAATAATTGTAGTATATTACATTATGTAGCTTATATTAATAATTTTCATACGTGTATATGTAATATTTTGGCAGGCACAGGAATGACCAAAGCTTGACAATATAACTACATCATAGGCCGGGCATTGTTATGGCTGGATAGAAGGTTGCAAAATGACGACAAAGAAGGATATAGCTGTTTAGATCCCACATCTTTATTCAATTCTCCCAGCAGATCATTTTGTCTTTAGATGAAATTCTCAAAATTATATATTCAATATTGATTTAAACTAAGTAAGATTAAATTTAGACTTTACGTCATATCTGCTTTAACAAACGAAAAAGCAAGATGGGAGGAGCAGCTGCAAGGTCTTGTAGCAGCGGTAGAGGAAAGCAGTCTGACGAAAAATGGCATGTATTCAGTATGTGTACTAGCAGTTATATAACATGTCAGAATGTTCTCGAAAGTACTGGTCTAGGGTAAGATCCTGAAACTGCAGTAAGTTAATTATAGGTTGCATGCTCGCACAGAGCAAAACCACTGTATTTTCTATATTTTACATGTATGTAATACATATTCTTTGTGTCTTGGTGGATACATTATACCTCGTAATAGAAACTGACGATCAAAAGATTGATGAATATTTAATAATTTTGATGAGATTATCTAGGAAAGTGAAATAGTTTAAAACGTATTAAATGTGTTTTTCCAGAATGTTTCCTAGCATAGTTTTTAATCTCATACTAAATGATACACATTATCTGGAAGTTCATATTCTTGTGTCATAAAGTATGCTTTATTGTAATTAGTCTTAGATTGTAAAGTTAAATTTATGAAAATATGATGAGTTAAAAATGTATTGCAGATATTAAACTAGATTTTAATTATATGCAATTTTGAAATTTTAGAGATCTTGCTTCATGTAATTATTTTTAATGTTTTTATTAAATTCTTAATTAATGCTATTATGCATGCATTAGAAAGTGAAGTGAAATAATACTTAGGGATATCATTTGGATGCATTCTGTTGTTTCTCAGTTAAACTATTCTGCATTCAAAAAATGACTCAAGGATTCTCACGAATACCAGCTCAAACAGTTCCGAAGTATATCTGCAAAATATACGTAATTACTTAAGAATTGTATCTTTTTGATAAAATTTTTTTAGTCTTTACAAGTTACTGCCAAAATTATTTTGTAAATCAGAAATCTTCGAGGGGATTAGTGTGTCACATAGTTACCCTGTTGCCACATTATAACACTGAAATTGATAGATGTATAATTGAATGGTTAATCAAAAATGTCTAATTCCTCTTTTATGATATTTCAAGAATTGATACTACTGAAACAAGAAATATTGGTACATTAACATTTTCTTAATATTCATTGTGTATTTGTTATAATGCATGTATTAATGTCATTACAAGTTAGCATTTGTTAATGTTTGTTTCAACAATTTAGGGTTTGATGAAGTGCTACAGAGATTATCCTTAAAGAATGCGTGCAGGCTAACCACCAACACAAGATATTAAAAGAGCAATGAAAATGAAGATTTAACTATAAAGAAAAATCTGACTAATATTATTACTCATAACACTTAATTGTTTCATATTATTGTAAATTTATGTGAATTTTCCTGTATTCTGTTTATTTTGCAGCTTATGTTATTGTAAATTCATGTATGTTTTCATTCTTGCTCTGTCATGCATTTCATACAATAATCGTTTGTTGTGCATATTAATTATATGTGTATATTACATCATTGAATTACTGTATTTGAATTGTAATAAACCTTTTTACCATTCAGTAGTACTTTTCCATAAAACTCTGAACATTCTAAACATCCCATATCACTAATCCTCGATTCTAAATAATGCTTGAGTTTACTTAATTCATGTATTAATAATGAATTTGAAAAATAATACAATAGTAACATATTTTGAGGTAAAACAAATACTGCTCAATTGGACATTTTAAAATGTTTTTTTCTTTTAATAGAGGAATATTTTTTAAGGATTTAATAATTAGTATTTGAATATTGTATTAATATATGATTAATAAGTATATGAATATATTGTGTGTAATGAATAAGTAAGGCAGTGAATAAATTTTGAACAATAATTTTATATGAGGAAATATGATCTGCCTGGGTTAAAAAATTAATCTTTAAATGCTATTTATGAGATTATATGGCTGAAATCTGTAGCCCAAAAGCAGTTGAAGCAACCCGCCTCCAAAAAAGAAGACATTTTAAATAGTTTCTTCCAAAACTTGAAATATTTAAACATTACACGACCCTAAATTTCTAATGAATTTAAAATACTAATTTCATTCAGTTCAGCTACTGGCCATTATATGAAATTTTCCTATGTTATTAAAATATTCCTCATGATTTTGCAAGGGGAAGACCACAAATGTTCTGCCCTCATAACTAATGATGATATAATAAGCATGAAGTAGACTTCAGAGTAAGGAATATGGAACTATATATTTTGCTCTTTGTTTATTAATTAGCTAACTTTTAAAAAATTCATATCATATAGTAAGTAATATTAATAATTTTTCTCATTTTCTTAATATTTCATTGAAGTATTTAAATGTTAATTTAATTAGCAATACCTAATAATGTCAAATGCATATATTATTATACAGAATGGGATTCTGACCATAACACTCGGGCAAAGTGATATACATGTTAATTTTTCAACAAGTTTCTGTGTTATGCTTTTTACTCTCTACACAGTGTTTAATTTTTAATTATTATTTTTTATTATTTGTAGGGCCTTAGGTCCTACAAATAATAAAAAATAATAGTAATACCAGAAAGTGTGACTTTCTTATATTATCCAACAGGAGACCTATGTTCACATCTTATATTCTGAATTTACAGCTTTCTTTTGTAGATGACAGACACCATATATTCAAAAGAAATTAACATGCTGCTGGATATATGCATGTGTTTTTCATATTTACAGCTGTTGCATGTGATGTTATGTAATCGGGTAAAAAATGAAAGAATTAAGTTTATTGACACCAAAACAAATGCATACTTCGATATAAAGGCTGCATAAAAATGAAAATGGCTAAGTTAAAATAGTGAATTGAGGTTGTAGAGTTCTCATTTATTTTTATTAACCAGCTATTTTATGATAATTAGCTTTTTCTTTCTTCCTTTCCATTTTCCTGCCAGAATGCTAATTTTGAGTGTATTCGTATGAGGTAGAAAGCAGTAGTATTGAAAGGAAGAGGTTTTAGGTGGTAGAATCTATTTGAATATCATACTACAATATTAGGTCTGAGATAATTTGTGCAGTTTCTTTCTGTGTAGCCTTCAGACTAACTAAAATTTACTTAGTTGAATTCATTTCATTACTTTTGATTTACGCCATAAATGCAGGCTGATTCTGTATGAACAAGCTGTGCACTCTGTTAATTTGTCAGAGTCTAAGTCTATAAAAGGGTTTTTTTACACCTATTCCAAACCTCTGTTGTAATTTCCAAAACATAACGAGAAGTCGCTTAAGTTTTCCAGAGTTCTCACACAGTATATGTTACCAAAGTGGGTGAAACTCGTATAAGGTCTAAGAAAGACCGAAAGGAGATTTAAAAATAAAAATTACCTTTATATTCATAACATAGGTTACATTCTGTTAATTTCCCATAAATAAACATAAAGAATACATTGACAAAATCATTGTACTAAGCTATTTTGGTAAAATAAAATCTACTATTTTCATTGTACTTCAAATTTAGGTTGTTTTCATGAAATTCTTTTATTAAACATTAACTTATACTTGATAATCAATCTTCAAGTTCGAAAATAAGTTAACTGTAGTTACATTTGTTTTATGATCAAATATTTTAATTTGGCATTTGAGCATTTCTAATGGCATTTCTTTTTCTGTTTGACATCTCTGCTCTGTTAAGTTTATAACCAGTTAAATTGTTACTGTGTCTCTGAAAAATCAACAACATTCTTAAACACCATTTAAAAAATATTTCTGTGTGTAGTATTTTATCAGTAGAATTTTTTCTAAATAAATTCAGAAGTTGTTATGGAAACATTTGAAAGTACATGTCTTGAAAGAGAAACAGTATTCGTAATGTTTAGTCAATTATGATATATTAACAGCTATAATAACTTTGCATGTATGTTGTATGAATTATATATATATATATATGCATAAAGACCCAATTTTGGCAATAAGTAGAGCTGTTACAAAATAATCACTAAGTCTAATGGAACGTACTCGTCACACATACTGGGGGGGGGGAATCAAATTTATGTACGCATTTGCCAGTCTTAAAGAATTTTTGGGGGGAATTACAAATGTATCAATTTCTTATTAATATAAGATCATTTGTTAATATTAAAGAAAAATTTATTTATTAACTTACTAAGCCAGCTAAATCATAAACCGAAATATGTGTTTCTGCAGATATTCAGAACTTCCGGAACTACGAGTACATTCAAAGTTACAAAATATGTAAAATATTGTGAAATATATTTCTTTTAAATGCTTGGAATATTCGGAAAAATATCTAAATTCAAAGAAATGGTAAAATACGTTTCACTTGCAGATTCTTTGTTATTTATTTGATTATATCACCATTAATAACAATGTTCACCCCCCCAGAATAAAAAATATATTGTTTATGTACTGAAGTCTTGGTTTGTTTCCCTTGACAAGTCAATTAATCTATCATCAATGACAATAGCTACCTTTTAAATAATTTTAATTTTGGTACTTAAAAGGTTTGCATTTCAAAATAATATTTCTATGCAGCTTTTAAATAATTTTTAATGCAACAGAAATCTAAATAACATATTTTCCACTGCAGTGGAATTCTAAATAACTTCAAATGCTGACTAAAATTCATTCCAACAATTCATCGCTTTAAATTTCTGTTCCTTGCAGATGATACAGGAAAAACCTTTTCTAATAATATATTTCTAATTCTACCAGGAATTATTGATAAATAACCCGATGAAAAAATTGATACAGGCATAGATGCAGGAGATGTAAATAATTATTACGAAATAATGTGAAGCAGTGTTTGCATTCAAAATGTAAGATGTTATACTTATGAAATTCTGCACTTTACTTTGGAACTGTGCGAATTTTCTCTCAGAAAAAGACTGAAATTTAGGATATATTAGTTGAATATTTATTCATTACACTTTTAAGGAATAAAAACAATTCAGAATTTACCATACGTTCCATTCGTACATACGTAAAGAAACACGGACATACGTAAAAAATATAGCAAGTGTTTGCAAATAACATTGAAGAAATTTTACAATTCCTTAATGCTGTTTATTTAATTCTTTTAAATAAGAAATAAAAGCGCGAATATACGTTAACAAACTAAGCGGGAAAATCAAGTTTACATTACTGAGAATTATAACATGTAAACAAATTACATCTAAAAAACGAATTATTATGCACAATATATGGTAACAATTATTAAATGCACTGTTAGACAAATTAAAATGAAACATATATTAGAAAAATAAGCAAGTACAATCGGTATGAAAGTTAAAATAACTAATAAACAAAGTTCCACAACATTGAAGTTGTAAACATCACTCGACCACACTCGACAGCCATGGAGATCACGAATAAGCTAGCGTAGGGTTGCTTTTAGTCGCCAATATTTCTTCCCGCGCCAAAGGTACACCATCAAGCACGCGCAGTAAGCGAAATTCGCTTAACGCTGTTCAACTCAATGTGCGGTTTGCCATTACGCGAACGGGACACGTTGGAAGAACCGGTTTTCGCTACTGGTCAAATCTGCTCTTGTGAACGGGGCTTACTAAACCACGAAGGCACGTTAGGAAAGCGGGAGAAATACCTTACAAGCCATTGGCTTGTTTCGCGTTACACCCACAGAAAATCACGTAAAACAAATGCCGCCATCATTCCTAAAATCAGGGAACTAAAAACGCAATGTACCAGTATTTAGTTATCTTAATCACCTGGTTTCTGCTGAGTAATATTTTGGAAAAGTCGTATTAAAATGTGTACGCTTTGATCTAAAATAAACAAACAATGTACCTATAATGTGATAATTATATTTAAATTTACTAAAATTAGATTTAAGTAAAATCTGTCATTTACATCAGGGCTTCTTAAACTTTTTGGTGTGGCCACCCCAAAATATTTACGAAAATTTTGTGGGACCCCATAAGGTTGAGCAAATCTGACATACATATGAGTGAAACTGTCAGTTTCTCCACTTGTAATGTAGTATACTATTGCAGTTTTAAATCATTGTCTTATCTTTATCTATTTTCAGATGCATTAAGTAAAAATATTTGGGAATTGTAAAATTATAATAATAAATTAAAGAAATATTAAAATTGCTAAAATTTTTGGCGACCCTCTACTGCAGGTCACGCCCCATAGTTTAAGAAACCCTGCTTTACATCTTGGCTCATTCACATTGTTCGCTCAGGCCAGAATGTTATGCAAAATTATAGCATTCGGCATAGTTCAGATGAAGGAGGTTAACGTTAGTGAAAAAATTATTGTAGCATTCGCCCTGCATCTTTGAATATTTTCCTCTCCTGGTTTCGTGAACACTCAAATTACTTGAGAGTTTAAAGACAGCGTTGTCAACAAAATGTTCAGTTTTTGAGTACAGAAACTGTGAACGATCTGAATCTTAGCAACAAGGAGGACAGCTATTTTGAAATATTGTGTATTTGATAAGTGAACAGCTTTAGTTGTAATCAACCAGATATGGATAAATAAACTGTTATTTGGTTTAAATTTGACTTGTACTTGTGTGACAGTGAAATAAATATCGAAAGCTATAATCCTCCACCAAGTTAAGATAATTCTATGGCTATATTTTACATTAAATATTCAGTTCAATTTTAATTTTACATCATATCACACAATAATTTTACAATGCAAAATAAACAAATGGTAAAACATCTAAATGTACCTCAGCATGATCTAAATAAGCTTATTTTAGCTCATTTTCCTAAAAGTTAGCTCTTATTTATGTTACACATATGGAAATTCAGCCAGCCCACTTCTAGGGATCATTTAAGTAAGACGAAAGCAGCATTAATCATTTAAAAAAGAGACTGCTTTACACTGGATAGTAAGTACAACAAACAGAGATATGTTGAAATACTTCCAGAATATTCTCTCTCAATCTGAATACATAAGTCGCATCTTTCTATCCACTGGAGACGTGCTGTTCATTTGCGAACTGATTCAAAGAAGCGAGCAAGTGTTGATTCGTCATAAAAGAGCTGTAGCTCTTTTAGAATTAGCTGTTGTTGGAAGCCTACCAGGAAAGTTCGATTCTCATTTTAGGGAAGAAAAGAATGCTTATCTTTCTATATTAAAAGAGTTTACTTTTATCGTTTCCCAACGTTTTAAACATTCTTTTATTCTAGAGCATTAGTTCTCAACGAGAACGGTACCACCCCCTAGAGGGCAGTGGACGGATGCTGATTGGTGATGAACTTGTTTTGGGAGGGGTAGTGAGCATGTTTTGGGGTGTAGGGAAAAAGGAGCATCTTTTGGCATTCGAACTTAATTTGAAACCTCTCCAAACAATTTAATAAATCAATTATCTTATTTACACTATAAAGTAAATCTTCCACCTTCCTAGCGTGCGTTCGTGGTGTAGTGGTTCTGCACGCTGGGCCGGTATTCCAGAGGTCCGTGGTTCGATTCCAGGCGAAGGCTTTGCTAGTTTTTCATCTTGCCTGCTCTCAAAAAATACCTAATGTCTCTATAACACCATTTGTACAACCAATAAAACGAACTTACGCGACGGCTCCCCTTATGCACTAAGAATGATGAGACTACAAAAAATTCATCCTGACAAACAAAATAAAGATTTTTTGTTTTTCCCGAACATCAGAGCCAAGTTTCTGAAGGCACCGTCTGTCTCAGGGTTACTAGCAGCCTCATAAAAAATGCGACGATGGTTTGATAGCCTTTAATAATACATCAAAATTAATTGTTAAATCGGGGAGAGCTCATATCATGGGCGAAGAGTTGATGTAAAAAATAAAAGTCGACTCCAAATCCCGGAAAGAGGGGATTTGCGCCTTCATCTCTTTAAATATATTGAACCGAACGTTCAGAAACTGACTCTAAACCGTTAAGCACAGACATCATACTTGATAGTTTTACTGATAATAATCTTTTAGTGTATTTTTTACTGTTCTTTTTTAATTATCTAATTAAAAATAAAAAAATTTTAAACATAAAACATCGCTTAAGCAATTTTTATGGCATTAGTCATTTAAGTTAAGAGAGGTTTTGCCTACCTCTGCCAGCCACATCTGTAAGTAAGGTTCGACTTTTTTCTTCATCACCCATAACAGTAGTTTGCATTCATAACAAGAGTAACATTTAATTGAATAAGTGACGGAAGATAAAGCCTGTGATATTGTTTCATCACTTCAGGATCTGATCCTGCGAATAAGAAAGATGGTTCATCGTTCTACGCTTAGATCTTTGATAAACTGTGATAAAAATACTGTGCACCGGGATACTTTGCATAGATTCTTTTTCTTCACAGCTTGTGTAGCGGGATACTTTGTATAGATTCTTTTTCTTCACAGCTTGTGTACCGGAATACTTTGTATAGATTATTTTTCTCCACAGCATGACTGTGTACCGGGATACTTTGTATAGATTCCTTTTCTCCGCAGCTTGACTGCGTACCAGGATACTTTGTATAGATTCTTTTTCTTCACAGCATGACTGTGTACCGGAACACTTTGTATAGATTCTTTTTCTCCACAGTATGACTGTGTACCGGGACACTTTGTATAGATTCTTTTTCTCCACAGTATGACTGTGTATCGGGATACTTTGTATAGATTCTTTTTCTCCGCAGCATGACTGTGTACCGGAATACTTTGTATAGATTCTTTTTCTCCACAGCATGACTGTGTACCGGGATACTTTATATAGATTCCTTTTCTTCACAGCTTGACTGTGTACCGGGATACTTTGAATAGATTTTTTTCCATAGTTTGTGTTTTCCATTGCTATTAACAGAAGCAATAGATATGCGCAGAATATCAGCGGCAGCTTGTTCAGTATTCATTCAGCAGTTCTTTGTGAAAGCTTGCATCGATGGTATTACGTCCGTAGTCGATAGCAGTGACTTGCCCGAGCGAGGAATAAATACTAGACATTTTTGACAATTCGAAACTTTCTTGCATTCTCAAAACCTCTCTCAGTGAAGCATCGTCCTTATAGTTCAGTTTAATCAATTCGTCCATTTCTGTGCATTATTTGTACAAATTTATTCAAAATACGATAAGCGCTTTTTGTTTCTCTTTCACGCTTAAAACCCATACTGGGTTAACTAATTCATTTTCTGAGCTCTGATACAAGAATGAATTATCAAAGCGTTCTGAAGCTGCTTTGATGCATGACTGAAATTATGCTTTATCTCTTTGAAGTCAGCTGAAAATTTGAAGAAGTGTGCTACAACGCTATATGTCAATTACATTTTGCATATCTTTAATACTTACAAAAGTACTCATAAAAGCTGCAGATTTTAGTTATTTTTGCGCAGGTATATAAATAAAATGCCAAACCGTAAATAAACAGGAAACAAGGAAGGATAAGGAACATTTTTTAAATATTAAAATATATCTACTTACTTAATCTTCAGTCAGTAAAGAATAGATTATAAAATTAAAGTTTTGTCCTTAATTTTGTAGTGAATCACTCAACATTTTGACAATTCAAGGATTTTTTGTTCATTTCTACGTTAAAATTTTACAAAATCTTCAACTTCTTTTAACATTATGTATAAATTTCTAAATCTTTCATAAATTAAAAATTCTTTGCTTGTCGTTTCTGGCTTTTTGTACAAGAGATGGCATGTTAAACCAGATTCTAATACGTATATTAAAAATAATCATATTTTAATGAATATATACAATGTACGATACTCGATTCTAACTTTAAAATATTCATCAGAACTTTTGTCAACAAATCTGGTGTTTGCCTTTCATTTAAATTACTTGAGCTAGAAAAATTTCCAAGCAGTGTTTGGAAGTAGGTTTTCCGTACAGGGAAAAAGATTAAGTGAATTTGAATATAGGAAAATACCAACAATTCATTAGTTTTTTTTTCTGGATGAAATGAATCCCTCCTGAATTATTTACATTGTACAGAACACTTTAAATACCAGAAATGACTACTTTTATTTTCGTTTGCAAGCTATGAAAATTGATAGCAACCTGTTAAATATAATTTGAGCCTGAGGAAAGTAAAAGTAAATTTTACTTTATGTTCGTTAATACACCCTCATCATAAGCTTGTCAGCCACTAGTAGGAATGTCACTATCGCAACACAGAAGTCTCTTATATGTTCTAATGCTGATTGTTGAACGGACTTTCTGCATGATTATTTAACTGTTCTAATTATTCATGAGTGTCTCTCTTAGAAAACCTGGTTCAGTTTTTCGCAAAACACCAGCTAGGAAAAAGGCTCTATCCAGAAAGGTAACGATAATATTCTTTGACAAAGTTCGATAATCATTGTAATAATCTCTTTAGTAATACATTATACAGTAATGCAATATAAATTTAGAAATCGTTTATTTGTTTGAATTTAGGACTATAAATTTAGGAGAGAATCAAAACTAATCTCATAATACACATAGCTTAGCAGCCACTTCCCCGAAGAAGGTCAAATACAGAAAATTTAAATTTGAAATGTTAAAGAAAAAATAATGCTAGTGGTCTAAGGCAGGGGTTCTCAACCGGTGGTACGCAAAGAAAACGTATTTTTAACTATTAAATTCAAAAATCTCGTGAAGAAAAAGAAAAATTGATAGAAATTCCCTATGATCAAACTCGAACTGAAGATTTCAAACACTGTTAACTTTTGTTTGAACCGAAAAATAACTTTAAAGGCATTTCAAATAAAGCTATATTAAATTTTTATTGCCTTTTTGCACAACCTATTTGTGTGAACAAGAATTTTATTCCATGTTATTTTTAGAAATTAAGTACAGAAAAAAAAATTGGATCTTAATTTTCTGTTAAAACTAAGTGAAATAAGGCCAGACACAAAGAAATTTGTCTTTCTTAAATAGGCCCAAATTTTAGAATTAAAATATTATAACTTAAATTTTGATAATAAAAATGGTTACCCATTTTTTATGTATGCATATTTAATACAAATAAACAATAGGTTGTGCAAATAGAAAAATATATTTAATTTTAGTATTTTTATTGAGAAATCGAAAAAAAATCTGTGTAAAATGTAGCGGTGATACTTAAGGTTTTCAGTTTTTATTTAGATGGTACGCATTAGTCGAAAGGTTGAGAACCACTGTTCTAAGGTCATATGAAAAGACTCTCACCAAGAGCGTTCTGTTTGAAATGCGAGCTGCCCCCCAAAAAACCTTGCCCCCAAAAAATCTTACACTCATTGCTCATAATTCCACCCTCGATATAAATGACAGAATATCAAATTTACAAAAAAGAAAAGGGAAATTTTTAGATACTAATTTTAACACACGTTTTATTTAATTTTCCTTTCTATGTCTGAGGCTTATTTACGTTAGTTAACTAGTTATTTTGTGTTCTGAACCTCATCTGTCTTTTTGTTTGCTTCTCAGAATGGAAATTAGCTCCCGCATACTTAAGTGAGGATTTGAGAGTGTTTAGACAGAGCTTTTCCTTCCTGCTGAAGACCACGTTACTAGTTTGCTATTCTGAGACAAGAGCTCCTGTCTTCAGCGTTGCTTTATTCTTGTCGATAATGCTTCCACGCCGATGTAAGCTTAAGGGCCAACTTTAAATTACTCTGCTTAGCGTTTGGATAATAAATACTTAGATTCAGTTTTAAATTTAAAATTATACTTTGAGCTCTCGTCGTATTTGCTGGCTGACTTGCAAAACACCACGAGTGTCTTCTCAGCTTTTTTAGTTTTAAATAAAGGGTCTTTTACACCCACCTTACATTTCAGTTTTTATCGTAGACATATCCATGAGTTGCTTGCAGTCTTATTGAGGATTTGGCACAAGGTACATTTAGTAAAAGGCATATTCCTTGCATATATTTTAACTGTGTTACATTTACATAACTGTGTTACGTTAAGTTAGATTAATGTCTAGTTTTGTGTTAACTTCTTTCCTATATGTCTTGTCTTATAACCTTACTCGTTTAGATGAAAGGATTATGCAAATGTTACAGCAAGCGAAGTACTACGACATAGTAAGGCTTACTAAGAAGCTCAATGGAATTATTTCCGATGTACTAAAGTTCTGTTACAGTAAACCGTCGCCTAACAGAAATTAAAAAACTTTTGAAGTTATTTGAGTTCGTTAAGTGTTAGAATGTTAGCTGGTTTTCGTCCGATTCTGAAATCTGAATAGATTAATTGTAATCACGTCGTATCTTTAGCTGACTAGCAAGTCGCGTTCTTGCTAGCCAACAAGACGTCGCATAATTTAATTTACAACTGTTTTAAACTGCATTACCGCACGTCATGGCTAATCAAGTTTAATTTTAGATTTTACCTTGAGTTTTATCTTACATTAACAGTTTTATCTTGCATTAACAGTTAAAAAGGCGATAACTCGTCGCCTATTACACAAAACTTAATGGTAATTGCTATTCTAAAGGAAAAGATGCGTCAAGATAATTTAATGCCTTAGAAGTAATCACTGTCAGAAGCAGCAAATTTCTTCTCCTATGGCCAAACACTTGGTAGAAGGTATTCGTTAAGTTGCTAAACCGATTGGTCAGTTAGCCATCTCGTCACAGAGAATGTTGTTCAGCTTATATCACAGAAATAAATAAATCGATATTATATTCACAAAAAGAGGAGACGACATATACGTACAACCAAAGATGTGAGTTGAACCTACACGTTTGGCGGTGGGCTACATGTCAGCTTTCTCTAACCACCATGTCATCCAGAAAGGCACTAGTAACCATATCTTCGATACAAATTTGCTATTTACATAAAGCAGTTCTTATAGGGCATTAGAAACATAAGTAAAGGCTTAATTAAATAGTTTTTTATGCGTAATAGAACCAGAAGTTAGTTTCTTTATGGTCATACGCTGTATAATTTTAAAATTTATTTTAAGTTTTGAAAGTTTTAATCAATCACCTTCTACTAGAAACATTGTATTATTCGATCTATCAAATATGAGAAAGACAGATTATGTAACTGCAGACACTATGAATAAATGATTGTTTAAATGTGCTTTGTTTTAAATGAAAATTTTGCTATTAATTCCGCTAAAACATTAGACTGTTTAACTCTTCACAGTTTGGAAAGAATATTATTGATGCATTAAATAGCAAGAAGCATACATAAAGTACAAATTTACTATTAAATATTTTTCTTTAATAAGGCTAAGCGAGCGTCCTCAAGATGGCGTCTTTTCTTACATGAGGATAATGGTTGCTGCATGAGCAGTTGAAATCCATTCGATTCTCTGTATTATTTACTTATGCCTTATTCTGAGAAAAATCAAACCGTAAAAATTGTTTTATTGATTATTAAAATCACACTTTTTGGGGGGAGCAGCGGATGGTATATCTTTATTAATTAACAGGTTCAAAAAGTCACTTAGTGCTAAAATTATATATGTTTTCATAAATTTCTTAAAAATTCCTCTAATAAATACTCTATGTTTGTGTCTGAAGCATTTTTTCAGATTTGTTTTAAATATCAGAACCACGACAATTTAATTAAATGTATTTAGTTTGCCTTTAAATTAAATCAGATAAACAGTATTTCGAAGCAAAATGTTAATAAAAACGTCAATCAGTATACAACTGTTTAAAATATTTTTATACAGTCCGCAGAGAAATATTTTTTTTCGAAAAGAATATCTTTCAGGCAACTAATGTCGAAATAAAACATTCCGAGATATTAGTCATTTTAAACTTTTATTAGGTCTGCAATTTTCTAATTAAAAGTTAACTTTTCTGAGCATAATTTTCAGAGAATTTGTTATCAGCTTCAAACTTTTGAAGTGATAGATCCTTATGAAGAGAAAACGTATGAATGGATAAACTATGTTATAGGAATTGTTATATTTATTCTCAACTAGGATAGATCAAAGGATAAACTAGGTTATAGGAATTGTTATATTTATTCTTTTCAAGACATCTCAGATATTTTCAGACTGATGGCTATTTAAATTATACATTATAATTATACAGAATGAATCTTTAAAATTCAATGATATGCTGTTTTGGATACCTCTAAATAGGCTCCATTCTTTATAGGACTTCGATTTCATAATAACAAGATTAACATTTCCATATAAAAGGTTTTCCTTTGCATTCATGACGACTTCACATCCGTTCAGTTTATACTTTCTGCTTTCATAGCTTTCTCTTCTGATGTGCAGTATTTATTGTCTTCGAATGAAGAAGAATAGCAATCTTTTATTAATTCTAAGATAATTCTAACAATTGAACCTATAACGTTGCGCGCCTCCAACTTGCACGCAACCAACAGGTGACTGTGAAAACTTGTATAAAAGATAGAGCCTTGTGAAGGGTTTAAGTCCCTTTTTATTCAACGTAATAAATTACAATTGCGTGCTCTTGACGCTCACAGACTGTGCCAACTTGGCAGTCAAATAAAAATAATAACCTGAAAAGAAAGTAAAGACAAGATTCTAACTACGAGGCTCTCTAAAATAACTAACTCACCGCGTTTTACAATACCGCTGCTAATTCAGCAAACTTGAAGCTCACTGGAACGATGACCACTACTTCCCGCCAAGCACATAGGCCGCAACGCGGGGTTCTTCAATTCTCGCTAACTACCTCCGCGCTCGCTAAGTAAGAGAATCTCTCACACCGAACTTGTTTCCTTCCTATTTAAATCATAATACTTCCGCTGATAATTTGAATCCTTGCGCGTTCTACTCAAATTTACATATTCTGGCATTGGCAGTTCCAGGGGAAAGTAAGGCTTGACAGGAAAGATAGTTTAAACTTAAAATAAATGTTAGTTAAAATAAATATAAACCCTACATTTGCCGCTGCCAGAATTTGGAAAACTTGGAAGCAGGTCCTACAAACGACCTGTTGTAAGTTTCTCTAATTCTGAACTAACTGGCGAGAACCTCGTTTACACACACAAAAAAAAAAAAAAAAAAAAAAAAAAATCTTATTTAACAATTATACTAAAATTCTGTTACTCGTTACAAAGCTTTCTTCTTACAGCAACTTTTCCTGGACTTCATCAATCAATCTTGGTCTTTCCTTCCAGCATCTGGAAGGAATAAGTATCAGTATCTTTCTAAATACATTATAATTTACACTTTCTTGACACAATAAATTTTTGTTTTTAAACGATTCGTTTTTCTTAGTTATTGCTTACTTCACATTCATTCAATTTTTCAAGCATTAATTTAACTTTACCCTGGCTCTCCACCGTGTGTGGTGTCAAACGGGAATATTCGTGTTTTAGTCTTACAACACTTCCCCTAACCACCATGATTTGTTAGAATTCAACAACCAAATAGACACACCTTACTCGACATTCTACAACTCAATGAGCTACTTTAATATTCTTAAAAATTCAAATGTAGGTGGAGAACCCTAAAAAACACATTCATTCTAACTTCCCCCTCATTCATCTTTAAACATGCAGGCTTTCGCTCTAAAGCATGACTTTATCTACAATTTAATACTTAAATTTTGACTTCATTGCTTTTAAGCATTCACTTTTAGCATCTACAATTTTATGCTTCTAGACTAAATTCTACTTTTACATAACATTCAAGTATTTACGTACATTTACAAAATTTTAATACATATGATTTTTACAATTTACCATAAAATGAATAAGAGAAAATAAATTTTTACTTTACTCATTCTTCGCCAAGCTGGCGGCACTGAAAGTAAAATTCTTATTAATACAAGAATACGAAGTTATTTTTATCTTCGGCCAAATTTTGGCTTTAACATAACAGAATTAGTCTTTCGACCAACAGAAAATGCTTGTTTTTAGCTTTTACACTTAAAGAAAATAATACTTTTGCCTTAGCTAAATAAAGTAAAACAAAACTAAGTCTCAACCGAGACATATTGACTTTCGTCAAAACATAGAACTTCGTACTTATGCATAACATTTCGGAACAAAAGAAAAAATTTTATAGAAGATTTTAACTTATCTTTGAGTTTTCGATGCTTGAAACTCCGTCATTCGTTTTTGGCAGAATTGGTCCCAAGTTAGAGGTTTCATGGATGTTAATCTTCTCCTTACTGATCTCCGAGTGTCGTCCACGTTGCTTTTTCTTTTGTGTTCTCTACATGCTGGCCTCTTGGCGGAGTAATCGTCTGGTTGTTGACCTTTCCGTTTCTCCCTAGGACGGCTGGTCTTGACGTCCTCCGGTCTGGAGTCCTTCTTGAATTTCTTCTGTTCGTCGTATTTTTGTGCCTCCTGTTGTCGTTTCAGTTTCCGGAACGGCGGCCTTGCTGGCACCTGACTCTGTGGCCGTGTGCGCGTTCTTCTTGATGTGTAATTTCTCCTGCTATCCTTTGTAGGTGGTGTTTTTCTCTTTACCACGGTTTCTTTACCCGGTGCATCTGTATTTTTGTTTTTCTTAAACGCTGGAGTTTGAAAATTATTTTTTCTTTTTGATACCGACGTCCGGGTTGTAGAAGTGCTAGGTCTCTCTTCAGTTCTCTGTTTCTTGGGTGGTGGAATAGTTGTTGTAGTCTCAGATTCTTCTACTTCGTTTAGACTTCAGTCCTGCAAGAAACTTTTAAGGATTTCAAAATCATTTGGATTATAGTATTTTTTCACCTGGTCGGGACTTGCTTTACAGATTTCCCCTCTCTCGTTCTTAAGATATAAGACTACTCCTTTGATTTCCTGAATTACATAGGGGCCTTCAAACTTTGGAGCTAGCTTTGCCATAAAATTGTCTGGGGCACTTGATAAAGAAAATTTCCGCTTCAATACTTTATCCCCAACTTTAAAATCTGCTTCACGGCGTTTTCTATCGTAATATAGTTTCTGCCTATTTCTTGCCGTATCCGAGCTTTTAAGTGCCTGATCAATTAGCTTTTGCACATTTTTTTGTTTAAACTCCTGCTCTCTTTGTTGCACAAAGAATAATTTATCTAAAGGCGTAATTAATTTTCGGCCTAAGAATAATTCTGCTGGAGTTTTTCCCGTAGTATCATGATGTGCCGTTCTTAAAGCATAAGCTAATTCATTTATGTAGCCATCCCAGCACTTGTGATGTGTACTCACGTAACTGCGAATTATTTTTACTATGTTTTTATTAACTCTTTTTGCTATGTTAGCCTGTGGTCTATACGGAACCATTTTGATATGGCGTATGCCAAGTCCATTGCATATGTTTTCAAATATTTGAGTAATGAATTGTTTTCCGTTATCGCTAATGACTTTTATCGGTGCACCGTATTTTAAAATGTATCTGTGTAAGAATGCATCTGCGACTGTTTTGGCTGACGCGCGTTTAAGTGGAACAGTTTCTATCCATTTTGAAAAATGATCTACTATTACTAAAAGAAAACGATTTTTATTTAACTCGCTCTGGGGGAAGAGACCAAGGAGATCTATGCCTAAAATTTCATTCGGAAATGTAGCGCGAATGCTATTTAAGTACCCGGCCGGGCTGTAATTAATATCAATTATTAACTGACATTGATTGCAGGACCTGACATACGCCGTTACTATTTTGTATAATTGCGGGAAATATACCACCTCGCGTACCCTTTTTATAGTCTTTCTGACCCCTAGGTGGCCCGCTGTTTTTTTTTTCGTGCAACTCCTTCAAAATGCTTAATCGAAGCGAGGCTGGGATGACTGGCTTATACTCAAGATTTTCGTTTGTTGTTTTCGTATAGAATAATAAATTATCTATTATTTCATAGTTTTTTGCTCTATTTCTTATCGCATCGATATCTGTATGCTCAAAGCTTTCGGGGTCTTTCAAATAAGCATAGATATTTCCAAATTCAGGATCAGCTTTCAGTTCAGTAATAACCGTATCTCTAGAATCTAAAATTTTTGAAGTCAACACAGCGCATTTAAGTTCATTTCCTTCATCGTCCAGTTTTATGCGAGAAAGTGCGTCAGCTACATTGTTTTCCTTACCCGGTTTATATTTTATTGTGATATTATATTCTTGGAGTTTTAAAGCCCATCTTATTAACCTGGGCGTTAGGTTTTTTCCCGAGTAAAGTCTACCAACAGCCGCATGATCCGAAAAGACTGTTACTGGCGATTTGCCGAAATAAACTCGAAATTTGTGTACAGCCATTAATACGGCTAATGTTTCTCTTTCTGTAGCTGTATAATTCCTTTGTGTCTGATTCAACGTTTTACTAAAAAATGCCAGCGGATGGTTATTTTGCATAAGAACCGCACCCGCCGCATAGTCTGACGCATCTGCTGCAATTTCCAGGTTTTCGTCCCCCTCAGGGAATTTTAAAACAGGGGCATTAATAAGCGCTTCTTTTAATCTTTCAAAAGCTGTGTTAGCTTCCGCTGTCCACGTAAACTTAGCCCTTTTTCTTTTGATTACTAAGAGTGGTTCAACAATATTAGCGAAATCTTTTATGAAAGATCGATAGTAAGAACGTAATCCAAGGAAAGATGAAAGTTTTTTGGCGGTGTTGGGCGGTGGAAAATTCTTAATAGCTTTTATTTTTGAATCTTGCGTTTCTATACCCTTTTGCGAAATTTTATAACCGAGATATTTAAGTTCTTTAGTTGCGAACTTGCATTTTGAGGCGTTAATTGTAAGACCGGCCTCTTTTAATAATTTAAAAACTTGTTCGAGGTCATTAATGTGTTGTTCCAACGTACTACTCGTTATAATTATATCATCTAGATAAATTAAAGTTGATTTTCCTAGGACAGGCTTTAGAACAATGTCCATAGCTCTCTGGAATGTTGATGGGGCCCCACACAACCCAAAGGGCATGCGTAAAAATGCATAAGTGCCCGATTTTGTTATAAACGCAATTTTATGTATATCTTCGGGTCTCATAGCTATTTGATAGTAGCCAGACGTTAAGTCCAAAGTAGACATATATCTTGTCGATTTGATCTGTCTAATGATCTCGTCTATAACCGGCAAAGGGTAAACTGGAAATTTGGTAATACTATTTAGTTTTCTGTAATCAATAGCAAACCTCCAAGCCCTTTTATCCGAAGGAGGAAACTCGTTCTTTTTCCTACATAGTACGACTGGACTCGCATACTAACTATTTATGGGCGTTATTATTTTATTCTTTAACATCTCCTGAATATGTTCTTCGATGATTAGGTCTTTTTGTTTATCATAACGATACGGTTTAGTCCTACAAGGTTTTTCGGCATTTAATTGAATCTTGTGAGTCACGATTTGGCAGTTTCCTGGTTTTTCTGAAAACAAATGAGAAAAATTACTCCCCACTTGCTGTATTGCTTTACTTTCATGGTCATTCAGATGGCTAAGGTCCACTTCAGGTGTCTCCACAGGTTCCACCACCCTCTGGTCCATCTCCAACACCACGGAACTATCTTGAAAATTTAATTTGGCCCTCGCGGCCCTTAAAAAGTCCATACCTAAAATAAGAGAGTGTTGCAGGTCTTTCACCACAAAAATTAATACTTTGAGATTTTCCTCTTTTACCTGCAAGTTTAATGATAATTTCCCGATGCAGTGACAGGTTTTTCCTTGCGCCGCTATAATTTCCGTATTTCTGGTTTTAAATAGTCGTATCCTATAAAAATTCTTTTTGAAGAAATTTTCACTCATAAAATTTCCTTCTGCTCCTGTATCGATGAGGGCTTCTACTGGTACATCGCCAACCAGGACTTGTATAATTGGTAGCTGTGAGTTTTTTACGATGACCGTGTTTAAATGTCTATTTGAGGTTTTTTTTAAAACTTCCGGGGTCTGGACCCTCCCTTTCACAGGCCCCTCTACTCGTTTAAAGCTTTCTTTTCAATCTGTGTCTTCTGGGTACGCGGATGTTTATTTTCAAATTTTCTTTTTGGGCCTTGACCTTCGAGTTTCGATGCGTTAGCTTGATAGTTCTTTCCCCCATAAGAGCGATTTCCATTTCTGGTTTCCTCCTTCCTTCGGGTACTTTGAGAATATGTTTCCCCTCTCGCTTTTTCCGCTATTCTGCGATTTTGAAACTTCACCGCCAATTCGAAAAGTTCCTGCAATGTGCTTGGGTTTCTAATTTCAAAGTAGTCTTGAACAGCGGGTAACAATCTTGGTAATATTATTTCAATAATCTCCGCATCGGGTTTCTTTCCATACAGCATATCCGTTAGCTTGATTTTTCGTAGAATAAAGTCCGTCAATTCTGCTGTATCCCGTTGATAGAAACTATATAGCTCGGCTTCCAGCCTTGCTCGATCTTTCACTATGGGGAAGGCCTTTACTAACGATTTTTTGAAATTTTCAAATGTATATGTCTGGCTTCCAAATTCCCCTAATAAAAATTTGCCTATATTCTTCCACCATAGCGCGGCCTGTCCTCTTAGTGCAGATGTGGCGATGGCAACTTTTTGTCTTTCAGGCACAGGGTAGAGCTGAAAGTGATTTTCTAGACCTTCTAGAAATATCGCCACCGAATTTTTTCCGTCGAAATTGACGTTTGGCTTGATTGACGCTCTCAAAGTATGGACCAGGTATCCAAATCCTTCCAATTGGCTTGCCATTTCTTGGTGTTGTCCCGCGGCTTCCATCCGATTTTCGGCCATTTCAGTTCGATAAGTGTTCGGGCGCCAATGTAAAGTTTCGTGCCTCCAACCTGCACGCAACCAAGAGGTGACTGTTGAAACTGGAAAATAGACAGAGTCTTGCTAAGGGTTTAAGTCCCTTTTTATTCAACGTAATAAATTACAATTGCGTGCTCTTGACGCTCACAGACTGTGCCAACATGGCAGTCAAATAAAAATAATAACCTGAAAAGAAAGTAAAGACAAGATTCTAACTACGAGGCTCTCTAAAATAACTAACTCACCGCGTTTTACAATACCGCTGCTAATTCAGCAGACTTGAAGCTCACTGGAACGATTACCACTACTTCCCGCCAAGCACATAGGCCGCAACGCGGGGTTCTTCAATTCTCGCTAACTACCTCCGCGCTCGCTAAGTAAGAATATCACACACCGAACTTGTTTCCTTCCTATTTAAATCATAATACTTCCGCTGATAATTTGAATCCTTGCGCGTTCTACTAAAATTTACATATTCTGGCATTGGCAGTTCCAGATGAAAGTAAGGCTTGACAGGAAAGATAGTTTAAACTTAAAATAAATGTTAGTTAAAATAAATATAAACCCTACAAACCAATCACATACGTGTGAAAAGTTCATGACGGAAAACTAATTATTTCATAGTTTTCTGTTGTTATCTTAACCTGACTAATCCCATTTGGAATTTGCTTTCAGGATATTCTTACTCGCATTCGAATGCTTTGTTGACGTTTTCCACTGATCTTTATGGATAGTGTTATTAAAATGTTTTCATTAATTGTATAATATTAATCTGAGCTTATAGTGCTATAAAAAGGTTTTCATTAGCTGTATAATGTTTATTCGAGCTTAACGATACATTGAGAGCATGAATGCAGACTATTTAAACCAAATTTTACAAAGCAATGAAATTCTAAATTTGCTGTTGAGCACCATATTATATAATATCGCGATATAATACTTCTGCAAATCTAATGATCTATTCATACGGAAATTTAATTGCAAGAATAAATTTTAAAAGAGTATCTTTGTTAATTCATTAGCTAAACTTCAGTTCAAAGTACCAAAATTTCTTGTTAAGCTTGAAGAAATTTTGCATTTTTTGGTCTAAGAAAAATCCAGTAAATTCAGACCTCTAGCTTTTCTAACATTTGAAATTATATGTTTCTGTCTGTGAGTTGACAAAGTAGGAATTTATTTTCAATCAACAATAAGGTATTTCTTTTTGGGTAGAATTCATGCCATTTGCTATCACTGCTACTAATCCACGTAATTTCTGTTCAAATTGTATTTTTCCTTAGCAGTTTATTTTTATGCTGAAAGTTTAGAATAATAATATTTTCATGATTTCTCAATATACAAATATAAATTGTTTTAGATAGGATAAGGTTAGCTAGCACTCCTCCGTTTATTTTCACCACAACAGTGACAGCAGTTAACTAAACTAAGTGGCGCAACAGCCCTAGTTGGCCACGGCCTGCAGTGCCCCGAAATCTGCTTTCTTGACATTGGGCCCTGGGATCCATCAGCATATGCCCTAGGCAAGTGGTCAGCTTATAGCAGGACACCACGATGTTCGGTCCCCAAGCGAACTTGGTACTCATTTTATCGACCCACTCAAGGGTTAAAAGGCTGAGTCAGGCTTGCACAGCCCGAGGTTCAAACTCGGACCTGCGGTGCAGCTTCGCGACGCACTAGCCACTTCGACACAGTAGTTAAGACAGCTAAATGCCGGGAATTCGAGCGGAATGGCTGCATACCTAGTTTTCGTAGTTTCCTCCATGTGTAATGTTAACAGGAACCAATATCCTTAAGGCCCATATCACACGGCGTTTGTTTCACACGAACAAAAGTTTTGGACATTTTTTCTGCCTGGTTTACTATTGACAGAAAGACGCGCGACTTTTTCCTTCCCTAGAACAAAATTGCAAGTTCTTCGTTTTCAACCAATCATCTATCAGCTTGTTTGTAATGGGGAACCTGTTTAACCTATGTTATCTATGTTGATTGGCTGTTGTGACAAAGCAGAAAAATTGTTCCAAACAGTTGTTCTTCCGAAACAAACCGATGTGTGATAGATCTCCACGAGGGTAACACTCTCCTTAGGCAGATAGTCGTTCTGAGCTTTGCCGTATTCAAATAAAATAACCGTTATTGGGAGTTGACTGTTATGGAATTTTTATTTCAGCACTAAAATATTATGAAATAGAACAGAAAAACCTTTACAAACATTTTCTTAAGAAGAGATATTTTTGCTATTTACGTATCATGCAACTCTTTAAGAGAGCGAAAGTTGCAAGAAGCTACCTTCGCTTAATTTGAAGTAAGAGAGCAGTGTAGAAAGCAAAGTTTTTGGAGTGGGCGCTATACTTTCACTTCTCTTTAAATTGTCATAATTTGATCAGAAGATGATCTCGGAATATGTTCTGGTTTAAATTAATTAATTCTTCAAATCTATGCTATGTGACTACACAAAACTACCACTTTATTTACACTAAATTATTTCGTTGTTGTAATTAAGATCACATGATCATAGATTAACTTGAACGTGAAATGAGCGAAAGTTTCGTTTCTGCCAGTGACAACACTGAGTCGAAAAACAAACTTTGAAGTGATCGGTCGGTTACTCGGCTTCTTGATAGAATTTGATTCGATGGAGGGATAATCCCCATCTTTTGATTTAAAATTAATCTTGAATTATGTAAATATTATAAAATAACAGAGGTGTGTAAATAAATAGTCACTTATTTTGATGTTGTGATTCGAGTTTGAATTGAATATCGAAATTGAAAACGAAAGCTCTCCCAATAGACTCTTCGACATAATAGAATTCGTGGATTAGAAATAACAGTTTAGTGGTGCCTACACCAAAGGACTTTTGGGTTACAATCTCGAAGATTAGCAGATGGATTACCTGTAAACAGGTAAGCAATTCCTTTTTTCCTTTGAAAAAAAAACTGAGTTTCAACATTGTGATTACTCAATTTTCAACAAGGAAGCTATTGAAAAACTGAAACAGAAACCTACGAATGAGCGCAGTAGCGTTACGAAATTAATTACGAAAATTGAAACTTTGTTATCAGAAAATATCGAAAACACAAACATTGAGGGATTGCGGGAGATGAATGAAACAATTTTCGAAAGAGAAAACACGTTGAAAATGTTGTATTCACAAATCGAAACTCAGTTAAAAGATGCTAAAGAATTTGAAAAAGATATTTCTGCAAATGATAAATATAATGAACAAATTATTTCTGCAAAGTTTAGAATTAAAATAATATTAAATAAATATAATGAAAAGTTGTCTGTGGAAAATGCATCAGATGTAAATTCTTTCAGCACTGAAATTTTTAATTAATAATTCTTCAAATCTATGCTATGTGACTACACAAAACTACCACTTTATTTACACTAAATTATTTCGTTGTTATAATTAAGATCACATGATCATAGATTAACTCGAACGTGAAATGAGCGAAAGTTTCGTTTCTGCCACTGACAACACTGAGTCGATGTATCGTCATCGGCTATGAAATTTCCAAAGTTAAATCTTCCAAAATTTTCAGGAGATGCAGGTAAATGGTAAAAATGTTTCAACAGTTTCAACAGATCGATTGAAATAATAAAGCGTTAACCAAGATCGAAAATTCCGTATACTTGGAATGTTTATTGGTAGGGCAAGAATATAATATCGTTGGAGGATTTCAGTTAACCGAACAAAATTACGATTCTTGCTTACAACTTTTAAAAGAACGCTTTGGAAAACCAGAGAAAATTATGAAATCACATATGAATAATCTTTTGGATGTAGAACCAGTTAACAATTCTTTTAACTTAAATGCATTAAGAAGATTACACGACGCTTGTGAAATAAACATTCGAAGTTTAAGTAATTTAGGAGTAACTTCCGGTTCCTACTGACACTTATTATTTACGATATTAATAAAATTATTGCCTCATAATTTGATTCTCGAATATCAGCGAAAGCGTTATCCAAAAGAGGAATCTAATGTTACAGATTTAATTGCTTTCTTGAAAAAAGAAATTGAATGCCTCGAATAAACATACGCAATTAACAATCCTGAACAGAAACTTGTTCCACTGATCGGAAAGAATAAACATTTTGACAAACACAAAAGTAATTTTAAGTACACAAACAACAAGTTTCACTTTAAAGTTAACTCCTCATCGGCTGACAAATTATTACCTCCCATAAAAGAAGAGAAATATATTTTTTGAAAAATAACACACATAATAGCGAAAAATGTAATATGACGTAAATGAAAAACGAAATGTACTAAAAATGCAGGGGAATTTTTATATTTGTTTAGCTAAAGGTCATCTATTATCAGATTGCACTGAGAAAATTTCGTGTGTATACTACCACAAAAAATATAATGCAGCACTTTGTTACAAAAATGAGAAAAACCCCGAAACATCGCAATAAAAAGTTTAGAAAATTCAGCGTGCAATCATATTAGCAGTGGTCAGAATAAAATATTTTTACAGATGGCGACAGTAGACCTTAAAAGTAGGTCACGTAATAAATTAGTTCGATGTTTATTTGACAGCGCTGGTCAACGCCCGTATATTCAGAAATGTCTGTCTAAACAACTGGGATTAAAAGCTGTGGGAAGAGAAGAAATAACGATTCACACTTTCGGATCTCAAGTGCCTACCAAACAGAACTGCGCGCGAGTAGAAGTAAAAATAAAAATGTTTTTGATAATCAGGAATTAATTATTGGGGTTTTAAAAACAGATGAAATATCAGATATATTTAACTAGACTATCCTCCGGAAAATATTAAGGAGTTGTTAAAAGATAGGGGAATAATTTTAGCGGATGTTGATCACAAATCTTTAGATAACAACAGCGTGTCTTTACTCATCGGAGCTGCTAATTACAGGAAATTGGTAAAGGACAAAATTGAACGTTTGAACACAACATTAGTTACAATGGAAGCCAAAATAGGTTGAATTTTAATGGGAAAACTGTTTGACGATAGTAATGAAAGGGAAAATGGGACTCATGCCATCGCAGTGACTTCTTAATTAGTTTACAAATCGAAGATTGAAAATTTGTGGAAATTAGATTTATTGGGCATTCGAGATCCTGTTGAAACAAAATGCAGAAAAGAAATGGAAATATCCGCATTCAATTATGTTAAAGAAACTGTTATCTCTAAAGAGGGAAGATATAAGGTTCACTCTGTTATCTTTAAAGATAAAAGAGTTGACTTGGGTAATAGAAAAGGACCATTTAAGTAAAAATTTCGATATTGCTAGACAGCGCTTAAACAGTACGACTCATTGGTTGATACATAAGGGCAAATTCCACGATTACGAAAATGTTTTCACAGAATGATTAAATAACGGAATTATAGAAGAAGTCTCTGAACACGTAATGAATAATCAGTGTTACTATTTACCACATAAAGGGGTATTCGAAGAAACTTCGACCACGAAACTTCGCCCGGTATTTGATGCCTCCTGTAGAGACAAAAATTCTCGCTCACTTAATGATTGCATAGAAGAGGATCCAAATATCCTGGAACAAATTATTCCTATAATTTTAAGATTTCGCAAGATTAGGAGTTATTGCAGACATAAGAAAGGCATTTTTTCAAATGTCAGTGAATAAGAGTGATCGAGATATATTGGATTTTTATGGTGGAAAGACATTGACAAGAAAGAACTTAGAGTTTTTAGACATAAACGCGTTGTTTTTGGATTGAATTGCAGTCTCTTTTTATTGGCTTCTGTATTAAGCCATGAAATTTATCCAAATTCGTCTAAATATCCTGAAATAAGCAGAAAATTTAAAAGAATCATTCTAGGTAGACAGTTGATTCACATCTGCTCCTGATAAAAACACTTAGTCGATTCATTGAGGAATCGAAACAAATATTAGATTCTGCGACCTGACCTGAGAGGGTGGGAACACACTCCTCTTTTGAAATCTGAAAACAGTATAGAACCTACTCCTGTGTTGGGAATTTTGTGGGATAACGAAGATGACAGCCTTTTCTGTGATGTGAAGACTGCTACTGACAAACCAGTGAATATTACTAGAAGAAATATATTGTCTGCGGTGCATCGCATTTTCGATCGCATACATTGGCTTGGATGCAAATATACCCGAAGACTTAAGAAAAGAGTTCTATTCGTAGACTGATGATTTGTCGCTTTTGTCCTGTATTAGAATTCTAAGGGCTTTAGATATAAATGTAAATGAAAGTCTTAGTCTTCATACGTTGTGTGACGCAAGTAAACAAGCTATGGATGTGTGATTTATTTAAGAAAAGAAAGAAGTAGAAATGTATCGGGACATTTTTTCTAGCTAAAAGTAGAGTGAATCCATTAAGAAAAATGACCATGAATCGTCTAGAATTGCTAGCCTGCTGTATAGGAGTCAGACTCACAGCTCTTCCTTTACTCAAATTAGACACAACAAACACTCAAATTAGACAACGTTCCTAGGAACTATTGGACAGATTCGAGCACTGCTCTTTCTTGGATCCAAAGAGATGACCATTGGGCGCCATTTGTCACAAATAGAATAAAAGAAATAAGAAAATTGCCATCGGAATCTAAATAGCGTCACATTTCGGGAAATTCGAATCCTGCAGATATACCATCACGAGGGTGTTTGATTGAGAGTTTTGTGAAATCTCCTTGGTGACAAGGATTAGAAGGGCTTATGAAGAACGATGAAAAGTGGCCAAGTGAAGTGATTGCTAACGAAGAAGAAATTATGAAGAAAAGTGAAAGAACATTATTTCGACTTGCTAATATCACAGCTGAAAAATGGTATCTCAAATACTTTTCAAGTTACTTTAAAATTGTGAGAATGATTTCTTGGATTCTGAGACTCATAAATAATTGTAGAAATGGAGAAAGAAATTATGACAAATTCCTGAGTGTTGAAGAACCGCACACTGCTGAGGAGAAATTATTGAAGATCGTTCAACAAGAAGCGTTCTCTGGTGAAAAACAGTTGAAGGGACATTTTACTTTCAGTGATGAAGAAGGAATTGTAAAATTGAAAACGAAGATTTTGAGAAGACATTTCGATGCCCCATTGCACTTCCATTCAAACATGAATTAGTAGAAAGAATTATACGAGACTACCATTTACAACTTTTACATGCTGGTACTCAAATTCTTTTGACAAATATTCGTCAAAAATTTTGGATAATAAATGGAAGAAAAAAAATACAAAGAGTCATAACGAAGTGCGTTCGGTGCAAGAGCACTCAGCGAAAGCTCTTGATACAGAGCCTTGTCCTCTCCCAGAAGATAAAATCAGAGATGCATTTGATGTGTTGTAGCAGGACTACTTTATTTAAAGGAACATAGAAAAGTTTGGATCTTGCTTTTTACCTGCGGAGTTTACCATGCGGTTTGTTTAGAATTAATCGACTAATGGATTTTTCCTCGGATTTCGAAGATTCATAGCACGAAGAGGAAGGCCTTGAGTAGTATACAGCGACAACGCACAAATTTTGTAGTGACAAGGAATTTACTCCGAACTCTTGCCTGGAGCCAAATTATCAGAAGTTCTTCGACAATGAAAATTCAGTGGAAGTTAAATCCACCAACCGCAGCATGGTGTGACGGCTGGTGGGAGAAACTGGTTCAGATGATCAAGAAATTATTGAGAAGAGCTTTTTTGCCTGGGAAAAGCATTACTCTCATGAAGAGATGTTAACTATCATGAGTGATGCAGAAGCAAATATCAGTTCCAGACCATTAACATTACGAGTCAGAAGATTCCACCGATTTATGCGCACTCACTCATGTATGTTTGTTCAGGATGTGCGAACTGAAGGTGTTCCGGATCTGGACAGTTTGGATAAAATTAACTTATCGAAAAGATGGCGATACCACCAAAAGTTGCATGTGGAATTTCGTAAAAGATTTAGAGATGAATATCTTGGACTGTTAGTACATTGACCAAAGACTGTACCTTCGCTAACTACCAAGAAAGGTGATTTAGTGTTTGTAAAAGCCGATAGAAGGAAAAAAACAGACTGGCCTATGGGTCGTGTAATCGAAACATACCCAGGAAAAGACAACAACATCAGGGTGGCTAAAGTAAAAACATCTAGTGGTGAACTGTTAAGTCCAGTTCAAAGAATATTTCCAATGGAGATAGACAATAAAAAATCTATCTTCAAGCTTAAAACTACTGAATCATCCACATCTTCGGAAAATACTGGCAAGAAAGATAGCTTAGTAACTGATAAAACAACTGAATCTGAACTTGAAAATTCTGATTTAAACCATTCCGTTTAGTAGATACGGTAGAAAAATTGTGAAACCAAATACCTTTAATTAGTTTTAATTTGTTTTCAGTATTACTATTATTTGCTTCACTTTTCTTTATTCTTTTCTTTGAATTTAAGTTTTGTACACAATCTGATTTTCACTTCCTTGTACGAAGTAAAAAGGAAGTATTGTGATCGCGAAAAATTTCAGGTATCATATTTCAACGAAAGTATTAATTTTGACCGCTAACCAATGCAATTTTAAAGATGCTTTTGCGTGACATCCGCAAGTAAAGACAGAATAAAGGACTCTTTTTCCCCAAAAAAATTTATAAATTTCATTTTTAAAATGAATTCTGAAGAGAATTTGTCGTGGCGTCTGTACGTACGTACGTATCTCGCATAACTCAAAAACGAACTTGACTCAAACTCAATAACTCAAACTTGGCAAAATAGCGGTTCACTAATCATATGCACACTTTCGTTAGATAAAGGAATCTGAAGGCTTGGCTATAAATAGAATTATTCATATCGAGGATTACTCACTTTGGATGCTTTTAAATTATTTTCCTTTTAAACTATTTTCCTGGAATAAGCGATAAACGAATGTGACTGAAGGTTTACCGCTGATGATCCTACCTAAAAATATAACATTTCGAATTACGATTTGCTTCCTAATTATGTTCTGATAATTAATGACCTAGGGGAAAGTTTTATGAAACGATTAAGGGAATCATTAACAAGGAAGATAATTAACGGAAGTTTAATAAAAATGGAACAGGATTCTCTAGAGCGTTCGATCTTTTCATCCACCGCTATTTGTTGATTAAAAAAGTAAATTTCATCACCCTGAAGCTGTGCTTCTAAAGATGGCATCGAAGCTATTAAATTTGCAATTAGGTGCAGGTGCTAGTTTTGTAAGTCATGGTTTATTCCAGTTGCTTCTACAATGAAAATTGTGTCATTTCTTTTGCAATTTTTTGCAGAAAATTTAATTTAAGAGATGTGTCAAACAATCTACAAGTAAGTAAGAATGTTTATTATGTTATTTCAATTCCCGTCCTTTAAATATTCATTTCTGTACAACAAATATTTTTCTATAGTAAACTACACACTAGTTTTTCTAATGCTTTTTTTTTATTATCTTTTTCAAAGCGACAATGCAGCAGAAAAGTATATTATATGAATTTTCATTAAGTTCCTTCCCATTATTTTTTCCTTGTATAAATAAATATAAGAATCAGAATTAAATACATAAATTTAGAATATTCAAATAGTTGAAACAGATTTTTTTATTAACAGATTTAAAAAAAAATACAAATGAACAATTCAAGCTATAGCTTATTTTCTTGAAAATCTTAGGTAAGATAACTTTGTTATCAACTTACCGTTCTGGTGCTTCTCTTGATATAAAAGTTCATGACTAGGAAAATTCATTTGTCTAATAATATATACACTACTGACTAGTCATACATACATTCTTGCAAGTTGAAAAGATAGAGGTGTGTATTAGCATTGAAATGCTTGGTCTTACATACTACCTATTATTGAGGCGGTAAAACTCATTTTAGCTCTCTCTATACAAGCGGTTTTCTGGTTCTCAAATATTTTTGCTCCATACTTTATATTCAAATATTTTTGCTACATACTTCACAATTGTTAAAAGATAATTCCTCCCCCCTCTCATTTACAAATTCGAAAAACACATATATTTTAACTGCGTCTATTCTGCTTTCCGTAACCTCAAATTTGTTTTCTAATATGTAGGTTATTTCTCTTTCCATTTCCTCTTAGTTAAGTTCCTGTTATTAACTTACTTCTATGTAAAAATTTGAAAAGTTGACTTTTCGATAAAAACTAGATTTGAAAAGAGTTCTTTGATGAACTGTAAGAAACACCATTCATTAAGTTCTAACTTCCGCATCATAACCTTTAAAATATAAATTCTTAATTAAAAATCTCTACCGCACGAATTAATGCGTTTAAATTGATTGACTATATATGATGGTTTAAAATATATTTGATAATACTGTTACGTTTTTCTTTTTCTTCTGACACCAGTTGTTACGTTATACTCTTCCTTCCCGTTCGTACGGGGTTCGTAGATTTGGAGTGAATAACGACGACACTTGATGAAGTATCGAAACGCACTTTATTTAGCCAATATTAATCAGTACAGCTCCAATAACACTTTTTACAGTCGTCGAAGATCTACTATAAACACGCTGGAACAATCAGCGGCACAGCACTGTCAGGCAATAACGGTGAAGATAGCTTCCTGCAAAGCACCCGACTCTGCTTTCAATGTACAGCTCCCGACTCTGCTTTCAATGTACAGCTCCCGACTCTGCTTGGTCGTTCTCAGAACACCACGTACTCTCGAGACTCTCCACGCTACAAGTCGTGATGCACTCGACGACACATAAGCACAGCTCCCAACTTCTTCGGTTCAGTCGTTCCCGGAGCTCAACACGCTCTCTCGATGATGCACTAACCGCGACAGACTACGAGACTCCTTCGGTGAACTCGACGACCCACTCGGCACTCATTGCCCGGCTGTCAACTCGATCGACTCCGCACTGTTCGCTAGACGAGGCACACTCTCTGAGACGCACTCGATGAGAGACACACACTTCCTGACTGCAGACCAGCATGGTTTATATAGCTTTCGGCTTGTGTTTGGGGAACATTCTGGACTAAACCGGTAAGAATTCGTTCCGAAAGGTTCGCCAACCGTCCATGGTATACCGCCAATTTTGTGGCCAAATGGGCGATTTCTCACCAAATGTGGCAACCCTGCGTTCCCTTTCCATTTTATGGCAACCCTACAACTGCTTTGCGGGGAAGCCATCTTACCGCGCCTTTACATTTCGTAACAATACTTTGTTCTTTATGATGAGGAAATGTTTTAATCCCTTTCTTTTAAATAAGGTATTTAAGGACATTACGTCTTTTTGTAAAAGCAGCAATTGAATGAAAAATCCTTAAAATAATTTTTGTTCTGTAAGTTATAGTAGAAATTAAGCTTATTTCATCATTTTAACCGTAATCTTAGGACAAGCAAATTATTGATTTGAAGAAATAAAATAAATGTATTTTCTGGAGTACTATATTATATATATTTATTTTTCCTCATTCCTTTCGAATATGATTAAAGAACTCAAAATTTTTAATAATTGTGAACTTGAGAATAAACTAATTGTGAAGTACTTCAACCAACAATTTTCCAATTAGACGATGATGGAAATGAATAACCAAATCGCACTGTTAATTACAGATGATTTAATGTTATTCGAATATCTTTCTGCTTGCAGTTGAGATAAGTTATCATGAAAGTAAGTCTTTTTCTCACTACACCTACGATTACTTGAAAATTAATTAACGAACCGTAGGACGGACGCTAGTCACCCTGATGGCCATGCCTTCTACAGCCCTTTATTTTAAAATAGGTATTTCAGGGTCATTTTCCGTTTTTGGCTTGCCTCGCAACAATGGCAACAACAACTCCAAAAGATGATTGATTCGTTTTTTTTTTTTTTTTTTTTTTTTCCTAGTTGCCGTTTATCCCCTTTCGTTTCGTGAAAAGCACACGAATGAAGGTTGATTTGAACAGCAGTCCGAAAAAAACTAATTAAATAATAGTTTTACTGTACCTCTACCACTGTATGTTTAGAAAGAGAGACACAGAGAGATTCAATATTTATTCCAATACAGTAACTGTCTTTTTAATAACGCTCAATAAACTACGGGCTAGTTAAATGACAAAAGTTGAAAGCTAATTTCTTTTAGTCGGGTCAGTGGTCAGTTTGATGTCAGTAAAATTTAATGAAATTTTTAAATTACAAATTGTTATGTACTAATCTAAAACAGAAGTTTTTGCATTTCTAATGAGAAATTTTCAGCCTCAGGCTCGTTTTCGCCCCATTATTTTCACAGTATTATTCATGCAGTTAATAATAAATTTCATGATGAAATTGTTTTCAGAAAATAATACATAAAACTTACAATACTTGTTCTCTAAAATTATAATTAATTTTTTTGTTAAAATAAACAAGGAACTTTAAATCTCCTTTCTTCGATCTACTCGTAGATTTTGAATATTAAAAATTTTGGAAATATTCTAAGAACGATTTATATCAACATATATTTACAAGGCAATTTTTTATATTTCGTGCAATCATTATAAAGTATATTTCAAATTATAAATAAATAAATAATTAAACATGTGAAATCTTTTGATGTGAAAGCGTTATTGCTTATTTGACCAATAAAGCAACTGCAAATGTTTCTAACTCACAGACTTAATTAAACACATTCTTGTTATTCTTTGTTATCGTTATAAAATAGCATTAATAAGGCTATTTATTATACGCTGTATTTTAATTAGAATGTTTATATTTAGGGAGTTCTGCACTCTTTCTAGTTTATTAAATAGAATGGAGCAAATATAAATGGTATACCGAATTAATAAAGAATTTCTTTAAAATATGTTATAGGCAATATAATATTCTCAATAAAATTCAGGAATGATCGAGCTTACCTAAAATCCCTTTCAAAACTCATATAGCTCTACATTATCAACTCAAAAGTAATCTTCTAAATGCGATTTATTTTCCAACTATTTGCTGTAGGAATATTTTATCGATTCTACATAAAATGCAGCAACTTCATCCTTAACGATTTGTCTTGGTTTCTAAGTATTACATTTATGTAATATTTGGTTATTTTCTTGCTTATCTGTTCATATCAACTTTTCGCAAATCGCTAAGGTGAAATCTGGTGGATATTTACTGACGTTAACGTTCCTAGCGAAGTGTACTAAACATTTTGGAACATTGCGTTATGTTACGTTAAACTACCGGATATGTAACATCTGCTGTCCTTGGCGAATAGTGCATAACTTAATGATTAACTAACAATAAATGCACTTATTAATAAGTCGAATTTTTAATATTCAATACTTAAACAATAAATGAACTTATTAATAATTTACATCTTTTTTACTTCCTTCTACAACGTAATTCGTAGCAATGCAAAAACGAGTAGTCTAAGAAAGATGAAATTTTGTGTATAGGACTACTTTAACATGTAGATGTGCACCTCCCATTTTGATTGCAATCGGACGCACCAAAAGTATATAAAAAATGTATATATATGTGCGTAATATATATCCACTTTGCTAATTGGCTGAGCTCAGCTGTTTTATTCTGATATGTTTGCAAATTGTGCATTTTTTGCTTTTAAAACAATGATTGAATTATATTATTCTTATCATCCGGTTAAGGTTTTGTGCCTTTAGTTAACCTACATGCAGCAACTGTGGAGTTATCAACAATTTAAAAATTTCTGAAGTGCAGCTAAGCCTAATTTTTGTTTAGCCATAATCACATCTTTAGACATCCTCCGTACATCTTTAGCAGCTCAACGATATGTTGATAGAGCATCCTGCGGCCGGTTGCATTACGCTTCATGGCACGTTATCCTGGGGCCATTTTCCAACAAGATAACGACAGACCACATATCTCTCGACTGTCTCCGTGCGGTTGATACTCTTCGTTGGGCAGCAAAGTCTCCAGACCTTTCACCAATCGAGCGTGTCTGAGGCATGGTAACAACTGAGGAATGCCTGGCAGAATGTGTCGCAGGATGACATTAGGAACCTCTACCACTCCTTGCCTCGACGAATTCACGCATGTATTGCCGCCAGGGGCGGTTCGACCAATTACTAATTTGGACACTCAATGGATGATTGTGAGTCGTGGACAGGTACTATGACCTTGATTTTTTAACCATTTTATTATCTGTGTATGAGATATACACATATTAAATTTCATCAAAAACAACCACTTCCTTCATGGTGCTTCGATTTTTTTTGCAAAAGAGTGTATATTCATATTAGGAATTTTTGTCGGAAAAGTAAAATGTAAGATTAACTTTCAGTAAAAATGATTTTTATGAATAAGTTCAAATACAAATGTTTTAAAGAGCGCTATTTGAGTATTTCCCCGTCCTCCCAAACCTTATTATTTACAAGGCAAAAAAGAGTTATATTTGCTAGTATATTATTTTTAATAACGTTTTGCTGGGACACTTTTTTGTCAGCGTAATATTTTTCAATTCTCAAAATATAATTAATACCCTCAGAATAATTTATAAAATGAATAGCTCTTTGCATTAAAAGATTTTCATATTTTGTTTTCGAACAAATGAGATTTTCCAAACACCATTAAATATTCGTTTGACGTCATTAGTTAAATCCCTCACCGTACTTAAAAGTCATTGAACCAGCTCAATTTTTCTAAAGAATTTTCTGTCTTTATTACCTGCAACCATTCATTGCTCTCTGAAATCATACCCGTAATGTATTTGTTTAATTAAATTCAGAGAGTACTTACTTGTCGTTTGTGCATTTTCTATCGAGATGATAGATATATCGTTTGATTCGCTGATGCCAGAATAAAGAATTTAATAACCACGTAAATGCCTTTTCAGTAAAGAATATATTTTAAATTCTGATCTATTATCATATTTATTACATCCCTCTGAGCAGTTTTTTAGTTAATTATTTAATGTAGTTTTGCTTTTGAGGGCAAATCTGAAAAGGAACTTAACAAAGGAAAATAAAATAAAATTATATACCTGCAGAGTAGAAAAACTAATTTTAAGAAGCTGAATGGAAAAAGAGATTTCTTCGTAAATGTTATAATCGCTCAGACATAAAATGCAAGAGTGAATTGAATTTTAAAATATAAACTGAAATGTAATCACATTATATTACTAATTTACTTAATTCTCTCAATAGTTGTTAGTACAACATTATACACTGATATGTAGAAAGAGGCAGTACAAACACAAAAGGAACTAAACGAATATGAAATGAAATTTAAAAATAAGAAAAGCAAAAAACATTAACACACCCTAAACATTTCTTTAAAATTTTAAGTAGTTCAAAAGGGTCAGTATTTCATAAGGCGTCTAGAGCAGCCGGATATCTTTGAAATAGAACATTTTTCAATGTGTTTTGTTTCCATAATTCCGGCATCATACCCCGCGCAGACTGGAAAATGAAGAAATCCAATTAAAAAATATTGTCGCGTGCGTACGGGCTCGTAATGAATGCACAAGTCTGATGAAAAGTTCACAAAACTTATTTTTATCATAAGAAATAAAAAGGAAATTCTGAAATTTTTCCTCACAAATATTCGTACAATATCACACAGTGGTTAAATTTTAAACTACTAAAACGTTAAATAGAACACAATTCAAAGTTCAGAGAAAGCTAATTCGATCTCACTGCGAATTCGCTACAATCAACAACGAAAACTTAGTAAACAACTGAACTGAGATGTTTTTCTCCGGCTTTTATAAACTTTTTAATCAGTCACGAAAAGCTTCTCGTAATTTCCCGAGGTTTCTGGAAAGCAAAAGAGTAGAACTGCAGTTGCAGCTAAAGCACAATTGCATTACTTCAATTTAAATATAAATTACGAGATAGCTATTTATTAACTCTTTTCAGGCCAAAACGCCTGAGACAGCCTTTCATTCACACGACCACAACCGCCTGAAAAAGCCGAGATTGCGATGTTGTTTTCTTCTCTCCGCCTGAGGTATGTAGTTTACCCAAATGCAGAATCATTTTATTGCATACTGCTTTCCTAAAAGGCTAATGGAAGCTTCTTTGTTAGGAAATAGAAAGGATGTCATTTAGAAACTTCACACCGCTATGTGCGTTAAGGGACGGGAAGAGGAGAAAACGGGCGGATCCTGTAATGGGCGGGAACAGGCGCCTCGGTATTTTAAGAATACAAGTTTGCGAAGTCTTAGGTGTTCTGATAGTTAAATGCGTTACTTGCGTCTCATTCTCTCAAGAAAGTTGCTTTTCTCAAAGCTTTGGTTGAAAACCAATTGAAGTGTAATCGCTTTCTTTCGGGACAATAGATGATTATTTATTCTAAGCACAATATGTAATCTGTGATAACATTTGCACGAGATTAGAGCTTAAACATCATACATACACAATCCTATTCATAACTTTTCTGAAACAGAAATTACATCGATCATTACGATAACTACGTTATCAGCTTAGAGACTATATTAAGAAAACTCAGTATATGTATAATTTAGTTTAATCACAAAGTTAGCAAACCCATAATTTAAACCTAAAACAAAAATACATAATTTAATATCATGGATGTGGTACCGAACTACGTAACTTTGAAAAATATTTTGTAACTATGCAAATTATGGACTATATAGTTATGACTTATCTTTCACAAACGGTCGCTCAAATCGGCAACACAAATAGTATAATTCAGTATCATCAAGTCAAACAGATACTTAATCTCAAGCGGGCAGTTAGTTATTCGGGATTGATAGACCGCTGAGCATAAAGCATAAAATGAAAGAGAATCAATTTCATCCATGAACACGAAGTAAAATCCATAACTCGGAGACTAGAAGATTTCGAAAATTTTTGTGATTCTAGGTCAATATTTCATTTCGTTAATTTTCTGATAAACTTACACATACGCACTATATCGCATTACTAAACGTTTATTTATTTATGAGATAAAAAATGCGAAACTATTTTTCGAATGGATAATTTTACTCTGGAAGACTTTAAAAATCTTCCTTTTAATAAAACTGACTACCTTCCGTTTTCAGCAATTTAGCCTGAAATATTTTTAATAATTTACAAAACTTTCGGAATTCGACGTTACTTGACCAAAACCTAAAACATTTATCTATTAATGAGGTTCAGTTATTTATGAATTATCAAAAGATATGCTTTAGTAGATCGCTAATAACGAAACTATCAAAGAATAATGAAACCGTGGTTTACAGATCTTCCATCATATACATGTAGATGCAGCAAAATATGTAGAAATAGTAACTTGAAATACCATTTTAATTTAAATATTTGTGGCAACATAAAATAAAACTTGTTAAAGGTTTTAAAACTTAAAACTGAAAGTAATCTTTCTTTGCTTGCGTTTTTTGCTCAGAATACATGTGGAAAGAAATAATTAGATTATATCATAATGAATGCGTAACTTACAGTACTGTTAAATATACCTTTCGCTATTAATGTAAATAGACATGCATTCTTCTGCAACTCTATTACAAATGCGTATGCTTGATTTATTTTATGAAAGTGTGAAACGTAAAAGATAAAGTAACACTAAATTAAAAGAGTGGTACAAAACTATACAATTCAGTTTAATCTAAAAGGTTGACTCAGAACCTACATTGGCAGGATAATTAATCGGCGGCAAGAATACGAAGCCGATATTCAAGGTTAACAAATGAAAAAACTAACAACGGGCACTCACAATAGAGAAACCATGTTCTGACTAAACTTTTGACTACATCAGTTTAAATACACTCGCATACAATAGGTAATTTACGTCTGGTCAGGAAATGTGAAGGGAATAAGAGAAGAGAGAAAACGTTAACAAATTAAAATAGCTATTAGTAAAAATAAATTAAAACCTATACTCCCATCTGTAAAACGAAATCTTTTTAATGAATCAAATTCACAAGTTTAATAAACAAAAGTTAAAATTAATTAAAAATTTTTCTAGAGTATTATCGGATAATTTCACATTTTAGAAAAATATTGGTGCTTAAAACTAAAACGTATTTGCATTTCTAAAAGCTCGTTAATTAATTAAACCCGAGTTAGATATAAAATTCAGGTATACGTTTACAGTAATGACTTGCAAATATGTATAAATTTAAAAAAAATTAAATTCTTATCATAGTAATTATTCAGTTCTTCAGTTAATGAATGAAAAAATTTTAATTTAAATAAATATTAAATGAATCAAGATCTTGAAAGCTGACTTCTAATTAAACATTTTAAGTTTTCCTTTCATGTTTAGTAAGTACTTCTATATTATTTATTTATGTTTGTATTTTATCTTTTTTCTATTTTAAATACATTTATTATTTATTTATTATCTATTTTGGGGATTATATTATTGTAAATTTGAATATATTTTTATGCATCTTGTATAATGTTTAATTCTCAGATAAAAATGTACTTTCTATCGATTCTGCTGCTGTATTATTTTGTGGTTGATACAATTACGTTTCAATAAACACTGAGACCATATAAATAGCACGAGTAAAACGGGAAGTATAGTTAGTGTCTAAAACCTTTGTGGCTATGTTTGCGATATCTGGCACGTTTTTGTATAAATTTGGTGTTACTTTGAATGTTTTCAGAAACGCGATTTCATAAATCTCGAATTGAATTGCATTATTATTTAGAATATTTGCATTAAAATTTTTGCATTTCTTTTTCCAAAATATTTTTATAATCCCATCCCTTCCCCTTTACAAAAAGTATGCAAGGGTCGGTGAACATTCTGAAGGCTGAAATTATCCTGTGCTTAAATTCTAAGTAATTTAAAATTTCGCTTAGCGAGCAATTTAAATGGTTATCATTAATTAAGACAAAATCACAAAAATGATTAGTACTCAAGAAATGGCGGGCGGTGCCCGTACTTGAGGACGAATATCCGGAACCAACCGCTGGCGGAAGGAGACCCGGTGTTTGTTCCAAGGGTGCGGGTGCCGAGGATAGGCTGGCTGGCATAGGCTAACGGTGCTGAACAACTAATTATGTGGTCCGACTGGGTGGATTTACCGGAACCGACCATTTATGAGAGGAGACCCGGTGTTCTTCCAGATCACTGGCTAGACTTGTGTCTAGACAGCTTCGGCCTGCAGAGCAAATAAACAGTCTTCACAATATGGATTAGTGCCATCGTGTATTTGGTGGTGGTTCGAGCACAAAGTACTGTCTTGTCTGCGACCCTGACTGTGGGGACGTTACATGGTCAGATACGAAGGCTGTGCGAGAGGGACTGGCTCCTTTCGGTCGGTGTGGAGAGGCTTCATTGTCTGATTTTTGAAAGTTCTGACTCCTCTTGCAGGATAAATAAGCGTTGTTCTTTTTAGTAGTCAGGGTTGGGATCGGTCTTGTGGATCTCTTCGTGACGGTCGCCTGTCGTATCTCCTCCTTCACGAATCTCTCTAGGGAAATTTTCGTTCCCTCTGCAGCGACCGTGAGGGTTGGAGCCCTCTCGGTATCGCCTCTGGAGTCTCAGTTCTAAAAACTTTGAAAGGAAGGCTTATTCTTCCAGGGCAAGGCCTCCGACTCTGAGGTTTATGTTTATGTTTACTCAAAAAGTTACTTGTTGAATTTAATAAAAACAAACCATAGTATGCAATAGAGATGGAAGACCTGCTCCCGAACCGAGTCAAGGAACTAATTCACTTTACTGAACAAATGATCAGCGCTCCAGCAAAAACGGAACGATAGTTCATTAACAATTCACATAGAGCTGTTTTTTAGAAGCGTGCCATTTTTTCCCCTTCTTAATGTAGAAGTAATAACACTTTCCTTTATTATTTACCGGAAACGTCTCTGACCTAATTTTTATGTGTGTTATGTATGTATATATGTATGCTTTCGGTTCGCTTTTGTCCTATCTAGTATTTAAAAAACAAAAATTAAATGAGCCGACGCAACTGAGTTAACCGGACTAGCCCTGTTTGCAAATAGATGAATTTTTTCCCCATCTGGCAATGCGAGAATCTGTTTCAAGTACGTAGATTATAGGAATTAGTTTCTTGGATTGCTAGCTGTCAGCGCTCCGGCGCTAATCGCAGATCTGGGTCCTTCGGAGTCGTGATTGTTCGCTCTTTCATTGCTCCTGCTCTAGCCGTGGATCCGGCTCCTACAAATTCTTGATTATTTGTTCTTTTCGCTTCCTTGATTGCAGTTGTTCCTCTGAGATTTATTTCGTTTCTTTGAATACTGGGCCATAGTATAGGTATGTATATTAAGTATTCCTTTTTTATACACTGTTTCTGTAATATTTAGATAAAATAATAAATTATATTTTTATTTATTCATTTATTTTACTAATGTCTTGTAATCAAGAGTTGAGAATTTCTGTTTAATCTTCTTTAGAATTAGTATATATTTACAAACATAAATTTTTTCATCTTATGTATTTTTTCAAGGCTGCAGAATAAAATGTGAACTTTACCGAATATAAAAACCTCGAGCTGTATTTGATATCATTTTCTCAAGTTAGATAAAAAAAAAAATTTTTTTTTAAATGCTTGTTTTGTCAGTAGGCAATTTCCTGTTCTTTGAAGATCATCTTCCACTCTAAAAATTTATTTTTACACTGTGCTTTATAGCAGCAACAAAATATCAATTATAGTAATAAAAAAAATCTGAAATGTTTAAGATTTTAAATTACGTCCAAAGGAGCGTTTCTTTAACGTTTTGTGTGTTACCTTTATTTATTAAATATCATGTTCTTTGCATTTAAACCATAAAATTTAGTTCAATAACAATGTCTGAAAATAATTTTAAAATGAGCCTATCTTAAGAATTTCCGATACACAGCTCGACGCACTGGAGATATAAAAGTTTTTTTCTCCCGTAGAGTTTTGCCATTGCTCGCTTTTAAATCATTGAGTTTGCTACTCGAAAATTCGTTAAAGTTTTACAAAATATGAAATCGATAATTAAGTAAATTCCAAATTTCAAATTTGGGTTTTCAGATGCCCATATTCGCAGTAGGATTACGTCATTCAAAATCATATGGCTCTAAATTCAAAATCATATGGTTGTTTTATCACAATGCGAGAAATATACACACATTTATGCATATTTTTCATTACTTAATTTCTTCAAATCTAATGCAGGATTCGAACACTTTGTGGCAGCAGTTTGAAAAGTGAACCGACATTTATAGGAGTCCGACGCAAAATGCCAAAACGAAAGTAATAGTCCTTCGGGACTCAAATCCCTTTGGACTAATAATGTAATCTTTAACAAAACTTAGTTTAGTTTTCATTATTTTTTCATGTTGAGCATTTTTTATTCCAGAATTTTATTGTTGTTCTATGAAGAAAGGTTTTCTAGGGATTCTAAAAAGTACTTTTGAAAAAAATCATGTGAACTGACCCAGGACTGTTGATGTGAACAGTCCTGGGAGTAAGCGGTTTGGTTGAGTTGATTGCAGCGATCCCACCCTTTGTTCAATTCTTTCTGTTTTTCTTCCATCTTTGCACACCGCTATTGAGCCACGTCTGTTTCGAGTGCATTCATCAAGGTCATTGTTAGTAAGCGGTGAATAGTTAAAAAAATCTGATTCACTTCAGTGAGAGAACAGTTCGGATCTAATCACTTAAAGGAGCGGTTTTACCCATCTCTATGTTACAATACATAGTTAAGTATAAAATTACATGAAAAAAATACTAAATAATTATGGTTTTATAGAAATTAGCATATTTATAAAATGAACGAATCGGATGTGTCAGTTTGGTACAGGAAAATTACCTTCAATATGTGTGATGCTGTCAATTATACGGTCTATTAGTTTCGTAGGAAGTCGAAGCCGTTGCTCTTGCAAAACGCTTGCAAGCATGGCAAGGGTCTGAAGAGGATGGTGGAAAGCAACTATATATCTTCTTAAAGTTTCCTAAACATGCTCGATAGGATAAATGTCCGATGATCGAATTGGTCACTCCATGCGCTGAATTGTATGCTGCTGAAGATAATCATCAACGATGCGAGCCCTGTGAGGTCTAGCGTCGTCGTTCTGTAGCAAGAAATCATCACCTATTGCCTCGACATAGCGGCGCACATAAGTATCAAGGATGTCATCGCTATAGTCCTGAATATTCACAGTTCCACGTGGAGAGACACAAAGGTCTGTGCGTCCACCCAAAGCAATGCCACCCCAAACACAGACACTGCTTCCTCCGTATGCATCTCTTTCACGAATGTTTAACGGATGATAACGAGTCCATGCCCTGTCCAAATCAAATAACGCTTAGTACCGCTTTGGGGGCTGACCCTGGACCCATTAATAAAGACAACAACCCTCCTCTGATCAACCGTCCAGTGGATATGTTGACGCGTCCACCGCAAACGTTCCCTTCTATGACGTGACGTGAACGGCACGCAAATGACTAGTCGTCTTTTGTACAGACCTCATTCGTGAAGCATTCTACGCATGGTTAATACTGACACCAACTTTCCAGTGGCTGCAGCAAGGGAGGATCTGAATTGCGTCGGAGTTGCGGTTCTATACTTTCGTGTGCATAACAACAAATATTAGTCATCGGTGCTTGTCGTAGCGGTTGGCCATTCTAGCCTGAAGCTCTTCGATGCCGAATCTGTGGTTAGAAATTGTTGTCAAAGGCTATGAACCCAGGAGAAGAACTCACATTTAGCCATCTGACTATTTCTGTCTGACTTTGTCCTACCTCTACTCTCCCAATAGCTCTCCCTCCATGGAGGTTATTGTAACCAACTAGTTATCTCAGATTACATGTCTGAGTATCACAGCGAAATTTACAGGCTTCTTCCCAAACATGCAATTTTATGCTCCTCGTAGATGGCGCATTAAGATTTCAGCGTCCCTAATCTGCATACCAAAGTTTTACTCAATAACTCTTATTTGACAACATATTCAAATTTTATAGGGATTGGCTTATTTTTTGACGATTTATCTCCATTTTTGTCATTTTTCCTTAATTTTTGAAACCACTGCAATTTACTTGCATCTTCTGAATTTTTATAGTCTGCAAATAAATCGCACTACTAAAGAGATGTCGACAGAGAGTGTGATGTGAAGATGTGAGAGGGTATAAGTGCTTACAGTGGTGATGCGTTTCTATGTCCCAGCTTCAGGTTGGATGTATATATGTAAATGATATATGACGTCAATAAATTAAAATAAATGAAATGAATGGAGTTTGAACACTCTAAAGAGTCACGTTAGATAACAGAACTTTGAAACTGTGAAATTTCGACAGCCGGTATTTCTATTTATATAGTTGAATCCATGATACGATATTAATTGCTGTGTTAAAAGGGAATAGGTGGTTAAGGGGAACTAGAGTTAGCTTTAGCTATTTTCTATATCCTTCTGATTTCTAATGCGCGATCGCTCACTGTAAGTGATTACTCAAAATATTAAACTTAAAAAGCTTTATTCGCAGGTATATAGGAACGAATTAATTTTAAACACTTTTGAATGACTGATATAGGTACACTTACTTAACAAATTCTAGTGGGTGAGAGTGTGTCTCCGTATATCATCAGTGAGTTGTTAGCTGGCTTTAAAGTGGTAAATGTTTTATAATGTATTCCTCTTGTCTTCTTGGCTTGTCTTCGTGGTGTGGTGGTCCGCACGCTGAGCGCGTATTTCAGAGGTCCGTGGTTCGATTCCCAGCGAAGGCGTTGCCAAATTTTTCAATTTGTCTTGCCTTAAAAAATTCCTAATGTTTCTACAAGTGGCGCCTTAAAAGAGTGGTAGATGATCACTCTCCATTCCCAGGATTTGGGGATTGGGTCCCCTAAAAACCCAAATCACCCTTTAAAAGGGGGAGTATATATGGTATTTCTCCCGCCTTCTTGGCATACGTTCGAGGTGTGGTGGTCTGCACGCTGGGTGCGTATTCCAGAGATCCGTGGTTCGATTCTCGGCGAAGGCTTTGCTTATTTTTCCACTTGTCTGGTTCCAAAATAATACCTAATGTCTCTACAGTTTAATTATACTTTTGTACCTTGTAACTGGGGTTGAGAATTACTTAGACCTGTCCTTAGGTTACTGAAAGGTTAGTTCTTTTGCAATTTCAGAAGATTTTAACACATTTGAATCTGAGTGATGGATCATAGATAGGGTACTTAAAATTTGTACGGAATCTACTTAAATGTTAACTTTCGCAGGTAAAGGTAGTCAGCCGACTTATTGTTTCGTCTTAATCTTCCAGTAAAGTAACACTTCAAGTAACACTTGGCATAAAAGAAGCTTTAAAATAAATCTTTATATTCCTTCTTCAGCCTAACAATATATACAACATACGTATTAAAAGAAACAGTCTCCACTACTTGCAGGATAGGCAAAAGGAACAAAAAACTAAATTAAAATTTAAGTATAGTCAAACCTCTATCAAACGAACATTCTATTTTAAGAATTCCTCTATTTAGCGAAGTATTTTGCGAGATTCTGTCCCAGGTATGAATTTTCTTACATTACAAACTCCAAACACCGAAGCATAATCTCTATTTAACGAAGTTTGTGAATGCTCCATTTTTCAAGATTTTTTTTACTATAAAATTATTTATTCATTTGCTTTGATACGTACGTGTGTGAAGTTGTGGTCCTAATGTGGCTGTCATTATCTGTTATATCATTCTAAATGAGGGATGAAGTGGGGAGGGAGCAATGCATAAATGTACAAAACTCTCAGCTGCTGATTATTAAAAAAATCATGCGAAATCGTATAATCAAAAATCTACTTCTCTTTGATGAACTAGTTTCGATTGTGAAACACGCAAAATACTTCGGAGTTTACGTAAATGATCGACTCATTTGGCCAGATCGCATAAAATTCTGAAAAACAGGACTAATATTAAAACAGCAGCTAAAAGCTAATTTTTATTTGTAGAATTTGTAGAAATGCTAAGTTTCTAAATTATGTTTTTAAAAATTTAAATTTTGTACAATCCCTAAAAATCCACGTTTTTACTTCTTAAAAGTGGTTTAAGATACGTAATTCTGATTATTTGTTTCAGGACAATTCTTGACGATTTTTATGCACAGTAAACTATTGAACTTTTATATTTATGTATACAATATAAACGATTAACATTTCAAATATCTTTATTATATGCGGCTTAAGTGTCTGTTTGTCGCCGATAGTTTATTGGTTGCTTGCGTAACTGTACTAGCCAATGAGACGAATGTCACGGCATTCAAATAGTCCATATACACTGATACCATACATGCAGTTATCATTGTTTTAATTAAATTATCATGGTATTTAAGAACATTTAAATATTTTTAATTCATACAATTGTTACTTATTATGCATTTAACTATATTTACATATGAATTACCTAGAAACTTGCAAACGTTGAGAAATTAAAGGCGACGAAACCAACTAGCGAGTTGTGCGTAGTACATCTCATCAGGTAGGTTTACGCAAACTCCTATGCTAAATATTCTTTCACGTAAAGAGTTTAAAATTTTGCCCGATTTTATTCCGACATTATACTTTAAACTGAATTTTCAGCTGAACGCAAATTGAGCGTGTCAGGGGGAACGTGAACAAATGTTTGCATTAGCAATCATCTGTTTTTGAAATGGTTTACAACTGAACGCAAACTAAGCATGTTAGGCGGAACGTGAACATTTGTTTGCATTAGCAATCATCTGTTTATAATCAATTTATAATCATCAATTTATAATATCTAGAACAGCGGTCATTTCGTATGACCGCCGGGCTTTCTAGCTACAATATAAACGATTTTAGTAATATTAAAGTGAACTTTTTCATTCTTGTCTTTTCTTCTCTTTCGTCTGAGTTTTGGTGTATTTAACTATTACTTTCAGTTTGATTAAAATAATAATTATGGATATTTTTACGTAGTTGACTAATTAATTTGAATAGATAACATGTTTTAAAAAAGCATCAAAACGAAAACAAATGCAGAAGTAATCCAAACAAAATTAGACCCTAAGACAAAATTTCTTTAAGTTTAGCTTAACATACAGATATTTATTTACGTAAGCTAGGACTCAAGATTTTGATTTGGTAAGGAAGGAAAATATATTCTCGCTTTCACCAAACTTTCGTTTTATTTTTCACCACATAAAATGATATTCGATTTGGCCAAGTTTATTCTATTTCTTCGAACATCGATAAATTCACTCTTATACTGAAAAACCTGGGTAAAGTACAAATCCGTTCAACTTGATTTGAATTTTTATTTGGAATTCTCCGAAGGAGTCTCGGAAATATCTGGCTTATAGAATTCTATCGCAATAATTTCCATTCGACGACAAGCTGTAATTTCAGCTCAACAGAAAAGTTCTCTTGGATCAATTTTTCACGGAAGTACAATCTTCCTCTCGGCGCACTGGTACCAGATGGATTACTATCGAAAAACTGAAACCTGCCTCTTTCCCCTTTCCCACCAGAATCTTCCCGGCTGCTTGTCGCTTCCAATATCGGCCTGGTAAAGTGCTCCACCCTCCAGTGTAGCATTATTGAGAAATCTGTTCATTCTACGGTATATCGTTATTAACTGATATCTCTATCTCAGTGTGCAATTTTCGATAAAAGACAGTGAGATGTTACCGAGACATGGGATATAGGTTTCCTTTATCATATTACAAGTATATTAACCTGTCACGTAGTATGACAAGGATAGATGTAATATTAATTTTTCCGAATAAAACTCAAGCGCACTTTTCCTTTCGGGCAAATAATACAAACTTTCTTCATTTATCTTTTCTTTACTGTAGAAGTGGGAAACTTTTTTGCAATATAACATAGCAATCTGATGATATGCGTCAGAGTTTATTCTGATTTAAATGACAGATTTAGACTTCTGCAGATAACTTTTTTTCTTAAACACTGAGCTTTTATAACACAACTTTTATGCAAAGTTGAAGTAAATGGGAAAAACATGAAATATTTAGTTTGTATTCATCGTGTTTTTTATTGATTTCTTGAATACGTTTACTTCAAAAGTACTGTTAAGAAGAAAGGTTTTCACTTATAATTTATTAATATTAAATTATGGTTTTCTCTGAATGCAATTATAGATAAAAAAAAGGTGCAATTCTTACGAATAAAATAAGATTCGGTATATAATTTCATCTTTCGTGTGAAGAATATTAATTGAATCTTCAATATGAAGAAAAGGAATAAAGATTGAATTTTACACGCTAAGCACAGGTTAGCACAAAAATTTAATTTGGCATATGTGTTACTTGTTACTAAAATTGCCGAATTGGTTGCTTTTTTAAGATACGTTTCAGAAATCAAGTTTCGTTTCCCTTCTAGTAAGCAAGCTTCTAGTAAGGGATTACTGCATAGAAAATAACTTACTTGTCATTTTGGTTAGATATTCTTGCAGTCCCCCCCGTCAAAATTAATTTCTTTATTTTGATATACAAGGTGTGACACAAAAAATGAGAATGGTCCAATAAATCATTGAACTTACAGAATCAGTTCTCCGTGACAGTATCATCTTCAAAGTAGTTCCCTTCATCATTCACTCACCTCTGCATTCGCTGCTTCTATTGTTGGTAACAGTTCTGGAACAAGGTTTTCGGAAGGCCCTCCAGGAGATTCTCCGTTTTTGCCTGAACCTATTCATCTGAGGTAAAATGTGTTCCCTTTAAGTAATATTTAACTTTAAAAAGTCGCATGAAGCCAAATCACTTGAATAAGGAGGATGATCCATCACAGTAATGTGTTTGCTGATCAGAAACTGCTTGACAGATAGGGCTGTATGAGCGGGTGCATTGTCGTGCAACAACAGCTCTCCATCATTCCACAACCGTGGCGTTTTTTCCCCCTAATTTTTCACGGAGTATTTTTAGTACTTTAATGTAGTAATGTTGATTAACAACACTACTACATTGAAGTAGTGTTGATAAAAAAAAAGGCCATAGTTGTGGAGTGATGGAGTGCTGTTGCTCCAAGACAATGCACCCGCTCACACGGCCCAATCTGTCAAGCAGTTTCTTGATCAGCAAAAACATTACTGTGATGGGGCTTCCTCCTTATTCCCCTGATTTGGCTCCATGCGACTTTTTTATTTCCTAAAGTTCAAGCTTACTTAAAGGGAATCCATTTTACCTCAGCTGAAGAGGTTCAGGCAAAAACGGAGAATCGCTGGGAGCCCATTCAATCATGATGAACGTGCTAGGTGCCCAGCATGTTCATCCTCTTCCACTCTGTCCCTTTCCCCTGATAATCGTTTATGCCATTCAAACACACGTGCATGAGACAAAGTCTCCTCTCCATAAGTCTCGACTAACTTTTGAAATGTTTCCTCCGTGGGTGATTTCTTAAGTTTCACAAGAAACTTGATATTGATTCGCTGTTTTACATTAGCCATTTTCCGGCAGAATGCACTTGCATGTGTTCACTCAATGACGCAGTACTCCCCACTGGTGTGGTCGGTTAAGTCGACATTGGCCGCATGGATAGAGGAAGTGTTGTAGCATGACGTCACCAAACCAGTTGTTGCCATCTCTGTTTTCAAGCTACATACTTAGTCTCGTTCTTTTGTGTTACATCTCGTGTTTACCCACAAAATGAAGGCCTTGAAAATTTTTAATTCTTCAGTCTCTCCAGAATTCGTCTTTGTAACAATAATAGTGGTAAAATTAAAATTTAGAGCGCAGTCATTATTTAGCCTTAGAACGGCCTGGAGGGTTTCATTGTTATATAAACTGATCGTGAAATGCATTTTTGCTTACTTGACTAAGTAATCAAAAATATATTTCAGACGAAACCGGTATACATTATTAGGCTTATTGGAGAAGAAAACAAAAGTCCCTGGCTCGGATAACAAACAGGGATTTTCCAGTTTTTCCTTGTGATATGATAGTCACTTTCACGAGAAGAGTTCATCTGGGGGGAAGATGCGAGAATTCCCTAAGAATCGAAGGAATTAGTAATACCGTTATTAAATCTCTTTGAAATGAGATAGAGCTGTCATTCCTACTGTAAAAGAAGAGAATGTATACTTTTGCTTCTTCTTGCGAAGCTGACTGTGTCTGGACCCCAGAGTGTCTTTCATAAATTATATAAATAAAATTGTAGAATCATTCGGTTTTTATCGATGTACGAACATGAAAAATGTGCACTGCCCTCGGCGAAATTTGAACTCCTGACCCACCGAATGCAGGTTGAGAGTGCTTCCAGTTACACCACGAGAGCATGCGGAAAAGAGGGAGAAAATAATTTATATACTCCTCTTTTCAAAGGGAGTCTAAGTAGGAGCGAATCGTCAAATCCTAATTGGGACGAATTATCCTCTATCACGTTTTTTGTTCTGGCACCACTGTTTATTTCGCCCGAGCCATCACGAACACGGATCTTTGCATTTGCGAAGCACAGGGAAGCCCTGACCACTACGTCGCGGAATGTCTACTAATCGAAAGGTTCCATATCAGAATGCCTTCAGACGGTTTATATTCAGAACCACAGCCCTATGACAGAGCATCTACAGCATGATTAACCTTCTAATATCATCAGGAATGGATATTGTGGCTACAAAATAAGTTAAATATCTGTCAGTTTTCTTCCTGAAACGCTTCCGCAGTGTCTGTACGAGCAAATGCATGATATTCTCCACCACCAGTTTGCAGCAGTAATAAAATAAGTAATTAATTAAGTATTCAAGCAGTAACATATATAAGTATTCAAGCTTATATGAATTTATGTATTTAATGTAAACTATGATACGTAGGTACTTTATGTATCCAAAAATTGTTGTATATATGTAAACATAGGTCTCAACAACCGTACTCAAGTACTCATATAATGAAGGTATATAGGATAATGTAGTCAACTAATCAAGCGTCTATGCTGCAATCAAGTATTCAAGTATATAACTAGCATTCAATTGTATAAAAAGTACTTATATAACATAATCATGTATCTATTATATCAACGCGTGTGTGTACTCAAACAACGCAAATTCTCAAATAATGAATGTAAACAGGTTTAATGTATTCACGTGTCTTACTGTAATCAAGCTCTCAAGTGCATAGCCAATGTATCCATGTAACTCAATCATGTACCTAACGTATTAATGTATCTAATTCACGGATCATATTCAATGTAGTATGCAAGTACTTTTGATGTATTTAAGAATTATTATTATTATTATTAGTAGTAGTAGTAGTATTTGATGTATGTAAGAATTATAGCAACGCGGGCCCAAGAGCATCACTAACGCATTCTATCAGCTAATGGTTATATATTCATGCAAGCTAATGCATTCATGTAACATCGTCCAGGTCCCATTGTGTTCATGCAACTGTCGCTCAGAAGCAAATGCGTTCCCAAGGCAGGCCTCCTAGGTCTCGGAAACTGCCGGTTTAAGCTAGTAGAAGACGTGGGACATATACCTGCTTACCTTTGTTAGACACCAGATGTCCTCGCCCTCCGTCAACTGTCACCTGCTGGAATGTGAATAAAATGTTCACAATGCTCCAGTCGGGTTCGAACTCCGAACGCCCGAATACGCTTCGAGCTTGCTTCCTGTTGCACCACGAAGGAAAAGAGGGAGAAAACAATTTATAAAATGATAGATTATATTTAGTGATTTTAAGGAGTTACACTCCGTAGCTTAGAAATTAGCTGGACCATTCTGATTGGTCCAGCAGAGCCGGAACGAAATTGGCTAAGTAAATAAGCAGTTGTAGAACGGGGAGGATTTTGGCACCATTTATTTATTTATTTATTTATTTATTTATTTTTTTTTTTTTCCTGGAGAATTTATGTTTGTGGAATACAGCCTAATAATTTAAAAATAGAACTCAAATAAAACATTTTATTACAACTGCAATGAAACTTTTTGAGTCAGATTCAAGTTTTAGCAATTTAGAGATGTTGAAAACTAAATTTAGCAATCTGCAAAACGAATTTGACAGTATTTTTGATTCCGTTATTAATTTATTACTGAAGAAAATGTTCAAAACGTTTTGAATGAGCAAGATAACTTCAATAATAATCTTATTGATATGGAATTTGAAATAAAATAATAGATCGTCGAAAACTGTTAAAGAGGATACTTTGGAAAATACTGTAATTTTTTAAAATTCTAAGATTTCATTACTCACATTTGCAGGAGAAATGAATTCTTTCAGCTTTCATTTGAAGATATTTTAAAGCGAGCATTAATCAGATGCTATAAAACTGCTACACTTAAAATCAGCATTGAAAGGAGATGCTTTTAGAATAATCAAAACGATAGGTATAAAACGGATTCTAATTATTATAAGTTAGCTTGGCCTTTCTTGAGGAGAGATATTTAAATACAAGAGAACAACTGCATGCACGCCCATAGCGGCCAAGTGGTAAAGTCACTGAACACTTGTAGTTTTTTCCGAGGTGCGAATCCGGCGAACGAGCTGGCTGCATGGGCGTTTTCGTGGTTTTCCCCATGTGTAACATGTATAGGAGCCAGTTTCCATTAGAAAGTTCTCCATGAAGGCATCCCTTCCCTTAGACATATAGCTATCCAGTGCTTTGCCATAAACTTACGTACTGCTTATTACGTACTCCGCCCTTGGGCACCACACGGAGAGGGAGGGATGCCCCGTGGAGGTCTTTTTAAGGGAAACTGGCTCGTATCCACGTTACACATAGGGAAAACCACAAAAACGCTCACGCAACCAGCTCGTTCGCCGTGACGCGAACCCCAGACCGAACTACCAGTGTTCAGCGGCTTTTACCACTCGGCCGCTGGTGGCCCGGCATCTGCAGTTGTAAATTAAATTGATGTTGTAAGTAAAGTCGTACGATCATTAGAATGTATAGAACGAAAGTTAGATGGATTTTCATCCACTATATTTGCTTTTATTCTTAGCCAAAAAACTTAAATAGGAATACTTAGTGGCAAAGAAATTTACCCCTTGATTGCTAACTGCTCTAAATTGAAGCGTTAAGCAGTGTACGGTCGTAGAATGATTGACGAAATAAACAAGATTAAAACAATATTCTTAAAACTACTCACTTATCCATTAAAACTACTCAATACTCAATTCTGTATATAAATTTAATTTCTTTTTAACAGAATAAGGATAAAGTTCATATATTTGTAACCCCACTCAATCATTTTGCTTGAAATGTTGCTAATTAATAATTAATGATTCAAACCTTTTTTTTTTGAAATATTTGTTGTTACTCAGTTAAAAAAATAAATTGTTTCACCCGTATTTGAAACTAAATGAACCAATCAAAGTTTGTTACCTGAAACACATCGGTTTGCAATTTCCCCAAAGACGTTTAATTCTCGCAGCAATTCTATCCTTGTTGCGCTAAGCGCAGTTTTCTGTGCTTCCCATCTTCGGCATTATGTTAGTTAACGCATTATATACAGTTTCGTTTGTTTTGTGCTTGTCGTAGTTCACTCCCTAAGGTTTATATGAATCTTAACTTGATGCGACATTATTTTACTGTAATAAAATTACTTTTACATCCTCATTTTTCCTTGAAAGAGTGATAGCAGTTGAACATGTATTTCTAAATAATACGCATTACAAGGCATCTGGTTCTAAATAATACACATTGTAACCTTATTGGCTGTTTAATTGCCTCTGGTTAACACACCCTTGATGTGGAGAATGTTCGTCAACCTAATTAAAATTGTGTCTTGCAGTACAACTAAAAGTGGACTATTATTAGTCACCATAACTTGCGGAGTTTTAAGGACTGAAGTGCATTTAAAGCCATAAAACATACGAGACACCTTTAGCTGAAGTGGATTCTTAACTTGCGCTATAACAGATATAATGTTAACTCGTCAGATCCGCAGATCGGCTAAGCGGAAGGCTTCTCATCTCAACTTTACTGAATGGTTATAATAGTATTTTCTGTAAACCAGTGGTGTTCAAAATTTTAGGCACAGTGAGATGCCCCCCAAAAAAAATTCGCGACCTCGATCAAAGATTCTTATTTACATATCATCAATTCATAATTTTTAGGATTTTTATCCACCTTGTGACCCCACTGATGTAAATTTTCCCATCCCGCAGTTTGAATACCACTGCTCTAAACTACAAATTCCCAGATTATTTACACTTCAAACTATTTTGAATTATGGTGGAGTGTGATATGAGAAATAGATAAGAATATGAGAGAAATATAAGAAAAAAAGTAATATAAAAATAAGGCGCTAGCTAAAATGTGCTTTACAATATCTCCAAGCAAAAATAGATTTTCCCCTTTCCTGTGTTTCAAATTCATATATCCTTTATATCACTTTCTTCTCATTATTAAATGCTCTTAAAAAGATGTTATAGCTCCATATTCAAAAATGGGCAAGTTGCTTCATCTTAAAAATTTTAATTCATATTCAAAAATAAACTATTCCTTTCTAAAAACCATAACGAATCGTGTATGTGAAGTGAAAGTGGTGCCTTGTTCGTGATATACGAAAGCTTGTATGGTCGGATAATATGACAACGTCAAAGTACAAGTATCTTTGGGTAAGGAAAGGATGCTTTAAGGGAAACTATCTCCTACTACTCACGTTACACTTAGAGAAAAACCGAAATATCCACAGAACTAGCATTATATAATATTATAAGTAACAGTTATAAAAACTATATTGCAAATGTTTATATGAAATACAATAAATTTCCTGTTTTTAACTAACTTATTTTTACACTTATAAACTTGATAGCGTTATAATTGGAAAGGTAAAACAAATTGGGATAAAAATTATTAAAGAACATACATATTTATCTGATCTTTCAGTCTACTGCTCTGGTAGGTAATGTGAGGTATAACTTTAAAGATCATTTATAATAATTAATATAACTTTAAAGATCATTTATAATAATTATACCGCTGCGAAACGTAACATAACGCAATATAACGCAAAAAAATTCAAACTATTCTAACATCAAAATATACCGAGACATTGTATTTTTGTAAGAATCTAATGATTATAGCGTTTTGTTCTTTCACACAAGAATCTGATTGTTTTAATAACTTTTTACCATACACAAAATACGTATCTGTAAACTGTTGTTTCGAGAAAAACGGATTGAAATGTTTGACCTGCATGGGTTTGAAGATATTCTAATGTGATTTCTGCTTGACAATCATTTTGTTCTGCATCTCAGAGAATATGAAGATATCACTTTCAGCACAAAAGCAATATACACGTATATACTCGTATAAAGAAGAGGAAAGAAAAAACCTAGAAATAAAAGAATGTAGAAGAAAACAGCAATAAACAAAGATTCATGATTTGAGTATTGAACGGATACTATGAATATTCATAATACTTTCAAAAGTGAAATATTTAAGCGCCATTTCCTATTTACCCTCATCTTCTACCGTTTAGTTACATCTTTTATTCCCAGTGAATCAGAATGGACAAAACTGAATCCAGAATAAGATGGACAAATGGATTATTCAATTTCCAGGATCGGATTCCTTGGCTAAAAATACAGAAACTTTCATCAAAATAAATCGCCAGCAGGTCCTGGAGAAACAAGAAGGATTATTTTTCCCTAGGTTTCTGCCTATCTTTTTTCATTCTCTTGTTTTTAGCTTTTTGTAAGAAGACCTTCCTCATTTATTAAACTTCTCTCGAAGTACAAGTAAAGAATAATGATTCACATGATAGTCGACACATATCGGCAAAATATTAAATATGCAACCAGGCTGGGGACATTACGCATACTTAGCTGTTATTGAAGTGAAATTAGTTATTAGATATTATACGTATTAGCTATTGTAAATAAAAAATTATTACTAAATACATTCATAATAAAAAGAAAAAAGAAAATCTGAAAAGATTTAGATTTTAAATTACGTCCAAAAGGGTGTTTCTAAATATTTTGTGCGTTACCTTTATTTATTAAATATCGCGTTCTTCGCACTCAAACCATGAAATTCAGTTCAAGAGCAATGTCGCAAAATAATTTTAAAATGAGCCTATCTTTAGAATTTCCGATACACAGTCTCGCGGCGCTGGAGATGAAAATGTTTTTTTTTTTTTTTTTTTTTTTTTTTTTTTTTTTTTTCGTACAGTGTTGCCATTGCTCGTTTCTAAATCGTTGAGTTTGTTAATCAAAAATTCGTTAAAGTGTTACAAAGTATAAATCGATAATAAAACAAATTTCAAATTCCAAACAAGGCCTTCCAGCAATATCGCAAAATAATTTTAAATTGCGCATATCTTTAGAGTTGTCGATACACAGTCTAACGTGCTGGAGATAAAAATGTTTTTTTTTTCTGTAAACCGTTGCCATTCCTCGCTTTGAAATCCTTGAGTTTGTTAATCAAAAAATTCGTTAAAATTTTGCAAAATAATTCAATTATTTTAAAGCAAAAAATGCACAATTTACAAATATATAAGAATAAAGAAACTGAGATCACTGAGCCGAGAAACAGAGTGGATATATATACATATATTTATATACTTTGGGTGCGGTTGATAGCAAGCAAAATACGAGGTGCACATATACATGTTATAGCAGTCCTATATACAAAATTCCAACGTTCTGAGGCTACTCGTTTTTGAGTTATGCGAGATACATACGTGGGTACGTACGCACAGACGCCACGAAAAATTCTCTTCAGAATTCATTTTGAATTAGTTTTACAATTTTTCGGGGAAAAGGACCCTTTATTTTGTCCTTCCGAACAGATCTCAAGCAATAACATCGTTCAGTTGCATTCGATAGCGGTGAAAATGGATATTTGCGTTGAAATATGATGCCTGAAACTTTTCGCGATTACAATACTTCCTTTTTACTTCGTACAAGGAAACAATATGAAATCGATAATAAAACAAATTCCAAATTTAAAATTTGGTTTTCCAGATGTCCATATTCGTATTAGAATTACGTCATTCAAAATTCGATGGCTCTAGGTACCATTGTTTTAACACAATCCCAGAAGCATGCACTGTAAAAAAAAGGTCGTTCTTTACAGGCAAAAGATTTGTAAAGTTACAGAAATTAAAAAGTTACATATGAATTTCCTGTAATGTTAACAGTTTGAAAGCGAACTGTAGTGAGAACAGATGATTCGCCTGTAGCATTACAAATAATGTTTCAGAAGCCGCGCGGAAGAATCACGTGACCGATTGGAGATCAGCCAATCAGGAGAAAAGCGTTTGAAAGCTAGTCGTAGAAAAAAATCTTAAATTCAATAACGGAATGCAATATTTCTTGTTAATAAAAGAAAAGCAATGTTATGAAAGACTAGCGAAGTGGATTTGCAAGTTGTAATTGCGAAAGGTCCCATGCTCTAAGGGGCAATTTTTAAAAATACTTAATTTCAAAAAATGTATTTAACGTAAAACTTGCAAACTTGAAAACATGTGGAATATTAATTCTATACATTTTATCTCATTCTTATTTTATTGATTAATTTCATAACATTTCGTGTGACACTAGTAGTAATTATTAATTACATTTTATGCAGCTTCTGATCTATGTTTTGATTTTGCTATTTAATTACGTAAGGTTACATAAGGTTTAAAATTACGTAAGGTACAAAACCCTTATGCATCTATTAATAGATGCAGAAGTGGATGAAATTATGCCAGTGAAATTTTTTTAAATCAAAAACAAATTTCTGTGGAAAATTAAAGTTATAAATTCTAAATGCAAATGAAGGAGTGAATTTGAAAGTTATCAAATAAGCCAAAGCGTTGATAATTTTTTCAGTTTTGCCTAAGAATTTTTATACTTTGCAGAATGGGAATATGATGTTTGGTTTTGTCAGTATTAATTATTGCCACTGAATTACTGCAACTTAAACACATAAATTAGCTTAAAATTGAACTTAATTTTCTAATTTATTTTGATCATGTATATTTCATGTGTCATAAGTCTTTAAAAATGAACTTAATTCTCATTCTATTTATTAACACAATTTTTTTAAAGAAAAACAAGTCACATTTGTTTTGCTTATTTGTTGCACACAAAGATACATGCATATATAGAGAGAGAAAAAAAGAGGAATTATCATGTTTACTTGCTGACTTTTTCAATTTAGGAGGATGTGATTACAATAAGATCATAACCAATCAAAAGTATTCATGAATGGACTACTGGTAACTATCATAATATTATTATTTAAAAGAAACCTACATTCAAATGAGAATGCTTAGTAATATTAACATTTCAGTTGTAGAGACATTAGGTTAACTGGAAGAAGGAGAGATATATATAGTCACTTTACTTAACCTGTTCCGCCAAACTAAGTTAATGGCATTACAGGGTTAGGAAGTCATCCTAGTCATTGCTAGCAATCTGACGGTTAGGCCGCCTTTCTACATTTTACATTAATCTGTAGTTTCTCAGATATAATTATTTTCATTCACTTGCTTCATTATCTCTAAGATGTCTTTGTTGCAGTAATAGTCCGTGAACAGTCTATTCAGAGGATATGTGATGTAGTCGGAAGGAAATACTGCTGTCGAAGGTGCTCTGTCAGAGGGCAGGAGAGCGTCTGCGTCTTCCCCGCGAAAACCGCAAAACAGTTGACGTCCCGTCTGAGGAATCGTCTGTAATACGCTGGGAATTTCCCGTGGTTGGTACAGGCTTGGAGGAAGAGTGGGTTGCATTTGAGCCTCTTGAGAGAAGGTATTGGGAAGATGTTGTAAGTAAATCTTCCTGCCTCTTCTTCCTGCCATCGTGATGACCATGTCTCTTGAAATGTTGTGTTGAGGAGCCTTTTTGCAACTTCTGCAGAAAGCGGAACTTCCTTGTCAATTTCTGGTTTGAGAGCTGCAGTCTTAGCTAGTTCATCCGCTCATTCGTTGCCTTTCTGCCCGGTATATCCTTTTATCCAGTTGATCTTTAAAGGTATGGAAGAGCCTAACGTCAAGAGAATCTCTCTAAGTGCTGCCGTGTGCGGATGTTTTGGAGGAAAGGAATTCAGCGCATTCATAACGCTCATGCTATCTGTGAAGAATGAAGTGTGAGCTGCTGTTTGCGTGCCTAACCATAGTGCTGCTTCTTTGAGTGCTAAGGACTCGGCTTGGAAGACTGAAGCATGCTTGCTTAGACGGAATTGTGCTTGATAAATTTCTTCATTGTTCGAAAAGACCGTGAACGCTGCCTCTACTGGTCCTGAAATTTTGAGCCGTCAGAGCAAATCTCTCTTTGTTGTCCGCTCAGGGTGGCGATTTGCACCAGGGAAGGATGGGTAGATCTCCTGCAATCTCCTGATAAGTCAGGGGATCTTGGAAGCTTTCTACGCTGACATAGGATAGATGTAAATCTTCTTTAGTGTGAAGGTCCTCTTTGTAGTGTAGAAGTCGATAGATTGATCTTTCTAATTCTGCTTTTAAGTCGAGTGGGAGCGTGTCAGCTAAAACCTGAAGTGCTGCGGTTGATGTGGTACTATACGCACTGGTAATTTTTAACAGGATTACTCGCTGTATTTGATGTAGTTTTTGACATATTCTTGCTCTGCCATTCATCCAGACTGGGTAGCCGTAGAGGATCATGCGTTCAATTGCATTAAGGTATAGATGTTTTAACATGCGTCCCTTTTGGCTCCACTTGTCTGTGATTATCCTGTTTAGTTTATTGATGATTCGATGCGTCTTATCTCGGACTTCCGTAAGATGTGATACCCACGGGAGCTTCTTATCAAGCGCGAATCCAAGGTATTTAATGGTATCCTGGCGTCGCAGTGAATGCACTTTATGCGTGGTGCATTCGTGTCTATTTTTTAACCTTTTGGAAAGACTATCATCTATGTCTTTTCAATACTGAAACACAGTTTGTTGTCATGACTCCATTTTGTAAGCAATTTGAGTGCTGCGTCTGCTTTACGCTCTACTGTTGTCCTATTGCCTCCGTCTATTATGAGTATAATATCGTCGGCGTAAGCTTGTATCTTGGCATTGTCTCCAAAGTTGATGTTCAGGGCCGAGTCTGCAATTATGTTCCACAGGATGGGTCCGATATTATAACCCTGTGGGGCTCCTTTGTGGTAATTCATCGTGATATTTAGGGCGTCTCTTTTGTAGGTCACTTGACGTTCTGTGAGGTAGCTTGTGATCAGTTGGTAAATATTCTTTGGACATCGTAGGTCTTTTAGTTTTGTTTTGAGCGCTGGCCACCATAGTTTATTGAATGCTGACGCTACGTCAAGCGATATTATACACGTACGGAGGTTATTTTGTCTGTTATTTAAGATGATGTCTTGAACACGGTTGAGGGCGTCGGTGGGGCTCCGCCCTTTAGTAAACCCGAATTGGGCGGGGTTTAGTAGTTTGATTTTGACCAAGTAATACATTAATCTCTGCTTAAGCATCTTGTCAAGGACTTTGCTCCACGCTGAGAGTAAGCAGATAGGTCTGTAAGAACTGGGAATGGACTTTGGTTTTCCCTCTTTCTGAAACAATACTAGCCCTGCGCTTTTCCATTCCTTTGGAAAAAGATGAAAAACGAGCAACGCCCTCGCTGAGAATCCAACCACAGACATCTGGAATATGCGCCTAGCGTGCAGACCACTACACCACGAAGGCACGCTAAGAAGGCGGGAGAAATACCTTATATACTCTCCCTTTTAAAGCGCGATTGGGGTTTTAGAGGACGCAATCGCCAAATCCTGGGTGTGGAGAATCGACATCCATCACCCTTGTAGTTCAGGCACCACTGTAGAGACATTTGGTTGATTGGAAGCAGGAGAGATGAAAAAATGAGCAACACTTTCGCCGGGAATCAAACCACGGGCCTTTGGAGTACGCGTACAGCGTGCAGACCACCACACTACGAAGGCATGCTAAGAAAAGGCGGAAGAAATACCTTATATACTCCCCCTTTTAAAGGACAACTGGTTTTTTTAAGGGACCCAATGGCCAAATCCTGGGTGAGGAGAATCATTATCCACCACGTTTTTAGTTCAGGTGCCACTGTAAAGTTTTTTTTTAACAGGAGTGATGAAAAATGAGCAATGCCTTCGCCGGGAATCGAACCACGGACCTCTGGAATACGCGCCCAGCTTGCAGACCACTGGCACACAAAGGCACACCAAGAAGGCGGGAGAAATACCTTATACAGTATGTGATAATCATAATTTTCATTCCTACTTCCCTGTACGTTTAATTTCACTCTTATTATTGTCCACTGCTACTCCCTAGACCTCAAAGCGTTTAATGCATCTGGAACTGCAATTTGTGTCATCTTCTACAGCACGCAAGTTATCATAGTCAAATGATCTTCAAAATTACTGTAGTGCCGTGCATATTGCGAAAAGAAAAAAGAAAGCTAGGGAGGAAATGTTGTCTGAGTTCCAGTGATTCATTTGGACCAATATGTAATATTGTTTTAGAAATTTAAGGTAATAAATATATTTTTCCAATGCTAGAACAGTTTGAGAAATTTATTCAAGTTATGAATTCTGAATATTATATTTAATATCTATGATGTCTTCATTTATGAAAAGATTTGCATATTTGCTGTTTTCTTACAATGAACCTTCTCTAAGCTAGCGAAACGTGATTCTTGAAGATTTTGATCTTCAATGAAAGTGGGCATCCTAGAGGAGTTATGTTTACTGATTACTTATTTTATGAGGAATACTGGTTAAATTTAAAAAGTGATTTACTGAAGTAACGTGTCGTAGTGAGACGGTTCACTGTAATCCAATTTTTTACAGAATTTAAGCTGTTCTTAATTACTTAATATATTATAAAGAAATATGATTAAAAGTGTTGTATAGCACATGTTTAAAACATCTACTGAAATAGTTTCTATAAGCTTTTTAAGAGCATGATTTTAAAAGAAATTTTGTTTTTGTCTTTATTTAGGATACATGGTTTACAAGTGCAAAGAGGAGAAAATCATTCATTCATTTTTTCCAAGCAGTCGAAGCGAATTTTTATGAAATGTTATATTGTGTTATTTTTTAATTAATTTATTTCAAGTTTTATGTAAAGTTTATGAATTAAATAATAAATTATTTTTACTTCTGTATTTTAATTAGCATAGTATTTGCTTCATAGTCTTTACATAAATGCAATAGTAAAGTACTTTCACAATAAAAATTATAAATTCAATAAACTTTCTTAATTAACATGCTGTAATATATTATATATAGGGCATAAAGTTTTTTTTCTGTTGTCATATGTATATTTCACAATTTTGTATGCCAATCTCGAAATTTATAACTAGGAATACATTTTTAGTATCACTTTTTAAATGGTATTGCTTTTGAATTAAAATGAATCTTTTAATAATTAAAAAGGCCATGTCACATTTGTTTTTCATTGAACCTTATTTGTAATTATGCTAAGATTTTACAGTAATATCAAGAAAACAAATTTTGAATATTAGAAATTAGTACCAAATTAAATTAAGAAATAAATCATTGTCATCTCTGAAACATTTAAAAGTATTTATTTGTATTTATAAAACAAGTTCAGTAATAGGTAAGTAACAAAGTGGAAAGGCGAAGTTTCTAACACTTTCTGAAACTATATAGTATTTATTATGCAGTATGTATTGAAAATTCACACCAGTCATTTAGAAATTTGTAGGCAATTTTGTGATGCCTATTATGTGCTTTACATTTGGTTAATATGAAATTTTGCTATGTGAGAAATAGTATTTTAAAGTTTGAAAGATGATAGTGTCATTTTCAGCATAGAAAGAGAACAAGGCAACTTTTAAAGGAATATAATTATGAATTTTTTTGTGTCTGTGTGTGCGCGCGTCGTGAAATACAAAAAATAGTACTTCCTTTTGTGCAAGTGACAAAATGGGCTTTGCATTTAGCTGTCAAAATTGAAAAACTTAATCTCACAATTTGTAATATGCAGTTTCAGGTGCCGCAGAGAGCTTAATGTAGTGGCTCTGTAGCAAACAAATATGTGATAATAAGTAAGAAACGGAAAGCTTTCTAATCTATGAAAATTGTACTTTTTTATCATATTGTTTTGTTGTCCGTAATTATCTGATAATAAAGAGGATTATTAAACTAGCAATGGAATCACTTCCAATTTAGTATCAAGTAAACTGATTATCAAAGAGGCAGAAAATTTGAAGAAGCCTTAATAAACTATGCAAGTTTATAAAATGAAAAGCATTTTAAATTCAACCTATCCAAATAAATGCATAAAGATTTTTTTTAAGCTTGTAAATATGTACAAGGCAACTGAGTAACCTCTGTACCTGCTTTTAAAATGCTATCTTCTATTTCTATTCACTGTTTATTAGTTTAATGTACCTTTATTTTTTACCTTAATAAACTATCTATTACTTTATACTACTTTTACAGACATATCCTTTAGTATTTCAACTATGAAAAATATATTCAACGTACATAATTACTTAATGGGATACTGAGAAGGAAATAATCTGAAACCTTTACAGACAAAACCATTGGAATTTTACTTAAGAAAAGTATCTTCTACTCACACAATAACTTGCTGTTATAATACAAGCAAATAACCTGTAACGGTTACAGATATATCTGTTGAGATTTTACATGAGAAAAACATGCTCTTTTTACATAATTATTTGCTGTAATATTACACGCAAATAATCTGTAACCATTACAGATATATCGTTTGGGATTTTGCATGAGAAAATCATGTTCTTTTTACATAATTATTTGCTGTAATATTACATGCAAATAATCTGTAACCATTACAGATATATCGTTTGGGATTTTACATGAGAAAAATATGTTCTACTTACATAACTATATGCTGTGATATTACAAGAAAAAGATCTGTAACCATTACAGGCAAAATTCTTGTAAAGTTACGAAGAATGCGTCTGTTACTATTACTCAAATAACTTATGGCATCCCAGTTTCCATAAGTTTTCTTAGTAACTTTACAGAATTTTTTTTACAGTGTACATACATTTACGCAGATTCTTCATTATTTAATTTCTTTAATTGTAATACAGGGCAGTAATATTTGGGGACAACAATTTGAAAAGTGAAACAACGCTTGTAGTGAATCAACGCAAAATGCATAAACGAACACAATAGTCCGTCAGGGACAAAGCCGCTTTGGACTAATAAGGACAATACCAGCATTAATCAATCAAGAGAGAATTAAATTACTTCGAATTTTCAGAGCTTCTCTAGAGTTCTGTAGTAGTAACTTTTGAGTAGATTTATGGATGTTTTCGCGTTAATAATTCATCTTTGAAAGATGTCAAAATGTTTTTTGATGTCAGAATAGTTTGTTTGTTAATCATTGTTTAGATCTCTGACACTAAATGATGATAAGATTTATTTACAATTTAAACGTAACAAATAAAAAATATTTTAATAACAAAGTTTTACGTAGCATCGTGTGTTGCATTTATCAGATTTTAGTTTACCGTATTTTGTATTCAAATGTATATACCTTTCTCTGAATACATTCGAAGCATTCAGCATAAATTAATTAAACCTTCGTTAAATTTCTGTATTTAAAAGATGCTAATAAATGTATTCAACTATTTGTTTATTTGTTTCTACAACTGACTATACTGATCGAACAAAATCGTATAACTTTCTGTCATACTATGCATATGAAAAGCTTAACATTAGTTCCCTTTTTCCCATCTATTGTTTGCGCAACTCCGTGCCATTTTATCTTCTGTTTATCATTTAATGACTTCTATTCATTATTTACTGTTCCTATTCTGTTTCATTCTTTATGAAAAATGCAACTTTTTGAAATAGGAAACGTAGGTTTTCCAAAATAATCATGTTAGCTTGTATTGATACTATATATAGTGATAATATTTTAGCAGTCGTGGTCATAAATGACGAAGCTTGGCATTATGGTGTCTGAGTGTTAAGGGCGGTATCCAATGACGACACAGAATGATTTAGTTTACAGCTCAATCTATCTTTTTTCTGTTCTTTAGTCTAACAAATTTACACAGCGTGCTCAATAACAAATAATCAATAACATGATAGGTACCGTACCCATGACCTCGGGCTCGAATCCGGAGACAGTATTCGTAAGCTTATAATATATGTGCGACAAAGGGGCACTCAAACGTTTGGGCGAGCCGAAATCTTCTCGAGCAGTTGGTGGTAGGGAAAGCAGCTGGGAGGACCCTCCGACGCCTTACCCGGGGTATTTTCTCTCAGAATTCTGAATTGGTGTAGAAGCTTAAGTATTAAATAGGTACAGCAATAATTTTAATCACCTATGGTATGACAGAGGTGCTAGCCTGGCATCTAATTGCACCTGCTTATTTTTTTTTTTTTTGGCTCAGGCCCTCGACTCACGCATTCAAATACGGCTAGCAAAAGCTAAAGCCATTTCAAATAAATTTAGAAGTTGGTCGAAATTAGTACTGAAACAGTCAGGATTCGCTGCCAAAAGTGCTCTCCAAATTTCAAGAACTCTTTTTGGTTTCAGGTGAAAACATCTCACGAAAACTTCGTCGCACGAAACACTGTGGGAAAAAAAGGGAGCAAGGAGAAACACCACTGCTCTAAAATATCATGGTGTAAAATTTTAAAAAAACTTTTTTAAAAACGATTTTAAAATACCATCGCACAAAATGACGTCTTAAAAATAAAGCATCTACAAATCATCGCACGATGATGACATTGAAAATATTGCATTTTTTCACTGAAAACAATTTTGATTTAATTTTTGTACAGTGTCTTGCGAGCACAAGAAGAAATAAGTGTGATTTTTACGTCTGAAATTCTTTTCCTTTTCTAACAACTAATAAATTTTTGCTGAAAACGCAAGAAGAAACTTAAGCATTCAAAATCTGTTAATTAGCAAAAAGTAATGCCACGGTAAGATAGCTTCCTCGCAAAGCAGGTTTAAAGTTGCCATAAAATGGCAATGAATGGCAGGGTTTCCGTATTTGGAGAGAAATCCCCCGTTTGGTGAAAAAATTGGCGATGTGCCGTAGACGGATGGAGAACCTTCTAGAACGAGTTCTTATCGGTTTGGCCCAGCATGTTCTCGAACGCAGGCCAAAAAGCTATATAAACCGTGCCTGTCCGCTGAGTAGTAGTGTGCCTCGTTACAGTCTCTTAGTCGATCGCGAGTCTTTCGAGTTGATCGTCGAGTGTCTCGCGAGTTAGTGCATCGAATATGCATCATTGAGGCTGTCGAGTGTGTTGTGGAGTGCACCGCGGGTTGTAACGGGGAGAGTCTCGAGAGTTCGTTGAGTTCCGAGAACGACAGAACCGAGTCGGGAGCTGTACTCTAGTGCTTTGCCGTGAAGCTTCCTCACCGTTATAGCCTGATAGCCTAAACGCTGTGTTTCTGATTGTGCCAGCGTGTTTGTCGTACTTTTGTATCCTTAAACTTCATTTTGGAACTGTCCTGAGTAATACTGGCTCATAAAATGTGCTTTTATTCTTCATCAAGTGTTGTAGTCAATCCCTCCAAACTCACGAAGCCGTAAGAACGTAACAATATTATTAAATTCTAGTCTCAATTTATAAAGATGTTATAAATTTTTACATGAATTACAAGTTTACAAGCAACTATTGAAAGTACGAAAGAGATATACTATGTGACTAGTATAAATGTGCACTATAATCTACATTATCTAAGATTATGATATCATATGTAAATATTTTATGCAAAGACTATTGCATAGTAATAGTTTTTTCTTTAACAATAAAACTGGAGGTCTGAAAATTCGTATCTATCATTATAAAGATTTCTAAACTACTTGTATATAATCTTGTATCTAGAAAAGTCTATTTAATATATTAACAGCAGAAGAGTTTGCAGATATAAAGTTGTAAATATTCCTATACCGTAAAATTCAGTTTATTAATGAGTCATTTCTTTTTAAATATAAAATAATTTGTTTATTATTATTTATAATTTGTTTATTATTGAATTTTCGTATCTACATATGTAATTTTTTTAGCCCTGTATTTTACCGTTGGTTAAAAAACTGAAAGTTTCAAAGCAAGCGGTGGCAAGACTGTAAGGAATAAAGCATTTCTACCTCCGGACACTCGACACTGTTTATCGGAAATTCTTAAGATATTCTGTTTTTAAATATTTTTACCCGATGTGACGTTAGCTTAAATGCTCTCCAAACGTGTGTGTGTGTATGTAAATGTGTTAAACCCTGTCCAACCGCTCTGACCGGTTAAGGTGTTACACAGCATGTCGACTGTGCACCGTAGATCAGAGGAAACCATATAACTGCTTTCCTGATATACATCGCGCCCTCAGCCGCTAATTATAATGTAGGCAGCAACATCGGTATTAGTCGCAAGCAAGATGCCACGAAGTGTAAAGTTATCGGATCCCCAGAAAGGGGTAATCTTCGAATATAACAGAAATGGCCCATCCTTGAGGGGCATATCTAGGTAGCTAAAGTACCCAAATCAATACTGGCTTATGTGATTATGGAGCGACGAATTAAGGCTTCTGGGGCGACGAATTAAAGGTCACTATCTGTACTTCGGATGGCAAGGTCTGGGTGGACTGTCAGAATGTAATGTGTCTGCAGTAAAATTCGGAGGACGAAGAATTTTGCTTGCGGGGGTGTTTCTCCGGGTATGAAAGGGACCTGTGGTCCAAATACAACGCCGATGCTTTCGGCAATATTTTGGATGAAAGCGAGCTTCCCACGTTGAGGACGTTTTTCGGTTTGTACCCATGTTACTTTCAGGGCGAGAAGGCCAGCTATCGTGTTGCGAGCACCACCACTGTTTGGTATGGTGACAACGGGGTTACCGAATGGACTGGGCTGTTCAGAGCTCAGACCTGAACCCTATAGAGAACTTCTGAGACAAATTAGATCACCAAACTAAGGCGTACAGAAACTGTCCAACATTGGTGAAGGAATTTATATGTCTCCTCGAAGTCGGAGGGTCAGAAAATAGCAGTAGCTCGTTATCCAAAGACTTGCGGAAAGCATTTGAGGCTATAAATAACGTTCAACGAGGCTCTATCACTTATTGAATATGAACAAATTTCGTCTCTTTTCTATCACAAGTAATCACATGCAACATACATATATATATGCAGATATATATGATTTATACATATATATGCAGATATTATATATATCTGCATATATATATGTATTAACATATATATATGCAGATATATATGATACTATGATAATGTATTAAAAATAAATTACATTTTTAGGCATCAAAATATTCTTAGCTGTATTGGAGCGAATTTAACCAATTGGGGAAGGGTTTAAATATGATAATTTTTGGAGACACTAGCAGAATCAGAGAGGCTGTAGATTTTTTTTTTCCAATGGCAGATTGTGAACAATTACAAATGTAACCCAGTACATTAATTTATACAAGGCCGGATGTGGTGGTCTTTTTATTATGGAGGCACCTTATAGGTGGGCCACCAACGCCTTTCCTATGAAGGGATGGACAGTTAGAACCATACCTTCTACGGGATTCAAACCCAGGTCCTTCGGCATTGCAGTCAGCTTCCCTGACCATATTACTGGCCGACTGGGCGTCGGAGCTGTAGATATAATAGCATAGAAAAAATTACATGCATTGTGCATTGCACACATGGGTATAATGCAATTAGAAATTACTGATTTGTTTCCCCCACCAGCTGTCAAGTAGCTAAAAACCGATGAACTTTCGTAGTTTTTCTCGACCACCAATCCAAGCAAACGGCTTCATTACGTGACTGATTTTAGTGCTTTTCCCCATATGTAGCAGAATTTCTATTTCACTTCAGATATAATAAAACCAATGAATACATATGATAAAACTGTTCGAACCAGTGCTCAGGAATTTGAATTCTACTAAGGTATGTAGCGGAATTAGAATTTCCATATTTTACCACAAGCTATCGAATGGCATAACCGCTAAATGTTGGTAGTTTGCTTCAATGTCGAATACAGGCAAACTAAGTTGCTGCATGGTTGATTATTGTGATTTTCTCCATATGTAACCGAAATGAAAGCCTCTTTCCCTTAAAAAGTGTTCCACGAAGTATCGTCTAAACGTAACCTAACCTGACTTAGCTTACGAATTATGTCAGTTTTAATGCATTATTTTTGTATCCAATTTTATTCATTTTTCATATTTTTTTGTATCAATAAATTCAAAATAATAAGTTTAATATAAGTGTTCCAATCAAACTAAGGAAATATTTAGATATTAATATTTAATAAAAATGACTTTTATCAAATCAAAATGGTATGTAATACAGATTTTTTTACGTCAAGCGCCTAAAATTGAACATCTAAAATATATATTAACAGTTATTACTGAATATTAAACTTCTCGTCATGACTGTGGTTTTTAAAATAAAGGGAAAAAGATTTTGAGAAAAGTAGAAAATTTGGAAAGAGACTTGCCATAGACTATTTTCTCAACACAGTGTTCTTTTGACTCCAACAATTTGCAAAGAATGAGTAACACCTGAATATTTGCAACAATTTGCGTCTTTTAAAAAACAAGCAAGTCAACGAAGAATTTCATATCTCTTATTTGAGATTTTCTTCCGAATTTCTTGATTTGAGGTTTTCTTCCGAATTTCTTGATTTGAGATTTTTCTTACGAATTTCTTGCTTTGAGACGTTCTTGCGATTTTATACGTATTTGAAAAACGTGTTTTGATTATATTGCGAATTACCATCTTAAGATGCGTATGAGTATGCATTCATCACTACCATTTACCATCATGTATTTTCTCGGAAGTGTATTTCTTACCGCACCTTTTAGCACTGCGAAGAGTGTCTCTGGTAAGTGCTTCATTCAAGAATAATTTTATGAACTTTAGTTGCTCTGAAACATTATTTTCTACCCTTGCACACTTAAAGAGAAAAGTGAAGATCAGTTTATGGGCTTAATTTCGTTATTAGTGCTCACATATTTTGAAAATGAAATTTTTATCTTGAATTGAATGCTTTTTTTTTCCAACCTAAATTTTAGTAGTTTGAAATTTTGCATTAATAAGTAATGTTATGTGTTGAAATTAATAATAAGAAAATTCAAACGTGATTTTAAGGCAAAGATCCAAAATAAATGTTTTTAAATTAAAGTTTTACCTCTAAAATTAATTATGCAATTCTGTTTCATACGAATATTTGTTTGAATGCCATCACTGTGTCTTAGTAGAATACATTGAGATAAATAAAGATGAGTGAATTTTTTTAAATTTAAAATACGCTTATTTCTTGCATTAAGTAAATGTCATGTTATTTGAAAACAATTTATAGAACTTAATAAAGGCTGTGACTTAACTGCTTTAAACGACCGGAGTTGTTGCCTTCATTCAAAAGTGAAATCTCTGTTTGAGCACGCGAGTACCAAAAGTTGTAAAAGTTTTCAATTAACATCATCTTACATTTAATTAAATTCACCTATGTATTATAATATTCCTCTTCCACTGCCAAATATGATTACATTTTACTATTAAATTTGATATACAACTATAAATAAATTTCATAAAATCTATAATTTCTTTCCCAAACTAAAGATTTATATGTTAACGAAATTAATGTAATTATTTATTTCATGCATTTATATTAAAGTTTTGTTGTCTTAGTGATTTTTCTCAAATTGTGATTGTTCTCGTATAAATATTCCTCGCCAAAATCTATAAACTGCATGTTTCACTAACAGGAATGTAATCTTTAAGAGCCGATGTGAAAATATAATAATATTAGGCAAACCAGAAGCGTTATGTTGACATAGATTATAAAGACTTTAAGTATATTTTATTTAATGTATATACCAAAAAAGTGGGATTTTAAGTTTTACATTGAAGTGTTTCTCTTAATGTTTGAAAATACCTTCTTCACACAAAATAAAAATAATGGAATTATATTTTATTCTACTTGCACGCAAAAATAACCAAATTTGGCAATAGCAAATGTGAAATTTTAAGCTTTCATTTTTTTTTTTTTTTTTTTTTTTTTTTTTTTTGTGGGTATTTTGGTATTATTGCAACCACCTTGGCGCAACTTGGCGATTATTTGAACAAGAAAACAATGGTGATTGCAAATTGTTGAAAGTTATATATTTCAAATCATACCTATTATTACATATTTTAATTTTTGTTCGTTATTTATTACGGAAAGTAATTTATAATTAATTACAAATAATTATAGTATTTAACGAATATTGTATAAGGAATTATAAGTAGTATCCCGCATGTATTTATTCCAATCTAACACAGATTTACCGGCGATATACTTACAAATGGTATTTCTAAGTAGCATCCGGCATGTTTTTATTCCAATCTGCGGTGCTACTTCGGTAGACGGTTGCACGGATTTTAGGCGATTTACGTTGGTGCAATTGTTGGCGCTGTTTTTATAATCGTCAGCCATCTTGAAAAACGCTGTTTTTACGCATAGTAAAGTATTCGAAACTAAAAAAAAAAAAAAAATATCGTTAAAAGTAATGGATTAATTTTTTGTTGAAAATGTCGATTTTTAAGATGACAGGCAAGTGTAAATAAATACATTTACTATGACTATAAAATACTAAAGTAAGGTTATTATTACTTTTATATAGCAAAGAAGAAAATAAAAATACCGCTATAAAAACATTGTGCCAACGTTTAATTAGATTAAAATATTACTTAAATTGAATATCGAATTGAAAACACTATACCAACATTTAAGAGAATTAAAATATTGTTACGAATTTGGTATTTAAAAAGCTAATGTTAGTTCAATTATAAATTAAATGGTTTTATTTTTCGCGCAGTGCAGCGCGTGACGAATATTAAAAGAAGAAAGCTAAGCCGGAAAATTAAAAATACAAGAGCACGTGCATTTAACATTAAATAAATAAATATGTCTTTTTGATTTCTAGAAAGTACTAGAAAATTCTCACGCGTGATTTTAAAATCTTATAAAAGGAGGAAAACATCTCAGTTCGTAGTAGTTGCTTAGTTTGTTGTTGTTTAGAAAACTGCTCTTGTTGATTGTAGCGAATTTGCGAATTAGCTTTCTTTAGCTGTTTTGAATGACGTTCTATTGGACATTTGAGTAGTTAAAAGATAACTGAGAGATATACTGAGAGATATTGTAATACTGCATGATAATTTGAGAAAATTTAATCATATTCGTTGTGATAATAATAAATTTTTGTTCATTTTTCATCGGATTTGTGCATTCATTTCGTAACGAACCCGTACGCACGCAACAATATTATTGAATTCAAATACTTTAAAATACGTTATATAGAATATAATTAACATTAAAACATATGTGACAGTAATTATCTCAGCAATTTTTGAAAATAGTGTATTAATTTTTGTAACAAAAATTGAACTATACAATTATAAAATAAAAGAAAAATATGTACTTACATTTTTTTTGAGTCATTTAACCTGCCGTTTATTGATAAGAACCACAAAAAAATCGGAATCATAATTTAGATATCAATGAAAAAAATGTGAAAAATGTAATATCAAGGGCAAGAATAAAATATTAAAAAAATTATAAATAGATAAAGCAATTTAGAGCCAAATTATTGGATCGTAAAGATTAAAAATAACAAAAAAAATTTGGAAAAAAAAAAAAAAAACTCCAATAATTGGTATTGTTTTTAAGATTTCGAATATCCTTTAACCTCCCCTCCCTGAAGTGCAAGGGACAATTTTTTGATTTCCGATACCAATAATTCTTGGTACTTACCAATAACAACACTCATCTTTGAAGGAATTCGAAGATATGAATTAAATTTTAAAATGGCGCGGTAATGCACAAATTTTCAGTAACCAATCAAGGAGCTGATTACAGCTCGTTAACGCACAAATATTCTATAACCAATCAGAGAGCTGATTACATCACGCCTAGAAATAAATTATTTAAATAATCATACATAATAAAATCCTTTTTTAAAAAATGCGAAATTAAATTGTATTTTAATATTTAACAGCCATAAATAATGTTTAAAACATTAGATTAAATTTATATATATTAAAACTAATTACTTTTAAAGTACGGTGGCGTCATTGATTACATCATTCACAACATAAAATTTTATAAAATATCATAAACAATAAAATTTTTATTTCAAATAAAAATGCAAAATTAAATTGATTTTTAATATTTATAAGCCATAAATAATATTTAAAACACGGAATTTATAATAAAACGCATTATTTTTTATATAAAATGACAACAAAGTATCGGTTACCATAAATAACTTATGCAGCAATGGGTTTACCATGAGTCGTATTACTCGCTAAAAGAAAAATCGCCAAAATCCGTGCAACCGTCTACCAAAGTAGCACCCAATCTGTAACAGTCTTACCGGCCATGTACTTTCCAATCTACTACAGTCTTACCCGCCATATACTTACAAATGGTATTTGTGAGTGGCATCCGGCATGATTATATTCAAATGTACCCCAGTGTTACCGGCTATTTCAAACTGTTCCAAGCAAAATTTAACATTCGTTAATTCTTTGCTCCAGCACTATGTAAATCTGATTGCTGTAGTAAATGGCAAACGATTCTTCTTGAGCCATTTATCGCCTCGAATGCCGACGGGTTCGCTACATTTTTTTCATGTTACATTTCTTTAAAATTTTCCAAAATGCAACATCATCAAATACGAATATGAATATTCCCGCTTTTGTGGCAAAACATTATATTCCTGAGAAATTTTCCCAGAACTTTCTTAGTTTGAAGGATTTCAGACAAACGCATATTTCAAAATTCAGCTCAAGAACAAAACTATTCCAGTTTGCCTTTAGAGCTTTTAATACAACCACAACAGCAGGTACATAAATGACGACGTTGATTATTGAAAGTTACAGTTGTCGGTATTGTTATCTGTAGAATTGTTATTTACATGTATGCCACATTTCGGCGACTTCTTCCAAAGTGGTTGTTATAACACCAAAGTATCTACGTTTGTTTGCATCTGAAAGAATATATTGTAAACAAATCAATATTTTCTATAAAGCAGTATTGTAAAGAACTTTTCCATGAATGTATTTTGAGATATGAAGTAGTAAAAATTATCTCGAAATGAACGACCGACTGTGAAAGAGCTATTTCTTTCACAGGTTTGGTTCATTTTATTTAATTATGGCAAAGCACTCAAGTGCTATCAGCCTAAGGGAATGGTACCTTCGTGGAAGATTTTCTAAGGGAAACTGGCTCCAATACATGGCTTGTGACATCACAGAATAAAGCGATGAAATATTACAAATTTGAACGATTTTGAATTTCCGCTTAAAATATCTAAAATTATTTCGAATATTAATAATCCGTGGAGAATTCATGCTAAAATATATATATACTAGCAGCTTCGTCTGGCTTTTAAATGTACCGGAAAAATGGCTGAAGGAAACACCAAAAGTTAAATTTAAAAACTGCGTAGAATTTTACTCTGCAGAACAACTTCATAAAAAAAAGCTATTACGTATAACAAAATTACAATGAAATAAGCAATATCCCTTAACGCAAATATTAATTATCTTAATAAATAAATTAACCAACTTCCCTTTGCAAAATCTTAAGAACTCAAATGGTATAAAGGTTGTTAAGAACTTAGTTTCCTTAAAAAATCACTCAAAACTTTTCAATATCTTAAAAACAGTTAAATGAGCAATAAATAACATAAAAGAATACAAAAAACAAAAACTTCTGAAAAGCAAAGTATAATTAATGATATTTTATCTTATATTTTCAAGAGAAAAAATTACAATGAAATAAGCTATATCTCTTAATACAAATATTAATTATCCTAATAAAAAAATGAATCAACTTTCCGTTGAAGAAAAAAAATCATGCAAAACTTTTCAATATCTTACAAACAATGAAATAAGCAAAAAATAACATGAAAGCAACTCAAAAAACATAAAATGCCGCGCAGAATTTCACTCTGCAGAACAAATTTAATGAAATATGCTAATCTCTTAAAAAGAGTGACATAAGAAATACGATGAAAAAAAATAGCCAATGTATCTCTCATCTGCCCCTGTATGGCAATGTAATAAATCTTTTAAGATCTCAATAAACCTCCGGTAGATAGGGGAGGGCGCGGGACATATGCCTGTTTACCTCTGTTAAACACCAGGCGTCCCCATCCTCCGTCACCTGTCACCTGTCACCTGCCAAACCCATATTTCTAAAAGAATGAAACTATTCAAAACGATGCGATTTCATCAAAAATCTATCAACAACAATAAGAAAGACAAATTGCTGCCAAAATCCCTTTTGTAAAGATGTGAGATGTGAGAAGTGTACTCGGAAGCTTCATTGAAATTTTTTTTTTTTTAAATACAAAATATTATCATTTTTCCAAAATTCTTTTTGTATAAGCAGTCGCAAGGATGAAAGTTTAACGTGTCCAAAAATCAAAGAAAAATAAACTGTACATTTTTAAACATAAACTTTTTTAGAAAAAATCCCGTTGAAAAGGTGTTAAACTCCCTTTGTTAAATAAATTCGTATTTAATCGATTTATTGAAACACAAAATTTATTTTAAGTTCGTAAAATAGCTAAGTGTCTACGTTTCATGACGATGTGAAAATGAAGTGTGTAGAGTAAAATCTCGCTTTCCTATAGCCCATTATGTCTCAAAATGACGAGATTTCGTCACAAAACATAAAATAAAAAAAATTCTAATTCGAATTTCGAAAAAAATCGCTTCAAGGTGCTTTAAAGTATTTTTCTACTGAAAGTTTGGTTATTGTTCTAGTCTTCCTGAGATTGATTTTCTAATATGAGGAGTCCGTGTCTAGAAACTTGGTTTTAGGTTTCCTATAATATCCCCGCCTCCCAAGTAGGATAGCGATTGGTGGCTCTGAGTACTGTACCGCAGGGCGGCGGCTCAATTCCCGAAGAAGACATGAATTTATGTAAATATATGGCGAGCAGAAAGTTCTCTCATCTAGATTGATGGCAGGGAAAGAGGGCTGGTAGACTCTCGGTCCCAAACCTGTTTTCCCTCCCAACTACGTGCAACTAGACAAATTCCCACTCTCACCGATATAATACCGAATAATTCCCACTCTCACCAATATAATACCGAATAATTCCCACTCTCACCGATATAATATCGAAATTATATCACTCTCACCGATATAATTCCCACTCTCACCGATATAATACCGAATAATTCCCACTCTCACTGATATAATACCGAATAATTCCCACTCTCACCAATATAATATCAGACAAGTCAGATTAGTCACAACAACACTATCTACCCATTATGAGCACGTCAAAGCCCGAATTTGGAATTTGTTTTATTGTCTATTTCATATTTTAAAACTTTACCGAATTTTTGATTAAAAAAATAAAAACAAATGATGCTATTCCCAGACCATTTCAGACAGAATGGTTAATTTGCAACGAAAAAGTAACTTCACGTAAATAGAATGTAATAAGATATTTTGAAAAATTGCATTCATAAAACAGCTTCTCAACAGTTGAAGAAAGGAGAGAATAACGAAGAAAGGAGAGAAGAGTTTTTACAAAAAGGAAAACAGAATAAATGACAAACCAGTGTTTTAATAAATTGTTGATTCCAAAAAAATAACATTATATCTGTTAATTTTCAAGTAGCCCATTGCATTTGTCGGCATGGGAAACCGCTTTCAGAAGGACAGTTTGTGAAACAAACGTTTTTAGAATGTATTCCTAATTTATTTGCTGATTTTGAAGAGAATTACCTGATTGTAAAAAGTACAAATGAGCTACCACTAAGTCACTATACAATTAAAAATAGAATGATAGAATTAGAAAGAAATATTTCTTTGCAAATACCTAACAGTCTAAAGTACGCAAAAATATATTAAATCACTTTGAGAGTAATGTTATAAATGGCTATGCACAACCAACAGCTTTTGCTCGATATAAATCGGGTAATGTATTGAAAGAATATATAACTAATAACGTTGAAATGGAAGTGTGCCATTTTTGATATTTTTAAAAAATCTGTAAATGCATTTAAAAAATTAAAATATTGACCTACAAAAAAATTATTTCTATAGCAACAGATGGTGCACCCAATATGGTGGGAACAAACATTGGTTTTATTCAGCAGCTTAAGAAAAATACTAAACATTCTCTCAATGTGTGTGTGTGTGTGTGATTATGGCAAAGTCTCGAGGGCTATCTGCCTAAGAGGAGGGATGCCTTCGTGGAGCACTTTCTAAGGGAAACTGGCTCGTATACACGTTACACATGGGGAAAACCACGAAAACGCACTTGCAGCCAGCCCGTTCGCGGGATTTGAACCTCGGACCGAACTACCAGTGTTCTTAAACTTAATATGTTTCACAAACAATAATCAATCAACAAATGGACTGTATTCCTACACTTTTATTTTATTACACTTGTCAGCGATGCGAAATAATTGATACAAAATAAGCGAGCCATTCTACATGGCTGTCACAAACACAATTCTATCAAGCAATAATCTTGTTGCCACACATAAAGTTCAAAACTAAAAGAAGAAAAACAAAAGGAATTTACGCTGTTTGCTACAATAAAATGAAGCAAACGATACTCACATAAACATCCTGGCCATCGTTGAAATCCCAGGGGATTTCAACAGTTGGAGCATTTTGAAACTTCTTAGTCTGTAATAAAGATAAACATAAGAAAAATAATACAAAATATTATATGCGAAGCAGTTCATAGTTTTTTAGTCTGAATAGGAAGAGGACACAATTTCACGACTGGTCTTTTAATGACACCATGACCAGTTTTAATACTAGCAACTCTGACTCTTTGATCTGAGCCCGGATGAACAGCAATTATTCTCCCTAACCTCCATTTAAGAGGCGGAAGGTTGTCTTCTTTGATGAGGACTAAGTCATTGACTTCTAAATTGTTTTGACTTTTTTGCCATTTAGGTCTTTGTTGAAGCTGAGACAGGCATTCTCGACTCCATCTTTTCCAGAAGTGCTGAAAAAAAAACTGTCTCACATGCTATCTGTCAATGTGATTGAAGGAATTATAATTTAGGTCTGGTTCAGGTATGGCAGTTAAAGACGTTCCTATTAGGAAATGACCAGGTGTTAATGCAGTTAAATCATTTGGATCAGCCGAAGTTGGACACAATGGCCTAGAGTTGAGACAAGCCTCAACCTGCGCTATCAAGGTCTGAAATTCCGGATAGGTCAGCACAGTATCACCAACAGTCCTTTTTAGATGTAATTTCATTGGCTTTACTGCCGATTCCCATAGTCCACCAAAATGGGGAGATTATGGCGGGTTGAATATCCATTTTATTTCCACTAAAGACAAAAATTTGTGAATTTCTTGATTTTGCTTACATTGCAAAAAAACATTTTCTGATTTCTTTGTCTGCACCTTTAAAGTTAGTACCGCAGTCACTATAAATCTCAAATGGTTTCCCTCTTCTTGCAATCAATCGTTTCAATGCACTTAAAAATGCCTTTGTTGACAAATCTTCTACCACTTCAAGATGTACTGCCTTGATTACAAAACACACAAATAAGCATACGTAATATTTAAATGATTTTTGTCCACGTCCTGCACGATGTTTAATCATGAACGGTCCAGAAAAATCTATTCCAGTTCGATGAAATGGTCGCGATTGTGTTACTCTAGATTCCTGTAGATCAGCCATTATTTGACTTGCAGTTTTAGCTCTAATTTTGCAACACGTGATACAAGATCTTACTACTTTTCGGATAGCAGATCTAGCAGCTATGATCCAAAATTGCTGTCTAATTAAAGATAGAAGAAGTTCCGGTGCTGCCTGCAGATATTTGACATGAAAGTGTCTAATTATGATTTCTGTCAGATTGTGTTTTGAAGGTAATAAGATTGGATGTTTTTCATTTTCTGACAGTTGCGCATTTTTCAGTCTTCCTCCTACACGTAACACTTTGTTGTCATCTAAAATTGGACACAAGCTAAGGAGGTTGCTGTTTGTAGGTAAGTCCTTTTCCAACTCCAAACATTGAATTTCTTTAAAAAAGTGAAATCGCTGTATTATTCGAACAATACAGAAAGTTGCAGCTCGAATTTCATTACTAGATAAAAAAGACGTATTTCTTTCTAGATATGCTACTTTAGAATTCGATATGAATCTTAATATCCAAGCAAATATGCGTTGTAACTTTGGAAATGAAGATATATTTGATATAATAGCAAGTTTTTGTACAGGTTCAGAAACTACAAATGAGACTGTTTTACGTGCATCTGGTAACGCCTCTTCATCTATAAGAATATTTTTAGACAAGGCAATCTCACTGCACTTTAACCAAGAAGGACCATTCCACCACAATTGATGAGATAATAGTTCTGCAGGAAATAACCCACGTGAAGCACAATCAGCTGGATTTTCCTTTCCATCAACATGACTCCAGTTCTCAGGTGGTAAGATGGATTGTATTTCAGAAACCCTATTGGATACGAATACTTGCCATTTTTTAGGATCTGACCTTAGCCATGACAACACGATTTGTGAATCACTTCAAGCTTGCACTAAATCAAAATTTATAACTAATGCAGCTTTTACAGACTGAATCAAGCGTGCCAATAACACTGCTGCACATAATTCCAGTCTTGGAATCGTAATAGATTTTAATGGTGCTACACGAGTTTTAGCTGTTACGAGTTTAACATTAATGTAAGAGTTATTGCAAGTTTTGATATAAATAACTTCTGCATAACCTCTTTCAGACGCATCACAAAATCCGTGAAGTTCACATCGAAAATAATCAGGTAGCAGAATTTTCCTAGGTATATTTATAGAATTCAAAAGTTTAACTTCTCTACATAGATTTCTCCAATTTCGATCAATCTCTTCTGTTACAGGATCATCCCCTGATAACTGTAATTTCCACAATTGCTGAAGGATCATTTTAGCGAGAATTACAAACGGAGCTATCCACCCCAATGGATCGAATAGTTTTGCTACGAATGACAAAATAATTCTTTTAGTCGGAACACTTTGATACTCTATTACACCGACATTACATTTGAATTCATCATTGTCCGGATGCCATTCCAATCCCAGAACTTTCAATGGTTTGTCTTCTATTACACGATGAATATTGTCACTATCTGTGTTTGTTAAGCCAGAGGTTTTTAACAATGACGGTTCACTTGTCGACCATTTGTGAAGCTCAAAGCCACCACTTTTTAGCAGATGTTGCAATTCGTCTATCAATGCAATACCTTCCGAACTATCTTTTACACCAGTTAACATATCATCAACATAAAAATCTCTTAAAACTATATGCTTTGCCTTTGGAAAGTTCAACCCTTCATCAATCGCTAACTGACTCAAAACTTTGGTTGCAAGATATGGAGCAGCTGCAGATCCATATTTAGCTGTTTTCAAACGAAAAACTTGTATTTGCTTATACGGGCTATCTCTCCATAATATTCTCTGAAAATTTCTATCTTTTTCATGAACCTTTATCTATCTGTACATCATTTTAATATCAGCGGTTATTGCAATGTTATGAAGTCTAAATCTTAGTAAAATACAAATTAAGTCATCTTGTATTTTTGGGCCTATCTTTAACGTATCATTTAAAGAAGCACCTGTGGTTGTTTTTGCGTTCGCATCGAAAACAACTCTCAATTTTGTTGTTAAGCTAGAGTCCTTCAACACGAAGTGATGTGGGATATAATAGTGTTTATTCTCTAATTCATAATCTGTGTCTGGGACTAATTCTACGTGTTCTAGTGAAAAGTACTCTTGCACAAACTAAATATACTGGTTGTAAATTTCTTTCATAGATAACAGCCTCTTCTCCAAGTATTGAAATCTTCTGTACGCCACTTCACGGGAGTCACCTAGAATATCTCTATTATGTGTGAATGGTAATGCAACTGAATAACGACCTGATGTGTCTCTAAAATGCGAGATTTTAAAAGTTCTTCACAAAGTTTTTCTTCATTTGATAAAGGTTGTACATTTGGAAACTTTTCTAACTCCCAGAAAGAATATACTAACTCTTCTGTGTTTGTATTCAAATGATTTACATATACTGGCTCAAAATTTATAGATTCAAAATTTGTAGTACCCGAAATTATCTATCCCAACCTCGAATTTAGAGCAAATGGTAGATCAGGACCACGTTTGACAATTTCTCCCGTCATTAAATGCAGAAATACATTTACTCCAAATAAAATGTCAACTGGTTGTGACTTGTAAAATAATGGATCAGCTAATTGTAAATCACTGAAGTTATCGAAGATTATTGATGGCAAAGATACGTAGGGAATGTTATCTGTCACCTTGTCCAGTACAAACGCTGATGTTGATACACGAATATCACTTTTAAAATGAGAAGTGAATACTAAATCAACTTCCCCATTACTTATAGTATTAAATTCTCCTAAACATGATACAGAAATGGAATTATCTTTCACTCTTAATCCTAGTTTCTTCACACAATCCCTTGAAATAAATGATCTCTGAGATCCACTGTCACATAAACATATAAACATCTACACTTCACAAATTTTTGCTTAGAATTTTGAACTTTTATTAAAGCAGTACACAATAAAATGTGACTGGTTTGATTACCTTTTGCATTCGAATCATAATGAGAGCCACAAACTTTGGCTGAAACGTCCTTAAGACTCGTTAATTCATCTCTTTTAATGATAGATTGCGTAGGCGAAGATATACTGTTTAACTGAGTTTTATTCTTTGAATTATTTACAATGTGCAAAATACTGTGATGTTTCTTAAAGCAATGTTGACGTGTATTTAAACTCTTGCATTTTTTGAGCAAGTGCATATTAGATAAACAATTAAAACAGTAACGATTAGATTTTACAAATTCTATCCTTTGCTGAACCGATAAATTTAAAAATTTCGAACATTTGGCTAAACTATGATATTCTTTACAATAACCACAACCCAAAGTTGCAACCAGAACATTATTCTTATTTTGAAACACAGATTTAGGTATTTTATTACTTGTTGATTTGCTATTTTGATGTGTTCTTGACAAATTTTGATGTACCTTTAACAAATGAAGAAGAACTTTGTGAATTACATTTTAAAAACTCTCATTTTAGAGACACATCAGGTCGTTATTCAGTTGCATTACTATTCAAACATAATAGAGATGTTCCAGGTGATTCCCGTGAAATGGCACACAGAAGATTTCAATACTTGGAGAAGAGGCTGTTATCTATGAAAGAAATTTACAACCAGTATATTCAGTTTATGAAAGAGTACTTTTCACTAGAACACGTAGAATTAGTGCCAGACACATATTATGAATTAGAGAATAAACACTATTATATCCCACATCACTTCGTGTTGAAGGACTCTAGCTTAACAACAAAATTGAGAGTTGTTTTCGATGCGAGCGCAAAAACAACCACAGGTGCTTCTTTATATGATACGTTAATGATAGGCTCAAAAATACAAGATGACTTAAATTGTATTTTACTAAGATTTAGACTTCATAACATTACAATAACCGCTGATATTAAAATGATGTACAGACATATAAAGGTTCATGAAAAAGATAAGAGATTCAGAGAATATTATGAAGAGATAGCCCGTATAAACAAATACCAGTTTGTCGTTTGAAAACAGCTAAATATGGATCTGCAGCTGCTCCACATCTTGCAACCAAAGGTTTGAGTCAGTTAGCGATTGATGAAGGATTGAACTTTCCAAAGGCAAAGAATATAGTTTTAAGAGATTTTTATGTTGATGATATGTTAACTGGTGTAAAAGATAGTCCGGAAGGTATTGCATTGATAGACGAATTGCAACAACTTCTAAAAAGGGGCGGCTTTTAGCTTCACAAATGGTCGACAAGTGAACCGTCATTGTTAAAAACCTCTGGCTTAACAAACACAGATAGTGACAATATTCATCGTTTAATAGAAGACAAAACATTGAAAGTTCAGGGATTGGAACGGCATCCGGACAATGATGAATTCAAATGTAATGTCGATGTAATAGAGTATCAAAGTGTTCCGACTAAAAGGATTATTTTGTCATTCGGGTAGCAAAGTTATTCGGTCCATTGGGGTGGATAGCTCCGTTTGTAATTCTCGCTAAAATGATCCTTCAGCAATTGTGGAAATTGCAATTATCATGGGATGATCCTGTAACAGAAGAGATTGATCGAAATTGGAGAAATGTATGTAGAGAAGTTAAACTTTTGAATTCTATAAATATACCTAGGAAAATTCTGCTACCTGATTATTTTCGATGTGAACTTCACGGATTTGGGGATGCGTCTGAAAGGGGTTATGCAGCAGTTATTTATATCAAAACTTGAAATAACTCTGACATTAATGTTAAACTCGTAACAGCTAAAATTCGTGTAGCACCATTAAAATCTATTACGATTCCAGGACTGGAATTATGTGCAGCAGTGTTATTGGCACGCTTGATTCAGTCTGTAAAAGCTGCATTAGTTATAAATTTTGATTTAGTGCAAGCTTGAAGTGATTCACAAATCGTGTTGTCATGGCTAAGGTCAGATCCTAAAAAATGGCAAGTATTCGTATCCAATAGAGTTTCTGAAATACAATCCATCTTACCACCTGAGAACTGGAGTCATGTTGATGGAAAAGAAAATCCAGCTGATTGTGCTTCACGTGGGTTATTTCCTGCAGAACTATTATTTCATCAATTGTGGTGGAATGGTCTTTCTTGGTTAAAGTGAAGTGAGATTGGCTTGTCTAAAAATATTCTTATAGATTAAGAGGCATTACCAGATGCACGTAAAACAGTCTCATTTGTAGTTTCTGAACCTACACAGGAACTTGCTATTCTATCAAAATATATCTTCATTTCCAAAGATACAACGCATATTTGCTGATCCAAATGGTTTAACTGCATTAACACCTGGTCATTTCCTAATAGGAACGTCTTTAACTGCCATACCTGAACCAGACTTAAATTATAGTTCCTTCAATCACCTTGACAGATGGCATGTGAGACAGTTTTTTTTTCAGCACTTCTGGAAAAGATGGAATCGAGAATACCTGTCCAGCTTCAGCAAAGACCTAAATGGCAAAAAAGTCAAAACAATTTAGAAGTCAATGACTTAGTCCTCATCAAAGAAGACAACCTTCCGCCTCTTAAATGGAGGTTGGGGAGAATAATTGCTGTTCATCCGGGCTCAGATCATAGAGTCAAAGTTGTTAGTATTAAAACTGGTCATGGTATCATAAAACGACCAGTCGTGAAATTGTGTCCTCTTCCTATTCAGACTAAAAGCTATGAACTGCTTCGCATATAATATTTTGTATTATATTTCTTATGTTTATCTTTTATTACAGATTAAGAAGTTTCAAAATGCTCCAACAGTTGAAATCCCCTGGGATTTTAACGAGGGCCAGGATGTTTATGTGAGTATCGTTTGCTTCATTTTATTGTTGCAAACAGCGTAAATTCCTTTTGTTTTTCTTCCTTTAGTTTTGAACTTTATGTATGGCAAAAAGATAATTGATTTGATAGAATTGTGTTTTTGACAGCCATGTAGAACGGCTCGCTTATTTTGTATCAATTATTTCGCATCGCTGACATTTTATCTATAATTAGTGTAATGAAATAAAAGAATACAGTCCATTTTTTGATTTATTTTTGTTTGTGAAACATATTAAGTAAAGATCATTCAGAGTTAATCGAATTTATACAGTTAGGTACCCATGATTTAGAAATCAGATTGGTTGAATTTTAGAGCAGCCCAGTGTTAAAAATTGAAAAATATTAATTTGAGACCTTGAGTTCCAAAGTTGAAGGAAAAACTTATCAGGACTACTATTTCTTCTCATCTGTTTAGCAAACATTTAATTGTCCTGAGTAGAAAAGTGAGTTTACTTAAAATTATGTCCTTTTAAATTGTAGAAGAGATGACAAAGAAAGGAAGGGTTTAATTACCCTTTATTGTTCTCAAATTACACCCACTCTCGCACTTCAGGATACAGAGACCAGTACTTGTGGTCTAAATGTAAAAATAAGAACTACAAACTAACTAAATGTAAATAAGAGCTAAACTCAAATACTTTACAAAGGCTAGTAACACTAAGATTGGCCTTTTGGATCCTTATGTATGTAGTATGCAGAATGCTGGGAAAACTACAATACGTCTACAATATCAAGAGAACTAAACATCTGGCCTTAAAAGCGGACAGCAACTGACTGAAAGCACTCGTGAAGCGAAGTGGCGAGAATTGTCACTCTTCTTGGCTAAAAGCCACAATTTAAATACTTAAAAGTTTTTAAGCATAAATTTGCATAATAAACTTAACGTGTTTATTCTGGCCGGAAGTGGGAAATAAGAGAGGACGGTAAAGACCCTGCTAAAAATGCCCCGTAGAAACCCATAAAAGTTTTTTACGGGGAATTGGCCTAAGGGTACCCGTACAGCTCTGCGGGTACCCGTAGGCCAAATCCCCGTAAAAACCCATAGACAGAAACCCGTACAACTGTAGGGTACCCGTAGGCCAAATCCCCGTAAAAACCCATAGACAGAAACCCGTACAACTGTACGGGTACCCGTAGGCCAAATCCCCGTAAAAACCCATAGAAAGAAACCCGTACAGTTGTACGGGTACCCGTAGGCCGAATCCCCGTAAAAACCCATAAAAAGAAACCCGTACGGTTGTGCAGGTACCCGTAGGCCAAATACCCGTAAAAACCCATAAAAAGAAACCCGTACGGTAGTACGGGTACCCATAGGCCAAATACCCGTAAAAACCCATAGAAAGAAACCTGCATGGCTGTACGGGTACCTGTAGGCCAAATACCTGTAAACAGAAACCTGTACAATTGTACGGATATGAGTAGGCCAAATCTCTGTAGAAACCTGTAGAACTGTAGGCACTATAAACAAAATCCCAGTAAAAACCCATAGCCAAAAATCAGAACTTTATATGCATATCCATTGGCCAAATTTCTACGGGTATTCATATACAGAATCCCTATAAAAAACAATACACAAAAATAGAACTGTAAATCAAATTTCCATAAAAACATAAACCAGCAGAAGTACATAATTAGCACTGAAATGTACAGAACTAAATGGCTGAGAAAGCATGTAAAGTAATTTTAAATAAAATTCAATGCAAATAAAAAATTTTAAATATCTAGAAGCCTACGAGCCCCTGTCCTTAATGCACGTCAATATCTATAAACATATTACAAAATATTTGTATAAATTCTCTTTACAAAATTTTAAGCTACCTTTATATAATTTTGAAAATAAAATGAAGAGAAAGATAATAACCAAAGTCATGATTCACAACCATCGAATGATATATGTACATATATGTAAGAAAAATAAGGAATAAGCAAAAGATTAAATTAGCAGCATAAAATTAATTTTCCTTCTCTATTCTAAAAACAGTAATCTTTCTGCACTGCATCACTTCGAGATTAATTCATGTCATATGACTCTTACATAATTTGATGTTGTAAAAGGAACTAAAACTCAAACAGCCAATAGTAATTTTATAGCAGTATTAACTAACAAATATGAGTAAAAATGCATTGAGAACCAAAATTAACTCGGTCTGAATTAAGATTTCACCCTTAACATAACGTATTTGCTTTTTACGCTTTGGCCTAGCTGGATTGCAGTCTGTCTGCTCCTTGTTTCTTACTACACATTTATCAAAAATGTTAATTTTTGGAATAGGCATAAATAATGTGCCAACTTGTTTGTGGTTGCAACATATTTGCTGAAAGAAAAGTTGAATTAAATCTACCTCGACTGCCAAATTTCTTATTCATTGTGGATTGGAGTTTCAACATCTCTAAGCCGTCAAAATTCTTGCTGTTCATTACGGATTCAGCTGCTTGTATTCGACTACAGAATCTATTACATATATATATATATATATATATATATATATATATAATTTCATTTGATGGTTGCGAATCATTACTTTGACTGTATATATATTATTGATTTCATTATAAATATATACATATAGTACCTCACTGCATATATTTGTATTTCAGTTCTTTAATTAGGAAATTAAACAATTGTATTTAATCACATCAGCTTGTTTAACAATTTGATACCTAATGAGAAATGTATTGTCAAAGGATAGTACTTTCTAGCATCTGCTTAAATTTTAAGTTACCTACAAAGCACTAAACCAAATTAAAAAACAAAATTAGAAGAAACCCAAATTTTCAGGAAAAGAAACATTATTAACAAGCAAGCAAAAAGAATACAGTACTTTAAAATTAGAAACTTAACATAGAGTTCAAATTTAGCATACTTGCTATCCCCTTAAGGCTCGCTTACCACTGATAGTAACACCCTACAGTTTATTATGACACGCATACACATAGATGTTTTGCGTGGAAGAAAGGATGAATCCTAGAATATAATGTAGTGAAGAAATAATAATGGCTAATCTTTGGAATATGGTAACAGGTAGTTTGGCGACATTTTGGTAAGGCGATAAAGGTTACTAGCTAGGACTTTAGCAGTGTACATGGATAAAATCAAGAGTGTGCGCAATGCCATTTTTGTGCAATTCTGGGATGATTTTTTTAAGTGAAAATAGGTCGACGTGTACATGGATGATACCGTGTATGTGCAATTCTTAAAAACGCGGCAAGCAGTTTGCGATTCTGCGCTGTCTCCGAATTTCGCACCTAATCTTCGTCATGATTAAGCATTTTTGTTCCATAAAAGTTCTATTATAAGAGTAATCTGGCTAGCAGATTGTTGGAAAAAATTTTGAGTTAAAAAAAAAAAAAAAAAGAAATGCCTTTACTTCGTGAAAACAAAACTAGCAGGTTGCTGTAGCAGGGTTGGTCGCCACATTTTCGCCAAGTTACCATAATCCAAAGATTAAACATAATAATATACAAACACTGTGTCGACCCCTTATTACAATACTTTGAATGTTACCTGTATCTCTCAAAAGATAAATGAAACATGAAGATAACATATAATAAACTTAATAATACCCAAAATACAATAAATTATATTGTAACAAAACAAATTAAAAAAAAATTACAAGTCTCAACAAATACCAATTCTTAACGCACAGTTCGGGAATTAAGAAAATATCTCATAGCGTATAATGTTTTATTCCGTATCTCACTTTTAGTGCTATACAATCTTCCACAGATTTGATATAAATAAAATCTATAATATAATGGGTATTTATACTATATGTAGTTCTTGATGTAAAAAAGATCAACTTTCGTACTGTAAAAATCCCATCTATGTGAATAAGTATGAATATATTCATATACACATAATTATACTAAATAACTAATTTAATGAAACTAAATTCCTATAGAAAAATGGGAAAGTGTAGAATCGTCCACTGCTTGGCGTGTTTTTAAAAATTGCACATACTCGGTATCCATGTACACATCGATGTATTTTCACTTAAAAAAACATCCCAGAATTGCACAAAAATGTCATTGCGCACTCCTTTGACTTTATCCAGGTACACATCGACCTATTTTCACTTAAAAAGTCAAAAGAAAATTGACAAAAATCCAATTCTTTTTACTTTAGTAAAAAGTACCAAATAAATAAGTAGGCGATTACGCACTTTACCCGAAAAAATATATAAAAATACCATCTACCTATATATATTAATAATTTATTATTACACAAGGTTTTTCATATATCATCTCAAAGGAACATAAATTTAATTAAAGCGATGCATTATTGGAATAAATTTAGTCAGTGTTTTAGGTGTAAGTTATTTAGATTTCTATTGTAGAAAGAATACTTTAGAAAATGTATAGAAATATTATTTTGAACCATAAAAATTCTAAAGAGTAAAATTTAAAGTACTGAGGTAGCTAATGTTTTTGACAGTAGATTATATAATATAAAAATACCTCATGCTGAGCATTTTCTGAAATTACAATGCCAAATGAAATGTATATAGTGCAGTATTTAGCAATAATAACTTTTTGTAAACAAATGTAGCTATATTCGCTTAATTGTAATGACAGTAATTTTAACTGCATTTGTATAAGGCTGTACAGAAGATTTATTTATATGGGTTTTCATTCGCAGAGAGCAACCGGATTCTCTGTGGAAGTGCTTCCGAAAATAATGTTTAAATATTAATCTAACTATACTTGAAAGCAATGCTATAACAGTGCCCTTATAAGACTCATGATCCGAAAAGCTTTGGTTTTAATTGTCTCGTAAAAACTTTCAATTACCTCTGCAAAATTCATACCCACGTAAAAATTACTACACCGAAGTCAATTGATTATACAGCAAAACGTTCCTAAAACAATCAACTCCACAATTCAAGATAATGGCAGTTTCCTGTAGCCTGACAAAACTATGAGTGATTTTTTAAGTCCTGTTATTTAATTATTGTCCTGACAAATGTGCCATTATCAGAGGTGGTCATTTAAGAAAATAATCACTATGAGGTTTGAACTTAATGTAATTTTTTTCAAATAAATAATTCTCTTTTTATACTCCCAAAACTAGTACATTTAATATTACATAAATCTTATTCACAAATCTATTTCTATTTCAAAAGCAATTTATGAAAAACACATTTGAAATTTTCTTCATCAAACAAATAATAATGAAAATTAAAGTATGCATAAAAATGATTATATGTGTTTTAAAAAAATAGCACAAAATATTTAATGTAAAAATGTGGTTCTAGTCTCATACTTGTAAAGAAAAATAGACAAAAAAAAATGTAAGCTACTATGATCATCTAAATTTTCACATAATTTTAGTAGTGGAAAAAAGATTCCTTAAGCTTGCATGTCTTGTCTACCCCATTCAATAAGTAATAAACACATTAAATATTTCAATGTTTATTTCATTAATAAAACTTACCTTTTTTGCTCGCGAAATATAATTAGTACATTTTTAAAACGTAAAAAAGTATTCTTTTTGCTCGGCCACATCACATTAGTCGAAAAATTGAAAATTGAATCATGCAAGATCATTTTTAAGTAAGGTATGCTCAAATTTATTAGTACATAATATTCAAATGATAAAGCATTTACATGAACAAGCTTTAAAAAAGTATTTCTAAACTGTAATAAAAAAAAATTCCAAAATACAATTTCAGTAGAATGCAAAAACTATATTTCTGCATCTGATCACTGAACCAAATTATCAAGTCTGAAATTATCACTTTTCAGTCTTTAAGCACATTGTTTTTCAGGATAAAAGTAAAGATGGAAAATCAATTACACGCTCAGAAACTCCATTTCACAACTAGTCAGTTATCAGCAACGTTCTCTCAAACATTAGACACGATTACACGTGCATGGCTTTAGTGGTATATTCATAGTCAGTGCTGGTATTTTATTATTTATTATTAATTTCTAAGCAGTAAAACATAGTAAAATTTGTAATACAGTAAAGCATAGTAAATAATATATTGCATTACTACAACTACGAAAAAAATAACATCACCATCGCACAACAATAACTAGGGCGGCGCCATATTGCTTGTTTGGGAAACTTCTGAGAGTGGAGGAGGGAGAGGGAATTTTTTTTTCACGTCAGCGTTAACAGAGAAAAGTTTTGCGATTGTGAATGAACTTGTTAGCGTTAAAGAGATGTTGGTTGATACCGGTGTTTATTTGTAATATCAGAAATGTAAGTGCTTATGTGTGTGTATTCAGAGAACCAACTCGTAGCAAAAACCACCTCCCTAAAACGACCGCCTCTGAAAGAGACCAGTATTTCTGAAAACATAAGTATACTTTGGCATTGAATATTCCCTCTATAAGGCGACCATTCACAAAGAAAATTCTGCTAGTGTGGCTGGTCGCCTTAGAGAGATTTATTCCGTAGATGCAATCTCCCTAAGACGACCACCTCTAAAAGATAACCGTATCTCTGAGAACGTGAGTATATATTGGTATTGAGCATCACCTCTCTAAGGCGACCACTTTCAAAGATGAATTTTTATTTGCGGCTGGTCGCCTTAGAGAGACCTCGTTGTGTGTCGTGTATATGATTACTGTTATTGTTTCCGAAAAACAATTTTTAAATCAAATAAATAAGCATATTTAGTAAAAACCCTCTCTAAAACGACCACCTGCGTTTCCAGGTTACTCTGATGGGCTTAAAGAGATCATATTTTCATTCTGTTAATTTTATTGTTTACAAGAAGTCTATTAACGTCAGATAAAAAAATAGCATAAACCCATATAAACCAACAGAAGATTTATTATTATATTGATACCAGTAAGAAAACCAGTAAAAGTCAATATAAACCTATACAAACCAGTACAAAGTTCTGCCATTGATGTTGGTTGTATGGGTGTCAAGTGATACCAGTAAGAAAAACCCACAGAGATCAATAGAAACCAGTAAAACTCAGTAGAGAGCATCAAAAATTCTATAGGTACCAGTAGAAAGTTTTACTGGTTTCTATGGGTCATTTTGAAACCAGTAAGAAAAACCCACAGAGACCAACAGAAACCAGTAAAAGTCAATAAAAACCCATAAAAAGTTTTACTGGTTTCTATGGGGCATTTTTAGTAGGGAATTTAAAATAAAATAAACGTTAGTAAAACTTAAGATCCTTATAAATTTTCTAAGAGTATCTGTGTGGCTTGGGGGTACTCAGAATATGCGATGGGACGAAAGGACTCTCGAGAGGCTGGTGATAGGGAAAAAGAGGTCAGAGAGCCTCGGACCAATGAATTGGAATGACTTTGCTCAGTTTCGACCCCAATTTTGAAGGAGAACACTTCGGAGAGACGGAATACTGTCTCCCTGTATGGTGCCCAAGGCTGTATGGTGCTCAGGTGCAATCTTTCCTCCTTGAAACGATGAATTTCGTGGGCTTATTTTGATATCAGACAAAAGAGATTACTCACAACAGCATGATGATTCCTCACTAAAAATTGAAAATATTATGTTAAACATATGGGATTCTAGTATTAAGAAACTATTTGAAAATAAGCAACAACCAATTTCTCATTGAATATACATTTATCAACTTAATTATCTGTATATATCTGCAAATATGTTTACTAATGAAGAATATTTCATTACGTATATGTGCGTTTTATTCCTTGTTCATTCAAATATTCAGTACAGAGGTGACATTGAACATGGTGTTCCCTGGTGCGGTAATTCAAGGTATCACTACCATTGACATAAATTTTTTGAAGTCAACATTTATGTTTTGCTCTTCACTTGGAAAAGAAAATTTGTGGAAAAGAAGAGGAAAAGTAATCATTTTTAGATGAATTTAAAAGTGAAAGCAAAAACAGAAAGTGTCAACTGTCTAGTTTTTCTGTTGACAAATTTTCGGTGTTTCCAAATTATTGGTATCTTTTTTTACCCCCCTTTTTTTAATTAAAGAAACACAATAAGTTCCCCATGTATCCCATAGTATCACATGGAGCTTACAGAAGTAATTATGAAACACAATACAAAGTAAACAGAAAAAAAACTGAAATAAAATCAAGGATGATTACAAAGTTTCACAATAAATTGACAAAAAGTGTTAAAAGCACTTCTCTCGGAAATAAATTGATAAAATTCTGGAGGCCACTTAATATTTAAGTTTTTCAGCTCCAGTTTCAAGACTTTGCTTTCGTTCTTATATTTAGGACATAGAAGAAGCACATGTTCAACATTCTCCTCTCCACCGAGGCTACAATTACAGACAGACTCGGAGCTCAACTTAAATCTATTCAAATAACTTTTGAAATTTCCATGGCCAGTAAGAAATCGGGTAAATTTATAGTCTGTGAAGGAGTGATGACATGACAATCTCATCTTGATAGAAGGGAAAAATCTCTTTGTTAAGCTCCCTTTATTTGAATTAATGAATTCGTGGTTCCACGACTCCACAATACTTTTATACATGACCTTCTTATAAAAGGAATTAGGAATATTGACAAAAGTGTCAATTTCCCACTTAGTCGCAGCCTTAGCAAGGAAATCGGCTCGTTCGTTCCCAACAAACCTATATGACCACGAACAAATGAAAATGCAACCGAAATATTTTTATCTTTTAGGTTTTTCAGTTCTTTTTGAATCTCGATAATGATATTATTAGAAGAATAAATACATTTTAAGATATCCAAGGATGAAAGGGAATCAGTACAAATGAGACAGTCTGAAACAGCACTATTTTGTTCAGAGACCCATTCGATGGCGAAGTTTAAGCACAAAAGTTCAGCTATAAAAACGATACATTCATTTCTAATTCTAAATTGAAAGTGCTCAAATTCAAGACCATTTTTGAAGACAATAAATGCGAGACCAACCTTGCCATCAATTTTGCTGCCATCAGTTCAAGTTGCAAGTTACATCTACGATTTTATTGCTAAACTGAATAAAATTAACAGCATTTCTTTCTGAAGGATGAGGAAGATCAGATAGAGGTAAAATACAATAATACTGAGAGATACCTCCTTTACCCACTAACTTAGTGACTCACGGAACTAGAATTTAAAAAAAACATTACGAACAAATTTAACCCACTTCTCAGAAAGGTTCTCCATCGCTGATCCTAGAGGTGACCGCGGAAATGAAGGAAGTTGCTGATTGGACGGAAGTTTAGTCTGTGTAGGCGTAGTAGGGTAAGGGACTTCTGTAGAGGTCACTCTTTGATCTGCATTTCATAGCTTACGCTCGTCAAATTTTATCTTGCAATGTCAAAACGTAAAATTTTATCAACTGATAAAAAAGTACGGGAGTTAGAGGAAGGCGTAAAAATTCCGATATCTGCAAAACGCATAAATTTATCTTCTTCTACTGTTTCAACACTGTTAAAGAACAAGGAAAAATTAATGGCTGCGTTCGATCAAAATAAGAACGAATGTAACCGTTTGAAGAAATATGCTAAAGAGGATTTGGATGAAGGTGCAACGTAGTGCAGATTTTCCTGTGAGTGGTCGACTTTTAAAATTCAAGCAGAAAAATTGGCTGAACAGTTTGGCTGTTCTAGATTTGTATGTTCGAATGTATGGCTTGATCGAGTCAAACATGGGATAAAAATGTAAACATGGGATACTTTGAAAAAATTTGTGGTGAATCAAAGTCTGCAAAGATAGCCTGTATTGCGACATGGGTGAATGAAAAGTGGCAAGTCATCAGAGAAGGATACACAAAAGGTGACATGTATACTGCCAATAAAACGGGCATTTTCTACAACGTAAACTCGCATCAGATTTTTAAGTTCAAGGATGAAAAGTTCGTCAACTCTTCAAAAATCTATTAACAGCTTTAGTGTGTTCTCACATATCTGGCACTGATAAGAAGAGCTGTTGGTTATTGCCAAGTCCAAAAACCCTAGGTGTTTTAATCATATCAAAAAGCTCCCTGTTGATTATGACCAGAGCAAGAAAGCTTGGATGACTTCTGACATTTTCACAGAATTAATTTCAGCACGGGAGAGGCAGCTGAAAAGCGTAAGAGTCTCCTTTTAATTGATAATTGTCAAGCGTATCCCAAAACCACTGGACTTACAAACATCAGGATTGAATTTTTACTACCGAAATCTACAAGCGTTATCCAACCTATGGACCAAGCGGCCATCAGAAGTTTTAAATCAAACTTTTGTAAGTACTTGATTTTGATGCTTCCTGATAGAAGAGAAAAAGTAAGAAGAACCTCAAATGTTAATGTAAACGTACTAAGCGATACGTTTAATGAACGATGCATTGAAAAGCGTTACATCAACATGCATTACCAATTGTTACCGTTAGGCTTGATTTGACATTTCTCAAGAGGGGCAAATCACTGAGGAAGAGGAAGGAGTAGACGACTTGGGAAATTTGGAAATGATTAGAGAATAATTCGAAAATCAGATATCTGTTGACGCCAGTGTTATCACTTATTTCGCTATTCCCGAGGATATTGTAGCTGAAATTCAAGCAGACGAAAAAATAAATTAAAGCCACGATGATAATGACGAGTGTAAAGAATTTCAATCTCAACCTACCCCAACATACTCAATGGCTTTTGAGTTTATTTTAGTTTTGGGTTTTAGAGTTATTCGCAGGGATGCAAATGACAGTGTTTTTTAGGCCGTGAGTCTTCTCCGAAGAACAATAATACAAAAAAGAAACAATCAGACATTTAAAAGCAAATTATTTTAATTAACTTCTTTTGTACTGTACATCAATAAAAGAATAAATAAAGTAAGTATACATCATAGAGTAAGTATGTATGAATTTTTATATTTTCATGAACACTCCTTTTACGAGCACTCGGTTATAACAGCAAATATGGCAGTCCCTTCGCGCCGTTTATAAGCGAATTTGACTGTAGTTTGAACATGTTTACTCCATTAAAAGTTACGAATTAGTATGGTTGTCTCTAATGTTATCGTCTTATTAGTATCACAGAAAATTGCTATTTCAGATTTATTTTTATTCTTATCATATATTGTTTATGATTTATATACTTTGTGAATTCTAAGTAGATATTAAATTTCAATTTACACTTGTTAAAAAGTATACTAATTGGTTTTAAAATACATTAGGATTTTTATATTGAAGATGAATGTTGATTTTCTTTGCATTTTGTTTGCAAACTTTTATTATAAAAACCATATTCGAAAATTTTTTATCTTTTATTGCTTTTCTATTTGAATGTACTTTAAATTGCTTCGGGCATCTTTCGTTTCAAACAGTCCTCTATATCGCCTTAAAAATACTCAGAGCTTTTACAAATGGATAAACAGAGACAGCTGCAAGCTTCAATTTCGTAGAAACATTCGGATCTGAAAATATTTTAAAATCACATTTGTCAAACCGATTGCTTGAGAGATTCTACAAAAATTTTCCGGTACATCTTCGTTGAAGAAAAATTGGAAAATGTATCAGAAAAAAAAAGCGGAAAGGGAACAAAGAAAAATTAGGAACTCGGGTGGGCTTTTAAAAGAATGGGATTTGTTTTGGGTCGATCATTTTCCTTTTTCAGATTTTCATTTTGTCATTTTTATTTCCTTTTTCTTTCATTTTGGCAATTTGCGACTATTTTGCAACATCTATCTATATTTCTCTTTATCCTTGTCACGTTACTAATGTCCTTGCTGTTAGAACAAGAAAAAAGGACAGTTTCTGGGGATGATAAGAATGCGGTGAAAATGTAACGCAAGGTAATCATGATCTCAACCTATATTCATCGGAGACCTGAACCTCGTAGGAACGCAGTGAGAAGTTATTTAAGATTCCGAAAAAAATAATGCGTAAAATAATGTGCAAATTACATAAGCTAATAATGTGAAAATCTGTTTTTGAATCCCTTTTATGTTTAATTTATATTCATAATTTTAATGTATTTTGATCTTACTAAATTTTACAAATTACTGCAGTTATTAAATTAGACTAATATGCATTTACTTATTTGTGCCTTTTAAATTGTCAAATTATTAAATTATTTCAGTACTTATTATCAGTTCCTATTCTGTTTGTCAATGTATGTACGATACTGGTTACATATTTATTTATTTATTTGTTTAGGACGCATTCAGGCCCGCCTGACGAGCTCGTCTTATGACACGAAGGAGCTGCGCCCATATTACATAACAAAAAATACAATACAATAAAAATACAATACAATAGTAAATCAATGTATAAAACAAACAAAAATCGTCTTATTGGTTTTCATAGTACAAAGCTTGTGTACAGAAACTGGTAGTTGAAACTTTGTCTTGTTCAGATTTATCCCCTTTATCTGTAATTTCCGTATTATGTAGATCTGCTTTTTCAGGTTATCAAGAATTGTAATTAGTTTTCCTTGCAGTCTTTGTGGTATGACGTACTTTCCATTTTTTTCTAAGTTTGATGATTATGATACTGTTATCATATTGTTTATTACTGTAGTTATGGTTAGTTATGTTGTCTAGACAATCATTAAAAATGCTATTAGCCACTAGAATTAAAGTCGTATTCAGAACTGCAGTTCTGAAATAGAGTCTGATAAATAATCCTGAGAAAACATAGTTGCTAAAGCCTTTATAGTATTCTTACATAAATAATATATTAAGAAGAAAATGCTTTTACAGTGAAGATATAGGTATAATACTAATGTAAATAAATAAATAAGTTTATTTTCTACATTGGTATTTTTTTCAATTGGCAAGGCTAAAACGGTAAGGCAATGTTGCACCAACGAGTTAGCGAATATTAGAGAAACAGCTCGGAAACGTTTTGAAGATTTGGTGAGGAGATTTAGAAACGATACATCTTTTTTTGAGGTTATAAAAGGCTAACTAATGAGTATCATAAGGAAGGTATTATTGAGAACTCGTCTTCCGAGAGTAAAGTGTGATGTTCTGAACATTTTGTTACAGACTTTTGCGCCTTTCATGTTAATTTACATACTTACCGCTTATATAAATTGAAGAGCACAGTTATGAATTATGAAGTAGTTCTTTTATAACCACATTTAGCAACTTTTACAGTTCCTCTTCTTTAACCTATCACTGTAGTTCGTACAGAAGCTACACACAATTAAAACGGTAAAGTTAAATTTACACACTTTTAAGACGGTTTCGCGGATGGTTATTTTACATTTAAAATGTAAAGAGTATTTTATTTTTAATGTTCAATCTAATAGCCTCTTTTTAATTCCTTGTGCGAAGTAAAAAGGAAGTATTGTAATCGCGAAAAGTTTCAGGTAGCATATTTCAACGAAAATATCCATTTCGACCGCTTTAGAATGCAATTTAACAATATTTTTGCGTAACATCTGTATAATAGGTTGAGATCATGTACGTAAGGACAGAATAAAAGCCTCTTTTCCTCCAAAAAATTATAAAACTGCTTTAAAATGAATTTTGAAGAGAATTTTTCGTAGTGTTTGTACGTATGTACGTGCGTACGTATGTATCTCGCATAACTCAAAAAGGAGTAGTCTCAGAACGTTGAAATTTTGTATATAGGACTGCTATACCATGTAGATGTGCACCTCGTATTTTGGTTGCAATCGGCCGCACCAAACGTATATAAATATATTTATATATATATCCACTCTGTTACCCGGCTCCGTGATCTCAATTTCTTTACTCTTATATGTTTGTAAATTGTGCATTTTTTGCTTTAAAAATGATTGAATTATGCTGTTCTTATCTTCCGTTCAAGATTTTTATGCCTTTAGTAAATCTGTATGCAATACTTGTAGAATTATCAACAATATAAAAGCTGTTTAAGTGCGGTTAAGCCTAATTTTTAAATAGCATGGAGAATATGTTTCTTTACATTTGAAACAGCAGAATAGTAGATTTGTTGCCAATCTAAAGACACTAAGCTTCGCAACAACAAAGATAACACCTTCATTTATTATTGCGAATTAAATCATTTTATTGAATTTTTTTGAGGAAATAAGTGTTTGAGATATATTTCGTAATTTTTAATATAGATATTTTGAGTTTATATGTATGTTTGGCTTGTCGCGAAGTTAGAACTGAATTATTTGAATGAGAAATACTGAATCGTCTGTGAAAAACTGTTTCTTTTTTGTTTTGTTGGCTTAATTTCTTTCATACATTGTTCTAGATTTATTATAATATTTGAAAAGAACAAGTGGCAACGATTAGATAATTCTTCAAATGATATAAATTTTGTGCATTATGAGTTATAATATGAACGAAATGTAACGCTGTTAAGTGAACCTATCGCCAAAGTGTTGCTGTAGTAAACAAATATAGTGAATTTTAAAAGAGTGCATTTATTCTATTGTGGTTTATGCGCTATCGACGAAGTAGATTTAATTCAGCCCAATAAGTTTAAATAAAATGGAAGAAAAATGCGTATAATTTAATATTCCGTACAAGGAAGTCATGTGGTGTACACATCAAATTTTTTAACTATACGTCGACATCGTGATTTCCATAAAAGAAGAACTTTTCACAAAATTTCCAAGTGCATTGATTTCCATTCTTCTTCACTATTTTTCAATCCATCGATCGTGGTGGATTTGCGCTTACTAAGAGCTATTTTCAGGAGAACGGAAGCAAAATAGTTCATAGATGAAACGTCAAGGAACTTCTTAGGAATATGTTGAAAAAGTGTATATGCTATATTTGTATCAATCTTCTTTTTTAAAAGGAATGCAGGGGTACTTTTGGAAGTTGTTTTGTCTTAATGAAGTTTCACTCTTTGAAAGTCATTAAGATAATGAAATGGAATTTCTTCTATATGGAGTAGGATTAATCTATTGGAACTGAGTCAAATCTTGGCCCATATTCAAAGTATATTTAAAACTTTGAATAAATAGATTGCTTTTCTTCTATAGGTGAAGTACATGTTTACTATAATGTATATAAGAGAATTTTAGTTAATTCTATATGGAGTAGGATTAATCTATTGGAACTGAGTCAAATCTTGGCCCATATTCAAAGTATATTTAAAACTTTGAATAAATAGATTGCTTTTCTTCTATAGGTGAAGTACATGTTTACTATAATGTATATAAGAGAATTTTAGTTAATTCTATATGGAGTAGGATTAATCTATTGGAACTGAGTCAAATCTTGGCCCATATTCAAAGTATATTTAAAACTTTGAATAAATAGATTGCTTTTCTTCTATAGGTGAAGTACATGTTTACTATAATGTATATAAGAGAATTTTAGTTAATTCTATATGGAGTAGGATTAATCTATTGGAACTGAGTCAAATCTTGGCCCATATTCAAAGTATATTTAAAACTTTGAATAAATAGATTGCTTTTCTTCTATAGGTGAAGTACATGTTTACTATAATGTATATAAGAGAATTTTAGTTTTATGGTAGAAACGTCTTTAAGGAAGCTTTTGAAGCATTTGGACTTCTGCATTGCATTTGTAATCTACTACTATCTGAAGCGTTGTAATAAATTAGTAGTGTACTGTACTACATTTGTGACTGAGAAGCAATAGATCGACAGACTTTAACGATCATCAATGTCATTATGAGGGATGTCCTTCTGTTTAATTTAGTTTTAACAATCTATTTAAATTTACTTTAAATATTCCATGTCAGTGACCTAGTGATAATTAGTCGATAACTTATTCGTCCCCAGCGAACAACTTTTTGAAGAACACCAGAATCCTTTAATTTTATTTTAAAAAAACTATATAATTTTACTCTGTTTTTCTACTCTAGGGAACTACATACAAGTCCACATCCGGTGACCATAAATCTGTGAGTCATAGTTTACTAATAACCTTAATCGGTTCGATATGCTTCGAATGATTTTTAATTTAAAAATCTCTCCCAAACCATTGACCTAAAATTGCATCTGGGTGACTTTCAACTCGTAGGTCAGGGTTGAATGACGCCCTTGACAACCATCGTTGTGTTTCATTTCAATTTTAATTCAAAAATCTGTAATATAATCACTCTCGGCAACTTTTGGGTTAATTTTAACCCTTTATTGCATAAAAATAATCTAGAGAAGTTAAACGAAAATGTTTGTAGTTTTTCTACTTTAGTAATAATAAAAACTATCTATCTTAGTAATAATAAAAAAAGAGTTTTATTCAAATTTCGTTTTAAATAATTGCTACAGTTTGTTCACTACAGTGGACGACATGCATATACGTACATGCATACAAATCTTTTCCGAACGATTTACGGTCATTGCATTTGAAATCATTTACTGCTTTGTTTGCAGTGATCATTACCATCTTCTAAATGGTAAATTTACAACTGACTTACACATACAGATCCCCCAAAATACCTTCATTTCGTCGATTGGGATTGAATTCATTTTGCTACGATTTTGTAACTTGTACCTATTGGATTCAAATGTCAAATATTCTAGAAATTCCTTGCCAAACATAAACATTTCCAGTGGTGTTTTGGCTCGATAAGCAGTACATTTGGGTTTCAATTCACTCTTTTCGGTAGATCTTTGTCTACCCACTCCACAATTTTCTCAAACTGACATTTAAAAATAATGTCTAAAATGACTAATTATGAATAAAAAAAGGCAGTGTAAGAAAATGTATGCAATATTATATAATGCTTACTGTGAGAAATTGCACTAACTTGGAAACAGAAGTAGCAGCCATTTTCCAAACAGCAATGCTTTACTTAGTGATGCTATACAGCCATCTATGATCGACAGTTGAAAGTTCTAATAATATAGAATGAATAAACACAGGAATGGAATCTGTTAAGGCATTTACAGAGGAATAAATAAATTTAAACTTTTGTCTACTAGAGTGGACATGATGCAACAAAGTGTTAAGTTATCAACCTGTAGGTCATTGGTGATCAGCAGTCTTCTCAGCCGTTCATGTGCTTACATTAATTTTAAAAGCTATCCAAATATACTGCACAGCCCCACTGCTGTGACTTGCGAAATGAGCACCAATAACTGATGATATGTAGCTCATCGGTGACCAGACATTAGGTATTTTTGAAGCAGGAGTCATGAAAAATTAGTAACGCCTTCCCCGGGAATCGAACCGTTAACCTCTGGAATATGGGCCCAGCGTGCAGAACACCACACCACGAAGGCATGCCAAGAAGGCGGGAGAAATATCTTATATACTCCCCCTTTTAAAGGGCGACTGGGGTTTTAGTGGACCCAATCGCCAAATCCTGGTGGTGTAGAATCATCATCCACCACCATTTTTTTTTTTTTTTAGTTCGGCGCCACTGTAGATACATTAGGTATATTTTGAGAGAAGGAGAGATGAAAAATGAGTAAAACGCTTTCGACGGGAATCGAACCGCGGAACTCTGGAATACGCGCCCAGCGTGCAGACCACCACACCACGAAGGGTGAATACCTTATAAGCTGATTGACCCAAAATTCTCATCTTCAGTTTAATTTTATTTTAATAATCTTCCTACACGAAATGCATTTATCCACTTTGCAAATGCTATGAAAATTTCTCAATATTGTTTTAATTAATTAAAAATGCTTTTCAATAATATACATTCTGCATGTGGGGATAATCTTTATTGAATGTCGAATCATTCTGTTTATAATTTTTGAATTTTGAAATCTAAATTTTATTTATAAAAAAATGAATTCAAAATTTTATTTTTTTGAAAACAAACGAATTTTTGTGCCTTCAAATAAGAAAGAACTCGTGAAAACGTAACGTGACATCCATCAAAAAATTAATACAGAGTAAATTATTCCAATTACTCTGCAAATAATTAGGTTAAAATTTATTGCGTCAGCATTTAATGCTATAGCAATTTTTTAAATAAAATCTGAAAAGTTTCAAATTTTAAATTACGTCCAAAGGGGCAATTTTTAATATTTCGTGTGTTACCTTTATTTATTAAATATCACGTTCTTCGCACTTAAACCATAGAAATCAGTTCAAGAGCAATATCGCAAAATAGTCTTAAACTGAGCATATCTTTAGATGTTCCGATACAGAGTCTCGCGCGAAGATAGAAATGTTTTTTTCTGTACAACGTTGCCATAGCTCTCTTTGAAATCATTGAGTTTGTTAATATAAAATTCGTTAAAGTTTTACAAACTATGAAATAGATAATAAAACAAATTCCAAATTTCAAATTTATGCTTCCACATGCCCATATTCGCAGTAGGATTACGTCATTCAAAATTCGATGGCCCCATGTACCGTTGTTTTATCACAATGCGAGTAATATGCATACATTTATGCAGATTTTTCATTATTTAATTTCTTCAAATATAATGCATGATTCTAACATTGGGTGGCAATAGTTTGAAAAGTGAAACGGACATTTATAGTGAACCAACGCAAAATTGCAAAAGGAAAACAATAGTCCTTCAGGGACAAAACCCCTTTGGACTAAAAATTATTAAATTAAAGTAAAGCTTAAGAGGATTATGTTTTCAGCTTCATTCCATCTTTGACTGACAGCACACCAGAGAACATAAACTGAGTACCTTTTGTTCCCTTTTCTTTTTGCCACCAGCCTTTCCAGAAGATTTTTCAACTGAGAGATTTTAAGTGTTCTCACTCCGCAAAAACTCAACAGTCCCAGCGACTATGATTCGAATCTGAGAATATTAATATTCAAGCAGCTACTGTTAATCACCTTACCAACTTCTATGGCTTAGTGATAAGCAAAGAACACATGACTTTGTAGAGACATTAGGTATTTTTTGGAAGCAGGAAAGATGAAAAATTAGCAATCGCCTTCGCTGGGAATCGAACCGCGGACCTCTAGAATACCGGCCCAGTGTGCAGACCATCACACCACGAAGGCACGCCAAGAAGGTGGGAGACATACCTTATAACTTAAAATCACGGAGCAAGCATTTATCACAAATTCTCCGTATAGTCTCTATTTGCTTGCCCTTCAATGATTGCAGGCAACGTTATCTACGTACATTTTAAACCCAACTATATAGCGTACACATTCACCTAAATTTAAAACGCGCCAACTAATTAAAAGAAGAATAGTTTTACAGCGTCCAGAAAAAAAAAGTTATCCGAAGACGATTTAAGATCAGGGTATCTAGAATTTGGGTAACTGAGTTTAACTGTGTTATGCACTGCATGAACCTAATTCCTTCCCCATTTGTTCAGAATGAAGTAATGTCTTCATCCCAAAGGGCGTTAGACCCAAAGAGTTATTTATTAAGCATCAAAACGGCATTTTGCGTCATTTCACTTTCTGCGTAATCTTTTCAAACTGTTGACACTAAATATTATCACCCTGTATCATACTTAAAGAAACTGAATAATGAAGAATTTGCATGAAAGCATGGATGTTTCTCGCATTATGAAAAAACAACGTCACCTAGAGCCATCCAATTATGAATAACGTAGTTCTTCAACCAAACATGGGCACTTGGAAGTCCGAATTTTTAATTTCGAATTTGTGCTATTAACTATTTCAAATTTTTAATTAACAATCTCAAACATTTAAAAGCAAGAAATGTCAACGCTGCCCTGGAGATAAAAACATTTTTATCTCCAGGGCGCGAGACAGTGTATCAGAAATTCTAAAGATATGTTGCTTTTAAACACTTTTTGGTATTGCTTTTGAATTGAGTTTTATGTGTTTTAAGCGCGAAGAATATGATATTTAATAAATAAAGATAATACACAAAACGTTAACAAAAGGCTGTTTTGGGCGTAATATAAAATCTGAAAGCTTTTAGATATTCTTTTTAATTTTTTTTTTCTTTTTCCTTTTCATTTTTATTTTAGTTCATTTAATTTATATTTCCTCTTGTACTAATGAATATTATTCAGTAGACAAAAGCTTCTTATTTAATACTTCTCAGTGCGTTCGGAATGTATGCAATTTGCAACAAAATTGATAACCGACGCTAATAAATGAAATTATTGCTACTTCTTGGATCAAAGCCAAGCTTTAGCAAATGGAAGTCAAAAGTTGCCCACCTGTTAGTTTCTAAGATTAATACGGTCATAATTCATTACTCCTTTCTTATTATTGTCCATCAATATCTATGTACAATAAATCACAGGGGGGAAAAGAGGTAGTAAGTAGTATGGGCCTTTTTCGTTTTATTGCATCTCTCAGCTATTGAGCTTTTTTACAAATCAATCATTGCGAACCTACATTAAGTCAGTCAATCAGTGCCATTTACTAATTCCCATTTGCTAGCTATGTATTTCCTGCATTACATTTTGGCAGTTTTGCAAAATTCCAAACTTTTCCATCATTATTAAATTGATATTAGACAAAGTAATAATCGGCAATGGCATTAGAATTTTCTGAGTTAATACTTTGCTTAAGTGTTCAGAAGATTGTTATTATTTTTTGTCTTTCATTAAAATTGTGCACCTTTTAAATAGCTCTCTTGACATAACTGGACGTAACTTCATTCTCTCACCAATATTTTTCCCTCTTTTCAAACTCCATTATTTTATCTTAACTTATGCTACTGGAGCACTTATCACTACATGGTATTGCAAGTGTTATGTTCCTTCAAGTATAAAATCTTTCGTTTATTTGCACAATCTGGAAAATTATAGCCCGCAGAAGCGTTGCCACTCTCATCGACTAAAATTTTTAAAGGCAATAATTGTGCGTCTTGACACAGTACATATTTATCTTTTATGTTGTACTTAATAACCTTATTATTATAATTAATAATGTAATATCTAATTTACATGATTTCTAATATAGGTTGTAGAATTATTAGGTATTTTGCGGAGTAGGCAAGATGAAAAATGAGTAACGCCTTCGCCAAGAGTCGAATTACGAATCTCTGGAATACGCGCTCAGCATGCAGACCACTACACCACGAAGGCACGCTAAGAAGGCGGGAGAAATACCTTATAAGGTAAATAATAATTTTTATAAATATTCAAACAATTGTTGCAATGAATGAAAAGACATTTCCAAAATATTACATTACCGGGCTTGTTAGTAATTATTTGAGTGTCACTCCACAAAGATTTCAAATTTTTCCCAAGATATTATTGCTTGAAATGTTTCAGACTTTAAATTACGTCCAAAGGGGCGTTTTTTTTAACGTTTTGTGTGTTACCTTTATTTATTAAATATCAAGTTCTTTGTACTTAAACCACAAAATTTAGTTCAATAGCAATGTCGCAAAATAATTTTAAAATGAGCCTATCTTTAGAATTTCCGATACACAGTTCGACGCGCTGGAGATAAAAAGGATCCCACCCCGTAGAGTGTTGCCATTGATCGCTTTTAAATCGTTGAGTTTTTAAATAAAATTCGTTAAAGTTTTACAGAATATGAAATCGATAATAAAGCATATCCCAAATTTCAAATTTGTGATTTCAGATGCCCATATTCGCAGTAGGATTACGTCATTCAAAATTGGATGGCTTTAGATACCGTTGTTGTATCACAATACTTTAAAAATACATATATTTATGCAGATTTTTCATTATTTAATTTCTTCAAATATAATGCAGGACTAACATTTTGTGGCAACAGTTTGAAAAGTGAACCGACATTTATAGGAGTCCGACGCAAAATACCAAAACGAAAGTAATAGTCCTTCGGGACTCATATCCCTTTGGACTAGAAATGAAGTCTATCTGTATCATAGTCCTTCACATTCGAACTCCATCGCTGTTTGTCATCATAAATTCCCAATGGCGGACTCGTCTGGATTCCTTCACACAGCTTGCGGCACCATGTACTATCTGCTGTTGAGGCTGCCACTGAGCTTGTAGAAAAGAGGCTGATGACTACATTCGTAAACTTTAAAAAGTGACAGATCCTCATTACTTTATAGATAGCACTATGTATATATAGGGTGTTTCAAAAAACAAGGAAAAAAGGTGGAAAAAAAACCTAGGGTGTTTCAAAAGTTTAAGAGAATGTAGAATGCACACAAGAAGGGGATAATTTAAAAGGGCTTTTTTACATTTTAACATGGTTTTTAAGAAGAAATTATCAACAGAAATGTCCCAGGACAAAACCTGAAACATTTTATAGTCTAATAGATGAATATACATTTAGATTAACGGGGGAAAGGTTATGCCATACTATATGTTTGAAAAGTGAAAAAAAAATATATAATATCCTTATATAAAAATATTGAGAGCTTTTAATTATATATATAATGAGTTAAATGCATTTCCATAAAAGCCGTCCGATTAAATAGTCAACAAAAAACATTCTGAAGAACTGTATTTCTTGCTTTTAAATAGTTTAATTTGTTACTCCATACCGGATAGATTCAATCTGAAAGATTACATTTTCTCGAATGGCCAAAAGACTCGAATGAAAAGCTAAACAACGCAAATTTTTGGTTCCAGACTAATAGCCCTTTTGGGCTAAAAACGAAATGGTCCTTAATGCATGAACGATAGGTTAGGTTACGGCAAAGCACGCGAGGACCTATCTGCGTAAAAGGAGGGATATGTTCGTGAACGGCTTTCTCTGACTCGTATTTAAGGAGACACATACACCTTAAAACCCATAACATCTTCGAATATGTGACTGTTGCAAGAATTGGGATAACTTATTTATTTTAAAAGCAATTGCTTCCAACATTTTATAGCTGACTACATAATATAGCTGCTTTCTGAAATAGTAATCAGAAATTTTGTGTTGCCACAAATATTTTTATAATTTAATCCGCTTTGTGACAAATGTTTTCGTCATATTTCTACCTTGGGAGCACAGTTTAAAACATTCTGTTGCATAATTTAATTCCATATTTAATATATAGCTTTTATAACATTTGGAAATGCTTTTATAACATTTGGCCGCCTAGTTATGGTGGTCAGGGAAGCTGACTGCGATGCCGAAGGTCCTGGCGAAGGTGATGGAAAGGCGAAGGTGGCCCATCTATTACGTGCCACCATAATAAAGAGACCACCACATCGGCCTTGTAGATTAATGGACTGGGTTACATTTGTAATTGTTCACAATCTGCCATTGGAAAAAAAAAAAAAAATTGGAAATTACTGTGAACCAAAAATCCTAAGAATTTCATGTTAAATTTTTATTTTATTTGGAGTCAAGTTTATAAAATATATTTTATTAAAAAAATCTGTAATGATTTCGTGCATTAAATTTTTTAATATTAAAATATTGTTACGAAATGTGCAAGTTCGGTAAGATAGCTTCTCCGAAAAGCAGTTTTAGGGTTGCCATAAAATGACAAGGGATGGCAGAATTGCCACATTTAGCGAGAAATCGCCCATTTGGCGACAAAATTGGCGGTATACCATGGACGGTTAGAGAAACTTCTGGAAAGAATTCTTACCGGTTTAGCCCAGAATGTTCTACAAGCCGAAAGCTATCTAAACCCTGCTGATCCGCAGTCAGTGAGTGCCTCATAAAGTGCGAGAGAGTGTGCCTCATCTAGCGAGCCGTGCGGAGTCGATCGAGTTGACAGCCGGGCAAAGAGTGCCGAGTGGGTCGTCGAGTGCATCGAAAGAGTCTCTTCGTATATCGAACACAAGCCGAAAGCTATATAAACCCTGCTGGTCCGCAGTCAATATCGTGTGTGTGCCTCGTCTAGCGAGCTGATAGTCAGTCATTGAGCGAGTGTCTCGAAGTCTAGCGTCGAGTGGGTCGTCTAGTGCACCGAAAGAGTCTCGTAGTGTATCGCGGTTAGTGCATCGTCGAGAGAGCGTCTTAAGCTCCGGGAACGACTGAACCGAAGAGTCGGAGCTGTGCTCTGTGTGTCGTCGAGTGCATCGCGAGTTGCAGCGTGGAGAGTTTCGAGAGTACGTGGAGTTGCGAGAACGACCGAGCAGAGTCGGGAGCTGTACTCTGGTGCGTTGCAGTGAAGCTGTTTTCACCGTTATTGCCTGACAGTGTGAAGGCTGTGGCGTTGATTGTTCCAGCGTGTTTATTGTAGATCTTCGACGACTGTAAAAGTGTTATGGAGCTGTCGTGATTAATATTGGTAAATAAAGTGTCTTTCGATACTTCATCAAGTGTCGTCGTCATTCACTCCAAATCTGCACGAACCCGGGAAGAAAATAACGAAACAATCTTTATCAGATTTTTGGTTCAGTTAGAAAATAGTGCCCATATAAAGAATTCCATTAAATTTCATGTATGTACCATTAGCCATTTTTAAAATATCCTACTTTCAAGGTGGAAACATGACGAAAACTTTTGTCACAAAGCGGATTAAATTACAAAAATATTTGTGGCAACACAAAATTTCTGGCTACTAGTTCCCAAACCAGCTATATTATGCAGTCAGCTGTAAAAGGTTGGAAGTAATTTCTTTTAAAATAAATAAAATATTCCAATTTTTGCAACAGTCACATATTCGAAGATCATAAGGGGTTTAGGGTGTATGACATATCGGGGAAACCACGAAAGCAATCATGCAACCAGTTACTGGTTACCCGATTGTTTAAATATTTTCTTTATCACCAACAATGCGCGGTCCACCTACAGTGTTTAGTTAGCTTTTGGGGCAAAAGCCCTATTATCGGAGCTGTCATATAACTTTAGGCTTGTGGCATATCTGCCGGGTTCGTCCTTTGGGATGCAAATCAATTATGTGTATGTAAATCTAGAAACATATTGGAATGGTAAAAAGTGAAGAAGGGAGGGAGGACATGCAATACGTTGAGACAACGCAATTTTGTGAATTACATTATTTGTACGAAAAAGCAAAGAAGAAAGAAATTGTTCCATAGAGTCACATTTTCCTTCAACCTGACTACCCTTACTATGACAGTCTCCCTTTGCACATTCAAAGGTGTAGTGACGGAATTTCCGTTAAAATATTTAACCACTTGCGCTACGACTAAACGGTTGCGGTGCCGTACGCTACAATATAACAAGCTGTAAAGTGTCTCATTTACGCCGCTCCGCGCCTGCGAGTGCAATCCAGAGCTGTAACTCGAGGAATAAACAATCTCGTTGTTAGGCGAAGTGTGTCCCACGTTATTTTCATTTTTGCGATAAATGCCTATCGACGTGGTGTTTACGTCGCTCGCAGTTTGGGACAAAAGCATCTCGACGTGCGTGACACGTCTTTTTAGCGCAAGTGGTTAAGACGGTGGTTGGTGAGGTTTTGAATCTTCATCAGATGGTTTGAACATCAGATGCTCATCTGCGCAGAACTGAGGTCCACTTGCGACATTTTGGCTAAAGGGACGCTCCATATGGAGGAAAAACTATACCTCGGCGACGATGCTGTACCACGTTCTGAGCATCTGCCAGAAGACATTCAGCTAGAAGCTGCTTTTCATATAGTTTTCGAAATCGTTTTTGATAGTTTGAAGTATGACACCCTTGATATGAGGAAGATAGGAGAAGATATTACCGAATTTCACACCCATGCAGCGAAACTCTAACAAATTGAATATTTCTGCCATGAAGCATATACACAGGGTACGCTCCTGTCTTTTACTTGGGCCAATCAAGATTTTCCTGTTCTTGACTTTAGAAATTATGAGTTGTGCTCACTGGCTCAGCCAGCAATCTCATTCTGAGAATTCGCTTCGCAGTCGTTTCGGCTATGTTCTTTAGAAATGAGTAGAAAGTCATCGAAGCCATTATGATGGCAATATGTGAAAATGATTAGCATTTCTAAGAACGTAAATTAACATCATTATTGAAAGTGATCTGTTTAAAGCGACCATCTTGACAGGAGAGCAAAATCATCTTTAACTGCGAGCTGTTGTCTTAGAGAAGGTTTACTGTAGTATTTATCAATACATTTTTTGTTGTTTATGTAAATAATTTTTAAACTAGTATTAAAGCAATAGGGTTGAAACCCGACTACATTTTGTGGTCTTTCAACACCAGACCGAGAAGATGATTTCTAATATTTTGCTTAAGAAAATTTAATCGAAAACCGTTGTTCCAAATATGCAGTATATTGCAATCAAACAAACTGCATACTGTTCAATACTCGTAATTTTCAACATGAAAATATGTGTTCTTATTCAAGTATCCTCCCTGTTCTACAAATTTGTAGTCTTTTCATTTGACTTTATTTCCCAAATCAAAACTGCTGCTTTTATATTTAGAATACTTATCCCGATTAGAAAACCACAACTTTCACTTTAAAAAATCCAGAAAATCACAACTTCGGCTTTTTAGGCATACCAAAAAACAGATTCTGTGTACAAGGTTTGCTTTCGTTATTTCATAGTGCTAGTGATTTTCGAATCGTACTTCAAGTAATAGGCCTTACTGCAAGTTTTGTAACTATCCATACTAAAAAAGGTGTCATTTTAGTTGTAGAGACATTAGGTTAATTGGAAGCAGGCAAGGTGAAAAATGAGCAAACGCCTTTGCCGGGAATCGAACCACGGACCTCTGGAATACCGGCCCAGCGTGCAGAACCACGAAGGCACGCTAGGAAAGCGGGAGAAATACCTTATACAGTATTTAATTGCATTACTGAGTGTTGTATTCTATTTTCTAGAAATTCGGCTTTCCTGTCAAGAAAGTTGATTCATAAACGCTTCGCACAACTGTATGTAATACAGGAAGATTTATTTTATTTCTAGCGCTTTCAAGCACCTGCAACATTTCACACATTTTCACAAGTCGTAATGAGTTTTCGAAAGCCATTTTTATCGGGAAGTGTATACCAACTTAAGGAAGGAAAACTTCTTTAATCTTCAGGTAGTTTTCTCTAATCACTACTAGTTTCGCTGGGCAGGTATTTGGCAGTTTGATTTGTACATTTCCTTTCCCACCGTAAATAATTTATCATTGTCACTTTTCAGAGATATAACTGAAATTTCTAGGCACTTTTATTCGAAATCTTTGATAATTTTTCACATTTATGAATAAAGGCATTAGCAATCAGCATTTGGTTGAATCGCAAGAAGTTTAATTAGCCATTGATGAATTAGGCTTTCTCATAGCAAATAGTTTGCTAATTAATTAATTTACATAAATTTGCTTGATGGAAACATAGCTCACTAATAGTGGTGAGTTATAACCAAGTAATGATCACTATTGGTGAGTTATGTTGCATATAACTCACCAATATACAATTGCATCATAAATCACCAATAGTGCTTGGATCATGCAGAAAAGTCTTCATTGACTTTAGAAAAGTCTTCATTGACTTTAGAAAAGTCTTCATTGACTTTTCTGCATGATTCTACTAATTAATGAATCCTACTGAATAACTAAATATGTTCCATGATCCTACCGAATTACTAACTATATTGAAATTGAGCATCGACACTTTTATCATTTTGCTTGCACTAACTTTCTTTCTTTCATTTCCGTTGTGTGTTTTATGTAATAGTAGACGGCTAATGACGGCGGAACATTTGGACGAGTGACAAATTTTTCTTATAGATTTCAGCGCTATTGGCAAGCAAGGAGTTTAATGGCCTAACGGCCAATGCAAATGGCATTTGACAAATAAATAAATAAATAAATAAACTTTCTTTTCCCGACTGTCCCACTGAGATGCTCACTCGTAAGTTTGCTGAAGTGCTAAATAAGCATTCCAAGTCCTCTGCGTCCTTAAATGATTATTCGTTAACTTCTCATTTCCTGCTCACTCCTTTTCTTTGGAAAACTACTGACTCTTTTTCTACATATGGTGCCAAGTAGACAGCCTTTTTTACTGTCTGTCAACCTGCCCACATTCCCTGCAGCCTTAGCGTGAATGTATAACATCCACTGTAGGCTTTTCATGTCTTAAAATTGTGATAAGATAACTTTTGGCACTCCTTCGTACAGTTTTGTTGTAAAGTATTAAGAAATTGATAAAGGTATATTTATACTTCAAAAGAATTTAAATGTTCTGTATCCATATAAATATACATTTCTAGATAAACAGATTTAGAAAAAATAAAATTTGGAATGATTTTATTAGAATTATATTGCTTGTTTTTCTTCATTATATGAAAATGTACTTAAAGCAAAGTTCTTCAAAAGCCTTTTTAAATTTTGAGACAAATCCTTCTCTGTTTCAAAAAAAAAAAATAAAATGGCTAATTTTGCAGTGGAAATATTAACTTTTAAAAACAGTATGGAACAAATGATTTAATTTATTACATCAGTATTATTATTTCCTTTGAAATGAAGTATTATGGAATTAAAATTAAAATAATTATGTATAGTAGTTGCATCATCCTGCTTATTGTTATTATTAATTTAATATTTAATTTTTATATACGAAACATCCCACTATTCTCATCACCATTCAAAATGAGACAGAAAAACATTAAACATAAATGATACCGTGGTTCTTATCTCAGTAAAATTTATTCAGATGTCCGCATTGTAATTTCTTTTCAAAATATAAAACTATCTTTTAATTTGAAAAGTCAAGAGATATTTTACTTAATTAGGTTTTCTTTGTAAAAATGTAAAGCTCTTGGAATATAATTTTTTCAGATTTGGTTGAAATTTAAAATATTTTTAAATAAATAAACTGTTGAATGCTAAATTTTCTCATGCATGTATTATTAATTTTCTAAAATTCTGTATCTAGTTCTTAGATATAAAAATATGATATAAGTTAAACATGCCTTTATTAGCATTTTAATTAAGGCCGAAACGGAACGGAGTCAGTAAACATAAATTTTCTAAGGTACAAACGAATATTATGGGACATGAAAAGAAAATATTCAATTATGGCAGACGAAATTAGTTATGGCAGGCGGAATTATGTAATCCCAGCAGACGGAGATATAAAACATATACCCATCTATACCAACCAGTCTTAATTAGATTTTTCATGAAATATAGGAAGTTCTTAATTCCTGGGATATATTTTTCTGATGATATTTTGGAATATACAGGCTAAATTGAGGAGTGAGACAGCATAAGATCGCTTACTTTTTATTTACAGTTGTAGGACAGCTGAAACCGATGCGAATTCCTTAAATCCTATTAATCCGTAATGAAGAAATTGCAACTGTCTTCATCATATTCTACGGGTTATTGAAAAGCTTTAATTAATTGAGAAAATAAGAGATATGCATTTAGCGTTTGGTTATTTTAAGAAGAAACGTATTATGTTGAGTAATTTTGTGTGGCAGAACATATGAGTGTCTTGAACCTCATAAATGTTTCATCTTTGTGAGAGCTTTCATTTTCATAAGGAAGTTGATTCAAATTCATATTAAAGATGGAAAACCGCAAAACTGCCTTTCAACTAATTCTAGAATCGAATTTAGAACCAAGTACTCAACTTACTTGTGAAGAGTGATCACAACAATATTAAAGGTGTTAATAGCAAATCTCTATCTATATATGTTATATCTAATCTCTCTCTATCTATGTTACATCTAATACTATATATCTATCTATGTTATATCTAATCTCTATCTATCAATGTTATCTAGTTATTTTTCAGTTATAATATTAAATGAAGATACTAAAGTCGCTTTACATTGCCTTTTTGTTACCGGTATATTTTGAAGTTATATAGTATCCATATTCAATAGAAGACAGGCTTTCCATGATTTTTACAAATGCTTTGCGAAGTTTGTTTATTTTTTAACAAATTTTAAGTTTTAGCACTTTTTTATCACTCTCTTTTCACCCATCCTTTTCGTGCCATAATGTGAATGTGTTATGTAGAGAGGTTTCGCCACCAAGGTTAAATAGTTTTACTTCAAGGTACCATGTTATATCTGAAACTCCTATATGTTAAATGTTAAATATGAAACTACTTGCCGTGAAAAGGTTTCTACTTCCTCTTAGGGAGGAAAACTAAACTCTTAAGAATTTGCAAACTAACAAAATTTTAGTGATCGTATAGTGAAACGTGTACAGCATTTTTGCGTACTGAAAAAAAATGCATCCCGGGACCGCGCCGTGAGAGGATCGAAAACATAAACATATACAAGATATAAAGGAAAAGTTCATATTAAATATATAAAGAAAACATACTGTAATAGTTTTCCAGATTAAATATCAGTTTATTCAATTACATCACAATATGAAAAATCTTAACCTCATCTGAGAGTCTTTTCATTTAAATTCATAAAAAAAAACTTAAGGTTTGTCTGGTAATTTAAAAGAAAGGAAAGGGAAACAATTTATGGCCTGAGAGTTAAATTTTAGATTCGACGTTGTTTTTACTGCTAAGGACGTTTTTGAAAAACTTGCTTAAAGTTCAAACACACCAAAAAAAATAAAACTTATCTTGAGGGGACATCTTGAAGTGGAGGACTCGTATCTTATCAAGCGTTGATGTCGGCCGGGCTCATCTTGACACTGGTTCTAAAAATGTCGGCGCCAATTCCCACTGTAGAACAGAAACAGGAGCACTGCTGCCCAGGACGGCTATCCGCTTGGTCCTGAAAGTCCTATGTCAACACGAAGGTAACTCGTTCAAATTTCGCCTCTTTACCAGCACGCCGCAAGGAAGAGGGTTTTCAGCTTCAGGTCAGAAACGTTTTTCCTAGGCAATTACGGCTCGCCTGTTCTTACTCATCCCAAGAGCAAGCTTCACGAGTAACGTCCCAAGTAAGTTCCACCCGCCAGTCAGTAAGAGAGAGAATCCAACTCGAATTTCCTTCAAGCCAGTTTTCAAGAGCAACGTCCACAAGTCCAGCAAGCCCGAAAGTCAGCGAGTCCAAGAGTGAGTGCGTCAAAAAGTGAGTGCGTAAGAGAGTCGCCTCTTAACCCAAAACGCGGCCGGGGAGCATATTTGCCGCTCCCCGCCGGAAAACATCTCTCGTAGTCAATTACATTTATCTCCTTCAAGCCAGTTTTCAAGAGCAACGTCCAGCCAGCCCGAAAATCCGCGAGTCAGTCAGAGAGTGAGCCAAAAAGTGAATCCAACTCGAATTTCCTTCGTCTCCTTCACAAACGCGGGCTCCCACTATGGCTTCACTTATCGCCCCCTTAATTATGGCAAAATCTTCGTTTTCAACTCCAGAATGCGGAAATAAGGGTGATCGCGCATGCGCGCCCTTCTTCACTTAGCCAACAACCGGACCCTCAATCGCCAAAAACCTGAATGACTTACATTGAAAGACAAGTAGCAACCTTTGACCTTTCTGTCACGTACTTTCCTCTCTTAAGGTCAACTAACAATGAAAATTCTTTCTCGAACATTCTAAAGGACAAAGCGCGCGAAATCATGACTTGGCAAAAATTGCCTCCCTTTCCCTGCTTCTTTCACAATGAATAAAAGTTTGTACAAGATTTGCAAATAAAAGAAAATAAATAATATTCATTTAAACTAAATAATATTTCCAGAAGCATCTGTTTTTCCCCAAAATTAAAGCCTTAAAATAAATAATTCATAATCAAATAAAAATTAAGGTTTCCATAAATCATAAAATCATTCACCTAATTTTTATAACGCTATCAGATAATTTCTCTACATAACAAATGAGATAGAGAGCGTATATTCAGATTAAGGTAGAAAAAAAGTAAAGCCCACCAGCGGCCGAGCGGTAAAGACGCTGAACAATGGTAGTTCGGTCCGAGGTTCGAATCCCGCGAATAGGTTGGCTGCATGGGCGTTTGTGGGGTTTTCCCCATGTGTAACGTGTATACGAGCCAGTTCCCTTCGAAAGTCCTCCACGAAGGCATCCCTACCTTTAGGCAGATAGCGCTCGTGTGCTTTGCCATAATTAAATAATCCAATCCAAAAAAAGTAAAACTAAATTTAGAAGTCATTATTGTGCAACTATTCCTATTATAGACGCACGTAATTATGTGAACATATTCGTAGACAAATTCATGGACTCCAGACGTGAATTTTTTAAGCTGTAGAACCTCCTCCAGATAGCCTATACACTTCTTAGTAAACTCTTGTTGAGAAAAATTGCTTTAGTCGATGCGGGAAAATAGCAGCATCAGTTATAATGTTAAAAAATGTATAAAAAATGTAATCTCATTGTTCGACAGATATTAGTAGATTTTAACTGCTACTTTATGCTCATTACAAGTAATTATTACGTTCCTCTGTTTCTTAGACTTTGCACATTTCATTTTTTCTTCAGAACTAGTTAGATACACTCTTAGACACACACACACACACAAAATAAATAAATAAATAAATAAATAAAAAAAAAAAAAAGACGCACCAAAAGGGAGTTATCCGAATGGGATGAAAATCGGTAGAAGTGATGTACATGTACAGAAAAACAAATGATTACAATTAAGACACAATAACACGCCGAACAAATACTAATTCAGAAGTCAAACAACAAAAATCAGCGTTACATTTTCAAATTTTCACAGAATTAGCTTCGATGGTTTTACCGAACCACCATCGTCAGCTGCAAAAGCGCTCAAATTATTACAGTTTGAGAAAAATTGGATGATTTATTCAAGTGACAGGGGTTCACAAAGCAAAAACGTCAGTAACACGTTTGCCCATCTCTGGCCCTTATGCAAGCAGTTATTCGGCTTGTCACCGATTGATAAATGTGGCTGATGTCCTCTTGACGGACGTATATCGTGCTAAATTCCGTCCAAATGGCGCGTTAGATCGTCAACATCCCGAGCTGGTTGGAGGGCCCTGTCCATAATGCTCCAAATGTGCTCAATAGGAGAGAGATCCGGCGACCTTGCTTGCCAAGGTAGTGTTCGGCAAGCACTAAGGCAAGCAGTAGAAACATACGCAGTGTGGGGACGAGCATTATCTTGCTGAAATTTAAGCCCAGGGTGGCGTGACATGAAGGGCAACACAACGGGCCTTATAACTTCTTCGATATACCGCTGTGCTGTAAGGTTGCAACGGATGACAACCAAAGGGATCCTACTATGAAATGAAATGGTACCCCAGACCATCACTCCTGGTTATCGGCCTGTCTGCCGGAAGACAGTCAGGTTGGTATCACACCGCTGTCTGAAGCGTCTCCAGACTCGCCTTAGCTGATCATCGAGGCTCAGTTCAAAGCGGGACTCATCACTGAAGACTATTCTACTCCAGTCAGTGACATTCCAGTGCGAATGAGCCCGGCACCACTGCAAACGGGCTTGACACTGTACAGAGGTCAATGGTAGTCGGCGCAAGGGTCGCCGTGACCTCAGCCCCCTTTCTGTGAGCCATCCCTTGCGGTCACTGAAGCACTAGTTGCACGTAGAATCGATGATAATGATGCATCTGGGGCTGTGAGTACCGCTTTGACGATTCATGTTCTGTCGTTTCTCTAGGCCACCGCTTCCTTCTTGATGCTGTGTGCGGCCACGGTTCACCCATTCCTGCCAACATCGTCTAATAGTGGCATTGCTCCTGCTCAAATGTCGAGCTATTCACCGATAAGACCAACCGGCTCTTTGAGCTCAACTACACGACCTCTCTCAAATTCTGACATCTGCGCATATCGTTCGCGCACCTGTATGCGAGGCATATTTACTGTCTGCCAGAGTACACGGAATGAAATTCGTGAAGAATTTAAGAATTTATGACCTGGAATCGTAATTTATCCTCTTAAATATCCTGTCAGTTGCGCAGATCAGATGCGCTGTAGCGACAACCGTTCAGTCATTGGCAGACAAATGTAAAATTTTGGATTTTCTGTCGAAACCTGTATGCATATCAATTTGTGTCAAATTTGCTTTATATCTTCTCGGTGCGTCGTGGTGCGTCTTTCTTTTTTTTTTTTTTTTTTTTTTTTTTTTTTTGTCTAAGAGTGTATATTTTACTGCATAAAGTGTCATTTTTAGCGAATATACAATAATTTTAAGGCTTATTACTGTTCGAGAAACTAGACAAAAGTCATAAATGTTTTACTCTCATTTCAGCTGCAACTAGCTGAACAGGCTGTCGATGTCTGCATAGCTAGGATATAACATCCCATAAAAAAATCGGCTTGGAGGGTTTATCTCTGATTATCTAGTCCTGACTTTCTAGTCTTATCCTGACTTTCTAATTAATAATCAATCCAATGTAATCCCTGTTTTGGAGGAAATGGAATTTGCAATTGTTCTATCAGACATCTTGCTGCAAAATATCGCATAAAGGTTTGGCAGTTTTAATAGTTTAGATTACATAAGGCTTTGTCTGGTACTATGAATAATTTCTTATAAAATATATTTTTCTGAAATCTTTAAAGAAATTTAAGTTGGTTTTTCGTTTTGTTGTTTGATAAAAATAACGTTTTTAAAATAAAATTTTACTTTGCTGTTTTCACAAACGAAAGTGATTTTCCCCCCAAAAATGCATATTTACCTTTTACCATTTTATTATCAAGAGGCTTTAGAAAAAGAATTTAACTACGGAGAGTACAATTTTTAGAAGCTTCCTTGACACGTGGTGTCAAAAAGGCGTTCCTAACTCAACGTTTTGTGACGGCATCTGGACGTTAAGATTGTTGCTGACGACGGTGTAGAGAGCTTTTAAACTCGCAAAACAGTGGCTGTCATAACATATTCTCCATGGCCTTTTGGGAAAATGGCGTGCACTTTGAAGAAATGGGGTGTTTTATCATTACTTCCTACGCCATGTTTTCAACGACACATCTTTTTTACTTAGCTGTGGCAAACTTTTTCCATATTCTTATTTCATTTTTCTTTCAACATTCTTATTTCATTTTTCTTTGAAGCGTTCTCATTCAATTGCCATTCTTATCTTGAATTTGCTTCTGCTATGACATTGTTGTAGTCCTTGTTTTATTACGGATATATTATTTTACTGAACGTAAACATTACTGTCATATTCAAATACCATATGTGTCTCTTTATATGCAGTTAAATTATATATTATTCGAGGTATAGAGAATTCATTAGCAAAAATAGTTTTAACTTATTTTTCTATTTCTTTTGTACCTTATTACTATACACTTGAATTAACCATAATTTTGCAAGGATTATGTTAATTTTATTAACAAGTAACTTTTGAGTTAAACTTTCTTTCCTATCGCTTCTTAATTTCAACTTACCACTACCGGCCAGAACGTAATTTTAGAATCACTCTGAATGCTAGTGAGGAAGAGTGGTATCTAACCGCGAAGTTCTATTGTCTTAGGGAGAGAGATACCAGATATTCTGGCTAGCACGCGTCCACCTTTATCTCTTTATTTAAGATCAGTTAAGTTTAATTCTTAGTTTCCTAAATTGAAGCCCGAGTGTCGGCTTTATTGTACAACTCCAAGACGGAGTTTTGTTAAACTTCAGTTGGAATAATAAAGGGTTATTTCACAATTCTCACTTGTTGTTTTCTACCTCACGAACTCAAGCGATTATTCGCTTACTAGTTCTTAAGATTCTTCACATTCATCTGTAACTTAGAAGTACACAGTGAGGAGAATACTACAATTTTAATTTCTTCTTTTATTATTATTCTTTATTTTTCCGATTCTTTTTTTCTTTTTTTTTTAATTAGATAATGGAATAAGAGAAAGATGGTTAATAACTCATTTTATTATTTTGATGCATATTCAGTTGCATATCTGTTTTAGATACTCCGTCTACGAACTACAAACTTCAAACAAGGTTTACTCCTTCCAAGGTATTGCTCATAGCGTATTCAGATATATAATGTGAGAAAGTTTATGACTGAATTTTACCGTCGGAAATAAAAACAATCATGTATTTCATGGAAGCAGTGTAAAAGTTGCTCAGATCATACAATAGGAACAGTTTGGGAAACATATAGTTGTCTTATGAAATAAAAGCTCTTTCATCAACATTTTATGAAAGTCATAGTTTCGAGTTTCATCCTCGAGTACTGTTATATTAACTAAGTCTCTTATCACTAAAAGCACGAAACAGAACTCGTAAGGTTTTTAGGTACCTTTGACTTAGAATTGCCTCCAACGAATTGCTTCTTTCGTCAACTTCCATCAAAATTTTAATTAATTCAAGGTATAAATAAGCGTTTAATTGATAAGCGTTTTAGAGAACGTTTGACAGAGTAGGCTGCCCCCCCCCCATCCTACTTCTAACTTTCTGCTGTTTACCATTTATAATAGTAAAGAAAAAACGTAATTCGAAGTGTTCCAGATATCGAATCCAGCCGAATGTCAAATCTCTAATTTCCTGGTACTTGACAGAAATCATTTATACGTAATATTTTAATGTATATATAATATTTATATATATTTTAAATGCAGTCATATTAAAATGTATATACAATATTTTATGTATTGTAATTGTAATTAAATATGTAATATATATTATGTACGTATATTATGTATTATAACTACATGTATGTATATTATTTATGTATTATAACTGCATGTATGTATATTATTTATGCATTATAACTGCATGTATATATAATATTTCAATGCAGCCGTAGAGGCTGAGAGTGAAGTTTATGAAGCAGCTAACAAAACTGAATTGAAGAATCATCATCATTATTTTTACGCATACTAAATCATCTATCTCTTTGGGAGACAAATTACTTTTCAGTCATCGTTGAATACAATAAATTTTTATATACACTGGTAAAATGATATGACGTCATTTCAGGCAAGGAAACATAAGCGGCGCAGAGTTCTTTCGCATGGCAGAAACCAAGAAATAAGGAAGACGTAGTTGCTCGAAGCAATATGTATAATACGTAGGTGCAAATGTGAAGCTATGCCGTATTTTAGTTTTAGTTACCTTTTTCAAGCAGTGTTATCCAAATTGGAAAGATCTCGAATTTGAGGAAAAGAATTAACTTAGAGGAAGAACTTAAATTTAGAATAATCAATTTTAAAGTTGCCAATTATTTCTTAACATAGCCATCGTATTTTAAGACATCTTGCAATTATTTTATATTTTAGAAACGTTTATTTTATTTTAAAATTTTGCTGCTATCCTCTTTAATTTTTCACTTCCGGCCAGAACAAGTGCGAGTAGAGTTGTTTATGCTAATGAAGTTGCGAATTGTATAGTTATTTAAGATAGCCAAGACAGAGAGGGAAACTTCTTGCTGCCTTACCACGCGCATGCTTTACAATCAGTTCATGTCTGCCTTTAAGGCCATAACTTAGTTCCCGCTGATATTGGAAGACGTATTGTAGTTTTTTGCATTTCGCCTACTACATACGTACTGTCGAAAGGCCAATCTTCGCGTTACTAGTCTCTGTAAAGCATCTTAGTTCTTATTTCGTCAAGTTAGTTTATTTCTTATTTTCTAAGTTTTAGACCATAAGTTCTGGTCTGTACGACTGTACGCTGTAAGATATAAAAGATAAAGTTAACCCTTCTTAGTGGTGTTGTATCTCCTCCACACACACGAGCATAGTTTGAGTAAGGTCCCTGCTCCCATTCAGAATTACTAATGTTTCCATAGGCAATTAGAAGGAATAGCAGTCCAGATAATCTTACATATATTATCTTACAGTCCTGAAAATCTTACATTATATATATATATATGCAAGTTTTTTAATGCAAGTTTGTATCAAATCATTCATGTCACCACAGATTCATTACATATATATATTTCTATAAATATATATTTCTGTATATATATATATATATATATATAATTAAAGAAAAGAGAACAAACTATAAAAGACCTGTGTGGTCAAAAACTTTGCGCATTGAGCTGCAAAATTTATAAAAATGTTAAAAGAAAATTCCTAGTTCGTACGTCACAAAGTTGCTTAGATACTGTGGTTCCGTTGACAATATTAACAGAAGTAAAATAAAGTGCAATGAAATGTGTAAATATAAAAGATTCAATAAAAAATATATAAACTTGAATATTTACAAATAAAAGTCAGTACTAATTGTAAGCAATATGCTAATCAAAGTGAGGCATATTTTAAACATTAGAATTAAAGTGTGACAAAAGACTTAAGCAAAAATACAAAAACTAAGAAGCGCTGAATGGTAGATTAGCCCAATTCGAATCTCATCAAGGCTCTTCAGGAGAAATTATTTTAATGATTTTCGAATCTAGCTAACTCCATATCGCGTTTCGCCGAAACAGACAACTGAAACTGTATACGAAACTCTTTTTTAAAAAAATTAATTGCATAAACTTAGCCATAAACTTTAGTCACAATTCTCTGTTTCAATTTCCCGACGCGTCCGGTTGAAGAAACACGTTAAGGCGTAATAAAAACTATACATAATGGACTGGTAATGCCAATGTACAAAATAAAATAAATAGCGATTTGCTATTAGTCAAAAAAGATTTTATGGGAGGACCTACTAGCTTATAGAGTTTAAACTTTGTGAAAGTACCAAAAATTAAATTTAATATTTAAAATTATAATAAAAAACTAAAAATTTTTGAAAGGGTCTTGATAAGACCAAAAATCAATACAAGGGAAAGAAATATTTTATAAAACCAGACCTGGAACGTCGATGTCTTCATTGCTGTAACTATGCAAACTCAAATAGGGGGTGAAAGCCTCGAGCAAGAATGTTGCGAACCAACTATGCAGTATGACGTAAAAAGGGAAGGAAACGTCATGAGGAAAGAGTCAATGAAAAGTGACTGACCGTTGGCTTATATATATATATCTATATATATATATATAAATATATATATATGATAAAAAATATGTGAATCAAAATTATAATTTAAACTAACGGTAAAACATTAATTCTCCCTCTCTAGTCTAAAAGTCGCAATAACTTCTCTGGATTGCGTCATTTCTAGATTATTCTATGTCTTGCGCAGCTCTGATGACGTAATTACTTGGGAACTGAACCTACTATTGTAAACCAAAACTTTTCTCTTCGCGTGCTTCCATCTTTCATAACAGCGCACTTCAGCTTTACTCTCTACTCTGCTATGATGTAATTCGGGTGGCTTGCTTTCTATCTCAACAATATCAAAAATGTAAATCTTCTGTGGAAAGGTACGATTAGGGTGCCAAGGGATCTGTGGCTACATAATGTCAGTTGGAAATAAAAATAGAATTAAAATCGCCTCGACTGCCAAGTTTTATTTATGAAGTTAATATATTAGCTTACTACGCAATCAGAATACTTCCTTTTCAATATAGGATAACTACGTGTCAACAATGCTTCGTCTTTTCCTTTGCTTTTATTATATCATATATATAATACTTATATATGAAATGTATTTTCTCATACATTATTTGTGTTTTGCAGCCGAGGAAACAGGAATGAGACAAATTTTGGAATGTAAAGTGATACATTTATTCCAGCATCCATCTCACAAGCGTCTCTCCCTGTACCTCGAGGAGAAGCCCTATTTATAGGCATGTGCGGTCATGGTGCTCATCCAATCAGCGATATTAATTGAAATCACGAGGTGACGCTATTTTCTCATCAGGAGTGTTCTTAAGGACTTTATGTAATGTGACAGATTTATGAGTTTGGATATTTGGCGGGCGCCAACAGGTTAATATAATTTATAATAAAGAAAGGATTTCGCCAAAATTTAGGAATAGGGATGCAACTTAGGTAGAGAATCGCCAACACATTACTAAGCAATATAATTAGAATTTACTTTAATCAATTGATTTAAAAATATCATTTCATATATACACGTAGAAGTCATATATAATACTTATATATACATGTAAACTACTTACATATATAAGTATTGTGGAGATCATCGACGACCGATGCTGACTTAGCGAATTACCAGCTTGGTGACGTCATCCCAGCATAGCTCAGTGCGGAGCAGACGAGACCAACTGGATATAGCGTCCAGACGTGGACGAGAGTGGAGCATAGCAGACGGCTTGCTTGTCTTCAAGAGTTGAAGAAGACAGACGGTCTTCTTTGGTGTTTGAGTGCCTTTTGGATTAACCAAGCTGATTATACTATTTAAAGCTAGCTGTGGAAGTTATAATAATAACGTATTCTATCAACTCCGGAGGAACTAATAGTGTGTGTGAATTCTTCATCATTATATGAATCCTGTGGACTGATAATTCATTCCTGCAACATTAATTTTTACTTAACCTTTATTACTTTTATCTATTTCTTATTAGTAAAATAAAAGCATTTAAAAATGCAATATTCGTGCTCTAACGTTTTGAAAGTAAAACCTACAAACTTTGGCGACGAACCGTCGGGCAACGAGCTCATCAATGAACTTCAAATCGAAAGTGTGCCAGCAGTATTTTGAATTGTGTATTGAACTGACTGAGTAAGCTGTTTTTACAAATTATTGGATTACTGTTAAAGTGTGTGGATTACCCCAATTGAAGACGATCAACTATCGGGTGAGTACAAAACTTTCTTTCCAATATGAAGTTAGTAGAAATTCCAGAATTGGGAGCAGCCTTAAAGAATAGTAAAAGTTCTGAAATCAAAAGTTTGCACAAGCTTATTTTTAATACTGATGGAGACCGAAATAACCGGAAAAAATTACGTGAATTTTTTGGCTTTATATTTAAATCATATTCTGAAGAATTTAATAAGAAAATAGATACAGTGCAGAGTAGTTTTACTTTGAATGAGTTAATTAAAGTTTGCAATGTACTATGCATAAATTCAGAAGGTTTAAAATCATAAGTAGTAACCCGAATTGTCTCTTTCCTATGTGATTTGTCTGTATTATTTGAAAATATTTTGCATGAAGAAAAGAGTGATATTGAAGATGAAACTATTAATAAAATTTCTGAAGTAGTGCTTGATGATAATCAAAGAGACAATCCAGGTTTTAATGAGTCTCAAGTAAATAACAGTATGCAGCTTCCAATTCAAGATCATTTTAAACCTCATCTTAGCTTTTCGGATATTGAAAGTATTGTTAATCCTTTTTCTGGTAATGCATATGAAAATGTTGATAAATGGATTGATGAATTTGAAGATGTTATAAATTCTTTGAAATTGAGAGATTTGCATAAATTAGTTTTTGCTAAAAGATCATTAAAAGGTAAAGCGAAACTATTTATTCAGAGTGAACCTAAAGTTAATGACTGGTGTAAGTTAAAAAAGCTTTTGAAATCTGAATATGGTAAAGCTTTTAATTCTGCTGAGTTGCATGAAAGGTTATGTAAGCGTAAATTAATGCCTAATGAATCTTTAGATGAGTATTTTTTGAAAATGAAAGAAATGTGTTCGCGAGGTAACATTGAAGATGCTTCATTAATTAAATATGTTATTGATGGTATTCCCGATTCTGTGGTGAGGAAAACTATACTATATGGTTGCGAAACAATATCTGAATTTAAACAAAGGCTTAAAATTTATGATAAAATGAGATGTGACAATGATAAGTTTAAAAATCCTAAACCGAAAGTAGACACTCAAGTTAAAGATAGAAGTAAGCTTGCGTCATAAATCGAAATCAATCTAACGTTAAAAAGTTCAAATGTTTTAATTTCGAGAAATTTGGCCATAAGTCAAATCACTGTGTAAACAAATCGAAGGGTATAAAATGTTTTAAATGTAAAAAGTTTGGGCATAAATCAACTGACTGTCAAGACCAGCCCGAGAAACAAGCAGCTTTAGTACAACGAATTTCTGATCAGGATAGAATTATGAAGACTGTAGAAATAAATAATCATTTAGTTGATAATCTAGTTGACACTGGTTCGGATGTCACGATATGCAGCGTGGAGTTACACAAGCAGATTGATTCTCCAAGTTTAAATTGTAGCGATATCACATTAAACGGAATTGAATCAAAGCAAACTTATCCCATTGGCTTTTTTTATTTCTGATATTTCAATTGATGGCTTTTCACTTCGTACGAAGATTTATGTGGTCAAGTCGTTATGTAATCAAATTGTATTAGGTTTGAATGTAATGAATCAGTTTAACTTCTCTTTTACCGAGAATGGCCTTCGAATAATTTCTCATCGGAATAAAAGTCATGTAAACTTGATAACTGCTGAGTCATCTCGAAATGCTAACGTTCGTTGCGTTATGGGAAATTTGAATATTGCTGTGTCATTGAAGAATGTTTATGATCTTTCTCAATCGCCTGGCGTCTCCGTTAATGTAAACAAAAACCGCGAAAGCGGAAGTGGCTTGAAAATTAATTACCTTTCACATCTGGTGAATGCTATTTCTGTCAACGAGATTGATTTATCGCATATTTCAAATGTCGGACATAAAGAAAGACTGTAAATTAATTAATTCGTACCCGCTTCGGAAAAATAAACAATCTGACTTTAAGATGCAAATAAATTTATGCGATGAAATTCCTGTCTGTCAAAATAGAAGATACATGCCTTTCGCGAAACAAAAAATTGTTGACGACCAAATTAATGAATGGCTGAAAGAAAAAATAATAAAACCTAGCAACTCTAACTATGCGGCGCCTATTATTTTGTGTAGCAAGCGAGATAATTCTAAAAGATTATCCATTAACTATCGGAAATTAAATAAGAAGATTATTAAAGACAAATTTCCACTGCCTTTAATTCCGGAAATACTTGATCGTTTGGAGCAATCGAAGGTCTTCACGACCCTAGATTTGAAAAATGGCTTTTTCCATGTAGAATAGACGAAAAATGCACAAAATACACCGCGTTCGTAACACATAATGGTATTTATGAATTTCTTAAAGCTCCTTTTGGTTTATGTATTAGTCCAAATGTTTTTCAAAGATATATTTATTCAGTATTTCGTGACTTGTTAAATGAGGGTGTACTAATTATTTATATGGATGATGTAGTCATACCGGCTAATGATGAAGTTGAATGTTTAGATAAATTAGAAAGAGTATTCAAAACTGCTTCGGAATATGTATTACAAATAAATTTCAAAAAGTGCCAATTCTTAAAACGTAAAATTGAATTTTTGGGACATGTAATTGAAAACGGAACTATTCGACCATCACCTTCTAAAACTGTTGCTGTTCAAAACTTTCCACAACCGCGTAACTGTAAACAACTACAAAGCTTTTTAGGACTAACGGGATATTTTCGTAAATTAATTCCTCAGTATGCTAAAATAGCCAAACCTCTTAGTGACTTGCTTAGAAAAGGTATTGGTTTTAAGTTCGATTCCGAACAACAGGAAGCATTTTGCAGATTAAAAGAAATTCTCTCTCAAGCACCTGTTCTACATATATTTAGGCAAGGATATCAATTAGAACTTCATACTGATGCTAGTAGTCAAGGCTTTGGTGCGGTACTACTCCAATTGTCTGATGATGGTAATTATCACCCAATCCAATATATGAGTAAGAAGACTTCACCGCAGCAAGAGAAACTCTGTAGTTACGAATAAGAAGCCCTTGCAGTTATAGAAGCTCTGAAGAAGTTTAGAAACTATTTGTTGGGGTCTAAATTCAAAATTGTAACTGATTGTAGTGCTTTTCAGAAAACTTTAGATAAGAAAGATTTAACTCCTAAGATTGCAAGATGGGCAATGTTTTTTGAAGAATTCGATTACGAAATTGTACATCGTTCAGGAAGCCAAATGAAACATGCTGATGCTCTAAGTAGAAATGCTCTAATTTTAACATCATATACATCCGATGTAACTGAGAAGATTCGGTTAGCACAACAACAGAATGAAGATGAACATGTGAAATTGATAAAGAATTTAGTTGAGAAGAGAGAAGAAAATGGATTCTTCCTGAGAAATGATGTTTTATACAAATTTGAAAATGGTAAAGATCTGCTAGTAGTGCCAGAATCCTTACAGAACGAAGTCATACAGAAGGTACATAAAAAAGGTCACTTTGCCGTAGATAAAACTGTGAATGCCGTAGAGCAAGAATTCTGTATTCCCAGACTGAAATGCAAAGTTGAAAGAGTTATTGCTAACTGTAACGAATGTATGCTGTACAACAAGAAGCAAGGAAAAGCAGAAGGATTTCTTCATCCTGCACCGAAAGAAAACCTTCCCTTGAGTACGTATCATATCAACTTTATTGGACCTTTTCCATCAACGAACAAGAGATACCAACACATTCTAACTGTGGTCGATGTTTTTACGAAATTTTCTTGGTTCTACCCAGTGAAATCACCAACTACGCAAGAAGTTATTTCAAAATTGAAGCAACAACAGACTGCATTTGGAAATCCAGACAGAATCATTTCAGATCGAGGTAGTGCCTTTCCATCGCAAGAATTTTCAGCTTATTGTACTGAAGAAGGCATAGAACATGTCAAAATTACTACCGGTATTCCACGAGGTAACGGACAAATTGAGCGAATCCATAGAATTTTGATTCCTGTTTTGTCAAAATTATCACAAGAGGATTCACCGAAATGGTTTAAGTATGTTCCAGATGTCCAGAGAATAATCAACAGCACAACTACAAGAAGTACAAAATATTCACAGTTTGAGCTTCTCATAGGCACGAAAATGAAAAATAAGGAAGATCTGATAATTAGTGAGATATTAAATGAAGAATATCTAAAGCAGTTGATATAAGAACGTGATGAAATGAGAGAAGATGCGAAAAACAACATTTTGAAGATACAAGAAGAGAATCGTAAGCAATTTAACAAAAGACGTAAGAAACCGAAACTATACAAGATTGGCGACTTGGTAGCCATTCAGAGAACTCAGTATGGGACTGGTTTGAAACTACGACCTAAGTTTCATGGACCATATAAAATCATAGCTGTTAGATCAAATGACAGATATGAAGTCGAAAAAGTAGGATGCCATGAAGGACCGAATTTGACATCCGCTGCGGCTGATCATATGAAGCCATGGTCAAATTGATTGATGTTTGTATCAGCTCAAAACCTAAGGACCTGATACTCCTTTTTTTTTTTTTTTCATTCTCTTTGCAGGTAGATGATAGTCACGTCCACTCAACAGACATCGAGGACGATGCCCCTTCAAGCTGGCCGAAGCTATGGAGATCACCGACGACCGATGCTGACTTAGCGAATTACCAGCTTGGTGACGTCATCCCAGCATAGCTCAGTGCGGAGCAGACGAGACCAACGGGAGATAGCGTCCAGACGTGGACGAGAGTGGAGCATAGCAGACGGCTTGCTTGTCTTCAAGAGTTGAAGAAGACAGACGGTCTTCTTTGGTGTGAGTGCCTTTTGGATTAACCAAGCTGATTATACTATTTAAAGCTAGCTGTGGAAGTTATAATAATAACGTATTCTATCAACGCCGAAGGAACTAATAGTGTGTGTGAATTCTTCATTATTATATGAATCCTGTGGACTGATAATTCATTCCTGCAACATTAATTTTTACTTAACCTTTATTACTTTTATCTATTTCTTATTAGTAAAATAAAAGCATTTAAAAATGCAATATTCGTGCTCTAACGTTTTGAAAGTAAAACCTACAGTATTTACTTTAAATTTTCACTTGTTACAACGCTAGAATTAAAATAATAAATAACATATGTATATAAATTCATTGTAAGGCTATTCGCTTTGTATCGAAAACGAAGAGTTCCCTGATAAGTCAAACAGACTGTCGATAAGAGTTCCCTGATAAGCGTAAATGAAAAAAAAATATGCGTATATTTACTTAGTGAGCTTTCAAAATCATAACTTTTTTTACATTTTACGCAAACAAATTTTGTCGGTAAAAAGCAACAAACAAACTGATAACGTAGAGACATACATAATATAAAAGATAAATGCATTTGTAAATATGTATATGCAAATCAGAATTCTGTATATGCAAATAACAATCGCATCATGCATATTTTCGCTGCCTAACACGTAAATGATATACAACTTTTTGTTTTATAAAATCCTTTTATTTTAAGTATTCCCAAAAATTTCATTTGATGTTTATGTATTTTTCTACGAAATGAAACCTTTTTGTCATGAAGTGTGAGTAGATATAACGTCTTAATAGAAACAGACCTCTTAAAATTAGAACTCATTACGGAAAGGAAAAAATATTTGAAAAAAAGAAAAACTTTTGTTATTAGTCGCGCTATTAAGTAAACACATTTACAAATGGATTCAAGAATTACTTACTATTCGAAACTAGTATATCTATGAGCGTTACAAAAGAGAAGAATTTTTACAATTTTATAGCATTGTAAGTATTGATTTAAAACAAATGAGCTTGGAAAAAGAAATATTATAAGACATAAACTAGAAATTATTTCAACAGTATAGAGAAAACTATAAAATGCAGGGAGCGATATATATAATAAAGATCAAGTAACTAAAAAATGCTCTTACTGAGAAACAATAACGCCTGCTTTTCGGTTGTTTTAAAAAATATGAATCTATTAGCTATGGTTACATTAAAACTATCTTCATATAGCTGAGTACGTACTATTCGGAGTTAGAAATAAATTTTATCAGTTATACTAATGTTGCAAGTGCGTGTGCATTACAAAATGTGTTAAGTAAATATGTTATTAAGAATGAAATAAACATAAAAGTATTACTATCACAGGTATTTTTATATCGCTTTGTTTTTCGTAATGCATTCCTGTATTTTATAGTTAAAACGAAATTTGATACTCCTACTTCAAGATTTGAAACAATATTATAACTCGAAATTTGCGATGTCTCCTGTTTGATTGAAGATATAGTAATCCTAATATAAAGATTGGAATTAATGCTGTTATAGGGTAACGTACGATTAAATAAGTGACCCTCGAAGATGTTAATATGAAACTCAGTTTGAAATAGAAGAATACGGTGACATAACCGTTTCTTCTTAGTCGAGACTGAAAATATTATTTTGAAAATTTACCTAATTGAAAGGAAAAGTCATTCATAATCTTAGTTTATTTTATACTTTAAGAGATGTTTCTCACTTTCGCAGATGGTCTTCTTAGAAAGGTAGTCACAACAAAAATATTCATAACAGGACTGGCTACATTGTTTAAACTGATAAGAGTTTGACTAATTCAAAAATTAGCCAGACCACCCTCAAGCTACGTGCTCCAAAAGAGATTACTTGTGTCAATTAGTTCGTAAATAATACTATGTTTACCAAAAACCTTTATTCAGTAGTTAGAGGGAACCAAAATACAGATCTCAGTGTACGTACTGAATGAACTAGAAACCAAAAATACCTCTAATTCTACAAGTATTTGACTTATAAAATGCAACTCTTTATATCTAGCGTTGCCAGTTCTTAAACATTTAATTAAATTCTTATTGAAATAGTTAAGTATAATTTGCTGTATTCAGTAGTTTTAGTTTTAATGATATTTTCATTCAAAAATGAATACATAGCTATGTAACGGAAAAAAATATCTGTGAAAAATTACTAATAAATTCTTTACAAAAAAAGATAATTGAATACAAAAATACCATAAAATTAAAGGAGAAAAAAAAGAATATTTCATCGCATCCAATTTGTTAGACATACAACTAGTTATGTACTTCAAATAAAACCACAAATTGCTTTTTTTTTTTTTTCCTTTCCGGAAAAGAAAACGTATCAATTACACGCGGGGGGGAAAATAAAACGAAAACAAAATTTTCTTTTTTTTTCCTTGTCCAATCGATGAATCCTTATACTTTTCGATGCACTGGCTTTCGTCTGCAATGGAAAGCAGCAGCTAGAAAACAACTTAGCTTTTCTCGCCTTCTCACTCTGTTCGGGATAATTGAATTAGGGCATGAAGAAGGTCGAACGAATGATCGATAATTAATTAAGCTTATGTTGGGCCTCTTGTCGCGCTTTTTGTTTTCAACTTAAGTCCTGGTTTGTTTTATACCTTGTAACTTCGACCACGTCTTCCTCATTTGTTTAGCTCTACCCTACAGGGCACAGACAAGAGACCTTTTATACTTTGTAAGCCATGTTTGTCTCAAGCTGCCACTCTGTTTCCATTTCCGTCAGAAAAGCTCGTGCTATTTACTCTTATGAAATAGCGTTTTAAAATGTGATAAAAAAGAATGGTAATGTATTATTCGAAAATGAATGAAAAAAGAATGGTAATATATATTTTGTGGTTATACTAATATTTTTATCAAATATTAAAGAAATATTTATATTTTTTGCATCAATCACAAAATATCTGATGATGAAATTTTGTAAAATATTCTTCCTGAAGCACTAAAAATTTACTTTAATACAGCTGTGAATTCTGCGCTTAAATTCATGTTTTCTATCCTTTCCTCTTCATGGAAAAAGCTTTTTTCTTTAATTCTACAGCTAAGCGGAAGAACACTTCCCTTGGTATGAAATAAAAAAAAAAAAATAACTGTAAAGAAATTATGAGGGCTAAAATCTAATTTAAATAAAAATGATAATGTGAATCATTAAAAAAATCTTTATTTAAGATGTAATTTAATAGAAATCTTTATTTAAAATGAAATAAAAATCTTTATATTTTAAAAATCAAGAATAATGACCGAGATATTGTTTTCTGCACATAGTTGTAATAATTAATGTGTTGCCAAACTTTTGTGCGAAAATCAAGATTTTGTTTAATATATTATGCTGGTATTTTAAATGAACATTTATGGACCTTAAATTTCGTCAAAGGTGTATTTACCACTTCGCACTCAGATTCATGCAAACAAAACATACATATGTGGTATCAAGTATTTTATCAAACTCTATTCTTCACCGAATATATTGTCGCGTGCGTACGGAGGCTTAATAAACTGAATGTACTCTGGTCCGATGCTAGGTTAACAGAAATTTATTTTATCAAAATAAGCACTTTAAAGTTCTGGAATTTTCCACAGAAATACTCGCACAGGAATTCACAGTATCTCGGAGTACAATCAGTAGTTACGCATCAAACTGCTAAGAATGTTAAACACGACGCAATGCAAAGCGCATTTAAAGAGAAAGTTAACTCGGATACCTCAGTTCAGGCAGAACGAACAACTCGCAACAACAGTAACTAAGCAAATGAGAGCAGATGCTCTCTTTCCGGAGTTATATAGTTTTCACGTGGCCGCTGAGAAGTTTCTAGTACTTTCTGCTTCTCCAAATTACTGGAAAGCATATGAGGGTCGAATTACGATTACAGCGAATACAACGCTGTGTGACCGGACCGCTTCCGCCCTAGCTTTTGCCTTTCGGAATTGAGTGCCGCCCCGCACTTCCTACAATCTATCATGTTGCGACCCCACAAACAAGAGCAGACAAGACAGTACCAATACGGTCCCTGCCGAGCCTTACTCTGTCCCGAGAGCCTTCAGGCCTTCTGTGAAGTCTGTTTTTATACCCCGTGGTTGAGACTGCCTAGGTACAGATCCTAACCAGTACTTCCCAGGCATTCGCCTGAGTCAACCCCCGGGGGGGTACAGCGAATACAGTGATCAATTGCATTTATTCAATTACAATACCTGTTACGGTAATACAAAGACCAGACCAAAATGTAGCCAAATTTGGTGACGTTGGGCGATTCCTCGCCAAATTTGGCGACAAAATATGTCGCAAAACCGCTATCAGCTTGGCGATTGCACTTGCTCTTGTATTCTTAATTTTCGAGCATAGCTTCTCATTAGATGTCTCATGTTAACATTATATAAAAATGAATACAATAATTTTTCTTATAATTCCACTAAAATCATCTGTTTATGTATAAAATTCGTAACAATACGAATTCCTATAATCTTTGTAAAATTGCTTGGTAAAGTTGCTTTGTAAAGTTGCTTGTAAAGTTACTTGTAAGCTACAAAGGTAATAAGTGATAAACAATGCTACAAAGGTAATAAGTGATAATAAATATATAAAACAAGACAAAAATCTTGTCTCTGCGAACACTCATCAGATTGGAATATTACGAAAACAATAACAAAAGATTTCCGAACGCTGTTCCTGTGAAACAAAAATTAAACAATTGAAGCATTTTGAGAAAAGAATAGAAAAAGGGCATCACAAGCATGAAAAGGAAATACTGAGCGCCGCCTGAGATAACCACTGACCTGACTTTGTTGTAAAAGTCTTACAGTGTTAGTAGTCATCCTGGCAGAAGGGAAAATTTCCTCCGTGTAAAAATATACATATAAATATTACATGGGCATACAAGGCCTGTGTATAAGCATAGATATGTTGATTACAATCATTGTCTTGTACAAGTTACATATGATAGATACATAAAATCATGACAGCTATGTGTACATTTAGACATTATATGAATTCATATTTACAATACTTTTACTGAGATAATCAAAATTAAACTTGTAATTCATTTACACATTGACTGGATTTTCAATATCACTTAAACTGCTTTACAATATTATTTTTATCAAGTACATATAAACTGGATAGTAATATGCTTACATTACAATAGTTTTGCTCTTACAGTCCTGTTATTATTCTACGGGGTGAGCTATTTTCCTAGTGTTGATATTCAGTTGTTGTAATATTTTGAATTGCTATTAAAATTATGCTGCGAAGATACAATTCTCAAGAGAGGGGGAGAATTTCTTAGTATCTTGCTGAGCAAAGCCTGATTACCTCCTCTATTTTAGTTTTCGTCTGCTTGTTGCCGCGGGTATTCTCCGCCCATTGCGGCCAGTATTCACTGCTTGTCATTTTTAAATGCAGTTTATCGGTTTGTGGGCAGTTGAAGAGGAAGTGATCTGCATCACCTACCGCACCACATTCACACAAATCTGATGCTCGTATGCCGAATCTCTTAAGGTAATGTGGGAAGGGACCATGGCCAGTGTAGAATTGAGTTTGTGCTCCGCTGCATGTATTAACTGAGCACGTGACTTTCGGAAAAAACTTGTAGGTTCTCCTCCCTGTGCTTTCTCTTTCCCATCTTTTTTGCCATTCTTGAAAAAGGCTATTGAGCGTGGTTTTTTTTAAATAGGACTGCGGAACACTTACTGCGTTTTCCAATCTACTGGAGTCATTGGCAGCAGATTTCGAAAGCAGGTCCGCCGCTTCATTGCCAGTAATACCTACATGAGCTGGAACCCAGATCAGGATAGGTCTGTCATCTGGTGAGATACTTAGAAGAATTTTCTGAATATCTTGCACCAAAGGACTCCTTGTCTTGTGCCCTCGGATGGACTCCAAACTTGAGGCAGAGTCGCTATATATGCTGACCTTTAATCCTAATTGATATTTTGCCAAATTGATGGCTGCTTTTAATGCAAGAAGCTCTGCCTGAAAGACGGTATTTTTGTCTGCCAGTCGTCTTTCCCAAGTTTTAACCACTTCTCCTACTTGGAGTACACAGTAGGCGCAGCCTGTGCCTTTTTCCGTCTTTGAGCCATCTGTATAAATAGCAAATGCCTTCTCATTTGGCGGCGTGTATTGTATGTATATTGTGTGCGATAAATCAGTATCTGCAGGGTGTCCAAGCATGATCGGCTTGCGCTTCTCATAGTCTGTATGGTAGAATGTCTTTTACCACAGAGAGACGTTATTTTCTAAGCGTAAAGTCCTTACTAATAGCGATTCTTTCTCCACTAGAAGGTCCAATTGAGGGATACCCGCCAGCACTTGCAGTGCCGCATTTGGGGATGTTCTATAACATTTGCATATGCTCAAAAGTTGCATTCTTTGTATGGTAAGAAGCTGTCTTCTCATATGGGCAGTAAGCTTCCTTCCCCATATGGCAGCCCCATATAATATGATCTTTTCTGAGATTGTTCTGTACCAGCTTTTGAGCATAGTGATTGGAGCATAGTGAACGGAAATACTGGACGATGTTCTGTCATTGAATACTAAGTTCACAGGATTAGCTTGTAGGGTTTATATTTATTTTAACTAACATTTATTTTAAGTTTAAACTATCTTTCCTGTGAAGCCTTACTTTCCCCTGGAACTGCCAATGCCAGAGTATGTAAATTTGAGTAGAACGCGCAAGGATTCAAATTATCAGCGGAAGTATTCTGAGTTAAATAGAAAGGAAACGAGTTCGAGGTATGATGTTCTTACTTCACGAGCGCGGAGGTAGGTAGTTAGCCAGAAATTGAAGAACCCCGCGTTTCGGCCTGTGTGCTTGCTCGGAGAATTGTTAATCGTTCAACGTGATATTCAAAGTTTGCTGAATTAGCAGCGGTATTGTAAAACGCGGTGAGGTCAGTTACTTTTAGAGAGCCTCGTAGTTAGAGTCTTGTTATTATTTCGTTTCAGGTTCTTATTTTTATTTTACCGCCGGGTCGGCGTAGTTTGTGAGCGTCAAGAGCACGCAATTGTAATTTCTTAAGTTGAATAAAAAGGGACTTAAACCCTTAGCAAGACTCTGTCTATTTTCCAGTTTCAACAGTCACCTCTTGGTTGCGTGCAGGTTGGAGGCACGAAACTTTACATTGGCGCCCGAACACTTATCGAACTGAAATGGCCGAAAATCGGATGGAAGCCGCGGGACAACACCAAGAAATGGCAAGCCAATTGGAAGGATTTGGATACCTGGTCCATACTTTGAGAGCGTCAATCAAGCCAAACGTCAATTTCGACGGAAAAAATTCGGTGGCGATATTTCTAGAAGGTCTAGAAAATCACTTTCAGCTCTACCCTGTGCCTGAAAGACAAAAAGTTGCCATCGCCACATCTGCACTAAGAGGACAGGCCGCGCTATGGTGGAAGAATATAGGCAAATTTTTATTAGGGGAATTTGGAAGCCAGACATATACATTTGAAAATTTCAAAAAATCGTTAGTAAAGGCCTTCCCCATAGTGAAAGATCGAGCAAGGCTGGAAGCCGAACTATATAGTTTCTATCAACGGGATATAGAAGAGTTGACGGACTTTATTTTGCGAAAAATTAAGCTGACGGATATGCTGTATGAGAAGAAACCCGACGCGGAGATTATTGAAATAATCTTACCAAGATTGTTACCTGCTGTTCAAGACTACTTCGAAATTAGAAACCCAAGCACATTGCAGGAGCTCTTCGAATTGGCGGTGAAGTTTCAAAATCGCAGAATAGTGGAAAAAGCTAGAGGGGCATCATATTCTCAAAGTACCCGAAGACTTCTTCAAATGAGGCAATATTCAAATGAGCAAACCGGAAATGCAAACCGCTCTTATGGGGCAAAGAGCTATCAAGCTAACTCATCGAACCTCGAAGGTCAAGGCCCAAAAAGAAAATTCGAAAACAAACATCCGCGTACCCAGAAGGCAGAACTTGAAAGGAAAGCTTTAAACGAGTAGAGGGGCCTGTGAAAGCGAGGGTCCAGACCCCGGAAGTTTTAAAAAAACCCTCAAAAAGACATTTAAATACGGTCATCGTAAAGAACTCACATCTACCAATTATACAAGTCCTGGTTGGCAATGTACCAGTAGAAGCCCTCATCGATACAGGAGCAGAAGAGAATTTTATGAGTGAAACATTCTTCAAAAAGAATTTTTATAGGTTACGATTATTTAAAACCAAAAATACGGAAATTATAGCGGCGCAAGGAAAAACCTGTCACTGCATCGGGAAATTATCATTAAACATACAGGTAAAAGAGGAAAGCCTCAAAGTATTAATTTTTGCAGTGAACAATCTGCAAAATCCTCTTATTTTAGGTATGGAGTTTTTAAGGGCCGCGAGGGCCAAATTGAATTTTCAAGACAGTTCCGTTGTGCTGGAGATGGACCAGAGGGTGGTGGAACCTGTGGAACAACCGCAAGTGGACCTTAGCCATCTGAATGACCATGAAAGTAAAGCCATCCAGCAAGTGGTGAGTAATTTTTCTAATTTGTTTTCAGAAAAGCCTGGTAGTTGTCAAATAGTTACGCATCAGATACAATTAACTGCCTAAAAACCTTGTAGGACTAAACCATATCGTTATGACAAACAAAAAGACGTAATCATCGAAGAACATATTCAGGAGATGTTAAAGAATAAAATAATAACGCCCATAAATAGTGAGTACGCGAGTCCAGTCGTACTATGTAGGAAAAAGAACGAGTTTCCTCCTTCGGATAAAAGGGCTTGGAGGTTTGCTATCGATTACAGAAAACTAAATAGTATTACTAAATTCCTAGTTTACCCTTTGCCGGTTATAGAGGAAATTATTAGAAAGATCAAATCTACAAGATACATGTCTACTTTGGACTTAACGTCTGGCTACTATCAAATAGCTATGACACCCGAAGACATACATAAAACCGCGTTTATAACAAAATCGGGCACTTATGCATTTTTACGCATGCCCTTTGGGTTGTATGGGGCCCCATCAACATTCCAGAGAGCTATGGACATTGTTCTAAAGCCTGTCCTAGGAAAATCGACTTTAATCTATCTAGATGATATAATTATAACGAGTAGTACGTTGGAACAACACATTAAAGATCTAGAAGAAGTTTTTAAATTATTAAAAGAGGCCGGTCTTACAATTAAGACCTCAAAATGCAAGTTCGCAACTAAAGAACTTAAATATCTCGGTTAGAAAATTTCGCAAAAGGGTATAGAAACGCAAGATTCAAAAATAAAAGCAATCAAGAATTTTCCACCGCCCAACACCGCCAAGAAACTTTCTTCTTACTATCGGTCTTTCATAAAAGATTTCGCTAATATTGTTAAACCACCCTTAGTAATTAAAAGAAACAGAAGTAAATTTACGTGGACAGCGGAAGCAAATACAGCATTTGAAAGATTAAAAGAAGCGCTCATCAATGCCCCTGTCTTGAAATTCTCGGAGGGGGACAAAAAACCTGGAAATTGCAGCAGATGCGTCGGCCTATGCGGTGGGTGCGGTTCTTATGCAAAATAGCCATCCTCTGGCATTTTTTAGTAAAACGTTGAATCAGACACAAAGAAATTATACAGCTACAGAGAGAGAAACATTAGCCGTATTAATGGCTGTACACAAATTTCGAGTTTATTTCGGCAAAGCGCCAGTAACAGTCTTTTCGGATCATGCGGCTGTTGGTAGACTTTACTCGGGGAAAAACCTAACGCCCAGGTTAATAAGATGGGCTTTAAAACTCCAAGAATATAATCTAATAATAAAATATAAACCGGGTAAGGAAAACAATGTAGCTGACGCACTTTCTCGTATAAAACTGGACGATGAAGGAAATGAACTTAAATGCGCTGTGTTGATTTAAAAAATTTTAGATTCTAGAAATACGATTATCACTGAACTGAAAGCTGATCCTGAATTTGGAAATATCTATGCATATTTGAAAGACCCCGAAAGCTTTGAGCACACATATATCGATGCGATAAAAAATAGAGCAGAAAACTATGAAATAATAGATAATTTATTATTTTATACGAAAACAACAAACGAAAATCTTGAGTATAAGCCAGTCATCCCAGCCTCGCTTCGATTAAGCATTTTGAAGGAGTTGCACGAAAAAAAAACAGCGGGCCACCTAGGGGTCAGAAAGACTTTAAAAAGGGTACGCGAGGCGGTATATTTCCCGCAATTATACAAAATAGTAACGGCGTATGTCAGGTCCTGCAATCAATGTCAGGTAATAAATGATATTATTTACAGCCCGGCCGGGTACTTAAATAGCATTCGCGCTACATTTCCGAATGAAATTTTAGGCATAGATCTCCTTGGTCCCTTCCCCCAGAGCGAGTTAAATAAAAATCGTTTTCTTTTAGTAATAGTAGATCATTTTTCAAAATGGACAGAAATTGTTCCACTTAAACGCGCGTCAGCCAAAACACTCGCAGATGCATTCTTACACAGATACATTTTAAAATACGGTGCACCGATAAAAGTCATTAGCGATAACGGAAAACAATTCATTAGTCAAATATTTGAAAACATATGCACTGGACTTGGCATACGCCATATCAAAATGGTTCCGTATAGACCACAGGCAAACATAGCAGAAAGAGTGAATAAAAACATGGCTACATAAATGAATTAGCTTATCCTTTAAGAACGGCAAATCACGATACTACGGGAAAAACCCCAGCAGAATTATTTTTATGTCGAAAGTTAATTACGCCTTTAATTAAATTATTCTTTGTGCAACAAAGAGAGAAAGAGTTTAAACAGAAAGATGTGCAAGAACTTATTGATCAGGCGCATAAAAGCTCGGATACGACAAGAAATAAGCAAAAAGTGTATTACGATAGAAAACGCCGTGAAGCAGATTTTAAAGTTGGGGATAAAGTATTGAAGCGGAAATTTTCTTTATCAAGTGCCCCAGACAATTTTACTGCAAAGTTAGCTCCAAAATTTGAAGTCCCCTATGTAATTCAGGAAATCAAAGGAGTCGTATTGTACCTTAAGAACGAGAGAGGGAAGATCAGTAAAGCAAGTCCCGACCAGGTGAAAAAATACTATGATTCAAATGATTTTGAAATCCTTAAACGTTTCTTGCAGGACTCAAGTCTAAAAGAAGTAGAAGGTCCAGAAATAACGACAACTGTTCCACTACCCAAGAAGCAGAGAACTGAAGAGAGACCTAGCCCTTCTACAACCCAGACGACGATACCAAAAAGAAAAAATGAAAACTTTCAAACTCCAGCATTTAAGAAAAACAAGAATGCAAAGCCACCGCGTAAAGAAACCTTGGTAAAGAAGAAAACACCACCTACAACGTATCGCAGTAGAAATTATACATCAAGGAGTACGCTCCCAGTGCCAGAGAGTCAGGTGCAAACAAGGCCGCCGTTCCGGAAACTGAAAAGACAGCAGGAGGAACGAAAATACCAGGAAAAACAAAAGAAATTCAAGAAGGACTCCAGACCGGAGGACGTCAAGACCAGCCGTCCAATGGAAAAACGAAAACGACAACAACCCGACGATTACTCCGCCAAGAGGCCAGCATGCAGAGGACGCAAAAGAAAAACTAATGTGGACGACACTCGGAGGTCAGTAAGGAGAAGATTGACGTCCATGAAACCTATAACGTGGGAACAATTTTGCCAGAAAAGAATGACGGAGTTTCAATCATCGAAAACTCAAAGATAAGTTAAAATCTTCTATAAAGTTTTTCCTTTTGTTCCGAAATGTTATGCATAAGTACGAAGTTCTATGTTTTGACGAAAGTCAATATGTCTCGGTTGAGACTTAGTTTTGTTTTACTTTATTTAGCTAAGGCAAAAGTATTATTTTCTTTAAGTATAAAATCTAAGAAAAAGCATTTTCTGTTGGTCGAAAGACTAATTCTGTTATGTTAAAGCCAAAATTTGGCCGAAGATAAAAATAACTTCGTATTCTTGTATTAATAAGAATTTTAGTTTCAGTGCCGCAAGCTTGGCGAAGAATGAGTAAAGTAAAAATTTATTTTCTCTTATTCATTTTATGGTAAATTGTAAAAATCATATGTATTAAAATTTTGTAAATATACGTAAATACTTGAAAGTTATGTAAAAGTAGAATTTAGTCTAGAAGCATAAAATTTTAGATGCTAAAAGTAAATGCTTAAAAGCAATGAATTCAAAATTTAAGTATTAAACTGTAGATAAAATCATGCTTTAGAGCGAAAGTTTGCATGTCTAAAGATGAATGAGGGGGAAGTTAGAATGAATGTGTTTTGTAGGGTTCTCCACCTACACTTGAATTTTTAAGAATGTTAAAATAGCTCATCGAGTTGTAGAATGTCGAGTAAGGTGTGTCTATTTGGTTGTTGAATTCTAACAAATCATGGTGGTTAGGGGAAGTGTTGTAAGACTAAAACACAAATATTCCCGTTTGACACCACACATGGTGGAGAGCCAGGGTAAAGTTAAATTAATGCTTGAATAATTGAATGAATGTGAATTAAGCAGTAACTAAGGAAAACGAATCGTTTAAAAACAAAAATTTATTCAGTGTCAAGAAAGTGTAAATTATAATGTATTTAGAAAGATACTGATACTTATTCCTTCCAGATGCTGGAAGGAAAAGAACAAGATTGATTGATGAAGTCCAGGAAAAGTTGCTGTAAGAAGAGAGATTCATATAAGTATCGACAGAAATTTAGTATACTTTTGTTACATAAGATTTTTTTTTTTGTTTGTTTGTTTTTTGTGTGTAAACGAGGCTCTTGAGATTAAAAAAATTTCTATAATTCTTAGTTCTATAATTCTTAGCTTCTATAATTAGTTTCTATAATTCTTAGTTCAGAATTATAGAAACTTTACAACAGGTCGTTTGTAGGACCTGATTCCAAGTTTTCCAAATTCTGGCAGCAGCAAATGTAGGGTTTATATTTATTTTAACTAACATTTATTTTAAATTTAAACTATCTTTCCTGTCAAGCCTTACTTTCCCCTGGAACTGCCAATGCCAGAGTATGTAAATTTTAGTAGAACGCGCAAGGATTCAAATTATCAGCGGAAGTATTCTGAGTTAAATAGAAAGGAAACGATTTCGAGGTGTGCTGTTCTTACTTCACGAGCGCGGAGGTAGTTAGCCAGAAATTGAAGAACCCCGCGTTTTGGCCTGTGTGCTTGCCTCGGAGAATTGTTAATCGTTCAACGTGATATTCAAAGTTTGCTGAATTAGCAGCGGTATTGTAAAACGCGGTGAGGTCAGTTACTTTTAGAGAGCCTCGTAGTTAGAGTCTTGTTATTATTTCGTTTCAGGTTCTTATTTTTATTTTACCGCCGGGTCGGCGTAGTTTGTGAGCGTCAAGAGCACGCAATTGTAATTTCTTAAGTTGAATAAAAAGGGACTTAAACCCTTAGCAAGACTCTGTCTATTTTCCAGTTTCAACAGTCACCTCTTGGTTGCGTGCAGGTTGGAGGCACGCAACTCTACAAGCTTTGTTAAAAAACGGCGATGATTTTATATATATATATATAATAACGTTATGATAGGCACCTTAGTTTCGGAAGAATTTCGATTTCGAAGATTTCCTTTTGAATATATTCAGTCCTTCGTAGTTTGTAAATATTAAGTTAAGCAGTTTTATTTCCTTTTTATACAATTTGCATTCATATGCATTCGCAAGGAATTCATAGCCATGCCAAAATATGTTTTTTATTTACATAAGCAATGTAGAAAATAAAATAAAATTAAGAAAATTCATTTTCCTTCTCACTGACTAAATCACTACATACTATTTAAATTTTGCAAACATAATATGGCGGTGTAAGCATTTACTTTAGCTTTTCCTACACCTTTCTTTCCTTTACCAATTCATGAACATTTTCTTGTGTATCACAAATGCTTATTTGAAGCCTCTTATTGATTAAATATTATCATGTTATTTAAAGTCTAAAGAATTTTTTTTAGTTTGAAGTGAAGGCATTGATCTTTGTTTCTTTTAATTTGAATATTAATTTTTTTATTTGGGAGTTCAGTCCGTTTTCACGAGTTTTTTAAATGAAGTCATCTTCATACTGGAATATTTGTAAATGGAATTTGGCTAAACATTGAAGTTTACTGCTGAAGTTTTTATTTATTTGCGTGTAAAATCAAATTGCAATAATTTAGAAAATAACATTAAAATGTGCAGCATATTAAACATTCATTTTAACTGATATTTGAAATTAACATTCATTTCACTGGAACGCTTTAGCACGAGATTTGTAACAAATGTTCTTCTCTGATGACACATTTTTTTGGTCAAGACACCAAATCTATTCATTGAAAACAAGAAATACCTTGATAGAAAGGTTAAAAAATAATAAATATAAAAAATAAATAAAATAAAAGTGAAAATCTCAGTCTATTCTACAGATTGGGTCAGAACTATGGCTATAGATTTAAATAAATGTAGCATATATTGTTTAAAAAATACCTCAATGGCACAACAGCCCTTAGTGAGCCATGGCTTGCAGTGCCCTGATATATGTTTCTGGGCCCCGGAGTGCATGAGCATACACTAAATACTAAGTGGTCAACTTGTCGCAGAACTCCCGGTATTTAGACCCCAAGCGAAATTGGTACTTATTTTATCGACTCACTCAAGGGTAATTATGCGAGGCACACACCTCGGACCTCTCAGCCCAAGACTAACTTAGATAATTAGGACTATGGCAACAACCTGCCTGTATTCTTTAAAAATTTTACTTTTCAACTGATGTACAAGAAAGACCTGATCGAGCCAGTAAAATCTTCAAGTGCAATGAGTTTTTCTTACACTTACTAATTGTATATTTAAATTACAAGTTTGGGATAGGTAGGTTCAAGAAGGGCAAGGTCAACTTATGTTATCACCTCAACTTAAGTTTGTGAATGATATTATTATTGGTATGGCATGTTTGCCTTCTTAATTTTAATAAATGTTTAACTTTTTATGTAAATATTAGGGAACAGATATCTGTATTTATGTGATCAGCTGTATGTTTGAATTTCTCCCTAGCGATCAGCATTAAACGCTTAAATATGTTTTTTATAAATTATGTGCATGTTCTAAGGTGATAAAAGTAACTATGAAATTAATTTAGGTAAGGGTTTCTTTGTAATTATGTATCAGCATTATGTATTCAAGTGTTTGGAATCAGATATCAGTTTTACTGAGTATGGTGCTGTACTTTTTCTGTTTATGTTGTTCACTTTGACGTACTCAAGTCTGTATTTATTACTTCTTTGTATGTACTATGAAGGTTAATTCGTAATTGGCTGCTTAATGATGAGTTTTATGTATTATGTTAATCAGTTTTAGTTTTCATGTACAGGGTGTTCGGGATAAATTTGACAGTTTCGTAAGGAAAAAGAACATCCGCTTGTATGAGTAGTAGCGAAGGTCTTCATTGAGTACAAGCTTCATAGTAGAGGCTGCAACATTCATTTCACGTGACAAAGCCCGAATTCCAATGCCAGGGTTCTTCAACACCTGTTCCTGAAGATTTTCGAGGAATTCTGCTGTACGAACGCAATCAGATCGTCTGCTAGGGATCTTTCTTCTTACTACATCCTCGTAGTCACCGTTGCAAGTCTCTAGTTCATGCCTGATTGTTTTTACTGTGTTCAGAGAGCTTTGGGCAGCAGTCATAATATCCTTATTTTGATAGCCGGCACGAATCATCATGATGCAAGTTATTCTCTTCCATAATTCAGGTGGGTTCCAGTCATCCATCCTTTCTGGCATCTTGTATATGAATGAAGAAGGGTCCAAACTTTTAAATGATGAGTAGTGCGTGTTAATACCTCCAACTTACGGGAAAATATAATCAATTATAAATATGTCAAATTTATCCCGAACACCCTGTCTTACGTATGCATTTTTTAAGTATTATGTATGCAGGTATTAGGGATCAGCTTTCTGTATTTATGTACTCAGTAGCATGTTAGTTTTTCACTTTAATATTCAGTTTTATGCTTATGCATGTATTATCCTGTCTGCAAGTACTACGAAAGAAAATGTAGAGGCATGGTTCAATTTGTAAAACAACTCCAGTTTAAGTATGCGTAAAGAACTAAATTATGTAGGAATTTGTTATCTTAGTGATAACAGGTACACAATCTTTTAAATGTTTTTACATTAGAGTCAGGCACATGGAAAGTAATCTGCGTTAAATTACGTCTGGGCGCCAGGAATTAAAAAAGTGAGGAATTATTAAAGTTTACTATGTGAATAATTTAATAGGTTACGTCTTTCCTTCATGCAAGACCTACGATTTTACAAAAGCCCAATAAATATATGACAGTTGTGTCAGGATTAGTATCCGCATGTAGATATTTAGCAAGTCCAGAAAATCCACGGCAGTTAATTTTTCAGGCAGAGTCCTCCTTTCTTTACTTTATCTAACACAAGTTTCTGTCTATTCTAACAGCGATTCTTAACAGACTTTTGATTGCTTCTTTGCTTAATTTTAAGTAGTTCCATGGAGGTAGGAAAGGGAGGAGGGGCCATTCCGCGCTAGAAGTGAAGCACTGCTTTGAAGCTTGGGTCACCAGACGGGGTGTTCTTTGTTTACATTCAGAAGCTCACTTGACAAGATTCTGATAGTATTTCGACACACGACAGTTCCATAGAAATCGAAAAAGGGACACCCTCGCATGAAAGAAACATTCATAGTGTGATGGATAATAGCTATTTGTATAGTTTACTGACATTTACGCAAAAATCACATCTTGGTTATTTTTCGATAACTAACAACAGTGATTTTGATTATGAATTTGTTTTATAAAATTCTAAGCTGTTGCACTACAAAAATATAGATTTTAAGAAAATTTCTAAAAGAGATCTGCCAAAATTTATTTGCTAGAAGATTTGAAAAGTTTGAAACTTGATGGCTAAATGTAAATATAAAATTATGTATGTTAAAATATTTGTAATTAGGCACATAGGTCAGATTAAGTTTTTATTAAATAGAGTAACGCATGCAAGGGCTATCTGCCTAAAGAGGGAGATGCCATCGTGGAGGAATTTTGAAGAAAAACTGAACCTTTGAGTGGGTATTAAAAATAATACTTATAATTTTCATTCAAATTATATTCATATACATTTTTTATGTAAAACTTTCGGGTGTATGCTAAATTAGTGTAAATTACTTTACACGAAAAATACAGTGAATGCACAGAAATTAAAGATTTGCACATGCCGGAAATGATAAATAGGAAATATGTATGGGTATTTATGCATGTGCTTGCAAAAAGCATGTATCTGCCTTTGACAAAATACTTAAATATTCATTAAATTATTTATAAATGTATTTGAAATGAAGAATTTATTCACTTATAAACAACTGTGAAAGTACTGTGAAGAAATCTAATGATTAAATGTATCTAATTTATAATGATTATAAATGTTATCTAAATATATAATAACCTTAATATTGAATTGTAAACATAAATTGAAATCCTGTTGACAAATACGTTATAAAACAATTTAAGCTAGAATTGTTCGTATTGGAAAGCAATCTGTTAAAAGGTATTGCAAAGCAAATGCTATGAGATGCGTACTTAAGTACGTAATAAAGAGTTTTGGAATATGTATTGTTGAAATGAAGGGTAAAAAAAAGAATCTGATAAGTATAACTAAAAGAATTATTCCCTTTACATTTTATAATAACTCAGTTACAAGTTTTAAATAATACTTAAAAAAAAAAAAAAAAGAAAAAAAAAAAGAAAAAAAAAAAATTATTTTATTCCCTTTCAGAAATGTTCAGAGAAAGTCAAATACTATTTAATACCTATTTAATTATTAGGAATTAGCGAAATACTTTAAAAAAGCAAGACTTTTCTAACTAAGTAACGATATTCAATCAAAATCGTTAATTACATTTATATGAATAAAATAATATACGCATCAATCCATTTTACTGAAAGTAACACATCAAAATATGCTGAAATTTTAAATTTTGTCATATTCTCCTATTTACTTACTTTTTGTTGTTGTTGTTGTTGTTCTTAGCAATTATGTACTGAAACTTTCCGAAAACGGCTATCTGCTATTCGAAATAATTTTGCGCTCTCACAGAAGTGATCACCTTAGAAAAAGTTACTATCATTATTGTGCTTAGGGGCCCACCAGCAGCCGAGCAATAAAGTTCCTGAACACTGGTAGTTCGGTCCGAGTCTCGAATCCCGCGAACGGGCTAGCTGCACGGATATTTTTGTCGCTTTTCCCATGTGTAACGTGTTAATACGAGCCAATATCCCTTAGAAAGTCCTCCACGAAGGCAACCCTCTTTTCTGTGTAGGACCTTAGGGCGGAAAGCGTAAATAATAATTATTGAGCTTAATTGTTTCTTTTCCATGATGTATTGATCAGGTGCAGATACTGTCACGAAAGTCGCCGCTGTAAAAGGCTTCGAAGCATTTTGTTTCACAACACTTGCGAAGATCATTTACTGACAACTATACATGAGACGTTACAAATTAGGTCATCATTAGGTTATAAATTGTACAGTCTTTTTTATTATTTTATTTTAGCGTAACTCAGAAGAGCTATTAGTCTTGAAATGGCATTTTGCGTTGTATCACTTAAATGCCATGTACCACTTTTCGAATTCCTGCCATCAAATATTATTACCCTGTATTAAGTCCTCCACACGAACATGGAAATTTCGGATTTGTTTTATTGTCTATTCATATTCTGTAAAACTTTAATGACTTTTTGATTAAAATACTCAACAATGTCAAAGGGAGATGTGACAACACTCTAGGGACAAAACAATTTTATCTCCAAGGCGCGAGACTGTCTATCGAAAATTCTAAAGATATGCTGTTTTTTAAATATTTTAGCCCAAAGTGGCGTTAACCCAAATCCTCTGGAAACCCGTATGTATGTGTAAATGGGAAAAAAAAAGGAAAAAAAAGCAGCTCGTTTGGGCATAATATAAAATCCGAAAGCTTTCAAATTTTATTTCAATTTAATTTTTATTTATTTATTTTTTGAAATTGGATATGTGAAAAATATGCAATACTCTCACCAGCACTCAAAACTGGATGTTTCGAATACGCGCCGAGTGTGCTATCGTTGCACCAGGCAGGTTGGAAAGAGGAAGAAAATACCTTACAAACTCTCCCATTTTTAAAAGGCGACTGGGGACATGGAGGTAGGAAAGGAAGGAGGGGCCAACCGGCACTAGAAGTGAAGCACTACTTTGAAGCTTGGGTCACCAGATGGGGTGTTCTTTGTTTACATTCAGAAGCTCGCTTGACAGGGTTCTGATAATATTTCGACACACGACAGTTCCATACAAATCGAAAAAGGGACACTTTCGCATGAAAGGAACATTCATAGTGTGATGGATAATAGCAATTTGTATAGTTTAGTGACATTTACGCAAAAATCACATCTTGGTTATTTTTTGATAACTAACAGCAGCGATTTTGATTATGAATTTGTTTTATAAAATTCTAAGCTGTTGAACTACAAAAATATAGATTTTAAGAAAAATGTTATGCTTAAAGAATGAAAAATACCTTACGGTACATTTAAAATTGTATACGTCTTTCGATACCCTTGATAGAGTATTCTCTACTTTTATTTTATTTTCCAAATGCCAAAATGTTTTAAATAGAACAAATTTTCATGGAGGAATTTTGAAGAAAAACTGAACTTTGAGAGGGTATTAAAAATAATGCATATAATTTTCATTCAAATTATATTCATATATATTTTTTATGTAAAACTTTCGGCTGTATGTTAAATTAGTGTAAATTACTTTACACGAAAAATATAGTGAATGCACAGAAATTAAAGATTTGCACATGCCGGATATGAAAAATAGGAAATATGTATGGGTATTTATGCATGTGGCTTGCAAAAAGCATGTATCTGCCTTTGACAAAATACATGAGTATTCATTAAATTATTTATAAATGTATTTGAAATGAAGAATTTATTCACTTATAAACAACTGTGAAAGTACTGTGAAGAAATCTAATTATTAAATGTATCTAATTTATAATGATTATAAATGTTATCTAAATATATAATAAACCTTAATATTGTATTATAAACATAAATTGAAATCCTGTTGCCAAATATATTATAAAACTATTTAAGCTAGAATTGTTCGTATTGGAAAGCAATCTGTTAAAAGGTATTGTAAAGCAAATGCTATGAGATGGGTACTTAAGAACGTAATAAAGAGTTTTGGAATATGTATTGTTGAAATGAAGGGTAAAAAAAAATCTGATAAGTATAATTAAAAGAATTATTCCCCTTACATTTTATAATAACTCAGTTACAAATTTTAAATAATACTTTAAAAAAAAAAAAAACCTAACTTATTTTATTCCTTTTTAGAAATGTTCAGAGAAAGTCAAGTACTATTTAAAGTATTTTGATAATTCCTAATAATTCTCTAATTTAAAATGAACCGAATAGAGCATTAATTATAAATTGACTTACATTTTTCGATTTAAAAGAAGCCAAAAAATCATGTCATATTTAAGAAAGTATTTTAGGAAGAAGCTCTATAAATAGAAAAGAAATAATGCATAATTTTAATATTAATAATACAATAAACTTTGATCTTAATTTTTGTACCTTAACCGAATAAAATCGAATTACCTTAATTTTTTTTTCTAATGTAATTAACGAAAACTTGTGAAAATATTTCATTCAAATTAAACCATTCTGAGAAAACTGTCCTGTGAAAAGTATAGCATTTAATTCCGTTCAGAATGAAATGTTGTTTAAAAATATATAATGTTTTCACATACTTAGGACTCTGAAGTGTTGTAGAAAAAGAAAATATATACATTTATATGTATATTTGCGACGTAATTACAAAATATTTACACCCGAACGCGTCAAATCCCATAGAACTCAACGGTAAATGACCCAATGTTTTGGTCACCACGTAGGGATTGCCGGTGCTTCAGAGCAGGGTACGGAGAAACTTGTTTAGGGCGACTCCATCTTACTTCCTACCTCCATGAGTAGTTCCTAGCAGGATACTCTTTCCCCGAACAACAACATCCTTACATGTAGACTTTATGAGGCTCTTAGCCATCTATTCGGCTGCGTTCCCGGAGGCGTAATGGCAGACCGCACATTGAGTTGAACAGTGTTAAGCGAATTTCGCTTACTGCGCATGCTTGATGGTGTACCTTTGGTGCGGGGTGAAATATTGGCGACTAAGCAACCCTGTGCTAGCTTATTCGTGATCTTCATGGCTGTCGAGTGTGTTCGAGTGATCGTATGGGTGAATGAGTGTTTACTATAAATTAAGTATAAATCTTACTCTGAACTACTTAGTATGCTTATGCACTAATTTTTGCATTTTTTAATTCATATATTTAATTAGCATTATTACAAATTTAAATAATGTCTGTAATAATTGTAATTGAAACAACTGTATTTGAAATTTCACCTGTTTCATAATAACCACAATTGCCTAGTACATATTCATTAGCAAAGCATACAATTAAGTGCTTCACAGTTTTATTAACATTTACTTACATCTCAGACATTTAATTACATCTTAACATTCCACTTCCAGAAACAACGGTCAAAATTTTTCAGCTGCCATTCACTGTGCCAATGCCTAAAATTAAAATAATTTTATAAAAAATCTTTAAAATGATGTTTCAAGTATTGAAAAATCTTAGATCATAACTTGGTCATACACACAAAATATTTTATTATTTTTATACCAATGAAATGATATGTTGTTCAGTGCTGACTGAATTATTTAACAACACGAGAGTGTCAATGGTTGTGAAATCACATCATAATAATAAGAAAATTTATAAAAAATGAAATAAGGGGTTATTGTATTTAAATTTTACTAAGAATGATTATCTACTAATTGTAATTCATATAGTCATTTCTGGTACACACTTTCCACAAATTATCTTTGGCTACTATAGTCTGTACAGTCAGCTTGACAGATACAAGCAAATGATGATTGACAGTCATAATTGTTGTCTTGTCTTCCTGCTGCATGTGCAGTACATGTACATGTTTTCCTATAACTTTCATGATGGCATACAGACTTTTCACTGCAGAAATATACAATTTTATGAAGAAATAATTTGCAATAATATATAGCGCGCATGAAAGCAATCCAAGCATACTTTGTAATATTTAAGTGCAATGTTATGTAATCATTGACGAAAAATTACATACATCAAAATATACTTTATTGTTGACTTTTAATATTACTTTAGGATTATTAAAAATTATCATCAACTCCTACATGTTGTACTGTAGTCTGTGTGTATGTCTGCCTTTTAAAAATAGAACTTGTTGCATTTAATATTTCATCGGGTTTTCCTATTGAATAGATATTTGATAATATAACGAGTTAAGTAAATTTAAACCAATCATATTTTATTTTTAACAATTCTTTACAGTCATACCACAATTCATCACATTGCGAGTTCATTACATTATTTTATATCATATTAACTTCAACCAAAACATTTCAGCGTATTTTGAGATAAAAGACTTAAGTACCTTGCATCAGTTTTAGCTGTGATAAAATTACGCTGTACATACTAATAACTTTCTTCTTGAAGTTTCTCGAAAATGATGTTTCTTTTCGAAAAAATTAAAACAGTAAGGAAACAAATTGTTTCTTAAAACATCTTTCTTAATGCTACATTATATAGAAATTTAGGAAATGTTAAAAAATGTTAATGAACTGTATATGTGTTAAAATACAATATATTACATATTGCACATGTAACATATCAAATTTACTGAAATGAGAAAATATATACATACTTGAAAGCAATCTTGCAATAGCATTTGGTTTTAAGCTCTTGCGCTATCCACTGGAGCATTTGTATTTGCGCTGACTTCCTTTACCCATTTTTTGCCCTCTTCAATCGAACTTATGCTTGATCGTATCATTCAGGTTTCCAATTGTTGGAGCAGTGCAGCAAAAAAATCGTATTTTACACAGTAAAACATTATACATTTAGATTACACTGTAGGAAGATTTAAACGCCAGATTTGTTTACAATCAGATGGCGGTGCATCTACCATATACCGTATTTATCTTCTTTTCAAATCGCGCCAACATAGTAGTTACGCCAAATTTTTTTCTGGGCATGCGCAGTATGCGACATTCGTTTAACACTGTTCAACTGAATGTGCGGTCTGCCATTACGCTTCCCCCGGAGCAGGGTGGAGCAGGGAGTAGATGGTTTCTGCCAGGAAGTTAACACACTGTGAGGCTAAGGCCAGGTCAGTGGTCTTCCTTGGTGGCGCTCACTCACTCACTCAAGGGACGAAAGGCTGAGTCAACCTTATCCAGCATGGGGATATGTATACTTGGATACATATAACCTGTGATGCTTCTGCGCGAAGCACCACTATATCACCGGACTTTTTCATATATTGTAAAAGAGAAATAATAAATTGTGTATTAAAACTGAAACTCCATTTTAGAAAAACTTCCCGTTGCCATAGCTCAGTCATGATGACACTGAACGTGTGGCAGGAAGTTAAGAATGATTGTAAAGATGCGAGATTTGTTACATGTGATTTTAATGTAGCATTATTTTCCTCGACTTAAGTGAAAGAAATGAATATTTACAATAGGAAATATTAATTACAAAATAATTCTTGGAAGGAGTTGTAGTAGCATCGATAAAGTAAGAACGATAAGTAATTCGGGTTTGGTTTCGTTTATTTGATTATGGGAAAACATGTGAGGGCCATCTGTTTAAGAAGAAGGACGCCTTCGTGGAGGACTTTCTTGGAGAAAAGCCTCGTATCGACTTTACGCATGGAGAAAACCCCCAAACACTTGGTACTAATATCAGACAGAAATCAACGGATTTACCATTCGAGCCGTTGGAAATGATTAGGAAATTTTCTCTAACAGACAGTGGAAAAAATCAATAAAGTGCACTTGGCTGGCATTGTTACGAATTTTGTACATAGATAAATTATCTTAGTGCAGTTATATGTGAAATTGGCGTATTTTTCTATGTAATGTAACGCGAAAAAATTTAAAGACTCAAACTATGCCGGAAAACTAAGAATACAATACAGGGGCAATTGCATTTAACATTGAATGAATGGGCATCTCGCTAATTTAGCGAGATATCGCCAACCTAATAACAGTTTTGGCCACTTATTTTGTTGCAAAATCTGGCGAGAAATCACTAAACGTTTTTGGTCCTGTCCTGAATCCCCATAATAAGTATTGTAACTGAATAAATATAATTGATCACTATATCAGCTGTAACCGTAATTTGATCCTCATATTGCTTTCTAGTAATTTCGAGAACCAGAAAGTACTAGAAATATCTCGGCGGCCATATGAAAACTACACAAGTCCGAAGAGAGAGCATCCGCTTTCAGTTGCTTAGTTATTGTCGTTGCAATCTGTTAGTTCCGTGTGAACTGAGATATATCCGAGCCAGCTTTCTCTTAAGATGCGCTTTGCATTGAGTAGTGTTTAATGTTCTTAGTAGTTTGAAGTGTAACTGCTTATTGTATTCTATGATACTGTGAACACCTGTACGAGAGTTTCTGTGGAGAATTCTAGAACTCTGATGTGTTTCTTTTGATTAAATAAATTTTATTAACCTATCATCGGGCCTTTGTGCATTCAATCTATTACGAACTCGTACGCACGCAACACTATTGATTTTCAGTTTAAAGTATCGATTTTGTAGCAGTGTTATTTCGCTTCATGTAGTCAAAATATTGTTTGTCTCCATATGATGCTCTATATGTAGCCATATTTCTTTTGCCATGTAAACAGAACTAGTATTTTTTATGACTTCTTTTTTTCATGTGAGACGCTTCAAAAGCATTCAACACGGCTTTGTCTTTGAAAAATTAAGTTTAGACCCACAATTTTAGCTGCAAAAACATTGAAAATGGTGTAAAGTATTAGGTTATGACAGATTGGTATTTTAAAGAGTTCTTTCTATAAAAATTGAAAGTTTTAAATTTTGTTTAATCATTTGGAACAAAGTCTTCAATTATTAAAAAAAGTCTTTGTTTATTGCCCCCGGAGCTGCATAGTTTTCGTGTTTTTAGAAATCCGAGATTTAAGAGTACGTTGTTTTTGGATCTAACAGAGTTTCATTGCTCTCTAAATCTTGTTTTCTACATCCCGGAAATTGGTAAAAATTATTCTTACTCACAATTTCAGGAAGTTTTCTGATCAAAACAGGATTTAGTACCAACGATACCATAATAAAATCCCTACCAATGTTTCCGGAATACCCGATATACTGGCTGAAATATTTTAGAAACTTGCTAGTGATCCAAATAATCATGAATTTAAATTAGTTTCGTTAATATGATTTCGACATTTTAGGTGTATGTTGAACAAGCACGTATCCTTTGCCAATATGCTTAGATCATATTTCAACAGAAATTATGCTTAAGATATTTCTAGGAATAATATTATATACAGAACTCTCTCTTTAGATTCTAAACTGAACAAAACAGAGTAAATCGTTTCTGAATGCGAATTTCCTTCGGATTTGCGCGTTCATAATAAGGTCCTGTGAGCGGTAACATCTGGGAAAGGAGCAGTGCAGCTATGCCGAGAAAGGATCATTTATTACAACAGGTTGTATAATATTTCTGAAGAGGTATGGTAGAAGAAACTGATTATCGAAAATTACAGTGAATCTCATATTTCACAGCACAAGACATCTCAAAAAGACAGCAGAGAACAAGGAATTTTCAGTCTATATTGAACAGACGGCTAAATTTGTGGAGACAAATGGGAAAAATATTTTTATTCGATAATTTCTTTCTAGCAAGAATTTCTGAATAGAAAATGTACCTCTTTAGGATGTCTTTTACATTGAGTATAGGAAAAGATAATTAAAACTTTCATTTATTCTTTTCTTTTTGGAGAATGAGAACTTACATTTCTGAAAATTTTTGAATAAGCCTTTAAAAATGAAACTAGCTTCAATATGTTTTTATTTTTCTTTTTTACCTTTAAAAATATTCATTTCTTCAATTTAAGGAATACTGTAAAAATGAAAGATCATTATAGTAAAGGGCAAAAGAGTAAAATAAATCTAATAAATAACTGCGTATCTACTTCATCGCCTATAAAAACGTTCCCTGTACGGGAAATTTTTAAGATTCGTTTTACTGATATTTTAGACATTTAATAAATGAGAACAATAAATACATACTACAACGCTACAGTTAGTTTTAAATTATTGAAAATGTTTGTAAGTACAGTCGAACTTCCCATTAGCGGACCCTCGTGGGAGAAAGGAAGGGTCCATTAAAAATAAGTAATACGTCTGAAAACGAATTTTTTTCATGTATACGAGACTTTAAATTTCATTTATAAGAACACAGGAACGTAGGTAAGATAAAAAAAATAATTATGTGTAATAAATTAATTAGGAGAGAAAAATATAATCATTTATACATAAATTAAGAATTAGGCTATTATCTGGCTTTGTAAAGTGGATGTAATGAGATGCATTTTGCATATATTATTAAAAATTATCTATCTAAACAATCTACTTTTTTTACAAGCTTCAACTGTTTAGCTTGTTATCTATAACGATTCAAAAAATAATTTTGCATTGTTAGTTTATTTCACAACTTTGCGAGTAATACTCAGTACATTAAGGGTAGTAGTACTTAGCACACTATTTGCCTTCCAGTTTTTATTTTTGTGTTTCCTTAGACTTCTTCTTGTTCTTCTGCTTTTCACTAATTTTTTTTTCAATTCTCTATTCTCAGATATAGTACTCCGTAAACAAATTTTCGTAAGATGTCATGTTTTAAACTTTTATTCTACTTCTAAAAGCATGATCTAATGAAGATATTTCTTTGTTACTTTGATTCCTATGATCATTAATCTCTTCTGCCGATCTATGTCATACAGTCATATCTATCTAGTGTTTTGATAATAAAAATATTAGTTTTGCGTTTTTCATTTTAATTTCTTAAGTGCAGCGTTATCTATAAAGGAAAAAATTGAAATTCTTCTCTATTAAAATCAGTTTCATCAGAAGCTTCGAATCATCCAATCTGATCTGTTGTGTTCCCACTGCAAAGTTAGGTGCATAAGTTTTCTATGTTGTTTTAGGATTTGCATTCTCAAAACCCCTCTACTTTTTATCTTCCCTGTAACAAGCAGCTCCTCAAAATTTACAATCATACTGCAGCACACTGTCACTGTCAATGGTTATTTTGAAGTCTTCTTCCTTCTATGCTTTTGTCTTCATATTTTAAGGTTAAGTTAAAAAATGCTTCGGTAGTCTTTCGAAAATTTGAGATTTAGCTAATTCCATAGCATTTTATTGCAACAAAACTCCATTTAGAAGAACATGGTTTGTATCAGCAAATTAAAAACTGTCAAAGACCATTGAATCAGTATCGTATATTGATATATACATACATATATATATGTAATAAAAGCACAATTTTGGAAGCACTGATATAAGAAACACTGAGATGTAGATGCGTAGAAATGCTGATTGTGAAGATACTTGATGCTTAGAACGTCCATCAATTTTGAAGAAGCAGTAGACCCGGATTAAATTCTATATTTATTTAAATTCACATTTGTGGCCACAATTCACTTGGCACTCCGATCGTGCCTATTTCCAGAACATTTACAATTTTGATACTATGGCGATACAAGCGATCATAGCAGCAGATAGATGATTGCAGCAAAGCGTCTGGCCATTAGGAAAGCACAAGCAAAAGAGACACATCAGTTCAGAGGAAGAAAGGAGGGAGTCAAAAAATTTTGGTTTAACAATTATTTTGATTGGGCTAGAGGCATCTGCGTTAAGGGTTACGTAGGATCGCATAATTAATTTGAATGACGCAGTTTAGACTTGTAGCGCTATTTTTAGCACAGAGACATGAAGCTCTCAAATTAAATAAAAACTAAAAGAGGTTATAGCCAATTGAAATTAGAAGTTTGCTTTCATATTTTTTATCGCACATACATATATATAAGAAATAATTTTATTTCGTTGCAGCAATTTTTTTTTTCATTTAGTGTCATCTTTCTAACTACGCAGTAAAATCTTCCCCCAAGTTATCACAACGCAAAAAACCATCGCCGGTCATTTTCAGCTTTCTCCAAGTCATCCCATTGCATACAAGTATATACTGATATATATATATATGTGTGTGTGAGAGAGAGAGAGAGAGGTAAAATATGAGAATAAACTACTAACTTTAATTTTGCAATAGACCCTTTATTTTTTATTTTAAGTACTTCCCCTTTCTGTGCTAAGAATAGCAGCTATTAATAACATATCAGTCTAAACGGCGCCATCACAAGATTTGACATAATATCATTGAATCATTCATTATCATTAAATAAGATTTCTATTGAAATCAAAACTATTTTTATCTCTTCAAAGTTTTACATCTGAATGCACACCTCGCCGTTCCCTTCTGCCTATCATCCATTGCATATCCTACGATGTAGTATATTTATAAAAATTATGGAATGCATATTGCACCCATAATGATGCGGGAATCAGATTATGCGTCTGAAAATGATGTTATCCAGCAATGAAATCATGTTAAATTTAAAGCTACGTTTGTCTACAAGTGTCATCATGCTATCTATGCAATAATCTTCTCCATTCTATTACATAAATACAACAAAGCTCCTTCTAAATTACAACTATTTTAATAAAATGCACTAAACGTAAAAATGGCTCCTTCCAGGTAATACTGGACGACCATATGATACTAAAAAAACTTAGCGAAAATAAGAATGATTATTCTTTTTTAAATGAAAATTATTTAAATGAATTTAAATTAATAACTTTTTAATATATTTTTATATTATTAGTCCAAAGGCATTTGAATCCCGAAGGACTATTACTTTCGTTTTGGCATTTTGCGTCGGACTCCTATAAATGTCGGTTCACTTTTCAAACTGTTGCCACCAAATGTTAGAGTCCTGCATTATATTTGAAGAAATTAAATAATGAAAATCTGCATAAATGTATGTATATTTCTCGCATTGTGATAAAACAACGGTACATAGAGCCATCCAATTTTGAATGCCGTAATCCTACTGCGAATATGGGCATCTGAAATCCCAAATTTGAAATTTGGAATTTGCTTTATTATTACTTTCATATTTTGTAAAACTTTAGCGAATTTTCGATTAACAAACTCAACGATTTAAAAGCGAACAATGGCAACACTCTATGGGGGGGACCGTTTTGTCTCCAGCGCGTCGAACTGTGTATCGGAAATTCTAAAGATCATTTTAAAATTATTTTGCGAAATTGCTATTGAATTAAATTTTATGGTTTAAGTGCTAAGAATATGATATTTAATAAATAAAGGTAACACACAAAACGTTAAAAAACGCCCCTTTGGACGTAATTTAAAATCTGAAACATTTCAGGTTTTTCTTTTTCTATTGATTTTTTGTATATATGTTTTCATTTCTTATGTACTTTTTTATAAAAACACATTTCTTCTTATCGTTTCTATTTTCTGTAACATTCCGATGATGTTCTAATTCTTATATAGAAGCCTACCAATTTTATTTTTAATCACATGAAACCATTAATGTCATATCAGAGAAAAAGAATATGTTTAATTTTTTGTGGATCTTTCAAAAATTGTTAAATTTAGCTGTTTTTCCCCCTAGGGGCTTATATTTTTTTTAACTTTAGACTTCATAGTATAAAAATATATAATAATAAGAGAAAATCCTTCTCTCTTAAAGTGAGAAATTATTCATTCTCAGCACCGTAACAACGAAGTACACAACGTCATCTTACTTTAAAGGTCTTCTAATCTATCCGATGATGTAAGATAACATTCAGCTCATTTGAAATTTTCCCTTTCTTTAGAAATCCGATCTCATCATCACTTAAGGTTTGGGCTGTTAGAAATGAAAGATTAAATCTTCTGATTAAAAAAGCAGTTCTTGTCACCAACTACAAGGTAGTTAAGTAAAAATTAAATTTTTAAACGCTCCTAAAATACGATAAATTATTTGACAAAAGTTTGGTCTGACTGTATATATTTTATCTACTTGACGATCTATGAAATTCTGGAATGATAAATTTGATTGCTGAGCAGTGTTATGTGTAATAGATTCAGTAATAAATTATAAAATAGCTCTATCGAATTTTAAAACAATTTCTATGGAATATTGCATTGTCATCCTAAACACATATATGTAAAACATTTCAATAAAATCAAACCAGAGGATCAAACGTTAATTTAATGATTTAATTCAAGCAAACCAACATAAAAAAGAGTTGCGAAAAATCATGTAAAACGAAGCATTTGAACAAATTAAGATAATTTTAAAACAGTATCCTTCATTGAATAACCAGAGGAATTACTAATATAATAACGTATTCTTCGAAACTGCAGAAATGTTTCATAATTGGCTTTTTTCAGCATGGAGCATGTGTGTTTATTAGAGCATCATTGCCAAAAAGCGGTAAAATTAATAGAAAGATAAATAAGCTAACTGATGCTGAACTTGAATTACGGCATTAATATTATGCAATTCTAGAATCCGCTGCCCAAGTTGGTTTCAATTATGTTCCTCAACAGCGTTGCTATTGACAACTACTGTGTAGTTAGTTTCCTGCTCCGGCCAGCAGGTGGGAAGATTCTGAATTTATTCAACTACTACCATCTAATGACTAGCAGACTGCTTTGGCAGATCGTGTATTTATCTCAAATGAACCATCACTTTCGAATGAATTTAATCATAAACTGCAGAACTGTTTAGTTCTTTGAGAAAAGCTGTGAGAGAATAGGGTGGAAATCTGACCATTTTTTTAAAATTGTATATTAAAATATTTGGATAGTAAATTGCGAGATGAATAGATGAAGTTTGAGAGTAATTTCGTTTTCATTTAAACCATAAAATTCACTTATAAATTTATAGATAAAAAATGATTGTGTTTTACATTGTCTTTTTCCATTATACATAAATAATTAAAATTCTATTTTATTATAAATTGTAAATATTATACTAGACTCTGTTTAATGTGACGCCGATTAATGGTATCATTAGGATATTGTTCTCGAATTGCCGAAATTCTATTCATTTGTATACAATTTATGGAAAATATAATGCTTAATGTGATCAACAATTCGATTAATACAGTCAAAATATTGTAGAATGTATATTTTAAAACAGAAGTTAAGTCGACAAACAAAATGATAGAGTTGACAAATAGGATCAAAGCAGATTAAAATTTTCCAAACGGTAGAAAATGTCGCAAAGTAAAGTTTTAAATCAGTCATCCATTTAAAATTAAACAAAAAAATCAACCAAGAAAATCAACAGAGTACCAAGAATTTTTATAAAAGGTTACACATCCCTGTTGGGCACAGATGAAATACACTGACTTCCAAAAGTTAAGCACGCGACTGTAGAATAAATGAAAAAGCAAAGCTGCGATTGACACCAAATTGCATTTAAAGTTATCAAATATATTTGGTATGTATAAAAGAAACAAGCATTATGTAACAATAGCCTATTGAAAATCGAAACAAAATAAACAATAGCCTGTTGGCTTGTATTATATACATTTATACTTATTTATGACGTAATTACAAAATGTTTATTTCCGAATTTGGCAAAACGTCTTGATCTTAATGGCAAGTCATTAAATGCTTTGATCACCAAGACGGGTGCGTCACTGCTTCAAGCCAGCATATAGGGAAAACAAATTCGGACCTCTTCTCTAATTTCTAACTGCATGCCCCGTGCAGTCATCATCTTGTTTAAAGATGTGCAGGAGGATTGGATTGGATTGAATTATTTAATTATGGCAAAGCACACGAGGGCTATCTGCCTAAAAGGAGGGATGCCTTCGTGGAGGACTTTCTAAGAGAAACTGGCTCGTATACAGGTTACACATGGGGAAAACCACGAAAACACCCATGCAGCCAGCCCGTTCGCGGAATTCGAACCTCGGACCGAACTACCAGTGTTCAGCGTCTTTACCGCTCGGCCGCTGGTTGGCCAGATGTGCAGGAGGATGGGATATCCAGTTGATAGTTCCGCAAACATTATGATACTGAAAATTCTAAATGCTTCGTGTTCGACAGTGTGCCAGATTTCGTGTGCCTCATTTTTTCCAGGTTTTTACACCCGTATCATCTGATTCTAGGATAAATCTGAATTCGTCCGTCAACAGGGCGTTATTTCCATTCGGAGACACTCTAACTGAGATACTGAAAACATTAAATTCGAAACATAATAAGGTAAATCTTGCTTCTCTGCATTGGGAGTGAAATACAAGCAGTTAACAGTCGAATGTACAGTATCTTCGCGTGAAACCTTCAGAGCACAATACGTGCAGAGCTTGTATTATCAAGTGAAGCTGCAACCATAGATGTAACAGCTGTGGAAATCACTCATTGATTCAGTTTGGTTATTATTAGCAATATACCGATGTTCATAAGAGGTGGTAACTCTTGGTCAGCAAGTATTTCACTTGTTTCGAATTGCTTCCACATTCCAGTATTTACCGAATGGCCAACGCCAAAGAAAAGAGCCACATCTTTGGTTGACTGTTCTGCTTCAGTGCATACAACAGCATGCCAGCGCTCAACCTTTGCCGTTCGTCTCTTTTCAGGCACAGAAACACGAATATCGTCAAAACTTATCCTGCAAAAACTATAAACACTTCGTATCTGCATTAAAAAAAAACTTCCCTAACACACGCTGGCGTTTTCATCGACAGCCTAATTATCATATTTTTGGACAGTCAATTGTGGTTGGTTTAACATATGATATTTCATACTGCCATGTGCATCCGCAGTGATTTTAAGCCACTCAAGTTCAACTGCTCTTTCGAAAATTGCTAATCTACATTACGTGCTTAACATTTGGAAGCCAATGTGTAAAATAAAATCACTTATCAATGCCCGATAAATTTGCCTTCGTGGTAAGGAATATATCTACATCGGAATATTATGCAGAAATTACAACAACGTTGAGTCCTCATTGCTAATCCATTTACGATTTACTGGAGTAGATAGTTCTAAGCTTCTTTAAGAACATGAATTAAGCCTTGCTTGCTTTTCCAGGAAAGGAATACGAGCTGAGCTCCTCTTCTCATAATGCCATACATGACCAATGGGATTAAATTCTAAAACCCCTTCTACAGCTGTTCTTCTGAGTTTACCTTTCTGACAGAAGTAAAGGGACGGCACATATTTGCCCGAAAGGATTTTAGATTTGTTACTATATGTATCATAAGATTTTTAAATTTAACTTTTAAAACCAGCATTTATTATTATTTATTTTTATTGTGATAAAGCAATATTCTACACAAAGAAACATTACATCAACTAGTTTTTGTTTGTTTTTTCAGCACATCTATCTCCATCCAAATGGTCTTTCCACTGGAAGAAGTGAAGGAGTTGTTCCATAAAGTTTTCTTTCCCTAAATAAGGACTTCTTTTTGGCAATGGCAATGTAATATTAGCCGTACTCTCCGCAATCAATTCTTCATCAAGATGTACCAAAAAGGAAGAAAAGGATTTTTTCCTTCTTTTGCTGCCTCAAATTGTAATACATGATTATAGACAAATGGTATATACTTGATGACAGGTGATACTGACTAATTATTTTCAGACCAAGCACAGCTATATAAACTATAACATTTACGCTCGTTACCACAATAATTTCTGGATACATAGACATAAACATTCATAGACGAGCTCCGATTAGTTGTAACATCACGTTCAAGAGCAATTTATGTTTTATACTTGCAAGCCAAATGCCGGAAACATTTTCGCTTCTCTAGGACGTTAAAACATGTTCTCAAGTGTTTTTGAAGATAAGAGCTACACAAAAGTGCGAATGTTTTAAGATACATAATTTAAACGATAGTGTAGTAATAACTACCCAAAGTAACGTTTCCTAAACTTTTACTTTTCCGATTCACAATATAAGAATTAAAAAAGAAGAGATAAAAAAACATAGTATAATTGTGAAATGTTAATGAAATGAATATTGCAATTCTTGAAATTAATCCATACATGTAAACTAATTAATTATATTAAGTAATCGTAAATATTAAAAGACGAAAATTCTCAACAAAATTTGAATATTTGAAATATAAAATTTGGATTTGTGAATATTTTTACAAAACGATGCCACGTTATAAGAATCATTGCATTCTGAAAAAACTATTTTATTTTGGACATTTTTGAATGTGAAATCATGAGACTACACTCAACCATTCAACAGATATTCATACATGGCGTTGGCGTATTTAATTATGGCAAAGCACACTAGGGCTATCTGCCTAAGGGCAGGAATGCCTTCGTGGAGGACTTTCTAATGTAAACTGGCTCGTGTGCACGTTACACATGGGGAAAGCCACGAAAACGCCCATGCAGCCAGCCCGTTCGCGGAATTCGAATCTCGGACCGAACTACCGGTGTTCAGCGACTTTACCGCTTGGCCACTGGTGGGCACTTCACATGTGTCTGCATTCAGCGGATAGACTCAGTAACGGACTCAAATGGGATCTTTTGTCACACCCATCATATAGCGCCGACATAGCTTCTTCGGACTTCTCCTTTTTTTCACATCTGCTGGTACATCTTGCTGGTGCTACCTTCCATTCTGCAGAGGATGTCCGAAATGAGTTCGATCAGTTTTTGGACTCGCGGCCACTAAGTTTCTGTGCCGAAGTTTTTGAAGGTAGAAAATCATAGGTTTTTATGGTGGTTACTCCCGCACTAAAGGTACTGCTTTCATGTTTTTCTCTAACTTAATTAAGAAAGCGTTTTGGTGGATCAGATATATTACACTTTATATCAGAACTCAAAATAATCTGTTTCAACCCGATTCCGATTCATTTTCTGTCAAGATTATATAATATACTATATAAGAGATCTATCAAACGAAGGGTTGCGTGTTGGTTAATAAAACAAGGTAAAAACTATTGTAAGTTTTGGGAGTTATTCAATAACTATGTTTGTATTCCTCGTAGTTTTCATAATACCTAAATGAAAGTATACGACTCATGATTAGATTTTTTTAAATTATCTATATATATATATAAAGAATGTCTTTTTTTGTGTATTCGTGTGCTTGTTTGTTCGCCATTAACTCAGTCACTATTATAGCTGTCATTACAAAACTTTCTACAATTCATTTCTGGGTCCTGGGAAAGGTCGAAGTCCACTTTTTTCCAAAACACAAATAGCTAAAGCCAGAGCTATTAATTAAAAACTCCGAAAACGCTAATTTTCTCCCTCGTTTCGCCACTACTCGCTTTCAAATCGTAGAGTTAATAAAAAATTTCGAAACTTTGCAATGAATTAAAAATAGCATTGGCAAACATTACATTATTCCCGATTCCAAGAATTCCTGGGAAGCCATTTCGGCTGTTTCCATCTTCTTACCACTTCATTCAGCCGAGATATTAATTAAAAACTCTGAAGACACTCATTTTGGCACTCATTTTTCCGAGTGGCAACAGTCTAGCGAGTTGGAGATAAAAATGTTTTATTTCGAAAAGTGTTGCTACTGCTCACTTTCAAATCGTAGAGGCTTTTAATCAAAAATTTGTAAGTTTTACAAAATCTCTCTCTATATATAAAGAATGTCTGTTTTTTGTGTTTGTTTGTTCGCGTTATTCATTTCTGATCAATTATGATGAATGTTTCGGCATATCTAATCGACTAAAATTGAATATAGAGGAAATATTGGATGGAACTTGAGCTTTTACGACCATTTGATTAGAAAGACGAAAATCATTCAAAACTGCGTGCCATTGTTGTTGATATAATGAGAGAGAATTAGCTTATTTTTTTATCGAAATTTTTTATGTGGGTTCCATATCGCATCAGACTGAAAAATGTATGACTATGAATCGTATTTTTTGCATCGTCATTAGAAAAGGATTACAGCGGTATCGCTCTCTGTGCTGTTAGAAAGATTACTTTCAATCTAACTTAACTGGCATCGGGTACTTCCGGTAGTTATAGATATTTGTTAATGAATCGTTCGAAACGCGATTTCATAACTAAAATAATCTACTTTTGAATAAAATTATTTTTTAAAGAAAATATGATTTAATAATTTATATTAGACGAACACTAAAACTTACATTACATGTACCCAGCAGCATATGTAAAGGGAAATGAAACCAACATTGCACGGAAAGCATTTATCTTTCCGTATTGCTGTTTTATAAGAAGAAAATCACACTTACAGATATTTTTCTTTTTCGAGTAATTCTTTTGATAGCATCAAATGTATTTCACAGAATATTGTCTTTTTTTTAATGATTCGAGACCTTTTTTGATCCCTCTGCAGCATGTTTTATGTGTTGCATTTTTCGAATAGCATTCATATTTCCTTTCCTGCTCTAAAACACCGTCACATTTATATTAGGCTGCAAATCTGAGAGAGTTCTCAAATGATCTAAATGATATCTAAAACCAAAAAAGCCCATTATGCTTTATTTTAAAGCTCATCAGCATTTATGAAGGAATGCTCTAATACATCCTTTTTTTCCTATTTCCCTAGAAAAATATTAAAGAGAGAGAACTTCGATAAAATCTAGGAAAAAAAACGAATTGCTGACTTTAGTCAATTCCGCACTGCGAAAAAAATGGTTTGGAAAATTTCAATTGACACTTTAAGGAGAGAAGAGCAAAAAAACTGCTGGAGCAGAGGTATCACATATTTGTAGTTCAGCACTTCCAAAAATAACCACTCAGCTTTTTATGAAGTATTCGAGAAATTTAAAAACCCCGAGTAAAAAATTTGATAAATTCTTGTCAGAAAAAAATATTAATGCGTGATTTGGCAATATATTTCAGTTACAAATAATGTTCAGCAGGATTAAATGTGTCTTTTTCCCCTAAACCTTTTTAGCGAAATTACTTTTGATACTACAAAAAGAAGTATTAATACTGATTTAAAAAGATACCTTTAAGAAAAAGTATATAAACACTACTATATTTTTGCCTCACAGGAATTATTGCTGATATTAATAGCGGTAGTACTGATTTTCTGACAAATTATTTTCGTTTATCATCTGCAATTCGCAATATGTTATTAATTCTGGAAACTCAAGCATACTTAAGCATTTATGCAGTAAAGGTGATAAATATAAATATTTTAAAAGATGATATTATCTCTTAATAAAGATATCTAAATATATTGGAAAGTTTAAAATATTTATAGCGGTGATTTCGGCAGTCTAGATCTCTTTATTAAGAGAAAAAACTCAAGTTGTGTTTTTATTACTTTTTCTACAGATAATTTTATCTCAATCTCTTATCAATGATAGCATATAATTCTATCTAGCATTAGCAAAGATAGTTGTACAATTGCTGCTTTAAATTTACTTTAAATTTTGTAAACAGCAAAAAATATATAAAAATTATAAATCATTGTGGAGACAAAAAATTATAGGAGACTTTTTCCTACAAACCCAAATGCAAGGAATGATTAAAAGGTCTCATACTTTATAAAAGATTTTAAACTGCAGCGGATTCTAAGAAATAATTATTAACTCCATATTAATGTACAATTTTGATACCCAGATATAATTTTCAATTTTCATTCAACTGCTAAGCAGCAAGTAGTTCATCTAGCAAAGAAATTAAATACGCTTAGTAAACACGAAATTCTATTAGAATATATTTATTTTCTTTTAAACTAAGATTACAATCAAGTTTCGTGTTAAAAATGATGAGCATTAAATTTATCTATCTTTATTTTTTTCTGGTTTATATCGTTTAGAGCAGTGGTTCTCAAACATTTTTGCTCCATGCTCGTCTTTCACCATTAGAGGATAATTCCTTCCCTCCTTTCCGAAACTTGAAAAATGCATATATACATTAATTTAAATTTAGATTGCTTTCCAACGGGTTTTATAAATTAAACAATAAAAAGTACCGAAAATGTTCTTAAATACCAAAACTTCAATTAAAATAGTTTTTTACAGTCATAAATTTAAATTAAATACTTAACAGCTAAATTAAAGGCTGACCGAATTCACTCCCTGAATCTATGAAATTCCACCCCAGAGGAAAATATCCTGGTTGAGAACCTTTATTTTAGAAAATTAGTCACGTTCAGTTAATGCAAAAATCAGCAGCTTAAAAAAAAAAACGAGTGAAAGGCTTCAAGTATTGTTCCGAAAGGAGGTGAGATAGCTTCCCCACAAAGCGGGGTTGCGGTAGCATACTAGCTTAATCTATTTCCTAATACAATATACCTAACAGTAAATTGATTTATCAAATTACAATTAGGGCATATGTAAATTATCCAAAAGATGGGATTTAATATTTGTACGAGCAAGTACGATAGAAGTCCTCACAGTAAATCATAATGGAGATTGATCTTCATTTATAATTGCAATCTGTCACATTCTCGCCATCCATCATGCTCATTTTACAAGAACGGAGTTGTGAAATTTCTCAGCGCTGTTTGAAGTTTTCAGCCCATTTCTCATAGTCCTGATATATTAATCATACTCGTAACCAGTATGGTGGAAAAGGAATCTTTATTTTATTCATGTTTAAATTTTCCACGTTTAGAGTCTGAATCAAACCTTAAATCTGTACAAATAACGAGAATTTTGCTAGAAAGTGACAGGGAAAGGCAGGTTGCCAGATTGAGCGAAATCATCCATTTGGAGACAAAATTGACGGTATGCCATAGACGAAGCGAGAACATTCTAGAATGCATTTAGTTGTTTTCTCGAGAATACTCTCGAAGGTAAGTTAAAGCTGTAAACCCTGCAACCTGTCTGTAACTGGAAAAAGTACTAGCAGATTAGTGTAGTAGTGTCTTGAGTTTCAGAGATTAGATTGAGGGCGATAGACGGAGTCGGGAGCTGTACTTTGCTTTGCCGTGAAGCTATCTTTTTTGTTATAGCCTGAAGGTTGAGCTGCTAATTGTTTCAGAGTGTTTGTCGTAGTTTTTCAACGTTTGCAAACGTACCTTTCGAACTGTTTTGTGTAAAAGTGCTTACTCGCGAATAAATTGTGTTTTGATTTTTCAGCAAGTGTAATCATCAGTTACTCAATACACAAACCCGTAGAATGCAACAATATTTTGTACAACGAAAGTGCATTTTTATTTGGTTCTTCTTGCTCATAAATCTATCTATTATTAAAATTTTTACTTTTTAATACTTTTTACTTTTTAATACTTTTTAAGTATCGTAATTTAAAGCTTTCTTCTATAAAATTTTCAATTTACATTAAATTCCTCTCGCATTTCTAATAATTTTGTTTCTATAAAGAATTGTTGTGAGATCTTCTTATTTGCAAACGTATTAATGATATCTAAATAATTTATGAAAATTTGAATATGCTAGATAATTTTGCCTCGTATGTAAGGACCTCTTTCACAGAACGGCCTCTCCAGAATAACGAGTATTTTTTCCTAAATTTTCTTCGAGAAGCTCACAAAGAGATTTAAAGTAATTTTGCACCCTTAAAGTATTTAAATCTGAATTCGTACATTTTAGCATACTAGCTTAATCTATTTCCTAATACAATATACCTAACAGTAAATTGATTTATCAAATTACAATTAGGGCATATGTAAATTATCCAAAAGATGGGATTTAATATTTGTACGAGCAAGTACGATAGAAGTCCTCACAGTAAATCATAATGGAGATTGATCTTCATTTATAATTGCAATCTGTCACATTCTCGCCATCCATCATGCTCATTTTACAAGAACGGAATTGTGAAATTTCTCAGCGCTGTTTGAAGTTTTCAGCCCATTTCTCATAGTCCTGATATATTAATCATACTCGTAACCAGTATGGTGGAAAAGGAATCTTTATTTTATTCATGTTTAAATTTTCCACGTTTAGAGTCTGAATCAAACCTTAAATCTGTACAAATAACGAGAATTTTAACCTTTAAATAGAGCACTATTTTTATCAAATTTGATTCAAAGGGTCGAAAATATTCCATTAATTTAAACTGCTCGAAGGTGAGAAAGAGGGCCCTGTTTGATGTAACTGTCTTTAGAATCACTACATAAATAATCTTATAGCCAGCCAGACTCAAAACAATTGAAATCCAAAAGCCACCAGTAGCATTTTTGGAAAAATGCTTTCTTGCAGCCAGTTTGAAGTATAGCTATCTGCACGCTGGATTTTATTCGGAAGTGTTCATACAAAGACTATATTGCGAGTAGCTCATCAATCAAAAAGAAGACAAAGGATCTCAGGAAGCATTGCGAGTGATAATGCAAAGTTTTTCTTCTTGGCAGTATGAGGGAAATTAAATTCCAAATGAAATACTAGTATTAATCTATATATGTGTGAAATTAAATTACGGTTCCATTTAAAATATTGAGATGGTAACCTAAGGACGTAATTTGGGGGTGCTAGAGATGTGGGGAAGATCTAAAGAAGTATATAGATATCAGCTAAAAGTATTTTCAGTGTTGATGAAATTTGATTTTTCTTTCATCTCCTGCCGTAAAAATGTTTAGCCTCTAAAGACCTTGAGTACTATTTTACTTTCACCAAATACTGATGAAATGGAAGAAGACATGTCACAGAAAACTGATTAATATTTTAAGTGCCAAAATTATGCTAGACATTCAAAACTAAATTCCAGTTGAGAGTTTTTAAAAGAATCTGGCTTTATTCATTTTATTATTGCGCAAACCACAAAATCTTCTTCCATTCAAGATAATTGAATCCGTGGTGAAACCAATATTCCATGGTTTCAGCTACTCAATTAACCCTTTCCGGCACGCTACCTTTTAAAGTCGGAGTTTTGATTAAAAAGAAAAAAAAGGTAGGCGGTCTAATTAGGCCTAGAAGAGTACACAAGTAAAATTTTGTGAAGATAGCACTTATCGTTTTAATTCTGTGGGTGTGCCCAAGGAGATCTAAGGAGATTAGCATACAGCCAAAAAATTAACATAGAAATTTCTTTTCAAACAATTCCTTTTATACCCTAAAAAATCTGGAAGAATTTTTGGAAAAAGAGGGTCTTAAAATACTAAACATGGCTAAAATTTATGGACTGGTTTGTCTTGAGCTGCCATCTACTATAAATAAAGAAGGTTCAGAGTAACGTATAAGTCCTTTTTCATTCAATTTTTCTCTGGCTACAGAAGGAAATTTTTAGGTGTGTCCAGAACGGACACACTGTGCCACAAAAGGTTAACAGTTATCAAATAATGCTCTTTGATAGATTTTAAAACTTTAGGAATGTACATCTAAAACTGATTCTATTAAGTAATATTAAGTTCTCTAATATGCCGTGCGGGTTTTTTAGCCTAAAAGTCTTTAGCCTCGACATTTTGCGTTAGCTCACTATAAATGTCGGTTCACTTTTCAAATTGTTGCCACCCAATATTATCGCCCTGTGTTACATTTAAAGAAATTAAATAATGAATAATCTGCATGAATGTATGTATGTTTCTCGCATTGGGATAAAGCAATGGTTCCTAGAGCCATCCAATTTTGAATAACGTAATCCTCCTGCGAATATGGGCATCTGGAAGCCTGAATTTGAAATTTAGAATTTGTTTTATGATCGATTTCATATTTTGTTCAACTTTAACGAATTTTTATTAACAAACTCATTGATTTCAAAGCGAGCCATGGTAGCAGTGTACGAAAAAAAAAAAAATTTTTATCTCTAGCATGCGAGAGTGTGTATCGGAAATTCTAAAGATATGCTCATTTTAAATCGTTTTGCGTTATTGCTGTTGAATAGGATTTTATGGTTTAAGTGCGAAGAACATGATAGTTAATAAATAAAGGTAGCACACAAAATTGAAAAAAAAAAAAAAAAAACACCTTTTTGGGAGGTAATGTAACATCTTAGCGCTTTCAGATTTAATTTTTTTTAACTTGGCAGTAACTTACTATATACATTAGTTCTTGCTCATAATTATTAGCTTAACATCTTTTTGAAAATTTGTTCATTTCCTTTAAAAAAGCTTATTAGTATCAAAATGACTACGCAATTTTTTTTAAACACTTAAATCGAAACTCCTGTAACTGACGGTTTTCTCGTATATTTCAATTACTCCATATTTCAGTAGTTATTCTGGTAGGGGACTTCACAAAGCCTCTTACGAAGCAATTCATATAATGTCTTACTTACGGTAAGCGGTTTCTGTCTGGTGCCTAAGATACCCTGGAAAGCTAAAAGCTTTTAATATGATTCAAACCTTGTACTCCGAGTTGCTATAAACTCTAGAGGTTTAATAGTAAAGCATACAGAGGATTCACAGAGAACGTTCATTGCGTCTAATCACAACAGCAGCTGCAAGACAATATCATCCATTTATGTAAACTTGTTTCATATTAAATATATTATAATACAAAATAGCATACATAATATTAATCTAGATGGCTAGAATATTGGTTGAACAAAATTAAGCTTTTTGCGAAGTAGATTTTATCTGGAAATTATGTTTCATTTAAGGTAGACAGTCTGCGTTAAAAAAAGGCATTGCACGAAACTCGTTTCATTATGATTGATGGCGTTTATCTAAAAGGCAGAGAACAGTTTAAGCGCACGAAAGCAGGATAATGAAGATATATGAACGATCATTCCACCTAGATGGCCAAGCAAATTGTTGTTTACTAAATAGTTGTGCGGCCAAGTGTTTAAAGCATATTTCAAAAAACAGAAAAAATTGGAATTTTGTTTGCAATTATAATTTACATGAAATAGAAGCCGAAAGCAATTTTTGGACGTAGAATGTTTATATTGAAAAATCTGATGTGTACACCACATGACTTCCTTGTACGGAAATTTAAATTAGACGCATTTTTCTTGCATTTCATTTAATGTTATTGAATTGCATTAAAACTACTTTGTCGATAGGGCATAAACCACAATAGAATAAATGCACTCTTTAAAATTCACTATATTTGTGTACCACAGCGACAGTCTGGAGCTAGGTTCACTTAACAGCGTTACATTTCGTTCATATTATAATCAATCAATCAGTCAATGCAATTTATGTCGGGATATCGCTGTAAGCACGTGACGTATTCGGCTCAATAATACTTATGCCGCGAGGATACGTGACAGTGTAAAGTCAGGGCCTGGTAGGAGGAGTTTAGAACTCATTTTAAAAAAAAAAGGACGGCGTGACACGAGACATCACAAGCAGTATGGCAATCAAACAAGCTCTAAGACCAGGAGACGCGTTGTACGAGAAGTACATATGAAAGTGAAATGTTCGCGACAAGTGGGTGAACATTATATAACCCAGAATGCACAAAATTTATATCGTGTGAAGAATTATCTAATCGGTGTTACATATTCTATTCAAATATTATAATCTAAAACGATGTCTAAAAGAAATTAAACACACACAAAAAAAAAAAAAAAAAGAAAAGAAAAGAAAAAGAAAGAAACAGTTTTTCACAAACGATTCAGTATTTCTCATTCAATTAATTCAGTCCTTACTTCTTTACAAAGCTAAAATACATAAAAACTCAAAATATCTATACTAAAAATTACGAAGTAAATCTTAAACACTTATTTCCTCGATTAAATTCCAGAGTGGATTAAGCATGACTTAATTCGCAATAATAAAAGAAGACGTTTTCTTTGTTGTTGCGAAGCTAAGTTTATCTAGATTGGCAACAAATCACTATTCTGCCAAGTTTCAAATGTAAACAAACATGGCCGCCATGGCAAATATAATTAGGCTTACCCGCACTTAAACAACTTTTAACTTGTTCGTAATTCTACAAATATTGCATGCAGGTTCACTAAAGGCATAAAAACCTTAATCGGAAGCCAAGAACAACATAATTCAATCATTTTTAAAGCAAAAAATGCACAATTTTAAAATGTATAAGAATAAAGAGACTGAGATCACTGTGATTTTGGCATGCGTGCTTTGTCCTTTTTTTCCTGAAAACCGCTTATACCATTCAAACACACGTGCACAAGACAAAGTTTCATCTCCATGAGCCTCAGTTAACATTTTAAATGTTTCCGTAGCTGATTTCTTAAGTTTCACAAGAAAACCGGACAGCGAATCAGCATTAAGTTTCATGATTGTCTGTCCGGTTTTTACATTAGACATTTTTTCCGGCAGAATGCAATTGCACATGTTCACTCAATGACGCAGCACTCCCGATTGGCGTAATCGGTTAGTTCGAAACTGGCCGCATGGATAGAGGAGGTGTGGCATGACGTCACCCAAACAGTTGTTGCTAACTCCACTTCTTTTTTCAAGCTACATACTTAGTCTCGTTTTTTTGTGTCACACTTTGTATATCTTGTTCAATAATTTTGTTTTCTAATATTATTCAGTTTTTTTTTTTTTTTTTAGCTGATTAATGTTTGGTTTAGAATTTTATGGACTATTTCTTTATTCAAATCTCTTTAGAAAAAAATTTCATGTTCTTAGTATTAAAAGTTTAAGGATGACATAATCACATTATTTGAGTTCCGTTTAAATGACAGTTGATTTTAAAGTCAACTTTTTTATTCATTTATTAATTTACTCACTATTTGTTATCAATCAACTATTCATTAATGTATCGTTGGCAAATTTTGCTTTTTAGAGCAGTCATTTTTTGCATAATGTAGTATTTTATTCATTTTCTTTTTTCCAAGTGATCGAATACGTGTAGAGAGAATTCTGAATACATTTGAGATTCGGTCTTTCGGTTTTAATTGAATTTTAATGTTTTTATTGAAAATTTAATTGAATCTTTTATCGGTTTTTAATCTCAAATGATTCAGAAGAACGAAACACGTATTCGCGCCACATTAATCAAGTTTTGTGAAACTTTAGTTCATTTACCCCTGAATTAGGGTTTCAGACAAAGGATATTAGTTTTTTGTTTTTACTTCTACTACTAATTTGCATTATTATTTTTCGAGTTTATTCTATAAGGTATTTCTCCCGCCTTCTTAGCATGCCTTTTTAGTGTAGTAGTCAGCACGCTCGGTGCTTATTCGAGAGGGCCGTGGTTCGAGTCCCGCCGACGGCGTTCCTCATTTTTCATCTGTCCTTCTTTGAAGTAACCTAATGTCTCTATAATTCTGCTAATGAATTCTTATATTAGTTTTATTACGTTTACCTACAATGTTTAAGCTTTTATACAAGATTGCAGTTATTAATGTTATTAGTGAATTGCTTTGTTTTGATTCCAATTTAATTTAAATTTTGGATGCTTTATGTTTAATTTACTTCAGTCTTGCAGCTATTGAGCAAGACTGGTTAAATTTAAGTTTTGGGCATTTTACTTTGTGTTACTTTATATATATATATTTATATATGTATTTCGTGCTGCTCTTTTAAAAGTATGGCTCTCTGAATATAGTGAATTCAGCACATATATCAAAGAAAAATCTGAGAGCGTAGCAATTGCATGTTTTTGCGAGAACACTGCTCAAAAATTTTTCTGACAAAACAAGATAGGAAATTTCAATTCAGAAAAATGTCCGCATTCATTTGTGGAACAACTTTGTCAGGTACGTAGGAATATATATTATACATGAGATTGGGAAACTAACAAAAAAATATGTGTCTCAGTTCTTGCTCCTTCACCCTGTTTTTCTATCACTCACAAGGTATTTTCTACAATTCTGTGTTTGAAAGGGTTGTAAAATAAAAACTGAATTCCACTTCTCGGGATTTGATTCTGGGCTCCAGGATAAAACTTTCTTCGGTTTTACCTTTCCTAATCTTGCAAGAGACAGAAAGAAAACACCACTGGGAAGCAAAAATATTTCTATTTCCTTTCCCCTTCATACACGTTTAGAAAAATAAAGGATGAAATATATAAACTCCAAGACCGGCGCAAAGCGAGCGCTCTCTGGTGGCAAGGGTTTTTCAACTTCGCTCAAAAGAGAAATGGATTTCTCGTTACTTATTTCCAGAAGCTGTTCTCTTTTTTCATAAAATGGAGAAGCACGCGCGATCTCCGGCTGGAAGTTTCCCATTGGTGTTAAATAAAAGTTGAACGTTGCGTGTCTTTATATCATCTAAAGCAAAAAAAAAAAAAAAAAAAAAATGGGAAAAAATACGCAAAAAATGCGTATGAAAAAAAAAGGGGGAATCAGGCCTGCATTTTTTTTTCTTATATTAGAAATGGAACTTCAAAATTTCTTAATGCTGTTACGATGTTGCGTGTTACCATCTACATACGCTTCCCTGACACTATGTTAATGGAATTTTCATGTAATAAAGGGAATATATCGACCGGTCGGGAAAGAGGAGTGCCTGATCCGCTTTTACAATATCAAATGTATGTTTTTCCCGCATTGTTTGAGTTTGGCGTAACATAGCGCAATAGCACTCTATTTTTATTTTTCATTACATTGTTACAATTTGTTTCTAAATACATGGTGATCCAAGGTTACTTTAACTTAAAAAGGTTACCTGATCCAAGGTTACTTAACTCAAAATTAACTACTAAAAAAGAAATTTTAAATTGCGTCCAAAGGGGCATTTTTTAACATTTTGTGTGTTACCTTTATTTATTAAATATCATGTTCGCAATATTGCAAAATAAGTTTAAATAGAGCATATCTTTAGAATTTCGGATACACAGTATCACGGGCTGGAGATTGAAATTTTGACTTTGACAATTAATGCCCGACTGATCTGTTTTGGCTCCGACCTAAGGTTGTGGCCAGCAGATGGTAGAAGGTTTTACCTCTGCGTAACATATTCCGTTTGTTGCCTTTAGGCTCAATAAGGTCGGAAGTTGCTCAGTAGGTTCAGTGTTGTACAACGTTGCCATTACTCGCTTTGAAATCCTTGAGTTTGTTAATCAGAAATTCGTTAAAGTTTCACAAAATAGGAAATCGATCATGAAACAAATTCCAGATTTCAAATTTGGACTTTGCCCATATTCGCTGTAAGATTACGTCATTCAAAATCGGATGGCTCTAGGTAGCGTTGTTTTATGACAATGCGGGAAACGTACATACATTTATACAGATTCTTCATTATTTAATTTCTTCAAATATAATACAGTATGATAACATTTGGGGGCAACAGCTTGAAAAGTGATACAAAAAGATTTCAAAGCTAAATGCAAAACGAAAACAAATGTCTCTCACAGACAAAGGCCCCTTTGGACTAAAATTAAATACATAAAACAAGTAATATAAAAAAAATTTTAAAGTCAGTTCCTACTTAAGTTAACGAAGAAAAATTTTATTTTAGTTACTTTTTATTAACATTTTTTCGTTTCTAATTTATGAGGCTGATGATGGTCTATAATTTTTTATTCTAGCCATCTTTTGTAATGGTTCATTATTGCAACGAACCTTTCCAGTTAGTTTCGAGCAGTCCAGTTCTTCAATTAATATTCCATCTAATGATTTCACACTACTCAAGGCAACATATGCTTGACCTGCTGCGAAGAGTTTTCGTCCTAAATACTATATTACTGCATAATCTGCAGTGCTATTTATTTATTTTAATAAGCAAGGGTCATTTTAAAGGGCTATATTTTAAACATGTATTAGTATCCTGTTAACATAGAAATATGGGCAGAATTTTCGCTACATAAAGGGACATTACATCGGCTTCATCCAACTCTATAAAACTACAATTCTTTAATTCTTTAAAAATCTTTAGATCTCTGTTTTACTGTTAATGGGATAATATTACAATCCCATTCATCACAGTCATGTACTATTCTTTATAAATTGTTATAAAATTAATTTTTACAACACGTGAGAAGGTGTAATAAACGGTCATTATTTGTAAGTTTTATAATATATTTAATAAAAGCAGCATATCTTTAGTTCCGATGAACAGGATTAAATAAATACGAATTGACTTTAATATGGGAAAAAACTGTATTCGCATCAAGTGTCCTCCACTATGAGTTTAAAAAAATGTATTTGAACTTGAATGGATGGATAAAAAGTATGTTATTAACGATTGAAAATTTGAACAAGCGATAGGGAAAGCGTGAGCTAATGGTAGGAATTTAAAAAAATAGCTTAAACCTCGCAACACTAATATATGAAAATTATGAATATCGGTTAATATCTATTTCTTTGTACTAGAAACTTGGCTGAAAGGCGAAATAATTGGCCTTTTGCAGAATAATAGTGTTTATGCATGTTAAATGTAGAAACATGCATGCTTTTATGCAGATTCTTCATTATGTAATTTCTTTAAATATAACGCAGGGTGGTAATATTTGGTGGTAACAATTTTAAAAGTGAATCAACGCATACCGCCAAAACGAAATTAATAGTCCTTCTAGGCAAATTGCCCCTTTGGATTAATAATTGATAAAATTGAAACCCTGACGTCGTTACAAATGTAGACATAAACTTTCACCACATAAATTCAAATCTTGAGTAAAACCTTAAAATTTATAATTTCCGTGTCCTTGCGCAATAGAAACACAAAAAATCGTTCGGCAGGAAAGTTTCCTGAATAATAGCTTCTATGCATGTTAAATGTTCAACAAAATTTCAAAAAAGTACTTGCATTTTGAATTTAATTTGTTGTGTACTTGTCCACTCTTCCCACATGACAAGGATGCTCTCTGCTATGTGTAGAAGCAATTATTTCTGAAATTGCACAACGTTCACGGAACATCGTATTTGTTTCACAGCTTTTCCACCGAGCTTATTCCACTATTTTTCATTCAAGTGGGCTATTGACAACTGCCTTTATATAATTTGTGAACCTCCCAAGAGGGCATAAGCCGTTACTATGCAATGCGAAGCGACGAGACCATGTGGAATCATTTATCAGCTCTACTATGATATTATCGGGAGAGTTAGCCAGTGAACAATTTGTCAAGGCGTCAGCTGCAAATTCCTAACTGCCTATTTAGTGTCGAAATCGCGATGGAGGCTTTCATTGCATTCATCGGTCTATGCCTCTCTTTTTCGCTTTTCTTTTGAAAATAGTAAGTTGAGCAGCAAACTCATGTTGTAGCGGAATTTATTGGAAGTGAACTAAGAATAGATTTAATGGCATTTGTGCCCTGATTGTCAACTTACATGTGACATTTGCTGCACTGTGTTTTCGTAACGTGGATTTTATATAAAAGTAAAATACTTCTTAGCAGCAGTACTTAAATTTTTGTTATAAAAATGGTGATTCAGTCGTGCTTTTATTAAATATCTAAGACTGTTTTAAGAGAACGTAAACGTTTATAAGGTAGTTCTCCCGCCTTCTTAGCATGCCTTCGTGGTGTAGTAATCAGCACGCTCGACGCGTATTCGAGAGGTCCGTGGTTCTTGTTCCGGCGAGGGCATTGCTCATTTTTCACGTCTTTTGTATTAAAAATAACCTTATGTCTCTACACTGGCGCCTGAACTAAAAAAAAAAGGTGATGAATAATGGCGATTGTGTCCCCTAAAACCCCAGTCGCGCTTTAAAAGGGGGCGTATAAAAGCTATTTCTCCCGTCTTATAGGCATGCCTTTAATGTGTAGTGGTCAGCACGCTCGAAGAGAATTCGAGAGGTCCGTTGTTCGAGTCCCGGTGAGGGCAATGCTCATTTTTCTCGTCTCTCGTATTAAAAATAACCTAATGTCTCTACAGTGGCGCCCGAACTAAAAGAGGTAGTGGATGATGATTCTCCACCCCCAGGATTTGGCGATTGGGTCCTCTAATTCCCAGTCTCCCTTTAAAAGGGGAGTATATGAGGTATTTCTCCCGCCTTCTTAGCATGGCTTCGTGGTGTAGTGGTCAGCACACTCGGTGCGTATTTGAGAGGTCCGTGGTTTTAGTCCTGGCGGGGGGATTGCTGCCCAATGTCTCTACACGTTATTTTGAAGTTCAAATTTTAGTTTAGCAATAGGTCATTATAATGCATGTGTTCACTTATACGTTTCATTTATTGCGAAAATAAAAGCTTTTATTCTGTATAAAAATGAGATAAACTTGCTTGCATCAATTTCCTGTGGCCATCTGTCGTTGCTAAACCGTTTTTCTGAACGTCGCGTCCACTCACAGGGATGGCCCGACCTTACAGTAGCAACATTGCAAATTGCGCAAAAGATTCACGATTGGACGGTCGTGGAAGGCTTAAGCCTTTCAGACCACAATTATATTAGATTTTCTATCGCCAGTGAGACAGCCACCTCGATAATCAAGAGGTACAACCTGCCAGGTAATAAAGTAAGGACATTTGCTGCAGCCATTAAATCCCGACTTGTCCACTTCGCAGAGTTGATCGAACAAGCAACTACCACCGAAGCGTTACAAGTTATCACGAGTGACATAATATCCACAATAAGATCAGCTTGTAATGAATTGTTGCCAACCAGAACAACCAAAAAGATCTCTAATCTAAACTGGTGGAGCAGTCATCTCGGAGAACAACAGCAGAAATTTCGCGCCCTTAGACGCAGTCTTAAGCAGGAGCGGCGTCACAATATTTCTTCTAACACGCTCATCACCTTTCAACAGGAAAGAGCAAAATATAAGAAAATGATCCTACAGGCCAAACTGGACAGTTGGAGAAAATTTTGCACGGAAAATACCGAAACATGTGGCATACACGACAAGATTGCCACGTGTAAGCTTTTCAAACCCGCCTCCTTCCATCTGCTACCTGTCCCAGAGATCTCCAATAAACTCACAGAGACCATGCTTGCAGAAATCGTGAAGGCGGTCTTCGCCACAGACGACCCCTCCGAAGACACGCAAGCACATAGAATAATCCGATATGATACCTCGGACATTGATACTGCAGAAGAAGCATGTTTCACAAAACAAGAAATATTGCACGTCTTAAAGTGTCTACCGCAAAAGAAAGCACCTGGGCCGGACGGAGCAGACTATCGTATAATTAAACTCATTGTGCATTCGAATATCAATCTATTTCGACAGCTATTCAACAAGCTACTAAGTACCGGCAAGTTCCCCAGGTGCTTCGAGATCAGCCAAATAATTCTATTCCTTAAATGGAACAAAAATCCTAGAAGAGCGGATGCTTACAGACCAATATGCTTACTATCAGCTCTTGGTAAGACATTTGAAAAGTTGCTAGTGAACAGACTCCGACATCACTTGCACTCTGGTAATTACCTGAGCGAGGATCAATATGGGTTCCGCACAGGCAGATCCACCGTCCATGCTCTCATGAAGGTTAAAGAATGTCTCCTACAAAACAGATTGTCCGGTCATCACACCGCGTTCGTCTCAGTCGATCTCAAAAGTGCCTTTGACACGTTGTGGTGGCCGGCAATCCTACGGCATTAAGGAACTCACGCTGTCCACGGAATATCTATCGTACACTGGAGAACTATCTCACAGAACGAAAACTAATTCTGCAGCATAATAGTGGCATACTACAAAATAATCAAACAAGGGGATGTCCGCAGGGTTTCTGCGCGGGACCCTTCCTATGGAACTTAAAGTACAATAGTATACTTACACAGTCGTGGCCAAGTCACACGCAAATATTTGCATATGCCGATGACACGTCACTAATAGTACAAGGCCCCACTAGAAAGCAATTGCAGAGGAACTGCCAAGAATCCTGCGACCTCTTTCAGGAGCGATGTGCAGCGCTGAAGTTGAAGATTGCCGAAGAAAAATCCCAAGTTTTATTGATTCCAAAAAAGGGAGGCTCTCTAACGTGACAACCACGCATCACGTTCAATGGGAAACGACTTGAAATCAAGCGAGAACTCAAATACTTGGAAATAATATTTGATGACAAACTGAATTGGATAGTGCATGTGCTCTCCCTAAAACAGCGCACAGCAAGCATCGCTCAGCAGCTCAAGATGATGAAAAGATATCGCTGGAGTCTCAACCCCCATATCCTCAAGATCCTCTATAACACCGCCATTGAGAAGATCGTGACATATGGAGCAGCTGTCTGCCCCGCACCGATGCAGGGCAGAAAAGTAAAGCATTTGCAAAGCATCCAACGGCCGTTTTTATTAAATATCAAGAGGGCATTTAGAACTTCCCCGACCAATGCACTGGCAGTCCTGGCTGGCTTACTACCCTTGTCCATTAGTGTCGAGAAGGAAGCCACGTACCAGATAGTCAAGCAACTCGGCCAAACAACGCAATTTGGGGAAGAGGTGTTTACTGCAGATAACCTCGAAAAAGCAGTCATCAGCCTTGACAGGCACCCGTCTTTGCAAGGACGGGGTGTTAATGTCAACCTAAGGCAGACCACAAGATCCACGAACATAGATGTTACCTATTATACGGATGGATCTAAAATAGACGACAGTGTGGGCTGCGCATATGCAGCACTTAAAGAGGGTAGAATAGTAAGCTAGTGGAAGGGGCATTTGGAAGCGCACAATAGTGTCTTCGAAAGCGAGGCCACAGCTATAAGCTATGCACTGCAAGCGATAATTCAGCAGAGGCAATACAAGAGTTACATAATAACAGACAGCCTGTCTACGTTATACGCCATCCTTAACCCCACCCACAGTTCTCCAATAATAGCAGCTGTTCAGGAATACCTCCGTGCTCATAAAGAATTAAAAATTAATCTTGAATGGAAAACCCATATCGGGAATCATGGTAATGATCAAAAACCCATATCGGGAATCATGGTAATGAGACTGCAGATCGGCTTGCAAAAGAAGCAGCCCATAACGTCGAAGCAGTCCCGGTACAAATCCCATGGCCGGTTTCTCATTTAAAACGGAATCTGTGCACCACAGCTCTAGCACTCTGGCAGGCTGCGTGGGACAACGAAGACACAGGCCGCCGAGCGCATACATTTCTGCCTAAAGTAGATAAAGAACTACTGGTTACACGGCCACAAATGTTGTACTACATCACAGGGCATGGGCCCTTTCCACTATATTTCGAAAGCTTTCAAATCTCTACTTCAGATCAGTGCTGCTGCGGCGATCTGGGCACAGTAGAACACTACGTTCATAAATGTACTCTCACGGAAGGAATGCACATTCCGTTCCCGCAAACGAACAGGGAGGCATTCAACAGATTTATAATCAAGCAGCGACACCAGACAAACAAAATTACTCGTATAGTAGATAAGCTAATGGACATAGGTCCAGACTTATGCCATGTGTAAATATATAATATAAAATACATAAGTAACGTGTACGTAAGTACAACGTCCATATGTACAAATGAAAACAGATGTCAAGTGTAATTTTCAGTCATGTGAAAGTATTATATGTGCATGTACAAGAAATGTACCACTGTATAAATGTAAATATTTTTATGTGTCAATCATGCCCTCAATGACTTAATGCACCAGTAATACCCTTTTGTGCCAAGCAATTCTTGAAGATAGGCTTATATGTGTGTATGCTATAATTAGTCAAGAGCAACTCATTTAAAACGCGCAGGCTTTGTAATATACACACACCCTACAAATTTTTCAATGTATGTAAGTAGTTTGGTCTGCATCAGATACGTAGACATAGTATAGTATTGTAACTAATTAATTAAGGTATATGTACTAGTACTGGTTTATAAGGTATGTCTTTTGTTTGTATATTGCATTGTAAGTATTTATTAAGGAATATTTATGAAAACGAACTGGTGTATAAAGTATATATACACATGTAGGTAATAGAACTGGTCAGTATGTCAGCTTATTTCAATACAAATCAAAATCAAAATAAAAAATTCTTGCTATGTCAGTACAACCCTTAATGTTCTAATGCATCAGTAATGTGCTTGTGGGTCAAGTAAATGCACCAGTAATACTATATTGCCTTATTATTTAAATGCTAATGTATTACTTTGTCAAACATAAGTAATCTAGATATGTCTGCGACGTGCGTATATAGTGTAAAGAAGTGTGTTCTAATGTATGATTGATTTTTAAATGTGGTTAGGTGTATATATTAGTATTGTCTTATTATTCTAATGCAAATTAAGGAAATGTCACATAGGTATTTGGAAAATGTATGTATATAAACAGTATATGTGCATGCACAAGAATCGTACCAGTGTATAAATGTAAATATTTTGATGTGTCAATCATGCCCTAAATGATTTAATGGACCTTTTGCGTCAATCAATTCTTGAAGATAGGCTTATACGTGTGTATGATATAATTAGTTAAGTGCAACTCATTTAAAACGCGCAGGCATTGCAAGTATTTATTGTAAATATTGTGTATATACGCACACTCTACAATTTTTTCTACGTATGGAAGTAGTTTGATCTGCTCCAGGAACGTAGACAGAGTACAGTATTGTGAATATTTAATAAGGTATATGCACCAGTACTAGTTTATAAGGTATATCTTCAGTTTGTATACAGCATCGTAAGTATTTACTAAGGAATATCTATGGAATAGAACAGGGGTATAAAATATATGTACATATGTATGTAACAGAACTGGTCAGTATGTCAGCTAATTTCAATGTAAATCAGTATCATTCAAGCATAAATAATCTAGATATGTCTGCGATTTGTGTATATAGTGTAAACAAGCGTGTTCTAATGTATGTTATTATTATTATTATTATTATTATTATTATTATTATTATTATTATTATTATTATTATTATTATTATTATTATTATTATTATTTTAATTTTTATTTTTATTTTTATTGTGCTAGGTGTATATACTAGCTCTGTCTGATTATTCCAAAGCAAATTAAGGTAATGTCATGTAGGTATTTAGAAAGTATATTTATGTAACAGTGCTGGATTGTATGTCAGCAAATATGTATTAATAGAAGCATGTAAACAACTACTAATGTATATCTGCCCTTGTTTAGCCATGTACAATGCTATTTTTGAAGATTCAATAATGACTGGACCCGGGCACTTTGGACGGGTGTCTACCCGGTGGCATTTGGTTCGCGGAACTGCCAACCGGATGGTCCAGGCGTTGGGTTTGAGCGCCTTGTGCAAGCCTCCCATGTGGCCTCTCTGGCTTTACTCTGGATAAGGGCGGACGTGGCCCTATATGCTAATTAACTTAATAGTAAAGGGGTGGTGGCCATGTCCTCCGTCACTATCACTATCACTATAGCATTATAAATTGCCAAATATGATAAATATTCAATCGCTTATATTTGTTTATGTTTTGATAATAAAGCACATGTATAGTTTAAATCTGTTTAATTTTATCATTCCAGACAGGAAGATGTTTAGAGACCCTGAATGTCATATCAAAGGACCTGGGTTCGAACCTCGAAGAAGGCATGGATGTAAATTATTTGTCCCTTTATGGGAGGAAACGATAACCCACCTATTAGATGCTTCCATAATAAAGTGACCTCTGTTCCCGGTGTTAGTAGTGGCTAACGCCTATAATGGCTGTTGCCCGCCAGTAGGAAAAAATTTAGTAAACAAATTAAGAAATTCAAAAAAAAAAAAAAAAAAATCCTAAATGTTTCAGATTTTAAACTACGTTTAAAGGAGCGTTTTTCTAACATTTTTTGTGTTACATTTATTTATTAAATATCACGTTCTTCGCACTTAGACCACAAAATTCAGTTCAACAGCAATACCGCAAAATAGTTTTAAAATGAGCGTATCTTTAGAATTTCCCATACAGAGACTCACGCGCTGGAGATAATGTTTCTCCTGTACAACGTTGCCATGGCTCGCTTTGAAATCCTTGAGTTTGTTAATCACAAATTCGTTAAAGTTTTACAAAATAGGAAATCCATAATAATAAAAATTCCAAATTTCAAATTTGGTCTTCCACATACCCTTTAATCGTAGGAGGATTACGTCATTCAAAATTCGATGACTCTAGGTACCGTTGTTTTATCACAATGGGAGAAATATGCATACATTTATGCAGATTTTTCGTTGTTTAATTTCTTTAAATATAACACAGTGTGATAATACTTTGTGGCAACAGTTTGAATAGTGATTCACCGTTTGTAGTGAATCAACGCAAAATCGCAAAACGAAAACAATAGTCCTTCACGGACAAAGGCCCGTTGGACTAATAAAAAAAATCAGAAAAATCAAACATAAAATTTATTGTTGATTGCAGTGGCGTTAGAACTTATTCTAACTTTTTCAAAGTATAATTGTTATACAATGTAACCTCGAGATGCGAGCACCTCTATATACGAGGAAAGTATGAGCGAAAAATCTGTCTTGTTTGTTACATTGTTTATTACATTTAACGTGAAAATAATTATTTCACGATGACTTCCAAGAAGATTGTTGCCTCAGGTAGTGTTGCAAAGAAAAATAAGAAAGGGATGGCCGTTGAAATTAAGATAGAAATCATAGATAAACAAGCGTGGTGTAAGAGTGATGGAATTGGCGAAGACTTACAGCCTTTCAACATCGATGATCTGCACTATTCTGAAGAAGCAGAAAGAAATTAAGAAATATGATGTTGCCAAAGGAGTTACCGTTACTTCCAAGCACCGTCCAAAACTCCTAGAAGCTGCTGTTGGTGTGGATTAACAAAAAGCAGTTAAAAGGTCGGTGTCGGAAGCTATCATAAAGGTAAACTACGGGTTACATCATTTACCAGTGTTATCTATTAGAAAAATTGACTTTTATGATAATATTTTTTGGGGGAGGGGGCGGAACGTATTAACTGGATTTCCGTTACTTTCAATGGGGAAGTTTGTTTCTAGATACGGGTTCAATGCTGGAACGAATTAAACTCGCATCTCGAGATTCTATTGTAGTTAATATCTGCAGCAGAATTTGTAATTCTACTCTAAATGTTATTGAAACACTTGGTGGAAAGGATTTGATGGGGCTGGGAACAGGTTTCACTACTTTTCCGAAATAAATGGAGTAGAAACATCATTCACGAAATTGATATTTAAGCATTCCAAATTTAGCGTGTAACACTATATTTTCACCATATGGTTTAAAATAAAATATCTAATATGGTATATAACTTATATGTTATAAATTGGAAGTGCAAAGTGATTTAATATGGAATTCGGACTGGTTTTAATTATTTTGAAATGAAAAGGAAACGAGGGAAAACAGGGAAAAAAAAAAAAAAAAAACAAGAAAGATAGACTGAATTAAATGAAGAGAAGAGGGATTTAAAAACCCGCTCGCGCTCTGATGCTTCAAGATGAGCCAGTAAAACAGGCCCAGGCATGTTGCCTCTTCTGTTAAACTTTGTATACAGAGTACGGAAATGTACTTTCATTTATCGTTTAACTGTTTTACACATGCTAAATCTAAACATACCTGTGTTTAACTGTGACAAAGAAAATCGAGAAATAAATGCATTAATTTTTTGCATGCTGTTGTGTGTTGCTTAATATTTTTAGGATAATGTTAAGTGAAAGTACTCAAGCAAATTTTTAATGACTATTCCAAAAATTATTTGTAAATAGGGAGAAAATTCTAAAGGGACTATCAAAATGGTTATTTGAAATAATAGATATGTTTTGCATTTTTATCTGTCTTCCGGAGTAAACCTCGGTATCAAGTATTCGAACTATCGTTTCGACCTAAGTTGTAATGATCGCATACCTAACCTGGTTAGTAATTTAAGAACAAATCAGTAATTATCGTTTTGAACCAAGTAAATCAATTTTGTTGTTACACACATTGGGGTTTTCAGAACAAGCTTCATTAGCAGAAAAAATATCAAATCAATGCAAGAAGCTGAATGTTGGCTTTTAGAATTTTCTTACACCAGAAATGAGTTAAAATTAATATCTGAATTTTTTATCAGTTATGGAACTTATTTTAAGAAATAAGATCAATAAGATTGCTTTGTACTCGTTTCATCTTGCCTGCTTCCAAAATAATGCCTAATGTCTCTACAGTGGCGCCCGATTTCATAAACTACGGTCTTCAGAATAAGATCTAAATGTCGAAATGGTTTGAAAAAAAAATTGCAAGATGCAGAGAAGAAAGTACACATTTTATAAAACGGAAAACATATAATTCTAGATCTTTTGCACTCTTCTATGAACGAAATAGGAAAAACATAAAAATTTTGCCTCGTCAGCATAAAGATAGGGTTGCTTTCGTTTGCTTTGCTGTATTGCATGAACGGACTGAGGTAACTTCCACGTTTTTTCCGAGACAGTAAGTATTAATTCAATAATAGATTTTATTTAATATGAGACGTGGTAATTCTGGCTAATTTCTATCAGCTGAAATTTCCCGAAATTTGAAAAAGCTGAACGCAGATCTTCAGAGTCGAGATAGAAAAAAGTTTTTAATCATTAGGACCAGATAAAAAGCTTTAAAATATTTTTAATTTACACAGAAACTTTGAATAAAAAGCTTTCATTCTTTCCTCTTTTGAAAAGCTTGTTATAAACTATTGTAGAGACATTAGGATTTTTTTGGAAGCAGGCAAGATGAAAAATTAGCAACCGCCTTCGACGGGAGTCAAACCACGGATCTCTGGAGCGTGCAGAACCACTACACCACCGAAGCACGTTATGAAAGCGGGAGAAATACCTTATATACTCCCCTTTTTAAATGACGACTGGGATTTTTAGGGGACCGATTCGCCAAATCCTGGGTGCAGAGAATTCTCATCCAACACCCTTTTTTAGATCGGGCGCCACTGTAGAGACATTAGGCATTATTTTGGAAGCAGGCAAGATGGAAAATTAACAAAGCTTTCGCCGGGAATTGAACCACGGACCTCTGGAATACCGGCCCAGCGTGCAGAACCACTACACCACGAAGGCATGCCAAGCAGGTGGGAGAAATACCTTATACTATATAAAAGAATACTTACTGGGTTCTCCTGAAAATGTTCTGGATATTTTTCTGAGAATTAAATACAGTATTGTGCGAAAGTTCTGTTACACTTCATAAAGGCAAGCATCTTGGGCACCTAACTATACTTAAATCTGTCTGAGTCTCATCTTTTGGGAAGCATAAACTCAGGCTAAATCCTAAGCGATTTATCGCTATGTACAGTAACATGACAGAGGACGTAAGAAGGGTGATTTTATTAAGACCTTAATTAGTTCAAAAAAGGTACTTCTTATGCTTACGAAACCAGCCAGCATTCATAGCATAACTCAAAATGATAGATATTCAAATTAAAACTTAGTCAGGCCGTAAGTTAGTCAAAGGCACGCAAAGCTGATTAACGCACAAGTTGGTTCAAACCTATTCCAGCGTGAAAAGCAGTATTGGCAAGGATAACGCAACGCCGAAGACAGACTGCTTCAGTAGAATTATAGCTAGAGGCGGAACACGCTATAACTAAACAGACTAAAAACTTCCTTTAAATTCCATCTCTTAATACCTCATTTGAATACGCGAGAACTAAAATTAGCACTCTAGCAGGAAAATGGAAAACAAGAAAGATGGTAAAGATACTGAACATAAAATAACTGGTTAAATAAAAATTACAAAATTAATCCTTACAAAATTAATTCATTAATATTTTTGAAAAGCTTGAATTTTATCTTCTAACTTAGGGGCTACGACTTTTGTTCATCACAAAAGGGGTACAAAGAAAAAGAACGTTTAAGAACCATTGCTGTACTTCAGTAAAAAAATACATCTTTTTTTCCAAAAGTCCGTGACTTCATTGAACTCTCTGTACTACATAAATAAAAACTAAACTTAAGATGCTCGATAAATAAACGTAAGAAAGGGCATCAGAACAAATATGAATAAATAAATAAACAAATAAAGAAAAATTAAAAAATCTGAAAGGTTTCAGATTTTAAGTTATGTCCAAAAGGGGCCTTTAATGTTTTGTGTGTTACCCTTATTTATTAAATATCACGTTCTTTGCACTTAAAACATAAAATTCAGTTCAAGAGCAATATCGCAAAATAGTTTTAAATTGTGTCTATCTTTAGAATATCGATACAGAGTCTCGCGCGCTGGAGATAAAAATTTTTTTTCTGTACAACGTTGCCATAACTAGCTTTGAAATCCTTGAGTTTGTTAATCAAAAATTCGTTAAGGTTTTACAAAATATGAAATCGATCATAAAACAAATTCCAAATTTCAAATTTTGTCTTCCACATGCCCATATTCGCAGTAGGATGATGTCATTCAAAATTCGATGGCTCTAGGTACCGTTGTTTTATCACAATGCGAGAAATACACATACAATTATGCAGATTTTTCATTATTTAATTTCTTCAAATATAATGCACGACTCTCACATTTGGTGGCAACAGTTTGAAAAGTTAAACGGAGATTTATCGGGATTCAACGCAAAGTGAAAACAGTAGTCTTTCAGGAACAATGTCCCTTTAGACTAAAAATTTCAAAGTTTTCAGATTTTAAATTATGTCCAAAGGAGCGTTATTTTTAACATTGTGTGTGTTACCTTAATTTATCAAATATTATGTTCTACTCACTTAAACCATTGAATTCAGTTCAACAGCAATGTTGCAAAATAATTTTAAAATGAGTCTATCTTTAGAATTTCCGATACAGAGTCTCTCGCACTAGAATTTTTTTTTTTTTTTTTTTTTTGTGTGTGTGTGTGTGTGTGTGTGTGTGTGTGTGTGTGTGTGTGTGTGTGTGTGTGTGTACAGTGTTACCATTGCTCGCTTTGAAATCGTTTAACTTTTTAAACAAAAATTCGTTGAAGTGTTACAAAATATGAAATCGATAATAAAACGAATTTCAAATTCAAATTAGGGCTTCCACATGCCCATATTCTATGGAAGATTACGTTATTTGAATGCCTCTAGGTATCGTTGTTTTATCACAATGCGAGATGCGTACATACAATCATGCAGATTCTTCATAACTTAAATTCTTCAAATATAATACAAGGCGATAATATTTGGTGGGAACAATTTGAAAAATGAAACAGCGCTTATCGTGAATCGACGCAAAATGCCAAAACGAAATTAAAAGTCTTTCTGGGCAAGTTGCCCCTTTGTACTAATAATATATAAAATGCTTTGAACATTAAATTTCAATTTCTATTTTCACAGTTTAAACCAAAAAAGCTTATTTTTAGCTAATTTAACAAACTTTTCCTTATGATCAAAAATTTGTGATTCATTTATTTTTCACATTAATAATTATAGCCTAAGTTTTGTAATTAATGAAACAATACTCGCAAAATAAGGAATGATAAGTTTAAAGAAAAGAGCTAGAAATAATCCTCCATAATTTAATCCTTTAAATTGCCTCAGTCACAAGCGGTAGTAAATTAAAAGAGCTTTTATTCAGTCTTCATTTTGATTTCCTACTTTTAAGTTGGCGATTATAGTCTAAATTTGATAATTAATGAAGCAGTTCTCGTAAAATAAAGGTCTGAGACTGATAAACTCAACTCTGAGGAAAGGGCTGGGAATAATAATTTTTCATAAATTTGTGTCTATAATTTAATCCCCTAAATCACAAGAAGTTTTGAATTAAAAGAATACCATTTTAACTTCACACATCTGCAATGAGACACACGCCCTCTACAGAGCAACAAAGATTTATCACTGGTTGTCACTTGCAATTACCCCCGAAGTTAACTCTGTATCCATTTTCACCACAAGTTTCGGGTTCTTAAGTATTCATGAGGAAGGAAGAGTAAAAAACAAACCCATATAAACTTTCCAAACTTGACTAAACTGTCTCAGCTCGCCCTCTTTAACTGCTGGAGCAAAACTTTTGCAGAGTTGGAAAAGAAAGAAAGCAACTAGAAAGGCTTAAGCCGGGAATGCTTTTCACATTAAAGTCAAGCTTTAAAGAAGAAATCTCATTAAAAGAATGTTCTCAAAGGAGAAAACGTATTTCGGGAGGAGGCTTGACAATTTATAACTGGAGAAGGTTCTTCTTGATGGCAGTGGAACAGGAGAGGGAAGTATCGAAATTTTTACTTTTTCAGAGTTACATCGGGGAGAAAATGGCGAAGAATCGAAAGAAATTGCTAGAGCTCATAGCGTCGAAAAGCGCTTAGTGGAATTATAGCTTGGGGTTATCAAGGCTGGAGTTAAATTTTGTAAATGCGAATCAGATGGTTATTGATTTTACATGGGGAGATACTTCACTCTAATTTGCGATAAGATGAAGAGCTTACCAAAGTAAGAAAAATCTCTATATCTGACAGAGATTACAAGCAATCAGAAAGGAAATAATTTTAACCTTAAATATTTAACTTTCCATTAACTTAAATTCTTATTATTTTATCCCTTTCAAAACAAAATGTATCTTCCTTACATATATGTTAATATATATATATATATAAATGTGGGATTTTAAATCCGTAGCTTAATATTTTTCCTCGTGCGTTGTCTAAATTTTAGCTGTTGACTGCACGAGTGAAATTGATAGAACTCTCGCCACTTTGTTTTAGGAGATGTAAGATGATATATATGCTGTATTAATAGATAAACGATCTTATAGATGTATTAATGTTTTATTAAATGTGTTTTGTTTGAATATGAATTGTGATTTCGAAACTAAAGAACCCACAAAATTGGTGTCAGAATCGGGATCAAATTACAAACAACAAATAGAGGAATATGAAGCAATATTGGATGAATGAAGAAATACTTCTGTTAATAGTGAAATTGATGCATCAACTGCTCGAATTTTCAACGACGCTTCTTTTACTACTGTTGATGAAGATCATGAGCTAAAACAAAATATTAGTAAGTCATCAGTTCAATTTCCATTTTCACAGTTTTCAACTGCGTGTATTAATTTTAATGATATTGAAAGCTTGATTTCTAAATTTGATGGCAATCCGTATAATTCGGTTTACAAATTTATTGCAAACTTTGAGGATGTATCTAATTTGTTAAAACTAAATGAATTACAGAAACTGATATTCGCCAAAAGATCCTCAACTGGCAAAGCAAAATTATTTATTGAAAGTGAAACGAAAATTAATTCGTGGAATGCACTTAAGGCTTTATTAGTAAATGAATATGGTGTTCAATATAACTCTGCTCAGTTACATGAATTATTATCGAAACGTAAAATGCAGGAAAAAGAATCTCTTTATGAATATTTTGGTAATTAAAAATATGTGTTCTAAAGGAAAACGCCGCTTTAATGGAATATGTTATTAATGGTATAAAGGATTCTACGTTTAATAAAGCTATTCTTTACGGTTGTAAAACTTTGGCAGAATTTCAGGAAAAACTTAAGATATATGAAAAAATTAAATTAGATAATTATAAAAACAAATCCGTTAAGCCTAATTCTAAAATCAGAAGCGACCATTTTGAAACTAAAATAAAAACAAATATTCGTTTCTATAACTGCGGAAATCTTGGTCACGCGGAGAATTTTTGCAAAAATAAGAGCAAGGGAAAAAAATGCTTTCGTTGTAATTTATTTGGACACGTAGCTGCAGAATGTACAAAAAATAAGACAAATGTAAACAATTTTAGCGAAGCGAATCATGTATTTGTAAACAAGCAGTTAAGTGACATGCATAAAATTGTATCGATAGATAACATAGAAGTAAAAGCTCTCATTGATACAGGAAGTGATATAAATATAGTATCGGAAAACATTTACAAAGTAATTGGTTCACCTAATACTAATTCTTCCGATTTGATACTAGTAGGCTTTTGTAACAATAAGGTAAAACCTATTGGTTATTTTAAAGGTTCCATACGAATTGATGATCGCGAAATTAAATCAAATATTTATGCTGTGCCTCAAGGAACAATGAAAGAAAATGCTGTTATTGGAAAAGAATTGCTTTCGCAAATGGAAATTATTATAAGCAAGAGCGGGATATCTATCAAAGTAGTAGAAGATGAAATTAAATCGAATTTAATGTATGTAAATATAGATCAAGAAGATGCGTTAGATAATTGTTCGGATATTAATAAAGCGCATAGCTCTGAATTAAAACACTTAATTGAAAGTCATATTTATAATAGAACTGATAACCCTATAGAGGAAACAAATGCTGTTGAATTAAAGGAAGAGAAGTCTCAGGAAGGAAAATGTGATGTTAAACGTAGAAAAGGAAAACTTCAAAACGTTTTCCTTTTCTACGTTTAACATCACATTTTCCTTCCTGAGACTTCCATTCCTAAAGGAAGAAGAAAAAATCTACATAAGAAAGTTCAGGAAATCAAAAAGAGTAATAGAACAATCAATGATTCCAAAATACCTACTTCAGGACCAAAACGTTCTAGAAAAAGAAAGAATTCAGAATCTGAGAAACTAGTTGAATATAATGCTGATGAAACAGAAATATCCATAGTCAGAAAGAGTAAACAGCAAGAGAAACTTCAAGCTTAAGAACTGGATACTGGTAAATCTGAACATCTTAAAGGAAGAGAAGCCAAAGAAAAATCTACTCCTAATATTGAAATGCATGTTATTTTAAAAGATGACCAACCTATTTCTTTGAGACCCAGACCTTTACCAATTATAGGTAAAGAACAACTAAAGCAGGAAAAAAATGATTTTACAAATGGGTTTGGATGCTTCTGAACAACAAGTTAGATCTTTGGAAAGAAAACTTTCTTTATCAGAACAGACTGTAGAAATATTACAGAAAAAAACTATCAGAAGCAAAGAATGAAGCTGCAAAATTTCAGATGAGAACCAAAAATAAAATCATGTGGGAGAAAGAAAAAGAAGTTCAACGTGTTAAACTGAAAATGCAAGAAAAGCTACCTTTTGAAAAGGATCGCCTGAGAAAAATTATGGAGAAGAGATTTTTTGCGAAACAAGCAGAATTGGAAAGAAAAATGTGTATTACTCATGACGAATTTCGTCAGTTGCGAGAAATTCTTATTGCTGATGATTGGGAAAATTATGGAGACCTATGTGGTGCTGATGCTGTTTCAACACCATCTAGCGCGACTTCAACATCAACTTACAAATCAACTAAACATAAGACAACGTCATATAAGAGGCGTAAATCTGTCCTTGAAGAACCTTCTGTTCCAAAAGGAAGATTTTCTAAAGCAATATCAGCTGTTAATTTTATATCTGGAGTAAGCAAACAGAATGCTTCTAATTTTCAGCAGATACTGATTATACTTCTGGAAAAGAAATTATTGACGCAGAAATTCAAAATTGGTTTGAAACTTACCAAGAAGAACTCCGAAAAGATGTGAAGAAACAAATTATTAAAGTACAGAAAGAAAATAAGAAAACATATAACTTTCGAAGGCGTTCTTCAAAATGTTATGAAGTTAATGATTTAGTAGCAATCAAAAGAACGCAATTTGGACCAGACATTAAGTTAAAATCAAATTATTTAGGCTCGTCTAAGATTGTCAAAATAAATAATAATGACTCCTATGATGTTGTAAAAGAAGGAGATTATGAAGGACCCACTAAAACAACTACATGCGCTGAATACATAAAACCATGGACCCAAGCAGAAAAAGATGTATAAATTAATATTGATTATGACATTTAAACCTGGAGTGATACAACTGATAACCGAACTGTGATTTTTCACCTAATACTGAATTTTATTTCAGTTAATGTTATTTTTAAGATGAAATGAAGTTGTCCAAAAATGTTAAAGATTGAAGATATTTTTCTGACTTAGATGAAGATTTCTGAAAAATAGAAGGGACTGTTGAAGATGTTATAGTTGCAAAGATGAAGGACAATTAAGATGTTTCCTTTCAATATTGTCCTTAGCACATACACAGTCTTCCCCTCCCTTCGTACTTCTTTTCAGGTTTCGGCTTATTCTTGATGATGGTTCTTTTACCGAAGACAACCATGATATAAGATGGATGATCAATGATTTATGTTGTCAAAAGTAGAATAATGTCGTCGAGGTCGACGCATAGCAGGAAGGCCGAATGTAGAATTTTAAATCCGTAGCTTAATATTTTTCCTCGCGCGTTGTCTAAATTTTAGCTGTTGACTGCACGAGTGAAATTGACAGAACTCTCGCCACTTTGTTTTAGGAGATGTAAGATGTTGTTTTATAGATGTAAGATGTTGTTTTATAGATATAAGATGATATATATGCTGTATTAATAGATAAACGATCTTATAGATGTATTAATGTTTTATTAAATGTGTTTTGTTTGAATATGAATTGTGATTTCGAAACTAAAGAACCCATATATATATATTAACATATATATATATATTAATATATATATATATATATATTAACATATATATATATAATTGAAACAGAAATTGTAAAGCTAACAAGTAATGAGACGTAAGACCTATTTGTAGTCTTAAAAAATTTTTGCGCATAATGCTGCAAAAAGATATGAAATAATAGTAGGTAGAAACATTGCAGCGATTATGCTAAAAGGTTACCAGGAGCTGTAGCTCCACGAAATAGTTCAACGCTGTATTACTAAAATATTAACAAAGAAGAAAATTTGGAAAAAAACTGGAAAAAAAACTGCTTACACGCGAAAAAAGCTGTTAAAATTAATGTTGGAAGACATGCGAATGCACGAAATAACTAATCTGACCGTTGTGATATGTGAAAAGTTAATACACATAAAAATAGAATGACGGAAAAAATATTAAAACATAAAATGCAAAAATTATAATGAAAACATAAATTGCAAAATTACAAAAATACAATAATTACAAAGCGGAAAATGCTAAATTAACCCACTCTTACCCTCAGCCAGGCTCCTGCGCAGGACCAGCCCGTACGTTATTGTATTTTTGACTAATAGCAGACCGCTATTTATTTTATTTTGATTTTAATTTTACATTGCTCGGAGTTGCATTTACCCTTTTTTAACACCTTAATGTGTTTTTCTGCGGACGCGTCGGGAAAAAGGAACAGAGAATTGAAGCTCCAAAAAAGATTTATTCGGGACAATTCATGTTTTTTATAAAAAATTTTACTCACCAAACAAGAGCTTCAATGGTCTGTTTCGGCGAAACGCGTAATGGTATTTAGCCTAGTTCGACACTCAATCCTTTTTTCCCTTGAAAAGCCTGGCTGATGGTAAGAGTGGGTTAATTTAGCATTTTCCGCTTTGTAATTATTGTATTTTTGTAATTTTGCAATTTATGTTTTCATTATAATTTTTGCATTTTATGTTTTAATATTTTTTTTCCGTTAATCTATTTTTATATGTATTAACTTTTCACATATCACAACGGTCAGATTAGTTATTTCGTGCATTCGCATGTCTTCTAACATTAATTTTAACAGTTTTTTTCGCGTGTAAGCAGTTTTTTTTTTCCAGTTTTTTTCAAATTTTCTTATTTGTTAATATTTTAGTAATACAGCGTTGAACTATTTCGTGGAGCTACAGCTCCTGGTAACGTTTTAGCAAGATCGCTGCAATGTTTCTACCTACTATTATATATATATATATATTCACATTCTCGTAAGTGTTTTATTCAAACATTTTACATACATTTATGTCTACTTAATTAGTTTTTAAACATTTCTTTAGGCATACAGGTTTTATTACCTCAAACATTTTAATCATTTCATCTTCAGGCGTTTCAGGCGTTTTTCACTGAGCAATTTGCTATACTAATTCCTATTTTTTTTTTTTAAATTCACTAGCGTGACTCTCAATTTTAATTGTATTGAATTTGAAAATGTAAATGCGATTAAAATTCAGACGTACTAATGTTCGTTTAATTTAAAGGTTTGCTTCGAAACTTTTATTTTTAAATTCCTTTTATTGGTTACTTTTAGTTTAAAATCTTCTAAAAATAAAATCGCTTTAAATCGTGAAAACTTATTATAGAGTAATATTTCAATTTATATCCTTCTATGTTAAGTTTTCGAATTTCAGATTTTTATCCTGTTTAGCTTTTAAATATTTTGCAATGTTTCCTAAAGAATAAGTATGTTGAAATTTAATATTTTCAAACACGAAATACACTCATGTCCATAAATTAAGGATAATGCAAAATCAGGCAAAGGAAGAGTTAGAAGCAAAACAAATTTGACTTATTTGTAAAGCTTATTTATTAAACAAAAGGTAAAGAGCAAAAAAAGATGCTATTAAAAAATTTAGCGATTTTCCCTCCCTGGAGCAAATTACAAAAACCTGTTTACAAAAAAACAATATTACATAGTTGGTATGATTGTCAATACATTGTATGTCTCCCAGACGATGCAATACAGTCCGTACAACGCCTAGGCATGCTGAGTATCAAATTATCGATCAGATCGTGGGGGATATTACACCACTCAAGAAGCAATGCTCTCCGAAGTTCCGGTAGACATGCAGGATGAGGTTGACGGGCTGCAACTCGTCGGCCAAGTATATCTCACACGTGCACTACTGGATTCAAGTCCGGTGAGAATGCTGGCCAGTCCATACGGGTGATAACTTCCGATTGAAGGCATTCGCTTACGATGTTTGCACGGTGAGGACGAGCGTTGTCATCCATAAACACAAATTGTGCGCCCATGGCGCCCCGAAACAAACGTACATGTTGTTCCAGAATGACGTCCCGATAGATTTGGCTTATCATGGTTCCAATTTGAACATGCAGGTCAGTTCTGGAACCCAGAATAATTCCACCAAAAACGAGCACTCCTGCACCACCGTAACGGTGTCGTTCAATGATGTTTTCTTGGTGGTAACGGGTATCTGGAGCTCTCCATATGAACGTCCGGCGAGAATCAGAGTGCAAGCTAAACCTGGACTCGTCGGAAAACATCACACAAGCCCACTGTTACGGTGTCTACAATGCATGCTCTCTACTCCAGGCTAACCACAGGCGACAGTGAGTTGCAGTACGTGGAACGCATCTGAAAGGTCTACAAGCAAATAGACCAATCTGCCCTAAGCGTCTGTACACGGTCTGCCTTGAAATTATCGTACCAGTCGCTAAAGAGAGCTGACGAGACAGGTCTGAGGCTGTGCTCCGCCTGTTTCTTTTGGCAGTAACTGCCAAATACCGGTCTTCATTCGGCGTTGTAACTCTGGGACGACCTGTGCTGTAACGTCTACTCACATTACCATCATGTTGGAATCGTTGCGAAAGCCTGGAGATGACACTCTGGCCAATTCCAAGTTCGTCTGATCCTTCCAGTTGGGTACGCCCACATTCCAGACGGCCGATAATTCTAAAATGTAAAAAATCATCCAAATGCGCCCTTTGTGTCATAACTATTCGGTTATTGCACTGAAATGCTTATAAAGCGCCTGCGAACAATTTTACTTCTTTGCCTGTATTCCTTATATATCACTCTCTTACACTCTCGTCATTGTGACGTACCATCAGTGTCATCTGGTTACTTCCTGAAATTTGCATATGATTCTTGAAGATGTGTGTAGTGATTTTACAGGTGAAATAATTATTTTAGAGTTCGATTTCCGCGTGACTCCGAATTATCCTTAATTTATGGACATGAGTGTAAATTCAAGTAGTTAATCAATGAAAAACAAACAGCTTCAAATAACAGAAAAATTGCGTAATCATCATATATTTCTTATTTATCCTCTATTCAACGACTCTCTGGTATCAAATGACATGTCATGCTGCAAAATCATGCTCTGTTTAATCTTTTCACTCCAACAATTTAAATACTCTCGTTCACACTAACTCATTTATATCCTGGCGATAAAATGCGAGGAGAAAGAAGTGAATTTAAGCAAGGATCATAAAATAAAATAACATGTATTTCAGCTTAAAAGGAGGACATTTGTCCGCACATTATGAGATTGCTAGAAGGTTTTGCTACTTCTTTTTTGCCTTTTATGTGTGTGCGTGTTCTTTAATTTACTGAGCTTTTAAAATGTAATTAGGAAATGGCACAAAGAATTAACTGTCCAACAAGAAAGCGATGTAAAATACCATTAAGTTAACAAGGCAGCAGTTATGAAGAAATTAGAAGGAAAATTAGTAAAATAGTTTCCCAGAGATGAATATCTAAATTTTTGGAAAGATAGAAGGAGAATTAGTCGCTATAAAACTAGATTGATAATAATAGAAAAAGATGCACAACATCAAGCGATGACAGAAGAATTAAAAGACGGCGCCTTGGTGATAGAAGAAAATCATCGGGGTGCATACAAGAAGAAATGGCGCGATATAGTATGAAGTTAAGTCAGGGGTCGCCAAACTTTTTTGATCATCGCCCCCTATATAATTTTTCGAAATCTCTATAGACCCCCACAAAGGTAATTTTCAGGTAATTAAAATAAAACTATATATTAGTCTAAATATTTAATAAATCAGAAACAGTAAGTAAAGAAGCTACAGATTTTTTACTTCTTAATGAGATGAGTGTGCCTGGTGTTTCTTGGCAAGGTTCGCTATATTGGGTTCGAAATTAGTCAATTTTAACCGTAAATCCCCTCGAAGCTCCACATTTAATTTATTTCTGTTTTTAGTTAAAATTGAATTAACGTGACTGAAACCGGCTTCAACCATATACGAACTTGGAAATGCCAGCATAAATGGCTGAGCCATTTCGTAAAGTTTCACATATTTTTGCTTTATATTTATATTAGTCCAAAATTTATGTATTGTCAAATTTTTAATAAGCGTTTTTGCTTCAAGATCGGACAATAGTTCAGCAAGCTCATCTTGTATGTTGATGTCGACGTTATCAATTTGCGCCGAAAATGGCGCACTAATCCAATCAGGGATGTCAATGTTTTCCAAATCAACAAAGCGCAGTTTCAGCCTCAATCGCTCTTCTGGCTACATACATAGTCGTGCAAATTACAAACTGGTCACAAGGTTAAGTTGTGACGTCACGGTATACATACGAAAACCCATAAGGGAAAAAGTGGCAGATTGTTTTCCTATTTATTATTTTATTTTCTGTAAAGAATATAATATTAAGTCAATTATAAAAAATATTTTAAATTTTTACGTACGCAGTTAGATATGTGTGATTTGCGTATTAAGAACTGTTTTTCCTTCGAGTCCCAATAGACCCCTATTCGACCCCTTGGGTCAGATAGACCCCCTACTGTTGTTAAATAGACCCCTAGGGGTCTATATAGACCACTTTGGCGACCCCTGAGTTAAGTACAGGGACTGTACATACAGACCGTAAGAATTTAGTCTAAATTTCTCTCAAACAAAGAATGAAAACATTAAACTAAGCTAAAGACCATATTAACTGGATTTATATTTGGAGTAATGAGATCAAAGTTATTGATGGCACGTAATGACGTCATGAGGCGAAAGAATATCTACTTACATTACACCTACCATGACACATCCAGTTAATCTGGTGATGTATTCCATCAAACAGTAGGAGTGGAATATGCGATATTAATGCCCAAATAAATTTGCAAAAATGCAAACATTTATATTTTAATAGGCTTCAATTCTCTGTTGTGTTGTTGCTGTATGTTACTGTGTTTCAAAATAAAGATATTCCGCTACTGGAATGCCCTGAGAATAGTCCGCATTTATCTCCATGGAACCGTTTAAATGGAAATTATCTATGGAAACGGTTAATGAAAACTTTGTTAGGATGAAACCACACACCAATAAAATCTAATTAGCAAAAGCAAATTCTGGTTTCACATTATAAAAGCTGCAAAAAAAAAAAAAAAAAAAGGCTTGTATTCATTCCGCGTGTAGGCATTACAAGTCAGTGATTAACGCTAAGGATTCCCCAATTAAGTACTATATAAGGAATTTCTTCCGCCTTCTTGGCATGCCTTCGTAGTGGGGTGGTCTGCACGCTGGGCGCATATTCGAGAGGACCGCGGTTCCATTCCCGGCGAAGGCTCTTCTTTATTTTTCATCTTTCATGCTTCCAAATTACCTAATGTCTCTACAAGTGGCGACCGAACTAAAAGGGTGGTGGATGATGAATCTCCACATTCAGGATTTGGCGATTGGATCCCCTAAAAACCCCAGTCGCCCTTTAAAAGGGGGAGTATATAAGCATGTCTTCGCGATGTGGTGGTCTGCATGCTGGGAGCGTATTCCAGAGGTCCGCGGTTCGATTCCCGGCGAAGGCGGTCGCTCATTTTTCATCTTTCCTACTTCCAAATTACCTAACGTCTCTACAAGTATTAACTGATATGGTAAGAAGTTTTGTAAATTTAGTTTTCTCTATGTATTTCACATTTCTTCTTTATGATGGCTACTCTTATAAGACAATCGTCAAAAAATATTATTGCGTTATACTCTTGATTAAATTATCTTCATGCTGATGTATAATTTATGATAATACTTCAAGGAAAAACGGTATTATGAGACCTCAAAAATACATGAGCTTCGATATATTCGAAAAGCTTTTACAATTTTAACCTCTAGTGTACGCAAAATAATTAATTCTTTAAATAATAAAACGAAGTAAAAATGCTAAGATGAGTAATTTATCCAGAGTGGATAAACGGACACAATTGTTAACTTCCGTAATGTTCGTGTAGAAACATTAGGATTCCTTAACATTTTTTTTTTTTTTTTTTTTTTTTTTTTTTGAAACAGGAAAGATGAAAAATGAGTAACCTCCTTCACCGGGAATCGAACCGTGGACCTCTGGAATACGCGCCCAGCGTGCAGACCACCACACAACGAAGGCATGCCAAGAAGGCGGGAGAAATACCTTACAAACGTTTCATGTATTTTTATCTTCTCATACCCAAAATGGCATCCCTCAGGAAGAGCTACTTTAATAGCCGTGTGCCTAGTAAAACAACATGCGTATCTATGTATCAACGAGCAACTTCTCATTGTAACTAAAGCAAAAAACATGGTGAATAATGAAAAGAAAGAAACGGAATGCAAAGTTTCCAAAGAAAGAAACTTGTAAAGAGAAACAATAATTTATTTTAATACACTCGATAAATTTTATTGTCTTAATTGCGTAACAAAAGTTTTATTTGCAACACATATGAAATTTCAATAAAACAAAGCTTCAGAAAAATTTCTTCTCGTAGTAAAAAAGCTGCCATTGGGAAAGAACATAAATTTGAATATTCTTCATTTCTCTTCCCTAAAGAGAATAAAATGCAGCTTTCTGTCAACTCTTCTTATTGGTCGCGTTCCTTACGATTTCGATTAAACGGAAATTAATTTCGACGCGTGTTCAAACAGAGTATCCAAAAATGTATTCGAAAAAATTCTCATTATTTTCTCATATTTACATACTGCATTTCCTTTATGTTTCCTTTATTTTTTTTTTTCTCTACCACGGTATAAAAATAATAAGAGTGGCAATACATTGTCATTACCAACCTTTCCTGAAGTGCAGTTGCACGGCTTTGGATGTAAAATAAAATAAAATAAATACAGAATTCGAAGCTTGTGATTATAATGGAATTCTTCATTTAATTGAATGTATTTTGGTGCTGAAAAAAACGTTCTCTTCTTTGGGGAGGTCTGTAAAATTTTCATTTATTCCGCTTACTGTATATTTAAAAAGAAAAGAGTAAATAAATACAAAAGCAAAGAGCGTTATTTTTTCCTACTACTGCATAGTTTGAGAAAGAATAGTTTCACGAATCTATTTTTAAGAACAAATATTCTACTTTTGCGTAGTTTTGAACTTCCAGAAGTAAAAGTATTAATTTGACTGTATTGACGAAACTTTAATTAAATATTCTGTTGATTTTCATTGCACATTTCATAAAATTCTTTAACTCTCTTTAGATTCTTTTATACTAATTTTATTAAGAGATTTTAATGTTTTCGAATGTTCGTTAATGTTTATGCTCTACGATGAACAATTGTTGTTATTATCATGAATGAACCGAAAATTGAAATCAATTTTTTGTTTAGGTTTAATAGCTTATATGTATCAAAAGGAAAAGTATTATCATATAAAAAAAATCTGATGTGTACACTACATGACTTCCTTGTACGGAATATTAAATTAGTCGCATTTTTTCCTGCATTTCATTTAAACTTATTGGACTGAATTAAATCTACTTCGTCGATAGCGCATAAACCACAATAGAATAAATGCACTCTTTAAAATTCACTATACTTGTTTACCATAGCGACACTCTGGCGCTAGGTTAACTTAACAGCGCTACATTTCATTTATTTTATAAAGCAGAATACACAAAATTTATATCATCTGAAGAATTATATAATCGTTGCTACATGTTCTATTCAAATACTATAATAAATCTAAAAGGATGCATAAAAGAAATGAAGCAAGCAAACAAAAGAAACAGTTTTTCGCAGACGATTCAGTATTTCTCATTCAATTAATTCAGTTCTCCCTTTGCGACAAAGCAAAAATACATAAAAACTCAAAATATCTATATTAAAAATTGCGACGTAAATCTTAAACACTTATTTCCTCGAAAAACTTCCAGAAAGATTAAGCATGATTTAATTCGCAATAACAAATGAAGGCGTTATCTTTGTTCTTGCGAAGCTTAGTCTCTATAGATTGGCAACCAATCTACTACTCTGCTGTTTCAAATGTAAAAAACATTTCCGCCATGTTATTTAAAAATTAGGCTTAATCGCAATTAAACAACTTTTAATTTTTTGATAATTCTACAAATATTGTTTGCAGATTTCCTAAAAGCATAAAAACCTTAACCGGAAGATAAGAACAACTTAATTTAATCATTTTTAAAGCAAAAATGCACAACTTACAAACATATAAGAGTAAAGAACATGAAATCACTGAGCCGGGTAGCAGATGGGATATATATATGTACATATATTTATATACGTTTGGTGAGACCGATTGCAACCAAAATACGAGGTGCACATCTACATGTTATAGCAAACCTATATACAAAATTTCGACGTTCTGAGGCTACTCGTTTTTGAGTTATGCGAGATACGTACGTACGTACGTACAGAATCCACGAAAAATTCTTTTCAGAATTTATTTTAAATCAGTTTTATAATTTTTTGGGCGGAAAAGAGTCTTTTATTCTGTCTTTACGTACAGATGTCAAGCAAAAACATCGTTAAACTTCATTCGATAGTCGTCAAAATGGATATTTTCGATGAAATATGATAGCCGACATTTTTCGCAATTACAATACTTCCTTTTTACTTCGCACAAGGGAGTAAAGTGTAATTTAAAATTAGCGTGTATTTTTAACCTTGCTACACATTAACAGGTATTTTATCAATATTACCTTCTTCTTCTCATTTGAATTAGTAACAATTTGAAAAAGACACTTTTCGCAGGAAGTTGAAATGTGATTAAAAATATCCATGACAGTGCATGGCAGTGTAGCACCATTCGCGAAGGTACAGGAAATGTTCTTTTTGGCATCCAGACACATTCGAACTCAACGGTTTGCATAATAAAAATATTCATCAGCATTCCTTTAATAACAATTCAGACTGCTTCATTAATATTGTTTTCTAACTTTGCTAACCAGCAGGTTTCATTTTGGGGACACCGTATTTCTGAAAAGAGACATGATAATGAGCCGCCTTATAGGTAATATTACTACTACGTGTTGTACTAAGCTTGAGATATAGTTTGACGAGTGTAACTGGAATACTTCATTGCAATTAAATAGTAATTAGAATGTACAATAAGTTTGTGATTACAATTAATTATGATTGCTTTTTCATTTACAATGGCATGCAATTGCAACTAAATTGCAATTGTAATTACATTGGAATCGGGAAATCTAATCGCAATTGCAATGTAATTGTAGTATAATCGTATAATCTAGTAGCAACTGCATTCCAATCGTGAAATCTAATTATAGGTACAATGTAACTGCGATTACAGTGTAATTGCAATTACAAAGTAATTGTACATTCTAATTAAAATTATGAACTGTAATTGAAACTGCAGTTGCAGTTGCATAATTACAATTGTTAATTATAATTACTTAATTAGTAAAGTACATGTACCTGATAATTTCAGTTACATAGCCTAAGGAAATCATAATTGAAAATAACGATAAATGGCAATAAACTTACTTGACTCCTTCTTCCAGAACTCGAAATTTAGGCTTAATCCAAATATAATTCGCACATTTTTTATGATTCACTTTTAAAATTTGTATTTTAAAATATTTTTTATAAATTTTTCGAAAAAACTTTGGCGTATAAAATTTTTTACATCGTCTTAAAGAATATGTATTTCTAGGCACACCTGCAAAAATTTAGAGTTTTTCATTCAAAATTTTCTAAGATATACCTGAATTTACATATTGGAGCGTTTTGAAATTCGGCACTTTTTTTTAAGCGATAATAACTCCAAATGTGGTTTACGCACTATGTTAAATTATTCCAAAGTATGAACGATGACTTTTTCCCGCTCGTCTGCAATGAAAAAAAGGAACGGGAATAGGTTGCTATAAATTAAGAAGTTCGCCAAGTAAATTATTCTTGGCGAAAATTTAAAAAAATATGCCAAGCAAATTTTTGAATTTTTCAGTAAATTTTGCGTGAAATGTTACAAAATTTAATATCTAAGCATAATTTGAGTTGTAGAATTGAAATATGGAAAAACAATTGGCATGTCATTTCAGAAAAAGTCCGAATTTGTGTCAAAATATATATATTAGAACAATATATATCTAATATAAGACATAAATGTAATATATGTAAGTCTCGCTTTCGAGACATGAAAAATGCAATTTGAATTTCGTCGATGGGCTCAGTAGAACGGGAAATATAGAACTGTTCCAATTTTTTTTTTTTTTTTTTTTTTTCGCAGTGTACTGCAGTTTGTAATAGCAACAAAAATTATGAACAAAGCCTTGTTAAATACAACAACCAATTTATTAAATAGAACGCGTGTTTTCCGTAAATAAGTTGTTAAGGAATATTCTTTGATATCGCCAAGGCGTTAGAAGTTAATCTATTGGCTTACTTAGCCCTTACCCTTCTGAACACGTGACTTGAAAAAATATTCTTGTTGAAAGTAGAATTCGATGCACTACGCAATAGAATTCGATTTAGATTCTTTGATGGAACTATTCAGTTCTTGCTTTTTGAGCCTTAATATTCGATTCAGGCATTTTAGCCTACATTGTATATATGTAAATATTAAGTTTAATTAAAATTTACGTAAACCCCTCCAGGCCATGCATCTCATTTTGGATTATGAGTGATTCGAATTTGATCTAGAATTTTCGTATCAAATGGTGCATCCGCTACGGGAAAGAATCTGATTAATTGGAAATTTTGTGTTTTCTCCTCTTGGATTAACTTTGTAAGCGAAGACTGCTGACGGTAAGTCACCTTTGATAATTTATTAAAATGGAACAGAAGACACTAAATAAGAATCGAGCACATATACGTACTTCTGTAACTCAAATTATTAAAAATGTAGATGAGTATTTAAAAGAAGAAAAACAAGAAGAGTTAGAAAATTGTTTGGTATTGTTAAATATTAAAGAAACGGAATTACATGATTTAAATGAAAAAATACAAAATTTGTTTGAAGATGAATCAAAATTAGAGTCAGATATTAACACTTCTATGCAATATAACGATAAAAAGTAATAACGAAGTCTAAAATCAACCGTTATTTAAAGAAATGCAATACTCAAATTGTCAACACGAATTTAAATAATTCATCTACAAAAGTTGAAACCAAAAGAGAGATTGAAGGAAATGTGAAATTGCCCAAACTGTTAATTCACAAATTTTCCGGAGACTATAAAGATTGGATGAAATTTTTAAATTCATTCAAGGTCACTATTCATGATAATGTTACGCTTTCGAAGATCGAAAAATTTAATTATTTGAAAACTTATTTATGTGGGAACGCAGCATCAGCCATAGAGGGTCTCTCAATCTTAGAGGCTAATTATGACTCTGCGATATACATTCTTAAAAACAGATTCGGTCAAAGTGACCTTATTATCAATACACACATTTCTAATCTCTTAAATTTAAATCCCGTTCCAAGTTCAAATGAAGTGGCAAAATTGCGAAAACTTTATGATACAATTAACGTTCAAGTCAGAAGCCTTTTAGCATTCGGTTTGAAACCAGAAACATATTCCAACATGTTTATTCCAATTTTGATGAAAATTGTCCCGAAAGATATAATTTTAGAATTCCATCGTACAAATACTAAAAATCCCTGAACTGATTTAAACAAATTTCTAGACTTTCTCCGATTAGAAATAGAATCGCGAGAAAAAATTAATTCCTTATCCTTTCCACGCAAATCAAAACCGAAAATGAAAGATATTAGCAGATATCCACCGACGCTAAAACATAAACAAACTGTCACCACACATGAATTTATAGCAGTCGCGTCATCTAATCGAAACTGCATTTTTTGTTTTCAAAATCATGACTCAGAGTCCTGTTTATGCTTTACAGTTAATGAGAAGAGAGATATTTTGAAGAATCAATCGCGGTGTTTCCTTTGCCTTGCCCCTAAGCACAAAATTTCACAATGCCGGCAACTTCAAACTAAAGTTTGCAAAATTTGCAAAGGTAAACATTCGGAAGCCATATGTTTTAAATCCAGTTCTAGAGTTAAAAATACACCAAGTGATAAAAAGGATAGTATATCAATTTCGAAAATGATACACAAACTAAGGAACAGAAAGAAGAAATTGTTTCGGCCGTTTCGCATGTGTAAATAACACAATTATTTTACAGACTTGCACGATAAAAGTTAAAATAGCTAAGCAAAAGTTGTTTGCTAGACTTTTGGATAGGGAAAGTATGAAAAGTTTTTGTGCTCGCGAGTTAGCGGACAAATTAAACCTCGAAGTCATAAGAAAAGAAAAATTGACTGTCTACACTTTTGGGAATACTTCACTCATCCAAAAAAATTATGACGTAGTTAAATTAACTTTAGAACATAGAAGTTCTTCCGATTCTAAAATAGAAGTTGAATTATTAGTAACTCATCATATATCAGGTACAGATATTCCTCCTCCTAAATCAGAAGAAATTAAGCAAAACAGACAATTAAAAATTTTGATGCTCACAAATTTTCCCGATTGTAAAAAACCCATTGCCATTCTAATTGGTGCAGATTATTATTACAACATAGTAATGGGACACGTTAAATACTTTAGCAAAAATCTTGTTGCAGTGGAAACTATCTTCGGCTGGTGCCTACATGGACGAAAAGGTGATGATGATGTCTCTTTAGCTTTTAATGTAGTTGTAGGGGAAGATTTGATTTCCAAACAAATAACAAAATTTTGGGACTTGGAAAACTCAGGACTTATTGATAAGAGGGAAAACTTCGATTAAACTGAAAATGAAGTTCGTCGAATATTTCGAATCAAATGTAACATATGAAAATTATCGCTATAAAGTTAGATTGCCTTGGAAACATGATATGTCAAATCTAAATAATAATAGGGAAATCGCAGAACAACGATTTAATCGACTTCGAAAACGATTTTAAAAAAATCCTAATCTATTTTCCGAGTACAGGAATGTATTAAGAGATCAATTAAAACAAAATATTATCGAACCAGTTACAGAAATTTCAAATGAAGAGGATGTCGTGTTTTATTTACCACATAGGGAAATTATACGCGAGGATCGAGCTACAAATAAATTACGTATTGTTTATGATGCATCATCGCATGCCCCAGGATCCATTTCTTTAAATGTCTGTCTACATGTTGGGCCAAATTTATACCCTAAAATATTCGAAATATTGTTAAGATTTCGGTATAATTCAATAGCTTTCACCGCAGATATAAAACAGGCCTTTTTACAGATTCTCATACATGAAAAGGATCGGGATGCAACCAGGTTTCTGTTTTCCAAATTCCCCTAATGATGAAACCATTTCTCCTGACATATATAGGTTCACTAGAGTTTTATTCGGAATAAATAGTAGTACACTTCTATTAGCCGTTACCATTAAACATCACCTGAAAAAATGTAATAAATTTTATCCTACAACGGTTCACTTTTTGAATGAGAACGTATATGTAGATGATGTGATTGGAAGCCAACCAACGATCAATGAAACATTAACTACGAGCCTAGAATCGGTCCAAATATTTAAGGAAGCAAGCATGCAGCTTCACAAATGGCATAGTAACTCGAGACAACTACATGAATTGTGGGTAAAACAAGGTATCGTTCCAGATGAAAATCCTGAAGATTTTAATAGAGAAAATTTCCCATTTAAGGTCTTAGATATGGCATGGGGTAATTCAAAGGATTTACTGTATTTTGATGTTCTAAACCTGTTGTTTTTCACATCTAAACCAATAGAAACAAAACGATTTCTTATACGAGTGTTGGGTCGGATATTCGATCCGATTGGAATTTTAGGACCTTTCACTGTTAGAATAAAGTGCTTAATACAGAAGATTTGGTCGTCACAAATAGATTGGGATGAACCTTTGCCTGGAGATTTGTCCTCGGAATGGAGAAAGTGGTGTGAAGAGCTACCTCAAATGGCTGAATTCTCCATCTCTCGTTACATTTTCATGCCCTCGAACTTTAATGTCGAAAATCTCGAATTACATTGCTTCTCAGATGCAAGTGTCAAAGCCTATGGTACAGTCGCATATTTACGTTTCACGGCAGATAATAAAGAAATCAAAACGGCCTTTGTCTCTTCTAAAAATAGGGTAGCCCCACTAAAATCCCTTACTTTAGCGGTTAGAATTAATGGGGGCATTGTTATCAGTTAAGTTAGTCAGCAATATTCTGAAAGCACTGAAATTGAAAATTCCGTGCTATTTTTGGACAGACTCAACAATTACTTATTTTTGGATCCAAAAACAACCTGAAGCCTTCAAACCCTTTGTCAAGAATCGTGTCAAAGAAATACAAAAATTGTGTTCACCTCAAGATTGGCATTATTGCCCAGGTGTCGACAACCCTGCAGATCTCGTATCTCGGGAAACGAAGATTTCCAAAGTTAATAAACGAGACCATTTGGAAGCAAGGTCCCCAGTGGCTTAAACTCCCTCACGAACTTTGGCCAAGATTAGATATTAAAGAAACAATAGATGAAAACAAACTGGAATACCGAAAGGGATCCAGTGATATACATCAATTTTGTACAATCGAAAAAACTACAGATGATCTTTTCGACATATCAAAATATAGCAAATTAGAGAAGGTGTTAAGAGCCACTGCTTGAACAACACGTTTCATTAGAAAATTAAGAAAAACTAGCGACATTCAAGGAACTCTCACAGCTGAAGAGTTACAAGAAGCAGGAAATTTCTGGATAAGATCAGATCAAAAGAAGTTTTTTTGCAGAAGAATATAAATCCCTCAAAGAAGGTCATTCGGTTGGAAAAAATCCCCTTTTGTACAATTTTCTTTCTTACATTGATGAAAAGAAATCATGAGGTTGAGAGGAAGATTGGAATTTTCTGACTTCTCACTAGATAACAAACATCCAATAATCCTACTTAAAAATTCCCGACTGACGATACTAATTATAAGCAAAGAACATGAGAAGTTAATGCATGGAGGAATTGCTACAATTTTGACTAAAGTCAGATCATGTTTCTGGATTCCTAAAGGACGAAAGTTAGTCAAAAAAGCATTAAAAGGTTATATAATTTGCCAAAAATATTTAGCTAAACCAGCAGACCAGATGACAGCACCTTACAAAATGATAGAATCCAAGAATCACCTCCATTTGCAGTTTGTGGAATTGATTTCTTCGGACCAGTTTACATAAAGAATTCCAAAGACACTCGAAAATTCTATATTGTTTTGTTCGTTTGTGCAGTAACTCGAGCTGTACATTTAGAACTGGTATATCAGATATGTCAACAGAATCCTTTTTACTTGCATTTCGTAGATTTTTCAGCAGAAGAGAAAACTGCGTAATCATATACTCTGACAACGCCAAGACCTTTAAGAGGACAAAGAAAGAACTTGAGAATTTTTTTAAAGTTTTAAAAGATGACAAATTCAAGAATTTCATTGCCAAAGAAAGAATCCATTGGAAATATATAATCGAGCGAGCCCCATGGTAGGGAGGGTTTTATGAGAGACTGTTAGCATAAATTTAGGTATTTTGCATAATGAAACTCGAAAGGCATACGAAACGAACGTGCGCCAAGGTATATATTGGCGAGAGAAAGTAAAGCTCGTGTGCAATGCAGTGTTATGTAGAGAAATTATCTGATAGCGTTATAAAAATTAGGTGAATGATTTTATGATTTATGGAAATCTTAATTTTTATTTGATTATGAATTATTTATTTTAAGGCTTTAATTTTGGGGAAAAACAGATGCTTCTGGAAATATTATTTAGTTTAAATGAATATTATTTATTTTCTTTTATTTGCAAATCTTGTACAAACTTTTATTCATTGTGAAAGAAGCAGGGAAAGGGAGGCAATTTTTGCCAAGTCATGATTTCGCGCGCCTTGTCCTTTAGAATGTTCGAGAAAGAATTTTCATTGTTAGTTGACCTTAAGAGAGGAAGTACGTGACGAAAAAGGTCAAAGGTTGCTACTTGTCTTTCAATGTAAGTCATTCAGGTTTTTGGCGATTGAGGGTCCGGTTGTTGGCTAAGTGAAGAAAGGCGCGCATGCGCGATCACCCTTATTTCCGCATTCTGGAGTTGAAAGCGCAAATTTTGCCAAAATTAAGGGGGCGATAAGTGAAGCCATAGTGGGAGCCCGTTTTGTGAAGGAGACGAAGGAAATTCGAGTTGGATTCACACTTACTCTCTTACGCACTCACGACTGACTCTCGGACTTTCGGGCTTGCTGGACTTGTGGACGTTGCTCTTGAAAACCGGCTGGAAAGAGATCGACAATATGTAGTTCACTACGAGAGATGTTTTCCGGCGGGGAGCGGCAAATATGCTCCCCGGCCGCGTTTTGGGTTAAGAGGCGACTCTCTCTTGCTGACTGGCGGGTGGAACTTACTTGAGACGGTACTCGTGAAGCTTGCTCTTGGGATGAGTAAGAACAGGCGAGCCGTAATTGCCTAAAAATAAACGTTTCTGGCCTGAAGCTGAAAACTCTCTTCCTTGCGGCGTGCTGGTAAAGAGGCGAAATTTGAACGAGTTACCTGCGGTTGACTGAGGTCTTTCAGGACCAAGCGGATAGCCGTCCTGGGAAGCAGTGCTCCTGTTTCTGTTCTACAGTGAAAAAAATAAAGTACCAGTGTCAAGATGAGCCCGGCCGACATCAACGCTTGATAAGATACGAGTCCTCCACTTCAAGATGTCCAACCAAGCTAAGTTATATTTTTTTTTTTTGTTTTTTGTTTGAACTTTAAATCCTCTCACTTCTATATAACATTGGTGCCGTGACCTCTGCTTAGTGGGGGATCGGATCGAGAATTGAATTTGGATTTTGAATTTACCTATTTTGTGTAATTTACTTTTTAAGGAGGGAGTTAAATTTTATGTGCTAGGATTAATTAGAGTTTTTGATTTGTGCTTATTTGTTAATACTAGAGGATAAATTTTGAGAATCTTTGCGAATTTCAGGAATTTAGGACTTTAACGTTAGGCAATCAGAATTGAACTTTAAAATTAGGAAAAAATATATATTTTAATGTAGCAGAATAGGTACGGTATATTTTTACTGTTGAAAATCCTTGAGTGTTTTCTGGATGTGTATTTTTGATTTCTGATTTCTGATACAAGATGGAAAATGAATTATTTCCCGATAATCCTATGCTATTTGTGTATCCTTGTATAAAGTTTCGAGTGCTTGTCTTTAAAAACTGGACTCATTTTTTGAGCACTTCTAAGAGAAAGAGATTAAAGACTCTAATTATTTTACTGAATGAGTCAAGCCATAGCTATGCGTAGCTAGAAATTTTTTTTTTTTTTTTTTTTTTTTTTTTTTTTTTTTTGTGTGTGTGTGTGTGTGTGTTTTTGCTAATTATTTAACCTAGAATCTTGTGAAATGTGTAATTGTGAGGGGTAACGTTAGAGAAATTTTGATTTTTTTGACTTGATTGAATAATATTTTGTGAAATGTATGTAATGTTTTCATGATTCTCTAGCGTAGTATATTATTGCTTTTTGATTTACAATGTTTTGTTATGATTCCAGTATATTGTGTAATGTGTTAGAAAATTTAATTTAGTATTGAGCAATGAATTTTATAAGTTCTGAAGGCATAATGATACAAATGAATGAGTTAAAAAATTGAAGGTTACTTTTCAATTGCAAAATTCTGTTTTAAAGTGAACATGGGTTAGATTTGAATTTTTGCCTGAGATCAGCAATAGTGATGTTGGTTATTTAATTTTTTTTTTTTTTTTTTTTTTTTTTTTTTTTGGATTCAATTCTTCAGCTTGAGTGAAGTTCTAATTAGTTTAATGAGTTAGAGTAATTGAGATTAGTTATCTTCTGAGTTTTAAGTTTGTGAAGTGTTGTCATGTGAGAATTGTTTAAACAGTAGAAATTGAGTTAGTCTTTTGAATTGTAGAAAGTGAATTTTAATGAGAATTTTGTGACAACGGAAATTTGTTTTGTGAAAATTTTTGAAATAAGTTTGAGAAGATTGGTTACTTTTGCTCTGTACTCATGTGTGGGAATTTTCTGTTGATTACAAGTAGTTTGTCTTGAATTTGCTAGTGAATCGTAATAGATTTGATTTGAGTTATTGAATTTTCTTTCTTGGTTGGACTTGTTGCTGAATTTGGGGTTAATTCTTGTTTTGGCTTAAGTTTTGTATTTGAATTGGTAGTATCAAGATAGTTGTATCAGGTTTTTGTTTTGTTTTGGTGGTTTCTGCCAAGGTCCGTAAAATGTAAGTTCTCTGATGTTAGTTTCTGTGGAAGAATTGAGATTTCTGTGGTCATAGGAAAATAGTAGAATTTGAGTTATGGATTTCATTTGTGTGATTTTAGGGATTTTTGAGTTACGAGTTATGAGTATTTTTTTTTTTAGTTTAGCACTTTTGAGAACTTTGCATTTGTTGCTTGCAGTTAGGTCTTGCGTGAAGTTGTAATGTCCTGAAAGCTCGTTTTCTTGTAAATACTTGCACTTCATGGTGGCACTTGACCTCTTACACCGGGAGAAACAGGAACTTGTTATCTGAGAAAACTATTGTTGTATCTTTTTCATTGTGTTGGTTCAGGATTGTAACGTTTCAGTCAGCGCACTTTTCTTTCCGAGATAAGAGATCTTATGTTCTCTTTCAACGTGTCTGGAGGTTTGCTTGATACGTAAAGTTTGAGTCTGTCATTCATAATACAGCGCTTTTCTCAGCTTACATGGACGCGGTAAAGAGTTACTTTGTTTCTTTTGTTTGGGTGGAGGTGTTGCTGAAGGCTGCTACTTAGGTTACTATACAACGTTTTGGAAGAGTCTGATGCAGAATAGATCTCAGTTTTTGCCTAAATTGGGGGTTTGTTTTGAACGCTTTCTTGATTTGTGTTATTTTATTTAGTGTTCTAGTAACGTGCTTCAGTCCAGCTTTGATTGATTTCTTTGACTAGTTGAAATTTTTTTTTGTGGACCTAATGGATTTTTAGAATTACTGAATTTTGTTGGTGTTGTCTTACTAAGGGGACTTAAGTTTGGTGTTGTTACTCACTAGTGTTTACTTTAAGGTTTGAAAATTTTTTTAGCGACACTTCACTCTTGCTGGTTGATTTTTTTTTGGCTTGATTTGAATTACAGTGAAATATTTTTTTGACTTGATATGGTTTAACATAATGCTTATGTGTGTATTGGTTTAGGTATTGCAGTTTAAAAATAATTTTTAAGTATCACTGATCTCATTGCGCATTGGAATTATGTGCGAAATTTTTACAGTTTAAGTGTATTTTCATTTTATGTGTATATGTGTATCTTGGTAGTATTTGTAAATTTTTGGCCAAACGTTATTTTGTACATGCATTAGGTTGTATTATTATTATTATTATTTGTGTGTGTATTGGATAAAATTCTAATTGGTATTTGCACAGCGTATTCGTTATGTTCCTTCTCGGAATTGATTTTGGTTGAATTGAATTTTTGGACAATCACGTTTTCTTTCTTTCTGATATTTTTGTGTGGGGTATTTTCGGCTGGTTCCGAGGTTCCTTGTGTTGTAACGTTCTTTTCTTTTCTAATGCTTGGCCCTGATCAGGCCGCTTCTGTTCTTAGACGTGATTGTTTGGGATTCATTCCTGGAAGTTATTCAATTTCGTAGTACTTAGGGGGGTCTTTAGTCTTTGTTTGAATACGTTCATGTGACATATTTTATTTGGAATTGTTTGAATTATTAGTGTGTTATTTTCTCAGGAATGTATTTTATGTATCTGCGGCGCGTTAATTATCTTATTTTTATTTATTTCATTTTTTTTTTTTTTTTTTTTTGGTGTGATCAATTGGATTAGATTATTTCTTTCTTCGGGTGTGAGTATCCGAACACATTCAGTGGCTTATCTATCGTAAGGGAAAAATTGAAAGATAAAGTCTTCTTCAACTTTGAAAGAGTGATTGTTCTTCCTTGGTCGAAGGTGAGACGTAGGAGGGTGAAATTTGGTTTCTTTTAAGGTCAAGTTCCTGTACTAAGGAGTATTGTGGTGCTGAGTTCACATTCCGGGGTTGGTTGCTTTCATTTTCTCGCGTTGAAGGCTGCAGGGGGGAGTTGTTAACACAATGATTTCTAACTACAGGGTTTTCCCTCGCTTGCATTGACAACTCCGCACTCATTTAATGTACTCCATGATTGTGCTCAGCAGAAATTGTCACAATAGTAGAATGTGTTCGACCTCAGATGAAATTGTTTACATTAATGGACTGAAAAAGAGAATGAATAGATAAATAAACGTTCCGAAATGTGGCCACACAGAGACTGCAACACTAATGTGATGCAATGAACTGAAAAAAAAAAAAAAAAAAGAGAAATTCTTTTTGTCATTATTGATTGATCTTAGACATATTTTGTTTGTGATTAACGCCTTTTTTTTATTTTTATTTTTGTATGTGTTCTGAGTATTTCTAGGTTTAATTAATTAAGTGATTTAATTGATGTTTTTGGATTAATTGTTTTTGATGATCTTCCTTGAGTATTTTAATTAGTAATTGCTTTGATTAATCTTCTTGTTTTCCTTGCACATTTTGGACTTGAAATTTAATGTGTCAGTAACATCACTGTTACCAAGGAGTCGTGTGAAATATTGTTACATTATGTTATCCTTTAGCCTTATTGCACAGTATGAGTCATGGTATTTCAAGAAGTGTCTGTCTGCTAAATTTTGGTAAACCAAAATTTAATTCCTTAGGGAAAAGGAATGTTATGTAGAGAAATTATCTGATAGCGTTATAAAAATTAGGTGAATGATTTTATGATTTATGGAAATCTTAATTTTTATTTGATTATGAATTATTTATTTTAAGGCTTTAATTTTGGGGAAAAACAGATGCTTCTGGAAATATTATTTAGTTTAAATGAATATTATTTATTTTCTTTTATTTGCAAATCTTGTACAAACTTTTATTCATTGTGAAAGAAGCAGGGAAAGGGAGGCAATTTTTGCCAAGTCATGATTTCGCGCGCCTTGTCCTTTAGAATGTTCGAGAAAGAATTTTCATTGTTAGTTGACCTTAAGAGAGGAAGTACGTGACGAAAAAGGTCAAAGGTTGCTACTTGTCTTTCAATGTAAGTCATTCAGGTTTTTGGCGATTGAGGGTCCGGTTGTTGGCTAAGTGAAGAAAGGCGCGCATGCGCGATCACCCTTATTTCCGCATTCTGGAGTTGAAAGCGCAAATTTTGCCAAAATTAAGGGGGCGATAAGTGAAGCCATAGTGGGAGCCCGTTTTGTGAAGGAGACGAAGGAAATTCGAGTTGGATTCACACTTACTCTCTTACGCACTCACGACTGACTCTCGGACTTTCGGGCTTGCTGGACTTGTGGACGTTGCTCTTGAAAACCGGCTGGAAAGAGATCGACAATATGTAGTTCACTACGAGAGATGTTTTCCGGCGGGGAGCGGCAAATATGCTCCCCGGCCGCGTTTTGGGTTAAGAGGCGACTCTCTCTTGCTGACTGGCGGGTGGAACTTACTTGAGACGGTACTCGTGAAGCTTGCTCTTGGGATGAGTAAGAACAGGCGAGCCGTAATTGCCTAAAAATAAACGTTTCTGGCCTGAAGCTGAAAACTCTCTTCCTTGCGGCGTGCTGGTAAAGAGGCGAAATTTGAACGAGTTACCTGCGGTTGACTGAGGTCTTTCAGGACCAAGCGGATAGCCGTCCTGGGAAGCAGTGCTCCTGTTTCTGTTCTACAGTGGTGAAGTGGCGTCGACATCATGAGAACCAGTGTAAAGATGAGCCCGGCCGACGTCAACGCTTATTAAGATACAAGATGTCCACATCAAGATGTCCACTCAAGATAAGTTTTATTTTTTTCTTGGTGTGTTTGAACTTTAGGCAAGTTTTTCAAAAACGTCCTTAGCAGTAAAAACAACGTCGAATCTACAGTTTAACTCTCAGGCCATAAATTGTTTCCCTTTCCTTTCTTTTGAATTACCAGACAATCCTTAAGTTTTTTATGAATTTAAATGTAAAGACTCTCAGATGAGGTTAAGATTTTTCTTATTGTGATGTAATTGAATAAACTGATATTTAATCTGGAACCTCTTACAGTATGTTTTCTTTATATATTTAATATGAACTTTTCCTTTATATCTTGTATATGTTTATGTTTTCGATCCTCTCACGGCGCGGTTCGGGATGCATTTTTTTTTCACAACGCAAAAATGCTGTACACGTTTCACTATACGATCACTAAAATTTTGTTAGTTGGCAAATTCTTAAGAGTTTAGTTTTCCTCCCTAAGAGGAAGTAGAAACCTTTTCACGGCAAGTAGGTTCCTATTTAACATTTAACATATAGGAATTTCAGATATAACATGGTACCTTGAAGTAAAACTATTTAACCTTGGTGTCGAAACTTTCTTCCTCATAACATTGGTGCCGTGATCGAAACTTCTATATATAACAGCAGTATATTTGATTTTCACCCTAGCTACTTGTACCTGGCCAAAGGTCTAATCCAGTAGTATTTTCTTCTCTTTCAGGTACGATGGCAAAGTATATTCCTGTTTATTTTTCTTATTGCATAATATAGGTAAGCCTGATGATATTTAGTACTGATGATGATTCTCTGTAAGTTATTCTTTTGAATACTTCAATTTTAATGTCTGTGAAGATTATTACTTTTTTGTTATGCTTAAGTTAAGCAAAATTATCCTATTAAATAAAGATTTCGTAGTTAAAATTTTTGACTTATGATTCTTTAATTCTGTGCTTGAGGAAACGTACTCATTACGCCTTCAGTGCTAATGCACAACCAACAATTGATTATGAGACTGAGAAATTGAAATTTTGTAATGTTGTAAGATTCCAGGGGCATAAAGTGTTAAAACTCTTTGTTGAAAATACTAGTTATAAAGTTTAAAAGAATAATTGTAACAAGTAATAATGTCTATTCTAAAAGAATCAATTTGGATAGAAAAATTAACAGATGAAAATTATTCAGTATGGAAATTTAAAATAAAACAACTTCTAATAAAAGAAGGTTTAGATGATGTTGTATTCGAAGAAAAACCAGAAACTGATACTGATATTTGGTTAAAGAATGATCGTAAAGCTAAAGCTTTAATATGTCTAAACATTTCGGATTCGCAAATTACCCATGTATTGCATAGTAAATCTGCAAAAGAAGTTTGGCAGAAGTTAAAATGTGTCCATGAACGTGTAAATTTAACAAATAAGTTATTTCTTCTTAGAAAACTATATTCCATTAGATATAATGAAAGTTCTAAAATGCAGGAACATATCAAAGGAGTACTAGAGTTGGCTGAAAAGCTGCGTAGTATAGGTGAAGAAATGAAAGAAAATAACTTAACAGCAATACTATTATGTTCTTTACCAAATTCATACAACTCCTTAATAACTGCAATAGAAAGTAAATCGGAAGCTGAATTGTCGCTAGAATATGTTAAAAATAAACTAATAGATGAGTATTGTAGACGTGTGGAAACTAAGAAAGTTCAAAAGTACGATTCAGTTGCTTTAAAAAGTAAAAGCGAAAATAAACCAAAGTATGTTACACAATTTTGTACTTATTGTAAGAGAAATAACCATACGATAAATGACTGTTTTCATTTAAAACGCAACGCTAGAACTTCCCCGAAAACAGATGTAAATAATATTAAAATAAGAAATTATTCTCAAAATTATAAAAGTAATGCATGCCAAATAGCAAATACGCAAAGTGTAGAAAACATAACAAAACTTAAAGAAAATAAGTATTTTAAAAGTATTGAAACTGAAAATACACAGATTCAGTTTTAATCAAGTTCTAAAAGTGGAAAATAAACATGAAAACACGCAAACGCAAGAATGGGTTATCGACTCGGGAGCCTCAACTCATATGACGAGTAATAAGAATTTCTTCTCTCAGTTAAATGACTCTAATAAACAAATAGTAACTGTAGCCAATGGTGCTAAATTAAATTCTTATGGTATTGGTGAAGGTTATTTTAAAGTTCAAAACTTAAAGGGTCAGGTTACACAAATAAAATTGGAAAATGTATTGTATGTACCAGGTTTAGATAGTAATTTACTTTCTGTTCAATCTGTTACCAATAAAGGTTGCATTGTTACATTTGATAGTAATAAGTGTTACATAAAGCGTAACAATATACTCGTAGCCGGCGGCAACGCTCAGCAAGGTTTATATAAATTGATCGTAAACCCAATTGATGAGAAAGCATACTTATCTAATAATGTTTCCTGTTCAAATACGAACTGTATACTAAAATGGCATCAAAGATTAGGCCACAGAAATATAGATGCCATAAAAACACTTGAGAAAAATGATTTGGCAGACGGCATTAAACTTGGCAAATGCACTCATAGTGTGGAATGTTCTACTTGTGTAAAAGCGAAACTAACTGAAACACCTTATCCCAAAACTAGTTTTAGATCTAAAAATCCACTGGATTTAGTGCATTCAGATGTGTGTGGGCCAACTGAAGTCAACAGCTTAGGAAGGAAAACATATTTCGAAACTTGCATTGATGACTATTCGCGTTATACTCAAATTTATTTTATTACTTCAAAAGATGAAGTATTCGAGAAACTTAAACAGTATGTTGCATCGACAACAAATAAATTTAGAAAGAAAATAAAGGTTCTCAGATCCGACAACGGTACAGAATACTGTAACGAAAGTACTGAAAATTATTTAAAGAAACTCGACATTTTTCACCAAACTTCGGTTCCTTATTGTCCGGCACAGAACGGCGTCGCAGAAAGGAAAAATTGCTCTTTAATAGAAATGACAAAAGCTATGCTAATAAACTCTAAATTACCGAAAGGATTCTGGGCTGAAGCAGCAGCTACTGCTGCATATCTTCAAAATAGGTTACAAACTAAAGCCACAGATAGAACACCATATGAATTGTGGAATGGTAGAAAACCAAACTTAAGTCACTTACGAGTATTTGGCTGTACAGCATTTTATTATGTGAACAAACAAAAACGGCGTAAATTCGACAACAGAGCCGAAGAAGGAATATTCGTAGGATACGATTTACGAAGTAAGGGATACAGGATTTATGTAGGTGGAAGAAAAATAATAGTAAGTAGAACTGTAAAATTTTCAGAAAACGCGTCTTTATCTGACAAACTTGCAGAAAATAATGCTGAAGATTTAGAATTAATTCACTTCAATAACTCGCAAGATGATGAAGAAAATAATGAAGAAACATCTCTTGGCGATGATTTTACAGAAGATTCAAAAAGTTCCGAAGAGTTAATTAAATGTGAAGAAAATGTAGAAAGAAGGGTTTCTAGCAGATCAACCAAAGGGGTCCCACCGGAAAGATTCTCTTATAAAGCAGAAGACGAAGAATCAATCTTACTTAAAATTAAAGATCCAGAAAGCTTTGAAGAAATTCTAAACTTACCAAAACATGAACAAGAAGCTTGGATCAAGGCTATGCAAGAAGAAATACATTCTCTAAAAGAAAATGAAACCTATAAACTTACAGAATTACCACCAGGAAAACATGCAGTAGGCATCAAATGGGTGTTTAAGACAAAATATGATGAAACTGGTAAAAATACAAAATACAAAGCACGCTTAGTAGCCAAAGGATTTACTCAAAAATACGGCAGTGATTATGATGAAACATTTTCACCAGTAGTGAAACACACTACGATAAGAGTTTTCTTAGCATGGGCAGCGTATAATAATGCCAAGGTACATCAACTAGATGTTAAAACACCTTTTTTGTACGGCAACGTAAATGAAGAAATATATATGGAACAACCAGAAGGATTCGTGGTTCCGGAAGAAAGACATAAAGTTTGTAAATTACAGAAGTCGATTTATGGTCTCAAACAAGCAGCTAGGTGCTGGAGTGCAGAAATTGAAAATACACTGAAGAATCTGGGGTTCAGTCAAAGCAAAGCAGATCCGTGTCTTTTCACAAAAGTGGTTCGTGATAAAAGAATTAATTTAATAGTGTATGTTGATGACATCCTAATAAGTTCTACAGAAGAAGGACTAATTCTTCAAACAATTAATGATTTAAAGAAATGTTACCAAATAACGCATCTTGGTGAAGCTAAATATTTCTTAGGCATGGAAATAAATCGCAAGAAAGATGGAAGTTATCTCTTATCACAGAAAAATAAAATAAATCAACTTGTCAAGCAATTTCAACTTGAAGAAGCGAAACACGCTAGCACACCAATGGAAACGAACTATTATAACCTAAACAAGGAAGAAAATCTCCTAACTTCAAATGATAAATTTTTCCAAGCTATTGGAAGTCTTTTGTATATATCGTATATCACAAGACCAGATATCACAGCTTCAACTCACATACTCAGCAGAAGGTGTAATAATCCACGTCAAAAGGACTGGAATGCTGTCAAAAGAATCATTAGATACTTAAACACGACAAAGAACCTATCCTCACAAATTTCGTCGAGTGAAGAACCTAATATTACAGTTTATTCAAATGCTGATTGGGGACGAGATATTGAAGATAGAAAATCTACATCAGGAAGTGTTATTTTATTAGAAAGGAACTGTATTTCATGGTTTTCAAGAAAACAAACTTGTGTTTCTTTATCCTCAGCAGAAGCTGAATATGTTGCACTCTCGCAAGCTACGCAAGAACTATTATGGCTATTAAAATTAACAGAAGATTTCAATCTACCCCAAACTCTACCGATAAAGGTATTTGAAGATAATCAGTCTACTATAAGACTTGTAGAATCTGAAAAATTCAGTTCACGCACTAAACATATTGATACAAAAGTTCATCATATACGCGACTTGAATAACAAAGGAATAGTAAAACTTGCTTATCTTTCAACAGAGCAAATGGTTGCTGATATTATGACTAAACCAATTCCTAAAGCTAAATTTCAGTTTTGCAGGAATGAATTACAATTGGTATGAGTTTCATTAGCAAAACAGGGGCAATGTTAGCATAAATTTAGGTATTTTGCATAATGAAACTCGAAAGGCATACGAAACGAACGTGCGCCAAGGTATATATTGGCGAGAGAAAGTAAAGCTCGTGTGCAATGCAGTATATTTGATTTTCACCCTAGCTACTTGTACCTGGCCAAAGGTCTAATCCAGTAGTATTTTCTTCTCTTTCAGGTACGATGGCAAAGTATATTCCTGTTTATTTTTCTTATTGCATAATATAGGTAAGCCTGATGATATTTAGTACTGATGATGATTCTCTGTAAGTTATTCTTTTGAATACTTCAATTTTAATGTCTGTGAAGATTATTACTTTTTTGTTATGCTTAAGTTAAGCAAAATTATCCTATTAAATAAAGATTTCGTAGTTAAAAATTTTGACTTATGATTCTTTAATTCTGTGCTTGAGGAAACGTACTCATTACGCCTTCAGTGCTAATGCATAACCAACAGAGACCTTGTTAGAGCTGTTAAAGAATGTTTAAGAAAAATCGTAGGAAAAGCATTGTTGACCTTCGAAGAAATGTCTTCACTACTTGTCGAAGTGGAGTCAGTTCTTAATTTACGACCTCTAAGTTACGTTTACAACGACAATGACGAGCCACAACCCTTGACTTCAATACACTTCTTAAAAGTTGGACAAACTGATTTGAAGTAGCCTTTCGACTTTTGCTAGAATCATCGGTAGCGAAACGACAAGAAATCGTTATCAAGAATTGCTGTTAAAACAGTTGTGGTGCAAATGGAAGCAACAATATTTATTAGATCTTAGAACTGCCCATTTCTTGAAGAATCCGAAACTTCAACCAGAACTAAAAGTAGATGTTGTTTTAGTTGAAGGAAATAATAAAAACTAACTATTATGGAAACTTGGTAGAATCATAAAAACTATTCCTGGACTTGATGGTTGAGTCCGATCATTCGAATTAAAAACTGGTAATGGGATTTTAAAACGGACTGTTCAACATCTATATCCTCTAGAACTTTAGATATTTTGAACTTTAACGATTTAGTTATGCATTTTTCTTTCTTTCTTTCTTTCTTTCTTTCTTTTTTTTTTTTTAATTTTTTTTTATTATTAATGATTAAGTTGAATATCGTTCGTTAAGTTTGCTTAGGTAAGAAAATATTTTTAAAATATTTAGTTCATTTATTAGTTATAACATTGTAGAGTCATTAGGTTAATTGGAAGCAGAAAAGATGAAAAAATATGCAATCGTCTTCGCCAGGAATCGAACCACGGACCTCTGGAATCGGCCTAGCGTGCTACCGTTACACCACGAAGGCACGCTAGGAAAGTGGAAGAAATACCTTATATACTCCCCTTTTTAAAGGGCGACTAGGGTTTTAGGGGACCTATGGGTGCGGAGAATCCTCATCCACAACCCTTTTAGTTCTGGCGCCACTTGCAGAGTCATTAGGATTTTTTGGAAGCAAGAAAGATGAAAAATTAGCAACCGCCTTCGCCGGGAACCGAACCACGGACCTCTGGAATACCAGCCCAGCGTGCTACCGTTACACCAAGAAGGCACGCTACGGAAGTGGGAGAAATACCTTATAACATTTATTAATTGATATATGATGTGTATAACCTTTTTTGGAATTGAAATGTTTAACTAATTAGAATTTTTTGTATTTTTATAGAATAGTGATTTATGCACTTGATTGTATATATAACGAGTTAGATGAACTCTTGTCAGAGTTCAGGTGGGGAGTGTGCTAAGGAATATTCTTTGATATCGCCAAGGGATGACGTTAGAAGTCCATCTATTGGCTTACTTAACCCTTCCTATTCTGAACACGTGACTTGAAAAAATATTCTTGTTGAAGGTAGAATTCGATGCACTACGCAATAGAATTCGATTTAGATTTTTTGATGGAACTATTCAGTTCTTGCTTTTTGAGCCTTAATATTCAATTCAGGAATTTTAGCCTACATTGTATATATGTAAATATTAAGTTTAATTAAAATTTACGTAAAACCCTCCAGGCCATGCATCTCATTTTGGATTATGAGTGATTCGAATTTGATCTAGAATTTCCGTATTATAAGTAAAAAGAACTATAATTATAACAGAAATGGGTTTACAAGAAATATTTCGGCTAATTTGTATTTAACTATATACGCATAGCTACGTGCATTTATTATATTCGCCGATAGCCACATTGATTTGAATTAATCGATAAAAGGAAAGCAAACGAATACTGTCTGCCTATGGTAAGATATGCCTTCGTGGAGGATTTTTATAAAGAAAATTCAGTCTTTTTTTTTTTATAGTACTCAGTAAGTAAATTACAAAAACATCCTTTAGAGTTCCTCTTTCAACAAAAGAATCCATAACCGGGGAGCCAACCAGTGGTCAAGCGGTAATGTCGCTGAACACTGTTAGTTCGGTCCGAGGTTCGAATCCCGCGAACGGGCTGGCTGCATGGGTGTTTTCGTGATTTTTTCCATGTGTAACGTGTATACGAGCCAGTTTCACTTAGAAAGTCCTCCACGAAGGAATGCCTCCCTTAAGGCAGATAGCCCTCGAGTGCTTTGCCGTAATTTAATAAACCAAACCAAAGCAACCATAAGTGAGCTAAAAAATTTTTCTTAATCTTATCGAAATGTATTCCTGATTGTCACAGCTTGTGGAAAAATGACACTGATTCATTATCATCCTGCTTAATTGCTTTGTGTAGTAAAACTTTCAGTAGCAATATTGATTACGAATTAGTTTATTATGAAATACAACAGATACTAGTGTTTGCAATTAAATGGTTGGAAAGCATTATTTATTTAGATGTGAATGCAGCTGCACGAACTATTTCGACAAGCTTAATTATGTTATTTTTGCATGCGTTTAGTATTTTTGCATTTAGTTAATCTGAATGTAATAGTTGTAGAATTATCAATAATTTAAAAGTTTAAGCGGCGATTTAAGCCTAAAGATTCCCCATTTGTTTACATTTGAAATTTTGTAGAAGAGTGAATTAAGTCCGCTTCTGCATTTTCAATGTGTACCTTCAAATTTTTTTTTTTTTTTTTTTTTTTTTTTTTCTGAGTGGGACCAAAAGTAAACTTTCAGTAAACTCTAATTTTAACTGTATTTTTTCTTACTGTTTTTAACTGTATTTGGTACAATTTTTAGTGAAGATGTTTTGGTTTTTTATGTGCTTTTGTTTTGCCGCGAAGTGAGGACTGAATTAATTGAATGAGAAATATATCTCTAATGAAATTCGAGGAAATAAGTTTAAATAAAGTACAGCAAAAAATGTGTATAATTTAATAAGCCATTCAAAGAAATCACACTTCAAAGAAATTCAAATTCAAAGAAATTTTTTTTTTTTTTTTCTTTTTTACATTTCCTTTAAATTATTTGAGTTGCGTGTTTGAATTTCAGGTCTTCAGATAGTTATTTTAAGTTTTTCTATTTATTCATTCGCAATGTGTGCTTTAAGCATGTTTATTCTTATAAATATTTTTTAAGTGCAAAGGGACTTTGTCCCTGAAGGACTATTGTTTTCGTTCTGCGATTTTGTGTCGAATCACTCTGAATGTCCGTTTCACTTCTGTTGCCACCAAATATTATTGCCCTGCATTATATTTGAAGAAATTAAAAATGAAGAATCTGCATTAAATTTATGTATCTTTCTCGTACTGGGATAAAACAACGGTACCTAGAGCCATCCAATTTTGAATGACGTAATCCTACTGCGAATATGGTCATCTGGAAGCCCAAATTTGGAATTTACAATTATTTTTATTATCGATTTCATATTTTGTAAACCTTTAACGAATTTTTTATTAACAAACTCAGCGGTTTGAAAGCGAATAACATACTCACCTCTGGAAAAGCTTGTTTTCTGCGACATTCTTATGAGTAAATGTTTCGCCTTCGAATTTTGAATGAAGTCATCCTCCTACAATATGGGCATGTGGAAGACCAAATTGGAAATTTGGAATTTGTTTCATGATCAATTTCATATTTTGTAAAACTTTAACGAATTTTTGATTAACAAATTCAAGGATTTCAAAGCGAGCAATGGCGACACTCTACGGGGGGGGGAGGAACCTTTTTATCTTTAGCGCGCGGAACTGTGTATCGGAAATTCTAAAGCTATGCTCATTTTAAAATTATTTTTCGACATTGCTATTGAACTGAATTTTATGATTGAAGTGCAAAGAACATGATATTTAATAAAAAAAATTTAACACACAAAACGTTAAAAAAATGATCTTTGGGCGTAATTTAAAATCTGAAGCTCTTCCGATTTTTTTTCTAAATATTTTGTTCTATTGTTAGTGCTCCTCGGGAAAAAAATAAGAGTTCAGTGTTTTCTCAAATTAAGAAACATAGAGAACCAAGCATTTACTGATGCTGCTAAAATAATTATATCGATAATTATAGTTTTATACTTTTACACTATGCATATGCTTGTGCTGTTCAATGTGTTATCTCTATGTCAATTCCTAAAAAAATTAATGAAAAATAAATACTTTTTTTGAATTCAATGTAATTTTCTTTTCAAGTCTCGTAATTACTTTAGTGAGAAGAAAGTTTTGGGTACAAAATTTTATTATTAGATATGAATAATTGTATGGAAATGGAAATTGTCGTCTATTTTTATCCCGCCCTACGCTATTACAGTAGAACTAAAATTATCCGATTCGGGTAATCAAGAATTCCGTTAATTGGATTTTTTCCCCGAGAAAGGTCTACATACACTTTAATTAATTACTGTATGTTGAAAGTGGGAGGAAAAAACTATTTTTAAGGAAAAAGAAGTTTTAATTAATTAAAATGAAAAGGCAATGCAGTACAGTACTTAGAAGTGCTGAAAGTCATTGCTTGCTGAACATCTCCGTCAAAGTAAGCTGTTTGACTGCATTCATCCGTTTTCGGGCAGCCAAGTCGCGCATCCGCTTGGCAAAGAGAAGTTGCATGTGGTCACACTCGGGCTGATGCTCCCTTCACTTCAGCGTATTTTCAAAGCCTGCTTCAACTTCGATATTAAGGTTATCTTTTTCCTCGACGCTTTCTTTTCTCACGCTTTCAATAAATTAATCATTCTTAAGAATTTGAAACACATGGTGTGACGAATCACACACCATCCATTCTGCTATATCCTCAGCACTAGCTTCTTAACATCGAGGAATTTTAAAAAGCATTTTTCTTAACTCCTCAAATGACACGTCATCCTCATCTTCTCCTGTGTCTTCCCTTTCCTTTTCTTGAGCTTCTTTTTCCTTTTCCTTCTCTTCTTCAGTTGACTCTGAAAAATTCTGAAATTCTGAAAGCGGTTCGGATAAGCAGCGAATTGGATAATTGGAGTTGTACTGTACTACCAAAATAACTTATTTGAAAAATAGTATCATTTGCATTACTCTCAATAAGAAAGCTAGTTAAAAAAAAAAGCAATTATTTCTTTAAATTATCTAAAATAAAAAACATGCAAAATAAAAACAATATTGTTACGGATTTGGTATTTAAATAGCTAATGTTACTAGAACTATAAATTTGTTTTATTCCCAGTGCAGTGCAGCGCGTGACGAATTTTAAGAGGAAGCTAAGCCGGAAGATTAAAAATACTAGAGCATGTGCATTTAACATTTAATAAATAAATATCTCTTTTTTATTTGGAGAAATTGCTAGAACAATCTCGTGCGGCCGATTTAAAAAGCTATAAAAGCCATAGAAAACACACCTCGGCTCAGTTTTGTTTAGAAAACTGCTGTTGTTTACTGTAGCGAATTCGCAGTGAAATCGGCTTAGCTTTCTCTATTTTTAATTAGTTCTCTTGAACGCTTTTAGTAGTTTAAACGATAACTACTGTGAGGTATTGGGATATTGTAAGAATATATGAAGTAATTTAAGCATTTGTGTTTTATTTGTTGTGATAATAAATTTTATTCATTTTTCATCGGACTTCTGCATTTAACTCATAACGAACCCGTCGCACGCAACAATATGCTGATTAACTTTTTTCATAAATAGTTTTTTAACTAGTAAGAATATTTTAACCATTGGTAATCGTGTGTAAAACCATCCATCATCCAGATTTTTGCGTCCCCGGAGCATCTACGTGCAATGATCTTACCTCCATCGAAAACTAAATTATTTCGAATGTATCAACACAAACACAAGATGAAAAGCTCTAAGGTTTAAGCAAAAGTCCATAACAGTAGAGACAGTTTTTTTCATAAAAGTCACAAGTCCGTAAGGTAATCATGTATGCTGAGCAGTAGGTAAAAATATCGAGCTGGCGACATAAGATGAATATGAGAAAAATACAATCACAGGCAATTACGAAAACACAGGCCACATAATATATCATTCTAACAAAATAAACACAAATTTACATCATAAACAGTTAGCCCAAAGTAGCACAAAATTTAAATTATGTACATGTCGAAAGATTAAAACCATGCTTCACCATATTCCGAAGCTGATTTTGGGAACATGACTAAGCGATTTTATGATCATGAGTTGAGCGTAAAATGAGATATTTCACAACACTTGAAGTTTTCCAATTGCTGTAACATTTTATACTTTTCCGATCTCCACCATTTGGACAAAAAAGTACAATACATGAATAACTTATTTTGGTATACTTGCCAAAAATCTATTGGTTTGATTAATAATAATTGTTATACAATAAGAAAAATAACATTTCCAAACTTTTAGTGCCTCGATCCGATCATACTCGATAGAATATGTATATTTGTAACTTGCGGTGCAGAAAACAAAACATATCTGCTGGTCTAGTTTGTATCTAACAAACACGTTAAACAATTGAAGACCAGGTTTCATTTCCTTTAGTTCTCGGAAAAAACTGAACGGTTATTTTTCATGCTAAACATTGGGTAGCAATTTATATTAAAATAATTGTAGTATCTGGCACTGCAGCTTTTCAGTTTAATTTCATTTATTTTTCCCACAAGAGCGCATAATAATTATGAAAGTGAAAAGAAAATTCCATTTCTCTTTTTCAAATTACCTGCGCTATTCTTCATACAAATGAAACGCATTTTATATTACTCTGAAGACTAATAAACCTTCTTTCATTTTCAGAGTATATATTTTAATACCATTGGAAGGGATAAAAAGAAGAGAAAAAAATGTGATGTGTACACCGCATGACTTCCTTGTACGGAATATTAAAATATACGCATTTTTTCTTGCGTTTCATTTAAACTTATTGGATTGAATGAAATTTACTTTGTCGATAGCGCATAACCACAATACAATAAATGCGCTCTTTAAAATTCACTATATTTGTTTACCATAGCCACACTCTGGCGCTAGGTTCACTTAACAACGTTATATTTCGTTCATATTGTAGCTCAGAATACATAAAATGTATATCATTTGAATAATTACCTAATCGTTGCCACGTGTTCTATTCAAATACTATAATAAATCTAAAACGATGTATAAAAGAAATTAAGCAAACAAAACAAAATAGAAACAATTTTTAACAGACGATTCAGTATTTCTCATTCAATTAATTCAGTTGTCACTTCGCGAAAAGGCAAAAATACGTAAAAACTCAAAATATCTGTATTAAAAACTACGAAGTAAATCTTAAACACTTATTTCCTCGAAAAAAATGGCAGAAAGGATTAAGCATGCTTTAATTCGAATAATAAATGAAGGCGTTATCTTTGTTGTTGCGAAGCTTAGTCTCTCCAGATTGTCAACCTATCTACTACTCTACTGTTTCAAATGTAAACAAACATGCCCGCCATGTTATTTAAAAATAAGGTTTAACCGCACTTAAACAGCTTTTAAATTGTTGATAATTCTACAAATAATGCTTGCAGATTTCCTAAAGGCATAAAAACCTTAACCGGAACATAAGAACAACATAAGTCAATCATTTTTAAAGCAAAAAATGCAAAATTTACAAACATATAAGAGTAAAGAAACTGAGATCACTGAGCCGGTTAGCAGAGTGGTATATATATCTATCAAGCAAGGTAGTAATTACAATTTTGAAAAACTAATTTTGGTCTAGAAAACATCTTGCGCAATATGCTGCAAAATAAGTAAAATATAAAAAATGTAGTAAGCTCGCCTAAAAGTTACCAAGAGCTGCTGCTCCAAAAAGTTCAACACGTTTTAAAAAAATTAATACATATGAAAATCAAACCATTGTACATGTAAAATATATATATATACATATATTTACATATGTTTGGTGCGGATGATTGCAACAAAATACGAGGTGCACATGTACATGTTATAGCAGTCCCTACATACAAAATTTCAACGTTCTGAGGCTGCTCGTTTTTGAGTTATGCGAGATATGTACGTACGTAAATACAGACACCACGAAACATTCTCTTCAGAATTCATTTTAAAGCAATTTTATAATTTTTTTGGAGGAAAGGGGTCTTTTATTTTGTCCTTACGTACAGATGTCATGCAAAAACATCGTTAATTTGCATTCGATAGCGGTCGAAATGGATATTTTCGTCGAAATATACTGCCTGAAACTTTTCGCGATTACAATACTTCCTTTTTACTTCGTACAAGGAAGTAAAAATGGAAACAAATCAAAATACTCTTTTTTTGTCTAAAAGGAAAAAAAATGCTTTCAGAACATTTTGCAAATTTAAAATTTGCACATCGCTTGAGAATGCTCGCTAGAATAACAACTTTTATTTTATACATGTTTATAAAAATGCCGCGTTAAGTAAAAGAATTAGAAATCTTTTTCACTTTTCTTCAGAACTTCTTTTTATCGAAAACAGATTTACTACTTTTAAAATCACAAACATATAGCTGAATACGTGAAATATAGGTGAAATGTAGCTGAAGAAAAACAGACTCTGTTTCAGAAATCAGTTTTTTAATCCGTTTGCACACTTACTCTGTCTTTCCCTAAAACAAGTTCTATTATGTATACACATATGAGTAATTGTATATATTATTGCTTACATTTAAGCTTTCATTTAAGATATTTACAATTAGTTTATAATTTTATTTTATATTGAGCGCTTTGATCTTTGCCGAATTGTTAAATTTTGCTGCACGCTTTGTTGGACGTTTACTGGACGCTGGACGCTTTGTTTGTTTAGCCCAAAGGGGCACGAGAGAATTTATTTAGTTAACTTAATCTCGGAAGATTATTAACATTTCGACTTTATTTTATAGTCTAATAAACTTTAGAATTCACTCTTAATTAGGATTTGTTAAATAAAAGAGAGCTATTTTTAAAAGCTAATTTTTATTTTATCAGTCCGAAGGGGTGTTAATACAGAGTTTCGAGCTTAGTCTAGAAACGGCATTTTACGTCGATTCCACTATAAACGACTGTATCAGATTTCAAATTGTTGCCATCAAATAATATCGCCCTGCAATATATTTAAAAAAATTAAATAATAAAAAATCTGCATGAATGTATGCATGGTTCTCGCTTTGTGAAAAAATAACAGTACCTAGGGCCATTAAATTTGAATAACATAGGCCTTGCCCCGAACATGAGCACCTGGAAGCCCAAATTTTGAATTTGTTTTATTATCCATTTTATATTTTTTAAACTTTAAGGAATTTTTGAATAAAAAAAATTAGCGATTTTAAAGCAAGCAGTGGCAACACACTCTACGGAGTAAAATATTTTTTCATCAGCGCGCGAGACTGTCTACCAGAAATTTTAAAGATACGCTGTTTTCAAATACTTTTTAAGCCAAAGGGGCGTTAGCCTAAATGCTCTCGAAACGTGTATGCATGCTTAGATGAAAAAAAACGCCGCTTAGGGTGTGACATAAAATCTGAAAGCCTTTTTTTAATAAAGCAACATTTTGCGGACGTTATACCATGCTGTTTGTTAAAAGTGTTATGGCAGAGAAGGTAATTATAACAAAAAGTAAATGCCAAATTTTTGTGAATTAATGTTTGTAATTACTTAACGCCCGGTAAAAAACCCTTAGGCTTTTCCGTTTCGTATTCTTCCTAAATATGTATTTAAGTTACGGGGAGATGGTAAATTGACTCCCTCGGACTATGCGCCTGGCTAATCACCTACGGAAAAGTCACGTAGAGAAAAATCCCATTCAGCTCCGGTTTACACAGAGGGTTAAAAGCTATAGAGCTAACTACAGACATTTTGGTATTTTTAATGATAGACGCAGAACAATGACTCCCCATCATGTATATTTTTAATTCCGTTATTATGTTAAAAAATGGTTGAATTTTAGTGTCTTTCAGGGAGATGTAACTTCAGAAATCTACGACGGTACTATCAATCGAGAACCTACTCGGTAATGTTATTAAATAATTTAAAATAATAGAAGTCTGAGAAACTCTTACATTGTATGACGGCTTTGTGATAGGAAGAAAACTGTAACTTGTCGATAAGTCGCTTTAACAAAAGACTTATTTATGATTTCCTTTAAATTTATCATAGTTGTTTACTAACCTCATGAGAAATTCTTCATGAACTAAAAATAACAAAAACTCAATAAATAAAATAATTTTATCTATGAATTATTTTATTCCTTATTTTATGAAATATTTTTATGTATGATATAAATATAATAAAATTGGTACAATATAAATATAATAAAATTTCTCTCTGCTTTGCAATAGCCCGCTTTATGTAAACCTAACAATATGTTTCCTTTAGTATATTCTCTAATTTTATAATGTATAGTATATTATATAATTTTATAATCAGCTCTTTAAATATGTATGTCGGCTCTTTTTCCTTCTGCAATATTTATTTCTGACCTCTGCTTATTAAAACAATTTAACAAAATTGACAAAAAAAGTACCTCTTAATTGTTCATTTTGCTTTTCCTTCCTTTAAATCGATTCCTACTCTTTATTTCTTCCAAATTTCGTTAATTTACGATAAACTTGGCAAATTGGCAAATTAAATGCTTTCGGTTGTTCTTCAAGATTACAAAAGGTGGAAGCACTAACTGGTGGCGCATTTCATGAAACAAATGGCATTTCGACCAAAAAAAAAAAAAGAAAGAAAGAAAGAAAAGAAAAGAAACGTATCTTGATAAATTAGGGAAAAATCATGAGATTCAGTGTTGAAATTTTGTTTATCATTTTCTTATTCAGTTATTATTGTTATCTAACTGCTTAATCTAAATTACGAGTTCCTGAAATACAAAATTAAAGAAATAGAATAGTTTCATATTTGGTTCATAGATGGCAGCACCAACACACTTTAATAAGCATGTAAGAGACGTAAATTTTAAAATTTCATAAATTTCTAACTTGTTTAAAAAAAACAAACTGCAGTGGTTTAAAAAAAAAACCTCTGTACGTTTTAAAGACAATTTAATGATAATCTTTTTTTTAAAGAGCATCGTCTTCCGAAAGCAGATTATTTTTTAAAGAAAACAGCGCTAATTAAGCAGTAATTTTTTTAGTGTTACTGCTAAATCATTCTTTCCAGACTGCTCTTAATAAACGCCCCCTTAATTTTACTAAATTAATATTTGTCTCTGCTTTGCAATAGCAATTATATTTTTGCATTATATTAACAACTCGTTAAATCCAATAATTTTATCATGGAAGTTCTGAATTTTAATCCACAAACTACATATTCTATTCTTGATATTTTACACCATATGGCTTCTATGTATAAAAAATGAAAAACTAAAACTCTACAAAAAGAAAAGTTATTATCAACTTTTGAACAGGAAACAGGAGTGTAAGACCAGTAACAACATGCACATTATAGCAGAATATCCAAATATTCTTAAAACAGTTAAGAAGATAAATGAATGTAATTTCTTGATTAATTAAATTAACGTCTAAATTATGAATTCATTGAATTTGCCAAAAACGTTAAACAAGTGAAAAGTGAAAATTATTAAATTGGCAATATGCTGAATTATGAATCTAAACCTATACTGTTTAGCATTTACATTAGGTACTACTTTGATCTCAAATTCTTTTTCTCACACTTTTGGGATGACTTTAAATGATTAATTACAAAAACAAAAAAAAAAAAAAAAAAAAAAAAAAAAATGGCTCACAGTTTTTTTTAAATCATTCTTTCAATATTTGGTACTTTGCTGACAATATTAATGATTTCTTAATATTTTCGTATTCTTATGAAAGAAAATACATTTCGTAAGATCTAGAGCCTTGGTTAAAGAAATATCTATTATTTCTTTAACCAAGGCTCTAGACCCTTCTATCCTATTATATAAAGCAATAATTGAAAATTATGTAATTAATGACTCCCTTTCGCTGTAAAACATTTTATTTTACAATATGTAGAATTTTATTTAATCGGAAAGTATCTGTGATACAATAAGAGAAGTTTATTTTCATTTATAAAAATGCATCATTAGAAAAACTTTTTACTAAAAGTTAAGCGTTTATTTTATCCATTCTTTTATGCCTATTTCGTCACGTACCCGCTCAGCGATTCTTATTGGCAAATGGCGTAGTTTAAATTGGCAATATTCCTGTTTTTAAGCAAAATTTTGAGTATAATTATATATCTGCAGAAAAAAATAAGAGAAGTGCATTTTAAAACTATATATTTTTCCAACTTTTTTGAAAAATAAATGTGATTTATTTTATTAAGAAAAGCAAAAATTAAGATTAAAATTATTTTCCAAAATATTAACACTAATTTGCTTCTTTGGTTGTATAAAAAGACCTAACAATGCTTTTGCAATGCTAAACAAATTTTGTTTAATTTTAAAAGCATTTCAAATTAAATAGAAGTTTTTTTACTCCATAACTGGGGAGTCAAAACACTTAGTTATTCAGCTCACTTTTTTCAGTAGTGTACCTGTTAATATTAGGATATGGACGAACTGGCAGAATTCGTCTATATACTATGTAAATGGTAAGTAGGCTTAATAACTTCATTATTGCTTATATTGTATTACAAACCTACAATATACAATTACTATTGCGTTCCTTACATTAATATATACTAGCGGATGTACCCAATAGCAGTCAAATTAGATTGAGAGTAATGCATGTAACAACAGACAGAACCATACCGCTGTAATCCTTTTCTAATAATGATGCAAAAAAATACAATTCATAATCGTACATTTTTCAGTCTGATGCGATATGGAACCCACATAAAAAATTTCGATAGAAACATAACTAACTCTCTCTCATTATATCAGCAACAATCAAATGGGCGTAAAAACTCAAGTTCCATCTAATATTTCACCTATATTCAATTGTAGTCGATTCAATGTGGCAAAAAATGAATCATAATTAATCAGAAATCCATAACGCAAACAACCAAACCACACACAAACAAACATTCTTCCTCATATACCGTATGTACCCGCGTATAAGTCGAGATATTTTGGACAAAAAAAAGACTTCAAAGTGGGGGAAAGACTTATACACGGGGCCATAAAAAATTAAAAGAATCGGAAGTTCAAAAATTTCTTTACATAATGCAGTTGTTTTCTTCCCGCACTCAAATTGGACGACTTATCAAATAAGTCACTTACTTGAAGTAATTTCATGACTTAAATTATGTGACGAACTAATCACAGAGTTTCATACTTTAACTAGAGTAAGTTTCGATTAAACCAAAGAATTTTCGGCCCCCGAACAACCGATCAATATCGAGCAATAAAAAAAAGTTTCGCCAACACGCCAAGAAAGAGAAATGCAAATAGTTTTTACGTACGTATAAGTCTTTATAATAGTTATTGTTCATTCATGAAATACTTTTGTTAACAGGCGTACACGTCAAAATTTAAAAAAATAGCCCACGCAATAACTGAACAGTTTTGAATATTTCTTTTAACTTTTAAAAAGGGAAAATACAGATAGATTTTACGTACGCGAATCTTTTCCGGAACAAATTCTAGAAGGTTACTATATACGATCAACTTCAAATTCTAGAAGGCAACATTAAAAAGCCCAGTATTACATTAACTGCTCAGTGGGTTAAAGATGCTTGGAACGAAATACCCTCTGAAATGATTTATAAGTTGATGCCGTTTTTGAAAGTGAAAATGACGACGAAGGCTCTAGTAGTGATTGTAACAATATACAGTTCGAGACTGAAAATATGTATAATGACGAGCCAATGACGACAGAAGAGTTCTATGAAATGTTTGGCGAATCTGATCATGAATCGGATGTTGAAGGATTTTGATTTTGTTTATTTACCAAGGTATTTTTTATCGTATATTTACTTTTTTTTCTCAGATGATTCTGAATAAATGTAGTACTTAAAAAATTTTTTTCGAAGTTTCTCGATCGATTTCGGAAGTGGGGGTTCGACTTATACGCGGGTTTCTTATTTTCTACGACTTTTCTATGTCGAAATGGGGGGTCGACTTATACGCGGGTATATACGGTATATAGATTTTGTAAAACTTGCAAATTTTTGATTAACAAACTCTGCGATTTGAAAGCGAGCAGTAGCGACACTTTCCGAAATAAAGCCTTTTTATCTCCAACGCGCGAGACTGTTGCCACTGGGGAAAATGAGTGCGAAAATTAATGTTTTCAGAGTTTTTAATTAATATCTCGGCTGATTAAAGTCGTACGTGGCTTCCCACGAATTTTTGGCATCGGGAATAATGTATTTAATGTTTGGCAATGCTATTTTTATTTCATCGTAAAACTCAGAAATTTTTTATTAATAAACTCTAGGATTTGAAAGCAAACAGTGGCAACAACTTTCGAAACAAAGCAGATTTTCATCTCCAGGTTGCGAGACTGTTGCCACTCGGAAAAATTACGGCGAAAAAATATCGTTTTTCCGAGTTTTTAATTAATATTTCTGATTTTTTTTTTTTTTTTTTTTTGAAAAAAGTTGGACGTCAACCCCTTCCAGGAGCCAGAAAAGAATCGTAGAAAATTTGACAACGATTGCTATAGTAGTGACTGAGTTATTGGAGGACAAACACACAGATGGTTCTTCTTTATGTACATAGATTATTAAGCGAAAGAAATAGCCTCACGTATCTTAGACTGATCGAAATGTGAAATGTAAACTTGACTATTTCAGAATATACTATTTATGTTTTCTGTTTGCAACAAAACTAGCAGTGGAAAAAAGGGTAACCAACGCTTTAATTCATACAAAAAAAAAGGGTATTATTGCAATTGAACGTCGTAATCAGAGCTGAAATTTTCTCGAATTTTATAGAAATTATATGTGTTACAGTAACAGACGATTGAAAGTTTTTGAAATTAAAAAATAAGCACATCATTCTCAAGTAATAATTATGAAGTCTTTGAGATTGCATTTATTTCTTTCAGTTAATTTCAGAAAAGAAGCAGGTGTTCGTTTCTCTATTGATGATCAAATAATAAATTGTTATCAAGCCACTACGGTTAGGAACGTCTTTCTAGTTTTTTTTTTTTTTTTTACATTGCAAAGATATGCATGCCACCAGACCACATATTATCCACGTAGCTTTAATAGATTGCCTTTATTCACGAGTGTTGCTATTCAGAATTCCATAATAATTTTTCGTATTATGAGTCATGGAAAATTTATAGTATAGAGCTGACTATACTATTTCATGTAAATGGTCAGGTTAAGATAGTACAACACGCGAAATCATATTCAAATAGTAAGGCTTTCTAGGGTCTTTCTAGGGGGTTTCTTTCTTTTTCTTTCTTTCTTTGTATTCATGTTGCACAAGAGAAAAATATGGAAAGCCAAACATGCAGCTACCCCTTTTGCCTGGGTTTTAACCCGGGTTAAACTACCAGTATCCTACGAGTTTATCCATTCGGTCTCCCGTAAGAAGGACTAGATGTATTTCGGAATCAAAAAGTTGACCTATGTCTTCTTCAACAGAATATTAAAAATTACTTATTTTGCTAGGAGTTATTATTTCCCAGTATTAAAAAATAACAATTTTCATTTTACTTACTGTATTAGCATTTTCCTTTGCACGTAAAAAATGCGAAGATATGCTTATTTCAAATTAAAAGATATAATCACAACTTTTTCTCTGTATTATGTAAATTTTAAGCAAGTCTGTAGAGACATTAAGAGTTTTTGAAGCTGGAGACATGAAAAATGTGCAAAACCCACACCAGGACTCGAACCTGGAACTCTCGAATACACGCCGAGTGTACTATCGTTACACTACGAAGGCATACTGGAAGGAGGGATGAAATACCTTGTGCAGTTCCCCTTTTAAAAGAAGACTGAGAATTAGGGGACCCAGTCGCCAAATCCTGTTGGTAACGAATCAATGTCCACCACCTTTTAATTCGGGCGCCACTGTAAAAGTCATTAGGAATTTTTGAAGCAAGGAATATGAAAAATGTGCAATGCCCTCGGCCGGAGCTGGAATCTGGGCCTCTCAATAACGCGCCGAATATGCTACCATTACACCATAAGGCCCACTGTAAAAGATGGAGAAAATACCTCATAAGTCATTATTTTCGGAGAGAGAGAAATATGTTTTCTAAACTTCACAGGACAAAAATTTTATTTCTTAGAAAGAATATTAAACAAATGCAGGTCCATTCAATATACTCATTTGTATTTGTTTATATACAAGAATGTATAGTAATGCTGTTAGATGAAGTATTCTTTTTTTACCTTAATTTTCACAGCAAATTCCGTTCGTTTAAGGTAGTAGATTCTAGAAGCATTTATCTTTTCATTTTCTTTTCAATTAAACTAGATTTTTCTCACATTTTCTTAAAGCGCAAAATTCATGTGTCCCATCGATTCTCGTTTAGTACAGAATTCATGTGCCCTGTTTTTTTTAACACTCTTAGCTATCAATAACTGTTAAAGTTACGATAAAATTCTGCTTTGTCCCTTGTACATGTTTAAATGGAATTTCGCATCATATATTAATTTCTATACAATTATTTAAGTTAGGGGTCATCGACCTTTCACGCATCAATAAATTCACAAAGATCCGCGTCTATCAAAAAGATACTAAAAGAGGTTTGGTTTACAAGACTATAATTAATTCTAAGCGAAGACATAGTGTTACAGATTTGTATATATATATAGATTGGTTCTAAAAAATCAAGTGGAAACCGAATTTAAACGTTTTGCAACTATTTTAACTATGGTAAAAAGTATAAAGATGATTGCACAGAACGATGATGCTACAAAATGCTTTTACGGTAAAAAAAAAAAAAAAAAAAAAAAAAAAAAAAAAAAAAAAAAAATCTGAAATGTTTCAGATTTTAAATTACGTCCAAAGGGGCGTTTTTTTAACGTTTTGAGTGTTACCTTTATTTATTAAATATCATGTTCTTTGCACTTAAACCATAAAATTCAGTTCAAGAGCAATATCGCAAAATAATGTTAAATTAAGCATATCTTTAGAATTTCCGATATACATAGTCTCGCGAGCTGGAGATAAAAGTATTTTTTTTTATATATATAACGTTGCCATTTCTCGCTTTTAAAGCATTGAGTTTGTAAATCAAAAATTCGTTAAAGTTTTACAAAATATAAAATCTATAATAAAACAAATTCCAAATTTGGGATTTCAGATGCCCATATTCGCAGTAGGATTTCGTCATTCAAAATTCGATGGCTCTATGTACCATTGTTTTATCACAATGCGAGAAATAGACAATCATTTATGCAGATTTTTCATTATTTAATTTCTTCAAATATAATGCAGGACTCTAACATTTTGTGGCAACAGTTTGAAAAGTGAACCGACGTTTATGAGTCCGACGCAAAATCGCAAAACGAAAACAATAGTCCTTCAGGGACAAAGCCCCTTTGGACTAAAAAAAAATCAAGAATAAGAGAAAAAAAACTTGATATTTAAAGCATTTTATTGACATGCCTGATATTGATATTATTTCAGATAAAAGTTTCTGAAAATGATCTCAATGGTTTAAACTAACGCTTAATGGAAAAAGATCTACTTGTTCACAATCTGTATTATTTTATGAAAGCTTTTAAATTAAAGACAAAATTAATCTTGTCTGTCAGTCAGTTGCTAAATGAGAATTCCACTCACTTTCCAAAACTGATGGAGCGTGAGGAGAACACTACAACATGGAATTCGAATAATTTTGCACAATGCATTTCAAATTTGAAAGAGGAATTCAAAAGCAGATTCTCGTTAAAATAAAATTTTTATCAGAATGTTATCCTCGCCATTATCAGTAGACGTTGGAAGGGTTCCACCTGAACTTCAATTAGAATTTATAGATTTACACTGTGACTCTGCAATAAAATGCAAGTTTCTTGAAAATCCTACATCAACTGACTTTTATTCGAAGTACGTGATCAAAGACAAGTATTCAGGAATTCGTAAGCATGCACTCTTCATGTCTTCTATCTTTAGCACTAGATACATATGTCAACAGCTTTTTACGAATTGCAAAAACGCAGATTAAACCAGATATTGAAATTTTAATCAAGAATAAACAATGCCAAATTTCGCATTTTTTTTTTTTTTTTTTTTTTTTTCGTAAATGCATTTTGTAACATCATCGTTCTGTGCAATCATCTTTATAATTTTTTCCATAGTTAAAATAGTTGCAAAACATTTAAATTCGGTTTCCACTTGATTTTTTAGAACCAATCTATATATATATATATATATATATACAAATCTGTAACACTATGTCTTCGCTTAGAATTAATTATAGTCTTTTAAACCAAACCTCCCTCTTTCTATATAAATTTTATGACTACACTATTCTTTTGATAGACATGTGGCCCGCGGATCTTTGTGAATTTATTGACGCGTGAAAGGTCGATGACCCCTACCTTAAATAATTGTATAGAAATTAATATATGATGCGAAATTCCATTTAAACATGTACAAGGGACAAAGCAGAATTTTGTCGTAATTTATCTGACAAGGCAATATTTCTTAAAATCCAAATTTCTTAAAATTCTTCAATGCTTGCTCAAGTTTAAATGTGGGGCCACTAAAATGCCTTCAGCGGGCCACTCGTTGCCCGCGGACAACGGGTTAAAGAACCCTAATTTAAGGAATATAAATATATTCAACAAAATGCCAATGAAAGGTGAAATGTGTGTTGCTTTAAAAAAGTAGTTATTTGTTAACTCTTTTTCCAGCCAGTTACAATATTTATATTTTCTTTCAACCATAAAGTGAAATCATTATTATAGTTCGAATACTTTGCTTATACACTAACTACTGTGATTATTTAACTCATATAAAAGACATAAAAAAAGAAGAAACTAAATGCTTTCAGATTTTACACTATGCCCAAAGGGACTTTTTTTAACGTCTTGTGTGTTACCTTTATTTATTAAATATCATGTTCTTTGCACTAAAACCATAAAATTCAATTCAACAGCAATATCGCAAAGTAATTTTAAAATGAGCATACCTTTACAATTTCCGATACAGTCTTGCGCGCTGGAGATAATTTTTTATTTTTTTTTCCCTTCCGTACAGTGTTGCCATTGCCATCTGAAATCGTGGAGTTTGTTAATCAAAAATTCGTTAAAGGTTTACAAAATATTAAATCGATAATAAAACAAATTCCAAATTAGGACTTCCAGATGCCAATATTCGGTGGAAGATTACGTTATTCAAAATTGGATGGCTCTAGGTACCGTTGTTTCATCACAATGAGAGAAATATATGTACATTTATGCAGATTCTTCATAATTTAATTTCTTTAAATATAACACAGGGCTGTAATATTTGGCGGCAACAATTTGAAAAGTGAACTGACATTTAACGTTTTCAGCGCAAACTGCCAAAACAAAATTAATAGCCCTCTGAGCTAAAAATATATTTTACTTATTCCATATTAATTTTTATTTAACTTTCATAATTTGTCTCCTATTTCTCTCTTTTTTTTTAATTGATAAATTTACTTTCCGATTCAGATTTCTATTTTTTAACTATAAATTAAGTTTAATTGAATGTTAAAAAATAAATAATATGCAGTGCAGAATAGAAAATATTATATAGCTGTATTTTCTAAGAATTGTTAAAAAATAGTAACCCCATTAACAACCAATGAATCTTCTTAAAGCATCCGTATGATTTGGCAATCCTTCGAAGCGGGAAATAATTCAGTCATTACATATAACGAAATCGTTAACTAGCGTGAATCATCTGGACAGCTGCTCTACTAATGATGATGAAGCAAAGAAAATGCATCCTCGTAACAGTCGGCGTAACATACCCACTCTTGTATGTACTTACAGATAGAGAGATAGATATGTATATACTTTTCCCCCCTGCGCGCTTGGGCGGTAAAAGTGTTTTCAAACCTGTTACAGGCGTTAGAAATAGGTGGCTGAACGTTGGTAACAAATTACAGCCTTTTAGCAATTTTTCTCTTGAGCATGATCGTTCGCACATTATTCGCAAGGTTCTCCTATTTTGGCAACATTATCATGTTTGGCGATGAAATATTTCTTAAAAAAATGGACTGATTTTGCCGCTACGAAACGAAAACTGTGCGAAAGTTATTTAGTAAGCATTTATAAATTATTTTTCGAAAAGATCTTATTTAGTGCTTTTCCTAATCTTCATTAATTTGATATTTATTTACAGCTTTGATCACTTCTTTTTTGCAACATATCTCCCTGGTATTTTTTATTTTAACTCTCGGTAAAAGTCTTTTATTTAAATATGTTTCATAATTCAATTAAAAAGTTAACTAAACATGCAACTCTATATTGATCATTATGAATTAATTTAATTTTTATCTCTCTGAAAAATTAAAATTCTGGTTTATTTAAACCTCGTCAGTCCTCATATGATAAACAAGTTTACAGCTCTTGTGATTATTTTTATTGGTTAAATTCCCAATGAAACTTCTTCTTGCACTACATAGTATTTCTTTAAATAATTTTAATTCTTTAAATAATTATAGCATCCTTAATATCCAATTGTATACTTCGTAATTAAAGCAAAAGAAACAAAAATAAATAATTAAATAAATATTTTAAAAAATTATATTACGCCCAAAGAGGCGTTTTCTAAACGTTTTGTGTGTTACCTTTATTTATTAAATATCATGTTCTTTCCACTTAAACCATAAAATTCAATTCAACGGCAATATTACAAAATATTTAAAAGAACATATTTTTAGAATTTCCGATACACAATCTCGCACGTTCGAGGTAATTTTTTTTTTCCTGTAGTATTGCCATTGCTAGTTCTGAAATTGTCGAGTTTCTTATCCAGAGACTCATAAATGTTTTACAAAATATGAAATAGATAATAAAACAAATTCTAAATTCCAAATTCGGGCTTCCAGATACTCATAGTCGGGTCGAGACGTACGTTATTCAAAATTGGTTGGCTCTAGGTACCATCGTTTTATCATAATGCCAGAAACATGCGTACATTTATGCAAATTCTTCATTATTTAATTTCTTTAAATATAACACAGGATTCTAATATTTAGTGGCAACAATTTAAAAAGTGATTCGCCTTTTATAGTGAATCAACACAAAATGCCAAAACGAAATTAATAACCCTTGAGCAAATTGCCCCTTTGCGATAATAAAAATAAATTCTTAGAAAGGCTTCAGCCTTATCGAGACGTGGGAAAAAAAAAGCTATGTTATCCGTATTATTTTTCAATGAGATTTGAAAATGGATTGAAATATCTAATTAATGGTATAATAGCAATTTATTAATTATCCAAAATTATTAATAATTTATTCATTAAAGTATTAATTTCAAAAGAAAATTTTATTTGACAAACAGCACAGTCAAAAGGCTGAAGAGCATAATTATATTTTGAAATGGTGTCTATCATAAAGATCATACTTCGCTTATATGCAACAGCATTCATATTAAATAATTTCAAAAATACTCGCTTTCAAAATCACCCAACTTTGTAATTGCTATTTTAAATTTCGAAATACATTTTGATGAGTCTTACATTTTACTTTCATCATTTTAATATTTACTCTTCAACTTTTAATATGTAACTATCTCTTTTACTGCTCGTCATCTTTTAATACGCTTAAATGTTTTGCCAATTTCAAAAGCTATTTATCATTATTATTATTTGCATAATTTTTCTCTTCATTTTTACATGTGGGGGAGAAGGGGGGAATGACGGATGAAAATAATTTGTGTACTTAAATGTACACATCGCAGAAAGTCTTAGTCGTAATAATATCTCATTGATTAAATCATGAACATATATACGGCCGGATTAAGGAGGCCTAGACCTCTAGCCCATGACTTTTACAGGGCCTCCAATACCCATTTTTCTCGCCTTCATAAGGAAAAAGCAAGATTATTGAGAAGCAGATGATGATTTCGGAGATCCTTAGAACTTGAATATCTGAGCCTGGGCCTATTGTGCCTAAGTAATTCTCATGCCTTAACATAAGTAAGGAATTTTCTACAAACTCAACATATTCTTCTTTGGTTTCAAATTCATTTCTCTGCGAATAAGCTGCTTGCCGAGAACTTTCATTGTTTCCCCGTGTGTACATGAAAAGTGTCGGTTTCCCTTAAAAGTGCCCTCTACAAAAGCATCTTTTACCTTAGGCAAATAGGGAGATAGCTACCATGTGCTTCTCCTGTTAAACAGTTAACCCTAATCACTTTAAGTTCAAACAAAATGCTAAAATTAAAAATTAAATAGAATAAAATGTTTAAATTTTTTCTACAGTTAGTACAAGAAGTTTACACACACTTTGATTTGATACTGATTAAGCACCATAATTTTTCTATCAGCTCTTTATTTAATAATTTCTGTCGCGCCCATGCTAGTATAAAAATAGTGTTTTCGGTTGTAAAAAGTGACAAAAATTTCATGTAAAACGTCGTTTAACTGGATAAGATATTACATACAAATATATATATGTATATAATATATACCCTTTTATTTCCATCACTTAATACTTGAATTTCCAGGCATTTGGTATTAAAATTTTGAAGGCAAGCTTGTTAATTTTAACTTAACTAGTTTGATCTTTAAATTTCTAATTAACTGCTTGTTTTAAACTTTAATTTTAAGATTGTATCATTTTTTATCTTCTTAAGATTTTGAATTATCTTTTAATGTTGTAATATGCTTACTTCAGTTTTTGAGTTTGAAAATGAGAGTGCAGGGGACATGTTTTCTAAAGTAAGCATCTCGTTCGGATTAATTGTGTTCTTAAGCATTAATTTTAAGATTATTTGCTATTTTGTTTAAAAAGTTTCTTTTGACTTAAATGGACTAATGTCTTTATTTGGATTGAGTAATAACTATGACTTATAGTTTGGATCCAGCAAATGATTTGATGCTTACTTGGAAGTAAGATGAAACACTCTCTATTAATTTAGTTGCCGCTAATTGATGGTAGATTGTTTTATCCCTTTGATAAGTCGATTAATCTGCTATCAATGACAATAGCTACTTTTTGAATACTTAAAATTTACTTTTGTTTTTGGTGTTTTTGAGATTAAAGATTTTTTTTTAGCAGATTTTTTTAAACAAGGAAACTGATATTACTATTTAAAAATACTATTTTAAATTCTGACTAAAATTTTTTTCATTCATGGTTTTAAATTGAATTTGTGTTCCTTGGAGATGGTATGTGGAAAATTTGCTTATTATAAATTATTGGTTTATATATATATATATATATGTTTTATATGTAAAGATAAGCATCTAAAACTGTCTAATAGTTGTTTCAGCAGGAAACTGGGCTCGAGTAATGAGTCTCTAAAGCAAGTCAAATTTGAGTTATTCTATAAAACCAATTTTCATCTTCATGGCAATTTTTTTCTACATTGCCTTTTTAATGCAAACGCATTGGAAAATTTTTCATTTAACCTCTATTTCGTCAAACGCGTTTCTAATCTATTTGACTGCATTTCATTTTGTTAATGATCCGTTTGGCGATTAAATATCCCAAACATGAAATTTGGCGGCTTTTCTTATGATGGTAGTCCTTTCCTTAGTCGCATGCCGTCTAAAAAGAGCAATTATGGAACGTGGAGGTGCAAGAAGGAAGCCGTCCACATCACTTGGGGTGGTCGCATTCCATTTGCTGTGAAGACCACACACATTAATACTCCATTTCCCATTATATTTAATGTCGAATAGAATGTTTTAGGGCTTTGTTACACTCACATGGCAGTGATCTGCTCTTCCGCTATTTTCATGATGATGAGGCTTTGTGAGTAAGCTATATTTACGCGAAAAAATGACTTATCTTCTTAAGAATTTCACAGGTTAATAACTGGAGTCTCTCTTAATAGCGGCAAAAGTTATTTATTACAAATAGAAGTGTGAATAAATAACTACATCAAAGTAAATAAAGAATATGCATTTTTTTTTTTTTTAATCTAGAAATATTTAGTTTAGCAGCATTAAACAGAGAAAGCTATTTTAAATTTAAATAAAAACCAATCGAAAAAATCTGAAAGCTTTTAGATTTTATATTACGCCCAAAGTGGCGCAATCTTCCTCGTTACATTTTGTGCGTTACTTTATTTATTAAATATCCTGTTCATCACACTTAAAGCACATAAAATTCAGTTCAAAAATGTATTTAAAAACAACATATTTTTAGAATTTTCGATAGACAGTCTCGCTCTCTGGAGATAAAAAATGATTTTTTCCGTACAGTGTTGCCATTGCTCGCTTTGAAATTTGTTAATTAAATTTGTTAATCAAAAAGTCCTTAAAGTTTTACAAAACATGAAATAGATAATAAAAAATGAAATTCAAAATTTGAGCTTCCAGATTCCCATGCTCAAGTGGATGATTACATTATTTAAAATTTGATGGCTCTAGGTACCGTCGTTTTTTTACAATGTGAGAAACATACCTACATTCACGCTCATTCTCCTTCATTTATTTATTTATTTTAAATAATACAGGGCGATAATATTTGATAACAACAATTTGAAAAGTGATTCAGCCTTTTACAGTGATTCAACGCAAAATCCCGTTTCGAAACTAATAGCCCTTCTGGGATAACTCTCCTTTGGGCTAATAAAAAATATTTAATTAATTGCAATTACCTTATTTTATTATTTAATTAATTGCAATTACCAATTCTTACTTAACTTTGCTTATTTTAATCTTTACGGCAAAGCATATGGAGAAAATCTGCTTGAAAGAAGAATGTCTTTCTGGAAAACTTTCAGAGAAGAACTGGCTCATATTTATGTGGTACAAGGAAAAAATTAAGAAAATGTTCGTACAGCTTGCCAGTTCATTTGGAACTGCAGCCGGATTGAACGACCAGTGTTCCATGTTCTTGTTGTCTTATTTTTCTTTGCGAAAGCAAAAAATATATATATGGCATTTCAATGAAATAAGGAAAGTTTTATACATTTAAAAAAAATCATCTTTATAAGCTTGTAAGGTTTATCCTAAGTTTTCAACAGTTATCTTTAGTTAAAGTTACTTTCCTGTTCCTTCTAATTTCAGCTTACAAATTTCCTGCCAGAGTGTGTTTTTAGAATCGCAGTTAATGCAAATGAAGGAAGAGCAGTACTTAAGCCGAAGTTCCTCTGACTTCGTGAGAGAGCCAGAGATTATGACTAGCGCGCGTTTGCCATTAGGTTACACTCTGTCTAAATTATTACCACGCTCGGCAATATTTCAGGCCCTTGATAGCTTCGCCGTTTAGTTAACATTTAGGGGCCAACTCTTGTAGAACTGTGATAGCTTCGGCTATATCTTTTTAGTTAAGCATTAGTTAAGTTTGATTTTCTTAGTACTCTTGAGTTCAAACCCACGTGGAGGTTTTGCTGTACGTCCTGAGAAAGGACAATCTGTTAATCCTTATTTTGAGCAAGAAAGGTAATTAAACCATCTTGAGTTCATGTTTCTGTTTCCTGAGTTAAAGCGATTATTCGCTTGCCAGCTCTCAAGGTTCCACACACATAGTTGTAAATTCTAGGTTTTAACACTTTAAGCTTATATATAACTAGAAAACCCGGCGGTCATACGAAATGACCGCTGTTCTAGATATTATAAATTGTAATTAAAATGATTTGTGCAAAGGTGTCTGATAATATTCAAACTGAATTACCCAGGGCAGACGAAGAGGACGCCCCTTTGCTTACTACCCCACGAGGTTTTCTCCTTGTACTTGCTTAATTGCTTAAAGTAGAGTGCAATGAAGAAAACCACTGGCTGTACATTTCTTAAGAGCCACCGCTAGCTCAATCAATAAAGGTGATTTAAATAATAAAATGTTAATTCAGACGTGAAAGATCTCTTTGTACACAACATTTCTTGTGTAGATCTTTCCATCATTTTTGAGCTCGCCTTGCAGAGGACCATATATGCCAATGAATTCTCGATACTTTTTCTCTTGGTTTATCTTCAGCTTATGAATAATTTAAATACTTAAAAATATATTTGTAGATCATTTATGTTGACACTTGTGATAGATTTCCTAAATGTGCTTTTAGAAAATGAATTTTTTCCCGTGAATGAAACTCATCTTTTCTTAAAATTTTATTATTCAGAGTATTACTCAATTATGACAGAATGCCGGATTTGTTCCCAGTATTCAACATTCATATGAACTTCACTATTCTAAATCTCTCACATAACTTTATAAATTTTCCTATCAATAATAAGAAGACGAATGGAACAAATGCAGATTATGCAGACATAAGGTAAAAATCTGGATGTAAAAGAAATTCTTCAGATCTAGGCAATTCAGTAGAATGTGCAAATATTCATCCTATTCGAAGCTTATTTTTTTGGAATTACACAGCATAAAAACGTAAATTTATTGAAAAGAGATGTAATGAAGTTCAAGTACTCTGCAAAATCTGGGCGGTAATTATACAAATCTAGTTATATGGAAGATTTCCATAAAGTAGTTCCAGCGAAGAAAACATGCCAGCAATCTCTTGAAACTCTAAGTGGGCCTTTGATCTTCGCTCTTACAAAGAATCTTCAATTCTACTTAACTTTTGTAAGAGCAAAGATCAGGTGCTCACTTAAAGTTTTAGGAGACTGCTGGCGTGTTTCCTTCGTTCGAACCACTTTTATGAGAAACCTTCCGTATAACTAGTTTTGTATAATTACCGCCCAGATTTTGCAGAGTACTTGAACTTCATTAAATCTCTTTTCAGTAAATTTACATTTTTATGCTGTGTAATTCCAAAAAAATAAGCTTCGAATAGGATGAATATTTGCACATTCTTACTGAATTGCCTAGATCTGAAGAATTTCTTTTACATCCAGATTTTTACCTTAAGTCTGCATAATCTGCATTTGTTCCATTCGTCTTCTTATTATTGATAGGAAAATGTATAAAGTTATGTGAGAGGTTTAGAATAGTGAAGTTCATATGAATGTTGAATACTGGGAACAAATCCGGCATTCTGTCATAATTGAGTAATACTCTGAATAATAAAATTTTAAGAAAAGATGAGTTTCATTCACGGGAAAAAATACATTTTCTAAAAGCACATCCAGGAAATCTATCACAAGTGTCAACATAAATGATCTACAAATATATTTTTAAGTATTCAAATTATTCATAAGCTGAAGATAAACCAAGAGAAAAAGTATCGAGAATTCATTGGCATATATCAATAGCAAAGAGAAAATAGTTTCCAATATCAAAGAGAAAACAGTTTCGAAGTGTTTAAAAGAGTACCGAGAGCACACTCTCTCAAAGCGTTTGCAAAACGCCAACGGTATCACAAATTCATAAATTTTATGGAACATGACATTATTTAAAACTTTTCGTTCTGATATAGAAAAATACTCATTAAATTATTAAATGTGGGTATTCTGTACATGTTTTTAAAGAAATAAATGTATACATTTTTAGGGAAATTTTGCATTCTATTTTGGTAATAATACTGGTAAGTTAGAAAACTTTTCTGTATTGAACACATGTATCTACGAAATTCTTTGCAAAAAGCAGATAGTTAGCAATCATTTCGATACTTCATTAAAAATCAAGTGTTATAGATGAAATTAACCAAGAGATGTTATAGATGAAATTAACCAATTTAAAATTAACCAAGAGTACAACGGAGTACATGTATAAACTATTTTGCTAACCAGTTATGACCGTTTAAGTAGGATATATCCAGAATCTTCAAAATTAGTAATGAAACGTTCAGTTTAACGTTGAAATTTTACTAAAGAGTCTCTGTAATAGTAAAATACTCGTTCAAATTGTGCTAACAGAAGGAAAATGTGCCTTTTTTATAATATTCGCATGATATGTAATAAAAATGAAAGCATGGCCCCGGTTCAGCAATTCAATGCAAGGTGTTAAAGTAATAAAAGGTTGTAAACTGAGTTTATGTCACATACGAAAGGCACTGAAAAAGCGAAAATTAGCAATAGAGTATTAGCACTGGACTAGGAAGCAAATTTTCAAATTAATCAAGTGGTATGAAAATTTGTCAAAACGTACAACACGTACAAATATTTCTTTGCAATAACTTATGAATGTTTCTGTTTCAGTAGAATGAAGTCGGAAAGTACAAATTTGGTAATGAAACATTCATTTCAGCCTTTGAGATTTTATCAAAAAGTGCAATAAACACATGTGTGTTATAATAAAATTCTACTTGGAAAATGAGCATTTAGGGGAAAACATGACTTTCTTCTCATAGTCTTTTAATATGTAATACAATAAGTTAAAATATAACACTGGTTCATCAATACAATATATTACTTATGTACGGTTAGTTGTTCATTTAGAATATGATAAAGAAGAAACTTTTGAGTCAAAGAGAAACATATTTACAAAACAATGATTCTTAGTTTCCTAGTCATTTAAATCAAGGTGCTGATGTTTCTCATGAATGTCAGATATTTTCTTAGACATGTTTCTAATGAAATTAGTATATAAACTTCTTTTAAGGAAGAAATAGACTTCATGAGAATCTATGATAGTGCAAGTCAGTGATTCTTGGTAACTTCGAGAAAACATTCTTTATGAGCTGGGTTAACAGTCTCAATTTCCCTAGTATGCTAAGATAAAAAAAATTCCCTTTCTTTTCTTAATTTTCTGATTCAGCGTGGTAGTGCTATTGAAGTAAAATCTTCCAAACGTTATTAAACAATATATCTATTTAATGAAAATTTATTCCCAAATCTTAACATTGCAATGTAAAAGATAAATAAGAAAATATTTGAAAATTCAATGATTTGCAGTGGCCGTAACATTAAAAATTGGTAATACTCAACGTTTTCAAAAGGTTTATGGAAACACGATAACATCATAGTCATCCGCAAATAACTTCCATCGAAACTGAAAACTTTGTGCACAAAATTTACTTGGAATGCAGGAAAAAAGGAACATTAGAGGATTCAAAATGAAGTTACTTTTCGTAATGAAATGTACAGTATTTCAGGAAGAATTCACTTAACTTCTAACTTGGTTGTAATGAGCATATGTGAGACACGAAATGCATTCGGATGTGAAAAAAAATAACAAACATTTAACTATCTGGCAATGAATCGAATTTCATTGGAAATGTAATGGCATGAAAAGCAGAATATATTGGAAAAATTTTCACTTTAATAATTTAAGACGAAAAATCTCCACTATTATTTCGTCTATGGTAAAACCCATGTTAATTTAAAAATATAGTTAAAAAATTATACTTTGAGTTTAAAAACGTGAAAAAAAATTCGTTTAGATTTTTTAAGTCGAAAAAGTTTCACTTTAAATTTTTTAGGAAGAAAAATCTCCACTTTTATTTTGTCTATGGGAAAACCCATGTTTAAGTTCAAAATGTAAGGGGAAAAATTTACACTTTGATTTTAAAAAGTCGAAAAAAATTAATTTAGATTTTTTTAGGTCGAAAAAATTTCACTTTAATTATTTTAGGGAGAAAAATCTCCACTTTTATTTTGAAAAGTCGAAAAAAATTCATTTAGATTTTTTTTTTGGTGGAAAAAGTTTCACTTTAATTTTTTTAGGAAGAAAAAAAATTTATTGGTTACGGTATACTTCATTCCCGCTCTAACCTTTTTTTCTTTTGAGTTGTAATATTTCTGAACCTGAATCTTCAGAAAACGAAATCATTCTGATTTATTAAATTCCTTCTAAGTGTAGAATATAGTCTTCAAACAGAATATTTTAGTATAAATAAATGCATTATAGACAAAAAATAAGATTAAAAATACTTCATTATTTTTCAGGCCCTATTCCTGAAACTGGTTAAGGTTCTTACTCCTGACTTATACCATTCGGCACATTTTCAGAAAAAATATTCATTTCTTGTTCATGTTTTCCATACTCAGACATTTTTTTCCCCTTCTTATATGTTATATTTCACTATTGCTCTTTGGCTTGGTAGGAAGTTTTTTCATGGATATTGCATACCTCTCCTATGCGTCTGCGGCTGTTCTAATAAATTACATTACCAACTAGTGTAAATAATATCTCTAGATATATAGTATTCTCTTGAATGTTTGCTTAATATGAAAATTTGTGAAGCATTTCTGTTTGAATACTTGCATTTGAATTTTTCTTTTTTAAATTAATTCATACTAAAATGTATTAAAGTTTCACTTAAGTTACCAACGTTGGACCATGATATGGAGTTCATGTCAATATTATATGTTTTGTATGGTACTTATGCAAAAATGTTTCTCATATCTGTGAAAAATTAAATATCAGATGTACTCAAAGAGCTGTAAGAACTTTAAGTAAAGTAATGTCAGTTTGAAATGCGTATCTTCAGTTAAATTGAATATATTGAAGTTACGTTGTATTATTATTTGGAAATTCATGTCAATATTCCCTGTTATGTAGGATTTTATTTGCTATGTATCATAACTTAAATCATTCTAAAAAAGCTGTAAGAGTTCAGTGTTTGTCAATTTGAAACGCATATCTTAAGTTAGAAGGAATATATTAAAAAGCTTTGAGACTTGTAAAAATAATGATCGAAAAATATATATATATATGAAATGTAATTTCTCATACATTATTTGTTTTGTGCAGCCGGGGCAACAGGAATGAGACAAATTTTGGAATATAAAGTGGTAGGTTTATTTTAGCATCCATCTCGTAAGCGTTCTCCTCGTACCTTGAGCAGAAGCCCTACTTATACATATGTGTACGTCACGAGGCTCCTCCAATCAGCGATATTAATTGAAATCACGAGGTGACGCTATCTTCTCATCAGGAGTGTTCTTAAGTACTTTATGTAATATGACAGATTTATGAGTTTGGCGATTTGGCGGGCGCCAACAGGTTAATATATTTTATACTAAAGAAAGGATTTCGCCAAAATTTAGGAACAGGGATGCAATTTAGGTAGAGAATCGCCAACACATTATTAAGCAATATTAATAGAATTTAATTCAATCAATTGATTTAAAAATATCATTACATATATATATTCCTAGCTGAGAAATTTTTATATTGTAAGTTGGTAAAAAGATGACAAAGTTTCACTTCCGTGACTTAACGTTAATTCCATGTCCGGACATCCTTTCTTTTTAGATGTTTTACACAAATATGGCTCTATAGTGAATTTAAAATATTACATTACATTGTGGATATTCTTCTCTATAGTTAAAAATTATGTAGCTTGTTAAAAAAATAATATCTGTGTTAAGTTCAAATATAGCAGTGTTTATGAAGGTCTGCGGTAAATGGTGGGATCACATTAAGAATCCGGGTGAAGTTTTCCCATGATAGAAATCAAAATTTAACGTATGTTCGGTGATTTAAATACAATGTGTACAAGAAAATCCGAGATATTTTTGAAAAATATTTCAAAGAGTCAATCTGTGTTAGTAATATATCTGAAACCTTCTGCTCAAGTAAAAGGAGTGTTCTGAATATATTCATGTAAATGTCTGTAATGTAAAATAATGGGAAATGAAATGCTGTTGGTACGTATTAAACTGGGGTAGACAATAATAAGAAATTTCATATTGTTTCGTATGTATTTGAACTAAACTGGCTATAGATGTCCATATATTAGTTCAAGTAGATTTTATGTTGTGAATTTTTTTTTTTTTTTTTTTTTTTTTTTTTTTTTTTCTAATTAGAAGGTTTAATTCAAAGTCAGTAGATCTTTAAAAAATCCGTATAAGTCTGTATTTATTTTTAGGAAAAAAAGAATCAGAAATATTAACAGGGATATATTTTAAAAGCATGATAAAGGTTAAATGTAAGGCAAAATATCTAATTGGAAAATAGAAAGGTAAAAATTTACATTTGTTTGACACATTTCATGAATCCTTTGAACAAAAATGAGATGTGTAAAAGAGAATCCTCGACGTTTTTGTATAGTGTTTCAAAAAGTTAGTATAATACGTTAGAAGAGAAAGTTCGAAGTATCACCCGTTAAGTGTTAGTAGTATGGTATAATACATTAGGAGAGAAAGTTTTGTATATCTTAAGTATTAGTAGCGTAAAAAAACTAATAAGAAATATAATATGCTAAGTAAGCTATATGGAAGCAACATCGTACTTATTGGTTTAAATTTACAGAAAATATTATCCATGAAACCCTCTAGAGGGAAATTATATGCGTGTAAGTTCCAGCTTAAATTTCATAGACAAAGAAATATATATGTAACTTTACGCTTCGAGAAATGGTGGTGTAACATCAATAAGTATTTAAAACATTAAGAAAAACCTTAAGAGAAAAATAAAAGAAAGAAAAAAGAAACAAGAGAAGAAAATTCTTCAAAGAATTAAAAAAATACTTTTATATGAAAGAAAATTTAAATATTGCTTCTTGATATAAAATATAGGAAAAAAGACCAAGTTCGTAAAATAGAAGGAAAAAATCTTATGAAAATAAGTACAGCTTTTGTAAAACAAATAAAGTGAAAAATGTAAAACACGGAAAGGAATGATTAAACTGAAAGGGGGAAAACCTTTTGTAAAATAAAAAGAGAAAAAAAAATTAAAATTGTGAAAACGTATTACTTTTATAAAATCTATTACTTTTGCAAGTTAAACGTAGGGCAAAAGAATGTAAAACTTAAAAATGCGGAAAAAAAGAAAATCTTATGTTTGTATATAAAAAATATTGTGTGAAAATTAGTACATTTAATTTAACGGCGAGAAGAAAAGAAAAATACGTAAATTATGTGTGTAAGATAAGGAAATGAGAAATTTAAAATATCTTAACCTAAAATAGAAACAAAATAAATTTAAAGTTATGATTCATTCATTACTGAGGATGTACAAAGGTCTGAGCAAGTTGGAACAGAATTACCTATGTGCAATCCATCAACCTCATGCTGGTTTCCGCTGCACAAAGATGAACAAAGAGGATAGATGCAATCGGATAGATAAGATCAAATAATATGATTCATAAGATAAAAGCACTGCTTTGTGTTATCGTCCAGGTTTTCCATGCCATAGATGGACAAATAATTGAAATTTACATGTAAATAGATGAACTTTTTCATTAAATATATTAAGTCAAATAGTATAATCAATTAAAAATAATGGTTAATAACTTGTTCAGGATCCACGAGAACGAATCAAAAAGCGCTATGGATAAGACTACTGCCCTCTAGCTGCCATTGCTGAACTAAAAAGAATGTTCTAGAAATTCTAACATGTATCTGCACGTTGCAATCAACAGCAGGGAGTTCTGCGTCGATTGATAAGCGCGAACATGAAACCGGATTACACACAAACAGGATAAAACTTGCGGCTGACGTAGCAATAGCAAGATGGTGATAATGCGTGACGACGTCACGAACAGGATGAAACGCGTCCGGGGTTAAGCCGCGTGGTTGGTGACGTAGCAACCCCACGTGCTCCTCCGTAAATTCCCCCCCTTGTACGCCACACAGTCCTAGCGCCACAGCGCCACATGTCGCAGAACTCTCATATTCTATCTACTAATGTGCATTAAAAACTGAATTTGTCGTAAATTTTGCGCATACGCGCGTGCTGGAAGGTGAATTTAAGTGATGTTGAAAACAAAGATCTTTCCTTTTCCAACACATCAATGAAAAAAAAAAAAGTAAAATGGTTAAAGCATCTCTAAATCTCTAATGAGAATAGAGAAAATGCTAAAAACAGTGTGAAAATAGTAAAGGAAATTTTAATGGAGGAGTGTATGTTCTGCGCTGAAAGTATAGTGGTTAGGGCAGCCGACTGCAAACCGAAGGGCCCGGGTTCAAATTCCAGAGAAGGCATGGACGTAAATTGTCTGTCCGCTGTCTGAAAGCTTTCAGTTTTTACATTACGGCCAAAGAGGCGTTTGTTTAACGTTTTGTGTGTTACCTTAATTTATTAAATATCATGTTCTTCGCATTTAAACCATTAAATTCAGTTCAACAGCAATGTTGCAAAATAATTTTAAAATGAGCCTATCTTTAGAATTTCCGATGCAGAGTCTCTCGCACTAGAATATTTTTTTTTTTTTTTTTTTTTTTCGTACAGTGTTGCCATTGCTCGCTTTGAAATCATTTAGTTTTTTAATCAAAAAATTCGTTGGAGTATTACAAAATATGAAATCGATAATAAAACAAATTTCAAATTCCAAATCACAGTTTCCACATGCCCACCTTCTGTGGCAGATGACGTTATTCAAATTTGGATGGCTCTAGGTACCGTTGTTTTATCACAATGCGAAAAACATACCTGCATTTATGCAGGTTCTTTATTATTTAATTTCTTTAAATATAATACAGAGCGAGAACATTTGGTGGCAACAATTTGAAAAGTGATTCGCCGTTTATAATCTTCAACACAAAATGCCAAAACGAAATTAATAGTCCTTCAGAGCAAATTGCCCCTTTGGGCTAATAAAATAAAAAAGTAAAAATAAAAATACTAAAAAAATAGAAAATGATTATTGCAAAATTAAATTTACGAATTAAACTATTTTACTACTGCATCAAAAAATAACGTACATTTATTACTTTGTTATTACAACTTTTTTTCTATGAATATATTTTTCCCAACTTCCCCCTCTCTCTACCTTCTTACATAGCAGTTATATGAGAATCATCCAAACTACTGTTACAATGTGCTTTTCAGTATCCTGCGAATTATTCCATCTCGAGTTTTCCATCTATTACTTGAAGTAGAAATATCATTATACTAGCTGATTTTGTCAACAAAGTACTGTAGAGTCATTAGGTATTTTATGCTGGAGACGTGAAAAATAAGCAATGCCTTCGAACCTGGACCTCTTGAATATGCGCGGAGTGTGTTACCGTTGCACCACGAAGGCATACAAAAATGAGGGAGAAAATGCCTCATAGTACGACCCAATAAATTAAGTTGCAGCAATTGAGAATGGCACCATGAGTCGCTATAGATATCGTCATTTATAAGATAATGTCATTAATAAATTTTATTATATATAACCTCTATAATTCTCGAAACTAAACATTTAAGATTTTAATTACGATTGCAAATATAACTTCATATTTCTTAAACTTTAAAATATAAGAGAATCTCGTTCACAAAAGCCAGTTACCTTATGTAAGGAACGGATGCCTTTCTAAGTAACTCCCGAGTAGTCCTTAACTACTGGTGAAAATTTAATACATGAGTTCGTTAAAGTGGATATGCCCAAATAGCTGGATATGTGTGTACTAGTAGAAAGCTGTGGGGTTTTCCAGTTTGTGTAAAATAAGAAAATAGTAAAATGTAATAATACAAGTAAAAACCATAATTTCAATAATGCTGTTGCAAATGATAAAATATTAGTTATAAATGTGAAAATTAGTATGGTGTAAAATTTTAAGATATAAGAATTAATGGGTATATAAAATTCTTATATAATTTATTTACTAAAGAAATATTGATTATATTATCTCCTAATATAAATTTAGTAGAAGTATCTAAAAAGAGTGAACCCATACGTACTAAGCCCATATGTACTACTAAATTTATATTATAAGTATTTCTTTAGTAAATAAATTATTATTATCTTACTTTGCAGCTATTGCGCAAGTATTAGAAAAACTTGCTTTCGAACTAAGTGAATTTAAGATCATACAAAATTTATATATATATATATATATATAAGAACATATATATATATATGTAAAATATAATAAAAAAATATGATGGCTTTGCTCTTTGCGAACCAACAACCTTTACTTAATTTTCTGCAATTCAGGATCGTCCCCTAAACCAGTACCTTCTAGAACATTCGCACCTATTACATAACCTCCTCATATAAATGCTGCGTCATAAGTTTTTCTACATTTTTCTAGAAGCTACTCTGTTACATAACCTTTCATATAAATGCTGCGTCATAAGTTCTCCTACACAGATGCCTTCTCGCCTTCGTTCTGCTAACGCTTCCGCTATGCTCCTCTTTCTTTGTTAGAACGTTATGACGTATTAAAGTTAGTCGTAGCTAATAATTCAATTACTGAATAAGTTATTTGATTAACTTCATCTGGAAAAAGTCATCTGTTCTAAATTAAAATAAAGATATGCTTGCTGTTAAAAGTGAAAAGTCCGGAGTCGTCATTTTTCTCCGTGTCTCAATCATCTCAGCTTCGTCAACCATCTGCCAGAACGTGTAATGGAATAGCCTCACCATTCGCCCACGATGTGTTGGAATAACTGAAAATATTACATATATATATGTATATATATATATATATATATATATATATATATATATATATATATATAAGAAGTATATATATATATATATATATATATATATATATATATATAAGAAGTATATATATATATATATATATATAAGAAGTATATATATATATATATATATATAAGAATTAATGGGTATATATTATAATAACTTGTTTTCGAACTAAGTGAATTTAAGATCATACAGCATTATGTATGTATATACATAAGTAAAGTACAGTAAAATTGCAGTAGGAAAAGAAATTAATATATTAGAATTAAAAATTAAGATTCCATGGAACATGTTTCATAGTAAACTTGAGGATAATTATAGATCAAAACGACTTGAACTTGAAATCCAAACATTGTATCTGCAAATACAAAAAGGAAAATCATTGATTCTAACTAAGGTAGCGCAATAAATCATGCTATGATTTAATTCTACATATCTGGCCGAATCTGACGTTTCAGATTTAAAACCATTTTAAAAGAAAGAAATTCTTTAACTGATGACACATTGATCATAACCTGAGGTTATTTCTTTTCTCCTACAGCTCCTAAAAATCGTCAGGTTTAGACAATGACAAACTTCTCATTAAAATCGTTCTTTACCTGCCTGATCATTTAGTTACTTTTCCTTTAATAACATAATTGCATTTTATATGTTTCATGTTTTTCTGTTTGTAATAAAAATTAATTATTATTTTGCATTTCCAAGTGATCGTTTTGGATTTGCTTAAATAAGAAATTTTTAGTCTTTTTCTTCATAATATTAATAATACCTATATACCTGCGTCATTATGTATATTTTATCCTTGAGAATTATTGAATTGTTTATTATTACTTTTTAAAATTATTATTTCATATTTTTCCTTTCCCTAAGTAGACGCGTGTCTCCCGTAGATAAAATGCACGAAAAGGTTTGAGCTCCCGAGCGGTAACATCGCTGAACACTGATAGTTCAGTCCGAGGTTCGAATTCCTCGAAGAGGCTGGCTGCAGGGGCGGTTTCGCGATTTTCTCCATGTGTAAAGTGTATACGAGCCAATTTTTCCTTAGAAAATCCTCCAGGAAGACATCGCTCCCCTTATTCAGATAGCGCTCGAAGCTTTGCCATAATCACATACGCTAAATAAAACCGAAAAGTTTTGACAGCTCTGAATTATATGTATTTATGAAATGCACTAAATTGTTCTTTCCTGCAGTGTCCAGGTGTTTAAAGCACAGACCTAGAGTATAATTATCAAACTTTATTCTGCAGCCTTTGAGAATACTGATGACTTTTATCTATCATAAGTAATTTTTCGGAATAAAGAGAATGATATGGGAAGCGAAAAGTGGAAAACGTGAAAAAATTCTCTATACAATCCAAAAGTTATGATTCTTGTGCATGATATTAGTAAGTAGGTTTTTGCTGAAATATCTGTCTAAAGCTAAAAGCCCATCTTATATCATTACGTTACGTTACAGCATTAACGTATACAACAATAAAGTACTCAAGAAAATAATAACTTTTTAAAATGTAAGTTGAACATTTTATGAGTTGACAGGTTAGATCGAAGGTAAAAGAAATAGGCGAGTTAGAAGTACTAACACCTGCAACTTACTTAGGTTATAAATAGACACATAAATGACCAACTAAGAGCCAGCTGATTTTTTGAAAAGCAAGACGTAAACGATTTAGTACTTAGAACTCATTTTTCACGCTAATAACAGCTTTACACTTAAAAGACTAATGGGCTCATCGTGACCCCATAATGCTAATCATACATAATATTATTATACCACCAATAGAAACATCGGAAGCACAAAAGGTGGCTTCATATCGATTCTTTATCTTAAAAGTGCCTGCACTTTTAGGCTATACCTCCGAACCCCACCTCCCACGAACCTTACTCACCTTACTTGAAAAAAATAATCCTCATAAAGGTCCTGAGAGCTTTCTGTGGGACACTGATTGTTAAATAAGATTTTAATTTATTACTCTCATCAACAAAGCCAACGAAAATCTTATTTGCAGAGGAGTATCCCGACCCTTTATGAAAGTTACTTTTTCCATGCTAAAAAAACTCTCTTCCTAAGAGCGCTGGAATATTTATGGCCATTACATCTTTATAATGGTGCCTGTTTCGGAGATCACTGGAATTGTAAATCATGATGGCAGCTATTTTATAATGTAGAAAGTTATGCAAGCTTCCAGAAGTGGGAAATAAAAGACACTTTTGATATTTCCAACTAAAAGACCAAATATTCTTTCTTATATATAGTAAAATAGTTAGCTGGAAGAAAATATTTTTACGAATTGCAGAATTCTGTTATTTGTTATCGTAAAAACCAGCTGACCCAATGTAAACCCAAATGTAAGCAACAGCTGCAAGAATCGTCCCCCCCCCCTCCACACGAATATTTCAGATGTTTGATCTATTCTATTTCTTACTAATCCTTTCATTGAAGGATAGAATCTCTCAAGTTATTAAAATTTTATTCGAATATGCTTCCTACGCGAAATAACACTTAGAACATTTTTATAACTTAACCTGCTTAAATTTGCCTAAAAGATCTCTTACAGTTTATCGTTGATATTTGTACTTTTGCTATTAAATTAAATCAGGAAGCCTCATGATTCAGTTTCACAAAAATTATAACCTACAGCGTTTTGTTTTATTTGACGAAAGTCTCAGATTTGTTCTCATTAAACAAATGCTAAATTAAAGCTCTTTCTCCGTATTTTCGTCATATTAATTGCACACAATTAAAAAATTTTTATGTTCTCGTAGCTTAATTACATATAAATATAAATGCACTATTTTTCTGAAATTGTCCTTATCTGCATACTAATATAAAAAATCGGATGTGTACACCCACGTATAATATTAAATTATACGCATTTTTTATCGTATTTCATTTAAATTTATTGGATTGAATTAAATCTACTTTGTCGATCATAACAAAAATAAAATAAATGCACTCTTTAAAATTCACTATATTTGTTTACCATTGCCACACTCTGGCGCTAGGTTCACTTAAAAGCGTTATATTTCGTTCATATTATAACTCAGTGTGCACAAAATTTATGTAATTTGAAGAATTATTTAATCGTTGCCATATGTTCTGTTCAAATACTCTAATATATCTGGAACGATGTATAAAAGAAATTAAGTAAACAAAACAAAAAAGAAATAATTTTTCACAGACGATTCAGTATTTCTCATTCAATTAATTCAGTTCTCACTTCGCGACAAGGCAAAAATACATAAAAACTCAAAATATCTATATTAAAAATTACGAAGTAAATCTTAAACACTTATTTGCTCGAAAAAATTCTATAAAGAACTAAGCAGAATTTAATTCGAATAATAAATGAAGGCGTTATCTTTGTTGCTGCGAAGCTTAGTCTCTCTAGATTGGTAACTAATCTACTATGGCAACAAATCTACTATTTTGCTGTTTCAAATGTATACAAACATTTCCGCCATGCTATTTAAAAATAAGGCTTAACCGCACTTAAGCAGCTTTTAAATTGTTGATAATTCTACAAATATTGCGTGCAGATTTCCTAAAGTAATAAAAAACTTAACCGGAAGATAAGAACAACATAGTTCAATCATTTTTAAAGCAAAAAATGCAAAATTTACAAACATATAAGACTAAAGAAACTGAGCTCATTGGGCCGAGTAACAGAGTAGATATATATATAAAAATATCTTTATATACGTTTGGTACGGCCGATTGCAACCAAAATACGAGATGCACATCTACATGTTATAGCACTTCTATATACAAAATTTCAACTTTCTGAAGCTACTCGTTTTTGAGTTATGCGAGATACATACATACATACGTACGTACAGACACGAAGAAAAATGCTCTTCAGAATTCATTTTAAAGCAGTTTTATAATTTTTTTTGGAGGAAAGGAGTCTTTTATTCTGTCCTTACGTACAGATGTCACGCAAAAACATCGTTAAATTGCATTCGATTGCCGTCAAAATGGATATTTTCGTTGAAATATGCTGCCGGAAACTTTTCGCGATAACAATACTTCCTTTTTACTTCGTACAAGGAAGTAATAACGCATTTATTCACTTACACATTACGTTTCAGTTGTGATATGTTTTTATTATAATCAGCTGAAATAAATATTAAAGGAATTTTGAGTAAAAAACGCCTAACCAATCCAGAAAATAAAGTGAGTACAACTTTGATTAATGTATGTTCAGAACTCCTACATCCTTTACAAACAAGTAAAATAAGTAGGAAATGAGTATATAACATCTACAAATATAAACTACACTGACTGTCTCTATGTTAAAAAGTTAGCGAATAAAAACAAATGTCAAACTAATTCAAATTAATTAAAAAAAAGAAAAAGAAAAAAAAGAAAGATAAAATAACATTGAATAACGTCAGCTCTTCTGTACCATGTGGTCACACTGTTCGTTTTACTTGGTTTTCATCAGTAACCCAAAAGGGCTATTTATTAGTCTTGAAACATGATTTTGAGTTGTTTCACTTTAACACGGTGTTTCACTTTTCATTCGAATCTGTTACGTCGCTATGAAGCTCCCACCATATTATGCCTATAATTGCCTCACCCTTCATGACTACTGCAATCATTCTTCTGGCTGAACAGCAGCCAATGTATTCCACTTCTACTGACCTGATTTTACGTAGAGTAACTCTATATCCAAGACTCGCTTACGCTTATCACGAGAATTAGTTTTTTTCGCTGATTCTCACTTCGAATTAATGCCACGTTATGCCAGAAAATGGTATGTAATTGCTACCTATTCTACTGAGAATGCGGCTGTCGCCCAAGAGTCTGATTCAAGTGTCTCTAGCATCTAAATCTCGAGTTTGTTGCCATTCGGAAAATTGTAAGATATTATTCTTTCATATTCCATTTGTCTGTTATTAATTAACAAAGTAAACAAATGTAAAGCATAGATGCAGTTTTTAAGAATGTAGTTTTTACTTTTTAATCTGATTGATAAGCATGGATTTAATTCATGTTAGATTTAATTGAAACAGCTATCTGTAGAGAATTGAATTAGCATAGTTTTTTAGTTTTTAAAATACAGACGATATTTAACGTTCCCACTTTATTCTGAATATATATTCATCTAATATCTTTAAAAAAAATGGGCCATTTATGTCTATAATCACGACTGATAAACCTTATTAAACTTTTATAGAGTCCTTTTGGGCGATCGTTAAAATCTGAACATTTCAAACTTCCTTTTTTAGTCAAATTAGCTTTAGCTATTAGCAAGACTAATAGCCCTTCTCGAAACGCCCTTTTGCGTCACTTCACTATAAACTGTGTACCACTTTTTAAATTGTTGCCACCAGATATTATCTGCTTGTGTTACACTTAAAAGATCTGCATGAATTTATGCGTTTCTCGCTTTGTGAAAAAAAAAAAAAAAAAAAAAAAAAAAAGAACCCTAGAGCCATGAAATTTTGAATTACGTATTATGAATCGAATGTGGGCACATGGAAGCCCGAATTTTGAATTTGCTTTATTGTCTATTTCATATTTTGTAAAACTTTAAAGAATTTTTGATTAACAGACTGAACGATTTTAAAGCGAGCAGTGGCAACACTGTCCGAAAAAAAATTTTTTTTTTTATATTTGGCTCCCTAGATATTCTAAAGACATGCTTTTTTCAAATATTTTTAGTCCAAATTTGCGTTAGCCCATGTGCTCTCGAAACGTGTATATGTGTAAAAAAAGCACCCCTTTGGGAGTAATATAAAATCTGAAATCTCAGCTTTATTTTTTTCCCTTTTTAACCAATTTTAACTTTAATTTTCATAAGAGACAGTCATCATAATAAAAACTGGCTGCCCACTAAAAATAGAGAAACTGAAAATAAGCAGAAAAGTAAATGATGATTTGAAGGTAAATGCCAAAAGAAACATCGCATTCTGATAAAACAGCCATCAAATTTTGAATAACTTAATTCTCCATCGAATATGGGCGACTGGAAGCCCTAATTTAGAATTTCTTTTATTACCTATTTCATATTTTGTCAGGCATTAAAGAATTTTCGATTAACAAACTCAACTATTTCAAAGCGAGGAACGGCAACACTGTACGAAAAAAACAAAATTATCTCCAGCGCGCGAGACTGTGTATCGGGAATTCTAAAGATATGCTTATTTTAAAATTATTTTGCAATATTGCTGTTGAACTGAATTTTATGGTTTAAGTGCTAAGAGCGTGATAATAAATAAATAAAGGTAACACACAAAACGTTAAAAAACGTCCCTTCGGGCGTAATATAAAATCTGAAGGTTTTCAGATTTTTTTATTATTATTTTTTTATCTTTTTATTTTTATTGATATTTTCTTCATTTTTCTAAATATGAATTTCATGTAAAATAGTTTCTGAAGCAGAGGAAAAGTAATTTTAGTTTTCATAAAGTAAAGCAGAATCATAGCATAAAAAACAAAATCTTCAGTGAGGAGGAAGAGGATGGGGGATCCATTTGTTAAAAAACAAATATTCGCCTATTAATAATAGACTTTTCGTACGTCTAAATTAGCGTGGGCCAACAATTTTCATTAATTAAAAATAATTTTCTATCTTTCAAATTCTAGGTAATAATTCATTTCTTAAACACCTTCGCAACATTTTGCGATAGAAATAGCTTTACATAGTAGTATTAAAGTTAGAGCCAAACAAGACTAGAAATTTAGTTGTATACCTCATATTTTGTACACAGTTGGCTACTCATGAATCAACAACTAATATTGCAACTGAGGTTGTTAGCATGCATTTCTTCGATCCATGCAAATAACTTTTTGACTGACGATTTCAGTGCAATCTCACTCAGTCAAATAAGTGATCGGATTGGAAAATATCGATCAGTACTGCATGGAAAAGATCCAATTCAGATTGTTAACTGAAGCCAAAAAACCATCCACTGAAATATACGGTAAACATCCCTGAGTGGCTCGGTTTTCATCAATGGTTTTCCAACGAGGCAAATCATTGGTGGAGCGCGGCACAAGAATGACGTCATTAGTAGGTCCGCCTCTGGGATAAAAGATTTCAGTGCCAAACACCACATTTGGCTCTTTATCGCTCTGATTTTCATTTATTCTGTGTAGATTCGAAAATTAAATAAACTGAAACAAGAAATGAAGTCACATATATTGTTAACATTTACAGATGGGGGGGATGTCATGTTATGATTTTATAATAAATAAAATTTCACCCTGAGATGAAGCAAATTTTAGAAAAAAAATCAACCTACTCATTTCTGCAGGATCCACAAAGTAGGTTGGTTCTCTTTGCTTCAAAGCAAGGTAAATAAATGAATTAAGAGTTCTATACATTTCGGTAGGTATGGTATATTAAATTATGGCAAAGCACTCGAGGGTTATCTGCCTAAGGGGAGGGATACCTTCATGAAGGACTTTCTAAGGGGAACTGGCTCCTCTTTTCTCGAGTCAAAATGATAACAGATTTGAATAACATACCCTAAGCAAAAAGAGCATCGATTCAATACGGTTTTAATTAGGATAAAATTTCGAAATAACATTTCTTAGACTTTACTCTTTTACATTAGTAATTTATTTGTTTACTGGGCCAATTTCTTTAATATATCAAATAGCAACTCTCATTTAGTTATAACACTTCTAAAAAATATAGAAAGGTTTTGCATATTTAATCAAACTACAAATAAAATTAGAGACATAAACTCTTTTACATTAAGACCAACAGATTAAGTAAAGCTCTTACAATAGCTCAGAGTCCTAAGTATCATTCCCATTACCTTAGTTTACCAATAGTTTCAGTTTGTAGTTTCTTTCTTTATTTAAATTTGAGTAAACAATAAAATCATAACCATTTTACATTTGTGTAAAGTAATTCTGTCTCGGTTGAGGCACGTTTTCAATAGACGGAATACAAAAAAGGGGAGGAAGTAATATGTATACTTTTTTAAAGAAAAAAAAAAATCTGAAATCTTTCAGATTTTAAATTACGCCCAAAGGGGCGTTTTTTAAACGTTTTGTGTGTTACCTTTCTTTATTAAATATCATGTTCTTCGCACTTAAACCATAAAATTCAGTTCAACAGTAATATCGAAAAATAATTTTAAAATGAGCATATCTTTAGAATTTCAGATACACAGTTTGGCGAGCTGGAGATAAAAGTTTTTTTTTTTTTTTTTTTTTTTTTTTTTTTTTTTTCCCCTCGTACAGTGTGTTCAAAATTTGATGGCTCTAGGTAGCGCTGTTTTACCGCACTGCGAGAAAAATATATACATTTGTGTAGATTCTTCATTATTTAATTTCTTTAAATATAATACAGTGCTGCAATAGTTGATGACAACAGTTTGAAAGTGAATCAGCGCAGAAAGTGAATGGACGCAAAATGACAAAACGAAATTAATATTACTTCTGGACTAATTATCTTAGTGCTTAAAAGAGGGAGAATTTTGGATTAAAGAAACTGTCGACAGCATGAAGGCAATAATCAAAAACTTTAACAAACTGTACAGACTGTAATAAAATATAATACGTATATTCATGCAAATTAGAACAATGCCGGATTTTTCTACTTCATCTTCAAGGTTGTTAAATGCAGATCATATAACCGTAGTAAAGCAATTTAAGAATATGCCTGCTCTTTGTATATAACATAATTAGCTTAAAATTATCATGACTATTTTTTTTCCCCATTATCACGAAAGAAATAAAAACAAAGCTATGATTCGGGAATTTTGTAATTTTTACCAACCACGTGGTACCTTTAAAATATCTCTCTGATTTTAATAGTATAAAACAATAAAAACTTAAGAATGTTTTGAAACTTTTTATAATTTTTTGAATTTTAATATATTTCTTTATTTTTGATACTTGTAATGTTTTGGTACAAGACAGTAAAAAAATTATTTGATGTTTGAATTGCAGCTATCATCCTTCAGCTTTATAGTTAAGAGTATCTGAATCATACGGTCAAAAGCAGTTTCCTATACCAACAAGTACTTTTTTTCACAAAGTTGTGGAAATAATGGTTTCAGCAATAGTGACTTTCACGTCCATTTCACCGTTACGTTTCCTCTTCTGAAATCAGGTGATTCAACGTCCGCTCTATGTTTACAAATGAATTTCTTTAACATTTTGAAACTTAATGAACGTGAATCGCAAAATCTTTCGAAGCGACACCGCGTTTTCCAGCTAATCTGGCTCTTACAAATCTTTTGCTTCAGCATACATTCTATCCTATTCTTGATTTGCAAGAATGAATTCTCTTTGTATAAACGAACTTAATTTTCTATTTGCCAACAAATTCCAGTTATTGTAAGTTCCATACCTTCTAAAGGGTTTCCTTTTTCCGCGGTTGTCAAAATTATTCCTGTTTCCGCAAAATCATCAATCTTCATTACCCCCTTCCCAAAAGGGTTACATAGTTCGGGGGAGAGGATATTGGACTCTCCCGAAAGGTAGGAAAGCAATTTTTTTTTTTTTTTTTAATTTAAAAAGGAGAATTTTTAAAAGAAATAATCGAAAAATATTTACGATCTCAGATCTTTGCATGAATGAAGATAATACTGCATTTAAAAGGAGAGAGAGATGTTCAAACTCTGCGATGATTTTGGCAATGAACTAAAAGATTGTTTCCTGAAGTAAAAAAACAGTATTCTTCTAAAATACTATTTCAGAAGTCAAACAACAAAAAATCAGCGTTATATTTACAAAATTTTCACAGGACTCGTTTCGATGGTTTTACCGAACCACCATCCTCAGATGCAAAACCGCAGTTGCGGTTGGTGGTTCGGTAAAACCATCGAAACGAGTCCTGTAAAAATTTTGTAAATATAACGCTGATTTTTGTTGTTTGACTTCTGAAATAGTATTTATCCGGCGTGTTTTTGTGTCTTAATTATTCTAAAACTCTGCATAAAAGTGAGTTATAATAAAATCTTTCAGAATAAATATTCGTTCTAAAACGACGACAACTTTGGTCTTAATTGCGCTTTTGCAGCTTTTAATTCTTTCATTTATGCAAATCCAATAAACAACATTTTCTTTATTTTTATTCTGAATTCGATACTGATAACCTTTATAAAGTGCAGGTTTTTTTTCCCTTTTAATTCCAATAATGTCTAAAACATTCATATTGATTCATATAAGATGTGAAAATAACAGCTAATATTGTAGCAGAATTACAAAGGGAATGAAGCTTAAGATTTCAAGATAAGCCTAAACTAAGACATGCTTTCAATCTAACGAAGACAAGGGATGAATACAATATCTCTTCTAAGTCCTGACGAAGATTAATTTATTCACAAACTGCCCAGCTATTCTTAATGACTGATCATGACATCTCCTGAGGACCTGCGGGAGGGATACTGTACTTTCCGATTTCACGGGAACAGGAAGAATTTTGAAAAATGCGGAAAGAGGAATTGCGAAAACAGAACTAATTCCTTCTAAAGTAGGGGTCTTCAACCTTTCAAGCCTGAGGGGCACATCAATAAATTCACAAAGATCCGCGGGGAACATGTTTGTCAAAAAATAGTGTAGTCAAAAAATTTATATAAAAGAGGGAGGTTTGTTTTACAAGACTACAATGAGTTCTAAGCGAAGAGATATATTTGTATTTATATATATATACTTGTTCCAAAAAGTCAAGCGGAAACCGAATTTAAATGTTTTGCAACATTTTTTAACTATGGAAAAGAAGTATGATTGGACAGAACGATGTTACAAAATGCATTTACGGGAAAAAAAAAAAAAAAAAAAAAAAACTTACATTACTGGCGGGGATGGTAGTTACTTTAGTTTTAATGCGAAATTTGACATTGTTTATTCTTGATTAAAGTTTCAATATCCGGTTTAATCTGTGTTGTTGCAATCCGTAAAAAGCTGTTGACATATATGTAGCTACTGCCAAAGATAGAAGACATGAAGAGTGCATGTTTACGAATTCCTGGATACTTGTCTTCGATCACGTACTTCGAATAAAAGCCAATTAATGTAGGATTTTCAAGAAACGCATTTTATTGCAGAGCCACAGTGTAAATCTATAAATTGCAATTGAAGTTCAGGTGGAACACCTCCAACGTCTACTGAAAATGGCGAGGATAACATTCTGATAAGAATTTTATTTTCACGAAAATCTGCTTTTGAATTCCTCTTTCAAATTTGAAATGCATTGTGCAAAATTATTCGAAATTCATGTTGTAGAGTTCTTCACACACTCCATCAATTTTGGAAAGTGAGTGGATTTCGTATTTATCAACTCACTTACAGACAGGATTAATTTTGTCTCAAAAGCTTTCATAACATAATACAGATTGTGAACGAGTAGATCTTTTTCCAGGAAGCGTTAGTTCAAATCATTGAGATCATTTTCAGAAACTTTTATCTCAAATAATATCAGGCATGTCAATAAAATGCTTTAAATATCAAGAATAAGAAAAAAAAAAAAAAAAAAAAAAAAAAAAAAAAGCTTTTTTTTACGACAAAAAGCTGACAAGGCAATTTTTCTTAAAATCAAAATTTCTTAAAATTCTTCAATGCTTGATCAAGTTTAAATGTGGGGCCACTAAATGCCTTTAGCGGGCCACGGGTTAAAGATCCCTATTCTAAAGCATTAACATTTAGCTTGACGATATAATTTATAAAATTTCGTTTGGTTTTAATAAAATGTCTCGCTTGGAAATTTTGCAACACTGAGTTTTAAGATATATAATTTCAGTCAAATTCTTTCTTTATAGTGAGTTCACTTGTAGAAACATTACAAACATCATTTCCAAGGTATGGTTTAACCGCGCCGGCCGCGACTATGAGCCACAGACAAAGAAAGTCTATGTAGAGAAGGAAAGGCTCCATAGACGTAATGTAAACCAGTTTGTCTTGTACGCCGCTAGAAAGAAGAGGGACAATTCGCCAAGGGATTTGGCGACGGAACCTGTTGGCGAGAATTTTCCCCTTTGTGATGTACCTAGCCGAGTTTTTCCACCTTCGCCACGTGTACAGGAAATTGAGGAAGAAGGGTTAAGATGAATCGTTCTTTGACTTTTCGCGATAATTTAAACTTGAATTTTCGTGCTTTTTTGCTTTACTAGTTGAACTTGTATTATCCATATCGCAGTTTGATGTCTGATTTTATATCTGTCAATATGTAGAGGGAAAAAAAAAAAAAAAAAAAAAAAAAATGGAGTCACACAGATTTAAAATCTTGATAAACGTGACCGTCGAACCTGTTCGAACTTCGACATGAGCTTCGAGCGTTGGCGCTTTTTGGCGACACATATTTCACGCATGCGCAATTGTGTCCCTTTTCGTTCGGAGGGAGCCACTCCTGCTGCTGCGAAGCTTTCCTTCTTAACAACACATATTCTTTGCCACAGACACGGATGCTCCACTTGGACGTCACCATCGACTCGGACCGATTTATTGACGAAATAGGGAAGAAGGAACATGATTCATAAGAGTAGGGATATTTTCCCCTCTTATTTTTTCCCTGTTTATTTTGCCTGTGCTCAAACAGCGCATATGTAAAAGCACTGAAAGTTACTTTTAAGTAAATTAAGATAATATTCTGATCATAATTTGTAATTAATTCTTTGAAGATATTGTGTTTAATTTTATGCATTGATTTACGTATTGGTAAAAATATGAGTGTTTTCAAAGCTCTGTTTTGCGGTACATACATAATTTTATGATAAAGCTCAATAAATAGCTGGCATTGTGTAATAATTGTTATTATAACTATTTAACTATTATTTTTGTGCGTAATTTTCATTACAATGCATAACAATTATTTCACAATAATAAATAATTATAATAATAATACTAGTATATAATTATAGCTATAATTAATAAATATTATACATCTTTTTTATCTATGAATTAATATATATGTACATTTCTATACACTAAAAAAAGAAATTTCTTAATAATTAGTTATAATAATTATACGATGATAAATGATTATTATAGTAATTTAATTAATTATATTATAATAAATGATTATCACACTTATGTTGATCTGTTGAAACACATCTGTTGATTTTTTTTATTATTATTTTTATTTTTTAGTTACAAAAACAATACTTCCATTAAAATTAGTTATTATTTTTAGTGATCTTATTTTTTCTTATTTTTAAAAGTAAGTAATGAATTATGTACTGTTCACGCAAAATCCCTGCGTTATTAAAAACAAAAAGTTTCCAGAGTTGCACACCTATGTGAATTGGTTTTTACTTCCTTGTACGAAGTAAAAATGAAGTATTGTTATCGCGAAAAGTTTCACGCAGCATAATTCAACGAAAATATCCATTTTGACTTCTATCGAATGCAATTTAGCAATGTTTTTGCTTGAGAGCTGTACGTAAGGACAGAATAAAAGACTCTTTTCCTTCAAAAAAATTATAAAACTGCTTTAAAATGAATTCTGAAGAGAATTTTTCGTGGTGTCTGTATGTACATATGTATCTCACATAACTCAAAAACGAGTAGCCTCAGAATGTTGAAATTTTGTATATAGGACTGCTAAAATACTTACATTTGCCCCTCGTATTTTGGTTGCAATCGGCCGCTCCAAACGTATCCACTCTGTTACCCGGCTCAGTGATCTCTTCTTATATGTTTATAAATTGTGTTTAAATATATGTTTGTAAACTGTTCATTTTTTTCTTTAAAAATTATTGAACTATGTTGTTCTTATCTTCCGGCTAAGGTTTTTATGCCTTTAGGAAATCTGCAAGCAATATTTGTAGAATTACCAACAATTTAAAAGCTTTTTAAGTGCGGTTAAGCCTAATTTTTAAATAACATGGCGGAAATGTTTGTATACATTTGAAACAGCAAAATATTAGATTTGTTGCCAATCTAGAGAGACTAAGCTTAGCAACAACAAACGTCTTCATTTATTCTTTCGAATTAAATCATGCTTAATCCTTTCTGGAATTTTTCGAGGAAATAAGTGTTTAAAATTTACTTCGTAGTTTTTAATATAGATATTTTGAGTTTTTATGTATTTTTGCCTTGTCGCGAAGGGGGAACTGTATTAATTGAATGAGAAATACTGAATCGTCTGTGAAAAACGATTTCTTTTTTGTTTTGTTTGCTTAATTTCTTTTATACATCGTTCTAGATTTGTTATAGTATTTGAATAGAACATGTGGCAACGATTAGATAATTCTTCAAATGATATAAATTTGGTGCGTTCTGAGTTATAATATGAACGAAATATAACGCTATTAAGTGAAGCTAGCGCCAAGGTTGCGTTTGACATTGTCGAACTATAAGAAGGATTTGTTGAGTCTTAGGAGTAGTCAATAAGATGCAAAATTTGTTTATCCATCTTTTTCACAGAGAGAAACAGGAATTTTTTTGTTCTAAAATTGAAATAGCTAAGATGGAGGAAAACTTCACGTATTTCATCATGATCTGTAAATTACGTATAATTTTAGAATCTTTTGATTTGATTAAAAGTGTGAAATCAAGGAAACTCATTGCTAAATTGTAGATAATTCAGCATTGGTTTTTCATATACTTCGGGGCAGATCAGTGTAAACAGATGTTAAATAGAAAATGCTAAATCTATCGCTAAATCGAGTTAGACTGTGTATACATATCTACGTAACAAATATAAATATGCAGCTACACAGATGTCAAGTATGCAGATTAGGAGGACCTCTTCGGTACTTAAGAACCTTAAGTCATTATTATTTGTTTTCTTTATTTCTATGCCAAACTGTTTCAAGAAATAGGTTATAAAGTATTTCTCCTCTTCTTATCGTATGACTTCGTGGTGTAATTAGAAACACACTCGACAGGTATTCGAGAGGTACAGAGTTCGAATCCCGACGAGGGTCTGCGGATTTCTTCAGTTTCCTGACTTCGAAAATTTCTTTAAGACTCTACAAACTGTAAAAGAACTAAGAGATGGCGAACGATAATTCGGCACCGTCAGGATTAGGCGATTGGGTACCCTATACCCCAGCTGCCCTTTAAAAGGGGGTATATAAAATATGAGATATGAGGAACGCAGCCCGACCCTCTTGGCAGACTTTACGTCGCCCTATGGCCTTTTTACGGGCTGCGCCAGAAGGGTTTTTCCCGTTTCCGCATGTCTTAGTGGAGTAACTGGGAGCTCATTCGGCGCGTGTTCGATAGGTCCTGGTTTAAGCTCCGGCGAGAGTACTGCACATTTTTCGTAAAAAAAAAAAAAAAAAAAAAAAAAAAAAAAAAAAAAAAACACCCTAATGACTCTATAAGATAAATTAGGATTATAATTATTAGAAACAGCGAAACGCCTGGATGGTAGTTGGATGCTAATTTTCATTGCTCTACAGAAAAAGACATATAATTATCATATAAATGCGTGTGTACGGGTTCGTTATGAATTGAATGCACAAATCCGATAAAAAATTAACAAGATTTATTATGATCACAACAAATAAAACAAAACTCTTAAATTTCCTCAGATATTCGTACAGTATTACAATATCTCACAGTAGTTATCTTTTAACTACTCAAACGTTCAACAGAGCTTAATTCAAAACAGCTAGAGAAAGCTAATCTGCGAATTCGCTACCATCAACAAGAGCAGTTTTCTAAACAAACTCTTAAAACAACAAGTAACCAAATAAGGAATTGAGAGGTTTTCATGCCGCTTATATAAGCTTATATAAACTTTTTAAATGCGCGAGAATTTTCTGGTATTTTCTCGAAATCCAAAAGAGATATTTATTCATTAAATGTTAAATGCACGCGCTCTTGTATTTTTAATTTTCCGGCTTAGCTTCCTTTTAATATTCGCCACGCGCTGCACTGCATGGGGAATAAAACAATTTCATTTAATAATTCTAATATTATTAAGTAATTAAATACCAAATCCGTAACAATATATAACCCTGAAGTCGGTACGGTTACAATTTCCTGTTTGCCTGTGGAACAAAATAATGTGTTTGACTACTTAGACTATCTTTTTTTTTCCTGTGATACCTTTTTTCATCGACAAAAAACCTTCGTACCAAATTAACCTAAATCTGGGTGTTATTTGCATCATACTTCCCTTCAATTAATGCATTAAACTCATTACTGGACTAATTTTTCACTTTTCGCCTTTTCCGTAGAAGTGAAAATTTTCTTGAAATTCATTTCGTAGACGGAGGAAGGAGTAGGTTTTTTTGTAAAAGTGAATTAGCATAAAGCGAAGTTTCGTAAAAAGGGCGATACTTATTTAAATGCAACAGGACTTCTCCGCACCTTATTCATGTCCTTCATTGAATTTAGTCGACATAGAAGCTTCGAAAGAGGAGTTTTGAATTATTTTAATTTCTTTAAAATTGTACAAAATATGGAATCTTTTTATTCACATTTCCTTATATAGGAGGTATACTTAATCATGATGTAAACTAGATCAATACTGAAATTGGAAAATGATATAATAGAGTAAATAAAAATAGTGCAACATATAGGATTCTAAACTGGGATAATGAAAAGTTTAAATGACCTAGAACTATTACTATAGAAAAGAAATTGCATAAAAGTTTAGAATTATCAGATAGTATTAATCAAGTGACTGATAAAAAGGAAAAAAAAAAAGGTGGTCTATTGTGGTTCAGATATGTTATGAATATTATGAATATCCTCCCAGTTCGTATTGATAGATATAGCATATAGCAGGCTAACAGTCTGAAGCCGGCCTTTCAAAGATCTAAATTTCGTGTCACTGCAACAGCATGATTTACTACGTTATACTTCCGGAAAACAATTCCATGTCATAAGTTCAAAGGGGCGTTTTCTTATAATGTTTTGTGTGTTACCTTTATTTATTAAATATCATGTTCTACGTACTCAAAGCATAAAATTCAGTTCAACAGCAATATTGCAAATTAATTTTAAATTGAGAATATCTTTAGAATTTCCGATACAGAGTCTCGCGCACTGGCGATAACTAGTCCAAAGGGGCTTTGTCCCTGAAGAACTATTGTTTTCGTTTTGCGATTTTGCGTTGAATCACTATAAATGTACGTTCCGCTTTTTAAACTGTTGCCACCAAATGTTAGAGCCCTGCATTATATTTGAAGAAATTAAATAATGAAAAATATGCATAAATGTATGCATATTTCTCGCATTGTGATAAAACAACGGTACATAGAGCCATCGCATTTTTGATGACGTAATCCTCCTACAAATATGGGCATGTGGAAGACCAAATTTGGAATTTGTTTTATTATCGATTTCATATTTTGCAAAATTTTAACGAATTTTTGATTAACAAACATAAGGATTTCAAAGGGAGCAATGGCAACGTTGTACAGAAAAAAACATTTTTATCTCCAGCGCGCGAAACTCTGTATCGAAAATTCTAAAGATATGTTCAATTTAAAACTATTTTGCGATATTGCTCTTGAACTGAATTTTATGGTTTAAGTGCAAACAACATGATATTTAACACACATTTAACAAAGATAGCACACAAAACGTTAAAAAAAAGTCCCTTTGGACGTAATTTAAAATCTAAAACCTTTCAGATTCCCCCCCCCCGTACAGTGTTGCTATTGTTTGCTTTGAAATCGTTTAGTTTGTAAATCAAAAATTCGTTGAATCGTTACAAAATATGAAATTGATAATAAAACAAATTTCAAGTTTAAATTAGGGCTACTACGTGCCCATATTTCTATGGAAGGTAACGTTATTCAAATTTTGATGGCTCTAGGTACCGTTGTTTTATCACAATGCGAGAAACATACATGCATTTATGCAGATTCTTCATTATTTAATATTAGGAGGATTGTATTTGGTGGCAACAATTTGAAAAGTGATTCATCGTTTATAGTTTTCAACTCAAAATACGTACACGAAATTAATAGTCTTTCAGGGCAAATTGTCCCTTTGAACTAATAATTATACAATAACAAATGTCATCTTAAGAAAAGTTCATTTATTAGCTAGAAAGGTAAACCCTATACCAATGGTGAATTAATTAAATCATTTTTGTTTGTGGTAACCAAAGAAATGGTCCCAAAGAAAATGGATTTGTATAGATCTATCAGTCTTTCAGCAACAAAAACTCTTAGAAAGTTGAGGGTCTCACGAGCTACATCAAGAGTCATTTAAAAGGCAAGGCAAAAAAATGTCGGGTGTTTTTAATTGGATGCTGATTAGTCTACCGATGTTTCTGGATATGTCCCAATCGGTGTTGTTTATTCGATGGTATTACTGAATTTGAGATAACTGAAGAATTAGCATCTGTAAGTAAGCTGCATCTAACACTTCTAGCCGAAGATATCTTCAGAGAAGTCTAGAAAACGTTCGCACAGTACAATTTCCAATGTAATCAGTTAAAACATGTGAGAACTGATGGTGATAAAATAATGTGGGGAACACATAGATTTAGTTTGACAAATTTTTTAGGGTTATGAAAAAGTCAAATGCTCAAAACCTCAGGTAATTTATAATATTATTCTTCAGCAGGCTGTTTCAGGGGAAACACCTCATTTTATTGAAACAGTTATTTCAGAGGTTAATTTTGTTCCCTCGAGACTTGTTATTAGAGATCGAAGCGAAATATTTTGACTTGTTTTACCATAAAACAGCTCGCTGAGCGAGCAATGGAAACGTTTTACTGAAATATTTTAACAGAGAAACAATAGAAACATTTTTAAATAAGAAAAACTCCACGTAACCGTTATCGAATGTTAAATGCTACAGAAATTAGCATTTTCTACAGACATTATGAGATATCTTATATACCTTTCTGGATCTATTCGCTATTTATAAGGTATTTCTCCCGCCTTCTTAGCATGCCTTCGTGGGGTAATGGTCAGTACACTCGGCGCGTATTCGAGAGGTCAATGGTTCGAGTTCCGGCGAGGGCTTTGCTCATTTTTTATCTCTCCTTTCAAAAAATACATCATGCCTCTACAGTCTTAGCGAATTTAACTGAAATTACTGGGATAAGTAGTTTTTATATATGAAACGTAATCTATAGTAAAGTTACATCGCCGATAATTTTGCATTGTTTGAAATACAAATCCCCTTAAATAAGTTCGACCATTTTCCAGACTGTAAAAAATTCAGATTCTCATTCCCAAAGAAATTCGTTGCAGATATATGTTCTTAAATTATAATTACGACATTGTTTTTCTTCCTTAAGGCATTTCAACATTTTAATGCAATCCATTTGACTCTACAATTCAGGAGCTGCCATCAGAAGAAATGGAGCTAATCCGAGTTTATATATATATATCTTTCGGAAGATAAATACGATCAATTAAAATCGTTCGCACAGGAATTTTTATCTGTATTTAGGAGTACTTCCCAGTATGAAAGAACATCTTTGAAAATGAAACGCGTAAAGACGGAACACAAATCATAATTAACAGATGAGTATTTGCAAACAACTTTAATGAAGGAAGTACTAACTTCAGATTTTAGTATGATAAAATACTATCTCATCAAATAATAATAATAATAATGCAAATAACACGAAAAAAAATATGAAAGCTTTCAGATTTTATATTACGCCCAAAGGGACGTTTTTAACGTATTGTGTATTATCTTTATTTATTAAAATATCATGTTCTTTGCACTTAAATTCAATTCAACAGCAGTATCGCAAAATATTTAAAAGATCACATCTTGAGAATTTCCGATACAGTCTCGCGCGCTGGGGATAAAAATGTTTTTTATTTTTGTTGTTGTTTCTGCACTTGCCCGTTTTGAAATCCTTCAGTTTCGTAATCAAAAACTCATAAATGCGTTACAAAATATGAAACAGATAATAAAACAAATTCCAAATTTGGGCTTCCAGATGTCCATTTTCGGGGGAAAGGAGACGCACGTTATTCAAAATTGGATGGCTCTAGGTACTGTTATTATATCACAGTGCGAGAAACATACATACATTTATGCAGATTCTTCATTATTTAATTTCTTTAAATGTAATACGGAGCGACAGTATATGGTGGCAACAATCTGAAAAGGGATTCGCCGTTTATAGTGAATCAACGCAAAATGCCAAAACGAAATTAATAGCCCTTCTGGGCAAATTGCCCCTTTGGACTAAAAACAACTACATTCAATTACATTAATGTAAAGTTTAACGTGTCCTTATTAAGAGCCGGAAATATTTTGTTTATCTTTTTTAAGTGTCAGCAAAATATGTGTAAACAGTATGTAAAAATATATCACTTCCTAAAAAAACTATTTTCAAATTTGTTTCCCCGCCGAGCCTAAAATTTTACGATATGGACCTTTCCGAAAAAATTTTTTGACCCCCGTTCTAGAAAATATATGAAGTCAGTGTTGCTGTTCCATGAATTTTTAAAATAATCATACTTTTATACTTTTCCAAATTGACCTTTTTTTGTACCTTTTCCCAAAATTTCGAGAATGGAAGAGGGGCCATATATTCTTACCTCATCTCTAAAGCTTTAAAAATTCAAGAAACGGCTACAGTTATAACACTAATTCACTTTAGATACTTATTTCCTCAAGGACAGCCACGTATAAAAATCTTCAAGATAAAGTAATCTATGTAAGAAATGATGCTGAAGAAGCATAATAAAAACTACAATTAACAGCAAATTTTACTTCGAAAACGTAGCATCCATTTTCTCTCGTAAAGATATTTCCCATTTTCACCTACTCTGATGAAATGAGATTGCTTATGGTATTGGTCAAGCGAACGCCAAAGAGGGAGGGAAAAAATGCCTTACGTAAATTGAAAGAAACAATTTTCGTTATTTGCGAGCAAAACTTTTAAATTGCTTCAATCCGAAAGCCATTTGGAATCTCGAGCCGTGAATGTAATGCAAGATGCTCTGCAGAAAGGTAACAATAAGGGACGTATATATATTTTTTTGTTGTTATTGTTATTACTGTTATTAATAAAGACGTAGTGGTGTGAGGTCTTAATGAATACATTCCACCCCAGACGATCACCCCGTCATTACCTACTCAGGTGGTCTTCACATTCTGGACCTATTCGCTCACAATGACGTTATATGTTTTGGGTTACCACTTCCATCTTTTTATCGCCTTTTTAGAGTCGCTAAACCTCAAGATGCTATCATACTTCTCTTAGCGGTTTATGTGTCTCTTCTCCCGAATGATGTTTCTCCAAGTTTTCCTTCCCCTAACCTCTTGCGAAGAAGTGTCTTTTTCCCAGTTCCATCACTGTTTTCTCAATCTGATCCCCGAGTATCAAATGGGAAAATTACACATATCACCTAATTTAGTTTCAGTTAGCATTAAAAATAATTTAGTGAATATAAATAGTATAAAAAATAATTTAGTGAACATAAGTAGTATTGAACATAAGTAGTATTAAAAGTAATTTAGTGAATATAAGAAATTTTTTTCTTTCTTATATATTTTAATTATTATTCTTTTTAATGTGTTTCAAAAAGATTGTATTAGTAAGAATTTATTATCAAGTATTGCGTAAAAGATCATTCTGTACTATGGTACGTAATATATGGTATATATGATACGTAATATATGGCGTTAGAAATATCTTTTATACTACATTAATAAATGCAATGATTTAATATAAATAATTAAAATTATTTACATTAAATAAGAAATCGAGCAAGTATTCTAGATGAAAAAGTATTATAAATAAAGCAGAATTTGATTTCTAACTCTTTTCGTTTGGAGAAATATCTGGAATCACTTCTCAAGTGATAGAACCAGAAATAATAACCACTCTAAAGGGTGCCATTTCAAGTTAAATAAAATACAAATAAAATAAAAAAAAAAAACTGTCGGTCCCCATTTAAACATTTTTTTTATTAATCAAGCAAGAAAAGCAGCAAATGAATCATTCATATTTATGCCAAGCTGTGACAATAAATCACGGAGATTCCAGCTGAAACATAGGGAATTAAACTGAAAATTAAAACTTTTAAAAAGAAAAAAATATTAAGCAACAAAATGTTATTTGAAAATTACACTGATGTTGTGAGCACTACATTCGTTTAGAAGCCTAGGAGTTGAAGTATTAAAATAAAATAAAATAAAAATTTACTAGTCCAAAGAGGTAATTTGCCCAGAAGCGCTATTAATTTCGTTTTGGCATTTCGCGCCGGTTCAGTATAAATGTCAGTTCAACTTTTCAAATGGTTGTCACCAAATACTAGAGCTCTGCATTATAGTTAAAGAAATTAGATAATGAAGAATCTACATGAATGTATGATTGTTTCTCGCATTGTGAAAAAAATAACGGTACTTAGTGACATCAAATTTTGAATAACGTAGTCCTCCATTCGAATACGAGAATCTGAAAGCCATCATTTGGAATCTGGAATTTGTTTTATTATCATTTTCATATTTTGTCAAGCATTAAAGAATTTTTGGTTAACAAACTCAAAGATGTCAAAGCGAGCAATGGCAGCACTGTATGAAAAAAAAATTATCTCCAGCGCGCGAGACTGTGTATCGGAAATTCTAAACATATGCTATTTTAAATATTTTGTGATATTGCTCTTGAATTCAATTTTATGATTTATGTGCGAAGAACATGATATTTAATAAGGTAACACACAAAACGTTAAAAAACGCTCCTTTGGGTTTAATATAAAATGTGAAAGCTTTCAGATTTTTATTTTATTTTATTACGATTTTATAATTTTTGTTAGTTTTAGGTCATAGCTTTGTATATGCATTTTTCAAACTTTACCTAACTTTGTGTAACGTACGGTAGATGAAAAATGCTTTTTCTTTGCCAAAATATTTTAATACCTTGAACATAATAACTTTAAGCTTAAATTTAGACATTTATTTATTTACAATTTTAGATCATCAGCAATTAAAAAAGGCTGGTTAATTCCTTATGATAATAATTAAATAATGTAATAACGTCATTGGTTTCACAAATTAAATTTCAACATACACAAAACATTACTTACTTTCATAATAATAAGACATTAATTTTCACTCACAACCTTGCTGTTTTTAATATCAAAGGGGATTAATGCAAAGAAATCCCGGGAATTTCCGAAATGGGAATTTGAAACATTTAGTGAGGGGACAAGATTACATTACAATTAAGCTGCCACTGATTCCAATTAAGTTATTATTGGTATGCGCAAAACTATTTCTAAATTTTTTGAAAAAGTGGCAAAACAGTCAAATATAAAATTTATATCCCTTCTTCATACTTCTCTAAAGTTCTATAACGTTTCATCCAGCATGACTGCATCTTTGGAGTTATAGAAAGAATGCTTTGTAAAGGTTAGGTTAGGTTAGATTATTTAATTACGGCAAAACCTCGAGGGCTATCTGCCTAAGGGGAGGGATGCCTCCGTGGAGGACTTTCTAAGGGAAACTGGCCGTATACACATTACACATGGGGAAAACCACGAAAACACGTATGCAGCCAGCCCGTTCGCGGGATTCGAACCTCGGACCGAACTACCAGTGTTCAGCGACTTTATTGCTCGCCCGCTGGTGGGCTTCTTTGTAAATATAGAATTAAAATGTTGTATGAACCACGAAAAGCAATGGGAAACGACTGCAATAGTATGCCATTGCTAAGTGTTATGAAAAGCGTTTAAAGACTGAAGGAAAAGAACCGTCCTATGAAACACTGAAGAAAGAACAGTTTTTGTTTAAAATGGTAGTTGTAAAGCTACAAATTCGTCTTACGAGTATGCCAACAGCTCTTACAAAATGAGCTTTATTGGTAATGAAATATAATTAAAAAATGTAAGGAAAAATTTAGTTTTTCTGTTAAGAAAAGAACAAAAAAATTTTTAATTTTTAGAGGATTAAGTTTTATTTTTAGTCTAAAGGGGCTTTGTCTCTGAGGGGCTATTGTTTTCGTTTTGCGATTTTACGCCGAATCACTATAAGCGGCGCATTACTTTTCAAATTGTTGCCACCGAATGTTAGAGTCCTGTATTATATTTGAAGAAATTAAATAATGAAGAATCTGCATAAATGCATGAATGTTTTTCGCATCGTGATAAAACAACGGTACCTAGAGCTATCCAATTTTCAATAACGTAATCCTTCTGCGAATATGGGCATCTGGAAGCCCAAATTTGGAATTTGTTTTATTATCGATTTCATATTTTGTGAAACTTTAAGGAAGTTTGGATTAACAAACTCAAGGATTTCAAAGAGAGCAATGGCAACGTTGTACAGAAGAAACATTTCTATCTCCAGCGCGCGAGACAGTGTATCGGAGCTTCTAAAGATACGCTCAATTTAAATTATTTTGCGATATTGCTGTTGAACTGAATTTTATTGCTTAAGTGCGAAGAACATGATATTTAATCAATAAAGGTAACACAAGAAATGTTTAAAAAACGACCCTTTGGACGTAATTTAAAATCTGAAAACTTTCAGATGTTCTTTTTATATATTTCAAACTGTAAATTTTAAGATTCCAATAAAACAATCCATAGGATCTTATAAGTTTATTATTGTTATTATTATGATCTAGTTTTTTTTTTTTTTTTTTTTTTTTTTTTTTTCTATGTTAAGTTTTTGCCTACCTCCTTCTTCCAGCGGATATTTTTTAACCATATAAGATACCAGAAACAAGTGCAGAAACATAAGATAGCAAACATGAAATGATGACTTTCCGGAAGCCACTGTACTAGTCACCTGGGCGCGTAATAAGAAGCTACCTCTGTTCCATTACCAACACCCAAGGGAGAGGGGCTATTAGATTCTCGCGGTGTTTATCTAAAAGCAAATGGAGATTATTTATGCTTTTGATGATTCTCCCTTTGATGGTTAGCTTGATAGATTTATGCTATTTTTCTATAGACTCTGTTGTTATCTTGAGCAACACAAAACTACCTGTCAACGTGGTTTCCTGACCATATTATTAAGAAGCCTTTACCTTTTGACTACAAATACTGCCATTTGTGGTAAAAAAAAAAGAAACGGCATTGTAAAAGTTTTCGAAGAATTCTGTTTGCAATCCTTAGAAACACAGTTTCGTGCTCTAACCTTCATTATACTATAATTTAATTATCAGAAAACGAGTTTCATATGTAGGTATGTAACAAAGGTGACCAAACTTCCTGTCAGTAGGAGTCAGATGTTAGAAACCAGGATAATTAAATACCCGCAAGTATATTTCCGAAAGTAGCAACAAGATTTATATCATTTTAAAAGCAGTAAAGCAGTTTTTGAACAGAAAAATAATTTAATGTTTGGTTTAGGTTATGCGATTACGGGAAAGCCTCTACGGCCTACGTGCCTAAGGAAAGGGATGCCCTCGTGGAGGACTTTTAAGGGAAACTGGCTCGTAATAAATAAGGAAATAAATAATAAATAAGGAAATGAAGCAAAAATTACAGCGCCATGTATGTATAGAAGATGAAATTAAAGATAAAAACCACGAATTTATCTCTATATAGAGAAACGGTGGTTAGAATTTGAATCTTTAAATAAAGCACTGAGATTGTTATATCTATGCTAAAATTCAGATTAATTTAATGCACCAACGGAAGAACATATTTTATGCACTTTTTCTTTGACCCAACGTACAGAATGTCACACTAACATGGACTGTTTCCTCAAGAATTCACATATAGAAAAAGAAATGCTTATAAGAACCGACTTCCACATCATATTACAGATGGAAACTAGAATAACTGAAAATTTACGGAATTTTCATTTAATGTATTTTTTTCTTTTTCGTTGGGTCTCTTGTATGGCAATATAGTAGCAGGCAATTATCATACAATATGGATTTCATTTACACTGTGGCGGAAGTTGTTGTTCTCGTAGACAGACAGTATGTTTCTCGCACTGTGATAAAACAACGGTACCTAGAGCCGTTAAAATTTGAATAACGTAATCTTCCATAGAATATGGGCATGTGGAATCCCTAATATGAATTTGAAATTTGTTTTAATATCTGTTTCATATTTTGTCAGACATTAAAGAATTTTTGATTAAGAAATTGAACGATTTCAAAGCGAGGAATGGCAACACTGTACGAAAAAATTTATTTTTTTCTCAAGCGTGTGAATTTTATGAATTGAGAAAATGATATTTAATAAATAAAGGTAACGCACATAACGTTAAAAAAAGTCCCTTTGGACGTTGTTTAAAATATGAACCCTTTCAGATTTTTTTAAATATTCTTTTTAAATAGTACATTACGGTGGCATTTGGTGGCAACAGTTTAAAAATACCTTTTAATTATCTTCTTTTAAATAAATGAGATAAAAAGAAAAAATAATATTTTTCCCAAGAAAATATTTGAAAAATGGAAATATTTAATTTATTTCTTAAGAATTAATTTAATTGTTAATGTCATTTTCGTCAGTTTTGCTTATCATTATTTTGTTATTTAGTAGATGAAATTTTATTTTAGCATATGCCAACATAATCCTTCCTTAAATAAAAAGGATTCAAAAATGAAAGAGAAAGCTGATTTTAAAGATCACTGTAAGAACTCGAAGGAAGCAATATCATTTGCAAAGCAACAGTTATTCATATACTTTTTTGAATAAGATCTACTAGTTCACATGGCTGCGAGACTGAGGCTGAGGAAGGCGGGTTTGCCGATCCCAAAGTGTCCCACTTTCTCGGCGTGGGGCTCTGACAAATGGAGTGATCGTGATCCCGCGACGAAGCGTGTCGAATCGTCGTGAAGACATCGAATTAGAGAGACGATTGCTACGTGAGGCTCTGATTGGGTATTGTGGAACGTGAGTTAAAAGGCAGGTGCCGCGTTCAGCTGCGGTACAAGAGGCCGTTCGTAGTTTTAATCCTGGATATGAAATACCAATTTAAATACAGCAAACCTATGAAATATCAATTTAACTAGAGTAAAGCAATATTTCACATGAACAGTTCATCTATGAATCATAAATGTAACGATGGTGATTTCCTAATCTCGAACTGTATTCTCTCTAAGCTGTGACTATGTTGTAGTGGACTGATTTTTGGGAAATACCACATGTACTTTTCTTTCTACGCGCACAGGCAGCTACAGAACATCGACGTACAAAACATTCGCAAAGAATAAAGTAATGTATCACACAACAATGTTTCTCTAACTGGTACATATTAAAAAAAATGAGGAGCACTAGTCTTAAACAATTCGTGTGCGTCGGGAACTCCTTCTGAAGTATTACAAGTTCTCTAGAATTAATTTAGTAGACTAAGCTGCACGTGTTTTTTGTCCTCCATTTTTTTTGGACAATTTGCTGTTTTGATCATTTCATGAGTAATAGGAATTCATATATTAGACCCGCAAACCTTTTGTTAATATTTTATAAATTAAAATGGATACATTTTTAGATATTTTAATGTAGTTTCAAGCGTATAAAGTGTGTGGTTTAGTTTTAACATGGATTCTTGAGTGTCGTATAATGCAGCGCTTCTTAAATTTTTTTCAGACGCGATCCCTTTTTATCACTGAGATTTTTTTCGCGACCCTAGAACACCATAATATTTACGAAAATTTTGTCGGCTTCCATAAGCATTGCGCAAATCCGATACACACGTGAATGAAACCGTAAATTTTTTCACTTGTACTGTAATATACTATTGCAGTTTTAGGTCATTCACTTTAATTTCTAATTTTAAGATGTAGAACTATTGGAAATTTTAAATAAGTAACAGACGAAATGACAGCGTCACGTGCAAAGCAAGGAAAATGAACGTTTACATTACAGAAAGAAAGCATCAAAAACGTTTTCGTTCTTTTTTGTCTGTATTGTCTTACTTTATCTATTTTCAGATAAATTGAGCACAAATATTTGGTAATTGTAAAATTATTATAATAAATTAAAGAAATGTCAAAGCTTCTAAAATTTCTGGCGACCTTTCGCTGCAGGTCCCGCGACCCCCAATTTTAAAAAACACTGGTATAGTGCATTGCTTTCATTTCAGAAAATTAATTTTTTTTAGCACAAAGGAACGTTAGTGCAGAGGGCTTTTAATTTCGCTTCGGCATTTTGCGTTGATTCACTATAAACGGCGAATCACTTTTAAAATTGTTCCCCCCCCCCCAAATATTATAGCCATGTATTATATTTAAAGACATTAAATAATGAAGAATCTACATAAATGTATGTATGTTTCTCGCATTGTGATCAAACAACGGTACCTACAGCCATCCAATTTTGAATAACGTACGTCTCCACCCGAAATAAGGGCATCTGGAAGCCTAAATTTGGAATTTGTTTTATTATCGATTTCATATTTAGTAAAACATTTATGAGTTTTTGATTAAGAAATTTAACGGTATCAAAGCGAGCAATGGCAACACTGTACGGATATATATATATATATATCCATCGAGCGAGACTGTATATCGGAAATTGTAAATGTATGTTTTTTTAAATATTTTGCGATATTAGACTTGAATTGAATTTCATTTTGTAAGTAGGAAGAACATGGTATTTAATAAATAAAGGTAATGCGCAGAACGTTAAAAAGACGCCCCTTTGGGCCTAATATAAAATTTGAAGGCTTTCAAATTGTTTTTTTTTGTTTGTTTTATTTATTAAGGTCAAAATCAAATTTAGCTCACTTCTACAGAAATGATTTCCTTGAAATTTGACATAAGGGCACATTTTCATTGATAATACAATATTTCACATGGATTTTTTTATAGATTTCTCTTAGCAATTAAACTAATTAAACTACTTGCATTAAAATTTTTGCATCATTACAAATATGAGAGAGCAATCTTCAAATTGAATTTGTTCAAAATTTCCAGCATAACTTGTCGATTTGGGCCGATTTTTTTTTTCCTTTAATCTATTGATCTGCTACTAACAGTGACAAATTTCTGAAACAAAATTGCCAAGGAGAAACTGAATTGAATAATTATGTCAAAAAATAGATTAAGAAGATTAAAAAATAGATTGAGAAGATAGAAACGTGATGTCGTAGCATTTCGTTACTATGCTAATTAAAAGGAAATCTTGTATACATTCTGAACCGTCCTTCTTGAAATCTAAAATAAGATATGTAAAAATATTTCATTTTACTACATAATTTTAGCTAAATGCATTCAAACTTTATGCTTTAGCATCAGAAGTGCTATTAGTCTGGAATCCCCTTTTTCTCAAACTGTTGCCACCAAATGTTACCGTGATTACTACTTAAAATAAAATTAAATGAGGAAGCATCCGTTTGTTTTGATAGATGTTCCTCGCGCTATGGGAAAACCATGGCGCCTAAGAGACACCAAATTCTTAATACAATAATTAAATTGTTACTGAATAGCAAACCGAGGGATTGAAAATCAATAAAAGCACTTCATGAAAAATATTTGTTCTTAATTTTTTTATATGATTGATTTAAATAAAAAGGCATTTAAATCATAAAATGTCTCATTAGAATATTAAATATTTTTTATGAATTGATACTAGATGGACACATTGAAATTATTATGTACTGTTTATGTAAGTAAATTAACATCATTCTTAACTTTACAATTAGCCTAAAATAAAGGATAAGCAATCCGGACACTTAGAATTTAGGATGCCTTAAATTACTACAAATAAGATCGAATTTGGGATTCTCTGCGTTTTAAGGCAAAACCTGGAATCTCCTGATCCGTAGTCAGGCGCGTTAGCAAGCAGGTCTCTTTTATAAATTTGCATACGTTTTTACTTCCTTGTACGAAGTAAGAAGGAGTATTGTAATCGCGAAAAGTTTCAGACATCATATTTCAACGCAAATATCCATTTTCACCCCTATAGAATTCAATTTAATGTTGTTTTTGCGTGACATCTGTACGTAAGGACAGGATTAGGACTCTTTTCCCACCAAAAAATTGTAAACTAATTTAAAATGAATTCTAAAGAGAATTTTTCGTGGCGTCTGTGCGTACGTACGTATGTATCTCGCATAACTCAAAAACGAGTAGCCTCAGAACGTTGAAATTTTCTATATAAGACTGCTATAACATGCAGATGTGCACCTCGTATTTTGGTTGCAATCGGCCGCACCAAAAGTATACAAATTTAATATATAATGTATAAAGTATAAATATGTATATACAATTAATATATAAAGTATAAATATGTATATACAGTGGCTCCCAAAAGTGTTCGTACACTTATGATTTCCCTTCAAATAGGGCTCTATCCATTAATTAAAAGTAAACTTTCTGAATGAGATTTTATTCGTAACAAAATTAAATGAAATATTTTTAAAATATATGGAAACTTTATTTTTAAGAAATTAATAATCAAAAAAGGGCAAACATTTTATCTCACAAAAGCCTTCGTACGCTTCAAAAAAACTTGACATATTAGTAAACATTTTCATTTTTCGTTAAATTAATATTAGTAGGATATCTTTTAGCATCCGCAACAACTTTTAAACGTCTGGGAATAGATTTACTAGTTTTTTTTTTTTTTTTTTTTTTTAATTTTTGTTTCAATGTTTATCCATTTTTCCATCATGGCAGTTTTGAGTTCGCTTTTCCTTTTGATGTCATGTTTTCGTACGCTAACCTCCAGCTCTTTCCAAATCTGCTCTATGAAGTTTAAATCTGGTGACTGAGGTGGTGTTTTCAAAACATGTAGACAATTATAGAGACACTACAGGTAAACGTTGAGAGCCGTATACTTAGGATCGTTATCATGATTAAAAATAAAGTTGTTTCCAATACGCAAATTTTGGGCTGATAATTTTAAATTGTCTCTTAAAATATTTAAATAAAGAGAATGATTTATTATGCCATCAATAAATACCAAATTACCTAGTCCTGATGCTATCATGGCCGCCCCCCCCCCCCACACACACAACACCTCCACCATCCTGCTTAACTGTTCCAACTAAGTTCTTAGAATGACGTTCCTCATCTTTTCTTCTCCATACAGTTATTAGACCATTGGAACCAAAAATATTCGTCAGCAAATAGAACATTATTCCAGTACGTTTCGGGTGTATTTATCATTGATTTTGCGAATGAAAGCCTAAGCTTTCTGTTTTTCTCACTAACAATTTTTTTTTTTTACGAGCAGAACGCCCATGTAATCCAGTTTCTCTGAGGACTCGTCGAACAGTTTAAGGTGAAACTGAAGTAGAAAACTTTGCATTACATTCTGCAGAAACTTTTACAGCACTCAAACGTGGGTTTTTCACAAATTTTCTAATAATAAATCGCTCATCACGTTTAGTTAACTTTCTCGGTCGACCTTTTCTTATCTTGTTTTCAATCCGATTTTCTTCTTTAAAGCGTTTTATCACATACTGCACTGTAGAATGGGATAAATTAACTAATTTAGCTATATTCCGAATTGATTTACCACTACTATGGTGAAAAATTATCAATTTTCGAATGCTGTTTGTAATTTCTTTACGACTGCGACCCATTTTTCAATAATAAATAGAATATTATGAAGTAAATAATCAAAAATTAAAGCAAACGATTTTTTTAAATGCCACCACAATGCAAAAATTAAAAAAATCAGCAAACGATAATTCTAATTTTGATTTTATCCAAAAATATTTCAGTGTACGAAGACTTTTGTGAGATAAAAAGTTTATCATTTTTTGATTATTAATTTCTTAAAAATAAAGTTTCGCTATATTTAAAAATATTTCACGTAATTTTCTTACGAATAGATTATAGATCTTATTTTTAAAATCTCACTCAGAAAGTTTACTTTTAATTAATGGATAAAGCCCTATTTCAATGAAAATCATAATTGTACGAACACTTTTGGGAGCCACTGTATATATCCACTCTCTTACTCGGCTCAATGATCTCAGTTTCTTTATTCTTATATGTTTGTAAATTGTGCATTTTTTGCTTTAAAAAGGATTGAATTCTGTTGTTCTTATCTTCCGGTTAAGGTTTTTATGCCTTTAGTGAATATGTATGCAATATTTTTAGAATTATCGACAAATTAAAAGTTGTTCAAGTGCCGCTAAGCCTAATAATTTTTTCCATGGCGGCCATTGCTTGTTTACATTTGAAACAGCAGAATAGTACATTTGTTGCCAATTTAGAGAGTGTAAGCTTCACAATAACAAAGATAACGCCTTTTTTTATCATCGCGAATTAAATCATGCTTAATCCATTCTGGAATTTATTCGAGGAAATAAGTGTTTAGGATTTAAGATTTACTTAATAATTTTCAGTACAGATATTTTGAGTTTACCTGTTTGTAAAGGATGTAGGAGTTCCGAACATACATTAATCAAAGTTGCAGTCACTTTATTTTCTGGATTGGTTAGGAGTTTTTTACTCAAAATTCCTTATAGCTGATTATAATAAAAACATATCACAACTAAAACGTAATGTGTAAGTGAATAAATGCGTTATTTCTTCCTTGTACGAAGTAAAAATGAAGTATTGTTATCGCGAAAAGTTTCCGGCAGCATATTTCAAAGAAAATATCGATTTTGACCGCTATCGAATGCAATTTAACGATGTTTTTGCGTGACATCTGTACGTAAGGACAGAATAAAAGACTCCTTTCCTCCAAAAAAATTATAAAACTGCTTTAAAATGAATTCTGTACGTACGTATGTACGTATATATCTAGCATAACTCAAAAACGAGTAGCCTCAGAAAGTTGAAATTTTGTATATAGAACTGCTATAACATGTAGATGTGCATCTCGTATTTTGGTTGCAATCGGCCGTACCAAAAGTATATAAATATATTTTTATATATATCTACTCTGTTACTCGGCTCAATGAGCTCAGTTTCTTTAGTCTTATATGTTTGTAAATTTTGCATTTTTTGCTTTAAAAATGATTGAACTATATTGTCCTTATCTTCCGGTTAAGTTTTTTATTACTTTAGGAAATCTGCAAGCAATATTTGTAGAATTATCAACAATTTAAAAGCTGCTTAAGTGCGGTTAAGCCTTATTTTTAAATAACATGGCGGAAATGTTTGTATACATGTGAAACAGCAAAATAGTAGATTTGTTGCCAATCTAGAGACACTAAGCTTCGCAGCAACAAAGATAACGCCTTCATTTATTATTCGAATTAAATCCTGCTTAATTCTTTCTAGAAAATTTTTGAGCAAATAAGTGTTTAAGATTTACTTCGTAATTTTTAGTATAGATATTTTGAGTTTTTAGGTATTTTTGCCTTGTCGCGATGTGAGAACTGAATTAATTGAATGAGAAATACTGAATCGTCTGTGAAAAACTGTTTTTTTTTTTTTTTTTTTTTGGTTGTTGTTGTTGTTGTTCTTTGCTTAATTTCTTTTGTATATCGTTTTAGATTTATTATAGTATTTAAATAGAACATGTGGCAACGATTAGATAATTCTTAAGATAATATAAATTTTATGCATTCTGAGTTAAAAAATGATGAATATGAGATTCTGAGTTAAAAAATGAACGAGGAAAAGTCATCATGAGGTAGTTTCTCTCTCGCTACGACGACTGCTCTCCTTGATTTTTGGTAAATATTATTTTTGCTTGTTCTCTTCGATATGGCCAGTAATAGCAAACCACCTGATAGGGGCAAAATTTCGACTTTCAGCGATTATGATAGCGATAATCGTTATTTTTATTCGAATTATTCAAGAAAATCGACTACATCCAAAGAGATGTCTGTAATTGCTTCAGATGACCCGGCGCTTCAAAGTATAATTGCTACTCTAATTTCTACTAAGAAAGGTAAATCCCAGAGAAAAGAAAAGAAAACCGCAGGAAGTCCTAAGAAAATAGCCGATAATTCTAAGCAATTCAAACCCTCCCCTTTAAATTTTGAAGCAGTAGTTAACAAACACAGAAAAGGTTTTCCTAATTTAACAGAAGCTACCTCGCAAGAATATCTTAATACTCAGCTTCCGACTAACCCAAAAGATCTCTCACTCAAATTAGAAAACGAAATCGCCGATAAATTAAACTGTATTGAGTCTGTGAAGACATTAACCTCCCCACCAGCTATAGAAGTGCGTTCAAAGTTACATGAAGAAATTCAACAAAATCAGTTCATTTTAGCAAGCATTCAGAACACCCCGAAGCTCGCAAATTCTAAAACAGATGATAAAACAATAAATCAGAAAGAGTAGCAAACTCCAAAGAAAACAGCGAAAAATTCCGAGTCCATTCCACCACCAGATATTTCGCAAAATAACAGATTTGAAACTCTTAACGAAAATAACGAAGTTATGGAAGTTACAGATGAAACGCAGACGACTACAACACAAAATAACGCAGAAAATAAAACGAAAATTCTCCCATTAGTCATTTTAGAAAACGATGTTGATTGGCCTGAAATAGACAAAATGCTCAGAGAAATATGTAAAAACGAATTTGAAGTTACAATCAAAACCAGACAGATTTTCCTTTACACTACCACCGAAGCCGATTACAAAGCTACAGTTGATAAATTCCAGAAAGCACAGATTAGTTTTCATACGTACCAAATTTCCTCAGCCTCTTCAATTAAAGTTATACTTAAGAATATCCCAAGATCCTACACAGAACAAGCAATTCACGCAGACTTAGAACGCAGAAGCTTCTAAAGTAAAGCAATTCACGAAGAAAGCAGACAACCAAATTATCCGTTTACCTATATTTTTCCTTGAACTAAAAAGAAATTCTGCAGGAGAGAAAATTCGTCAATTAAACAATATGTTCGAATTCAATATCACAATAGAAAATTATCAGCCCAGAAAACGCCCAATTCAATGTTTCAATTGCCAGGAGTTCGGGCACTCCCAAAATAACTGCTTTAAAAAGGTCTGGTGTTGTAAGTGTGGACAAAATCGCAGATCCAATATCTGTAAATTAAAACCAGATGAAAAACCAACTTGCATTTACTCTCACGAAAATCACGTTTCTTCTTATCGTTCTTTCAAGAAATGCCTAAAAACCTTTACAGTGACAAAGTTAAAGTATCTTATTATATACGATAATATTCAACTACTGAAATTAGGACAATTTCCGAGACTAATGGCATGCCATTGTACCTATGTTACGTACATGCATGACAGCCATGTTTAGTGCAGTACATGAATAACTTTGCTGGAACATGTTACCTCCTAGATGCAGATTACCACAATCAATGTCTGTCTATTTGTACCTCAGTGTCGCTTCTATCCATTATTAATCTTTAAATTTTATTGTGTTTACTTAATTTTTGTATTGTATTCTGTGTATTTCAATTTACATATTGTCTTAGTGTATTGACCTGTTAAGTAGTAAGTGCGCTGTGTTATGTTTTCAATTAAGTTTGCGGTATAATAGTAAATACATATATAGAGCTCTCGACTAGTACCATGAAATATTGTGTGCAAATGTTTTGTAACAGTTTCTAGTACTGTGCAAAATGCAACAGTTTATAACAAATATTCGTGGCCGCAGAACCAACTTTCTGATAAGCACATTGTATATTGATTGTTATTTTGTAGTATTCGCCATTTTATTTCAATGTATGTACAGTATTCCATTAAGTATCTTGAATAATTTTTTCTATTAATGTGGAGTATAATAGTTTAGGGTCGTATAATGATAAGTAAGTGTGATGTATAATAGTAGTATTGAATCAGACTTTCTTGGTTGTAGAACTTTGTAAATATGTATTGAAATATTTTGCTGGATTTAATGTTTTGAAATGACTCGTATTCTAACTCTGCTAGAATATATTATATTCCTAATTTCACTGTGACTGTTTCCAAAGGTTATTGTCTAGTGTTCTTTAGTTTTAGCGTTACAGTACAGCATCATGTACAGAATTGTCTACTTTTCTGATACGAGCAGTGTATATGTTGTGTTTTATTTGTAATATCAGCTTTACTATGTCAGTGTGTACTTTTCTGATACGAACAGTGTATATAGTGTGTTTTATTTGTAGTATCAGTTTTACTATGTTAGTGTGTTTTTCAGTCTTATAGTAATATATTGCATAATATGTTGTAATGTGCGGAATTATAGTAAGTGTATAATAGTAAGTCAGTGTGATGTATAACTGCAGGCTTGAAATTCCAATGTTATTATTATTATTATTATTATTATTATTTTGTAACCTATACTATCAGGAATGTCAGATGTATTCAAGGTAGTCCTTTGTATTCCCTATCTAGATGTGACTCTGTACTCTTTTTTTTTTTTTTTTTTTTTTTTTTAAATTTAGACTTAATAAATGTCTGCAGGGCGGACATCATACTGCAAGGGCTTGTTCCCGGTCAGTAGTCCTCCTTAGCAGTGTAAAAGTAAAAAAAGTGACAAAGTTAAGCAGAAAACCCCGCAGGAAAATTTAGCAAAAATCATTAACATTTTCAAAGATCAGAAAACCCTTTATCTCATGAAATCAATAACCACAATAGCTCAGAGAATTAAATCAGCTAAATCAAATATGCAGAAACTTTGTCTAGCTTTGCGAGCCATCGAGATGATTTTGAACTTTGCAGATCAAGATTAATTCGCAGCTTCTCTTGTTGGAACTTTTCATAGTATAGAGGGCGCTCTTGCGCCAAAAGAATTCTGTGTTTTTTTACATTATGTAACTGTAGTTCGCCATTGCGAGTGTGTATTACTGAGATATATTTGGTGTTTTCATTAAATATATAAAAGATATCGTCATGAATATTTTGTATCCAAATCAAGATCAAATTTACCACTGATGCAAACTCGTTTAAACAAAATATAGTTCGAACAAGAATAGTCAAGTTATTACTAGCTTTTCGAACTACGCATTAGAAATCGTTATTCGCTTCGTAACATGTGGTGCTGTCGCCGGGAATTATCGTAATGGTGGGGTGAGTAAATAGTTTTGTTGAAAATTTGGTTGAATAGAATATTTTGTAATTGTTGAAGTAATAGGGTTGTTTGATGTTGTTGATCTTGTTTGGTAAAAATTTACAACTTTAGGTTTCGCATTTACTGAATATTTGCAAGTAAGAAAATGTTGTGCTTTCTTAGAATTAGAATTTGTTGTTAATGCTTGAAGTGTGATTTGTTGTTGAAAATTACAGTTTGTTTTCTTAGAATTCTAGAATTAGAATTTATTGTTAAAGTATTTGAGGGGTAAAATTTGTTGCTAGAAACTGTGAAAATGGCTAAATTGTTAAAGCTTCGGACTAAGCGTGACATACATCGTGAACAAACATTAAAGTTAGTAGAAAAAATAAACATATATTTGAATGAATCAGATATTGACATAGATGTATGTGATTCATATTTAGAACAGTTGAATAGTAAAATTGAAATTATTAACATACTAAATAGTGACACTGATGAATTGTTGAAAGAAGAACAAGAAATTAAGGATGAAATTAACACAGTAGATGAATATAACGAAAAAATAATACCACTTAAAGTAAAGTTGCAAAACAAAATTAAATCAATTGGAATAGTTCCATATCAGTCAGGTGAACAAACAGTAAATCCAGAAAATGTTCACGTAGAAAATAAAAATTTGCATTTAGAAAACAGAACTAAACTTCCTAAGCTTTCGCTTCCTCGATTCTATGGTGAGCCTTCAGAATATTTAGATTTTTGGAATCAGTTTGAGAATTCTGTGCATAATAATTCTAATTTAACTGAGATTGACAAATTTTGCTATTTAAAGTCGTTATTAGGTGGTAAAGCTCTAGCTAGCATTAAAGGATTCTCAATTACTCCAGAGAATTATAAACAGGCTGTTAAATTAATTTCGGAAACATTTGGCCAAAGAGACATTTTAATAAATGCTCACTTGTCAAATTTATTAAATCTGGCACCTGTAAAAAATGCTTCTAACATTCAGGCCCTTCGTAACCTTTATTTTGAAGCCCAAGCTCAAATTAGATGTTTAGAGGAATTAAATGTCAAATCGGAAACATACACAACAATACTGACTAACATAATACTAAAAAATCTGCCAGGAGAATTGACTCTTGAATTTTCGAAGCAAAATATAAATAATTGTCATGATTTACAGGAATTGATGAAGTTTTTACACAATGCTATTAGTGCAAGAGAAAAGGCATTCCGTATTAATTCTAATAATGTATCTTCATATAATAATTTTCATTCTAACCAACACAAACAAAACAATTTTCGAAATCAGAAACGAAACTTCATCGGAGTCGCAATAATCAACACGCGTCAGTAACAGAAATTATGGCGAAAACTTCCGAAGTTTGTTTATTCTGCGGTCAAGGTCACTGTAAGACTGAATGTGAAAGCATGACTGTACAGCAAAAAAGGGATAAATTAATTAAGGAAAGGAGATGTCTGTTATGTTGTAACACAAACTGTTTTGTGAAAAAATGTAATGCCAAACAGTGTTCATTCTGCTTTGGTAGACACGCCAAAGCTATTTGTTTTAAATTTGAAAATTCTAGCAAGTGTAAATCTAATTCAAAACCGGAAGAAGAAAAACCAAAGGAATTGGAAATTCAGCCTACTATTTCGAATTCAGTTGTAAATGATAGGAATGTGATTTTATTGCAGTGTGTTAGGACAGAAATTGTTGGTCGTAAATCGTCAGGTACAGTTATTGCAATGTTTGATAACGGTAGTGAGAAGAGTTTTATTAAAAGAAATGTATCTATGAAGTTGGGATTAAAATGTCTAGGGTCAGAAAAATTAAAGATTTATTCATTTGGAGCAAAGGATCCTAGGTTGCAAACATGTCGCAGAGTTGAAGTGAGATTGCGAAATATTTTAGATGGAAATGAAGTCGTAATACAGGCGTTGGAAACACATGAAATTTCGAGGGCGGCGATTAATTTGCCGAATGAGCGTACAAGAGCTGAAATGGAAGCCAAGGGATTAACTTTAACGTGGGGTTATAATCAAGCGTCAGATGATAATGAAATTTCCTTGTTAATAGGTATAGATTTTTATTGGAAGTTGACAAAAGGTTTTGAAAGGTTAAATACGTCTTTGGAAGCTGTAAACACAGAACTTGGATGGTCCTTGCAGGGAAATTGTGGTGATATGAGTAAAACGGCTGCTGTAAACTTAGTTTTAGGTGATCAAAGCACTGTATCAGCTGAACTCAGGCGTTTCTGGGAACTGGAAAGTTTAGGTATTGAAAACAAGGAAGCGGACTGTTTGACTTTAGTGGAACAGGAGATACTTGATTAATTTAATAATTCTGTTGGGTTCGTAGATGGAAGGTATTGTGTAAAGTTGCCGTGGAAACCAGGTATGCAGGAGAAATTAGCAAATAATAGAGAAGTGGCTCGGAAACGTTTCGATAGTCTGGTTAGGAGATTTAGAAATGATACAGCTTTTTATGAGGATTATAAAAAGGTAATTGATGATTATCGTAGGGAAGGTATCATTGAGAATTCGTCGTCAGATACTGAAGTGTCATATTCTGAGCAGTCATTCTACTTACCCCACCACGCTGTCATTCGCGAGGACAAATCTACTAGTCGACTTCGAATCGTGTTTGATGGTTCTTCTCATGAAGGAGGACAACTTTCAATTAATGACTGTTTATTTAAAGGACTAAACTTGTATCCAAATCTATTTGAAATGATTTTAAAGTTTCGACAAAATACAATCGCCTTCACAGCGGATATAAAGCAAGCGTATCTACAAATTTTGATCGATCCTAGCGATAGAAAATTTACTAGATTCTTCTGGACTGATGATATCGGTTCTAATTCATATCAAGAAATGAACTTTAGTAGAGTTTTATTTGGACTAAAACCAAGTCCATATTTATTAGCTGCAACTCTGAAATATCATTTTGATAAATGTAAAGAAGAATTTCCTGATACTTGCAAATTACTGTCAGAATGGTTTTATGTCGACGATTTGATTGGAGGCGAAGAAGACTTGCAAGCGGCTTTGAAAATTACGACTGAAAGTGTAGAAATTCTCAAAAGATGTGGTATGATATTACGAAAATGGAAAACCAATTCCATGGAACTGCGTAAGCTGTGGAAAGATGCTGAGTTCGACATCGATGAGGAAAAGAGCTCAAGTACGGGACTTGACTCACCATCCAAGGTGTTGGGTCTAGTTTGGGATCCAGATGCGGACAGTATATCTTTTAACGTAAAAGAATTATCAAAGTTTGTCAAGAACGGAACTGCTTCGAAAAGATTTATTCTTCGAGTAGTGGGTCGTATTTATGATCCTATCGGATTTCTTGGGCCTTTCATCATAAAGCTGAAGTGCATTCTACAGGAACTGTGGAGTCATGACATAGACTGGGATGATAAACTTCCATCGTCACTGGATCACAAGTGGCAGTTGTGGTGCAGTGAAATCGAACACTTAGAAGATCTCCAAATTCCTAGATGTTATTTTTCAAATTTGAACTGTAAATTTATTTCATTTGAAATTCATTCTTTTTCAGATTCATCTCTTTTAGCCTATGGAACTGTATTGTATTTAAGAGCTATATCTGAATATGGGAGGATAAGTATCAGTTTTATTTGTTGTAAAGGTCGTGTAGCTCCTCTGAAAGGTCTTACATTACCAAGACTGGAATTAATGGGAGCTTTATTGTCCGCAAGATTAGTCCATCAAGTAAGTAAATGTCTTAAATTTAATACTTCTAGTTATTTTTGGACCGACTCAATGATTACATTATGTTGGATTAAGGGACAAGCTAGTAAATACAAAACTTTCGTAAAAAATAGAATAGAAGAAATTAAATCTTTATCCGATACCAATAATTGGGCTCATTGCCCTGGTAAGGATAACCCTGCAGATATCTTGTCCAGAGGAATTTCTGCAGCAAATTTAGCTACAAACCATCTTTGGTGGCACGGTCCACCGTGGCTAAGCCAATCACCTGAATACTGGCCTACTGAAAGAGAGAACTTAAAATCTACAGACGTAGACTTAGAGCTAAAAAGAGAATTTGAAAGTACAGTGCAAAATAACTGTTTGGTAGAAAATTCGAAATTTATTTTAGATTTAAGGAAATATAGTTGTTTGTTAAAAGTACTAAGAGTAACTGCACTAGTTAAACGGTTTGTTAATAAACTTCAAAAACGACAAACGATTGCAGGTCCCCTCACAGCAGAAGAACTTCAAAATGCTGAAATATACTGGATAAAACATGAGCAAAACATAGAGTTCAACTTAGAATTGCAGAACCTTAAAAATGGTAAATCGATTCCTAAAAACTCTCCACTTTCGAATTTAGCCCCATTTCTCGACAGTTGTGGTGTATTGCGCATAAAAGGAAGGTTAGAACAAGGAGCGTTTACAAAGGATGAAGCTCATCCTATACTTCTTCCTAAGCAGTCTAAATTTACAGAGTTAATTATTATTCGAGAACATAATAAAATTTTTCATGGTGGAGTTACATTTACGCTAGCCAAAATTAGGTCTAGATTTTGGATTCCACGAGGTAGACAAATTATAAAAAGAGTATTAGGTAACTGCCTAATTTGTCGAAAGTATAAGTTGAAACCAGCTAAACAAATAACTAGTCAACTACCTAAAAGTAGAATTACTGAAAACCCTCCTTTTACTGTAACTGGCATAGATTTCACTGGCCCAGTTTTAATAAAATCAGGAAAGGATACGCCTCAAAAGGCTTACATAACATTATTTACATGCAGTGTTACTAGAGCTGTGCACATAGAATTAATCACAAATATGTGAACAAAAATTTTTATTTTGTCATCAAGGAGATTTTTAGCTAGGAGAGGAAATTGTAAAGTTATCATTTCCGACAATGCTAAGAGCTTTAGAGCCACTAATGAAATTCTTAAAGAATTAGCAAAAATTATAATAGATTCAAAATTGAAAGATTTCATATCAATAAACGGCATAACTTGGCAATATATTGCGCCTCACGCGCCTTGGTGGGGTGGTTTTTATGAAAGGCTTATGAAAAGTATCAAAGATCCTTTGAGAAAGGTTCTCGGAAGGGCTCTTCTTAACTTTGAGGAAATGATGACTATTCTATCAGAAATTTAGTTTTAAATCATAGACCTCTTACTTATGTCCATAATGAAATAAAAGAGCCAGAAGCTCTTACACCTGCCCATTTCTTGTTTCCAGGGCAAGAAAATATTTCTTATCCTGTACATTTCGCCGACCTTTTCAGGAATGAACCATTGAACAGGCAGACTTTGACTAGGAGAAAACTGTATCAAACTAATCTTTTGAAACAAATTTGGAAAAAGTGGAAGGAGAATTATCTCCTCGAATTACGGTCTGCGCATACTTTTCTAAATCCATCTCCTGAAAGGAATCTTAAAAAGGGTGAGGTTGTATTGCTGGAGGGATCGACGAAATCAAAATTTTTATGGCCTATTGGAATTATAGAAGAAGTTTATAAAGGTAGGGATGGGTGTGTGCGTTCATGTTTGATTCGTACTTCTCAAGGACTTTATCGAAGACCCATCCAATTAATCTATCCTTTTGAAGTTTAAAGTTATATATATATGTTTGTTTCAGGTATTGCATTTAATTTGCAATGTAGTTTTCAGTATTAATTTGTGCATATTGATTTTGATTATATCTAAATATATTATTGATATGTAAATTTAATGTGCTCTTAAAAGAGCACAGGTGGGGTGTGTTGGAACCTTTCATAGTATAGAGGGCGCTGTTGCGCCAAAAGAATTCTGTGTTTTTTTACATTATGTAACTGTAGTTCGCCATTGCGAGTGTGTATTACTGAGATATATTTGGTGTTTTCATTAAATATATAAAAGATATCGTCATGAATATTTTGTATCCAAATCAAGATCAAATTTACCACTGATGCAAACTCGTTTAAACAAAATATAGTTCGAACAAGAATAGTCAAGTTATTACTAGCTTTTCGAACTACGCATTAGTATCATTAATCGCTTCGTAACATCTCTCAAGACAAGCATAGCCGAGCGGCAGAAATCCTCAAGCTGCGGATCCTCGCATCGTGGAGCCACGTTTATTTCTCTTCCAAAGACTCTGCACTAGGTGCAAAAAGTACGTTCCATCTTACTGGATTCAACTCATCATTAAAGACACCCTACTTATAATACATTGTTAAAGGCCACTAGGCCGATTGCCTCTTAATTGTGTTACGACATAGACATTACGACATAGTTAAAAAATGAATGAAATGCAAAACTAATTTAAAATGAATAACCTGTTAAGTGAACTTAGGGCCAGAGTGTCGCTATGGTAAACAAATATAGTGAATTTTAAAGAGTGCATTTATTCTATTGTGGTTTATGCGCTATCGAGAAAGTAGATTTAATTCAATCCAGTAAGTTTAAATGAAATGCAAGAAAAAAATGCGTATAATTTAATATTCCGTACATGGAAGTCATGTGGTGTACACATCAGATTTTTTATTTTTACAAACTGGCAGAAAATATTTCTAGTCATTCTATTTAAAATTAAATACCTTAACAATTGTTGTCCGTTCATTTTGATTTCCTCAGAGAAACGTTTTGCGTAATGAGATTCACGATTTGAACAGAAAGGGGATAAAACACCGTTGCTTTTGTGTAATACTGAAAAGTACTAATCACTATTAACACTCTTCCACAGTGATTGCTCAAACAATACTCAACATGTTCCTTTTTTACGATTTTCTGGGGTCTCATCGGGACTAAAGTGCATTTTTGTTAGAAGTTAATAGGCAAGTATTAAGAATAGAGAATCTTAATTAACAGCAGGAAATCGTTCAGATAATAAGAAGTCATATTTGCCATTCAAAATATGTACCATGAAATTGAGGTTTTTGTGAGCATGAAATTTTCTATTCTTAGGCGATACTAACTGCAAACACGATTAATAGGTCCTTGTGGGTACTACGTATTAAATCCTGCAACGTGCGAAACATTTTCTCACGGTTCTATTCCAAGAAAATGAATAACAGCTTTCTATGGCTCAACAAAAAGCAGTGCGTTTAAAACACCTCATTAACAACTTCGAAACAGATGAGACAGAGCCGGTCACTCGGCTTATCTTCAAAGAGTGACAATAGAGTCTTAAGGAACCGGTAGACCTGCTGTCGCTTCTGGTTCTTTAAATAAAGATTTTTTTCACACCCGTTACCCCAGGCTGATGAGTTTCTTTATGAATTTATGACTGATCTCTGCTGTGGTTTTACTGCAGCAGTTACAAATGTCGAACACACTCAAAATAACTTGCACGTGCTCGAGGAGGCTTTTAAGTGAAGCATTTCAGGAGCAAGTTTATGCAAGCTGCAGTGATTCTACAAAAGGCGAATTATCTGTGATTTGGTGTTTTCAAAATGACGCCAATTCTGAAGATTTTAATTGTAGTTTCTTAGTACTTGTTTACATTGCCAGTTTACATAATTCAAATAAAACTAATTTTTCGGATTGGAATATATGTTGTAGTGCACTGTGATCTTTTTAGAAACTGAGAACAAACAGAATGCACGAATTTTTTTTTTTTTTTTTTTTTGCTTAATTCATTTTTAATTCAAAGGGGCTTTATCCCTGAAGGACTATTGTTTTCGTTTTGCGATTTTACGTTGGTTCACTATAAATGTCCGTTTCACTTTTCAAACTGTTGCCACCAAATGTTAGAGTCCTGCATTATATTTGAAGAAATTAAATAATGAAAAATCTATATAAATGTATGTATATTCTCGCATTGTGATAAAACAACGGTACCTAGAGCCATCGAATTTTGAATGACGTAATTCTACTGCGAATATGGGAATTAGGAATTTGTTTTATGATCGATTTCATATTTTGTAAAACTTTAGCGAATTTTTATGTAACAACGATTTGAAAGCGAGCAATGGCAACAATCTACGAGGGGGGGGGAGAGGAACCTTTTTATCTCCAGCGTGCGGAACTGTGAATTGGAAATTCTAAAGATAGGATTATTTTAAAACTCTTTTGCGATATTGCTCTTGAACTGAATTTTATGGTTTAAGTGCGAAGAACTTGATATTTAATAAAAAAAGTTAACACACAAATGTTAAAAACACGTCCCTTTGAACGTAATTTAAAATCTGAAACCTTTCCGATTTTTATTATTATTATTATTCCTTAATTTTTGTGTTACACATATTATGAGATAAACGCATTCGTTTGCATAATATAAATATTATGTTTTTCGCAGTTTCATATTAATCGGGATTTCGCATAATTGCAGTAAAATTTGGAAATATGCGAATTACATATAAGTACTTTGCTACTGCTTCAATTATGGACGCTATATTAGCATTGCCTTTGTTTATTAAATCTTATCTTGAAGCCTTTTTCTATCGCATTGGAAGTCTCACAATAATGTGCTCTCAGGCGATTTTTTTTAATAATAAAAACATGTGTCAAAGAGACTTATTGTAATAGTAATATAACTGTTAGTAGCATGGAAGAAAGCCATGTTGTTGACACAAACTATTTTATGGTTTAAGTGCGAAGAAGTTGATATTTAATAAATAAAGGTAACACAACGTTAAAAAAACGCCCCTTTGAACGTAATTTAAAATCTGAAAAATTTCAGATTTTTTAATTTTTTTTCCTTGATAATCCTTGACAACATAGCTTTTTTGCGACAGTCAAATCAAGAATTTGCATTATCATAGACAACACCTCAAATCTCTTTTTTGCACATCTGATCAAAGGTATCTATTAAACCTAAAGCACAAATAAAAAATATGTATAATATCCTACTTGCATCTTTAACATAGCCTCACTCCGGAAAATTGAGAATGTAAAACAAAGCATAAGTTATGAGGATCATAAGTTTTATAATTATAACTTACAAAAATGAATAAAAAATATATACGTGAAATTTACGTATATGTGCATCGTTCTAATTGACTAAACCGTGCTATGTATCGTAACAGTATTCGTTTGAAAATCAAAATATGGGTATATGAGTGGACGAACTTTTTTCAAAAGGATACTACAATATGAAAATTGGAACGAGTAAAATCGTAAAACTTACCAATAATTAAAAATCTTTAATGCTAGTTTTACCGGTAAAGATTTTTTGTTCTTGCGAAATAAGAATTAAACCACCCATAATGGACCATTTAGTTTTTAGTCTTCTATGTCGGGAATTGCTATCTAATAATTTTTTTTCCCATTAGTTTGCTTGAAAATTAAATTTTATAACTTTTTTCCAGTACCTAGATTGGTGAAATAAGTATTAAAAACATTCTTGCTCCAAGTGCCCTTGTTTCCTTAAAGTATTAATCAGTCTTTAGATTTTAACACGTATATAATATAAAGATTTTGTCAAAGTCTGTATTTGTGCAGCACAGTAACTTAAAATTTTGTAAAGCAAATTAATAAACAAGTTCCTTGTTCCAAGTTATCGGAAGATAGTTTTTGTGCAGAAATGTCATTGAACTATCTAAAATACTATTGCCCATCCGGGTAATTAATGTTTCTTTTGCGCAAGTGTCCCTGCTTTTCGATTTGTGCTCAATTGCAATTAAACCTTCCGCACAAGTGGCATTTCAGCACATCATCCCTGAGAAAACATGAGATCTTCTAAAAGATGTAACCAATCATTTGACAAGTGACACTTCCGCAAAGCTTCTCAGAAACAATCAGTCTATAATTACCGGTATGATATTTTTTAAGTACTGCCCATTGTTACTCTGGGGGTTATTCTGAGTAATAGTTTATTTCGCATTCTCTTTAAACATTTACTTATAATGTATTTCATCGGTAATGAGACATTTAAACATGTCCAATCTATGACCATTATTGTGATCAGCAATTGCGTGTTGATGCTAATTCTAAATTAAAAACGTAAAAGCGATATATGTTGTTGTTGTGACTTATAGTAACATCAGAACAAGCCCACAAAATTCATGCTGGCAAAGGAATGGCCAGTTGTTGGCCAGAACCTTGAGCATCATACAGTGACAGTACGATTTCGCTCAGTTCTGCCCCCAACTTTGATGGACAGCATCCCAAGGGGACGGGCTCGAGGAAGAGGGGTCTCCCATTGGCCTCCTCCCTACCACCAACCTCACGAGAGGACTCTCGGCTCTCAATGTATTTACAGTACCCCATTGCCGCAAAGACACTATACATTTACAAACATACATGCCCTCTCTGGGATTCAAACCCGGGTCCTTCGGTGCAGCAGTAGACACCCCTAACTACTATACTATTTATGCGGCAAAAGTGGTATATTATAAACTTTGTTTTACCCTGTGGAGGTCAGGTGTTGCTCATAATTTCAAAAAACATTTAAAACTTTTGTTGCGAAGAACACGGGAAAAGGATGATTTTTAAGCGATTCGGTATTTTTCAGCCAGTCTTCAACGATTAAATAAAGTATGCAAGGAAGTTACGAATGTTTGCAAGACAGATTTAAGGCGTCAGGTACCTCCCAGTAGATTTGTACTTATGTATTTAATGAGATAAAATCGAATTTGTTTATCTTTTAAGTTATAAGGTATTTCTCCCGCCTTCTTGGCATGCCTTCATGGTGTGGTAGTCTGCACGCTGGGCCGGTATTCCAGAGGTCATCGGTTCCATTTCCGGCGAAAGCGTTGCTTATTTTTCATGACTCCTCCTTCCAATTAACCTAATGTCTCTGCAGTGGCGCCCGAAGTAAAAGGTTGTTGGATGATGATTCTCCTCACCCATGATTTGGCGATTGGGTCCTCTAAAAACCCCAGTTACCCTTTAAAATAACAATCATCACTTATGAATGTTTCTTGCGCAGAAGAGTCCCTGCTTTTCGATTTGTGCGCACGTGCGGTGTGCGGAAGTGCGACTAAACCATTTTAATTTAGCTAAATATTTCAATAATATTCGGCAATGTTTTTAAATATTGTTTTAAATTTTAAAGATGAACTCTTCGTGGAGACTTTAGACTTGAATTTAATTTTCAGATCACAAGTTACTTTTATTTTATCTTTTAAATAGTTGCTTACTAACCATTTAGATATTGTTCGTCGTAGAATATTGTCGAAACTGTCGTTTTTTTTTTTTTTTTTTTTTTTTTTTTTTTTTTTCCTAATTTATCAGTTTGCAGCTGTTCTACAGAAAGGCCTTAAGCCTTATCCGGGATTCGAACTGAGCTTATCACATAAGTTATTTCCGCAATCATTCTAACGACTGGCAAAACTGATGATTCAAGCGTCACTTTTCGCAGCAATATAGGATGCTGAGCAGTTTACGATTATGGCTGTTAATTGAGAGATCGGATGCAATAATCAGGTAAGTTGACTTACTTATCTCACAACATTCAGTCTAATAAATGAAATTATCTGTCTCAAAAGCAAGAATTTAAGACTTACTTAGCACCAGCATGTGATATCTACCTGCTTAATGTGACCGCGCGTGTCTGCCTCGCTCAGGAATTTGCCCGTATTTTCAACTGCAAAACGTAATTTTCTTGAATTCTTCTGAGAAAGAAATTAAATTTTATTTAGTTAGTGTTGAGTAGTTACTTGAGATTATAAGCGAAGTCACCTGGAAAATGTAGGAAAATTATTTAAGACAACAAAAATCAAAACTTAGTTTAAACTGATTGAAGTTTTGACAGTTTTCCGGTGGAAATTTTATGAGATTATTAATAAACAATGATTAAAAAATTTTAAAAAAATCTGAAAGGTTTCAGATTTTAAATTACGTCCAAGATTTCTTAAGATGACATTTGTTATTGTATAATTATTAGTCCAAAGGGGCAATTTTCCCTGAAGGACTATTAATTTCGTGTAGGCATTTTGAGTTGAAAACTATAAACGATGAATCACTTTTCAAATTGTTGCCACCAAATACGATCCTCCTAATATTAAGTAATGAAGAATCTGCATAAATGCATGTATGGTTCTCGTATTGTGATAAAACAACGGTACCTAGAGCCATCAAAATTTGAATAACGTTATCTTCCATAGAAATATGGACACGTGGAAGCCCTAATTTGAATTTGAAATTTGTTTTATTACGATTTCATATTTTGTAACGATTCAACGAATTTTTGATTTGCAAACTAAAGGATTTCAAAGCGAACAATGGCAACACTGTACGGGAAAAAAAAATCTGAAAGGTTTCAGATTTTAAATTACGTCCAATGGGCTTTTTTTTTTAACGTTTTGTGTGTTACCTTTATTTATTAAATATCATGTTATTTGCACTTAAACCATAAAATTCACTTCAAAATCAATCTCGCAAAATAATTTTAAAATAATCATATCTTTAGAATTTCCGATACACAGTCTCGCGCGCTGAAGATAAAAAGAGTTCCCCCCCCCGTACAGTGTTGCCATTGCTCGCCTTTAAATCATGGAGTTTGTTAATCAAAAATTCGTTTAAGTTTTACAAAATATGAAATTGATAATAAAACAAATTCCAAATTTCATATTTGGCCTTTCAGATTTCCATATTCGCCGTAAGATTACGTCATTCAAAATTCGATGGCTCTAGGTACCTTTGTTTTATCACAATCCGAGAAACATGCATAAATTTATGCAGATTCTTCATTATTTAATGTCTTCAAATATGATACAGGCGATAGTATTTGGTGGCAACGATTTGAAAAGTGATACGCCGTTTATAGGGTTTTGACGCAAAACGAAAACAATAGTCCTTCAGGGACTGTTGTTATAAGTCCCTTTGGACTAATAACTGTAATTCGGTAATGGTAAAACATGAAGCGAATGAAAAATGCCTTATGGCAAGATATAAGATTTTTAATTTATCTTCCATTGTGTATTCCATTCCAAGTATTCAATTTCCAGAATGTTGTTATTCGAAGAATCATTAAGATGTTTATCTTGAAATTCATCGACAATATTCATCTAATTCACATCATTTAAATAATAATAAATCTAATTTTTAATTTTTGTAAACATTTTCATCATTATTAGAAATTAATAAAAGATATTTTTAACGCTTTATATTACGTACCCTTCGATCGAAACCAGCTGTTTTCTTATTTATTACATTCTTTAATTATTAAATTAAAAAGATGACAACTATGTAGACAGAAGATATAGATGTTATAAATTAAAAGGAAATAAATTTTAAATATTTTATTACATAAGCTAAATAAGGGCAAACGTTAACATTGCTTAAAACAGCTAACAGCTAGGATAGTTTTCCCCTCTTTCTGTCTTTTTCATCTTGCTTTTGCCTTGAAATTAGCTCAACAAATTATTTATCATTCATGAAACTTGCACATTTCTTTCAAGACTGGGATTGAATCAACACTGCGGAGCATTTGTAATGCAAATTGGTGTTGTCACGTCATTGAAACTGAGGGTGACAGCATTGTCAAAAGCGAATTGAATTTTTAACAGGTTAAATTGTTATTACGAGTTTACTTCGCCCTTGGAAAAACTTTTGCTCCCTGTAAAATTTCGTCAAATTTATATTCACTGCTCGACATTGTCAATCTTAAATGTTTATTCTTTTGTTTCTTCAATGTGCACCCAGGCCGTTTGCGTAAGTTAAAAGTGCTATCTTGGTGGAATTTCAAAGGAAAACTGGTTAATGTTAAATGATATAACTACTTAATTCTTCAAGTTCTGAATTCAATATGATATGTGTATTTGGATGTTAACTAAATGGTAATGTAATGTGAAGCATTCGAAAAATTACGGATTTTGTATTTAGTTGGCTATTTTTAGTAGAACTATAATTAAAATTGTTTTATTTCCCTGTGCAATGCAGCGCGTTACGAATTTTAAGAGAAAGCTACGCCGGAGTAGTAAAAATACAAGAGCACGTACATTTAACATTAAATAAAAAGTTTATCTCCGTAACTGATATTTAATTTGAATAAGTGTAATTGACTACAATGTTAACTGTAACCTAATTCTACGCTTTTTGCTTTCCGTAAATTGCTGGAACTCTCTCGTGCGGCCGATTAAAAAAGTCGTAAAAGCCAGAGAGAGAACATCTCAGCTCAGTTGCTCTGCTCAGCTCTTAGCTGCTGTCATTCTGAGATCGGATTAACTTTCTCTTCGTTTTGGATTGTGTTCTATTTAACGTTTTAGTAGCTTAAAATATAACTACTGTTTATATTGCATGATATTGAGGCATTGTACGAATATCTTTGAGGATGGTGTATTGAGAATACGGCAAAGCACACTAGGGCTATCTGCCTAAGGGGAGGGATGCCTTCGTGGAGGACTTTCTAAAGAAAACTGGCTCGTATACACAGCTCGTATAGTGTGCATGAGGAAAACCACGAAAACGCCCATGCAGCCAGCCCGTTCGCGGGATTCGAACCTCGAACCGTACTACCAGCGTTCAACGATTTTACCGCTCGGCCGCTGGTGGGCATCTTTGAGGAAAAATCCAGCGTTTTCTTATTTATTCTTGTGATAAGAATAAATTTTACTAACTTTTTAACAATATAATATGAACCCGTATTTACGCAACAATATGTGTATTTGGATGTTAAATAAATAGTAGAGTAACGTAATGTTAAACACTCGGAAAATTTTGAAGTGATTTCGCTAAGGAAACTTTTATTTCCAAAACATGTTTCAACAGACGAAACAAGCCAAAATGTGTAATATCCTTGTGAGAAAAACAAACAGGAAACTGAGTTATTGACAAGTTCTTGCACGTTTTGGAAAATATTTCTGGTTATATAAAACTGGTTGCTGGGAAAAGACAACGAAAAAAATTCTATATTCGGAAGATAAATCTTATTAAGAAAGTTTGCGAGAAATAAATGTAATATAACACATAAATGAAAGTTTATTTTCATAAATTTTGAATTTTCGCCTGTAAAGCACTCGCACATTTCCAGAAAGCCACGTAAATACCAATAGCTATAGTGTCCGCATTATAGGAGAGGGCTTTACTTAAAAAATAAGTACAAAAACAGATTTCCCAACATAAGTTCGGAATTGAGACTGTATTTATCATCTTCCATTCCGGATTTTAATTCGCTAAGTGCTGCCAAACAGCCTCAAAATTTCCATTAAATATGCTTTTACAATTTTTTTAAAATTGAAGTAAATGCGTATAATTATCAGTGTTCAACATTTTTGCATAACTGTTAAAAATAAAAATGTCTTTGCATCATAGAACTATTACTGTATTTGCAGATGTAGACGTTAATAATTATACATAATGGAGATAAGGCTGGGGTACCTGGAGAAGTCATGATAAGTCAAGGGATATGTTGCTCTACGTAAGCTCTACGTTGCTCTACGTCAAGGGGATGTTGCTCTAGTTTATGGTAAATTAAAGAAAAGTAAAATTATTTTTCAATGAAATTTATATCGTGGTAGAGAATTTATGCATTTCGGGCCAATAAATAATAAAAATCAGCTGTGGACTCGTCGAGATCTTAAATATAGTTTTATTTAACTGCTGATTGGACTTACCAACCACTTATACCAGTTCAGTACGCACGGGAAAGAATGCGGTAATTCGTTTATTAGTTATAAAGAAATTTAATGCAGAAACTTATTTTATAAACTTGGTCTCTTACGTAATGCTAAAGAACAATTAGTATTGAATAAACTGCGCAATGTAGGATAAAAATTGAACTTTAAAAATTCTTCAGAATATATGATGATCAGTGCTTAGTCTTAATGAACCTTAAATTTAAATCGCAGGTAAAAGTTAAATTTTCTATAATTCTCAAATTTCACGTATTAAACTATGTTTCCTACTTAAATAAATGTTAAGTAGGAAATTATTTTAAGCTTTAGAGGAATAAATAGAAAAGTAATTTTTTATCCAAGAAGAGGTATTTTTTTCCCCTTAGACGGAATGCTTTTGCAAAGAAAGACTTAGGAAAAACTGGCTTATTTACATATTTCTGTTGGAAAAATTACGCGAAACAAGTAATATAAAAAAAATTTAAATTCCTACTTATGTTAACAAAGTAAAATTTTATTTTAGTTACTTTTTATTAGCATTATTATAATTTTTCGTTTCTAATTTATAAATATATTATTATGGTGGTCTATAATTTCTTATTCCATCCATCTCTTGTAATGCTTCATTATTGTAAGGAACCTTTCCAGTGAGTTTCGAGCAGTCCAGTTCTTCAATTAATATTCCATCAATTCTTTTTCTTTCTCTAATCGTCGCTTGCGTTGGGTTGTAGTTTCTTTTGTCATTCTCCGTTTGTGAAGCAAGGGACATTTTAAAGCGTTATATTTTAAACATATATTATTATCACATTAACATGGAAATATGGGAGAATTTTCGCTACATAATGAGGCATTGCATCCGCTTCCTCCAACTCTATAAAACTACAATTCTTCAATTCCATACACTTTAAAAATCTTTAGAACTCTGTCTTACTGTTGCCACTTATTTTTGTCAAGTATTACAATCCCATTGATCACAGTCATGTACTATTATTTATAAGTAGTTATAAAATTAATTTTTACAGCACGGGAGAATTCCTAATAAACGTTTATTCTTTGTGAGTCTTATAATATATTTAAAAAGCAGCATATGCAAAAGTAGAAAGTAGTAAATTAAAAACTGAGAGACCTAGTTGATCAAAAGTTCCGATAAACATGAAAAATGAAGTAGGAATTGACTTTAATATGTGGAAAAACTGTATCAACATCAGGTGTCATCCACTACAAGTTTAGAAAAAATGTGTTTGAACTTGAGTGGATGAATAAAAAGTATTTTATTAACGATTGAAAATTTGAACAAAATATAGGGAGCGTGTGAGCTAATAGTAGGAATTTAAAAAAAATTACTAAAAATATGGAGAAATTCGCTTACATAATTAAAATTATTATATAAGAAGTGCAAAAATTCAGATGCTGTTAAATATTAAATCAGGTTTACTTTGCTTAAAATATATTCACAATTTGTACGACAAAATTTATCTCAGAAAAAAGAAATGTCAAAACATAAAACTCATAAATTTATACCGTTGCTTCAAATTTTCTCTAAATAAGTTAAAATGATCGTCTCAGATTTTTTTCAAAATGACGTTAAGTGATTTGCATAAATGTAACGTTAAAACAGTGCTTGTAGTAATATAATGCTTCTTGAATAGGAAAGGAATTACTGTTATTGGTATAACAGCAAAGGGCGATTTGCTATGCGGAATACTTTTTAAGGAAAACTGACTCCTATTTGCATTAAAGATTGAGAAAGCCAAGAAAACTTTCAAGCAGCCAACTTCCATTCGCCGGGATTTGAGATCGGGGTTGAACTACCAGAATTCAGCGATCCTACGTGATAGGCTCGACTTTTCAATTTTAATTTAATCTTAATTGCAGAAATACTGGTTATGGAATTAGAGAACCAAATAAATGTATGGTTTGGTTCATTTGCTTTTAAATAAAATAACATTTAATAAATGTATGAGGTTTTGAAGAATTTGGCATTTTATTAGTCTAAAGGGGCTTTGTCCCTGACGGAGTATTGTTTTCGTTTTGCGATTTTACGTCGAATCACTCTGAATGTCCGTTTCGCTTTTCAAACTGTTGCTACCAAATATTATCGCCCTGTATTATATTTGAAGAAATTAAACAATGAAGAATCTGCATACATGTAGATGTGTTTCTCGCATTGTGATAAAAAAAAAACGGTACCTAGAGCCATCCGATTTTGAATGACGTAATCCTCCTGCGAATGTGGGCATGTGGAAGCGCAAATTTGAAATTTGGAATTTGTTTTATTATCGATTTCATATTTTGTAGAATTTTAACGAATTTTTCATTAACAAACTTAAGGATTTCAAAGCGAGCCATGGCAACGTTGTAAATATATATATATATCTTCAGCGCAGGAGACTGTGTATCGGAAATTCTGAAGATATGATCACTTTAAAATTATTTTGCGGCCACTTTGCGCGTAATTGAAAATCTGTAACCTTTCAGATTTTTTTTCATGTGTTTTGAAATAAATGCTTTTTATTTACATTTCATCTGAAGCACTTCATAACAGTAGAGAGAGTTTACCGCCAACCATTTGGCGAGATTTCTATTAAGAGACCGCTGGCACCTCCCTCTTCTTGAAGTACCGTCCACTTCAATGGCAGCCCTAAAATTTCAGCCTGATGATGGACGACTGAAACATACCGCTTTTGCAAATGATACCCAAACACTTTATGACTTCTGCCATTTGTTAGTGACGTGAAGAGTGGTTAATATTGTCGGGGACTTTTATGTCCACACAAGCCTGAAATGACAGTTTTCCGATGTGTATCTTCATGCTTCACCAAGCAATGGTGATTTTACATTTAAATACATCCAGGCACTCAAGCTTACTGAGTGCTATCCTGATGGTGTTGATTTCATGTTGTACACAGAGAGCCACTGGAACTTGGTGGTGAGTTTTTAATTTCTTCTTTGCTTTTTTATATTTAATGCTTAGTAAAATAGATAAATTAAATATCCGTTGCGTGGTGAAAATTATTGCATGGAAGTGGATATGGAGATTCTTCCTCAACTCAAACTCTGGTTCATTTGCAATCGCTATATGCACTAATTCTAAAAACTATGAACTTTATTCTAAAAAAAAAATAGAGGTAATGAATATTAATTAAATTATCATACCTTCTAGCAAGCCCAATTTTTCTCTGAATCAAAATTTACTTCTTAGCCATGATTCGTTAAATATGATTTAGTACAAAATTATGAATTGTATGTGGATTTAACTAGAGATACAATGATATTTAAGATACCTGCATTGAAAATTGGACGGAGGGAAAAATTTCCATTCAGTGCAGAAAGTTTCAAAATTATTAACTTCTGCTTCAGTTTTACTATTTCATTACACATATTGTTTAATTAGCACAATAACAAGTAGCCAATCGTAGACATAAAAATATCTGCGTGTTTCCAATCTTAGATATAAAGAATAATTTGTAATAATTTTTGCACAAAAATGTTTTCTTATGGAATTTTCTAGAGTCTCTTACGGAGTAGGTGTTGATTTTTAATATGAATTCAAAGAGATCCTTGTGAAACTATCTGGGTTCAACTTTCTAACAAAGATTTCTTCTATTAATGTTATCGTTGTTGAAATATTTAGAAAGCAGTACAATACTACTGTAAATTTTTTCTCTAATATTACGAACTGAAAAGTTAAACATCTGACTGAACTCTAGATAAAAATATAAAAAAAGGTAGTATGATTTCTTTTCCATTAAAATTCTTCTGTTGAAAAGTATTGAAAAAAAAACTGCTTAAATGTTGAAAACTAAATATTATCAATAAAATAATAGCTTTATAGTAAATCAAAATCTCAGATAGAGAGCTAAGACGTACTTGTCTATAATTTATTATCTTAAAAAGAATATTTTGAGAATCCTACCTTGCACTCATGTACATATGAAGGTTCTTGAAGGTCATCTTCTGTTCGATATTATTATTTTGATACGTTTTCTTTAAAGAAAAGAAAACCTTAGATTGGCATAGAATTTTATTAAAAATCTACTCAAATATAAAGCTATCCTTTCGCCTAATTTTAAATCGGCATTCCGTTAAAAATTTTCATACTCTTTCCCAATGGGCTGTATCAGTCATATATCCGAAGAAATAACGTTTATTTTTGGGGAATGGGTAAATGTTATTCATTGTAGCATCGTAATTTGTAGCGTATAATGCATTTTCATAGCAATCATTTAGCACACTTATTTATTAGAACTATTTCATGACTAGTTTATTTCTACAGAATTAGTTTTGAAGCATGTAACAAATATGAAAATTTTAACTGACAAACAGAAAAAATAAAATAAAATAAATAAATAAATAAATAAATAAAGCGAAATACAAGATTTCTCGCCTAGCAAATTTTTTAGTGGATCGTTATGTTGAAATATTCGGCATCTGAATTTTTTGTAGGATTATTGCTCCCTTTTATCTCCGCATAAAAAAGCAATAAATAATTATAATTCGCTTTTATGCACGTATTTGATGTTATACTTCAATATTTTTTTTTAAAATAAAATTTCATACATTTGAAACTGAAATGTTCTTCAACTTTAGAATGTGCGTATATTTGAAACCTAAAGCGCAGCTCTTAGAATTTACTTAAAAAAATACATATATCACAAATTTTACTGGATTTGGAAAAAAGAAAAAAAAAAAAAAAAATAAATTTCAGAGAGATTTGTTATTTAGAGTGTTCTAGCTTTTATGCATGATACTGTTATTGTTATATAGGGATTTTAAAAAAATTATACGGGATTCTAAAGGCTTTACTGAGTTTTAATTTTCAACCTTTTATTTGCATAAGGCATTAAGTTAATAATATTAAAAAAGTAAAACAAGCCACATCTAAATAAAACAAATAAATAATAACAATAAAATAATGACACAAACAAAATAAGTTAGTTAAAGTTAGTTAAAGTAGTTCAAAACATTTCTCATTTATAATAAAATACCAAACAATCAAGTCTGAATTATGAGGGATGAACAATGAGAATAAAACATTAATTAACAAACGGAATTAATGAACCATCGCGTAAAGTCGATTGATTATATTAGAGCGACACTTTTCCATATGTGTTTCAATCCGTCATAAATGTTTGTTTAATCCAAAATAAAAATCCTAATTCTGTATCGCGTTTTTTTCCAGATATGAATTAATTTATTAATCTATTACTTTATTTAATTTCGGATTGTAAAATTAACCTTTTGAAAGGCCATACTATAAATCGTATTCGTGTTTACATGTAGAAGAAAAACAAAATGCCCAGTATCACGTCACCCCGGAAATAAACCTCCTTGCTTATGTGTAACGATATAAACAATCTTTTATCCTTAATAGCTGGCGAAATGCGAATCTAAACAATTATGATGCCTTTAAAACAAAGCGTTCTCAACTTGTTTTGCCACATGCACTCATTTCACCATTGTCAGAAGACCTTTCCCTCCCCTCTTTTCCAAAGCTGGCATTACTTAGGTTTAGATTATATTTTAATGCTGTTCATATTATACATTAAACAATAAAAGGTATAGAGTATGTTGATAAATGCCAAAACTTATGCAAAAATGTTTTTTTATATCCATAAACTAAAGCCAAATGCTTAACAGTTAAATAAAAGGCTGACCGCATTCTCCCTAAAATTACGAAATTTCCTCCTACGAGGGAATAACTTCCGTGTTTTCTCTCTAGACACTTTTTTACGATGTTTCTAGAAACAATGAAATGAAAGTATACATTTTATAGTTTTATTTACTCATATATGAATATCATAAATTTTAATCAGTTAAATAAAATATTAACTATAAAATAAATAAAAACTATAAACTATTACAAAAATCACAAAATTCTGAAAGGTTTCAGATTTTAAATTACGTCCAAAGGGTCGTTTTTTAAACATTTCGTGTGTTACCTTTATTGATTAAATATCATGTTCTTCGCACTTAAACAATAAAATTCAGTTCAACAGCAATATCGCAAAATAATTTTAAATTGAGCGTATCTTTAGAAGCTCCGATACACTGTCTCGCGCGCTGGAGATAGAAATGTTTCTTCTGTACAACGTTGCCGTTGCTCTCTTTGAAATCGTTTAGTTTGTTAATCAAAAATTCGTTCAAGTGTTACAAAATATGAAATTGATAATGAAACAATTTTCAAATTCAAATTAGAGCTTCTTTATGCCCATATTCTATGGAAGATTATGTCATTCAAATTTTGATGGCTCTATGTACCGTTGTTTTATCACAATGCGAGAAACATACATACATTCATGCAGATTCTTCATTATTTAATTTCTTTAAATATAATACAGGGCGATAATTTTTGGTGGCAACAATTTGAAAAGTGAAACAGCACTTACCATGAATCGGCGCAAAATGCAAAAACGAAGTTAATATTCCTTCAGATCAAATTGCCCCTTTGGACTAATTATACTTTAAATAAATTTTAATCAGTTAAGTAAAATATTTACAATTGATAAATAAATGGAAGATTGATTCATATTGAACATGCGATTCTTCAATTTATCATAAACTGTAAACTTTCAAATTTTGTGTTTTGCCTAAAATTTGTTAAATGTTTTTAAATTTTAAATAATTCCTAAACGAAATTTTAAGAGTTTCTTAGAAATATAATGGCACATAACTTTTGACAGTGACTAAAAACGATGTAAACAGTAAAATGTATTTGCTCCAGTGGATCATGATGATAACATAAATTTAGCTTCAGCTCGTTTTTTATTGCGTGATAAGTGTTAGTCCGAAGCGTAGATATTATGGTAAATAAAGCTTGCTGAAATATTTGTAGCATGTACTACTAAATAAGTAATTACTGTAAAACTTCAAATAAGGTTTTGCATAAATATAGGTAAATAGCATATAATTGTATGCATATACATACTTCAATGACTGCATACAAGTAGATTTTAGTGAAGCAATACACAAGTAAAAAGCTCAAATATTAATAAATATATTTGATGATTCTCAAACATGAATTTTAGTCAATAATTTGTAATTGCACGCATGAAATTTAAGGAAGCTTTTAAATCTAAGTTTTCCCTCTTAAGGCGTTAATTAAGAAAATTACTTATAAAAAGGGGGGAAGCATTTATAGGTTTCATTGATATTACATCACTTGGGATCTTACGGTTTTACTCATACCAGTCATTTATGCCTTATCGTGCAGGAAAACTTAATTTACAGAAGCAGATATGTGATTATTACTTAATAATAATTCGTATAAAAATCCTTTAATCTCATCAGAAATAATCAGGCATTTATTTAGCAGGGTACCTCTGCATTTTATTTTAAGTTTTAGTATTCCTTTTAGCTTCTGTATCAACAAATACCTATCTAAAGTCTAAAGGCCCGTCCACACGAGGACGCTCCCGACGTAGTTGACGTAACTTTTTTGACACCGGCGTAAATTCGCAGGACGCAGAAGACATAAAACTGAGTACGCTCCTGTTCAGCTTTTACGCCCGCGACGCTCGCGTATAGTCAATAGCCGACCGAGTTCTTATCACGTGTCATAATCAGAAAACCTTCTTGCTTACCCGTTTCAATATGGCGTCAGAGCCACACAGAGATGAGTTTTTGCTTAGAAATATACTGTATACAGCAATAAAATAATCAGCATTGTTCACGTCATCTTCAGATTTCTCAAACCGTACAAATTAGTATAAATTTAAAATTCTCATTAAAGGGGAAAACTGTATACTTATAAAGCAATTATCCGACCACTATATACATATGCTTCACCTATTTTTAACACCGTAAGTAATAGGAGCCTAAATAAATTACAGTTTCTACGAAATCAAAGTTTCTGCCTTACAAAATTCTCCTTAATTATTATAAATATTGGCTATATCATGTGTAATAAAAAGCTCTATAAATATCCCAATATTAAATATACCAAAAACTAACTTCAGCAATATAATAACTCCTAAAATAAAGCAGTTGACTGTGAAAGAGTATTCAATAAAATACAATTACGAAATTTTGGAGGAAAGTTACAACTTGTGTCATACAGCAATCATTTATTTAAGTTTAATTAAATGACCTTTGCAGTGACTTCTACTTGTTACATTATTTTTCACAAACAATGCTATCACAGACAGCTGAGTGGTCAGCGCCCTGCTTTGTTGGCGGAGGAATGGAAAGGTGGCAAGTTCGAACCTCACCCGTAGACGGTATAACTCAGTTAGCTTTTCTCATTTTGAAACGTGTTTCTTATATTTAATCATGAATCATTATATTCTTATTTTACCTATTATTATTGTTTTTATTTCTTATTTTATTCATTATTATTATTGTTTTTAATTTAGTTTAAAAATGTGCAGTGCAAATAGAAATCCTTATGTAAAAATATATCTGCATCTCTTTATCATAAATCATCTATAAATTCTCTCTTTATTTTTACTTTATTGCATATTTTATCATGCACATAATTTCTCATAAACTGTCCAAAGTTTGAACCTCATTCTAAATTCAAAAATAAATAAAAAGAAAAACAAAAGACCAAGGGACAGCGAGTTAAAAAAATATGAAGTTGGTTTTATTATGTGGTGGATGGTGTATATAAAGATAATTAAGTAATTTAATTCTTTTTATATACTGTATTACAAACCAATTTTATAAATCCTAACTTTCATACGATATAGAATCTGCAAGTCTGTCAAACTGGTCGATACTCATCCTGAAGGAATTAAAAAACAAGTAATATCCCCCCAAAAAAAATTAAGTCAATTCCTACTTAGGTCCACAATGAAAAGTTTAAAAATACAAAAATAAATAAATAAATAAATAAAAATACAAACATAATTTTTTAAAATTAAAAATTAAAAAAATTTTAATATCTGAAAAAGCTGTATTAACATCAAGTGTCATTCACTGCAAGTTTAAAAAATTGTATTTGAACTTGAGTGGATGAATAAAAAGCATTTTATGTACTGAAAATTTGAACAGGATATAGGGAGAGTGTGAGCTAATAGTAGGAATTTAATAATTCCAGATATTCCTTTCGCAAACAAGGCAGTAAAAAAAAAAAAAAAAAATCTCTTTGAACAGGTCGCTCTAAATAAATCTTTCGGACTCATTCTTGCCATTTTTTGCGGTTTTGCCTCTGCTTAATAATTGCACATAATAGTAAAGTTTCAGCTATAAAAAGAATCATCTGATTCGGACAACTTGCCGCAAACATACAGAAGAACAGCGAAGTAACAAGATACAGCTCTGTTGACGCTATATTACAGCGTCACGTGATTTTTGCGCAAAATAATTCTATTGGTTAAACGCACTCTTCGCAAGCGTACTCGTTTGGACGCTTTTACGCTGGTAAAGTAAAAGCGCGTTCGTCAGCTACGTTTCGAGCGTACTCGTGTGAACGGGCCTTAAAGATGTAAAAACGAAACAGGTTTATGTCTTGATTTTATTCTCTGCTTCAAGACACTTAGAACACACATTACCACTTTGAGAGACCATTTTGAGCGCTTTACATTAATTTTGTATTTTGAAAGGGAATTGAATCTTCCTTTTATAGAAAAAAGATATAAATATAAATTGGAAGCAGATAGCAAAATATTATTATTCTATAATTTTTCATACGTTGGTTACTTTGCAGTGGCAATTAGAATTTTTCATGCATTCACCTTTAGATTTCAGGTCCTGTTTCGTCTTTCATTTTACCTAAGAAGGTCAAATCTACATTTTTTTTATACTGCTATTAATTTATATACTTCTGAATATCGTTTGAATTAATCTGAATGTTTCTTTAAGGTTGATCTTATTTTTTTAAAATTTTATTTTATATTATACTACTTGTTAGCGCAAACACTATCGACAAAATCAGCGCTTTTATTTATTTCTTTTCCATATCTGTTGAGGTAAAGTAATTATCTTCTTGTATTTGAATATACATTTATAGTAATGTGAAATTCATATTAAAAATTGACGCAAATATAGAAGAAAATCAGAAAATTGTTCTATAAAAATGTGATCTAATCTGGAGCTATAAAACTGTAAAACTTTAACTAAAGTACAAAATGAAATCAAAATCAATACTGAAATCAAATTATGCATGCAACTATTAAGAAGTACATTAAGAATCTTCGGCGAAATGTAGTCAGAAATTACATTAATAATCTACGGGGCAAAGCACGTTTAGGTGTTGGTTCACGTTAAGAGAAATATACTAAAATTTTAATTGGAAAAGGTTAGGTTAGGTTATTTGAATAAAGCATAGCATAACGGCGACTGTTTGCCTTTCAACTTGGAAGAGGAATAAGTCAACGTAGAATTTAAAAGTGGCGAAAGAGCAACCTTAGATTGACGCAGGTTTTGAATAAAACTCAAAATCTAAAAATTGACTCTAGTCTGAGTTTGCTCTTTTTTCCTTATTTGCTCAACCAAAATCCACCGGAAATTTTTCAGTTTTGCCATAAAAATTAATTAAATTTTAAATGATTTTCAGAATTAAAGTACAGAAAAATTGAATTGAAAACAAAAAAGAATCATGCATACAACGTGTATTCAAAATAGATTCGAAAGAGGAACAAAAGTGGCACTTTTTCGAGGAAATAAGCGTTTAAAATTTACTTCGTAATTTTTAATACAGATATTTTGAGTTTTTATCTATTTTTGCCTTGTCGTGAAGTGAGAACTGAATTAATTGAATGTGAAATACTCAGTCGTCTATGAAAACTTGTTTCTTTTTTGTTTTGTTTGCTTAATTTCTTTTATACATGTTATATTCATAGTCTCATCTTAGTCATACAAGTATTAAAATCTGTACCTTATAGAGCAAATAAAATAGCAATTTGTGAATCCTATCTATAACTATTAATTCTATATAAATATTTACAGTGATAAATTTTGCTCACATTTTGCTCAGAAAGTTCACATTAAGTTTATTGCATAAAGTTTGAATGACAATAATAAACATGCAACAGAAATTTAATAATTGAAATTAATGAAATTTAATTTCCATGAACAAAACACTGCATATCAAAGTAAGCTATAGCTTCAATAAAATTCTAAAAAGTAGTTTTAAGGACTTTAAAATTAATCTGCAAAGTAATTCCATTCACTGATTGTGAGAATCAAGAGTAACAGTGAGAAAAATATCACACCATCAATATCAAAAATACGAAAATTTTACGTTTGGTCCTGTTTTCGAAAACACATCTCACAAGAATGTATAAATGTGGTTGTTAAAAAGATATATGTCACAATAGTAAACATAATATACGAAGAGTTACGATAATTTTTATAAATGCGCATTTTCTCTTCTTAATGAGGAACGCATTTGATATATTTTTTATATTTGAAAAAATCTAATCTTGTTTTTATGTGGATACACTACATTTCATTCTGAAAACATAATAAACGTTAGTAGCGATCTTTACCTCGCTACGATGACCGCTGTTTTAGAGACTGAAAGTCAATTAGAAACACGGATACTCGTCTCAGAGAAGGCTTATATATTACTCCTTTTCAAAGAATTATCTTGGATATAGCTAGAGTAAGAAAGTTGAAAAAAATTAGAAATAAAGTAATTTGTATTAAGAAATCTAAAGACAATTTTTTTTAATGCAAAGCAGTAAATGAAGAACTAAAAATAACAACTAAAATGCACCTGAAAATTGCGCTGCTCATATCATTCTACATCATTTTTAATGTTTAGAATGATGCTATCACTCATTTGCTGGATCATTTATCGCTACACACGTCCATCCCACATTAAATGTTTGCCGAAAGGCGGAAAAACCGGTTTAATACAAAGATCATAAGATCCATCATCTCGCTTATCAAAAGCGTGATAATCTAATAATACTTTCCAGTTTTCTTAATAGCGGATTTTTTTTTTTTTTTTTTTTAAATTACAGAAATGGAATGCAAGTGATAACGAAAGCCTGATTATCAGATTTGAAATTTTTTAAGCTGGAAATTCCACTTACGTTTCTTAAAGACCTACAGAAGTACAAAATTTTTAAAAATCGAGAGATATACATACTTGTAGAATGCAATAGATAAGGGTTTATTAAACTTTTTTCAATCGCGACCCCTTTTTATCACTGAGTTTTTTTTTTTTTTTTGCGGTCACAGATATTAAATATCAAATAAAGATATAAAAATTAATATCCTCTTGTAAATAATTTACTTCTTTGGTAAACAATATACATATAAAAAAAGTAGCTTTAGGATATATTTTAAACAAGCAAAAATTAAAGAAAATTCTAATGAGACAGATGTGTTTGTTTTCTGAGGCATAACAAATTTAACGTTGGTGCGATATTTGACACCTGCTGGATATAAAACACCTTCAACATGTTTCAACGTTTAACGACATTTGGTTTTAATTAGCGGTGAAGTTGAATAAGCAGTTTTATAAAAATGTGTAATGCTGAATGAGAGAAGAACATTTAAAATACCATTTCAGAAATAGTGAGATATCTAGTTCAAACTCCGATCCAGAATTCATCAAGGATTTTTGTAAAAGCTCAAGTTTTATGTTTGAATCGGTAGATAGTTTTACAAATTACTTTTGCACTTTATATAACAGGTAATTAATCTCATTAATATCAATTAATATTATGTATTTAAAAATCTAATCTCATTAATGCCAATTAATGTAATTTCTTTAAAAGACAGAAATGCAGTTTCTTTAAATTGAACTATCGAACTGAATTTTCGTAACCACAAAATTTCGATTTGCGACTCCATTTGGGGTCGCGGCTCATAGTTTAAGAAACTCTGAAATACATAATAATGTAAGCATATGTGCCACATAACGGATTCAACTAGAATCGGCATACATTTCATCTACAAGCCGAATTATGGTAGAGAGATGAGATTTTGTGCTGTACAAACCAAGGAACTTACAAGTGAAATGAGAGATTTAGCAAGCTATTGGAACAATTATAAAATTGCCTCATATACAATTTTGACTAAAACTGTCTAAATATAAAACAAAAGCGATTAAAAAATGCTAAGAAAATATTATCTAAACAAAAAACATAATTCTGAAAAGTTGACCAAATGTTCAACAAACACAGCCCCTTGCCAAAAACCTTAAAAAATCAAGAATTATTTTCCAGAATCTCCATCATCTATGTATATCTTTTCCAGAGAAATGTCCTTTTTCAAAACTCTTTTAGTCACAAGAACGTATCTCAAGATGATGTATTAATATTTTTGTTAACATCATATTGGTCAATTTTATTTAAGCGTATTATAAATACGTAATACGCTGAACTGCAACAATTTTTAGATGTAACACCGCTGAGTACTGGGAATTTTATCCGAGGCCAACGAGCTGGCTGCATGTTTGGATTTCGTTGTTTTCCCTGTACAGACATTATGTATTTTTGGAAGCAGGCAAGATGAAAAATTAGCAAAGATATCGCCAGGGATCGAGCCGCCGAGCTCTCATTTACGCGCTGAGCATGCAGACCACTACACCACGAGCGCTCGCTAAGAAGGCGGGAGAAATACCTTTATATACTCCCCCTTTTAAAGGGCGACTGAGGTTTTTAGGGGACCCAATCGCCAAATCCTGGGTGAGGAGAATCATCATCTAACACCCTTTTATTTCGGGCGCCAGTGTAGAGACATTAGGTATTTTTAAAAGCAGGCAAGATGAAAAATTAGCAAAGACTTCACCGGGAATCGGACCGCGGACCTCTCAATTACGCGCTGAGCATGCAGACCACTACACCACGAAGGCTCGCTAAGAAGGCGGGAGAAATACCTTATATCCCCATGCGTTATATAAATACGAGCCAGTTCCATTAGAACAGTCTTTCACAAAGGCATCGCTTTCTCGAGAGAGACAGACGTCAAGTGATTTGCTATATTCTTCTAATCTAATCATATCTTCAAAATATGGAAGTATTGTGTCTACATATAAATAGTTATAAATGCACTGAAATTTCTGCAAAAGTTTGCAATTAATGCATCGATTAATTTGTGTAATTACAATTTTGCTTCAAATGCGAGTAAAATCAATTAAATGGATTAAAATTTTGAAACTTCTGGTTCACCTTTGTTTTACAGAGGAATGGTGCAATAAATCTCGTATTATTACTCTATAATTAACATTTTGTAACACATTTGCATGCATCAGAGAACGTTTTCAGCTTGAGGATTTAAAACTTATGTACGCCTTCGACTCAAGGGAAATTAGAAGAAATTTCAATCCATTTATTTAACTAACAGTATGATAGTAACTTACTAATTTAACTAACAATATGACTCTAATAACAGTATGGTATGTTCTAGTTCAGTATGAAAGTTATCAAATTCCATTATCATATAATTTATTTATAATTGTCATCTAATCAAATCTGTATAAAGTCTGGATGTTTATAAATACCTAGTGACTTGGTGGTGTTTGAAGTACAGTACAACTCCAATTATCCGAACTCCGTCTATCCGAATCGCTGATTATCCGAATCGCTTTCAGAATTTAAGAAAAAAATTAGAACGAAAACGTAGTGTTTAACAATCAACGATTTCAGACTTTAAAAGGAGCAAACCTACACTTTTAAACTTTGTGGCCCTGCTTGAAACGAAGATCAAAGCAATAAACAAAAAATTTAGAAGATACCTTTTTTAAGTGGTTTTTCCCAATTTCGGGTCCGATTTTTTGTGAAAAAGCTAAGGTCTTAGCTCAGAAACTTGGTTGTTCATCCTGTAAAGCAAGTAACGGCTGGCTAAGAAACTTTAAGTGCAGGTACGATGTATGTCAAACAGCTTACTTTGACCGAGATAGTCAGCAAGTAATGACTTTCAGCACTTTTAAGTTCAGTATGCTATATAGCATGTACCCAAAAGCGTTTCCTTTTCATTTTAATTAATTAAAAACCTTTTTTGCTTTAAAAATAGTTTTTTCTCCCATTTTCAACATACAGTAATTAATTAAAATGTACATAGACCCTTTCTTCGGAAAAAATCCAATTATCTGAATTTTTGATTATCGGAATAGGGTCCTGTACCAATTGATTCGGATAATTGTCCTTAAAGTCCATCGAATCGAAAGTCCCTTTAGTTAGGTTGCAGGAGAAGATCAGCACAAGCCCTTTGGATTTTGTCTCAGAGGTTTTCTTGGTAGAGATTACGATAGAGTCGATAGAAAATGATTACGATTACGATAGATAAATGATTAGAGATTACGATAGAAAATGTTCACTGTCATCATGGCCATCAAGCTCGTTGCCAAGGGTAGGTGCTTTTTCATTTACTCTTGACCATTATAAACTCGTGGAGCTGATCTGATTCAGACCAGGTCCACATGGTCCTGATTCAGAATGATAATTAACAAAAAAATGCAGCGGTTTTAATAGAATGGAATAAATTAAAAATAAATCCTATAATAAATTAAAAATTCCTTATCCTACTTGGCGCTATGATTTGAGTACTTGTCAAAATAATAAGAAAATAAATACAAACTTTCTCGACTTATTTGATTTCTTATAGCCTGTAATGAAATGAAGACATGTTAAATGTTTATGAACTAAACAGCAGGCATTGCCATTATTCTAGTCATAATTTTGAGAAAGTTATTCAGAATTTTTTCACTTATATCTGACCTTGGTTTTATGGTAATTACATGCATTATTTCCAGATGTTCTTTGAGAGTGTAGTAAAGAGTTTCTCTCTAGCTCCGAATGAACAGGAAATTCTGCTGAAAAGAATAGTTTATTTGTGGGTATTTAAGATACTTCCAAGTGAAATTTTTATTGAAAACTAGCAGCTTCGCTGCCAGCCTTCGTCTGGCTTTTAAATATACCAGAAAAATGGCTGAAGGGAACACCAAACGTTAAATTAAAAAAACTGCGTAGAATTTTACTCTGCAGAACAACTTCATAAAAAAGTTATTACGTATAACAAAATTACAATGAAATTAGCAATATCCCTTAATACAAATATTAATTATCCTAATATATAAATTAACCAACTTCCCTTTGCAAAATCTTAAGAATTCAAATGGTATAAAGGAGGTTAAGAACTTTGTTTCCTAAAAAAATCATTCAAAACTTTTCAATATCTTACAAATAGTGAAATAAGCAAAAAATAACATGAAAGAAACTCAAAAAAAAAAAAAACAAATTCCGCGCAGAATTTTAATTTGCAGAACAACTTTATCAAAAAAATCAATGAAAATGTATTATATATATAAAAAAATGACAATGAAATATGCCAATCTCTTAAAAACAATGACATAAGAAATACGATGAAAAATTGTTGCCAAACACATATTTCTAAAAGAATGAAACTATTCAAAATTATGTGATTTCATCAAACATCTCTCAACAACAATAAGAAAGGAAAATTGTTGCCAAAATCACATTTTTAAAGATGTGAGATGTGAGATGTGAGAGGTGTACTCGGAAGCTTCATTTAAAAAATATTTTAAAAATACAAAATATTATCATTTTTCCAAAATTCTTTTTGTAAAAGCAGTCGCAAGGATGAAAGTTTAACGTGTCCAAAAATCAAAGAAAAATAAACTTTTTTTAGAAAAAATCGCGTTGAAAAGATGTTAAGTTCACTTTGTTAAATAAATTCGTATTTAATCGATTTATTGAAATACGAAATTTATTTTAAGTTCGTAAAATAGCTAAGTGCCTACGTTTCATCACGATGTGAAAATGGAGTGAGTAGAGTAAAATCTCGCTTTCCTATAGCCCAGTGCTTCTTAACCTTTTTGGCACAATGAACCACTTTAAAAATTTTAAATATGTCACGGACCCCTTTGTGAAAAAAAATTCATTTATTACAAAATATATTCTGTTTTATTATTTAATTATTTTAATATTTTTATTTCAATAGTATAAAAATTTGAAGAAATTAAAATTTTTAATGTGAGGGCTGTTGCCGCTTTTCCTTGATTAACATATTGAATTGAGGGGTGGTTTTCGATAAAGCAACGCGCATATCATGTTCGACATTCAGTCTGTTTCGATGTTTTGGTTTTTTTGTGACAAGGGTGGAAAATCCCGCTTCGCAAAGATATACTGTAGCAAACGGAATAATGGCTGCCGTAGTTCGTTTTACAAGCAATGGGTATGCTTCTCTTAAAGAAGACCAAAACTCTCCAAGAGGTTTTGAATCGAAATCCATTTTTAACAAGGACTTTGTTTTCAAATCAATCAGCTGATCTTTGGCAAGGTTCATGTCATCGATACAGTCAATATCACAAAGAAAAGAATTACGAACCCACAACTCATCTTTTACATTTATTCCATCCGAATTGAAATATTTTTCAAAGGAAACTTGAAGTACTTCCAGGTGTTCACAGATTTCATTTTTCAAGTTATTCAATAACAAACTATCTTTCCGAGATCCATTTTCAAAAAGCACTTCTTCCAACATTTGAAAGTTTGCATATATCCCATTTTGAATTCTAATTTTCCAAAGTGATATTTTCAATAAAAATGCCTGTAGTTTCTCAGTGGCATCCATATTTGTTGTATCAGGCCCTTGAATTGAAAGACATATATCGTTCATGTGGTTAAAAATGTCTGCCAGGTAAGCCAATTTACATATAAAATCTTTTTTCTTGAAATATTCGAAGAGTGAGTTATCGTTTTCTTCTAAAAAAAGTGATACTTCTGTCTTCAACGTGAAACTTCGTTTCAAAACCTGCCCTCGTGACAGCCAGCGCACTTCCGTGTGGTACAGAAGTACCTCATGTTCTGCGTTCATTACAGTGTTTTAAAAAGACGATGATTAAGAGCTCTACTTCTAATAAAATTCACAGGTTTAATAACTATTGACAATACTTCTTTTAAGCTGGTTGGAAGAGTTTTTGTAGCCAGTGCATGTCTATGTAAAAAACAATGTGTAACAATAACATTAGGAGCATCTCTTTTTACCAAATGGGCAAAACCAGATTTATTGCCAAGCATCGCAGGTGCTCCATCCGTACAAAGTGAATGAAGTTTTTGTTTCCAGTCGAAGTCGTGTTTGGAAAAGAAAACATTTAAAATCGCTAAAACATCAACTGCCTTTGTAGTTTGCAAAAGAGGCTCACAAAATAAGAATTCTTCTTTGATAGTATCAGCAGACTATCAAAGAAGACACATAACGAACAAAAACAAGAAGTTGACTACAATTCGAGATGTCTGTAGTTTCATCCAGTTGCATACTAAAGGGAAATAGCGATGCTTTCAATTCATCGATGATCTGTTTCAAGATATTGCAAGAAATTTTAACTATTCTTGATGTATCACATCCTTGGACAATGGAATAGCCTCAAGATTTTTCTCTGTTCCAGTCCACAAACTAATTCAACCATTTCCAGCGCACATGGCTTAATTAATGTCTCTCCAATAGTATGCGGTTTCTTACTTTTGGCAATACGATATGCAACTCTGAAAGATGACTCAACCAAAGGTTTTTGTGAAATACCAAATCCAAGTTTGGTTAATGTTCCAGATTTCGAAAACTGGGTTTTCTTCTTTGTAAAAAATTCTAGATCTTTAGATGCATTTTCAGGATGAAGAGATTTGAGATGCTCTATCAATTTTGCCGGTTTCATACTGGCGTTTGCCAAAACTTTTCCACACAGAAAGCATTGTGGCTTTTCAACACCGTCCGATTCCTTCATGCAGCAGAATCCATATTTTACATAATTTTCGTCATACTTCTTTTTTTTGGACATTTTGGGCTACAAAAAAAAAAATCAAATAATCAAATGAAACATTAAGAACAAACATTAAGACACACACACACAAACAAAAAAAAAAAAAAAAAAGAAAGAAACACTTGAAAAAAAAAAACTTTAATTACAACATATGAAAAAGTAAAACAAATATTTTGTTTCAAAAATTTGCAAGAACTTTGCGGAACTGATTTTAACTTCTCTTTATTTCCAAGGGAAGTAAAATTCAAAGGCTACTTTGTGTTTCTAAAAATTTCAAATTTTATACGGTTTGCGAATGTTTTTTTCCTCGTATTGTGGAGGTCTCTATTATTGGGAAATGGCAGACAGACGGCTTACAGAGGTTGCCGTCACAAAAAAAGTTTTTTTTTAAATATTGATGCAAACATTTTAAAAATTAGGAGCAGTCGCCGGACCCCCAAAATATGACACATGGACCCCCAGGGGGTCCATGAACCACAGGTTAAGAAACAATGCTATAGCCCATTATGTCTCAAAATGACGCGATTTCGTCACAAAACATAAAATAAAAAAAGTTCTATAATTCGAATTTCGAAAAAATCGCTTCGGAGTGCACTGGCTCTTATTTAGATGCACCTATATACCAAATTTCGTAGCCGTGGGTCTATTAGCTTACGCTCAGCGCGAACGAAAGACATACACACTGACAGACTCTTTCTTTAATTATATGTAGAGATGACTTATTTATTTTAATATTTAATAATTTTGCCTAAAATCCTTTGTGTTCAAAATTAAGTAATTTCATAATAAATACATGACATAATAAACTATGTTTAGTTCAAGAGATCAATTCCTAAATAATTTATATTTTATAGAAGAATAGCGAGCAAACCACACCTAGACGTTTAAGTTTCAAAAGTAACTAAGTGGCTTCGTAGCAGCTGATAGTGCGATGCCTAACTTTAATAAGCTAATTTTGGTTTATAAATGAGACGTGCCGGCCGAACCTAATTCAAGTATTAAACTAAGTAATTTATGCAGATGAAGTTTTGTATGTGTATGGTAGAAGAGGCATGGCTAAAAGTATCTGACTGCCATTAATTATGAAACTTTTGTAGAAATTTTCCATCTTTCATTACTTTCCTGTGAAACAGGCATCGAAAAGAATATATGTAGATACATCATACTAATTACTTTATTTGCCTTAAATTTCTATAAATCAATGGTTTCATGACGTCGATATAAAAAGAACTATTTTTCTATAAGAAACATCGCTCGCTGGTCGACATACCTGGTCAAAATGGACATGAAATCTATATTATCAAAATCTGCGTGCATCTGTCTATTTGTTTGTGACACCATCTCCTCCGGTTTCGAGAGTTTCGAGAGAGGTACGGCTTAATTTCAGAAATTCGTGGGAAGCCATTTCGACCATTCTCATTTTCGTATGATTTTAATCAGCGGAGATATTAATTAAAAGTTCTGTAAACGCTAATTTTCCCAGTCATTGTTCTGACTGGCAAGCTGGAGATAAAAGTCTGCTTTATTTCGAAAAAATGTTGCCACTGCTCGCTTTCAAATTATAGAGTTTGTTAATAAAAACTTGTTTTACAAAATATGAAATAAAAATAGCATTAAATATATTAAACGGATTCCAAAAATTCGTGGGAAACCATTTCAATCATTCTCATCTTCGTACGACTTTAAAGGGACGATAAAAATAGCTAAAAATCAATCAAAATATTGAATTTGATTTTTTATTCTCGTAAAATTCCATATAAGTAACTATGTATGCAAAAAACCGAATTCAAATATTCTAATTTTTAAAGAAGTTGCAAGCATTTAAAATGTATAAACAATGCCCTTTAAATTTTGGAGAAAATTTTAAAAAAATGTATTTCAATAGTTATAATTTATATATTTGCTCAAAAGAAGTGTTTATTTCTTCTTTTTTTTTTTTTTTTTTTTTTTTTAAAAGGCTAGAAATGTCAGGTTTGACAATTATTAGTGAATTTAACTTGGTTATGTAAATGCTATACGCGTAGAGCATGGGGAAATTCGTTTTCCCTATTCTTTGCAAAAATGCGGGATCAACGTCGCTTGAACTAAAGCAAAAAGAGAAGTTTACCTGCTTGGAAAAAAATAGAAATAGTAAAAAATGTTGTAAAGCATTAAAAAATAATGTAAATGTGACAAATGAAGTTAAAACATGTGGTGCGGGTGAATTTAAAAAGTTTCATTGGATATAATGCATATATTATTTCTCCCTATAACTTTGAATCGCATACCAATTTGAGATGTTTATATTTGTCATATTTAATATTATTAGATTAAAAATAGTTAAATGATACGAAAATGTTATCTAGTGTTCATAAAGTCATATTTAAAGTTAATTTGCTGTTTCTCATGACCATGTAAGTTTGAAGCAAAACTTTAAATTCGGTTTTCACAAACAAATATTTTGGCAGTTCTCATGTTTTGAAAATGCTCCATGCTACTCATTTTTAGTTCAAAATGAATGATATTTGGAAGAAACTATCTTGTTATATGTTGCAGTAACTGTGTATGCATTTTTGGATAGGAGGTTATTAAGAAGTTGTGATAATGTTTAACAAAAGGTGATATTTTTCCGAAAACTGGGTTTATGTTCCCAAAATTCCTTTTTAAAAAATTTTGAGTTTAATAATGGATACACAAAATATTTTGTTAATTCTTTATAATTAACTAAAAGGAAAAATTAAAAAAAAAATATTGAAAGTTAGAGCGCAAGGAGCATTTTTAATGCTTAATTAAAATAATTAATTATTTGTTTTAAAAATCTTTAATTTAAAATAAATTGAAATTTTGAACATATATTTTATAAACTGATGTTATAATATGTATATATTTTATAAACTGATGTTATAATATGTATATATTTTATAAACTGATGTTATAATATGTATATGTGTAAAATGTCTTGTTGAAAACACAAAAACTTAGAAAACTAATTTTTAAAGTCCACCGTCCCCTTAATCAGCCGAGATAACAACTAAAAATTCTGAAAACGCTAATATTCAGACTTATTTTTCCAAGTGGCAACAGTTTCGCGCGCTGGAGATAAAAATCTGGTTTATTTCGAAAAGTTTTGCCTCCGTTCTCTTTCAGAACATAGAGTTTGTTGATAAAAAATTTGTAAGTTTTACAAAATGTGAAGTAAAAATAGCTTTAGCAAATATTAAATATATTATTATTATATAAGGTTACATTCTGACGTTGAAGAAAGCATGCGACTGTATGTGACGTCATTGTATGTCGAAAATTTTCCGTTAATGTCAGAATTTTAGAGATTTGAGAAAGTTTGCTGCCGCTGGCAACTTAACTTAATTTCAAATTAAGATAACTGATACGGTATGCTATTGCCACGTTAATTCCTTTATTGTTATTGAGAAAAAGTTGTTATATTACATTAAATTTAAATCATAACGTCTACGTATATGTATTAACCTGAAGTGTCCAAAGTTTTTGCTTCCTGATTTGGCAACAAAGGTGCTACTTCGGAAGACGGTTGCACGGATTTTTGCCGATTTACGTTGGCGCGGTTTTTACAATCGTCAGCCATCTTGAAAAACTCAGTTTTTACGTTTTTTAAGCATAGCAGTGCATTCGAAACTTAAAAAAAATATCGTTAAAAATAATGGATTAGTTTTTTGTTGAAAACTTCGTTTTTTAAGATGGCAGGCAAATGTAAATAAATACATTTACTACGAGTATAAAATACTAAAGTAAGGTTAAATTATTGCTTTCATATAGCAAAGAAATAGAATAAACACACTGCTATAAAAACATTGCGTCAACGTTTAATTGGATTAAAATATTACTTTTAATTTCTATAAATTTAATATTAAAATTTAAAATAAATTTCCTCTGACGCTATTAACAATTTATAAATAAATCTTTGATTAGGAAAGACAGGTTGGCCAAAATAAGGTCTCAAAGGGGACAGTTTTTTTATTCCGATACCAATAATTCTCGGTATTTACCGATAACAACATTCATCTTTGAAAGAGACATATCCGTTCACTATGACAAGTAAGGAATTCGAAGAGATGAATAATAAAATTTTAAAATGGCTTGGTAATGCACAAATATTCAGTAACCAATCAGGGAGCTGGTTACACCACGCATAGAATTAAAATTATTTAAATAATCATACATAATAAAATAACTTTTCTAAAGAAATGCAAAATTAAATTGTATTTTAATATTCAACAACCATAAATAATGTTTAAAACATTAGATTAAATTTATAGATATTAAGGCCAATTACTTTTAAAGTAAAGGGACGTTATTGATTACATCATCCACAACATAAAATTATATAAAATGTCATAAACAATAAAATTTTTATCTCAAATAAAAATGCAAAATTAAATTTAATTTTAATATTTAGAAGCTATAAATAATATTTAAAACACAGAATTTATGCATAATAAAACGCATTATTTTTTAAATAAAATGACAACAAAGTATCGGTTATCATAAATAACTCGTCCAGCAATAGAATACCATAAGTCGTATCGCTCGCCAAAAAAAATCGCCAAAATCCGTGCAAACGTCTACCAAAGTAGCGCCGCAACAAAAATGTTATTTACAAATTGGATGCTGTTTGAAAGAATGAACTGATTTCATTTATACTGAAATGTTTTCATACATTTTCTTCCCAGGTGTGCATAGAATATATAAGATTTGCTTCGGTCGCAGTCCGCTCGTTTGGCGGATTTGACAGCTAGTTAACAATTAAATTTTAAGAACCCAAATCTGAACCCCTCCCCATGAAAGTATCGGCTTCTGCGTTTATATAGGAATCCTAGCACTTGCGCAATGAATTGAATTTTCCCTATGTGGCTGGAAATCAAACTGGATTTATTAAATTATGGCGAAGTATTTTAGGGTTATCTACCTGCGTAAAGATATGCTTTGTGAAGAACCTTCTAAGAGAAATTATTGTTGCTCAGTTGTTTCTATTTAACTAGTGTTCAGGTATGTGGGTAAAAAGCCCAATTCGTCAGAATTAGAAACCTGATCGAACTACCAGAACTAGGTCTTATACGCTTAATTTGGAAGTCTAATTGAATCGTGTGTGATGGAGTTTGAATAGAAATGTGTGTAACGAATTAATTCAAAGTGTGTCTTATTTAATAATGAGGGCATTTCAAATGAATCAAGTGTGTGCTGGTTAGTAATCAAAACATGTCTTGCAAAATTTTCTAAATCCTCTCAACAAATCTGGAAATTCTGTGCATTTTCTTAGTGAAATGCTACAGAAATTTTACAGTAAACACTTTTTTACGACTCATTAAAATGAATTTATGTTTACGACTCAGTTGAAGAGGTGCTTTCATTTATAATGCAACTGGTACCATTTATTCAGGATTTTATTTTTATTACACAGACCTTTATTTTTATTCTGCCAGTTTTTGTATCAAATAGGAGAGATGCTGTGATTCCGTTACCTCCGGCATTTGAGAAAGTTTGCGCATTTAAAATTTTAAAACCTTTTTACGTGAGGGATTGAATTAACGCACCTGGAAATGGCTCTGAAATTACAAATATAAAACTTCTTTTGTCAATAATCATAAATATAATGCGTATTTGTCCACCATATCATGAATAAGTAAAAAAAAAAAAAAAGCATTCGAATTAAAGCTTGTCTTCTAATTCAAGCCCTTTAAATGCAGTTTTAAAGGTATCTTAATTAGTACATTAATGAAATCAAGCTCGAATGATTATGGCAGAAATAAATTAAAAAAAAATATATGAAAGCTTTTAGACTTTATATTTACGCCCAAAGGGGCGTTTTTTAAACGTTTCGTGTATTATATTTATTTATTAAATAAGTTCAATAGTCATCAAGATGGATAATAAAATATTTCAGAATTAAAGGAGTAAAATTTAGATTGTATCTTAAATGCATTTTATGAAATATTTTTAGGTAAAAATATTTTTATTTCATTTAAGTAGTTTTATATTGACACACCTTTTTTTTTTTTTTTTTTTTTTTTTTTTTTGGTTAAAATGACACTCAAAAGTGAGAATTTAAATGCATGAAAATATAATTAATGGCAACAATCAAATGGGTTTTGCGATTCTTCTTAATGCCTTTTGAAAATAATGTATCTTTAAGCAGCTTTAAATAAATTTTTATTACATTGATTTCATGTATGAGTATATCATTTTTAAAGTAAAATCCTCTGGTACTTTTATGTGTCTAAATGATTATTACAAAGTATACAAGGGCTATTCATCCTTTTATTTAATGGTTAGGTTATTTAATAACGGCAAAGCTTCGAGGGCTATCTGCCTAAGGGGAGGGATGCCTTCGTGGAGGACTTTCTAAGGGAAACTGACTCGTATACACGTTACACATGGGGAAAACCACGAAAACACCCATGCAGTCAGCCCGTTCGCGGGATTCGAACTTCTGACCGAACTAGCAGTGTTCAGCGACTTTACTGCTCGGCCGCTGGTGGGCCTTTTATTTAATGGAAATATTCGGAAAACTAGATAAAAATTGTATCTGTTTTTGAGTGGGGGATGAGGCTTCTAAACAGAGTCGACGCCAGAGCCGGTGTAATCAATGCGACAGCACCGGGCGGCAGGATTAAGGGAAGCGAAATAATTAAAATTTATGGAGGTACGAGGAGGTAAAATTTTATTAGATCTCAAGAGTCCGAACATAAAAATAAAAAAGGGGCACTATGCACGAGGGCAAAACTAAAAGAGCACATAAATATGTTCAAAATATGCCTATCTTTGATTCAAATATGCTATTTCAAAACATATACACGTTGGAACATATTTTGATCCACTTTTCAAACAGGATCTAACTACGAATAGTACAGGATCGCTTTATCATTACGTTGAACTTCTTATTTCGTTAAATGATTTAAATTTATTTTCTAATATGAATGCCATCTTTTTTCAACTTTAAATGTAAGATATTTGCATCTTTGCAAAACATTTTTTGAGCATTTTTAGTCACAAATTTATGTATAACTTTTAAGTTATGTCCAAACAATTGTTTTAAAAGTGCTTTATAAGTATTGAATGATTAATGAAACAAATGGTATAGCTAATGCTTTAAAATTAAATGACTAGTTTAGTTGAATTAAATTGTTGTCAAATTATGTAATCTGTAATAAATTGATAGAAATTCATTTAATCATTAAATATTGTAAATAAAATAACGCAGCTTTTTTATATTTGCTTTTATACTGTAGGGTGTTCGAAAAAGGTGGCTGAGATTTTATTTCCTGACTGCACTAAATAAAAATAAATTCACTGAAAAAATAAGTTCTAAATTTTTTATACTCTTTTAGACTTGCAGATATTTTCAGTTCAAGTAAAAGTTCCATGTAGCAAATTTTCTTCAAACTTCTTGTAATAAAATACAAAAAACTTCAGACTTGGTGTTCAAAATTCGCGAAGATATCCAAGAACACATTTGATGACTTAGGTCTTTTTCCATGCTCATTGCAGATTTAAATTCAAGGCTTTTTGAATAAATTTAAGAAGTAGCTGGAAACAAGGTGCAATTGGCTAATTTAAAAGAGATATTAAGCATATTTGGGAAATGTTTTCCCGAAAAACCGTGGTTATATTGCTAAGGGAAGTTTTTGGATATTATACAACAAATTAAATATATCTTTTACAGAACCTTTTAAATCGACTGAATAGCTTTTACACGATTTTCATAAGCCTACTTTAAGATGGTGATTCGAAGTGCACATCTAAAATCAACAGTTAGGGAAATAAAGCTGTAGCCATCATTCACAAACGCCCTATACATTTCTATGGCTTTTCAGTATATCACTGACTCTTCTTTTAGGTTGCTAAGCCGCTTACCAATTTCTTCAGTTCACACCAGCACACATATGTTGTGCAGTTCTTTCACAGGCCTAGTCAAGCAGCAGAGACAGTTTTGTATGAAATATCCTGAGATAATTCTAATCATCAGCCAAGGAGCTCAAACCGGAGTACGTGAGTGTCAATCTCAGTTCGAATATCACAGATGGAATTGTTCTACCATTACCACAGGAGCCACTGCGTTTCGAAAAAATATGCTCAAAGGTAAGAATAGACCATCTACGTCTGATCATAAAAACTTTCAAAGCTTCATTTTAAAAGTAACGCGCTGACTTTCAGATAGTTCAAAAATATATTTAATCTTCATGTTTGAACCAATTCCTTTAAGTGAGAGATAGTTTATAGAGTGAAAGGTTACTCATGAAGTGAAATGAAAGGAATTAGTTCTGTTTTCGCAATTCCTCTTTCCGCGTTTTTCAAAATTCTTCCGTTTTCCGCTTAATCGGAGATGCCACGATGAGTCATTAAGAAGAGCGGAGCAGTTTCTTTGTGAATAAGTTAGTCTTCGGTAGATTGAAGACGTGTATTAATTTAGGCTCCTCTAGAAATATTTAGTTCCATTCCACTTGTAATTCTGCTACAATATTAGCTGTTATTTTCACATCTTATGTTAATCAATATGGACGTTTTAGACATTATTGGAACTAAAAGGGGAAAAAAAACCTTTAGCCCTTTATAAAGGTTATCAGAAACGAATTCAGAATAAAAATAAGGAAACTGTAGTTTATTGGATTTGGATAAATGAAAGAATTCTTCAAAAAGCGAAACTAAGATCAAAGAAGTCGTCGTTTTAGAAGAAAGAACGTAGTTTTAGAACGAATATTTATTCTGAATGATTCTATTATAAATCACCTTTATGCAGAATTTTGGAAGAATGTTGTTTTTTACTTTAGGAAACAATCTTCTAGTTCATTGCTAAAATCATCGCAGAGTTTGAACATCCATCTCTCTCTTTTTAAATACAGTATTAGCTTCATTCATGCAAAGATCTGAGATCGTAAATATTTTTCGATTATTTCTTTTAAAAATTCTTTTTAAATCTAAAAGTTTTTGCCTTTCTACTTTTCGGGAGAGGCCAAGGTCCACTCGGCCCCCCACTATGTAACCCCTTTGGGAATGGGGGGGGTAATGAAGATTGAGGATTTCGCGAAAACAGGAACGTTTTTCACAACCGCGGAAACCGGAATCGCGGAAAATGGAAGATACCAATGAAACAATTCAAATTTTACTCAAATTTCATGTATTTTGTGTGACTTTTTCAGTTACTTAAATAGCATCGATAGTAACTAATTTCTGTCCCCTAATGTTCCAATTCATCCTTTATTTTATTGTTCACTTGGCAGTGATGATGGGGGTTTTGAGAGGTAATATAGGCTTACAGGAAAACTGGAAAAAGCATATAATCATTATATAGCACCCAAAATAAAAAGTCACAGCATAAAAATCAGGCAGTCGGAAATGTTATCTGTAGATTATCATATCAAGAACTGCATTGCGTCTAAGATCACGCCAACGCCTAGAAGTCATTTTATTAAGAAACACAATTTTCTGCTTCAACTTTCTGGCAGCAACTCAAATATTTTATTTTGCCTTCATCATATTAAGCTAATGCACTGTTGTTAGGTATGGAATTATACACATAAAAGCTTTGACAATCATTTTGAATAATTTTGTATGATAAGAATTTGATTACAATTTTGAGGTTGTTAGTATGAATAAAACATGTCTGGAAATATATGCTATTCATTTCATATATTATTTTTTGTTTTGATTTTGTAAATTTCAAAAACAAAGCTAATTAAAATAGATTAACTTATTTTGAATAATTTGCAATTCTGTAACTTCAGAAATATTCCTGAAATTGAAATTAATATTCTTATGCTGGAAAGTTTACATGCCAAACCCTTTAAACTCAGTCCTTTTAAATTAATGCATTTCGTAACCAGAGTGAAAAAAATATGCTTTGTTCAAACAATGGTATAGAAGCATTCAAGAACACGTGAATTCATATTCATCACTAGAATAAATAAGGAATTTGACATCTAATGTGCAAAGCAGAAGATTTGTATTTTTCTTTTTATCTTTCTGTTTACAGAATGGTTGTGCCACATTTGAGATACTAAGATAATCAAACAGAAATTGAGTAAGACTAACTAAATTTTATTTCTGCACTTATGCATTGTAACTGAAATGCTGTCTGCAGACTTGTTAATTAAAGTGTGTCCAGCATTCATTGAAATTTGGTCTGAATATCCTGTAAAGCGTGAGACTAAATCAGGAAATAAAGTGTCTCAGAAAGCCTAATTTGCGTAATAATGATCCTAATTTAATAATAATAGCAATAATTAGCAAATAAAGGATAAAAGTTACTTTGCCACCGAAAGCTGTTGTTGATACCTCAGAATATTAAGATCTGGTTATTTCTCGTGGTGTAGTAATAAGTTTCCAACCATGCGCGCAGATGACGATGTATGTGACGAATAACCTTTCTCGCGCCTCAAAATATCACAATTAAACATCTATTTAGCTAAACAGAGGAATGAATTCTTAATGCACTATCATTTAAACACGGAAAAACGTTTGAAGCCCTGCCTTCACAGCATGCATAGTTTTCCTTGGTATTTGTTATCTTGAGGATCTTGATCGGTAAGAGCAATAATTCTGAGGCTTCCGGTTCTGTTTCAAAACTATTAATCGCATTCATTGCTATAAGCTGGGATATTACCTTCATTAAATAAACTGCTCCTTTATTGAAGATGCTTAGATTCTTTGGTACTTTTCCGTTACGCCGGCGCAAATCCCGTTAAGCAGACTTTATTGGCGGCAACATACAGTATACACATAAAAAATGTTAACAAATGTTAGTTCTCAGAATTTTTTATTTTGAAGGCATAAACATTTTAATATCGTTTACAATTTTGTAAAAATCCAATAAATAAAGACAATAAATTTGTAAAAAGACATTAGTTTAAGAATGTATTATGCTTTCATGGTTCAACATCCTGATTCGCCGGTTCTTATCACGTGACCCCAAGTGAGCTTATCTCACGTAAACTACGCTACAAAAACCTAATTCTCTCAGTAATTATCTATATGAATTTCAAGTTAAATCATAATTTCGAATACAAGTTTAAATGCAAGAATTATTTCAATTCGTACGAATAGCTTACTCAGAAATTATGTAGAACCGCAATGCTTTACTTCGCTAGTGCATTCTCATTAGAATTGATAAATTTAAGCCTTGACTTTGCCTTTTCTATATTTTCGGCTGAGCGGTGTGATTGCATCCTAATTGACTTAATTACCGTGAACGGCCTTAGGGCATAAAATTCAATTATCTGGTAAAAATTCTATGTAATTGTATGCCAGTATTGAAAGAACAATCAATGTGATAAGAAATGGCTGCGACTTGTTTTGAAAATAAGGTGTAAAAGGTTACTAGGATATTACGGTAAAGGATATTACGTTTGGCATCAATTGTACCATTACCAGCGACTTTATCTCCTGCGCCGGCAAAACGGAAAAGTACCAATTCTTTTTCAGTACTATATTTATTTCGCACTTATGAAGGTGGAATCGTAGAGAGTATTGGTCCAATCGAACTAAATAAGGTGGACCAGATTTAATTCAGGTAGATTTTCAGAACTAAGTTGCTCAGTTTTTTTTATTAATGTAGTAAATAAGTTGAAACTGCACTTTTTCATTTTTAAATTTACTTTTAACATTAATACTCATGAAACGTATTATCAGTTTATTTAACTAGTTTTAACTCGTATTTATTAACTACTTTTAACTGCTATTTACATAATTAAATTACTACTGAGTTCTTGAATGCAAGACCAGTGCTTAAATAGTGCTAAGTTGAATGCAAGACCTGTGCACCGGAGTCCATAGGATCCCAGCTCCGGCGCTTCTTACTTTTGGAATAAATTATAATTCTAGGCGGAACGCACCGGAGCCCTAAATCAAAAGGGTGCGGCACTTCTTTTATGTAACTGAATAACAATTTCAGTAGAAATTTTATCTCGAAAATTTTATTTTTAGCAATAAAATTATGTTAAAAATCGCTTATTAAATTTTAATTTATCTCTTTACATTTAATTTAATTATAATTATTTAATTAATTTAATCTTTAATTATTTAATTATTTCAATAAATAATAATTAATTAAGTATCTACTAACTATAAATTAAATTATAATTAATTAATTATATAATAATTATTGATTAAATAAAAATTAATAAACATTAATTAAATAGCTATTACTTGATTTGATGATAATTAACTATTTAATTTTAAAATTATTCATGAGTTTAATAGTCATTTTATTTTTTTATTTACTCTTGTTCCTCTTTGTTGACGGTCTTCCATAGGGCTCCGGTATTTCTAATTTTGGAAATTAAGCCCTGAACAATGCTTAACTGCATGGTTAAAAAATTCTCAAATGATTTCGTTACATTTAAAATGCATTTCAACTTTTCACTTTTAGTTTTCTTTACTTGTATTAGTACTCAAAATAATTTTTATACTACTCTTGGACTCTTGGAATTACTTTTTAACTACTCTTCGTATTACTTAACTACTCTTGAAATTACTTTTTAACTACTCTTGGAATCTCCTGCTGCTGAAAGAGAAAATTCAGGAACAAAAACATTTTTCTTAGTTATACTTTTTTATACACTTATCTATATATAGTTATTAAAATACTCTCAAAGTCCTTTGCATAAGGGTGAAATAAATATGGTACTGAAAAAAGTATCTAAGTATCTTCAATAAAGTAGCAGTTTATTTAATGAAAGACTTTTTATAGCCCTTTTAACTATCAAACATCATACGTATATCACAACACTTAGATCAAAGCTCTTACATGCTTTTAGCAATCCAAAAAGATATAATGTACTAGTATTGACAGTTCTTCTCTTCTGTATTACTGAAATATCTCCACCACTCTGTCAAATGTTGAACTAAAAAGCATCTCAAATTATGAATTTCGACTTTGGATTTTAAAATTTTGATTGGCAGATTTTTTTAATAAATTTTTTAATCGAAAGCTGTGTCAAATTATGATAACTTTCGATTTCGGGTTCTCAGATTTTCAATGGCAAATCTCTCTGTGAATTCTAACTGAGAGGCACCTCAAATTGTGATTTTTGACTTCAAATTGATTGTCAGATCTCTCTGTCAATTTTCTAATAGAAAGGTCTTCCATTTTGCATTTTTTTTCCGAGATTATCACAGAGAATTTGTATTAGGACGAGCTATTCTATTTATTATCCTTTTTAGCTAGTGGAAAATATTTTGTCCTTATAGACATAAATTTGGAGAATAAGAATGGTGAATCCAACGTTCCCTTTTTAGTACAGAACTCTACACTTGCTTGCTGATGAAGTTTTGCTTCGTTCGAGAGCAACTAAAGGTGTGTTTTTTATTGTCCCCCGTGATACATGAGTATTTTCAAGAATTATAAATAACTTTAGAGATTCACAATTTCTGTCTATTCCCAATATTTACAATGCATACAACTGCTTATAAAACTGTAGCCATTTCTCTCTTTAAAACCAGCTTTTCCCCAATATTTTTCGATAAGTTGCTGTACATTGAATCATTCTTCATCGATGATTACCAATGTGCCCTTGTCCACAAAGAAATAATCTGATGGATTTTTTTCTGGAAAGTAAAGATACGAACTGGAGGGATTTGCCAGCCAGATAATCTAGACATGAACTCTACAGAACAGGGATGGTCATACTTCCTAACAGTAAGAGCCACACATTAGGATTTAGTAATTTCAAAAGCCGTATCTCAATTTTTTCTAAAAGCCGCAATTTAATATTTACATCTTAAAAAGAAACACATTTTAATAAATGGAACGGTTGAAGCATATGAATGTGAATTACGCGTCCCCCTCCCATTTTTTCTTTTTCTCCCCCCTCTTTTTTTGTTGTTGTAATTATTGTGGTTATACAAAAATAAGAACTTTTATATTTATCCTGCTCTGTATTCAGGTACCGTTTGTACTTAAGACTGTAAGATGCAGACAGAAGCCAAGCATTTTTTCTGGTTTCCATCCTTCCATTTAAACTGTTCTAAAAATAAACTAAAATCAAAAGAGAATGTCTTCATGGCGTTAAGTCGCACGGATGAGGGCAGTAAAATCTACTCTCTCAAATGTATTCAGAGACTGCAAGTGAAGATAAGACGTTACCGCCAGGGTAATCGTCCTATTATGTGTTTCAGATGTCAACGTTACGGCCATGGTCAAATGTTTTGTAAACAAACCTAGGTGCCTCAAGTTTCAATTCACTTAACCTATACTTGTTAGCTACTTAAACACGCGAAGCAGACTTGTGTGAGATGCAGATCACGACACATTGCTTCTTCCGAAGACTGTTTGTTTTTTCCAAAAAATGCGAAAATCGTCACCTTCGAAGAAAGTAAGTCTGATTAAAACCGAAGAATTTATCTATGCTATTCCGAACAATAGGAAAACGCAGCCTGCTGTTATCGCACCGCTGTAGAAAGTATCCTCTTCGTTCCGTGCAAAGAATGCTTTTTCTGATAAAGTTTTAGGAAACTTCTTGCAAAAATTTGCTGAATTAGCTTCTAAATTTAGGACTTTGAAATCCCCTTTGCAGAAGTTGAAATTAAGTCTCTCGCTATTGGAGATGCTTGGAACAGAGGAAACTTAGCTTTCCACGAATGATGAAGCAAAGTACACGCCTCACGTGATGCAGCCCAACCATTCATTGACTCACTTCTTGGACCTCCCTTTCTTCACAGCTCAGAATATATCGACTCGTTTACGCTATCGCAAGGATTTTTATTTCGTCTCATCGAAAGCAAGTGCTTTCTATTCACCTTTCTCTGACTAAGTTTCTTCTCACATGGAGAATTTCCTTCAGGTTTTCTTCAAAAGTCAGGCCCTTTAAGGGACATCTTCAGTGAACTGGTAAGTGCAGGAAAAGAAATCTCTGCTCAACACCAGTATACCACTCAAGGTATCAAAATACCTTAGTTGTTTTTTTAGCTGCTGTTGTTATTGTTGCGATTTCAGCGTGAGATCGGATTAGCTTTCTCTCTAAATGCGCTGTGCACTGCGTTCTATTTAATGTTTTTAGTGGTTTGAAGTACAATTACTGATTATACTGCGTGATATTGGGAACACTTGTACGAATATCTCTGAGGGAAATTCAAGAGTTCTGATATTACGAACCCGTACGCACGCGGCACGTTTTGGTGTCAGAAATGGGACTGAATGGCAGGAACAAGAGCAATGGAAGAACAATTAAAGCACTTAGTGGCAACCTTTGTCGCTTTGTTTAAAGAAGAGATGAAGGTCATGTTTCTGTTAAAGGATAGATGAAAGCCATTCAAGAAAAGGTGGAAGCTGGTCACGTACCTGTTTAAGAGATGAAAGCTGTCCAAAAAATGGGAGCTGGTCATGTATCTGTTAAATAAGAGACGTAAAGATAGAAGTCAAGAGGTATACCTGTATAAATGTAAACAAATTTGAGGCTATGGAAGGCTGAATTGACGCTGTTGAAAATAAAGTTGGACACACTGAAGAAAAAGTTTCTTCTGTAAAAGAACAAATAGAAGAAAGAGTTTCTTCTGTCAAAGAACAGATAGAAGAAAGAGTCTCTGCTGTCCAACAACAAATCGATGACAGGGTGCCTCAAGTATGCAGTCGCAAAACAAGTTGATACCTTGAAAAATTCGCAACGACGGCAGGGAGTAATAATGACAGTTTTAAATTTTTACCCATGGCTCTTCGTCCCTCTCTGAAGCTATCTGCATATGATGGGAAAAACCTCCTGGAAAGTATATAGTACCCAATTTTCTATAGTGGCAGATGCGAATGGATGGGATTTCCAAGCTAAGGCCTGCCGTCTCACCGGTTCTCTGAGAGCAGATGCTGCGGATATTCTTCAAACTCTTGCAGAAAAACCAGAGACTAGACTTCGCAGCTCTATGCGGCGCTTTGTCGAGAAGTGTTTAAAAGATTACAGCAAGCTTCAATTAAAATTCCGTCAACAGAAGCCCACGGAAACACTCCAGGAACTTACCACGGATCTTGAAAGGCGGTCTCATCTCGCCTTTTCGGAATGACTGACAGAAATAAAAGAAATCATGTCCTTGGAGTCCTTCATCGACGGCATCAGGCATCCTGAAATATAGAAAGCTCTGCGAATAGCCGAAGTCAAGGACTTAAAAAGCCCTCTAGTGTAGGCCATGAAATTTAAAGCAGCTCAACTAGCAGAGACCGCCATCCAATCAGAGATGCTCAAGTCCAGAAGCCAGTGGATCGAGTAACTGCTAGTCTAGACGATTAAACCAGACAAGTCAGTGCATTGAGAGGGAACAGGAATGTCAAGAAACCAAGCATAAAGTGTTGGAACTCTGGTGCTGAAGGCCACATATGACGGAACTGCAGAATACCACAGGACATTGAAGTTAAGACCGCGCCTGTCAAGAAGGAAGGAAACTGATTTGTGGCCATCTTGCGGGGCGGAGGTTGCCATATAATAAAAAGCCATAGTTAGTGCTTCAGATTTATGCAGAGAGGCGGAAGTAATGGACTTTTCATCATAGGACATATCAATGGAGTTCCTTGCAATATGACAATCGATACAGGAGTCAATGTTAACCATCATTCGAAAAGATTTGGCTCAACAATTGAAAGGTAAACTCATCTGAACGCCGCCCTGCATTACCTTCCAGACTGTGTCCAGTGAGAAAAATCGATATTGATGGAAAATTAAACTTTAACATCACGTTTGGAAATGCCGCCTACCACCACACGGCATATGTGGCAGGTATTACAGATCCTTGCATACTCGGATCGGACTTTCTAAGCAAATACAATTTTACTTTAGAATTTAAAAATAACGAACTGCATTCTTCCTCTGAGGAAATTCCCCTGTTCAGGATTAAAGGTGAAGGAGTTAAGTCTGTCCACAAAATTATAGCTCAAGACGACATCACAGTATCAGCAAGAACAGAATTTTTACTTCCTGGATCCATAGCCGAAAATAGAAATTTATGATACGGCGTCATGGAATATGTCAGGAACTGTAACATCCCGAAAGGAGCATTATTAGCCTCGGCACTCATCAACCTATCGAAGACCGTTATCCCAGTAAGAGTTGCCAATGTAACTGAAAAGGCGAAAGTTATTAAGAAAGATGAAGTGGTTGCAGCATATACTCCAATTATCAGCGTTAAACGAAACAGTAACATCCCAGAATTTTAATTACATCCTAATTGTTGGAGAATGCGCAATTAAACGACGAAGAGAGGAATGCTGCTGATCGTGTTATTAAATATCTTCAAGATGTTTTCTCCCGCTCGTCTTCTGACGCGGGTCGAGCCAGTTTGACGCGACATAGAATCGATACCGGTGATCATCCACCAATCAAGCAACATCCAAGATATCTACCGATTACTAAACAGGAAGAGGTACGAGCACTTTTGAAGGATATTTAAGAAGGCGATGTCAAAGAGCCTTCAGTAAGTCTACGGGCATCCCCCATCGTCCTGCTCAGAAAGAAACACGGTTGAACTAGGTTTTGCGTTGACCATCAAGGGTTGAAGGATGTTACCAAAAACCAAGAAAGACCTTCTTCTCAGAACTGACGACATTCTGGACACTCTTTCTGGAAACACGTGGTTTTCGACACTTCATTTAAAAAGTGGATATTGGCATGTAGAGATATAGCCAGTTGTCCGAGAAAATGCGGCATTTACTACAGGACAAGGACTTTGTCAGTTCAAGGTGATGCCTTTTGGACTATGTAATGCGCTGGCAACATTCGAAAGCCTGATGGAGACGGTTCTGAAAGGTCTTTCCTACGAAGTCTGTCTGATATACACGGATGACATCATCATCGTCGGGAAGAGTTTTGCAGAACACTTAGAAAATCTTAGAAAGATGCTTCAGAAACTGAAAGAAGAGAATTTAAAAGTCGAGTCCCGTTAAATGTAAATTATTCAGATAGGAAGTGATTTACCTCGAATATGTCAGGTGTGTGTACGGATCCTGAAAAAGTGTCAGCAGTTAAGGACTAAAAATGTCCAACAGCTGAGAAGCTTTCTAGGACTTATTATAGGAGATTCGTAAAGACTTTTCTTCCATCACAAGTCCCCTTCACAAGCTGACAGACTGCAGGCGAAAGTTTTTGTGGGCAAATTATTCCATGCATAATTTTTGATTGCATTCACATTCCATGACACTTACCTTCAAAAAGTGGAGATTTCTAGGAGTTATTTGCCAGGATTTATAAAGTTTCCCTTGCCTCACACAAAAATATGTTTTACATCAAATTGTTTCAGCACAAGCCTCTAAACTATTTTTAATTTTTCAATTATGCTCATTTTTCATTTACAGTACGTTAAATGTATTATGAGGTATGATAAAATGCAATATATATGTATCTATGAATCAAAGAAAAATTTACAATTATTCAAATTGTTCTATTTATTCAAAAGCAAATTCCATTTTTATGCAGATTAAACGAATCTCTTGGTAACATGCTATGTGGAAAGGTATAAAATAAGTTAAAGCAAAAACATAAGCTTAAAATTATTACCGCAAAGCCTTAATGAAAAATATATTTAAATTAACATAGTCAAATTTTTTGCAACTGCTAGGTAAGAAAATTAAACATTTCAGAAATATTTTATACTCAATATTGCACAGATTTTTCACGTAATCATATCTTAATAAATTATATCATTTACTTTCTATTTAACAAATTTAATTTAATAGCATGAAACTACTTATATAACCTATGGTGTGATGATGTTTATTTTGTAGATATTTTAATCACTATTTCCAGAATTTAATAAGAAGTACTCCTGAATAATTATAATAATTAGAATGCATTATTATGCTTGCATTTTGTAGGTTCACATTCTGGAGTACTTTAACCAATAAATCTCTGAAGGTTTATATGCCTGCAGCAGTTACTTGGATACATTTGAGAAAAGTTTTCTGAAATTTCTAGCATCACGAAACCCAAAGTTAGAATTTTTTATTGAATAATTTAATTGTATTTATCTTATATACATGGTGACCAGTTCTTGCTGTTCATGACCATTAGAATAGACAGATATACAACGCATAGTACTCAATATAAGGTCTCAAAATAATCTACATGAACATACACACGTTTTGCCAATGCCCTGGTTCTTGTACCCTGATTACATAAGTTTTTAGATTTATCAGCTCTTGTATATAACCTTGAAAAGTATTTTCCTGTAAATACCTGGCTTCAGAAAAGCACGAAATTCAATCGTGGAAACAGATAGATACAAGTGTGTGAGACAAATGCATTTGAATAACAATTCAAATTTCAACAGCTATGATTAAATATCTTAACTGTAAAAAACTAAAACAACGCCGAAAACATATATTGCAAATAAATAAATAAAAGTACTTACCTCGAGTGTTCTTGGCTGCGTCTCATCATCAGCGTCTGGTAACTACTGCACATACGTAATGCAAATCGTGTAGCACTCCTAATTGATCCTTCTCCTGATCCGGTATTATAGAAAATCCCGGTATTAGTGAAATCCGCAAAGCAGGAGTGTGAAATGTCATGAGATGACTGCCGTAGACCCCCGTTTGAGTATGTAGAGGAGCAATTAGGATCAGTCATGCCCCCATTAAATTCATGCGAAATGTCATCCGATGACTGCCGAAGATCTCCGTTTGGGTATGCAGAGGATCAATTAGGATCAATCATGCCCATACCATTGAGATCATGCCCCCATCACTTTCATACGAAATGTCATCCGATGACTGCCGAAGATCTCCGTTTGGGTATGTAGAGGATCAATCATGCTCCCCATCACATTCATACGAAATGTCATCCGATGACTGCCGAACACCCCCGTTAGTTAGAGTATGTGTAGAGGATTAATTAGGATCAGCCATGCCCTCAATGATGCTGACATGAGCGACTTTCTTGCAACAATCCACTCATAGCCATATCTTTTATATATACTTGACATTCATAGCGAGAACTAATTGAACCTTCATTCATACACCAGCCAGTTACTTACCCTTTCGCTCTAGAAAAAACGAGTATTTATCTTACCAAACATACTTCTGTTTTGGAAAAGACGAGAAAATGATTAATTAGAATCAGCCAGGTGCAATTAATGAAAGTCCAATTAACGACAATTAAAATACTAATAATTTTAAATACATGATTTGTAGTGGCTGATTCACGTACTACAAGTCATGTAGCCCTCAGTCATTAACTTAAGACGTTCCATTCTTATTAAACTTGAGAAAAACAGTAGCACATAACAAAAAAATGGCTTCCATAACATTGGTGAAACAGAGTCGAAAACCGCTAACAGCGTCAAAATTTGGCGCCAAACCAATGGGCACACTTCTCTATATTAAGACTCTGGAGTCATGCATAGGACAATGACATTTATATACCACGGTATGAGTTCTTAGAAGCATTCAGAACCTATTTTCAGTATAGGCTATCTTTACATACAGTTACTGAGATGATTGGAGTTAGTTTTGAAAAAACACATCACACCAGTTACTCGAAAATTCTATATATTTATGGGTGCCATACTGAAACTGAATATCACTTAGGACCGTCCCAAGGCATCATTTGTAATTCAGGTTTTACTTAAACTGTAACAATCGTATTCTTATTTAGTGAAAGTTTTTGCACATCAATAAAAGTAATCTTTCTAAAGGTTTTAGTTTATACTGTTGCGTGCGTACGGTTCGTAATAGATGGAATGCACAAGTCCGATAAAAGATTAATAAAATTTATTCAAATCATAACAAATGTAACAAAACGCTAGAATTATCCTCAGATATTCGTACAGTAGTTATATTTTAAACTACTAAAACGTTAAAGAAAACGCAATCTAAAGCGCAGAGAAAGCTAATCTGATCTCAAAATAACAGCAGCTAAGTAAACAACAACTGAGTAAGCAACTGAACTGAGATGTTTCTCTCCAGCTTTTATAGCTTTCTAAGTCGGCCACGCAAGATAAGTCTCGCAATTTCTGGAAAGCAAAAAGAGTAGAATTACGGTTACAGTTAACATAGTAGTCAATTACATTTATTCAAATTAAATATAAATTACGAGATATCTATTTATTAAATTCGCGTGCTTCTGAATTTTAACTTTTTCGGCGTAGCTTTTTCTTAAAATTCGGGGCGCGCTGCATTGCACGGGGAAATAAAACAATTTTGAATTATAATTTTACTAAAAATGTCTAACTAAGAAACGAAATTCGTAACAAGATCTTTAATGATATCATAGCCTGTGATTCGCATGACGGAAAATGTGCTAAGATTCGAATTTTAGAATTTCATATATTAGATTTGCAGGATCTGATGATCCAAATGCCCCATCCTTAGGAGGAAAAAATCTAACTTGTGATCATATAAGGATCTAATGAATTAATCCAATCAATTGCTTGAGAAAAATCTAAAATTATTTGTTATCTAAAGGCTGGAAAAGTTGACAGCTCATTTTAAAATAACTTTTCCTTCTCTTTTATAGTAATTTCTTCAGAGCGTGAAGTGTGCAGTATCATGTATATTATTCTTTCTGAAAAATTGCGTATGAGTTAAAAATAAATAAAAATAACTGGATATACTTTTCAAATAGTGCATCATTTTCCCCATAAATGAAAAGCTTTTTGTATTGATGTACGTGTAAACACAATTACGTGTTCTGTTATTTTCAGATTACTTCTGAGGAAAGATGGAAATAGAGGTAAAAATTAGATTTCTGTCCGAAAAAGAAAATTCACTTGTATCTTACTTGGATCGTACAGAAATGATTGTCACAACAGCTCTCACAACGAAATTATTACACTAAGCGAAGGGAAAACAAGTGAAATAGACACAAGGGAGCGTGAGCTATACAGAATCCATAGATGGAGCTGACCGCAAGCGAACGGTATAAGTCAGCGCCCGTCCCTTTTGCCATCGTCATTGAGAGCGTGGACAGCAGTGATTAAAGTTGATTATCACGGTCAGCGTTGAACAGCGTGGTTCCTATGGAAGGAAGGGATACATGTTAGTGAAGTCCTTCGTCGTATGGTGTCGGTGTGCGGGACCAAAGCACCCTCAAGGCGTACCGTATCCCGTTGGTTGGTCAAGTTCAGCAGTGGAATGGTCACCGCAGCCAAGAGTGTCACCGCGAGACGACCAGCAACATCGCATACAGGTACAGGTAGAAGCTAGGCCAGCACCTCCGTAGTACCACAAATAATTGAGGTATTGTTGAACCTAGCTAACTGTTAAACTTTCCACCCCAATTTTGAGGGATAACACCCCGGGGGCTGGTCCGAGGTTCTCCCGCCCCTCTTTTTTTTACTATCAACCACTTGAGAGGACTTTGAGATAAATGAGTTCTGGTATTAATAGTGTACACAATCATATTGAGAATGTCGCAGCCATGTCGGATTTGATCATGGGCGAACAGGTGCGTAACGTTCAACAAGATGCAGGAAGAGACAGGACTTGCGCAAGGAACATTGCAGGCGATTGTACATAGTGATTTGGAGATGACAAATGAGTGTGCAAAGTGGATGGACATCGGACCTCGAATCAAGACCTCCGACTACGCCTTGTTTGACAAGATGAAGGACGCAGTCAGGGGCCAACATGTTAAATAATCTGCCGAATTGTATGCAATTGTCCATAGGTGGTACAACAATATCCCCACACACTGGTTTACCAAAGCCCTTCGGGACTTCCCAGACAGATGGCAGAAGTGTATTGACATGGGTGGGGATTATTTCTAACTTATGTACTATAAATTTTTTGTTAATGCATTGTATCCCGCTTTGTGGCAGCATTTGAGTCATTTATTTCTGTACGACCTAAATGCAATAGTTTCGAATCTGTATTTCTAGATTTTACTTTCCTAAATATGTATTTGAAAGCAGATTTACATGATATCACATTAATTACATTAAAATTCGAATCCATTTTTAGTTAATGGTTTTTTCATTCCAAATCTGATTCACTACATTTAAAATAATGTAAATTCGGAGTTACAGTTCTTGAACTGTGTAAACCTTTAACTGAATGACGAGATTACAAAATTACTGTGATATTTCACGCAATAAAGAGTAGTATATTTGCATTAGTTATCATATTCAGGAAATTATCATTACAGAAATTACTATTTATTTCACGAAAAGTAGGTCATTTATCATAATTTATTCATATGTTCATTTTTCTTTAATTATTTGCAAAATATTTCTCCAGTAGAAAGCAGGGAGACGGCCTTTTTATATTCCATCATCTCGGCTGGAGTGACTGACGCTCTTATACGAGCTTGCAGCAAGTCAGAGAAGTCCAGTTTCTGCGTCTGTGATGAATTCAAGCGACAGCGAGGATTCGATTCACTGGGAGAATTTAAATGGTCAGGATGTTCTAATATGCAGTCAGGAATGAGATTCTCCAAACAATTCATTGATGCTGAGGAAAGGAGAATAAAAGATGCTAGAGCCCTTTTTAATATCCACAATAATAGGGTGGGAAGAAAGGTAAGATATGAATTGTTATTCCTCATTAAGGTGCTACTTTGGTAGACGGCTGCACGGATTTTGGCGATTTTTTATGGCGAGCGATACGACATATGGTAAACCCATTCCTAGACCAGTTATTTGTGGCAACCCATACTTTGTGGTCATTTTATTTAAAGAAAAATGCGTTTTATTATGCATAAATTCCGTATTTTAAATATTATTTATGGCTTCTTAGTATTAAAAATCAATTTAATATTTGCATGTTTATTTGAAATAAAAATTTATTGTTTATGATATTTTATGTTGTGGATGATGTAATGAATAACGTCACATTACTTTAAAAGTAATTGGTTTTAATATCTATAAATTTAATCTGATGTATTAAACATTATTTATGGCTGTTAAATATTAAAATACAATTTAATTTTACATTTTTTAAAAATTATTTTAGTATGTATGATTATTTAAATAATTTTAATTCTATTCGTGATGTAATCAGCTCCCTGATTGGTTGCAGAATATTTGTGCATTAACGAGCTGTAATCAACTCCCTGATTGGTTACTGAATTTTTGTGCATTACCGCGCCATTTTAAAATTTTATTATTCATCTCTTCGAATTCCTTAGATTACATTTTAAAATTTTTTTACAAATTTTTTCTCTTAGATTACATTTTTAAAATTATATTACATTTTCAAATTTTTTCATTTATATCTAAATTATGATTCCGATTTTTTTGTTGTACTTATCAATTTACAATAGGTTAAATACTCAAAAAAAATGTAACTACGTACTGTTTTTCTTTTACATCATAATTATATACTTCAATTTTTATTAAAAAAATTAATTCACTGATTTAAAAAATTGTCGAGATATTTATTGCCACATATGATTTAATGTTAAATAATTATATCGTATAAAACTTATTTTAAAGGATTTGAATTTAAGTAATATTTTAATTCTTTTAAACGTTGGCATAATGTTTTTAATTCGATATTCAATTTAAGTAATATTTTAATCAAATTAAACGCTGGCGCAATGTTCTTACAGCGGTGTTTTTATTCTCTTTCTTTGCTATATGAAAGTAATAATTTAACCTTATTTTGGTATTTTATACTTATAGTAAACGTATTTATTTACATTTGCCTACCATCTTAAGAAACGACATTTTCAGCAAAAAATTAATCCATTATTTTTAACGATATTTAATTTTTTTAAAGTTTCGAATACTTTAGTATGCGTAAAATACGTAAAAACAGCGTTTTCCAAGATGGCTGACGATTGTAAAAACCACGCCAACAATTGCTCCAAAATAAATCGCCAAAAATCGGGCAACCGTCTACCAAAGTAGCACCCTCATTAATTATATGCCGTCATCGTAGACGAGCTTTCCATTATTATAAGTGATTTGGGAAATTGTTTTTTAATTGCAAATAAATAAAAGTTGCTATGAATTAACACTTCTTTATCTGAGCTTGAGAAGGCCAATCTCAAATTCACGATATTAAAAATTATCTGCATTATTTCAAGTAGCAACATAATCTCATTTTAGAGTAAATATTTTCATGTACAGCGCATTGGATGCAGAAAGAATTGCATATTACGAGCCGGGTCAGATATTTCCCATTCACTTTCATGTGGTATCTATTCGAAAAGAACTTTTGAGTAACAGAGAAAATTTCTCCTCCCACCCCCAACTATGCAGATATTATCTCATTTGGTTTTCATTTACTCTTAACTGACGCTACACAGCTTTTCCGAAATGCGTTTTTCTAATGCAGAGAAAGCCGTAATGGGTGAAAAATTTAAAGATACTTGTCTAAAGATACTAAAGGCATGTCTAAATTGCCTCAATTTTTTTTTTTCATTATTTTAAGGAGTATCAGCAACCCTTATACCGACAATGTTAAATTGGCCATTTTTGATGTACCTTTTCTCAAAATCTGCTGTAGATACACCCTTGAATCTGCTGTAGATGCACCCTTGAATCTGCTGTAGATGCACCCTTATACTGACAGTGTTAAATTGGCCATTTTCGATGTACCTTTTCTCAAAATCTGCTGTAGATACGCCCTTGAAATTTTTTGTGTAATTAAAGTATATCTATCTGATTATATCAAAATGAGCTTTTGAAACATTTTAAATTTTAGAGTAATTTTCAGAATACTTTGTTAGTAAAATTTAGCACTTTTCTCACACAAAAAAAAATTTTAAATTTTGTTCGAAGTTTATCACAAAAAGCTCATTTTAGTAAATATTAGAAAACCTAATAAGTAAGCCATAAAAATTTTAGATACCTGTGAGCATTAGTTCGTGAGAAAAGGTACATCGAGTATAAAAAAATCACGTTTGGAGAAAAATGCGTTTTTACGTAACAAATCCTCATTCATCAAAGCATTCGATGACAAATTAAAACTAGAGTTTTTAGTTTTTACAGTTCTAGTTTTAATTTGTCATCGAATGCTTTGATGAATGAGGATTTGTTTGAATCTCTATGACAATTAGAACTAGAGTTTTTAGTTTTTACAGTTCTAGTTCTAATTGTCATAGAGATTAAAGAATGGTATTTTTAGAAAGATAAAAGTGTAGAGAATTTGAAAATGCAAAAATCCGAAATCACAATTTTTTGAAGATTTTGAGGTAGAAACACCCCTTAAAATAAAGTAAGAAATGAGATTATACAGGTAACAGATGGACGGGATAGCTGACATAGGTATTGCATTTAAAATGTGTATGTTCCCTCTCTTACTTTCAATTAAATAAGTATATTATAAGCTAATAACGTTTTCAAATGGCTGACAGTATAGAATATCAGCAAAACAGTAACCGAGCCAGAAACAATTTTTAATAATATTGTTATTCTTGCTACGAATGATACATTTAAAACTCTTTATCATCTCAAGATTGTAGAAAAAGAGATGTATACAAAGATTGATACAATGGGGTTCGAGTATCTCTGGAACAAATTCGCTTGTAGAGATATTACGTTGTTTCGAAGCAGGAGACATGAAAAATGAGCAGTGCCCTCGCCGGGACTCGAAACATGGACCTCTCGAATACGCGCCGATTGTGCTGACCATTACACAACGAAGACATGCAGAAAGAAAGGAGAGAATACCGTACATCCTCAACCTTTTAAAGGGCAACTGGGGATTAGTGGACCCAATCGCCAAATCTTGGTGGTGAAGAATCATCATCCACCACCTTTTAGTTCAGGCGCCACCGTAGAGACATTAGGTTATTTCGAAGCAGGAGAGATGAAAATCAGCAATGCCCTTGCCGGGAGTCGAACCATGGACTTCTCGAATATATGTCGAACATGCTGAAACACCACGAAGGCATGCTAAGAAGGCGGGAGAAATACCTTATATACTCCTCCTTTTAAAGGGCGACTGGAGATTAGGGGACCCAATCGCCAAGTCCTAGTGGTGGAGAATCATCATCCACCACCTTTTAGTTCGGGGGCAACTGTAGAGACATTAGGTAATTTCGAAGCAGGAGATGGGAAAAATGAGCAACACCTTCGCCGGGACTCGAACCACAGGCCTCTCGAATGCGCGCCCAACGTACTGTCCACTACACCATGAAAACATGCTAAGAAGACGGGATAAATACCTTATAAACTTATAAGGTGTTTCTCCCGCCTTCCTAGTGTGCCCTTGTGGTGTAGTGGTTCTGCACGATAGGCCGGTATTCCAGAGGTCCGTGGTGCGATTCCTGGCGAAGGCGTTGCTAATTTTTTATCTCTCTTGCTTCCAAAAAAATTTTTTTTTTAAATTTACAATGAGAGAAACTTTACAGACAACATTACGCGAACTTTGTGAACATATAAAGTAAAAAGTCAATATCTCATCATTTGGCCTCTAGCGTTGCAATACCTGTCCACTTCAGAGGCTTCAAGCAGCGCCGGACACCGTCCGATGTGGGTCCTATCCATTTCTTCATTTAAGCCGCAACGTAGGCAGTTTGAGTTGGTAAGAATGCGAACACGATAAAGATGGCTTGCCAAGCAGTTGTGACCATTTTCAGGCCTAAGACTGGCCACAGCTATTCCCCGTTGTTTGTCTCTTGTAATTTCCTTTCTAAGATGTCACTCCAGCTCTTGCTTGATACAAGCATCATAAGTTCACTTGTAATATCTACTTGTTTATCTTTTGGTGTGATGGCTGAAGTATGTGTAGGAACTACACAAGAGAAGACTTAAAAGAACCTTTTATTAAAACTATTTAAAACTCACAATGTGTCTACTTGACGCTAAAAAACTACTCCTCGCTCGGGCGGTAACTCAAATAACAAGAACTAAACTAAAAATTCAAAGATATTAACAAACAGTAGAATTATTCTCCGGGGCTTAGATACTCCTGTTACCTAAAACCGCGTTGAAATCTAGTGCCATCAAAGTAATAACTGTAACGCCACTTTAACCAGCAATCAACGTAGAATTAGAAGCTCACGCTACAAATGTACAGCACTTACCAACGCTCTCTAACTTTCCCTTCTAGAACTCGGTATTTAAAAATTTTCTCCTCAAGGTATAATTTACATTCCTTCACGCGCGCTACCAAATTTCAATATTCTGGCATTGATAATTATGGGAACGAAAGCTTATAGGAAAGAAAGTAAACTTATTTAATGGTTATTCAAAATAAATATGAATCCCTACACACTTCTCAATTTTTGTTTCACAAATTTACGAATGTACAGTTTTGCACAATGGTAAAAACAATTTGTACATATCATTTGAATCATTTCTGTACATTTTATTACAAGTTTGCCGGCCTGATTATTACCGTGTAGAGACGTTAGGTCATTTTTAGAGCAAGAGAGATTAAAAATGAGCAAACGTCTTTCCCGGGAATCTAGCCGCGGACCTCTGGAATACGCACCCAGCGTGCAGACTACCACATCACGAAGGCATGCCAAGAAGGCGGGAGAAATACCTTATGTACTCCTCTTTTTAGAGGGCGATTTGGGTTTTAGGGCGAATACCCAATCACCAAATCCTGGGTGTGAAAAATCATCATACAACACACTTTTAGTTCGGGCGCCACTTTGGAGGTATAAGGTATTTTTTTCTAAGCAGGCAAGATGAAAAATATGCAACGCCTTCGCCGGGAATCAAACCGCGGACCTCTGGAATGCGCGCCCAGTGTGCAGACCATCACACCACGGAGACATGCCAAGAAGGTAGGAGAAATACATTATAACTCTAAAGTACACAATGCCTGAAAGTCCCTTGTGGTGCAATTTCTTTACCTCCTAGTCTCAGTGTCTTCGAAAGAATTGGATCGTCTCGGAGACTGGACAATCCTTCAGTCTTCACTGAAGGATTATCTCGGAGATTGGACAGGCCCTGATACAATAGCCTGTATTTGCCACCCTGGAATCCGAGAGGATGATCACTTTGTTATAGCTGGAATTAGGGGCTTTAGTCTGTCTTGGAGTCACACAAATAGCCTTTACCTCGCCATCGAAAGCAGTTGTCGGCATACCCACGGGAACGTAGAGCGAAAACTGGGTGTTAAAAATTCTCGCGCCGGCATTTAGTGAACTCTCAGTAAATGAGCCGTCCGTATAGATGTAAAACCAGTCCGGTTTAGGGTAAAGTGTATATAATAGTTTCAAGGGCCAAAATTTGTAAAGTATCTTGAGGGTTTTTTCCTTTTTTTCCCCTACGTTGAATAAGATCTAAGTTTGTATTTCTCCAAATCAATTCGAAAGGTCTAAACGGTTTCAGAAAAGTCTGAAAATCTCATTTTCTGGTTCAAGTTCTGATTTAAGTTTCATTACCTTCTGGAAGAATCATTCTTGGATTATAAGATTACTTTGGAGATTTCTGTGACAATTTCAAAAAAGGAATCCCAATTGTCATTAATTTCTCAAAAAGCAGCCAGGGGGGGTTTCGATAATAAGTTTAATAGGTCTGTTGCTTGCTAACAGGAGCACTACATCTATAGGTGTAGTCTTTACCGCCCAATAATTAGTCTCAAGTCCTGGTTATGTAAGATTTCTAGTTTTTATATAAAATTTTATCCAGCTGTGATCAAAACCTCACATCAGTAGCAAAATCAAAATTAATGCTTTATATGTTTGATTTAGTTTTGACCGAGAACAACCCCAAAGACAGCCTGCCAGACATTTAAAAATTTTAATCTTTTTCAATTCTCTTGGATCTCGCCATCGAAAGCAGTTGTTAAAGATTCTATTTGGAACTCCCAGCTCAGTTTATTATCAAAAACCATTCCTAGGTAGGTACATTTATCACTGTTACCCAAACGAGACCCTTGATAAAAGATCTCGGGCTTAATACTGTCCATATGGGAGAAGGTACTATGTACTGCTGCTTTTGTCAAATTTAACAATATATTATTTTCCTCACACTATCTGTTCAATGTCACAAGCATTTCATTTAGTTTCTTCTCAATTTCGAATTTAGCATTCTTTTTTCTTCCTGGAGCAATGAAACAAAGATCGTCCGCAAACCATTGGCACTGGATTGCAATTGTCTTCAGCAACGGAATTGGGTTTTTAATGCAGGCATTAAAAAGGAAGCAGTTACTAACTGCACCTACGGCAATCCAGTTTGGAGTATAAAACTTTTTGAGGTAGCGTATTCTACAGCTTCTCTGGCTCAAAAACTCACAGTATCAACCCAGCATTTTGGAACCTGCTTTAAGGCTTTTTTAAGCTTAGAAACAATCCTCTCCTTCCAAAGATTCAAAAGCAGATTTAAAATCACGTCCACGTACACTGTCATCATGTTTCAGTTATCAGTTTTGCAATTAAAATCTACACCTTAGTTGAATTCCTCGCTATTCATTCTTGAACCTCCTTTATTTCATGATTTATTAAAATGTTGGCACACTGAAAACAGTTGTTTGTTTATGAGACACTGTTTCAAACATTTTCAGCAACTGCAGCGCATCAAGAAGGTTAGTTTTTTGTTCATTCCATTTGCACTTAGATCACTCATTTTATAAAGGAATCATCTTCCACTAAAAATGCTCTACCATCGCTCTTATAATAGATCTAAACTAAAACTAAACTAAACGCGGCGGCACAAACAGCCCATAGAGAGCCTTGGACGTTCATGGATATCAGTGCCCTGATATCTGCTTTCTATACCGTGGGCTTCGGGGTGCTTGTGCATCTTAACCTGGACAACTAGTCAGCTTGTCGCAGGAACCCCGGTGTTTAGTCCCCCAAGCAAACTTGGTATTCATTTGATCCATCCACTCCAGGGATTAAGGGCTGAGTCAGCCTTGCCCATCCAGGGGATCGAATCCTGGACCTGTGGTGCTGCTGCGCGACACGCTAGCGCCACCAGGCCTAATAATAGATCACATGAGTGAATTAGGGTTATGGCAACATGCTTAAAACAGACATTTATATTGTGAATTCGCGCAGTTGTCATCAGGAAGAGAAATATCAGTCTTCAGTTCCTTATGCCATATCAGTTGCCATTCATTAAAATTAGTGACATAATCCATATCTTGGATTGTATCTATAGTCCATTGTAAACTCTTTACTAATTAAAGCATCGAGGATTTTTCTTCTACGATTAGTAGCATTTTTTTTTTTTTTTCTTTTTACCTCACATATTGATGCAGCATAAAAAGGTCACACGATGATTCTCTGCTTCACAACCGAATTCACCGACCACTCTTTTTAGAGTTTTATGACAAGCAAGTAATATAGTTTCTTCATCCCAATCCAGAGCTCTTTGGTTTAAGAACAATTAATTCAGCCACTTCGTAAGGAGCTGTTTCAGACGGACTAAATTGCTTTCTGAAACCTTTATTTCTTTGGATCTTACAGTAATGATTTTTGAAAGTAACTCTTGTCTTTTGATGCAAGTGAAGGATGATTACAGAGCAAGTGACACTAGAGCTTGCTGGGAATCGTAACACTGCTTGCTAATTTACAGTTACACGTCACACATTCGGAAATAGCTTCATCATTTTCTCTTGCAGATGTAAAGCCAAATTTTAGGAAGTCGTCATTATATTTGCGATGAGCATTGCATTTTTTAACGGAGTAAACATCTTTACTTGAACTAGCTGCGGGCTCGTACGCCTCATCGCTAACATCCTTGTTATTTTCGTAAGTCTTTCTTTTTTTTATCTGTCTATCCATTTTAGAAGGTTATTTTAAAATTAAAATAATTTTGTCAAAACGTTTTTTAAAACGGCATATGGTATTATAATCTTTAAATCCATTTTAATTATGTTTGACAATATAATGTTGTGGTACTGCACATTCGAAAGCAAGTATGTAAGCAGTAACATAACCCTACCGTCTGCTTATCGCAAACACAGCTCTCGACAATTAGTCTGCACCTGTCTATTTCCATAACTTGTCTGACATCGCTTTTGTATTACTGTTCGCAGTGGCATCTCATGATGTTAAGTGCAAGAAAATCCTCACGCGCAGTACAGGGACAGGGAAAAGTGGACGAAGCACCCGAACTTTGTCAGTGACTTTTACAAGTATTGCTCAGCCGCAGTACTGTACCCGCTGGACGTTCGGTTGGCCCGCATCAGAAGCCAGCCATATTTAACCTGTCTCAGATATTTCTAACATTTTTGAACTTGCATTATTTTTGCAAATTCTGGAATAGGGTATTTAAACACATATGATAGCGTCTTGACATATTTCTCCTCTTTTATATGAGAAAAGTTACTTCATAATCAAGGAAATCTTCTGTAATTGAGTGATCGTTAGTAAGCATTTAATGTACTCAAGCGTAATTTGTATCCTTTCTTAGCTCTTTTGTGAGCTGGCATGCACAAAATATTTGTATTGCCTGAGAGCAGTCATCCTATATATAGGTAAGCAAAAATAATTTTTCTGTATGCATTCGTAAAATTTAGAGATAAACTAAAATGCCGTGGCACTGTGGTTGAGAATCATTACCTTAAACTGGGATCCTTATACCTTTTGCTAATCTTTATAATTTTAAAGCGGTCAAAAGAGAATAAAAGTGACTACACATGATAAAAGTAACTAAAAGTGACTAAGTTGTATAAAAAACAACCACTTCCTAGCAGAGAAATTTTGCAAAATGTAAAGATCAGAACCGAAAGAAGAGAACTTTTTAGCATATAAAAACAAGATTATCTAGAATCGTAGCTTCGTTAAACTGGTTAGTCTAGCGGATCTTTATAAAACTTGGAAACGGGTTCATTTGCACAGGGTTTATTTAATTACGCTGGAAGAAAACATGTTAATCTAAACTTTAAAATTAGGCCAAGAAAAAAAAGTAACCTTAGTGTGGTATAGATTCTTTTCAAGAAGGTTCCCCCTTCATATATATATATATATATATATAAAACCCTGCAGGTTTTTTTCCCCACCCCACCCCTTTTTTCTCCTGGAGAAGAATGTGATCGCCTAATCAAATCAAAATTCAAAATCTAAGCTTAATTAAGATTCTTATTTGCCTAATTTTTCAATGTTTCAGTATAAATTTCGTAATGAAGCTGTTTGCCGACTTAATCCCTAACTTGGTGACATTCCTTCTTCGTTTTGAAATTTTAAAAACCTCTTTTGCCTTATTTAGTGATTTTATAAGTTTAAAAAATTTATTTTATGGCGATATTTTGATTATACTAACCGAATTGTTCATCATACTACAATAAGCAATGTATTTTCCATTTTTTATTTCCTTGAACGAAGTAGAGGAAGTATTGTAGTCACGAAAAATTCCAGGTATCATATTTCAACGAAAATATCCATTTTGACCATTACCGAATGCAATTCAACGATGTTTTTTGCGCTACATCTGTAGGTAAGGACAGGATAAAGGACTATTTTGCTCAAAACGGTTGCAGAAAGGATTTAAAGTGGATTCAGAAGAGATTTTTTTCTTTGACGTCTGTACGTTCGTACGTACGTATGTTTGTATCTCGCATAATTCAAAAACGAGTAGCCTAAGAACTTTGAAATTTTGTGTATAGGACTGCTATAACATGTAGTTGTGCACCTCCTTTTTTTGGGTGCGATCGGCTGCACCAACAATATATATATATATATGTCCCTTCAGTTACTCGGCTCCGTGAACCCAGTTTCTTTTATTCTTATATGATGGTAAATGGTATTCTTATATGATTAAAAATGCTCTCATATGATGGTAATTTTTTGCTTTAAAAATGATTGAATTATGTTGTTCTTATCTTCCAATTAAGTTTTTTTGGCTTTTAGTTAATCTGCATGCAATAGGTGTAGAATTATCAACAATTTAAATGTTGTTTAAGTGCGGCTAGGCCTAAATGTTTTTACCATAGCAGATAGCAGCCATATTTATTTGCCTCTGAAACTTAGCAGCATAGTGAATTAAGTGAAATTAAGTCAGATTCTGCACCTTCAGTGTCCTTTTGCTGAGTGGGACCAAACGTAAACATTCAGCTTTGTGCATCGAAAAGTCTGTCTTCTTGCCCTCTGGCCGAATTGCTTGTTTCTGCGTAAAAGTCTAATTTTAATTGTAAAAAAAAAAATTTAATTGGTTTAACTGTATTTGGTGTTTTATAGTTTTCAATTTTTAGTAAAGATATTTTGAGGTTTTTATGTATTTTTGCCATGTCGCGAAGTGAGAACTGAATTAAAACAATGAGAAATATGTCTCTCATGAAATTCGAGGAAATAAGTTTAAATGAAATGCAGGAAAAGATGCTCATAATTTAATATTCCGTACAAGTAAGTCATGAGTACAAGTAAGTACACATGAGATATTTTCGTATACAAATGGGAAGGACTTCGGCAATTCGATAACAATATCCTGATGATAAAATTAAGCACAACCACATTAAGCGGCGTGAACTGTAGTGAATTTACCTTGGAAATCAGGAGGAGCAATTTTGATGCCAGAATAAAACTTTATACTTTTATGCTCAGAATAATAAATTGGTATTGAAGCAATGCCTCAATGGAAAGCAAAATATGTTTTGGAGGAAAGAGTGGAACAATCTTCTTTTTAAAGCATTTTGAAAATAAGTACTGTATCTTTCTATGCCGCACTTTAAGAATTCTTAGGATTAGGCAACAAAAAAAAGTTCACCGTTGAATATCTAGAATACAATTACCATTCCTATTGCTTTTCTTAATATTAATAATACTATCTTGTTGTGTGTAACAATTAAACTTTTTCCTCTTGCACTGTGAATATAGTCTTCCAATCTTACAAATTAAAAAATTTTTATGTGGTATAAAGAACGAAATTTCATGATTCGGACAACCTACGATACTTAAATTAACGGCTTTCTTTGCTTTCAGGCAGTGATGATAAATTCTGATCTGAAGTGTAAATGTCACGGTATAAGCGGATCCTGTGGTATCAGAACATGTTTTAGTTTCCCCCGTAATTTCAAGGAAATTGGTCAGTATCTAAAGCAGAAGTACGAAGGGGCAGTACAGGTTACGATAAATAATCAACGTAAACTGGCAGCAGTGGAAGGGCTCAAACGCTTCACAAAGAATGACCTCGTTTATTTGGATCCATCGCCTGACTACTGTGTCGTCAATAAGAAATTAGGTAAGATCATTCAGCTATTTAATTTAAATATCCATGTATTTAATTATTTCGCTATATTACGCACTTTAGATTGTAACTAGATTCCTTGTACGAAGTAAAAAGGAAGTATTGTAATCGCGAAAAGTTTCAAACATCATATTTCGACGAAAATATCCATTTTCGCCGCTATCGAATGCAATTTAACGATGTTTTTGCATGACATCTGTACATAAGGACAGAATAAAAGACTTTTCCTACAAAACAAGTTATAAAACTATATTAAAATGAATACTGAAGATAAATTTTCGTGGCGTCTGTACGTACGTACGTACGTATGTATCTCGCATAACTCAAAAACAAGTAGCCTCAGAACGTTTAAATTTTGTATGTAGGACTGCTATAACATGTAGATTTGCACCTCGTATTTTGGTTGCAATTGGCCGCACCAAATGTATACAAATATATTTATATATATATCCACTCTGTTACCCGGCTCAGTGATTTCAGTTTCTTTACTCTTATATGTTTGTAAATTGTGCATTTTTTGCTTTAATAAGGATTCAATCATGTTTTTCTTATCTTCCGGTTAAGGTTTTTAGGCCTTTAGGAAATCTGCAAGCAATATTTGTAGAATTATCACCAATTTAAAAGCTGTTTAAGTGCGGTTAAGCCTAATTTTTAAATAACATGGCGGACATGTTTGTTTACATTTCAAAATTGGCAAAATAGTGGATTTGTTGCCAATCGAGAGAAACTAAGCTTCGCAACAACAAAGATAATGCCTTCGATTATTAATACGAATTAAATCATGTTTAATCCATTCTGGAATTTATTCGAAGAAATAAGTGTTTAAGATTTACTTCGTAATTTTAATATAGATATTTTGTGTTTTTATGTATTTTTGCCTTGTCGGGAAGTAAAAATTGAATTAAATGAATGAGAAATACTGAATCGTCTGCGAAAACCTCTTTCTTTTTTACTTTGCTTGCTTAATTTCTTTTATAAATCGTTTTAGATCTATTATAGTATTTGAATAGAAAATGTGGCAACGATTAGATAATTCTTCAAATGATATAAATTTATATGCATTCTGAGTTATAATATGAGCGAAATAAGTGATCCTAGCTCCAGAGTGTCGCTATGGTAGACAAATACAGTGAATTTTAAAGAGTGCATTTATGCTATTGTGGTTTATGCGCTATCGACGAAGTAGATTTAATTTAATCCAATAATTTATATTAAAATGCAATTCATGAGTAATGATAGTGATCATTGATAACGAGTAATTAACAATTCTCATTCATTTGGTCATTTACTTCGAAACTTACAAGAAAGGAATTTCTGATATTTCCTTAAGGTTATTTTGAGAATATTTTTAAGTAGATTGTTTGGGAGTGTTTAAACATATAGCATGTCTACGAATATTTTCAGAGGCTTTTACTTTTACATCTTTTGGGCCCTAGAGATATACTTTCAAATGTAAAAATGTTTTAAATCTCGGAAATATATTTGTTTTGCCTTTTTAAAAATCAATTCTGTAAAAATTAACGTCTTACTTTCTTATAACAAACTGACGATTTCAAACTAGGACCAGCAGTTGCAGAAATAAAGACTGCATAAGGGGTTTTGTGGAAGGGTAAGGTTATAAGGTATTTTTCCCACTTTCCTAGCGTGCCTTCGTGATGTATAAGAGCACGCTGGGCCAGTGTTCCAGAGGTCCGTGGTTCGATTCCCGGCGAAGGCGTAGCTTATTTTTCATCTTTCCTGCTCCAAAAAAATCCTAATGTCTCTACAAGGTGTATGTGTAAAATAATAAAAAATAAACATTAAAAAGTCTTGCAATATATCACATATTTTAAATCATAGGAGTAGAAAAAGGAAAAAAAAAAAAAAATGTTGATGGCAAAGTTACTGGTGAAAATATACATAATTTTCCAAAGAATGCACGGTTAAATCTAGTGCCTGTGTGCGTACCAAAATCGAAACTGAAAAAATGCATATTAATTAATTTAATATAGAAAATATAGAAAGTTCGCTTTAAACTTCTGATTAACTTTTCCTTCTTATGCGTTGGCCATTTTGAGAAAAAATGGTACGAAGAAGCATGCTTGAGAAATGAATGTAGTAGTCATTGATTGTAAATCTGTGAGCATCCGTGGTGACTGACTGTCTAGCGCGCAAACTAAATTTGGTAACGAATACCTTCGGGGTAACCGATTCAATGGTCGTATGACTTTTCTCTTCGCCGCAACTCACAATAGGGGATTTTCAGACAAACAGATTTTAGTGCCTCTGCAGACATAAACACAATGATTACAAATAGCTTGTATTCATTCAGTCACGCGTTCAAGCCTTATCCAGACTCCTAGCGAGACTCCTAGTTAGCTGTCTTTGCTAACCACTAACTCGATAGGGTGGCGTTAATACGTATGAATGGAATACTTATGATCAAAAGAAAATTGCTTGGAGACAAAATCTATGTAGTCTTTGCAGATACCTTACCTTTACTAAAATATTTGAAAACTCCAAGGGGAGAATTAAAATAATTCTTCTGCTTTCCTTATTGTTCAATAGATGCTACTGCAAAATTTTCTTCCATTTCTATTTCTTCTCCATAAGTGTCGTATTTCTGACAAAGTGGTGCAAAATAAGAAAATCCTGAAGAAAAGAGATAAGTATCATATTCTTTTGAGGTTTGTCATCAAATGATTGCCAGTTAAGTTTCAATTTTTCCCAATTTTAAAGAATGGCGTTTCAATTCATAATGATTTAATGACATTTGAGAACATTCGATAATGGTATTATGAAAGGAAGATTCATCGATGATACTTTACAAAAACAATAACATTCTTCAAGGGAAATAATTCATTTGATTTTTAAAAGCGTCTTATAATTATAAAATAACAAATTTATAATTATAAAAAATCCTAAAGCATTTATAATTATAAAATAACAATTAAGAATTTATGGAAGAATATTAAAAACATATCTCATTATTAGAAATTATAAGGATCTTGGCAATATTATTTAAGTTTCTTTGATGTCTGTATATTGATTATTAACAAATCGATTAACTGGAATATTATTTCAGGCACAATGGGTATAAACGGAAGAAGATGCATTAAGGATTCATTGGGCCCCGAAGGTTGTGATATTCTTTGCTGTGGTAGAGGATACGACACTTGGCAGGAATTGTATGTTTATCAGTGTAACTGCATGGTAACTAAAGACTGGTGCTGTGCAGTCCAGTGCGATGAGTGCAAGAAATGGAGAGATGTGTACACGTGCAAGATGCGCTGATACGCAGTGCTTAGTTACATTGTCAGTTCAAAATCAAAGTAAGACGTGCAATAAGAATGTCTTAAAGAGATAATGAAGTCAGAAGTCTTTGGACCGAAAGACGCAATTTCAACAACTAACTTATTTTTATATCGTATTACGAGTACAACATTCTTAGATTTTCTTAAGACTTACTGTGTTACAAAGTAATGAATCGAAAGCGCTGAAAAGTGATTTAGTTTTTTTCTTAAGGAACAACAAATTCAGTGAATTACGTTTTGAAAAAAGCTTTATATTGATTTGTTTCAGATGGAGAATTCCCTTTCGTTTCCATGTAGAAAACTGACAAAACATCTTTGGCCTGAAGAAAAGTTATTTTTCTGCCTTCATATTTTTGGTTGAGATTCATAATCGTCTCGAAGTTGAAAGACAGAAGCAAAAGCATTGCACGTGCAAGCTCTTAGCGCGATGGACGTCCATAAAATTTACAAAGAAATCAAAGTCGAAATGAAATATGATTCCATTTCAAATAAATACGTATTTTTAGCTCTGGAAGTTGTCAGTGAAAGTGTATTATGATTGTGCAAAAATATTAAACATATTAACATGAGGCTTTAGAAGGAACTAGTAAGGATATTAAATGCAGCTTGAAAATGCGAAATGCGCAAACAAGAATAGCAGAACAAAATCATCCTTTTTGAAGTGTTGTCGAAGTAAATATTCTGTTTTTATTATTTCAAGCCATCTTGAGATGAACTAGGCGTTGAAAGCCATCTTATTTGCAAATTTTTGATTCCATCAAACCAAAGTGTGCTGAATCAAACTGTGTTACCTTAAAATCCAATCTTCCATTTGCAGATATAATTTTTATAACATTTTCCATATCTTTAATCAAGAGGCAGAATGCAATTGTTATGCTTTCTGTACAGACTTGATGTGATATGTCATCCAGTTCCTGTAGCATAATTCTGTGCAATCATTTACATTATTTATTTTAGTACATAAAATTTAAGATTCTGGACAATTTCGAATTTGCACAAATGTCTCTTTCTTTTCACAGTATCACATACACATTCATAACCGTAAAAATTCATTTCTAGACTAGTGTCAGAATGACCCAAGTATCTGTCATTTAAAAAGCATTCTAATAAATAGCTAACATCTTTAATTTACGGCAGTAATAAAGAATTTTATTTTTGCTATGAAAAATATCTTTATTAATAAAATGTCTAAAAATCCCTTTTACTCACGAAATTGGGCAAAATTTTACCTTAAACTGTCACAACTAGAAGTCACAACAAATATAAGTATTCTTCACTTGGGCTTCAGTAAATGTGAAATAAAAGAACAAAATTATGGCCCAGAGAAACGAGACCAGTGCGATTTAGCTCAGTTTCTCCCCCCCCCCCCAATTTTGATGGAGAGCACCCCTGGTTGACGGGTCCGAGAGTCTCCCATCCTTTCCCCTTCTACCAAACCACACGAGAGGACTTTCGGCTCGCCGCATATTTAGAGTGTCGCATGCCGCACAGACACTATACATTTACAAACATCCATGCCTTCTCCGAGATTCGAGCCCGGATCCTTCGGCACGGCAGTCAGCGACCTTAACCATTATACCGACTGGGCCCCAAGGTGCATCTAATTTAATTAAATTTAATTCCATTATTTTCCCCACAATATTTAAAAGCGGAAAGGATAAAATTAATCTTAGAGATTATTTAAATCAGCACAATATATTATAATTTCATTCTTTCATATTATTTCTTGGCCCCCCAGCGGCCGAGTGGTAAAGTCGCTGAACACTGGTAGTTCGGTCCGATGTTCGAATCCTGCGAACGGGCTGGCTGCATGGGCCTTTTCGTAGTTTTCCCCATGTGTAACGTGTATACGAGGCAGTTTCTCTTAGAAAGTCCTCCACGAAGGCATTCCTTCCCTTAGGCAGATAGCCCTCGAGGCTTTGCCCTAATCTCTCTCTCTCTCACACACACACATATTATTTCTTATATTTTCAGTTAAACAAGATGAGGCATTATATTTTCCCATCTAAAAAAAGGGAAACATGTAAATTTTTTATAAAATACCTACTTTTTACAATGCCAAAGTGAATTTTGTCGAATTTAAGAACACGAAAATTTCGAATTAGTTCTTTTTCCGCGATTCCTCTCTCCGCGTTTTTCAAAATTCTTCCTGTTCCCGCGAAATCGGAGAGTACAGTGCCCCTCCCACAGCTCATCAGGGGGTGTCATGATAAGTCATTAAGAGCTGGACAGTTTCTTTGTGAATAAGTTAGTCTTCATCTCGACATTGTATTTTAGTTTAGATCTCTCTCGAAATCTTTAGTTTCATTCTATTTGTAATTCTGTTGCAATATTAGCTGTTATTTCACATCTTACCTTAATAAGTCTTTTAAAATATCCAAAGTCACAATAAACCCAAGTCACTTGATAGTTGCCTTAAAGCAGTTGACTCTAATTCAATTACGTTACAATTGTTGAACCAGTGTTTTCGAAGTTTTTAATTTTGCGACCATAGGAATAAATTTAATTTAATTGCAAAATGCGTTTAGAGTTGGAAATGAAAGTGACTAACAAAGTACAGTTTCTCTTAAAAAAGAAGCTAGATATATGGAGACTTCGAAAAAGAGCGCTGTAAAATTAAATAATATTAAAAAAGTTAATAATAATTAGCAGTTTCATTATATACCTATATGCATGTATATACAAAACTGAATTATTTAAAATATACTCTATAACTGCTTATAATTTACTATCAATAATTAATTACAAGTACTGTATATACATAATTAATTATTTTAAATTATTATGACAAATGTAGAATCCTGCGCCATACTTCTAGAACTTTTGAATTAAATCTTTGAAACTAAAAAATTTACCTTTGACGATTCATAAATTTATCAATGATTTCTATTTATGTATTTGGATATTCCGATGAATGCAAATAAAGCGAGTCCATTCAGTTGATCTTATCAAGATTTGTCAGAAGCTGCGGTGGTATTCGACGTTCATTTAATCCACCTTTCTTTTCGTAACGAATATTTATTCTGAACGATTTTATTGTAATTCACCTTTATGCAGAATTTCGAAAGAATATTATTTTTACTTTAAAAAATTTAATCTTTTAGTTCATTGACAAAATCATCACAGAGTTTGAACAACTCTCTCCCCTTTTAAATACAGTATTAGCTTCATTCATGCAAAGATCTGAGATCGTAAATATTTTTCGATTATTTCTTTTAAAAATTCTTTTATTAAATCTAAAATTTTTTGCTTATCTACGTTTCGGGAGAGGCCGAGGCCCAGTCGCCCCTCCCCCATTATGTAAACCCTATGTGAAAGTGGGTAATGAAGATTGATGATTTCACGGAAACAAGAACGTTTTTGACAACCGCGGAAACAGGAACACACCGAAAATTTCGACTTAAACAGACCTTGCGACCTTTGCCTGCTATTGTTAAATTTCTGAAAAATTTACTAATTATAACACTTAAATCATATTGAAAATCGTCTTTTTACTTTCTTGTACGAAGTAAAAAGGAAGTATTCTAATCAATCATATTTCTACGAAAATATCCATTTTGACCGCTATCGAATGCAATTTAACGATGTTCTTGCGGGACATCTGTACGTAAAGACAGAATAAAAGACTCTTTTCCCCCCAAAAAATTATAAAACTGATTTAAAATGAATTCTGAAGAGAATTTTTCGTGGCGTCTGTACGTACGTATATACGTATCTCGCATAACACAAAAACGAGTAGCTTCAAAACGTTGAAATTTTGTATATAGGACTCCTATAACATGTAGATGTGCACCTCGTATTTTAGTTGCAATCGGCCGCACAAAACGTATATCTGTTAACCGGCTCAGTTTCTTTACTCTTATATGTTTGTAAGTTGTGCATTTTTTGCTTTAAAAAGGATTGAATTATGTTGTTCTTATCTTCCGGTTAAGGATTTTATGCCTTTAGGAAATCCTCAAGCAATATTTGTAGAGTTATCAACAATTTAAAAGCTGTTTAAGTGCGGTTAAGCCTAATTTTCAAATAACATGGCGGACATGTTTACATTTTAAACAGCAAAATAGCAGATTTATTGCCAATCTAGAGAGACTAAGCTTCGCAACAACAAAGATAACGCCTTCTTTTATTATTGCAAATTAAATCATGTTTAATCCATTCTGGAATTTATTCGAGGAACTAAGTTTTTAAGATTTGTTTCGTAGTTTTTAATATAGATATTTTGAGTTTTTATGTATTTTTGCCTTGTCGGAGAGTGAGAACTGAATTAATTGAATGAGAAATAGTGAATCTTCTGTAGAAAACTGTTTCTTTTTTTGTTTTGCTTGCTTAATTTCTTTTATACATCGTTTTAGATTTATTATAGTATTTGAATAGGACATGTAGCAGCGATTGATAATTCTTCAAATGATATAAATTTATATGCATTCCGATTTATATAATATGAACGAAATGTAACGCTGTTAAGTGAACCTATCGCCAGAGTGTCCTTGTGATATATAAGTATAGTGAATATATATATATTATATATAGTGAATTTTAAATATTAGTATTTTAAAGAGTGCATTTATTCTATTGTGGTTTATGCGCTATCGACGAAGTAGATTTAATTCAATCTAATACGTTTAAATGAAATGCAAGAAAAAATGCGTATGATTTAATATTCCGTGCAAGGAAGTCTTGTGGTGTACACATCAGATTTTTTTAATTATGGTATGCTGAAAATATTTAAAACTATCCATTAATTACATCACAAATCACATAAGTTAGCTGCATTATAAATTAGAGATATTAATAAAAATTCTTTTTAAATAGGCAATTTAGTTAACAATATAGAGTTTTAACTGAAACACGTATGTTTTCAGGCACAATGGGTACAGCTGGAAGAAGATGCGTTAAGGATTCAAAGGGCCCAGAAGGCTGTGGTATTCTGTGTTGTGGCAGAGGATATGACACTCGTGAGGTATTACAAGTTAAAAAAAAGTGCAAATTGATCTGGTGCTGTGAAGTAAAATGCAAAAATTATAAAGTACGAACAGACGTGCACACGTGCAAGATGGCGCGTTGAAAAATTATTATCATCAATGGGAAACTCTCCGACAATGTGTAGTTTCTAGTGTCAGTAATTCAGAATCAAAGAATGATGGGCAACTGATATGAATTATGAGGCTTGTAAGTAATGGGAAACTGAAAGGATATGTGTCAAAAGATATGCGACCAGAAATCTTCTAAAAGAAAGGTATGGATCAGTAGCTGTTGCAGTTTTCATATTTGCTATTTGTATGTAATTTAAAAGCTCAGAAAAAATTAACCTGAAGAACATGTCTCTCATAAATTACAATATTATACAAAGATACTTTATGTCTAGATAGTTTTTTTTTTTTTTTTTTTTTTTTTTTTTTTTTGTATTTATTTCAATCTAAAATTTTCATGACCCTATTTTAAACCGAAAATTACTTGATAAATATCTATAAAGGGTAAAGTTTTTTTAAAATAAATATTCCGTTGACGGTTTCAGAAATAAAAAATGAATTATATAAAGTGCGTTTTCCCGCAATAAAAACATTTTTATTGCAACTCATCATTCCCTATACGTGCTGTTTTCATCTGATCTGTAACAGAAGTTCCCTAACCAAATTAGCATTTAACTCTATCCACGGTTTCAAATTTCCAATGAACTAATATTGCATCAAGAGAGATGGAACAGTATGCGCCAAACTAAAGCATAGATTTAAAAGGAGATTAGTGATTATATGATAATGGATAAGATGCTGTTGAGAAAATGTAGCTCGACAAGATTATGTCAATGCATAATGCACAGATAGACTGACGGAAAAGGAATATAGAATTTCTGAGTGCGGGCGCAGTACCTTTCAGTTATCACAAAGGACAAAGATGATGTAATGAACCAAGCGTTGCAGTTCAACTCACAGCATCCTCGATAACTAGCAAAGAGTCTTGAATCAAGTAGTTATTACCTTGGGATCAAATATTTGTTGCAAGTGCAGCACTGTTTATAGCTTTAATCAAGAAACAGAGTGGAATTCTGATATATTTTCAGCATTCGTGTGCAGGATTATATATCATCCAGTTCCTGTAGCATAATTATGTGCAATCATCTATGTTATTTATTTTAAGATATAAAAATAAAAGACCTGAACTTTGAATTTTAAAATTTGTGTCTTCCTTTCATAGAACACATGCTTTAAGATGTAAATATTTAATGCTTTCTCATATAAATTTTGGATCCCCAGAACAGCTGCAGAGTAAAAAGTCAAAATGCGGAGTAATCACACATTAACGCTTTTTTTTTATTTTCTTTATTCAAACACTTTGCTTCCTTAGTGGCTGCATCAGAATTGGTAATTCCAAAAATATATAACAATTCCTATATCATTATTTTGAAAATATATATATATATGATATGCCCGCAGTATTTTTGTTTCTGCATATATATATATATATATGGATATATATATATATATATGATAATGGATGCATATATATATGCATATATATATGCATATATATATGCATATATATATATATAAATGCATATATATATATATAAATATATATATATATATATATATAATTTATCAAGCAAAGCAGTAATAACAATTTTTGAAAAAAACAATTTTGGTCAAGAAAACATCTTGCGCAATATGCTGCAAAATAAGTAAAAAATAAAAATTGTAGAAAGCTCGCCTAAAAGTTACCAAGAGCTGCTGCTCCAAAAGGTTTAAGACGTTTTCAAAAATTAATACACATGAAAAGCAAATCATTAGACATGTAAAACATAAATACAATAAAATTAAAAAACAGAAAAAGTTAAAAAGTAAGCGGAAAATGGTAAATTAGCCCAATTCGACATTCAAACAGGCTTTTCAAGGGAAATTTCATTTATTTGAACGTCAAATCAAGCTAACCCCATTACGCGTTTCGCCGAAACAGACAATTGAAACTTTTTCGCTAAAAAATTTTTTGACAAAGTGTCTTGGAAATTTTAATAGTCACACGTACGTAGCCACACACGTACGTAGGGGGGAGCGAAGTGTTGTGGCTAAACGCCCACAACACTTCGCTCCCCCCTACGTACGTCATCCAAAATAAGACGCTAGAAGTTAGCAGCCATTTTTCTGCATGTTTTCAGAGGGACAGCTTTACATCGCCAAAGGTCAGTTTTTTGTTTCTTTTGTTACAACTTTTTCTTGGTCTTAGCAAGACCCACTGAGTTTGTTCTTTTCTCAATTTTTTATTTTTTATACTGATTATTAACTACAGGTTTTCTTACAGTTTTATAAAATCTATTTTTTAAAAATAAAATTGTTAATCTTGTAGGCCCAGCCCGAATGTATTTGTATTTTTAGGACTAATAGCTCATCGCTATTTATTTTCGTTTTGATTTTAATTTTAGACTAGATTTAGAAAGTTTGATTTTGATTAACATATTTTAACTCCTTAATGTGTCATTCTGAGCGGACGCGTCGGGAAATTGGAACAGAGAATTGAGACTATTAAAATTTCCAAGACACTTTGTCAAAAAAATTTTTTAGCGAAAAAGTTTCAATTGTCTGTTTCGGCGAAACGCGTAACGGGGTTAGCTTGATTCGACGTTCAAATAAATGAAATTTCCCTTGAAAAGCCTGTTTGAATGTCGAATTGGGCTAATTTACCATTTTCCGCTTACTTTTTAACTTTTTCTGTTTTTTAATTTTATTGTATTTATGTTTTACATGTCTAATGATTTGCTTTTCATGTGTATTAATTTTTGAAAACGGCTTAAACCTTTTGGAGCAGCAGCTCTTGGTAACTTTTAGGCGAGCTTTCTACAATTATATATATATATATATATATATATATATATATATATATATATATATAAATATATATATATATATATATATATATATATATATATATAATTAAATATATATATATAAATATATATATACGAGGGCCATCCAGGAAGTAGATTACGTTTCCGTCTGTGTCCGCTAGGGGCGGGGCTAGCGCGGCCATCTTGGGGTCAGAGCGTTGCGCAGCTCAGTCTGCATCTAGCCGTGCTAGTGAGAGGTTCGTGCTGTGCTCCGTTCAGATACTGTGACGGTTTGAAATGTCTGCGTTAATTGAAAATCCCGCGAGGTGCGCTCAGTAATAAGGTTTCTGACTGCAAAAAACTGTAAACCGATAGAAATCTATCGGCAGCTTCGTGAAGTGTATGGGGACAACATTATCACTGAAGGTGGAGTGCGTCAGTGGGTCATAAGATTTCAAAATGGCCGAACCAATGTTCACGACGAAGATCGAAGTGGGAGACCCAGCATAGTGACCGCCGAACTTCTCGAAAAAGTCGATGCTAAAGTCCGTGAAAATCGAAATTTCACAATAACGGAACTTTCTTTGAGTTTTCGACAAATTTCGCGAAGTTTGTTGCACGAAATCATCAGCGAAAAGCTTGGTTACCACAAGTTTTGTGCAAGATGGATTCCAAAAATCTTGACAGAGGACCACAAAAATCAGCGAATGGCTGCAGCGTTGAACTTTTTGGACGCTTACCATAAGGATGGTGACTCTTTACTCGATCGCATCGTTACTGGTGACGAAACATGGGTGAAACATGTGAACTGTGAAACGAAATTGCAATCAATGCAGTGGGGGCACACAAGTTCTCCCCAAAAACCCAAGAAATGCATGCAAACAATGTCGGCAAGGAAGATGATGGCGACTGTTTTTTGGGACAGAAAAGGTGTAATTTTGGTGGACTTCCTGGAAAGAGGCACTACAATAAACTCTCAAAGGTATTGCCAAACTCTCCAAAAACTCAGAAGAGCAATTCAAAACAAGCTCAGAGGAATGTTGAGCTCTAAGATCTTGTTGATTCACGACAACGCCCGGCCCCACACGGCAAATGTCACTCGTAAAGTTCTTGAATCTTTTAAGTGGGAGTTGTTTCCTCATCCGCCGTACAGTCCCGACCTGGCACCGAGCGACTTCCACCTATTCCCAGCAATGAAGAAGTGGCTGGCTATGCAGCGTTTTGATGACGACGCACAGCTGCAAGAAGAGGTAACGAAGTGGTTGAAGGCGCAGGCGGCCGAATTTTTCGACTAAGGAATTTCCAAGCTCGTACATCGCTACGATAAATGCCTTAATTTGTATGGTGACTATGTAGAAAAGTAGTATTTGAGTGTGGCTTTCATCTGTATATAATAAAATTTGTTTCCTATACTTTGTTTATTTTTTTATTCCAAAACGTAATCTACTTTCTGGATAGCCCTCGTATATGCAGAAACAAAAATATGTTGCATTGAGTAAGATCCAGAAAGTAGCGTGGGTTAGATACAACCATTTTGCTGCTCTTTACCAAGAATTGTGGTGTCGACAGAGTTTCTTTAGAAACTTGGTCATTGGTCTTCCAATGATGGCACTTTTAAATAGCACCTTATTCTTCCTGGTCAATGACACTAAATAGCACTAAATATTCAGTAATTAATATTTGAGAATTCTAAAGGCTATTTTTTATTGTTAAAATGATACATCTCATGACCACTTTTCGGAATATTGCAATTTACTATAAATTTCTTTCATTTAATAAACAAACTATTAACCCTCACAATATTTCAACTAAACATTTTCATTAATAAATAATTTAAATAAGAATTATAAAAAATGCAGCAATTTCAACTGAAAAAAAAGTCAGGTATGATATGCCTTCAGTATGAAAGTGTTGAGCTGAATATTTCAGCGGAAATCCTATCTTCAAAATCTGTATCATTTTCAATCAGAAAAAGGAAAAGATTTGAAACTGCTTTCGAACGACTAATTTTGTAAAATGCAATATGAGTGTCTGGTTAACTCTAAATGAAAATAGTTTTAGGGTTTATGTATAAAAATATAATTCACAAAAGAACAGCATAAAAAGAACACTAATTCTTCGGAATATCAGAAGCAACAGGCAGAAAAACGCGCTTTTGAAACGCAGACCCCCTCCTTTTAAAGGAAAATGGAGTCCTGAGCGTTTTCTCTTTTTCCTCATAGATCACAGAGGAAGGGGCGAACTTACTCCACACCACCCAAACCAAACGACAAAACCACTTAAAAAAATAATAATAAAGGGGAAAAAAAAGGTTTGAGCTACAGTAAAAAGAACTGGCGGATGAGAATCGGTTTCTAGTGGACTATTATACAAACAGAGATATTAGCGAACGCATTGGGACAGATGTCAGAAGAGACCGACAACTTCAGTAGGTGCCGACAGTGGGGCACAAAAGGTGCCCCGAGAGGGGTCAAAAGTGTCCCCTTTTGTGTCGGCTGGGGACTCTTTACAGGGGGCCGGTTCCTAATGTGTAGAATTGCACCAATTACACAAATGTCCCTAATGGATGTATTGTGAAGTTTGAAGCGATGGCATTATGTTGCTCTGACGTCCGTTATTCCTATACTTGGGGACTTATTTTCTTCTTTAAACAACCCCCCTTACATGCTAGCCCCTATGCAAAAAGGAAAATCCGATAAGAAATCAGTTTGTGGTACCGGCTTGGGGAAAGGAACCTTACCTATGGGCATGACCTTGAAAAAAAACTCGAGGAAGCAATTAAATGAAATTTCCAGGTACTCCGATAAGTATCCAGAATCAAACAAAGTCAGTACCTGGGGTGCTGTAGCAAATAAAGATTAATTTATTGCTTTTTAGTAATACTTACATGTGGAACTAGTATCATAGAAGAAAGATTTTCTGATAGTTATTGGAAACAAAAGGGGGATATGGTAGGGACCTGCAATCATCCAGGAAGAATTTTAGATCAAAGTATATATTTTGAAAACATGCATTATAGACATATATTAAAATACATATGAAGAAAGTGACGCAAGTAAACATTTTAAATGCTTTTTTACGGACACTTTGCAAAAAGAAAGTTCATCTCAGAAAATGTTCACAAGCTTGTGCACCCCAATTATTTTTGTAATGCACTTAAGTAAGCTTATGATATTTTATTCCATCTTTTGAACAAAATCACGCCCATGCATCCGCTCAATCTCTCTCCCCCCACTTTTTTATTCAGTCCGAAACCCTTACTGTAGTTAATTTTCTTGTTTCATTCCCTTGTCGAAACAATGCTTGGGAGCAAGAACGTTACGTGATCATCTGTAACTCAACTGGTTTTAATTTTTAATGATTAGTCTTAATGGATTTGCCAGACATTAATATTCTGTTTTTAAATTAACACAAATTCTTGTATTTTACACCAAAGAGGCAATTTGCCCAGAAAGGCAAATTATTAATTTCGTTTTGGCGTTTTGTGTTGATTCACTATAAACGGCGAATCACTTTTTAAATTGCTGCTAACAAATATTATCGTTCTGTATTATATTTAAAGAAATTAAATAATGAAGACTCTGCATGAATGTGTATATGTTTCTCGCCATCAAATTCCGAATAACGTATGTCTCCACTCGAATATGGGCATCTGAAAGCCCAAATTTGGAATTTATTTTATTATTTATTTCATTTTTGTAAAGCATATGAGTTTTTGATTAAGAAACTCGACGATTTCAAAGCGAGCAATGGCAACACTGTATGGGGGAAAAAAGAATATCTCCAGCGTGCGAGACTGTGTATCGGAAATTCTAATTTGAGCGTAATATAAAACCCGAAAGATTTCAGATTTTTTTTAAAATTAATTTTTGTCCTAATCATTCGAGCTTGATTTCATTAATTTACTAATAGAGAGACCTTTAAAAATTGCGTTTAAAAGTCTTGAATTCGAAGACACTACAGTATTATTGGAGATCTAATATTTTTATTCTTTAGTACAGACATAAAACACATGTCGAAGAGAAATAAATGGCCTTTTTTACTTGCTTTATAAGTTATTTCTTTCGCCTTATTGGCAAGCCTTCGTGGTGTAGTGGAATGCACGCTCAGCACGTAATTGAGAGGTCCGCGGTTCAATTCCCGGCGAAGGTGTTGCTAATTTTTCATCTTGCTTGCTTCCAAAAAAATACCTAATGTCTCTACAGTGGCGCCCGAACTAAAAAGGGTGTTGAATGAGGATTCACCTCACCCAGGAATTGGCGATTAGGTCCTCTAAAAACTCCAGTCGCACTTTAAAAGGGGGAGTATATACGGTATTTCTCCCGCCTTCTTGGCGAACCTTCGTGGTGTAGTGGTCTGCATGCTCAGCGCGTAATTGAGAGGTCCGCGGTTCGATTCCCCGGTGAAGGCGTTGCTAATTTTTAATCTTGCCTATTGTCTCTACAGCTTTAAAATTACCTAATGTCTCTACAGCTTTCAGGTACGAAAAAAGCTGCACTGGTTTATATTCAGAGAAATTGTTTATATACCTCCTATTATGAAGATACGTATAGGAATGAAAAATCTTTTGATTGATGTTTTTGCAGGGGCTTAGCTAGAGGGGGAGGCATCTGTCCCCGGGCGCAGAATCCAAGGGACGCCAAACTGATGTTACGACATTTTAGAATTAAATGTTTTCCATCCTTGGCAAGCAGTAGGGGGCGTGAAATCTTCAGTTGTCCCTGGGCGCTGAAAACCCTAGCTACGATTTTGAGTGAACTTTTTACAGAACAAGAAATGTATAAGGTAGCCTGATATTTGATAAGTCTGAAATATTGCTGAGAAATATATTTCATGTGCAAAAGAACTGCTAAGGCATACATTAGTATTCAATCTTAATTCATCTAATTTCTCATATGCGAGTAGAGTTTCATGTTTCTATGAATAATGTTTATGTTTGTGTTAAAAGTGGCATATAAAAAATAGAGATTTTTCCAACTTTTTAAAATCTAATCAATTAATTTTAATTTACAGAATCTTATTTTGACAAACTCTATTTTCGAATTTCCTTCTCATCTCGAGAAGTCACTTTTTAAGACAGCCTAGCTCTGGCTTTCATCAGTGAAAACAGTTTTATGCCAAAATAGAGTCCTACTGTATTTTTCTTTCTCAGCTCTTGATTTATTACATTTATTAAGTATTTATTTCCCGAAATTTGTTGTAAGAACATATTTATTGTTTATGCATATTCAGAATCCCTATATCTGAGTTTAATGTTTTATATATACCTGTATAAATATATAATGCCTATTTTAAATTTCAGTTATATTGAAAGCAATGGACCTGTTACATTTTAGCACTGTGATTTATTTTCTCAAATGTATTGACCTTCTTATTAAGGTGACCTAATGAAAATATTCAATATAATTATCTCCTTATAGATAACGGAATTATTTTAATATTAATTAACTGAATGATTGATTAATATGCTTTAAGAACATTTTAATAGCAATATAATTGAAATTTTTCTTTCACGATCAGCTAAAATAAAAATATTATTTTGCATATATTTTTCGTTGTACATAACTGATGTATGCCCTTTCGGTAAGTGTAATACACCATAAAAGGATTAAAAATTTTAAGCATTAATTATACTTTTTATCCTTGTGTTTTATTATTAAACTGGAATTTAAAATATGTTTACCTTTCTAAATACAAAAAACGTTTATTTTGTTTGCATTTATCAGTTTTTCTCTGCTCTCTAAACACCTCAGAAATATATGTAGCATGCGTTAAATGGATAACACACATTTCTTCGTTTTTTAAAGCATATTTATTTATTTATCTTTTCATAGCAAGTAAAGGAAACAAATGATTCTAAATTTTATTAATCTAACGGAAACGGTCGTCAAATTTTCAAGTACCATAAGTCCTAGCGCATTTTTCTCCCTAGATTTTAAGCGACAGCTTCTGAAAGTTTTAAAAATATTCGTGTAATTTTGTCCTTCTACAGTGCGTTTAGAGAATCAACTCCTCTAAATTTTAAAATAGATTTGCCTATGTAGGGAATGTTTTCGTCTTACTAACAAACACCAATCCTTGAAAATTGCATGTGAAGGATACACCGAACATTCCTTTCTAAACGTTGAATCTTAATCTAGCCCAATATAAGAATGGACTAGTCGCAGCGGTGCAAACAGTCTGCGATTTCGTTGTCATTCACATTCTCTAACTATTTATGGATGATTTGAGGCCTAAAGAGTAGTAGAGTCAATAATAAGAACCTAGGAGATTCAAGTTACAGGGAAGATGAAGGGGAGATATCTTATTAGATATTTCAATGTTATTATTACTATGTATTCTTATTGGAATGTAAGTTTCTTTTAAAGGAATAATATTGTGATATTTTCTTGTTAATTATCGATGTGTACGTTTCCTTTGCTATGCTCATACTATAAGAGTGTCTTTCGTAAACTAAATTATTGACATGATTTTCCTCTCTCGATTTGCGGAAGATCAAATTAAACAAGTAATATATAAAAAAAAAAAAAAAAAAAATTAGTCAATAATAGTCAATTCCTACTTATGAGAATTTTCGCTACATAATGGGACATCATATCCGCTTCCTCCAACTCTATAAAACTACAATTCTTTAATTCCACACACTTTAAAAACCTTTAGAACTCTGTCTCACTGTTGCCACTTATTTTTGTTGAATACTACAATTCCATTTATGACAGTCATGTACTATTATTTAGAAGTTTTTATAAAATTAATTTTTTCAGTACGTGAGAATTCCTAATAAACGGTCATTATTTGTATAAGGTATTTCTCCCGCCTTCCTAGCGTGCGTTCGTGGTGTAGTGGTTCTGCACGCTGGGCCGGTATTCCAGAGATCCGTGGTTCGATTCCCGGCGAAGGCGCTTGCTCATTTTTCATTTTGCCTGCTTCCAAAAAATACCTAATGTCTCTACATTTGTAAGTCGAAATATATGAAACTTTAAGTTTTAATTACCTTTAATATGTGAAAAAGCTGTATTTACATCAAGTGTCATCCACTACAAGTTTAAGAAATGTATTTGAACTTGAGTGGATGAATAAAAAGTATTTTATTAGCGACTAAAAATTGGAATAATATATAGGGAGAGTGTGAGCTAATAGTAGAAATTTAAAAAGGGGGTAAAAAGTAAAGAAACAGGGTGGGCCAAACAAAACCTACCAATGGTAAACACAAAAACTTTTTTATTTTTTGATGTAATTATTTTTTTCTTTTTGTAGGTTATAATTGAATTCTTGGAAATTTATTATGGAACCCAGTACAAAAAACGCGTTAAAATTATCGAGTTTTTCTATTCTTGTCAACGATCAATTGTTATGACGCAGCGTAAATATCGACAACATTTTAATTCAAGTGTACTGTTTGGTGCGGTATTATGGCTAATAGAGTTACGGGTCCATATATCTTCGAGAATGAGGACGGAACTCCGGAAACGATTTCCGGAGCTTCTTACAGAACAATGATTGAAAACATTTTGCGGCCAATGGCGGAATAAAATCTTTTTTTTTAATGGGGATTAATTTAAAAGACAAAGTGTATATTAATAAACCAGAGACTATTAGACAGCTGAAGCAGACTATTCGAGAAGAAATGCTGAGCCTTCAACTAGAAACATTACGTGGTGTAATGGAAAACGCGTTAAAAAGAGCCAATCTCTGTATCTAGAAAAATGGTGGACATTTGTCTGATGTCATATTTCATACATAATTTCCATAAAATATATTTAATGCATGAAAGAATTAATCAAAATAAATTATCATTATAAGAGTTATCCGTATTTAACATTAGTAGGTCTTATTTGCCCACCCTGTACCTATGTGCGTGTGAGTGATATGGTTAGTGTAAGGGCACTCGGTACCCCAAAATCAATGAAATTACAGATTTAAAATTTTTTTTGCTGGAAAAGTACTTTAATACCCTTACTACATTGAAGAGAAATTTTGAAATGATCTGACGATAATAAATGTTATAAAAAGGTTTTTAAAAATTTCGACACCACTTTAGTGTTTTTTTTTTTTTTTTTTTTTTTTTTACTTCTTAATTTTTTCTGTAACTTACTAAAAATCAGTGTAAATGAAAAGGAGTGTAATTAACTATGACTCCAACTATCAAAAAACTCTGTTTATGTGTATATACTGATTTATTTAAATACAAATTAAAATTGGAAAATTTTTTTCTTCACCTTTAAACTGGCAAGTTTATATATTTATACTGAGCTCAGCAAATAATTTTATGTGTATTATGTTAGCTTTGCTATGCTTATTCAAAAACTGAAATTATCTGTGATTGGACACGAACAGAAAGAGGTGGTGTAATGAAAGTGATCAAGTTTCTGACTGTAGCATTATTGAAATAGTGCTGGAACAAACATTAAACTCTTTAATTAATTAAAATGCACATAAATTAATTTAAAATGCAATTTTTATACGAGAACAAATGGCTAAAATAAGAGAAGAAATCACATAAGCTGCTGAGTGGTTTTAAATAAAATGCTTTATGTCTGTTAAAATTTCAAATTTTGCTTTTAAAGAATTTAATAAAACGACAAATTAATATTATTAATATTGATTATATGCATTTTAGAAAATATATTATAATTAATTCATGCATTAAAATTGTTTTGAGTGTGTTTTATAAAATAAAAACAGGTAAAGAAAAATTCTACTTGCATTTTATGATTTTTTTTTTTTTTTTTTGCAATATTTCTAGCCAGATAAAGTTTTAAGCAAAAGCTTGTAATTTATGTTCATATTAATCAATTGAAGAGCACTAAGTTTTATTATATATATAATATGTATTGAAATTCAGTAATAAAATTTTAAAGAAATTTGAAATGATTTAATGACCATTCAGAGAGTTTACATTCTTTAAACTGCGTTTTCTCAGTTTGCAATTTTTCAACATATCCTTTTACTTAAAGTCCTAAAACTTATTAAGATATGGACCAATTATTTAATAATTTTACTGCTTATTTAAAATTATATACTAAATAGAATCAAGGATGGGTTTTGAAAAATAGCGAAACGAAAAATCATTGGAAGTGAAAATGCCACTAAAATCCTATTTTTTTAAAGTGTAAGCTTCTCACTAGTGTAATTCTCAGTTACTGTAGAAGGTGGCGAATCTTAAAAACTAGTTAGGGAATAATCGCTTAAGTTCGTGTAGCAGGAAACAACAAGATGGAAGGGTAACTAACCCTTTATTATACCAATAAGGTTTAACAAAACTCTGTCTTGGAGAATACAAGACAGAGTTTTGTTTGAATACAAACAAAGCCGACACTTGGGCTTGAACTTAAGAGACTAAATATTAAACTAAAACTAAGATTAACTAAAGAAATACAGCCGAAGCTATCAAGATTCTACTCGAGTTGGCCCCTTAACTTTATTTGACTACGAAGCTTATCAAGGGCCTGAGTACGGCCGAGCGTAATAACAGCTTTGAGAGGGAGAGTAGCCAAAAGGCAGATGCGCGCGAATCAGAAACTCTGATTCTCTCTAACGCTGTAAGTAGACTTTGCGCAAATCAGAAACTCTGATTCTCTCTAACTCTGTAAGTAGACTTCACTTCTCCTCATTAAGTATTCAGAAAGATTCCAAAACTACGTTCTGGGCGGAAGTAGTAAGTTGAAGTTAAGAATTTGACAGGAAAGGAACTTAAAATTTAACTGTTAATAAAGTTAACATAATCCTTATAAAAGTTTTTATATAAAAATGTGCTTTTTATTTTATTTCTCAGAAACTAATTCATTAATTGCAAAATTTATCCGTAAAGTTATTAAGAACACTTATAAATACGATAAAAAATTTGAAGCAAAAGTATTGAAAACTGTGAAAGAAGAAAAAAAATTTAATTGTTGAATTTTTTTTAAAAAATTAAAATTAACCAAAAATTAATAGCAAAAATTTTTTTTCAGCTTAAAATCATTTTTCTTCATAAAACCACTTAATATTAGTCATAAAGAGTATAAAAAGTAGATGAAAGTTCTTAAATAAAAAAAATCATTCAAAAGGTACCGAGTCCCCTTAAGGGCTATTTTACGTATCAATGAACTATTTTTCTTAACAATAGTACCTATTTTTCTCAAAAGAAATATGATTGTAACACAAACACATATTTTTACAGAAGAGGAAAAAAAAACCTGCTGCTCTCAGTATTGTCAGCTCATAGGTAAGGAACTCAAACTCGGCTGTTGCATGTTTAGAATTCCATCACGTGATTTTTCTTTTACAGTGTTGCCAAAAGTTCAAGAGAAATATAAACGGATAGCTAAGATTTAATCCCTACAGATTCGGCCATCCTAGGTCTCACTGGCCTCAGTATCACTTTAGAATACGAAGAAAGTCTCCTCTTAAATTAATAACCGAAGAAAAGATAATTAAGAGGGTCTCGTTTTAGGGGCTCTGTGTTTTCCACGCTTTCTTGTTTTAAAGCTTTTATTAGTCCTTTTTTTGCGCAATTTTAATTTTTATGATTCTTCCATTCTTTATCAGAAATTTTACTAGGTATTTCCTTTCTTCTTCCAACAAGCCTTCGAGGTTTAACGATAGTACACTCGTGAGGTCCAGGTTCGAATCCCGACGAGCGCATTGCGCTTTTTTCATGTTTCCGGCTTCAAAATAACCTAATTACTCTACAAGTGGCACCTGAACTAATAAACAATGGTCGTGGACAACAATTCGTCACCATTAGGATTTGGCGATTGGGTCATCCAACACCCAGTCGCCAAGTTTGAATATAGAAGGTATTTTCTCCCTACTTTCCGCATGCCTTCGTGGTGTAATTGGAAGCATAGTCGACGCATATTCGAGAGGTTCTACGGCTGGAGTTCTTGCGAGGGCATTCCACTTTTTTCATGTCTCCTGCTTCAAAAAACACCTAATGCCTTTACAATGATGCCGGAACAAAAAACTGGTGGACGATAATTTGTCACCACTAGGATTTGACGATTGGGTTCCCCTCATCCCCAGTCATGGAGGTAGGAAGTAAGATGGAGTAGCCCTAAACAAGTTTCTTCCGTACCCTGCTCTGAAGCACCGGCGATCCCTACGTGGTAACCAAAACATTGGGTCATTTACCATTGAGTTCAATGGGATTTGACGCGTTCGGATGTAAATATTTTGTAATTACGTCGTAAATATACATATAAATGTATATATTTTCTTTTTCTACAACACTTCAGAGTCCTAAGTATATGAAAACAACATATTTTTAAACAACATGTCATTCTGAACGGAATTAAATGCTATACTTTTCACAGGACAGTTTTCTCAGAATGGTTTAATTTGAATGAAATATTTTCACAAGTTTTCGTTAATTACATTAGTAAAAAAAATTAAGGTAGTTCGATTTTATTCTGTTAAGCTACAAAAATTAAGATCAATGTTTATTGTATTATTAATATTAAAATTATGCATTATTTCTTTTCTATTTATAGAGCTTCTTCCTAAAATACTTTCTTAAATATGACATGATTTTTTGGCTTCTGAGGCATCTTTTAAATCAAAAAATGTAAGTCAATTTATAATTAATGCTCTATTCGGTTGATTTTAAATTAGAGAATTATTAGGAATTATCAAAATACTTTAAATAGTACTTGACTTTCTCTGAACATTTCTAAAAAGGAATAAAATAAGTTTTTTTTTTTTTTTTTTTTTTTTTTTTTTTAAGTATTATTTAAAATTTGTAACTGAGTTATTATAAAATGTAAGGGGAATAATTCTTTTAATTATACTTATCAGATTTTTTTTACCCTTCATTTCAAAAATACATATTCCAAAACTCTTTATTACGTTCTTAAGTACCCATCTCATAGCATTTGCTTTACAATACCTTTTAACAGATTGCTTTCCAATACGAACAATTCTTGCTTAAATAGTTTTATAATATATTTGCCAACAGGATTTCAATTTATGTTTATAATTCAATATTAAGGTTTATTATATATTTAGATAACATTTATAATCATTATAAATTAGATACATTTAATAATTAGATTTCTTCACAGTACTTTCACAGTTGTTTATAAGTGAATAAATTCTTCATTTCAAATACATTTATAAATAATTTAATGAATACTCATGTATTTTGTCAAAGGCAGATACATGCTTTTTGCAAGCCACATGCATAAATACCCATACATATTTCCTATTTTTCATATCCGGCATGTGCAAATCTTTAATTTCTGTGCATTCACTATATTTTTCGTGTAAAGTAATTTACACTAATTTAACATACAGCCGAAAGTTTTACATAAAAAATATATATGAATATAATTTGAATGAAAATTATATGCATTATTTTTAATACCCTCTCAAAGTTCAGTTTTTCTTCAAAATTCCTCCATGAAAATTTGTTCTATTTAAAACATTTTGGCATTTGGAAAATAAAATAAAAGTAGAGAATACTCTATCAAGGGTATCGAAAGACGTATACAATTTTAAATGTACCGTAAGGTATTTTTCATTCTTTAAGCATAACATTTTTCTTAAAATCTATATTTTTGTAGTTCAACAGCTTAGAATTTTATAAAACAAATTCATAATCAAAATCGCTGCTGTTAGTTATCAAAAAATAACCAAGATGTGATTTTTGCGTAAATGTCACTAAACTATACAAATTGCTATTATCCATCACACTATGAATGTTCCTTTCATGCGAAAGTGTCCCTTTTTCGATTTGTATGGAACTGTCGTGTGTCGAAATACTATCAGAACCCTGTCAAGCGAGCTTCTGAATGTAAACAAAGAACACCCCATCTGGTGACCCAAGCTTCAAAGTAGTGCTTCACTTCTAGTGCCGGTTGGCCCCTCCTTCCTTTCCTACCTCCATGTCCCCAGTCGCCTTTTAAAAATGGGAGAGTTTGTAAGGTATTTTCTTCCTCTTTCCAACCTGCCTGGTGCAACGATAGCACACTCGGCGCGTATTCGAAACATCCAGTTTTGAGTGCTGGTGAGAGTATTGCATATTTTTCACATATCCAATTTCAAAAAATAAATAAATAAAAATTAAATTGAAATAAAATTTGAAAGCTTTCGGATTTTATATTATGCCCAAACGAGCTGCTTTTTTTTCCTTTTTTTTTCCCATTTACACATACATACGGGTTTCCAGAGGATTTGGGTTAACGCCACTTTGGGCTAAAATATTTAAAAAACAGCATATCTTTAGAATTTTCGATAGACAGTCTCGCGCCTTGGAGATAAAATTGTTTTGTCCCTAGAGTGTTGTCACATCTCCCTTTGACATTGTTGAGTATTTTAATCAAAAAGTCATTAAAGTTTTACAGAATATGAATAGACAATGAAACAAATCCGAAATTTCCATGTTCGTGTGGAGGACTTAATACAGGGTAATAATATTTGATGGCAGGAATTCGAAAAGTGGTACATGGCATTTAAGTGATACAACGCAAAATGCCATTTCAAGACTAATAGCTCTTCTGAGTTACGCTAAAATAAAATAATAAAAAAGACTGTACAATTTATAACCTAATGATGACCTAATTTGTAACGTCTCATGTATAGTTGTCAGTAAATGATCTTCGCAAGTGTTGTGAAACAAAATGCTTCGAAGCCTTTTACAGCGGCGACTTTCGTGACAGTATCTGCACCTGATCAATACATCATGGAAAAGAAACAATTAAGCTCAATAATTATTATTTACGCTTTCCGCCCTAAGGTCCTACACAGAAAAGAGGGTTGCCTTCGTGGAGGACTTTTTAAGGGATATTGGCTCGTATTAACACGTTACACATGGGAAAAGCGACAAAAATATCCGTGCAGCTAGCCCGTTCGCGGGATTCGAGACTCGGACCGAACTACCAGTGTTCAGGAACTTTATCGCTCGGCTGCTGGTGGGCCCCTAAGCACAATAATGATAGTAACTTTTTCTAAGGTGATCACTTCTGTGAGAGCGCAAAATTATTTCGAATAGCAGATAGCCGTTTTCGGAAAGTTTCAGTACATAATTGCTAAGAACAACAACAACAACAAAAAGTAAGTAAATAGGAGAATATGACAAAATTTAAAATTTCAGCATATTTTGATGTGTTACTTTCAGTAAAATGGATTGATGCGTATATTATTTTATTCAGATAAATGTAATTAACGATTTTGATTGAATATCGTTACTTAGTTAGAAAAGTCTTGCATTTCCAGACACGGTGTTCTTCCTTTAGGAGATCGAGGCTCCTAGTGGCCGCCAGTCGCTTAACACATCTTTGACCAAAATAAGAGGAAAATCACTGTTATCTGATAAAAAAGTATATAAATGAATAAAAAGCAAACTACCTCAATTCTCCTAATTGTACCCTTTTCGCTCTGCGTAATGCACCGGACAACGCCGCGTGCTTTAGCTAATTTTTATTGGCCAATGAAAAACTACATATTGTTGTACATGCTGTTAACATCAGGAAGTATGACAATATATAGTCACTTCCAGTTATATAATATCACACAAAGACAGGAATGGTCTTAAAAATACTTTACATATCTATAATCTTTCCATGTTTTTATCTTATATACTTATATATACACTCATGTCCATAAATTAAGGATAATGCAAAATCAGGCAATGGAAGAGTTAGAAGAAAAATAAATTTTATTTATTTGCAAGCTTATTTATTAAACAAAAGGTACAGAGCAAAAAAAGAGGCTATATATTTGATATTATTAAAACAATTAGCGATTTTTTCTCCCTGGAGCAAATTACAAAAAAAAAAAAAAAAAAAAAAAAAACCTATTTCCAAAAAAACCAATATTACATGGTTGGTATGATTGTTAATACATTGTATGTCTCCCAGACGATGCAATACAGTCCGCACAACGCCTAGGCATGCTGAGTATCAAATTATCGATCTGATCTTGGGGGATATTAATCACCACGCAAAAAGCAATGCTCTCCGAAGTTCCGGTAGACATGTAGGAGGAGGTTGACGGGCTGCAACTCGTCGGTCAAGCATGTCCCACTTGTGCTCTACTGGACTCAAGTCCGGCGAGAATGCTGGCCAGTCCATACGGGTGATATCCTCCGATTGAAGGCATTCGTTTACGATGTTTGCACGGTGAGGACGAGCGTTGTCATCCATAAACACAAATTGTGCGCCCATGGCGCCCCGAAACAAACGCACATGTTGTTCCAGAATGACGTCCCGATAGATTTGGCTTATCATGGTTCCAATTTGAACATGCAGGTCAGTTCTGGAACCCAGAATAATTCCACCAAAAACGAGCACTCCTGCACCACCGTAACGGTGCCGTTCAATGATGTTTTCTTGGTGGTAACGGGTATCTGGAGCTCTCCATATGAAAGTCGGGCGAGAATCAGAGTGCAAGCTAAACCTGGACTCGTCGGAAAACATCACACAAGCCCACTGTTACGGTGTCTACAATGCATGCTCTCTACTCCAGGCTAACCACAGGCGACAGTGAGTTGCAATAAGTGGAACGCATCTGAAAGGTCTACGAGCATATAAACCAATCTGCCCTAAGCGTCTGTACACGGTCTGCCTTGAAATTGTCATACCAGTGGCTGAAGAGAGCTGACGAGACAGGTCTGAGGCTGTGCTCCGCCTGTTTCTTTTGGCAGTAACTGCCAAATACCGGTCCTCATTCGGCGTTGTAACTCTGGGGCGACCTGTGCTGTAACGTTTACTCACATTACCATCATCTTGGAATCGTTGCCAAAGCCTGGAAATGACACTCTGGGCAATTCCAAGTTCGTCTGATACTTCCAGTTGGGTAGCCCACATTCCAGACGGCCGATAATTTTACCACGTAAAAAATCACCCAAATGCGTCCTTTGTGTCATAACTATTCGGTTATTGCACTGAAATGCTTATAAAGCGCCTGCGAGCAATTTTACTTCTTTGCCTGTATTCCTTATATATCGCTCTCTTACACTCTCGTCATTGTGATGTACCATCGGTGTTATCTGGTTACTTCCTGAAATTTGCATATGATTCTTGAAGATGTGTGTAGTGATTTTACAGGTGATATATTTATTTTAGAGTTTGATTTCCACGTGACTCCGAATTATCCTTAATTTATGGACATAGTGTATATATATATATATATATTATATTTTTCGACTCTGTGGCGATCCCTCTTACATAACTCTACAGCAAAAACATTTTCATAAATGCCAATAGATGGCAGCACCAAACACATTCTTTGAGTGGCCTAATCGTTTACTTAGAACACGGAAAATCTAGCTGGTAACTCTTTTAGTGGAACAGCTTTAGTATTATTTCTTTTGGCGATTTTTTGATTTGGCGACAAACTTCGGTCGCTAAGGTCCGGCTTATAAGATCCGAAAAAAATGGCGGATTGTCAACAAAACCCGATCTAGACTAAACAATTCTAAAAAATGAGCTCTCTATCAGAACAGACAGCCTTTCTCTAATTTTCAACACTGAACTAGTACTGCTATGATAAATTCTCTGAACACTACCGTAAATGAATTTTAGGCAGTGATTATGTTATGAGTAATGAAATTTACAAAAGTTTAGTATTTTAAATTACAAAATATAATATTAATGTATTAAACATTAATATTTTAAGTAGTTAGTTAATATTTATATTATATTTAGCTAATATTTTAAATTTACAAAAGGTTAATAAATGCATTTCAAACTAGTATATGTTACTTTAGTTTCTTAGATTCTGTTATTAAAAGAAAGTAAAAAAATATTTCAAAGTGAACGAAATCAAATTAAAATTATAATGAGTAAATTTTGTACCAGCGTTAGAAATACTTTTTATGATTAAATTTTGTAAATGGTAAAAATATTAAGAAGTGTGTATTTTTTAATCACTATTTATTACAAGTAATTTATGATTATAATTTAAAAGCTAAAATTAAATTATCATAATGAGTAAATTCTGTACCAATGGTAATAATAAACAACAACATTCATCATAACTGATGATTTCTGTGAAAGATTCGAACAGTCATTGGAATCCACTAGTGGTGGAGTGATAAGCCACTGAACAGTGGTAGCTCAGGCTGGCTATATGGAATTTTTGTGGTTTCCCTTATATGTAATGTGAATCTGAGCCAGTTTTTCTTGAAAAGTCTCTTATGAAAGCATCCTTCTGCTAGCCAGCGTATATATTTATTTTCTAGTCCTAAATACTCTCTCTTCTTATTTCTTAATTCTAAATCTTACTTCTGAAGTGAAGAAGTGTTGCATCTATAGGTCGAAAAATATGGTCAATATGTTTGCAAAATTCTATGCAGTTTTGGACAGCATTTAAATAAAATAAATAATTTGTATATGATGCAAACAAAAATGCATTACACTATTTCATGTAGTGAATAATTAATCAGGGAACAATGTATAATGCAACTTTCCTTTATTTTGTAACCAGAGTTATTTTATGTTTGGGATCTTTACTGTCAATTTTCCCATCAGAATCCAAATGAAATTTTTAGTTTCTAAAACAAACGGTGTTTTGCCTTTAGAGACCATGTTACTAGGTTGCTAGATAAGATAAGATTTGTAGTCTTCAGTTTTGCATTATAATTGCTGATAGTTGAATTCCATCCCGGTTAAGTTTTGAACCAACTTTCATTAAATTTATTTGTGTAGCCTTTGGCTACAAATTTATTTGAATTTAAATTTTACATTTGAACTTAATTGTTATCATAAGTTATCTTGCCACAAGTGGTTGACTGAGTCGTAAGCACAAAGTGTGCCTTCAGTTCTGTACATCTAAACTTTATAACAGAATACGAGTATATCTTAATAAGAATATATCTAAACTTTATAATAATTACATTTAAAGACATTGAAATCAGTATCTAAGTGCTTGCCATGTAATCAAATTTTTATATATAAATTGTACTCTTATTAGAGTTTTTATTACAAAAAAAATCAGATTTCTGTTAGATTAAATGTTAAAGTAATGTAGAAAATTTGAATAAAATTTAAAATTAAAAGTCGACTGTTATGTCAACATACTATTAATAAAAGTTATAATACTCAGTGAAGGTTATTCATTTACAGCTATTAGATTGTGAGATTTACAAAATTTGAGAACTGTAAATTATAAGCAATTTATTCCATAATCTAAGCAACATTATATAGTCAAATTCTAAAAATGTTAGAAAAGCATTAATGAAACCTGATTTTGGTCTATGAATTCATGCAATAACACATCAATATAGTTCTAATTTAAGAAATGAGGCAAAAAGGTATTTTTAGACCATGGTTTATAATATGCAGAGTTGACACAAGAAATGTCAAGATTCATATGATGTAATATTAAAAGCATCAGTTTTAACTATCAAATTTTGGCTTTTTAAAAAATATTTTAAATGTTGTGCTTTCCTAACACGAAAGTAATTTTAAGAAAAACATGCTGTTTATATATACCTCATGCCATCAATGCTCTGATACCTACCCAATTCGTTAAAGTTACGTGGACAGAAATAGCGGCATGTTTTTCAGCTAAGTATTTAGGGTTACCATAAATAATAAGGTTATCATAATGTTTCATTCATCGCGCCAAAATGTCGCCAAACAAATTTCTCGCTAAAAAGGACTAATACTAAAGCTGTGCCCTTTTAGTTTGTTTAATCACAAACATGCTTCACATCTTTTTTAATATGAGCTTTATAGAAAAATTGATTAGATAACGTGACAACGTACTACATTTTATCTCCGAACATTTAAAATACTGCTGAACTTCGGTTACCTGAGGTGGAACCGGAGTCAGGAGTCACCAGGGATAATAGAAAAATCGGGTTAATATTACAAATCATAGAAATTTTTCGTTCATTACTGTTTTCTGAAATTGTTTATTTGTAACACTAAAAGTAAGTGCGCAGTTATTATTCCTAACATTTTAACGAATTCTTTTAATAGATAGTACACAATTATTACTCCTAACTTTTTAGGAACTCTTTTATTAGCAAATAAAATTTGGTCCTTTTAATTAACTAGGTAATCCATGCAAGATTTTTCTTTCAGCATAAGAATATTAATTAAAATGATTTGAGGAATAAACAAACTCCATCAAAATTTACACAAATTCTGATACTTCGTCAAATTTTGCACGTGAATTTCTTATGACATCTTATTATTTTTTATAAGAAAAATATGTTACTCAATTGTTACTCTGTTGAATTTTTCTGCAAGTGAGGAAGGGTATCTTATTCAGAAAGGAATCTCTTTAGTTTAACATATGTTAACATAACATCTTGGAGAATTTTATTTTGCGTGATGGTTCTCTGAATTTCAATCCAAAAAGAGTGTAATGAGTAAAATTTTGGCGCGATTGCAAAGTAAATCTAAGCAATTGAAGTGCATATCATACAAAGTTTACAGATTAATCTTTAAAATTATAGTGTTTTCTAGCCATGAAGAATGCTGTGTTAAATGTGTCTTGAGGACGTGTATTGTGAATTTAAAGTAAAAGCTAGTACAGTTATTTAAAAGTTAGGCTCTCTGGTCAACACTTATAGAGTTAAATGGAAATTTTAGGCATAGATTAGAATGTTAGGTATAGATTCTTGAATTAGGAACTTTGAGGTCTAGTGTGTCTAAGCTAATAGCAGTCTAGGAATTTAATTAGTAGGCAGTAGTTGAAATTTGCACAACTTATACGAACATTAAGGCAGGAGAGTGAGTATGAGAAAATTTAATTTAGAAAAAGTTCAAGAGTTAAGCGCTATGTGAAATTGTTAATGGTCAACTGAGAAATGTGAACTTTAATATAAACTATGGCTAAACTAATTTTCCTTCACAATTCCTGGAAGAAGGTGAGATGTAAAGTGAATGAAGGTTTGATTTTGTAGTAAAAGAAGTTATAACATTTAGACATTTAACTAGGTTGTAAATGTTGGCTATGTTTTAGATTAAAAACTTAAAATCTTAACCAAGATTCTTGAATTAGGATCTTTCAGATCTGGCCTTCGTTGCGTTTACTTAACTCTGATGGGGAAAACTATAAGATTCCTTTGTTAATTAACCAATAATGATGATCTGATCTAGTATACTTTAACTCCTTCTTTCCGTATTCCTCACCAGAATGCAAATTAGCTTTAATCATATTTAAGGTGAGAGCTTTGGATCATAGAAAGAGAAAGCTTCTGGCATTCGCGTAGCGCTGTTAGACTTTTGACAACTCTACTTAAATGTAATCATCTCGGCTTTGCATTCTCTTGCAGCTGATTGATATAAAATTGGTTGAGCCAACATTATTGCCAACTTTATTGCAGCTGATTGATATAAAATTAGTTGAGCCAACTTTATTGCAGCTGGTTGAGATAAAATTAGTTGAGCCAACTTTATTGCAGCTGACTGATATGAAATTAGTTGAGCCAATTTTATTGCAGCTGATTGATATAAAATTAGTTGAGCCAACTTTATTGCTTGCCTGGTCTTTGACTACTTTTATGAACATTTAAATTCAAATATCTGTTCTTGATGAAATTACATCGCCACAAGCAGTGATTCATTTGAAGCACGAGTCGCTATTTTCTGTTAAAATTTAGTTTATTAAAAAGTTTGTTTAAACCTTCGCAAGTCTGTGTCATATTATTCTCAGACTTACCGATAGCTCGCTAGTTGGTTAACAGGACTGTGTGACTCAAATTCAAGCAATACCTCAACTAAAACCTTAAAACGGAACTGAAACACATACTGTTAAATTAATTAATTTTTTAAAAATAATAAGTTATTCAAGGAAAATGACGGACCAAAAAGTATGTGTTATTATATATTTTATTTATTTAATTCATGTATTCATTCATAGCATTTCATATTAAATATAGGTAATGGTTAAAATTACATTTTAATGTGAAGAAGTTGAGTTATAAAGATATATTTTGCAAGTAATAAATATTAAGAAACAAACATAATAAAAGGCAAAACGCAGCGAATATAATATAATAAAGGAAAACTAAAAATTTCAAGTATGAGACTTGAGGAAAAATTATAAAGTAATGCACATTTAGTTCCATTATTAAGTAATGAAGAATCTGTGAGTATGTATAGAATGTATGCATGTAAAAATAATAAATGTAAATCAAAATTCTAACTTTTAATGTGAAGTTGCCCCTTAAACCTCTACCTTAATTACTTTCTATAGTAACACTATAAACCTCTCTCTACGGTGCGTCATTCCAAAGTAAATAGCCATCATATGATTATTACATAACGCTGGCGACGCAGATGGTTTTGAAACGAAAATTAACACTGTAAATTAAAATCTACAGCTTTTTGAAGTAAAAGTCCATCATGGAATATGTCAAATTTGCTTCACTTCTGTTAACACACTACTGCCATCTGTCTTCATACTTATATTTTGAAAATCGAACCGTACCGAGTTAGCTTTTGAAAAACAGACTACCAACTTATTTTGTGTTGGTTAACGAAATAAAAGGAAAATATTAAATTTGGCTACTTCTTTATTTTCTTCTTCTATTATTTTTCACTACACATCTATTAAGACATCAAATTTTCTAAATTATGTTATGTATGTTTGTAAGTGTCCTCGCACTGTGGAAAAACTGCGGTACCTAGAGCCACCAAATTTCGAACATTCGTAATCCTCTACATTGAACAGATGAAAGTCGAAGCCTGAATTTAGAATTTTGTGATTTGTTTATTTCATAATTCATGAGAATTTCATGAATTTTAGATTAATAAATTCTGTGGTTGTTCGCGCCATGGATCCTCAACCGTGTGACTTAGGCCAGCTGGCCACTGCATTGAAGTCGGCATGGCTCAACATCCCAAGGCACACCTTCAAGAACCTAACTGACTCTCTTCATGTATGTCTGACAGCGGTCCGCTCTGCGAAAGGTGGTTGTCCCGGTTTCTGACATATACGTATACGTATTTATAATATGTATTAATAAAACTATTATATTATTAATTTATAGGTATGCATGTTTTACATACGATAAATAGGGGAATTGTGGTAATTTTTTTTTTAAATAATTACACTTTGGCATCAGGCTCCAAAAGGACCTGAATACGTAAACTCTTTTGACAAATAGGTTAATGTTGCAATCAAAACAAAAAATGAATATATTTCTTAGAATAGCAAAATGAGTAAATTCATGAAGTTGTGACGTAATATCCATGTTATTTTTAATTTTATGAAGATAAAATAGTTTTTGGAGCGACCTGGACCCGAGCACAAGCAGCAAGCTATAGAGCCGGATCCAGAACCAGTGCAAACGGTGGCACACGCCATGTAATTTAGTTGCGCCAATTTCTTTCTTTTTAAAGTAGAATATAGAAAAAAAAATCAATAAAAAAATTTAGGGACTGCAAAATTTTTAAAATTTAGGGGACAAACGGGGCAGAAGTATGCTTAGAGCCGGCCCTGACAGCCTGACTGTTAAAGACAATTTATACAGTTTCGATGTGACAGAAATACTAGCTTCCAACCCCTCTTCGCCCCCCCCCCAAAATTAAAATTATTTGAACATGCGAATATATGTTTGTCAACATTAACCTTCGTCTCAATTTACAAATGCCACAAATATTTGAATGAGACTGTGAAATTTCTATGCTTCTTGAGTAGTGCTGCCATCTAAGTGTCTGATGTAAAAGTGTTCATAATATATAGATTTATTTTTGTAAAAGCTCATATTACACATATACATGATGTTATTTTAAATTACTTCCATGACTTAAAAAATTTAATAATGTATCGAAATTTTAACTGTTGTCTTACGTTTAGAAAGATTTTACATTGTATGCGCAAACAAATGAACACCATTTCTAATTTGTTTCAAACTACTTGGTGCTGCCATCTAGTATAAAATATTGAAGTTATATGAAGAATGAATATTAATTTAGCTTGCACATTGCATTAGAAATGTTTAAATCCTATTCGAAGCTCAATTTCATCGAAAATTCTATCGAAAAAATAAAATATTCTCAAAATATAACCTCTTCTATTAAACTACCATAAATAAAGCAGTACTAAAAATTTTACTAATTATTCCTCCGGCCGCCATAAGTAAATATTAGATTTGAATTATCTGAATTGAAGTGTGATCTGATGATTACTTAATTGGTAAAAAAAAAAAAAAAAAAAAAAAAAAAAAAATGAATACCATCCTTAACGTAAGGTGAAGATTGAAGAATTTTGAGCTTTGAATTGTAGGAGCATAACACATAAAAATCATCGAACAAAGAGGAATAAAGAAAGGGAAATTGCAAACTGAAAACTTCAGATTAAGGTCTAACATCTCTAAGAGTTTGCCATTAAAGTTCAAAATGCAAAGCCAAGTAATAGAAAAATAAATTCTATGATATTATTTCATTATAAAGTAACACCACATGAAGACTTGTAGCTTTATACAAAGAAGAGACTTATTCAAGATTTAGCTACAAATTTGTTTCCCTGGAATGCTTGCGCGTGAAACATGCATCAAATTTTAGTATTTTCAAGTTTGCCAAATTATCAAATTTGAAACTTGAAAACAATAAACACCTGGAGCAGGGTTTAAAATGGATGCAGTTTTTTCTCCTCATCCAACTGCAACAATTAGAAAAACTATAATAAATACTTGAAACCTCTTAAAAAAGCAAATTTTGCACATATATATACATACACATGTACTTCGAAAGTAGGGCAATCTGAATGGATGGGATATAGTTTAAATGGCAAACTGCACACAGTAAAAATGATATCTGGAAGCTATCATTTTCATATCTAGGAGTTAAAATTAAACAAAATAAAATTCATCGAATTCCAAGTAGGTTGGTTAGTCTGAGATCAGTGGCGTAGCAAGCATAACTGGCGCCCGAGGCAAAATACCTTTTTGGCGCCACCCTGCCACCACAAAAAAAAACTTTCAGTAATATAATGTATAGAATATATTCGTAATAAGAAAATAATGCAACTAATAATAAAATGCTGAATCTGCCATAACATACTCAAAAATATATTATAAGAATAGGCACTATCGAACTACACTAGCCTTGGATTCGGAAATGCATCTGTGTCGGCGGAAAAATCAGACATACGATGATGTAGAATTAATTAAAAGGGTATTATTTATTTTACATATTTATATAAGTGTTTCTAAAAAGTACACTTTTTAAACAATTAAAAGTTTAATTCAGAAGTCAAACAACAAAAATCAGCGTTAATTTACAAAATTTTCACAGGACTAGTTTCGATGGTTTTACCGAACCATCATCTTCAGCTGCAAAACCGCAAATGAACAAGATAGGAAATAATGTTTAGATAAGATAAGAAAGCCTGGACAAGAATAAGCAAGTGGCGCCATCTGTTGGCGAAACCAGAACTAAAACATAATTTCTCTAAAAGCCGAAGGCAAATTTGGATTGGAATTAGGATCGTTAACTAGAACAGAAAGATTTTTAAGAATGTGAAATGCCTCTAGAAAATCCAGTTCTCCAATGGAAGATGTTTTTTGAATAATTTTGGCAGCAGAAAAATTGAAAGTGTGATTTTCGGACCAACAATGTTGAGCAACAGAAGACTTCTGTGTTTCCTTTTTTCTAACATATGCCTCATGTTCTTTGACGCGAAATTTTAAGGCTCTCTTAGTTTGGCCAATGTAAATTAAACCGCACTGGCAAGGAATCCTATAAATACCCCAGGAATTCATATCCGGAATGGGGTCCTTGAGTATAGAAGTTGGAATTTTATTGATGGGAGAGTAAACAACCCGAAAGTTAAATTTCTGCAAAATATGTGCAACTTTATAGCTAATTGATGGAAAGAAGGGAATGACAACAGAATTTTTATAATCTCCTAAAATAAGAGTGTGGCTTTTAGTGTGTTGAGATGAGAATTTTTTAACTGCTTGATTAATAATGTTGGGTGAGAAGCCCCTGTCAATAGCTATTGCTTTTAAATAATTTAGTTCTTAATCAAGGGCTAGTTTGGAGGAGCAAACTTGAAGAGCACGGAAAACATAGGAATAAAATGAAGCTAACTTTTGTTTAGTCGGATGACATGATTTAAAGTGTGGTGGAAGGCAAACCGATGAAGGTTTACGGTAAACTGTAGTACTGAAGTTGGATGTGTTACGTGTGACCAGAATGTCGAGAAACGGAAGAGAATTGCAAGTTCAAAAGTGAACTGAATAGCAGGATCAATAGAATTCATTGTTGAAAGAACTCTATTTAAATCATCTTTATTACCTTCAAACAGGGTAAAAGTATCGTCTACGTAGCGGAACCATGCCGGGAAGTTTAAAGTTTCAAACAATTTTGATTCATAATAATGCATGTAGATATCAGCCAGGATGGGACTGAGGGGGCTTCCCATGGCTAATCCCTCAGTTTGCTTGTAATATTTAGTAATAGTTTCCGTTTCTCGACATTCTGTTCACACGTAACACATCCAACTTCAGTACTACAGTTTACCGTAAACCTTCATCGGTTTGCCTTCCACCACACTTTAAATCATGTCATCCGACTAAACAAAAGTTAGCTTCATTTTATTCCTATGTTTTCCGTGCTCTTCAAGTTTGCTCCTCGAAACTAGCCCTTGATGAAGAACTAAATTATTTAAAAGCAATAGCTATTGACAGGGGCTTTTCACCCAACATTATTAATCAAGCAGTTAAAAAATTCTCATCTCAACACACTAAAAGCCACACTCTTATTTTAGGAGATTATAAAAATTCTGTTGTCATTCCCTTCTTTCCATCAATTAGCTATAAAGTTGCACATATTTTGCAGAAATTTAACTTTCGGGTTGTTTACTCTCCCATCAATAAAATTCCAACTTCTATACTCAAGGACCCCATTCCGGATATGAATTCCTGGGGTATTTATAGGATTCCTTGCCAGTGCGGTTTAATTTACATTGGCCAAACTAAGAGAACCTTAAAATTTCGCGTCAAAGAACATGAGGCATATGTTAGAAAAAAGGAAACACAGAAGTCTTCTCTTGCTCAACATTGTTGGTCTGAAAATCACACTTTCAATTTTTCTGCTGCCAAAATTATTCAAAAAACATCTTCCATTGGAGAACTGGATTTTCTAGAGGCATTTCACATTCATAAAAATCTTTCTGTTCTAGTTAACGATCCTAATTCCAATCCAAATTTGCCTTCGGCTTTTAGAGAAATTATGTTTTAGTTCTGGTTTCGCCAACAGATGGCGCCACTTGCTTATTCTTGCCCAGGCTTTCTTATCTTATCTAAACATTATTTCCTATCTTGTTCATTTGCGGTTTTGCAGCTGAAGATGATGGTTCGGTAAAACCATCGAAACTAGTCCTGTGAAAATTTTGTAAATTAACGCTGATTTTTGTTGTTTGACTTCTGAATTAGTATTTATTCGGCGTGTTATTGTGTCTTAATTAATTAAAAGTTGTGATGTAGCCGTTCCTCAATAGACACTAATGCCGGCTAGCTTTAAAAGGATTTATTAACAGAGCACACAGGAACGGTTACAAACAAAAGAAATATACATAAAAATGAAACATATACCAAATGGAACATCAAACATTGAGAATAACATAACATATTAAGCTATCATCATGGCGGCTGGAGGTCGACTGACGTTTTTTCATATCGCCACGAGATGGCGTTTAAATAAAATAGTTCGGTTACAGTTCATGAGTTCATGGCGTGAATAAAATAGTTCGGTTACAGTTCATGAGTTCATGGCGTGAATAAAATAGTTCAATTACACTTAAATAGGTCTGTTACATCCTCCCCCTCTGACTTCGTAGACCTCTCGGCAAGAAGTCAGGAACTGACATTTGTCTACTTAGTGCAGCGGGCGGAGAATCAGATGGACGGGCTCCAGTTTGACGAGGAGTAGATTTTGCGTCACCAGCACCTTGTGCAACAGGTGCAGATTCGGATGGTATTACACGTTTAGGGCGTCCTCTTTTCTTTAAGGGAACCACTGGAATTACACGAGCTGAGTTTTGCTTATTTCGATCTTGATATGGTTTCAAGGCTGAAACATGATACTTGCCGAGAATTTTGTCTGGTTCATGAGGATCGGCAATATCATAAGTGGTTGGAGATCTTGTAGTTACTATCACATAAGGACCATCTCTCTTGGGCATGAATTTAGCAGTTTTCTTCAGTGGACCTTTGCTGATTGGATGGAGGGTGACCCAAACCTTATCTCCAGGAACGAATTTCGGTGTTTCTCTTCGTTTTCTGTCAGCATAACGTTTCTGTTTATCTTGATGCAATTCGACTCTTTCTCGTACCTGTTGTACATTTCTTGCAAAACGTTTCAAATATGGAGTAATTTCGGGAACAAAATTATCGTTCTCAATTACGGCTTTTATATCATGCTTTATATCATCTAAGGTTCGTAACTCTCGTGCAAATTGAAGAAAAGAAGCAGAATGTCCAGTTGAATCACATTTGGCTGTATTCAAAGCAAACCTTATTAATGGCAGCTTATCCTTCCATGACTGATAGTCGTTACCAACAAGTATTGCTAAACGTGGTTTCAGATCTCTATTCTTCCTTTCAACTGGGTTAGATTGTGGGTGATAGACAGGAGTAAGACTTTGATCAATGTTCAAGATATAGCATAGTTGTTGCATAACAGCACTAGTAAACTGGGTACCATTATCACTTATTATTTTCTTGGGTAACCCAAATCGAAGGGCAACTTCCTCCAAAAGAATAGTGGCACATTCTCTGGCCGTGGCTTCCTTTAAAGCAAATAGTTCTGTCCACTTCGTAGCACAATCCTGCACAATAAAAATCCATTTTTTCACCAGACGGTGTTTCAGGAAGGGGACCGAAAAGATGAATTGACAAGGTTTCAAAACGTTGAGCATAGACTGGAATTTGAAGTAAGCCAGATGGCTTTTGATTAGTGGTTTCTCCCCCTACTTTGAAGACAGTGTGATATTTGTTAAGCAATGCATCAGTTGCAAGCCGTTGGGCTGTAGTTAATTGTTGTCCTTCGTTTTCTCGTAGTTGGCAGTTGTTTACAACAACTGGGCTTTCTTCCAGTACTTGGGATTGATGAGGTTTCACGAAGCTATATTTTCTTCGAGGTTCATCAGAAAAGTTCCACTTATTTTCAGCAAGATTTAAAACAATTTTAGCTTTTTGAAGAAAGTCAGTTCCTAACAAAGTCGAGTTATTCTTGGCATCAGGCAACACAAGGAACGGAGTTTTGAACTCTCTGCCTTCGAGAAGAATGATTTGTTCGGTGCGAAGTACCTCTTTTTCAGATACCAAACCATCAGCGAAAGACACCTCTAGTGTTGTCTTTTCAAATACTGCATCTTGTTTCTGCAGAATATGATAGAGGGATTCACTTGCAATTGAGTGACTAGCACCAGTGTCGGCGAAAGCTGTACCGGAAACACAACCAATACTAATTGGAAATACAGCAGTCCGAGTGGAAGATAAACAGGATCAGATTTGGATAGTGCCAAAATTTGATGAATTTGAAGTCTTTGGGGGGTTACAGTCTGGACATTTAGACTTGATAAAACCAGTTTTTCCGCACCCATAGCATGTTAAAGGAGGTCGCTTTTCCTCTGTTTGTTGCTGAACACGATTTGAAAAGGTTTTATGAGTTCCCTGTATGTCACTTGTTCGATTTTCTACTTTGTGTTTGGATGGATTAGTCGGTTTGTAAGAATAGTTCCGCCTGCCAGGAAGTTGAGTTTTATAGTTCGTATTTTTAACACGCACAGCTTCATAATCATCCAATTTCTGTACTAATTCAGATGAACTCTTTATTTTCCCCCAAGTATCAATAAAATGCTCCTTAACGTCACTACTGACTCTTCTTTTAAGCTGATCCGTCAGGACCAAGTCTTTGAGTGATTCAAAGTCTGTAACATCGAGACTATGAAGCCACTCTTCGAGATAATCGTTTAATTCGTAAGCAAAATCTTTCCATATGGAAATAGTTGGTGTTTTTGGTGTGTAGTAAGTTTAATTCGAAATGATTCAGCATTTAATTTGAATCTTTGTAGCAGAATCTTCTTGATGTGAGAATAATCTTCTAACTTGTCTTTTGGTTCTCTTAAAATAATTTGCGAAATGTCTATAGGCAGAAGAGGTAGGAGATGAGTGATGTAATCTTTTTGTTTTATATTAACTTTCTCACATTGTCTTTCAAAAATTTGCAGATAGGTTGCAATGTCAGAAGTTCTTGTAAATTTAGGGATTAGGTGTTGAATATTTGTTCCAATAGCTGCATTTGAAGCAAAGGCGACATAGTTAGGGTTTGAGCGAGCAGCTGCCAGGTTTAATTTTAAACGTTCCAATTCTAATAAAAGTTCTTGTTCTTTTCTTTGACGTGTCTCCAGATCGTTGCTTTCACGTTGTTTTTGTTGTCTAGTTTCGATTAAAGTTTCCAGAAGATTCCTGGTAAAAGCCTCATCATAAGTGTCAGAATTGACAATAAGATCTTTAAGATCTATTACTCGCATAGTGTCGTTTACAGTGAAACCCAGGTCTGCAGCGAGAGTTTTTAAATCCTCTTTTCGTGCTTTGGCAAGGTAAGCCATAATTATATGAGAGGTCAGAGGGGAGGGAAAAGATGAAGTTGAATTTGTTGTTATTTCGATTTTATTCACAATACAGTATTTTAGAATTAATAATTATACCTTTAAGTAAAATGTATATACCTCTATTAAACAGCATGTATGAATGTAAACAATGTTACTCGTACATTTATATACCACTATTAAACAGTATTTATAAATGTAAACAATAATACTCACAAAGTTTATTATTTCGAAGTCGTAAAAATAAAATGCCCTCATAAATTCAACTTGTATCAAGAAAATAACATATAATAAATTGCTCAAAAATTGTTTTAATAATTATACCTTTAAGTAAAATGTATATACCTCTATTAAACTTGTATCAAGAAAATAACATATAATAAATTGCTCAAAAATTGAATTAATAATTATACCTTTAAGTAAAATGTATATACCTCTATTAAACAGCATGTATGAATGTAAACAATGTTACTCGTACATTTATATACCACTATTAAACAGTATTTATGAATGTAAACAATAATACTCACAAAGTTTATTATTTCGAAGTCGTAAAAATATCATAAAATGCCCTCATAAATTCAACTTGTATCAAGAAAATAACATATAATAAATTGCTCAAAAATTGTTTACTACTTAGCAAAACATACATAAATATCTTACCATAAGCTTTTATATTTAAGCTGAATTCTTCGAAATCTTAATCTTAACAAAATATTAAGCTGATTAAGCAACACACAGTAACTCTTTTACTTTATTTAAATAGTCATTCGATTTTATTCATAATTATTTTCTTTCGCTTCAAGAAATATTTTTTAAGACATGCATTCATTAAAGGAAAACAATCGTATTTTCTTAAAGTATTATACTATAATAATTTTCTCAAAATGTTCGTCGAAAGATAAATAAACAAGTACAATATTTTATTTTATGTACATTAAAACATTTAATAAGGAACAACAGCACTCAAAGGAAATAAAAATAATAAAAGATTTGACGTAAACACATCATAAATCATCGCTAGTCTAAACATTTCCGCGGGGGGAAAACATCTGCTGCTGTATGTCAGAATAGAAACTAATAAATTCTAATGAACAACGTCCATAAATATATTCAAATTTTAACATCAAAACATGTATTCAGTGAAACAATATTATTCACAAATTAATTTACTATGCGCATTAACATTTTAAAATAACAAATTACAATTCAAGAAATAATGTCTGGTTAACAGAAAGCCGTTTGCTTTCGTTTAATACTCTTAGGTAGTATCAATAAATGAGATTTCAGTAAAGAATTTACATTTGCTTTAAGAAGCAGCTTATAATAAATAATCAGTTTAAAAGAACTTTAAACTCAGATTAAACGATAATGTAAACGAAACTTATCTTTTCCGTTGAAATTGTCCAGTTGATGATTCGATGTGCTAGCAGCACGGTATGACAGTTTTAATTCCTGAATTGGTTTCCAGAATATTTGACCAGTAGTCCACACCTGAAAAGAAACTGAGCCGATCTCCAGCAACTAAAAGTTAAATTCGGGAGTAAGAGCTTGTTAAAGCCAAACAGAAATTCTAAACATTTTGTTGCGCCATTCTGGATTCAAATTTAGTTGGGCGCCAATGTGATGTAGCCGTTCCTCAATAGACACTAATGCCGGCTAGCTTTAAAAGGATTTATTAACAGAGCACACAGGAACGATTACAAACAAAAGAAATATACATAAAAATGAAACATATACCAAATGGAACATCAAACATTGAGAATAACATAACATATTAAGCTATCATCATGGCGGCTGGAGGTCGACTGACGTTTTTTCATATCGCCACGAGATAACGTTTAAATAAAATAGTTCGGTTACAGTTCATGAGTTCATGGCGTGAATAAAATAGTTCGGTTACAGTTCATGAGTTCATGGCGTGAATAAAATAGTTCAATTACACTTAAATAGGTCTGTTACAAAGTTTAATATACATTGTAGATAAATAGATATGTCAACTTGCCTACTACAACTCAACTCTGCCACTCTGATAACCCATAGCAACCAAAAACAAAATCATATTTATTCTATTCAATTGTTATAATTATTTAACGATCTGTCTCAAAAAATTGTACTACCATAATTGGTGACACGTATTTATTACGAATAGCAACCTTCAATGTTGCACGAATATGGAGTTTATATGTCCAAATTCTGAATAGCAGTAAGTTATACAGTGTGATGAGATGCAAGTAAGACATTTCACCTGTCATTTCAAGCGTTGTGCCGCATTCCGGTGAGTCAACATATTTCTGTCATAATTTCAGCGGATATATGTATCGTCTACTGCACTTGCGCCGCCAATTTCTCTGATTTCAAGTACCAAGAAACTGTCACTATATACATATTGATTATTTTTCGATACATATTATTATTGTGCATATTGGATTAATTTAAAGTGGTTGACAACGATGCTGCGTCACAATTGACGCAAGTAGTAGTTAAGCCACCTCCTTTTTTGTCTCCGAGACCCATCGTTATGGTTCATTCAATTGGATGCGCAGTTTAGTCACATTACTGCCGATGAAACTCAATTTTATACAGCGATCGCCGTATAAAGATCAGAGGTACTGCAATCAGCTCGTGTAATAATTTTGAATTCGCCGGTGACGGGCAAATACAAATCTTAAAAAAAAAAATTAATTTCTGTTTATGAAGAATCCGAGACAGTTAAAATTCAGCAGCTGTTGCACGATTAACGGTTAGGTGATATGAGGCTTTTTCAATTGCTGTCTAAAATGTCAGACTTAGCCGCCGGTAACCTGACGGATAGCATTCTTAAAACATTAGGGATGAATAGACTCCCATCTAACATGCAAACCATTTTAGCGGCCAGTAGCGAGCTACTTAAAAATCTTCCCGAAATCGCTGATATAATTCACGAACTGGCCATTCCAGCGCAAATACACGCAGTGCAGGCTCCTGCTATTGTGGCGTTACAGGCTCAAATTGATAATTTGTTCAAACAAGTAGCTTAGTAGCCATCCAAGCTGAACCTTTTCAGCGCAACCGCTTCACATCATGTGGTGGAAATACACGTCGTAGCCCACTGAGGAAACTTTATGAAAGCCGGGTATTCATAACCCGAGTATTTGTTTTCATCACCACAAATTTGGAAACAAGGCAAACAAATGCCGCCCACCGTGTCGTTACATCGACCAGGGAAACGAGAAGGGCCGTTGCTCGAAGTTGTGAACAACAGCAGCCGGAATTTTGCACGCCTTTTCGTCATCGAAAATAATTCGGGCTTAAGGTTTCTTGTAGACAACGGGGCTGATGTTTCTGTCGTTCCACCACATTTTCACGAACAAAAGCGCCTTACCAAGTTATAACTTTATGTAGCAAATGGGAAACCAACTTAACATATCCGGGAGTAATTCGAAATAGTCAAGATTTAAACATTAAACTGATTTCGGGTAACTTCCCACGGCATCAACTTCTCAGAGAATTCCCTACAAACACGCGCCCAGTTATGGGTATTTCCGAACCCAAGTACGATGTACTACATTATATTGAAATTACCGGACCTCCAATTGCAGCTAAACCAAGACGCTTACCTCCGGACAAGCTTGAAGCCGCCAAAGAGGAATTTCAATACATTATGGAACAGGGAATTTCCGTCCTTAAAAAAGTTCAGGGGCCAGTCCGCTCCATCTAGTTCGGCAATGAAATGTAACTGGCTTCCGTGTGCGATTATCATCGGTTAAATGCAGGTACAATTCCTGATCGTTACTCAGTCTCGCACTTTCAAAACTGTATGCAAGTTTTAGAGGGAAAAGCTATTTTTACAACCCTTGATCTTGAGCGGGCGTATCACTAAGTGCCCGTTAACCCAGCTGATATTCCAAAAACTGCGGTTATTACGCCTTTTGGACCATTTGAGTTTTCGGTCATGACTTTCGGCTTATGCAGTGCCGCTCAAAGGTTCCAACGCTTCATGAATCAGGTGTAAATCGGCCTCGATTTCTGTGTACCTTATTTTGATGACGTCTATTAAGACGTCTCCTCTTCAGAGCAAGAACACCTATCACATTTGAGAACAGTTTTCGAACGTTTTAAAGGTAAATCCTTCCAAATGCGTTTTTGGCCAGCCAAGAGTATCCTTTCTTGGTCATGAAATTTCCGCTGATGGCGTTCGACCCCTTCCAGATAGAGTCACCGAACCATCTACAGTGAAGGATTTAAGAAGATTTCTTGCTATGCTCAATTTTTATCGACGTTTCTTACCTCAGACAGCAAGCAAACAAGAACCTCTAAATTCGTTTTTGGTTGGAAGCAAGAAAAACGATAAACGTGTTATAACCTGGGCCACAGAATCTCGCAAAGCGTTCCAAAAATGCAAAAATGATTTAATTTCGGCAACAAATTTGCAGTATCCTTCCACATCTAAACCATTATCACTCTACGTTTATAAGGTACTTCTCCCGCTATCCTAGCATGCCTTCGTGTGGTGTAGTGGTTCTGCACGCTGGGCCGGTACTCCAGAGGTCCGCGGTTCGATTCCCGGCAAAGGCGTTGCATGTTTTTCATCTCTTCTTCCAAAAAATAACCTAATATCTCTACACGTTGACGCATGAACAACAGGTATAGGAGCAGTTTTACAACAGAAAGATCCAGAATAATGGAGACCACTTTCATATTTTTTTTTAAAAAACTGTCACCAGCACAAACCAGATCGTGAATTATTAGGAATTTATGAAGCTGTCAAATATTTTCGACATATGCTAGAGGGACCCGTTTTCATAATCTTCCAATAAACTTTGCTGCCCTTGCGGATGAACAACACTGGGATTTAGAACTACAAAACCTCTTGGAAAGCAAATCTTCCACCAATCTCACCTTGCAGCTTATGCAGCTGTCACCTGGAAAATCACTTTATTGTGATGTTCAGGATTCAAGATTTCGAGCTTATGTTCCCTCTGGGTTTCGCCATGCCATTTTTAGTCAGTTACATCGTCTGTCACATCCTGGCATCAAGGCTTCGAGGAAACTGATACAGTAACGTTTCGTATGGCTTAGCATGCAAAAGGATATAGCCAACTGGACACGTTCGTGCTTGGAGTGCCAAAGATCTAAAATTGTCAGACACACCACCAGTTAACTTAAAAATTTTAATTTGTCCTCATCTCGCTTCAATCCCGTGCACCTCGACTTGGTCGGGCACTTATGTTTATTAATAATAATAAAACACATGAATACAATTAATTACTATGTATACATTTTTCTTACCTTGGATGAAGCAAATTTATCATTTACTTCATCCATGTCGATCCTTTCAAATTTTTCGCTTTCCACACTTAAAAATGCTAGATGACTTAGGGGATCTTGTCCCATCGTTGATTGTAAATATGTGAAAATTTATTTTAATTTGCTGAACGAACTTTCATAGCTAGCATTTGATAATGAATTAGTCATTAAGACACACTAACACGCAGAACAAATACTAATACAGGAGCCAAAAAACAAAAATCAGCGTTATATTTTCAAAATTTTCACAGGACTAGTTTCGATGGTTTTACAGAACCGCCATCCTCAGCTGCAAAACCGCAAATGAACAAGATAGGAAATAATGATTAGATAAGAAAGCCTGGACAAGAATTAGCAAGTGGCGCCATCTGTTGGTGAAACCAGAATTAAAACATAATTTCTTTAAAGGCCGAAGGCAAAGATGAACTGGAATTAGGATCGTTAACTAAAAAAGAAAGACTTTTTTTAATGTGAAATGCCTCTAGAAAATCCAGTTCTCCAATGGAAGATGCTTTTTGAATAATTTTGGCAGCAGAAAAATTGAAAGTGGGATTTTCGGACCAACAATGTTGAGCAACAGAAGACTTGTGTTTCCATTTTTCTAAAATATGCCTCATGTCCCTTGACGCGAAATTTTAAGGCTCTCTTAGTTTGGCCAATGTAAATTAAACCACACTGGCAAGGAATCCTATAAATACCCCAACTATTCATATACGGAATGGGGTCCTTGAGTAGGGAGCTCTATGTTGCTCTATGTTGTGTTTTCAGTTTGCTGTGCACATTCAAAATGTTTAAGACAATTAGTTCTCCCGTTGACTGTGAGATGCGTGCCGTGATTAAATTTTTGAACGCGAGGAATGTTAAACCGGCCGAAATTTATCGTCAAGTAACAGAAGTTTACGTTGAATACGCGATAAGTGATGGAATGGTGAGAAAGTGGGTAAGAATGTTTAATGCAGGTCGAACAAATGTCCACGCCGAGGCTCGGAGTGGTCGGCCTTCTGTTGTCACCGATGATTTGGTAAGGAAAGTTGATGAAGCAATTCATGAGAACAGACGCTTCACATTCCACAAATTTCACGTACTGTTTTGTTTGAAATTATGTGTGACCGCTTGAATTATAGCAAACTGTGTTCCCGATGGGTTCCAAAAATGCTCACTGATGTTCACAAAACAAAGCGACTTGGTAGTGCCCAGACATTTCTCACGCGGTACAGTGATGAGGGAGAAAACGTTTTAAACCAAATTGTGACAGGTGAAGTTGTGGGTTTGTCATTTCACACCAGAATCGAAACAACAATCGATGGAGTGGAGACACACTCATTCTCCGAAAAACAAAAGTTCAAAGTGACAATGTCATCACAAAAAATCATGTGCATTGTCTTCTGGGATAGGAAAGGCGTTTTGCTTACTGAATTTCTTCCCAGAGGTGAAACCATTAATGCGGCACGATATTGTGAGACTTTAACAAAACTAAGGCGTGCCATTCAAAACAAACGAAGAGGAATGCTCAGTAAAGGAATTGTGTTGCTCCATGACAATGCTCGGCCCCATAATGCTGGTGTCACTCAATCGTTAACTCGACAGTTTCATTGGGAGCAGTTCGATCACCCGACGTACAGCCCAGACTTGGCGCCGTCCAAATATCACTTGTTCCTGCACACGAAGCGCGAGCTTGGTGGCAAGCGGTTTGGATCTGACGTTGATCTGAAAAATGCTGTGGAGTCGTGGTTATCAAAACTGGCGGGAAGTTTCTTTGACGATGGTATACAAAAACTGATCCCCCGCTATGACAAGTGTTTGATCATTGTCGGAAACTATGTTGAAAAATAGTTTAAGACATGTATTTTCATGTAAAAATAAAATTGGATTCGAAAAAATTGTTTAACTATTTTTTTTTTTTTTTTTTTCAAAACGGTACTTAGTTTCCGAATACGCCTCGTATGTACAACTTTATAGCTAATTGATGGAAAGAAGGGAATGACAACAGAAGTTTTATAATCTCCTAAAACAAGAGTGTGCCTTTTAGTGTGTTGAGATGAGAATTTTTAACTTCTTGATTAATAATGTTGGGTGAAAAGCACCTGTCAATAGCTATTGCTTTTAAATAATTTAGTTCTTCATCAAGGGATAGTTTGGAGGAGCAAGCTTGAAGAGCACGGAAAACATAGGAATAAAATGAAGCTAACTTTTGTTTAGTCGGATGACATGATTTAAAATGAGGTGGAAGGCAAACCGATGAAGGTGTCGGTAAACCTTCATCGGTACTGAAGTAGGTACGTAGTACTGAATTTGGATGTGTTACATGTGACCAGAATGTCGAGAAACGGAAGAGAATTGCAAGTCTAAAGTTCAAAAGTGAACTGAATAGCAGGATCAATAGAATTCATTGTTGAAAGAACTTTATTTAAATCATCTTTATTACTTTCGAACAGTGTAAAAGTATCGTCTACGTAACGGAACCATGCCGGGAAGTTTAAAGTTTCAAACAATTTTGATTCATAATAATGCATGTAGATATCAGCCAGGAAGGGACTGAGTGGGCTTTCCATGGCTAATCCCTCAGTTTGCTTGTAATATTTATTTTGGAAAACAAAATGTGTTTGTTTTAAACAGAGTTGAGTTAAAGAAATTAGTTCATCAATTTCGATGCAAGAGAAATGAAATTCGCGAAGTCGGGTTTCTAGACATCTTAATGCACCCTCCACTGGAACATTGGCGAATAATGATTTTACATCGAAAGAATCCATGAGTAAATTTCTAGGAGAAATGTTTTTAACCTTTTTTACAAACTCTATTGAATTTTTTATGGTGTAAATGTTATTGTCTAATAGAGTTGAAAATCTAGAAACTAAATATTTAGCTAATGGATACAAGGCAGTACCTAAATTTGATACAATAGAGCGGAAAGGAATACCACCTTTATGAATTTTCGGAAGAGCATATAATCTGGCACAATTCGCAACAGATGGGATAAGCGAAGGTTTTAAGTTGCTTGAAATGATTTGCGAAGATTTGATCGCAGTTTTTATTTTTGACAAGTCCGAAGGTGAAGGATCTTTAGGAATCGGATTATATGGTCCTTCGTTTAAGAGTTTAGTGACACCATCGATGTAAGTGTTCTTATCCATGACGACTATCTGGCCACCTTTGTCGGCCTTTGAAATGATAATATCCGGGTTAAAATGAATTTCGCGCATTGTAGCTCTTTCTCTCGCAGTTAGATTTGGTTTCAAAGGTTTATTATTGAATTTCCCATTATGAGCGATAAGATGCCTAATCATTTCTTTCTGTGAATCTGAAACTTTACTGAACTTGAATGCTTTTTCGATAGGAGCCAAAATCTTTGGAATCGAGGGTTTACAGGTTTGTGAGAAGTTAAAATTATATTTTAGAATTCTCTCTTGTTCTTCTGAAAGACTAACATTAGAAATATTAACTATTGGCTTGATGTTTACAATGGGAAGACAAGATGACTTGGTTTAATCGGTAGACTGGAAGGCCGTCAGTCGTTTACAGGAGAATCAAACGCAATCCATTGTAGAGGAAGCGTTAGGATTTTCCGAAAATGTCATTTCCAGATTATGGAATCGGATTTTGGAAACTGGATATGTTTGAGAAATTCGGGACAAGGTCGTGTTATCGTTTTAAAATAAAAAGCGAGAGATATACGTGCATTTCGTTTAAAAAAATAAAAATATATCTCTACTTTGGAGAAATAAAATGGTCAGAAAGAACGTTTTGGTTGATGTACGGCAAACATTTTATTACACATCAAGAAAATAAATAATTAATTATATTACAATAATTATTAATTTTAAATATATTTTCCAGAAATCGATCAAAATAAAAACAGAAATTTTCCGGAAAATCTTGTTTGGAGACCATTTGGCGCCCCTCTACGAGCGGCGCCCGGGGCATTATGCACCCCCTTGCCCCCCTCGCTACGCCACTGTCTGAGATAGGAAAAATTTAACACAACTTAATCGCAGCAGCACTAAATCGAGATAAGCTAGAAAACTTTACGATTTCTCTCAAATAAACTCAAAAATTAATATCGGTTTCTTTTCAACAAGTAATAAGGTTGATTTAGGAAAAAATACAACGAACTCCTAATCAAATTTAGCTTCTTTTTTATTTTAATATTTATAACCATATTATAGCATTTATGTTTCAGTTTACTAATGAAATGTTATTTAATTTACATTTTTCCTTTCTGCCCCTTTTTGCCACGAGGTTCGCTTATTCCAGAATATATATCAATCAAAAATTAATACTGAAACTAAACCATTTGTGTGTTCTTTTTTTTTTTTAATACTTAATACTTTTGTAATTAGGTTATGGGGTTTCTCACTTTGTAAATGCTACGTTACAGTTGAACGCGAAGAATCTTAAGAACTAGTAAGAGAATAATCGAGTTCGTGCAGCAAGAAACTACAAGATGGAAGGGTAACTCTTTATTATTCAGATAAGATTTAACAGAACTCCGTCTTGGAGTGTACAATAAAAGCCGACACTTGGGCTTGAATTTAAGAGACTAATAAGTAAACTAAAACTAATCTAAGCTAAAGAGATATAGCCAAAGCTATCAAGATTCTAACCGAGTTGGCCCCTTAACTCTAAGTGACTGCGAAGCTATCAAGGGCCTGAGTATGGCGAATGTAATAACAGCTTTGAGAGAGAGTAGTCCAAAATGCGGACGCGCGCTAATCAGAAACTCTGATTCTCTCAAACTCAGCATTCCATTCCATTTCCGTTTTCCGCCATTATACTGGACTTAGCCTGCGTGGATTGCAGGATTTTTGCTAGTTGTCGTCCAATAATATGGGTTCCTTTACGAAAAAAAAAAAAAAAAAAAAAAAAAAAAAAGGTGTCGCAGAGACAAGATGTGAAAATAAGGGAAAATGTGGCACTTTGCCACTAAAGAGTGTAACATCGTTGGGTGGTGTAAAATACAAATCAGATACAAATATGCATAAAAGTTGAAATGATGAAAGTCAAAAATAAAATATAGTTATTCAGATAGAAGTTCCATAATTGAATCTTGGTTAAATATGAGTATTTACAAAATATACAATATTAGCGTAGAAAACTAAGTCAAAAGTGGAGCCATGTCATGTGACGGCTAGAGGTTCACGCCATTGGCTGGGGCGGTAAACTTGTGAAAAAACTTGTTTTTTAAAAATATTTGTCATTCAAATAATGAAAACATATTTTTCTGTAATGGGTAAGAGTCCTAGTCAATGGATTTCACAAGAATATTTCACTAACAGTTCGTGAAATTGCTGCAAAGTCCAAAATTTATGAGCACTGGGCGTGGCTTAGCACAGAGTTCATCAATCTCAGTAGTGCTAAGTTGACAGAAAACATGCAGTTGTAAATAGTTTATTAAGGAATATATACACATTGAATAGAATAAAAATAAAGTAATGAAATAAAATAATCAGTAAAATATGTACAGATATGTGCAGTCATTGCAGTAGCACTGAGTGATTCAAAGCAGACGTGATTCCAAAATTACGTTCTGGCCGGAAGTAAAGAATTTGACAGGAAAGGAACTTTAACTTAAAAATTTAAGTGTTAATAAGATTAACATAAGGTTCATTAACAAGGTTCTTGATTAAATTGTGTCTCTTAGAAACAACTGTTCTATTTGAGTTTGCTTCGTACTGCTCAACAGCAGTTTTTCATTTGTATTCTCAATTTCGTAAAACTGCTGACAGTTTTTTTGTTTGACAGTACCTTTTTGAGATTACCTTGCAGTTCAAGAATTTTTCATAGCTTTTGCAGCACTTTTCTAGTTCGATTGGTGACAGCATGTCATCCCCCTTTTACTATATTCCTTTCGCTGCCAGTTTCTGAAGCTTTTCTAAAACTTTCACAGTCAATTTTCATACACGTTGTCTGAACGTTGTTGCAAATTGACACAACATATTCTAAAAATGAATCTTCATAACTTCCCTCTCTGATGCCTAATATTAGAAATTTTCTGCTATTCCTCTGAAGCTTGTTCTGCTTAAAAACTACATTTTCGAAAACCGTTTTGACTAATTTTAAGAGATTAAGCTCTGCTTTGACTATAATGCGCATGGCCTCTAGCAGCGATATCGACTTACTAATCTCCTTCGATTTTCTTAAAATTAAATTATTTTCATCATTTACGGAACATCTTTCTGTAATGACATTTGAAAGTTTTTGTAATGCACTAAAATTAAAGGCTGAAATTTAGAATTTGCATTTGCAAAAAGAGAGAGACTAATGTTTTTAAGAAAGAAGTCAGAGGTGTGTGTGCTGCACAATTAGCTAATCAGTAAAGTTACTTTTTCATTTTTCAGTCCGCTATCTCATTAAAAAAAATTAATTAAAAAAAGTTCTGAAAGTTTTCAGATTTAAACAAAGTCCAAAAGTGCGTTTTTTGAGATTTTGTGCGTTACCTTTATTTATTAAATATCACGTTCTTCGCACTTAAACCATAAAATTCACTTCAAGAGCAATATCGCAAAATAGAGACTTAACCCGAAGGCAAACACGCGCTACTCAGGATTTCTAGCTCTCTCTCTCTCACGAAGTAAGTTGAACTTTCCTTAAACATTTCTTCTAACTCATTTGCATTGAATGTGATTCTAAAACCTCATTCTGGTAGGGAGTTGTAAGTGGAAACAAGAATTGATAGGAAAGGTTTTTCCAAATAAAAATAACTATTATAAAACTAAAATATACCTTGCAATCTTTTTGGGACGAGCACCTCTTATAAACGAACCATTACTTAAGTTGATCAGAAAGTAAATAAACAGAAAACATCGTTATTCATAACTATAATATTCTTGTCTAAGATGACTACACTTTAACTCGAAGGATACCATTAAATGCTTAGATTCGCGGCTATCAAGATATCTTAATTTCAGTATCAATCTAAAATATTCCAAGAACTATACTGATTAAGAAATTAGGCTTAGAGTTAGCAAAGTTTCTTATCATGGAAAACAGGTTCTTACACATTTTCGAAACCATGCATTTAATCTCTATCTTAAAGTAATGCAATTTATCTTAAGGCTTGTTTGTAACACGCAATACACTTTAAATGGTTCATTATATTCCTAATTCCTAAGCTGTCTGTACATTTTTAAAATTTCTTATCTATGCAGCTAGCAGTGCAAGTAAATTCACTCGATCGTATTTATTTCAAAGTTGATAATTCAAACGTGTGAGCTCGAGATTTTAAATGTTAAATGTTACAAATCTTAAGTGATTAGTACCAGATTAATATCTACATAAATAAATTAAAAGCAGTAAATTTAGAAATACGATTAAAAATTAAAGGGTTTGTTAGAGATTTTATCAAAATGGCATTAGCAGAAACGTACAAGAAATGATTTAGAAAGTAAGATGATTCGTTTTTATGGATTACAGGCTGTTTAATGAGGACTATTTTAATATGCAGTGAGTCTTTTGAAAATTTAAAACTTATAATGCGAAGCATTGTGTTTTCTACTCATCTTTGCACATAAAATATATTTGTTTATATTAAATCGTTTCCCTTCAAACTATTTTGGAAAATTAAGCATAAAACAACTCTTTTATAAGTTTTTAGAACAAAGGGCAGTAGCCCAGAAGGTCTATTAATTTCGTTTTGGCACCTTTAAAAGCCTGAATGACTTTTCAAATTGTTGCCACCAAATACTATCTCCCTGTATTACATTTAAGGAAACTAAATAATGACGAATCTGCATAAATGTATGTATGCTTCTCGCATTGTGATAAAGCAGCTGTATCTAGAGCCATCCAATTTTGAATAACGTACGTCTTCACCCGAATATGGGCATCTGGAACCCCAAATTTGGAATTTGTTTTATTACCTATTTCATATTTTGTAAAGCATTTATGAGGTTTTGATTAAGTAACTCAACGATTTCAAAGCGTAAAATGGCATCACTGTAACCCCCCCCCAAAAAAAAACATTTTTATCTCCAGCGTGCGAGACAGTGCATCGGAAATTCTAAAGATATGCTCTTTTTAAATTATCTTGTTATATTGGTGTTAAATTGAATTTTATGGTTTCAGTTCGAAGAACATGATATTTAATAAATAAAAGTAACACACACACTGTTAAAAAAGCTCTTTGGTGCGTAATATAAAATCAGATTTTTCTTCTTTTTTTTTATAATTATTATCTACTGTTAAATTATCTTTTCTTTTTTGGGAAGGGACGCTACATTATTTAGCACTTAACATTTGATCTAAAAATATATTTCTCACGCAAAATAGAAAAGTTGCGTTTTTCAAACCGATTAAATATTTGATTACACGACTATGAATTTAATCGATTTTCGAACTAATTAACCCACCTCTAAAATTACTAATTACTGTATGTTGGATATAAGTTGCGCAACAGAGCATGCATGTTTTCTTTCAGTTAATATTTTAAAATAGAATCGACATTTAACGTAGAGTGTAAAGACCAAAGCAAGACTATTAAAAATTAATAAATTTGATGAAGAACTGTATAAAACATAAACATAATGTCTATGTTTATGTTTTACACAGTTTATTTGATGAAGAACTGTATAAAAGCTGTTAACAAGAACTGTATAACAAGTTTTCGAGCCACCAAATGGGAACGTCATAAGATATTGTTGCGAAATGTACAGGCGCGGTGAGATGGCTTCCCCACAAAGCAAGGCAGGGTTGCCAAATTTGGCGAGAAATCGCCCATTTGGCGACAAAATACTATGGACGGTTGGAGAACCTTCTGAAACGAATTCTTACCGGTTCAGCCCAGAATGTTCCCGAACACAAGCCGAAAGCTATACAAACCCTGCTGGTCCGCAGTCAGTGTGTGTGCCTCGTCTAGAGTGCGAGTTAGTAGTATTGAGTGTGTGTCTCGTCTAGCGACTCAATCCCTGCGGAGTCGATCGAGTTGACAACCGCGCAGCGAGTGCCGAGTGGGTCGTCGAGTGCATCGAAAGAGTCTCTTAATGTATCGCGGTTAGGGCATCGTCGAGAGAGCGTGTTGAGCTCCGAGAACGACTGAAGCGAAATTTCGGGAGCTGTGCTCGTGTGTCGTCGAGTGCATCGCGAGTTGTAGCGTGGAGAGTCTCGAGAGTACGTGGAGTTCCGAGAACGACCAAGCAGAGTCAGGGGCTGTACTCTGGTGCTTTGCAGGAAGCTGTCTCCACCGTTATTGCCTGACAGCGTGAAGGCCGTGTCGCTGATTGTTCCAGCGTGTTTATAGTAGTTCATCGACGATTGTAAAATGTGTCTTGGAGCTGTCCTGTCAATACTGACTAATAAAGTGTGTTTCGATACTTAACCAAGTGTCGTCGTTATTCACTCTAAATCTACGAACCGCGTACGAACGTGAAGGAAGGATATAATGTAACAACTGGTGTCAGAAGAAAGAAAAACGCAACAATATCAAAATAAAATCGTATTTTGGTAGTCGAAAATCTTTTCTCAATGATAGCAAAAGTAAGTAGCATATGCTTAGGAATCATCTTGCATATATCGATGTTAGATACATCTAAAAGGCGAAGTTTTCCCTTTACCCATCAAGTTCTGCTGCATTAAATCACTGTGAGGCCTAACAAATTCCCAGTTTTAAGTGTTGTTGCCAACGTGCTATCGTTATATTTCTTCCATTCGATTTTAGGAATTTAAATTTAAAAGCTATTTAAAAGCTACGTTTATTATCATTTATCACTATCCTTTTATTTTTACTTCCTTGTACGAAGTAAAAAGGAAGTATTGTAATCGCGAAAAATTTCCGGTATCATATTTCAACGAAAATATCCATTTTGACCGCTATCGAAGGCAATTGAATGATGTTTCTGCGTGACATCTGAACTTAAGGATAGAATAAAGGACTCTTTTTCCCCATACGAAAATTATAAAACTGATATAAAATGGATTCAGAAGAGAGTTTTTTGTGACGTCTGTACGTACCTACGTGCGTACGTATGTATGTAAGCATCTCGCATGACTCAAAAACGAATAGCCTCAGAACGTTGAAATTTTGTATGTTGGACTACTAGAACATGTAGATGTGCACCTCCTTTTTTGGTTGCAATCGGCTGTACCAAAAATATATAAATATACGTATATATCTATATCTATATCTATATCTCTCTATATATATATCCACTCTGTTACTCGGCTCAGGGAGCTCAGTTTCGTTATTCTTATATGATTCTAAATTGTGCACTTTTGCTTTAAAAATAATTTAAATATGTTTTTCTTATCTCCCGGTATTAAGGTTTTTATGTCTTTAGTTAACCTGCATGTTTTAGTTGTATAACTATCAACAATTTAAAAATTGTTTAAGTGCGGTTAAGTTTTTTTTTTTTTTTTTTTTTTTTTTTTTTTTTTTTTTTTTTACACCATAGCAGCCATATTTGTTTGCATTTGAAACTTAGCAGAACAGTGGATTTGTTGCCAATCTAGAGAAACTAATCTTCGCGACAACAAAGTAACGTCTTCTTTTATTATTGAGAATTAAATTATGCTTAATCCATTCTGGGTTAGTGAGTGAGTGATTATGGCGCAAAAACCAGAGATGATTATGACGCGCCAAACACAAGATGGGATGATTACTATTGATGATAATCCATTCTGGAATTATCATTTAAGTTATTAACACTAGAATTACGGTGGTCTTCGTACACCTAGAATTACGGAGGGTGTCATTTTGACCCCTTGATAAGATATCTGCATATTTCTCTATATGATATAATATATTTGTGAAAAAGAAATTAAAATAATGCAAATTATGACAACTACAGTTTATTTTAAAGAATATAGAGACTTTGCAGGTATGTAGTCAAATAATGAACAAGCATTTAAATATTTTCATCGGAAAATGTAAATTTTTTTTCGATAGCTTACATTTCAGAAACACAGAAAATAAAGTGTATAAATATTTACGCAAATTTTTCCAAAAAAAGTGGTTTTTAATCCAAATATTAAAGTATTTTAAAATAAACCTTTTACTATAAAGAGTACATAGAAATAGAAATATATAGAAATATTTTATTTACAGATAATATATTAGTCAGCGCAGAAATTAGCACACACGCTTAGTTTTCTGATTTTTTGTGTATAATATTCACATACATATTTATTACAGTTGTCGCAAATATTAGAAGTTTTGTTACCTTTGCATTTCCTTACTTGACATTTCTTCCCCCCCCTTTTTTTTCTATTGAATCTTGTCCATCCAGAAAGCCACTTGAAGAGAGAACAAATTTGTTTTTACTAGATATATATTCTTCTCTTAGTTCTTCTGCCAAACGTAATAGAAAATCCCTTCTGCTGATATTTTCTTTTGTAACTTCATTATACATAATCCACGCATTTATGCCTGCTAAGTCGAAAATATTGTAGAAAACATGTACTGGCCAACAGCGTGATGGTGCTTTCACGGAGTACTTTCTTGCCATTTACCCCGAATTTTGTAGAATTGTAAAACTGTATTACATCAGAAACCTTCTTTTCATTACATTCAAATTCAACTGATGAATGAAGTGTACTTAACAAAATTACGTTTTTGCTCCTTTTACCTTGATATGATGTGAGTGTTATATAGTCGTGTTTCATCACAACTGAAGAAAAAAATCACAAGAATCACAAGAAGTCAGAATCACAAGATGTTTCATCTCCATCTTTATCTGTAGAATTATTTTCGATTTCAAAACCCGAAGAGGCATCAGATAGTTCTTGCATCAGTTTCACGATTTCTTCATGCGTTTAGTCCTTTTCTACGCACCACTATAATTTTCTACGTCACTATAATAAATTCATGTAAATAGAATAAAATTTCTACGTCACTATAATAAATTCATGTAAATAGAGTAAAATTTTTCACTAAAACTTGTTATGGATAATAACAAAATATCTACGAAAAATCTACAAACGTTCGGCTCAACGTTCAGCTCGTAATAATCTCTTTTCTCTGTTTGCTTTCCACAAAGAAAAGTATTGCACATATTGATGTGACTGGCAGATGTGAAACTATTAAACCTCTGCAGACCCACCATATTCTTTTCCTTTCTTTGTATTTTGTTTAGCAGGGGCAAATAAAATTAGTTTACAGAAGTAACAGTGTTCAGATAATACAATGGAATGTATTCACATTTCGTTTCTCTCAAAGGGGTCAAAATGACACCTGCCGTATTTCTAGGTATAATCATTTGTTAGGGCTAAAATAAAAATATGATTTTCTTGAAATCCTTACTATTTCGTAAATCGCAATGATTTAGGAAAAGTCGAGAAAAGATTAAGATATTTGTGAAAAAAAAGAAGAGCTATCGGAGATAAAAGTTCGCTACGTGTCAAAATGAAACCTTCCGTAATTCTAGTTTTAAATTATCCCATACATTGACTCAGCATAGCGTCCACAAAAAATTAAATCGTTGGTAAATCCGTCTTCTTGACTACTGGTAGAATTCCTTGTGTTTGAGTAGAAACTGTAATTTAAATTGTAATTTTTTTTTAAAAAAATATTTTAACTGTGTTTGTTGTTTTATGTTTTTCTATATCTTTAAAGTTTTAATGAAGATGTTTTGTGTGTTTATTATTTTTGCCTCACTGCGAAGTGAGAACTGAATTAATTGAATGAGAAATACATCTGTAATGAAAAATTCGAGCAGGTAAGTGGTTCATATTAGCAGAAAATACTGTCGAGAGTCTGTTTCGGACAGAGCAGAATGTAAGTTTCACAGACACAGTTTTTCACAGGCGATTCAGCACATTTGGTAAGCAGCGCTGAATCGTCTGTGAAAAACTGTTTATTTTTTATTTGTTTAATTTTTTACTTCCTTGTACGAAGTAAAGAGGAAGTATTGTAATCACGAAAAGTTTCAGGCAGCATATTTCAACGAAAATATCCATTTTGACCGCTATCGAATGCAATTTAACGATGTTTTTGCGTGATATCTGTACGTAAGGACAGAATAAAATACTCTTTTCCTTCAAAAAAATTATAAAACTGCTTTAAAATTAATTCAAAAGAGAATTTTTCGTGGCGTCTGTACGAACGTGCATACCTACGTATCTCGCATAACTCAAAAACGAGTAGCCTCAGAACGTTGAAATTTTGTATATAGGACTGCTATAACATGTAGATGTGCACCTCACATCTTGGTTGCAATCGGCGGCACCAAACGTATATAAAAATGATTATATATATATCCACTCTGTTACCCTGCTCAGTGATCTCAGTTTCTTTACTCTTATATGTTTGTAAATTGTACAATTTTTGCTTTAAAAATGATTGTATTATGTTGTTTTTATCTTCCGGTTAAGGTTTTTATGCCTTTAGTAAATCTGTTAGCAATATTTTTAGAATTATCAACAAATTTAAAGTTGTCTAAGTGCCTCTAAGCCTTTTTTATATGGCGGCCATTGATGTTTACATTTGAAACAGGAGACTAGTGGATTTGTTGCCAATCTAGAGAAATTTAGCTTCGCAACAACAAAGATAACGCATTCATTTATTATTGCCAATTAAATCATGCTTAATTCTTTTTGGAAGTTTTTCGAGGAAATAAGTGTTTAAGATTTACTTCGTAATTTTTAATATAGATATTTTGAGTTTTTATGTATTTTTGCCTTCTCGCGAAGTGAGAACTGAATTAATTAAATGAGAAATACTCAATCTTCTGTGAAAAACTGTTTCTTTTTTGTTTTGTTTGCTTAATTTCTTTGATACATCATTCTAGCTTTATTATAGTGTTTAAATAGAACATGTGGCAACGATTAGATAATTCTATTCTTTAACTGATATAAATTTTGTGCATTATGAGCTATAATATGAACGAAATATATAAGTTAACTGTTGTATAATTATTGGATTATATAACAGTTAACTTAGTTTCCGTTATATAATTATTATATAAGTTAACTGTTATATAATTATTAATACTGTTAAGTGAATCTAGCGCCAGATTGTCGCTATGGTAAACAAATACTAGAGTGAATTTTAAAGAATACATTTATTCTATTGTGGTTTATGCGCTGTCGGCGAAGTAGATTTAATTCAATCCAATACGTTTAAATGAAATGCAAGAAAAAATGCGTATAATTTAATATTCCGTACAAGGAAGTCATGTGGTGTACACATCAGATTTTTTATACATAGTTTTAGATTTATTATAGTATTTGAATAGGACATGCGGCAACGATTAGTTAATTCTTTAGATGATATATTTTTTTGTTTTTGCACTTTGAGTTATAAATAAAATGAATGAGATGTAACGTTGTTAAGTGAACCTAGTGCCAGAGCATCGCTATGATAAATAAATATAGTGAATTTTAAAAAGCGCATTTATTCTATGCACTATCAGCGAAGCATATTGAATTCAATTAAATAAGTTTAAATGAAATGCAAGAAAAATGCGTATAATTTAATATTCCGTACAAGGAAGTCATGTGGTGTACACATCAGATTTTTTAGTATTCACATAATATATATTCAAATGGCAACTATGATAAATTTTTATGCCATAGAGTAACTTAAAGCCATTCATTCTTAGGCTATTTAGGATATATTTGGCCATAGAAAGATTGCATGAAAGCAACGAATTTGCGGTACTTTCCCCCATTTACCATTCTTCCTTTAACATTTATGTTATGAACCAAGTCAATCATGAACAACTTTTACATGTGAAATTACAGACTTCGTGATAATCATTATCACAATTGCCTTTTCAACTTTTTTAGAAATAACTCAACTTCTAATTAGCTAATGATAGCTTTTTTCTGATGCTAATCATGATAAAGAAAACTTCGTGGCTAATATCTGGGGAAAATTGCTTAATGTTTATTTAATTTTGGGATTAGCAATGCTAAACTTACTGTTTACCAATTATAAACCTTCCATTTTTAAGGAAAAATTTTTATTTTTCCTCCTGTCTTTTTTTTAAAAAGAGAAAATATTTTATAATAATAGAAATATGTTCCCAAAATTTATCTTTCGTAATCCTAAATCCTATTTCTAAAACATATATGGACGTCCCTGAGGCATGAGTATTTCATCTTTTCCAATGCGGCAACTTAAGAAATAGAATATGTCCGTTATTGGTGAAAATATAATAAACTGGGAGTGTAACTTCCTTTCCAATATCCGGAGTAGGGTAGGGACAATAGTTAAAAAAGCAATGTAAGAACAGCCGACATAGAAAGAAAAACGCCTGTTACCTCTCGAAGAGTACTTTTACCACTTGAACTGTTGAAGATTCCAAGCTTCCGTTGACTGAACACACTATTTCCGGTAATTTAGAAAATGTCAGAATAGTGACATTTTAGAAACCGCTTAAAAAGAGTAGATATTTCTTTGCGGTGATGTACAGAAAAGGAGAATTGCAAAACAAAACAACGTTTCGGATTTAGATGCTGAATAAAATTAGCATAACTCTTTAAAAAATTAAATAAATAAATGCGATTCAGCTGAAAAAAAAAGTTATTTATTTCAGAATTTCGTAAAAATGGGGTTGTCATATTAAGTATTAATTTTGTAATTATTTAGACTGACGAAAGTTTTGCTTCATTAATTTTACAATGTTAAATGTTTATTAACATGTACAAACAATCAGAGTTTTATTTCGGAGCAAGAAATGTGGAAAATGTGCATTGCCTCCCGCCTTTGAAATTCGAACTCCGCACCTAGCTGGATGTGTTTCCAAAAACACCATGAAGCCAAGCGGTAAAGAAGAAGAGAACTCCTTGCAGTCTCCCCCATTTAAAAGGAGACTGCAGAGGCGGTCACCCAGTCACCTGGTGGTAAAGAATTATCATCCACCATTCCTTAAGTTCGGGAGCCACTGTAGAGACTATTAGGCATTTTATTTCAAAGAAGGGAGAAGTAAAACAGTGCGGTGAACTCGCTGGGTTTCGACTTCTGACCTTCTGATTGCTAGTTTTAAGTGCTTGAAACTACATCACGAAGCCATGTGATAAGGAGGGAGAAAATACTTAACAGACAAACCTAGGGAACGGATTTTTTTCAGTTTTCAGCGTCAAAGAAAAAGGTACAGTATGCGAAATTATCATTATATAGCAATTGTATATATATGAGGTTGCAAAACTTCTTGACAATAGAAGCCGCGTAAGAAAATTTAGAAAAATTCAAGAGCCGAAAGCTAGATTTTCCAGGTAATATAAAATGCTTACATCTCTCTAAATATTATTTTATATACAGCGAATGCTTCAGACTTTACTTTGACATAAATTAAACAGAATTTTGCCTTCTTTAAGCAATTAATATTTTTACGAAACGCCCAGCCGCGGTAAGATAGCTTCTCCGCAAGGCGGGTTTAAGGTTGCCAGAAAATGGCAAGGGAAGGCAGGTTGCCAAATGGGCGATAGTTGTTGCGTTCTGTAAGGGTTCGTGGATTTGGAGTGATTCACGACGACACTTCATGAAGTATCAAAACATAATTTATTAGCCAGTATTATTCAGGACAGTTCCAAAGGCACGTTTACAGTCGTCGAAAACTACGACAAGCACGTTGAAACAATCAGCAATCACAGCCTTCAGGCTGTCAGGCTTCCACGGTGGAGACAGCTTCACGCCAAAGCACTAGAGTACAGCTCCCGATTCAGTTCAGTCGTGCTCGGAACTTTACGCCCTCTCGAAACTCTTCGCGCTACAACTCAAATTTGTTTACTTATATTTATATTTAATCATACTATTACAAAATGCCCAGCCGCGGTAAGTTAGCTTCCCCGCAACAACTCGCGATGCACTCCGCAATTAATACTAGAGTACAGCTCTCGACTCGGTTCGGTCGTTCGCGGAGCTCAACACACTCATGATAAAACTCGATGAGGCACTAACTCGCGATACGGATAAATAAAAACTCGACAGACGAGCTACTGACTGTGACCGATTGCTACATCGCGTGCAGGCAGAGTTTATATAGCTTTGAGGCTGCATTCTAGAACATGCTGGTCAAAAATCGGTAAGAATTCGTTCTAGAAGGTTCTCCATCCGTCTATGGAATTTTGTGGCCAAATGAGCGATTTCTCGCAAAATATGAAAACCTTACCTTCCTTTGCCATTTTCTGGCTAAGCTAAACCCGCCTTGCGGGGAAGCTAACTTACCGCGGCTGGGCATTTCGTAATAGTATGATTAAATATAAATATAAGTAAACAAATCTTATTTCTCTTGCTCTGCACTAAGAAAATATGTTCCTACGAAAAACAAATTTGAAACTATTGTACTGTGTAAATGAGTACTTTTATTTTCAGACAAAAACCAAAGCATTTTGTTTCGGTTTTCCCAGCTCCCCTTGTTTTATTTAATAATTAGATTTAGAAGGAGTAAAATAAAATCGAAATAAGACGTGATGGTCTTTGCGTGTAAAACAATATAAAAAGCTTCTTTTGAGTGAAAAAGAAAGCAAGTAAATTTTCTTTACTTTTATTTATCCGTATTGCTTTGAAAAGAATAAAGTTGAAAGAAACGGGACGGTGTGCTTTGTGGGAAAACTGATATTCGAGAAAAGGAAATTATTTTTAAATAAGCTGTCGACTTTTGGCATGAAATAGACAATTTAATTTTCTCCTCAGTTATAATAAGAAGACCAATATACTGAGACGAAGCCTAACCATAAGTAACTCATTGGAACCGAAATGGATCGTCAGCTACATTTTGATTTTTCTAAAGAAAGGAATCTGGAATCTTCAGATTGATTCCTTGAATCTACTTGAACCATTTTCATCATTCGAAGCGTAGTTTAAAAAATTCTTAAGTGTTTTAACTCAAACTTTTAGAAAGATAATGGTACCCGATAGAAGTGTTCATTAAAAAATAGTGAGATTATCCCAATTTCAGAGGCTTCTGAACGACCATCTCGTAATGGCTGCGACTGGAATATTGTATTAGGGCAAACAGCAAAGTCTGTCAAAGTGGTGACGTAATAGCTATGTTGCACTTTCTTAAAAATTATCGAAACTAAATCTCAAACCATCTTCATAATGCTGGACATAGATAACTTAAATAGGTCCTGAGTGTTTCAAGCAACTGCTGTGTTATGATATGTAAACGCTGCTTGGTTCGTATGAATCCTGTTGTTCACCATCTAAACTACTCAACCACAGGTATTGAACTCTGAGCTGATTCAAATATGTTGAGAAAACAGTTCTCTGGAGTCAAAATTTAAAGCGCAGATTATTAAATAATTTTTTCTTATTCTTATTTGAGGTATTGTGATATTTGAGATTCGAAAGAGTAGAGAATCTTTCGGGGTTCTGGTTTGCGAGAATTTTTGATTTACCTCTAGTTTTTGCCAGTGCAATTTAAAATTGTCTGCAAACGAAGGACTGTTGAGCAAGATTTGAAATACAGTATTGGTACATAATAATGCCAATGTAAGTAGGTCCTTTAAAATATCCTTAAAATAGCAGCAGTGCAAAATAGATGATATAATTTGACTTAAATTTTTACGAACCCGGTATTAACTTCGCCATGAAAATTCTGATTTGAAGAATAAAAGCAAAATTTCCTGGGCTAAATGTAGTTGAATGGCGAAATAGACGGGATGATCAGCTGTATGAAGTAAACAATATTTGAATCATTTCTTAACAATGATGTATTTAAGACAGTTATCTGAATCAGGATATTTTATGATTTATTATGAAAGATTCAATCCAAAATATGGCTCGTGTTCATGTAGTTGTAAGTCTCTTTAGAAAAATAAATTGCAGGCCCTATGTAGAAGATGAAGTAGCGAATTCTCGCTATATCTTTGAGAACAGATACTACAGGAAAAGGTTTAAATAAGCTCTTTATTTGAACATAAAGATGCAAGACGCACGCACTCGGTGCTCACAATTCACCACCACTTGTGACTAAACTCAATTGAACAGAAAATTAAAAAAATGTTAAATCAAAATAAATTAGGATGGCTAAAAGACTGGATCCTTAGTTCGGTAAACTGCTCAATCGGCTGCACACAGAAAAGCCGAGCCTAAAATATCAGTATAATCTGAAGGGTGTCTGACACAAATTAGAGAGCTAATTTCAAGCATGTAGCATAAACTCGGAACTCCTTCTCACGAACTCTTGAAACGCAGCTTAAATACTGCTTCCTAACACATTTAGGTTTTGCATACTTCGTCATTAAAAGGCAGGAATTGAAATCAGGAAAGAAAGGAAAGTCGAACTAAAAATAATTGGTTAGAATTGTAAGGATTATGTTAATTTTATTAACAGTTAAATTTTGAGTTAAAGTTCCTTTCCTGTCGATTCTTAACGTCAACTCACTACTTCCGGCCAGAACGTAGTTTTAGAATCACGTCTGAATACATAATGAAGAAGAGCGGTATTTAACCGCGAAGTTCTACTTGCTGACTTAAAATCAGAGTTTCTGATTAGCGCGCGTTCGACTTTTGGCCACTCTCTCTCAAAGCTGTTATTACGCTCGGCCGTACTTAGGCCCTGGATAGCTTCGCAGTCAATTAGAGTTAAGGGGCCAACTCGGTTAGAATCTTGATAGCTTAGGCTATATCTCTTTATTTTAAATTAGTTTACTCCTTAGCTTCTTAAGTTCAAGCCCAAGTGTCGGCTTTTATTGTACACTCCAAGACGGAGTTCTGCTAAATCTTATTTGAATAATAAAGGGTTATTTACCCTTTCATCTTGTTGTTTCTTGTTGCACGAAATCAAGCGATTATTCGCTTACTAGTTCTTAAGATTCTTCACGTTCAACTGTAACGTAGCATTTACAAAGTGAGGAACTCTACAGAATAAAGTGAGGTTTTACAGTATTAACCGCCAGAATTTAAATATTTGAAAATAAGGTCTTTAAACGACCTGTTCAAAAATGTTAATTTCAAACTTAAACGTGAAGAGTATCACAGTATCATGCTGCTAAATACTTAAATTTTTTAACAATTCAATTTAAAGAACCCACGTTGTCATCTTGAATACGTTTTTTTTTTTTTGTGTTGAGCCGCATGTCCTTCCACTGGATCTGGAAGGAAACCAACATTACTACTAGTTTTAGCATGTATTTGTAGGCTTACATTTCTAAAACATGCATTTATAGACAATCCATGAAACTTCATTTTCCCTTTCACAAGTTTATTTTTCCCACCCGTTAGCTCTCGGGCATATGCGTGTACTCAAATCTTAAACTTTAGTAAAAGTGGAGTGTTAAAATAACAACTTCTGCCTTTGACCGACAACCTGCATGTTAATAAGTTCAGACACACTAGACTTCAACAGACTGCTAATATACAACTCATCCTAGTGTACTTATTCAACATGCATTAACTTTGTGTTCAGCCGGTGAGCCTAACTATCATTTAACATACCTAAGGTAGCTTTTAAAATTTTCTCCTGCAAGTTTTTACATTTCGCTAATTTTAAGTTTCAATTTCTGAATATAGTTACTACTAGTTTTACAAAATGACAGATTTTTCGCATTCAGGAACACACAATTACATTAAACACAGTTAAAAAACACTATATATATTTACTATAAATACCGCTGCAACCCAATTACCCTCCCTCTTTCTCTGCTTACGCTTGCCAGTTAAAGGAAGTCTCTTGCTTCGCTGCTTTTGTTAAAAATGTAATACGCCATCATTAAAATTGTGGGGTGCAGATTGGCCTCATTGTGAGGCGCAACAAGTAATAAAAATATATTTGAAACATCAAGTGATTTTGTGATTCTTCAAAATGTTCCCGGCATCTTCTGCTACGTCATTGATATTTTCAGTGATCTTCTAATCCTCAGTCCGCTGGCGACTGCAAGATAATGTCTTCCCTAGTCAAGCACTTATCTCTCATCAATTTACTGCAAGAAACTCAATCATATATATATATATACAAGTTTCCAGTTTCTAATGTCCAAATTAAACAAAATTGCTAGAAATAAATAATTTTACGTCACCAAATCACATAAAACAGACTCTTGACTTCACTGGATATTTCTGCGTTGAATGAACTTTCATCCGATTTCGACCCAGTTCGGATACTTCTGGATATCAATAGTTCACAACAGACAAAAGAACCTTTACTATTGACAGGCGTAAATACGTCAGAGCTCTAAATAACATTCAGTACACACTTCCAACAATGCAGTCAAGTAATGACATTGGCAGTTTAATAAAGAGCTTTACAGAACAAATTCAAACTGCATATAACGATGCAAAAGAAAAAATTGAAGACAAGAACAAAGGTCGCACCAAGCAAATAGCTGAACTTATTAAACAACGAAATGCAGCTCGGAGAAAATTTCAACGCACCAGAAATCCTGTAGACGAAATTAGATTTAACCAAACTTAGATGTAACGCCGTCAAACCTTAGACTAACGTACAAGCATATCTCGACTGGTCCAAATACCTTATATCGCTGTCTACGGATGATAATTCGCTGTGGAAAGTTCTCAAAAGGTATAAGAAATGCTACAACAACATTCCGTTTCTTAAAGGCCCCAACAGGATCCATTACACTGAAACTGAGAAAGCAGAACTTACTGCTCAGTATCTGGAATCTCAGTTTCAACCTCACAACATACATGACACAACAGGAAATAGGATCACTAGCTTTTAGAACAATTACTCTGCACTGACAACATACCCCCAGTCATGCCATCGGAAGTCCTTGAATCCATTCAACGACTCAAGAAGAATAAGAAGAAAGCTCTCGGGCACGACAAGAATTCAAAAATTTAAAAAAAACTGTATTCATCTTCGTAAAAATATTAACCTGATCCTGGAAATTGCAATATTTCCCTCAAGACTGGAAGCTTGCTACAATAACCTCGATATTAAAGCCTGGGAAACCACCAAACAAACCAGATTCTTACAGGCCCATCAGCCTCCTCCTATGCCTAAGCAAAATTACCGAAGCAGTTATTCTTCAAGGAGTGAATAAGAATCTGGAAGATAATAATATCCTCATCCCCTTAAAGTTTGGATTCCGAAAGAATCTAGGCACAACAAACCAACTGTACAGAGATGTTGAAACGATTACTGAAGAATAAAAAACAAGAAGATCACAGATGGAATTTTCTTAGACATTTCCAAGGCTTTCCATCGCGTATGGCTGGAAGCAATCCTCTACAAAATACACAATCTGGGTTTCTCAGATTACATCACAAACGTAATTAAATCCTACCTAACCGGTAGACACTTCTTCGTGCATGTTTTCGGCTCGCATTCTACACAACTTCCCATATTAGCCGGCGTAGCCAAGGGGTCTATCCTGGCACCCACACGTTTTAATATTTACCTAAATAACATTCCTACAATACCCAACACAACACTCGCAATGTACGCAGATGTGACACAGCGATCCTGACGCAATGCATTTGTTGGATCAGTCATACAACGGTTACAAGATCACATAAACATACTTGAGATTTGGCTGCAAAAATGGAAAATCTTTGTTAATGTAGACAAGACGCACGATATCTTGTTTACCAAAAAAAAAAAAAAAAAAAAAAAAAGAAAGAAAGAAAGAAAGAAAATTGATAAAAACTTGCATTACTATGGAGCATCTATTCCCTGGGTTAAGGAGGTTTCTTAGTGATCAAAATATCAACAAGTGAGGGATTAAGTCATCATCAGGTTGACTTCTATTCTTGTCAGCCATTTAAAATGAGAAAAAACAACAACTTTATTTTGAAGTAGATTTTCAATATCTATATCAATTTTGAGAGCTATCAGACACAGCTCCCTCTTAAAAGTGATTATAATGAGCCCCCTTCTTCAGCAGGGGGGGGGAACTGTAGAATTTTTCCCCAGAAAAATAATTTCCATGAAAGCATCCTTGCTAAACTGAGACTGATGCTGTGAAAGTACCTGTTTATGTTTTTAGTTATATTCACATTAAATTAGTTAAATTCCATTGCTATTTTGAAGGATATTTCCTCTCTTCGGTTAATGTTATCACAATATCTTTGGACAAACGGGATCATATCAATCATTAAGAGGCGCATACTGTAGCTAAATTTTGACGATTTTTTTGAAAGATAAACATGGTTTTATAATAAGATGAAAACTTACTGTAACACATACAGTAGCTAATTCTTGATGATTGGTTTTATAATAAGATGAAAACTTACCGTACATATATACTGTAGCTAATTTTTGATGCTATTTTAAAAGATAAACATGGCTTTACAATAAGATAAAAGTTTCAAACTGTTGTAGTCTCAGATCACAATGTTTTATTCTGTTTATTTTCACTGTAATCATAACTGTACCTTTCTAGTCCTGCGTCGTGGGTAACGTTTTCTCTTATTTCCACGTGAATTTAGGAGCGCTGCAGAAACTCAGATTCTCCCTCTGCAACAACAACAGACACAGATCAATTTTTCAAATGCAACTTTACTAATCCGATTCGTCCCCCTCTTCCTCCTTTTCGCGAAATGAACTACCACTGCACATGATCTGTGCATATAAACGCGCATATATTTATAAGCAAGCGGTGCCCTCTCATTTGCATCCTGCAAAGAGCACAGCGCAGAAAAGTGACGTTCAGCTCGTGGCCAAAGACGGGTTGGGAGAAGGGTCGTAATCTGATAATCATTAAAACGTCAGGGTGACTGCGAGCTAATCGTTTGTAATTGCGCGCTCGCTGCTCTTGCAAGCTGTTACGGCTTCGTCCGGTGCACGGCAGGGAAGCAAATAAGCGAAATAGGCCTGAAAAGTTTAGGTTTTGTTCCCCGGGAAGCTTCTTTCCGCTCATTTTTCTCTTATGAACAACGATTGAATAAAAATTTTGATCTTAACAACAGCAGTAAAAAGGCCAGAGGCCAGGCAGAAAAGCTGAGCAAATTTAAATATGATCATCATAACACAGTCCCAGGAAAATATTTTCATGCCTGGGTAATTTCTATCATTCCTAAAGTGGTATATGAGGTGTAAGGCTTGTTAAATGTAAAGGTTTTTGTAGCTGCATAAATCTTTACAGCATTCATTTAAACGCAGTATGAAAACTCCCAGTAGCATCAAAAAGGTTTAAATTTTGCTTTTAAGTGAAATACTTAAAAGAATGTAATACTCTGTTGACTGTAGCATTGCCAAATAGGTGTATTAGACAACTAAGGACAGATATAATAAAAATAAATTTTAAATTTTACTGTCACTTTGCGCAGTTGTGATTTAGCTCCAAGATACTTCTCAGTTAGGGATAATTTTGGATTTTATCACTATTGCACATACACACATATTAAAAAAAATCTGATGTGTACACCACATGACTTCCTTGTACTGAATATTTTTATGTTCCCGTAGCTTAATTACATATAAATATAAATGCACTATTTTTCTGAAATTGTCCTTACGTACATCTTCATGCTCATATAAAAAAATCTGATGTATACACCACATGACTTCCTTGTACTAAATATTAAATTATACGCATTTTTCTTGCATTTCATTTAAACTTATTGGATTGAATTAAATTTACTTCGTAGATAGCGCATAAACCACAATAAAATAAATGCAGTCTTAAAAATTCACTATGTTCGTTTAACATAGCAACATTCTGGAGCTAGGTTCACTTAACAGCATTACATTTCCTTCGTTTTTTTTTTACACAAAATGCACAAAATGTATGTCATCTAAAGAATTATCCAATTTTTGTCACATGTTCTATGTTCTATTCAAATACTATAAGAAATCTAAAACAATATATAAAGCAAATTAAGCAAACAACAACAAAAAAAAAAAAAAAAAAAAAAAAAAAAAGGAAGAAACAGTTTTTCACAGACGATTCAGTATTTCTCATTCAATTAATTCAGTTTTCAGTTCTTGACAAGGCAAAAATTCATGAAAACTTAAAACATCTGTATTGAAAATTATGAAGTAAATCTTAAACACTTATTTCCTGGAATAAATTCCAGAATGAATTAAGCATGATTTAATCGATAAAAGAAGGCGTTATCTTTCTTATTACGAAACTTACTTTCTCTTGATTGGCAATAAACCTACTATTCTGCTGTTTCAAATGTAAACAAACATGGCCGCCATGACAAAAATAATTAGGCTTAGCGGCACTTAAACATTTTTTAATTGTTGATTATTCTAAAAATATTGCATACAGATTTACTAAAGGAATAAAAACCTTAATCGAAAGATAAGACCAGCATAATTCAATTATTTTTAAAGCAAAAAATGCGCTATTTACAAACATATAAGAGTAAAGAAACTGACATTACTGAGCCGAGTACCAGAGTGGATCTCTCTGCTAATAGCTGAACTTCTGCATCTAAATCGGTTCAAACCTGAGTGGAATGTACGAGGCAGGTGTTTTACTATCCTGAATCTCTCTGTTTAGAAAGCAATAATGTGTACGTTAAAAGAATAATGAGCATTATGATTTTGTTAGGCAATTAATAACATTCAAAATTGTATGGCTATTTACCTAAATTACTGCAAGAGCTAATCACTCATCATATTGATTTATTTTGTCCGTACTATTATGACACTTTATTCTTCTGCAATTTTTCTGTGAGCTAATTTTTTATAAAAGGCATTTTTATGAAGGCATACGTATAATTTAGAGTGTAATAAGAAACACAGACCTACAAACACAACAAATTGAAAGAAACTCAAACATATGAAACGCCCGTATATATTTATTTCTGTTATAATGTGTTTCCTTCACCCCACCTTATGAAAAAGAATGATACAGCTCTAACAATACCCTACTTATGTAAAGCGACAACTTCTCTCTCGGGATCTTCAAACGCTTTCACCACTGTGTGCAATTTTCCCTTAGGACAAGATTGCAACTTCGGGCATCAGTAGCTAAACATTGACGCTAAATAAAGAAGAAGGATAGCGCATTAATAAAACATAACTACTTTTAGTGGCTGCAAAAGAATGAGTGGCGATGGAGGAAAGTACCACATAGAAAATGATACAGGCGTTCAGGCGACATGCCAATATCTGAATGGTCGGGCGTTTTGCGCGACTTCGATATGAAAGAGCTAATATACGTATATCTATTTCTTCTGCGTTGTTTAATTTTTGCTATATGATAAGGAAAAAATATTCGACAGAAAAATAAAGTTGTTCGACAGGAAATCAAAACTCGTTAACTTGAAAAATTATATTATATTACAAAATATTACAAATTATTATATTACAAAAATACAGAAGCTTGATAATCTAATTCATAAGCGTTTAATCTATTTCACAGTTATTTTCAAATAGCTTGAACTGAGCATTTCTGAGCTTAAATTCGAAATATCCAGAACCTTCGAACATTCGAATATCGAATCCAGAACTGTCTGATGCAGCTCTAAGGATATTATTACACATTTGTTTAACCTTATACGTGCGAGATGGAATTTTCTCCAATTTTCTATCTAAAATATAAGTACCTTTAAAACTTAAAATAAAGCCCAAAAATATCACTAATTCTAAACAAGAAATAGTCTTATAGGTCTTATTAACTGTTTTCTTTCTGCATTTTTTAAACTGAATCTTTTTTAAGTTCCTATGTGTTATATGCCATGTTTTAATTTTAATTTCAAAATGATTAAAACCAGTCAACTTTTCAACTAAATTTTTATTTAAAATAGAGTTGAATTTCAGTTTCTTGTACTTGCTTTGATATTAATCTTTGTTTTGTATGAAATAAATGAAATGATATAATATATTTCTGATTTTTTATGTTACCTAGTGCTTCTTTTTAAACAATTATAATTAGATTATTCTCTTTTTCAACGGCATGTTACCCCGAAGTCCCAAGTAGGGTCGCAGTGCTAAAATGTTTGAATATCACTGTTCTGGATAAGATTTAGGAAATTCTTTGCTTAAAAAGGCAAACATGATAAATGTTAAAAACGCTGACTTTTAACTGCACAACACTTTCGATTAGGATAGCAAAGAACATTTTAAGTCAAAATTTGGGTACTTACAACAGTACGGACATTAGAAAGAAGTAAAAGCAGTGAGAGCAATAGTCGTCGAGCCAATTTTATACACTTTTGGTAATGGCTTTGTCGATTTTCAAGATGCAAAATAAAAAGGAATTTTTTATATCTTTTCGTATAAAATAGTTTACTGACGTATTTCATAATATCTATGAGGGACTACTGTTTTGGTTTCGTGATTTCGCGTCGACTCACTCTCTCCGTTTCACTTTTTAAACTGTTGCCACCAAATATTATCGCGCTGCATTATATTTGAAGAAATTAAACATTGAAGAATCTGCACAAATGTATGTATGTTTCTCGCATTGAGATAAAAAAACGGTACCTAGAGCCATCGAGTTTCGATATTTTATAAAACATTAACGAATTTTTGATTGACAAACTCAAGGATTTCAAAGCGAGCCATGTCAACGTTGTACAGAAAAAACATTTTTATCTCCAGTGCGCGAGACTGTATCGAGAATTCTAGAGATATAATCAATTTAAAATTATTTTGCGATATTGCTGTTGAACTGAATTTTATGGTTTAAGTGCGAAGAACATGATATTTAATAAATAAAAGTAGCACACAAAATATTAAAAAAAAAAAAAAGTCCCTTTGAGCGTAATTTAAAATCTGAGAGCTTTCAGATTTTTTTTTTTTTTTTTTCATTTTAGTTTTTCGTTAATTTTTTTAAAGTAGTGTCTGTTTCAAGCTTAGCATTGCCAATATTCCAACATGATTGCGTACATTCTCTCAAGAGAGAAGATAAATATATCAGAAGTACACTCGTTTGCAAAAAAATCGAAGCACCATGAAGGAAGTGGTTATTTTTGATGAAATTGAATATGTGTATAGCTGATACGCAGATAACAAAATGATTAAAAAATCAAGATCATAGTACCTGTTCACGGCTCACAAATACCTTTGAGTGTTCAAACTAATAGTTGGTCGAACCGCTCTTGGCGGCAATGCATGACTGAATTCGTCGAGGCAAGGAGTGGTAGAGATTCCTAATGTCATCCTGCGATACATTCTGCCAGGCATTCATCAGTTGTCGCTCCAGATCTGCGATATTTTGTGGTGCCCGAATTTGTCGGTCTATCATGTCCCAGACATGTTCGATTGGTGAAAGGTCTCGTGACCTTGCTGGCCAAGGAAGAGTATCAACCGCACGGAGACAGTCGAGAGATATGCGAGACGTATGTGGCTTGGCATTATCTAGTTGAAAAATGACCTCAGGATGACGTGCCATGAAGGGTAATGCAACCGGCCGCAGGATGATATCAACATATCGTTGAACTGTTAAAGATGTATGGAAGATGACCTGCTGTCTTAAGGAATAGCGCCCCACACCATCACACCAGGGGTTATGGCCGTATGCCTTTGTAAAACTGAGGCTGATTGGGACCGCTGGCCCCGTCCTTTCCAGACATGGTGGTCACCTGCTTCAAGAGTGAAGCGGGATTAATCGCTCAACATCATACGATGCCATTTTGATGGCAGTCATGATGATCGGCTGCGACACCACTCTAGACGACTCCGACGATGTTGTGGGATCAAAGGCAAAAGTCTTAAAGGCCTCTGTGAGCGTAACCCCGCCTCAGACAAGCGCCGTGAGATGGTGGACGGTACCACGGGAGGTATAGATATGGCTGTAGTGCATTGAAATAGTCGCCAATGATATCGTTGGGGCGGTTGGGGCCTGGCAAACAGTCATCCTATCTTGCCTCGCATTTGTGATCCTTGGCGTTCCAGAGCCTTCATTTCGTCTGCAATTTTCTTGTAGCAACCATTGCTGCCAACATCTTTGCACAGCAGTGTCTGTACGCTGCAGGTGGCGGCCTATTGCTCGGTATGACCACCCAGCTTGCCGCAACCCTGCAATGCAACCACGTTCGAAGTCGTTTAGCTGTCTGTAAGGTGTTCTGTATAGTCTTAATGGTATCTTTAGTTCTTTACGGAATTACAATGGCAGCAAAAAAAAAAAAAAAAAAAAAAAAAAGTTAAGTTTTCCGCCTTTGTTACTGGTTTTATACTTTGCGAATTCCTCACTAGAAATACGCGCTATGATCGCAATTCCTATTCATTTGCCTTGAAACTTTGATCATTTACATGTTCGATCAAGATGATTTTGCATACCAAATTTCGTCCCGATCGCAAAAATCCTTCTTGGTACTTCGATTTTTTGGCAAAAGAGTGTATGATATGATATTGAAAAGCAATGTTCCCAAAACAGTTTACTTTTTTATCTTTCATAATATTAAGATATATAGCTGATTTCCCCATAAAAAATAAATTTCAATCATGTATTTTATTCTTTCTTTGCCAAAAGTCACGTATGATTCCGTGTATCACACTAAAAGTACGTTTCATAAAGTACTTATATTTTAAATTAGAATTTCATACAGACAGATAAAATAAGTATTTAATAACAAAATACTGGGTACCTTCCCGTTAGCGGATACGCAGAAGAACAAAGTTTTTATTCGTTACACCAGAGAATCTCAGCTAAATGGAAGTGCATAGCTTTTTTAATTGGAAAGTGCAGGGAATCAGAAATTTTCTATTCATAGAAAAAGTTACGTTATGTAAGTTCGACTGCAATTACATTTATTTATTAATCATTCATTATTCTCAGTTTATTGGAAATCTGTGACAACACCGCAGCACTATTAGTTTTAGTATAATTTCTTGAAAATTATTGTAAGCTCCGTAGTCTGTCAAATAATTTCCTGAACGGCAATTAAATTGAGTTTGGAGGGTATCTTATTTCCTTTTCTTTCAGGAATCAAAAGTAATCTTATTTTTCATTAAACGAAAAGTCTATATGATTTTCTCATTTTTACTTTTCTTACAAAAATAATTCACTAGTTATATGACGTTTAAGTATTTTAAAATAATATGGCTTTTATTGAACTCACCAGTAATTTCGGGTTTAAATGAAATTCCTGGCATACATTTTAATCTCCGGTGATATTGTTTTAAAGGTAATCATTGTTTGAATTGAATCCGTTTTTCATGCTGGTCAGCATGAAAAGCGGAAAATCATCAGTAAATAGAATAGTTTTCTATATACATTCTATATGAAAATAAATTTTCATTTCTATTTTAAACCACTACAGACGCTCACAGTTGATCAGTATTTACTCTTACAAGTACTCTTTTCGAAAATGAGAGTAATGGAAAACAATTAATCATTAAGCAGTCAAAAAAATTATTCCAGACGGATCAATAGGAACTGAAAACAAGAGTTGAGCATTGTACAGGACGCGGGTACATTGGTTGGTCATTTTAATTAACAACAATATTCGATTCGTTAAAATTCGGGGTATTATTTATTTAGAATAATCAAGAGCACAAAATTTAAAGTTATTTCTAAATAATTAAAGTAAAATATTAATTAATAACAGTTATTAGTTAATTAATTATTCTTATTAATTTAAGTCCAACTAGTCCTGTGAAAATTTGCGAATATAACGCTGATTTTTGTTGTTGGACGTCTAAATTAATATTTCTAAATGTCAAAAGAAGCACAAATATAAAGATGTACTAGTGGGAATAAACATGATTTTGATCTGAACATTAAAATGTAAAGGAGATATTGGGATATAGTTCTATTCATACTCAATTAATATAAGCACGCCTTTTTAAATTCATGAATATTAGCTAGAAAATTATATGTATAATTCATGAAGTAACTTCACCTTTTCACATGTCTACTCAGATGAAGAGATAATATCTATAGCATCAAATTTTAGTAAAATACAAATCCACATAAATAAAATAAACGAAGTCTGAAATGTTTCAGATTTTAAATTACGTGCAAAGGAGCGTTTTTTTTTTTTTTTTTTTTTTTTTTTTTTTTAACATTTTCTGTGTTACCTTTATTTATTATTAAATATCATGTTCTTCGGCTCATAAAATTCAGCTCAAGAATAATATCGCAAAATAATTTTAAATTAAGCCTATCTTTAGAATTTCCGATACACAGTCTCGCGTGCTGGAGATTAAAATGTTTTTCCATTGCTCGCTTTGAAATCGTTGAGTTCATTAATAAAAAATTCGTAAAGTTAACAAAATATGAAATCGATAATAAAACAAAATTTCAAATTTGGGCTTCGAGATGCCCATATTCGCAGAAGAATTACGTCATTCAAAATTGGATGGCTCTAGGTACCGTTGTTTTATCACAATGCGAGAAATATACATACATTCATGAAGATTCTTCATTATTTAATTTCTTCAACTATAATACAGAGCGATAATATTTGATGGCAAGAGCTTGAAAAGTGAAACCGACATTCAGAGTGATTCGGCGCAAAATCGCAAATCGAAGACAACAGTCCCTCAGGAACAAAGCCCCTTTGGACTAATAATAATTCAGGTTACTTTACAACTGTTAAGAAATCTTTTCTATTAAAAAATAGAGCATGTAGGTTAAATCCATGCTTCTCTTTAAAATGGAGCAGCAATAATCAAACTGATTTAAGATACAGCAGTTATTAAGCATGTGCTTTCCATTTCGGGTAAACTTTTCTACAGCTGAATTGCAGTTTACAGTGCAGCCATACTAGGTAGAGGGAAATTATAATGTCAGTTCGGCTTTCTGAAGATACAAATATCGATGATAATTTACTTCAAAACAGTCAGCTAATATTTTAATTGCTCTCTTGATACGTGATTAAAGGGTGATATTGAAGGCATCACAAATAAAGTCTCTTAAGGAAAACCTCGGGTGACTTAACCTTTTCTATAGAACGGACTATGCGCAGTGCCCCTTTCCAATATTGCCATTATGTGTCTGCTACCGCGATCCTCGAGACAGCGCTTGTATGTTTAATCACGGGCTAATAAGCCCCTAAGCGGTAGAACGTCGCAAGGACAACGTGACAGCGGCGCTCTTCCATGTTTAATAAATTGATTCCCTCCGCTTCCATGGGAATCAGGCGGGAAAGGAGCTATGTATAGCAAGAGATCTTGCAAAATGCGTATCCGCGGACATTTTTGGTCACTGGGTAAAATGATACCCAAAGTAATCTGTATGCGCGTTCTATGAATAACCGATTTTATTTTTCAAGCTTAACCTTTAACCCTTTCCGGCATGCTACCTTTTCAAGTCGGAGTTTTGATAAAGAAAAGGGGGGTAGGCAGTCTAATTAGGCCTAGAAGTACACAAGTAAAATTTTGTGAAGATAGCACTTATCGTTTTAATTCTGTGGGTGTGCCCAAAGTGGCACACTGATTGAATAGAGCTTCGAAAAGAGTGCTGAAACGAGCACTTTTGTCAATGAGCTGACCGATGAGATGCTGAGAAACAAAGAATACTTTTTCTTTTTTTACAGTTGTCCTAGATGTTCGGTGAGCCCGGTCTGGGCACACCTAGGGTTCGCCGTTTGATTTTAGGCAAGATTTCAAGGTAAACATTTAAAACTAATATAGAATAAGGAGATTAGCATACAGCCAAAAAAATAACATAGAAATTTCTTTTCAAACAATTCCTTTTACACTCTAAAAAAATCTGGAACATTTCTTTGAAAAATGAGGGTTTTAAAAAACTAAACATGGCAAAAATATATGGACTGATTTGTGTTGAGCTGCCATCTACTATAAATAAAGAAGGTTCAGAGTAACCTATAGTAACCTATAAATCCTTTTTCATTCAACTTTTCTGTGCATACAGAAGGCAATTTTTAGGTGTGTCCAATCACACTGTGCCGCTAAGGGTTAATTAGTTTAAGATTCTGATCCATTTAAGTACATTTTGTCTAAAATTGGACTGTCAGTAGACCTAAATTAAAAAGAGACTTTTCTTTATATACTTCAAGACCACTGAAGACAGAACTGAGGATAAAATATATTTACAAGCATATTTCTCTTGAAAATCCGCTGTAACGTTTTCAGCATATGATTTAGATTTTCTGATTTATATTAATAATGTGTACAGGATGACAGAAGAGGACAGGATAATGTACACTGAGGAAAAAAAAAGGACGGTTCTTAGTGGGCCGAGCAAAATTCAGCTTGCGTTTTTCATGTCCCGAAAGCGCAAGTTAGGTCATGTATTACATTTATATATCGCATTGTTCTAATACAGATATTTTGACACAAAATCGGACTTTTTCGGAAATGATATACCCATTTTTCCATATTTCGGTTCTACTACTAAAATTACGCCAAACTGCCAAACTTTATAAAAATCGCACGAGTAGTTTTTAAAAAATTAGCTGTCAAGATTTTAGCTCCTCAATGTTAATTGAATTTGAAATATATTAATTAATATCTCTTTTTTATTAAACTTATTTGATTCTTCCTTTGATATTTCAAACATTAGGTTCATTTCAAATAAAATTCGCTCATGTTTTATGATTTATTTTTAAAATTTGTATTTCTAAATTTTTTTAAAAATTTTTCGAAAAAAAATTTGAATTATAACCTATGAAAGTTCTGCCATCATCTTAAAGTAGATGTGTTTCTAAGAATATCTTCAAAAAGTTAGAGTTTTTTATTCAAAATTTCTTAAAATATACGTGAATTTACATTTTGGCGTATTTATTATAAGCGATAATAACGAAAATGTGGTTTACGCACTTAGTTAAAATTATTTGAAAGTATGAACGATGACTTTTTTCCGCTTGTGGACAATGAAGAAAAAGGAAAGGAAAATAGGCTGCGATAAATTAAGAAGTTCGAAAAGTGAATTATTCTTGGGGCAAAAAGAAAAAAGAAATCGCCAAGATAATTTTTTTAATTTCTCCATAAATTTCTCTCCAAAAAATTACAAAATGTAATTGCTAGGCATAATTTGAGTCACAGAATCGAAATATGGGAAAAAATTGGTATGTCATTTCAGAAAAAGTCCGATTTTGTGTCAAAATACCTGTGTTAGAATGAAGCTACATATAAATCTAATATATATCCTAAGTCGTGCTTTCGAGACATGGCAAAAGCAATTTGAATTTGGTCAATCGGCCCAGTAAAACGGGAGTTATAGAACTGACTTCCCCCCCTCAGTGTACAATTAAAATGACTAATATTGAAAGAAATAACAGCAACTGAGCCTTTTGAAGTATATAATCCAATAATAGTACCTAATACATTTATTTTTAAGTTTGTTTTTTTAATTCTCAAGTTTCTTTTTTCACTCTCTGTTCTGAAATGTTTTACACAGCATAATTATCCTGGTTAGATATTCACGAAGTAACATTAAAATTAAGAGGAAGAATACGTGAATATATACGGTATTTTAGTTTTGTCTTAAATAAATTTAACGAGAACCTTTTTAAATAAATTAACTAAACTTGAATGTTTGGTCATTTTTTTTAATCAATATATCTTTTACATATTTTTGCAACTTAGAGTAAAAATTAATATTTTATGGTGTAAAAAAATTGCAGATGCATACTCATGTACAAAAATAAAAAATTATTTTAATAGTGTGGATAGAAATTTTAAAAATAAGTAAGTATATTTTATATTTATCGTAATTAGAAGCTAATATTATTTCATGTATGTGTTTCATTTTTCATTACTTCCTCGTACAAAGTAAAGGAGGTATTGTAATCACGAAAAATTTCAGGTATCATATTTCAACGACAATATCCATTTTGGCCGCTCTTGAATCCATTGAAGGATTTTTTTACGTGACATTTGTACGTACCGACAGAGTAAAGGACTCTTTACCAAATCGGACTGTAAAATGGGTAAAATGGATTCAGAAGGGATTTTTTTCCGACGTCTGTACATTCGTACGTAAGTATGTATGTATCTCGTATAACTATAAATAAATAAATAAATAAATAAGAAAACCTATTAGCCGTAAAACGTTCAAATTTTGCATATCGGACTGTTATAACCTCCAGTTATGCAATCACTTTTTTAATTGCAATCAGGAATGTATTGCAGTTTTTCCAAAACGGATCGTAAAATGGGTCTAAAATGGATTCAGAAGAGATTTTTTTCTGACGTCTGTACGTACGTATATACGTATGTGTTTATCTCGCATAACTCAAAAATACAATTAGTAGTAGAACGGTCCAATTTTGTACATGGAATTGTTATAACCCCTACGACAGGTCAGTTCGATGCCAACGTTTCGACGCCAACAGTTCGACGCCAGCATTCGACGCGTGGTCAATTCGACACGAGGTCGTTTTGATGCGGGGTCATTTCGATACCATACTTTTTTTTGCTTTTGTTTGACGCCATACTTTTCGTATTTTTATTTATTTTTAGAATAAATTTGCATCATCATTCAAATAAATTTGGTGTCATCATCATTTGGTGTTTCACACCCCACATTATGGAAATTCATAGATGGTCTCAGGCGTGTTCAAAAATCAATTGATCAATGAATCAATAAAAATTATGAACAATTTGTACGTGGAAATGAACCGCCGCACAAGCGGAATAGGTATCTGCGAGCTGATATGAGAATTAAAGTAATAGTTGAAGATTTTGAAAATCGAGAAATAATGGAATACCTGAAAGGTGTGGCGCATAACTTTGAAATGGATTAGTATAATAACAGTTCTGTGATGTAATTTTATTTATCTCTAATCTTATTTATGTGTAATCTTATTTATCTGTAATAATATTTGTCTGCAATATAATATAACTATTTTGTAAACATATGTTTATTTACCATTTGTGTGTTTTGCCTTTTTGATGCTGTTTTGTGAAATAAATAAATAAAAAAAAGCCCTCCCTCATGTCCCAGTGCCTTGACGTTGGCGAGGGGGCTTCTCACTAATCTAAGACACAAACAAAAATCTAGAACACTTTCACACATATACACACATATATTTATTTCAAATATGCATGCAAACAATCGCTAATTCAATAAATAAAAATCATTCATATTACTTATTTATATTACTTCATATTTATTCTAAAAATAAATAAAAATACGAACAAAATATGGCGTCGAACTCCCCCCCCCCCTGCGTCGAAGCGTACGGCGTCGAACTGTCCCGGCGTCAAAACGGTGGCGTCGAACCGTTGGCGTCGAACCGTCAGCGTCGAAAAGACCTGCTTCGACTTATACAACCACTTTTTTTTTTACAATCGGCCGCCCCGTATATATATATATATATATATATATATATATATACACTATCTTACCCGACTCGGTAAGCTCTGTTTTTTTTATTCATATAAGTTGAAAAACTGCGTGTGTTTGGGTTTAAAAGTGATTGAATTATATTCCTCTTGTGTACTGGTTAAGAAACATAAGAATCGGCCTTTTCCAGGGGGCTGGGACATATGTGTCCCGCACTTTCACGACTTTAAATGTGTCTCAAATTTCAGTAAACTATGGAGATTTAAAATTTACTCCATAATATGGATTAGGAAGTGCAAGTCCCTGTCGATTTGTTTTTCTGTTCCTTTCATTTAAAATAAGTGACTAAATGGCCATAAGAAGTTCGAAATTGGCCCCTATACCCTACGGGAAAAGGTTAGTCTGCATGCAATTGTTGTAGAATTATCAGCGATTTAAAATTGCAAGTGTCGCTAGGCCTAGCATGCTAGCTATTTGTTTACATTTGAAACTCTTAGTAATACAATGAATGACGTCAGTTGGTGCACCAACGTAAGTATCTTTTTGCCCTGTGAGGCTAATAGTTAATTTTTAATTTTGAGCACAGAAAATTTTGTCTTCATGCCCGTTGGTCGAATTGCTTGTTTTCCCGCAGAAACTCTAACTTCAGTTGCAAAAAAAAAAAAAAAAAAAAAAAAAAAAAATTTTGTAACTGTTTTCAAGAGTTTTTTTTTTTTTTTTTTTTTTTAGGTTTCTTGTATTTCACAATTTATGTTTTGAGTTTTTATGCATTTCTGCCTTGCCGCGAAGTGAGAACTGAATTGATTGAATGAGAAATGTGTCTCTAATGAAATTCGAGGAAATAAGTTTAAATCAAGTGCAGCAAAATATTTAAGAGATTTCATGGAATCTACCATAATTTGAACCTTTCATGAGATACTATTTTGCTTTCTATATTTACCATCAGTTACGAACTCTTGTATTTTGTTAGGAACATTTTATGAGTTTACAATTATGAGCTATTAACATTCCACACACTTTGATCTTACACACTTTGATGACTTAAAGTCATTATTTTTGAACTATACGAACTTTATTTTGCAGATAAATTCTGAACAGTATTATAAACTGCAATTTATTTAAACTTTGGAACTATTTATATTTTAGAAGTTCAATTTTTTATATAGCTGAACTATCTGAATTCTTTATTAGAACTACGCATATGAAATATTTGAACTACATATATGTACATTTTGAAATATGAACTATATTTACACATGAACTATTTGAACTATATATTTGCAAAATATGTATATTTGAAAATATTTAAAATTTTGTATTCAAAATTCTGTACATTTATTATTATTTTATATATTATGCTCCAAATTTTCGTATTACATTCGAAACTATGTATCATTCCAAATTTTGTATTAATTCCAAATTATGTATCTATTTTGTTAATATCAATAAACGGCTGGGATCACGTAATGGAAAGACGGCGCTTAAGCCAATTAACCAAATGGTAAAGGTGTGATACCCGTCTTCCCTGTTGCTAATCCTAATCCTAATTCTTCATTGAGAAATCAGGCTGCTTTTCATTTCTCTGAGAAAAAAAATCTGTGAGTTAATAGAGCAGTGACACATATCTTTATCTGTATAAGCGGCTAAAGTGTGCGTCGCCGATAGTTTATTGTTGCCACCCGGAAAAATTAGCTCGCAAATTAACGTTTTCGCAGTTTTTAATTAATATCTCGGCCGATTAAAGTCGTACGAAGATGAAAACGGTATCGAAGGATTCGGAGAATTTTTTGGAATCCGAGGATACGCGTCTCGAATTTCAACTCCGCGCCGTTCCGTAGATATACGAGAAAAAAGAATTTGGCACGTAGCTAAATCCCTCTAATAATAGGGAAAACCCAAGAAAGAAAGTGGAAAATGTAGGAAAAACGTAGAGGAAAATTTATTTTTAATTAATATCTCGGCTAATTAAAGTCCCAAGAAGACGCGAATGGTCAAAATATAGTGCCACAGACTTGCGGAATCTAACGGTGTGCTTCGCTAAGCACGGGAGCCAGCCGTTTCGGAGGAGATGATGTTAATATCGGCGACAAACAAACACTTAAGCCGCATTTAATATGCACCCCATATATATATGCGGCTTAAGTGTCTGTTTGTCGCCGATAGTTTATTGGTTGCTTGCGTAACTGTACTAGCCAACGAGGTGAAGTTGCCACGGCACAGGGTTACCGTTTCAATTGAGACGTAGACAATTTCCTGTAAAACTTGCCTTTGCTATGACCATCCATAAGTCTTAGAGCCAAACGCTTAAGCGTGTTGGCATTTTTTTACCGGAGCCTGCATTTGGACATGGTAAACTTCATGTTGCCTGTTCAAGAGTTCGTGAAAGAACGGACGTAAAATTAAAAATAATGGATGGTCCTCTGCAAGGCGAGCTTAAAAATGATGGAAAGATCTACACAAGAAATGTTGTGTACAAAGAGATCTTTGACATGTGAATTAACATTTCATTATTTAAATCACCTTTATTTATTGAGCTAGCGGTGGCTCTTAAGAAATGTACCGCTAGTGGTTTCCTTCATTGCACTCTACTTTAAGCAATTTAAGCAAGTAGAAGGGGAAAACCCAATGGGGCAGTAAGTACAGGGGCATCCTCTTCGCCTGCCCTGGGTAATTCAGTTTGAATTATCAGACAACTTTGCAAAAATAATTTTAATTACAATTTATTATATCTAGAACAGCGGTCATTTCGTATGACTGCCTGGCTTTCTAGTAATATAAACTTCTCGAACTTGGTACAAAATATTGTCTTTATAAACAGTCTCGTGTCTTTATAAATGTCTTTTGTATGCAGGAACGAATTTATTACACACGCAATATTTTCTTTTGATTAGTTGAACAGAGAATTTAATAAGACACGTTTTTATAAATAGTAAAACTGAGGAAGATACAATTCTATAAATAAATGCAAATGACTTTAGCAGTCGATAAAAATAAATAAATAATAATAAAAAAAAAATCTGAAGGCTTTCGGATTTTAACTTACGCCAAAAGTGGCGTTTTTTTAACGTTCTGTGTGTTACCTTTATTTATTAAAAAACATGTTCTTCGTACTTAAACTATAAAATTCAGTTCGTAATCAATAGAAAATGAATAACTAGTCTTGTGAAAATTTGAAAATATAACAGTGATTTTTGCTGTTTGACATCTAAATTAAAACTTCTTCGGCGTTTATTGTATCTTAATTAGAATGATATTCTAAAGATTTGGTATAATAAATCATATACTAGTAGTTTGGTTAAGGAGAAGTAACTTACATTTTTATGCTTTTAAAAGGTCCGAATAAGATTGGTATAATTGTCAAAAACGGATTTATTTTGAAGAAGCAAGTTTTTTTGCTTTTCAAGGATCTATATTAAATAAAACGAAATAAAGTGCACAACAAAATTTCTTTCAGCGCAGAACACGGAATTCGAAAACGAAAGTTTATTGTAACAATGAAATAAAAAACTGAATCCAAGGGTCAATTTTGCCCAACAAAAGGATCAAGTTAATCGCTATCTACAGTATGGAAAATCAAGCGTTCTAACGCATAAATGGCGATGTGATAAGCTTGGCATTCCACATCGTTCAGTGTCACACCAGTATGTAGCCCCTTCATCCAATTTCTAGACTTAATAGCATTTGGGTGAAGGAGAATTCCCCTCTTTTAACATCCAAACACTAGTAGCCTGTCTTCTGACTGGCGGAACAAGGCGAGGATAAAGGAGGTGTTTTATGTATAACAATATTCCTGTCAAGAAACCTTCATTGAACTCGTTAGGAGGAAAGCTTGACAACTTTCTTTTTACCTTCCAGGAGTAAGAGGAAAAAGCTATGCTTTACTTTTCCAAAGCTGTTTTATTACCGAAATTGTAACACAATAGGTAAACAATGCTCGAAGAAGATACTCTAAGATTAAACTTTAAAGCAAACTCTTTTGTGATGGTAGCTGTGTTTCAAGAGTTTAAATAGCAAACTATCATTAGAAGAGTAAAGTTCAAAGGTAAGAAAAATCTTAAATCAGAAAGTATAGTTTGATTAAATTCTGAAATATAAGTAGAAATCAAATGTCCCTAGTGCTAAAACTATACGAAAAATTTAGTATGACGATAACGTTCGGTGAATGAGTTCCTAAACAAAAAAAAGTTTTGTCTAATTGAGGATAAACGTTCTACATTCTACGAAATAATGCCAGTAGTTTGCAATGCACTTTTGACAACCACTGTACAATTCCTGAAAATTACCGCCAAAGTCATTTAACGGTATAGCAAGGAGAACCTTCTTTACATGATTCGGAACATCTGAAAATTGTTTTCATTTTAGGGCGCTTATTTCAGATTCGGATGCAGAAAGAATTCTGCTGAAGCAAGATCGGGAACTACGGTGAATGATCTAGAGCTGCAGCTATTCTAAAGGCATAAACTGATTTCATTCCGAAGGCCATAACTACTAGAACTTTTGCCACTGGGAGTAATCCGTTTACGGCCGCTTTGACTTCGCAATAAAAGTTTCAATAAAATATCGATATGTAGATATTGATATAAATAATATTTATTGTTCATTTTGGAAATAAAACTCAAATACGAACTCTTTCAAATGTTATTTTGCTTGTCTTCCTGTTTGCAGAATAGTCGAACACATTCTGATATTTATCTGATAACCTCAGTTGCTTTTTTGTAGATAATAATATGAAATAAAGTAAGTGTAAAGTATTCATTTTAAGGCTATGGTATTTCATAATAGATTTGTATCTCACAGATAAAACTTGCACCATTTGTCAGGAAAATTCGCAGTAATATTACATTATTTGGAACTGCTTTCTGGAGAGTTCTTTTTTGGGGGTATTAAACAATAAAAATCGTCCTTCCACCTCTGCCCTTCGTCTTTCCAAGCAGTATCAGAAATAGAACTTTGAAGTATTTGCTTCTCAATGAAGAATTTTTATATCATCGTGATTAAAATATAATTGACATTAGTACTTCTCTTTCAAAAGTTTCGATGGAGTTAAGAAAGTTTTAACAAGAACGCGAAACTTGGAATCTCTTTGTAGTTTCTTTGAATATTCTGCCCAATGAAAAATCAATTCTCTTTTCAATTCAAATTCGGACGATAATTCCGCATCTCGTGATTCTTCTTATCATTAATGAATGAGTATTTAAGATGGCTGAATTTGGCGATGTGGTCCTGAACTGATCAAATATAGCTGGCTAGCTACATGAGGGGTTTGTGACTTAAGTGCAAAGTAAATGTAACGTTATATTTAAGCACGCGTGATATAAATACGAGCTAGTGCTTCTTTTGTAGTAACTCGCATATGAGCCGGTACCAGTTTTTGAGGTCTTCGTTGGAAGGTTAGTCTTCCACGAAGGCATATCCCCTCTTAGACAGTTAAGTGTATTGATGTTCGCTTTATATTGATGTTCGCTTTGCATTGATGTTAATAAATTTCAGTCCTATTTTCTCTCTAGATACTTTGCCGAATATGGTTAGACATTTTCATACAGAAAGAATTTTGGGCATACTTTGGGACTTGTTGTTGTTGTCTTGTCCATGAATTTAGCGAAAGAATCGTTGCCAGCGCCACAAGGAGGTTTGCCTTCTACTTCCCCAATTTTGAGGGAGAGCATCCCGAGGGAAGTTCGAGAGTCTCCATCCCTCTACCCTACCACCAAACTACACGAGAGGACTCTCAAAAAGTCATATATTTAGAGTGCTCCCATGCCGCAAACATCCGTGCCATCTTAGTAAATCGAACCCGGGGCCTCCAGTACCGCAGTAGGTACCTCTAATCACTACGTGTGGGCGGCACCTCGGTGCTTTGGACATAAATGACAGATTCTTTGCAGTGATTGCGCTTTTGTGTATGGCAGGATTCATTGTTGCACTTTCTGGCTAACTTCAGGTGATTAAAATACATAATTAATAAATTACAGGTGATTAATGTCAAATCTATGCTAATCAAAAATCATTCATGAATCCAAGATAACTTTTTGAAATCCGAATTCAGAATAATGTATTTTCAAATTCGTTTTTGTACAATTACTGTTCTTTTACAAGAGATCTTTGATAAATTCTACAATCAAAGTTTTACAATATTTTTTTTTTTCATTTATACAATTTTTCTAGCAGAAAATAATTAGAATGAATAATTTTCTACTCTATTCTTTTAAATGCTCATTTTTTAAAATAAAATCAACAGTTTTCTCATTCGAAGGTAAATGTGTTGTTCTATTTTTTCCCTGAGATCGTTTAGTTTCTCAAAAATATCTGACAATTAGCATAGCTCTGCCATAGGTTACTATGAAAAACAGCAGCACAGGGAGATATTTTGTTGATTAAAAATATAAAAATTTCTTCTTTTAATTACAATAATCTTCTTATACTTTATCTTCCTGACATCCACCTTACTTCTGCAAGTAGTGATAAATTTTTGTATTCCTTTAAAGATATTTGAGAATAAACGGCTGTTAAGAGGCCGCTTTTAAAACAGCTTATGATTCTGATAGCATCTTGAAGTACATCTTTCAATTTCGTTACTAACCATTTGCTTCAGCGAATCAGGCAATGTACATAGTTACATAATTTATTACCAGCAGTTTTATGATTTGTTGTTGTTGCTTATGCTCCCTTGACTGACGTAGTTAGACTAAGCCCACGAAATTCCTCGTGGCAAAGAGCGCAACATTATGCCTGTCGTTGGCAACAGCCTTGAACACCTAACAGGTGACAGTGCGATTTGGCTCAAATCCGCTCCCCCCAATTTTGATGAAGAGCACCGCAGGGTAATGGGCCCGGGTGTCTCACACCCATTTCCCTTTCCACCAAGCCACACGAGAGGACTTTCGGCTCGCCGCATATTTAAAGTGCCGCCATGCCGCACCGACACTATACATTTACAAATACAGATTCGATTTTCCGGTATTCGAACCCGGGCCCTTCGGCACGGCATTCAGCGACACTAACCACTATACCGGTTGGGCGGCAGCAAATGATTTTAAACTAACAATAACGCTCATCGTCGCTTTTGCAACATCTGTGCATACTCAAATGCAATTTTGCATTCTAAACCTTCCGCTTTAAAAAATTCGTTAACTTTGCTGTACATGTGTTTCCCTCGTGAATGTGTTTCCAAAGGACGACCAACGTTTTCTTTATAAATGCATCTGGCATATATCAACAGCTGAACTGCTTTTGAAATATCAGTTGTTTTGTCTTAATGAACTGCAAATTTTGTGCTTTCTCTATGTCCAGTAATAAGTTGCTCGAACTGGTCATGGCTAATTTCAGAAACTCTGTTGGGAACACAATCGTTAAATAAAGGAATTTTCCGAATTTCATTGACGTATTTACCTCTCTGAAGTATTTCTACCATTTTAATAGCAGCAGAGAGCAGATAATACAGAGATCTTCTCTTATGGTATATGTTTTTTTTTTATTTTTATCAATCAGATATGAAATTTTGTATGAAATATGTATTGCTAACAATTATAAATTTCTTCAAATATTGTTTTTCTTTATTTGAAGATTTTTAAAAGTCCTTCAACATGTTCCTTTGTTTTACTGACGTATGAAAGGTGCTTAAATTCAAGATGCTTTTTTTATTTGGATGATTTCATATTCTCCATAGTAAAAAGCGTTACTGCAAATCAAAGAAAGAGGTTGTTAATTGCCATCACATTTACTTAATACAAGTAATACTTATTACAAGTAAGGCCAAATTAGACAAGTATCTCATTATATTTTCTTTTTCGTATCTTAATTGGAAATTCGGAATCAAATCTAGAAAAGCACCGCAAATTTTAAGAAAAGTTCTTGAAAAGAAATTGCTGATCAAAATCAGTCTGCAGTTTTTGAAACTGAAAATGCAATCGAAAAGTTGATGTGATGGACCTTTAGAAAGGACTCATAACTAATCATGGACGGGATCAAGAACACCTGGAATGATGGGAAACAGAATATCTTTCTTCTCCAGTGTTTTCCAGTCTTCCTCGAGATTAGTGTTGTTTATCCCTCTTTCTATATTACCAGTCTTTAGTAATAATTTTCGATTTGACACATTCTAATGTCACCACTCAAAAAATTGTATCTGCTGAAAGTAATCTTGCCTTTTCCAGATTTCAAGCACAAGCCAATGATCTAGTAACCGATTTTGTAAAACTGTTAATAAAACACTCAACTTCATTTTCAACTTTTCTTTTTGTGAACCAAATTGTCTGCAAATAAGGAGTTGTATTACCTTAAAAGCTTCATTATCCAATTAAATTAGTAGATTTCGAAGGTTTTATTCCAGTCTCATTATCTGAGAGTGTTTACATGTCGTAGTTATTTTTAAAAGAACAGAGATGCTGACATGCAGAATACTTTGTTCCTAAAGATGAAACAGCATTTTTTTAAAAAACGTTTCTTTAATTCTTTAGCAGATAATAATTAACGAGAATGAAATAATTAGCAAATTTTTTATTATACCATAACTTGTTGCTCTTTTGTGAATTATTTTGACAAAAATATTGTTGTTAAATCTATTTAAATGTTAAAGAGAATGTAATAATTTCAGCTTTTGAAAAAACAATTTTTCCTAATTTATTCTTAAAAATACCTTGCACTTTTGAGATTTGTTTAACGCATAACTATCGAGGAGGAAATAATTAGCAAATTTTTTTATCGAAATATCATAACCTTACTGCTCTTTTTTGAATTATTTTGATCCAAATAATGTTTTCAAATTTATTTACATTCTAAGGAGAATGTAATAATTTCAATTTTAAAAAAACGATTTTTTCCTAATATATTCTTAAATCCTTTACATTCTTGAGATTAAACTATCGAGGAAGAAATACGTAGTTAGCAAATTTTTGATGGAAATATCATAACATTATTGCTCTTTCTTCAATTATTTTGACCCAAATAGTGTTTTCGAATTTAATAATAGTTTAAAAATAAGGTAATAAGTTCAACTTTAAAAAAAAAAGAAGCTTTTTTCGAATTTATTCTTAAAAATGGCCTGCACTTTTGAGATTAGTTTAACTCAAACCACATTAAGATTGAAAAAACTAACAAAGCTGATAAACATTGAAGTGAAAAATTAATTTGGATACATTACTAATTACTTAGAATCTCACACTTCACAGGCAATTAGCAATATGATATTTTGCTTCTGTTTCATTTCCACTCAGTTTGAGGAAGAACTCCCAGGAGGACCATTGGAGGGTCTCCCATACTTCTTCTTATACCATCAGCCTCTCGAGGGAACTTTCGGCTTGCCGTGTATTTTGAGTGCTCATTTGTCACACAGACACTATACTCATACACGCACGCTTCGGGATTTAAGCCGTGCCCATGAGAATGGCAGTCAGCATCACTACCGGCTAGGTGGCTGTTTATTTTTTTATGTAAAGACAAAAAATAATAGTAATGAATTAAGGTTGGTTATCCAAATAATGATTTAGCATTTTATATTGCAGGATGTGCCCAATGACAGGCTATCTCAGAATAAGAAAAACAATCCAAGAGTAAGGGAAACTATTTATTTTCCACAGCTACAAAAAATTTGAAATGCAGTATGTGAAGTCCTGTAACTTTAGTCAGTTAATTAATGGAATTAATTACAACCCGTCTGGGTATTCAATAATAGCGCTTATGCTCTCTCCTTAATGAAATAGTAGGAATTGACCTATTAGGGCCCTAACCCCACAGTAAAAAGAAAATAAAAATAGATGCCGATCATAGCTGACCAAAAAATAGCTGATCATTTCTCGAAGTGAATAGAAATAACTCCTCTCAAAAGAACGGGCGCAAAAATTGTTGAAAACTCATTTTTAAATAAATTTATACTAAACCGTGGCCCTCCAATCAAAATAATCTCAGACAAGGGAGAGCACTTCTCAAAATCAAGATAAAGAAACATGTACAGGTCATGGCATAAAGTATTTTAAAACGGCCTTTTATCAACCTCAATTAAATATTGCAAAGCGGGTAAAGAGAAATATAGTTAAAATTCGCTATAGCCATGTAAGAAACTACCCCCAACCTTGGGGTAGCTGTGTCAATGAGCTGGCATACCGAGCTTGAGCAATGAAGCGCCATCAAGGAAGGCAATGGATCCAGCATCAACATTCACATTTCAGTATCCTCAATGGGAAAAGATTGATTCCTGGAAACGTTCGGGAAAAGAATAATTCTTGGAAAAAGAATGTAGAGTTCCTCACTTTGGAATTCTAAGTTAATGTTGGAAGTGAAGAATCTAAGAACTGATAAGCGAATAATCGCTTGCGTTCGGTGACAAGAAACAACAAGATAGAAGGGTAACTAACCCTTTATTATTTCAATAAGATTTAACAAAACTCCGCCTGGGACTGTACAAGCAAAGCCCGCACTTGGACTTGAACTTAAAAGACTAAGAATTAAACTAAAACTAAGATTAACTAAAGAAGTATAGCCGAAGCTATCAAGGTTCAAATTGAGCTGGCCCCTTAACGTATTTGACTACGAAGCTTAGCAAGGGCCTGAATACGGCCGGACGTAATAACAGCTTTGAGAAAGAGAGAGAGGCCAAAAAGGCAAACGCGCGTAAATCAGAAACTCAGTAAGTACTCAGTAAGTACTCAGTAATCAGAAACTCAGTAAGTTACTTACTGAGTCAGATTCTCTCTGACTCAGTAAGTAACTTCGTGGTTTAAACACCGCTCCTCATTAAATATTCAGCAAATTCCAAAACTACGTTCTGGTCGGAAGTAGTAAGTTGAAGTTAAGAATTTGACAGGAAAGGAACTTTAACTTAAAATTTAACTGTTAATAAAATTAACATAATACTTACAAGAAAAAAAGAGCGACGGTCAAGGAGGCTTCAAAAAGGCAAAGTAACAAAGAGCGGAGGCACAAAGAAAAAATTTCAAAGATCCCTGAGATATGATGATCAACCGAGTGCTGAACAAAGAAAGTGGTAAAGAAAGCCGACAGGAAAACTGTAGCTTGGGGAAATGACGGGTTAGCCAAGCCCACATCTGAGGCCGCTGGACAAGTAATCAATTCAGTCAAAATTAAAGAGAACGAGCTAGACGAAATAATCCAATTCAGATTATCTATCATGAAGGAAAACTAGAGAAACGTCCAGGTCCCGTTGAATTTCCGAAAGAATAAAAGGATAAGAATAAAAGATCGTGTCCAGGAATGCAAACGGCAGCCTGAAGACGAAGGAAGCTATCAGCCGCACAAGAGGATTCGAATCCATCAGGCGACCACATTTCCCATCTAGGCGAAATTTCTAAAAAGAACAATGGGACAATTCCACAGAAGCAAAAGATAAGTGAACATTTAATTTAGAAATCCAACAACAAAAGTGAAAAGTTATTTAATTTCTTTTAATATTCCACTTACTTTGTGGTTTAGTGGCAAAGCTGATACTATATATTGGTTTTTCTTAAGCTAGAATATCTTAGTTTTATTCAGCATGAAAGCTTTTTGGTTTAACGTATACATCTACCTTGAAGAATTTCATTTTTTTGTGTTAAATATGATTATGTTACCTTAGTCTTAAAGACTCTAATGATTAGAAAATTTCAACGTTACAGACCCTATTGACGATTATTTAAATTCTGGTAGGCAAAATGTAAGGTTCTTTCGTTAATTAACCATTTATTATGATTTTGATCTTCACTATGACTTCTTTCCGTATTCCTCACCAGAACGCAAATTAGCTTTTAGAGTATATAAGCTGAGGGATTTTAGAATTTACTTCGCAAACAGCGGCTGTGTTGTAGCACAAGTCATGCCTTTTATTTTAAAACTTCAAATATTTTAAAACTTCAAATTACATAAAATGATTGTTTTAAAGCCTTCTTCAGTACTTTGCGAGTTTTTAAGATGTAACGACAACTCGCTAACCTATACGTAAGGTCTGCAGGACTTAATTTCGATCAACTTCAGATCAATTGCGATCTAAGTGTTTATGCCCTCCCTTTTCTGAGTTTCAAACTTCTGGCCTATCAGCACAATTACAAAAAGTTATTACAATAAAACCATATTGCTTTATGTTAAGCCAAAGAGTGTGCAAGCAGTAAACTTAGTTTTTTTTTTTTTAAATTGAATAGAAAAAAAAAAAAAGCTTAAGCAGCATCAAATTGCAGAAAAAAGAAATATTTCTTGTGATTTTGGTTAAAATGTACGTAGATCTTGCAGACAGAAAACTGTGTATTTACTTTTTAGTTACGAGAACTTGAGGAACCGGTAATATTTTTATATTTATTCTATGCTACTGTACTGGTATTTAAAATTAAAGATCCATTTACGATATGTCTGTACGTATACATCTATTAAGTTAAGGTAAAATAATAATAACAAATTTAACACCGAACAAATACTAATTTAGAAGTCAAACAACAAATTCTCAGCTGCCAAAGTGCATATGAACGAGATAAGATATAGTGATAAGATAAGAATGGCTGGACAGGAGTTAAGCTACTGGCACCATCTATTGATCAAACAACAAAACTAAAACGTAATTTCATTAAACGCTGAACGTAAAGATGGATTGAGATTAGGGTCGTTAACTAGAATAGAAATATTTTAACGCCTCCAGAAAATCCAATTCATCAACGGAAGGCGTTTTCTGAATAATTTTGGCTGCAGAAAAATGGAAAGTGTGACTTTCAGACCAACACTACTGGGCAACAGAGGACTTCTTTATTTCCTTTTTGTTAACTTTCCTTTGTTTCCTTTCCTTTCTTTCCGTCAATTAGCTATATAACTGTAACGCATTTTACAGAAATTTAACTTTCGGGTCATTTTTCCTGCTATCAATAAAATTCCTAGTTCCATACTTTAGGACTCCATGATATGATTCCGGATATGAATTCCTGGGGTATTTACAGGACTCCTTGCCAATGTGGATTAATTTAGACTGGTCAAACTAAGACAGCCTTAAAACTAAGAGTTAAGGAACATGAGGCATATGTTAGGAAAAAGGAAACAAAGAAGTCCTGTGTTATCCAGGATTGTTGGTCCGAAAATAAGTCCAACAAAAGCATTGTTGGTCCGAAAATGTCCTTTCCATTTTTCTGCAGCAAAAATTATCCAGAAAACGCCTTTTGTTGGTGAATTAGATTTTCTGGAGGCGTTTTACATTAAAAAAAATCTTTCTATTCTAGTTAACGACTCTAATCCATCTTTACCTTCAGCCTTTAAAAAAATTATGTTTTAGTTTTCTTGTTTCATCAATGGATGGCGCCAGTAGCTTACCTCTGTCGGGCCATTCTTATCTTATTACTATATCTAATTTCGTTCATTTGAGCTTTGGCAGCTGAGGATGATGGTGCAGGAAAATCATCGAAACTAGTCCTGTAAAAATTTGCAAATATAACACTGATTTTTGTTGTTTGTCTTCTAAATTAGTATCTGTTAAGTTATTCAAAATCAAAATTTTCACGGAAATATGTACAGTTTTCGCTCTTGAAATGTAATATCTTCCTTAAACTTATTTAAGTACCTTTCAACATAGTTAATCTTGATTCTGTATTGCTGATACGTTGTTTTCATTTATGATTTAGTACTTTTAATTCAGTGCATAAAGTTTTATTTTTATTAACCCATCATATTACTATTTCCATGTTTATTGTCACTTTTCTAACAGAAACTAAATTAGGTAACTTACATAAAAGAATAGTATTCTTGAAGTTAATAGTTAGTTGCTTAGCGCCAGCTCCCAAAGTTACCTTTTGCTAGTAATGCCTCTAAGCCTAACTTATTTGGGGATTTTATCGTGTGACTTGCATATTTTCACTGTTTAAGTTTTACTTTGGCATTTGTGTTCTATGAACATCCTTCAAACAGCGGTGGCTCTTTTTGTTATACACGAGCTATACAATTTGTGGAAATCCAGCTGTTAAATTCAAACTACAATAAAAAGTTCTTTAAAACTTCTTCTAAGCATATAATTATCTCAGTTGAAATTTTAGATGGCAGCTATAAGTTAGGGCTATGACTGGATCGCTTAATTAACTGCATAGAGCCAAATATTAGTTTTGAAATTCGGTTTTCGTATAAGTGTAAATAAGTTATCATTTTGTAATGTATGTTAATGAATAAGTCTGTGAAAGTTGTTAACACTAAAACAAAGAAAAGAAACAAAATGGGATTTGAAAACTTCATGTTACGGTCTAAGATCCCAAACAGATTGCCATTAAAATGTCAAAATTTTTTTTAATATTTTTTTTAAATAAAAATTAAAAATCGTAATATTAAAAAGAACTTACAGGCTGATCTTTGTATGCAGACAATTTTAAAGGTAAGCAGTAAGTCTGGTAGCTTAAGAATTAATCTCAAGAACTTAAAGGTACAAAATATAAAATCTGATATTTAAAATGAACTCTTCGGAATCTCCAAAAATGAAATGATAGAAAAAAAAAAAAAACTGAAATATTATTTTATCGTGAATTAACAGCACGTGAAAACTAATCCACTTATTTAATAAAGACAACTCAGCTATGTCTTGATTATTTAAGACATGGCTGAACATATTTCATAGAATTGCTTACGAACAAAGTTGCAACAAATACTTCTCTCATGTGTTATTACTTTCTGTTTTGTCAGGACAAGAAAATTGTTAACTAAAATAATAAATGCGTTTTCGATGTTTTAAAAATGATAATAAAAAATGTGGGAATCAGCTCGGCGTGTATATTTATATTTAGTAAAATCTAGTTAGCCATTTAAATTTTAAAATACAATACCCCAAACAAGATTACTTGTATATAAAATAGGACCCCTAAAAAAAATAAACATGTTTACCCATAAAACGCGGATTTGACTAACCAATTGCATCTTCGCATATTTCTAATGCATTTACCAAATCCTCGCTCAAGGCAGAAAGAAGAGAAAACTATTTCGTAATCTCCAAACTTCGTCAACACTCGACCTGTTCCATGAAAATCATTAATTATAAGACGATTATATTTGCGCCGAAAAGTCAGCCTCCATTAATACTACGCAACGCGACGTTTTTCTCTCACTTGCGCAAGAGGAAATAATTCTAAATTTCCGCCGCTCTTTAATCCTCCAAGAAAGAAGACAGCATTGTTATATTTAGCAACTCCATTAGCACTGTCCTGAGTGCAGGTCTAACTCATTATCGGAGAGAGGAAGTAGTTGCCAGATTAGTGCCCTTCAACTATTCAGGCTATTGTTTTAATTATCAGTTTATCAGGAATGGAGAGCTAGCATCAAAGATGCCGACAGAGAATGAGATAGAATGTTTTCCGCAATATTTGGGAAACAGGAAAATTTAGTATTTTATAGGAAGTTTGGTAAGTAAAGAGATAACTCATTAAATGGATCGTCAGGTAAAGACTTATGCTTAATGTCTAGAATTTCATAATAAACAAGAAATATGCTTTGTTTGACTAAAATAATACTTCTCTGTCGCCTTTTCGAAAAATATCTGATAAAAAATATGGCAAAACAAAAAATTCATCAAAGGAAAGCCATTCTAAAATTCACCTAAAATGCAAGCAATTTCGAAAGTGATTGTATATAGTTTACTAAACAACTAGTATACCACCTGTTGAAAAATAACTAATTTCAATAACGGCAGTTACGTATGTGATAATTCATAATTCATTGTAATGATTATTATTTTATAGCCAAGTACGATATTTAGTCGCGGATCATGATCATTTCAAATTCTTAGATCTTATGATTTCCAAGATGTTTTATTACAAGCCCCATTCTAACAATATGTGATGGAATTTTCAACATTACTATATTTTTCCATTCATATGGCTCACATATGTTTCTCCCCTACAGAAAGTTTCATACATATGTGTGTAAGATATAACCAAATACGATAGCTGCTTTAAAAATAATTGGCGTTAATTTGAAAATTTTTCAGTGTTATGATATGTCGAAAGTGTTCCAAAGGCATTTTTTCTCGGCGATTTTTTTCTCTCTTCGTGGCGAAACTCTGGCGTTTTTTTCTCCGTGAATGTGTTGAACTAAACTGGCAAGCAGTTAAGGAAAGGGAAGAATGAGGCAATTAACTCGCCAGCGGTATTTACACTGAGGTATAAGTAGAGATAATCTGTGATTGGTTAATTTGAGGTTATTATATAACAAGGAAGATTCTCGGGTTTAGGAGAACAGATGAATTTAGAGGGAGAGAACTAAATCTAGAATCGTTAATTTTGAGGTCGCCAATTATTTTTAAAGCAGCTATCGTGTTTTCTTATATCTTACATGTACACAAAGTTTATGAAAATTGTTTTTAATGCAAATCGTTTTAAAAGAAAATAGATAACCTCTCAAACACAGTAATTTTTCACAGGAAAAAAAAACCCTTAATCCTTGTTTGTTTCAGAGGTTATATGGACCGATACTATCTCCGACAAGCGTAAGCTCTGGTAAAATCGAAAGTAAGAAAATAAAAATCAGCATATTCTAAAAACTTCGTTACTTTATTCGGTACAGTTTCTATTTTAAAACTCTTTACAAACACTTCACTGAACAAAATAAAGCTACATTCGATGAGCTAATACTGATATTGCACAGGGAACAAAGTCGCTTTTCTCTCATCGTAATGAAATGATTATAGCTGATCTTTGCAATATGCAAGTTAAAAACGCAGACTGATTTATAAGGATTCAATAAATGTAACTCTAAACTATCTGAAGATTTACAACAATTTAAAAAAAAAAATTAGTGATCATGGCACTAGCGTACAGATGTAAAAAAAATGAAAATAATTTTTTTCAATTTCGAGTGGCTAGGCAAAAAGTTACAAATAAGTAAAATCTTATAAACAGAAGTTACAAATAATAGAACTAAGAACAAAGAGACCGAAGTCATCGCCTAAAGAGCGTTCTTGTGTCTCGTATCTCGACTCTTCTGTAAGACCACGAAGAGCCCCACGTCAAGGCAGGTGGTCCCTGTCCTTCTCCAGAATCATAAAAGTGGGCAAATAGGATCGCTTGAAATGTCTACGCGGTGCGGGTGGGCGGCAAAGCAATCGTGTCCTGTAGACAGACAGAAAGCCACAGCTGCATTATGTCTTGGACTATCGGGAATTAGAGAAGGACTTAACATATTTTTTTTCTTTTAACTTATTACGTTCTCCGCCCTTAGGCACTACACGGAAAGGGAGGGATGATCCGTGGAGGTCTTTTTAAGCGAAACTGGCTCTTATCCACGTTACACATGGCGAAAACCACAAAAACGCCCATGCAGCCAGGCCGTTCGCCGGAGCTCGAACCCCGGACCGAACTACCAGTGTTCAGCGACTTTTACCGCTCGGCCGCTGGTGGGCCAAGGACTTAACATTCTCCACCTTTTTAACGCTGTACGAGTCTGAAGATCTCTTAAGATATTAGATGCAAATAATTTTTTAAAAGCCGTTTAATTCTTCAATAAAAAATGGCTATATTAGGATGCTTAGTTAGCTGGCCCATCTTTTGCAAGGAAGTCCGCTTTGTCTCACCAAAATGGCCAGGCACTCACTGGAGAACGATTTGCTTCCCCTTTAAGGGGAGAGTTCTCGGGTTGAGAGTTTCATTAAAGAAAACCGAACATTTTAATTGTATTTGTAGATTAGCAGCTGAAATAAAAATATAGACAGAAGATGTCCATGATTTCTTCTACATATTCATTCTATCCAATGCATTCCTAATATCGTTTCAGGATAATAAACACGTTAACTGGTTTTCTGAAAATTCAAAATTTGTAATTTGTAGCAAAACAGATAAATTATATTACAGTTTTATTTATCGTTCCTTTTTAATCTTTCCATTGCTGTAATACCCGTATTTTAAGAACAATACATGCATCCGCTTCTTTAATTGAGATGAAAATAATCTTATGTGTAATTCGCTCAGGCAAGTCATTGCAATGCATAGAAAGAACGGACCAAAACTTTCTTTCAAATGTATTGATACGTATTAAGTTTGTGGATCAAGACTTCATCAATTTTCTGATTTCAAGAAATAAAAGTAGTACATATTATTTGTATCGGTAAACATTCGGAAGTGAGTTAATGGCATAAACTTAGTGACAACTGACCTATATATTTTATGATGTATGCCTGGTTTAAGTGATTTACCGAAATGGTTGTTAAACACTGGAGCTTGGTGGCCCACAGTCCGATGGTATTATTAATGAAATCCAATGTGAAAAGGCTTTTATTAATTATTTAGCGATCACTGTTTCCATTCCTTCTTTTTTCATCATAGATTGCAATGATCATTTACTCCCGATTGCTACTATTAATCCCATCATTCCATTTCTTAGTTTTCTCCAATGATGCAATCCACTTTTCACTACTTCCGCAATGACCGGTCAATCTCGTTTGTTATCGTTTATGTTATTCCTTGCCTGTGTCAAAGTATCCGACTACGTTAGATTCCCAAATTTTGGAAAATGGAGAATAAATAAATCTATTATTGGTGTTATTTAGCAGAATACTATTTAAAATGAGAAAAGTGATAAATCTGTTACCAAAGTGTAATTTTTTGTTTTGCTTACATTTTGGGTTAGAAAGGTGTTAAATTTCAGTGTTATTTTATATGTTCTTACAAAAATATTTATCGATATTATACTTTTATATTTTTGACTTATGTTTAGTAAGGTATAAGGAATTAAATGAACTAAAATCTAAGTTATAAAGTATATTAAATGTACCTATTTTAGTACATGCACTAGCTATTTTTCGAGAAATTTCTCTTTTCATTGCAAAAATGTCTGAAAAAAATTTAGATATATATGTTACCGTGAAAGACCGAAATTGGTGAATGTCGACTTTCACCGGAGAATGTCAACATTCACCAAATACGTCGGTGAAAGATCGAATATTGCATTACATTCTTGTACATTCGGACCCTCACCGGTATATGTCTACAATCACAGATATGCTCTGGTGTAGGTCGAAAAGAGAGAAGTCGACAATTCAAACTGCCATAATAGTTTAAGTTATTGCAATAAATAAGATTTGAATCACATAATTTAGTAATTTTTTATTACTATTATTTTATTTTCTCATTTAGAACGTACTGTATAATTCAGTAAGTTTTTAACTTCTATTATTTTCCTTTCTCATTTTGAATGTACTGTGTGTTTTAAGTTCTTATTTTAAGTCTCAAGTGCGTGTTTTCGCGACTGAATTACGGAGAAGAAAATATCATATTCTTATATGTTCAACATTCACCATTAGTACATGGTGAACGTCGACATTTACCGGTGTAAGTCAGAAATAAGAGTATTTGGAAAATATTTCGGACATACACCAAGCGACTACGTGAATGTTGACATTCACCGGTGAAAGTCGACATTCTCTAGATGTCGGTGTTTCACCGTAACATATACATATAACTAAACTTTTAGTCCATTCAATTCACAATATTTCGTAGAATATTTGTGGGAAGTTTCATCAAATACTACAGTAATATTTTAAGTTTTTTCGTAACAGAAAAGTTGAAAAGAATCAAGTTTTTAAAAAAAATAGGTTTAATGCAATGCAAACAGAAGGAAAAGAAAATGTTGCCGAGTATGAAAATTAAATTGCAAAACTAATCTTGTTCCAGAGCACGTAAATAACAAATAGAAAGATTCGAAATCATCTTTTCAACATCGCCAAAAGTATTCAAATGAAATATTCTTATTTTAAAGTTGTTTAGAGTAGTCTGTATGCCTTTAAGCACCAGCTTCTTGGTTCTACAACAGAAACTTCCGGTTCACGGTGCAGAACGAAAACAGCAATAATTCTGCTTCTAACGATCGGAGAGACAAAATAAAAGTAGTTTTGAGAAACTTAGTGTATAAGCTTTAAAATAAAGATTTTTTTTTTTTTTTGAAAAATTTCGTCAAAGTTAACTAATAGAACGTAGTCGGATCCTTGATGGCTTAATACTAGGAATTTCGGTTTGATGTTTTTGACTGTACTTTTGTTTTAATCTTTGTTGGGTTTTAAGGTATTTTTCTCGCCTTCTTAGCATGCCTTCGTGGTGTAGTGGGCAGCCTGCTCGACGCGTATTCGAGATGTCCGTGGTTCGAGTCCCGGCTAGGGCACTGCTCATTTTTCATCTCACTTGCTTCAAAAATACCTAATGTCTGTACAGTGGCGCCCTAACTAAAAAAAAAGGGGGTAGATGATGAATCTCCATCATCAGGGTTTGACGATTGGGTCCCCTAATCCCCAGTCGATCTTTAAAAGGGGGAGTATGTAAGGTATTTCTCCCGCCTTCTTAGCATGCCTTTGGGGTGCAATGGTCAGCATACTCAGCGTGTATTCGAGAGGTCCATGGTTCGAGTCCCGTTGAGGGTATTACTCATTTTTCATCTCTCCTGCTTTCAAAAAATACCTATATCTCTACAGGGTTTGCTGCGTTAACTATACAAGGACATTAGGTATTTTGGAAAAGCCGGAGAGATGAAAAAGGAGCAATCGCCTTCCCCGGGAATCGAACCACGGACATCTGGACTACCGGCCCAGCGTGCAGAACCACTACACCACGAAGGCACGCTAGGAACGCGAGAGAAGTACCTTATAACCATGAGACCTCTTATTATCGACCAGAAGGGTTGCAGCACACTCATATCTTACATTTCATTGCCTAAATTGCTTGAAAATTTTCAAATCTCATTTGATAGAAAAGAAATATATTAGTCAGCAGGAACATTGTTATGCTTTCCGAACATGTCTGAAATGAAGTATCCAATATACTGAGAATATATCAGTGCAATAATAATTAGAAAAATACATTAATTTCGAAGTGTCCTCTGTTTCTATTATATCCAAATCTTAAAACTGTCGTTTACTTGATCATGGAGAAACACTGGAATACAGAATTAGAACTTAATATTCATATCAACTTTCCATAATCTTTCATCAAAAATCGAAAGATGAACTCTTCGATAGTTGCATTCTTTCCTTCGCTCTCCATTCCCCCTAAGACCCTCTCCAGAAACGCGGAGAACAATCAACCGGAGTGTGTTCGAAGATAAGAAAATACCATCCCTGAAGAGCCGACCAAAAACTTCCTCTCCAGAGACTGACATAACAATAATAATAAAGGTATGGAACGGAGGGGAGGACGAGGGTGGAGGATAGAGAATCCCTGATCTTCTGGGAGGAGGTACAGGAAATAACAAAAGTCGACGACAACGCTTTTCGAAATCTTTTACGAAAACCCGATAAAATGTTGAAACGGTGCACAATGGAGGTTTATCGGAGCTACGATCGCATGCTGGCACATTTCGTTTCGCGGTAAATTCTATCATCCCTTTTGTCCTCCTTTATCTGAAAAGGGGATGAGAGAGCTTATTTAATCCACCATATTTATCGGTCTCAGAAATTCTACTTCAATGCATTAGCATTCCCCCTTGCCACAGGAGAGAGAGACAGGAATATGAAAGAAGGCTTTAATAAGTCAAAGAGATTGGAGGCATGTTAAAACTAGGCTTAAAATTTCATTTATGTGGAAGAATGTGACTGATCCTAAAGATAACAAGGGGACGTAAAAATTCTAAGAACTTATATATAGCAAAAATATCCTTTTGTAGGTTGAAATAATCTGGGACAACAATAACTTGAAAAAAAATCGTTATGATGATGCAGTGAAATATCATTTTCCCATTTATTGCCGAGTCAGAGGTAGTGAGTTTGTAAGGTGTGTAAGATTCCACCAAGTGTTTTAATCTATAGCTAAGGTTGAGGAATCTTAAGAACTGATAAGCGAATAATCGCTTGAGTACGTGAGACAGAAAACAACACGTAAGAAAAGTGAAATTACCCTTTATTATTCCAATAAGTTTTAACAGACGATTACTTTCTTGGAGTTACAATAAACCCTCCATTTGGGCTTGAACTTAGGAAACTAAGAACTAAGCTAATCTTAATTAAAATGATGTAGCCGAAACTATCAAGAGTCTAACAGAGTTGGCCCCTTAACGCTAAATAACGGCGAAGCTATCAAGGGCCTAAAGTATGGCCAAGCGTAATAATAGCTTAAGAGAAAGAGTAGCCTAAAAGGTAAACGCGCGCTAGTCAGAATCTCTGGTTCTCTAACGAAGTCTGTAGAACCCGGCTCGTTTTCACGATACAGCGGTGAAGGGTCGGTCCAGCAGGACAGGTCGCTCTGTGAACTTGTCGGACAACTCAACCTCTTCTAGCGCATGCGCGCATAGTAGAGTGCAGTTGCTAGAAGTCTTGCACGTGCTTTTGTTTACAATTTGAACTTAGCTGCACGGTACTTAGCCAGCCTTTAGTACACCCAAATTTTTAACCCTGTTCTAGTTTTTCACTATGCATTTAACTTTTATTCTATTATATTTACTTTTTTTAATACTTTATCATCATTATTATAATTTTTATACATATTTAATTTCATTTTCCTGTAAATTTTTGTTTGTGCTTATTCACTGATGGCCATCTATTGTACTCTGTTTTCATGCCTTTTTAAGTTCGTTTAGATTTTATTTCTGTATATGCAATTATTCTGTGTATTGTATGCATTGTATGAGAAATAGGTTCTGTGGCTGGTTTCTTCACAGCATTCAGTTCCATATATTTGGCATTTGTGACGGAAATTAATGAGTTTTCTGTAACTTCCATTCACTTCTCATTTACTTGTCACCTTGTACCCGTGCACGCTAACTGTTGGCAGCGCTTTCATTGCACTGTCATTGTCTGCATTCATCCTAATTAACTAGACAAGCTGTAATTAGCTATAACTGATTCCCTTATATTTCGCTAAACATAACAACGCTAGTTCTCTCTCTCTATTTTTTTTTTTTTTTTTTTTTTTTTTTTTTAATATTTAATTTGAACCGGGGAATATTCAGTAGACACAAATTTTGCAATTTAAATTCAGTTGTCTATACATATATATATATATAATGTAAGAAAGACATACTAACTTAACTTAAAAAGAAACTTCATATTAAAACAATAACTACTACAAGCTTCTATTTTTTGGTTTATACTATAGTATTATAATAATATGTATAGTGTAGTATTAGTACTATGGTGTTTAGTATATATATTATAATATACATATATATGTAACCCTTGTACACGCATTGTAATATTTGGTTTATAATAATAGTATATACATTATAGTATTTGTGCTGTGGTGTGTATTATTATAGTGTATATATTGTAGTATTTGTGCTATATTTTAGTATACATATATGCTATATTTAGTAATTTCGTGTGACACTCTGTGATTTGTGCCTTTACTTAACACTCTCCTACCTTGCACATGTGCCACTCGGAACTGTGAATCAGCGTAAGTACTCATTACCTGGTGAAAATTAGTGATTAATGACCTAGCGAATTAGTGGCCTATTGACGTACGCTGATCTAGTGACAGTAACACAGATCGTTGCAGTGCTACTTTTCAGTGATTTAGTGTAAATTCGGATGACAATGATTAATACAGATACATCTGTAGTTCTAAATACAGCCAATAATAACAAACACCAACATCTGTGTTTGTGGCCAGCCAGGTAGCCCGGACCATTATGTCACCTTCTGCCCACTAACACGAGAGTGGCACATGCCGTTTTACAACACAGATCCAGCCTATAAAAGATTCTTTATTCGCCAATCAGCTATACTTAAAAAACTCAAAAGTATTATGGACAGACTGCAAGCATTAGGCCAGGACTTGTGTGATTCGGCTTAACCACAACTCTATCCTTTCCACATAACCAACCTTTATATCCAATGTACCTATGGCAATGTGCTTATGTATCGTGCCTTCATTAATTGTCACTCATTCTTACCTATGTTATTAATTGTCATTCATTATTTCATTAATCACCAGTGCATCTCCAATAATTGTTGCATACCATTACTTTAGTTTTAACTATCTAGATCAACGCACTTTTGTATCCAACGCACATCATTTGTTTAAGTGTACCATCCTTGTCTATGTATGTAAAGCCATGTAGAATAACACAGGATTTTGTGCTGTGACTAATCGTCATATATCGTTTTACTGTACAAGTACCATTTTCAGTGCATCTTCTGTATCAGTGTTTAAGCGTATCATTTCTACTGATGTCTATATTGCCATGTAGGATAACACACGAGTATGTATAATCATTAATCGTCATTTTTCGCATTAATACACAATTCAGTGTATCAGTTTTATTAATGCATAGGTGTTAAAGGTTTCATTTCTAAAAATGTATACATAGCCATGTAGGATAATTTATGTTCATGTATTTTTATTAATCGTCATCTTTCATATTTAACCACAAGTACCATCTTCAGTATGTCGTTTCTAGTATTAATGTTTAAGTGTAACACCTCTACTAATGTATGTATAGCCACGTAGGACGATACGCGATTATGTGTAAATATTAATTGTCATCTCTCGCAATGATGCACAAGCATTACACTCAGTGCAACATTTCTGTCAACTTACAGGTGCTTAAAATGTCTTATTTCTATCCATGTACGCATATCGCAGTAGGATAATACATGATTATGTGTTATCATTACTTGTCATCTTTCGTATTAATGTGAAAATATCATTGTCAGTGTACCATTTCTATTAATGTATAAATGCATCATTTACCATGTTATAAATGTTTATTAATGTATAAGTGTATCATTTCTATTACCGTATGTATAGCCACTTAGGATGATACACGATTACGTGTTACCATTATTCTTCATCTATCGTATAATGCATAAGTGCCATTTTCAGTATTTCATTTCCATTAATGTATAAGTGTTTAAGTGTATCATTTGTACTAATATATATGTATAGCCAAGTAAGGTAATACACGAATATGTGTAACCATTAATTGTCATCGTTCACACTGATACACAATTTTCATTCTCAGTGTATCATTTCTGTCAACGTATAGGTGTGTATGTATCATTTTTATTGATCTGTGTATAGTCCAGTAGAATAATGTATGATTATGTTATCAGGTTCAATGTTCCGTCTTACCTTCTTCGGGAACATGCAAGGACCTGACTCGGAACAGAGAGCTTACTAAAGCTATGTTCACTAACTGTGGGAAGTAGACAGGATATACAAGAAGGGTATACAAAACCCTTTATTTTTCTCTATTTACAATAACTTCCGTACTTCGGAATACAAAGACCCACTACTTGGGGTCTAAACGTAAAAATATAAAATTAAAACTAAACTCTAATTTAACTTTAAAATGATAAACGTGGAAGATTGGCCTTATATTAACAGGAAGCCGTATGTAGTACAGAGAACTGTGAACACTACAATACGTTTAAAAATTATCAAGAGGATTAAAACCTCTGGCCTGGAAGGCAACCAGCAACTGAGTAAAACTTCTAAGGTAAGCGGCCTGCTTCGACTAACTCCTTCCTCTCTCTCGCTTGGCAAAAAGCCACAACTTAAGTACTTGGCGTTCGCCAGACAAATTTTGCATAAATAAGTTAACGCTTTTAATTCTGGCCGGAAGTAGAAAATAAGAAGTGATAGTAAAGATTTAAAATAAAATAAACGTTAGTAAAACTTAAGATCCTTACATACTTCCCGCCAGAGTTAATTAGTTTGAAACTGAGGTCTAAAACAACCTTGTTGAAAACTTTTAGCTCTAGAATCTAACGCGAGGCCAATCTTTTACAAACATTTCTTACTAGAAACTATAAATTTAAAAAAAAAAATTGTTTTTACAATAGCAGCTCCCAGGACACACAATTTTTTTCATCTGTACTGCATCTAAACAGGAGCTTTTATTCAAATCTGGTTCTTTCCAGAGATCTGGAAGGAAAACTAGTTTAATGAAAAGTTACACAATGAAATGGCAAGTAACATGTATAATTATATTTCTCTTAACATTCTTATTTCATTCATAACTATTTTAGTTATCTCTCCCCGTGCTCTCTGATATGTGTTGTAAAAGAACACCAAACACGAATGTGTTTATGTCTATGTGTTCAACACTTCTTCCTACAACCAAACACTAACGTGTTAAAATTCAACATACCAAGACCTCGTAACACACCCTAATTTCAACTCTAAACCCTGAGGTACTATTCTGAAAGTGGCTAACTCTGAAGTGTAGCGTGAGAGAGCCTAACTACATCATTCAACCTTTAACACATATTCACCATGATTTAGTCTTTTTACAGTCACACGAATAAAAAAAAATTTAACATTACTTTCACTTTTACCATATCACGGTATTTCTTAACATTTAAAATAACAGATCACATTGTATATAAGAACATATTAACATGCCGTTAATTTTATACATTTGAAAACATACATTAGTAGTACATTGTTAACTTCTATTCTTTTCAAAGCAAGTGCCAATTCTTTCTACATTGAAATACTACATTTCAAAAAGTCTTTCAGACTAAAACTTCTTTCTTGCCAGAATGTTTTAAATAATATTTATACAATAACGTTTTACAATATTTAAGTCTTTACACAAGGCTATTATACATCAACTTTAGTTTTACGCGCGAGTAATTGAAAAACATAATACCAAAATCGGTAACAACTCATTTCTCGCCCTTTTGGCGATAAAGGTAGACCTCGCATGAGGTAAAACGTCTTGAAATCTGCCACTTGCAGTAAGAATGAAAGATTAACTTAAGTTTGCAAAGTAACATAAAATTTTACTTATCTTTGTGATATTCGGACATTCTTTTCTGGGCCCAGTCCTGAAAGCTCGTGCAGATTGTTGTTTGATTTATCCTCCTTCTTGTACGGGCTCGCCCTTCAGTGCCTTCCTCTAGATGCTTTCTTTTTTCTCCAGTTCGGTCACCATTGAATACCTTCTTTTTCGCTTCTGCCTGTGGTCTTGGTCGTTTGATGGCAGCTGGTCTTGTCGGAACCGGGAAACGTCTTTCGTGTTCTTGCTTGGACCTCGTTGCTGGCCGTTCAAATTTTCCTTCTAATTTTTCCTCCGTCGCTGGTGGCCCTTCCGCAGTTCGGCGACATTTGCTGCGGAGAGTCCTGTCGGATGAGTAGATCTTCCGTTTTAGAGCCCGGTTATATTTGCCGTCATTTCTCCTGGCTCTCTTTGCATACGTCGTCCTTCTCCCTTCTTCATTGTGGGGGTGTTCGTGAGCTCTCTTTTCTGGACGGTGGAAGGGCTTCTTTTTCTTGTTACCTTCAATTTTCCCGCGGGGAAACTTTCTTTTCACTTGCTCCTGCCTCTTAATGGCTTGCCCTTGTACTTGTCGTTGTTCCACCTCTGGAGCTCGTGCCTGCGGTGTCTGCCGTGCCGGATCCTGCAAAAGATCTTTGAAATCTTTATTACGATCATAGTAGGGTTTGATTTGATCAATGTTTGCGGAGCAGGTTTCACCATTTCTAGCTTTTAACACTACTACAGCGTGAGTTATTTTTTCTATGACATATGGTCCTTCAAATCGTGGAAAAAATTTGGCAGTTTTATCTTCTGGTGCTGAAGAAAGTGAATGCTTAATTTTTAAAACTTCATCCCCTACTTTATAAGTTAATCGCCGTCGTTTCAAGTCATAATATACTTTTTGTTTTCTATGTGCTACTTCAGTATTCTTCTTTGCTTCCTTAATTAGTTTTTCTATATCACCCATTTTAAATTCTGGGGCTCTTTGTTGCAGATAAAATAGTTTATCTAACGGCGTTATAATCTTTCTGCCTAAAAATAACTCAGCAGGAGTTTTGCCCGTTGTATCATGTTTTGCGGTCCTAAGGGCGAAAGCAAATTCATTGACATAGTTATCCCAGCTTTTATGAAAATTTTTAACATAACTACGGATAATTTTCACTATATTTCTATTGACCCGTTCCGCTATATTTGATTGCGGCCGATACGGGACCATTTTTAAATGACGTATGCCCAGTTTTTGGCACATGTCTTCAAATATATTACTTACAAATTGAGGACCATTATCCGATATAACTTTTAGGAGCGCCCCGTATTTTAAAATATATTTATTTAAAATAGAATCAGTAACTAATTTCGCGGAGGCTCGTTTTAAGGGAACAATTTCGGTCCACTTACTAAAATGATCAACCATAACAAGGAGATAGCGACTTTTATTTAACTGACTTTTTGGGAAAGGGCCCAATAAATCGATGCCAATTATTTCATTTGGAAATTCGGATTTAATACTATTTAGAAACCCGGCCGAGCGGAAATTAATATAATTAACTGCTTGACATGTTGGGCAGGACTGGACATACATCCTTGTTAACTTTTGCAGTTCAGGAAAATAGACTGCCTCGCGTACGCATTGGATAGTTTTTCGAATACCAGCATGAGAAGCTAAAGGGCTGTCAGGGAACTCCTGCAGGATATTTAATCTAAGACTAGCTGGGATAACAGGTCGAAATTCGTTGTTGGAATTCGTAGATTTTGTATAGAATAATAGACCATCTATTAGTTCGTAATGGGCCGCCCTATTTCTTATCGCCACAATATCTTGGTGGCTAAAATTTTCAGGATCCTTTAAATACTCATAAATGTTTCCAAACGCAGGATCCTTACCCAGTTCGGTTATTACAGTTTCTCGGGAATTTATTGTACATGCTGTGAGCATTGCCACCTTTACGGTATTTCCTTCTTCATCTATTTTAATTCTGGATAGGGCATCTGCTAGGATATTTTCCTTTCCGGGGGTATGCTTGATTACCAGATTATATTCTTGTAGCTTGAGTGCCCATCTTATTAACCTTGGGGATAAGTTTTTCCCTGAGTATAATCTAGTTACCGCCGCATGATCAGAGTACACTATTATTGGCGCCTTTCCAAAATAGACTCGGAACTTTTGCAGTGCTAACAGAACTGCAAGTGCCTCTCTCTCGGTCGCGGAATAGTTTCTTTGTGTTTGATTTAAAGTTCGGCTAAAAAATGCCACAGGCTGCTGATTTTGCGAAAGTACCGCTCCTACCGCATAATCCGAAGCATCCGCTGAAATTTCTAAATTCTCATCCTTTTCAGGAAATTTCAACACAGGGGCTTGCGTTAATGCTAGTTTTAATTTTTCGAAAGCACCATTGGCTACGGCCGTAGCCAATAGTGCTTTCCACGAGAATCTTGCCTTTTTCCTTTTTAATTTTAACAATGGTTCAGCAATAGCTGCAAAATTTTTTTATAAAGGACCTATAATATGAACGAAGTCCTAGAAAAGAAGAGAGCTTCTTTGCCGTGTTCGGAGTCGGATACTTTTGTACGGCGATTATTTTTGATTCGTCTGTCTCTATTCCTTTCTGAGATATCTTGTAACCTAAATATTTTAATTCAGGGGCTGCAAATTTGCACTTTTCGACATTAACTTTTAGACCGGCCTCATTTAATAAAGAAAACACCTGTCTTAAATCCTGTACATGTTGGTCGAGATTATCACTAGTAATAATGATATCGTCTAAATAGGTAAATGTGGACTTTCCAAGAACAGGCCTTAACACAATGTCCATACATCGGTGAAATGTTGCCGGCGCCCCTGAAAGGCCAAACGGCATACGCAAAAATGCATAAGTGCCAGACTTGGTTATAAAAGCAGTCTTAGGCACGTCCTCAGGCCTAACCCCTATTTGAAAATAACCAGTCGTTAAGTCTAAAGTCGTCATATATTTGGTGGATGTTATGTTCCTTAGGATTTCTTCAATAATAGGTAACGGATATATTTAGTTATGGAGTTTAATTTACGGTAATCAATTGCGAATCTCCACCTTTTTGGATGTGTCAAAGGATAGTCATTATTTTTCTTACATAAAACCACCGGGCTAGCATAACTACTTGAGATGGGCGTTATGATCTTTTTACGTAGCATATCGGTGATATGCCATTCTATAATTTTTTCCTTATTCTTATCATACCGATATGCTTTGTGGCGAACTGGCATTGAATCTCCGGTGTCAATACTATGGTTAGTAACCTGAGTAAATCCTGGAATATCACTAAATAACGAAGCAAATTCACTTACCACTTGTCGGATTCTTCGCTGTTCTTCATTAGGCAGGTGGTCAAGATTTAACATCGTCGGTTCAGCCTTTTCTGCACGAACTGGTTTCATTGTCAGCTTAAGGGACGCTTCATTAAAATCCAGCGTTGCTTGTGCCTCTGAAAGAAAATCTATTCCTAAGATTATATGTGCTTGCAGATTCTTTACTATAAAAAACATCACCTTTACTTGTTCGTCCTTGATACGGACATACAGCGGTAATTTACCTATACACTTACATTTTTCTCCTTGCGCCGCTAACACTGTCGTATTATCCGAATTATATATGCGGTATTTCCGAAAATACTTCCTAAAAAATTCTTCTGCCACACAGGAACACTGCGCGCCTGTATCCAGGAGTGCGGTGGCTGGGATATTATTCACCAACACTTCAATCTTCGGAAGAGTCAAATTTTTCACCATTACTGTATTTAACTTGAAGGAAGAGGGGTTTTCTTGGCCTTCGGATTTCCGCACCCTCCCGTCAGCAGAAATCCGTTTTAGTTTAAATTATTTTTCATTTCCGTGCTTTCCTTCTTTTTCCACTGGCCTTGAGAGGTTTTTCCTCGATTGCTATTGAACTGTCGACGTTCGCCGGCTGTTTTTGAATGCTCGGGTTTCAATGCCGTTTTTGAATGCCCACTGATTCGCTTTGCTTCCGTAGCCGTGTGCTTGAGTTTGCTGTAGTCTTGGCGCACCAAATTGGTTTCGCTGTTGATATTGGCGTCTTTTTCGACGTCCGCCGTTCTTCTACTTTCAAACTGGATTGCTAGCTCAAATAACTTTTCCAGTGTAGTCGGATTTCTTAATTCAATAAAGTCTTGCACTTAGGGCAGTAACCTGGGCAAAATCACTTGAATTATCTCAGGATCCGGACGGTTTCCATACAAGAGTTTGAAGAGGTGAATTTTTCTTAAAATAAAGCTTGAGAGATTTTCGATTCTTTGTTGATATATGCTGAAAAGTTCCGTTTCTAATTTCGCACGTTCCCTTACAACAGGGAAGGCTTTTACTAGGGCAGTCTTGAAATTCTCGTACGTATAGGTGGGACTTCCTGCTCGACCCAAGAGACTTCTGCCTATACATTTGAACCAGTTAAGCGCTTGGCCCCTCAAAGCGCTGGTAGCTAAGGTAACTTTTTGAAATTCGTGCACGGGGTAGAGCATGAAGTGGTCATCCAATTTTTCCAAAAAACTGGTTACCGGTGATTTTCCATTAAATGTTGCTTCTGGTTTCATCGAAGCGCGCATGGTCTGGACGATGTAACCAAATCCTTCCAGGGCGGCAGCTGGCATTTCTGGATTCTGAGCCGCTTCTGCAGGCAGCACAGGTTCTTCTTGAAACTCGGCCATGGTTATTCTTCTTCGTTGGGCGCCACTATCAGGTTCAATGTTCCGTCTTACTTTCTTCGGGAACATGCAAGGACCTGACTCGGAACAGAGAGCTTACTAAAGCTATGTTCAATAACTGTGGGAAGTAGACAGGATACACAAGAAGGGTATTTGTTGTTTGACTTCTGAATTGGTATATTATATTAGAGAAATAGAAGAAATAAAATGTCAGTGAAGAGGTTTCAATACTCAGTTTTGTTCATTAAATATGCAATTTAAAAATCTCGTACTGTCACTTCTGGCTGGAAGAGTGGAAGTACCTTTATAGCTTATTCTTGGCAACGTTCTACTTGCTTGTAGTTCGTTGGCCTTAAACCCTGATTTCTTCGATTTCTGCTAATACTGCTGCATAAAATAAATTGAGCATCAAGATACTCTTGTGTAGTAAATTAGCAAAATATCAAGGAGTTCACTGCGCACACTGAACTAGCTTTCGATAACATTCTAGAGACGCCAGTCATCTTTTAAAATATCAAACTCCAGGACACAAAAATGCAGTGTCTATCTCATTGACATCAATGATCAGAATTTGAGTATTTATTATAAGCTACATAATGCGGAACATAACATACGACACTCAAGAATATGCACTGTCATCTGCATAGTTCAGTAATATAAAAGATACAGCATCATCGAACAGTTCATATCACTGTCTCAATGTGACTTCATACTAAGAATGATGCAGTTTATGAGTTCATGAGGTTGGTCAATAAAGTTTCCAGGTCATCCACCACATTAGCTCTAAGTGGGCTAGCGTTGTGTTTTATAAAAAGGAATTGTAGTCCAAGTGTACTCCTGAAAACAGGGTTCATAGATGTCTTCTCTAGATCTCACAACAGTCTTGGAAATGGAATCCAGCAGGACAACGCCCCATGTCACAAGGCTCAAACTGGAGTGGTTCGAGGAGCATAAGGATGAATTCTAGTTAGTGTCCTGGCTAACCCGATACAGCATATTTGGGATGTTACGGAGCATCTTAGAGCTCAAACACCACCATGTCGGAGTATCTCGATTTTTCGTGACCGTTGCTTAGACATGTGGTACAATCTGTCTCCAGTCATCTGCCAAGAACTTGTGGCATCCATACTAAGGCGAGTTGCAGCTGTTTTGGAGGCCAAAGCTCGTGCAACGCATTATTGAGTAGATGTTCATAATGTTTTGGGTCTTCAGTGTAAAGTCACTCTCCCTGCACATTCATAATGTTTCCCTTGGGACATTGTCATCTTCCTATAAAAATTCCTTCCACATCAAACAATCTGTATCTTCTAAAGGTTTTCCTGAAAGCGTTTTAAGCTAAGAAGTTATTTTTCCTCGACGTGTCCAATAACACATTTGAAGTTGTGATATTTAACGCAATTTGAATTACTAGGAGGGGCAAATTTTTAATTAGTAAAATGCTTAAATGAATTTGAGAGATCTTTTCCTTTCCTCTGGGTGACTGTCTTCTCTGAGTTACAGCACCTCCACCTAATTTAGAGGTTTCGTATCTTCCATCGCTTTCCTCTCTTGAGATTTTATCTTGGCGATTGCCATTACCGAAATATTCTGCCCAATTTAAAACCGCATTGTGCCATCAAACCTAGGTCTCCTTCGGCTACTGGCTTCCGAAAATTTCCTCTTTGCTAGCATCTTCATGTACGCCTATTCATTGAGAATCGCTTGCTTTCAAATTTCATTGCTAGTGCAAACAATTCTTCTTGTGTACCAGGGTTTCTTAGCGCAAAAAATATTCTGAATCTGAAGAGAATGGATGCTTCGTTGAGGACTTTCTAAGGAAAATTGGAAACTGGCTCGTATACACGTTACACGTGGCCTTAAGAAGGGGAGCTTATAATTTTCGCTCCCTGGTTCACTTACTTTATGGAGGCCATATAAAAAGTTGGATTTCATATTTAAAAATCATCTAACACAAGGTATAGAAAGCTTTCAAAAAATTCTCTACTTTTTTTTTTTTTTTAAGAAAATCTAAACTCAGTAATTGAACGTACACTTTCGAATTCAATAACGTTACGAATTTTGTATTCAGAAAGGTAATTTTAGAATAATTAAAATTGAAATTGTTGTATTTTTCCGTGCAATGCAGCGCGAGACAAATGTTAAGAGAAAGCTACGCAGGAAAAATAAGAATACAGGGCACGTGCATTTAACATTGAGTAAATGGATACATGAATAAACGTAGTTGAATAAACGTAATTGACCACTATGTTAGCTGTAACCGTAATTCCATCCTCTTATTGCTTTCCAGAAATCTCGAGAAGCAGAAAGTACTGGAAATTTCTCGCTACCGGTTGAAAACTATAAAAGGCAGCAGAAAGAGCGTTTGAGTTCAGTTGCCTAGTTACTGTTGTTGGCAGTTGCTTAGTTCCGCGTGAACTGAGACATTAGACATTTCTTTAGATGTTAGTTATCACAGCTTTCTCTTTAGATTCGCTTTGCATTGCGTTATATTTTAACATTTCTAGTAGTTTGAAGTATAACTATCCTACTAAAAATGCCTCGTAGAAACCCATAAAAAATTTTTGCGGGGAATTGGCCTACGGGTACCCATACCCATACTCTGCGGGTACCCGTAGGCCAAATCCCCGTAAAAACCCACATACAGAAACCTGTACAACTGTACGGGTACCCGTAGGTCAAATCCCCGTAAAAACCCACAGACAGAAACCCGTACAATCGTACGGGTACCCGTAGGCCAAATCCCCGTAGAAACCCATAGAAAGAAACCCGTACAGCTGCACGGGTACTCGTAGGCCAAATCCCTGTAAAAACCCATAAAAAGAAACCCGTACAGCTGTACGGGTACCTGTAGGCCAAATACCCGTAAAAAACCATAGAAAGAAACCTGCACAGCTGTATGGGTACCCGTAGGCCAAATACCTGTATAAAACATGTAAACAGAAACCCGTACGACTGTACGGATACGAGTAGGCCGAATCTGTGTAGAACTGTAGGCACTATAAACAAAATCCCAGTAAAACCCATAGCCAGAAATCAGAACTTTATGCATATCCATTCGCCAAATCTCCATTAAAAAAATGGATATTCCGTATGTCTATGCTTCGTAAAAAACAGTAGACAAAAGCACGTACACATATACAGGCACCCATACGCCAAATCCTGTAAAAACCACTATACAGAAATCCACAGACCAATAAAGGTACCTCTTGGAAAAATCGCTGCACAAAACAATACACAAAAACCCATAGACAAAACCAATAAAATTATACCATAGTAGAGTATCCATACATAGAATCGTACATAGAAACGGGTATCCATATATAGAATCTCTATAAAAAACAATACACAAATAGAACTGTAGATCAAACTTCAATAAAAACATAAACCAGCAGAAGTACATAATTAGCACTGATGAAATGTACAGAACTAAATGGCGGAGAAAGCATGTAGAGTAATTTTAAATTATCTAGAAGCCCCTGTCCTTCTCAATGCACGTCAATATCTACAAACAAATTACAAACATTTGTGTTAATTATCTTTACAAAAATTTAAACTCCCTTTATATAATTTTGAAAATAAAATGAATAGAAAGATAATAATCAAAGTCATGATTCACAACCATCGAATGATATATGTACATATATATATGTAAGAAAAATAAAGAATATCCAAAAGATTAAATTAGCAGCGTAAAATTAATTTTCCTTCTCTATTCTAAAAATTGTAATCTCTCTGCACTGCATCATTTCGAGATTAATTCCTGTCATGTGACTCTTACATAATTTGATGCTGTAAAAGGAACTAAAACTCAAACAGCCAATAGTAATTTTACAGCAATATTAAATATAAAATAAAAATGCATCGAGAACCAAAATTAACTCGGTCTGAATTAAGATTTCACCCTTAACATAACGCATTTGCTTTCTACGCTTTGGCCTAGCTGGACTATAGTCTGTCAGCTCCTTGTTTCTTACTACAAATTTATCAAAGATGTAAATTTTTGGAATAGGGAAAAATAATGTGCCAACTTGTTTGTGGCTGCAATATTTGCTGAAAGAAAAGTTGAATTAAATCTACTTCGACTGCCAAATTTCTTATTCATTTTGGACTGGAGTTTCAACATCTCTAAGCCATCAAAATTCTTGCGGTTCATTACGGATTCAGCTGCTTGTATTCGACTAAGAATCTATTACAAATGTATACATCTCATTTGATGGTTGCGAATCATTACTTTGACTGTATATATATTATTGATTTGATTATAAATATATACATATAGTACTGTATCTCACTGCATATATTTGTATTTCAGTTCTTTAATTGGGAAATTAAACAGTGGTATTTAATTACATCAGCTTGTTTAACAATTTGATACCTAATGAGAAATGTATTGCCAAGGGATAGTACTTTCTAGCATCTGCTTAAATTTTAAGTTACCTACAATGCACTAAACCAAATTTAAAAACAAAACTAGAAGAAACCCTAATTTTCAGGAAGAGAAACACTATTAATAAGCAAGCAAAAAGAATAAGGGACTTGCACATTAGAAGCTTAATATACAGTTCAAATTTAGCATACTTGCTATCCCCTTAAAGCTCGCTTACCACTGATAATAACACCCTGCAGCTTATTATGACACGCATACACATAGATGTTTTGCGTAGAAGAAAGGATGAATCCTAGAATATAATGTAGTGAAGAAATAATAGTATACAAACACTATGTCGATCCTATTACAATACTTTGATTGTTACCTGTATCTCTCAGAAGATGAATGAAACATGAAGATAAAATATAATAAACTTAATAATATCCAAAATACAATAAATTATATTGTAACAAAACAAACTTTAAAAAATTTACAAGTCTCAACAAATACCAATTTTCAACGCACAGTTTGAGAATTAAGGAAATATCTCATAGCGTATAATATTTTATTCCGTATCTCACTTTTAGTGCTATATAATCTTTCACAGATTTTATATAAATAAAATCTATAACATAATGGGTATTTATACTATATGTAGCTCTTGATGTAAAAAAGATTAACTTTCGTACTGTAAAAATTCCATCTATGTGAATAAGTATGAATATACTCATATACACATAATTATAAGTATCTATTTATTAAATAACTAATTTAATGAAACTAAATTCCTATAGAAAAATGGGGAAAGTGTAGAATCGCCCACTGCTTGGCGTGTTTTTAAGAATTGCACATACTCGGCTTCCATGTACACATCAACCTATTTTCACTTAAAAAAACATCCCGAATATACTCATATACACAAAATTATAAGTAAAGTATTATTTATTAAGTAAGTAAGTATTATTTATTAAATAACTAATTTAATGAAACTAAATTCCTATAGAAAAATGGGGAAAGTGCAGAATCGCCCACTGCTTGGTGCGTTTTTAAGAATTGCACATAATCGGTATCCATGTACACATCGACCTATTTTCACTTAAAAAGTCAAAAGAAAATTGACAAAAATCCAATTCTCTTTACTCTTGTATAAGGCGCCAAACAAACGCCAAATAAATAAATGGGCGATTCTACACTTTACACGAAAAAATATCATTTACCTATATATATTAACAATTTATTATTACAAAAGGCTTTTCATATATCATCTCAAAGGAATATAAATTTAATTAAAGCGATGCATTATTGGAATAAATTTGAGTCAGTGTTTTAGATATAAGTTATTTAGATTTCTATTGTAGAAAGAATACTTTAGAAAGTGTATAGAAATATTATTTTGAACCATAAAAATTCTAAATAGTAAAATTTAAAGTATTGAAAAGGTAGCTATTGTTTTTGCAGTAGATTATATAATATAAAAATACCTCATGCTGAGCATTTTCTGCATTTACAATGCCAAATGAAATTTGTATAGTGCAGTATTTAACAATATAAATAAATCTTCCGTACAGCCTTAAACAAATGCAGTTAAAATTACTGTCATTGCAATTAAGCGGATATAGCACATATAGTTACATTTGTTTACAAAACGTTTTACGTTAATATCTATACAAACAAATAAATTTAGTGCAGAAAATTGTAACTACCATTTCCGCAATATAACTAATGAAAGAAAATAATGTTTAAATATTACTCCAACTATATTTGAAAGCAATGCTAAAACAGTGCCCTTACAAGATTCATGATCCGAAAAGTTTTGGTTTTAATTGTCTTGTAAAAACTTCCAATTACTTCTGCAAAATTCATACCCACAAAAAAATTACTACACCTAAATCAATTGATTATACAGTGAAACGTTCCTAAAACAATCAACTCCACAATTCCAGATAATACCAGTTTCCTGTAGCCTAACAAAACTATAGTGATTTTAAGTACTGCTATTTAATTATGCTGACAAATATGTCACTGTCATTTAAGAAAATAACCACTATATGAGGTTTCACTTAATGTAATTCACAAATCTATTTCTATTTCAAAAGCAATTTATGAAAAACACATTTGAAATTTTCTTCATCAAACTAATAATAATGAAAATTAAAGTATGCATAAAAATGATTACATGTGTTTTAACAAAATAGCACAAAATATTTAATGTAAAAATGTGGTTCTAGTCCCATACTTGTAAAGAAAAATAGACCAAAAAGAAAAAAAAAAATGTAAGCTACTATGATCATGTAAATTTTCACATGATTTTAGTTGTGAAAAAAATATTTCTTAAGCTTGTGTGTCTTTTCTACCCTATTCAATAAGTAATAAACACATTAAATATTTACTTCATTAATAAAACTTACCTTTTTTGCTCGCGAAATATAATTAGTACATTTTTTAAGACATAAAAAAAACATTCTTTTTGCTCGGCCACATTACATTAGTCGAAAATTTGAAAATTGAATCATGCAAAATCATTTTTAAGTAAGGTATGTTCAAATTTATTAGTACATAATATTCAAATGATAAAGCATCTACATGAACAAGCTTTAAAAAGTATTTCTAAACTGTAATAAAAAAAAATTCCAAAATGCAGTTTCAGAATTTTCAGTAGAATGCAAAAACTATATTTCTGCATCTGATCTAAACACACTGAACCAAATTATCAAATTTGAAATTATCACTTTTCAGTCTTTAAGCACATTGCTTTTCAGGATAAAAGTAAAGATGGAAAATCCATTTCACGCACAGAAACTCCATTTCACAACTAGTCAGCTATCAGCAAAGTTCTCTCAAACATTAGAAACAATTACACGTGCATGGCTTTAGAGGTAGTATTTGCTTTCATATTCATAGTCAGTGCTGGTATTTTATTAATTATTACTAATTTCTAAACAGTAAAACATAGTAAAATTTGTAATACAGTAAATCGTAGTAAATTATATATTGCATTACTATATCCACAAAGAAAATAACACCATCATCGCACAACAATAACTAGCAGGCGCCATATTGCTTGTTTTGGGAAACTTCTGAGAGTGGGGGAGAGAGCATGGGAGGGGGGGATTTTTTCCTCCCGTCAGCGTTAACACGGAGAAAAGTTTTGCGATTGTGAATGAACTTGGTCGCGTTAAAGAGATGTTGGTTGATACCGGTGTTTATTTGTAATATCAGAAATGTAAGTGCTTATGTGTGTATATTCAGAGAGCCAACTTGTAGCAAAAACCACCTCCCTAAGACGACCGCCTCTGAAAGAGACCAGTATTTCTGAAAACATAAGTATATTTTTGTATTGAACATTCCCTCTGTAAGACGACCATTCACAAAGAAAATTGGGAAAAAAAATTATGAGAAGGGGAGTATATATTGGTATTGAGCATCACCTCTCTAAGGCGACCACTAGCAAAGGTAAATTTTTATTTGCGGCTGGCCGCCTTAGAGAGACCTCGTTGTGTGTGGTGTATATGATTACTGTTAGTTTCCGAAAATTTTTTTTAAATCAAATAAATAAGCCTATTTAGTAAAAAACCTCTCTAAAACGACCACCTGCGTTTCCAGGTTATTCTGATGGTCTTAAAGAGATCATATTTTCATTCTGTTAATTTTATTGTTTATAAGAAGTCTATTAACGTCAGATAGAAAAAATAGCATAAACCTATATAAACCAACAGAATATTTATTATTATATTGATACCAGTAAGAAAACCAGTAAAAGTCAATATAAAACAATACAAAATAGTAGAAAGTTCTGACATTGATGTTGGTTGTATGGGTGTCAATTGATACCAGTAAGAAAACCCACAGAGATCAATAGAAACCAGTAAAAGTCATTAGAGACCATCAAAAATTTTATAGGTACCAGTAGAAAGTTTTACTGGTTTCTATGGGTCATTTTGAAACCAGTAAGAAAAACCCACAGAGACCAACAGAAACCAGTAAAAGTCAATAGAAACCCATAAAATCTTATGGGTACCCATAAAAAGTTTTACTGGTTTCTATGGGTCATTTTTAGCAGGGTACTGATTACACTCCGTGATATTGTGAACACTTGTACGAATATATCTCTGACGAAAATTCCCGAGATCTGACACATTTCTGTTGATTAGAATAAAATTTTATTAACTTATTATCGGACTTGTTACATTGAATCTATTACGAACCCGTAAGCACACAACAATATTAAGGAAATAAAGTCAGTATAAGCCTTTTTCGAATACTCTACATATGCACTGGAAAATTAAACAATTTAAATAAAAAATTCGAAGTATTTTCACACATTTTTAATAACTTATTTTTTGAAAACTTCGATAATTTTAAAATTTTAATTTTAAAAAGAATCACTTTTCATAATTATTTTAACAACAATTTAAATATCAAACTCTTATTAGGGCAACATTTAACACTAGCAAAGTTTTTTTTTTTTTTTTTTTTCTCACAATTTAGCTTTGTCGAGCTTCAAACTGAGATAACGACAAAACAGCAGAAGGGGGAACCATTCGTTGTGCAGAAATTTTCACAAACATATAAAATAAATACTCTTGAAGGAACATCATTGTCTGTGCGGAAATATGCTTAATGATTATTTCATTCATACGAATGATCAATATTCCCATAATCTGGGTGTATCATTGCTAAACACATAAAATCAGTAGTTGCAGCGCTAGAAATATAATTAGTTTAACGCTCTGTCAAATATAAGTTGGAAAGAAAAGTTCTTAAATCACAAATTCTACTAGTTTTGCCTTGACATGCATGAAGTTCCCTTAGCTTATGACTGCTGCAGCAATGAATTTAGCAAATATGCGAGAACGTTATCATTACTCAGTATTCGCCGCATCATTTAATTAATAATGATAGGCAAATACCCAGTGGGCTCACACTTCAATCATTTTAATTATGATGCAATCTAACCTTCGGTGACGTGGGATTCACTAGCAACCCTTCTTCGGAAGTCACTTACTTGGTTTCCTCCTTGCCATAGGGATTATCCTTCGTAGTCATCGATAATCGATATGCTCTCCGAGGGATAATTATACAGTGAACAGCTGTTAGCAAGTTATTAATGTCTAGAATGTTGCCACTGGTTACTAACTTAGATGAAATGCATAGGAAAACGCTAAGGAAATCATGAGATAGAGAATAATGTAAAAGTTGATAGTAACGTGAAGAAGCGGTTGGTTCTCTCAAGAGCATATGACTGCATTGCCATCCATCAGGAGTTATGTAAACAAAACCTTTTCTAGATATAAAATAACTGTACCACGTTTCAAATAAAGCAAATTCACATTGGACTGACAGACATTCATTTTAGGCATAAAGTGCTTGTGCATTCCAAAATGCAATCTAACGTGGTTTTCTCTTCATCCAGAACAAGCATTTGAAAGAAAACTAAAATTTGCAAAAAAGCATGAAGATAAATAAAATAAAAAAAATAATAATAATAAAAAAAAAATAAAAATAAAAAAAAAGCTGAAAGGTTTCAGATTTTAAATCACGTCCAAAGAGGCGTTTTTCTAACTTTTTTGTGTTACCTTTATTTATTAAATATCATGTTCTTTGCACTTAAACCATGAAATTCAGTTCAGTAGCAATGTTACAAAATAATTTTAAAACGAGCCTATCTTTAGAATTTCCGATACACAATTCCGCTCACTGGAGATAAAAAGGTTTCCCCCCCCATTAGTGTTGCCATTACTCGCTTTGAAATCGTTGAATTTATTACTCAAAAATTCGTTAAAGTTTTACAAAATATGAAATCGATCATAATACAAGTTCCAAATTTCAAATTTGATCTTCCACATGCCCATATTCGTAGGAGGATTACGTCATTTAAAATTCGATGGCTCTATGTACCGTTGTTTTATCACAATGCGAGAAATATACATACATTTATGCAGATTTTTTTTGTGTAATTAAAATATGTCTATCTGATTGTATCAGGTTCAATGTTCCGTCTTACTTTCTTCGGGAACATGCAAGGACCTGACTCGGAACAGAGAGCTTACTAAAGCTATGTTCAATAACTGTGGGAAGTAGACAGGATACACAAGAAGGCTATACAAAACCCTTTATTTTTCTCTATTTACAATAACTTCCGTACTTCGGAATACAAAGACCCACTACTTGGGGTCTAAACGTAAAAATATAAAATTAAAACTAAACTCTAATTTAACTTTAAAATAATAAACGTGGAAGATTGGCCTTATATTAACAGGGAGCCGTATGTAATACAGAGAACTGTGAACACTACAATACGTTTAAAGTTATCAAGAGGATTAAACCTCTGGCCTGGAAGGCAACCAGCAACTGAGTAAAACTTCTAAGGTAAGCGGCCTGCTTCGACTCACTGCTTCCTCTCTCTCGCTTGGCAAAAAGCCACAACTTAAGTATTTGGAGTTCGCCAGACAAACTTTGCATAAATACGTTAACGCTTATAATTCTGGCCGGAAGTAGAAAATAAGAAGTGATAGTAAAGATTTAAAATAAAATAAACGTTAGTAAAACTTAAGATCCTTACATACTTCCCGCCAGAGTTAATTAGTTTGAAACTGAGGTCGAAAACGACCTTGTTGAAAACTTTTAGCTCTAGAATCTAACGCGAGGCCAATCTTTTACAAACATTTTTTGCTAGAAACTAGAAATTTAAAAGAAAGAAATTTGTTTTTACAATAGCAGCTCCCAGGACACGCAATTTTTTATCTGTACTGCATCTAAACAGGAGCTTTTATTCAAATCTGGTTCCTTCCAGAGATCTGGAAGGAAAACTAGTTTAATGAAATGTTACACAATGAAATGGCAAGTAACATGTATAATTATATTTCTCTTAACATTCTTATTTCATTCATAACTATTTTAGTTATCTCTCCCCGTGCTCTCTGACATGTGTTGTAAAAGAACACCAAACACGAATGTGTTTATGTCTATGTGTTCAACACTTCTTCCTACAACCAAACACTAACGTGTTAAAATTCAACATACCAAGACCTCGTAACACACCCTAATTTCAACTCTAAACCCTGAGGTACTATTCTGAAAGTGGTTAACTCTGAAGTGTAGCGTCAGAGAGCCTAACTACATTCATTCAACCTTTAACACATATTCACCATGATTTAGTCTTTTTTACAGTCACACGAATAAAAAAAAAAATTTAACATTACTTTCACTTTTACCATATCACGGTATTTCTTAACATTTGAAATAACAGTTCACATTGTATATAAGAACATATTAACATGCCGTTAATTTTACGCATTTGACAACATACATTAGTAGTACATTGTTAACATCTATTCTTTTCAAATTAAGTGCCAATTCTTTCTACATTGAAATACTACATTTCAAAAAATCTTTCAGACTAAAAGTTCTTTCTTGCCGGAAAGTTTTAAATAAAATTTATACAATAACTTTTACAATATTTAAGTCTTTACACTTCGCTATTATACATCAACTTTAGTTTTACACGCGAGTAATTGAAAACATAATACCAAAATCGGTAACAACTCATTTCTCGCCCTTTTGGCGATAAAGGTAGACATCGCATGAGGTAAAACTTCTTGAAATCTGCCACTTGCAGTAAGAATGAAAGATTAACTTAAGTTTGCAAAGTAACATAAAATTTTACTTATCTTTGTGATATTCGGACATTCTTTTCTGAGCCCAGTCCTGGAAAGTAGCATAGATTATTGTTTGATTTATCCTCCTTCGTGTGCGGGCTCGCCCTTCAGTGCCTTCCTCTAGAAGCTTTCTTTTTTTTCCAGTTCGGTCACCCTTGAATACCTTCTTTTTCGCCTCTGCCTGTGGTCTTGGCCGTTTGATGGCAGCTGGTCTTGTCGGAACCGGGAAACTTCTTTCGTGTTCCTGCTTGGACCTCGTTGCTGGCCGTTCAAATTTTCCTTGTAACTTTTCCTCCGCCGCTGGTGGCCCTTCCCAGTTCAGCGACATTTGCTGCAGAGAGTCCTGTCGGATGAGTAGATCTTCCGTTTTAGAGCCGTGTTATATTTGCCGTCATTTCTCCTGGCTCTCTTTGCATACGTCGTCCTTCTCCCTTCTTCATTGTGGGGGTGTTCGTGAGCTCTCTTTTCTGGACGGTGGAAGGGCTTCTTTTTCTTGTTACCTTCAATTTTCCCGCGGGGAAACTTTCTTTTCACTTGCTCCTGCCTCTTAATGGCTTGCCCTTGTACTTGTCGTTGTTCCACCTCTGGAGCTCGTGCCTGCGGTGTCTGCCGTGCCGGATCCTGCAAAAGATCTTTGAAATCTTTATTACGATCTTTATTACGATCATAGTAGGATTTGATTTGATCAATGTTTGCGGAGCAGGTTTCACCATTTCTAGCTTTTAACACTACTACAGCGTGAGTTATTTTTTCTATGACATATGGTCCTTCAAATCGTGGAAAAAATTTGGCAGTTTTATCTTCTGGTGAAGAAAGTGAATGCTTAATTTTTAATACTTCATCCCCTACTTTATAAGTTACTCCCCGTCGTTTCAAGTCGTAATACAGCTTTTGTTTTCTCTGTGCTACTTCCGTATTCTTTTTTGCTTCTTTAATTAGTTTTTCTATATCACCCATTTTAAATTCTGGGGCTCTTTGTTGCACATAAAATAATTTATCTAACGGCGTTATAATCTTTCTGCCTAAAAATAACTCAGCAGGAGTTTTGCCCGTTGTATCATGTTTTGCGGTCTTAAGGGCGAAAGCAAATTTATTGACATAGTTATCCCAGCTTTTATGAAAATTGTTAACATAACTACGGATAATTTTCACTATATTTCTATTGACCCGTTCCGCTATATTTGATTGCGGCCGATACGGAACCATTTTTAAATGACCTATGCCCAGTTTTTGGCACATGTCTTCAAATATATTACTTACAAATTGAGGACCATTATCCGATATAACTTTTAGGGGCGCCCCGTATTTAAAAATATACTTATTTAAAATAGAATCAGTAACTAATTTCGCGGAGGCTCGTTTTAAGGGAACAATTTCGGTCCACTTACTAAAATGATCAACCATAACAAGGAGATAGCGACTTTTATTTAACTGACTTTTTGGGAAAGGGCCCAATAAATCGATGCCAATTATTTCATTCGGAAATTCGGATTTAATACTATTTAGAAACCCGGCGGGGCGGAAATTAATATAATTAACTGCTTGACATGTTGGGCAGGACTGGACATACGCCCTTGTTAACTTTTGCAGTTCAGGAAAATAGACTGCCTCGCGTACGCATTGGATAGTTTTTCGAATACCAGCATGAGAAGCTAAAGGGCTGTCAGGGAACTCCTGCAGGATATTTAATCTAAGACTAGCTGGGATAACAGGTCGAAATTCGTTGTTGGAATTCCTAGTTTTTGTATAAAATAATAGACCATCTATTAGTTCCTAATGGGCCGCCCTATTTCTTATCGCCACAATATCTTGGAGGCTAAAATTTTCAGGATCCTTTAAATACTCATAAATGTTTCCAAACGCAGGATCCTTACCCAGTTCCGTTATTACAGTTTCTCGGGAATTTATTGTACATGCTGTGAGCATTGCCACCTTTACGGTATTTCCTTCTTCATCTATTTTAATTCTGGATAGGGCATCTGCTAGGATATTTTCCTTTCCGGGGGTATGCTTGATTACCAGATTATATTCTTGTAGCTTGAGTGCCCATCTTATTAACCTTGGGGATAAGTTTTTCCCTGAGTATAATCTAGTTACCGCCGCATGATCAGAGTACACTATTATTGGCGCCTTTCCAAAATAGACTCGGAACTTTTGCACTGCTAACAGAACTGCAAGTGCCTCTCTCTCGGTCGCGGAATAGTTTCTTTGTGTTTGATTTAAAGTTCGGCTAAAAAATGCCACGGGCTGCTGATTTTGCGAAAGTACTGCTCCTACCGCATAATCCGAAGCATCCGCTGAAATTTCTAAATTCTCATCCTTTTAAGGAAATTTCAACACAGGGGCTTGCGTGAATACTTGTTTTAATTTTTCTAAAGCACTATTGGCTTCGGCCGTCCACGAGAATCTTGCCTTTTTCCTTTTCAATTTTAACAATGGTTCAGCAATAGCTGCAAAATTTTTTATAAAGGACCTATAATATGAACAAAGTCCTAGAAAAGAAGAGAGCTTCTTCGCCGTGGTTGGAGTCGGATACTTTTGTACAGCGATTATTTTTGATTCGTCTGTCTCGATTCTTTTCTGAGATATTTTGTAACCTAAATATTTTAATTCAGGGGCTGCAAATTTGCACTTTTCGACATTAACTTTTAGACCGGCCTCATTTAATAAAGAAAACACCTGTCTTAAATCCTGTACATGTTGGTCGAGATTATCACTAGTAATAATGATATCGTCTAAATAGGTAAATGTGGACTTTCCAAGAACAGGTCTTAACACAATGTCCATACATCGCTGAAATGTTGCCGGCGCCCCTGAAAGGCCAAACGGCATACGCAAAAATGGTTAAGTGCCAGACTTGGTTATAAAAGCAATCTTAGGCACGTCCTCAGGCCTAACCCCTATTTGAAAATAATCAGTCGTTAAGTCTAAAGTCGTCATATATTTGGTGGATGTTATGTTCCTTAGAATTTCTTCAATAATAAGTAACGGATATACCGGATATTTAGTTATGGAGTTTAATTTACGGTAGTCAATTGCGAATCTTCACTTTTTTGGATGTGTCAAAGGCTAGTCACTATCTTTCTTACATAAAACCATCGGGCTAGCATAACTACTTGAGATGGGCGTTATGATCTTTTTACGTAGCATATCGGTGATATGCCATTCTATAATTTTTTCCTTATTCTTATCATACCGGTATGCTTTTTGGCGAACTGGCATTGAATCTCCGGTGTTAATACTATGGTTAGTAACCTGAGTAAATCCTGGAATATCACTAAATAACGAAGCAAATTCACTTACTACTTGTCGGATTCTTCGCTGTTCTTCATTAGGCAGGTGGTCAAGATTTAACATCGGCGGTTCAGCCTTTTCTTCACGAACTGGTTTCATTGTCAGCTTAAGGGACGCTTCATTAAAATCTAGCGTTGCTTGTGCCTCTGAAAGAAAATCTATTCCTAAAATAATATGTGCTTGCAGATTCTTTACTATGAAAAACATCACCTTTACTTGTTCGTCCTTGATACGGACATACAGCGGTAATTTACCTATACACTTACATTTTTATCCTTGCGCCGCTAACACTATCGTATTATCCGAATTATATATGCGGTATTTCCGAAAATACTTCCTAAAAAAATCTTCTGCCACACAGGAACACTGCGCGCCTGTATCCAGGAGTGCGGTGGCTGGATATTATTCACCAACACTTCAATCTTCGGAAGAGTCAAATTTTTCACCATTACTGTATTTAACTTGAAGGAAGAGGGGTTTTCGTGGCCTTCGGATTTCCGCACCCTCCCGTCAGCAGAAATCCGTTTTAGTTTAAATTATTTTTCATTTCCGTGCTTTCCTTCTTTTTCCACTGGCCTTGAGAGGTTTTTCCTCGATTGCTATTGAACTGTCGACGTTCGCCGGCTGTTTTTGAATGCTCGGGTTTCCTTGCCCACTGATTCGCTTTGCTTCCGTAGCCGTGTGCTTGACTTTGCTGTAGTCTTGGCGCACCAAATTGGTTTCGCTTTTGATATTGGTGTCTGCTTTCAATGTCCGCCGTTCTTCTACTTTCAAACTGGATTGCTAGCTCAAATAACCTTTCCAGCGTAGTCGGATTTCTTAATTCAATAAAGTCTTGTACTTGGGGCAGTAACCTAGGCAAAATCACTTGAATTATCTCAGGATCCGGACGGTTTCCATACAAGAGTTTGAAGACGTGAATTTTTCTTAAAATAGAGCTTGAGAGATTTTCGATTCTTTGCTGATATATACTAAAAAGTTCCGTTTCTAATTTCGCACGATCTTTTACGACAGGGAAGGCTTTTACTATGGCAGTCTTGAAATTCTCGTAAGTATAGGTGGGACTTCCTGCTTGACCCAAGAGACTTCTGCCTATACATTTGAACCAGTTAAGCGCTTGGCCCCTCAAAGCGCTGGTAGCTAAGGTAACTTTTTGAAACTCGTGCACGGGGTAGAGCCTGAAGTGGTCATCCAATTTTTCCAAAAAACTGTTTACCGGTGAGTTTCCATTAAATGTTGCTTCTGGTTTCATCGAAGCGCGCATGGTCTGGACGATGTAACCAAATCCTTCCAGGGCGGCAGCTGACATTTCTGGATTCTGAGCCGCTTCTGCAGGCAGCACAGGTTCTTCTTGAAACTCGGCCATGGTTATTCTTCTTCGTTGGGCGCCACTATCAGGTTCAATGTTCCGTCTTACTTTCTTCGGGAACATGCAAGGACCTGACTCGGAACAGAGAGCTTACTAAAGCTATGTTCAATAACTGTGGGAAGTAGACAGGATACACAAGAAGGGTATACAAAACCCTTTATTTTTCTCTATTTACATTAACTTCCGTACTTCGGAATACACAGACCCACTACTTGGGGTCTAAACGTAAAAATATAAAATTAAAACTAAACTCTAATTTAACTTTAAAATGATAAACGTGGAAGATTGGCCTTATATTAACAGGAAGCCGTATGTAGTACAGAGAACTGTGAACACTACAATACGTTTAAAAATTATCAAGAGGATTAAAACCTCTGGCCTGGAAGGCAACCAGCAACTGAGTAAAACTTCTAAGGTAAGCGGCCTGCTTCGACTCACTGCTTCCTCTCTCTCGCTTGGCAAAAAGCCACAACTTAAGTATTTGGAGTTCGCCAGACAAACTTTGCATAAATACGTTAACGCTTATAATTCTGGCCGGAAGTAGAAAATAAGAAGTGATAGTAAAGATTTAAAATAAAATAAACGTTAGTAAAACTTAAGATCCTTACAATTGTACTGAAATGAGCTTTTGAAACATTTTGAATTTTAGAGTAATTTACAGAACATTTTGTTAGGCATAATAAATTTTAGCACTTTCTCACACAAAAATGAAAAAAAAAATTTTTTTCTAAGTTTATCATAAAAAGCTCATGTCAGTAAATATTAGGAAACCTAATAAATTAGCCAGAAAAATTTTAGATACCTGTGAGCAGTAACTCCTGAGAAAAGGTACATACATCGAGTATAAAAAAATCACGTTTAGAGAAAAATGTGTTTTTATGTAAAATTCCTCATTGATCAAAGCAGTCGAAGACAAATTAAAACTAGATTTTTTACAGTTCTAATTTTCATAGAGATTGAAGAATGGTATTTTTAGAAAGATAAAAATGTAGAGAATTTGAATATGCAAAAATCCGAAATCAGAATTTTTGAAGATTTTGGGGTTCCAATATTTCTTAATAATAAAGGTGTTAATGTTATCTTTTCTCATGTACGTAGGCAATCTAGGAAATGAAAGGGCTGATTGGTTGGCAAAACAAGCTACAAATCTTCAAGTAAATACTCCAATGATACTGCTTAAGGTCATTTTTCAAGGAAAAAAAAATAGGGATGATACAATACTCAAGTGGAATGAATTATAGAGGAATTCTACTACTGTCTCCTTGACTAAATTATATTTTCCTTCCATTCCTCACAGACTGAATAATAAGCGCTTTTTCTGCAATTTTCAAATTACTCAGTTTCTAATTGGACACGGTAATTTCAATTCGTATCTGAAGAGATTTAGATTACCTAATACAGACTTGTGTTCATGCAGTTTCAGGGGAGTGCAAAATGTCGAACATTTGTTGTTCTATTGTTCAAAGCTCACGGAAGGGCAAAAAGAACTCATTTCTAGGTTAAATTCTGTGAATATTACATTTCCTCTTCCTTTTCACGTATTTGTCCAAGACAAAATTGCTTTCTCTTTCTTCTGTAAATTTATCTCCTTACGTGTCATCTGTGAATTTGTAAGTTTACTTTATTTTGTGTTGTGTTGTATTTTTTTTATCTTACCTCTGTAAGCATTGTGTAATAAATACTATGTGGTGCACAAGGAATTTATAATTTTCAATTAAAAAAAAGTTAGTTAATTTAATAGTTATCATTTAAGTACGCAAGAACCAGTTCACATACAAGTACAATGTTAAATTATACTCTCTTAAAACAACTGAATAGACTTCCTCCCTAATCACTACCAGATTTTACGAGTAAACTGTATCTGTGGTAACGATAATAATTCAGTCATACGATGTAAATTATTAAAAACTATTAAAAAGGAAACGGATATAACGATTTGGAATAGAGTTCTCAAGATATTAAAAAACACAGTTCAGTGGTCTTGAGGCATGACTTTGGTAAAAGATATATGGAATTCAGAGATATCAAATATTTCTCTGTAAATAATTTTAAAACACTTTTTAATGCGAGGGCAATCCGATACTATTTTCTCGTTATCACAGGAAACCATGAAGAAGAACCAGTTTCCGAATTAAGGGTGTCGACGTTTTATCAATATTCGGGTGCGACAGAAATGAATTAAAAGTAGAATTTAAGTTGACAATGTTGAGGAGAAACAAGAAATCATCTATTTTTCTAGCCTACATACTCATGTAATTCATAATGAGATATGAATTAAAATATGAAGTATTTAATAAATATGCGTGGAAAAAATTTGCGAGAAAAAGTCTTCAAAACAGGCGGAGATTGTAGTATTAGATTAATTCTGTTTACATTAATTTATTGCATAGATTAAAATTCCCCCAGTATGCACTGAATATTAGACATCTTTCATTCATGCATTTTTTTATTGATATTACTGCATAATTTTTTAATTATTTTGCCTAGTTACTTGTCTACTTTAGTTCCCTTTAATTTAAGAATTTTATTGCCGATTCCGTAAGATAAATCCAAATTTTGCATTATAAGCCAGTTTGTACAATTAAATTTCTAATACACTGAATCCGTTGTATAATAATAGCTATAGTTCCATAGCTATACTTTAGCTTTTTGCGAAGGAAGTTTGCCTTAGATAAGTGACATTCAGTACAAAGGTTTATTATAGCTCTTAGATATACTAGACAGTTTCAAAGGTGGTCATCTTAGGGAAGCTCATCACGAAAATTTCACTATATTTGCATTCCATAGTAAGTATGATATCCTTTTTAAATTATCACAATATTCATCTTTGACTAAATATACTAAGGACATTCAAACCTTGAAGTGATAAAAAAAGTTCTTATTAATTTTAATTCAGCATTCCAAAAGCAGAAAAAATTTCGTGTTTTCATTTCGAAAAAGAAACGCTATGCTGTTGATGAAGTGAAATTTATTTGCATCATTATTTGCTGAAATAACCTTTAAGCATAGAACGCTAAATTATTTGCAAGAAATTAAGAATGCAACACTCAAAACGACGCTATGAGGTTATATGGTAATCTACATTACTACAGTCTTTTATTTCCCTATTAAAAGTGATCTTCCTAAATATTTAAATAAAAAAAAATTACAAAAGCCTCAGAAAATTCGAATGATGAAAATTAAACAAAGATTTGAATTATCGAATTTCTGATTTTTTATTTTATTTTATTTTATTTTATTTATTTATTTTTTGAAGTCCAAAGGAGTGTTAGTCCAGAAGGGCTATTATTTTCGAAGCGGCATTTTGCACCGGTACAAAAACGGCGTATCACTTTTTAAATTGCTGCCACCAAATATTATCACCCTATATTATATTTAAAGAAATTAAATAATGAAGAATCTGCATGATTGTCTGCATGTTTTTCACACTGTGAAAAAACAACAGTACCTAGAGCCATCAAATTTTGTATAATGTAGTTCTCCAACCGAATATGGACACCTAGAAGCCCGAATTTGGAATTTGTTTCATTGTCTATTTCATATTTTGTAAAACTTTAACGAATTTTTCATTAACAAACCCAATGATTTCAAAGCTAGCAATGGCAATACTGTATGAAAAAAAAATTATCTTCACCACGAAAGACTGTATACCGGAAATTGTGCTGTTTTTAATATTTTTGGTCCAAAGGGACGTTAGCTCGAAAGCTCTCGAAACGCGTACGTGTAATGTAGATGGGAGGGGAAAAAATCTCTCGGGCATAAGGTAAAATCCCAAAGCTTTTAGATTTTTTATTTTTTATTTTAAGATTTGAATGTCCCTACCCTAAGCTATATATCGGATTACCTAATTCTACTCTTAGGGAAATGCAACTAGGGCTTATTATTCATTTATTAATAGTATCAAGGTTACGTATTGTTTTAGAATGTTAAAAGCTGTTGTCGCGTATTGTGTAAAACCGTGATATTCTAGCTTTGCCAATGGTCTCCCCCTGGTATGATAATAATATTTTTAGTTCAAAGGGGCTTTATCTCTGAAGAACTATTGTTTTCGTTTTGCGATTTTGCGTTGAATCACTACAAATGTCCGTTTCACTTTCCAAACTGTTGCCACCAAATGTTAAAGTCCTGCATTATATCTGAAGAAATTAAATAATGAAAAATCTGCATAAATGTATGTATATTTCTCGAATTGTGATAAAGCAACGATACACAGAGCCATCCAATTTTGAATGACGTAACCCTTCTACGAATATGGGCATGTGGAAGACCAAATTTAAAATAATTTGTTTTATGATCGATTTCATATTTTCTAAGACTTTAACGAATTTTTGATTAACAAACTCAATGATTTCAAAGCGAGTAATGGCAACCTTGTACAGAAAAAAAAATATCTCCAGCGCGGCAGTCTCTGTATCGGAAATTCTAAAGATAGGCTCATTTTAAAACTACTTTGCGATAATGTTGTTGAACTGAATTTTATGGTTTAAGTGCGAAGAACGTGATATTTAATAAATAAATGTAACATACAAGAAACGCCCCTTTGGACGTAATTTAAAATCTGAAATCTTTCAGATTTTTTTATTTTTTATTTTATATTTTAAGATTTGAATGTCCCTACCCTAACCTATATATCGGATTACCTGGTTCTACTATTAGGGAGATGCAACTAGGACTTATTATTCATTTATTAATAGTTACTTGTAAATAACTGCATCAAGGTTACGTATTCTTTTAGTATTTTAAAAGCTGTCGTCACATGCTGTGTAAAACCGTGTTATTCTAGCTTCGCAAACGGTTGCCCCCCTGATATGGTAATATTTATTTTATTTTTTAAGCGTTTTGCTGTCATCGCTCTCTTTAACGACAAGCGTTTTGATATGAGGAAAAGAAGCTGAATTATTCATTTTTCCGCAGTCCTCGAGAGCTGGTTTACGCTTACATATAAAAAAGTTGTTAATAAAACAATAATAATGGAATAAAAATAAAAAATGCTATCTCGCAGCTGCGGTTTATCGTTCTGCTAGGGTACAAGAAAGAAAAAAAAAATCAGTAGTCTAATAAATAAAAATTCCGAAGGGTTGCTTTTTATTGCAAACGTCAACTACTGTATTGAGCTTCTAAAATGCAAAGGGAAGGGCAACCACAAGAAGATTTTAGCAAACCTATGGCTTCTAAGAAAAATGATTACAGCTTATGTTTCATCGTAAAGACACTCGTAAAGATTCATCTGTGGATTAATGTTTCAAATCTTGGGTAATTCCACTTTCTATTGCAATGTTTGCAGAAACAGATTGTAGACTACATAGAACATGGAGAAACAATTAAAAGATTTAACGAAATAAACTCTCGAATGCTTGTCACAACATATACCTGAACATCGAATTGTTGACTCGATAAAAGTTTCTGTGAACTTGATTGTTATTTAAATATGGTTGAAAAAGTACTTTCGAGAAGTTAATATCCCTCTTGCTTATAACTCATATGACATTTAAAATTAATAAAATACACACACACACTAAATAAAAGGAAAACGCTCTAGGAAATTTTTATATGCGTACTTAAAAAATGAAAAAAAATTCAATCAAAAAAGCTTGAATTTTTTCATTTTTTAAGTTTTCCTCAATCGTTTCTATGTCCCTCAAAATGTTTGACAGTGTTCTCATCACCTATAGGAAAAAAAAAAAAAAACGTGCTCAGCAAGTATATTTGTTTTTAAAAAGCATATTATAATCAACTCAGGACTCATCATTCAAGGACACATCCACTATTTTTGGCACTGTCGAAATTCTGTTTCCATCCCTTTAGCGTTCTGAGCACCTCAAAGTTGGAAACTTTATTTTAGGTTTTAGTTATCTGTTAATCAAAAATTCTTTAAAGTGTAACAAAATACGAAATTAATAATAAAACAAATTCCAAATTCCAAATTAGAGCTTCCAGATACCCATATTCGGTTGAGGATTACGTTATTCAAAATTTGATGACTCTTGGTACAATCGTTTTTTTCACAATGCGAGAAACTACATACATTTATGCAGATTCTTCATTATTTAATTTCTTTAAATATAGTAAAGGACGATAATATTTGGTGGCAACAATTTGAAAAGTGAACCGATATTTATAGTGAATCAACCCAAAATGACAAACCGAAATTAATAGCCCTTCTGGGCTAACGTCCTTCGGGCTAAAAATGTCTGATTGCACCTTTTAATTCGGGCGCCACTGTAGAGGTTCTCTCATCAAAAGAAAAATTATTCTTCTTATAATCATTGTTTCGAATATCATACCATAGCCATCACTCTTTGAAAATTATTATAGTTAACATATATAAATATTTTAATATGTATTTATTGCGTATACACAGTTAATTACTGACTGTTCAACCTTCAGTTATCCGATATTCTATGTTAATGGACATGATAAAATTGAATATGTAATAAAAATTATAATAATTATTATTAAGAAGAAGAATATTAATACACGCTGACAGAAAAAAATCGGAAACGACTTTAAAATGGTTATTCGAACATCATTCAGTCCTTTTTTTATCGGATAAGCGTGATACCTATGCTGCTATAACTGCTGTTTAGAATTGTGATTGTCATTTTAATGCATTTAATTACGAATTTTACAATTATGTCACATCATTAATCCCCTTCAGGAGTAAAATACATGTAATGAAACTAAATTTCTTGAGGAATGCTATTATTCATTACTGTCAATCATTATCAAACCTTTTTGCTTTTCGCATCCCATTAATGCAATGAGAAAAATGTTGTCAATTTGGCGAGGAGATTGTGGTAACCTTGCCACTCATTAAATGACGAATAACTCTGCAGCGAACCCCTCGACCGTCAAGAGAATCTTTCTTGTTGACAAATCTATTCCCTAACCCGCGGCATACACCCTGCCTTATGAATAAAAACACACCGTCGTAAAAGCAGTGCTTTGAGGGCCGGCTTGACTGCAAGACCGAGCTTACGGGCCTTTTACGATCATGGGCAATACTAAACAATTCTCGTAAAAACATTTGGTACAAATGACGCATATCTTTACATGGAATAGAGGCAGTTTCAATTCAGTAGAATGCGTGTTCAGTTTCTTTTGGAACAGTTCCCCGGCAAATCAGCTATCTTTATGTAGCTGTATGTGCACCCAAGTAGGCGATAACTACCTGACTTGAAAAGTATCAATCATACGGAGTTAAAAACTCACAATGAGTAGTTTATTGAATGTTATTAAAATTCTACCTGATCAATTATTTTTCAGTAAACTGCAGAAACTGCAATTCCACAACCAGTGATTGATGCCAACACGAGCAGTAACATGAAATTTTAACCGATTATTAATATACTTTGGACAAAGTTAGTTTCAAACACAAAGGAACGCACAAGGCCTATGAGGAATTTAACAGAAGCTCTTCTTTAACTACAAAGCGTTTAAAAAATTATAAGGAAACGCGAGTAAAACGATCAATAAAATTTTGAATTTAGATTTACTGTGAAGGAATAAAATTATATCCTTCTCCATCCTGAAAAAAAAAAAAAAAAAAAAAAAAAAAATGGAGACAGGAGGTAAGAGACAGAGAATTCTAAAACTATGAACCAAAGTCATTTCATATGGAGGATTATTTTAACTGGAACTGAAAAACTATTCTTTATTCGAAAAGTTCACATGGCGTACTCACCTGTAAGCAACAACTGAATTTGTCTGTTAAAAGGTTTTAACGTGCTAGTTATTGAAGAAGTGTATGGTTTGACATCATCCGGGACAGTTTACGGTGTCAAATAATCTTTCGACCATTGAGCTCAATGTGAACAAACGACGTTTAAAGCAACGGAGCTTTAGAAATCAGAAAACTTTTGATCAAAACACAAGCTATAAACACCTATTATTCAAAACTATGAACCTCTGACCTTAACGTGTCTCTAATCGATATGATCCGGGATAAAATTTCGTATCATTTAAGTCTGTAGAGTCATTAGCTTATTCTGAAAGAGGAAATGTGAAAAATGTGCAATGCCCTTAGACTCGAACTCTGGACCTCTCGAATACGCTTCCAGTTTGCTTCCAATTACACCACAAATGTACAAAGAAAAGGGGGAAAAATACCTTATATACCCCCCTCTTAAAGGGCGACTGGGGTCGCCAAATCTTGGTGGTGACGGATTATCGTCCACCACCTTTTAGTTCGGACGCCACTGTAGAGTTTGTAGGTAATTTCTGAAGCAGAAGTCAGGAAAAATATGCAGTGCCCTCAGGTATGTTAGGAATGCTAATGTAACTGTGTGATAAATAATATTTCAATTTTAATTAATAATTTTTCTGCTCTTTTTTTACATTTCAACTGGAACTACCCTAACGTTTTGAATATAGGACTTATACGAATATAACATATCGGTTTCAATGCTCATAGCAAAGAATGATTTGGCGAAAATCGGTCTCTCCAGCTTTCTTGTGTTTTCCACGATTTCCTACGGTGAGAATGTTTTACTTGAAAGCAGCTGAGGCATGAATGGATTTACGCTAAAGATAAATAGAGTAACGTCTAGGACTGCAAATCTGGAGTCATAATTTCAATAAACTCAAAAAATTAAATTGATAAGAAAAAGTATGCATACTTATGAACATAGCAAAAATATTTATGTGCGCACACAAAACGTTAAAAACGCCCCTTTGGACGTAATTTAAAATCTGAAACCTTTCAGATTCTTTTTTTCTTTACTTATATTACGCTGCCAGAGTTTCTTCTTCGAAATCTTTGCTTTCTAATGAACTCAATTATTTGAATTCGTCAATTATTTGAACTCAATTATTAGCCCAAAGGGCTATTAATTTCGTTTTGGCATTTTGTGTTGGTTCACCATAAATGTCCGTTCACCTTTCAAATTGTTGCTACCAAATAATAGAGCCCAGCATTATATTGAAAGAAATTAAATAATGAAGAAGCTGCATGAATGTATGTATGTTTCTCGCGCTGAGAAAAAACAACGGTACCTAGAGACATCAAATTTCAATAAGTTGTTCTCCACTAGAATATGGAGATCTGTATGCCCGAACTTGGAATTAGGAATTTGTTTTATTATCTATTTCATATTTTCTTAAACTGTAATGTTGCGCGCTTCCAACCTGCACGCAACAATAGTGGTTGCTGAGAACTGGAAAGTAGACAAAGTCTTGAGAAAGGTTTAAGTCCCTTTTTATTCAAATCTAGAAATTACAAATGCGTGCTCTTGACGGTCACAAACTACGCCGACCCGGCGGTAAAACAAAAATAAGAAACTGAAAAGAGATAATAACAAGTGACTAACTACGAGGCTCTCTAAACGTAACTAACCACACCGCGTTCTAAGATATCGCTGATAATTCAGGAAACTTCTGAATATTACGTTGAACAATTAACAAACTGCCGAGGCAAGCACACAGGCCGAAACGCGTGGTTCTTCAATTTCTAACTAGCCACCTCCACGCTCGTGAGGCAAGAAAGCACACTTTCGAACTCGTTTCCCTTCTGTTTAACTCAGATTACTTCCGCTGATAATTTGAATCCTTGCGCGTTCTACTAAAATTTACATACTCTGGCATTGGCAATTCCAGGGGAAAGTAAGGCTTGACAGGAAAGATAGTTTAAACTTAAAATAAATGTTAGGTAAAATAAATATAAACCCTACAAAACGTTAGCGAATTTTTGATTAAGAGACTCAACGATTTTAAAGCGAGCAATGGCAACACTGTACGAAAAAAAAAAAAAAAAAAAACATTTTTATCCCCAGGCGCGCGAGACCGTGTATCGGGAATTCTAAAGATATGACCATTTTAAAATTATTTTGCGATATTGCTCTTGAACTGAATTTTATGGTTTAAGTGCGAAGAACATGATATTTAATAAATAAAGGTAACACACAAAATGTAAAAAAAAAAAAAAAAAAAAAAGCCGCTCTGGATGTAAATTAGTATTTGAAGCCTTTCAGATTTCTTTTGAAATATTATTTTATTTATTCATTTCCTTTTGAAAGGGTATTTTTTCCATGATCATTGATAAAGGTTTTAAAACATTTTCATTTTGTCACTCCATTGTCAGAAACATACTCCGTTGTTAGAAATAACATTATTAACTTTATCATCATTCTATTTCACTCTTCTGTCAGCTGCAAAATTTTACGGATCTCTAGAAGTTCAATTTTAAGATTAATTTCTCACCTATCATTAAAATTCGTTGTTCAATTCTTGAACATTCCATCTTTGACTTTTAATTCTTGGGGAGTTTATGCATAAGTTGTCAGTGGAGTTTGAGATATATCTTCCAAACTAAAAGAGTGTTAAAACTTCGCGTTAAGAAGCACGAATGTTATGTCCTTAAAGGAGGAAACTACAAAATCTTCGATACCGATCACATTTGGAAATTGATTACTGTTTTGACTTTGAATCTGTGAAAATTCTCCATAAAGCTTCGTCACTTGGTGAAATGGAACTCCTTGAAATTTTTCACAAGAATTTATCTTCTTTAGTTAATGAAATTAATTCCAATTCGAGTTCGCTTTGCCATAGTAGTAATTCATCTCATTTTGGAAAACGTTTTCACTCCTAAAGAAGAGGGGCCTGCGTCTGATCGACCTCGAAGTCGATGCAGTTTCATTTATAATCTACGCCAAATTAAGGTTGCTTTTTTGTCTACATTTAAAATAACAGCATTTAGTGGGCGTATCTTCGATTTTTGATAGGCTACTGGAAGTAAAATTATATTTCAGCATAAAATTCAACTTGTTTAATTCGTGATCTTTTTTCTCCTTTTTCTCCCATTGCTTCTGGAATGCGTACAGCATATTTTAATTTCTTTTCGATTTTATCTTTATAACAACGTATCAGCATGTTATGATGGACGTTTCAGAAAAAAAATATTTCGCAGCCCTTAATATTTGTTGAATAAATGACAACTCTACTCCATTTCAAAATTACCGATGGGTAAAGTCGTAAACAACAGAAGAAAAACTTTGCGAGGTCGTCGGAAAATCAATTAGAAAAAATGAGGCGCAACCAATGGTCGTTTCCTGGTCTTAATAGCAATTTCTTTGGCGGAATTCCCTAAAGCCGGTGGAATGACGACACTATTAAAGAGAAGGTTGTGGGTGGACATACTGCTTTTAATTGCTCCGTTCTTTGTTTTTCAACTCCTAGTTGAGGAAATGTGTTTCAGTTGGAAACAGGAAGTATACCTCGCATTTCGTTTTTTGGAATTGTGCTCATAATAAAATATAAATCATTCTCTGCACTCATCGTAATGTATATCTATTACAGTATCACATTCAGGATCTTATAATGTATATGATATTAGACTGGTGTTCTCAGCCTCGCGATACCAAATGCGTAAATTTAAAATTGTTTTCCGCAACCCATATGCAAATAATTGCTCAAAAAGGATTTTTAGAAGCATATAAAATATGTTTTTCTGTTAATAATTAATTCATAATAATAAACTAATTTGTAAATTACAAGTGTATGTATGTGTTTGCCCTGTAAAAAAAAATGATGCTTCAAAACTTTAGCAAATAGCCAAAAATGTCTCCCTTTGCACATTTGTGAACCACTGACTAATAGGACAAGAAATTTAAAAAGAAGGCACTTTAATCAGGCACATAATGTCAACTAAATAGATCAGAAGTTTATTATATATATGATATGATGACTGGGAATATATATATGTAAGATAAAAATATGAAAGCAAACTTCTAAATTTAATTCACTATCAACTCTTTTATTTTCTATTTCACTTGGGAACTTCATCTATCTGTCCCAAAAATAGCGCTTTAGTCTAAACTGCGTCATTCAAATTAATCATGCGATCTTACGTAACCCTTAATGCAGACGTCTCTTGACAAATCATAACATTGTAAACCAAAACTAAAAACTGACTCCCTTCCTTCTTTCTATGAACTGATGCGACACTTTTTCTTGTGCTCTCCTCTTGGCCAGACGTCTTTCTGCAATTATGTATGTGCTACTACTTTCGCTTCAATGGGAATAATATCAAAATTGGAAATGTTCTTTAATAGGCACGAGTAGAGTGCCAAATGAATTGTGGCCACAAGTGAATTAAAATAAATAAAAGGAATTTAATCCGGCTCGATTGCTTATTCTTCAAAATGGATGGACGCTCTAAGCTTCAAGCATCTACGCAACTAGTATTTCTACGCATTTATGTCTCAGTGTTCTTATTTCAGTGCCTCCAAAAGTGTTCTGTCATTACATTCTTCGGCCAGTTCTAATTATGAAGAAACCTACATGGGTGTGTTATTCTGTGTTCACAGTGAATAATGGGAAACGTCCTGTTTCACCGAAAATTTTAATGCAAGTTTGTGCAGCATTCATAATCAAATCTTTCATGTCTTGTCGTATAACCACAGTTTCATTACATATATACATGACTTGGGAAGGAAAAACATTCCTGATGCAATATTAAAATCAAACGCATTGTATATTGTTGCGTTTTTTCCTTCTGACACCAGTTATTGCGTTATTCTTTTTTCTGACACCAGTTGTTACGTTACTTTCTTCCTTCACGTTCGTACGGGGTTCGTATGGATTTGGAGTAAATAATGATGATACTACTTGATGAAGTATCGAAACACACTTTATTAGGCCAATATTAAATCAGGACAGCTTCAAAGTCACTTTTACAGTCTTTGAAGATCTACTATAAACACTCGCTGGAACAATCAACGACACAGCCTTCAGGTTATCAGGCTATCACGGTGGAGACAGCTTCACTGCAAAGCACTAGAGTACAGCTCCCAACTCTGCTTGGTCGTTCTCGGAACTCCACGTACTCTCGAGACTCTCCACGCTGCAACTCGCGATGCACTCGACACACAGAGTACAGCTCCCGACTCTTCGGTTCAGTCGTTCCCGGAGCTCAACACGCTCTCTCGACGATGCACTAAGAGACTCCTTCGGTGCACTCGACGACCCAGTCGGCACTCGCTGGCCGGGTGGCAACTCGATCGACTCCACACGGACTAACTGACTCGAGACTAACTATCTCGCCCTCGCACTCTAGACGAGGCACACTCTCGATACTAACTAACTCGCACTCCAGATGAGGCACTCGCCCTCTCGATGAAGCACACTCCCTGATTGAGGACCAAAAGGGTTTATATAGCTTTCGGCTTGTGTTCGAGAACATTCTGGGTTAAACCGGTCAGAATTCGTTACAGAAGGTTCTCCAACCGTCCATGGTATATCGCCAATTTTGTCGCCAAATGAGCGATTTCTCGCCAAATGCGGCAACTCTGCCTTCTTTTGCTATTTTATGGCAACCCTGAAACTGCTTTGTGGGGAAGCCATCTTACCGCGCCTGTACATTTCGTAACAATATGTTATATGAATAACATCCTGACCCTGAATGGAGTAGACACTGATGACTCGAAAATACAAGACAACACTGGGTCTGGTTTATGCAGTAAACGTTTCCCCCAATGTACTCCCGTGGGACTCTTCATGTTGGATTTTCATGCAGAGATCCTTGCAATCTCATTGGCTGGAAAACCTCAAGACAAAGTTCGATTGTTTCTCTAAAGCAGTTATTCTAGTACAGCGTGGTCCTACCCGCGGCCGTCTTATTCATTTTGTTGGCACTTGGCCTTCTTACTAGAAAATAAAATGTTAGTTAAACATTTGCAAAAACAAATGACCCTTCTTACTGTTTTAAATAATAAATAATAAACATAAATAATTTTATTAAATATAATAATTAAATAATAAAAATTTTAAGGATTAGTGATACAATGAAAACTTGTAATATTGTAAATTTTTAAAGGGGAGCAAAGCCCAGAGATATAGAGCATTTATTGCATTTGTGAACAATTCAGATGCTGAGTATGGTGACATTTTCATTGTACTGTCAAGTGCGCTGGCTAAGTGCTGGAAATTGTCTGCAACAGTTTTTTGGATTGAGGAATGAAATTCTTGCTTTCCTCAAAAAAGAAAACATTGGGCATGAGTATCAAGAAAAATTCGTCCAGTTTTAAAATAATCTTGCTTTTCTGACAGATTTAACATCCCATCTAAATGTTTTAAACTTGAAACCATAAGGCAGAAAACAAAATATATCCTAGCTTTATGGACATATTGAAGGTTTTCGCGAAAAACGTAGTGTAATGCAAATTGCACTGAAGTCAGATAATACGGTACGCTTCTCATTTTGTCAGCGGCTGAAAGAACAAAATTACACAAATTTTAGTATGTTTCATGAAATAATTACTGATATCAAGAACACATTCCAGAACAGATTCCAGGACTTTGACTCTCTGAAAAAAGAACTTTTATTGTTAAAACCCATGGTGAATTTGAAGTACACGAGGTGCCTTGCGACCTTCAAATGAAAATTTGTAATCTTCAGGCAAATCTATTCTACCAGACTAAAAAGTGTCATGTCACTGAACATTTCTGCAAACTAATTTCTAAAGAACGTTTTCCCAAAACTGCATAAATTCTCTTTGCAAATATTATCGCTATTTGGCAGTATATATGTGTGTGAAAATGCTTTTTCTGTTTTCAAACAAATTAAAGCAAATGAGAAATCGCATTGAAAGTGCTTCACTGGAATCGAGTCTGAGACTTTACCTTACTGAAATTACAGTGGGCATTGATAAACTTGTATTAAAAAAGCAGTTCCATTCATTCCATTGATTTCTAGATTGTAAAATAAAGTGATGTATTAAACTAGTGATTTATATGTAATTCATTTTCTTTCTTTAATGTCTCTGGCCGTCACTCTCCTACACTAATGTTTGATTGGCCCTCGGGTAATTAAAGGTTGGACCACACTGTTCTAGTAGATTCCAAAGCAGCCATCCAGACTGTAGTTATAAATCATGACACAGATACCCAGATTATCTCAGAAATAAGACAAACCTTGAACTTTCTTTATAAACACAGCAAAACAATCGTTTTTCAATGGATCCCTTCACATGTAGATATCGACGGTAACGAAAAGGCAGACCCACTAGCCAAGAGAGGAACTCTTGCACTACAAGACAGCAAATCACTTCCTCTAGAGTCACTTAAAAGGCATATTTTTGAGAAATTAATGGATACTCTTAATGGTCTGAAATGTCTAAATCTGACCAGGCAGCAAAAGCAACAGCTAAATCCTGGGCTAACATTCAAGACTCATGGAAAAAGGCTTTGTCAAAAACCCGTAAAGAGGCTGTTGCAAACTTCAGACTGCAAATAGGTCACGATTGCATGGCACATCATCTTAATGAATTTGGCATCGAACATCTTCTTCTTAATAGAACTAGATAGTCTCAGAAACGCGGTGAGATAAGTAAACTATATTGGAATGCCAGAGCTTTCATGAGTTCCTTGTAAAGACTACATCTCTTTTGTCCCTTTCCTTGTTGTTTAAATTTTTAACTTCTTACTTCTCTTCCCATGTTCATTTATTCTGATTCTTTATAAATGTTTGTTCTTTTTTATTATTTATCATTGTTCATGTGTGATACTTGAGCTGTTTTATATGTTTGGATTGATATGTAACAACATATGTAACAACGTAAATCAGAAGTTACCAGAAACCATAGTTACCAGAAGCTTTTTCATGCAGAGGATTTTATCCTAAATTTAAAAGAGCTTAGTTTGCTCACTCTAGGAGCGGAGAAATTTTGCTCTGTTCCTAATATTTATTGAGGAGTAACAAATAGTCAGGCTTTTCTTTTCTTTTCTTTTCTTTTTTTTTTAAGTAAGGGGGGCTCACTTTTGTCCACTTTCTTTCGGCCATACAATTATTCCTGAATATTTCGAATACCACATAAAATAAAATAAACTTCAACATTTATATTTAAAACTTATATTTATGCTTAAAACGCATAAACTGAATTGCAAAAATTATAAACTTTTATTGCAGATTTGCATTTGGTTACTTCTTGCCTGTTTTATTGAACAATAAAAAAGTACTATGCCTTACGCAAACTCAAAAACCTCTTTTCCCATGTATTGTCAAAAAAAACTGTTTAAAAATGTATTGAAATACTTGACGCTTTCAATTTTAAAATTTTTTCCCATGGAATCTTTTAGTACAAAGCACATTTTAATTGGTGCAATCTCCCAGTGAACATAGGCAATTAGAAGCCATTTTCAGGCAAGATAGAGCACTGTATTTATAAACAATCACATTGCGAGAACAGGTTTACATTGCAACAGTTTGGTCTTGAAATACAGTGTTTGATTTTTATCCATAAAACCACAGTTCCATTCATCATTGGAACATCCACACAGAGACATTATGCTATTTCGAAGCAGGCGAGATGAAAAATCAGCAATGCCTTCGCCGGAAACTGAACCACACGGACCTCTCGAATACGCGTCGAGGGTGCCACAAAGGCATGCTAAGAAGGCGGGAGAAATACATTACATACTTCCCTTTTTAAAGGGCGATTGTTGATTAGGAGACCTAATCGCCACATCCTGGGGATGGAGAATCATCATCCACCACCCTTTTAGTTCAGCCGCCACTGTAGAGACATTAGGTTATTTCGAAGCAAGAGACGTGAGAAAATAGGCAGTACCCTCGCCGGGAATCAAATCTCGGACCTCTTGAATACGCGTCGAGCGTGCTGACTACTACACCGGGAAGGCATGCTAGGAAGGCGGGAGAAATAACTTATACACTGATGTCAAGAATTCAAATAGCGGCTCAGCTTTCTTCCTCACGACGTGGTACCGCCATGAGATTGAGAGAGTAAAACTGGATCCCATAAAGCCTGAATCCTGAGATAAAAATATACAGAAACTAAGAAAAACAATTTCTTAAAAAACTGAAATGTCTAATACTCGGAATTTCGACTCATTGTTATTTTAGCACATCATCTTGCTTAAGTTTTGATTAATTTGGCGCATATATCTTTTAGTTTAATTTATATTTACTGCATACATTTTAATTTAATTACATGTATAAGAGTGTTACCTGCAGCCAAACCCATTTCCAAAGTGACATTTATATGTTTTTGTATTTAGGATGGTTCTAAAATATCCCTATATGGTTAGAAAAGAAGTTATTATCGTATTGCTATATGCAATGACCTCTTTTTAATACAGTCAGTTCGGTTGACCATCTTAAAGCGAAATACGCGCAAAGACGTCTAAAATATATTTGCCATTTTTCGCCTGAAACCAGAAAATTTTCATCTTCGTATTTATGTACAAAACTAGCTCACTAGTATAAATAATTAGTTATTTTTCTTCACCGTTGAGCTTGCTTTCGAACATAATAATTATAATAGTGTTACGAATTTTAATGTAATGTAACATGAAAAATCGAGAGGGAGAAGCTATGCCGAAAAAGTAAGAATACATGGGAATATTGAGTAAATGGGTATCTCTATAATTTGGCGAGATATCGTCAAACTGGTAACTGTTTTGATAACTAATTTTCGTCACCAAATTTGGCGAGAAATCGCTAAAGTTTGCAAACTTGGCGACATTTTGGTCCTGTCCCTGTAAGAATTGGAGGCTCCCTTCAGCCTACCTGGACACGAGTGTCCCCATAGCTCAAAAGAAGGAGCCCCGTATCTCCACAAACGAGGGCAGCCAGTAACCCAGCCACCTCTAGACAACAAACAAAAATACTAAGTTAAAAATAAGTAAGCACATCTAACACAAAATTACAAACCAACACACACACACACACACACACACACACACAAAAAAAAAAAAAAAAAAAAAGACCCCACAAATTCACAACATAAAACACCACAGATATCTAAAACCCATACAAATACAGAATTCAATTTTAACAGAAGATTCCTACAAGCGCCCTATTTTCAATGATAAATTTCAATAGAGGAATAGTATATGATTTAAAAACTTTAAAATTAATGGCACTTACATTAAAATCAGTAAAGCTAAAAATCCGTCTAATAGAGGCTGTTAAACTACAATCAACCACAAAATGCCTTGCATCACCATCAACCTGGCAACTATTACATAGCTTATTTTCCTGCAGATTAAGGCCCACCAGCGGCCGAGCGGTAAAGTCGCTGAACACTGGTAGTTCGGTCCGAGGTTCGAATCCCACGAACGGGCTGGCTGCATGGGCGTTTTCGTGGTTTTCCCCATGTGTAACGTGTATACGAGCTAGTTTCCCTTAGAAAGTCCTCCACGAAAGGCATCCCTCCCCTTAGGCAGATAGCCCTAGTGTGCTTTGCCATAATTAAATACACCACACCACCACCTGCAGATTAAATCGGTTGAAATAGAAGGGAAACCTACCATGTCCAGTTAAAATCTGATTAGCATCAATATTGTTCATACATTTCATTTCATTCGTGATTTTAATTAGTTCCATAAATCCTTAAAGAGAGCCACTTTGCTAACTTAAAATTCTTTCATTCTTCGAATAGCAATTCTCTTCAAACTTGTTACTTTAATATCCATTGCACTGACATTTGAGACCGCCTGCTTGGGCAGGCTGTCGGCCCTCTCATTACCAATAAAGACCATATGGGCTTTAACCCAATGTAGCTTAATATTTAAATATGAACTCAAAGTTTCTAAATGACTCTTAATTTCGACAATTAATGGACTGAAATTGTCCGGTCCCTGTATCACCGCTATAAGTAGTGTAATTGAAGAAATGTAATTGATCACTGTATTAGCTGTAACCGTTTGTTCTCTTAGTTGCAGTTTTTCCGTTCAAATATTCTAAAAGCTACATTGATTTGGCGAAATCAATATAATTTTATTATAATACCTTTGTAATAAATGTTAAAATACTCTCAGTACTTATAATAATCCGTATTTATCAATACTAGTATACTAGTTGATACCCGCCCGCTTTGCTGGGCACACTATCAATATGAATGTGAACCTAGACTTCTTATATGGACGAAATTTCTAATTTCGAATTGATAATTAATGCAATTTTTTTTACTTTAAAATCGGGAAATATACTTTCAGTCAGTGAATCTGTCATACAGAGATTTTCACATCACCGATGAGGTACTGCGTATTGGCATGCGTCCTTATTATTTAACGTCCTTATTTTTAACTTAATATATTTAATTGTTATCACAAGTTTCATGAAAATAAATGTTATTATCTTTGTTATCAAATTTTTTAATCAATTAGATCAATTCATTAGATGCAAGTTATTTACCAATTTAATAGTTTTAGAGGAAAACGCATTCATTGGCAACATTTTATTTCATATCTAGTTTTGGCAACAATAAAAGAAAATTCTGAACTTGGGTTTGAAAACCAAATGTAAGAGAAACTTCTGTTGTATAACAAAAATCTATGTTGGATAGTATTTACGTAAAATTCGTTCTTAGTGCGCGTCTACATAGTGGAATGAGTAACTATGAAAAATTTTAAGTCAATCAGGTGGATAGTTTTGGAGATCTCGTGATGAGTCAGTAGTATTTCGCTTATATAGATTTATAATAATTTTAATTCATGACAACAATTAAAGCAAATTCCTCATTTAGTCTTGCAGAAATAAATTAAAAATCATAGACGCTAAAACGTGTTTTAGTTCATACATACGGCATCACTGATGAAATTGCGGAGACATTAGGTTATTTCGAAACAGGAGATGTGAAAAATGAGCAATGCCCTAACTGGGACTCGAACCACTGACTTCTCGAATACGCGTCGAGTGTGCTGACCACTACACCAGGAAGGCATGCTAACAAGACGGAGAAATATCTTGTAAAATAATCGACATACGAATTGAATTCATATACGTTTCATAAATTAATGCAAAAATCTGAAAACATGTTATCCAACGTTATTGTCGGGACGATATGAGATAAAAATTTTACTAATTTTTTTCCAAGACACATGACGTTTTCTCATCGTTTATTAATATTTGGACGCTTTCAGTTTATAATCAGAAAACATATGCTTGCTTCATAATCCGCTTTTTGTCATTTTTTGAAAATTTAACGGCGAGCTTTTTAATGGCCTGACTCTTGCAAGATAAAGTGTGTTACTTAGCTTTTAAAAGCATTTGCAAGTGATATATAATATTTTACTTATGCTTAAAAGAGAAAGAGATCTTTTTCAGCAATCGAAATAATAAATATTCGAAACAGGGATTTACATCTAAATGTTTTACAGTTTTGAGAGCGCTGTAATCTATAACCTTTCAAATAAACTGAGAACAGCTGTTTTGAGAAGCCCCAAGCATTTATATATAGCAACTAAGAAATAAGACTACTTAACGCGACTTTAAAAGAAATAATTTTATGAGTTGTAGTATGGACTTTAATAAAGGTAGCTAAAGTAGTTTTATTCATCCCTGCTTTTTTTGAAAAATTACATTTTTACTTTTTCTTTGCTGAAAAGTTCTTTTATGAGTAGATTTTTAAATCCTTGACAATTAATAAATTTGAATCTTAAAAATGCAAGACAAGACAACATTTGCATTAAGCAGACTTAATCAGACAAGAGCTTAGCAGACATCGGAGTCTAAATTTCAATCAATTATCTTCTGAGAAGTCAGTGTGGTAGAATCCCCAATGCTGAATTCTCTCATCAAAGCTATAACTCCACAGTCGCTTCCGTTACCCCACGCAAGCCATCGTAATTTCTCGAAATCCGGCGATTTAAAATAGTCAGGGGACAGAGACGCGAGGGAAGAGGACCGCATATGGTTCTTTACGATGACTTCTCAACCAAAATAGCTCCCGTTTTCTAGTAAAGCAGCCATTTCGGAAGCTCAAATCGTGACTTTCCGATTCCCCAAAACAATGCCCGAGTCTCCCATAAACAGTGACTAAATGTACATTTTTTGGCGGAGGTGATCACGCACAGCTTCTGCGCATGGGAATATACACAGAGGTAAGAGTTGCTTTTACCATTCAGCGAAAAGAAAATGCTAGAAAAAAAAAGGTACCTAAGAAAGATAATTAGATTGCCCTTGTCTAGACGGAGCTGAGAAGATTTGGTGAGGCTTTTAACTTGGTAGTTTCTCCTGCGACTTCGGCCACCCCCACTTCAATTTTATTTTCGAATAAAGTTACAATGCATTCTCCAGTGGCGAATTAGGCAGAATTAGAAGGCCGTGGAACAACATCGTTGCTTTTTGAACGCATGTTTGCAGATCGTATATGGGAATTTTATTAGACATTTTTTTGCGTTTATTTCCTACATTCTATAATGATTGCTTTGTATCTTAGAGATTATTTTTATTAAAATGCAAGTACCATTATTACTCACCACTAAGTTGTTATAACCAGTACAAATTTATTGTTTACGAAAGTGACGAAAGTGATATAAAACATTATTCATAATTGCTGTACCATTCTCCTACTCCAGTATTACTGCAAAGTGGCCACCTCTGCATTCTTATCAATCTGTTCACTATTTTATCACATCATGCCCGCTGCCCTGGATATTTCGTCGCGAAAATTTAATCTTTTCTTCGCTATGATTAGTGCCATATGCCAATGAGCCTATTAATCTGTAAAATCTCTCCTTTTCGCTTTCTGCCTTAGTGTTGTATTTATGTGTTTTAAAAAAATACCAAAAAATACATAAAATTAAAAAATACAAAAAAAAAAAAAAGTTTAAAATCATAAAACTTCCAAAAAAATCAAAACTTGATTTTTCCTATCCCTAAATTTTCTCGAGCTAATGTAGCTCCCTCTAGTGTGCATCATGATAACCAATTATGCAATTTTCTTATTTCTGCTCACTGCTTAGATATTTTTCTGATGTGGAGGTACATGGTTTTGAACCATAGGCACTCCGTAACTCATAATCATTGGCATTGGCATAAAACATTATTAAAGCACAGCACTAATTGCAAATTTAATCCAAAGCCGGTAAAGAAATCCTACTACATAGTTATAACTATCACTTTTTTTAATCGCTATGTAAAAAAACCAAAAACAAAAAAAAAAAAAAAAAACTATTTTAATTACAAAGAAAGTATATAATAGCTGAATATTTGCACTGAAGAGTTTGTAACACAACAACGCGATAAGATATAAAGATGAAAAAAGAATTCCAAACATACACGAGGTGGAAAGTAAGTGTTTGTATTAATTAGCCTGTAGGGGCATTAGCCAGAACGGCTATTAGTCTCATTCGCTAAAAGCGTTGAATCACTTTTTAAATTATTCCCACCAAATATTATCGCCCTGTTTTATAGTTAAAGAAATTAAATAATAGAAAATCTGCATGAATGTATGTATGTTTCTCGCATTATTAAAAACAACGGAACATAGAGCCATTAAATATTGAATAATGCAGTCCTCCACCCCAACGTCGACAACTGAAAAGTCCGAATTTGTTTCATTACCGATTTCATATTTTGTAAGATTTTCACGAATTTTTTATTAAAAAACCCAACGATTTCAAACCAAAGAGTGGAATAAACTGCACGGAATGAAACATTTTTATCTCCAGGGCACGAGATTGTCTATCGGAAAGTCTAAAGATATGCTGTTTTTAAATATATTTAACCCAAAGGGGTGTTAACTCAAATGCTCTCGAAATGGCTTTCGAAACGTGTATGCGTATGCTAATGAAAAAAGCGCCCCTTTGGGTGTAATATAAAATCTAAACACTTTTAGGTTGTTTTTCTGTTTTTGTTTTTGTTTTAAGGAAAGACGGTTTACACTGGTTCGTATTAAAAATTATTCAAACTGTTAATTAATAGATGTTTTCTCATTTTTTTTTCTTTTTTAGTCCAAAGGGGCTTTATCCCTGAAGGAATATTGTTTTCGTTTTGCGATTTTGCGTTGAATCACTATAAATGTCCGTTTCAGTTTTCAAACTGTTGCCACCCAATATTAGAGTCCTGCGTTATATTTGAAGAAATTAAATAATGAAAAATCTGCATAATGTATGTCCATTATGCAGATCCTCCCATTGTGATAAAACAACGGTACATAAAGCCATCGAATTTTGAATGACGTAATTCTCCTACGAATATGGGCATGTGGAAGACCAAATTTGAAATTTGTTTTATTATGGATTTCATATTTTGTAAAACTTTAAGGAATTTTTGATTAACAAACTCAAGGATTTCAAAGCGAGACATGGCAACACTCTACGGGGGGGGGGGAAACTGTTTTATCTCCAGCGCGCGGAACTGTGTATCGGAAATTCTATAGATATGCTCATTTTAAAATTATTTTGCGACATTGCTATTGAAAGTAATTTTATGGTTTAAGTGCAAAGAACATGATATTTAATAAATAAAGGTAACACACAAAACGTTAAAAACGCCGCCTTGGACGTAATTTAAAATCTGAAACCTTTTAGATTATTATTTTTAAATTCTGCTAGCTGTACCCGGCAGCGCGTTGCTGTGATTCAGTCTGGTTAAATTTAAAGAAACGAAAAGAGAAAGCGCATGTTTCTAATATGTTTAATTTAACAATGCTTTGGGTATACCACATTTCTTGTTCTTCCATTGTCTGTGCAGATATAGATATTGTCTGGTTTGTAGACTCTAGAACATGCAGCATATAACTGCCCATGTGAGAAGTAATCCGTATCTAGATTTAAACCGCATAATTCTAAAGAGGAATAAATGAATTGGGAACTACAATCTCTTAAATGGAAATTGGCATATCCGTTAGAATGACTGGATTTTAGGAATGAGGATATTTTCACATTTGAAAGGTATTGTCAAGTTCGTTGCTTCTACGACGTTGCTCATTAATTTTTGCTTCAAGCCAATTGCCGTTGCAATCCTTTGGTTGGCTGATATTTCGTAACATGATAATTGGCACACCTATTTTCAATTGCAGCACGTGCGGAGGCATCCCTGCCAAATAGAGTGAATTCAAACATTCTGTTGAGTAATAAACCGCTTTATCTGGGTCAACAGCAGTGCTGACGGACTTGTATGAGACTTCCTCGTTTTGAATGTTACACTAAATAATTTTAAGTTCGTAGATGTCTTTGTTATCGGCTGCAAGAATAGCTCGTTCACTCAGCCAATTGTGATTCTTATAATTGGTTTCAATATTGGGAGATACTTTTTCAACTGACGATCCTAAATTTATTCGCAAGCACTGGTTGGCTTAATCGCTGAATGAAACGATATGGAGTGCAACATCTTAGTATTTGTCGGGGAAAACTATCTGCGGGCATGGAGGGTATGTCTCAGTTCAAGGAAAACTTTCAGAAATTTATCGAAGTTGAATGTTTGACCGCACAATTGTACAATTGTGATGAAACAGGGTTAATTTATGAACTGTTAATAGCGAAAAGTCTTGCCTTCAAGGAAGAACAGTTAGCCCCTGGTTCTAAAAGGAGCAAGGAGAGGATAACAATCCTAGCATGCAGTAATGCAATAAGTGACCAAAAATTAAAACTTGGTGTCATAGGAAAATCGAAGAAACAGCATGCCTTTTTTAAGCACATTAAAATGGATAAACTTTCCGTTTTGTATTTAAGCCAGTCAAATGTCCGGATGAGCTGTGCAGTTTTCAAGAATGGTTCCATGAGGTATTCGTTCCACTGGTTGAGCTGTGTTTAAAAATCTAAAAACTTGCCAAGGAAGGTTATTCTGATTTTGGAAAAGATGTCTTGTCACCCAGATACTGAGGAGTTAAATGGGGAGATATCAGCAATGTTTTCAGCACCCAGTGTCTCAGTGTTATGCCAGCCAATGAACCAAGGAATTTGGGTTAGTCTCAAGAGAAGATATAGGCCCAAACTGTTATCCTCTCTTCTTTCTGCAAACGATGATGATCAAGATCTTATCCAGAACATAAAAAAAAAAAAAAAAACCTAACCTATTAGAATTAGTTGGATGGGAGACGGATGTCTGGAACGAGTTAGAGTCATTAATACTAGTTTGTTCCTGGAGAAAACTCCTTGATCACGAAGGAAACGAGTTAGTTGAACATGACGATGCAGAAATGCAAATTTACTCGACCTCCTGAAAAGAGTTCCTGGATGTTCAGAAGCCAATGAAAATGACGTCGAACAGTGGTTCCAGAATGATACCGAGCAAGACATTATGTCTGATGCAGAAGTTATTGCTGCTATCACAGTTAATGAAGAAATGCCGGAAGATAATGAAGGCTTTGAGTTTGAGAACTCCACCGAACAAACTCCTAAGATATCATATAGTGAGGGACAAAAGCTGTCGAAACCTTCCTACAGTATTTTGAACAACAAGTTGCGTCGGTAATAGACTTACTTTTCCTTCGTCGTCTTCATGATGAAGCAGCAAAACTCAGAGTTCAATGCGAAAAACAACAGGACATTGCGCATTTCTTTTAAAAAAAGTAGCAACTTTTTGCAAAGTCGGCTAGTTAGTTTTCATTAGACAGCTTTATACCTTCATAAAGTATTTTTTTGGGTCTGTATCAGGTAAATTACTGCACACTATGTGTTCGTGACTCTTCATTAGTAAAGGCTCTATGTCTTCAAAAAGTAGGTACTTTTCCTTTGTTCAAGGGTATTTTAGTAATTTAAGTTTGAGTTACAATATTGAATTCTTTGTAAACTGTTGTGTTCTCAAGCAACCAATAAATAAACGTACTGTATTTTTTGAAGAAACACGCGCACTTATACATTTTGAAACCTTTCTTCATAAGCCGGGATTTTCACAAACTCGGCCTCCTTTCGGTCTACGTTAGGCCAAGTTTTCGAAACTCGACTTGTAATTGGATTTTTTCCGCTCGCTCATCTTACTTTTCAACAATATGGTAACAAGTGTTTATGGCGCCCTCTGTAGGTGAAAAAACAGAATTTTATATTTTGGTCTTAAATTCCTTTTGTAATTTCATTCATTTAAACCATTCAATGTTCGCCCATGGAAGTAGTGCATATTACTAGAAAGCACAAGATAATAAAAAGGATTTACCTCATCAAGTATAGATAAAAATTAAACTTTCTGAAATTTTGTTTTGTTTTGTTTATTATTTTACTTGATATTGCTTCGACAATTTTATCCTATGTACTTTTAACTTAAAAAACTAATTTTTCATATTTTCTTCTCTTAAAAGAATATTTATTTTCTGTTATCTTAATACTCAATGTTATTAACTTTTAATGTGCAATTAAATTTTACATAGAAGTTAAATTATTAATTTAATTTTTACCAAATTCTTTTTTCCATATCATTTTAAACTTTGTAATTTTCATCATACTTTGAATTTTAAATTACTTATCATATTTTATGAACATATTTGTTCATTTACAAGCTGTTTATTATATTATTCGATTTCAGATGTTTTTAAAAAAATGTATGAATATTAATAACGTTCTATACTAAAACTGGGAAAAATAAATGTTTCTTTATGAACAGAAAGTGTAATAAATAAATTAAAATTAAAGAATACGCAGGAAACTAGAAACGATAAAAAAGGTGTCAAAGAAATTCAAAATTATATTTAAAATTTAATTATACAATACGATTTTATATGTCATGAGTAAATCCAATGATTAACTTAAAATTCAGAACATTTTAGAGAAAGTACGAAGAATATTAGAATTACATTCAAAATTAAATAATATAAGAATTAAATAGCGTGTAAATGAGCAATTACATTAGTAAAATGCAGAAAAATATGATATGGACACCATATGACTTCCTTGTTCATTAAATTATACACATTTATTGCTGCATTTCATTTAAACTTATTTCCCAAATTTCATTAGAAATATATTTCTCATTCAATCAATGCAATTCTGTTTTCCCAGCAAGTCAAAAATGCATAAAGCCTCAAAATATCTTCATTAAAAATTGTAGAAAAACACCAAGTACAATTAAACCAACTAAAATTAGAGTTTCTAAGCAAAACAAGAGATTCGGCTAGAGAAACACAGATTTTTCGATGCAAGAAACTAAAAGTTTACTCCTGGTCCCACTCCGCAAAAAAGACACTGAAGATGCAGAAGCTGACTTAATTCACTATTCTGCTCAGTGTCATATGTAAACAAATATGGCTGCTCCGTTAGGCTTAGACGTACTTGAACTTTTAAATTGTTGATAATTCTACAGCTATTGCAGCAAATTAACTAAAGGCATAAAAACCTTAATCAGAACATAAGAACAACATAATTCAACCATTTTTAAAGTAAAAAATGCACAATTTACTATTATGTAAGAATAAACAAAAATAGAGCTCACCAAGAAGAGTAACAGAGTGGGTATACATGTATATATATATATATATATATGTAAGATAAAAATATATGAATCAAAATTATAGTTTAAACTATAAACATTAAGTCTTCCTCTCGATTCTAAAATTGTAATAACTTCTCTGCATTGCGTCATTTCTAGATCACTCTATGGCCCGCGCAGCTCTGATGACGTAATAACCGTAAACCGAAACTTTTCTCTTCGCGTGCTTCCATCTTTCATAACTACGCACTTCAGCTTTTGCCCTCTTCTTTGCTAAGATGTAATTTCGCTGGCTTGCTTTCTTTCTCAACAGTATCAAAAATGTCAATCTTCTGTGGAAAGGCACGACTAGAGTGCAAAGTGATTGTGGCCACAAATATCAATTGCAAATAAAAATGGAATTAAAACTGCCTCGACTGCCAAGTTCTTTAGATATTACCAAGTTAGCATTACTAGCATACTACGCAATCAAAATCTTCTTCAATATGGGTCTCATCACGCATCGACAGTGTTCCGGCTTTTCCTTGTGATTTTATTATGACATATATATATATATATATATATATATATATATATATATATAACATTTGGTGCAGCCGATTGCAATCAAAAAGAGAGGTGAACAACTACATATTATAGCAGTTCTATACATAAAATTTCAACGTTCTGAGGCTACTCGTTTTTGAGTTATGCGAGATACATGTGTACGTACGTACAGACACCACGAAAAATTCTCTTCAGAATTCATTTTAAAGCAGTTTTATAATTTTTTTGGAGGAAAAGAGTCTTTTATTCTGTCCTTACGTACAGATGTCACTCAGAAACATCGTCAAATTGTATTCCATAGCCGTCAAAATGGTTATTTTCGTTAAAATATGCTGTCCGGAATTTTTCGCGATTACAATTACTTCGTTCAATGAAGTAAATGTAATGTAAAATTTAGCGTATATTGAAAATTACAAAATTTATAAAGGTATGGAAAAAATTCAATGCCAGAATTAAATTAAACATTAAAAATTAGTAACATTAAGTATTAAGATTAAGGAAAATAAATACGTTATTATGAATAAAAATATAAGAAATAATTTTAAATGAAAAGTACATAGAAAACTAGAAACGATAAAAATGTCAAAATAAATTTAATTTGAACAATAAACAAAATAATTTTTTTTCGAAAATTTTGCCTGCTACTCTCTGATGAGGTAAATCATTTTTATTATTTTTTCTTTCTGATAATATACACCGTTTTCTGAGACGTTAATATACTGAGACAAACTGATACTGAATGGTTTATAGGATAGAATTAAAACAAAATTGAAGATCAAAGTGTATGTCTCAAAATGTATTTCATCAACCGAGGACACATCCAGCATTTGCATGGTAGTATCCTGGTAGTTACATATTTCGCTGCCAGCTTTGAAAAACTAAATACAAGGGTGAAAACGAAATTAGGAGCAGTAGGAACCATGCACATCAACGCAAAAAGCTACCTGGGACAACTTACATCCACTAGTGATGTCATAGATGATGTTATTGGTCTCACCCTCTGTTGTGACGTCATTCATGACGTTGTACTTGGCCGCTAATGAAGTTGTTGATGACGTTATTGGATTCGGAGGCACTGTTGCAGAAGTGCTATTTTACCACTACTAAAGAAATTATTGCATGGATTAAAAATTATAAAAATAAACTATTTATGGAAGTGACGATGTCTTGAATAAAATGTGCTGAATCCGTAGTTAGCAAACTAAATGGTGAAGTTTTCAAAACAGATGAGAAATTCTCAGCAAAACTATTATAATGCTAAAGAAAAAATAAATATATCATAATCTAGGGATACCTCCCCACTCTCAAAGAACAGAATTTATGTAGCAACGGAACATTCGTTTGAAAAGACTTTTGAGCTGGAAATATTGACAACTTCGAAGCAAAACTGATTAAATGTAATTAAGTTACGTATAACTTTATGTACTAATAAGTTTTATCTATTTAATGGGCTTACAGACGTACTAAACGCAACATTTACTTCATTCTCAGTAACACGAAATAAATCCTTCTTTGGCATTGTACAGTGTTATGGCATACTTGATAAAATAAGTAGTGTTGTGTACGTACGGGTTCGTAATAGATTAAATGCACACAAGTCCGACGATAGGATTATAAAATTAATTTTTTTAAATGGAACTTTCCACAGAAATGCTCATATAAGTGTTCACAGTATAACAGAGTACTGTCATGCTCATATAAGTGTTCACAGTATAACAGAGTACTGTCAGTCGTTACACTTCGAATTGCTATGAACGTTAAACAGAGCACAAGCAAAGCGCATCTGAAAGGAGAAAACGTGCAACACCAAAGTCGCTCTGAGTTAACAACTTACAACAGCTGCCCAGAACAGATGGACTGGAATCGGACCAAATGGTCGCCAAACTTGGCGACTTTAGGCAATTACTTGTTAAATTTGGCGACAAAATTGTCGCCAAAACTGTTGCTGATTTGGCGATAACTCGCCAACTTCACGAGATAGCCATTTACTCATTTCCCGCGGAGCGTCCTCTCTGTAGATTTTCATTATACAGAAAAATACAAATTCACATATAATTTCACTAAAGTTATCCGTACATGTATGTACAAAACTCGTATCAATATCTAAAATGCGGAAAATTTGAAATTAACGCCAATTTGGTATATTTGTTTCCTTTTACTTTTGGGGAAGCCCCGACAGCACCGAGCGCTAAAGTCCCTGAACACTGGTAGTTCGGTTCGAGATTCGTATACCGCAAACGGGCTGGCTGCATGGGAGTTTTCGTGATTTTCCCCATGTGTAACACGTTAATACGAAGCAGTTTCCCTTAGAAAGTCCTCCACGAAGTCATCCCTCCTTTTCGTACAGTCCCTTAAGGCAGAGTACGTAAATAATAATAATAACTTTTTGGGGAGAAACAAGGAATTTTAGGAAATCGGTAAATCCGAATTCAGCTGTCTTTTTAATACTGTTCACAAATGCATTCTTTATTTCCATCTATAATACAAAAATAGACTTTTTAAATTCCTGCTGTTAGCTCATACACTCCCTATATCTTGTTCAAATTTTCAGTCGTTAATAAAATACTTTTTATTCATACACTCAAGTTCAAATACATTTTTCTAAAAATTGTAGTGGATGACACTTTGTAGAGATATCAGGTTATTTTTGGAAAACGGAGAGATTATTAATTATTAAATTAGCAACTGCCTTCGGGCATCGAACCACGTACCTCTGTAATACCGACGCAGCGTGCAGAACCACTACACCACGAAGACACGCTAGGAAAGGCGGGAGAAATACCTTATATACTCCCTTTTTTAAAGGGCGACTGGGGTTTTAGGAGACCCAATCGCCAAATCCTGGGTGTGGAGAATCCTCATCCAACACTCTTTTAGTTAGGGCGCCACTATAGAGACATTAGGTATTTTTGGAAGCAAGCAAGATGAAAAATGAGCAATCGCCTTCGCCGGGAATCGAACAATGGACCTTTGGAATATCGCCCCAGCGTACAGAACCACTACACCACGAAGGCACTAGGAAGGCGGGAAAAATACCTTATAACTTGATGTTAATACAGTTTTTTCTAATTTTTTTCACATTGCACAGTTTTTTCACTTTAATTCCTTGAGTCGCATCTGTCACATTGAGTCGTGTGAAATCATTAGATGAAGTAGTAATTAAAAAACTAGACTGCTCGAAACTCACTGGAAAGGTTCCTTACAATAATGAAACATTACAAGAAATGGATAGAATGAGAAATTATAGACCACCATCGGGTTCATAAATTAGAAACGAAAAAATTTTAATAAAAAGTAACTAAAATAAAATTTTTCTTCGTTGACCTAAGTAGGAATTGACTTTAATTTTTTATATATTACTTGTTTTTTCCTCCGTACGTACGTTTTCTGTATAATACATTTCTTTATGTAATTGTCACACATATATGCAGGGTTCTGCTGTATCTATCATCTTATATCCTACTAGTTTACTAGATTGGAAGTTACTAGATTGGAGTTTACTAGATTGGAAGCGCTTTAGTCTGAAAGAAATGATGAAATCTTCAGAAGGTTAAAATAACTTTTTCATTTAACTCTTGAAATGAACAGAAAATTACAGCCATGTCTGATGCGATATGGAGCATCTGCTACTTGCGGGTATTTAAATTAATGTAAGATAAAGTTAAATTCAATGTAGGTAACGTAGTCTGAGACTGCCAGACACAACTTAACTACTTAAGCTGGCTCATGATAATTAACAACGTGTATTTTAAGGCTCATGATAATTAACAGAGTGTATTTCAAACGTCAGCTAGCAAGATGCTAAAGCCGGTATATAACACTTTGGCAGTACTGGTGATAATACTGTTACGAAATGTACAGGTACGGTGGGATAGCTTCCCAGCATAGCAGGTTTAGGGTTTCCATATTGCAAAGGAAGGCAGGGTTGCCACACTTGGCGAGAAATAGCCCATTTGGCGACAAAATTGGCAATATGCCATAGGAACCTTCTGGAACGAATTCTTACCGGTTTAGCCCATACTGTTCTCGAACACAAGTCGAAAGCTATATAAACCCTGCTGGTTCGCAGTCAGTTAGAGTGCCTCGTCTACAGTGCGAGATAATGTGTCTCATCTAGTTAGTCCGTGCGGAGACGATTGAGTTGACAGCCGGCTAGCGAGTGCCGAGTGGGTCGTCGAGTGCATCGAAGAGTCTCTTAGTGTGTCGCGGTTAGTGCATCGTCGAGAGAGTGTGTTGAGCTCCGGAAACGACTGAACGGAAGAGTCGGGAGCTGTGCTCTGTGTGTCAACAGGGCATAGCGAGTTGTAGCGTGGAGAGTCTCGAGAGCACGTGGATTTCTGAGAACGACCGAGCAGAGTCGGGAGCTGTACTCTGGTGCTTTGCAGTAAAGCTGTCTCCATCGTTATTGCATGACAGTGTGAAGGCTGTGTCGTTTCCTAATTTATGAGAATTGGAAATGTAATTTTTTACCCAACTAATGGATAATATAAGAGAGAAATATTTCATTTATTAAGGACAAATAAAGAAAAATGCACGAGATATTTACGAATTTTGTGGCTGAGTTTCACATTACCGCTTTTTCGAAAAAGATCCCGTAGAAAATCTTACAATAAATTTTTAGCCCAAAGGGGCAATTTGCTCAGAAGGGTTATTAATTTCGTTTTGTCATTTTGCGTTGATTCACTATAAACGGCGAATCAATTTTTAAATTGTTGTCACCAAATATTAGAACCCTTATTATATTTAAGAAATTAAATAATGAAGAATATGCCTATATGTATATATGTTTCTCGCATTGTGATAAAACAACGGTACCCAGAGCCATCAAATTTTGAATAACGTAATCCTCCACCCGAATATTGGCATCTGAAAGCCCAACTTTCAATTTTGAATTCGTATTATTACCTATTTCATATTTTATTAAGCATTTAGGAGTTTTTGATTATGAAACTGAACGATTTCAAAGCAAGCAATGGCAACACTGCACGGGGGAAAAAAAATCTCTAGCACGTGAGACTGTGTATCCCAAATTCTAAAGATATGGCCTTTTAAATATTTTGTAATATTCCTGTTGAATTGAATTTTATAGTTTATGCGCGAAGAACATGATATTTAATAAATAAAGGTAGCGCACAAAACGTTAAAAAACGCTCCTTTGGGCATAATATAAAATCTGAAAGCTTTCAGGTTTTTTTGTATATTTTTTAATTGTGTTAGATGCGAAGTAGTAATTAAATAATTATTAGTACATGTTTGTAAACAGATGATTACATTTATTAACAGTTTTTCTTCTCGTATTGCATGAAATCAAAATTTTTATTTAAGTGAATAGTATTTTAATGCTTTAATATGTAACATAGTTTTTTTTTTCCTTTTATATACTCTAATTTTATGTTACACGATTTTTAAAAATGTACCTCAGTTGGTATTTCGGTGATTTAAATGTAAAAAATTATCCAGAGATTATAATAAAAATTAGAAAAAGATCAAAACTGTTTGTTAAGCTTCTTGAATGAAATCTCTAAAAATCTTTTAAAATTCGTGAGGGTAATCACAGCAGTTTTGACCTGTATAAAATTGTAATCGCACATAAACCATGTCCTCAATACTTCCTACATCAAAGAAGAAATCCACAAAAGTTGTTTAAAAAAGAAACGAACTAAGCTAATGCTACTAATTAATTCCTGTTCATTCTTTTCCAGCAGGCATCAGTTAAGAACTTACAGTTCAGAACTTATCAGTTCAGAACAGACTCGAATGTCATTGCATGCGTATCGGTTATCCTCTTAAAAGCAGCTTGATATGTGTTAGATAGAAATTTATCCTCCTAACAAAGGACGAACTAAAATCCAAGTTATTCAAGAAAACAGTTCGACATCCAAATATTTAAATCTTCATATTATTCGTCTTTAGGACAAATTCTTCAATTTTCTCCCAAACTGGATGCTGTTAACTCTTAACGCTTTTGCAATATTCAGAAACAATAAATGCGAAATTCGATTTTTCAAGCAGTTCAGTTTTACAGAATGAAAGAGTGTTTAGCCATTTAAAAGCGTAGATTTTAAGTTATTCTGAAATACATACATACGTTAATCACAAAATATACAATTATGCAATACTGATTAATTTATTCCCATACTAGCGGAAGTACACGATACAGTTAAGTTAGACTGAGAGTAATGTGTCTAACAAGAGAGAGCGATACCGCTGTAATCCTTCTTTAATAACGATGCAAAAAACACGATTCGTAGTCATACATTTTTTCAGTCTGATGCGATATGGAAGTCACATACAAAATTTCGATAGAAAAGTGAACTAATTCTCTCTCTCATTATATCAGCAACAATGGCACTCAGCTTTTAATGATGTTTGTCTTTCTAATCAAATGGTTGTGAAAGCTCAAGTTCCATCCAATATTTCACCTACATTCAATTTTAGTCGATTAAATGTGGCAAAAAATTTATCATAATGCATCAGAAATCAATAACGCGAATAAACACAAAAACACACGAACAGACATTCTGCTTTATATGTATAGATTTTGTAAAACTTACAAATTTTTGATTAACAAACTCTACGATTTGAAAGCGAGCAGTAGCAACACCTTTCGAAATCAAGCATTTTTATCTCCAACGCGCGAGAGTGTGGCCACTAGGAAAAATGAGTGCGAAAATGAGCGCTTTCATAGTTTTGAATTAATATTTCGGCTGATGAAAGTCGTACGAAGATGGGAATAGTCGAAATGGCTTCCCACGAATTTTTGGATTCGGGAATAACGTAGTCAGTGTTTGGCAATGCTATTTTTATGTCATCGTAAATTTTTTATTAATAGACTCTAGGATTTGAAAGCGATCAGTGGCAACAACTTTCGAAATAAAGCAGATTTTCCTCTCCAGCTTGCGAGACTGTTATCACTCGAAAAAAATGAGTGCGAAAATGGTCGTTTTCACGAGTTTTTAATTTATATCTCTGATTTTTTAGGCACTTTTTTTTTGGACAAAATGAATTTAAGATCATACAACATTATATATATATATATATATTATATATATAAGCTTTCTTCTTTATATATATATATTCTTTATATATATATTATAAAAAAGCTTTCTTCTTTATATATATATTATATGATGATATCATTGCCTTTAACAACCATAACAAAATAGAAGCAGCTAATATCTACCCAACTAGCTTAAAGCTAAATAAAACAAATACGGTGCAAAAAAATGTAGTATACCTTGACCTTAATATCATTGATTACAATTTTATTAAAGTCAAGAGGAGAGAATTCACTTTTTCTACACTAAAGTTAAAAAACTGGAATTCTAATATTTCCAAAAGAATCATCATTAACACAATTTTTTCACAGCTTCTTAGAATAAAAAGGATCTGCAATACAACAGAACACTTATAAGAAGAAATACTTTATTTCGTCACAATTTTAAAAAATACCAAATCCCTAAGAAAATAATTAAAAATACTTTAAAAAAAGCTGGCATTAGCCTTACCAATTTTTAGATAATTAGTTTTGGATAATGAAATTTTCTGCTTAAAGCCTATTGGAGGGCACATGATGGATGGCTAATTCAGATTATCTAATGTAAAAATTGTATAAATGTAAATGTACAGTTAATTCTTCTACAAACATTTTCTTTCCTCCAAAGTTTTGGCACTCTACTTTAATACTATTATGTAATAGTTTTAAATTACTTAGAAGGCCAGACTCTGCTTTTATTAACAAAATCGGGCCTTTTCATTTTTCATAGTAGCTTGACAGCCCTCTAGCTTGAAGAATGACTACTTTTATTAACAGATGATTATTTTCCAATTTACACTTTCTTTTGAGGCCAAAAATAAGTAATTTTAGCTGAATTAGCCATTTTCACTTATTTTTAACAGTTTTGTTCTTCCTACAACTTGACTGACGCCATTTTGAGTTCTTTCCGTGTCTTTTCTCCTCTGTCACCCCCTTCTGTAAAAAAGAGGGGGACAAGACTTCCCGCCAACTTACTCTCGCAGCCCATTGGCCTCTTCAGTTTTAATAGCTTCGCACGATGACGTCATTGTACGATAAGGAAGGTTGGTTTGAACAAGAAGGGATTTTGCGCCCTTTTTCCAAAAAATTTTTCGAAAGCTGAGGACGGAACCTCTCAGGTCAGTTTTTTAATTTTTTTTTTTTTTTTTTGTATAAGTTTTTGGTCTTAATAAGACCCTGCGACGTTTTTACTTACTAAAATGAATACTTTTTTTTACTTACAATGTTGATTACATTTTTATCTGTTTACAGCACCTTTCTTCTAATAAAAGTTACAAAGTCTTTGAGGTCTAAAGGACCAGCCCGTACGTTGATGTGTATTTTGACTAAAAGCAGACCGCTATTTATTTTATTTTATTATTTTTCTACTTTGATTTTGATTTTTATTTTACATAGCTCGGAATCATAATAGCCTTTGACACCTTAATGTGTTTTCAGCGGACGCGTCGGGAAAAAGAGACAGAGCAGTGGAGCTACGAAAAAAAATTTATTCAAAAAAAAAAAAAAAAAAAAATTCGGAAATACTAATATTCTTTTATAAAAATTTTTTTTCGCATTAAACAAGAGCTTCAATGGTCTGTTTCGGCGAAACGCGTAATGGTATTTAGCCTATTTCGTAGAACAGTTTTTTTCCCTTGAAAAGCCAACTGAGAGTACGAGTGGGCTAATTTACCATTTTTCCGCTATTTAATTATTGTTTTATTTAATTTTGATCTTAATTTTTATGTATAGGCTTATTATATATTGGCAATTTTTAATTTTAATTTTTTATGTATAGGCTTTTTATATTGAAATTTATAATCCATGTTTTTTGTAACTTCCTTATATATATATTTTTTTTCCGTCCATCTATTTTTCATGTGAGTTAACTTTTCATATTACACAACGGTCAGATTAATTAATTTTTTTCGTGCATTAGCAAGTCTTCCAGCACTAAAATTTGGCAGTTTTATCGCGCTTATACAGTTTTTCCAGTTTTACCAGGCAAATTTCTTATTGTTTATGTAGTACTATGTTACAACATTTCGTGGAGCTACAGCTCCTGGTAACTTTTTAGCAAGGTTGCTGCAATGTTCCTACCTACTACTATTCTTTCAAATCTTTTTGCAGAATTATGCGCAAAAGTTTTTGAGACCAGATAGGTCTTACGTCTAATTACCAGTTCGCTTTACATTTTCTTTTTCAATTAATATATATATATATATAATTGTTTCATAAGAATGAATTTAATTTAATTAAATAAATTTAATTTAAATAAATTTAAATACAAATTTAATTAAATAATTCTTTGCGCCATTGCTGCAAGGAATGAAATTTAAATTTAAACAAATTAAATTTAAATTTTAACAAACACGTATAAAAGTAAAAAAGCAAATTTAAAGCCAAAATTAAAAAAAGCAAATTTAAAGCCAAAAAAATTTTTAAAAATATATATATATTTAAAAAAATGTGTAAACATATAAAAGATTTAATTCTCGAACTAATCTACAATATCATTTAAATTCAGAAGCATAAGCAAATCAAGTGCAAAACCAATCCATGAAAATAAATTCACTAATTTAGCAAATTAAAATTAATCCATACATTTTTTTTTTAAATGCATAAGTGAATGATTGTTGAGCAGGCAGGAGACAGACTTATCAAGGGGAAGTTGCTTCCAAACCTAACTCTACAATCATTCAATTCGTGTTTCGTCATTCATGCAGGCAAGGGTAAAAGTCAAAACCAAAAGTAAAAAGTGAAGAATGTCCAAAAAGAAATACCAATAAAGTGGTACTCTTAGAAATTAGCATTTAAGAATTAAAGTTTTAAAAGGAAAATACTAATGAAGTGTTTTGAGAAACAAGCAAGTAAAGTCAAGTATTAATTTAAACTTTTTTTTTAAAAAAATTAAATTTAAAAAAAAAACTATTTTTTTATAAAAAATAATCTAGAAACTAATGTATTTTAGAAACCCTTGTCTACAGAAACCTCCCCGACACGAATATGCATATCAATAAAAAGAAACTAAAAAAGAACTAGACATAATCCATATAAACCAATAAGAAACATAAAGAACTAATTTATAATTTTTAAAAAACAAATATATACTTAAAAATATAATTTCATATCTAGAAAATACTTAATATATATATATATATATATATTATATTGTCATGTGTTTAAGAGTTTAACATCAGATGCGGTAAACTGACAAAGATATTTAAATAAATTTTAAACGGAGATGAAACAAAAAATTGGCAATATTCCATCTACCAAATTTATAAAATGTTTTTCAAATTTCATATACAGTTACTCAATAAAGTCTGCGTACATCAAGAAAAATAATATCAAATCCAAATTTTAAGGTGCGAAAAGGGTAGTTTCTTAAAGTTTTATTTTTTAAATATTTGGGATATTTTTAAATATTTCAAAGGGACTTTGAAATTATTTAACTGTAATATTTTCATATCTAATAATTTATGCACACTAATTTTTAAAAGATAAGTGACCAGAAATCAAAGCCAATAAAGTTTGCGTACAACGCGAAGGAGGCGGGGGATTTCTAATCTAACTTTTAAACTTCAAACTTCAGAATGCAAAGAAGGTTACACTTTCAAGGTCATTGACTTCCGAAGCAAATTTCACGTTGATTGGAAGTTGACATTTCTATTTTCTTTGACGAAAATGACAACCAATAAAGAAATTTCTTTAGTTACGAGACAACTCATTATCAAATTGAGAGATGAAGGTAAAACTCTTCGTTATATTAGTAAAACCATTGGAAAACCATTTTCTAGTGTGCAAAGAGTTATTCAAAACTATCTTGACACTGGTAGTCTTGCTGTAAAACCAAGATGTGGGAGACCGAAGAAGCTAAAGCAGAGAGAAGAAAGAAAAACTCTTACGAATTAAACAAAATCCTAAACTTTCTGCTGCAAGCATTGCAAAAGAATTTTTTTTAGCTAGCAACAAGGAAATTTCTCCTGAAACTGTACGAAAAGTGCTGCCAAAGTCTGATTATCATGGACGCAAACCTAGGTCTAAGCCATACGTTTCCGAGACAAATAGAAAGAAAATAATAGCTTTTGCCAAAACATATTTAAAGTCTTCGCAGGACTTCTGGAACAATGTAATTTGGTCAGATGAAAGTAAATTTAAAAGTAAATTTACAATATTTAAAGTTAATGGCCACCCTACTGTATGGAGAAAACCAGGAACAGAACTGAATCTGAGAAATTTAAATCCAACTGTCAAACATGGAGTTGGCGGTGTGATGGTATGGGGGTGTATGTCGTCGAAAGGAGTTGGAAATTTTCACATTATTGATAAAGTCATGGATAAGTAGGTTTATCTGGATATTCTGAAGAAAAATCTATGAGACAGTGCCCGAAATTTAAACCTTTCTAATACCTTTATTTTCCAACAAGACAACGACCCGAAACATACAGCTAAAATTGTGAAGGAATATCTCCTCTATCACACTCCAAGACAGTTTCGTACTCCTTCACAGTCACCAGACCTCAATCCAATCGAACATTTGTGGGCAAAATTGGAGAAACGAATTCGAAAACACAATATTACGCGAAATAAGCTAATTAGTAAATTGCAGGAAGAATGGGTGAAATTTACGTCGGATGACACTGAAAAATTAGTTCAGTCAATGCCCAGACGTCTGCAAGCTGTTTTGAAGAATAAAGGATATCCTACAAAATAGTGAAATAATGTAAAAACTCATATTTTGCTTTTTTTTTTTTTTTGAAAGTGTACGCAGACTTATTGGAGGGAATTTCTGAGTTTTTTTGACAAAATATATTTTTGAAAAAATGTAGATAGTATTACACTGATATTATTTACTTTTTATTTAAACTTACAATTTTAGCTAATAGAAGGAAAAAAATGCAATGATTAAAATACATTTTTCTATGCTTTAAGTGTTTTTTAATTTAAAATTTAGTCTGTACGCAGACTTTTGTGACTAACTGTATATTTTAAAATTCAATGAAAACAGGGAAAAGAAACGGATTAATTTAGTTTTGTTTATCGATGAGAACAAGATCTGCGGAAAAAAAGAGGGAAAGAAAAGTAAAAAAGTAGATTTAAAATGAAGATTATTTTACCAAAAAAGGATGGAACAAAGTATAAATCATGCAAATGGTAATTTGCTTTTTAATTGATCTCAGAGGATTGCGTAACAACTACAAAATTGCATCAGACATCTAAAGAACTCAGCTGGTTAAAGCTGCAAACAACATCAAAAGAGATAACTGCTTTAAAGTAAAGAAAAATTGTCACCAGTTTTGTTCTATCGTACGGTTGCAACGTATTACTGCTTCGCGAACTTTTTACTGTTTAAACGTATTTTACCAGTCATGAATATAATAATTCTTTCTGTTCAAGGTTACCGCACTGCCAACTGACGGAAATTCATCACTTCATGAGTTGCATGTTACTATAAGCATATGACGCTCGGAATAGCATGTTCGGCAACCCTGGGAGATACAACTCAACAACAAAATTCACACAGAAAAGCAAGCAAGAAACAAATAAATAACATCCCTCAACGCGTACCGGTGCCTCACTTTCAGGCTTGTTCATTCCAGCAAAAAAAAAAAAAAAAAAAAAAAAAAAAAAAAATCCTCACATGGCCTGAGGCTTGTCGGTCCAGCACTGATTGGCCGCCGCCGGTTCGCGCCTACAACAGGTAATCTGGGAAGGTAAAGCGGTAATTATGGCACGGTCAAAAAGGGCCCACCCCATATGGGCCCATCAGTTTCAATAACCGGAGCCGAGAAAAAGATGACCTTCGAGACCGCTAATAGTCAGCTCCTGATGCTGCGGTGATGGGCCGGTTACCTATTGAAATTGGGAGCTCCGAGGTTGGATTTTGCAGCAAGTTCGCAAAAATGAACACCAGTATTCTCTCTTTGAAAGTTAACGGAAATATTACACATGGACGGAATATTACCATTCTTCAGAATTTACTCTATCTGATACCGCGATAGAAATTCTAGCAATAAATTAATAGCTGAACAGTCAATAAAGATTGTGCGCATCGTTGCTGTACCTTTTACAGATCTTCCCCCAACCCTTTAATAAATTAACTGCGGATCTGATTAAATTCATGATATAGAATCCATGAAATTCCTACCCTTCATTTAAGAAGACTACATAGACGTTAAAAAACATATAAATGATATCAAATGAGATCTTAGGAACTATCCTGTTAAAGTGATTTATGTCTTTATATTGTAAGTAGTGTCTGCCTTAAAATGTTCCTATATGTATAAGAAGACACTAGAATTTGTGTAAATGATGGATTGTAATATAGAGAAACTGTTTAAAGTGGAAGTAAAATCTTTGAATTTTGGCAAGGTACGTAAGATCAAAAATTACTAATTTAATATATTAGAATAAACAATTAAAAGTCATCAATAGAATGGCCATTCAATTCTGAATGGCAAAAGTTTCTTATTCTGTACCTAGTTTTCAAAGCCACTTTTCAGTGTTCCCGAAAGAACTCATTTTTAAATATTCTTAATTTTAAAATACTTTTTAAATTATACCCAGGCTTGTTCCCAAGAGGAAAAAAATCGGATGTGTACACCATATGACTTCCTTGTAAGGAATATTAAATTATAAGCATTTTTTCTTGCATTTCATTTAAATTTTATTTCATCGAATTTCGTTACAGGTATATTTCTCCTTCAATTAATACAGTTCTCTTTTCGCAACAGGGAAATATACATAAGAACTGAAAATATCTAGATTAAAAATTGAATGATATAGAAAAACATGAAACACCAAACACAGTCAAAAGAATTTTTAAAAAAATTACAATTAAAATTACAGTTCCTACGCAAAAAAGAGGGCAGATTTTTCGGTGCACAAAACTGAAAGTTGACTTTTGGTCTCACTCGACACAAAGACACTGAAGGCGTAGAAACTGACTTCATTTGTTGTGGACGCTGTGCTGAGTCAATATATGGGATAATTTAATAACTTAAATGAAATGATAATTCCAGAATGGATTAAGAATAATTTAATTCGCAATAATAAAAGAAGACGTTACTTCTTTGTTGCGAAACTTAGCTTCTCTAGCTTGGCAACAAATCCAGTATTTTGCTAAATTTCAAGCGTAAACAAATATGGCTGCTATGGTAAAAAACAATTAGGCTTAGCCGCACTTAAGCAACTTTTGAATTGTTGATAATTCTACAACTATAACGTGCAGCTTAACTAAATCCATAAATACCTTAAACGGAAGATAAGAACAGCATAATTCAATCATTTTAAAGCAAAAAATGCACAATCTGCAAACATAGAAGAGACATATATTTATATACTTTTTGCGACTGATTGCAACTAAAACAGGAGGTGCAAATCTGCATGTTGTAAGAGTCCTATAAAGTGTTTTTCCCACTTTTTCTAGAGTTCATTCGTGGTGTAGTGGTTCTGCACGCTGGGCCGATATTCGAGGTCCGTGGTTCGATTCCCGGCGAAGGCGCTTGCTAATTTTTCATCTTACCTGCTTCCAAAAATACCTAATGTCTCTACAATACTACAGTTCAACGTTCTGAGCCTACTCGTTTTTGAGTTATTCGAGATACATACATACGTACGTACGTACAGACGCCACGAAAAAAAATCTCTTCTGAATCCATTTTAAATTAGTTTTTAGTTGTTTGGAGAAAAAGAGTTCTTTATTCTGTCCTTACGGGCAGATGTCACGCAAAAACATCGTTAAATTGCATTCGATAGCGGTCAAAATGGATATTTTCGTTGAAATATGGTACCCGGAATTTTTGGTGATTACAATACTTCCTACAAGGAAGTAAAAAATGGATTTATATTTAAAAACCATGAACGGGGCATTCTATGCTTCGAATGAATCCCACAATAACCTTCAATAAGATTGAGGATACAGTAACTCAAATTCTCGTACTCTTTCTGTTACACGCTTCAAAATAGTTTTATCGGTGTCCTAGAAGAAAGGAATTATTAAAACCAATTTAAAAAAATAAACCCCCGCAAATGTGCTTGTTTTAATTTTAGCAGACCGTGATCACCGGTATCGCCTGGTGGCGGTTCTGACTGTTAATCTTTCGAGCAAAATTTAGTGTCCTATATTTAGAACTTTTTAATTTAAAAACAAATTCTGGAAAAAGGCTAAGATCTGCACTGTTATTCAAATAATTTTTGATAAATTCCTTAAGAATTTGAACGTTAAGATTCAATAGTTTTAAGTATGTACTTCATTTTCTAAATTTTGTTTGTATATTTTCAATAAACATTTGACAAAATCAAAGATATACTTTAATTCGTTAACTTCATACTTCAAGATTTACTTCAGTTAACATGTTTCTATACTAAATAAAACTCCCCTCTCTCCTTTCTTCTTAATATTCTAAGGGTTTCTAAGGGACCCGATCGCCAAATACTGGGGTGTGAAAAGTCATCATCCACCCCCCTTTTAGTTCGGGCACCACTGTAAAGACATTAGTTTTTTCGTCGGGAATAGAACGCGGACCTCTCAATTGTGCGCTGAGCGTGCAGACCACTACACCACGAAGGCTCGCTAAGAAGGCCGGGGAAACACCTTATGATGGCATGTGGCATATTGGGAAGTAAGAAGAGACGAAATGCCGCTGGAATAGTTTCGGTACACAAATCATTTTAGGGAACATGAAGCTTGAAAATTCTATGACGTCACTTCCGACTGGATGAAAGGAGAGATACCTGTATTCCCTGAAATGTCCCTTATTCCTTGCAATTACTCTCTGTCTGTAGATCGCCAAACTTGAATTTCATTGAATTCTTCTCATTAAATAAATTGAAATCAGTTGTGTGCGAAAAGCTCTTTAACACTACGCTAATTGGCAAGAATGCAGTGATTCAAGAATGCAATACCGCTCATCTTGACATTAATGGCCGACAGTACTTATTATGAGGTACACAAATATTATTCCCGCACATCGTTATTTTTTGCCTATGTGTTTCCATTTAACTCATCTCCGTGTAGTTTCCTAATAGGATAGAGGCTTTCACAGACTTTCATTATCGACGAACGTATTCTCTCGATTCCATTTCACAGTGTGTCTTCATTTGCCTGTTCAGAAGTAAGGTCATAGGACTTTGAAATCTCATGTCTTCTGATATAATCCCGAAAATATTCTAACAATATTTCGTTTTCTTCTAGCCTGCCGAATATGTCGTCTAACACTGCGGAGTTTTATTTTTTTAGAAGGGGTGAGACACCTCGTATAAAACAATTCTATTTCGAAACCATTGCACAAATCAGATTTATTTGCGAGTTCAAAAATAAATGAATAACTGACACCATGTATATTTTATTTATTATTTTATGTTTTGCTTTACCAAAAGCAGAGTACGAAATATAATTTGCTTTTAATAATGTTAATAAAATTGTTTCAAATTTAAATCATGTCATTTAAAATAAGAACTTTATCATTGCAAATCAGTCATATGCATTTGAATTAAAATATTTTCGTTACACAAATAACTCTCAAATTTGCTCTTACCTAAAATTAGAAATGTGACTGAAACCGAATTTTGAATTAAGCAAAATTATATTTTATATAAGAGTGTTTCGAGAAAGAGACAACGTTTTATGAATTTCTAAATATGATACGGTGATGTCCTTTTGTCTATCAGAAGCAATATACTATGATGACACTGCACCTTAAGTTAAAGAGATAGTTGATAGTTGACGGGGGACGTGTGCACCATCCCTTTACCGTAATGGTTAATTGGCATATGCAACACGTCCACCTCTATCTTGAGCCAGATGGACCACACAGGCGCCTCGCACCATACACCGAAACCCAGCGACCAGGCCATCCAGGTGGCAGTCCAAAAGACCAAAGAAGCCCCCAGAAGCATGTTCACACCAACCGCCCGGGCCTAGTATTTATTGAGTCAAAGTTCAACAAATACATGGCCAGACAAGGGCTCAAAAAAAAATAAATAAATAAATAAATAAATAGATAAATAAAGGGTACATTTGAAGTTTTGACAAAGCATAAGATTACAAAGGTGCAAGTGCCAGTTTTGAATAAATACTAGAATCACATAGACATAATTAGAACAAAACACATACAGATAGCGATAACAATAGAAAACCAAAGGAGTAAACACCATTACAAAACTACTACTACTACATACTACAATACTACAAAACTACTACTAGAATACTTACAAACAGTACTACAAACTGATACAATGCTAAATATTACAAAACTGCTACATACTAGGCTGATAATAATGCTGATAGCATGATATCGATGATGTAATGATCTTAATACTGATGGTAAGTTCAATACAATAGTTAGTGTACAAAGCAAGGATACAATACATAAATACATTATGCAACTATATAAATACCAATGCAAGGTAAAGAGGATACATTATACAACTATATATACACGCATACACACATATATACATACATACACATATACAGATATATACTAATACAAGGTAAAACGATACTAATGATTCTGTACGAGATGCAAGACAAGATAGATAATTCAATATAAGATCAATAAGCCATATTGTTCAATACAATAGTTAATGCAAAGTTAATAAAACACTATTTATATTACTATACCAACTGTATATTTCCTATATTAGTGCAATTTTATACGACGCATATCTATACGATGCTCACAATTTAATATATATTACACAGTACTGTATTGCAGGGAACTTATAATTCAATTTTATACAAGATGATACATATCTATACTATGCTCACAATTTAATGTATATATTATATAATACATTATACAGTACAATATGATTTACAACTAATACGTAAGATAATGGATGCTATATCATTCAATTACAAAAGTTAATGCAAAATTATTTATATTACGATACCAACTACACATTTCCTGTATTGCAGGGGACTTATAGTGCAATTTTATTATGTATACGATGCTCACAACATTGCAATTTCATATAAGATGATACACATCCATACATAGCTCACAATTTAATATATATATTATACAATACGGTTATACGATATAATATAATGTACTGCAAATACGTAAGATATGTGATACAATAGGTAAATTAACATGCTTACAGGGTTAGCATACAAGACACAACAATAGGTACAATACAATACTAAGAGTAAATAAATAGAGTATGTGACAGTATATAGACAAATGCAATGTAGAAAAATACATATTGTCAAGTAATTGGTAATAATTCTATGCAATATGCAATACAAGACATATGATACAGTATAAAATCTATAAGCTACGTCTATGATACTATTTATAATTTAATGGAATATTTAAAGCAAAAAGAGACCAAAATACTACTTTAACTTTCATACAGTATTTTAACATAATTCCTAGTTCAGTAAAATAATTAATACAATATTTAATTCAATACGTATCTCAGGGTATAAAAAGAAGTACAATATATTTATTCTTAATAGTATGATGCCTATAAGACAATGTTCTTAATAACTAAAGCGAATTAAATGCAATACTTTGTATACAATACACAAAAGCAACACTTCAGTACAATACTGAGGATAAAAAGACATATTTTGCAACAGTATATATATACAAATGCAATGTATAAAAATACCTATGATCAATTCAATATTATTAATTCTGTGCAATATGCGATACAATGCAACAATATAGTTATACCAATATAATGTATAAAAAATACTTATGATCAATTCAATATTAATAATTCTGTGCAATATGCAAAACACGACATATAATTCAATATAATCAATAAACTAAATCTGAAATCTAAAGTCTAAAATTCTGCATGTAATTCAATAAAATAGTTAACGCCAAGTTGAATCAAGACTACTTATAACGTTATGCTAATAATCCAGTTTCTGTATTGCAAAGAATTTAATTTACAGTTCCATACTAAAGCATACATAGCGATACGATGTTCATAATTTCAATATGTTGCATCACTTATTCTTAGGGTAGAGCTTGTAACTCAACATAATATTACATAACTACCAACTTAATACAATAATTAATGCAAGAATTAAAATAATAAGTAAATTAAGTTAATAGACTAGTTAGAATATAATGCAGTACTTAGAGTGCAAATATTGTATATTGTAATTATAATGAAATATGATACAATGCTAATAGTTTGATACAATAGTTATTACAATGCCCGATACAATATTTTTGATATATAACCAGATTAGAATACTTAATATGTAGCTTGTAATTCAGTAAGATAGTAATACCATATGTATAGTTTGAGGTTGCGAGTATAATACTTATTGTGCAATATCTTATAGTGCATTTAAAATACAATACAATTTTTAATAATATTTGTAACAATACTGGGACTATTAAAAAGAAAGAATATAGTTATAATATGTAAATAGACAAGAATGCAACTGGAGTGTACAAAAATACAATTGTATTATGAAAACACTATGTAAACAGACAAGAATGCAACTGGAGTGTACAAGAATACAGTTGTATTATGAAAACAGGAAAAAACCATTAACATTAGACAACCTGACATAGATCAGATCCATAACTGTGGAGAATGTCCATAATTTTTGAGAGTTTTCTGATAAGGTACTTCTGCTTAATTAAAAATTTACTAAATGCTAGTTGATTATCCACAGGGAAAGGAATGTGAAATTCCTCCGTTAACGGGCATGTAGTAATATAATGTTCAGGTATGCCTAGAGTTCCGCAGACACAATATTCACTATTTGCAATTCCATGCTTGTAAAAGTAGCTTGGAAATGGACCATGCCCCGAGATATATCTTACTAGTTGATGATTTGTTATCTGACGACATTGATCCACATACGTAATATGATTGTACGTTCGTCGACCAGTTTCATCAGTATCCCATTCTAGTTGCCATTGGGATATAACTTTTAAAAGAAGAGCTCGTTTTAAGTGAGATGTTGGCCACTTAAGAATCACTTCTTCGGCCTCGGCATCGGTATTTTCGGCAGCTGATTTGGCTAACTTATCTGCCAAAGTATTACCGTGATCCCCAGCATGGCCCTTAGTCCAAGCTAGCGTGATGTTATTTCCCACTTGATTACGAAGTTCACATTGGATGTCCGAGATAAGCGAAGAAGAATGTCTGGGGTTTTGAATCGCTTGAAGCGACGAAAGACTATCAGTGATAATTATTGCCTCCATAGCACCACTTGTTTTACAGTGTTGAACTGCTTTGAGGATGGCTAGGGCCTCCGCTTGAAATACACTATTATTTCCATGGAGATGACCCAGCCACTGATAAATTGACTGACCATTATGAAAGGCTACAAGGGCACAGCCTGTCTGTTGATCTATTTTAGATCCATCAGTGTAATATTGAATGCTTGGGATAGGTGGCAGTGTTACGTCCTTAAGGAAAATCCGAAGTCCTGTTCCTTGAAGGACTGGATGCACATCCAAATGTTGTGAGGGTTGTTCATAGTGCAATGGTGTGAAAAGTTCATCAAATAGGATGAAAGGTTTTTTCAAAACCTTGACGGATTGTATTGCTGCTTCCTGCAGAATACGTAGATGAAGAGGTATCAGTCCCGCCATGACATTTAATGCACTGGATGAGGTAGTACGAAACGCCCTAGTTATCTGTAAGGCAAATTGACGCTGGAGACTGCAAGTGGCGCACTTTGCGACCCTGCATGGGTTCAGCCCATATAGCAGCCGCATAGGTGACCATTCTCTCGATAACGGTGAGATAAAGAACCTTTTGTATATAGGGACTAATTCCCCATCCACGACCCTGCATTTGACGCAATTTACATGCAATTATAACAGTTCGTCTCTTTAGTTTCAAAACATGCGGCATCCAGTTCAGTTTCTCGTCAAAGATAACGCCGAGAAATTTGAGCTGCGGTTTGATAGGTATACGTGTACCATGAATGGTGATTCGAGGCCGTCGAACCAAAGATCCTCCTTTTTTAGGGATTAATAAAATTTGCGATTTTGGTTCGGAAATTGTTAATTTAATTCTAGAACATAAGTTATAAAAGAGATCACAGGTTTCAATAGCATTTCTTTGCAACTCTTCTCGAGTTCGTCCTTGAATGATAAAAACTGTATCATCTGCATACGCACATGCCCGGGTATGTGCTGGCCAGTTTGCGGCAATAACAGAATTAAATGTTATATTCCATAAATCAGGGCCAGCACAAGAACCCTGCGGACAGCCTCTGTTTTGTTGTCTTGTAATAATGCCATGATTAGTGGAGTAGATAATTTTTCTTTCCGACAAGTAACTTTGAAATGCAAGAAATAAATTCTGAGGACAATCAGCTTATCGAAGTGCCTCCAGTATTGCAGGCCACCACAGTGAGTCAAAAGCATTCTTTAGATCTATACTGATGAAAGCACTGTGGTGACCATTGTTGCGATTACGATGTATATCTTCTGTAATTTTTGATAATACTTGTAGGGTAGACCTACCTGGTCTAAAGCCATATTGGTGATCACTTAAAAAGTGAATTTTGTGAAGATAATGTTTTAAACGGTAGACAATTATTCTTTCATAAACTTTTCCCAGAGCAGATAATAGACATATAGGTCGATAAGATGTGGATAATTGCGGATCTTTGCCTTTTTTGAGAAAAAGAACCACTCTTCCAGCTTTGAAGATACGAGGAAATACACCATTAAGAAATAACTTATTAAAATAATCACAGAAAAAGAAGATGTGGGAATTAATGATTACACGAATTATAGAATAGTCAATCCCGTCGGGGCCTGGGGCCCGTTTTTTTGGAATACTTCGAAGAGTGGTTTTAATTTCTGTAATTGTAATCTGTGGATCATCCTCTGTGTTAGGAATAGAAGTTTGCTGCCTAATTGACAAGTGCTCTGGGGAGTCATCTGTAATATCATCCTGAGGAAGAACTGATGCTAGAATATCATTAATAGTATTTTCTATTGGGCTAGACCCAGCAAGTGATGATTCTGAAAGATACGTTGATGCAGGCTGGAAAAGCTTATCTCGAGCGATTTTATAGGGTAAGCCAAATATTTCTCTATTTGATGTGCAGTATTTTCTCCAAGCTTCTATTTTGCTCTGCATAATCATCCGTTTATATAGAGCACGCTCTCTTTGAAAAACTTGAAGAGTATTAGATGTTATTCCATTGCGTCGTTCAGATTTTAATCGTCGCCTAAGCGCACGACACTTCCGCTGCTGTATGCGAAGATCAGAGTTCCACCAATGTAAAGTATGGAGCTGCTTGGTAGTTCGCTTTGGAAGTATTTCGTGACAAATATCTTGAAGATTTTGCATTAAGGACTCTGAAAAACGTTCAATATCTTCAGATATGGTTAAAGAGTTGATTTGGTGACGAAGACGATTAAGAGTTCCACGAATTTTTCGACTAAACTGATTAATTTTCCTGCCAGGAAGATTATAACGAGGTAAGATAGGTAAAGAACTATGTTGTGTTACTTCAAAAGTGATATATTTATGGTCAGATAATGAAATCTCATCTCTGACCGTCCAATTACTTGTTAAGTGAGAGGTATTGGCGGATGTAAAGGTCAGGTCCGGCCAACCCACAGCATATAGTCTGTCGAAAGTAGGAATTGTATTCGTGGCATTGAGTAATACATAATTTTTAGAAGATAAGAAGTCTTCTAACAGACGGCCTTTGGGGTCTGTTGTTCGATAGCCCCAAGCAACAGAGTGAGCGTTAAAATCGCCGCTGATAATCTGATGTTTATTACCAAGAACTCTTGTATAGTGTTCCAGGAAAGAGATTGTAGTGCTGATATCATCTGAGGGACTGGAGTAGATCGAAAATAATGCTATAGTAAAATTTTCTAATTCTAATAAAAGTGCTACTTGATCTTTAGTAATAGTAATAATTGATGGAGAGAATTGAGGGTTGCAATTAATTATTGCTGAGCGTGGAGGATCTTCTGAATTTTCTTGATGATATACAGTCCATAATAAAGGAAAACCAACCACTTTGCCATGTCTAGTATATGGCTCTTGAACGAGAAGAAAATCAATTTTGTTGCTTAACGCAAACTCTATTGCCTGGGCAGTTGCAACTTGAGCTTTCTGAAGATTAATTTGCAAGAATTTGATGTTAGGAACAGAATTACATGAAACATTATACTGGGCATCTCTACTCATAGGTGGTGATGCTTCGGATTCTGTCAATATTACTTTGGTAGCAGTAACAGGTGTTGGAGTTTGCTGCGTGGTCAATCGGGACTTGATATCTGCTGCCGTTGTTATAATCGATGCAATTGATGCATGCTGCTGTATCGGCATCGGCCGAACAGTCCTTGGTATCGTGTTGTCCAGCACACAATGCGCAATAGTGGACGCTGCGGCAGTCTTTTTGCAGGTGCCCAAAACGTTGGCACTTGAAACATCTTTTGACATTAAAGTGCTCAGTGATAAGGTGGCCTTGCCAGCCGATGTAGATGCGAGGGTTGCACATGAAGGTTTGATATGCCCTTGGGCTGCACTCGGCAACCCACTTGACATTGCGTCGCTGCTTTAGACGAAATATAAGTTTAACTTCGTCACTAGTGAGGCCAAAGTCTTCTTGTATGGTAAGCTGTAAATCCTCCTGTGTCAGATCTGGGGATAAATTATGAATTGCAATAAGGGTTTTTTTTGTTGTGGGATTCTTTACGTTAACAAATGTAGCTGCGCGATCAGACGTTAAAGTAGCTGCTAATTTTTTCCGATCTTCTTCCGACTGGCAGACCACCGCCAATCCACCCCGTTGGATAGGTTTGATCCGTTTAATTTGGACTCCAAGTTTCGGCAAAGGAAATTCTCGGGAAAGTTTATCTCTAAGCTTCCTGCTAGTTGTGTTCTCTTTTGGATATATTAGTAAAGTAGGTGTAAGAACTGACGGAAGGGATTGCTGTAATGCAGATGCATAAGAGTGTCCAGGAGCTGGAGAAGGCAAAGCAGGGGGATTTGGAACTAAAGGAACTTGCTGCAGAGATGAAATAATAGGTGGGTTATGAATAACTTCACAGCAGACCACTGTTGATGTATTCACCTCAGCCTCAACTGTGGGTGGTTTCGGGATGTAATCCGGGCCCTGAAGAGCCAATTGCCGTAACGCATCCAATGAATGGAGCAATTTTTCTCGTGGTTCGAAAGGAAGTGTATACTTTCCTCCTCGATAGAGAGTTGCAATGGCACGAATATGATCGTATAACAAATTAACTTTGTCACTATAATTGTTATCAGTTGCAAGCAATGCAGTAGGATCAAAGTTGTCATTCACTGGATCATCCGTAAACGAAACTGATTGTTGAGGCATAGCGATGCGTGAATATTACATAAGCTCACACTAGGTAATTAATTTCCCATAAGAAACAGACTGGTATAATATAATTACAAATGACGTTAATATGCTTTATATCAGTAAAACATAATGAATGTTCAATATAAACAGAGAAATAATATATTATTATATAAAATAATATATAATCAATCAAAAATATGTATACGATATGTAAAGGCACACAGAAAAGGCTCAGAAAGATATAACACAGCTAAAATAACAGTAAACAGTTTTAAAAACTATGGAGAATACACTGTAAGGAGTTTGTCGAAATTGCACTCGACGACGTGAAGGAGTTGTGTCGAAATTCACAAAGTTTCGACAAAATCAAGTATCATGTTTAAACTAGTATTCCGAGCCCAATGAACAGACCCTTTGGTGTTACTAGCATATTTTATAAAGTTTCAGACAGCAATCAGAAAATTAAGTTTATTTGGGTCCAGATTTTAGCTAGGTTCCAGAAAAGGTTAGTCTTAAGATACTAATATCGAAGATAATGCAGTTATAGCCATATTGAAAATATAATATAATAGTATATGAAGAACTTACCAATTTGCCGAAAACCCGGTAATCCTAAGTGCATTAATTACGAAGATATTGATTTTTGAAAAGAAATCACAGATTTCTGGACTTAGAATTTTTTCGACGGACTTCCTAAGCCTAGTACGGCAACCACGTGGTGGCCAGGCGGCACCCTTCCGTTACAAGGACGGCATATGAGGTGAACAAAATTATTGAACACACTTTTTCACAAATTTATTGAAAACTACGATGCACACATACTAATGCGATGTATCCTTGGATTCAGCTCACATTCACGCACAATTTGATTTATCACACGCAGTTCGCACTGTGAAACTTCCACTTGAAAAATCGAAAAATACCAGGAGCGCAACGCAGCGTGGTCTTCACAGGTCGACTGTCTAAACCGGCTCTCTAAGTTAAAGAGAGGAAGACAGAGCAAAAGTCTTTCATTCGCCTAACTTTAAACCAGGTCTAACTTCCAAGATTCAGTGATCTTAACCTTCTAGCACGCGCGTACGCGCGAAATTTACGACAAATTCAGTTTTTAATGCACATTTTTTGTATATCGAAACTGAGACGTCTGAAAGTCATTTCTATTCCTCCTTTCTACCCTTCCCCACATCATGGAATGTGCCAAAAGGAAGTCATTTGACTTTTCTTTCTTTATTTTTGGGAGGCTTTTCTGCTACGTGGCAGCTTTTTCATAAAAGTTACTACACACGCGTGGTTATGGGTGAAAATTCATGAAAAAAAATTTTTTTCCTCAAATATTTTGTAAATTTGTGTTAATAATTGCAGTGTATTATTTTAATTTTTATACATTTGATTTCGTAATTTTTATATCGGTTTTCATGGCAAAGAAATATGGGCAACCAGCTGATTTTGCTCGCATTCTTCAAGAATTATCTGATGTGGAAAAGGAAGACAGGGAAACCTTTGGATGGGAGAACAATAGCGATTTCCATTCTTATTTTCTTTTTATTTCTATTTTTTAGAAATAAATAGAACTATTAAAGTTAGTTTAAAGTGCGTTTTTGTAATCAGTAAGAAGTAAATTTCCTTGCAGAAGTAAGTAATGCTAAACTTACTTTTTTTCCTACCAAGGTGAGTGTGTTTTCCTTTTTTATTTGTGTACACTTGCCTTTGATGAATATTAAAATTAGCTTCGATTTTAAAATATAATTATTAAATAATACATTTAAAATTTTCTATAATGAAATACACCATTTCATTTCCATCTCACTAACATAAGAACTTAAAAATACTAATTTACTTATATTTGAATGTGATATCATTTGTATTTTGCAATAATAAGGTTAATATTTTATTTGTTAACAAATTTATTATCATAATTCACTTATTTCTGTCGTTTTTCGTGCCCAAAACTGTAAAATAACGGATGTCATAAAAATATGACGCGCGCGTGCTCACGTAAAATTGCCAAGCGCGCCTCCTGGAAGGTAAAGTATAGGAAATAGAAAATGAGAAAATCTCTAAAAACAGAGAGAAATTTTTAAATTCAAAGGCGTTTCTGATCTTCATGAAACAGGTTCAGGTTCAGGTTCAGGTGGAAATGTAGTGGGACACCCAATGTTTACTATAAGTAATGTAGATATAGTCCCACTACACTTCGGTTTATTTTTAAAGTAATATTCAAAATAGTACATAGTATAATATAACACATAATATAACAGTATAAATAGTATATCGATATTTTGATTGATATATCTATTAGATATAATTATAGTAGTTATAATAGGTATAATAATAGTAGGCTAACAGTCATAATTTATAACAGTTCATAATAGTTCCTTGAGATAAAGTTTATTATATGAATCTGTATCTTCTTCCTCTTCTTTTTCCTTTTTTTTTTTTTTTTTTTTTTTACTATATCATTATTACTGCAAGGGTTTATTTTTAAGATAATTAGATAATAAAAGTTTTAGATCAATTACAGCTTCAAAAATAAATTTTGACATTAATTACATTAGTGCTCACATAAATTTTTGCCTATTGAAGATAGATATTTGATTGTATTTTCTATTTTATTTTTTAAATGTTTGTTGGTCATTGCAAAACGAAGGAAGGCATTGATATTTGAATTAGGCAATTTAATATGAGTTGACTTTGTTAAGGGACATTGAGTAATATAATGGATTGGATCATCTTTATTTCCTCATACACATTGCTCAGAGTTTGAGATGTTGAATCTGAAGAAGTATGTGGGAAATGGCCCATGTCCAGTTAAAAAGCGGTTTATATAACCATTGACCATTATAGTAGGTAGAAACATTGCAGCGATAGGTCTTACGTCTCATTACTTGTTAGCTTTACAATTTCTGTTTCAATCATTGACCATTATACATGTATCATTTACATGAGGTGCTATTTGATCTAATTGTCTTCCTGTATTTATTGTTGTCCATTCTTCTTCCCGCATCTGGAGGCTGATTTTATGTAGATATTTCTTGAGGTATGATTTCGGCCAGGAGATTTTTCTTGAAGGGATATTATTGTTGGTAGTAGCTGATTTGGCTGCTGAATCGGCTTCTTCGTTACCAAGAACTCCGACGTGAGCCTTTATCCAATAAATGTTTGGTGATATTTGAGGATATTGGATAATTTTGTTAAAAATATCTTGAATTATTTCAGATGTGTGTTTGAGATTTTGTAGAGCTAGTATTGCTGATTGACTATCTGAGAAAATATTGATTTTTTGTAAATTTTTATCGATTGAGTATTCTATTGCCATTCGAATTGCGTGTAATTCTGCTTGGAAGATACTATTTTCCTTGGAGAGTCGATTTTGGAGAGTTATTTTCTGGGTTTGATCAATTTGTATGATACATGCACAGCCAACTCCTAAGTCCATTTTCGATCCATCTGTATATATTATTGGTGGAGATATATGATTGGTTGGAGGTTTTACTTTGCTATATATTTTAGGATTAGAAGCAGGATGTCTTCTGTAGGGATTGACTGAAATTTCAAAATTGTTTGGATTAAATATTTCATCATGTAATATGCAGGATTTTTTTAATTTGAGAACTGTGGCTTTTGCATGTTCAGTTTGTGCTAAAGTATGAAGAGGTGCTATTCCTGAAAGTACACATAGGGCAGCATTTGATGTTGTTTTATAACATTTTATGATCCGGAGAAGGAATTGACGTTGTATGGCTTGCAGTTGTTTTTGTTTCCGAACAGTCATAGGCTGCGCCCAAATTTCTGCACCATATAAGACTATTTTTGTTATTACTGTATTGAACAATATTTTTTGAATATGAGGATTTAGTCCCAATTTAGTCCTTAGACATAACGTAAGTTGTTTGCTATTTTTTGTGTTTTAGTTCTGATATATTTGAGATATTCAATCAAGTTGAGGTTTTTGTCAATGATTATGCCTAGAAATTTAAGTTTTGGAACTATTTTTACTCTATTATTTTCTATTGAAAATTTTGGTAGTCGAGTGATTTTTGAGATTTTTTATGGAAAATTATACCTTTTGATTTTTCTTCACTTATTGTCAGTTTCAATTTGTTGCATTCAGTTTTAAAAAGATGAAGAATTTCATTTACATTATTTTCCAGAATATTTCTTGTTCTACCACTGATCACAAAAGCTGCGTCGTCAGCAAAAGCAACACTTTGTGTATGGGTTGGCCATTTGAAAGATGTTATTGAGTTAAACTTAAGGTTCCAAAGGTCAGCACTAAGGCAGGAACCTTGTGGACAACCTCTTTGTTGAGCATATTCTATTATCTTATTGTTGTATATTATAAAACTTTTTCTTTCACATAGATAATCTTGAAGTAAGTTAAATATATTTTTTGGACAATTTGCTTTTCTTAATGCTTCAAGTACAGATGGCCACCATAATGAGTCAAAAGCTTTGGTTAGATCCAGGCAAATAAAAGCAGAATGCAGATTATTGGAGTTATTGATATGAATTTGGTTTAAAGCTGAATCTATGGCATTCGTTGTCGATTTATTCGGGATGAATCCAAATTGATTATTGCTGATAAATTCTATTTTTGTTAGATGATGTCGTAAGCGATTTGCTATTATTCTTTCTAAGACTTTTCCTATTGCCGGTAATAAGTTGATTCGTCTGTATGACTTTAGAGTATTTGCATCTGCGCTTGGTTTGCTAAACAAAATGACTTGACCAGTTTTGAAATGAGTAGGAAATGTGCTTAATTGTAGGCACTTATTACTGAGATCTAAGAAAATAGTTCGATCAATAGAATGAATAAGTTGGACTATTTGGTTAGGTATTCCATCTGGTCCTGGTGCATTATTTCTTGCTAAATTTTTTATTATATTAGAAATTTCCTTTAATGTAAATGGAAAGTCATCCATTGTATCTGGAGCTGTGTAACTATTTCTGATGTACGATTGTTCAGGAGTATCTTCTTGAGAGGAGTCTTGTAGAAAACTTGTTCCATGATATTAGAAAGAGTTATTAAAGTTGCATCTTGATCTTGATGTTGAGATTGATTGAGGTTTGAAGTAATGGAGATTTGAGTTGGTTTAAAAACTTTGTTCATACAGATCTTGTAAATATTTCCATACCTTTCTGTGTTTTTGGTACAATAATCTCTCCAGCATTTATTTTTAGCTGATAGTATCATTTTTTTTATACATTGCCTTTTGTTGTGAGTATATAATGTAAAATTTATCTTTCAGTTCTTGAAGGGAGGCTTTTTTCATTTTCCTATAGAATGCTCTTGTTTTTGTTTCTCTGTATCCTTAATTCTTTAGTCCACCAGTTTAAGTTAAGTTTATTATTTGGTTCTTGGGTTATAAATGATTGTTTGCAGCAGTGCTGTATGAATAATGTAAGGTTTTCCATTGATTTATTGAGTGTGATTTTATCAGATGAATTATTGATTTCCCGATGGATCTTAAAGAGATCTTGTTTCATGAGCTGATTTAAAGTTTTAATAGATCTTGGATTAATTTTAAATCGATGAGTTAAGGTTATTTCAAAATTAAGATCTATTCTGAATGAGATTATTTTATGGTCAGATAGCGATATGGTATCTAAAACTTCCCATGATAAAATTTTATTAGCTATTGATATGAGGTTGTAGTTAAGTCAGGCCCTCCACGTCCATGTATTGTTTCATACGTAGGTAGGCTGTTATCATTATTATGAAGAATTAAATTATGTTCTGCTATAAAATCTTCGACATGTTCACCTCTTGTATCAATATTATTATATCCCCATATTGTATGGTGGGCATTAAAGTCGCCTCCTATTACGTGTTGATATTTTGAATTCTTCCTTATTATTGAAGAAAGGCTTGTAATGTTATTTTCTAAATTTTCTAATGGCGATGCATAGAAGGAGGTGATGATAAGTTGATTTTCTTTATTATTTAATACTATGGAAACTATATCTTTACTTGTAAAAATTATTATTGGAGATAAGTATTTGTTATTGATGATGATAGCTGATCTGACTGAAGATTTATCTGAAGATTCATATTGAATACAATTCCAACAGTTTGGTATTCCGCTAACTTTTCCATTGACACAGTAAGGTTCTTGTATGAGGATTATGCCTGGATTGAGCTCGGTTGAAATTTGGACCAGGTTTGTCATAGACGAGTGGGCTCTTTGAAGGTTAATTTGTTGTATTTTGAGAGTCGAAAATTCTTTATTTTTAAGTATGATTTTCATGAAACATGAAAATAATACTTAATCTGTATCATTTTTACATCAGAGTTCAGCCGTCATTCTAACGTCATAACCTAGTCGTCATTGTAGCTAGCGCGCAGTCCAGCATGGCAGGTCAAAATGAAGTACAATGGATACCAATGTATAAACATAGGTTGTTGTTGTTGCTGCTGTGACTAATTAGCTTGTCTGAAATCAGAACAACCACACGGAATGCATCGTGGAAAGAAGTCAAAACTGCGCCTGTCGCTGGTAAGAGCCTTGGTTACAGGTGACAAAACGACTTTCCAATTTTGAAGAAGGGCATCCCCGGGGAATGGGTCCGAGGGTCTTCCACCCCTCTTCTCCTACCACTGAGATTTCTTGAGGACTTTTGGTTCGCTGCATATTTTAAGTGTCCTCATGCCGCACTGACCCTGTATATTTACAAACATTCGTGCCTTCTCCGGGATGCGATCTCGTGCTCTTCGGTTCAGTAACCCAGAGTCACTAATCACTATCCGGTTGGGCAGCTTAACCTTAGGTAATGTGGCAGAGGCCAGTTGCAGTACGTATTGAAACCCAACACACAGTAATTTGAAATTTATACTACTTCACATTTCAAAGAACAGATAGTTGGACAACAGCTCGCAGCCAACATCATACGAGACAATCAATAGATACCATGTTATGTGGGATTTGGATAGCAATTCAGAAGAAGATTACTCAATTTATTTTCAGTTTTTTTACCGCGGCAAACCCTAATTGTAATTATCTCTTTGGAGTTTAGTCTCCTTAGACATCTCCATGATTTTAATATTCCTGCTGGAAATTTCTTAGCTGAGAATATCCAGACAAAAATGAACCTGAATTATAGGCCAGTAATCTGATTTAGCCCTTTGCGGCACAGTGTGTCCGGTCTGGACACACCTAAAAATGTCCTTCTGTACGCACAGAAGAACTGACTGAGAAAGGATTTTTAGGTTACTATAGGTTACTCTGAACTTTCGTTATTTATAGTAGATGGCAGCTCAACACAAACCAGTCCATGTACTTTAGCCATGTTTAGTTTTTTGAGACCCTCATTTTTCAAAGAAATCTTCCAGACTTTTTTAGGGTATAAAAGGAATTGTTTGAAAAGAAATTTCTGTGTTATTTCTTTGGCTGTATGCTATTCTCTTTATTCTATATTAGTTTTAAATTTTCACCTTGAAATCTTGCCTAAAATCAAACTGCGAACCCTAGGTGTGCCCAGACCGGGCTCACCGACCATCTAGGACAACTGAGAGTCTGTATTCTTTGTTTCTCCACATCTCATCGGTCAGTTCATTGACAACAATGCTCGTTTCAGTACTCTTTTCGAAGCTCTATTCAATCAGTGCGCCCACTTTGGGCACACCTACAGAATTAAAACAATAAATGTTATCTTCACAAAATTTTACTTGTGTACTCCTCTAGGCCTAATTAGACTGCCTACTTTTTTTTTTTTTTTTTTTTTTTTTTTTTTTTTTTTTTTTTTCGTCTTTAAAAGGTAGCGGGCCGGAAAGGGTTAAAAGTAGAGGATCGTAGTTTTAAGTGTATCTTCAGAGGTAGTATAGAGGTATTTTCTTCTTTTCTTCAGTCAGCAAATCCTAACATCAAATTTAGAGCTTTCTAACCAAAATTCTGTTGTTGAGGATGTCTTCTTATTCTTCGTCAAAGTGTATTTATTTTCTTCTGTTCTTCAGTCAGGAAATGTTAACGTTAAATTTAGAACTTTCTAACCAAAATTCTGTTGTTTTTTGAGAGTGTCTTCTTATGCTTCGTCAAAGTATAGGTATTTTCGTCTTTTCATCGGTCAGGAAATGTTATCGTTAAATTTAGAGCTTTCTAGCCAAAATTATGTTTTTTTTTTTTTTTTTTTTTTTTTTTTTTTTGGTATCTTTTTATTTTTCGTCAAAGTTTTGAGTTGTGGAAACACCAGAGAGTTACGAAACTTCACGGGGAGGTCCTCCGAATACTTATAAGTACGTATTTTTTTTTTCTTTCTTTTTGCAGAGACCAGGTTAAGTCAAAAATTTACTAAGTCAAGAAGTTTTATAACATCTACTCTATCGCCGATCAAATCGCTGTATGCTGCGTCACGGTTTTTTCCGATTTTAATACCATAATTCTGATTGGTCTTTTGGTTTCGTTTCTTTCCCCTCTCTCTCTCTCTCTTTTTTTTTTTTTTTTTTTGTTTGTTTGTTTTTAATTCTCTTGAATCACTTAACTTTTATGCTTCGGACGGATTCTTTTGTTATGAAATCCGTCAAAAATATTCCACTCAGTAGTTTCAGTGAGAGATCCTCGTTATATATCTCTAATTAATGTGTTTTTTTTTAAAAAGGAATAAGTTTAAATTGACTAATCTTAAGTATAAGGCAATAAACCGTTTATCAACGACGTGTTTTCTCTCTGCATTCAAACACAGTTAAAATATCGAACAATGTAATTGCATGTACACTTATTAGAATCTTATTTTATTACGGATTGTTAAGATAATTGCAAGATTTTTTTTTTTTTTAAATGGTGGAAAGTTAACAAAGTAATGGGACGCAATTTCTTTACATCTCAAATAAAATATGATACTTGAAAACAAGTCATTAAAGGTCTGCATTTAAAAATAAAATTCATACAAATTCTAGCCTACATTACTTTTCGATATTAATCTTAAGTTTTTTAATATTGCTAATATATTTTTATTTTTAATCAATATTTTTACTTACTTATTTATTATATATTTATATTTCATTTATTTTATTTATTTTTAAATTTTATATTCAAAATAAGTTATTTTTACTTATTTCTTATATGGAATTCATTATTTTTGGATTGATGCAATGCAATGATGTAATCTGCTAATTTTGAAAGGAAAATACGAGGGCATTTCGAAAAGTAAAGATACACCGTACGCCAAAGGAAAAGAAAAGTTTTGGTGAGCAAGTTGGCAACACAGGTGTTAACCTTGAACCGTTAGCTTTCTCCTCGCGGTCGTTCGGCATTTCAACGTTGATTCTGGTTGGAGTAGGTCGTGTTTAAAATGGCTGCGCCGATTCAGAATCCCGCCAAATGCGAAGTGCGCTCTATCATACGTTTTCTTCATGCAAAAGGTCAGCGACCAGCGGATATTCACAAAGAAATTGTTTCTATTTATGAGAACATTATGAATCGACAAAATGTAACGAAATGGTGTCGTCATTTCTCTGAAGGTAGGACCGATGTTCATGACGAACAAAGAACAGGTCTGCCATCTGTGATCTCTGATGCCCTTCTTCAGATAACAAAGGAAGCAATTCGTGCGAATAGACGTCTCAAATTGAGAGAATTGCATCAGATCATACCAGAAATGTAAATGACAAATCTTTATGAAGTTGTGACTGACAAGTTAGGGTACAGGAAATTGTGTGCGCGCTAGGTTCCAACAGGCGGCAACCTTCTATGACTGTGGGATACAAAAGCTTGTGCACCGACTTATGTTTGGATAACGGGGGTGATTATGTCGAAAAATAATAAATAATCTAGTTAATAAGATGTAACTGACGTTTTCTAAGTAACTGTTTTTTTAAGGAATGCGAGCTATTGTATCTTTACTTTTCGAAATACCCTCGTAAATATATATTACATCTGGTTAGGCAGTGCTTGAAATCTCAAAACATAAAATTATATTAACTGCTTATACCGTCAAATTCTTTAAGTACTATTCAGAACATCATAATTCTTCGAACATATGAAACTAGTCCTTTATATTAACTTATTATAAACCAACATTTTGACAACATATGTTTATATTACTTCAATAATTACAATAGAAACATTTGTTTGCCTCTTAAGTTACCGCAGAGTAGCGGAAAAGGAGCAATAAGGGGTCTTCTGAAAAATAGTTATCGGTAGAAATGAAAGCTTTGTTCTGTCACTATAAACAAGAACGGTAATTACGAAAATGATGGGTTTCAAGGTCATATATATATATATATATATGTCATGATAGCTATTTTTGAACCTCTGACAAATCACGACGTGGTTTGTGTTCAGTGCAATTCGAGTTGTAAAAGTGGGCTTTTTCCCTCTCATCCGATTGGAACCCTTACTTTAAGATAAACTTAAAGGAAATGACAATAATAAAATAAAAGTTAAACCAAAAACCCTTTTATAGCGCTTCCTTTGCTTTTATGATTACCACCTTTTTGAGCTTTTCTAGTGTTTGTTCTGACTTCTGTAATGTTATTTTCATAAAAATAATATCAGAAAATAGTCTTAATAATCTAAGAAACTGTTAACTTTAGAACTAATGTAAAATTTTGAGATCAACTTATTTTTTATATAATCGTCATTGTTTCATTCAGAAAATTTATTTAAAAATGTAAAAGTAAAAATATTTTTGTAATGATTAATTTATGAAATAAAGTTCCATGGAAGCGATAGTACTAGAAAGGTCATATTCAATATTGTTATTAATTTATATTTTCAGAAATATTGTCATTTTCAAAGGCGATTGTGGCAATCGCTACCAGAGAATTTGCTGTAATTAACGCGAAATTAGGCATGCCATTATTTTGCCATAGTGTATATACCTGAATTGAGAAGACAATAGTGATGTAAGAAGCGATTAGTTAAAATAAAATTTTCAACTCGTACTGTACCGATAATAACATCAAAACTAGAAATTTTCATCAGTTTTTCAAGCTCAATTTTTTTGACAAGGATGTGCAACAACCCAGCTGTAATGAATATCTAGAAAACGATTTATTTGGAATTGGGATAACGTCAAGTATTTCGCTGTTGAGATGACTGAATTTTTTAGCTTGTTTAATACCAATTGTTTTTTCTTCTCTATAATTCTGCACACTTTTCCGATATTTGATGGAAATTATCGTAAACGAAACCATGTCATAAAATTTATTTAATTATTTTCGAAACTCTTTCGTTTTTGAAAGTTTATTTTTTAAATTTCAGTTCCACCATTTTCTTACTTCTGAGTCAAAATAAAAAGAGTCAAAGTTTCAAATAATTTTACTGAAAACGTCCTTTCTTGATTAATGATCGGACCTGCTTTCTTTCTCAAAATTTATATTATATAACTTATAAGGTACTTCTGCTTTCTTAGCATGCCTTCGTGGTATATTCGTAGGCCCGCGTATTCGAGAGGCCCGTGTTTCGAGTCCCGGCGAGAGCATTGCTCATTTTTCCTCTTTCCTGCTTTCAAAACATATCTAATGACTCTACAGTGGTGCCCGAACTAAAAGGTGGTGAATGATGATTCTTCGCCACCAGGATGTGGCGACAGGTTTCCTAAAACCCCAGTCGCCCTTTAAAAGGGGCAGTATATAAGGTATTTCTCCCGCCTTCTTAGCATGCCTTTGTGGTGTAGTGGTCAGCACGCTCGACGCGTATTCGAGATGTCCGTGGTTCGAGTCCCGGCGAGGGCATTTCTTATTTTTCATATTTCCTGCTTTCAAAAAATACCTAATGTCTCTACGAACTCATTTACATATTTCTTGCGAAAAAGAGTCAAAGTTTCAAATAATAACTATCAAATACTTGCACAAAAAATAAATAAATAAATAAAAACAAAATCTGAAATGTTTCAGATTTTAAATTACGTCCAAAGGGGCGTTTTTTAACATTTTGTGTGTTACCTTTCTTTATTAAATATCATGTTCCTCGCACTTAAACCATAAGATCCAGTGCAACAGCAATATCGCAAAATAGTTTTAAAACGAGCATATCTTTAGAATTTCCGATACAGAGACTCACGCGCTGGAGATAAAAATGTTTTTTCTGCACAACGTTGCCATTGCTCGCTTTGAAATCCTTGAGTTTGTTAATCAAAAATTCGTCAAAGTTTTAAAAAATGGGAAATCGATCATAAAACAAATTTCAAATTTCAAATTTGGTCTTCCACATGCTCATATTCGTTGGAGGATTACGTTATTCAAAATTCGATGACTCTATGTACCGTTGTTTTATCACAATACGAGAAATATACATACATTTATGCAGATTTTTCATTATTTAATTTCTTCAAATATAATGCAGGACTCTTAACATTTTGTGGCAACAGTTTGAAAAGTGAACCGACATTTATGAGTCCGACGCAAAATGCGAAAACGAAACTAATAGTCCTTCGGGATTCAAATCCCTTTGGACTAATAAATAAAATAAAATAAATAAAAAATAAAGCATTCGAATCAGCAGAATAGTCAGACATTATTGCATTTCCTTCTTAAAACCGAATGGAGCTCACCGGCACCCGAGTGGCAAGAGACAGAACTACTGGACGGTATCATATCGACTCAGGTTCAATACCGTGGCAAAGAACTCGTGGCTATCTGCTTAAGACGAGCGATATATTCGTGGCAGACATTTCTAACACGTTCGTAACCCAGCGCGATCCGCGAGGATCAAATTCGACTGTCGGTTTCTTGGATGAGATGACTAGTATTCAAGCAATACGTACCAACGAAACCGCATAAGTATGGTATAAAACTCTTCAAACTGTGCTTCAGCAAAAGGTACACATGGTCTGCGAAAATATATTCTAGACGTGATACCAGAGGAAGAAAGCAAGTTGGTATAGCCGAAGAAGTCCGCATTGAACTTGAAGATAAATTACTAAATGGGGGAATAAATTTGTTTGTCGAAAAGTTTTACACAAGCTATGAATCAGTAGTCAAATGTATAGATTTTAAGACGCATGTCGTTGGAACTGTACAGCACAACAAAAAATTTATGCCAAGTTTTGTAATGTCCTACCCACTGAAGAGAGATAAAGTGACAACACGAGAAGATGACAACGGTACTGTGGTGTTAAAATATAGACATGCGTACTAGTGGTGCGTACTAGAATATTATCAACAAAGCATGCATCTATTATACGACTTCAAGTTCGAATTCTACTCATCGTGCTGGTCCTCCGAAACAGAAAACTTTGGCGATGAAAACTTTGGCATATAATAATAAAAAAATTGGCATCGACAGGATGAAATGTTGTCACATGCCAGAACAATACAGAAAAACCTCAAGTGGTATCGGAAATTAGAACAGCAACATTTACTGTAGGAACAACTACAGTAAATGTTCATATCGTGTACCAGAGAGCCACAAGTAAAACAGGACATAATATTTTAACTTTAAAATGATAAACGTGGAAGATTGGCCTTATATTAACAGGAAGCCGTATGTAGTACAGAGAACTGTGAACACTACAATACGTTTAAAAATTATCAAGAGGATTAAAACCTCTGGCCTGGAAGGCAACCAGCAACTGAGTAAAACTTCTAAGGTAAGCGGCCTGCTTCGACTAACTCCTTCCTCTCTCTCGCTTGGCAAAAAGCCACAACTTAAGTACTTGGCGTTCGCCAGACAAATTTTGCATAAATAAGTTAACGCTTTTAATTCTGGCCGGAAGTAGAAAATAAGAAGTGATAGTAAAGATTTAAAATAAAATAAACGTTAGTAAAACTTAAGATCCTTACAGTTTGACTTCTACATTAGTACTTGTTCGGCGTGAAATTGTATCATAATATTGTACTTCTCCACTAGTTACAGAAAAGTCAAAGGTCACTAGTGACCAGTGGCATAATGACTAACATCAAGAATCATGAATTTGACTGCCATCATTGCCCTTTGTTTGCTGTTAACAATGGTCTTCGCTTTCATTTGCGTTTAGCATTGTATCTAGGTTTACTTACCCTGCCCATACGCGGAAATATCTTAACAATTGTATAAAATGTCAAGGATACCTAAAACATTAAAACAGCATCCATCATGCATCACTTTCGGCGATAAAAGCAGCATTGAAAACAGTAAAAATCACCAGAAAATCCCCCATGTCATAAATAAATCAAACAGCCAGTCAACGATCAGTCAACAAATCTAAACCTGCGTTCGAAATTAATCAACACTCAAAAAACATGCAAAATAGAAACATTACACTGATGTAGATAAAAGACCACAGTGAAGACTTAGGTAACGAGGCTGCAGATGTATTTGCATAGAAGGTAGCACAAAAGCAAATAGAAGAATTCCTTGATAAACATATCAAGACTCACACGAGAAATAACATACACACACAAAAGTTGACCAATATGAAGGTTATCGGGGATCAACCTGTTGGTCATTGGCGATCAGCCTGATTTGATAAAAAAGAAAAATTTTTTTAAACATTTATCTAAATTTACTCTTCTGTCTCACATTATGGGTTACTTATAGGTCATTCTTGGCCAAAAACCTTGAAGGACAGTGAAACCCTTAATTTCCATTTTATCATAAAAATTTAATATATTGCATTGCCACACACTGAGGATCCATTGGTCACCAATATTAAGCAACGGCCGTCGATTTGTGTAGATCTTTCGACGCTGACCGTCATCTTGCTGGTCGCCCGCAACCAACAGCCTTCATGAGCTCTGTGGCGCTAGCTTCGCGTTAGTTTCAATTTTAAAATGCATCTAAATGTACTCCAACATCAAATGTATATAACGTCATATAACTGTCAGTTATCATCAATATGTAGGCCACTGATAACCAACAACTTTCAAGGGCATCGATGGCCTATGATTTAATTTTAATTTTAATAATCTAAATTTGCTGCACTGCTCCACTGGTTTAGGCTAGGTGACCACAGCCTTTAAGTGATCAGATATTTTAACGGGTTTTGATGACAAACAACCCTGACGGGCACAGATGTTAACTGTGCTTGAATTTTATTTTTGTTAAATCACACTTTACGATAAGCTGCAAAGTTCACACTTGTCACGCATTGACAAACAGTTATCTCTTGCAGGTCACCGTAGATAACCTGTAGATAACTGCTGAAAAAATGTTTGACGGTTTCCAGCGTTCTTCAGTTTAATTTTATTTTATAAAAAGTCATTTAAATTTACTTAATTACCGTACATTGAAGACTTATTAATTAACGCCAGTGACCGGAAAAATGAAGTTTCCGGGTAACCAATAGCTTTGAGCGGAACGGATGTGATTCGATTTACTTTTAGCTGAAGAAAATATCTGTACGACCTGTACTATTCCACACCAGTGACCTCTTGGTTGATCAAAAGTGATCAACCAATCCAAAGGTCCCAAGGTACTCCAGTAACCAATCAATAGGTCATTGAAAATCAAATGTTTTGATGTGCACTAGTATCTTATGATTCAATTTTATTTTTTAAATTTTATATAAATTAACTGTACTATACTGTAGTGGTGATCTAGTTGTTGATCGTTGGTGACAGTAAACGTGAAGATCACCAACAAGCATTAATTTGGACCTGCATCAGTACGCCTTGCGTTAATGTCATTTATTTATTTATTTATTTATTTTTAAATTAAACTGTACCGCTTTCCACGAGTGAGAAAGCCTTGACCAACACCGATGAGCTTTGATTTAATTTCAAGTGAAAATTGAATTTAAATTTACAACATTGTCCCGCAGTTGTGAGATACAGAGTTATCCGAATAGGCCATCGGTTTTTAGGTCTCTAATTACCAACGGTCTTGAAGGGCCTCACTGCCCCGCTATTAAATTTTGATATTAGAAATGTTCTTAGTGAGTCCTTTAGTTAGAAACTGAACTGTCACATTACATTATGTTACTCTACCATTAATACATCATGAATTTGTTTTGGCGAGTGTTTCCATTTCGCAAAGTATAAGATTTTAATTTATCTACTTAACTTATCTGCTGTCTATTAACTAGTTCTCAGAGTTCTGATATTCAGCAATACAAAGGAGTACAAAAAATATGTAAAAGATTATTCTCTTCATTAATTATGACAAAACATACAAGGGCTGTCTGCTTCAGAAGAGAGATGCCTTTATGAAAGACTTTTCAAAGGAAAATGTTTTGTATTCCTGTTACATGCACGGAAATCATGAAAAAGCTCAACTAGCCAGACAAAGCCCATTTGAATCCGGTAGGAACTACCACTGTTTAGGGGTTTTATCCATTGAACTATTGGTTCAGATACTTTTCAGAATCCGAACAACTGGAACCTAATTTAAATATCACGAATGTGGGCTCAGAATGATAAATGAAACTTTTTTTTGCAAAAGCATAATCATAAAAAGCTAATACAACGTAAAACGTACGAAAATACTATGCCTCCCCCCCCCAAGAAAAGGAAAATTTAGTTTCTGGAATAATCTTAATTTTATATATTATTGTTCTATATATGTGTGTATAATTTGATAACTTCCTCTTAGGTATAAATCTACAGAGCTAATTATAATTTAACAACTCTAATTTTTCAGTCACATGGGTTAGGTTATTTAATTACGGCAAAGCCTCGAGGGCTATCTGCCTAAGGCGAGGGATGCCTTCGTGGAGCACTTTCTAAGGGAAATTGGCTCGTATACACGCCAGTCACATGGAAAAATATCGAATTAAAGGAAATAACGGGGAAAAAAAAAAAAAAAAAAAAAAAAAAAAAAAAAAAAAAAAAACACTCCTTTACAAATAGCTTTACCTGTTTATTAAGAGTTTGGAATATTTGAATACGGAGTGGCATATGATCCGGTAGTAATCTAATTTTGTGTGTCTTACTTGTCAAGATGTCTTCGCTGCTTTATGTTTTTGTATTCCAACGCCCCGTTTGCCGCGTTATTTTCTCGATTCGATGCCCCGCGCGCTGGTCATCCAATAAGATCATTCAATAAAGAGAAGTTGACATTCTTAGAAACCTCACCTGTGTTTGGCGCGTTTTCGCTCTATTTGGCGGATATGTAAATTCTCTTCGAACAAAAGCGTCTCCTCGATTTAGGGGTTAGTGCAAAATAAGTATGAAATGGTAAGCAATCTTTGTTTAAAATACTCTTAGAAATTTACGACATAATTCTGAATAGGGAAATACCAATTCAGAAGTGCGGGAGTTACCAAAATGTCAATTAAGTTGTAGTTTCTTTATTTTAGATTTTTTTAAGTTAAATCTATTCCATGATTCCTTTATTTCAGAGGTATGTCGATTTCTTGTACAAAATGCGGATAAGCTAAGTGTAAAAGAACAAAACTACCTTAAAACTTTAGAATTTATCTGAGGGATATTTCTACTTTAAACGTTTCTTTCCATTTGTGTTAAGGTGCCTTGCATGCATTATCTATGAGATTCAAGACTTAGGGGTAAGTTGTGCTGCTAAATTAATGGTAGGTAGGAATTTGCTTGATCTTTTCAGGATTAGAATTTTAGTTAAGATTTAAAAAAATCTATTAAGTAAGAAAACCTCTGGTAACGAAAATGTGATTATAAATAGTTGTCTATAGATCTTATCAGGCAGTGATCTTTAAACAAATATTTGTTACGAGCAACTGTATTTAGGGCAAGGAAAACGCATTGTCTTTTTCCTCTCGATGAACTTCTGATAAACGCAAACACGAAGGTGTTTTGTTTTACTGCACACGCTTTCTAAAATTTTGCTCTCAGAAACTGTTTCCTTGAATTTTGGCTCTAAGTACGACAACTTAACATGTTAAGCTCAAATTTTTCTGTAACATAAAATAAAAGATAGGTCATATATATATTTAGTTATACTTTATTTCGATTAGTATTATTTTATATTATATTTAAATTTCACGAGTTTTTTAATTCAAGATTCTTCTTTTAAATGACAAATCTCAGTGACATATAGACATCAAGGATTGGTAAATGCAATAGTAAAATACTTTTTTCAATAAATTGTACGCTTAGAGGCAAATTAACTAATGAAAATATGAATCACCTTTTAACTGTGCAATTAATGCATTTATATCTGACAATCTGCTAAGACTATTATCATAAGATATGTGAAAGTCATATATTTGGCCAATATAATATTTATGATTAGTCTGTTCTAAGTATTTACAAATAAAATTTCAAGTAATAAATCGAAAACATTTTTTTCATAAATGAATTTTTATTCGTAACTTCGAACAGTCGTTATATCTAAATAGAAAAAGTCATCGACAGGAAATGTTACTGTTCTTTACTTTGGGATTATTTCATCCATGTACTGACTTATTGCGCCTAGCTACCGAAAAAGAAATACTTTAATCTTTTAGAGCTCAAGTTTGGACTTTTCTTTATAATAGGCTGACTAATAAGTAAATGAGTTTTTACTATAAAATGTGAAATTGTACGCCAAATAATTAAACGGTGGTTGAAATTTCGGTGGTGCTTATCAAATGTGGTATTATTATGGTGAATTCAGAATAGTTGCGTTAGGGAAAAAATCGCCTTCGAAATGGATTAAGCCTGTTTAAAATTTATGCCAAATAGCTTTTTCCCTTCTTTTTCTCTTAAGAGTTAGCAGATAAAGATTTTGTCCATTGCAACATGGATTATGGATTATTCAGTTATGGCAAAGCACACGAGGGCTATCTGCCTAAAGAGAAGGATGTCTTCGTGGAGGACATTCTAAGGGAAACTGGCTCGTATACACTTTACACATAGGGAAAATCCACGAAAACGCCCACGCAGCCAGCCCGTTCGTGGGATTCGAACCTCAGAACAAACTACCAGTGTTCAGAACTACGAGAACTACCAGAACTACTTACTTTTGGCTACTCAGTTTTTACCACTTGGCCGCTGGTGGGCCCATTGCAACATGAAGCGAAATGTTTACGTGATATTATTCTGGAGCAGTTTCTGTCTTTATATCTTGCAACGTATCAAATCTGTTCGCTTAAAACCGAAGATAAATGTCACTTTTCTCGCTCTTAACAGTTATTAGATATAGTTCATTGCAGTTTAAAATAAAATAATGCATCAATTAACCTAGTCTATAAGGTACTTTTTCCCTTCTTTTTTCATGCCTTCGTGGGGTAACGGTAGCGCACTTGGCGTGTATTCGAGAGGTTTAGGTTCGAGTCCTGGCGAGGGCATTGCACATTTTTCACGTCTTCCACTTCAGAAAAGCCTTAAGTCTCTACACTGGCTCCCGAACTAAAAAAGGGGTGGTGGATGATGATTCTTCACCATCAGGATTTGGCCGGCTGGATCCCCTAATCCCCAGTCGCCATTTAAAAGGAGTAGTATATACGTTATTTTCTCCCCCCCTTTTTTTTTTTTTTTTTTGCATGACTTCGTGGTGTAACGATAGCATATTCGGCACGTATTCGAGAGGACCAGGTACTCGCAGAACTTCTAGTATCAGGAATTTGGTATTATTGTCCCATTTCAATTTTTTTCTTAAATAAAAGAGTATGTTAGTTTAGGATTAGGATTATTAATACTAATAACAGAAATCTTATTCGATAGAACTAATAATGTCATTAACGCCGCACAAACGAGACAGTGGTTAGAGACTCCTTCTACCGTACCGAAGAGCCGTGTTCGAATTCGGAGAAGGCATGGATGTTTGCGCATGCATAACGTTTTTGCGGAATGGAGGCACGGTAAATATACGTCAAGCCAAAAGTCCTTTCGTGTGGATTAGTGGTAAAAGAAGCGGTGTGGAAGACCCCCAGACAGCCCCCGGTGTTCTATTCCTCAAAACAGGTGTGGAACTGAGCAAAATCATACTGCCACTTATATGGTGTGCAAGGTTCTTAATGACAAGCATAATCTAATACGCCTTCCCACGATGTATTTTTAACCTCTCTCATCACTCAAAAAGAGGACACATTTTAATGAATGATTAGAGTAGCAAATTTGATTTTTTAGTTTCATCTGCTGTGGTCTTTTCATATCATTTTAATGGAATGATCATTTTAATAAGCGTCCACCGTATTAATATTGCCAGTAAGCTTCACTTAGAATGAAGATGCACAGATATTTACCTCCGAAATCAGAGAAAAATTAAATGTGAGAGACGAAAATGAATTATTTTTATAAAGGCTCTGTGTTTCCCAGGAAAACGAAGGATCCCAGAAAAATATTCTTAAAAATATCGAAGGATTTATGTTCACGCCAGATTTTTAATAGTTCTAGAAGCTTTTCATGAATATTTACGCTATGTATGAAATGATGCATGACATCAGCCCTGTTACCCAAAAGCTTATCAGAAAGGGTGATCTCTCAGATTTATATTATCCTTAATAATTCTGGAGCATAGAAGAGGAACCAGCTTTCAATCGTTGTGGCTGAGTGTGAATGCTTACAGATGAAGACAACAAAACATGAACTTGAGAAATTTCCAGTCTTTATTTCCACGCATATAAAATCATCTCCATAGGTGTTTATCCAATCATAATGAAATCCGAGATATTTCTATGATGCAATCATAACGAAATACGATAAACTGCTATGTAAATTGATTCTTAAAATTAAGACGCAGGCATTTTAGCCGGGGAAGGAAAGCGAGGAGAAATTAGCAAGGTAGAAGCTAGCAGAAGTGACGTAATTAGTTGCCAGGGGTATTTATACCAAATTGGATTTACAAGTACAGCTAATCTACGATTGGTTAGTTAGTAGCGTTACATAACGTAGAAAAATCTCGAATTTGGGAGAACAGATGAATTTAGGAGGAGAGCACCAAATTTAGAATGTTAATTTTGAGGTCGCCAATTATTTCTTAAAGCAGACATCGTATTTTTTATATCTTACACACACTCACATATAATATATACGTATATATTAAGGATAATATAAATAAAGAATTAAATGGAAGCAAATATTTTAGGACAAAAATTTCTGGCAACAGTTTAATATTTGAAATAAGAAATAGCGTATATTGTTTGATATTTTTAAATATATCTTTCTTAATATTAATATTCTTAGCTTCTTAATGTAATTCTTCTTCGAAAACTAACTGGGGACTGAAGGGTATGTTTTTGTGTTTTTCGAAGAGAAATTTTGTCATTGCATAAGTCCAAAAGATTGTGAAATAAATAGTATTAAAATTTCTAAATACTAAATAAGCAACATTACTAATCAGAAAGGGAAAAACCGTCAGTCAGTTTTCTTCCATATGGGAAGAAGACTCCAAACAAATAACCGAAAAAGGCATGTACTGTTTCTAATGTTAAATCGTTGATAGCAATAGAAAACATGCTGACGCAGAAATCAATTGAAAAATATTTAAGTACCACATCTGCCTCAACAGTAAGTAAAATAGTAAACCAGGATTTATAGCTTATAAAAGCTACAAAAACATAATGTTCTCTAGCTTTTCGCTGAAGCATTTGCCTCAATATGAAACAATCTGTAGAACCCTGTATGAAAAACTACTTAGTATGCGATAAATGGAAACACGTTGGGACTCTTGATGGGTTTAGGACTGTCGCAGGATTTTCTTATAATGAGAAATTAAAAACAAAATGAGTGGGAAAATTTTTGAAATCAACTCAATGTACCACCAAAAGAAAGTTTTATGTCGGATATTAACAGAAGAAACTCGATTTGTTTACTCCAATGACTTTCAGTGTGTGTAACTTCATTAAGGGAAATCAAGAAGTCATACTTCTGAAAGTACCACTGCATTTCTTGAAAAATAAAGACTAATATAGGTATTGCGCACATACCTATTCAAAACACTCCTGCTAAGTCCCCTAATGTTTCACCCATCGATCATTGTGCCTTTGGTCTCTTTCAAAGAGCTCTTCCTAAGCGCAAACCCACAATGATCGATGGACTGTGAAAACTAGTGGAAGAGCAAGGAAAGTTAATACACATGTAAATATTACGAAGAGCCCTTCCAGAAGGAATGGAGATCACGATGCAGGATCTCATAGCCACTTTTTTTTTTTGGACTTAAGTTCCAAAACAAAGTCCATCAGATCGAATACTTAAAACAGTACGCCTTAATTTTAAATGTTAATTAAACGACTCCTAAAACATTAAAAAATGTGTAACAACTTCTGTATATACATATATTACCAACAGATAATAATAAATCAAAATCATTATGATTTATTATTACTTCTTGGTTAATTAATTAATATCGCAGGATTCTGTGCTACTTTATTAATAATATATAGCGTCTTAATTTGAAATTTCTCAACTTTGTTTTGTACATGTTGTTTTTCAGAAGGTTATACAGATATATAAAACATCTCTAACATATATATATATATATATATATATATATATATATATAAATGAGTAAATGTAAAGTAAAAACAAGTTCAAGAACCTTATCCAATAATATGCTGATAGCAGCACCGATTGGGGGTAGTATTACAAAGTAAAAATTAAAATAATTTATTTAAATCCCTCCCGTGCTCAGCTCGGATCAAAACATATAAAATTAAATCGAGAAGCACAGAGACAAATTACATGGAAAGGTGCAAAATAAGTATAAATAATAATAATAATAATAATTAAATATGAAAGCTTTCCGATTTTATATTACGCGCAAAAAGGGACACTTTTTTCTTAAATTTTGTGTGTTAACTTTATTTATTAAATATCATGTTCTTCGCACTTAAACCATAAAATTCAATTCAACAGTAATATCACAAAATATTTAAAAGAGCATATCTTTAGAATTTCCGATACGCAGTCTCGCGCGCTGGAGATAAAAATGATCCCCCCCCCTCCGTAGTGCTGCAATTGCTCGCTTTGAAATCGTCGAGTTTGTTAATTAAAAACTTATTCCAAATTCCAAATTTGGACTTCCAGATCCCATATTCGGGTGGAAGATTACGTTATTCAAAACTGGATGGCTCTAGGTACCGTTGTTTTATCACAATACTAGAAACATACGTACACTTATGTAGATTCTCCCTTATTTAATTTCTTTAAATTATAATACAGAGCTCTAACATTTGGTAGCAACAATTTGAAAAGTGAACCTTTATTTATAGTGAGCTAACGCAAAATAGCAAAACGAAATTAATAGTTAGTCCTTCTGGGCAAATTGCCCCTTTGGACTTAAAAAGAAAAGAAAAAAAACTACTATCTTCTTTCTAAGTTTTAATGTTTTATTTTTATTTTTACTTTAGATTATGTATATAATATTATATATAATTAATGTATATAATCTAAAGTAAAATTGCAAATATATTTGTAACAAATAAAAACCTTATTAATATATTATTGTAATAATATATTGAAACTATATTATTGTAATGTGAATATTACAATTGTTTTATGTATGCTTATCGCCGTCCCAACTGCTTATCGAATAAGATACTTACTTAAAGTAAAAAATGTGAGGAGGAGCAAAATTTAATTGCAGTAATTAAATATTAATGAAAAAAGAGTAAATCGAAGTATTCATGCAGGATGCAGTTTTCAAATTTCCCTTAGCTTTAAAATACGAAAGCGTTATTTTCTTATTCCGCATGCCTCGGGAGGAAAAAAGGCCTTATCTTTGTAGAGACATTAGGTATTTTTTGAAGCAGGCATCATGAAAAATGAGCAAACGCCTTCGCCTGGAACCTCTGGAATACCACCATACCACGAAGGCATGCCAAGAAGGCGGGAGAAATACCTTATATCTTTACTACTTTTTAATTTTCGAGAAATCACGAAAAGTAAAACAAATTCTGTGATTCTTCTATAAAAATTGACAGTACGTTTCGTTTACCAGGAATGGGAAAAACAGGTCCAATAACGGCTTCATTGCGTTAACCGTTAATTTACCGGATATGCTTATACAGACACGTGAGAATAAATCCTTACAAATTTATTATTTTAGAAATGTTTTAATATTAATATAATTTTCATTAATATTTAGAGAATTTCATTTAAAATTGATTGTATGTGGGAATTTTAAAGTAATATCAAAAGTCTCGCACCTTTTAAAAATGGAAAAGTCTAGCAAAGGAACATTATAATAACAGATGCTTTAAAACAGAAGTTTTAAGTTTTGTAATCAAAAACAGATATTTTTTAATTTAATTTCTATAAATTATGGCTAAAATATTCTCTCATTAATAATTTCCGGCCTTTATAAGTGAAATTACTTAAACAACGAAGGTTTAATCTATAAAACAGGTTTTTCAAGTTTCCTGGATTTTCTCCACATAAAATTAATAATTAGCCAGATCCCTTTAGATTTCCAATAAATCATTTCAGAACAGCCTAATAACTTCTCTTTCTAAATAATCTGTTTGAGAATTTACTTATGTGGTAATAAAACTTTCATGTTAAATTAAAATCAAACAGCTTAACTACTTGGTAATTTCACATTTTGCATTATGTAGTTTCTGACTTATGTTATATTTTTTACTTTTACCCGGAAGTTTAGAAAATCTTCCACATTTTCACAATATTTTAATGAAAAATATTGGAGAAGATTGTATATTTTACAATGTTATATATATCACTTACGCTTATATATGACGTTCTTTTCCCTTACTTGTATAATTATCTTTTAGATGCTCAATAAATGAATAAATTTTCTGCTGCAATAATATATATTTTATAGGAGCTCATAGTAAATAAATATCAAAATTCTGTAATTGTATTTAACTTAAAACTGTAAAACTCAACAATAGAACCGCATTCATCACCCCTCACACTATACCACCATTCCTACTTTGAATGTTCCTAAGCTAATGAAAATATTCCGATACAGGAATTACCTTGAGGTAAGGAGAACAGCAGATGTGTTATCGGTTATAATTTCTAGAAACGCAAAAGAAAGTATGTCAGATACTTTCCCTCCTATATGCATTTTAGAAAGCAAACAATAACGGTTTTCTGTAATGCCTTTGAAAATCTGAACTAATAGATCTAAGGCATTTTAAATGCATATACCTGTAACCAGAAATTTAAAGACCCACGTAGGTAGCTGGAAGCAACTCAGTTTTAAATGACATATTCTTCTGGGCTACTTCCGGTGTCGTATAAACTGGTTTAGTATTACACTCTGACAGTCTAGCTTCTGAAGGCATTTACACGGACCCGGTTGCATATTTCACAAGTGCACATCTGTGTAGCCACCGAGGGAGTGGCATCTAGGATGGACCAATGGGCATCTAGTAATAATTCTGTCATGTCCAGTGACCTATCGCGTGCTTTAACATTTAAGCAAGATGTTTGAAAATATTTTGCCATGCAATTTTTTGTAGAAAATAATTAAAGCATCGCCGATTTCTTCTGAAAATTTTCATTGCTAAGTTAGATCAAATATAAGTAATTGCGAAGAAAGAAATATGTGATAAACATTTGAGCCCAAATGCTATCTTTATATAAAACTATGCATATGAAAAAAATTTACTCCAATTATATATGTAAATAGAAGTTAGCTATTTTTATTGCAGTCTATATGAAAAAGATGTTCTATAATAATAGCCAATGCTAGTGAACTGTACTAATTTGCATTCGTATACATTTAGCGTGTTAAATTTCACATTTAATAACTGTTCACTCTTAAATGTACTGTTTACACAAGAAATGCTCATCAAACAGAATGAATTTATCTTATTCGCAAGAAATATATTTAATTTATTTACATATAACTTTTAATGTTAACAATGGATATAATCAGATCATACACAATATGTACTCTGAATCTTACACTTTAAAAATCAAAAGAATGCAAGCACTGAAATAAGAAAACATTGGATACATTGTAACACTTCTATTCCTTCTCAGCTGAATTAAAAATATATATATATATATATATATATACACTTAAATTCTCTTAATCCACAGGTGTTAGTAAATGCATAATACTCTAGGCTAATTGTAGCTTGAGTCATTTTCTCGATGCAAAGAGCGATAATATGCCGTGAACATCAATCCAAATATTAATGCGTGATAAAAATCGAGAAAGTGAAATGTCAGAGATTAATTAATCAGAAAACGAAAGCACTACGAGATTTTCTACTAATTACTCTATATTTATAACTGCTAAACAAATCCAATTTCAAACGTAATCAACATACGCTCACATGCACGAAGATTTAGCGTTACAAGAGCAATTGAAGCTCATTGGTCCATTTTCGAAATCCCTCCCTCAGTGGCTACGCTGATGTACACTGTGAAATATGCGACCCGGTTCTTATTATCCGAAAGGACAGTCTATACTGTCCCAGAGGGTAGTGGCATAAGCCATCCGAATGGGTAGCGCAATGGCAAATTTTGAACAGTTTCAGTGTACTCCATAAGCACTGCATGTACACTATGTAAGCACTGTATGACCAATATACTATATTGGTCTCCATGCTCCTTGGAGTGGTGACCCTGGGAAGCTGGTGTAGCGATGTGCTGTTGTAGTGAAAATTCAATTTAAAATTACGTTTGAACTAGAATCCGCTTGTACTTGGGAATCCAAAAACTTTGCGGCAAGTCGTTCTAGTATTTTTTTCCTGGGAAGTTCTTGATGAATGCCTACCTCCCGCATGATACAGAAGTAAAAGCCACGTGCAGGCACGTGTTACACGTGCCTAGTGTAATTAAAGGCACATGGAGTGCCTTCAATTCTGGTGGAAAAAGTAACTCATTATTATTATATCCCACTTGAAGAGTAGAAAACCACCTTATGAAAAATCTGTTATGAAAAGAGGAAAAGTTAAACCATATTATTGTTTGAATTCTGACAAAACACATGTTCAAGGCCCTTGGGATATCAGTTACATCAAACTGGTGGGATTTCGTATATATGTTTTAATCTGACGGCATTGGTTAAAAAAGTTAAGGGACCTTTATAATTAAAGAATTTTAAGTATAATGACTCTGAATTTTCAAACGTGTTCCTTATCTGTCATATCGAAAATTAATCTTTTAACTTCGGTCATTTTGTATGCAAAAGTTGTATGCCTACTTTAATTAAGTTGTATGCTGATTACTTAATTAAAAGTAATCAGCAAAATACTTGTAAAGCTGTACGCACAATTTATATTTAATTAATTAAAGGAATGTTTCATTAATGATGACTTTACTCGATGATAGCCAATTAAAATTACATTTTATTACTTACACGACCCTCTATTCACTGGGCAAAAGCTTTTTTTTAATGTGTTATTTATTTTAAGAAATTTTCTAATTGGATGTATATGTTTAAAATCAACATTTAAGAAAATACGCTTACAGAGACCTTTTTCGAAAGCCATCTGTAACAGTGATTTTAATTTGTGTACATGTAATATGTAACAGCAAATTTTGACAAAGCTCTGCAATGAACTGAAACCTCAGTGATAATAATTTTCCCTAGACAAATCCGCGGTAAGCCTTTTTAGAACACCTGGCTACATTTATGCTGCGTATGAGGAAATTCGATGGTAATTTCAAAGCCTAGATGTAGCAAGGAATTTTCAGGAACTTTATTTATTTAACCATCGGCTGTTGTATCTTTAGTGGTTTATAAATTATGTTTATGTACATTGAACAAGAAATGTATGAAATAATTTCGTTTTAATCTGCTACATTTCAGTTTTACAACAATTTTACTAAGTTTATCACTGTTGTGCACTGAAATTCAAGTGGCTAAGAAAATGACTTCCGAGAATGAATAAATAATTTTACAAAATTTAAAGTAACAGGACACGAATTTTAATGAACTAGAGTTTTTCTGTTTAAAGTAACTTTTGTCTCTCAGATTTACCAATTATATTAATAAGCTGCACTACTATTTTAATTATGAAAAAATTAGAAAAAACTGAAAGAAGAAAAGTGGAAACAAAGAAAAATTAAAGGAGATCACTCGGACTTTAGCATATATATCATCTATTAAAATATACGTACAAATAATTTTGTTTATTAAATTTTCAATATAAATGCATGTTTTAATATTTAATAATATATAATTTATATTACAAGAAGGACTTATATACTGTATACGTGTTGGTAATAGTTGAATAATTCATATTTGTAAACTAAGTAAGTGTTGTATTATTAGAATATTTTTTTTATGTATTTGCCAATTATACAGTCTATCTGCGAATCAGTAACTTACTTAACCAGTTATTTATTTATTTATTATAATAGTAAATAATAACAATATTGGTAGTAAAATAACAATAATTTAGATTTTACATAAAACACAAAATGCAATTTTATATGAAATCTTCACCAATCTAGGGTTACCTTCCTCTTTAATTTTATATTTCATACAGTTCCTCTCTACATTTTACATGGCATATTTATTTATTTTTTATTTATTTATTACCATAACATAGTCAGTGGGAGAAAATTTCATAAGAAATGGATTCAATAAAAGTTAAGCTTTATTAAGACCAACTAATAATTAAGATACGATAACACGCCGAATAAGTATTAATTGAGAAGTTGAGTATTTAATTAATTTAGAAATTTAGGAATTTAGTTCTTGTTGTTTTACTTCTAAATTAAGACCAACTAATGTTGGTTAGATCAGAATCGAGACACAAATTTTCATCCTTCTTAATTTTTTTTAACCTAAAAATTATAGAAAGAGGGAAAAAAGAGAGATTGATATTTACACACTTTTTTCAATAAGCAAAACACTGTTATGGGTCTTGATGCGCGTGCTTATATTCCTAAATTATGAGTATTAAATTATTCCTAAATTACGAGTCCAAAATGAATCCTAAATAAAAAAAATTGCCATTATTCAAAAAGTTAGTTCTTTAAACCCCTTTTCTTTCAATCTTTTTCATGGAGGTTAAAAAACTTAAGGAAGGAGTGTAAGTTTATTTTTTTTTTTAATTTCTATTTATTAATTTTTTTAGAAGGGCCCAAAAATTCTAGTCACGGTTCTCTCCATTGCGAAGTCTAACACTGACTTGTGGCACCGACTGCCACATGTATTTTGATGTTACAACGGCGAAACTTGAAATTTATCAGATTGGGTATGCATCCTAGTAAGTGATAAATCATCATTCTTGCATAGTTTGGATGTTCTTCCCACTTAAACCACATAAAAGTCAATAGACAGCCTCGCACGCTGGGCATAAAAATATTTTTTTTCCTTACAGTGTTGCCATTATTCGCTTTGAAATAGTTGAGTTTTTTTAATCTGAAGTTCGCTAAGTTTCAGAAAATATGCAACGGATAATAAAAAAATTTGAAATTCTAAATCCTGTCTGCTAGGTGCCTATGTTCGGGTGGAGGATTACGTTATTTAAAATTTGATGGCTCTAGGTACCATCGTTTTTTCACAGTGTGAGAAACGCACATACATTCGCGTAGATTCTTCATTATTAATTTATTTAAATGTAATACAGGGCGATAATATCGGGTGGCAACAGTTTGAAAAATGATTCAGTCGTTTATAATGATTCAGCACAAAATCCCATTTCGAGGCTAATAGCCCTTCGAAGCTAACGGTTCTTGGGCTAATGAGACTTTTGAATTACTGTTATACCGAGCGAGTGTATATGAGTATCTATAATCAACTTCCAATTTAGAGGGAGTGAATTAATCGTATTGCAGCTTAACAGGACCCTGTCTGAAAAAAATTTCAGTTTGTTTATTGTACAACGATGGAAAAATTCCTCTTACATTAAACACTGATATAATTTACTTACCAAAAAATATTAGACTTTTTATTAAACCAATAGTTCAGATAAATTGTTAATAGTATTTTTTCATTATCCATTAAATAAATGATTCTTTTTTTTTTCTTTTTTCGGAGGAATCGTGATTTAACCGCGGACATTGTCTGTTGTTGTTATCCCAGTAAATAAGAAGAAGCTGAGAGTCATTTTATATAAATTATTCTTTTATTTGATAAATGACACTTCTGCAATCAAAAGAGAGTAACAGAAAACGTAAGAAATCATTACGGTATCAAAACTTCTGCTAAAATCTTTTGAAACATAGACTGTTCGTTATACAATTTTCAGATTACATTATGTTTTAAGACTTATTTGTGAAGGCTGAAAAAATATTTTAGTTAAGAATATTCATATAAAGGTTCTATTTTTTTATCAGATTTGAAAAGAATCAGCTTTACTTTGAGTTTGCACTATTTTACTTTGCACGAAATACAGAATATAGGATACAGAATACAGGAATCGTTTCAGCTTTTAACTAGGCTTTTATGATTTCATCAGAATTTTTTTGAGAATTTTATTTTTAAAATTTCCTTAATTTAAATTATAAAATTTAATTTCTTTTGTTAAAATCTAAATTTTGCTGCCAATATTATATTTTTATAACTTTAAAAGAAATAACGAATCCCTTGCGCTCTTAAAAAATATCACTAAATTTTTAGAAACAAGTAAATCTGAAACACATCGGAATATATAAGCATAAAAAATACAAATATGAATAGTTAACTGGAAATACGAAGCTACGAAAAGTTAAATGCAGGAAAAAATTTTTTAACACTTAGAAAGTTTGAACACTATTAACATACTGAAAAGAAAAAAAAAAGTTACTGACCTAAAAATGTAAGTATTCAGTCGAAGTCTAGACGATTTAAATTATTCCTGGGACGCAAATATATCATAGTTGAGAAATAAATGCAGAACTATAATTTTGTACACTTGCACCATATCTATCCATCACACTGGGTATGAAGTTATTTTTCATATGACATAGCATGGCAATCATGATTATTCATGTCTACAATGTTTACAGCAGTAAATTTTTTCAAGTATAATACGAGGATATTCATATCAGGTCGTATTTCAAGAATAATTCTAATTGAGCTATGACTAAATTAGCAAATTTAACTATACATTCAATTCCAAAATTAACTGCATGGAACCGAGAAATGAATAAAGTAAAAGGTAGAGACACAAAATGTCCTTTCAGCGTTCTTTCCTCTTACTTGAATATTTAGAGAAAGTTTTCGACGATAAGATTATTGTGCATGATCTGTTAGATAAACCAGAACCACTGCAAATCAAGAAATTTCAATACCATAATAATTAAATTGCATAGCATTGTGTCCCTGTCATATTGAAACTGAAGGTCATAATCATTCAGCTTAAAGAACGAAACACTAGTTCGGAAATCTGAGCTCTGTTTATTGATCTCTCTTTCGTGTTTTCGTACATTACAGAAGCCATATGAAACCTATTATACACCATATTGAAAAAAAAATTACATTTCAATTTTTCAAACAGTTGTTAGTGGAGCTCCTACAATATAGGTTACAATAATGTGTCGAATAACGATTATTGGAGAAATTAAACAAGAAGAACCAGAATAATGTTTGTAAATTTTGCAAGACTAGTTTGATGGTTTGTACAGAACCATATTCTTCAGCTGCCTAAGTGCAAATGAAAGGATGCCTAAGTGAAAATGAACGACATAAACCATTAAACGAAATTAGACCTGCTAAATTCACAAACATTATTCTAACATTTTACTCTGAGATACACATTACCTAATTTGCATTCTAATGGGAACTGTCTAAAGTAGAGGTTGTAATATTTTATTATTTAACAAATAACTATATTTATTATTGGAGTGGCAGCGCCCTATTTGTATCATGTAATCGTTGCTCAGCAACGTAACAAATTGTTTAAAATTGTTATTCTAAAATTTTTACCAGTAGTAGATGTATGAAAAATTTGTAACTAAAAGATTATATTTAAATTATTTATCTCCGTAAACTAAAAATAAAATTTATGTTTTATAGAGAAGATCATCTGTTATTTTGTTAAATACTGCAAAATACGTTACAGTCTTATAAAATACGTTACAGTCTTATAAAATTGGAGGTTCCACCGAGATCCTGAAAATAAGAATGCAATTATCAATTTCGATATTGCTGGTCTCCTAATCCCAAAAAGTTGCTGAAATTTTGCGAACAAATTTGCTAGCACCAATTGCCGAGCTTATTGTTTTCGAGAAGAAACGGATGTCAGAAGTCTGACGTCTTAAAGCCAGATTTTTAAGCGGATCATTGAAAGGTTATCTTTTGTGTTTCTATAACTTGCGTCCGAGCAAAGATTTGTCAGAACAGGATATTGATGATCTCTGAAGATAAGATAAATGTTTGGTTTCATAAAATTTTTTATTGAAATTAAGTATTTCATTTCAGAATTATATTTTAATAGTGTAAGTTTTTGTGTAAAATAATTGATACTAAAAATTTTAGGCGTAAATTATAATTGGTAAAAAATGTATTTTAAAATTATTATTTATCCTTTACTGTTATTTGTAATGAATTTTTATGTGGATAACTGTTATGTATAAGCCATCCCGGCATTTATAAAAAAAAAAAAAAAAGAACTACTAACTGTTTTTTTTTTTTTTTTTTTTTTTTTGAATTTGCTGCCAAGCAGACGCGAGGAAAATAAGTAGTAACGTTAAACAAATAACTATATTTATTACTGGAGTGGCAACGCCCTATTTGTATCATGTAACCTTTGCTCAGCAACATAAGAAATTGTTTAAAATTGTTACTCTCAAAGTTTTACCAGTAAACTAAAAATAAAATTTATGTGTTTTACAAAGATCATCATCTGTTATTTTGTTAAATACTGCAAAATACGTTACAATGTTAAAGCAAAATAATAATACAACTGGGGGCTAACTAACATAAATCCCTACATGGTGCTACTTTGGTAGACGGTTGCACGGATTTTTGGCGATTTATATTGGCGCAATTGTTGGCGCGGTTTTTATAGTCGTCAGCCATCTTGAAAAATGCTGTTTTTACGTATTTTACGCATAGTAAAGTATTCGAAACTTTAAAATTTTTTTCAAAAGCTCCGCCCCTCCCTATAGTTTAGCATGGTAATTCAGAATTGAAAAGCTGGGTTACTGTGCATGTAAGGCAAAACCCTTTAAAATAAATAATGTGTTTAAAACTCATCCCATATTCAGTTCAGAATAAACATATGCAAAAATAAAAAATAAATAAATAAAAAGGTGGGAAGGGGGAGAAAAAAGAAAACATTTAAACAAGATGCACAGTGGTTGACTGCAAGAAAAAGGGGGAAAAGGTATCAAAACCAAAAGTGAAATAAGAAATTTAAATCCTTCGCTGCATCGTCATCGGGGAGGGGGGAGTTAGCGAAAGAAGAAAATAAATCAATCTGTTTCTGAATCAACATAAATGCAAATTAAAGTTTAAAAATTAAAATAATTTAATTAATAATAAGAATGACAATTAAAATAACTTGCATCCTTATCAGTCCAAGCCCTACAGGCCAAAATAAACAGAGTAAAATATCTTCAAAATTACAGCTTAAAAAAACAAAAAAAAAAATTTAAATTATTATTATTTTGAGCAGAACATGTCCAAAAACAAACAAAACATCCAAATATAATAAAATAAAAATGTATATAAATTTTGAATCATTCAGGTCGAGTAGAAAACTTAAAAAAAAAGATTATACCATTAAATTCATAAAGAAGCAAAAAATGCTTAAAATCTAGTAATGATGATTTCAATTTAAGCGTATCGAGTCCATAAAATATGTATAACACAAGTTATATAACATATAAAAATTTGAATAAAATTATAAAACGAAAAATAATAAACAATAAAAAAAGTCTAGAATATTGCAGCAACTAAAGTTTTGAAAAGAAAAATGACGTATTCGTTCTATTTGATAATAAACCGTTCCTAAGCATATAACGGAAGTAAGTAATGTATTTAGAATTACGAATTTCAAATTGATAAGTAGCAAAAATAATTAGAAATTTAGAATATATATGTATGCTGTGTTTTACTTATATTAGGCATGAAGTTCATTAAGATATGATTTTAAGGTCTTTATAATGTAATTATTCTCATTTAATTCGTGCAGAAACGTTCTTCGACACAAAGACGCTTATCAAATTATTGGTGTTGAAAAATAACAAAACAATTTTTTCTCATCTCTTTCTAAGAGTTCAAGAGGATTGAGAGGAAAAATAAAATTAATCTTCCTGAAAACAAGTAAACTTTTATAAATTCAAATTTCAGAATGTGGAATGCTTTACATATATAAATGAATTAAAAAGCCATTAAAATACTATAATTTCTATTTCATCTGTCGAGAATTAGCCATATAAATTAAAAATTAGTTTTAAGCTAAATGCAAAGTATTTTATACCCGCACAATAAATAAATTAATTAAATAAAGATATAGGTATGAACCCATTATGTTTGGTTTTCTTACAACCGTTAAGCTATCATCATCTCCTTATATGGTTTGGTTTGGTTTATGTAATTATGCAAAACCTCGAGGGTTATTTGCTTGAGAGCAGAGACGCCTTCGTACAGGACTTTCTAACGGAAACTGACTCGTATACATGTTGCACGTGGAGGAAAACCACGAAAATGCCCATGTAGCCAGCCCGTTCGCGGAATTCGAACCTCGGACCGAACTGCCAGTGTTCAGCGGCTTTACCGCTCGCCACTAATGAACCCCATCTTCTTATATAAACCAGTCTGCTTTAGAAATTTTTCCACGTAGGCTTCTTTTCCTCCCATAATATAAGTAATTATAATATTACTAATATAAGTAATTCAGTCTAATCCGTCATCATCTTTATATCATATCCAAAATGTGGAATACCTGCATATGTAATGCAAAATAAGCTAAAAAATAAGTACGTTTAAAATCAATCCTGTATTCAGTTCCGAATAAACCAGATGCAAAAACTTCAAGAAATAGGGGGCAAAACATGCTAAACCCAAAAAATGGAAGAAAATATAAATATCTGTAGTTGTATCGTGGTCAGGGGGTTGGTGCTACGAATGAAGTAAATAAATAAATTAGCCTTTTCTGAACTTACAAGGACATAAAACTAAAATTTGTGTTGTGAATTATCTCACTTGTCTGACCGTAACATCAGAAAAAACCCACGAAATTCATCGTGGCATAAAAATCTAAAATTATATTTTTATGCAATTTTATAAAATTAGATTAAATAATAAAAAACAAATTTATAAAATTAGATAAATTTAGATTTTTATAAAATTATATTTTTATTATTTTTTATCTAAAATTAATCTTAGAAAAACAATAAACTCAAAAACTATCAGTAATTTGTGTCTTTATCAGTCCAAGTCTTAACACCTACCTATAAGAAAACATGTTCATTATAACGCAAAGGTACACATGCAGTCATTTTGACGGTGTATGCATTTTTAGTCCAAAGGGGCAATTTACCCGGGATTATTAATTTCGTTTTGGCATTTTGCGTCGGTTCACTATAAATGTCGGTTCACTTTTCAAATTTTTGCCACCAAATATTACATCCCTGCATTATATTTAAAGATATTATTTAAAGATTTATTATTTATTTTTTATATAATGACGAATCTGCGTAAATGCATGCATGTTTCTCGCATTGTGATAAAGCAATGGTGTCCAGAACCATCAAATTTTGAGTAACGTAATATTCCATAGAATATGGGCATGTGGAAGCCCTAATTTTGATTTGAAATTTGTTTTATTATCGATTTCATATTTTGAAAAACTTTAATAAATTTTTGATTAACAGACTCAACGATTTCAAAGCGAGCAATAGCAGCATTATACGGTGTGGTGTATTTAATTATGGCAATGCACACTAGGACTATCTGCCTAAGGGAAGGGATGCCTTCGTGGAGGACTTTCTAAGGGAAACTGGCTCGTATACACGTTACACATGGGGAAAACCACGAAAACACCCATGCAGCCAGCCCGTTCGCGGGATTCGAACCTCGGACCGAACTACCAGTGTTCAGCGACTTTACCGCTCGACCGCTGGTGGGCCAGCATTATACGGAAAAAACACTTTCATCTCCAGGGCGCGAGACTGTGTATCGGGAATTCTGAAGCTATGCTCATTTTAAAATGATTTTGCGATATTGCTGTTGAACTGAATTTTATGGTTTAAGTGCGAGGAACTTGATGTTTAATAAATAAAGGTAACACACAAAACGTTAAAAAAACGCCCCTTTGGGCGTAATGTAAAATCTGAAAGCCTTTTAAAAATTATTTGTTATTAATGTTTTTTTTCCTATTCAAAAATATCGAAAGGAATTAAAAATTAATGAACATTTAAATTAATTAACAAAGTTTGTTAAACATAACTGATAATAAGTGCATTAGAATTTTGAAACTTTTACAAAAGCAGTAAACTTATTGTTAACAAAAATTGACATATTATATGCTGGTGTAATGCAAAGTTTATAAACTCTACCAGTTCCAATCAACCAGTGTTGCTAACACGAGAACGTAAAAATGCCCATCGGTCACAAAATATCCAAATATTGCACCGCTAGGACCGCTGAATTTCAGAGAACACCAACATATAATTTTAATCACCGGAAACACATAAAACACCAAAACAAAACACTATTTCACTGTATGGAGGATATGTTGCAAGATATGTGTCATATGTTGAATCCGATATTTTCTTTAAACGATATATACAAAATTCAAAATTTTGGTGTCGTCTTATAGAGCAGATATTCACAAATAAAGTAAGCACAAATTCGCCATTACCACGATGATTTCTCCTCAATTCAAAATAAACTGCAATCATTATCGTGTTGGCAATACTGGTTGATTGGAACTAGGCACCCATCGGTAACGTAAAAATGCCCATCGGTCAAATTGACCGATGTGTACCTGTAGCTGTTAAGGCTGAAGCGCGTAGTGCGAAAATTGTACCATAAAGAAAAGAGAAAAATCCAAAACGATCGCGAAATAAAAAAAAAAAAAAAAAATTCTAAAATACTGAGTAGCTTAAGTCTAATAACGAAACTAATTAATAACACCTGAATAAACAAAACCATATGCAAAAGTTTGAATGCAAAAAAATTCGAAAAGACACAAGAATTGCAAAGAAATTTCGCAAAATGTATAACCATACACAAAATGAAAACAATATGTGTATGGTATATCTTAATAAATGAAACTGATAATCTTCTTTAGACGAGTACTTTGTTCATGCACTTCGTGATGTGTCGCCTTATTGAAGCTCCGTTTATTCTGATGCCTGGTTTTAAAGGGAAGATTTCTTGAGACGAATATTAAATCCATTTAGAAATGTTTTTACATAAATTCTATCAGTTTGTAGGGTTTATATTTATTTTAACTAACCTTTATTTTAAGTTTAAATTATCTTTCCTGTCAAGCCTTACTTTCCCCTGGAACTGCCAATGCCAGAGTATGTAAATTTTAGTAGAACGCGCAAGGATTCAAATTATCAGCGGAAGTATTCTGATTTAAATAGAAAGGAAACGAGTTCGAGGTGTGATATTCTTACTTCACGAGCGCGGAGGTAGTTGGCCAGAAATTGAAGAACCACGCGTTTCGGCCTGTGTGCTTGCCTGGAAGTAGTGTTAATCGTTCAAGTGATCTTCAAGTTTGCTGAATTAGCAGCGGTATTGTAAAACGCGGTGAGTTAGTTACTTTTAGAGAGCCTCGTAGTTAGAATCTTGTCTTTAGTTTCTTTTCAGGTTATTATTTTTATTTGACCGCCGAGTTGGCGCAGTTTGTGAGCGTCAAGAGCACGCACTTGTAATTTATTACGTTGAATAAAAAGGGACTTAAACCCTTAACAAGACTCTGTCTTTTATCCAGTTTTCACAGTCACCTCTTGGTTGCGTGCAAGTTAAAAGCGCAACGCTACAAGTTCATGCTACTCATTTTTCAATGCTGAATTACCATTTGCACAAAGACTTCCGCTGAAATTTCAAGATTAATTTTTCATTTCATTTTATGTCAGGAAATTGTTTTCAATCATTGGTCTAGACAGGGCTTCTTAAACTTTTTTTAGTCGCGACCACTTTTTATCACTGAGATTTTTGTCGCGACCCCAGGACCCCATTATATTTGTGAAAATTTTGTGAGTTCCCCATGAGCATTGCGCAAATCCGACACACGCGTGAGTGAAACTGTTAATTTTTTCACTATTGTAATATAGTATTGCAGTTTTAAGTCATTAACTTTAATTTCTAATTTTAAGACAATGAACAATGTGAAAATTTTAAATAAGTAACAGACGGAATGACAGCGTCACGTGCAAAGCAAGTAGAACGAACTTTTATATTATAAAAAGAATGCGTCGAAACGTATTCGTTTTTTATTTGTCTGTATTGTCTTATCGTTATTTATTTTCGGGTACATTGTGTAAAAATATTTGATAATTGTAAAATTATTATAAGTTAAAGAAATATCAAAACTGCTAACATTTTTGGCGACCTCCTGCTTCAAATAATAGACAAAATTTAAAAACTGAGTAGATTGAGTCTAATAACAAAACTTGCAAAATTACTAATCCCAAACCCGAATAAACAAAACCATATGCAAAAGTTTTAAAGCAAAATTCGAAAAGAAACAAGAATTGCAAAGAAATTTGCAATTCTGGGAATCGCTACCCACAGTTTAAGAAACTGTGGTTTAGAACAAATACTGAACAATTGTATGTGATTACTAATGTACATTGGGATACTTAAACTAAACTACGTACGGAAGTTAAAATAAACCAAAGATAAATTTATATTCATTTTAATTCATTTTTAACTGTTAACACATTTGCAATTAAATAAGACTTTTGTCAATTGTTAATGGTCTGTTTATCTGTGACCCATTAATGGATCAGTAGCTAATTCTTACAGACTGAATACACAAATACCTAAGAAGATTGATTTTTAAAGGTACAAATGCCTAAGAAGATTGATTTTTAAAGGTACAAATGCCTAAGAAGATAGATTTTTAAAGGTAACAAAGGCATTCCTCCATGGAAAGGCAGCCTAATTTTATTTTAATTAATTTACAGCCAGACTTATTGTTTAATTAATTGTCTTAATTAAGTTACAACCAATTGTGTTGATTGCAAAGGGATCACCGCTTGTATCGGCTAGATGCAAGATGGATAAAAGATGGGAAAACGTATCTAATTAACAACAGTATGTGTTGTTACTCATTTCAAGCCATTCGCTTTTAAACCAGTCCCCAAAAACTGCGACAAAATTTAATTGACAGCAAGTTGTGAATTGAGGATAAAAATTTATTTGTTGGATATCCCTTTTCAAAACAGCGTACGGTTCTGAAGCTTAGCGGCTTATCTTTCTCTCGTCAGAAATACTCTTGTAACGGCGCAATTTGGCGAGATTACGCGGAATTTTTTGGCGGTCCTGAAACAACTTGTTCCAGTAACCCTGTTGACAGATCTTCCTCAGAGAAGACTGAGGCTAGATGCGAGTGTTAAGCTGACCGTTTGCGCTTTTATTGCGAGGCGCGTTTGATTCTGCGTTGTTCGCGCACTGGTGATCAGAGCGCTGAAAAGCCGAGATAAATATTGAGGTATTGGGTAAAGAGAAATATTTTGATGACATTGTGCTAACAGTGCAATGGGTGCACGGACTACTACACTTGTGTTTTTGTGTTCATTCTTGTCTTTCGCTTCCAGTAACTGGATGTAAGTACCTATTAAAATTATTATTTTTCTTAAGTGAAACTTTTTTTTTTTCCGATAAATTTTTTTCCCCTCTTTACTTATGTATGGAACTCACTTTTTAATTATTAAGTTAATTACCTTTTTTAGCTTAAAATAAACAATTACAAATAAAGTAATGAAGAATTAAAAATTTTAATTTTCAAAAATGTTTCTTTTTCTTTTTCTTTTCTTTTTTTTTTTTTTTTTTTTTTCGGGGAAGAGAGGGAAGGAAATGAAGCTAGCTATATATTTCTTTTTAATTAAAACGCCATTAGGTGATCATTTCAAATAGAATTTATACCCATTTTTCGGGGGAGGGGTGCTTTAATTTAGTTAGTTAAGTTTTTCTTAGCATCTTTTCCGAGTTTTTCAAATAGGAGTATTACAAAGTATAATACATTTTATTACAGATTCTAATGTTGTCAAAATACTAAATTTTTTTTATCGGTTTTAGTTTTCCTCATCATTTAAATTGCATTTTAAGTAATGCTAAGTTACTTCTTTTATATTATAAGTATTTTTCCTGCAGTTTTTCTGCGATTACTATTCGCCCTGAGAGGATGCTATTCATGATTTTTGAATTTTGCGGTCCCTTTTTAATTAGTTTAACTTCCATTTAAGAGCCCCCCAAACTTACTGCATTAACTTGATTTATTTTTAAGTACGCTAATGAACAGCGGCATGTGAAAAATGCTGTTCTTTATTTTCTAACATGAAAATAGATTTTTCATTGTCTCATTCAAAACTTACTGCATTCAAAAAATAAACTTTCTTATTCATTCATTTTTTCTGTCATTGGTTATATCTTTACTTTTTTTTATCTTGTAAATAAGCATCCTCTTTTATTATTAAATTGTTCTTAGAAATCAAATTAGAAAACTTTACGAAACAGCTTTCTTTGGTTTCTAAAATTTTAATAAATTTCTAAACAATGGCAAATTTTTAAAATGCTTTCCGATGTCCTGTAATACTGGATTTCAACCGGCAAATGACTGTTAAAATTTCATTTTATAGTTATCTGAAATATTGCTGTGTTTTTAATTAGAATTTTATTTATTTCTTCTTTAAAGTTTCATTTAGCATTATTTTGCTATGTCTATTATGGACTTTTCTAAGCAGTTAATTATTTCGCAAAAAAAAAAATTGGTTTGATGACCTGCATTTTTTATGAATTTTATATTTAGTGTTACAGATATTTAGGAAACTATCGATTGAGTTAATTTCAGGTTTTAAGTTTAGAATTTAAATGCCAGTTAAACATTTTAGTATGTTGTTTGCAAATGCTAATCAATTGCAAATTATTAATAAGGTTTTTAAAAGATAGCATCAGAAAATATTTCATCACTTTGTTTCCAATAATGAATTTAATGTTTAAGAACAGAAACTTTACATCAAAAATATATTTTTATTGAATTATCAAGGAGCTGTAAGGCATAAAATTTCTAAGATTATTAAAAGAAAAAGAAAGGGTTCACAATAATTTTTTAACCAAACATAATTTTACAATAGTCTTTGAATCAGAAGGAATGAGAAAAATTGCTGAAAAATAGAAATATTTCCGTTAAATAATTTTTAGCGAGAGCGAAAATTATTTATAATGACATATGACAAATAATTTTTTGTTTTCGAGCTAAGTGAATTTTAAAATCATACAACATTATATATATACTATATATGTATAATAACAACAAAAGAAGTGCGTGAATAGGATTTTGTATTATTATGTATGTTATGTTTATTATATATATGTATATGCATATGTTTGCTTGTTTGTAATATTTTGAGAAGAAGGTCTTGAATAATTTATTCATTGTATATTTAGTTTGCAATTATAATTGCTTGGAAAAATTGCATGTTTCTAAAGGAATTGTACGCAGTTAAAGTTTGCAAATATCGAAACAATGAGGACATATGTTTTTATACGTGTGTAGTATCATTTTTATCATGCCAAAAGATTGTTCCGGAACTTTTTCATTTAATCCCCGGATCTTCCACGTATTACTATCGCTATTCTTTTTAAAGTAATGATGCTTTAACTATAATGATCGTTTGGATTCAGCCTATTTTGGTTGACATTAGTGGATTTTAAACTTGAATGCTTAAATACGTTGTATGTTGATTACGCTGAGCAGTTTAGAATCTTGAACCATGTTTCAGTCTTTGGATATATAAACATTCTGATCTAAAGCAGTTGTATATGATTTTTTAATAACATACTAACTTTAATTTATATGATAATCACAAAGCATAAGGAAATTCTAAATCAGTTCGTAAATTTAATAAATAGCACTATCTAAAAAGATTTTATCTCAAGTATATAGCGTAGCTTTAGTCATATCCGTAACTCAAAAATCGATGTTTTATCATAATATCTGATAATGGCATTACATACAGTGAAACTGTAATCGTTCTGCGTTTTTCTTCCATATTCTTATATTGTTTTCGTACCATTTTTAAAGCTTTTTTTCACTGTTTTTTTTTTAAATTTAAATCGATAGTAAAATTTGCTTTGTTGTTTCTTTGTATAAATTTTAATATGAAACTAAAAAAAATTAAGTTTTAATTACTAAATGGAACTGTCTCTCAGAAATTTTTATTTTTCCATTTCCTGCTTTGAGAAGAATTGTTACCAGAAAAAAAATTATTATGAAACTATTAGTATCTATACCTCCATTTATCTGACTTAAAAGCATGTGCTTCAAAACGTAATTTTTCCATAATTTATTCTAGACATTATTTTAACAAATAAACAAACAACAACAATAACAACAACAACAAAAAAAAAAAAATTCCAAGGCGTTAAGTTCTGAAAACCATAATCTACATGAAAAAATGTACTTCATTCGACGTGGTAATTTTCGGCAATGAATTATCTTTTGGTGTTATGCTATGTTCATATGAATTCCAGCATACATGGCACTCGGAGGCACAGAAGCTCAAATAAAAGTTTTGAATAACAATAAAAGTGTAATTCGTGTAATATTTTAAATTTACAAATAGTTATAAATTATAATTCAACGATATTGGGTATTTTTTCCCTTATATTATATTGGAAATAGTTTAAAATTTGTATAGTATAAAAAAGAAGTTTGTTTTAAGAAAAGTGTAAAAAAAGGTCTTTTTTTTTTTTCTAGTGGTACCTACCGCTAAGAAGGAAAGTTACCTGAAAAGATTTAAGTCAATGACACAGGTTTAGTGCTAATAATTTTTGTAACATTTAGTAAACGATAAATCGTATGCTAGTAATAATTACCAAAAAATTATTTCTTTTTCTCGACATTTAATTTTCTGTTGATCTGTTATGAACATATATTAAATGCAGTGCGTTCTTTAAAATTAATTCCTCTTTTTTAGCATTAAGTTAATTAACGTAGAAACCCTAACTTTCACAAAGCTTTTTATCTGATGTCCTGTAACAATTATTTGGACAGTTGCGATAAAAATGAAAAAGAGAATGTACTTTTCGAGCACGTTATATGTCATTTTGATGCCTGATATTACTCTCTAATATATATTATGGTTAAGGGACACGATCAGATTTTCAGAGCTAGATCTGCGTTAAAAAATGTTGGATAACTTTGATTTAGGAAGTTTTAAAATGCAAATAATATAAAGGATATGTGTTCCTGTTTTTGATGTGTATTACTCAGATGAATTCGCAATTGCATTGCTGGTCGTCTAAAAACATGAAATCGTCAAATGATTAAATATTTTTAAAAAATAAATTTGTATCTGTAAACGTATAAATTTGTATAAACGTGTACTGTATTAGTCGTTGTGATTATTATATTTTTACAGTTTTGTTTGATTAGCTATCTTTATATATATATGTATGTAAATACAAAAAGAAACTTAACAAGAGGCTAAAATTAAAAGCAAGATTTTATACCCGTCCTGGGCTGTAGCTGCAGGATTGAAGTAATATAGACTTAAAGATTCTAAAGTTAAAAGTAAATTGGAGTCAAAGCAAGGTTATTCAGCAACAATATTAATATTAGCTATCGTGAAAAAGAGATTCAACACAAAATCCAAACATATCAAAATTAAAATAAAAATTCATCATAGTACAAACTTTAAAAATAAAAAAGTAAAAGAGAAAAAATATATAGTTATAAAATAAAAAAAAATATCCCAATATGATTTCCGCGCATACTGTTTTATCTCTCTCTATATATAGATAAATATAAAACAATAATTCATAATTAGAAAACTTTTAATTTTATATTAATCAAAAAAAAGATCAATGCTATTTTTCGTCTGGAAAACCTTCATAACTTTTAAGCACAAGCTTAGCTTGTATGAAGAATCTGAAAATGTTATCTGCAGATGTATAGAATGCATAGGATTGGTTTTAAATAACGTAGCATAAATTGATAGAATCTGTGCATACTTTTGAAATTTTGCAGTACACTTCTGAGGTTTGCTTTTCCCATGAGATTTTGTAGTTGATATTTACGACTTTTCGTATAATAAATCCTTGGTGAATTTTTAGAATGTGTGGAAATCAGAAGGCAGGCTTGATGTTTTAATTGGGAATAACTGCAAGACACTTATGCATTTAGTTTCCAGTTATACGTTTACGCTAATTGCTTTAAATTACTGATGCTCCTTTCAGTCACTTTAGAGATTGTCAGATGAATTTTTGTTCTGTCACATAATGAATAAAAAGATCATAACTAAAGTAAAGGGCTAAAATAAAACTGTTTATTAAAACGTTGTCGTGCCAGTTACATTAACTCAAAATTTAAGAAAAAATAACTCCGCTAACTTGCGGGATAGCCAGATACACATTCAAACTAAACAGTACGAGGAGCACAACATTTAAACGTCTTGACTAAACCATAGCTGACCTTTAACTACGTGGTCATAAAGCAATCTCGACAAGCAGAGGCTTACGTCAGCATATCAAACTGCAATTGCAGGAAACTTAAACAGAACCACTGTCAATACCTATACTCTCAAGCGCCTATATCAGCCTATACTGTCAAGCGCTTTCTGAAGAACTTAAAAACCTAAAAGCTTTAACTATTTTTCATTCTAGTAGAAGTTGGCGGATTACGTAAAGCTAAAAAAGTAAATAAAAAACAAGATAGGCTTGCTATTTAAAACGAAACTTTAAACACTATTTGAAGCATTTTAATGTTATAGGCGTATGAGTGTTCAGTTCTTTAATATGTTCTCGATGTGGGAAATATATATTGTTGAAGAGAAATGCTTACAAATAAATACAAGTCTTCATAATCATTTTCAGAATGATTACTAGATGAAATAGTTTTATTCTTGAGTCAGTCTGTTAAAGAAAATATGAGTTCAGCTTTTCGAAGATAACTCTGTGTTAAAATTTCTTACTTTACATAATTAATAACATCGTCCAACAACGTGCAACGTCAGGTGGCCGCATAAAGATGTCAACAGTAAAAACGTGTGCCATTCACTAAGAGCAGTATTATTTTTATCAGGTTTAAAGGGACTCCATAATCTAATCTGGGAAGAACAGGGTGAATAAAGTACACGAGGCAATCTCGAACGTCTCGAGAGCCCAGAACAAAGCCCTGGGATGATAAAAACATTAAGAAACAACAGCTCCTATCAGAAACTGTTGACGAGATGACACTTCACTTCAATGCAATGCACTTGAAAGTCATCTATCCAGACAACGACGATTGACTAATGACGAGTCGCTGATTTTTTTCCCTGCAGGCTTCTGTATACTAGAAAAATTTAATTTTGTTCTGAATAAATGCATAAGTATACTGCCTTCATAATCAGGTTAATTCCCGTAATGTGAAAAAAATTCTGAAGCCATTCGAAGTAAATAATTGCTTTCTGCAATCGCGTTCCTTGTTCAGTGCTTAAGTATCCATGATTTATTAGAGCCCAAAAATTGTTTTGAAAGTTAAAGAAAGAAATGGTCCGTAAGTTACAAACCGCTTATTAAGTAACAGTAGTGGTTACTACATAGTACAGGTGCAAAAGGTTTCATTATTTTAACATTTCATGAGAATTATACAAAAATAGGAAGAAGATGAAATGAAATGTTAAATGTGCAGTGCAGCTTGCAGTACACTTTATTAATATTTTAGTGCCCACAGTTAGTTATGATTTATGAGTTATTATTAGTCCAAAGGGGCTATTTGCGTAGAAGGACTATTAATTTGGTTTTGGCATTTTGCGTTGATTCACTACAAGCGTTGTTTCACTTTTCAAATTGTCGCCACCAAATATTAGAGTTCTGTATTATCTTTAAAGAAATTAAATAATGAAAAATCTGCATAAATGTATGTATGTTTCTCTCATTTTGAAAAAAAAAGCGGTACCTAGAGCCATCTAATTTTGAATAACGTAATCCTCCTGCGAATATGGGCATCTGGAAGCCCAGATTTGAAATTTGGAATTTGTTTTATTATAGATTTCATATTTTGTAACACTTTAACGAATTTTTGATTAACAAACTCAAGGATTCCAAAACGAGCAATAGCAAAGCTGTACAGAAAAAAAAAAAAAAAAAAAAAAAAAAAACTTTTTTATCTCCAGCGCACGAGACTGTGTATCGGAAATTCTAAAGATATGCTCATTTTAAAATTATTTTGCGATATTGCTCTTGAACTGAATTTTATTGTTTAAGTGTGAAGAACAAGATGTTTAATAAATAAAGGTAAAACACAAAATGTTAAAAATACGCCGCTTTGAACGTAATTTAAAATCTGAAACCTTTCAGATTTTATTATTATTATTATTATTATTATTCCTTTGCTTTTGTGTTACACATATTATATCGTATTCGTTTACATAATATAAATGTTATGTTTTTCGGAGTTTCATATTAATCGTGATTTCGTATAATTACAATAAAATTTGGAATGTACGAATTATATGTAAGTACTTTGCTACTTCTGCAATTATGGATGCTATATTAGCATTGCCTTTGTTTATTAAGTCCTGTTATCTTGAAACTCTATTGTAGAAAGGCCTACCAGCGGCCGAGCGGTAAAGTCGCTGAACATTGGTAGTTCGGTCCGAGGTTCGAATACCGCGAACGGGCTGGCTGCATGGGTGGTTTCGTGGTTTTCCCCATGTGTAACGTGTATACGAGCCAGTTTCCCTTAGAAAGTTCTCCACGAAGGCATCCCTCTCCTTAGGCAGATAGCCCTCGAGGCTTTGCCGTAATTAATTAACCTATTGTAGAAGAGTATTTCTCAGCTTATGTACCTTTTTCCATCGCATTGGAAGTCTCGTGTAATAATGTGATATCAGGCGATTTTTTTTCTGATTCTAATAATAAAGCCATGTGTTAAAGAGACTTGTTGTAAAAGTAATATAACTGTCAGTAACATGCAGAAAAGCCATGTAATTGACACAAACTCTTTTGTACACTGGATACACAACTAATCGTCCTAAGCAAATATTGCTTGCTGAAAATATTTAGCTGGTTTTCATTTTTTACGTAGAAAAAGACCACTTATTTTTCATTATTTACAAAAGAATATTTCTTTTTTATGAATGGTAGAGACAACTGGCTAATTCCTTCTTCATTTTTACAACTTCGCCTTAAGTTCCCGCCCCCTGTTATTCAGAAGAAGTAGAAAAAGTATATTGGTTTAAAGCAAGGCGTCATTTTCAACCAAAATGTATGAAGTAAAATCTACTGAGCAAGATGAACATATTTAAAAAGATTAAAATAATTAAATGACTTTTTAAAAAGGATTTTTATCTTATGGTAACAGGCTCGAAGATCTGCTGCGAATATATGAAACTATGGATAACCGCGAACGCGACATATTCAATTATATCCGCAATGTCGCCTATAGTAAATAGTGAATTCGCAAAGCAAACCTCAAGCAATTTCGCATTTAATTTAATTTATTTTTGATTGGGGCGAACTGAAACCTGCCTGATAATTTTGACAATCCTTGCACAGCCATATTCCAGTTTTGGATCCTCACTCTCATTCTCATACTAAGATTGTCCTGGGCTCTTGGAGAGATCTGAAAGGTTACTGATGTCCTTTGGCATATCAGAATACAGTTCGCATATCTTCAGCTAAACTTACAAAATCAGCAGAATGAACTGGCTATAGTACACTCATGGTGTAGCCTGATAGTTCTACTTATATAGAAGTTTATGTAGGAAGCCTGTTGTGCATAGACAGGATTTATTATTCATTAAACAAGGATTCAGACTCCATAAGTCCCTCTAAAAGTTAAATAAAATCTTCAAGGATTGTGTCTTAATACAAGTTGGCTGTTACCTCTTCGATGAACTTTTTCATGGTGAATATACATGGTTGTAAAAGTTATAAGGCATTTTCTCCCTCCTTCCAGCAAGCTTTCGTGGTGTAACGGTAGTACACTCGGCGCGTATTAAAGAGGTTAGGTTCAAGTCCCGGCTAGGGCACTGCAGATTTTTCACATCTCCTGCCTCAAAATAACCTAATGACTCTACGACGTAACCCCACTTAATGTGATATTCCTCCATGATGATCTCGTACAAAGATGTAGTTCCTTTTCTTGCTATCAGCAGTATTCGAACGAAGACATGGTGAGTTAATTATGATAAAATATATAAAAATCACTGTGTGGACTAAATATGGGGGACACGTATTAGAATGACCTACAGCCTCGCTGAATCGATTCATGGTGTTTTTAGAGCAAGTAAAAGGTGTTAATTATATAGCAGCGAAAGAGATGCAAATTTAAATTTTCATGTATATAACTTGGGCATAAGACCCGGTGGCGCAGTGGCTAGCGCATCGCGCTGTACCACAGGTCCGGGTTTCGATTCCCGAGCTGAGCAAGGTTGACTCAGTCTTTCATCCCTTGAGTCGGTAAAATGAGTACCAAGTTCGCTTGGGGAGTAAACACTGGGTGTCCTGCAACCAAGTTGACCACTTGTTCAGGGCATATGCTCACGCGACCCGGGGCCGACGGTCAGGAAAGCAGATTTCGGGGCACTGCAGGCCTTGGCTCACTAGGGCTGTTGTGCCACCGAGTTTAGTTTAACTTGGGCATATACTATAATCGGTTATAGTCATCGCGTCGAAGAATAAACGTTGCTGTGGTTTCTAAGAAATTCATTGAGCTTTTGTGTTGTACTATGCCTACTTTGTCACGAAAAACGTACAAATAATAATACTTTTATGGTGTTGTAACATCTAAAAGTCTTGTGTTAAAGCTGACATTCTAAAACTGTTATATATATGATGAATGGGATGTGTAGCTTTTGGAATATCAGCATTCGTGTCTGATTAATCACCAGTGTTTTATCTTGATTGTGTCTGTCTCTTTTTTCTTAAATATATAGTATGAGTTAGCTGTGTCGCATTTGTCTAAAATAAAGCGCATCTATTGTACTTACGATGCATATTACGATATATACCTTTGAATGTATCATAATATTAATCTAATATTAAGATACATTCGGGTGTTAATGCAACTTATAAGTTGAATGTCTTTCACACCACGAATCACAACCAAATTGCATTTCAGAAAAAAAAAAAAAAAAAAAACTGCATTTGAATAATTCAGAAAGATGCATGCAATTAGTTCAAATGATTGCAACTGATTCATTTATTTATGAGTTTGAGTAATCAGTTTGCCATGATGTCTTTATCAAAATTCTGTACATAGAAGGACGATGTTATATGAATGTTATATTTTCTAAACTCCTAAATTGGCGAAGCTAAGGTATATACGTATATAAAAAAAACATAAGAAGGCACAAAGCAAAAAAGGCATTTTAATTTTAATTGCAAGTTGGTTGAACGCCTGCGCTATTCCTTTTGAACTTATCCTTATTTTGAAAATCTCGTCAAGTCTCTGGAATTTTTCTTTTCTACGTTTCAGGTGTCTGCACATGTAAAAAACGGCATAATCGTAAACCTGTGCATCTTTCTATCTTTTCTTTTCGTGAGTTACGAAGAAAGAGGAAAAGAAAGAGACAGTTAAACAAATAAGAAAAGAAAAGGAAAAAGAAATGTGCAAACGTATTCTAAATGAGAAGCGTAAAAACGATTTATCGTCTACTAAGAATGCTGGGGTATAATGCACTACATAATTATTGGGAGTGATAAAGAATGGGGGAAGAACTAAAACACTACGTCTCAAAGCCAGTACTTTATTCTTATCTCAATGCGTAAATGTGTATGTGTTTGGAAAGGAAACTTTCTTCAGATGTAACATCTGTGTACTGATATCTATGCATGTTTATATTTAATAGATGATTGGTTTTTAGTTTTAGAGAGAATAAAAAAATGTAAATCGCTGGACAAGAGCTTAAATTGTTTGTTTTATATCTTCAAAACAAAATTGCTTTTAAATAAATACATTTGCTATTTTAAGAAAAAGGGAATAGGTCTATATAGAAAGAGATCTAAACAAGTTGTGAAGAATTATTATACAAAGGAAGACTGCGTACTAAATATATTTTTATCATGCTTTTTCAACGTGTGACGTTACGTAGGGACCATACTTCAGAATTTTTCTCTTTAAGCAAATAAACATCTTGTGCAAAGGTATAGCTTAAATAATGAACCACAAACTTAGTAGAAGAGTCTGAATCCCGAGTCCATTGATCTTATTTTTATGAGGGAAAAAAATGCAAAGATTAATTTTGAGGGCCTTCTAAAATCCGCAGACCTAGGCCGAGGTCCTGCCGAACTATATGATTATAGGTAATCAGGCTGTAGATACCAATAGTAGTTGTAGTGGTCATTATCTCTGTCTAGTTTAGAATTAAACAAAAATATATGTATATGTACGTTGTATCCATAATAAGTGAAGCTGATATCCGTATTCTGGCATTTTTTAATTTATAAAAAAATGAATTTTGTGGAAAATTACGATACTTAATTTTTATATGGTCCTTCGCTCCCTGTAGTTAAATTTAGTACATATACATTCTAAATGATAAAATACAAAAGATTTGATTCTTGTATTTTTTTACTATTTATTTTTGTAGGTTGATTGTTTTCTGATTCTAATGTAATTCATTGATTTTTTTTGTTATGATTTACTAGTGTATAACATTCTTTAATTTATTTTTTTCTTATGGTATGCTGAAAGAATTTATAAGTTTTCAAATGATAAAAATGCGTTACTCTAGTACTTCATTGAAGTTTTATTATTTTAGAATCGTAATCTAATCATCATCCGAAAAATTCATTAAACTAGAATTATTTCTCATTTTTTTATTTATGGAAATAATGTTATGAGATGATTAAATGGCGAAACCTGCCACTGTTTCTCTAGAACACGAATTCAATGAAATTTTTAAATAAAATCTTTTTCCAGAAATTTATATTCATCGAAAAGTTTATACTGGTTATCATTTAATCTATAAATATCAGAAATCGTTTTCTGAACTGATGTTTCATTTTTTTTGTTACGCATAAATGCAAACATTCTATTTTCCAGTTTGCGTACGTAATATAAACTCGAACGTAATATAAACTTTAAAATTAAATAGCTTGGTCAAATTTAAGTAGCTTGGTCAACAGAATTCAAAACTTTTTTATTTTTTAAAATGAGTAAAACTTTTACTAAACTTAAACGATACCCTAAGTGCTGAAAAACCGCATAAAAAGTTGTTTCATAATTTTTTCAAAATTGATTACTGTAAAGACCCTTATTTTCGCGGTCCGTAGTTTTCGCGAAAATGAATATATCGGTGATTTCGCGAGTTGAAAATTTAGCGAATTTTATATGAACAGAACCGAAAGTTGAAAATTTTCAAAAGTATCTAAGTAAAGTTGAGAAAGTTGAAAAATTCCAAAGGTACATCTTTTGCATAAAGCATTTTAAGAAATTTCTTGTACCTTATTATTTTAAGAATTTCTTGTACCTTATTACGACAAGCAGAGAGAGCTTCTCGGGCTAGTTCCAGAACAACCTGGTGTAGCATTGTTCGATGTTTTTAAGACACATCAAGATCCTCTTTTTCTGACTGAACTAGAGAAGAGGAATATTATTCCAGTTTTCGTGCCCGGTTTCGGCACAGGAGAGCTCCAACCTTTGGACTTAACTAATGGCGAGTTTAAGCGTTTGCTCAAGAATGAGTTTATTGAGTGGTATTCTAATGAGCTTCAATTTCTAGAGGAAAAGGAATCTGTGGACTTGCGAATATCAAAACTAAAACCGATTCACGCTTCTTGGCTTGATATATATATACGCTGATATATATTTTTGAATGGCTTCAAAGAAGCTGGTATAAATAGTATTCTAAGTGAATGAGCTGCCTTCTATTAATTTTATTGTTTTATATTCGGGAAATATAGTTGTATATTACTCAAAAAATAGTTATAAGAAAGTTGTAAAGAAAAAGCTTGTAACTGTGCAATAAATCATTAAATTTTGGGTAAGTGCAAAATTTCCGATTTTTTATTATTATTTGAGGCGGGAAAAAAAAAGTATTTCGCGAGGCTTAAATTTTTCGCGATTACGACGGGCTCGCGAAAATAAGGGCCTTTACAGTATTAAAATTTAAAAATGCCATAACATGAATATTTGACTTAGTTAAAGCCTTTTTTCAAGTTGGAGCACAGATTAACAACAACAAACACATGATTTCAGTCTTTATTATTCTGACAATAATAAAGACAATAATAAAGACTGCGGTGTAATACAGTACTGATGCGCTTAATTGCCTGTATTCTGTTGCACCAGCAAAATAATATACAACCTGTTATTATGCAGTCTGTTGCAACTATTTTGCAGTTATAAATACTTATCAAATGCTTTTTGGAATTCAACCGTAAATTTTGAACTTAACAAAAGCCATTACGATGTATTCTATTCTTAATTCTGAAGCAAATTACGCTCTCATCTCGCCGTGAGCGATCACAGGTTCGAAAAAGAAAAGAAAAAAGAACCACTTAAACAATCATTTATAGAGGAAAAAATAATAATCTCACAAGCGTAGTTTTGCTACGCGTAATAAAATGACATCAGAATGAACGTGACTTACACAAAAGGCTGTTTTATTTAGTAATTGAATAACTTGCCATCTGCACAAAAATGGCTGAAGAATGTATATGATAAAAAGACAAAGGAAGGGAAAACTAAAAAGTACAGTAATTTATTTTTATCATACTGTGGTCGTTTCATCAGCCTGTTAATTACAAATGTTAATGTTAGTTACCTTTGTATATGTTGGAAATGGAATATTGAAATATGTCTGTTTAAACCATTATTACGGTTAGTACATTATTACGGTAAAAACTCATTGCATTGTTTTTGCTGAGTTTTGTCAGAAATTATAAAAATGTTAAATTTTTTGTTCTTAACAAATTTAGTTCCAGTTCATATGTACACATTGCACACACACACACACACGCACACAAAAAGGACAGTTCTATATCCCCCGTTCTACTGGACCGATTGTCGAAATTTAATTTGCATTTTCTATGTCTCGAAAGCGCGACGTAGGATGTATATTAGATTTACATACAGCAATTGTTCTAACACAGGTATTTTAACACAAAACCCGACCTTTTCTGAAATAACATACTAATGTTTTTCCATATTTCAATTCTACGACTCAAATTATGCTAAAATGACAAGTTTTGTAAAAACCGTACGAGTAGTTTTTAAAAAATTAGCTCTCAAAATTTTAGCTCCTCCAGGTTAATTGAATTTGGTATATATTTATTAAAAACCTCTTTTTTATAAACTTATTTGATTCTTTCTTTCACGGTTTGAAATTTAGGTTTATTTAAAATAAAATTCGCCCATTTTTTATGATTTACTTTTAAAATTTGTATTTTTAAGTAATTTTTATAAATTTCTCCAACAACGTTTTGAATTATAAATTATACAATTTTTACCATCATTTTAAAGTAGATGTATTTCTAAGCATACCGGCAAAAAATTAAGAGTTTTGTATTCAAAATTTCCTAAGATACACGTGAATTTACATTTTAGCGCATTTAGAAGTTTGGCATATCCTTCATAAGCGATAATAACGCCAAATGTTGGAGTTTTAATTAAAAAAATGGTAGGCAGTCTAATTAGGCCTAGAGAAGTACATAAGTAAAATTTTGTGATAGATAGATAGATAGGCACTTACCGTTTAATTCTTACGCACTTTGTTAAAATTATTTTAAAGTATGAAAGTGACCTTTTTTCCGCTCATGTACAATGTAAAAAAGGAAAAAAATAGGTTGTTATAAATTAAGAAGTTCGCCAAGGGAATTATTCTTGGCGCAAACTGAATAAAATGCGGCAAGATAATTTTTTTAAATTTCTCTATAAATTTCTCACCAAAAATTACAAAATTTAATATCTAAGCATAATTTGAGTTGTAGAATCGAAATATGGAAAAAATTGGTATGTTATTTTAGAAAAAGTCCGATTTTGTGTCAAAATACTTAAATTAGTATAATGCTATATATAAATCTCATATATATCTTGAGTCGCGCTTTCTAGACATGGAAAATTCAAGTTAAATTTCGATAATCGGTCCCGTACAACGGGAGATATAGAGCTGTCCGGTTTTGTTTGTGCAAGGGCCTCGGTTATCCGAATGGTAAATTCTTCAAAAATGTTAACCCTTTCTGCCACGCTACCTTTTAAAATTGGAGTTTTAATAAAAAAAGAGAAAGAGAGGCAGTCTAATTAGGCCTAGAGGAGTACACAAATAAAATTTTGTGAAGATAGCACTTATCGTTTAATTCTGTGGGTGTGCCCAAAGTGGCACACTGATTAAATAGAGCTTCGAAAAGAGTGCTGAAATGAGCACTTTTGTCAATGAACTGACCGATGAGATGCTGAAAAACAAAGAATACTTTTTCTTTTTTTACAGTTGTCCTAGATGTTCGGTGAGCCCGGTCTGGGCACACCTAGGGTTCGCCGTTTGATTTTAGGCAAGATTTCAAGGTAAACATTTAAAACTAATATAGAATAAGGAGATTAGCATACAGCCAAAAAAATAACATAGAAATTTCTTTTCAAACAATTCCTTTTACACTCTAAAAAAATCTGGAACATTCCTTTGAAAAATGAGGGTTTTAAAAAACTAAACATGGCAAAAATATATGGACTGATTTGTGTTGAGCTGCCATCTACTATAAATAAAGAAGGTTCAGAGTAACCTATAAATCCTTTTTCATTCAATTTTTCTGTGCGTACAGAAGGAAATTTTTAGGTGTGTCCAGACCGGACACACTGTGCCGCAAAGGGTTAAAAGCCTGGTTATGCTTCTTCTGTTCATTTCGTTATTTATTTTTGTTCCTTCTCAGTGAAGAATACTTGTTTTGTTTGGAAAACAGGGAGCTTATTGCCTGACTCCTTCCAAATCAATAGTTTCCTAAGGCCAACCCTAAAGTTGAAGTTTGTTAATTTTATAATTCCAATTGTCATGTGTTGTTACTGATGCTTACCTTTTTGATTTGAATCATAACTACTTCATGAATTCTTCCAAGAGGAATAAAAAAGATCTTTTCGCTGTCCAAAATCTTAAGCACCTTAGAGAATTATGGAACACTTGAGCACATAGCAGTTCCGCACAGTTGCATTTGCGCACATCATCCCTGCGGGAACATAAAAAATTCTAGCAGCTTTAACCAATTATGGACAAAAAGTGACATTTCTGCACAGCCTGTCAGAAACAATCAATCAACTTTATGCTTTATTGACAAAATTTTCTTAAGTAGTGTCCATTTCTGAGTGTTTTTGTGCATTATTAGTTTTTCCCGAAGATCTACTTAGAACATTCCCATTAAATGAATTTCTCCCTTACTGAAATATCTAAAGATCTATCTTACTAAACATCATAATCTGTAATCACGATTGGTATGTACGTAATATTGCTTAAAAATACAGTTAGGCATACTTACAAACTTTAAGTACATTTTTATATTTCTCTCTTAAGAAAATAATATGCATTTACAGGATTTGAAGACAATTACAGTTTTAAGTTACTAATAACTGCAACTTTCTTGCTCGCTTGCACGATTTAATCGAAACCATTGGTCAGAATTTCGAAAACATTTGACCAACTGTATAAACCTAAGTAAGTTTAAAATAGGCAGCTATATATCTTTCGCCTAAAAGCTTAAATTATCTTTAATTGTATTAAAAAATAATCGATTCGGAAGATACGAAAATAAGAAAGTTTAATATAATGTTATTTTAAGAAACTGATTTTTAACGTATGTCGTTTTAGTAGTATATTATGTTTCTATTTAATAAAAGCTATAAAAAACTGATTTGTTTACATGATATTGCGCGGAGTTCATACTACAATATTATATGATAAAATTTGACAAGTAAAGGTATTATATTTAAAGTATTTTAAAATTTGGAATATAAGATTAAAGTAGTGAATATATTATTAAAAATATCGAAATAAATATACAAAATTTCATCCATATGAACCAGTTATAAAGTTATATAACTTTAAAATGTATTAGATTTGTGGGATATTCTGATAATTTAAAGGTACCTGACTTTTTAAAATGTTTGTGAGATTTATCTATTTATTTTAACTAATATTTAATTTTAAGTTGAATAACTGTCCTATCACTCTGTTTTCACCCAAATTTTTCATGCCAGAATGTATATGAGTGTGTGTTTGATTATGGCAAAGCCCCGATGGCTACCTGCCTAAGGGGAGGGATGCCTTCGTGGAGGACTTTCTAAGAGAAACTGGCTGCTTTACAGAATGTAAATGAGATAAAGAGCGTTTATTCAGATTGAGGTAGAAAGAAGTACTATTTAAGGGAGCGTTTTTGGACGGGTTTTAATTTAAGCCTGGGCTACCACTTCAAGCCTGGGCCCATCGATATGGCAGTCAGTTCTCTTAGCCGCCATACCAACCAAAGCGGTGAATTTTGAAGTGTGTCTCTTACATATGTTCCATATATCGTCAAAAATTCTTTGAAAAGATGTCGATTAAGATTCTAATTAAAATCTAGCAATAGGATGCGGGTGAGTTGAACGAAATTGTCCGAAATCTTCTAATAACTTTTCTACTAGAATTTGATAACTTAGTTATTGGATCCAAAAGGCGTCTGGTAATTACCATGCCTGCCAGCACATTTTCTCCCATCTCAAACTTGTATCTCTTAATATAAGGTTTGGCCTGAAAAAAAAATTGCTTTGCAATTGCATTATTTCTAATACAGCGTCTAAGCTAAGGATTATGTTTTCAGTTATTAAAAAAAAGTTTAAAATTGTCATTTGTTTGCAAAAATCACATGGAATGCAATAGCTGAGATGATTTTAATGAGGGAAAATCAATAATACTGGAATTTGTTCTAGATACTGTACCCCTCCTCCCGAACATGTTCATTTTGCTAAAAGTATTATTAAATTTGAAAAAAAAAACTATCTAAGGCTTGAAATTGAATTATGTAATGTACCATAGTAAAATTGTTTACAGAAAATATTCTTTATCCCTCCCCCTAAATTTGAAAATTGAGTATTTGGATCTATCGCATATCCCTCAGTTCAAATTACAAATGAAATTTTACTTCTTCAGTCCAGTTTATCAGATGATTATATTTACCTTACCTCGAGTGAAATTCTGCTGTTAGTTTCCTTTGTTGATAGTGATAGTCAGTAACTCAGATATCTCTCTCATCATAAATGCCAGACATGGGATTATAATTTTAAAAGGTATCAATATTAAGAATAACTAAAATCCATTACTGCGATATCATGATGGAAATTTCATTTGTCACATGAATAAATTAATTTTATCTAGAAATAAGGAAAGAAACTTGATTTAAATAAATAACACAAAATAATATTGGAACTTCGTAAAATTAACAAAAAAAATTAGGTTAAGGTTATTTCGACAAATTCCCTAACCTAATTCCCTTCATCAACAGCAAATCAGACCCATGAGCATATATTCGTATTCATTATACTTTTAAATTTCGTAAGTTTTAAAAATCTTTAACATTTTTTAGGCTTTTTTTTAACAATTTTCTTTATATTGTTACTCTATTTACAAACGCTTTTCTTTCAATGCATTTCTTTTAATTTGCCTTGCAATTTCTTATTTACTAACTATTATTCTTTCTTTATTACTAACGAAGATAGATCTTTTGGATTTACAAAATGCATTTAGGTTTCTTTTTTCTTTTTCTTCTTTTTTTTTTTTTTTTTTTTTTTTTTAACTTGTGCAAATTTTAATATCTTTCCATAACATTTTAAGTTTACGCCTTTGTGTTATTCATTAATCTGAAGAGTTGATTAGTTTAAATATTGCTTCTAAAGATTACTAGGGATCAGAGACTAAAAATAGGTAGCCACCTGTAAATCGGAAAATTTTTCTCAATTTTTAACCGAAATGGGTATTATCCCAGAAGGGCCATTAGTGTCAAAATAGCATTTTGTGTCGAATCATTTTAAATGTCCGAATCACTTTTCAAATTGTTGCCATCATATATTATCTCACTATATTTTATTTAAAGAAACTAAATAATGAAGAATCTACATGAATGTATGTATGTTTCTCGTACTGTGAAAAAACAACAATCATGGAACAATCATCAAATTCTGAATAACGTAGTCCTCCACCCGAACATGGGCACATGGATGTTCGAATCTTGTATTTCGGATTTGTTTTATTATCTATTTCATATTTTTTAAAATTTAACGAATTTTTTATTAAAGAAACTCAAGGATTTCAAAGCGAGCAATGGCAACACACTATGCGGAATAAAATATTTTAATCTCCAGCGAGCGAGACTATCTGCCGGAAATTCTAAAGATCTGCTGTTTTTAAATATTTTTAGCACAGTGTGACGTTAGCCCAAATATAAAATCTTAAGGCTCTCAGATTTTTTTTATATTTCAGATTATTATGTTCTTCCCACTTAAAAGCATAGAAGTTCAACAGCAGTATCTCAAAATAATTTTAAAATGAGCATATCTTTAGAAAATTTCCAATACATAGTCTCGCGCTGAGATAAAAATGTTTTTTCCCCTACAGTGTTGACATTGATCGCTTTGAAATCGTTTAGTTTGTTAATCAAAAATTCGTTAAAGTTTTATAAAATATGAAATAGATAATAAAACAAATTCCATATTCCTGGTTCGGGCTTCCACATGCCCATATTTGGGTGGAAACGTACGTTATTCAAAATTTGTATCGTTGCTTTATGATGATACGAGAAACATACATACATTCACGCAGATTCTTCATTATTTAATTGCTCTAATATTAGGTTTCAACAATTTGAAAAGGGAACCGCCAGCGGCCGAGTGGTAAAGTCGCTGAACACTGGTAGTTCGGTCCGAGGTTCGAATCCCGCGAACGGGCTGGCTGCATGGGCGTTTTCGTGGTTTTCCCCATGTGTAACGTGTATACGAGCCAGTTTCCCTTAGAAAGTCCTCCACGAAGGCATCCCTCCCCTTAGGCAGATAGCCCTCGAGGCTTTGCCATAATCACACACACATTGAAAAGGGAACCGACATTTATAGTGAACCAACGCAAAATGCCAAAACGAAATTAATAGCCCTTCTGGGCAAATTGCCCCTTGGGCAATAACTAAAAAACATATAAATAAAAAATAATAAATAAAATAAAATTAATAGTAATTTAAGATACCGTAGTTCATCTCATTTCTGGCTTTGGCTGGAATTACGATTTCACGCAAAAACTAAAGAGTATCGGAGCCGGGCAGCGATGGGCCTCGGCTGAATTTAACCACTATATTAAACTAAGAATGTTACGTTCGATATCTGTGTACTTCTTTCAATATCCGTGAGGTAAGAGATATACTGTCAATTACCTTAAAACAAAAGCGTCCGTTTCGCAACATCCTGACGAAACAAAGGTGAGGAACTCTTATCAATACTTCTTCCTATTCTGATATCTTAGTTTCCGAAGATAGTCACTTGGGAAAATGAGTTCATATTATCTCAAACTAAGCTGAAAGCATTTATCTGTGATTTCAACTTCGCCTTCTGTTTTGCATTTCAGTGATGAGTCTGTTGTCATTCATCATAAGCAAGCATTAATTCATCGATATTAATGTCAAACAGACAGCCAGTCCATCTTATAACGAGATAGTAATTGAAGGATATTTTTGTCTTACTTACTAATATAGATATGTTAAGACAGCGGTCTCAAACGTGCCGAAGTACGTTTTACATACGTGCCGACGGTGCGATCAAAAAACAGCTGAAAGGCCAGAGGGGCTTTGTCCCTGAAGAACTATTGTTTTCAATTTGCGATTTTACGTTGGTTCACTATAAATGTCCGTTTCACTTTTCAAACTGTTGCCGCCAAAGGTTAGAGTCCTGCATTATATTTGAAGAAATTAAATAATGAAAAATCTGCGTAAAATGTATGTATATTTCTCGCATTGTGATAAAACAACGGTACATAGACCCACCGAATTTTGAAAGTAATCCTACTGCGAATATAGGCATGTGGAAACCCAAATTTGAAATTTGAAATGTGTTTTATTATCGATTTCCTATTTTGTAAATCTTTAAGGTATGTGCCTACCCTAAATTCGTCGTTTTGGTGAAACTTTTCGAATTTTGTTTTTATTTATTCATTTTATAGGCCATACATTTAGATTTCCAAAAATGCTTTATTTTTGTTTTTACGATATTTAGAAGAAAAGTTATTGTATAAAAAATAAATCGAAAGTGAATAATTTTTGGATGCCGGAAGTTGACTTTTAAACGGTCGTAAAAATGTAAACAATAAGTTTAAACAACTATTTTCTAATTATTAAACAATATAAAAGCTGTAAAAACAACACATCTTTCATTGTGTGACACTTTGCTGATAAAATTTCTACATGGGAAGACTCAAAACAGTAATCAGTGTTTTAATAACCCTTTGAGGACTATTTTACCTAAAGAAACTTTTTTCCAACTGAAAACATTGCTTTTAGGGGCACATATTGATGTATTATTATTTAATTCAAGATATTTAGGACTTTTACCTATTTTCAGGTATATAGAAATAGAAATTAATCCCATTATGATTGAAAGCTACATGGGAACAGACAAACAGCGAATTCAGAAATCGAAACGCCAAACTCTACAAGCAACAAAGTTTTCCAGAAAAATGCTAAAAGAAAGTCAAAATTAGTTAAGAATGAAGTAAAAGAGGGCCTAAAATACAAATACGACGAGTGTTAAAGGTCTAAAGTGGCTACAAAATTTTTTTTGCTGTATTAAAATCTTTAAATGTATTTTCTGAGAAATTGTGTTTTTCGTTACTTTTGATTGCGATTACGTTAATTTCTCAAAATGCATTTAGAATATTGAAATGAAATTTGAGCCAAAATGTTTTATTCATCTTTAGCTGTGTTCTGTAGCAAAATCTGACCTCTTTGTATTTATGTATTGATTTTATTGACAGTATTTTGAAGAAAGAAGATTTTTTTTGGCCTATATTTAAAAAATTAATGAAACGTTTTATAAAATCCCATTTAAATTCATAGTTTTATATCCCATCTTACTCAAGCATGTGTGTTTAATTAAAACTTTATGTATTTAAAAAAAAGTGCTTCGTATGTAGGCACATACCTTAACGAATTTTTGATTAACAAACTCAAGGATTTCAGAGCGAGCAATGGCAACGTTGTACAAAAAAAAAACATTTTTATCACCAGCACGCGAGACTCTGTAGCAGAAATTCTAAAGATATTGCTCTTGAACTGAATTTTATGTTTCAGTGCTAAGAACGTGATATTTAATAAATAAAGGTAACAGACAAAATGTTAAGAAAACGACCCTTTGGACGTTATTTAAAAATCTGAAAAACCTTTCAGTTTTTTTAGTCCAAAGGGGCTTTGTCCCTGAAGGACTATTGTTTTCGTTTTGCGATTTTGCGTCGGACTCATAAACGTCGGTTCACTTTTCAAACTGTTGCCACAAAATGTTAGAGTCCTGCATTATATTTGAAGAAATTAAATAATGAAAAATCTGCATAAATGATTGTCTATTTCTCGCATTGTGATAAAACAATGGTACATAGAGCCATCGAATTTTGAATGACGAAATCCTACTGCGAATATGGGCATCTGAAATCCCAAATTTGGAATTTGTTTTATTATAGATTTTATATTTTGTAAAACTTTAACGAATTTTTGATTTACAAACTCAATGCTTTAAAAGCGAGAAATGGCAACGTTATATAGAAAAAAATACTTTTATCTCCAGCTCGCGAGACTGTGTATATCGGAAATTCTAAAGATATGCTTAATTTAACATTATTTTGCGATATTGCTCTTGAACTGAATTTTATGGTTTAAGTTTAAAGAACATGATATTTAATAAATAAAGGTAACACTCAAAACGTTAAAAAAACGCCCATTTGGACGTAATTTAAAATCTGAAACATTTCAGTTTTTTTTTTTTTTTTTTTTTTTTTTTGTCTAAAGGGGCAATTTTTCTAGAAGTATTATTAATTTCGTTTTGGAGTTTTGCTTTGTTTCGCTATAAATGTCGGTTTACTTTTCAAATTGTTGCTGCGAAACATTAGAGTTCTACATTATATTTAATGGACTTAAATAATGAAGAATTTGCATAAATGTATGTATGTTTCTCGCATTATGATAAAACGACGGTACCCAGTGCCATCAAAATCTGAAAAACGTAATCTTCCATACAATATGGGCATGTGGAAGCCTTAATTTGAATTTGGAATTTATTTTATTATCGATTTCATATTTTGTAACCCTTTAACGAATTTTTGATTAACAAACTCAACGAATTCAAAGCGAGCAATGAAAACACTGTACGGGAAAAACATTTTTGTCTCCAGAGCGCGAGACTGTGTATCGAAATTCTAAAGTTACGCTCATTTTAAAATTATTTTGTGATATTGATGTTGAACTGAATTTTATGGTTTAAGTGCGAAGAACATGATATTTAATAAATTAAAGGTGACACACAAAACGTTTAAAAAAAAAAAAAAAAAAAAAAAAAAAAAACGCTTCTTAAAATCTGAAACTTTCAGATTTTTTTTTTTTTTTTAACAAAAGGAAAACTTTTCTATTAACAAAATAAAACGAATTTTAAATGTCGCTTACTAAATTTTTTCAAAACATACATAAATGATAATAATAATATAGAAATGGAAAAGAATAATATTCAAATAAATTTTCTATCTGAAATAAGTTTGGTACTTGCAAGACACTTCTGTTGGTTACGCAATGTATTGACAGCTAAATATTAAATTTTTAGATTGACATTTACTTCAAATAACTCTAACGTGTTTAATTAGTCTTTCAATAACTTACTTTAATTTAAACAAAAAATAAACAAATTATGAAAGCTTTTCAAGATTTCAGGGAAAATTTACTATGTGGGACAAAGCTTCGGAAAAATAATGACAACCTGATTTGTTATGTATTTTTTATTTATGAGTGAAATAATGTCTTTATTTTTTATTTGTGTATTTGTTTTCAATTTGTTTATTTGTGAATTTTTATGAGTAAGTAAGAAGCAAGTAATTATAAACTACTTCACTTCTTACTACAGTTTGGCACTTGTTGCAGCTTCGATTTTCATGAAGTTTGTAGGAAATCCTTCTTTTTTTCTTACCTTTCTAATTTTATTTCTTATTAAAGAGAAATTACTACAAATTACCTTCATCACGGTTTCTATATTATCATAGGTTAGTCGGGGTTTTAGCCCAGAAAAAGTTGCTAGTCTCAAAATGGCATTTTGCGTTGTATAAATGTTGTGTTGTATAATTCCGTTGTTGTTGAAAGTCTGAATCACTTTCCAAATTATTGCCACCAAATATTATAGCCCTGTATTATATTTAAAGAAATTAAATAATGAAGAATCTGCATGAATGTATGTCTGTTTCTCTACGGTTCCTATAGCCGTTCTCCGAGTGCGGTAATTCTGAATAACGTAGTCCTCCACAGGAACATGGGCAAGCGAAAACCCGAATTTTGAGTTTCGAATTTGTTTTATTATCTCTTTCATATTTTGTAACACTTTAGCGAATTTGGATTAACAAACTCAACGATTTCAAAGCGAGCAATTGCAGTACTACGGAGGGGTGGTCATTTTTATCTCCAGCGCGTGAGATTGTCTATTGAAAATTCTAAAGATATGCTGTTTTTAAATATTTTGTGATATTGATGTTTAAATGAATTTTATGTCGTTTGCGTGCGAAGAACATGATATTTAATAAATGAATGTAACACACGAAACGTTAAAAAATTGCCCCTTTGGTGTAATATGAAATCCGACTTCTTTCTTTCTTTTTTCCCCCCTTATTAATTTTAAACTTTGAAAAAAACTGTTTAGATATAAATGCATTCTCAAACAAAATGATTATTCTTAGAGAAAAAAATTGTAACCGAACGTATTTCTGTTTTGATAAGTGCGAATAAAAGTTACTGTTGTATCTTGATATCTTTGAATAAAATTTATATCCCATTGTAAATGAATTAACTTCATTTACAGATGTACTCATGAGTTATTCATATTCGGTTTTAATAGTAATGAAAATAATGTAAACTCGGACGTCAAATAACATAAATCTTAAAATATTTGTAACAAATACATAGTTGAAATGCACTCGAAAGCTGCATGAAATTGCTTCGGGGGCCGCCAATTGGAGACCCATATATTAAGATATCCACGGGCTTAGAATGAATGGCAATGCACTCATAATTTTCTGAAGTGGCCTTTTTAACAACCCTTCAGTTTAATTATAACTAACTGCAGGAACACTTCTGCGGCATTAGCATCAGATAGCATTTTATGAGATAGCATTTTATGAGCATCAGATAGCATTTTATAACTTGGTGCTTTGTCTGGTAAATATTTGAAGAGGAGCTTCGCTTTTGAAATTCTTTGTTTTCTAGATGAACAAGGTTTTAATTTTCGTGTCAGTGATTCAACTGGTCCGAACAGAATGGTAAGGAGACGTCAAAAGCAACGTAATTCGAGAGCTGTTAAAGTTAGACATTTATAGCCATTCTTCGGGAGGTATAGAGAAGCAAATCTTCACCCCAGATAATGAAATATAAGCTAATTACCACAGCCATTACGAAGACGAGACTGTTAGCGAACAGCTAAGCGGGACAATATGATCATTGAGCTCTTTGCATGTGCTATGTGAAGAGATAACCGTTTGACACCTGAAAGACGTATTTCTTTGTTACTCGAGTCATCTAGATGGATGAGATATCTGTTTACAATAAATGAATCGACAACACTGCAAACAAGAGAAGATTGTGTAAGCCATATTCCAGTTACGGACATGTGGTGCTGCTTCCCTAAATGACTTCTAATTCGTTCTGTTTCACGGAATACTAAAGGTAGACCTGATTATCTGCGTCCATCATAATTTTAACCATCTTAAGATATCTCTCGTCTGGTCATGGATGTGCTTGCTACAAAATCTGTCACAATTAGTTTTACTTCCCTTTTAACCTTTTACATGCCGTACTATGATCCAGAAATAAAAATCACAACTAATTCATCAAACTCATATTAGAATACACTCATAAAGACTATAAAAAAAATTGCCTTAATAAAATGTCTGTCTATAATTTCCCGGTTGTTCCCTTTTTGGAACATTGGCATGTAACGCTGTCTTTTCTCTTTTTTGTCGCTTCATGAAAACAAAGCATTGTATGATGAATGTTTTAAAATTTCATACTCTAATAATGGTTTACTGAACAATTTGATGTGAAATTACTAAAATTTAAGCAAAACTCATTAAACAAATTTACATAACTTTTAATTAGCATACTATTTTATAAGAAATGCAATGCAAAAAGTGTAAAGATACAATAAAAACAAATTTACATTTACGCAAGCTTGACTAACAATATACATAATATGAGTGAATGCTAGTTTAAAAATGTAAAATACCTTACCGATAAAAAATAAAATATTTTATCCTTTGGAAGGCGCGTGGGGTTGCAATCAGCAGTATAAAAAATATAAAACATTCTAAAACACTAATTTTTTGTAATCCGTTTTAGTAGTTTATCAGTGTCGAATTTTCTTCCTTCAAATTTTGAAATTTATCTTTCGAATTTCGAAAAAGTGTTTTGAAAGACACTACTTTCGAAGAACATTATTCGAATATTCAAAATGTTACCTAGTTAACTTTTATGTGTTTTATGTGCGAGTGCTCTTGAATTCGCTGTCACTCGAAATCTAAACTACTAAGACCATAGACATATACAAATACAATCGTGAAGAATGCTTGAATTTCTGATCATTGGTCGCAGAGATGTAGTTCCACCGCACTAACTGTACAGTCCCCTCCCCAGGTTTTTGATGGAGAGCATCCTGGTTAACGGTCCTAGGTTCAAATACTCTTTTCCACTACCACCATCCACTCAAGGGGAATTTCGATTTGCCGATATCGTAAATTAGCCCCATACTGCACAGACACTATACACTTACAAACATCCATGCCTTCTGCGGGATTCGAGCCTGCACCCATCGGTAATGGCAGCCAGCGTCGCCAACCATTACGCCGATCAAGCCAAGAGCGTAGACAAGATGAAACTTAAAAAAACAGGCTAAATTAAAAACTATAGCTTAGCTAATACAGCTAAAATTTGACAACAATTAATCACCGCTACTTACGAGTTCTTAGAAATTGAAATATAAAAACACGGAAATTATATTCAAACTAACCTGGCAGCTTCCAGTTTGCGCCTAATAATAGCAAAATCCGTCGTCAAGGCCCAGATTGGATTAAGTGGACGTCTAATGGAATGAAGAGTTTTTTAACGAGTTGCTATGGTTCTTTTTCTAAACTACCTATTCGTTTGCTATTTAAACTCAATTTGCATGCTGGTGATGGTGATAACTTACGGAGGAAATAGAAATGCAGAAAAGAATTAACATAAAAATAACGTGTGGGCTAAGATAAACAATACTAAAAGACCTTCGAGTGTTCTTTTTCAGAAATATTAGTAAAACTTAATCTTTTTTCTTTTTTGACATTAATTTTAAATTGCCAAATAGAGTTAAGCTTTACTAAATAAAACTTTGTAATGGATTAAAAGATTTGAGTTTTTTACTTATTTTCGTTACTATCTTATATTCTTTGCAATCTCTTTGAAGTAGTTATTTCATGAAGCAATGATAGTCTTTTTAAGTTGCTTATGCAAACGATAATTTTATTTAGTGTAACATGAAAATATTGATTAAAAGTAACTGATTAAACGAATTGAATTTTTTTATTTGTGTTGCACATAACGTATATTAATATAAGGTATTTTGCATTTGTTTAATGAACAATTAAAAACTTAAAAATAATATTGTAATGTCAAAATAAAAGTAAACAAAAAGAAATAAAAATATCTGAAAGCTTTCAGATTTTATATTACGTCCAGAGGGGCCTTTTTGTAACGTTTTGTGTATTACCTTTAGTTATTAAATACCATATTCTTCGCATTTAAAACATAAAATTCAATTCAATAACAATATCACAAAACATTTAATAAGAGCTTTAGAATAATTAAAATAATTCATTATTAAACATTTAATAATATCTTTAGAATTTCCGATACACAGTTTCGCGCGCTGGAGGTAATTATCATTTATTTATTTATTTTCTTTTTCCTACAGCGTTGCCATTGCTCGCTTTGAAATCTTTGAGTTGGTTAATCGAAAATTCGTTAAAGTTTTACAAAATATGAAATAGATAATAAAACAAACTTCAGATTCCAAAGTTGGGCTTCCAGATGCCCATATTCGCGTAGAGGAGTACGTTATTCAAAATTTGATGTCTCTAGGTACCGTTGTTTTTCCCAATGCAGGAAACATACACACATTCATGAAGATTCTTTATTATTTAATTTCTTTAAATATAATGCAGGATTATAATATTCGGTGGCAACAATGTGAAACATGAAACTCCGTTTTATAATTGACGACACAAAATGCTAAAACGAAATTTTTAGTCCTGCGAAAGAGGCCCCGTTGGGCTAATAATCGATAAAAATTCGAAACGTGCTTGAATTAAAAAATTAAATACGAAATAATTCTGTTAGGAATATCATTTAACCTTAAAGTAAGTTATAAAGAAAGTTTTTAAAAGTACGTCCAAGTGAATTTTGATAGTTTAAAAAATCATAAACCATCAGTTCTTAAAATAAATAAATAAATAAATAAATAAAAATAAAAAAATTTAAAAAATTAAAAAAAAGATGATGTAAAAAATATATGACTTCCTTTTATGGCCTATTAATTATGCACGTTTTTTGCTGCATTATATCAAAATATTACCAGCGAAGAATATCATTCAGAATACAAAAAATGGGAATAGTAATATAAAGGGAGAGAAAGCGTACTTTGAGTGAATGAAGACCGGGTTTAATTAATGTGCATTTTTAAAATTTGTGTGGCCTTCTTCAGCTACATTTTAATCAGCATAGTATTTGCTTTATGTACCAGAGGATTTTAATTTCTTTTGAGGTCAGTGTATAATGTAGTTTCTCCTTTCTTTTTCTGCATGCCTTTGTGGTGTAACGGTAGTGCACTCGGCGCGTATTCGAGAGGTCCAAGTTCGAGTCTCGGCGAGGATATTTCTCATTTTTCATGTACTCCTGCTTAAAAATAACCCAATGACTCTACACTGGCGCTCCAACTAAAATGTGGTGGGCGATGATTCTTCATCACCAGGGTTTGGCAACTGGTCCCTTAATCCAGAGTCGCCCTTTAAAAGGGGAAGTATATAAGGTATTTCTCCCTTCTTCCAGCATGCCTTCGTGGTGTAAAGGTTAGCACATTCGTCGCGTATTCGAGAGGTCCAGGTTCGAGGCCCGGAGAGGTCATTGCACATTTTTCATGTTTCCTGCTTCAGATAGTATAAGGAATCTACAAGTGTTCGAATTTCATAGGACCTGGGATATGCAGATGAAACAGAAGCATAAAATTTGTATATGAATTCTTTTAGCACGACAGTGAGTTCTAATAAATAATAAGCAAAAACATTAGAAGAAGACGCAACATTAATTGAACAATAGTAAAACATTAATTCCAACACTGTACGGGGAAAAAAAGATATGCTGTGCGTTAAAAATTAAATTTATAATTTAAGTAACATAATTTACGCAGCACTGTAAAAATATTCTATTTCTAGAACCCGGGTCCGTCTTAGTAAACCTGTTTCCGTTCAAGTTACGATTAAAGATTTAAGTCTAAAAGCAAAAATAATGAGAAAATAACGAAAAAATTGATCCATCTGCATGCTGTTTGTTCACTGTAAATTCTTAATCTGAAATTTGTTTTTATGCTATGGAAATTTTCATGAAGGTCTTCGCATACTAATGATTACGTAACTTTTATGATGTGGAAAGTTTTATAATTCCTTTTGCATTCAAATGTTCTGATTAAAGATAGCTGCCTTTCTAAAATTAGAACAAAACCTTCCCATTCTTTAGCATATTCTATTTAAGGATAGAAATCTTCTATAAATAGAGCAATTTAAGATAAGAAGCGACCGTAGTAATTTTAAACAACATGCCTTGTACTTTAATTTTCAAATATTTATTATTTAAATTCAATCCATCTTAGGTGCATTTCGGAATCTAGACATATGACAGTGAAGAATTTGACGACATAAAATTATCCCTTTATAACTTTTCCAGAAGTCTAAATTTATAAAGTCAATATTTTAAGCGAAATTATGTTGAAACCCACCTTAATAAACTGCCTTTACATGTAATGCAAAAGGTACACGTACTCAAAATAAGATGAATCATTTTGCATCGGAAACTTACATCATACTTCGTCATGATGCGAGCTTACTTAAGAGAAGCCCAAAATAAAAAATAAATAAGCAAGCAAAAAATAAAGCCAAATGAAGGTTAAAAAATCTGAAATTTTTCAAATTTTAAATTACGTCCAAAGGGGCGATTTTTTTTAACATTTTGCGTGCTACCTTTGTTTATTAAATATCATGTTCTAAGTATTCAAACCGTAAAATTCAGTTCAACAGCAATAAGGCAAAATAATTTTAAAATGAGCGCATATTTAGAATTTCCAACAGAAAGTCTTGCGCGCTGGAGATAAAAATGTTTCTTTTTTTTTGGTCCAAAGGAGCTTCGTCCCTGAAGGACTATTATTTTCGTTTTGCGATTTTGCGTTGGTTCACTATAAATGTCCGTTTTACTTTTCAAACTGTTGCCAAAAAATGTTAGAGTCCTGCATTATATTTGAAGAAATTAAATAATGAAAAATCTGCATAAATGTATGTCTATTTCTCGCATTGTGATAAAACAACAATACATAGAGCCATCGAATTTTGAATGATGTAATCCTCCTACGAATATGGGCATGTGGAAGACCAAATTTGGAATTTGGAATTTGTTTTATTATGGATTTCATATTTTGTAAAACTTTCACGAATTTTTGAGTAACAAACTCAACTATTTAAAAGCGAGCCATGGCAATACTCTACGGCGGGGGGAGGGGGACTTTTTTATTTCCAGGGGGCGCGGAACTGTGTATCGGAAATTCTAAAGATAAGCTCATTTTAAAATTATTTTGCGACATTGCTACTGAACTGAATTTTATGGTTTAAGTGCAAAGAACATGATATTTAATAAATAAAGGTAACACACAAAACGTTAAAAAAAAACGCCACTTTGAACGTAATTTAAAACCTGAAAATCTTTCAGATTCTTTATTATTTATTTATTTTTTGCCAACCAAAATTACTACGGAGCCATTGTTGAATCAAAATTCTCACTTCATAAATCACGGATTTTACATAAATATTACTGGTACCTAAATAATGGAAGTGCGCAACAAAAATTATATATTTCATTCGTTTAGAATAGTTAAATTCTGAACCAGAGTATATGTATGTAAGGTAATTAAATGATCAATTGAAATAATTATATGTATGTATAATTCATCATTTTAATTTTTTCTTCAAACTGTCCTTATATGCTCTAGAATTTATTCACTTAACAGTGTCCCTTTTCTTTATTAATAAAATGGTAACAGTTTACTTTGTCCGAAATAGAGGTTACGGATTTGTATTTATTCGTAAAAAAGATCCATTTTCTGAAACGAATAGGGCTTAAATACAAAACATTGAAGGGTTTGTGCTAAAAATGCTAAGAATAAACTTTTAACGGATTTTTTCCTTATAAGTTGTTGTAGAGTGGGGGGGGGGGGTACGTGCTTATCTTTCTATGTAGTCTATTGATTTCAAAATGTATCAGTTTTATTTCCAGAGAAGAAAAAAGGTTCAAGTATTTCGATTATGCGCTTCTGATAAGTGAACAATAGGCTATCATATTTCTTCCATTAAAGATAACAATTGCATTTGTAATGAATGTGTGTTTTTGTGGTAGTGTAGAGACGTAAAGAAAATAAGAAAGTAGTGCTTGCCAAGTTCATTCAAGCTTTGTTTTGCAGTCGTCATTTTGAGTCTTTGGCTGTTACAGCGCTTTTCAAATTGCAATCTGATCTTAGAAATATATTCTTTTTTTTTTTAATTGAATACTGTTATTTTATCATCCATTTAATATACCGCATTATGCCGGTGTATAAGACGCACTTTTTACTATGAAAATAGGTCTGAAAAACGGGGTGCGTCTTATACACCGATACTTGCGTCTTATACGTCGATACATATTGCGTCGATAAGTCGTTTGTGAATGGGTCAAAGCTTCATGGGATGCTGTGAAAACAGAGAAAAAATGTGCATAAAAAGGGGTGCGTGTTATACGACGGCAAATACGGTAACTATTTTACCATTGATACGTGAAAAGATTAATTTTTTGTGGAGAAGTGATCCAATAAACTTTGAATAGATGATGGAAAGAAATTTCGGTATTATGGGCAATGGCAGTACTTTTAACCTGTATGGGCTTTAAAATGTTCTTTAATTTTTATTTTGGTTGCATTATTTTGTAACTAATTTGCATTAATTGTGTTGTCGGAAGTTGATGGTACTTTATGTAGTTAATGTACACAAACTTCATGATTTTGTTTCTGATATAGTTTGTTCATAAAGTCAAGAGCCCCTAACTCCAAAATGAATAAATTATAAAGTATGTAGAATCGAAACGAAATTTCATTGGATTAGTGGTTAGCTCAGAATCATATAGGAAGGACCAAATATTCGGACTCCGGGTTTCTTTCAATTCTGTAACCTTTTTTTTGCTTTGAGGTCACTTAAAGAACAAAGACAATCGGGGAAAAATTAGAAGCTTAGGTAACACACGTAGTTTAGGAAATCTGCTTGCAGTATTGCGAAAATCTCCAAGAAGATGCAACTTCTTTGCATCCAAGCAGCGTAGGCAGAATTTATAACATTTATTGTAACATTGTGACACTAAAACAAGACTCCAAGAAGAATTGTAACTATATGTTATTTTAACATTCAAAAGTATATGTAGGTGAGTAAATAGAAGTAATTTTTGTATTAAGAGTTGAAGCCCAGAAGCAGAAAAGTTGTCTGACGATCTTTGTGTTCTTCGAAATGATATGGTTGTCATTTTTACTACGGAGATTTTTGTTTGATTATGCAAATTGATATTTTGAATTAGATTTTCTTTGACTCCTTGAATACTTTCTCTTAATTTGTCTTATTTTCTAGATTAAATCTTTCTATTTTATCTGTGTGTTTAAAGATGTTAATGTTAACTTTTCTTCACTTTATCGAGTTTCATTTCCAAATGGTAGTTAAAACACTAAAGTTTGTTTTTTAAATTTTAGATCTTAAAACAAATTTCATTTTTATAGTTGAATTGTTGTTACGATAATTTTATAATTTTATCAGTGTCTACAAAATTCGCATTGTTTAAAAAATTAGTTTTACTCGCGTAACTTTCATTCGCCATTGACATGTGTGAAAAAAAATTTGAAGTAATGCAATATTTCTATATACTGTAATAGTTATTATAGTTATCATATTATATTAGTTATAGTTATATTATATTAGTTATAGGTATTATAGTTATTATAGTTAGTAATGCGTTAACAAAAGAGATGGAAAAAGACTTCAACTAATGAATTTATGCCAAAAGTGTTTAATATTATATGAAGAAGAGAATGGTATCAGTGAGCTATAAAACTTCAACAATCTAACTTTTGTCCCACAAGTTACTAAGTGAATAAGACAGCTGAATACTGGTAATTCGACTTGAGTTTCAGCTCTAGTCCCAATGTATGGACTGGCTGCATGAGTGCTTTTGTGATTTTCCCCATGTGTAACATAAATATGGGCTACTTTCTATTTTAAAATCTTATGCTGGAGTTTTCTTCCTGCGTTAAAGGATTTCCTGTTAGAAAGGTCCTTCAACGAAGGTATTTTTCTCTTTAGGCAGATAATCCGTGTGTGCTTTGTCATATTTAACTAAACAAACAACCCTAACCCATTGGGTGCAAGTTTTAAACGTTCAATTTAAAACGCATTCAATATTACATAAAAGACCAAAAATGGGGAACTGTAACACTAAATTCAGTGTTTAAGGGATCTCATACACCTTAAACCCCTTATGATCTTCGAATATGTGACTGTTGCAAGAATTGGGATATTTTATTTATTTTAAAATCAATTATTTCCAACTTTTTACAGCTGATTACATAATATAGATGCTTTCTTAAATAGTAACCAGAAAGTATGTGTTGCCCCAAATATTTTTGTAATTTAATCCGCTTTGTGACAAAATTTTTCGTCATGTTTCCGCCTTGCGCGCATGATATTTTAAAAATGGTTAATGGTGCATATTTGAAATTCGATGGAATTCTTTATATGGGCACTATTTTCTAACTGAACTCAAAATCTGATGAATATTTTAATATTAAAAAAATTCTGCACGAAAATATTACAGATTTTTTAGTAAAATATATTTTATAAACTCAACTCCAAATAAAATAAAAATTTAACATGAAATTCTTAGAAATTTTGGTTCACAGTTGTTTTCACATGTTATAAAAGCTATATATTAAATTTGAAATTAAAATATGCAACAGAATGTTTTAAACTGGGCGCGCAAGGTGAAAACATGACGAAACATTTTGTCACAAAGCGGATTAAATTTTAAAAATATTTGTGGCAACACAAACTTTCTGATTACTATTTAAGAAATCAGCTATATTATGAAGTCAGCTCTAAAAAGTTGGAAGTAATTGTTTTTAAAATAAATAAGTTATTCTAATTCTTGCCACAGTCACATATTCGAAGATCTTGTGGGATTTAAGGTGCATGAGTCCCCTTAAGCCGCGGATACAAGTAAAATGAACAATCACCTTTCGAAATAGTACATTAAATTAAATTAGGAACTAATGGACATTTCTCTAGTGAAGCAGTACTTAGCTGCAAAACTCGAACTTAGCTAATCGATTGCAATTAAACATTTTTAGCATTAAAGGAAGAAACACAATTATTAAATTCAACTGCCATGAAGTACAGATGCATAAAAATCATTTAGTTAAAACTTGTACTTGAGTTCTGACGTATATGAATAATTAAAACATTTGCTTTTCGCCGAAACGCAAATTTATGTAGTTATTTTCTTTCCTCTTTGCAGTAATTTTCTTTGCATCAATAAAACCGATATTTGGGGAAAAAAAGTATTAACTCCCTTGTTGAGATAATGAACATCTAAGGATTCAGAAAATGAAATGGTTTTCTAGATTAGTAGCGATGTCGCTGTTCAGTTAATTTCGTATTCATTCACGTAACTGTATTTATTATTTGCCAACTCACGTATTACCTAATACTAATTATTGTTAATCAATACTTCTTAATTTATAAGAGTAATGATAATCTTTTAAAAAGGGTTTTATTATTAAATTTATTATGATGAGTAAATAATGAATACCTTCTAAATCTAATTTTATTAACAGCTTTTATATATGGAATCTAGTCAGAGTACTTTTTCGTATTCTGACAAATAAAGTTGATACATTCATATTCTAAAGAAGGAGGGATTTTACAAAATTGGAAGAGGGAAATAGTTATAATTCTAAGAAGATATTCCATTCAGTTAGCATGTAAAACAACGCAATGGAAAAATTAGTTACGATTATATTTTAGAAATTGATGTGCAAAGAACAGAAACATTCTCGAAGCAGCTTTTGTCATCTTTGATCCTCGGTAAGTATTGTCAGCTCGCAATACGCAAGATCTTTAATTTATTTTCCACGAGCCTTTGCGAACAGCCAATTCGCGGTGTGATTTATGACTTCGGAAGGTTAACGAAGTGTCGTCGCAGATGCGGTCAAGAAGGGGAGAATGACATTAATTACGGACGGAAAAATAAACGGGTATGTTAAAACACATAAGGTGATATATATTGTGAAAGAAAATTATTTTTAGGTCTTGTTCGGTAGCAATATATCAGGAATAAAATGTGGAATGGAGTTACAGACAAAGCTATCAACTGTTCTTTACTTTTTCTTTTCCCTGAACAATAAATTTAGACTAGAGTCTAATGAGAGTGATGTATTACTTTTTGTGTGTTATAAATAGGTTTTTCAACTACATCTTAATTTATTGGATTTTCTGTTTAAAGGTTGACATTAAAATTAAAATTTTTTGTTTTGTTTTTTCACTTTTGTTTCTCACTATCGTTTTGAATTCTTTTAAAGGGATAGAAATATCTTTATTTAAGATTCTTCTAATGTTTCTCATTAGAATAAATTTTTTCCCTTGCTTTGGAAGGGCCAGAACTTTCGGGTGAACTATTATAATTATAATTTAAATACATTGATATTGTACATCGGCTAATTCTGGATACAGAAAAGCAAGGAATTTCGTAGAAGAGAGATTTCAATTAGTTTCAAAGTTCCTCCCCCCCCGATGAAGTGACAAAGTTTTTAGTTATCATCAAACATAAAATTACAGTGGATGGACAAAAATATGGAAACACCTTGTGAAATGCATGTTTGAAAAGAAAGATTGATTTTAATGAAATATGTAGGTGGTGCTGGCGTTTTTGACTACTGACGCCACCTATACAACTTCGTAAATGTGCTAAACAGTTCAGTTGTTGTCGGAGTACTGTTATGTGAGGTTGTCATTGCATTATGTCAGAGTTAACAGACTTCGAACGTGGGCAAATTGTTGGAGCACGTATGGTAGGTGCTTCCGTAAGCAAGGTAACCGAGGTGTTTAGTGCTTCAAGAGGTACTGTATCGAAGATTTATTCCGCATATTTGAAAAGCGGAAAAACATCATCTGCTAAATCACAGCGCGGACGAAAGTGTGTCCTGAGTGATCGTGACAGACGATCATTAAGGGCAATTGTGACGAAAAATAAGACCACAGCTGCAAAAGTTACTGCTGAAATGAATGTTGTGTTACCGAACCCTGTGAGTACCAAAACAATTAGAAGGGAGCTTCATAAACAGGGAATTGCTGGCCGTGCTGCAATTGAGAAGCCACTCATCAGTGATGCTAATGCCCGTAACAGGAAAAGGTGGTGTTTAAGTCATAAAGCCTGGACTATAGAGCAGTGGAAGCGAGTAATATGGTCTGACGAGTCTTCTTTTACATTGTTTCCCATTTCTGGCCGAGTTTACGTCTGGAGAACGCCATCTCAAGCCTATAGTACAGACTGCTTGTTGCCAAGAGTGAAACATTGCGGGGGTTCTGTTATGGTTTGGGCAGCTATATCGTGGTTCTCTGCTAGCCCCATGATAACTGTGTCAGGGCACATGACTGCCAAGACTTATGTGAACATTTTGGCCGATCAAGTTCATCCCATGGTACAAACTTTGTTCCCCGATGGTGATGGTGTCTTCCAAGACGACAAAGCCCCTGTTCATACAGCTCACATTGTCCAGGACTGGTTTTCTGAGCATGAGGATGAGTTGTCCCATCTCCCCTGGCCACCACAGTCACCAGACCTGAATATTATCGAACATTTGTGGTCTACATTGGAACGGAAAGTGCGTTCTCGTTATCCACCGCCAACATCGTTATCTGAACTTGCCACCGTTTTGCAGGAAGAATGGTATAATATTACTTTGGCAAACACACAGACTTCAGGGTCGTATACCTATTGAATAAGCGAGGACCTAAGACTAAGACCTAAGGAGCTGTATTTATTTATTCCGAGAAGACTGCAAGCTGTTTTGGATGCCAACGGGTTTCCTACACCATATTAAGCAAAGAAACATGTTTTTTAAAGGTGTTTCCATATTTTTGTCCAACCCCTGTAATTACCTGACGAGCATTAATTAATTACTTAATTACCTAATAAGAATAAGGAGATTTTGTGTATTTAATTTAATTGAATATGGAAAAGCATATGAGGACTGGCTGTCAAGGCATGGTTTTGTGGATAATTTTCTTGGTAAAACAGGCTCATATTTGCATTACGTTTAAAAAAAACCTCGAAAATGCTGACTCACAGTGGTAAGCTGTAGAGGGGCTAGTGCGATCCATTTGTTAAATTTGCCTCTAATCTGCTAGTCCTAAGCATGAATAAAGTGTGAAGGAAATCTTTTGAAATTTTTTTGAAACTCAGAAATGCTTTTAAATGATTTCTCAGTGTCATAGATTTTGTTCTATTAGGAAAATCAATTTTGACTTTTAGAGATGTCTATAACACTTGCTGTTTCGTTTCCCATTGTATTATTTTAAGGTACCATAGTATTAACCATTCATCTAAATTGCAAACTGAAAGTTCTGAGAGTTGTTTGCAAACTGAGAGTTCTGAGAGTTGTTGTCTTTCTCTGACCATAAGCTCTTTGATTTATCTTTCAAATTTCAACAACACATTAAGGTTTAATTAACAAGTAAGTGGTTTAAAAACAATTATAGATACGTTTAATGTATACTGGCTGATGAAAATTTACCAAATATTAGAAAATAATTAATTTTATTTCTTTTGTTTTTTTACATTATAACAGTTTATTGTTTATCAGTAAAAACTGAGGTAATTAAAAAGTAAACCTTTTTAATAGTATAAAATCAATAATAAAGATAAATATCAATTGTAAAGAATTTACAACTATTTTACTGAAAGTTTTTAAAAATATTCACGTCATCAACGTACTTAATGAAAACCATTTGAAACCAAAATATGATTTGCATTAGTGAATTATAGTTAAGAATAAAGGCCCCCGTTATTCTTAATAATATTAAATTTAAAGATTAAATTCAATAATCTCTTAAGAGGGTTTTGCAATCGGAAAAATGAAAATGTAACCCACTTTGATTAACCTTTCTTTTTTTTATAAGTGTCGAATATCTGTTTGCCATACACTTGGTCAAATAGTGAATAAAAGTTTCATCTAGCTCAGAGTTTCTTAAACTGTGGGTGGTGTCGTGGGACTTGCTGTAGAGGGTCGCCGAAAATTTTAGCGATTTTGATATTTTTTTAACTTATCATAATAATTTTACAATTACCAAATATTTTTGCATAATGTAGCTGAAAGTAGATAAAGAAAAGAAAATACAAATAAAAAACGGAAACGTTTCGACACATTTTTTATAACAGAAACGTTTATTTTACTTTAAAAATTAAAGTTAATGACCTAAAACTGCAATAGTATATTACAATACAAGTGCAGAAACTGACAGTTTCACTCACGCATATGTCGAATTTGCGCAGTACTTATAGGGTCCCACAAAATTTTCGTAAATGGTTTGGAGTCCTGACAACAAAACGTTTAAGAAACCTTGATCTAAATGATAATATTAAGCATTGATTATCATTTCCTATAATTATTTCTTAATTAAGGTTTCCTATCATCAACCCCTTTAATTCTGATTCCTAAATTTTATTTTTAGGCCAGAGTATGAGCATAATGTTAATCGACTTTTAAACAACGGGATTTTTTTTTGAAGTACTGTGACATGACAACGCTTAGTTATTATAATCTTAACACCACTAAGAATTATTTTCTGTATTCCTATACTGATTTTTTTTCAAGAGATGTTAAAAGTTGCAAGTGACAAGTATGAATAACGCAAGTGTACTTATAAAAGAAAATAAACTCCCAAAAATACTAATTGACTGCTATTAATTTTAGAGGGTGTATCAGAAGGAAAATGACAATTAAAATTGCATTTTCGGGTAGCTGTTACTAATTGTAATGGATTAGAACATTTGAATATGAAATATATAAATATTTAAAAAAACACTTATGACTACGAAAATAGAAAAAGGTTTTTTTTCGGAATGCTTCCTTTCTTATAGAATGCACATGACTTCATGTTTGCTTAATGGAAACTAAAATTTATTAGCTAATTAATCTGTTCTCTATCGAGAATCTCTGTTCAGTGATCCGTATTAGTGTATCAACTTTTTTTTTTATATTTAAATGCTTCAAGAATAAATAGAAAAGGAGCTAAGCCTTTTTTCCCCCTCTTCATTATAAAACTGCATCCTTACTATATTAAGTTTTATAATATAGTAGGATATATTATTACTAATATATCCTACTATATTATAAAACTACATCCTTACTATATATTCATGTAAAATAATTTTATAAATGTAATTCAGTACAAATAAAAAAATAAGATGCAGAAACAACGTGGAAATGGAATCAGCATTGAGATTCTCTTTAAGAAATATGATGAAGCTTATAGTAGCGAAATATGTAAGAAGCGAAATAATTCCGTAGAATATTTTGTAACTCTTTATCATTGAATTGCACTAAATTACTGTTTATGAATGACATTCAAATATAATTTAATGATATGCGTGTATATATACATATTACACACATATATATGCATATATACACATATTACACACACATATATGCATATATATACATATTACACACACATACATATACGTACTTATATACATACATAGACACACACAGGTATTCTTAAGTTTAGAATGAAAAACAATTAAATATTTACATGGCATTAAAAATTTACAAAATGCAGTGAACCTCCTTTATAAAACGTTTTTATGATGTTTTACATATTTTGTCCTTTTTAAATAATTTTCTAATTTCTTAATTTTTTTTATGAGAAATTCCTTTTTGATGTGTTAGATTTCAATAGGATTTTTTTAAAGGTCTAATTTCAACTTCTTGTGTCCACAGACCACGAAGCTTACAGAAGTAAGTTATATAGCACTAACAAAATAAACGGATTTACAATGGCACTATAAATAGGGAAAAATTATTTAAAAAATAAATTAAAATAATAAACTGAAAGAGTAAAAGAAAAAATAAGATTAAGTGAAAAAAGTCATAAAATAAAGAAAACTCAGTAATCTAAATTGATAATGAAATTCCGAAAAACAGAAATTCTCTCTTAAGTCCGAACAAGATCAGAAAAAAATGGTGACCAAGATAACAATAGGCGCATCAGAGTTGCCTGAAATATCTTCCTCTGCTGGACGTGAAGAACGCATTCAAGATGAATATGCTTTACAACTTAATCCCCGTTATTGCAGCTGCACAAAGCACTTGAAGCATGTCCAAATTACTTTAAACAGCTCTTAAAATTACCGTGTCCGATCAAAAATTGTATTACTTTAAAATATGCTGAATGCTGAACAACTTTTATTCTATGAAAATTTGTACGAAAAAAACGTTTGGTCCATTCTGCTTTCGATGAGAACAGACATTCTCTATTTCAAATGCAGATAGCATCATTTCTATAAAAGCGCTTTCAGTGAGAAACAGAAATATGAATATTTAAATCAATGTGATGTTTCGTGGCTAGTTTTACTAGAAATCGGCTCTCTCACTTCCAAAATTTCCACAGTGTTCACGAACGAATGTCGATATCAAGATTTTTCAAGGTCTTAAAATAGTAACCTGAATTTCAGCAACACTTTTCTCTGAAACACTAATTTTCTGTATACCTGTAGAGAAAAAAGAATCACTGCATATTAAAATACGCAATGATCTCAAACCACTACAAGCATTTTGAATTCATTTCACAGCAAGGTTTAAGCATAGCAAATCAGCCTATAAAAATGAGCACTTGTTCATAAATTCTGTACTGTCTGAAATCTTCTCCTTGTTTATCATCATAAAAAGCAAGGTCAACCTTATCCTTCATCTTACTTCCGTCTGTAAGACAAATTAATTTGTATTTAAAGAACAGCAGAGGAATAGCCAACGACTGGTAGGGGATTCCTTTTAAAAGACTGCAGCAAGAAGAAACTGAAAGACCACCATCAAGAAATTTTATGAGGATTGCCTGCAAATGCTTTCTTTCATCGCAATGTTGCTCAAAATTTCAATATCTATGGATGGAATACCAGCGAGAGTAAAAGTGCTTCGTAACTAATAGACCTGCAGCCATGAACAATTCTTAAAAGAAATCTTTTTTTAATTTTCGTTAGAAGCTTTCGGTTTACTTTTTTTAGTAAGGAACCGCCCCAAATCCTTCATGCATAGGAAATAACTGCTACTATTCCTTACCTGTCAATCAGTATAAAAACATATGTTTTGACTCTGTAAGTGTTTTTAGAAATTTAAATAATCAGAATACCTTTTCACATTTTGAGAGATGGAAAATATACTTCCATTAAAATTTTTTATCCAAGATAAGTCATAAATACTTTATTTGAGTAATTTCTTATATAGAAGCTTTTTGAGTATTAAATTTATTTTGCAGTCAGTACTCTTTTTATGTACCATCATAAATTTGCTTTTAAGCGGATTGAATTTCAATTTATAAAGTTTAGACCATTGAAAAGCAAGTAAATCTTGAGACAAAAAATAAGCGTCAACGAAACTTTGCACTGAACGATTGGTGTCCGCCCGATATCATCGCGGACAAAAACGTCACGGAGAAAACAACGCAAGGCGAAAACGTCGTGCTACAAAACATCGTGGGAGAAAACATCGCAAAGAGAAAACATCGCAGTCCTAAAACATCGTGGTAGAAAATATCGTCGTCGAAAATAAAGCGATTCAAAAACTTCGCAGTTTAAAAACATCGTCGACGAAAATATCGCGGTAAAAAATAAAGTATCGACAAATCATCGCGGGACGATAACATCGCAAACCTGCTTTTTTCAAGCTTTAATAATTGTAAATGGATATTCCCATAATGATTTGTGAGCGCGAGATGGAAAGAAAGATAATTTTTACTTTCATATTTTTATTAACTAATAAATTTTTGCTGAAAAAGTAAGAAGGAAACTTAATACTTAAGAATAAACTGAAGCAGAACAAGAAATAATTTTCATTATAAGAGTATTAGATTGACAAAAGTGAAGAAAATAATCTCATAATTAGCAATTTTTTATAGATAAGGTCATGCAGTTACGTAGCTTCCTTTTACTAAACATTTTTAGATTATACTTTTAATGAAAAATTACCAGTAAAAACTTTATAAAAAATGATTTATTAATGACCTTTGTTAGTTAACTATGTCAGTTTAAAATTATATTAAGTGCTATAAGTTGCCTTAATTTTCTATGCTTAAATTTCCTTCTTACTTTTTCAGCAAAAATTTATTAGTTAATAAAAAATATGAAAGTAAAGATTATCCTTCTTTCCATCTTGCGCTCACAAATATTTATGGAAATATCCCTTTACAATTATTAAAGCCTGAAAAAAGCATGTCTGCGATGTTATCTCCATGCGATGATTTGTAGATACTTTATTTTTTACCACGATATTTTCGACTACGAAGTTTTTAAACTGCGAAATTTTTGAACCGCTTTATTTTGGACGACGATATTTTGTATCACGATGTTTTAGAACTGCGATGTTTTCTCCCACGATTTTTTGTATCACGACGTTTTAGCCTTGCGTTGTTTTCTCCGCGACGTTTTCGTCCGCGATGGTTTTGCCGCGATGTTTTCGGCTGTAACCAATTAGATCAGCCTTTTCAGTATGGCTTTATGCCGTTTAACTTCAGTAAACTAACTTTTTAGGAATAGTCACAATTTTAGCTTTCTTCCATGCCACTGGAAAGTGTTTCTGATCTAGATAGGCATACAATTTTTTGTGAGTTGTTGGGAGGTTTTCCATGTTAATCATGTGTTATAAAGTATTTCTCTCCCCTTCTTAGCATGCCTTCGTGGTGTAGTGGTCAGCACACTCTGCGCGTATTCGAGAGGTCCGTGGCTCGAATCCCGGCAAGAGTACTGCTCATTTTTCACCTCTCCTGCTTCGAAACAACGTAATGTCTCTACAGTGGCGCCCGAACTTAAAGGGGAAAAGTGGTGAATGATGATTCTCCACCACCAGGATTTGGCGTTCGGGTCTCCTTATCACCCAGTCGCCCTTTAAAAGGGCAGTATATAAGGTATTTCTCCCGCCTTCTTAGCATAACTTCGTGGTGCAGTGGTCAGCACACTCGGCGTGTATTCGAGAGGTCCGTGGTTCGAGTTCCGGCGAGGGCATTGTTCATTTTTCATTTACTCCTGCTTTAGAGGAAAAAAAAAACTAATGTCTCTACAATGTTTACAAACGTATTGTAAGCTAAATGAAACTGATTAATTGTATTCCACTTTTAATATTTTAAGGGGACAGTACACCTTTAAAATTTTCAAAAATTCGATTTTTTAATTTTCTGATATTTTTATAGCCCAATCATTTCTGAGTAATTTGACGCAATTGTTTTTTTCATACGTTCATTAGTTTGCGAGATATTGAAAATAATGTAAATATCCAAGCAGCTGTTTTTCTTACACCCGCAAAGATCGTGGCAGCTGCTGTAGTGTTTGTTTATAGTTTTAAAGGGCCTCAGTTTGGATTTCGTGTGCTGAAAGCCAGCCATTGCTATTTTTAAATAAAAATATGCCAGAGGAAGAAGACGAGATGAAACGTTACTTCTACTTTAATTTTGTTTTGATACGTTATCGCTTGCTTATCACGTTGTAGTAGAAAATGAGAGCTAAGTTTAAGAACTGTGATTTCGTTTGAAGTTTGTTGCCTTGTTTATAAGATTTTACCGTGGTTTATTGTGTGTATTTACTGATTATATTAACTAAATAGTACGCTTTAAATACTCTTTACAAGTACTTTATTAATTTAGTTATGAATATGGATTGTGAAACTCCTAAACGTTCTTCTGGCAAGCGTCAGAAGAAGCGAAAGTTTCATGGTAATCGTTTCACAACACCAGACAAGCAAAGCATTTTTGTGAGTGCTTCAGCAAGAAAACTTAATTCTAGTTGTTTTAAAAACGTAATTGTTGATTCTAAATTTAAAGGATATAGAATTTTGGATATAGAAATTTTAGTCAGTAATATTTCCAAGTATCTGTGTTGTAAACAATGTGGATCAGATGTACAAGTGTGCGAAAACAACACTAATGGATTATCTTCAAAATTTTTTCTGCTTTGCGATAGTTGTGGTGAACTGACTTCTTTTTATTCTTCGTCTATGATGGGTGACAAGAAAAACATTCCAGAAATTAATGAAAGATTTATGTATGGAATGAGATGTATTAGTCAAGGTCTTGCAGGTATGCGCACATTTTGTGGTGTAATGGACTTACCACCACCTATCCAAAGATCTGCATATTGTAGAAAATTAAGAAAAATGCTGTCGACAACTTCAAAAGTTGCTGAAATGTCTATGTCGTATGCTGCGAAACAAGAAATTGAAGCAACTGGCTGCTCAGACCTCACAGTTAGTGGGGATGGATCATGGAAAACGCGCGGCCATTCATCACGCGTGGGATTTGTGAGTGTAATTGGTGCAGAAACTGGTAAAATTTTAGACATTGATGTACTTTCATCATACTGTAAAGGTTGTGAATCTTGGAAAGGGCCAAAGTATGGAGCACAATATCTTTTATGGAAAGCAAATCATGAACAAAAATGTATAAAAAATCACGAAGGATCTGCAGGTAAGATGGAAGTTGATGGAATATGCAAAATATTCAATCGTTCCATAGAAAAGCACAGTGTCCAATATGTCAGCTATATTGGGGATGGTGATACGAAAACATTTTCTGAATTGCAGAAAAATCATAACTATGGAAGTGATATTGTGTTGAAAAAAATCGAATGTGTTGGTCATGTACAGAAACGAATGGGTAATAGGTTGCGACAATTAAAAATCAATATGAGAGGAAAACAATTGGCTGATCATAAGCCACTAAGTGGAAAAGGTCGATTAACAGATAAAGTTATAGATCAAATCACAACGTACTATGGTAATGCTATTAGGAGCAACAAGGGATCATGCATGGATATGCGTAAAGCTGTGTGGGCTATATTCTATCATAAGCGTTCTACCGATGATGAACCTCTTCACGAATTTTGTCCACAAAGTGAGAATTCATGGTGTGCGTTCCAAAGAGCAAAAGCTGCTGGTTCTGAGAAAGGATTCCAACACAAGAACAGCATGCCAGCTGCAGTGATGGACTGTATAAAACCTATATTTAAAGATATTTCAGATCCCAAACTTTTGAAACGTTGCCTTGGGGCAAAAACACAAAACTCCAATGAATCATTTAATTCCCTTGTGTGGAAACTATGCCCCAAAACAAGCGGATCGAGTAAACTTATCGCACAGCTTGCTGCATATGAAGCAATTATATCATTCAATGATGGGAGAATAGGTCGACTTGAATGTATAAAAAGAATGGGCTTTCGTGTAGGACAGTATGCAATTGAATCAGCAAAAAAAGCTGATAAAAGTCGAATTTTTGATGCAGAAATTAGTAGTTCAGCTATGAGTTTAGAAAGTCGCAGAGCAAAACGCATGGCAAACTCTGTAAAATTTGAAACTCAGAAAGAAATAGAGGGCATTCTATATGAAGCTGGAAAATTTTAAAGCTGCTTTATATTTTCTTTAATAAATTAAAATATTCTATAATACTTGTGTTATATAGATCTCTATTATATAGACTATGATCAACTTTTAACTATCACTTAAATTTTCTTCTTTTATTTAAGTGAATTTGCAAATTTTGTATTTTTTTAAAGAATTTAGCTTTTTTTCGAAGATATTTGTGCCACGTAAGTATACATAAGAAGTCATATTTTTGTCATTTTTTGATGTTTCATTCCAAAATTTATTAATACACTGGCAAATAGTCATAGTTACATGTATAAAATGTATTTTTTTATGAAAGTTCAAAATAGATTACTTTATTCATAAATTTATACTTTAATTGCATTTATCTCAAAACGCTGTTTTTACAACTTGCGCGCAGGATATTTCCAAAACTATTTAAGTAACTCTTTTGCAAATTTGTAAACACTTAACAACAATTATGATTACCCTTGTGTTCTACTGACATTGATATACATTGTAAATTAACACTTTTATGACCATCTTAAAAGCAAAAATTATGCAAAATTAATTTTTATATATATATTGTAATATTTAAGAATAAAAATTTTAAAATAATTAATATATAATAGAACAAAATTAGAAACTAAATCTTTTCTTTAATTTAGCATTAAATTTCTTACTAAAAAATAAATATAAAATTAAATATCTGGCGCGCAGTGAAAAGTTGAATTTTCGAAAAATGAAAACATAATTTTATTTAAGATAATTTTTAAGTATCTAAATATTAAATTTCCTTCATTAATTATTTTTTTTATTTTATTATAAACAATGGATCTACATACTCTGAAAGTTTTATGCATATAACTGGAATAGTTGTTTTTTAAAAAAATGAGAAACATTGGTCAAATTTTGAACATTTTCGGATTGTTAAAGGTGTACTGTCCCCTTAAAGTACTATTTTTTAGTGCTGGAAAAAGAACTGATGAATTTAAATGGTTTATTTTGAAAGGTTCGTCATCCTTTAATAATTAATTTTAAAAATGGTTACTTTTTCCTCCAGTTTCAGTAGTTTAAGCAATAACTTAATTTCTCAGTAAAGGGAAAAAAGTAATGAAATTAAATAATTTCTTGCATTTTCTTATATCTTTAATAACTACACTCATGTCCATAAATTAAGGATAATGCAAAATCAGGCAAAGAAAGAGTTAGAAGCAAAACAAATTTGACTTTTTTGTAAAGCTTATTTATTAAACAAAAGGTAAAGAGCAAAAAAAGATGCTATATGTTTGATATTATTAAAAAAATTAGCGATTTTTTCTCCCTGGAGCAAATTACAAAAAGAACCTATTTACAAAAAAACAATATTACATATGATTGTTAATACATTGTATGTCTCCCAGACGATGCAATACAGTCCGTACAACGCCTAGGCATGCTGAGTATCAAATCATCGATCTGATCTTGGGGGATATTACACCACTCAAAAAGCAATGCTCTCCGAAGTTCCGGTAGACATGTAGGAGGAGGTTGACGGGCTGCAACACGTCGGCCAAGCATGTCCCACACGTGCTCTACTGGATTCAAGTCCGGTGAGAATGCTGGCCAGTCCATACTGGTGATATCCTCCGATTGAAGGCATTCGCTTACGATGTTTGCACTGTGAGGACGGGCGTTGTCATCCATAAACACAAATTGTGTGCCCATGGTGCCCGAAACAAACGTACATGTTGTTCGAGAATGACGTCCCGATAGATTTGGCTTGTCATGGTTCCAATTTGAACATGCAGGTCAGTTCTGGAACCCAGAATAATTCCACCCCAAACGAGCACTCTTGCACCACCGTAACGGTGTCGTTCAATGATGTTTTCTTGGGGGTAACGGATACCTGGAGCTCTCCATATGAAAGTCCGGCGAGAATCAGACTGCAAGCTAAACCTGGACTCGTCGGAAAATATCACATAAGCCCACTGTTGCGGTGTCCACAATGCATGCTCTCTACTCCAGGCTAACCGCAGGCGACAGTGAGTTGCAGTAAGTGAAACGCATCTGACAGGTCTACGAGCATATAGACCAATCTGCCCTAAGCGTCTGTACACGGTCTGCCTTGAAATTGTCGTACCAGTGGCTGAAGAGAGCTGACGACACATGTCTGGGGCTGTGCTCCGCCTGTTTCTTTTCGCAGTAACTGCCAAATACCGGTCCTCATTCGGCGTTGTAACACTGGGGCGACCTGTGCTGTAATGTCTTCTCACATTACCATTATCTTGGAATCGTTGCCAAAGCCTGGAGATGACACTCTGGGCAATTCCAAGTTCGTCAGATACTTCCAGTTGGGTACGCCCACATTCCAGACGGCCGATAATTCTACCACGTAAAAAATCATCCAAATCCGTCCTTTGTGTCATAACTATTCGGTTATTGCACTGAAATGCTTATAAAGCACCTTCAAACAATTTTACTTCTTTGCCTGTAGTCCTTATATATCACTCTCTTACACTCTCGTCATTGTTACGTACCATCGGTGTCATCTGGTTATTTCCTGAAATTTGCATATGATTCTTGAAGATGTGTGTAGGTATTTTACAGGTGATATATTTATTTTAGAGTTCGATTTCCGCGTGACTCTGAATTATCCTTATTTTATGGACATGAGTGTAATATAAATGCTAATTATTTCTAATTTTGAAATTCTTGAACACTGGTAATTTGAGCAATATTATATTATTACAATATCATATTATTACGATTAACAATATTAAATATTACGCTATGTGGAATGCATGACAGTTTTGTTATATGTAGCATGAAATGAGTAAATTTTTCTTTAGAAATTCTTCACAAAAACATCATATACAAGAGAAATTATTCTTGCATTTTTTGCCTCAATTACTTAAACGTCTTTGAAATTTTCATTAAGGTGAACTACAATTTATTTACATAATGCATTTTTTTTTTTCAGAATAATAAATTAAATAATCAATGATGTAACTAGAATCGCTTAAAAAAGAATTGATTTTTTATCAAAATGCAGAAAAATTTGCATATAATGTATTAAATAAAGATGGCTACAAATTATATTTCCTTAAATAATGATCCTAGGCAATGCTTTCGGTCATAAAGCTTCTCGACATAAAATGGAAAACTAAAATATTCATTACACTTTAAGAAGTTAAATGCAAAATATTCATCATTTTTATGGTAAAATACATGAAAATATAAGCAATTGGGAAAGTTTTATGTCTGAGCTATAAATTTAATAACTTTTTAATATTTACAGAAAGCTAGTCTGCTGAATTTTTTTTCTGAATGCAAGTTCTTTTGGCGGAGGTGGGAATCATATAAAGTATTATATCTATGAAATCCTTTCATAGTGAAAGCCGTTTTCATAGAATTCTATATTTTATATATAAAATTGGAAGTACATGCCTGGTATCCATTAATCGAATGCACTGTGCAGGACAATATAAATTGCTGGAGCGTACAACTTTTGTTTTGTATTTTCTTCCTAAGCTCAGCAGAGAAATTGCGGTACTTGCTGGCTAACAAGCACAAGTCATTTAACCCTTTCGCCGTCCTCTCCTCTCCGCGAAAATCCCCCCCCCAGCTGCCGTCTGTTTTTCGTAGCGTGTAATGTTGTTTTCTCTGTACACCATAACTTTCCATACATGACTTTCGCAGTGGAAGAATATCAATGAATATAAAGTAAAATTATAAGGAAATAAAGTATAATGGAAAAATAACAATATCCCTGCTTATTTCTAACAGCAGGATAATTTGATAACATCTGATCCAGGCGGTCCTCTCCTCCCATTTTGTTGTTGTAATCTTTTACAATTATTGGTTTTTTTTATAGTTCTTTTCCGTGTTCCAACATCAATCATCGAGTTATTATGGACTGTTCTCATCAAACCTATATCCTTCTTGTCTATCCAATTCACAACCTCATTTTTTCTATTTTTCTGCTGAGTAAACGTGGAAGCCATCTCTCACTGTTTTGCATCTTATGTAAAATGGTGCGAATATTCATAAAACCTGGGGCAAATTCAATTAGAATTGGAATGTCTGATTAGTGCTACCCTCTAGGAGGTATTAGAACAAACAAAAATGAAAACTCAAACAAGTAAACATTTAGAAAGCGTTTTAAACGTTTAAAAGTTTTAAAATGTAGAAGAACGCTTGAGGCGCGTTACGCAGACCTGCGGAAGTTTCACTTGAAGGCGCTAGACGCGTTACGGACAACAAAGAGGTTAAGTCAGTAATTTGTTTTCTGGAATAAATCCCTAAACTTTATGCATAAAAGTACAGAGCAATTTGCAATTAACTATTAAAGCGTAATGTATATTTTAAACTATAAATCTACTCAGTAGTGCAACAGCCCTGGTCGGCCACGGCCTGCAGTGCCCTTTTTCTGCTTTCATGACTTTTGGACCCCGGAGTGTATCACAGCATATGCCCTGGGCAAGTGGTCAGCTTGTCACAGGACCCCCGGTGTTTAGTCCCCATGCGAACTTGGTACTCATTTTATCGATCCACTTAAGGCATGAAAGGCTGAGTAAACCTTGCCCTACGCGGGGATCGAACCCCGGACCTGTGGTGCTAGCCACTTTGCTACTTAGCGACGTGCTAGCCACTTTGCCACTGGGCGGTCAGTATATTCTTTACTGAGCAAAATTTTATAGTTAATGGAGACTGCAGAAAACAAATTATATCTTTAGAACTCTTTCACGTCCATTGCTGAAACTGTTTCCATACAATTAACTGCCTTTGGAAGTTCAATTCTAGAATCAGTATTTAAGAAAATAAGTAATCTGTGTTGCAACTTTTCACATACCCTATATATGGTGAATTTTTTTGTACAATCCTATCCCTTAACTGCATTGGAGTTAGCAAAACGATATACATGTTATGTAAGCTCAACTAAAGCCGCTTCGGCTACTTGTCGCTTTGGCTAGCACCACAGGTCCGGGGTTTGATCCCCGCGTAGGGCAAGGTTTACTCAGCCTTTCATGCCTTAAGTGGATCGATAAAATGAGTACCAAGTTCGCATGGGGACTAAACACCGGGGGTCCTGTGACAAGCTGACCACTTGCCCAGGGCATATGCTGTGATACACTCCGGGGTCCAAAAGTCATGAAAGCAGAAAAAGGGCACTGCAGGCCGTGGCCTACCAGGGCTGTTGCGCTACTGATACTTGTAATAAAAGACTGATATAACGGCAGCAATGAAACGCATGGCAGTTTCATTGCTGCCGTTATATCAGTCTTTTATTACAAATCTACCAATGCTTTTACAGCCAATAATCACGAACGAATAACAGGAACAAAATGGAGGAACTTGACAAATTACTGTCTTGATGCCAGCAGCAAGATAAAAATGTATTGACAAAATTTACGATTCAGGCTTTTAATACAAATTTACATAGCAACATAGCACAGCATGAAAGAATATGTGTCGCTGTTCGTGTCAGCTTGTTTATAGTAGTTCATCGACGATTGTAAAACGTGTTTTGGAGCTGTCCTGACAATATTGGCAAATAAAGTGTGTTTCGATACTTTATCAAGTGTCGTCGTTATTCACTCCAAATCCACACAAACCCCGTACAAACGTGAAGAAAGAAAAAAGCACAACAATATAAAGAAGAAAGTCTGTGTGTTTGTTCGCTAATAACTCAGTCACTACTGTAGCTATAGTCACCAAACTTTCTACAATTCTTTTCTGGGTGCTGGAAAAGGTCGACATCTACTTTTTCAAAAAAAAAAAAAAAAAAAAAAAAAGTAGCTAAAATCAGAGACATTAATTAAAAACTCTTAAAATGCTAATTTTCGGCCTCTTTTTTTTTCAAGCGGCAACAATGGCAAAAGTGATATATCAGCAACAATGGCTGCGTGCCATTGTTGCTGATGTAATGAGGGAAAATTAGTTTATATTTCTATCGAAATTCTTATGTGGATTACATATCACATCAGACTGAAAAATGTATGACAATGAATCGTACTTTTTGCATCGCTATTACAGAAGGATTGCAGTATTATCGTTCTTTCTGTTGTTAGATACATCACTCTTAATCTATCTAAACTTGCATCGGGTACTTCCGTCTACTAGAAAGTAAAATCAAAGTTATTCGTAAATAGTCATCATCAGTTTCTGCTGTATCACTTTATGAATGCTCTCCTCCCTTGTAAGAGGTCATATGAATGCTAAAGCGATTTTATTTCTGTGCAGAATGCGCTTACAAATTTTAATTAGAAATCAGAATAGTTCTTTTAATTTTGGAAATTTCAAAATTCATAATACCTTTATTTTCACTTATAAATTTTGATAATTTTTTTACTAAGATTACTAATGAATAAACCTATTATCAATTCGATTTATTCATTAATCATGGAAGCAGAAAATTGAAATGATTTACTGTTATTAGGAGCCTAAACAAAAATTAAAATTATTCGACTGAAATTAATATTTTATAAAGAAAAACGTAAGAATGTAAAAAAAAAAAAAAAACCTTAATGTGAAAAAAAAAATGATTGTCTTCTGTGATTATCAACCTTTTTTAAATACCCACTTGACAATCAATCAGACAGAAGACAGTTTGAAGGCTTTCCAGTTTAAAAATTATCTGTGGCGCGACGCCATTATCAGTAGTTATTGTGAGTGATATCAGGCTTTTTTTCTTATGAATGAACATTAACTATTTAATACTTTTCTGAATCCATTCATTATTTTGCATCAATTTGCCGTTGTTTACGTTTATTGGATGAATTGCACCATTTTTATCTCCACTTTACTAGTCCTTTTATGATGCTTAATGAGTCAACGAAAAATACGAAATTATGATGAAAGTCGTTAAAGAACAAAAGGACTCCAGTAATTGCTTAAGAACAATGAGGTTAAGTGAATGCAAATTCTTTCACCACTTAGCCAGAAAAGTGGTGAATGCATTTTTACTGGGTAATTTATATTCTTGAATAGATTCTTTTATTATTAGATAAATCATAAAAATTGCATAATTTGACAAGACTCAACCGTAAATTTCCTTTAATAAAATTATGGAAAATGATAATAGAAAGAATCAGGGAAAGTTGATAAGAATTTATATCTAACACAACAAACACTTATTTAAATATTGCTTAACAGTTTCATGCAAAAAATACAATGTATAAAATAAAAATAGTAAAATCAAGGCCCAATAATAAGAATATTGTTTATCATTTTAGAAAATTAGGATATATTTTAGGATTTTTTATTCTGCTTAGAATTATTATTGGGAAGCAGTCAGTGTTCTTAAAGAAAATTTGAAAAATTCAAAGTAATGATACTTACGTACAAATTGAACTCTTTTTTTTTAAATAAAAAAAGACTGATGTAGAATAAATACTATCGACAAGAAACTGCTTTTTATTACATTTTTGGCATGGTCCCAAAAATAATAACGTTGGCACTATGCCAAAGAAAAACATGCTTAAGAAACGAAACTGAAATTTTGTATCGTTTCGTATTAACCCATTTTCTAATTTATTCTCCAGTATTAAAGGAAGTTATATTCTGTTATGTTTGGTATGGTACCAAAGATAATATCGTTGGAACCATGCCAAAGAAACAGAACTGAAATTTTTGTCAGTTTCATATTCATGCATTTCCTAATCAGTACATGAGAAGTATATTTCCCCCAAAAGTTATTATGGAAATTATGTTCCATTATGTTTGGCACAGTGCCAAAGAAAATATCTTTGGGACCATGCCAAAGAAACGGAACTGAAATTTTTGTTCGTTTCATATTCATCCATTTTCTAATTTATTCTTCAGTGTTAAGAGAAGAGATGCATATTCTCTGAGTAGCACAATTTAAAAAAAATGCGAATCGGAAGAAAAATTATTACGTAAAATCATAACTCGAATTTTTCAGATAGCCGAACTCATGTCAAACCTTTAAACCTATTTTACTTGAAGCAAACAATTTTTCAGATTTGTGTTTTGGGTATTATGCTGACGATAAGCATCACATGTAATTAAAAAGGTGTACGAATTAAAAAGTAAATTCAGATGCAGATGAAAATCCCATGCAAAGAGAAAATGTTTGAAATTAATTGTTTTAAGAGAAAGTATGAAAGCTTTTCAGACCTATAATTATGAAACTATCTATTACACATCATTAAGGGTTTCTGGGCCAGGTTTAGCATTTTTTTATAATTCCAAATTATACGTATTCGACTGTATTAAAAGCAAAAAATAGATTAAAATGCTACAATTATTGTTTTTAAATGTGATTAGTAATACTAATAACATTATATATAAATTTAGAACTTCTATAAAATTTTAAAAAAGCATGAATTAGATAGAATTTAATAAAAAATAATTGTGCCGAAGTTAAAATTTTAATGGAAAACTTGCTGTAGGTATATGTGAATTAACATTATCACAAAGAATAGCAACTTCAGGATTATCTGCTTATTCGTTTCGTTAAGAAGGTCAGGCGAGAAGATTGAAGTAGGTCAAGTAAGGCAAGAGATTTTAGTCGAGAAGATTATCTCAGACAGGTAAGGAAGACGTGACATAATGCAATTTCAATATCTGGTTGCAAAACGTAAATTTAATAGATGAATATGAAAGGAAATATTCATCTGTTAAATTTACAAGAAGTACCTCTTCCCTACAAGAAATTTATGAATACTATTAAATAGTCAAGAAGTACCTCTCCCACGAAGGCAGGAAGAAGTAACAAAATGATTCAAAATGAGATGTTCTATGATTTACAAGCTTCGGAATCGTGAGGAACATTTGCAAGCTGCATCTTGGAAGCGCTTTATAGGAGATCTACATTTGCATATCTGCAGTGAATGATTGAAGCCTTCTATTACCTCTTCAGTCTTGTTCAACTATTGTAAATGAGTTCGGGCGTCTGGGTAAAGACCCTATCCCAATATAGCACGATAATATTTTTTTCGAAAATTGAAAACATAGCGTGGAATGACATAACGGGAAATTATTGGTTGAAGTTGTAGATGCAATTAAGAACTCTATTGAAGGTAGAAGGCATAAGTAATCATTGTGAAGAAGTCGGATGTAGTTCAATGAAGTCCAAATTTTAAGTGTGATGAATTTTGCAGAGCAAGACTGGCGATAAAAATCGTAAAAAACAACCTTATATTTAGCGTAGGTATAATGAAACACTCAATCGATTTCGAGGGCAGCTAAAGGTCCCTCCTCATCAGGAGAAAGAAATACATAGAAAGAAGAAAATAGGAATCACAGAAACACGTGGTGCTTATCAGCACTGCACGTGGTTATAACTAGATTTTTAATCAGAGTTGCACTGGCCGCCTACTTTTACTGAGCCAGGCTGTCTGATCAAGCATAAAGAAATATTAGCGAAGTTAAAATAGGGAGCGAGGGGCAAATGCACATTACGCTCAAAATCTGAACTTCAAATATTGGAAAGAAACCACTGAACGGACTTTTATACCCTCTGGTAGTACCAAGTGCGAGGAGGTAACGCCATCTATCGGCAAAAATAATTGAATTAAGACAGTAGAATTTTAAAGGCATTAGGAAGGACTAGATTGGACTTCAAATCATTAACTAAACTTTGTAAATCTTTGTGAATGTGAAAAGCCTCAAGAAAATCCAATTCGCCTATGGAAGAAGCCTTTTGGATGATTTTTGCAGACCCAAAATCAAAATTATGTTTAAAAGTCCAGCTATGATACGCTATTGAAGACTTGTTAATTTCCCCTTTTTTGACATAAGATTCATGTTCCTTGATACGAAACTTCAACGCTCTTTTTGTTTGGCCAATATATCTTAAACCACACTGACATGATATACTATAAATTCCCCAAGAATTCAAGACAGAAACGCAATCTTTTAGAATCGAAGGGTGAATTTTATTAATAGGGGAGAAACCGACTTGAAAATTGAATTTCTGGAGAATCCGTGCAATTTTATAGCTAACAGAAGGATAAAATGGAAGCACGACAAGGTCATTGATATTATTTCTAACAGTGGAATGTCTTCTTTGATGGGAATCTGAAAATTATTTGACGGCTTTATCAATAATCACGGGAGAAAATCCACGGTCAATCGCAACTGCTCTCAAATAGTTAAGTTCATAGGTAAGCAAAGATTCAGAGGAACAAACTTTTAGCGCGCGGAAAACATAATAGTAAAAAGAAGCCATTTTTTGCTTAACAGGGTGGCATGACTTGGCATGGGGTGGTAAACAAACTGCAAAGGGTTTACGGTACACAGTGGTGCTAAAATCGGTTTCATTGCGGATTATAAGAATATCGAGGAAGGGGAGGGAATTGTTGGATTCAATTTCAAGAGTGAATTGGATGGCTGGATCAATTGAATTCATAATAGATAGAATCTCGGATAAATCCTCTTTATAACCGTCAAAAAGTGCGAAAGTGTCGTCAACATACCGAATCCAAAGACGAAAAGATAATTTATCAAATAATTTCATCTCAAAATAGTGCATATAAATGTCAGCAAGTACCGGACTGAGAGGATTACCCATAGCCAATCCTTCAACTTGACGAAAATATGCATTTTGGAAAACAAAGTGGGTTTGACTTAGAGAAACTTTAGTAAGCGAAACCAACTCATTAATTTCAGTATGTGTGAAGTGAAATTCCCGAAGCCTAGTTTCAAGAAAATTTAGTGCTTCTTCGACCGAAACATTAGTAAACAATGATTTGACATCAAATGAAACCATAATGGAACGAAGTGGGGAAATATTTTTAAGTTTATCAATGACTTCAACAGAATTTTTTACAGTGTGAATATTGTTATCAAGTAGAGGAGAAAATCTGGAAACTAAATATTTGGCCAAAGGATATGAAGCAGTACCTATGTTGGAAACAATTGGTCGAAAAGGAATACCGGTTTTGTGGACTTTTGGAAGAGCATAAAGTCTAGCGCAATTAGTAATAGGCGGAATAAGTGATTTCTTCAACTGAGTTGGCAGAATGTGGGAAGATTTAATAGCACTTTTTACTTTCATGAGGTCCGAAGTTGAAGGATCTTTAGGGATCGAGCAGTATGGGCCTTCATTTATGAATTTAGAGACTCCAGTAATAACTCTTGAGTTCACTCTTGAAATTGAATCCAACAATTCCCTCCCCTTCCTCGATATTCTTATAATCCGCAATGACACCGATTTTAGCACCACTGTGTACCGTAAACCCTTTGCAGTTTGTTTACCACCCCATGCCAAGTCATGCCACCCTGTTAAGCAAAAAATGGCTTCTTTTTACTATTATGTTTTCCGCGCGCTAAAAGTTTGTTCCTCTGAATCTTTGCTTACCTATGAACTTAACTATTTGAGAGCAGTTGCGATTGACCGTGGATTTTCTCCCGTGATTATTGATAAAGCCGTCAAAAAATTTTCAGATTCCCATCAAAGAAGACATTCCACTGTTAGAAATAATATCAATGACCTTGTCGTGCTTCCATTTTATCCTTCTGTTAGCTATAAAATTGCACGGATTCTCCAGAAATTCAATTTTCAAGTCGGTTTCTCCCCTATTAATAAAATTCACCCTTCGATTCTAAAAGATTGCGTTTCTGTCTTGAATTCTTGGGGAATTTATAGTATTTCATGTCAGTGTGGTTTAAGATATATATGCCAAACAAAAAGAGCGTTGAAGTTTCGTATCAAGGAACATGAATCTTATGTCAAAAAAGGGGAAATTAACAAGTCTTCAATAGCGTATCATAGCTGGACTTTTAACCATAATTTTGATTTTGGGTCTGCAAAAATCATCCAAAAGGCTTCTTCCATAGGCGAATTGGATTTTCTTGAGGCTTTTCACATTCACAAAGATTTAGAAAGTTTAGTTAATGATTTGAAGTCCAATCCAGTCCTTCCTAATGCCTTTAAAATTCTACTGTCTTAATTCAATTATTTTTGCCGATAGATGGCGTTACCTCCTCGCACTTGGTACTACCAGAGGGTATAAAAGTCCGTTCAGTGGTTTCTTTCCAATATTTGAAGTTCAGATTTTGAGCGTAATGTGCATTTGCCCCTCGCTCCCTATTTTAACTTCGCTAATATTTCTTTATGCTTGATCAGACAGCCTGGCTCAGTAAAAGTAGGCGGCCAGTGCAACTCTGATTAAAAATCTAGTTATAACCACGTGCAGTGCTGATAAGCACCACATGTTTCTGTGATTCCTATTTTCTTCTTTCTATGTATTTCTTTCTCCTGATGAGGAGGGACCTTTAGCTGCCCTCGAAATCGATTGAGTGTTTCATTATACATACGCTAAATATAAGGTTGTTTTTTACGATTTTTATTGTCACATTAGCGTGTTTCTCTTCTAGTCAAGACTGGCGATATTAGATATATCTCTCAAAGGGCAGCATTACGTCCGTCAAGGAAGAGAGTGCGTGGCTGAATGAAGAGTTTAGTCTTGAGACCTTATTTTATTTGTCAAAAGACGGTGGTTAATTCAGCAGATAGGCGTGGCTATTCCAAAACAAATAAGATCCACTCTCTTTGCATCGTATTACAAAACAGCTGCTATCACTTTACTTCTGTGTGGGTTATTATTTGTATGTTATCATTTGGAACAAAGCCTGTAGTTTCTGGTGCTCTGGTGCTTTCTTTACTTTCAGCCAATAGCTAAGCTTCCGCCAGCCAATCGTTAAGCTTTCAGTCACGTGTATCATTTGTCTCATCTCATCATTCCCACTTCTCCATCGGTGCTTTACATGCAAGCTTCGACATCGACGGACATGCTTCATTTCCTATAGTCTTTATCACAAACAATTAGCCATCGTTTTTTCACCCTAGGGTGAAAAAACGTGTTTACTGCTGTGAGGACAATTCGACTCTTACGTTATAAGGTATTTCTCCCACCTTTTTCGCGTGCCTTCGCGGTATAGTGGTTTGCATACTGGGCCGGTATTTTCAGAGGTCCGTTGTTCGATTCCCGGCGAAGGCGATTGCTAATTTTTCATCTCTCCGGCTTTTCCAAATAACCTAATGTCTCTACAACGTTATTTTTTTACATGTTACGTTTATCACATATCTTGTCAGCCTGGGCTAGAATTGTGTCTCGTGGCCTGCGGCCACTTAAGAAGGTATCAGTTTCCATTGCGCTCTGGAATTCTCCGAAAGGAAGCTTTTAATAAGTGAACATTACTGTTTAGATCCCTGAACTTTCAAGTATAGAGTACCTTATATACTCCCTCTTTTAAAGGGCGACTGGGGTTTTAGGGGACCCAATCGCAAAATCCTGGGTGAGGAGAATCATCATCCATCACCCTTTTAGTTCGGGCGCCACTGTAGAGTCATTGGGTATTTTAGGAAGCAGGGTACTTTACATAATTTATCTGTTATTCACAGATAAATTATGCAACAAATACAAAATTTTGTTGCTCTGAAAGAGGTCAGCTAATTTCCTTTTATATATTTCACAAATACGTAATCTACTTTTTGTTGGCATTACAAGCATATATGTGTAAAGGTAGGATTTACATGGACATATATTGGGAGATGGCTAATGCGACAGATGAAAATAGTTTTAATTTAAATAGTCATTGATTACTTTCAACAACATAGTTATTAGTTTCAACAACATTACTTTCAACAGCATAGTTGTTTGTTTTAGTATCATAAAAAAACATTAATTCAGGCTATTTGAAAGAGCATCTCAGTTAAAATTTACCACGAAGGCAAAGACTTTAGAGAGAATGTTTGGATCAAAGTTTGCTATTAAGGTGCATAGGATGCATATGACGAGAATATAAAGCATTCATGCGGAGACTAATCCAGTTTCAGATTTAATAATACGTGATTTTTTTTCCAGTGCTTTATAGAGAATAACGTTTCTGTTTTCATTCGCCGCTGACCTCCAAGATCTTCAGCATCATATCACCAATGCTGTAGCTGCAGTTAATGGTGATATACTGGCGAGGGGGTAAGACAACACAGTTTGTCGCATAGACGTCAACGGTAAATGCGATCAAACTGAGCATTTGTGAAATATGTTAAAACTTAACTTTGTTAAAAGAATTCACTTAAAAAAATTGATGTCGCTTGTATACTTTATTCATTATAAATTTTTAATGTATTTCGCGGAATTATGAATAACATTAAACTTGTGAGATTATGTGACGTTAAAAAATATCCATTTACGTAATTTCGTTTTAGGAACCATAATAATGACTCATAGTATGATACTGAATATATTCTCACCATTTGCAAACATCCTTTATATTTGTGGAGTTATTGCGATTTTCCTGTTTGACCTTTAACTTGTGAAGATAATGCTGAGTAATCGTAACCTGTTTGTATGACATATTCTGTATTTTCTTTGATTTTTCTCGAGAAAGAGTGCATATTTATAATGGCAACAGCGCATTAACTAGATCTGTTAAAACCAGGTTATTTGTAAGGGAGAACCAGATTTTATTTAAGTACAATTCAAGAAGATGTCTCAGAGAATAAGAAACACGATATCAGCTCAGTAACATCAATAAAATCAGGGGTTATCGTTATAGAAAAAAGATGCTTTAAGCCAGAACTGGTATCAATGTCACGTATTATTAATAAGATAAAGTGGGAAGATTTAACTGCTTTTGATAGCAGACTGAAATAGTTGGTCCATAAGTGTACCTTTTGAACAGTCTTAAGGAAGCGTCTTTGGAATTATAGCATAAATGGGTTCGCCTTTTCTCTTATTCCTTATAAACATGGCTTAGTAAGAATGTTTATCTGTTTTTTAAATGTTTCATTTCCGTCGTAATTTCACATCAGGTATACATAAAATGGTCTGAGGCGAGACAAAATGATGACAATAAATTTCAGCTTAAGATAATTTTAATCGTTCATTTTGATGAAAAAGGATACAGAACCACTTTTTTGAGTTTGTGATTATATATAAACAACGGTTTGTATTATATCGTGCATCCTTGCTAGAAACGTGTGGAGGCTAAGTTTGTATTTGCTGTTTCAAAGTGTTTTTTCATTCTTTGAGATTAAAAATAATAAATCGAATTACTTTTAACAACACGATGCTCTAGCAAATGTAATCAAAGTACTTGTAACAATATGATAACTGTATTTTACTTATATATTGTTTGCATATGACCTAAGCTATACTTTATTTAGGTATTTTCTTTTACTTTTCAAAGCTAAATTATTTATTATTATACGTAAATCACCACGAAATTTTTAAACTTTAGGATGCTTTTTTTTGAGTAAAAAAAGCTGATGTGTATACTACGTGACTTCCTTCTACAGAATATTAAATTATACGCATTTTTTCCTGCATTTCATTTCAACTTATTTCCTCGAATTTCATTAGAGACATATTTCTAATTCAATTAATTCAGTTTCTACTTCATGGCAAGGCAAAAATACATAACTCAGAATATTTTCAATAAAAATTGAAATATAGAAAACATAAACACCAGAGACAGTTAAATTAGTTACAAGAACAATTTTACCATTAAAATTACAGTTTCTACGCAAAAACAAGCAGTTCGGCGAGGAGGCAAGAAGGCAGATTTTTCGGTGCACAACTACATGTTATAGCAGTCCTATATACAAAATTTCGACGTTCTGAGGCTACCAATTTTTTAATTTATGCGAGATACATACGTACGTACAGACGACACGAAAAAAATCGCTTCTGAATCCTTTTAAATCAGTTTTATAATTCGTTTGGTGAAAAAGAGTCTGTTATTCTGTCCTTACGTACAGATGTCATTGTTAAATTGCATTCAATAGCGTTCAAAATTTTCGTTGAAATATGATACCCGGAATTTTTCATAATTACAATATTTCCTTTACGTCGTACAAGGAAGTAAAAACCGTGTATTTCCATTAAAGTTTCATAAATTGCGAAAAAAAAATTTAATAAAATTATCATAACACTTTTAAAATTTTTGATTTTCGTAATTAAATTCTAAAATTAAAATTTTTAATTAAAATTTGTATAAGTTTAAAAAGATCGTAGCACATTTTTAAATTTAATTAGCAATAAAGTTATTACTGTGATCTAAATACTGATTTTTCATTAACAGATAATTTATCATTTAACGAATTTATTAAACAATGCATGTGGATATCTAAAATTTAATACATAAGCATGGAGCACGCTCATTTGAGGTTTAAAATGTTTTTATTTAGAAAAGAGAAAAAACCATCTAAATAGCAAATATCATTCTGAGCATTAGCATTTGCATTATATTAGAGTTTCAGTGGGAGTCAATTCACCAGATAATTTGATTTTAAACAGCTGTTTTTTTACGTCTCCAGATGAAACTCCCTGCCACTTCTTCCTTTGGATGTATGTGAAAGATCAAATGTTAGTTGTAAGCAAATTTAAAAGTTCTGTACTTTCAGAAATTGAAATATGTTTGGCAGGAATTTTCATATCACTTGACATTATACGTATCTAAAAAAAGAATTTGAAACGAGCATTCTTAAATAAAACTTTGCTTTCATTATTTTTAGTATATAGTTTTTTAAAATATTTAAATAATTTTCATTTTAAATTGTTTCTTTCTTAAGTTATAAAAATTTTAAACAGAATGATTAAAATATTTAAGTAATTTTCATTTTAAATTGTTCCTTTCTTAAGTTATTAAAATTTTAAACACAATGATTATTTCCGAATCATCCGTAATATTTAGCAGACAATTTGAGATTTGAATTTTGAATCTCAAACATCCCTGTACTTTCTGATGCCATTATACAGAGTTATTATCGTTGCTTTCATTCCCTTTAACCCATTAACCGCCAAAACTACAAGGAATGTTTCTTTTCTCATGAAAATAATAACAAATATTAAATTAAGCATTTATAACATAAATTTACTTTGAAAATAAAAAAAATGCTCTAACCTGTGGAAAAAGCGAGTGTTGCGTTCGCGCAACGTCAGCGGAATAAGACTACGGATGTTTAGTGAGTAGGATTGTACTCGTGCGATGTTTCTTTTGAGTGGAGCGCAGGATTACTTTTTAGCTGTATAACGTTTTATAAATCTACAAATCACTTTACTTGTAATTAATTTAATATTAAAATATACATTATATTTCTTTTACAAATACAGATTATTTCATTTGAAAGATTCAAACATGAAAAGTTTGATTACAATCATGATGTAAAGCTACATTACATACTTTGCATCTATGAACAGTCTGGCTATGGTAGTCTTTACAACACTTTTGTTATCAACGGACTTTACGATAAAATGTCTACCATCTCCATGCAATGGTTTTTGAATGCTGAATTTACTAGGTCTTTCTGTTGCTGATCTATTTCTGGCCAATTCTACACTCTCAATAGGTGTTTGCAAAACGAATAATGCATTCTCGCGTCTGAAATCTAAAAAAAGCCGTTATATTTCCAGTAGTAAAAAGTGGTGATATTTAGTAAGTTTAGATACGGTCTCACCTCATATAATTTATCAATATTGTCAATTTGACTATTGTCAAATGCAAATTCTGCTTCATATTCCTGTACTGCAAACGTGATATCAATTCTCGTACAACAGGAACAGAAATATCCTTATCAAAAGACCAATACATTTTTTTCATGAGGTAAAGAATGATATCCCGTAAGCAATAATATTCCAATAAATCTTCTCATATAAGCTTCAGATCCAATAAATTCTGCGCTTTTTTTTTTTTTTTTTTCTGAGCGTATATATTTGTCTGTTCAACGAGAAGAGAGTAAATGTCTAAACCAAAAAGAAAATCGAAAATCTGTGCACTAGTTTTACCTTGTGTTTTGTCTTTTATAATTTCTCTTCTATCTCTTTCGTCATGTTCTTCCTGAGACATAACTAACAGTTCCTTTTTTTATCCATTTCAAGATTTCAGTCTTCTGCTTTTTAAACTTTTTAGTATGACTATAACTGCTTTTAGAAGGCTGAAACTTACTTCTTACGTGAATTTCAACTTCCCCAGCAGTATCATTTGGTAAAATATCATTATCATTATTTAAAACATTGCCATTTCTTTTTTCTTTGCCACTAGCCTCTGCAATTTCTGGGAGAACAACAACAATATCAGTTTCATTCTGGTCTTTATTAACATTATCATCGTGTGTTTCTTCATCAAAAAATCTTTGAAGGGCTTCTTCTAATGTAAGATACCTCGTTCCAGGCATTTTTAAACAACCAGAACATGAACCAGAACATCGAAAGGAATGAGTGAAAAAGGAGATTGACTACCCGTTTCCTGCTGACGTTGCGTCAACGCAACACCTGTTTTCCCTTCCTTCCCAACACAAATATAAATATCTGACTGATGTAATGTACTGATAAACGGTGACATTGAGTACAAATAGATCACTCATAAAGACGGAGATTCTTTCGTTAAATATTTTCAGCAAAAATACCCGGTCGAAAGTTTTGCTTAAAGTATGAGATTAATTATTATAAACAAAATGACTGTTGAAGGCAAATATTTTTTTACAGAAATAATCTTCATAATATTCCCTACACAAAATCATCTGCTGGTATAAAATATCTTAGGTAGCTATATTTATATACGCATTTATTTTGACCGTTGCGTCAACGCAACACCAGCGGCTAATGGGTTAGTTTATTTTTATAGAAACTTCATCCTCGTCGATAGTTGTATTGCACTCAAGAATGTATATTAAACCATTTTCGAATTATCTTAAATATTGCACACCATTCTGAGGAATTTAATTTTTGTTTATTTGCTCGTGCAGTATTATATCCAGTATTCCAAAAATATCCCCGAATGCAATGGATTTCAAGTACAGTACAACTCCAGTTATCCGAACTCCGACTATCCGAATCGCTGGTTATCCGAATCACTTTCGGAATTTAAGAAGCAAAATTAAGACGGAAACATGGTGTTGGATAATCAATGATTTCAGACATTAAAAGGAGCAAAACCACACCTTTAAACTTTGCGGTCACTGCTTGGGCGTGGATGTAAGTTCTTCAAGATAATCAATGAAGGTAGCCAGCAACAAACAAACATTTAGAAGATGTCCTTTTAAAGTTTTTTTTTTTTTTTTTTTTTTTTTTTTTTTTTTTTTTTTTTTTTTTTGCAGCAACTTCTATGAGAAACGGAATTTCAGGTCCAATTCGTTATGAAAAAGCTAAGATCCTAGCTTAGAAGCTTGGTTGTTCAACATTTAAAGCAAGCAACGCCTGTCTAAGAAATTGTAAATGCAGGCACGATGTTCGTCAAACAGCTTACTTTGACCGAGATGTTCAACACTTGTAAGTACTGTACAGTACGATATATAAAATGTACGTAAAAGTGTTGCCTTCTCAATTTAATTAATTAAAACCCCTTTTTCTTAAAAAAAATTGTTTTTTTTTTTTTTTTTTTTTTTTTTTTTTCCTTGCATTTTCAACATACTGTACATATAGTAATTAATTAAAGTGTACGTAGACCGTTTCTTCGGAGAAAATCCAATTATCCAAATTTTTGATTATCCGAATGAGGTCTTGTGCCATTTGATTCGGATAATTGGAGTTCTACTGTAGTTCCTTTTAGCATCATACAGTCATACAGTTAAATGTTTGCATTAAAAATTCTCACTGCAAATGCATAGTTTATCTTATTTTATTTGAGCTGGTTTTTTTTTTTTTTAATAATATTGTAGTGTAGATGAAATGATCATATTAAAGACAAATAAAGAAGAAATTTGAACTGAATAAGTAACCATTTATATATACTTAATGAAAGAGCTGGAACACTCCTGACATGGAAGATTATAGAAAATGGAGAACATTCTTCAGTAAATGAAACATAAAGGTTTGGTTTGGTTTGTTTGATTACGCCAAAGCACTCCGAGGCTAACTGCCTAATGGGGAGATACCTTCGTGGAGGACTTTCTTAGGGAAATTGGTTCCAAAACACGTTACACATGGGGAAAACCAAGAAAACACCCATACAGCCAACCCGATCGCGGGGATCGAAACTCGGTTTGGTTTGGGTTTGTATGATTATGGCAGAGCTTCGAGGGCTGTCTGCTTAAGAGAAGGGATGCCTTCGTGGAGTGCTTTCTGAGGGAAACTGGCTCATAAACATGTTACACATGAAGAAAACCACAAAAAGCGTGGACCGAACTACCAGCGTTCAGCGAGTTTTTCGTTCGGTCGTTGGTAGGTGCGCAAAATAAAGGAAATAAATTTATAGAAAAGTTATTTAAACAAAATTAATTTTTAGATAACTTACGTTTGATGAGTTTCGAGCTTGGAACCTTCGGTTTCTAAAAACGGAAGTCTTTCCCACTGCGCCACGATGTACTCCATAGAAGAATTTTTGCTACATTATTAATTCTCCTTCTTCTTCCCTTTCATTTTTCTTTGTTTGTGTGTGTGATTGTTATTATTCTGTTATTATGTAAAAGCAAATCTCTATTTCATTCCTATTATATTCTAACTACAGTAGAAAATAACGCATACAAATTTATGCTATTATTTATTAAAACTTCGTTTCTCGTGATATAATCAAAGCACACATCTTTGATGCATGTCTTTTTGTACATTCTATTTGTTAATAATATTTAGTACTTCTTTGTAAATATTTTATATATCTGGATTATTTTTAATGACGCTACTTCATTCTTTCTTTAGTTGATATACAGCCTTTTCCTTTTTATAGGATAGCTTTAGTTACCTGTTTCCTTATTAAGTTACTCCAACTTTTGTTTGGCTTGTCATTCAAGCGTCGCTTTCATTCTTTTTAAAATAGTTATTAATTAGTCCCCTTTTACAATTTATATTTTGCTGCTATTTTTTTAAGTTTTTCTTTCCCAGCTTCTTTATATCCCATACTTAATTTTGCAATATTTCAACTTTTTACAGATTTCCTATTCTGTAACTCCAGTCTTCTTTGGGTTCACTATAATTTCTTTCCTCACAGTGCTGCGCATACTCATAAATTTATTCTTCTTTACTTTCTTAATAATTATTTCTTCTTCTTTTCTCAATAATTATGACCATCGCACACTTTTTTCAATCCACTATCCTTCCTTTTTTCGATTAAAACTCAGCCTGCCTTTCTTTTCTCAGAATGTCATAAGTAAAATTTAATTTCCTTATAGTATTAATCCCGTGTTCAACTTTGGTTGACACTCATATTTCTTTTTCTCTGCAACGGTATACGTACTGCATGCTTTTTCAATGTTACTGCAATCTTGTCCTCAGACGGTACTTACTTCTCAGACACTCTGAGAATATTAATTTTTCTTATTTTCCTTGTGTTAGAAATATGATTAGGTTGTGTTCCTCTAATTTTGCTATTTCAGCCTGCTGAATGCTGTTTTCAGTCTAAAAGGCATTAGACCCAAAGGGCTATTAGTCTCAAAACGGCATTTTGCATCGTTTCACTTTCTACGTTGCTTCACTTTTCAAACAGGTGCCAACAAATATGGTCGCCTTGTATTATATTTAAAGAAGCGAAATAACGAAGAATATGCGTGAAAACATGAATGTTTCTCGTCCTATGAAAAAACAACGGTACCTAGAACCATAAAAATTTAAATAACATAGTCCTCCAACCGAACGTGGGCACTTGGAAGACCGAATTCTGAATTTCAAATTTTGTAAAACTTTAACGAAGTTTTGATTAACAACCTCAACGATTTAAAAGCGATCAATGGCAACACTATACGAAAAAAGATATTTTTTATGTCCAGCGTGCGAGATTGTGTAGCGGAAACTCGAAAGATATGCTGTTTTCCTGTTTTTAAATATTTTGAGATATTGCAGCTGAATTGAATTTTATGTGGTTTAATTGGGGAGAAAATGATCTTTAATAAATAAAGGTAACACGCAAAACGTTAAAAATGCCCTTTTGGGATTAATATAAAATCTGAAAGCTGTCAGTTCTTTTAGTCCAAAGGGGCTTTGTCCCTGAAAGACTATTGTTTTCGTTCGGCGATTTTGAGTCGATTCAATACAAACGGCGAATCACTTTTCAAACTTTTGCCACAAAGTATTATAGCCCTGTGTTATATTTAAAGAAATTAAATAATGAAAAACCTGCATAAATGTATGTATACTTCTCGCATTGTGATAAAACAACGGTACCTAGAGTCATCGAGTTTTGAATGACGTAATCCTACTACGAATATGGGCACTTGGAAGACCAAACTTGAAATTTGGAACAATTTTCCTTACAATCTGGCCCTCTTCGAGATTGCTGACCGTTCTTGCAACAACAGATATTTAATTTATTTTGGAATTGTTTTTCTTTTAAATTATAAAAATAAATGTGTACTGATGTAACAAGTTTAACTATTAATTTCAATACGCGCATTTCTTAATAATTTTAGTTATTTTAAATAATATACTTATTTCATCATTATCAATTAGATTATTATAAATTAAATTTGATGTAATTTATAATATATTTAACTTTTAAAAACATTTATGCAATTAGTATAATTAACTAAAAGGAAAGGGAATATATGCACGTTAAGAATATCCTATAATCTTTTAATTATCCATAATTTAAAATGCTTTCTATACGGAAAAAAATGGTGTAGTAAGCAACATTCCAAAATTGGCATCTAACACCACCGTTTGTTGTACACTCGGTAAGAGAATCGCACATGAGAGCGTTAGCAGTTTGCCACATTTTTTTTTAAATTGCTTCTCCAGCTAATGAATCTATAATCATCACAAATCCTAATTTCTGCCGAAAAATAACTAATATTTTGATTTTTCATTTTTCGGTTACTTCATTTTCTACTTGCTTTGTTTTACTATACAAATGTTTTTCGTCTAGAAAGCATTTTAAATTAAGGATAATTAAAAGATTATAGGATATTTTTAACCTGCATACTTTAGTACTATCAAAAATTTCTAAAATCCATACACGGAATTTTTAACCGAAAATTTTGAGATATGAAGCTAGAAAGCTAGTTTTAAAAATATATATAGATCTGAATTCCTTTTAGAATGCTACAGATACATTGTCCTCACGTATGTGCTGTGACAGAGAGAGGCCAGGAAATAACAATTTATTCAGATGCGTATATTGCCCATCAGCGGCCAAGCGGTAAAAGTCGCTTAATGCTGGTACTTCGACCTTAGTGAACGGCTGTCCGGCATGGGGGTTTTCATGTTTCCCTTCATGTGTAACATGGATACGAGCCAAGTGTTCTTAGAGAGTCCTCCACGAAGGCATCCCTCCCCTTAGGTACGTAGCCCTCACATATTTTGCCATAATCAATTAACCAAAACTACATCCATTAATCCAAATAAAATATATGAAAGATTTGCACCTGTGGACTAATGTCAAAATTTGAAATTTCGTATTTCTTTGAAACATTTCGAGATGCTTACAGTTCTATACATTCAAATTGTAAAATTATGCTGAATAAGACGAATAACTTAGGTTAAAATTTTAGGTACTATATGACGAAAATTATTATAAATCTATAAAATATGTTGAAATTATAATGTAATTGAAAGTGGTAATATTTCAAAGAATAGAGTACAAGTAAGAATTCCAAAAATTAGACAAAAATATATAAAAAAAAACTACATCCATTAATCCAAATAAAATATATGAAAGATTTGCACCTGTGGACTAATGTCAAAATTTGAAATTTCGTATTTCTTTGAAACATTTCGAGATGCTTACAGTTCTATACATTCAAATTGTAAAATTATGCTGAATAAGATGAATAACTTAGGTTAAAATTTTAGGTACTATATGACGAAAATTATTATAAATCTATAAAATATGTTGAAATTATAATGTAATTGAAAGTGGTAATATTTCAAAGAATAGAGTACAAGTAAGAATTCCAAAAATTAGACAAAAATATATATATAAAAAAAAAAAAAAAAACAGTAAAAAGTATAAAAACTTAAAAAATATGAAAATTAGAATCTGTCATATATCATTCAGGTTCCAGTTTAACACTTGAAACAGATTTCATTAAAACAGTTATAATAGTAGATCTAGTTTAAGAATTAATCCCCAGAAAATCACGATATGAGCATAGAATCAAGTGTTTCAGAGTGAATTTTTTTGGCTTTTCAATGCCTTATATATTTCTTCAGCGCAGGAAATGCATAAACAAATTAGGGTACTTACGTATTATCACGTCGATCCTGAAGCTGTTGCTAAGCATCGCGACTTAGAGCCAGTTATGGATAAGAGGGACGTAATAGCACATTCATAATATCTGCGATTCCGTTTGATGCAACTCTGATTGATTCAGCCAAGTTTTGTTTTTATGAGCAAAGGTATAAATTAACTGTTATTGCTGAATTTTTTTCGTGCATTTTGTGTGTGGAGAGGTAGGAAAATTCAAATTTGGAATCTGCTTTCTACAAAGAACAAGCTGTAGATAATTTTCAAAACTATACGAACTTATAATAAAAAAAAGTCTGGACACCATATGGCCGACAAAATTAGTAATAGATAAAAACTATGGCCTGTAGGAAGTTTCCAGTCACTGGGTTCTAAACAGAACTTTCGGTAAAATCGAAGTACAAATCGGCAGAAGCGTTTTTAAGACGTGCAGAATCGAAACGGATGGGATATTGATTGTTTATTAAATAAAGATGCACGAGTTTCTTCAAAATTGTCAGGCAGGACTGCGGCAACTTTGGCGGGATCTCTGCGAACTTTAACTGTGTATGGGATAATATGTAAGTACACCATGCACACACACATATTTAAAAAAATACAGTTCTGTATCCGTTCTGCTGCACTGATTGACGAAATTTAACTTGCGTTTTTCATGTTTCGAAAGCGCGACTTAGGATGCATATTAGATTTACTTACAGCAATTGTTCTAATTAAGTATCTAAGTAAGTCTAGTTCTAACTAAGTATTTTGATACCTCTCTTTGAAGTATGCACTGGAAACAATTGTTCCATGCAATATGGACACGGCAGGCAACAACAAGTATTTCGACACAAAATCAGAATTTTTCTGAAATGAAAAACCGATTTTTTTTTCATATTTCGATTCTACGACTCAAATTATGCCTAAATATTAAATTTTGTAAAATTTGATGAGAAACTTACCGATAAATTAAAAAAATTATCTTGTCTCACTTTTTTTCAGTTGTGCCAAGAATAATTGACTTGGTGAAATTCTTAATTTATAATAACCTATTTTCCTTTTCCTTTCTTCATTGTGCAAGAGCTACAAAAAATGCATCGTTCATTCTTTCAAATGATTTTTAACAAAGTGCGTAAACCACATCTGGCGTTATTACCGCTTATAACAAATATGTCAATATATAAATTTGCGTATATCTGTGGAAATTTTGAATAAAGAACTCTTAACTTTTTGCAAATATGCCTAGAACTACATGTGCTTTAAGGTAATGGTAAAACTTTTATAGTTTATAATTCAAAAATATTTTCAAAAAATTTGTAAAATTACTAAAAAATACCAAATTAAAAAATAAATCTGGAAATATCTGCGAATTTTATTTGGAGTGAACCTAAATTTTGAATTATTAAAGAACTCAAGTAATTTTAATAAAAAGAAAAGATATATTTATAAATATATACCAAATGCAATTAACACTGAGGAGGTAGAATTCTGAGAGCTAATTTTTTAGAAACTACTCGTGCGATTTTTACAAAACTTGGCAATTTGGCTTAATTTGAGAATAGAAATATGGAAGTCGAAATGTAGAAAAAATAGAATGCGTAGAAACGAAGTATGAAAAAAAAATAGGCATATAATTTTAGACTTTGTATCAAATACCTATATTACAACAATATATTGTTGCGTGCGTACGGGTTCGTTATGAATTGAATGCACAAGTCCGATGAAAAATGAACAAAATTTATTATTATCACAACAAATAAAACAAAACTCTTAAATTTTCTCAGATATTCGTACAGTATTACAATATCTCACAGTAGTTATCTTTTAACTACTCAAACGTTCAACAGAACTTAATTCAAAACAGCTAGAGAAAGCTAATCCGCCAATTCGCTACCATCAACAAGAGCAGTTTTCTAAACAAACTCTTAAAACAAAAACTAACTAAATAACGAATTGAGAGGTTTTCATGCCGCTTATATAAGCTTTTTAAATGCGTGAGAATTTTCTGGTATTTTCTCGAAATCAAAAAGATATATTTATTTATTAAATGTTAAATGCGCGCGCTCTTGTATTTTTAATTTCCCGGCTTAGCTTTCTTTTAATATTCGTCACGCGCTGCACTGCACGGGAATAAAACAGTTTTATTTATAATTCTACTAACATTAACTAATTAACTATCTAAGTAAGAATATATAGAAATCTAATATATAACCTAAGTCGCGCTTTTGAGACAGGAAAAACGTAAGTTAAAGTCTTTAATCCGCCCAATAGAACAGGTGATATAGAACCGTCCCTTTTTTGGGGGCGGGCAAGATGTACGTAAATTAGTAATAAAAATGATAATACTTTTCTCCTAAAAACCTAGAATCTATGCTAATATTTGAAATAATCTGCTAACAGATATATTAATTCTAATTCGAAATTGCCATTTTATTCCCATTTTCATGCAAGTCTAAAATTTTTAGAAAAAGCGGGGGGGGGGGGTGAAAAAAAATCTTTGGCATTAGTGATATACATTCGCAAATGATATAATCAATAATTTAATTAGTACAAATTTAATTTCTTTCACATAAAATAAGAGATATTTGCTTTAAAGATCTCATATACCTCAAAATCGTATTTTTAGAAGAATTAACGCTATTGCTTTTACAATTCTTTGTTTCAGCCTTCTCAGCTTAAACATATTATATACCCAGTAGGGGAAACGACCCCGAGGGCGAAACGACGAAAAATACATTTGAAATGCAGCTGCTACAAGAATTGCCGTCAATAATTCAGGCTTACAGCTAATTCCTTCATTTATTATGAGAATTCACGTTACCCTAGTTATAACCGGTAATGCCCAAGGCGGCTGGGTGTCTTTGACTGGTCTTTTAATTTACTTTCTCTCTAAATAAGATCTCATGACGCTTGTTATATATGGACTCCGTAATTAAATGCCCACTTCAGTACCTGATGAAGCGATAACTTTTGGTAACATTCTTTGAAATTTATTTTTCTTTCGATGTTTAAAAATGAGTACTTTCGATGCCTAGAATGAGGAATGTATCCTGCAGTTTAGAAAACTGATTCTGTATAATGATGGCACAGTTTCGTCAGTTTCGTTCGTTGGTAACTATGTATACTGCGAAAAAAAAAAAGTTCTATATCTCCGGTTCTACTGGAGGCTGATTGACGAAATTCAATTTGAGTTTTTCATGCCTCGAAAGTGCGACTTAGGATATGTATTAGATTTATGTATAGCACTGTTCTGACATAGGTATTTTGACACAAAATCGAACTTTTTCTGAAATAACATACCAATTCTTTTCCATACTTCAATTCTACGACTCAAATTACAAATTACGCCAAACTACCAAGTCTTGTAAAAATTGCACGAGTAGTTTTTAAAAAATTAAGTCTCAAAATTTTAGCTCCTCGGTGTTAATTGAGTTTGGTATATATTTATGAATCTCTTTTTTTATGAAGCTTATTTGGTTCTGCCTTTCACATTTCAAAATTGAGGGTCATTCCAAATAAAGTTCATCCATTTTTTGATTTATTTTATAAATTTGTATTTTTAAATAATTTTTATAAATTTTTCAAAAACAAATTTGAATTATAAGCTCTAAAAGTTTTACCATCATCTTAAAGTAGACGTATTTCTAAGCATATTTGTTTTTTATTCAAAATTTCCGAAGATATACGTGAATTTATAAATTGGCGCGTTTTGAAATTTGGCATATTTGTTAAAAACGATTAAACATCATATGTGGTTTAAACACTTTGCTAAAATTATTTGGAAGTAGAAACGATGTCTTTTTTTTTTTTTTCCCGCTTATACACAATGTAAAAAGGTAGGAAAGAGTTGCCATTTTTTCCGCTTCGGCATAATGGAAGGGAAAGGGAAATTGGTTGCCATGTATTAAAAAGTTCGCCAAGTGAATTATTCTTGGCGCTAACCGAAAAAAATTTAGCCAAGATAAATTTTTGAATTTCTCCGTAAATTTCGCATCAAATTTTATAAAATTTAATATCTGGGCATAATTTGAGTCGTAGAATCGAAATATGGGAAAAATTTGGTATGTTATTTCAGAAAAAGTCGATTTTGTGTCAAAATACCTATGTTAGAACAGTGCTATATATATATATATATATATATATATATATATATATATATATATTCTAAATCGCGCTTTCGAGACATGAAGAACACAATTTGAATTTTGTCAATTGGCAGAGTAGAACGGAAAATATAGAACTGTCCCAATTTCAGTATGATGTGAGACTGTATGTAGTTAGATTATTAGTTAGAAGAAATTAATGCCTTTGCTATATATTTCAGTAACCGTTAAAAATAAAAATTGTTGTTTATAGTTGGTAGTCTTTAATAAATGAAGAAAAAAAGTTATAAAGCAGTCTCTGCACTTATCTCGTTATTTTTAAGTTAAATTAAGTTGTTAGCCTTTATAAAAATAATAAGGCTCTTTGATATAGTTGAACAATGAGCTTAAGTCTGTTTTGCTGTTTAAAAGTTAATTAAAAGCAGTCTTCATTTCAGCTATAAAAATATCATTAAAGAATAAATACTTTTCTATAAAACTAAAGTGGCAGTATTACTATTTCTTTGTAGTTTTTAGTTGCATTATTATGCATTGGAACACAGTAATTTTCAATTCAATTAACATACTAACTGTTGATTAATAAATCTTTTCTTTAGGATTTCCAAATGTAATGCGTGTTCGATGATGTATAAAAAGACAAACTTCCATCGATACTAAACTTTGTTTTAAAGACTTAAGTATTATTAAAAGGAGAAATTTTATTGTTTCTTGAAAAACAAAACAAAACAAAAAAATTAAGGAGAAATTACTTTTCCCTCATTGTAAAATATAAATATCCGAAGCTAGCTGTCGACTTCAGCAGTTGAATGAAATGAACCTCTGTCGGAAATGTGGTGCTTCGTCCGTCTTTTCATCATAATCTGTAGAGTCATTAGGTTATTTTTAAGCAGGAGACGTAAAAAATGTGCATTGCCCTTCCTGGAACTCGAACCTGGACCTGTCGGATATGCCCCAAGTGTGCTACTGTTACATCACGAAGGCATACTGGAAGGAGGGAGAATATACCATATAATACCACCCCATACAAGCACGCCAAGATCACCTCAACGGTCTGTTTCCCAGATGTTAGTGGGATGGAAGCGTGTCCTTACCTGTTTGCGTATCAACTGGTGCCGTGAATCGTTTGTCAGACTGAAATGGTTTAGTCTGTAAAGAAGACATGACCGTGTTTGAAGTATGTGCATGAGGTGTCCAGTTTTTGTGTTTTGTACACCACTGTAAACGGTATTGCCGAATAAATGCTGTTTACAGTGGTCAGAAATGCTCCAAGTTCCTCTTTTGCCGTGATTATCAAGCAAAATGCATGATTTGTTCCGGCTGTCATCAAGTGATTGCACAAGGGGTCCAAGATTGTGTAGGTCCAAGAGGGCAGGAGCTGATGGCGACAGCTTGTCACATGAGCTGTAAGCAGACATGGCATTGGTTGCGGGATTCCCATGGAAATCCTGCTAGAATAACATATTTACAAAATTCAAAGCAAGTAACATACAAATAATAATTCAAATAGGTGCAATTGACAATTTTGTGTGCTATTTACAACTATACAAATACCAAAGTTCACAGAAAAGTTAACAAGACATAATGATAGAGTCCTTAGATCAGAAAGGCGGGCGAATAAGCCACCTTTATGTAGTCGTCTGGTGACAATAAACCAGGATACCCGTCGTCCGGTTATCCAAGTGCTAAGCAATGCCACCCATTTGCTTGTTTCCATCTACCCCCGTCTGGAGGGCAATATATTGGTCATATGTCACCATTGCTTTTCTTGGCCGACCGACTACCTGCAGCCTTTCTTACATCTGTACCTGCCGTCTGGAAGGTTCTCCAAACTCGTGAAACAACACTTTGCCCCTCCTCAAGTTCTCAATATTGCTACCACGTGTGAAGGCTTGCAGCCGTACCGCAACGTATCATGTCACTTTCACTTGCAGAAGAATGCCCCTAAAAAACGCGCCTTTTTTTTTTTTTTTTTTTTTTTTTTTTTTTAAGTTGCTATGCATTGCGCTTGCTAACTCCTGCATGCCCTGACGTACCCTCTGACGTCATGATGCTGGTATGCATTACCTTTCTGCTGAGTTAGCCTTTCATTATACTGAACACAATTTCCATCAGTTTCATGGTTGTATATTAAAAAGTGAATTTGTATCTGTAAAGGTTGCAGATGTTTTGCTCATGAAGTTACTGTAATTATATAAGTAGAATATGTTTTTTATATGGGAAATGTGAAAGGACGTGTCTGGGAAGGTTACAGATATTTTGTGTGTAAGATACTTCGAAATAATTATGCACGTAGAACATGTTTTTTCTTGTGTGAAATCTCAAAGGATATGTGAATTAAGTTGATCGATGTTTTGTCTGTAACGCTACTGATTATAATAAAACATACTGACTTAAGTGTTTCTGATTAAAAGCAAGATCTGCAAATGCAAGAGAAGCAAAGCAATTTGAAATTTTAATGTCAAAATTCGACCTATGAAGCAGTTGCTTCATGAAGCATGACCTCGTTAAAGCAGTGAGAAGAATTAGCGATATGAAACTCGGACATTAAAAAGCACGCCATAAAGTCTGCGTCGAAAAATTTCTGTCAAATCGCATGGCTTAAGAAAACAGTTTTTCATATCTACCTGGTGGACATGAAAGACTTGAGGAATAGTTCGCTGAATAAAATTTTGGTTTTTGTCAGAAGTTATTCATGTTCCAAATATATTTCTCAAAATTTAAGCGAAACAGTCGTTAATAACAGGAGCAACGAAAAATTTTAATGCCAAAGGTAAAATCCACATTTAATAAAAACGGTGACAGTTACAGGTTTGGGAAGTACAACAAAGCATTTTATATTCTTTCCTGCTTATCAGTGTCTTTCGCAAGAATTCAAGGGAAATTTTGGAAAAGAAAATAGCTGGGAAATTCTAAGTTACCTTCAGAATTTAGATCCTGTTATTAATTGCAAATATTTACATTCGTCATGATAAATTCGAAAAGACATCTCAATATATGTTGAATATACATGGCATCAAAGAATGGTAAGTGTGTTGAAATAAATTACAAGGCAAGTTCAATAATTTATGAAAGGAAAAATTTTCACATTTTCTTTATAAAATTTCTGAATGTTTGTTTGTTTGTGTAATTATGGCAAAGCCTCGGGGGCTATCTGCCTAAGGGGAGGGATGACTTTCGTGGAGGACTTTCTAAGGGAAACTGGCTCGTATACACGTTACACACGGGGAAAACCACGAAAACGCCCATGCAGCCAGCCCGTTCGCGGGATTCGAACCTCGGACCGAACTACCAGTGTTCAGCGACTTTACCGCTCGGCCGCTGGTGGGCTAATTTCTGAACGAATAAAATGATAAATTCTTTATCTATCTAAAAAGCTGAAAAAAGGTAAATTTTACAAAAATTCATCTGTAGATTCCGGAATTTCTTAAGTATTTTATTTTAAAAGGTAAAATAAAAAGAAAACCGAAAATTATAAAAATATTAAAAAATGTAATACCACTTGAATAAAATTTTAAAAAGCTGTTAAACAAAATATTAAAAAAAATCTGAACTATTTCAGATTTTAAACTACGTGCAAAGGGGCGTTTTTTTAACATTTTGTGCGCTACGTTTATTTATTAAATATCATATTCTTCGCACTTAAACCATAAAATTCAGTTCAACAGCAATATAGCAAAATAATTTTAAAATGAGCATATCGTTAGAATTTCCGATACAGTCTCGCGCGATGGAGATAAAAATGTTCCCCTCCCCGAACAGTGTTGCCATTGCTCGCTTTGCAATCGTTTAGTTTATTAATTAAAAATTCATTAAAGTTTTACAAAATATGAAATCGATAATAAAACAAATTCCATATTCGGGCTGCCAGATGCCCATATACTATGGAAGATTACTCAAATTTATTCAAATTTTGATGTCTCTAGGTACCGTTGTTTTATCCCAATGCGAGAAACATACATACATTTATGCAGATTCTTCATTATTTAATTTCTTTAAATATAACACAGGGCGATAATATTTGGTGGCTACAATTTGAAAATTGATTCACCGTTTATAGTGAATCACCGCAAAATGGCAAAACGAAATTAGTAGTCCTTCTGGGTAAATTGCCCCTTTGGACTAAATATATACACAAATTTTAGTGTTTCGAAGCAAATTCTGGTAGAACTACGCAGCAGAACTAAAAAAGGGAAGTATATACTGCCTTAAAGTATATAAAATCGCTACACAATTTCCTGATGTCTATCGCTCAAGTTGAAAAGAAAACATGCTCTAAAGGGAGTCCGAAATATTTTGACCCATGAACCTCAAACGGAATCGAAAATAAACAAAGGAATATTTAAGTGAGCCAAAAATAAAATTACACTTGCGCAAGTCACTCAACAGATGGTAGCTATCGGCAATCGATGGAGGATTCCAGATATGTTCAGCGTTAGTAGAAGCTGTTAGTTTCAGCTTGTTATAGATTAATATGTCTGCCCCCTCCTTATGACAATCTTGGCAGAGGATCGATAAGCTACCGATAAGAAGTACTGATGATTAATTCTGTGCAGATCACATCCATTAAACGGCATGATGCAAGGATATTTACAAGTGTTAACATGTTGGGATGTGTAGCTCATTGATTTATTTAACACATCTCTGTTTGACTGATTTTAGCAGCAAATATTTATTTAATTCATATTTTTATTTAACAGCTTTATATTTTATTTTACTCTTTTTGAATGAAAATAAGACGTAAATATGCATATAAGAATGGTAGGAAGCATAAAATATTTAGCCCTCTGCACTCAGGGCCTTTTTCGCCCGGTGCACCAGAATCTCGAGACGTTTTTCAGCTTTTTTGACACATTTTTGACCAGTAACTTAAAAATCACTCACTATACACACATGGAAAAAAAAAAAAAAAAGATAAAAATCTCAACGGTTGTAGATTTCAAATTATGTCCAAAGGGGCGTTTTTCTTAGCATTTTGCCTGTTACCTTTATTTATTAAATATCACGTTCCTCGCACTTAAACCATAAAATACAGTTCAAGAGCAATATCGCAAAATAGTTTTAAATTGAGCCTGTCTTTAGAATTTCCGATATGCAGTTTTACAAACGCTGGAGATAAAAATACTTTTTTTTTTTTTTTTTTTCTGTACTGCGTTGCCATGGCTCTGAAATCCTTGAGTTTGTTAATCAAAAATTCTTTAACGATATACAAAATATGAAACCGATAATAAAACAAACTCCAAATTTCAAATTTGGACTTCCACATGCCCATATTCGCAGTAGGATAACGTCATTTAAAATTCAATGGCTCTATGTATCTTTGTTTTATCACAACGCGAGAAATATACATACATTTATGAAGATTTTTCATTATTTAATTTCTTCAAATATAATGCAGGACTCTAACATTGAGTGGCAACAGTTTGAAAAGTGAAACGGGCATTTATAGTGAGCCGAAGCAAAATCGCAAAACGAAAACAATAGTCCTTCAGGGACAAAGCCCCTTTGGACTATTTATTGTAGAACATTTTTATATTTTAACATTATATTTATGTTTACACCTTTATAAACATAATTTCTTAAATATTAGTCTCTGTAATTTTTCTGTGTATGATATATCATGCAACAATTCCCAAGATGCATGCCCGGCTTGTCGGGGCAAGTATTACAATACTGTGTCGTTTGATGGCTTTTTCCGGGTTCATTTCTCCGACAGCAGACTTCGTGATAGATAAGAAAGCATAAAATTTTGGATAAAAATATCTTATCATCTCCATTTAGAGGGGTATCATTTTACACTTCATAAGCTGATCCAGAAAGAGCGTAGGAACTCGCTTCGAAGAAACTAAACGTAAACAGATATTGCCGCGCATCGAGTTTCCGCATCAAACCAAGTGGTGAGCGAGAGTCACCTCTCGAGTTCCGGCATGAAATCACATGGTGAGTGAGAGTCACCTCTGGAGGGCAAAAGGTTAAATGTAAAGATTTTGATCATACAGTCAGGTCCATATGTCTCATTCTGTGGATGACGGCGCATTTTAAAATTTTAAAGGGAACCGAATTGATACACTACGGAATTTTATACAAAGAGTTAAAAAATCGTTATAGGCTTATCAATTCGTTATCGTCCTCAAATAATGTGCGAGTTCTATATTTCGATCTGAAAGATTTCTTAACATAAGGTACAGAAATTTATGAAAATTGTCACAGTACTATATGTAAGATCACTTTTTCAAGATAAATAAATAAACAAAAAAGGAAATTTGAAATCTGAAAGTTTCAGATTACCTCCTAAATTTTCGAAGAATTTATCATAAAGTTTCAAGACGTCAAAACATTTTCTTAAGAAAAAAACCTGTGTATCGGATATTCTGAAGATATGCTCATTTTAAAATTATTTTGCGATAGTGCTGTTGAATTGAATTTTATGGTTTAAGTGCGAAAAACATTTAATAAACACACAAAAGGTTAAAAAAAAACATCATTTTGGGCGTAATGTAAAATCTGAAAACTTTTTTATTATTATTTTTTATTATTATTAGCCCCAAGGGGCTTTGAAGAACTATTGTTTTCGTGTTTCGATTTTCCGTTGAAAACTTTAAAAAGCTGTAAAAGGCTGTATCACTTTTCAGATCGTTGCCACCAAATACTATCGCCTTGTATTATATTTGAAGAAATTAAATAATGAAGAATCTGCATAAATGTATGTATGTTTCTCGAATTGTGATAAAACAACGATACCTAAAGCCATCCAATTTTGAATGACGTAATCCTTCTGCGAATGTAGGCATCTGAAAGCCCAGATTTGAAATTTGGAGTTTGTTTTATGATCTATTTCATATTTTGTAACACTTTAATGAATTTTTGATTAACAAACTCAAGAATTTCAAAGCGAGCGGTCGCAACGTCGTACAGAAAAAAACACATTTTTATCTCCAGCACGTAAGACTGTGTATCAGAAATTCTAAAGATATGCTCATTTTAAAATTAATTTGCGATATTGCTGTTGAACTGAATTTTATAGTTTGAGTGCGTAGAATATGATAGTTAATAAGTAAAGGTAACACACAAAATGTTAGAAAAAAAGCTACTTTGGACGTAATTTAAAATCTGAAACCTTTCAGATTATTTTTAAAATTTTATTATTATTATAAGCATTTTTAAGACAGAGCGGAGAGATAACCAAATTGAAAAAAGGACTTAAGAGCAGTTATAAATTAAAGTTATAATTTTATCTTATATATATATATTATGTGTTGAATAAAGAAGAAAAACTTGTTCAATTTTTACTCGCACATTCATTTATTTTCCCTCTTTTTGTTTAATATCTAGAAAATTAGAAGATTTATAATTACGATTCTGTATTACAACTAACACACATTTCTGAACTAGGTTTGTTAATGCATAAATATAGTATACTGCGATGAAACCTATCCGGTTTAATATCCATGTCTACTTGGAAGCTGCGTTGCAAAAAGAGTCCAGTGTAAACAAACTAACTTTGAAACTTAAAAAATTCCTCCACAGCATTTATGAGCAACGGGTCCAGGCTTCTTGTTTTATGATTTCCTGCTGGGGTGACTGACACGGTGTTTGTTGTGGTACTATACAAATATATAAAGTAAGTTATGTAAAAATAGACCGAGGGAGTTTTAGACCCGCTCTTGTGTTAAGCTACTTTTAATATTTTCTCGAAATTCATTACGTAAACAAACATGGAGATATAATGAAGCTTCTGTTTTAAATCTTCACAAATATTTAAAAAAAAATTTTTTTTCAAGTAGTTTTACAACGTATGTATAGTCAGCGTCATGAATGAATATTTGTAAATGAGACTTACTGGTAAAGTGCTTTTGCAAATATCAGTATGCTGTCAGTCATATTTTTCCTCCTCCTTTTACTTTCATATTTTTACTCCAACCAGACTGTTTAAGAGTTCATTAATTTTTTTATTTAACAAGGCTTTTATAACAATAATCATTCATAGCGTGCTACAATCAGATGCCAATAATTGTATTTAGAAATTAAAATATTGCAGAAATGATTTTCTGCTATTGCGGAGAGTTCCAATTAAAGAATAAAATTTATATGGATTCGAGATACAGTGGAACCTTGAGATTCGAGTTTAATTTGTTCCAGTATTGAGCTCGTATAGGGAATTTCTCGTATCTAGAGACAAACTTCCCCATTTAAAATAATAGAAATCCAGTTAATCCGTTCCGCACTCCCAAAAATCTCTTTGCTATCTCATCTTCTGTCGACGTACCTGTTGTTTTTCGGGGAAGGTCTAAGTACAGATTCGTAGCCTTGGCGCAAATCATACCTTTCGACACCTTTTTAACTACTTCTCATTTCGAAAAACAGCTTCGAAGTACAGTAGAAACTCGGTTTGCCGACATTCTTTTAACAAACATTCTCTATTATCCATCAACGACATTTTAAAAAAGTTTGCAAAACAGATATAGCTCACATTAATTGTCATCCGCCTCATTTCTGTTAATGCCACATATTTCCAACGCTGTATATAATATGTCACTTACAGTCTTTCTATCATAAGAAAAGCTCTTGCCAGTTAGTCTGCAGCTGTCTGCTGCATTAGAAACGAGCCTTGACCCACCGGTGGGGTGTCTTGAAGATGAATGATAAACTCTTTTCCTCTCAGCCAACAGTCGCCGTAAACAAAATAACAATGAAGCACTCTTTGGTCCTTCCCTATTTGAAATATACTATCCCTGTTTCTATAGCGACCGCTACCCTACAGACACTGTGGCGGGACTGTTCCCGTAGACAGACAGTAGACAAATTTATATGAAATGAGAAATTAGTCTTTCACACATAGAATCGATGCAGCGAGAAACCTGTCATTAATTATTTTATGACAATTTTCTTTCGAAAGTGGTCAGTATTTCTGAGAACATAAGTAATATAAGTACTGGATATCAATAATAGTCCTGTCTTAAAGCGACAAAAGATCGGAATTGTCTGATAAGGTGAGTGGTAGTCTGATGAAGGTTTCATCCATAATTCTAAATTTTTAAATAAGTTTGATATCTGAAAAGCAGTTTCTTGCACACGTTATGTTCTACTTTGCCAGGCTGTAAGCTAATAGCTGATCGTTGTTACTGAAAGGTACTTTGGGAAAACAAGACAGCAGATCAAATTAAATTGTTATTTTTGTCAAGCGACCGGACACTTGCGACTTAATGCGTTCGTCGGGGGTGATCAATATCCATTTTGCCCAAGGTGCAGCACAGAAGGCATCCAATTTTGCACTTACGAGAACGAGAGGAGTTCCTCCCAGTTTTAATAGAGAAGACCTCTGAGATTAATTCTTTTCCACACTCTTCCTTACTGGTCTGGTTTGGTAGAAATGTAGTGGAACACTCAATGTTTACTGTAAGTAATGTAGGTGTAGTCCCACCACACTTCGATCTAGAGAAAGCCCAAAAGATCACAGGGCTCACGGAGCTGTCGTGGCGCGAAACATTTGTTTCACCTCACACCGACAGTCTCGAGAAGTCCCGTGAACCCCGGGACTCCGGACCTTTATTAAAATTTCGAAAATATATACAAAAATGTACATAACATTTAACAAGTGGTGCCATCGCACTTACATGCTTTAGATACATATCCAGTTTCGACTTGTACAATTTGGTCATGGTGGTAGCAATACATATATATTCGATATAATAAAAAACTGATACAATTAAATACAATACAATTTTGACTAGTTATCAATAGATGGTATAGTTTTGAGAATTTAAATTAATTAGCTTAGTACTTAAATGAATAGCGTAATTTAGTGTTTCAGTAATTCAATATATAATGCAATGTATAATTCAATTTAGTTTAGTATAGTAATTTAATACATACATTCGAATATAACACTGTTTACATATTCAATACATCAATGATAAATAGTTCATTGATCCTATTAGTTCCTAATAGTTTATAATTGTAATAGTTCATAAAAATTCAAAGTAATACATTGGCATGCAGATCAAATTCCTACTACAATATTACAATCCTCTTCCCTACTACAAAACCTTACGACAGGACTTTCGGGTCACCAGTATTTTATGTTCTTCTATGCCGTGCAGATGACCTCCATAATTCGAACCAGGCACGACGATACTGTAGCTATTAGCATTAACCACTATCCAGATCAAGGCGGCATCGATCTAAATTACAGTTTTCGACTTTTACTTTAATCGGGAGAGGAAAGGTTGCAATCTGATTCGTAGGTTCTTCAAACTTCAGTGTACATGCATGTGCGTGTGGGGGGAGGCAGTTCAGATGAGAGGGTATTTAAACTAAACTCAGTGGCGTAACAGCCCTAATGGGCCAAGGCCTGCAGTGCCCGAAATCTGCTTTCTTGACCGTGGGTCCCGGGGTGCGTAAGCATATGTCCTGAACAAGTGGTCAGCTTGGTCGAAGGACGAGAGGGTATTTATCAGTCAATAAATATAATGTCTGCTATTTCCAACTGATGGAATCAAATTTTAAAGTGAGAGTTAATTAAAACTTAAGTTCATTTCAAAGACCAAATTTGAGTTTTGAAGTTATCAGCGTTTTTTCCCGCATTTCGTTTTTGAATGTAAAATGATATAAAATGGTTCAAACAGTAAAGAATGTTACCGTTAAAAAAAGAGGGGAAAAAATCTATGATGTGAACGAAATTGTAAAAACAAACATATAGAAATGATTTCAGTCTAACCAATTACAGTTCAAAATTTCATCATTATTATCAGATTTTGTTTCTGATGCAGTCAGCAGTGAATGAAAGAAGGAGTGCCAAAACATTTGAAACCGACATGTATTGAAAACATTTGAACATTTGAAACCGACATATATTGAAAACTTCCTTTGTTTATTAAATTAATGGTACAAAATAGCATTTGTAGCAAAATGTTATTATAAAGTTGTAGGGTCCACTTGCTTATCTTCTAAGTGACAATTGTACGTGTAGTAAGTTCTGGTAGACTACACAGAAGGAAGGTTAAAAGTACCCTTTATTAAACTCTCAAAAATTTACAATGCGTCAACTTGACGCTAACACACTACGACTCCCTTGGGCGATAACTGAAATCACAGAACTAAACTAAAAATTCGAAGATGTTCATAAGCAGTAGAAAATTAAGCTACAGGGTTCAGATATTCCTGTTCTTTAAACCGGCGCCGAAACTAGCTGTAGCAAAGGAAATGCTGTTATGCCACGTTAAACCAGCAATAACTCCTGCAGTAAAAGCTCACGCAACAGAGGTGGCGGCAATACCCTAACTCTCTCTTTCTTTTTAATGGGAACGGGCTGGCTGCATGGGTGTTTTCGTGGTTTTCCTCATGTGTAACGTGTATACGAGCCAGTTTCCCTTAGAAAGTCCTCCACGAAGGTATCGCTCCCCTTAGGCAGATAGCCCTCGAGGCTTTGCCGTAATTAAATAATCTAACCTAACCTAACCTTTCTTTCTGGAACCCGATATTTAAACATTTTCGCCTCCAAGTAGAATTTGCATTCCTTCACGCGCGCTACCAAATTTAAATATTCTGGCATTGACAATTAGGGGAATGAAGGCTTATAGGAAAGATTAAAATTAAACTTTAACTTGTTAGTTAAAATGAATATATAAATCCCTCCTCATAGACAATATTAGTTTTCAAATTGCTTACTTTTTTATTCCGATAATTAACAGTTATTTATAACATATAGACAAATGAAATATCTTAGTTTTCATCGATTAATATAATTTTCTGGTCTTTGTTTGATTATTGACAAAAATTAAAAGTAAGCAGTAGCACCCTTTTGACATGTTAATAATACAGCAAAAAAGCCGAAAATTAAATGCTTCATCTAGTCTAGTTCTCATCTAACTAAGAAATAAAATGAGATTTAACATTAAAATTTTCTTCACAAATTTGAAGTGTTAGTAAAATATAAAATATTATATTAACTGTCAAGAATTTCAAGATATCCTGGTTCATAAAACACTAATTAAAATCACACATAACATCAAGGTAAAATTTCTTACACACTGGGCCCGGCTGAACTGTAGTTCAGAACAATCAAGATTATCAGTAATACATGAACATTTTCAAGAATTTTTTTCAAGAATCATTATGCATTTCAATACAAAATCAAGTTTTTGTAATCAAGAAATGTCACATAAATATCAAGAACATATCATATGTTTCAAGAATATCAAGTAAATTTCATCAAGAATTATTGTCATAACATTCCTGTTCAAGCATCAGGATTTAAATCAAGAATTTATATAACTCAAGATAATATTAAACAAATGATTTCAAAATCAAGATTATCAACTAAAATACTAGAATTATTACAAGAAACCTGACTTTTTTTTTTTCAGAATTAAATTAAAATTTTAAACACACTTATACATTTCTATAACCTTAAAATTTTCTAATATATACATTTCTTTAAATATTAAATATACAGTACTTTAAATAGCAATTAAATAAAATAGATACAACATTAGTAGCATTACGATTACATTTTCAATAAGAAATATACTATCATACAATATTAATACTCTTAGCACTCTAAATTTAGATAGAAGTATTTCTTATCGAAAATGTAATCGTAATGCTACTAATGTTGCAAAGCATTATTTTGCAAAGATTCAGTTATCACTCCTAACACTTATTAAAAGCTTATGTTTTCGGCTTTAAAACAAGGAGATCGTAGCTTAATTAATTTCTTTTAAAAAGTATTTTAATATAAGTGGGCCAATTACTCTTCTCAGTAACTAAAAATTGGTTATGTTGGTGTTAATCTCTAGGGTTTTATAATTATGACTAATCTATTGCATATTATACGTATTGTTACGATCTTTCTTACTTCTGACACCAGTTGTTACGTTATTTTCTTTCTTCACGTTCGTACGGGGTTTGTAGATTTGGAGTGAATAACGACAACACTTGATGAAGTAACAGAACACACTTTTATTTACCAGTATTAATCAGATAGCTCTAAAATCACTTTTACAGTCGTCGAGCTGTTATAAATAAACTGACACGTTCAGCGACACAGCCTTCACACTGTCAGGAAATAACGGTGGAGACAGCTTCACCGCAAAGCACCAGAGTACAGCTCCCGTCGAACTCCACGTACTCTCGAGAACTCGGAACTCTACGTACTCTCGAGACTCTTCACGCTACAACTCGCGATGCACTCGACGACACACAGAGCACGGCTCCCGACTCTTCGGTTCAGTCGTTCCCGGAGCTCAACACGCTCTCTCGACGATGCACTAACCGCAATACACTAAGAGACTCCTTTGGTGAACTCGACGACCCACTCGGCACTCGCTGCCCGGTTGTCAACTCGATCGACTCGCTACACGAGACACCAACTCTATACTGACTATCTCGTACTCTCGACGAGGCACACTCTGAGACACTCAATGACTGACTATCAGCTCGCTAGGCGAGACACACACACTGAGACACACTAACTGACTGCGGACCAGCAGGATTTATATAGCTTTCGGCTTGTGTTCGAAAACATTCCGGGCTAAACCAGTAAGAATGCGTTCCAGAAGATTATCTATCCGTGTATGACATACCGCCAATTTTGCCGCCAAATATCGCCAAATGTGGCAAACCTGCCTTCCTCTCTATTTTATGGCAATCCTAAAACTGCTTTGCGGGGAAGCCATCTTACCGCGCCTCTACATTTCGTAACAATATCATGCTTGGCTTATGGAGGATCTGCATATTTTCCTTTAAGAACTTTCATTTTCAGTGTTTCTCTGAAAATTACCATGTATATCAAGTTTTTAACGCAATTTCTGCGTTCAAATATGTACAAATTGTGCACAGAATGATGAGAAATAGCTGCTTTTAAATTATATCACCTCAAATTGTTGTTTTGAAAAGAAAAATGGTATGACTATAAAACGTTAATCTCTTCATACGTAATATTAGCTCACATCACTTTCGGCTGAAGAAAATACGGATTAGGTCGAAGATCATCTTTGCTTTCAGAGGGATATTCGAAAATCAAAAGCATATTCTTGCATTTACTCAAAAGCATATTCTTACATGAAATAGTCCTATTAAAAAAAATTCATTTTAGATAAAGCATGCTTTAAAATTCTGTTATTAGGGAAGAAGGCTATTGTCATTTCTTGCTGCGAAAGATAGCAACGTAAAGCTTATGTATTGCTGCAAAAGAATTTAATTGCCGATCTTATCAACGATAAGAGAGATAAGCTATTGTTTATGCCAGAAGTTGTCACTCTGAGGTGGCTTACCTGCTTTCAAGATGGGTTTGTTTGACCTCATAAGTAAACTTAACTGTAAACTTAAACTAAACTTTAAGTGTAATGAAAGATTCACGGTAAAGATTGACTACGGATGGTTTGAAATAATTTGTGAATCGAAAAAAACTGAAAATGTTAAACTAAACTCCCTATATAAGGACTCTGAAACCATCAATAAAGTCTTTTTTCTATACTTTTAATATATTAATAACATTTGTATGTCTATTTAATAAATAAATAAAATATATTTTTAAAGCGAGTCAACGTTAATTTTATAATATACGTTTATTGCACATAAGGATATAGATTTTTAGGTTTCGGTTTAGAGTATTGCTTACCACGAGAGTTGAAAAGAAAAGTAAATTTTTTTTTTAAAAAGTCCCTCCCTGGCGTTATGATTTTTAGGCTTTGGCGCCTCACTAATGACAGAGTAAATGAGACTGCTAGTTCATCATGAACTCCATTTCCGGCGACTAAGTGGGTTCTAGTGACTGCACGAACTTCCTGTGGCTTTTCCGATGTAATAAAATATGTTTTACCTCAATAAATAACCTAGCTTGACCTAGTTTTCCATTGGTTTAATTCACATTATATTGTTACGAATTGTGGACATAGATAGATGATTTTAGTGAAATTATATGTGAAATTGTTCAATTTTCGTGTAATGTAACATAAGAAATGTGTACAAGAGAGAAGCTATGCCAGAAAAGTAAGAATACAGAGACGAGTGCATTTAACATGTGTAAATGGGTATCTTGGTAATTTGTTGAGATATTGCCAAGCTGACAACGGTTTTGGCGACTTATTTTTATCACCAAATTTGGCGACGATTTTGCGACATTTTGGTCCGGTCCCTGTATCACCGTAATAGGTATTGTAGTTGAATAAATGTAATTGACAATATGTTATATGTAACCATAATTCGACCCTCATATTGCTTTCCAGTAATTTCGAGAAGCAGAAATTACTAGAAATATCTCAGCGGCCAGTTGAAAACTATGTAGAAATGTAGAAAACATCTGCTGTTAGTTACTGTTGTTGCGAGTTGTTAGTTTAGAGCAGCGGTTGTCAACCCTTAGAACTTCACGGACCACTACATATATAATTTTATATGTGGTGGACCACTAATATGAATTTAAAAATGATAAATACATTTATACAATAATAATCAGAAAACTACACATATTTCGTTCACATTGAAAAATTATATGAAATGTGCAAAAATCTTTCCTTCTTCTACAGAAAGTTTCACATTTCCGTATCACTAAAAAAGAACTTCACGAAAAGCAAGAACAAACTGGAAAACGGAAAGCAATATCAATTACCTGAAAATGTTATACCGCAAATTTTTAAATATTGTAAACACAATAATCATCGCTTACTCAGCAATGGCGCCATCGATCAACAGGTGACAGGTGACAGCAGGACAGGGCACCCGGAAGGCTTTCTATGACTACTGGGGTATTACCCTGGCCCTGCAACCATCTAGAGACTTCACAGTTGTAAGACGCTTAACAGATGTGTGCTCAATACATGCCACGTTACATCTACAGTATTATATGTGCACTGTCCATTACTGTACTAATAGCCTTTAACGACACGTTGGCTCGTGGATAACTAAAAACAATTACATTTCCATACTACGGATACATATACCATTGCTGTCCTAGCTACTTTAGGAAGCTTTGAGAATCGTTATGTCAATTATGTTTATTGCATGTGCCCTATTCCGGCCTGCAGAGGTCTATGCCCATTTTTTCTAGCTTGTCCATTATGCTTTTAAGCTTTTGCCGCGTATCTCGATGTTTTACGAGAAGGCGTTTGAAAGGCAGAACATTGGTGGTTGGGAATTTGATGTGCCATTCTGCTGTTAAGGGGCACTCCGTGACATAATGGTCTGGTGAGCCCAAGTTGTCACAGACACACATATTAGTTGTTGCTAGACCCCTTTCTGCAAAGTACGTCGGAAAGGGGCCGTGGCCTGTTATATATCGCGTGAGGTAGGGCGCTGAGATGAGCCGGTCTACCTCTACCTTGGAACTCATATGCTCTGCGGCCTTGCGGGATTTTGTCCCATTCATTCTGCCAGTTTCCAATGGCGGTCTCCTCTATTTGCCTCTTTAGGCATGAACGGGGCAGGGGCACCTGAATCTGCTCCGTTTCCTCATTTTGGGCAGCCTCCTTGGCAAGAGCGTCTGCTGCTTCATTTCCCTGGATTCCCGCGTGCGCCTTCACCCAGGAAATTTGGATTTTCATTGACTTTTCTTGTAGACGGAGGACTTCTTGCAGGTGCGAGATTAGTGCGGAGCGCTGGAGAGGGTTGTTGATAGCATAAATGCTTGACAGGCTGTCAGTAAATATCGTAGCTCGACTCTGCCGTGTGTCAATTGCCCATTTCACTGCCTTTGTGAGGGCAACTACTTCCGCTTGGAACACTGAGTTCTGTGCGCCCAGACGGCCCTTCCATTCCTTTGCTATGTTTCCAACTATATAGGCTATATAGGCACTGCCTACAGCGTTATCAATTTTTGACCCGTCTGTATAAAGCACGGCCCCTGATCCGTCTAAGCGCGGGGTTAACGCTGGTGAGTGGAAAGTCCTTATGCCCAAACCATATTCCGACGGATGTGTGCTTAGTTTGGACCTGTGTGTTTCGTAGACTTCTGGCAGATAGCATGTATCCCCATATGTGCATGGCTGTTGGAGTTGCGTCACCTTTGCAATTGAGGCTTCTTGCTGCGCTTTGATTGGGAGCGGCATAAGCCCTGCTAATACCGAAGCGGCCGCAGTCGACGTTGTCCTGTAGGTCTTCGTTATGGCCAGGACAAATGGTCGCTGTGCACTACTTAGCAATTTTGCCTTTCTGACTGTCATCGGGGCTGCCCAGATGGCTGCTCCGTAGGTTAGGACCCTCTCCGCGACAGTAGAGTAAAGTATCTTGCAGATATAGGGCTGAAGGCCCCAGTGCGGGCCTTGCATTTTTTGCAGATTGTTTGCGATTCGGCGGGCCTTTTCTCTTTGCGCTTTAAGGTGAGGCAGCCAGGTGAACTTTTCATCCAATATAATACCCAGGAGTTTTAGTTCTCTGACCCTTTTGATGGTCTTCCCATTAAGCTGGATGGTTGGGTTTCTTATTAAAGTTTGGCCTGGCTTATGATAAATTATATATTTCGATTTTGCCTCAGAAATTATTAGCTTTTTCTCCTGACATAGCCGTGAGAAGGTATCAATTACATCATTGCAGTTTTGCTGCAGTTCATCTCTACTCTTGCCGCCCACCACAAAGGTCGCGTCATCCGCATCATCATCTGTGTATGGGACGGCCATTCGTATCGTAGGATGGAATCGAAAGTTGCGTTCCACAAGTCTGGACCCGCGCACGATCCCTGTGGACAGCCTTTTGTCTGGCTTCTGGTTATGACTCCGCCAGTGTGTGTTACTATGAACTTTCTATTGGACAGGTATTGCTTGAAAACCTGCAAGAAGTTATCAGGGATCCTTACCTGGTGCAGTGCCTCTAAAATTGAGGGCCACCACAGAGAGTCAAATGCACTTTGCAGGTCCAGACTTAGGACCGCTGCATGCTGTTTCCTTTCATACAAGTGGCTGATATAGTCTCTTATCTTTGATAGCGCAGCAATCGTTAAGCGTAGCTCTCTGAATCCATATTGAGCGACAGAGATTGCCTCACTCTGCGTCATATGAAACTTAAGCCGCTGGACTAGGAGCTTCTCAGTTTCCCTATTACCAGGAGAAGACAAATCGGCCTAAAAGAGGATGGGCTGTTCGGATCCTTCCCTTCTTTCTTAAAGAGCACAACCTGCCCCGTTTTGTAAGGTTCCGGAAAGCTTTGCAGTGCTAGCAGTTTCTTAAAATAACGCGTGAGAAAGCCCGATCTTGCTTTAGGTATTGCTCTCACGATTGGATAGTCTATTGAGTCCGGACCAGGGGCTTTACTTTTCGGGAGAATTTTGATCGTTGCGGAGACTTCCTTCTCCGTAAATGGCATATCATCTGGGACAGATGTGTGCAGCGTATAAGCCTGGTGGTCGGACGGATCTGTAATATCCTCTTCCGGAAGTACGGCGATCAACAGTTAGACGAAGCAAAAACGGAAACTTACAGTGATGCAATAATAAACAAAAATGCAGATGGTTCTCAGAAAAATCCATTAAGTTGCCTATTGACAAGGAGAAAAACTGTGCTATTAACGACTACAATAGCAGTAATTTGAAAGGAAAGAGAATTTCAGTTCGCGCTATTATTGATGACAGCATTATATCCATGGATGCCAACTCTCACTTTCAAATGTCGTTAGATACACCTGCAAAAGTACTTAATTTTTTTTAAAAAAAAGTATAATGCATATTCCATAATAGGTTTTGTTACTGGTCTTTTCTTAAACTGAATTTTCATTAAAATATAAATAATGTCCCAATTTTTCTGCGGACCATCAAAATGTTTTCACGGACCACCGGTTGGCGACCGCTGGTTTAGAGTAAACTGAGCGATCTCCGGATTACCTTTCTCTTTAGGTGCGTTTTTTAATTAGTTGTGCTTAACGTTCTTAGTAGTTTGAAATATAATTACTGGCTGTATTCTGTGATACTGTGAAACCCGTACGAGTATTTCTGTGGAAAATTTCAGAACTTTGAAGTGTTTTTGTTAATAAAACAAATTTTATTAACCTTATAAGATTCTGTACTGTGTACTTTTAAGTTACAGTTGAATTTGAAGAATAAGAACTGGAAAGCGAATAATCGCTTGAGTTCGTGAAACAGTAAATAAGACTTGAAAAGGATTAAAGACCCTTTATTATTCCAATAAGGTGTCTTGGAGTTTTACATTATAGCCGACATTCGTTCTTGAACTTAGGAAACTAAGAACTAAAACTTAACTAATCTTAACTAAAAAGATATAGCCGAAGCTATCAAGATTCTAACCGACTTGGCCCCTTAAAGCTGAATAACGGCGAAGCTATCAAGGGCCTAAAGTACGGCCGAGCGTAATAATTATTTAAGAGAGAGAGAGCCTAAAAAGGCAGATGCGTACTAGCCAGAATCACTGGTTCTCTCTAACGAAGACAGTAGAACTTCGCGGTTAAATACTTCTCCTCAATTTGCATTCAAACGCGATTCTAAAAATACGTTCTGGTCGGAAGTTGTAACTTGAAATTCAGAAAGACAGGAAAGGAACTTTTTCTGAGGAAAGGAACTCAAACTTTAACTGTTAGGAAAATTAACATAATCCTTTTGTTCATCCAAATTATTACGAACCCGTACACACGCAACAATATATCAACATATCATACCTTATGCTAGTTTTCTCTCAAATATGAAAATCCTTCCATTTATCCATCATTAAACGAATTAAGAGTTAGTTATATCATAGTTATTCAGATCAAAATTATTGATTCTTATTAATTCAACCAAAATACTTAACGAAGTGTAATAAGTATCGATTGCTTTACTCCTACGGAATAATAAAAGCATCAGTTTCCTTCGCCAAGATACCAAATGCTCTTTTGTGTAATGCGTTTCCTCAAATGCACCTTTACGAGAAAACTAAGAAAACGAGCCAAAGAAGTTTAGTCTGTTCCAAAAACCTCGGAAGAAATACGAGGCACAAAAAGAATGTGAGCTGAGGCGATGAGCATTTGTGCCACAGTGCTGACGGAAATGAGAGTGAAAATAAACGCCCGAAGAAGCGAATCTATCGCCTCCGCTCTATATATCCCTGCTTCAACACCTCCGTCTCTAGAGGCATGGATCACTGCCCCCGTAATGGAGATACCACCGCACTTTTATTACAGAAGACAGATTAGTGGATGCATTGTGAGGATGAGAGACTTATTGTCGCGCTGGTGATGCCTCAAAGGAATTCTGTGATTACACAAATCTATTTCTGTTTCTCTTTCTAGACAAAGAAGTAGTTCTGTGATTAATAGCATTCCAACAAGTGAAATTAATAAGTTCGGTGTATAGCTAGCTTTCTAAGCATTGAATTTATAAAAATTGATGATCAACACAAGGAGCATTTGATCTGGGAAATTTGTAGATTCAGATTTGTTTCGGATATTTCGCAAATCTGCGGCTTTGAATTTTATGTTTATGAACCTCTAAAAGGAAGAGAAACTATCCCGATAACTTTTAGTCCAAAGGGGGTTTGTTCCTGAAGGACTATTGTTTTCGTTTTGCGATTTGGCATTGGCTCCCTATAAATGTCCGTTTCACTTTTCAAACTGTTGCCACCCAATGTTAGAGACCTGCATTATATTTGAAGAAATTAAATAATGAAAAATCTGCATAAATGTATGTATATTTCTCGCATTGTGATAAAACAACGGTTCGTAGAGCCATCGAATTTTGAATGACGTCATCCTACTGCAAATATGAGCATTGTGGTAGCCCAAATTTGAAATTTGTAGTTTATTTTATGATCATTTCGTATTTTGTAGAACTTTAACGAATTTTTGATTAACAAACTCAAGGATTTCAAAGCGAGCCATGGCAACACTGTACAGAAAAAAACATTTTTATCTCCAGAGCGTGAGAATGCCTATCGGAATTACTAAAGCTCAATTTAAAACTATTTTGCGATATTGCTCTTAAACTGAATTTTACGGTTAAGTGCGAAGAACGTGATATTTAATAAATAAAGGTAACAGACAAAATGTTAAAAAAAGAGAAAAAAAAAAAAAAAAACGCTTTTTTGGACGTAATTTAAAATCTGCAACCGTTCAGATTTTTATCTTTTTTATCTTTTCTTTTTTTTTTTTTTCATGTGTGTATAGTGAGTGATTTTAAGTTACTGGTCAAAAATGCATCAAAAGAGCTGAAAAACATCTCGAGATTCTGGTGCACCGGGCGAAAAAGGCCCTGAGTGCAAAGGGCTAAATATTTTATGCTTCCTACTATTCTTATATGCATCTTTACGTCTTATTTTCATTCAAAAAGAGTAAAATAAAATATAAAGCTGTTAAATAAAAATATGAATTAAATAAATATTTACTACTAAAATCAGTTAAACAGAGATGTGTTAAATAAATCAATGAGGTACCCATCCCAGCATGTTAACACTTGTAAATACCCTTGCATCATGCCGTTTAATGGATGTGATCTGCACAGAATTAATCATCAGTACTTCTTATCAGTAGCTTATCGATCCTCTGCCAAGATTGTCATAAGAAGGGGCCAGACATATCAATTTATAACAAGCTGAAACTAACAACTTCTACTAACGCTGAACATATCTGGAATCCTCCATCGATTGCCGATAACTACCATCTGTTGAGTGACTTGCGCAAGTGTAATTTTATTTTTGGCTCACTTAAATATTCCTTTGTTCATTTTCGATTCAGTTTGAGGTTCATGGGTCAAATATTTCGGACTCCCTTTAGAGCATGTTTTCTTTTCAGCTTGAGCGATAGACATCAGAAAATTGTTTAGCGATTTTATATACTTTAAGGCAGTATATATATATGCTTCCCTTTTTTAGTTCTGCTGCGTAGTTCTACAAGAATTTGCGAAACTCTAAAATTTGTGTATATATCTAGTCCAAACTGGGAATTTGCCCAGAAGGACTACTAATTTCGTTTTGCTACTTTGTGTTGATTCACTATAAACGGTAAATCAATTTTCAAATTGTAGCCACCAAATATTATCGCCCTGTGTTACATTTAAAGAAATTAAATAATGAAGAATCTGCATAAATGTATGTATGTTTCTCGCATTGGGATAAAACAACGGTATCTAGAGACATCAAAATTTGAATAAATTTGAGTAATCTTCCATAGAATATGGGCATCTGGCAGCCCAAATTTCGAATTTGGAATTTGTTTTATTATTGATTTCATATTTTGTAAACCTTTAATGAATTTTTGATTAATAAATTAAACAATTTCAAAGCGAGCAATGGCAACACTCTACGAGGGAAAAAACATTTTATCTCCAGGGCGCGGAACTGTGTATCGAAAATTCTAAAAATATGCTCATTTTAAAATTATTTTGCGACATTGCGGTTGAACTGAATTTTATGGTTTAAGTGCAAAGAATTAGGATATTTAATAAATAAAGGTAACACACAAAACGTTAAAAAAACGCCCTTTTGAACGTAATTTAAAATCTGAAACCTTTCAGATTTTTTTAATAATTTAGTTTCTGCTCATTAATATTCACATAAATAGGAAATAGTACTTGACATTTAAATTAAAGTATTGAATGGTTAAACTATGTAAATGATACAAATGTATTCCGACTAATATAAATATGCGATATAATCATTATTATTAAAACATATTTTCAGCACTACTATCGTTTACTTTCGCGCCTCTCATAATTAATTTACATTTATTCATTGTCCTGCGTGGGCAACACGCCTTCGCATTTTCGTCGCCATGAAATTCGGTCGCTAGAGCGTAGTTGACTTGAAGTGTTTTAAGATTTATTTTTAATTGAACTATGTAATCAAATTATTATTATATGTTTATGTATGGTTATTTAAGTATTCATGTGCTTACGATGTGACTTCTAATTTGACAACAAACTGGAAATAGTTGAATTCATTAAATAAATATAAAAAACTAAATTATTTCGGCGTCATTTCGACAGTCTACCTTTTATTCGTGATTAAAGTGTGATACACACAAGATAAATTCTGCTAACAATGTGATTTCATAATCATTTATGACTCTTTGTCAAAATGATGTCGATTTTTCTATTATTATTTGTTGAAAAAGGCATATTTGTCATAAATTAACGACCTGTAAAAACTATCATATTATCACTGAACTGTCTGAATAAAACTTCACTATCTTTAGCCACTATTTGATAACTAAATACTGTAAATAGAATATTAAACGAAACACAAATTTAATGTTACCAATTAGGTTGCAACAGTTACGTCTATGATTTGTTAAATCAAGCAGGTCAATATTAAAAATTGATTAAGCTATTAATGATCCCAATTTTAGTAGTTATTTTGGGGGCGGGGTCATAATTTCGCTAAAAAATAATAAGAGACAATATTTCCTCAATATAAATGCTTATAGAAACCAGTAATTATGCATCACAAATAGATAAATATCAGAAAATATTCTAAAATTATTTATGAGTATCAAAGCTAAACTTTAAATTTAGGTACTTTCTCAGTATTAATTTGAATTATTTCAAAATTTCTAATACTTCACTGTCCGTAATTAGGATGCTTTAGAAGGAAGTAGAAAAGGAATTTGCTTCAAAATCTTTGGGAAAATTGCCTTTTATACAATACACTGTTTCATGATCAAAGCGTCTTCTTCAGCAGTACCACCGACTTTCTATAGAGACAGCTTATTTTTTAATATTAATGAAATTTTCAACTTTGTAGTAGCTGTTTAAATTTTGTATGCAAAAGTTAAAAATATATATATATATTCAATATTCGGGCGGATGGGAGGCTGATTGAAAACTTCCCATAGTTGTGTGGTCATACTAGATGAACACGAGGGTGCCAGTGAAAGTTTGGTTTCTTTAAAAGTCCTTTATGAACGTAGCTGTTACATTGTCTAGCAGTATCTTGCAGAAAGAAGTTACATTGGTACAGCTTCATCATTATGGAGCGAGAGATTCATAAATTTAAAATCTAACTTCTTGTATTGTGTCTACAGTCCAAACGTCATGAGGTTAAAATGCTCATTAGCTATCATTTTTCATTTATTGCTATAAATTAAATGCAGTAATATCCAATTTAAGTTAATACATTGGTCGACACATGCTTAATTAATATTTTCATAGAAACGGCTACAAATTTAATAATGAATACATTTGCACCTATTGTTAAGTTATTAATCGCAACACTTGATTCCTAAATGTGATGAGAAAATCCCAAATTTCAACAGGTAATAGACATTAAAAAGTACTTTAACTCCATAAATTCGTTTTCAAATATGTCCTTAAAATTCGCATGAAGATGATGAAACATTTTGCTTTTAGCTAATCAAATCATAATGAATATTTTACTAATTGGAATTTTTGCACGGTCTTAGTCATTTCCAAATTTCCGTAGATATCTTTCCTTTATTTTGAAAAATTTTGTTATTGAAGTATATCTAGGATCAACACTTAAGAAAATAAAGCCTGTGGTCACCTTTTTTCATTATCACAATATGTGCTTTGCTTATTTTACACTTGCTGATTTACTAATTTAATTGTAACACAAAATTTTATTAAAATGCAAACATCCGAATGTGAGAAATGGGGTATACGTATTAGATTTAAATAACTAAGATAAAGATAACTAACTAAAGATCTCTTCTCTGTCTCATATAAGTATCAGATTTAAATAACTAAGATAAAGATAACTAACACAAGATCTCTTCGTAATCTCATATAAGTATCAGATTTAAATAACTAAGATAACTAACTTAAGATCTCTTCGCTATCTCATATACATATCATATTTAAATAACTAAGATAAAGATAACTAAAGATATCTTCGCTATCTCATATACGTATCAGATTTAAATAACTAAGATAAAGATAAGTAACTAAAGATCTCTTCACTATCTCATATGAGTATCAGATTTAAATAACTAAGGTAAAGATAACTAACAGAAGATCTCTTCGCTATCTCATACAAGTATCAGATTTAAATAACTAAGATAAAGATAACTAACTTAAGATCTCTTCGCTAACTTAAGATCTAAGTAACTTAGATAACTAAAGATCTCTTAGCGAAGATTTAGATAACTATCCCCATGTTCCTCTACGAGTCTCACATTTTTGTAAAGCATACATGAGTTTACCTTTTTAACAAGATCAAAATTTGATGCACACATGATGATTTCTGCTCAGAATGTGATTTCAAAATTATTTGTGACTCTTTGCCAACTTATTGAAATTTATTTATATTATTATTTGTTGAAGAAAACGTACCTGTAATAAATTTATTACTAATGGTAGATGGAAAGGTGTAACTACAAGAAGAATATTTAGGTAAAAATAACACGCCGAATAAGTATTAGTTTAGAAGCCAAACAACAAAAATCAGTGTTATATTTGCAAATTTTCACAGAGTATTTATACAAAATGTCTATTTAAAGTCTTAATTATTAATAATAGTTAACGACTTGGAACTAAATGTAGTACTTTTCAGAAAAATGGTCAACATTTAAAAACAATATCCCCAACGAAAGAGCTCTAGAAATCGGAATGCAAATTAGTATATCAGAGAGCTGTCTAGTGAATAGCGAAGATGTAGCAGAATACCTTTTATTTTCCTTTAATCTTCCGCTACGACATTTGAGCAGCCTGTAATTTCATGTTTTCATAAGGCACTTACTATGAAAAATTCGATCCAGACGATAAAGTAATTGCAATAAAGATCGGAGTGAACGTTTAATCAGATTTCGGAAATTCAAAGTGAACTACTTATGTAATATTTACCAAACACAGAACAAAACATTTTAGGGGTGAAGACCTGGTTTAGATGTTGCGATTGGCATCTGAACTAATGGAAGCGTAGTTTGCTGTTAATATCCACAGATACAGGTTGAAGCAAAGACAACCTGTACATCTATCTAGGCATATTAAATATCGCGACGGTTCAGCTTCTAGGAATTATGTATCGTAACTTCTCTGGGCAGAATTCCAAGGAGGAATTCCCGGAGGCGGTTTGAAAAAATGTGAAAACCTATAATAGCCATCGGCGTTTAATTTAGAATCAAACAACAATCATCAGCGCTTGACTTCTTCAACAATCATCAGCGTTCAACAACAACAAACATGAGCGTTTGTTTGTTGTTGTTACCGATATCACTTGTCTGATGATTTTCAGCAAAAGCCTTCGGCATTCATCGTGGCAAGGAATCAAATGCTCCTGCTGTTGGCAACAGCCTTGAACACCATATAGGTGACAGCCCGATTTCGATGAAGGAATGGTTTCTCTTTTCTACTTACTGAACAAGGCTATTGATGGAGAAACTCTGAGCGTTGTTGTTAGATAAGAATTTATGTGGATGTCAAATTCTACTATATATTTAGACCTACTTAATTTGTTTAAAGTGCTGTACCTAATTATGTGGTGGTTTACGTTAATCTGCTTCAGAATCGAGCTACAGTTCATTCTCCACTAGTCTTTCGAAAGTGGGCTATCCATGAGGTAAAAATTTCGAAACCGTAATTTGACAAACTATTGCTGACGCATGCGCTGCTGATCTAACACATTTGAAGATGTACAAATGTTTCTGGTGATCGTTGTAGCTTTGCTGCCCTTGAGAAATTCAAGGAGCGGGCAGTTATGGAGATGATTTTCTTCGGATTTCTGTCGGACCGTTTACAAAGGAAAATAAATGTAAAAATTCATAGCAGCACGTTTTTTTGTACATATGATTACTATCGCAATTTTACCAGAGCGGGATAACTTAGAGTTACATTCTTAAAAATGCACTGTATGAAAAAAACTTGTAACAATTAAACGACCACATTGAAAGCACTCAGTATTTCTAAGAAAATTAATACATATCCGTTCTAAATATCAGCGTTAGTCATGTTCTCTAAGGTAACTTACCTCGCAGCAAACCAAAATCATCTCGGAACTTGAATCATCATCCTAAAGAGCGCTTCGTTGTATATTAAATTTTGCCAAGCTGGTTGATGAATCCTCATTTTATTGCTTTATTGTATCTTTTATTACAAAGTTATGTTGGGTTAAAAAATTAAAACATATAGCTTTTATATGGACTCTTGTTAAATATTTTATGCAGAAATTCTTTTTTACTATAAAGAAAAAACACAAATTTTTAATGAAAACACTATATCGAACGCACATTTTGCCAATCAAAATTTGTAATCTTAATTGTGAATTTCACATATTATAAATCCTCAAAGTTCTTCAGTCGCAAAAAATATTTCTGGTAGTTTTGACCTTTGCTGGTATTGCTGTATATATATTCTACTGAAGAATTTAATTTTAGAAACTCAAGTGGAAGAAAAACACTCTTACTTATTTTGCTAAGAAAAGTAACAATAAATAAACTTAGAGGGCCGTTCCCATTAGGGTTTATGTGAGCTAACGGAGACAACTGACGTAACCGGCCCATCTCGAAAACCAGTTCTTTTCCCATAGGGCAGCAAATTGAAAAATCTGAACTGCAGACATAGCGGAGCTAGTCGACACATGGAACTGACTCCGTTAGCTCAGTTAAACCCCAGTGGGAGCGGCCCTTAACGGTGCAAGTCAGCGAGTTTTTTTTTTTTTTTTTTTTTTTTTTTTAAGTTAATCAATGAAGAATTCTTCAACCCGTGGGGGTGGTGAACTGGGGGATGCCATATTTACCTCCCTTTCGCCTTTGAAAGTGTTACGACTGTTAGAATGACATTCTCGCTCATTCCAGAGGATAGGAGTGTCATACCTTGGGAACTACTGATTTACCATTTTTACCGAAACTATAAAAATATTTGCATGCGTTTGATGAGTCAGGGCAGCATTTCTCGTTATCTGATGAGGTAAACACATACAGTGGACTGCAAAACGCTTTATTTCTGCACAAAACGAGCTATTTTACATGACAAGGAGAACAAGTGACTGAACCCACCAGGTATGGCTCTATTAAACGTAACTGCCACATGCAACACTAAATTCCTACAACTAAATTGCTGGGGAACACGATCTGATCTCTTATCATCTTCTCATCTTGGCTTACATCTTTATGCTTCTTTTCTTTATTCTTCTATTTCTTCTTTCTTTCTTTTATTTTTTCTCCTTATGTATGGAAATATAGTAAAATATAATTAATAACAGATACCATTTCATACTTTGCAGACATGAAATTTAAGGGGACTCATACACCTTAAAAACCCATAAGATCTTCCAATATGTGACTGTTGCAAGAATTGAGATAACTTATTTATTTTAAAAGAAATTACTTCCAACTTTTTACCGATCACTATATAATTTAGCTGCTTTCTGAAATAGTAATCAAAACGTTTGTGTTGCCACAAATATTTTTATAATTTAATACGCTTTGTGACAAAAGTTTTTGTCGTGTTTCCACTTTGCTCGCATAGTTTAAAACATTCTGTTGCGTAATTTAATTCCATATTTAATATATAGCTTTTATAGTATTTGATAGGCCCACCAGCGGCCGAGCGGTAAAGTCGCTGAACACTGGTAGTTCGGTCCAAGTTTCGAATCCCGCGAACGGGATGGCTGCATGGGCGTTTTCGTGGCTTTCCCCATGTGTAACGTGTATATGAGCCAGTTTCCCTTAGAAAGTCCTCCACGAAGGCATCCCTCCCCTTAGGCAGATAGCCCTAGTGTGCTTTGCGATAATTAAATACACCACCACCATTATAACATTTGGAAACTACTGTGAACCAAAAACTCTAAGTATTTCATGTTAAATTTTTATTTTATTTGGAGTTGAGTTTGAAATTGAAAATTGAAAAATAATCATTGTAAAATGTAGTGGTACTACTAAATTTTTTGAATTTTTGTTTAGATGGTACATGTTAGCCAAAAGGTTGAGAACTGTTGCATTAAAGCATACTTACTTTCAAGAAAAGCAAGTTGCCATGGCAGTTAATAAAAAGCTTTGATTCCTTCTTCCCAACAAAGGTGGTCTCAACTCTGCTGGCAAATAGTAATCATGGGATTTGTGATTGACATTTATAAACGACAGGGACACACTGAGGAAAAAAAAAAAAAAAGCACTGTAATCAGCATAAACGCTCAAGCCTTTTTTGCTATGCAAAAGCAATTTTGGGCACTTCATTCCAGTCATACTTATTTGTATAAAGCTGAATGTTTTTAACTTTTCAAATAAAATAAAATTTTATCTGAATAATAATAACTAATAAAAATTACTCTAAAAATACACGCTGTTATAATTTGTGAACTAAAATTAGCGTATTACTTCCTTTTACGATGTGAAAAAGAAATTATTGTAATCGCGAAAAGTTTCATGCATATTTCAACGAAAATATCCATTTTGACAGCTATCGAATGCAATTTAACGATGTTTTTGCGTGACATCTGTACGTAAGGACAGAATAAAAGACTCTTTTCCTCCAAAAAATTATAAAACTGCTTTAAAATGAATTCTGAAGAGAATTTTTCGTGTTGTCTGTACGTATGTGTACGTACGTACGTATGTATCTCGCATAACTCAAAAACGAGTAGCCTCAGAACGATGAAATTTTGTATATACGACTGCTATAACATGTAGATGTGCACCTCGTATTTTAGTTGAAATCGGCCTCACCAAACGTATAATATATATAATGGATAATATATATATATATATATATATATATATATATATATATATAATTATATATATATAATATGTACAATTATCAACAATTTAAAGCTGTTTAAGTGCGGTTAAGCCTAACTTTTAAATAACATGGCGGATATATTTGTTTCCATTTGAAACAGCGGAATAGTAGATTTGTCGCCAATCTAGAGATACTAAGCTTCGCAATAACAAAGATAATGCCTTCATTTATTATTGCGAATTAAATCATGCTTAATCCTTTCTGGAATTTTTTCGAGGAAATAAGTGTTTACTTCGTAATTTTTAATATAGATATTTTGACTTTTTATTTATTTTTGCCTTGTCGCGAAGTGAGAACTGAATTAATTGAATGATACTGAATCGTCTGTAAAAACCTGTTTCTTTTGTGTTTGGTTTGCTTAATTTCTTTTATATATCGTTCTAGATTTACTATAGTATTTGAATAGAACAAGTGGCAACGATTAGATAATTCTTCAAATGATATAAATTTTGTGCATTCTGAGATATAATATGAACAAAATATAACGCTGTTAAGTGAACTTAGCGCCAGAATGTAGCTATGATAAACAAATATGGTGAATTTTAAAGAGTGCATTTATTCTACTGTGGTTTATACGTTGTCGACGAAGTAGATTTAATTCAATCCAATAAGTTTAAATGAAATGCAAGAAAAAATGCGTATAATTTAAATTTTCCGTACAAGGAAGTCATGTGGTGTACACATCAGATTTTTTTTAGTAAACCCGAATAGTGAATAGTGGAACAAACAAAAATATGAGAATGTCGATATTTAATGAACCCAGACGATATTTAATTAAGCTCTAAGGAAAGGAACACATTTTATTTTTGTGCTTAATTAATCTTTGCTTTTGTGTTATTTATTTAACAACTGAACTGACTAAATCGTCTTCATCGAAACTAAATTTTACTGCCAGGTTAAAGTAATAAACAATAAACACAAAATCTGTATTCAAAAGCTGATAAAAATCGTTCGAATCAAAATAAATTAAAGATGTTTAGATAATGTTTATATACTTAATATACCTCAAATTAAGAACTTAAGATCGATAAATGGAATAGCAAAATATTAAAAGTTTTACAAAGAAAATTCTTAGTAATAAAAAAATTTAATTTTACGAATATAAAATTCTCGTTAAGTACTCTAAATAATGAAACGACAATGAGTACAACATCTTATTTCCAGGGAATCGCAATATATACATACAATAACCCACTTCCTTTATTCTGTAACCTCTCTACATAAAGCATCAATCTCTTCAAATCCATATCTTATCCTTTGCTAACAAAAGTGCTTCTTCGCATACCTCTATTCTTTGCGTTAACAGCGCCATTCAACTTTTTAAATTGGGATTTTACCCGTAAAACATTTTTATTTTCATTGGGAAGTAAGTAAGCCTTTTTTATTCTTTCTGTATCTAAGCACTTTGTATCACAAAGGATCCCAGTCCCTTGAAAAGCTCTAATAAAATTTTCGAGAGCCGTAAATTCTTTTTTCAAAAAATGTGGTTTTCAAAAGGCCTTCTAAAGTGACTCTTTAGAATGCGTAATCTTTTCGTCTTAAAGTTCCTTTAATGGCATTTCAAGGAGTGCTGTTCCTACGGAAGACCTCGATGCACAACTTCCGTACACTTTTAGTATCGGAGTGGATAAGTTGAATTTGGAAGTTTTTGTAACTAAAGCTGCGTTATATTTCAGATGCTTTAAAAAAATGATAAAATTTAAATGATCAAACCGAATGATCTCGTTAGCGTTTGACTCATATTTTGGGAGACCAAATAAGAAATATGCTTAAAACGTTAAAATTTTTTTCTGGAAGAGTGTCATATCCAGATTTTAGCTTTGCAGAACTTTTACTGTTGTCCAGTTTTATATTTTTATATATAATTTTCGAACAAAAACTATTATAATTTTGAATTAAATCATATTTATGTTTAATGCTGAAAGATTAATCTTTAACCCGTATAATAAAATATTTTCGTATTTAGTATAGTAAGATCCTGTATTATTAGTATAGTATAGCATATAAAATTATAATTTCTGTTAATACTTTTAAGATATATTTTCATTTATTCTTAGAAACATAATAAAATATTCATAAAAGAACTATACGTTAAAATAAAATATACTTACTTGTTTTACCGATAATGATGAAGATACCGGAACACTCTTTACATTCCTCAGACGAACAAAAAATCAGTAGGCGAATTGTGATGTTCAACTCCCTGGTGTATGAAGCTTAAAGTTTTCTTAATGATTTCTGGAATTTTTCATAGCTTTCATTTATGTGCATATTCAAATGAAATTACTTCCCAAATTAGCGGCTAAATTTTTACATGCGAATATTTTTATGCCCGTAATGTTCTACCCGTAAAAATTCGAAAAGTAGCATTAATTGGATGCTTGTGATGGCTAAACATTTATCTGTAAACAGATGTACATGTATTTAGGTTTAAAGTTTTAATAAATAATATATATAACTGAAAGATTTCAGATTTTAACGGTCGCACAAAAGGGTTTAAAGTTTTTAAACTCTTTCTGAGCTCGCACTCTATTAGTATCCTTTGCACCCACTACTGCTAGCCCTCTTTTTTGTCTTTATAGCTTTATTATAAAGCATCATTTTCTTAGCTCTTGCGCCATATATATTCAACAGCAAAATTAGAAGACTCTTAAAAGCAGCAAAACAACATATATATTTAGAATTCCCAATGGAGTGATAAGTACCGGCATGCACGTTTTTATTTTTTGCAGTCTTTTCTCAGTTCGTAATATCAGTGTTTAGTTTTCTTAGTAAGATGGCCTTTTTTTTTTTTTTTTTTTTTTTTTTTTTTTATTATTATTATTATTATTATTATTATTAACGTTATTCATTAAATTTCGTACTCTTCGCGCTTAAGCCACATAAAATTCAATTCAGCGAAAAAACGATAAAATATTTAAAAACAGCATATCTTTAGAATTTCCGATATACAGTCTCGCGCGCTGGAGATAAAAATGTTTTATTGTGTACACTGTTGCCACTGCTTGCTTTCAAATAGTTAAGTTTGTTAATAAAAAAAAAAAGTCATTAAAAGTTTACAAACTATTAAATAGATTATAAAGTAAGTACAAAATTCAAAATTCGGGCTTATATTCTGATACCGGACTACATCATTCATAATTTGTTGACAATGGCAGAAGCATGCGTACATTCATGGAGATTCTTTATTATTTCATTTCTTTAAAAATAATGCAGGGCGATAGCATTTGGGTGGCAACCAGTTGAAAAGCGACACGCTGTTTTTGTGATTCAACAGAAAATCCCGTTTCGAGGCTAACAGTCCATTTGGGGTAGCGCGTTTCTGGGCCAATAATGATGCTGCATTTTTCTCTTGCTCTTTAATTTTTCCTGGTATGACCTTGTAAGATTCTCACTAGTGTATTTCTCAGTTACTGTAGAAAGTGACGAATCTTAAGAACTAGTTAGCGAATAATCGCTTAAGTTCGTGTAGGGTAACTAACTCTTTATTATTCCAATAAGATTTAACAAAACTCCTTCTTGGAGTGTACAATGAAAGCCGACACTTGGGCTTGAATTTAAGAGACTAAAAATTAAACTAAAACTAAGATTAACTGAAGAGATATAGCCGAAGCTATCAAGATTCTAATCGAGTTGGCTCCTTAACTTTATTTGACTACGAAACTTATCAAGGGCCTAGTACGGCCGAGCGTAATAACAGCTTTGAGAGAGAGAGAGAGTAGCCAAAAGGCAGACGCGCGCAAATCAGAAACTCTGATTCTCTCTGCAAGTAGACTTCGCGGTTTAAATACCGCTCCTCCTCATTAAGTATTCAGAATGATTCCAAAACTACGTTCTGGCCGGAAATAGTAAGTTGAAGTTAAGAATTTGACAGGAAAAGGAAATTTAACTTAAAACTTAACTGTTAATAAAATTAACATAATCCTTAAAACCTTAGTGCCTTACAATACATTTCTCTTATCATTGGCACCAAGCTAAAATCCCGAAACTGCAGAATAGTTATTTTAAGAGAAGCGCATTAGATTTGATGTGTGTTTGTGTGTGTGGGCAAAGCCTCGAGGGCTATCTGCCTAAGGGAAGGGATGCCTTCGTGGAGGACTTTCTAAGGGGAACTGGCTCGTATACACGTTACACATAGGGAAAACCACGAAAACGCCCATGCAGCCAGACCGTTCGCAGTATTCGAACCTCGGACCGAACTATCAGTGTTCAGCGACGTTACCGCTGGGCCGCTGATGGGCTCTGATGTGTGTTTGCTTTCTGTGGTTGAGTTACAATTGTTTTGAATTAAAATGCTTTTATATGTATGACTCAGTTTTGGCAAAGAGACCGAAATATAACCTGAAAATTCTGGTATGGGAGAGAAGCAGAAGATCCAGATTAGAGTTCTTGGCCAAGTGTACGCAGTATACAGTAAGGCTATTGTTAAGGCTGCCTTCATTCGATTTATCCTAACATAGCTCCGGAAATCTAAAGAAAAAACCGTTAAATTAGCAGTGTCTCCGTAACACGCTTGTTCTCAAACGTACCTGAAAGTGCTAAATTTACTCTGATTCTTACTACCTATTGTGTACAGTCATTAGGTTAGTTGGAAGCAGGAGACATGAAAAATGAGCAATGCCCTCACCGGGAATCGAATCTGGACCACTTTTAAAGGACGACTGGGGATTAGGGGACCCAGTCGCCAAATCCTAGCGGTGACGAATTATTGTTCACCACATTTTAGTGCGGGCGCAGATGTAGAGTCATTAGGTTATTTTGAAGCAAGAGATGTGAAAATTTTGCTATGTCCTGGCCGGGACTCGAACCTTGACCTCTCGAATACGCGCCGAGTTCGCTACCGTTACATCATGAAGGCATGCTGTGGAAGGGGCAGAAAATACATTATAATTGTATCTATTGATTTCAGATATCAATAAATGATTTCTTTCGATTGAATGATTAAACATTTTCTTGATAGACCAGTGAAAGACGTTTATTCGATAAACCATATCTCTCTTTTTAGCCTAAAGGAGAATTAGCTTAGAAGGGCTGTTAGTCTCAAAGCGGGATTTTGCACTGAATCATTGTAAAAGGATGAATCACTTTCAAATTGTTGCCACCAAATATTATCGCCCTGTATTATTTTAAGATAAATTAAATAAAGGAAAATGTGCATGAATGTAGGTATATTTATTTCATTGTGGAAAAGCGACGGTACATAGAGCCATCAAATTTTGAAATCCTTAATTCTCCACTTGAATATGGGCATCTAGAAGCCTGAATTTTGAATTTCGAATTTGCTTTATTATCTATTTCATATTTTGTAAAACTTAAAGGGATTTTGGATTAACAAACTTAACGATTTCAAAGTTGGCAAAAGCAACGCCGTTCGGGGAGGGGGGACATTTTTATCTCCAGCGCGAGAGACTGTAAGTCGGAAATTCTAAAAACATGCTGTTTTTAAATATTTTATAGTTTTGCTGTTGAATTGAATTTTATGTGTTTTAAGTGCGAAGAACACAATATTTAATAAATAAAGGTAACGCACAAAAGCACCTTTGGACGTAATATAAAATTCCATTTTTTTTCCGTTATCGAGCTAACTTAAATGGTATGTAATGTATATCATCCAATCAGTAATATATTCCGTAAATGTGTGTACTTTAGCACAAATGCATTAATTCCGAGAAATTGCTTAAATATCACAATTGTTAACTGACGAAAGTGTAAGATTGTCTCAAAATGGATTATTTATTCAGTTTTACAGAAGTGCATTATTAATCTGTATTTTACAGTATAAACACAGTCCAAAAAACCAATTTTTAATTTATTTAAAATAATTTATATATTGAAACGATTTTTCAAATGTGTATTCTTTATGTAAGTAATGGGTCATAGAGTTGAGTATGGAAACAGAAAGTAGAATTAAATCATATTTATTTTTAGTCAAACTTGTTTCTAAAATTATGCATAAAAATAATTGTTTTTAATGCTAATCTAAAAAGACTTGAATAGTATTGTTGCGTTTTTCTTTTCTGACACCAGTTGTTACGTTATTTTCTTCCTTCACTTCACGTTCGTACGGGGTTCGTGCAGATTTGGAGTGAATAATGGCAATACTCCTTGATGAAGTATCGAAACACACTTTATTTACAAATATTTATCAGGACAGCTACAAAATGCGTTTACAGTCGTCGAAAATCTACTATAAACTCGCTGGAACAATCAGCGGCACAGCCTTCAGGTTATCAGGCTATAACGGTGCAGACAACTTCACTGCAAAGCACTAAAGTACAGCTCTCGACTCTGCTCAGTCGTTCTCGGAACTCCACGTACTCTCGAGACTCTCCTCGCTACAACTCGCGATGCACTCGACGACACACAGAGCACAGCTCGCGACTCTTCGGGTCAGTCGTTCCCGGAGCTTAAGACACTCTCTCGACGATGCACTAACCGCGATACACTAAGAGACTCTTTCGATGGACTCGACGACGCAATCGGCACTCGCTGCCTAGCTGTCAACTCGATCGACTCCGCACGGACTGACTAACTCGAGACTAACTATCTCACACTAAACGAGATACACTCACTCGCCCTCTCGACGAGGCACTCTCTCACTGATTGCGGACCAGCAGGGTTTATATAGCTTTTGGCTTGTGTACGAGAACATTCTGGGCTAACCCGGTAATAATTCGTTCCAGAAGGTTCTCCATCCATCCATCCATCCATGGCATATCGCCAAATGGGCGATTTCTTGTCGAATATGGCAACCCTGAACTTGCTTTGCTGGAAAGCCATCTTACCGCGCCTGTACATTTCGTAACAGTATTCACTGTAAGTTAGCTTATCTTTTATTCGGATTCAGATCTGATGCGGGTGATAATTCTGTTTTTGTTTCAAAATGTGTTTACTCTTCTGGAATCTTCAGGATGCGTAACTAATATCATTGTTTATAGCAATCTCTGAAAGTCTGTGATATGGATTCATTCTTCTTTCGTAACATGAAATGTAATCTAAGGGTAATAAATTGGTACATTTACTTGTATTATATGATTTGAATTTACAGAGAGTAAATTTGAGTGAATCTGTGACATTTAAGACGGATATTGTAATATTCTGATTAATAAATGTAACTTATTGAATCATTTCAATTAATTCGTGACTTTAGACATCCTTTGTTCTGATTAATTCTATATTTATATAATACCCTTTTATATACTTAAGAACTGGTTTTGAACAACTTTTAATTATATCCAATAAGCTGAATAGTTTTATATAGTTTCTCTGACATCATTCTAGTTACTTTTGAAATCAGTTAATTTCAGTTTTTCTGAATTTCTTTGCGCTTTTTTTTTTTTTTCAAAAATACTTCTGAAAAAATAGAATTCTTCCCTCCAGAAAGTCCATGTTTTTGTGTTTTCTATGTTTTTTTTTTTTTTTTTTTTTTTTTTTTTTTTTTTTTTTTTTATACAGTTTGGACAAGTTATATTGTTACTTTTAGTAATGATAACACATCGTCGTAGTAACAGCATTAAATTAAATAATTAATAGCTTGATTAAATGAGTTTGCTGTTTTGGCAAAATAGAAAGTATTATCACTTGGGAGGAAAATTTGTTGAAAGCCTTGTGCGCAAACGATCCACTGAAATAAATGCTCGTCTACAATTTTAGACCTTTATCATCATCGTCATTATTATAATTGTTTTTGGTTTATTTGATTATGGCAAAGCACTCGAGGGCTACCTGCCTAAGAGGAAGAATGCCTTCGTGGAGGACTTTTTTTTTGGCTCGTATACACGTTAGCATGGGGAAAATCACGAGAACACCCATGCAGGTAGCCCGTTCATCGGGATTGGAGCAAAAAGGGCGAAATACCAGTGTTTTGCGACTTTACCGCTCGGCCTCTGATTGGCCATGATGGCATAAAGGAAGATGATAATTTTAACTTTGCTACCTCTGTAGCTAAAGGGAGCAAATCTTAATTAAATATAACGTATTTAAAACTGTAAGGTAACTGGGGATTTGTTTTTATTTCTATTGTACAGTACATCCGTGTTCTACCGTATATCTATTTAACGTACCAGCGACGTTTTTGCAATGCAATTGCCAGCACAAACATTAAATCAGCATTATATTACAAATGAAGAAGAAAAGAATGAAAATGAAAAGAAAGTCGGATATTGTAATAAAGGTAAGAGAAAAAGACCAATTCATTTCATGATTTTACGGCTATAACTTCTTAAGGAATCGCTTGTTCATTTCCCAGAAATTCAATCTTTTTAATACATAAAGAATCAGCTCATAAGAAATGCAAGGGTGAATAATCAAATAAGTGTTTTCAACTAATGTAGATTACATTTATTTTTAAACCTTTCTTTTCAAACAAAGGGAATAATATAGAATGAAATTCATTGTTCAGAACAGTGATGGTAACTTCGGTTCGCACGAGTCCAGTTAATCCATGTATGTTTGGCGCCATGTGCCGCACCCATAAGCCATCATTGGCATTATGTTTGGTTTAGCCTTTACTTAGGAATATATGCTGGAATATTAAAACATTACTGGAAAATTGCAATTAAATTTATTTAAATTTTCTCTGTATAAGTAGTTTCGAAAATAGAGTAATACGAACAGTAGTAGTAGTTAAAAAATGATAATTTCAATAAAATTTTATTAAATTATTTATGCCTTAAAATTTTAAAATTCAAAAAAGCACTAAAAATTAAAGAAAGCACTGAAATTGCTCATTTCAAAACATCTTAAGCCTTTGCGGCACAGTGTGTCGTGTCTGGATACAACTAAAAATTTCCTTCTGTACGCACAGAAAAATTGAATGAAAATGGATTTATAGGTTACTATAGGTTACTCTGAACCTTCTTTATTTATAGTATAACCATGTTTAGTTTTTTAAGACCCTCATTTTTCAAAGAAATCTTCGAGATTTTTTTTTAGGATATAAAAGATATTGTTTGAAAATAAATTTTTATGTTATTGCTTTGGCTTTATGCTAATCTCCTTATTCTATATTAGTTTTAAATTTTGACCTTGAAATCTTGCCTAAAATCAAACGGCGATTCCTAGGTGTGCCCAGACCGGACTCACTGATAATCTAGGATAACTGAGAGTCTGTATTCTTTGTTTCTTCGAATCTCATGGGTCAGTTCATTAACAACAATGCTCGTTTCAGCACTCTTTTCGAAGCTCTATTCAATCAGTGTGCACTTTTGGGACACCCACAGAATTAAAAGATAAGCGCTATCTTCACAACATTTTACTCGTGTACTCCGCTAGGCCTAATTAGACTGCCTACTTTTTTTTTTCCCCCGGGTCCCATTTTTTTTTTTTTTTTTAAATCAAAACTCCAACTTTAAAAGCTAGCGTGTCAGAAAGGGTTAACTGAAATTATGTTTCGAACTTAACATGCCCAACATTTTTGTGATTTTATTTTATAATAGATGCGCATATAATGGATTTTTTTATACATATATATATAGAGATGATCATAGGTATTTACTCTTTTGGATGTAAACCTCTGTTGTATTGTTTATATACAACTTGTTGCATGTTTCAAATTATATAAGTGAAAGAATAACTTATTTATTGTTATCTACTAGCGTAATTCGCTGACTGAAATTCAATTTAATCCGTGAGTACTTAATTAATTTTAAGTTTTCTTTAGTATATGCAAATACTTGATTACGTTCCATTTTTCACCTTTAGTGGCTAAGGTGCAAAATAAAGAACAAGAAGAAAAAGGTGCTGAGGATTAAATATAATAAAGCCGTAAGATTTTTCAAAACAATGAGAGGTTGTTTTTTGCATTAGTTTTTGGTTTCATTTCCGTACACTTTGCATTTCCGCCAAAGAAATTCGCCTTTAAAGATGCTATTTTTAAGTTTAGATTGGTACATTATTACAGGCGATATTACTCGGCAAATTTCAGTTGCTGCGCTAGTGCGAATTGCGATGAAGTTATCTGGTTGCAGAGCCGTTTTTGTGTTTTTCTCCTCATACAACTTGAAAGCAAACCAGGTTTCCTTAAAAAGTCCTCCACAAACGCAACCCTTCCCTAAAAACAGATAGTCCTCTTTTTTGGTGCTTTGGCTCAATCGATTACAGTAGAACTCCAATTATCTGAATCAATTGGGACCGGAACCAATTCGGATAATTGGATTTTTTCTGTAAAAAGTGTCTACGTACATTTAAATTAATAACTGTATGTACTGTATGTTGAAAATGGGAAGGAAAAAAACTTTTTAAAGAGATTTTAATTATGTAAAATGAAAAAGGCAACACTTTTATATGTATGTTACATAGTGTACTGTACAGTACTTACAAGTGCTGAACATCTCGGTCAAAGTAAGCTGTTTGACGGGCACCGTGCCTGCACTTAAAATTTCTTAACCAGCCGTTGCTTGCTTTAAAGGATGAACACCCAAGCTTCTAAGCTAAGATCTTAGTTTTTTCACAAAGAATCGTACCTGAAATTGGGTTTTCCATAGAAAGTTGCTGCAAAAACCACTTGAAAACGACATCTTCTAAATTTTTGTTTGTTGCTGCCTTTATTGATTTTCTTGAAGAGCTTCCATCTTCGTTTTCAAGTATTGACACGAAGTTTAAAAGATTTAGGTTTGCTTCTTATAATATCTGAAATCGTTGATTGTCCAACACTACGTTTCCGTCTTAATTGTTTTCTTAAATTCTGAAAGCGATAGGATAGTCGGATAATTGGAGTTGTAATTACTGTAATCTAACCTAATCTTAACTGCAGTATTTTCTCGTTATAACGCAAGAGTCAGTAAACGCAAGAATGAGTTAGTCCAAGGAATAAATTCGCTTGATAAAACCACCAGCGTTGTAATGAAAATGAAAAGGACGGGGGGATGTAAAACAAACACTTGCATTTAATGAACAAATTGAATCTGAATTTCAAACTCCACTTTTATACATTACAGTCAACAAATTATGTTATTAAAGTGAAATAAACAAAATAGTACATAAATAACTTGTCAGACGGTACTATTTTCGCTGGTGATTAATGTACAGACCTAAACGTAATAGCGTTAATATTAGGTGAATTTCTTTCAAAGAGTGGCAAAAGGAAAACTCGAATTAGCAAATTGTTTTAAATCTCGCAAGATTTTATTTATCGCATCTAACCCGCCAATTTTCTTTTTCTACTTTTTTTTAAAAATTATTCTTCTTTTCTTTTCACCTTAGCTACGGAATTGAAAAAAAAGAAAAAAATATATATTTATGACAACGCTGTCGCCTGAAGATGTCCATCACCACAATCTGTGTTGCACGTTTGCGTTTCAATCTAGAGATATCCACTGTTGGCGAAATCATCGCCTTTTATTTACAATTCATTCTTCATATTTATATCGCCAAGTGATAAAAAATAAATAAAAGTTGTTTTCAGCTTCACCGGTGACGTCATTCTTTTATTTTCGAATAATGGTCAAGCAAATAAAGATTCGTTGTTGGTGAAATAGCATTTGTAAACCTTGTTTGAGTATGATAGCCACGCGAATGAAGAATGGGAGAAAGAAAAGAAGGTAAAGAAGAAAAGTTATAAGGGGGGTCAAGTGCATATTAAGCAAATTGAAGCCTGTATTTGAGTTCATCCGAGAGAATTACCCTCGTAATTCATAACGGGCCGGACTACTCTACTTAAAGATAGCCTTTCTGGATTTAATATATATACAAAAGAAAGTAAGCGGTCACAGGAAGAACTTGAATTCAAAGTCTAGATTATTAGTTTACTTTTGGCAATATTTGATATTCTGATTTGAGAAATCTACTGCGTTTTTGAATTTTTCTTTTTTCCCTAAGTAACATCCGCAAGGTTGATTAATTTTCATAAAGCTATTTCATTCATTGTAATATTTCTCGTTCGGTCACAGGAAGAACTTGAAGGCAAAGTATAGAAGATTATTGGCTTACTTTTGGCAATATTTAATATTCTGATTTGAAAAATCTAGTATGTTTTTCAATTTTTTTACCCTAAATAACATCTGTAAGATCGATTAATTTTCATGAAAAATCTAGTATGTTTTTTTAATTTTTTTACCCTAAATAACATCTGTAAGATCGATTAATTTTCATATAGCTATTTCATTCATTGTAATATTTCTTATTTGATTTTGCTCAAATGTGTTGAAGTGTTTTTAATTACAAGATAAAGAATGCTCATTTTTATCAGCATCGGTAATGCAATATTTATTCTCTTAGTGCTATCAGATGATTAATCCGGAGCGCCTATGTTAAATGTATAGCAAGTTTATTCGAAATAAAATGTTGTTGTGAACATCGATAAGATTTTCCAATACTTATTTTAAGTTAAAAATATAAAGTGGCAATACAGATACTTCTTTTGCCGCAATTAATTGCGCGAAATTCTTTCCAGTTTTATTTCAATACATAAGTTAATATTTTTCTCATTTCGAGTTCGTAATTAACTAAATTTTCCCGTCTTCAGTGTACCGCTTTACATCAAATCCTTCTTAGATCTATCTTTAGAATTAGTTACATACTTTAATTTCATCATTCATTTTCCGTTCAAAGTTTATTAAATTTTCTGATAATTTTCAGTTTTACATAACCTGATTCATAAACAACAATTCAGATGTTTTTTTAACCTTATCAAAATGTCTCATTATTTAATTATGCAAAAGTAGAAACGAAAAGCTAACTTTTTGGACGTTGAAGATACAAATTTTAGATTACTTTACAATGTTCGGCATTCGTTTACGAGTGTTTAGGTTTGAACGAAGCTACTGTTAAAGAAGCACAATAAAGAATGCAAATTTTGTTAGAAAAATCTGTTTTCTGGAACGAAACAACATAAAGTCATCGGCATTCTTGACGGGTATTGCAGGATAATAATCCACCAACGGCAGAGCGTTAAAATCGCCGAATGCTGGTAGTTTAGTCCAGATTTTGAATCCCGGCGAATGGGCTGACTGCATGGGCGTTTTCGTGGTTCTCCCTATGTGTAACGTGTATACGAAGCAGATTCCCTTAGAAAGCCGCTCACGAGGGCATCCCTTCCCTTAAGCAGCTAGCCCTCGAATGCTTTGCCATAATCAAATAAACCAAACCAGATAGGGAAAAAATATAAATCTCAATCTTTTTCCTTTGAGTTCATGCATGTTTTGTAAATATTTAGTTAACGAAATTTACAATTTAATTTTAAAATTTTTATTGTATTGATAAAAATTTCAGAGGAAGAGGGAAAAAAAATACGAAGAGGAAAAAAAAATCTGTTTTCAGATTGTGCATTCGGTTCACACGCAATTTCAGACTACTGCCCTAATGAGTAATTAGCTCGTGTTCGATATTTGACAAGTGCAGACCTATAGCAATGGTCTGGTATCGTTTCGAATACCTATTGTCGCTTGCATACGTACACAGCTAGTTAGTTACACGCCCTATACATCTAATGCTGAATTTAGAGCCAAAAAAGGCTGATTTGCGACCCAGTTCAAAAGCCCTTAACCACCGCACGCGTTGATCTCATAAAGTCAGATTGAATATTTGATTGATTCCAGATTCGGTGGAAGAATCGAGGCCATTCATCTTCGAACCATCTTTTACTTTAATATTATTAATGTTTTTTTGTTTTGATTTCCTTTAGTAAGTGTCGCCCCGTGCGCAAAAATCAGCGCCACATTGCAAAGCGCGATTGTACATCGATGATGATTGAAAAGTTGCAAAAAGAAGATCGATTCTTGGTTCTTCGTGTTGTTTCGTATCAGACGATAAAGAAAACAACTTGCTGTTGATGGCGGAGCGATAAGTGTTATGCCTTCTCTGTTTATATAAGGTATTAAATGTATATAAATTACGTCTAGTTTTCGCTTTTGGAACATATTGTTGCGTTTTTTTTTTCTGACACCAGTTGTTACGTTACGTTACGTATAAACGAGGTTCGTGCGGATTTGGAGTGAATAATGACAACACTTCTTGATGCAGAAGCGAAACACACTTTATTCAGCCAATATTAATCGGGACAGCTCCAAAGTCACGTTTTACAGTCGTCAAAGATCTACTATAAACTCGCTGGAACAATCAGGGACACAGCCATATATATAGCCAGGTTATCAGTCTATAACGATGAAAACAGCTTCATTGCAAAGCACCAGAGTACAGCTCCCGACTCTGCTCGGTCGTTCTCGGAACTCCATGTACTCTCGAGACTCTCCACGCTACAACTCACGATGCACTCGACGACACACAGAGCACAGCTCCTGACTCTTCGGTTCAGTCGTTCCTGGAGCTCAACGCACTCTCTCGACGATGCACTAACCGCGATACACCAAGCGACTCTTTCGATGCACTCGACGACCCTCTCGGCACTCGCTGCCCGGCTGTCAACTCGATCGTCTCCGCACAGACTAACTAGATGAGACACACTAACTCGCACTGCGGACCAGCAAGGTTTGTATAGCTTTCGGCTTGTGTTCGAGAACATTCTGGGCTAAACCGGTAAAATTCGTTCCAGAAGGTTCTCCATCCGTGCATATGGCATATCGCCAATTTTATCGCCAAATATTACCAAATGGGCGACTTCTCGTCAAATGTGGCAACTCTGCCTTCCCTTGCACTGTTATGGCAACCCTAAACCTGCTTTGCGGGGAAGCCATCTTACCACGCCTGGACATTTCGTAACAATATAAATAATCACACATAGAAAGTAAGACAGAATGTTCTTCAGCGTTGGCTCTGTTTTAATTATTCTGCAAAGAGCTAAATTATTGTGATCTTCATTAATTGGAATTTATTGAAGCTATCTTTGTTCATTTTGCATTATGAAGGATTCTTTGAAAATGTAATACAATAGAACTCCAATTATCTGAATCAATTTGGACAGGACACCATTCGGGTAATTAGGTTGTTTCCGAAGGAAAGGTCTACGTACACTTTATTTAATTACTGTATGTACTGTATGTTGAAAATGGGAGAAGAAAACTATTTTTAAAGAAAAAGAGTTTTTTATTAATTAAAATGTAAAAGCAAAACTTTTACGTACATATTATATAGCGTACTGTTAGGTACTTACAAGTGCTGAAAGTCATTGCTTGCTGAATATCTGAATATCTCGGCTAATTAAGCTCAAAATTTCTTAACTAGTCGCTACTTGCTTTAAAGGATGAACAACCAAGCTTCTGAACTAAAATCTTAGCTTTTTCACAAAGAATCGGACCCGAAATTGGGTTTCCCATAGAACGTTGCTCAAAAACCACTTGAAAACGACATCTTCTAAATTTTTGTTTGTTGCTGCCTTCATTGATTTTCTTGGAAAGTTTCCATCTTCGTTTTCAAGCAGTTAACACGAAGTTTAAAAGTGTAAGTTTTCGCCTTTTAACGTCTGAAATCGTTGATTGTTTAACACTACGTTTCCGTCTTAATTTTTTCCTTAAATTCTGAAAGCGATTCGGATAGTCTGAGCTCGGATAATTGGAGTTGTAATGTAGCTTAATAGTTGTATTTGTTTTGTTTTATTCTTATAGACATGCATGTTGCAGACATGTATGTACTTAGCAGGCATAAAAAAGTTTTTTTTGCATGAGTAATTAAACCAGAGATTTATTAGAAGAATATTAAACAAAGAACTTTCTCTGTCTGCTTATTAGTCTCACTGTATGCCCTTATATAAATGTTTCACAATTAGCATTACCATTTCGGCATTTTAGTGTTCATTTTTTATTCTGGTGTGCTCACGGCTGCCCGTGCATTCAATGGTAAACCGATATTTCGATGGTAGGCTGGATATTCGGAATAACCTACCACTTAGCAGTCAAGTTCTCAGTAGAGATCCATATTTTTGCGCTGTAAAATATTGCTGCCGTCATCAGCATTTAAATTAACTTCGAATTGTTTTATTATTCTTTATTTTTTTTCAATTAAGTTACTTCAGAAAGGGTAGATTTTTGCCACCCAAGTGTTTATAAAACTTTGTTGGTTAGCAATTTGTAGTGTTTCATCAATATTTTTATTCCCAGACTATTTCATGAAAACATTAACAACATTATTGGCATTAAAAACTCTCTAAGCCTTGGCATATCGCATATGTGGTCACTCATCCTTAGATATTGTATAACTGATCTTTGTGAAACTTGTGCTGTTTTTTATATCTGAAAAAGGAGCATAATATTTATTAACAAAGCGTAGTGTCATATTCCATCTATGAATTTCTAGAATCCGTCATTTGTTTGCCGCTACTTTCCTTTCTCTTAAATAAGAAATCATATTTTTTTTTTAGTTCTTCTGGGTCTGTAAGAAGGAAAGCAGCACTCTAACTACGCCGAGGTGCAGAAAGCAAGTACGTAGTTATACACACTGGAAGCTTATTAAGAGAAAGGTTTCGATTCTCGAAATTGTAAGTTCAGAAAAAACTACGTCATCATCCTTACGTAAAAGTCATATGATGTGGATCAATCTAGAAATATGACATTCCAGTCAATTAAAGCTATATTAGTTTTAGAATAGAAAGAAGTACCCAAATTAAAATGAGGAATTAAGGGGCTATTATTCATTTAAATTAATATTTGGATTTATATATATATATTATCTTACAAACACACACACATATACATATATATATGTGATCTATCAGCTTTTGTCCAGACTAAATAGATCGTTGAAGAAATATAGATGTAGTCGTAGCTTAAATTATCAGACGATAAGTTTAAAAAACAGGATCCATTTATTATTATTCAGGAGAAATAGCAGTTACAAAATCAGATATCCGGAGTAAATAAAAAGAATTACTAATAACTTTTTGTATGAAGTTTACTGCATCGTTACATTAAAGAAAAGCCCCCGATATGCTTTTGCGAGTCCTTTTATAGTCTCTGGAAAGGCGGAGCTTCCAAGAAATGACGTCAGCCTCGTCAGCCAATCCAGTTCGCTTTAAATATTTCCAGAACATTCTATAACTGTACGTGTAGAAAAAGGCGGGAAAAACAACTTGACTACGGGGCTGTAGATTTAAACACGTACTTTCAAATAAGAGACCGTCGCCATTAAAAATGAAAAGAACATACAGTTAGAATTTTAAGTGTATTCTTGACTATGGAATTTTTATTATTACATATATATATTTTATTTTGAACATAGGCATTACCATTCCATTATTTATTGTCTTTATTAAACCTTAATGTGTTTCTTCAAGCGGACGCGTCGGGAAATTGAACAGAGAATTCAGACTAAAGATATTGGCAAAGTTTATTTAATTAATTAAAAAATGTTTCGCGTACAGTGTCAATTGTCTGTTTCGGCGAAACGCGATATGGAGTTAGCTTGATTCGAAATTCATTAAACAATAACTTCCCCTGATGAGCCATAATGAGATTCGAATTGGGCTAATCTGCCATTTACCGTTTCTTAGTTTTTATATTTTTGCTCAAATAATTTGTTAGTACTTTTACTAATGTTTTAAATATACCTTAATTAGATTAGCATATTGCTAATCTAATTTTAACTTGGATTTTTACTTGGAAATATTTAAATGTTGTATTTTTTTCTCTTGTAACACATTTCATTGCAACTTATCTTACTTATGTTAATGTTTTCACGGAACCATAGTATTTCAGCGGCTTTTTAGCGTACGAACTAGGATGTTTCTTTTAACCTATATATGTATACATATATTCTACATGCATATTAACTTTTAAGTTTGAATCAAGTTAGGCTTTCACCTTTTTCCTTTTTTCTTTATTAGTATTTCATATGTATTGTGTTTTTACGTTATAAATAACAATTGGATCTTTACTTTGTGTTTAAACTACTTTGCAAAGGAACCGCAGTATCACTTTAGCTCATAGGCAATAGCTTGAAGAATTTACTTTTTAATATATATATATATATTATATATATATATGTGCGTGTGTATAACAAAATACGATAGCTGCTTTAAAAAAATAATTCGCGACCTCAAAATTAACATTCTAGATTTGGAGATCTCCCCCTAAATTCATCTGTTCTCCCAAATTCGAGATCTTTCGACGTTATGTAACGCTACTAACTAGCCAATCATAGATTAGCTGTACTTGTACATCAAACTGGGTATAAATACCCTTGGTAACTAATTACGACACTTCTGCTAGCTTCTACCTTGCTAATAGCTCTTCGCTTTGCTTCCCCGTCTAAACTGCCTTCGTCTTAATTTTAAGAAGCAATATACATGGCAATTTATCATATTTCATTATGAATGAATCATAGAAATGTCTCGAATTTCATTATGATTGGATAAACCCATATGGAGATGAATTTTTATGCGTGGAAAGAAAGACTGGAAATTCGTCAAGTACATGTTTTGTTGTCTTCATCTGCAAGCCTTCACTCTCAACCACGACGACTGCAAGCTGAGTCCTCTTCTGTGCTCTTGGAATTATGACATTACATATCTATGTAATATATATAAAATATTACATATATATGTAATATTTTTCCAAATTAATAAGCTGTAACATTTTAGCAGTCGGGCAATAAGTGAAGCTTGGCAATTTGGTCACATCGGAATTCTGGACATTGTTGTGGTTAAGTGTAAGGCTTCATCCAATGATGACACAGAAGGATTTAAATTTATAGCTCCATATCTTTATTCAATTCAAACGGCAGATCATTATTCTTTACTAAGGTAAGATTAACTTTCAGTTTACTACGTCATATTATTCGAACAAAGGGAGGCAGCTGAGAAGAGCAGCAGCATAGGTCTTAACAGCAAAAGGAGAAAGCAGTCTCTCTCTGACGCAAAATGGCGCGAATTCTCTATTTATAGGAGCGGTTACGTAATATGCTCGAATGTTCTCGAAAGTACTGGTCTAGGGGCGGAGATTCTGAAATTGCGGGAAATTAATTAGAGGTTGCTTATTAGCATAGAGCAAAGCCATCGTGTTTTTTATATTTTACATCTGTATATATATTAAATGAAGAGTGTCCTTTTTTGTTTGTGCGTATATAATTCATACAAGTCTACAGTTTTAACTTCGCTCTTGATGAAATTTTGCATACTTGACCTTCAAAACTAAAAAAAGGTCACTGTCCATGGGGCGTTAATTTTAGAAGGGTGCACTTATGGCACCTATCTTGCGTGCACCTTTTTTTCTCGCCTTTGCTGCTGCTTGAGTAAACCACGTCTCTCCCTCCGCCTTCCTTTATTGTCGAAAATATTAAACTGCGTATATCGAAATTGTGGGGCTCGTTTAGCATTCCTAGTGTGCTGCCAATTTAAGCAAAACTGTGCTTCTGAATAATTGTTAAATAAAAATGATGTTTTAAACATCAAGCCAGCTGTAATTTTCTCAACAGTCTTTTCGGCCATGATTAAAGAGTGAATTATTTTTCATCTTCCGCAAAAACTACATCACATACATATTATATACATGAATGAGCACACATGCTTTTTCAAATTTGAATAATTAAGATAAAGCTGCATTAATAAAAATGCACGAAATTCGTTTTAGGGAAAGAAAAACCTGTGAGCAGTTTGTTTTATATTTTTATGAGTTAATTAAACTGCTGTTTGTTTTCCTATTACAACAGAGGTTATTTAGTTGTACTTGTTAAAAATCAAGAAAATTCAACTTTCCTTCAACTCAAGCAACAAATTCATCTGGACTGGATTTATCATCTTCTGCAGCTTTCTTCAACCAACAAAAATAAATGAATTAAAGCAAAAATACGCATTAAAGTACTGATATTTTATTAAATAGTAATAATAATTTTTAAAAATATATACAAAAGGAAAACATAAATTTTATAAGATCGTATACGTTTCACTGGTTCCAGTCATCGCCATCAAAAATATGCAACTTTTACTGCAAAATATGCGTCATTGTTTTCACCTAGCAAGCAGAAAACTCCTTCAGTTTCCTTTTTCTCTGTTAGTCGTGTTAGTTGATCACGCCGTTCACGTACATGTCTGGAGCGGCTAGTAGTACCCTTTTTTTTTATGTTCCTTTTATTTCCCTAACTTTCCTTTAAGGTTTATTGCAGTAATGATTTATTACATTTAGGCTGGTTGGTAGTCATAGCTGTAATATAAATGCAGGGTCATAGTGATAATAATAAGTGTTGCCTTTTTAACGCCTTTTTATTTTCTTTGAAAGGGATGAACTCTAGGCAGCATTTATTTAAGGCGTGAAGTGGGATTTTTCTTTTTTGCTCCGTGTCTTTTCTTTTCCCATTAGATCCGGATATCAGGAATGTTACAGAGTCATAATCGACTTGGGTCGCTATCGAGTTTAACAAAATTATTTGATACTGTAACCTTTGAGTGGCGCTTCAGATAAATTGTAGCGCTTTACGTCACGTTTATGTTACTTTAATAGGTAATGATTCTCGCTGGAAAATTTTTAAGATGCCGTTCTTTTTTATGGAGAATTAAGTGCTAAATCTGTGTCTTTATTTCATATTTCTTTTAGACCATTAAAAGGCGTAACGTCGTAAATATTACACTAAGTTTCTGGAAGGTATTTGGAAGTATTCCGTACTCGCTGCGTCCTAAAACATATATTCGTAAATTTCTGACAGGTTCTCCAACATACGTATGTTGTTTAATCTTAAATGATGTAATGTTATTATAAGACGATAAATATAAAAAATTTTACTGCTTGTTTTGAATCATCTTCATTGCTTATTTCTTGAATAATAATAAAGCTAATGATTTATGTTTATCTTATTCAAAAATGTCATTTTATTACCGTATATTCTGGAGCAGGGTTTCTTAAACTTTTTTCAGTCGCGATCCCCTTTTTATCACTGAGATTTTTTCGCGACCCCCAGGACCCCATAATATTGACGAAAATTTTGTGGCACCCCATAAGCATTGCGCAAATTCGACAAGCACGTGTGTGAAACTGTCAATTTTTTTCACTTGTTCTGTATTATACTACTGCAGTTTTAGGTCACTAACTTAAATTTCTAATTTTAAAGACATAGAACAATAAGAAAATTTTAAATAAGTAACAGGCGAAATGACAGTGTCACGTGCAAAGCAAGTAAAATGAACGTTTCTATTATAAAACGAATGCGTCTAAATGTTTTCGTTTTCTCTTTGTCTATATTGTCTTATCTTTATCTATTTTCAGATATAATTGTGTAAAAATATTTGGTAATTGTAAAATTATTATAACAAGTAAAGAAATATCAAAAGTGCTAAATTTTTTGGCGACCCCCTACTGCAGATCCCCAGACCCCCCTGGTGGTCGCGACCCACGATTTAAGAAATGCTGTTCTGGAGTATAACGCAAACTGGTGTATAACGCTCACATATAATTTCAAGATACAATTTTTAATTTTTAGTTATATTCGCCGTATAACACGCACATTTTTCTTTACGAAGAAACCTGATACATCTTATTGATCTAAGAGGGCACAAAAATGTTTTACTATCGCATATTGGAAATATGGATGAAACTCCAGTTATGTTTAATTAGAGTCGGAGCCCCCTATACCGACAATGTTAAATTGGCCATTTTCGATGTACCTTTTCTCAAAATCTGCTGTAAATACGTGCTTGAATTTTTTTTCTGTAATTAAAGTACACCTATCTCATTATATTGAAATGAGCAACAGGAAAGAGCAAAATATAAGAAAATGATCCTACAGGCCAAACTAGAAAGCTGGAGAAAATTTTGCACGGAAAATACCGAAATATATGGCATACACCACAAGATTGCCACGTGTAAGCTTTTCAAACCCGCCTCCTTCCATCTGCTACCTGTCCCAGAGATCTCCAATAAACTCACAGAGACCATGCTTGCAGAAATCGTGAAGGCGGTCTTCGCCACAGACGACCCCTCCGAAGACACGCAAGCACATAGAATAATCCGATATGATACCTCGGACATTGATACTGCAGAAGATGCTTGTTTCAGAAAACAAGAAATATTGTACGTCTTAAAGTGCCTACCGCAGAAGAAAGCACCTGGGCCGGACGGAGTAGACTATCGTATAATTAAACTCATTGTGCGTTCGAATATCAATCTATTTCGACAGCTATTCAACAAGCTACTAAGTACCGGCACGTTCCCCAGGTGCTTCAAGATCGGCCAAGTAATTCTATTCCTTAAAAAGAACAAGGATCCGAGTAGAGCGGATGCCTACAGACCAATATGCTTACTATCAGCGCTTGGTAAGACATTTGAAAAGTTGCTAGTGAACAGGCTCCGACATCACTTGCTCTCTAGTAATTACCTGAGCGAGGATCAATATGGGTGCCGTACAGGCAGATCCACGATCCATGCTCTCATGAAGGTTAAAGAATGTCTCCTACAAAACAGATCGTCCGGTCATCACACCGCGTTCATCTCAGTCGATCTCAAAAGTGCCTTTGACACGTTGTGGTGGCCGGCAATCCTGCGGGCACTAAGGAACTCACGCTGTCCACGGAATATCTATCGGACACTGGAGAACTATCTCGCAGAACGAAAACTAATTCTGCAGCATAATAGTGGCATACTACAAAATAATCAAACAAGGGGATGTCCGCAGGGTTCTTGCGCGGGACCCTTCCTATGGAACTTAACGTACAATAGTATACTTACACAGTCGTGGCCAAGTCACACGAAAATATTTGCATATGCCGATGACACGGCACTAATAGTACAAGGCCCTACTAGAAAGCAATTGCAGAGGAACTGCCAAGAATCCTGCGACCTCTTTCAGGAGCGATGTGCAGCGCTGAAGTTGAAGATTGCCAAAGAAAAATCCCAAGTTTTATTGATTCCAAAAAAGGGAGGCTCCCTAACGTGACAACCACGCATCACGCTCAATGGGAAACGACTTGCAATCAAGCGAGAACTCAAATACTTGGGAATAATATTTGATGACAAACTGAATTGGTTAGCGCATGTGCTCTCCCTAAAACAGCGCACAGCAAGCATCGCTGAGCAGCTCAAGATGATGAAAGGATATTGCTGGGGTCTCAACCCCCATATCCTCAAGATCTTCTATAACACCGTCACTGAGAAGATCATGACGTATGGAGCAGCTGTCTGGGCCTTACCGATGCAGGGCAGAAAAGTAAAGCATTTGCAAAGCATCCAACGGCCGTTTTTATTAAATATCACGAGAGCATTTAGAACTTCCCCGACCAATGCACTGGCAGTCCTGGCTGGCATACTACCCTTGTCCATTAGTGTCGAGAAGGAAGCTACGTACCAGATAGTCAAGCAGCTCGGCCAAACTACGCAATTTGGGGAAGAGGTGTTTACTGCAGATAACCTCGAAAGAGCAGTCATCAGCCTTGACAGGCACCCGTCTTTGCAAGGACGGGGTGTTAATGTAAACTTAAAGCAGACCACAAGATCCACGAACATAGATGTTACCTATTATACGGATGGATCTAAAATAGACGACAGTGTGGGCTGTGCATATGCAGCACTTAAAGAGGGTAGAATAGTAAGCCAATGGAAGGGGCATTTGGAAGCGCACAATAGTGTCTTCGAAAGCGAGGCCACAGCTATAAGCTATGCACTGCAAGCGATAATTCAGCAGAGGCTATACAATAGTTATATAATAACAGACAGGCTGTCTACGTTATGCGCCATCCTTAACCCCGCCCACAGTTCTCCAATAATAGCAGCTATTCAGGAATACCTCCGTGCTCATAAAGAATTAAAAATTAATCTAGAATGGACGAAAGCCCATATCGGGAATCATGGTAATGAGACTGCAGATCGGCTTGCAGAAGAAGCAGCCCATAACGTCGAAGCAGTCCCAGTACAAATCCCATGGCCGGTTTCTCATTTAAAACGGAATCTGCGCGCCACAGCTCTAGCACTCTGGCAGGCTGCGTGGGACAACGAAGACACAGGCCGCCGAGCGCATACATTTCTGCCTAAAATAGATAGGGAACTACTGGTTGCACGGCCACAAATGGTGTATTTTATCACAGGGCATGGGCCCTTTCCAGTATATTTTGAGAGATTTGGAATCTCCAATTCGGATCAGTGCTGCTGCGGCGATCTGGGCACAGCAGAACACTACGTTCACTCACGAATGTCCTCTCACGGAGGGAATGCACATTCCGTTCCAGCAGACGAACAGGGAGGCATTCAACAGATTTATGGTCAAGCAGCGACACCAGACCAACAAAATTACTCATATAATTGATAAGCTAATGGACATGGATCCAGACGTATGCCATGTGTAAATATAACTGGTCAGTATGTCATCAAATTTCAATGTAAATCAGTATCATTCAAGCATAAGTAATCTAGGTATGTCTGCGATGTGTGTATATAGTGTGGGCAAGCGTGTCTTAATGTATGTTATTATTATTATTATTATTATTATTATTATTATTATTATTATTATTATTATTATTATTATTTTATTTTTATTTTTATTTTTATTGTGCTAGGTGTATATACTAGCTCTGTCTTATTATTCCAAAGCAAATTAAGGTAATGTCATGTAGGTATTTAGAAAGTATATGTATGTAACAGTGCTGGATTGCGTGTCAGCAAATATGTATTAACAGAAGCATGTAAATAACTACTAATGTATATCTGCCCTTGTTTAGCCATGTACAATGCTATTCTTGAAGATTCAAAATCACTGGACCCGGGCACTTTGGACGGGTGTCTAGTGTCTACCCGGTGGCATTTGGTTCGCGGAACTGCCAACCGGATGGTCCAGGCGTTGGGTTTGGGTGCCTCCCATGTGGCCTCTCTGGCTTTACTCTGTATAAGGGCGGACGTGGCCCTATATGCTAATTAACTTAATAGTAAAGGGGTGGTGGCCACGTCCTCCGTCACTATCACTATCACTATATTGAAATGAGATTTTGAAACATTTTGAATTTTAGAGTAATTTATAGAATATTTGTATGAAGCATAGTAAAATTTAGCATTTTTCTGACAGAAAAAAAAATTGTTAATCGCAAAAATCTCATTTCAGTAAATATTGAGAAACATAATAAATAAACCATAAAAATTTTACATACCTGTGAGTATTATCCTGAGAAAAGTTACGTCGATTATAATAAAAATTCGCGTTTGGAGAAAAACGCGTTTTTATGTAAAAATCCTCATTTATCAAAGCATTCGATGATAAATTAAAACTAGATTTTTTACAGTTTTAATTTTCATAGGGATTAAACTATGGTATTTTTAGAAAGCTAGAAGTGTAAAGAATTTGAATATGCAAAAATCTTCGTACTTCACCGTTTAATGTTAAGATGTAAAGGTAGACATATACGAACTATTAATATTACTTGTAAGTAACATCAATAATATTAACACTACACGTGGGGTAAAAAAGCATTTAAAGAGGTGCCTAAATTTTCATTAGATTTTTATGGGTAACATTTAGTTTTTTTTTAAACTAATATCTTTTAATTAAATAAGAAGTGCGCTATCTTCTGCTTAAATATGTATAAGCATTCAGCCTATTTTTATTTTAGCCCACAAGCGGTAAAGTAGCTGAACTTTGGCAGTTCGATCCGTGGTTCAAATTCCTTCAAACGGGCTGGTCTTTTCGTGGTTTTTCCCATGTATAAAGTGTATACAAGCCAGTTTGCTTAGAAAGTCTTCTAATCCTCCAGGAAGGCATCCCTACCCTTAGACAGATAGCGCTCTAGGGCTTTGCCACAATCAAATAAACCAACTATTTCATTTTAGCAAAATTTCGGTACTGTTGTCCTAAAGAATGGCGGAATTTAAGTAGCCTTGGTATGTTTTCTCTACAACCGAGATATAAATCAGGAATGTGATTAGAAAAGAAAATTTATGTTTCGGAAACTGTTAAAATGTTACTCATCTTCTTCTTTTTTAATGTGCAAAAGCATTAAGCTTTGAAAAAGTCTGTTGAGTTTTCCGTTTCTTCTTATTTGAAGATTAAAATGTGAAACGGACCGAAAATTCAGCAACATTTTACTGATTTATTTATAATTACTGCTTAAGGGATATAAACACCTGGAGAACAAAAATTAATATGCAGTTAATCCACTTTCTAAAGCGTAAAATATTTCTGTTTCTTTCTTTTTCTTTTCTCTTCTTCTTATTATCGACCCAGATAGAGCCCTGAACTACAAATGGCAAGAATTAAAAGGCATTGGGACGATTACATTAGGAGTGTGAGATAGATGCCTTCGAGAAGGGCTTTCTAAAAAGAATTGGTTCGTATTTAATTTGCGTCTTATGCATGAGGAAAATCACGAAAGTACGCACAGGAAAATATAGTAAAATTACTTGCAACATTGTTAGCAATTGCGATGTACAGTAACTTTATGCGGCATAATTATAAAGGAGCGGTATTTTCGTATAGGCAAATAAATTATCTGAATTCACCAAATAAAACTGTAGAAAGAAGGATTGATTATACTGCTACAAAAATTATATTTTTCTTTTATACACGTATATTATGCAACGTTTGAAGCAACTTTATTATTCCATTTTCTTGCACACATCCTGTAGTAACGGTTTAAATGTGGAAATGTTCATTGTCTTTGTTGCGAAAACTGCTACATTAGGCTACAGAAATTGCAGTTAGAGCAAACGTCTTACATTTAGAATGAAATTTCTGGCTAAAAAAGTATTCCTTACCAACTGATTTGAAGGAAAGCAATTGATTTCTTGGAATTAAAATATTGGCATATCGTGTTTGCTATAATAATAAATATTTTGAATCTCAAATTAATTGAACTTTTAGAAATAAAAATAAAGTCATTACATTAAGGAGTAAAAAATATTAAAACACATTTCATCAAGCTAATGTTAACATCGAGAGATATGTCGAATATATAGGAAGAAGAAAAGGTAAAATTAATACTCCCGGTTCCATGTCAGAATAACAGATTGAACGGAGGAAAATTAATTTTTGAATGTCGTTGATATGTAGTGTATAGTCATACAGAGCAAACGAGAAATATGCCTACATATTTGATCGTGTTCGGGTTAATAAGATACTGCCACTGGAAAATCAGGTCTCCAAACTGAAGAAAAATAAACAAAAAAAAAACAAAAAAAAAAAGAACTGAAATGTTTCAGATTTTAAATTACGTCCAAAGGGACTTTTTTTAACGTTTTGTGTGTTACCTTTATTTATTAACTATCATGTTCTTTGCACTTAAATCATAAAATTTAGTTCAATAGCAATGTCGCAAAATAATTTTAAAATGAGCCTAACTTCAGAATTTCCGATACACAGTTCGACGCGCTGGAGAAAAAAAGGTTTCCCCCCCCCCTCCGTAGAATGTTGCCATTGCTCGCTTTTAAATTGTTGAGTTTGTTACTCAAAAATTCCTTAAAATTTTACAAAATATGAAATCGATATAAAACAAATTCCATCTTTCAAAATTTGGGATTTCAAATGCCCATATTCGCAGTAGGATTACGTCATTCAAAATTGGATGGCTCTAGATACCGTTGTTTTATCACAATGCGAGAAATATACATACATTTTTGCAGATTTTTCATTATTTAATTTCTTCAAATTTAATGCCGGACTCCTAACATTTTGTGGCAACAGTTTGAAAAGTGAAACGGACATTTATAGTGAACCAACGCAAAATGCGAAAACGAAAATAAGTACTTCGGGACTCAAATCCCTATGGACTAACAAAACCGAAAAAACTCACTTCACTGCCTCAAACTGTTAACCAGTTTGGAACTTCTAGTTGTTACTACTGTTGCTACATCAGTGTTACTCAACTTTTTTTCTAATGTTATCAATTTTTGTTTGTAAGGATAAATTTTTGCTGATTAAATAAAAATTTCTTAGTTTTTCTCTTCATTTTCAAAAAAATGGAGTATGCACTGTATGACTATCATTACAACTCTTTCTTTAACATCGCTTGGTCCTGTTTCATTTAAAATGAATTCTTTACATTCCCATATCTCAATAAATATCTTGGGCCAGCAATCGATCATGAAGTCTGCTATTGAGGCGCCAGTCTTTCTGCCTTCTTGAATTCCACGGAACGAATCTAAAAAGCGATAGGTGCAACTTATAATTTAACACTTAAACGACCCGCGGGTTCGGAATGGATTTAATCACCAACTGTTACACCTCTACTCAGAATAATGATGATCTTGATCTATCAATCATTGGCTAGTAAGGGTCCAGTTTATGGCCTTGCTGCTGGAAGAACTGTACTGAAAGTAGTGATTACCGTTCTATTCTGTGGTGAAATACAGGAGCCTCGTGCAGCAGTTCTTGAATGGTTCTCTATCAGTAGAAAGACTGAAACATTTTCTTTTTTTAAAAGCTATGCATTATTTCCAAATGCATCGTAATCATTGTTTAACGTTTTAAACACAATATTGATGTCCTTATCAGGGATTTTGATTGACGAAATACATAGTGATCTGCCAATTTTGTTTTATACGCAAATTCACTAGCTAATGTGATGAGAAAACATTGTTCTGCCATTAGAAACGAGGGAGAACTGATGATTTTTCAGATTTTTGCTTTTGGCGTGATGCGTACGATATATATGTTTTTTAAAATGATATATTCTTGAAAATATCACTTTTTTCTCTCTTACTTACACGATTTGGGAACTTTGAAATATTTAGTGGCAGGTTAACTGAAGTGACAAGACTAACAATAAAGAAATCAGAACCTTCAGCTTTCAAAGAATGGACTAAAATATAATGCTTAATATTTTGAGAAAGTTGACTGACTGTAATCTAGAGAAAAAATAAACTGGTGGGTGAAACTAATTCACAGCTAGGAAGAATGTATTCTGGAGTCTCTGTTTGACACGGAAGAGAAGTTTCCAAATACGAATAATTGCTTTTGAATTCACAAATTTAAGATAATTAGCTCGTCTAATGCTATCTTGTTCAGAACAATCTGCTTTTGCAATTTAACATTTTCGTACAGCATAAACAAAGCAAATGTCACGTTAGATTCTGTATAACGCGCATTCGTGGACTATCAAATAAAGCTAGGTTATGTTCCACTTCAAGTTTTCCCAGAAGAGACTATGATATTTTATAAGTAAACATGAAAACATTCTGAAGTTAGGCTCATTTATTGTAAGAAAACAGGAAAACATTTTTATGAAATAATAATATATGGTAAAGCAGGTAATATGATATCGTTTAGCATTTATCTTTAATATTTGCCCTCCATCTCCAAAGGAAAAAGGCTTTATGAAATATTTCTCCCGCTTTCTTAGCATGCCTTCTTAGTGTAGTGGTCAGCACACTCGGCGCATATTCGAAAGGTCCGTGGTTCGAGTACTGGCTCGTAGTAGTTGCTCATTTTCCATCTCTCCTGCTTCGAAATATCCTAATGTCTCTACAGTTTTACCAACTGTAGTACAAGGAAAGAAATGCTAAAATGGCTCGATTTTTTATGTTCTAAAGCGAAACTTTGCAGACTGAAAAAAAAAACTCTGCAATGACATATTTTTTGCCACCTGTAGAAAGTCTGGAGTATGAAAGCACGTCACGTAAAATTATGACGGATGATACTGAAAGCGAACGCAGGTTCATTGGATCCAAAATGATTTCATACAAAAAAAAAAAAAAAAAAAAAAAACCCTCTTGTTTATTTACGATAAAAGCAAAAATGCATTTTATTTCAAGACAGGCTTTGTAAAACTGTCAGCAATTCGTACAATTCGAGAAATAAAATCGAAGGGCAATATTTATCTTCGCTTTCAGTTCTACTATTAGTCCAAAGGGGCAATTTGCCCAGAACGACTACTAATTTCGTTTTGGCACTTTGCGTTGATACACTACAAGCGTTGTTTCACGTTTCAGATTGTTGCCACCAAATATTATCGTCCTGTATTATATTTAAAGATATTAAATAATGAAGAATCTGCATGAATGTATATACGTTTCTCTCACTGTGATAGAACAACGGTACCTAGAGACATCCAAATTTGAATAACGTAATCGTCCATGGAATATGAACATGTGGAAGCTCTAATTTGAACTTGAAATTTGTTTTATTATTAATTTCATATTTTGTAAAACTTCAGCGGATTTTTGATTAAAAAACTAAACGATTTCAAAGCGAGCAATGGCAACACTGTACGAAAAAATAATATTCTTATGTTAAAACGCACGAGACTCTGTATCGGAAATTTTAAAGCATGTTTTCTCAACCCGTGGTACGCATACCACTAGTGGTACGAATGATAAAATTGTAATACGCAAAGAAGCAAGGTATTTTTAACTATTACGCTCAAAAATTAAAACCCCAACATCCTGATTGAGTTTTTTTCTCTAACACTCGTAAATTTATACGATCTGAGCTTTTGTTCAAGAGTGGTGGTGGTAGTAGTACTTTGTAGTGGTGGTACTAAAGGTTTTCAGTTTTAGTTTAGATGGTACGCGTTAGTCAAAAGGTTGAGAACCGCTGTATCTAAAGATATGCTCATTTTAAAACTATGTTGCGATATTGCTGTTGAACTGAATTTTATGGTTTAAGTGCAAAGAACATGACAGATAATTCTTGTCACTACATTTTCTTTCCTCCAAAGATTTTAGCACAATACTTTAATACTATTGTTTTAATAGTTTTGAATTACTTAGATGGCCAAAATTCTACTTTTATTAACAAATTGGGCCTTTTCATTTTCATTGTAGCTTGATCGCTCTCTAGCTTGAAGAATTACGACTTTTATTAACAGATGACTTTTTTCCATTTTACTCTTACTTTTGTGGCCATGTTGAGTAATCTTAGCTGAATTAGCCATTTTCACATTTTAAAACTGTTTTTTTATTCTTCTAACAACTTGACTGACGCCATTTTGAATTCTTTCCATGTCTTTTCGAGTCTTTCAACCCCTCTTTCACGCGGGGGGATACGAGTTCCCGCCAAAGTACAGTCTATTCGCATTGGCTGATACGAAATGACAATGTTTCACCCGCCTATGTCACACGACGAGAGGGATGGCTTTATACGACTCGGAGGGGATTACACCCCTTTTCAAATATGTTTCGCGATCAAGAGGACGGCTCAGCCACATTTCTGTTTTTTATGTTTTTTTTTTTTTTTTTTGTGTGTGTGTGTGTGTGTGTGTTTTAAATCTTTTTCTTGGTCTTAGCAAGACCCACGACGTTTATTTTCATTAGTATTTAATTTCTTTAGATTTGTTTTCAGAACCATAATATTTATAAAGGTTTTATTCTTTAAGCTAGCAGGACCAGCCCGTACGTTATTGTATAATTTGACTAATAGCAGACCGCTATTTATTTTATTTTAAATTTAATTTGGTTTTGCTCGGTGTTGCATTTACTTTTCTTACACCTTAATGTGTTTTTTCTGCGGACGCGTCGGGAAAATGGAACAGAGAATTGAAGCTCCAAAAAGATTTTTTCGGGACAATTCATATTATTTTAAAATATTTTTTCGTCAAACAAGAGCTTCAATTGTCTGTTTTGGCGAAATGCGTAATGGTGTTAGCTTGATTCGACATTCAACTAATTTTCCCTTGAAAAGCCTGGTTGGAGGTCCAATTGGGCTAATTTACCATGTCATAGGATCGATCCTTTGATCAATTCATCTTTGTCGGTTCGTTTTCCATCCACTTATGAATGTTATTAGTCAACTCTATTTGCAGGAAATAAACTGAGACACTTATGCAGGTTTAATAATAACATAAGCTACATTTTAATTTTGTAAATACACATTAACTTTTCACAAAGTATTGCTTTTATTCACATTTACATCAAACGCCCAAGTAATACAATGCATCTCTCCGTTCTTAACAAAAAAAAAAAAAAAAAAAAAAAAAAAAAAAAAAAAAAAAAAAAACAAGACCAACTCTACTCTCGGAATACAGCCAAATTTTATTCTTGGCAAATTTCTCATTTCAAATTTTTCCTCACGAGCATGCGTCCTTTTCGCATCAAGCACGTTTCTTCTTCTCGTTGCCAGATATTTTCCTCTTTCCTTTCAGCTATAAGTCGTTGGCTTAACTGTTCTTCCGGCAGGCTTGGTCGGTAGCATCCCCTTACCGAGTATGTGCATGACACGCCCCTGCCAAGAATGAAATTTTTCCTTTCTTTGGGACGTATTTCATTAATCAATATCCAAGCAAATTTTCTGTACATTACTTTTACACAATACCAACCTTGTACAGTATTAAATAAAACAAAACCGAACAAGCAATAAATTATTACAATCATACAAAGAAACAAAGAAAAAGAAAAAACAATCAAATTATATTAATCATATCATATTTGATCCAGACGTGAGAGTGCATCTGCACTTTGGTGCTGGATCCCTGGCCTATGACTAATCCGCAAGTTCCATTTCTGCAATGCCAGAGCCCACCTCGTCAATTTGGGACTTCGAGGAGTAGTTTCGTTCAAATATCTGAGAGGGTTGTGATCCGTTATAATTTCTACCTGAGCCCCATAGATCCATTTATCAAATTTATTCAGGCCAAATAAGACTGCCCAAGCTTCCTTCTCAATGCTTGCCCAATTTCTCTGAGTTTGAGAAAGCTTTTGACTTGCAAATGCAATAGGCCAATAGTTACCACTCTCGTCTATCTGGGTTAAACGGCAACCTACCGCCAAATTGGATGCATCACAATGGATCTGAAATGGCTTTCCAATATTTGGTGTGGCCAGAGATGTCACTTGGCACAAAGTATCCTTTAATTTCTTAAAAGCATTCTGTTCCAACTCCCCCCATAGAACAATATTGGCTTGCCTCTTCTTCGTCAACTCTGTCGATGGTGCCGCTATTTCTGCGTAACTGGGAATATAAGATCGATAAAATCCCATTAATCCTAAAACCGATCTCACATCTTTTTTTTGTGACTGGCCTGACGAGTTTTCTAATTGCTTTGACCTTTTCTTCATCAGGACCATGCTTGCGTCCTCCAATTATATGCCCCAAATATTTGATTTTTTTAGCTGCAAAAGTACATTTGTCCAAACGTACAGAAAATCCTAATTTTTCTAAAGTGTCCAGAACCAGAGAAATGTGTTTCAAGTGTTCCTCAAATGTTTTCGAGAAAATCACCCCGTCATCTATAAATGCCTGAGCATAATCACTATGACTCTGCAAAGCACAATTGATTTCCTTCTGGAATGTCCCCGAGGCTACTGATAAGCCGAAAAGCATTGTTCTCCACTGGTACACTCCATTCCATATTGCAAATGCAGTCAAAGGTTTGCTCTTTTCATCCATTCGGATTTGCCAATACCCTTTTCGAAGGTCGATGCTTGTCAGCCAGTTTGCTGCATCCGCCACAAAAATCAATTCCTGCATGTCTTTCATGGAAAATGTTGGAGTTTTCGTTACAGCATTCAATGATCTAAAATCTATACACATTCTAACTGTAGCAACTTTTTTTGCCACACAAACTATAGGATGAGCAATTTCTGACTCAAAAGGTTCAATTAATCCTAATTCTAGCAACTCACGTACCTGCTCATCTACTACTTTGCGGTATGCCATGGGTATTCCATAGCAATGCGGTTTCTTCCTAATAGCAGTAGGAATAAGTTCGATCTTGTGTGTACCTACTCGTCCTGGTTCCACTGGACGTGTAAATAATGTTTGATATTTCCTCAGTAGCCCTAAAAGTTTACTGCTCTGGACTGAATCTAAATTAGACATTTCTAATCCTTCCAGAGATTAAGAAAAACTCTTTTCTCCCTTGTTGACAGGTGTAGATTCAGTTTTCCCAAACTCTTCTTCCCCCTCCAAGATAACATTTACTGCTTGGGATCTAACTACATAAGGTCTAATCTTATTCTGATGATCATGTCTTTTGGTCCCATCGGGCATTTGTACTAAAAATGAGTGAGAACTTCTCTGTTCCAATATATTTGCAGGACCCTGCCACCTAGCATAAAGCTTGTTATTAGAATCGGGAATCAAGACTATCACCTTATCTCCCACCTTAAATGTTTTTATGGTAGACCTTAAATTATGATAGTGTGCTGTCCTCTCTTGTTGAATTTTAGCTGTGAGCTTTGCCTGCTCCGCTGCCTTCTCAAACCTATCCTTTAGATTTTGTAAATATGTATAAACAGGAGTTGCAGCTAATTGTAAATTTTCATGTTTCCCTGTCCATGATGATTTTAATATCGACAGAGGTCCCTGAGGTGTCCTGCCGTACATGAGTTGAAATGGAGCCACCCTAGTTGTTGAGTTGGGTACTTCTCTATAGCCCACAACACATAAGGAATTTGAAAATGCCACCCTCTATCTTCTTCTCTGATGACATGATGCAACATTCTTTTTAAAGTACCATTAAACCGTTCAACTAATCCATTAGCTTGAGGATATCCAGAGGTCGAAAACTTAGGACTGGCCCCTATTCGTCTCTCAAATTCTTGAGTCAAATCTGCTTTACTTGGAACCTTTACTGTCAATAATCTGATTGTCCTCGTTAACTCTTCTACTGATCTTTCCTTCCCATTCTCCCCTCGTTCGGGTGTAGTACTCCTATTCGAGTAACGATCCTGGCAATCTACCTTATACTTCTCAATGGCAATCCGCTCCTCTGCCTCTAACTTTAGTTTATATTCCCTTTCTTGCCTTTCCTCCTTTGCCTCCCTATATGTAATGATAACACTCAGAAGATCCTTTGCTACCTGCTCCTCATAGTTTTCACTAGCAAGAATCTTTTCCCTCAAGTCCAAAATCCTAGTATCCAAAATCCTAGTATGTAGGCAACACTTCAACACCAAACTCTTGTGCAAGGGCGACTAGATCAGCCTTTCTAGATTTGACCAAAAATGACATTATACGACTTTATGTTCAACTTAATTAAAATAACAGAAAATTAAAACTAAATCTCCTTACATAAAATTATACATCAAGTTAAATCCTTAACTTCTGTTGAATCATAAACACATAGTATCTGCATTAAATATCCACAACATCCAAATACTCAATAAATAATAAAAAAAAACATGTATGTTTATATATAAGCATTTGAAAATTAATGCAATCATATCTCATAAATAAAACACAAGCATTACTTAAATTAATGATCATTCACTCATATAATAAAAGATAAATGCACTTGCAAGGTAATTCAAGTCTCATATGATAATCACACTGATAATTTTTATCTTATAAAATACTTGTTAAAGTTAATTTACATTAACAGCAAATTTTTCATAAACACAAAAACATAAATAAATCACTTAACAAGAGAAACTGGTAGAAGATAACTATTCCACTTAATAAGCTTCGCAGCATTTGTAAGGAATTCACTTGAGCTTTTTCCGAGTCGACAAATATACATCCGACCAGCTGCCACCACTGTCATAGGATCGATCCTTTGATCAATTCATCTTTGTCGGTTCGTTTTCCATCCAAATGAATGTTATTAGTCAACTCTATTTGCAGGAAATAAACTGGGACACTTATGCAGGTTTAATAATAACATAAGCTACATTTTAATTTTGTAAATACACATTAACTTTTCACAAAGTATTGCTTTTATTCGCATTTACATCAAACGCCCAAGTAATACAATGCATCTCTCCGTTCTTAACAAAAAAAAAAAAAAAAAAAAAAAGACCAACTCTACTCTCGGAATACAGCCAAACTCATTTCAAATTTTTCCTCACGAGCATGCGTCCTTTTCGCATCAAGCACGTTTCTTCTTCTCGTTGCCAGATATTTTCCTCTTTCCTTTCAGCTATAAGTCGTTGGCTTAACTGTTCTTCCGGCAGGCTTGGTCGGTAGCATCCCCTTACCGAGTGTGTGCATGACATACCATTTTCCGCTTTGTAATTTTTATAATTCTTTGGTTTTTGCAATTTATATTTTATTATTATGTTTTAATTTTGTTTTAACTTGTTCCGTCGATCAGTTTTTTATAAGTGTTAACTTTACACATATCACATCGATAGGTTTTGCTCCTTTTTTGTGCATTCACATGTTTCCAACAATTGATTTTAACAGTTTTTTGTTCTGTATTTTATTTTGCTTGTAGGCTGTTTTTTCACCTTTCCATGTTAATATTTTTAAAAATTACTTCCATGTTATTTTTTTTTTAAAAATACTGCGTTGAACTATTTTTTGGAGCCACAGCTCCTGGTAACTTTTTAGCGAGCTCTCTACAATATTTCTTCCTATTATTTAATAATTTTGCAGCAATTTGCGCAAAATTTTTAAGACCAAATAGGTCTTACCACACTTTACTTATTAGCTTTTCAATTTCTTTTTAATATTTAATAAAAAAATGTAACACACAATATGTTAAAAAAAACGCCCTTTTGGACGTTATTTAAAATCTAAAACCTTTCAGATTTTTATTTTATTTACATTTAGCAGCATTAATTACTAAGAAGCGTAATTAATATTTTCATCAAACAATGATAGGATTTTGATTCCGTTTTCGGCATCATACTTGCACAGTTCAGTAATTTCTGCCGTGCAAACAGAGAAATCTAAAGAGAGATTAAAGCGTCTTAGCACTGTAAAGGTAATAAACATAAAAATTTCATACTAATGAGTTTAATGTAATAATCCCGTGAAATGCGAGCTCTGAATAACAAGATTGCAAAGGTTCAGATAACTTTATCGTAAGTCGAAAAAGCTGGTGAATACTTTAAAATTGCTTATAATTCTCAGTAAATTTACAGTAGAATGAACTGACTAATGCGAAGACTATTTTACAGTAAATTCCATAACATCTTATTTGTTGCATCTTAGTAAAACAAAAATGTCTGTCTTAAATTGGGAACTATCTGCTTCAAGTGTTTGGTATTCTGAATAACGTCTGGAGCTGTTTAGTTCGCCCCTTTTAATTTTGCCAATATCTCTTTCGACAAATAATTGTTTTTCACTAATTCGACATATATTTTGTTGGAGTTAATATTTTGAATGAAATTTATTTTTTAATCCTGTTTATTTCTTTATTTTGGGCTTTTCTTACTAAGCTCCCATCATGGCTAAGTATGATGTAAGTTTACAACATGAAATGATTCGTCCTATTTTGAGTAAAAGTGTACCTTTTGTAACATGTACTTTTTTGTAACATGTAAAGGTAATTTATTAAGGTGGGTTTCAGCAAAATTTCGCTTCAAATATTGACTTTATAAATTTAGTATTCTGTAAAAGTACTGACTGGTTATTTTCTTCACGCAATGGGAAACCACAACAACAACCATAAATAAAGCGATAATTTTATGTCGTCATATTTTCATTCTCATGTGGCTAGATTCCGAAATGCACCTAAGAAGGTCTTAATTTACATAACAAATAATTGAAAATTAAAGCACAAGGCACGTTGTTTCATATTACTGCGGTCGTTCCTTATCTTAAATTGTTCTATTTATAGAAGATTTCTATCCTTAAATAGAACATACTAAAGAATGTGAAGGTTTTGTTCTAATTTTAGAAAGTCTGCTATCTTTAATCAGAACATTTGAATGCAAAGGAATTATAAAACTTTTCACATCATAAAAGTTACGTAATCGCTAGAGTGCCGAAACCTTCATGAAAATTTCCATAGTATAAAAACAAATTTAAAATTAAGAATTTACAGTGAGCAGCACGTAAACGCGTCAATTTTTTCGCTCTGTTCTCATTATTTTGTTTTTTGACTTAAATCTTTATTCGCAAGTCGTACGGAAACTGGTTTATTAAGACGGACCCGGGTTTTGAGAACAGAATGTTTTTACATTGCTGCGTAAATTATAGTGTAAAAATTATAAATTTAATATTTTAATGCGCAGCATATCTTTTTTTTTTTTTCGTACATCGTTGGCATGCATGTCTTTCTGCGTTAGCTTATAATGTGTCTGCATGTCTTTGTTTATTACTTGTCAGAACTCACTGTCGTGCTAAAAGAATTCTTATCCAAATTTAACAACTTTCTGTTCTATCTGCAAACCACAGGTCCTATAAAATGCGAAAGCAAATAGCATGCTGATTAAAGAAAGCCTCACAAATTTTAAAAGTTCACATTAATTAAATCTGGTCTTCGTACTTTCAAAGCAATCTTTCTCTCCATTCATATAATATTGCCTGCTTTTATACTCTGAATGATATTCTACGCTGGCAATATTTTGATGTATTGCAATACATCTAGATCATCCTCAACTCGGCCTACATGTTCTTTAAGGAATCAGCGACCATGTTGCAGCAATAAATTTGACTTATAGCAAAGATTATGAGATAAGGTTGCAAAATTTAAAGTAAAAAATTCACCAAGAACAAAAGGAAAAAGTAAATTATTGTAGGAGTTTAATAAAGATAATGCTGCTAACTTTTTGTGACATGGAGAACGAAGGACGAAGAGCTCCCTTCTCGAAGTCTACCAAGCAGTGAATCGTTTGTAGAGTCACTGTTTTATTTATTTATTTATTTTTATGTTGGAGACAGGAAAAATTAGCAGTGCCTCGCCAGGACTCGAACCTGTACCGCACGAATACTCGCCAGGTGTGCTACCGTTACACTACGAAAGCATAATTACCTTTTAAGTTTTATTACGATATTTTAAAGGAACGTTTGAGCCAAAAGACCAGGATTCATTAAGGGACCAGGATTTTTTTCAGGATTCATTAAGATCGCATCTGCTTTACTGTACTCTGACAGCACAACAAGCTACAGAGGCTTTTAAGAACCAAAAGTTATTGCTTACCATATTTGGTACCTCCGAAGGCTTTTTTTTTTTTTTTTTATTTCAAAGCTTGAAATCCAGAATGATGGATCGACTTTTTTGTTGTGTAACTGATATCGAGGCCGAATATGAGAATGTTTTTTTTTTGGGGGGGGATTTGCCTATAAAGGCATTGGCCACTAGCAAAGCTAGATGTGGTGGCCATTTTATTGTGAAGGCACCTAATAAGAGGCCAGTGTTACCCCCTATGAAGGGACATACAATTTCACATCCATGCCCTCTCCGGGATTCGAATCCTGGCCCTTTGGTATAGCAGTCAGACTTCCCTAACCACTATACCATCTGGGTATTGATGTACAAATGTAGAACAACCTCCTTTGATGGGGATTCAGATCAGATTTATTTCAATTAAGTCTTCAATAATGGCTTTCCTTTGTCTTATGTCTGTTTAATTAGTTTGATGGAAACATTTCAGAGAAAAGCATCCTGTGTCTTGTTAAAATCCTGTGTCTTGTTAAAATCTTGTATCTTGTTAAAATCCTGTGTCTTGTTGTCTGAAATGTTTGCCATCATTTTGAGATGTTATTTTATTTAGAATGGAAATCAGAATTAATGAAATCTAATCAGGATACTTTCCTCTGACTAAGCTTAACGCTTAGTAAGCTTAACGCTTTTACTCTTCGTAACGCGTTAACACGTTTTCTTTTTAAATTATTAATAATATTGTTACGGATTTGGCATTTAAATAGTTAATGTTAATAGAATTGTAAATTAAATTGTTTTATTCCCCGTGCAGTGTAACGCCTGATGAATATTAAAGGAAAGCTAAGCAGGGAAATTAAAAATACAAGAGCACGCGCATTTAACATTTAATAATTATCTCTCTTTTTGATTTCGAGAAAGTTCCAGAAAATTCTCGCGCGCGATTTAAAAATCTTATAAAAAGGAGGAAAATTACTCAATTCGATGATTAGTTAGTTTGTTGTTGTTTTAAGAGTTTGTTTAGAAAACTGCTCTTGTTGACTGTAGCGAATTCGCGGATTAGCTTTCTCTAGCTGTTTTGAATTAAGTTTTCTCGAACGTTTGAGTAGTTAAAAAATGACTACTGTGAGATATTGTAATACTGCACGAATATTTTAGGAAATTTAAGCATATTTGTTGTGATAATAATAAATTTTTTTTCATTTTGCATCGGACTTGTGCATTCATTTCGTAAGAACCCGCACGCACACAAGAATGTAACGCGGAATTTTTCCTTTGATTTTTTGTAACGGTTTTCAGCATCTATTGTTTAAACACAAAGAAATACTGAATTTGAAACTTTCAAATTTAAGGTTAGGTAAGGTTATTTGGATATAATAAAATACACGATGGCTGCCTGCCTAAGGAGGGGGATGCCCTAAGAGAGAACTTTCGAAGATAAACTGGCTCGTATTCCCGTTATATGTGTTAAAAGCCATGAAAAACACCCTTGTTCGCAGCCTTTTTTCCTGGGTTCGAACCTACGTCAAGCTACTAATATTTAGCGGTTTTAGCCCTTCGGCCTTGAAACTTAAGATTTATTATAATATTACTATTCTTTGGAAATAAATCCATTTTCGTTTCAAATTCCTTTTTTTTTTTTTTTTTTTTTTTTTAATCCAGCTGTTTCAGAAGACTCTTTAAATCGTTGGTCGTCTTTATTTTCAGTCTAAGTTTTGTAGTTCTAATTTTAATGAAATGCGAAATAGCTTATTCATAGACAATGCCATCATAATGAGAAACTTTTATTTCTTTTTTTAATCGTATTTTTTTCGCATTTATATTTTTTCCCTTATTGTATTTTATGTGAAAAAAATCAAATATTTTTGACTCTGTAAAACAAAATACAAAACCCAGTTCTTACAACAAAATTAGTCTCTATAATTATTTGTGATTTATCTAAGGATAAAATCTATTTCTAAGTAAAAGCAATGAAATAAATTTTTATATAAGTAAGTCTTAAATCAAAGTACATATTCTGTTTTTATTTTCATTCCATTATAAATGCAACTTTGCTGTTTTTTAAGGGGCCTAGGTTAAGTATTTTGCATTACAGGCTAACCTATAAATTGTATACAATCATTTAAATTAATTTATTAGCTTTTCAAAAATATAAAGTGTGATATGTAATCTTGGAAAAAGTGTGTAAAATGTAAATTAATTAACAACAAAAATAATTTGCTATTCCCTAAAATAGCCGATAGGCAAGCCGACTTATTAGAGTTCGGATAATTGGAACTAGCGCATAATTCAGTAAACCTATTTCTAACTAACGCCATATCTTACGCATCTCCGCTGCAGAAATTTTGCATTGTTTTCATTTTCTTATTATGAATTTGATACCCTTCTGTTATCGGAAAAGATTCAAAAATGTATGTATATGCGTATGCATGTGCATGATATGTATATATATATATATACACATAAACACATATATCCATACACAACATGCATACGCACATACATTTCTGAATCCCGTTCCGATAATGGAAGAGTACCGAATTTTATTTGTAAAGATCTTAGGGTTCTTGATTCAATAAAAAAAATATTTTCTCATATTTCTTCATAAAATATATTTCAAACGAACTTATCTAACAAGTAAGAGCGAAAAATAATTTATGCATTTTGAAAAATGCTTATGTCAGCGGTTCGCAACCTTTTGACTAACGCGTGCCATCTAAACAAAAATTGAAAAACTTTCGTACCACCACTCCATTTTACAATGATTATTTTTCAGTTTCTCAAATATATATAAAAAAGTATATTTTGCTACTGCACAACCTGTTGGCTATTTTTATTAAACACAAACACATAAAAATATTCGATTAAAAATTGGTTACCGTTTTAATTATCAAAATTTAAGTTATAATGCTTGAAATCTAAAATTTAGTGTGAAATTTGTGCCTGTTTAAGAGAGATAAGTTTCTTTATGTCTGTTCTTATTTCACTTAGTTTTAAATGTAAATTAGGATCCACTTTTAATTTTATTCTGAAGAATATCCTTGTTCACACAAATAGATTTTGCATAAAGGCAATAAAAATTTAATACCTTTATTTGAAATGCTTTTAAATTATTTTTCTCGGTTAAGCCAAAAGTTAACAAGGCTACTATTTTTGAAATGTTCAGTTAGAATTCGATCACAGGAAATTTCTATCAATTGTTCTTTTTCTTCACGAGATTTTTCAATTCAATAGTTAAAAATATTTGTTCCTTTCAGTGCCACCTATTTTTCTCTTGGGTACCACCAGTGGTACGCGAATCATCGGTTGAGAATCGCTGTTTATGCCACTACATGAGATGAATACCGACAAGAGATATATTACACAAGATGTATATTGACAAGAATGTATCTTAATACTAACATCCTTATTCTTCTGAAAAACCAAACGATTCTATTCCACGTACGTGATATGTGGCATTAGAAATATCTTTCAATATTTACAATAATGCAATGTGTTAAAAAGTGTAACAAATGTGAAAAAAATCTTTACCTCGAGAAAAATTATCTTTTGCTTTGAATAAATGAATTTCATATTATAGCAAAATATAAACTATTGTCTCTTGAGGGAAATATTTGTTGCAAGCCTCGCGCTCAAGTAAGGCAACAAAAAATAATGCACTGCTACGTCTTACGTAATTCAGGCTTTTACTTGTTAAATAATTTCAAAGATTCTAATTTCCGTTAATTCACGATGACGTAATGTAGCAAAAAATGTTTTCCTGTTATTCGTCAACGTTATTTTTAACAGCTTAATTTTAATACGTATTTTTTTTTTTTATATATATCTGTATCTTGAATTTCCTGGAGGATTAATTCTTAAATTAGTAAGCTTATCTTAAAGTTTAGTTCGAAATTGCTTTAGACGTTACAATGAAATCATCATATAAAAGTTAAATTTCGATTTTTTACACTGCTACGAAACTGCTACGTCAAGCTACTAATACTGGTTATAGCCCTTCGGCCTTGAAACTTAAGATTGATTATAATATTACTGTTCTTTGGAAATACAATTCATTATTTTATAATAAACTGTATTTTTAACTTTTATTATAAAATAATAATACACTTTATTATTTTATAATAAACTGTATTATTTTTTAAGTTTATTATCTTATATTTTTAAAATTTTTCAAATATTGTTTCTTTTTAAAAACTTTCATGATAAAGTTTAAGTTTTTTCTGAAATTTTCAAATTGCAATTTGATCTTTTTACATCAATTAGAAATATTATCAAGAAAAAAAAAACTGAAAGGTTTCAGATTTTAAATTACGTCCAAAGGAGCATTTTTATCATTTCGTGTGTTACCTTTATTTATTAAATATCATGTTCTTCGCACTTAAGCCATAAAATTCAGTTCAAGACCAATATCGCAAAATAGTTTTAAAATGAGCATATCTTTAAAATATCTGATACATCGTCTCGCGCACTGGAGATAAAAATATTTCATTTTCCGTACAGGATTGCCATTGCTCGCTTTGAAATCCTTGAGTTTGTTAATCAAAAATTCGTTAAAGTTTTACAAAATATGAAAATATGAAATATGAAATCGATAATAAAAAAATTTTCAAATTTGGGCTTCCAGATGCCCATATTGGCAGTAGGATTACGTCATTCAAAATTAGATGGATCTAGGTACCGTTGTCTTATCATAATGCGAGAAACGTACATACTACATTTACGCAGATTCTTCATAATTTAATTTCTTCAAATATAGTACAGGGCAGTAATATTTGGTGGCAATAGTCTGAAAAGTGAAACGGACATTCAGAGTGATTCGACGCAAAATCGCAAAACGAAAACAATAGCCCCTTAGGAATAAAGCCCCTTTGGACTAATAAGGCAAAGATTAACATTTTAAGAAACGCGTTCATTCTTTTTAAGCTGCTCATTTTGATAAGCTATTACAGATTGATTTTATAGATTAAAATAAATTTAAAAGTTTTTCGTTTTGCCAAATAGTAATGCTTTTTAAGAATTGATTACTCTTGGAACGTGTGGCAGTTAAACTGAAAATATAGTTTAGTCACTGAAAACTACTCACATAGTTTCGCTTATTAAGGCAAATGGATATGTGTGTATGGTACCTTAACGTGATGGTCCAAAAATTTTGGAAAATCTCGACAAGAAAATTTAATTTTTTTTTTTTTTTTTTTTGTTAATCTGGTGTATATACGGAGTGCAACTTTCGCAAGCTAAAATGTAGTTATTACTCCTTCAAGTGGAGTGGAAAAAAGTAATTTTATTTTTATTATTACTAGAGGAATATTGAAAAGAATGTTTAAGCACCTCTCGACGGGAAACCTGGAGGTGTTAATTTGATATTTTTGCATTGTTTCTGAGAGTACCGTTTTGTGGCGTGATTGGGGTTCATTTTTCAGCGTGGTAATGCCCATTGTCTGCAGGCATGAGCAGACAGTTTTAGAAAAGCCCGAGACTCGAGGTCACGACTCAAGTCGAGGTCTTTGTACTGAAAGGTCATTCGTGCACCCATCGAGAGAATAATTCACTCCCCGACCTATTTCCCTGAGCACGGAATTCAATTTAGAGCAGATTTCTTTTGTTGTTACCGCTTGGGCATCGAAACAAATTGGACTGCAAACAATTAAGAAAAAAGAAGAAGTTGAAAATTCTCTCCGAATGGTATGGCTATACTGATTTTACATTGTGAGAAAAGAGTGATGATGACGCAATGATTTATTTCATTCAAATAAGAGAAAAGGTTTGGATTTTGCACCTCAGAAACATACAGTCATTGCTTCTTGCTGCTCATAAAGAACAGTTTCTTATTTAAAGTACTAGCAGCTTCGCTGCCAGCCTTCGTCTGGCTTTTAAATATACCAGAAAAATGGCTGAAGGGAACACTCAACTTTAAATTTAAAAACTGCGTAGAATTTTACTCTGCAGAAAAACTTCATAAAAAAAATCTGATGAGTACACCACATGACTTCCTTGTACGGAATATTAAATTATACGCATTTTTTCTTGCATTTCATTTAACTTATTAGATTGAATTAAACCTACTTCGCCGACAGCGCATAAACCACAATAGAATAAATGCATTCTTTAAAATTCACTTTGTTTACCATAGCGACACTCTGGCGCTAGGTTTACTTAACAGTATTATATTTCGTTCATATTATAAATCAGAATGCACAAAATTTATATCATTTAAAGAATTATCTAATCGTTGCCACATGTTCTATTCAAATACTATAACAAAGCTAGAACGATGTATAAAAGAAATTAAGCAAACAAAACGAAAAAGAAACAGTTTTTCACAGACGATTGAGTATTTCTCATTCAGTTAATTCAGTTTTCACTTCGCGACAAGGCAAAAATACATAAAAACTCAAAATATCTGTATTAAAAATTACGAAGTAAATCTTGAATACTTATTTCCTCGAAAAAATTCCAGAAAGGATTAAGCATGATTTAATTCGCAATAATAAATGAAGGCGTTATTTTTGTGTTGCGAAGCTTAGTCTCTCTAGATTGGCAACAAATCTACAATTCTGATGTTTCAAATGTAAACAAATATGTCCGCCATGTTATTTCAAATTTAACCGCACTTTAACAGCTTTTAAATTGTTGATAATTGTACAAATATTGCTTCCAGAATTACGAAAGGCATAAAAGCTTTAACCGGAAGATAAAAACAACATAATTCAATCCTTTTTAAAGCAAAAAAATGTACAATTTACAAACATATAAGAGTAAAGAAACTGAGATCACTGAGCCGGGTAATAGAGTGGATATATTTATAAATATATTTATATACGTTTGGCGCGGCCGATCAAAACCAAAAGACGAGGTGCACATCTACATGTTATAGTAGTCTTATATACAAAATTTCAACGTTCTGAGATTACTCGTTTTTGAGTTATGCGAGATACGTACGTACGCACGTACGTACATATGTTCGTACAGACGCCACGAAAAATTCTCTTTAGAATTCATTTTAAAGCAGTTTTTTAGTTTTTTTGGAGAAAAAGAGTCTTTTATTCTGTCCTTACGTATAGATATCACGCAAAAACATCGTTAAATTGCATTCGAAAGCGGTCAAAGTGGATATTTTCGTTGAAATATGCTGCCTGAAGCTTTTCGCCATTACAATACTTCCTTTTTACTTCGTACAAAGAAGTAAAAAATTATTACGTATAGCAAAATTACAAAGAAATAAGCGATATCCCTTAATACAAATATTAATTATCCTAATAAGTAAATTAACCAACTTTCCTTTACAAAATCTTAAGAACTCAAATGGTATAAAGGAGGTTAAGAACTTTGTTTCCTAAAAAAAATCACTCAAAACTTTTCAATATTTTCAAAACAGTGGAATGAGCAATAAATAACATAAAGGAATACAAAAAATTCTGAAAAGCAAAGTATAATTAATGATATTTTATCTTATATTTTCAAGAGAAAAAAATTACTATGAAATAAGCTATATCCCTTTATATAAATATGAATTATTCTAAAAAAAATTAACCAACTTTCCGTTGAAGAAAACAAATCATGCAAAACTTTTCAATGTCTTACAAACAGTGAAATAAGCAAAATATAACATGAAAGAACTCAAAAAACATAAAATTCCGCGCAGAATTTTACTCTGCAGAACAACTTTGCCAAAAAAAAAAAAAATCAATAAAAATAAAAATCAATAATGTATATATATATATATATATAAAGGAAAATGAAATATGCCAATCTCTTAAAAACAATGACATAAGAAATACGATGAAAAATTGTTGCCAAACCCATATTTCTAAAAGAATGAAACTATTCAAAATGATGCGATTTCATCAAAAATCTATCAACAACAATAAGACAGGAAAATTGTTGCCAAAATCACATTTTTAAAGCTGTGAAATGAGAGAAGTTTACTCGGAAGCTTCATTTAAAAAATGTTTTAAAAATACAAAATATTATCATTTTTCCAAATTTTTTGTTGTAAAAGCAGTCGCAAGGATGAAAGTTTAACGTGTCCAAAAATCAATGAAAAATAAACTGTACATTTAAAAAAAAAAAAAAAAAAAAAAAAAAAAAAAAACTTTTTTTAGAAAAAATCCCGTTGAAAAGGTGTTATGCTCCCTTTGTTAAATAAATTCGTATTTAATCGATGGGAAAATGGAGTGTGTAGAGTAAAATCTCGCTTTCCTATAGCCCATTATGTCTCAAAATGACGCTATTTCGTCACGAAACATAAAATAAAAAAATTCTAATTCGAATTTCGAAAAAAACGCTTAGAAAGTGCACTGGCTCTTGTCGAGATGCACCTATGTAGCAAATGTCGTAGCCGTGGGTCTATTAGCTTACGCCGCAGCACGAACGAAAGACACACACACACAGACAGACTCTTTCTTTTATTATATGTAGAGAAGATATGTAGAGATGACCGCTTTTTTTACCTTCCAGCACGAGCGCTTGGCAAGTTTACATGAGCACGCGCGCTTCGTATTTTTTACATCTGTTATTTTACCGTTTTTGGCACCAAAAATGACAGAAATGAGTGAATATTGGTAATAAATTTGTTAAAACATAAAATATTAACCTTATTACTGCAAAATATAAATAATGTCACATTCAAATGACAGTAAATTATTTTTAAACGCTTATATTGGTCAGATGGAAAAGCAATGATGTATTTTATTACAGAAATTCAAAAATTTATTATTTAATAACTATATTTTAAAATCCAAGCTAGTTTTAATATTCATCTGTCCTGTCCTGTTTATTTATCATCGAATAGAAGACAACTTGTTAGAAATAAAAATCTCTTGTAGCTCATCACAGCTCATCAACAGTTTTCAAAAATGTTCCTATTTCATCCTTTATATCCTTAGTATGGTGGTAAGAATATAGAGGCCCTTAGGTAGATAACGCTCACAATATTCATCTAATTCATCTTTGAGCAATTTGCATACTTCTGATTTTGTCACTTAGAAGATTTATCCGTACTAACACAGAAGATATCACATCCTTCCATTTTCCTATATCATTATTGCTATTATCATCTGAAATATATTGTTCAGATTTACTGCTGATATTATTTATCTCTATATTTTCCTCACTCAGATCGCTATTATTCTCGCATCCAAAGGTTTCATTGTCTTCTTTTTCTTCATCAGATAATTCTTGAAGAATGCGAGCAAAATCAGCTGGTTGCACATATTTTATTGCCATGAAAAACCGATGTAAAATTTATAGAATTCATACAAATTAAAATAATGCACATCAGTTAGTAACACAAAATTATAAAATATTTGAGAAAAAAATACTTTTCGAGTTTTTACACACGACCACGCGCTTGTGCGCTTGTCGTAACTTTTACGAAGAAGCTGCTACGTAGCGCAAAAGCCCAGTAAAAAAACAAAAAATGTCATACGACTACCTGTTGGTACATTCCATGGTGTGGGGAAGGGTTGAAAGGAGGAATAAAAACGACATTAAGACGTCTCAGCTGCGATATGCGAGAAGTGTACATTAAAAACCGAATTTTTCGTAAACTTTGTGCATAGCGCGCTTGATGGAAGGCTAACTAGGACCGTTTTTGGGGATCGAGCGCATCTATATAATTTTAACTACTATATAATTTGATTATTTATATAAGGCCTTTTACCGCCTTTTGAACAAAAATTGCTTTTAACTTTTAGTGTATTTAACTAAAACCTTAAAAAGGTAGAAAAATCACTACCTCTGAATGTAGGAATCTAATATAACTCAAGATCATATCCTGTTGATTTAAATTTCTGTTTGATTTTGAAATCCTGTCTCATTACATTTTAAAATCACGGGCCTGCCAGACTTGATTCATTAAATCTTTTGATTTAAAAACCGTCATTATTAGCAACTGAATGATAGCTTAGAAAAATCGAATTATCTTTGAAAAACCGTTAAAAATGGGCCAAATAACGTTAGAAATTCCTGAAAAACCTTCGTTTGAAAGGTGGTTTTTCGGTCTATCCGGTCGTGCATATACCAGAATTTTGTGAACATTAATCTAATCTTTATACAAGGGTTTATGATATAAATTCTCAGCACAAAATAAATTTTAGAAAAATACCTCTATCGAATTTTGAAAAATTCCTAGCTAATATTATATTACCATTGTAAATACGTATATAGAATCTCGTTCTTTTTGGGAGCCTAAATTAACGAGCTCTAAAGGTCTGTATGAGGAATTACTCCAGGTCTTTAGTACAACAAAGAAAGAAGTCAAAGAAGTCAGAAGAAACAAAGTCAGAAGAAGGATGTAAAGAACCCTTTATTCAATCGATATAATCACACAGATGGCTCCAGTTAGGCTTACATAAAGCCAACACTTCTGGCTTAACTCACACATGTAACATTGATCTTAAAATGGAATGTAATAAATTTAGCCTAACGCTTCATAGGATAATAACTTAATGCTCAGGAAGGCTGTGACTCGTAGAGGTCGGCGGAAGCAAGCCTAAGCAATCAACGCCACAGAATCAAATCTCTAGTAACTCAAAATAGCAACGTGGCTTTAAAGCAGGCATAGCACGCTCTAAAACCACCTTCAAAAACCTTCCCTTAAATAGCACTTCTTTCTACCTCATTTGAATACACGCGCGCTAGCTTATTAACATTCTGATAGGAAAGCATGGGTGAAAACGAGACTGAAAAGAAAGTTGCTTTAACTAAAAATTAACTGGTAATAAAATTTAAAAAATAAAAGAAAACCTGAAAGGTCTCAGATTTTAAATTACGTCCAAAGAGGCTTTTTTTTTTTTTTTTAATTTTTTGTGTGTTACCTTTAGTTATTAAATATCAAATTCTTCGCACTTAAAGCATAAAATTCAGTTCAAGAGCAATATCGCAAAATAATTTTAAATTGAGCATATCTTTAGAATTTCCAATACATAGTCTCTCGCGCTGGAGATAAAAATGTTTTTTCTGTACAACGTTGCCATGGCTCGCTTTGAAATCCTTGAGTTTGTTAATCAAAAGTGCGTTAAAGTTTTACAAAATATGAAATCGATCATAAAACAAATTCCAAATTTCAGATGCCCATATTCGCAGTAGGTTTACGTCATTTAAAATTGGATGGCTCTGTTTTATCACAGAGCGAGAAACATGCATACATTTATGCAGATTCTTCATTATTTAATTTTTTCAAATACAATACATGGCGATATTATTAGCTGGCAACAGTTTGAAAAGTGAAACGGACACTCAGAGTGATTTCGACGCAAAATTGCAAAACTAAAACAATAGTCCCTCAGGACTGTAAAGAACGCTCCTGAACTCTACTAGAAAGACCTATGATGCTCTTGACTAGAGAGAACGTCGTTAGCAAACTCCTCACATTACGAGTACTATAATTCATTTTAACACCTTATTTTAAAAAACTGTGAATGGCAACGACTTAACTGATACGCATACGTAAAGAGAAGAGACTTCTGTTCAGACGCCTGTCAGAGAGGAGAGGAGTTTTGGGGAAGCTCCGCCAGCGAGCTGAGGTGTGGAGACTTTGTTCTTCGAGTGATGACGAGTACCATCTTCGTTAACGTCTCTGATCGTGTCACCAGCTCGGATATCTACTAAAGTTTTTTTAAATGTATTAATGTTGTATCTGTGATATGTTGTGTGATTAAAAAGTGATGCATCACCAATACCAGTGTTGATTCCGTTCCCACTGAAGCATCCACGACGTCACAGACAAAAGAAAATAAAAAATTGGAGGTTCCAACCGAGATTTGTGTGACAAGAGACCAGGTATGTGTTCTCCACAATATTCATTTCCAGGCCTGAAGTGTATAATGTAGTTATTTATTACTTATTCGGGAAATCAATTCCCAAAGCAGAAGTAGCACATCAGTGCATACGAGTTTTAAACACTCACTGTGTTTGGTTTATAGTATATCTAACAAGATATTTTCCTTTTGTGGTATATTCGGGAAAACATTTTCCCATTAACACGTAGCACATCAGTGCATTTTATAGCACGTCAGTGCATAAGAGTTTTTAAAACAATCAAAGTGTTGCATTTATATATCTAACGAGATATTTTTCTTTTGTATGATAATGGGAAAAATCCATTCCCGTAAATAAACAGCACTTCAGTGTATTTATGTTTAACGTTTCGCTATAAATTGGTGTGATAGAATCTGAACTGTTTATTTTGTGTATATGTGAAAGCACATCAGTGCAATATTGAAATTTTCATTTCTAAGTCATTAGAAAAAAATTTATGTTAAATTCTTGTGAAAGAAATAAGTTGTTGAATATTTAAACACTTGTTACTTTGGTTTTCTCATGAAAGCACACCAGTGCTGTATTTTAATATGATGTGTTTTTTCTGATAAGTAGAATGTTAAATTTTTATCATTTCATTGTATAAAAATTAAAACTTTGAGCAGTAAAGAAATGTTCTAATAGTGTTCTGATTTAAACCTGCGCCTATCGAATTTACGTAGTAATTGCGTTGGCCATGTGGATTGCCAACGGAAGTAGCTGTTATGAAAACGATAGTTAATTAAAGGTGTTTATATTTATTGGCGCCACTCTGGGTTTTTTTTTCTGTCTGCCTGTACTAAATGAAAAGAATTTGTTATTAAATTTTTATACGAATTCAGTAAGGTTGTTTATTCGTTTTATGTTTGAATGGAAATAAATCCACAGTGATTAATGCTTTTATTAACCTTTTATTTTATTTGCGTAATTTTGTAAGAAAGAAGAAAGTGTTTTTAATATCTCTGATATATTTTTATGTGTATTACTTGTGAATAACTATTTGAGTTATTTGTTTTGAACATTTACTTTTGTGAAAATGGCATTTCTGGGGAAAGCTAAGAAAATGGATCTATTCCTTGTCGCTTCAGAACTTGGGGAAATAGCTTTAGAAGATATGAAAGTAATAGATTTAAAACATTTAATAACGAATAGTAAAAATTATGAGGAAGAATTTGTTAAAAATTTGTTAGAAAGTGTTATGACTGATAGAATAGAAAAGGAAAACTTAGAGAAGCAAACAAGAGCGAAAGAATTACAGTTAGAACAGGAAGCTAAGGAGAGGGAATTTCAGATACTACAACAAAATAAAGAAATTGAAAAGCAACAGTTAGAACTAGAATGCCTTAAAGCAAAACAGAACACTGAATCTGCTAAACCTGCAGGTGAAACCGTATTTAATCAGAATTTTCAGAAACTTATGCCCAAGTTTAATTTAAAAACTGATGATATCAGTTTATTCTTAGAACTTTTTGAGAGGCAAGCTAAAGTTCTAAAATTGCCCACGGATCAATGGGTGTCATATCTCATTGGTGTCCTTCCGGTTGAGGTAAATAATATAATTGCTAGGGAACCTGAAGAACAAGCTAGAGATTACCAACATATTAAAGAATTACTACTTAAAAGATTTAAATTAAGTGCGGAGAAGTTTCGGCAACTTCTTGTTAAGACTCAGAAAAATCCGGATTCTACGTGGTACGATTTTTATCACGAAATTAAGACATTTTTAGATGGGTGGCTTAAGGGATTAAAAATCGAAACATTTGAACAACTCAAGGATTTAATGTTGGTAGATCAGATTAAAAGGCGCACGCCTAATGAGTTTAAGGAACATTTTATAGATGAATGGGCTACGATCACTTCACCAAAACTGTTGGTGGGTAAAATAGAGGAATTTGAAGATGCGAAAAAGACGATGGTTGGGAAAACGAAATTGGGTGAAATGAAAACGAAAATATCTGGTAGACAAATGGGTGTTTTTCAGTCCACTGGTAACGTTTTCAAAAATAGAAAAAACCCTCAAGGTACACAATTTAAAAAAGATGATGATGCACGCAATGTTGGAAAAAAGTCAGACTCGAATTTTGATAGGAGAAAAAGACTCCAGTGCTATGAATGTGGATCTTTTGACCATTTACGTCCTCAGTGCCCTAATTTTAAAACCCAAAAGGCAGATTTGTATCGGATAAGCGGGAGATCAGAGAAGAATCTGTTAGATCCCTATACGTTAAATGGAAGAGTAAATGGTTTTGAAGTACCTATTCTAAGAGATACAGGAGCAACGGTAGATATTTGTCAGAAATATGTAGACAGAGATAGAATGAAGGGGGAACATGTGTGGGTTCGACATTTGTTGGATGATCATATGACTTGTTTACCTGTTGCTGAAGTAGATATTGAATGCGATTTGGGTACAGTAACCACCAAAGCAGCTGTTATAGGAGACCACTTAGACCAAGGGCGATATATATTAGGCAACCAGAGAGCGGCTCTTCTCAGAGGAACTGAGAAAAATTATTCGTCGTATGTCGGTAATGTTAATGCGGTCGTTACTCGATCTCAAGCACGACAATTTAAGGAAGCGGAAAATTTATGTGAGACGAATCAAAATTCTGAGCAGAATGAGTTAGAATTGGAAGAGGAGGACGATGCTCATGAGAGGTCAGAAAACAGTGAGATATTGCCTCCTGTCGACCTTTGTGTCCCCACAAGTCCTGCAATTCAAATTGACTCAAGTACTTTCATTGATGAACAACAAAAAAGTAAAGAACTTGCCCCTTTATTAGAACTAGTAAAAAGCGGAAGTAAAACAAGTTATGGGATTAAAAATGGGGTTTTAGTAAAAAAGAAGGTAAATAAGTTAGGAGGAGAAGAACATTTAATTGTTGTTACAGAAAACCTCAGAGAGCAAATTAAAGAAATTTGTCATGAAGGAACTTCAGGTCACTTAGGAGTTCTGAAAACAAAAGACCGGTTACTAAGGCATTTTTTCTGGCCAAATTGTTATAAAGACATTGAGGAATTCGTTAAAACATGCGACTCCTGTCAACGTGTAGGAAAAGCAAGTGACAAGAAGAAAGCACCGTTGGTAATAGTACCTGTGATATCGGAAGTCTTTAGTATGGTTAATGTAGATGCTTGCGGGCCTATGTCTACATCTACTGAAGGTAATAAATATCTTATTACAGTTATGTGCTTAGCATCTAAATATCCTGACGCCGTCCCGGTACCGGATATAACGTCGAAATCTGTTGTAAGTGCACTCTTGCAGGTATTTAGTCGGATGGGTTTTCCAAGGGAGGTTCAAACTGATCAAGGAAAATCTTTCATCAGTCGCTTAACGGTTGAATTTTTGAAGAGGTTTGGTATAAAAAATTCCAGAAGTTCGGTTTACCACCCCCAGAGCAATCCTGTAGAACGGTTCCATAGGTCAATAGAAAGGGTCTTAAAGGTATTATGTATTGAAGCTGCCCCAAAATGGGAAGTACAATTACCTGCCGCTCTCTTTGCCCTGCGGACAGTAACGCATGATAGTACAGGATTTAGTCCAGCTGAGTTAGTGTACGGGACCAACCTCAGAACACCTGTCGCATTATTGTATGAGAAATGGTTAGATCCTCAGGAAAAAGAAGATACCGTAATAGAATATGTTTTCGAATTAATCAATAGGTTAAAGAAAGGTAGAGAATTAGCTAAAGAGAAAATGGAAGAGGTCAGAGACAAAAGGAAGAAATGGTATGACAAAAATGCCGTGAAAAGGGAATTCCAGCAAGGAGATTCTGTATTAGTATTAGCAGTGAATCAACCACATAAACTCGCTCCTCAATGGAAAGGGCCGGGAAAAATAGAGAAAAGATTATCAGAAACAAACTATGTGGTTAGTTTTGAAGGAAATCAGGAAGGGAATAAAGTGTATCACATCAATATGTTAAAACCTTATCATAAGAGACCTGAATTTTTGAATATGGTACTCCTTCACAACGAGGAGATAGTTGAACCCTCGGAATTAGAGGAGGATTTTCCTTATATGTTAACCGACCCCAATGTGTTTGATTTTAATGAAATAATAGCAAAAGATAATCTTAAAGAAAGACTTAGTGATGCACAAATCCTGCAGTTGGGAAAGTTGTTGGTAAAGTTTTCTGCTATATTTTCGAATATTCCAGGGAAAACAAATTTAGTCGAACATGATATCGAACTAATCAGTGACAAACGCGTACAGCACAAGCCTTATAGAATGACAAATCGACAGAACGAAATTCTTAAAGTCGAGATTGAAAAAATGTTAAAATACAAGATTATTGAACCAGGACCCTCTGAGTATACTTCACCCATGATCCTTGTTGAAGCACCAGGTAGGGATCCTAGGCCGTGTATTGATTACAGAAAGTTAAACGAAATAACGCGTACTGAGTTCTATCCGATCCCCAATATAGAGCAACGTGTTGAAACTGTTGCAGCAGCCAAATTTATCACCTTGATAGACATAACTAAAGGTTATTGGCAAATTCTGCTGACCCCTAGAGCGAAGAAAATTGCTGCATCTACTACAAATTTTGGCGTATATAGGCCTTTGCGCATGCCATTTGGGCTTAAAAATGCTCCTCATTATTTTAGTAAAACGATGAGCGAAATATTGTGCGGATGTGAGAAATATGCTACCCCTTATTTAGATGATATTGCTATTTTTTCTGAAACGTGGGAGGAACATTTACAACATTTACATGAAATTTTAGAAAGAATAAGAAAAGCCAATATAACTATTAAACCCTCTAAGTGCAAGTTTGCACAAGAAGAAGTGCAATATCTCGGTCACATAGTAGGTCGAGGAAAACGTTCTCTAGCAGAACTAAAAATAGCAGCGGTTCAAAATTTTCCTGTTCCCACAACTAAAACTGAGATTAGAACTTTCTTAGGGTTAGCTGGATACTACAGACAATATATACCCATGTTTTCTGCTATAGCCGCACCTTTGACAGATTTGTTAAAAGGGAATAACAAAAAGGGTAAAATTGTTTGGAATGATGAATGTAATGAATCATTCAAATCGTTAAAAGAAAAGCTATCTAGTAGGCCTGTGCTACATGCACCCGATTTTTCTAAACCATTTATACTACAGACAGACGCATCAAATAAAGGATATGGTGTTGTTTTAGCCCAGAAAGATGATAAAGGAAAAGAACATCCCATATTGTACCTCAGTAAAACATTTACTGATAGTGAGCGGAAGTATTCCACCACTGAAAAAGAGTGTGCCGCAATTCTGTATGGAATAAAAAAACTGAAAGGGTATATAGATGGGCAGACTAAATTTTCAATTCAAACTGACCATAATCCCCTAGTATGGCTAAAAAATAATGCAGGTAGAAATGGTCGATTATTACGCTGGGCCTTAGCCTTGCAATCTTATAATTTTACGATACATCATAAAAAGGGAAGTGACAACTTAAATGTAGACTGCTTAAGTAGAAACTCTGTACATGCCAGTTAAATAGATTAGTTATCATTTCCTTTAAGTTGTCTTGTTATTTGATTATGTATATTGTATTTTTTTTTAAATTCATACTATATAGTAAATTGTAGCTTTATTCTTAAAGACCAAAAATTTTTGTTTTGGTTTTTCATATATTGTATGTGTATTTTTATTGTGTTCTTTTTATGATGGCCTGGTTATGAGAGTGGAGAACCTTTTTAACAGTGTGGTTTAAAATTAACTGGTAAAATGTTGAACAATCTGTATTGAAACCAGAAACTGTGAACTGTGAAGGTTTACTTCTCCTGTGTCCGGAGAAACAAAAACTGGAGGCGGAAGGTGTTTGTTTGTAGCGAACACCTGCCTGAACTTCTATTTTATCCTGCAAAGTTTTGTTTCCTCTGTGTCCGAGGAAAACAAAATCTGGAGGCGGAAGGAGTTAGTCTGTAAAGAACGCTCCTGAACTCTACTAGAAAGACCTATGATGCTCTTGACTAGAGAGAACGTCGTTAGCAAACTCCTCACATTACGAGTACTATAATTCATTTTAACACCTTATTTTAAAAAACTGTGAATGGCAACGACTTAACTGATACGCATGCGTAAAGAGAAGAGACTTCTGTTCAGACGCCTGTCAGAGAGGAGAGGAGTTTTGGGGAAGCTCCGCCAGCGAGCTGAGGTGTGGAGACTTTGTTCTTCGAGTGATGACGAGTACCATCTTCGTTAACGTCTCTGATCGTGTCACCAGCTCGGATATCTACTAAAGTTTTTTAAATGTATTAATGTTGTATCTGTGATATGTTGTGTGATTAAAAAGTGATGCATCACCAATACCAGTGTTGATTCCGTTCCCACTGAAGCATCCACGACGTCACAGGACAAAACCTCTTAGGACTAAAAAGAACAAAATCTGAAAGGTTTCATATTTTAAATTACGATTTTAAATTTTCAGATTTTAAATTATTTTTAATTTTTAGATTAAAATAAATTTTATATACGCCTTTATTAATTAAATATCATGTTCTTCGCACTTAAACCATAAAATTCAGTTCAACAGCAATATCGGAAAATAATTTTAAAATGAGCATATCTTTAGAACTTTCGATACAGATTCTTCGCGTGCTGGAGATAAAAAATGTTTCTTTTTCCCGCACAGTGTTGCCATTGATCGCTTTGTGAAATCGTTCAAATTGTTCAAAAATCGTTCAAAAATTCGTTGAAGTGTTACAAAATATGAAATCGGTAATAAAACAAATTTCAGTCATATTAGGGCTTCCACGTGCCTATATTCTATGGAAGATGACGTTATTCAAAATTCGATGGCTCTAGGTATCGTTGTTTTATCACAATGCGAGAAACATACATACATTCATGCCGATTTTCATTATTTAATTTCTTTAAATGTAATACAGGGCGATAATATTGGGTAGCAACAATTTGAAATGTGAAACCACCCTTATCGTGAATCGGCACAAAATACCAAAACGAAAACAAAAGTCTTTCCGGTAAAATTGGACTAATAAATCTTTGTGAAGATAATACATGTGAAGATTTATTAGTCTCCCTTTGGACTAATAAATCTTCACATGTATGTGTGACAAATTTTCAAGAAAATCGGATAGGTAGAACGGTTAAAATGTTTATTTGGAGTTTTCGTCGAGTGTCGATTTCGAATTGAAAAAAGAAACATCAAATAAAGTATTGCAAGAAGCGTATGGTTTTCTTGTGTTCTAGTTCACGGTATTATAATAATCGCAATTAACATCATAATTATATTTCGTTTTCTCATTCATTTTCTTCCATACTTAATATTTTAAATATTTTTTTCTCATGTCAAAAGTGCTGATTAATATTTCTATCGCTAATTCTTAATCTATGGCATTTACAGTGTTTGCTATTGTATTTATGTACTTGAAAAAGGCATGAAACCACATCGAATAACACACATATTATCTACCTAAAATCTTATTTTTTAACCTATGTAGAACGTTATTTTTATTGCGAAACCTCATCAGTGATGATTTGACCTTGCTTTTAAAAAACTCCACAATCCTTCAATTTAATGATTTAATTCGACATGATGATTAATTTGTTTCCAAGTATCGAAAAAACGTGAATTCTATAACCTTGTAAAACGTGTGTCAGCAGTAGTTTTTAATTATATAGTAAATTACAGCTCGAGAAGACCTTTTTCATTGCGTTTTTCTTATAAAGGAGTTAATAGAGTAGCAAAACCTTATGAAACATACATTAGCCGTTTTTAATTATATTGCAAGCTTGAGAAAATATTTTCATTACTTATTTCTTATAAAAAGGTTAGAAAAGAATAGGCTTGTGGAAAACCGTTTTAATCAAAACTTATTCTGAGAATTAAAACACAGGCGAAATATGTTTCCTTCATTCTTGTTCGGAGAATGCTTTCAATGCAGTCATGCTTCGAACTTGAATATTTTACCAGAAGACAAAGAATATGATCCTTCATTTTTCTTAAACAAAATTTTTATAATCCTGAATTTACAATTTTTTTCAAAGAATCATAAAGAAAGTAATTCTTGCAGTCTTGTTAATTCTTGCAGTCTTTTGACTCCAACTTAGCATTTTATCCTCCTCCCGAGGGCCAAGCTTTCCTTTTCTTTATTTTACATCTTAATTTACTCCATTTCTTGATCATGGATGTAGAAGAAGATCAGTGACGATTTCTTGATCAGTGATGAAGACACATGAATACTATGTTGAAGTTCGATCCCACACGAACGGGCTGGTGTCCCACACGAACGGGCTGGTGTCATGGTTGATTTTCGTCTTTTTTTCCCGTGTGTAACGTGATTGCGAAACAGTTTTCCCTTGGAAAATTCTTGCACGAGGGCATCCTCCTTAGCATAATAATCTTCTTGTGTTTTTCCATATTCCCATAATCGAACTTGACTTCACACTTGATAATTTCGAAACATAAATAGTTTGAACTTTGTCGAGTGCAATGTATTGCTTTTAAATCGCTGAACCTGTTAATCAAAATTTCATTATGTTTGCGCAAAATGTAAAATAAATAAAATCAAACTTAGAACTCAAAATTCGAGCTAAGTGCACATGCTCGGGTGAAGGACTGTTGAGTTCAAAATTTGGTGCCTCTAGATGGTGCCGAATATTTTCCACAATGCGAGAACAACTAAGTAAACGTTCTTCCGATCACCCATCCATCCTTCCGTCTTTTCGATCGTTAACGGTCCAGACGGGATAGTGTTTAGTGACGCTGACTGCTGCATCGAAAGGCTTGAGCTTGAATCTCGGAGAGTACATTTATATCTATAAGCGTATAGTGTCTGTGCGGCAAGGAAACACTTAAAATACACGGCGAGCCGAAATCCTTCTAAGAGGTTGGTGGTAGCGAAGAAGAGATGGGCCTTATGATGTTCGTAATAGTATCTGCTTTTCTTCAGTGTTCTGTACATTTCTAACAAAAAAGTTGAAAGTTTTCATAAGAAACAAGTACATTTCAAATAAGGCATTATTAAAAATTTTCAAACACATTTATCAACCTTAAAAAATAATAAAAAATTGTTTTATCTTTCGTGTTTCTATTCATGGTTATTTAAAATTAGGCAGAATGTATCTTTGCATTGGTATTGGTTTTTATGGGAAAACGTTCATTTATTGTGTCAGTCCATAAATTTCTGCGCATTTTTTGGTAAATTTTTAAATAATATAAAAAACACAATTTAACTTTTTAATCAATTATATATTTTCCTCCCTTATCTGCAATGTCTCGCCATCTTACAGGCAGCTTTTTAATGCCATTGCTGCAGAAAGACTGGTTTTGATGCAAAAAAACTTGAAAGTTCATTGTGTACATCCTGTTTAGAATTTAATTTTTTTCATAGTAAAAACTTTTGTAAGGCACGAAATAAGGGAAAATCACTTAAAGCAATATCTGGGTAGTAAGCAGGATGTGGCAAAAGCTCCCAATTCACTCATTTTTTGCAGCGCTGTTCGAGCCGTATGTGGCCTAGCGTTATCACGATGAAACAACACTTTCTTTATATTCACCCATCGTGGGCGTTTGTTGATCCATTCTGAGTTTAGACGGCAAAGTTGTTCACTATAAACTTCTGAATGAATCGTTGGATTTGGTTCTAACAGTTCAAAACATCCTGAATGGGGTTCATCATCCATGTTGCTTTTTCCAACTTAAAAATTTTTAAACCATTTCTGGGCAGTCCTTATACTAAAATTAATAGTGTGTTCACCATGTACACTATTAATTTTTATTGCTGCAAACCTGGCAGATTCACCACACGAAAATAAAAAATATAGCACAGCACGTTTATACATCTTCTATAGGTACATGCGTTCGATATTTACGAAAGTTGGAGATGAACTGAGTAATATGTTAGTCAAACGATGACAAGTTTCAACAGGTTCAAAATTGTATTGTTTTAGTAAATGCGTCATAGTGAATTCCACGCATACTCTTAATGCGCACGAATTTATGGACTGACCCGATACAAAAAAAAAAGACTATTTAGAGGATTTTTTTTTCCATGGGGCGAAAATACACATGGATAGACATGTTTCTCTTTCTAAATTCGTGTTTTCTTTAACGTCTTTCTTCGAGGAAGACGATTTGGCAGAAAATTACCCCTCCTTAAAGTAAAGAAACTTCTGTCACTCTTTTGAAATACCTAAAGATTTTATGTAAAATCAATGTTAATAAAATTTTAGTTTTGCTAAATGTTGTAAAAGAAAATCTCGAAAAGTAATCTGTACACACATTTAAATGTTTTCCGCTTATTTAAAGCACAGATGTGTTTCCGTCCTACTTTTTTCTTTTTCATTTCTTTTTTCTTCAGAGATTTTCTAAAAAATAGTTCATTTCTTCCAATTTCTCGGAGATAGGCGAAGGAACGAAATCAATGTGGTGCTAAAAACCGCGATAGGAAAGGTTCACAAAGGTTGCCATTAATCTTCCCAAACGGTGACCATTTGTATCGCCAAGATAGGAAGCGAACATAATAAGAGATTTCACTTTTTCGTTGTTCCAATTTTTTTCACTCTGTCCCCTTTATATTAGAAATTCAAGCGAAAAAAAATAGCGTGAATATTTTTGACTCACGACTGGGTGAAGAGCTGAAATAAGATACCCTACATTTTTGGCTTTTCTTTCTCTCTTTAGAATCTATTTTGGACTGAATCGTTCACGCTTAAGTAAACAGCTTTAATCTTCAGCTTTCTCTCTCTCTCTCCTTCTTCCCTCCCCCTTATCGATATGGTTCGGTAGTTTTATTACTTGAATTATTCACTGAGGTGGTAAGACACATGATGAAGCGTTATGTACTTTGCAAATAATCTCAAAGGTTTCTTACTTAGAGCGCAAAATTCGCTCTGATTATTATGTGTTATGTTATGCTTCTCTTGCAATATGTTATGCTTCTCTTTCAACTTTTCCCAGCAAAGTATTTATTGCACATCATTTAATTTAGTTAACTAAGTTACAAGGATAGCATAAAGCAGCAATTTTATACTCTCTTTTCTCTCATTCTTGTCGTACAATTGATAATATGCGATGCAAAGAGAAATAAAGCATCAGTGCCAAGAGAAAAATAAAAATAAATCCATATCAGTTGAATGGCTAAAATAAAGTAAAATGATCCATCCCACCCATACTTCTGCAGTAGATATGCATCTTTGGAATTTGGCAGCTGCAGCGGGATGGCAGCGTTCATCCGTTATTTCACCGTCTCACCGCAGAAGCCGTTGCCCAGTATGCATCATGGAGGATAGGCTGGTAACAGTACGCGCCAGAATTTTTTTGTTTAATGGATTATTACAAAATACACAAGAACTATCTACCTAGGTATAACTGCTTTCGTGTAGGACTTTTGCAAGGGAAAATGGTTCGTATTTACACTGCAAACAGGGAAAACTCCATGAATTCAGACGGAGTATAAAAGTGCTCTGCAAACTGAAAGACAATACAGACAGTTTAGCCCAGGTCTATAGCCTTTTATATTAGGAGGGTATATTTCAGAAATACGAGAGTTCAGCGGGCATAGTTGTCATTCACTAGAAATTTAAACCGATAAAATGTCTCTCCTCATTGCATTTTTCAGTAATCGCTTCAGTTGAAATTTATAATAAGCAGACACTTTTCTTTATAGTAAATGAAACAAAACTTTTTCTCCCACTTAACGTTAAAATGATGTGTTTTTTGCTTCTTATTCTTGGCGGCTACAATAATAATAAAAACAACCAAAAAAAAATAAAATAGAAGTCTGAAATGTTTCAGATTTTAAATTACATTCAAAAGGGCTTTTTTTTTTAAATTTTGTCTCTTACCCTTATTTATTAAATATCACGTTTTTCGCACTGAAACCATAAAATTCAGTTCAATAGCAGTATCGCAAAATAGTTTTAAATTGAGCCTATATTTACACAGATACAGAGCCTCACGTGTTGGAGATAAAAATGTTTTTTTTTTTTTTTCCTGTACAGCGTTGCCATGGCTCGCTTTGAAATCCTTGAGTTTGTTAACCAAAAATTCGTTAACGTTTTACAAAATATGAAATCGATAATAAAACAAATTCCAAATTTAAAATTTGGGCTTCCACATGCCCATATTCGCAGTAGGATGACGTCATTCAAAATTCGATGGCTCTATGTACCGTTGTTTTATCACAATGCGAGAAACATACATACATTTATGCAGATTTTTCATTATTTAATTTCTTCAAATATAATTCAGAACTCTAACATTGGGTAGCAGCAGTTTGAGAAGAGAAACGGACATTTATAGTGAACCAACGCAAAATCGTAAAACGAAAACAATAGTCCTTCAGGGACAAGGACTAATAATTAGGAGGATTAGGGACAAGGACCCTTAATAATTAGGGACAAGGACTAATAATTAAGGACTAATAATAAGGACTTTTGGACTAATAATGCTGATACTAATAAATATATAATTATATTAAAATCGAGTTAAGATATGTGTTTTCTAAAAGCCGTAATGTTCTAACAATTTCTTTTGATATTGCGAAAACGTTTATGAAAGAAGTTGCTTTAGAATGTTGCTCATAAATGTTTCTAGAGAAGCAAAAAAGCTGTAAATTGTTGTTGCTGCGCAACTGTAATAAATTGTTAACATCCAATAATCAGTTGAAATGAAATCATTTTCTTAGTATCAACCACTGATAAAGCAGTGTTATTTGTATCTTTTAGTTATCTTTTCATTTGAAGCGAAGAATGTGTACTCTGCTTACAACTCGAAATACAAATTCATAAAATGGCTTATTTACAAAGAGGTTATGGATGTAAGGTGTAGCACGCCTTTGTTAGACAGAATGTATGATAATAATGGAAATGTAATAGTTTACTAGATGCGGAATCAGATATTTCTAGCAGTCGAAAATGTTTTCGTTTAATCATGTGTTGTTGTCTAGATATCGCTAAGATTAATTTTGTTTTACTATTCAATTCGTACAGTTGTTAAAATTCGTACAATTGTACGGTTTGTGCAATTCCTAAAATGCAGTTAAAATAAGATTTTTAATAAAAATTATTCATTCTAGTTATACGAGAGTTTATTTTCTAATGATGAGTGCTTAGTTTCTGATGTCGCGCAACTGCACCACAGGTCCGGGGTTCGATCCTAGGACTGGGCAAGGTTGACTTAGGCTTTCATCCCTTATGTGGGTCGATAAAATGAGTACCAAGTTCAGTTGGGGACTAAACACGGGGGGTCCAGCGACAAGCTGAGCACTTGCCCATGGCATATGCTGATGCACTCCAGGGCCCAAAGGGCCAAGAAAGCAGAAAAAGGGCACTGCTGACCGTGGCCCACTAGGGTTGTTGCGCCACTGAGTTTCGTTGTTTTTAGTTTCTAATGAGTGTTTAATAAAAATTTAGAATTAGATATTTGGACGGTGGTGGAAAATTGTTTCGCAGATTTTTTGGAGCCCGCGAGCGCCGCGTTGTCGACCCCTGGTCACTAGACCAAGGTATAGGACAGTACAAGTGTCCATCCTACGTCCAGTGATAACGTCATGACGGCTTACCTGTATCAACCATCATATCGAGCCGAAAAGTGTACTATTTGGAATATTGACTTTTTGGTTCCAGGCTTAGTTCTTGGCAGCAGAATACGTTGAATGCTGGTTTTTTGTATTTCCCTCAAGCGAAACTGAACCATGAACATACTGCTCTTGAAATGCCTCTATATAGACTTATATGTTATGAAAGCAAACCTTTTGTATTTTACCATAATAATTCATTAAACTACTAAGGATGTATTTAAGATTTAGCTTTACTAAACTGAACGATATTGAGAAAAGCATATGCGGCATATATAAAGTGACCACACGTCACGATTTTTGCGGGACAGTCCCGCTCTTTGGAGGACTGTCCCGCGTCCCGCCGATTTTTAAAAATGTCCCGCATTTTAGAAAACATCTGCATTTCTTATTTTAAAATGTACTGTAAAAATATATTACCTATTATTTATTAATTATTATAATCAATATAAAAAATAAAAAACACAAAATCAAAATAAAATACATGCAGAGCAAACTAAATTAGGCGATGTAACGAGTTAGATTTACTCGATGGTGTTCGATCATTGTCGTTACGTCTCGTACAGGAATATGTATTGTCAATGGAGGAACAGCTAGCAATAGCTGAAGGGCTATTTGCTTTCCACACCATAAACTGCAATCAAAGTTTCAGAGCAATTTATTGTACGTTACAAATGGTCAAAACATTGTACGACAAAAAATTTGCATGTGCAAGGACAAAAACCGAAGTAATTATTTGTAATGTTTTTTCACCATATTCGTTTTCACAATTGCAGAAATTACACAGATAGATAAATACACATTTATATCCATATATTATGATGCTTCCAACCACAAAGATTTAAAATTATTTCCCAGAATTGCCAGACTTTTGATCCAAGAACAGGAATTAAAATTAGAATATTAGATTTTGTTTCATAGCCGGGGGGAAACTTCATAAATAATTTTCGATTCAATAAGTATTATTTTAAGAAAGAATAATATGAACAAAATTATTGCCTATTGTGAGGATAACACTAACGCAAATTTTGTTGGAAAAGCTAGAAGAGGCATCAATAACGTTTTTACGAAACTTAACGAACGTTTGAACTAAAAAATTATTCGAGTAGGTTGTGCAGCGCACATTCTGCACAATACTATTCAAACAGCATCTGACTTACTTCAAGTGGATGTTGAAAATATTATTCCAAAAATTTCTTCGTATTTTTATATATATACTGTGCGTGTCGAAAGTTTGAAGGATTTATTTATTTATTTTTTTTTTTTTTTTTGTGAAAGCGCAGAAATCGAATATAGATGAATTATTGGTTACAGCAAAACACGAAATATACGAACCATTAAAATCATACTTTTTATCACAAGCTAAATGTCCAAGAATATTGCAGCTCTTTTTTGAAAATGACACATCACAAATTTGGCTTCAGTTCATCCACTACCAAGCTACATTATTTCACAATGCTGTGAAAATTATTGAAGGGGACAAAATTTCAGTTACGGAAGTGTCAAATGAAATCAATAATTTAAAAACAAAATTGCAAGAAAGAACTGATAACGATTACGTTCCTTTAGTTACTTGAAAGGACATCACTAAGTTGGAAGAGCAAGGTGCCATTAAACGACCTGATTTTCTGAAAGAAGTCAGAAATTTTTATAATAACTGCTTGGAATATCTTGAAGAACGGACAGTTCAATTCGAGGATATTAAAAACTTTTATTGAGTGACATTAAAAAAGGAGATTTTACAGGAATATATGGAAAAATCTTTTTTTAATATATTAGTAACCATTTTCCGAAAAATAATATTTGCGAAAATGATACTTTTGATGAGTTGTCATTGGTAAAAAAAAATCTTTTTTTAATATATTAGTAACCATTTTCCGAAAAATAATATTTGCGAAAATGATACTTTTGATGAGTTGTCATTGGTAAAAAGATGCGTTATTAGTGATGAAAAAAATTAAATGTTGGTTGTCTGCAAATACGGAAGCAAACAAAAAAATGGGCGGAGTTATTCCTTGTTTTTAAAACAGAATAATATTCCTTATGAAAATATTTTGAAAATTATAGAACACGCGCTGTTCCTTGCAGGAACAAAACTGCGGCAACAGAACGGGGTTTTTCTAGTATCAATAAATATGGACAATTGAAAAAACGAAGTTGAACATTAAACTTTAAAATTTGTATTAAGCCTAAAATTATAATTTGACCAACTCATGTGAGAAATTTCACGACGTTTTATTAAATGATCCGAATCTATTGCAAAGTATTCACTCGGATAAAAAATATCACCGTGAAAGAAAGTCATATTTTTTAAATAAAATATTGAATTAATTAAAAAACGTAATATTCTAATTATTGCTTTTTACAATTATTTTTATAGTTACCAATAATTACGGTGACTATATTTTTTCGGAGAAAATAAAGGACACTTGTAACGTGACATGAGGGGGGGGGGGTTATGGTAATTTAAATTCGTGCTCAATAATTTTGTGTTAGGGGTGGGGGTTTGTGCGTTCGTGTGACGTCACAAATGTTAATTTGGGGTCTTCCAAGGTGTGACAAATTGTGACATGGGGATTGGGGATGGGCAGGGTCAAAATTATCCCAAATATTGCGATCATTTATGGACGCCTCTTGATTAAAAAAAACTCCAAAAACTTAGTAATTCAAAAGGTTTATTAAAACAATAGAAGCAGACATTAATATGTTCAACGAGTTTTAAATAATGTAATATGTAAATATAGGATATTAAATAATTTATTGCTCATACTTTCCAGATGTATGGATTTTTCGCAAAAGTGCCGGTTCACGCTTCAAAAAGTCGTGAAATTCAAGGCAATTCATTTCAAAGTTAAATTTTACAGCTATGCTGGCTTGTAATGTACTAAAAATTTCTCAAAATAAAGGACAATATGCTTATTTCAGGAAATAAATAAAGTTAGAGGACATAGCCTTCAAATAAAGGACTGTCCCCTGAAATAAAGGACGTCTGGTCACCGTACCAATAATTAATAATGAATATATTTTTGTATATTTACAGACAAGTATATAATAAAATATTTTTTTTAATTATTGGTCTGCTTTCGTAACTAAATTATAACTCTCATTTCATTCTATTTGTCCCACTTTGTCTCAATGAAAATGTTATCATATAGTATACGACACTTAGTGTATACTTTAGGAATATAATATATGACACATAGGTCATCGCAGTTGTGTGTAATGCTTGTTGATCGGACGAGAGACAACAATTTTGTAATATAATGCAAATGTTATAGTACTATATTCGGAATAAGAAAATCTGATTTCTAATCAAAAGAGGAAACAGACATTTAAATTATTATAGCCATTTAATATTAAATTGGAAATACAAAAAGAATCAAGTAGCAGACAGGCCACATGAAAGAATGTACGCAGAAAGAGAGAAGTATTCAAAATTTTTTGCATAGCATGGAGGAAATTTTTTTTTGGTTTGTTTGTTTACAAATGCAGTTTTATTATGAGATCTATTATTTTTCAGTGCTGTTAATTTTTATACCGCATAAAATGTCCTGATTTAAAAGATTTTTTCGAAGGCAATACGTGACGTAGTTTTCATAAACTACATAGCAATGCGTCATTGCTGAGTTAATTCACTTACACTTGTTTCAAAACTCTATTTGTATACCAATAATATCTCTTCCACGAATATTTGTGTCTCATTGTAACAATTCTATTGATATTCTAAAGACACATTCGAGAAGTAATATCAATTCTATGTGCCTTCTAAAATGACTCTCCAACTGTTTGCCAAAACCAAAGGATTTGGGTAGTTATTTTTTACTGTCTTTCACAGCCTTCGTGCGAAAGCAATAACCATTCCACTGGAGCACGTTGCATTAATGGCCCATTCGTCCTTGAAGCCGGAACGAGAGCTGCTATAATAAATATGCGAAAATCGGTGCTTTTGTCATATTCTATTATCGCTTTTCCGAAAGTGTACTTTACCTCTGCAGTTTTTCTCGCTAAAATGTTATTTCTGCTATTCGCAGTTTTGTTTGGAATTCTTTGTATGCTTAAAATAATTGATTTTTCTCATTACATCGATGTAACAGATCAGAATTAACTATTAGTTACGAAATTATTAGAGCAAGGATGACAGTTGCAATTGCTTTTCGAGTGGGTATTCGTGAGAAACAGACCATGCGATTCCCTTGGTGGCCAAAGGATTATACAGATGAATTGGCAACAATATAGGTAGCTGTTTAATTAATCTTTCGTATTTTCCTCTAAATAATTTTAGCCGAAAAGACCTATTATATTTCAGCATAGTTTAGTTTCTCGTATGTTTGCATGGAAAATATGCATTCGTATGTCCATGAAATATTTTAAAAGTGAATAATGAATAAACTGCAACACTGTTTTTCTTACATGTTTCACAAATGCTATATATCTATTTTTGCCCGATGCAGCAGCTACTTATCTATTATGCATCTCTGGAGGATTTACTTGGACAAACTAGCTAATGCCACAACTGACTTAAAAGAGTGATGATTGTCTTTTTCAATCACGCAGTTGTTCGCCTGATTATCACTGGGATCATGATCAGGCCGTTTGCGAAAATAGTTCATTTAAAATTTAACACACAGAAAAATACGATTTATAAAAGTATTAAAATAAAATCTGATTTTAAAAATCTGACCTATTTTAATATGGCATTATTTTTTTTTGATGATGTTGTACACTGTCCATTGTATCAATAATTAATCACATTCTCATTGCCTGATTACTAGCTAATACTTCTGGCTACTTCTTTTTGAACGTATTTTGAACTTGCCACTAAGAACTTAATAGGAAAAGGGTTACATGTGTAAATCTTGGCTATAAATACAGTAAATACAGTATATTAGTATATTTTGCCTTGTCAGAAAAAAAAATAACATTTTATCTGTGGATTTTATCTGTGTCATTGGAGAAATAAAATATGATAAAAGAAAAATGAAATTCATTTGTTAGCTTAACTATACATGTTTTAAACCTGCAGTTAAAAAACAATTCTGAAAGGTTTCAGATTTTAAATTACGCACAAAAGGGCGTTCTGTGTTACCTTTATTTATTAAATATCGTGTTCTTCGCATATAAAATTTAGTTCAAGAGCAATATCGCAAAATAATTTTAAAATAAGCATATCTTTAGTATTTCCGATACACAGTCTCGCGCTCTGGAGATAAAAAAGTTTTTTTTTCCCTGTACAACGTTGCCATTGCTCGCTGTGAAATTCTTGAGTTTGTTAATCAAAAATTCGTTATAGTTTTACAAAATATGAAATAGATAATAAAACAAATTCCAAATTTTTAATTTGGGCCTCCAGATGCCCATATTCGCAGGAAGATTACGTTATTCAAAATGGATGGCTCTAGGTACCGTTGTTTTATCACAATGTGAGAAACATACATACATTTATGCAGATTTTTCATTATTTAATTTCTTTAAATATAATACAGGATGATAATATTTGGTGGCAATAATCTGAAAAGTGAAGCAACGCTTGTAGTGAATCAGCCCAAAATGCCAAAATGAAATTTGTCTTTCTGGGCAAATTGCCTCTTTGGACTAAAAAACATGTGCAATTTTATCAGGACAGCTATATATTTTACTGAATTCAATACGTAAGATAAGAAATTTTCTTCTTCGATAAACACTTTTGTAATATAAAAATTTTTTTAAATGTCATGTATTAAAAAAAGAAGAAAAATGATAAATTAAAAATTTATTCATATGCATCCTTATGTCTCAGTTCGAAATTTTCAATAGTTTGATTTTTAAAATCAGATTCTATTTTTCTTGTAAGAGATCATTTTAGTATTTGATTTTATTCCATGCTTTCAATATGCTGTAACCTTTGGTGGTAAAATCTATTTTAATATGGCATTAATTCATTTTTTATGATCTTGTACACTGCTCATTGTATCAAAAATTAATCACATTCTCATTGCCCGATTACTAGCTAATACTTCTGGCTACTTCTCTTTGAACTTATTTTATCTCACTCTTTGGAAATATGAAACTTTTTATTGCAAATGCTGTTGTGCTTTAATTGTTCAGATAAAAACAACACAAAAGCTTTAGAACATTCTTTACTTAAGAATTAACACAGTAAAACAAGGAGAATTCCGATATCAATTTTTTTATTTCCACTATATATCTAATTTTACTTTAGACCATATTGTTATGAAAAGTAAAATATGTGTCAACATTATTATCAGACTGACGGAAATTCTTTATCTTGCATATATCAAGAATTGCGGTTACAAAAGTATTTCGAAAAAAATCACAAATGCTCCCCGTTTTATCCGAAACTTTGTTATCTGTAAGGACTCGCATACTGATTGCCCCGATGATGTTATTTTTTGCACCATACGGTGGTTTCTTCAAACGTGTCATGAAGTCCAAATACCAAGAAATAAGTTTAACGGTGAATTATGATCCTGTTATGGAATTCTAAATTTAAGATTTTTGTTGTCTCCGGGATTTTTTTTTTTTTTTTTTTTTTTGATCACAATACTTGGTAGTGTTTTAATATACGAACTTATCGTATGATATGTCATTCCTGAATAAATAAGTGTCTCTTTTCTTTGGCGTCATATTTAATACTTCATATCTGTTTTTCATACGCTTAGAGCCTAAGGGACAATTTTATGGTAACAAGACGAACCTAAAGAACAACTTTATATTTGGTCTAATAACATTATATCTGAAATAAGAAGGAGTATATAGCAGATGTAATACATATTTTCATAGAATGAACTCATGATGCACTTCAGAAAGATTTACTGAGAGTGTATGTCTATTTTTAAAATAGGAATGAAGAAATGATCAAATTAAAAAGAGATTTCAGAATCATTACAAATGAAAGTTAGAACTTTATCTTTGTAAACAGTGTACATGACCGCAAAAATTTTTAGATGGCATTATTTTCGCAAGCGTCGATCGTAAATATACACTTCCAGTTGTAAAAATGCTTTAAATGACGCGAATATTCATGTTTCTGCCTTTTTTTAATTTAAAAAATCAATCGCAAAAGCTGTGAAATCTTACTTGTATACGGTCTTGCGGTTCTTTTAAGTAAATGTTTGTACTGAGTATAAAAAATAAACACAATACTTTTAACTATAAAATACAACAAAAATTGACCAAGATATTTACATACACTGGCCAATAAATTTGAAACCCAAGATCAATATTTTAGATGTTAACCGAACCAATTTTTTACATTTCTGGCACGATGTATAGTTGCATTTAATGTGTCCCAAGGCAATATTAATATACTTTCTGTGTGGTGAAAGTATTCAATAGGAGGTAGTAATCATTTAGAGCAATCAGTTTCTGGCATGGATCTTTGAACTTTCTTCCGTATTCTGTAAATTCTGACTTGCAATTTTGGGGCGATGGTATACTGACTAAACGACATAAATTCTTGGTAAAAATTCCATTAAGCGAATCATTATCAATTTTAATATCGAGCCATCTTTTTCTCTAGCTTGTGCATTTGACGACTGCACTTCTATCCACAGGCTTCGGCTACTTTTGTCTTTGAAATACGTTTTCTAACTTTAAACTGCTTTTCGTTTAGCGTAGACATCCGCCTTTCACGTCCCTGAATTTCGCTTTTGATGTATCTCCAAGTAGCCGTTTTAGAATTTGTATTAATAGAAAATTGTCGTTTTCGATAGTGGTTGTAAACTGCACAGTTTCATTTAAATGTTTCAATCGTTACAGCAAGAATGAACATTTGGACATTGTAAAATATCGTACGAGACTGCAGGCTGATCGATTGTTTCTGACTGGCTGTGTGGTGTGCCACTACAAAAGATGTTCGCAATTAACGGATTTTCTTTTCACTTAGATAGAATTGATAACTGAGAATATATTTGCAAATCTATATTTTTTGTTATCAAAAAGGACGAAGATGTTATCAGCAGAGAGAACACGGAACCGAATAACTACCAATCGGAAACGTGATAATTGTATAATGATATTATAATTATTAGGTATTTCTCCCACTTTCTTAGCATGCCTTCGTGGTGTATGTAGTGGTCAGCGCGCTAGATGCGTATCCGAGAGGTCCGTGATTCGAGTCCCGGAGAGGACATTGCTCATTTTTCATCTCTCCTGATTCAAAATATTATAATGCCTCTACAGTGACGCCCGAACTAAAAAAAAAAATGGTGGATGATGATTCTCCACCATGAGGATTTGGAAACTGGGTCCCCTAATTCCCAGTCGCCCTTTAAAAGAGGGAGTATATAAGGTATTTCTCCCGCCTTCTTAGCATGCCTTCGTGGTGTGGTGGTCAGCACGCTCGAAGCGTATTCGAGAGGTCCGTGGTTCGAGTACAGGGGAAGGAGTTGCTCATTTTTCATCTCCCCTACTTTCAAAAAATACCTAATGTCTCTACATAGTAAGATACTCTTCAGATGTGCTATGAAGGAAGAAACCATACGTAATAAGGAGAAATTTTGCAGTTGCAATGAATATTCTTCATAGATATAAGTACTCTATGTATACTATATAAAAACTCTCTTTGAATATGAAAATTTAAGTATGTTCAGTTTCATAACCGTGGAAGCAGATTTTAACATCTGGCACAAATTTCATAATTTCGCTCCCTAATGTATTTTCATTACCACCCCATTAATACTTAATTTATTATGTGCCCACGCTCTCATTTTTAACCTGAGACCCCTCAATCGATTCAACTGTAAGAACTGTAAGAATTTCCTAAACATTCTGTAGCATGTGTTTCCTGTATATACTGCCAACTCCTTATATAAACAACTATATTGTTAATACTTTTTAAAGACTCGTAAATTAATATTGTTTATTCAGTACTTATGTATTTTTGTCATAAATATAAATCATGATAGATTTATTGTAATCTGTATTGATAACTTCATAATGATTTATGCACAATTATTGCACGTAAATTTTTCAGTAAGAAATGTGTCAAGTGCATGACTTATTTTCCTCCTAAATAAAATATATTCTATGAGTTTTTAGAGAAATACATTTTTTAATTTGTTTCGTTCTTTCGTAGTTATTTGGGCATGGTGGGCATGGTGGGCATATCTGTGACACCCCCCGACATGGCCAGCGAACAAGTGTCTTTATGCTCGAATGTGCCAGGTTTAGTGTTACAACAACAGAAAGTGTGCCAGGCGCATCCGGCTATAATCCGAGCTGTCAGCAGTGGCGCCAAACGTGGTATCGAGGAGTGCCAGAACCAGTTCAAACACGACAGGTGGAACTGTACAATCGAAGGTGGCGACAGCGTCTTCGATCACACTTTACAGAGAGGTAGGTTTTTTTTTTTTTTTTCTTTTTTTTAGTTATGAATGGTTACGAACTGTGTCATCCAAAACATGGAAGTGGTTAAGTGGAGAGTTTTTATTTTACAGTTATTGCAATTATAATAAATAATTATTGTTATGACTCTGTTATTAATTCATGCTTTGAATTAAGTTATCCATGTGATTAAACCATCCTTATGTCAGGGGCAAAAAGAAGGTGAGGATTTACTTCGTGCAACGCATTCAAAACGAAATCATTTTTATGCGTGGCCATTGCGATACAATTTGTAACTATGGTCTCTTTATAAGAACAAAGTAGCTTTAGATGTCATGCTACTCCATTAATCTGCTGTTATCTTTATGGAAACAAGTGAGCGAAATATCCTTTTTTTTTTTTTTTTCGGAGAAGAATTGTGGACATATTTAATGGATTTTTTTTTCCTTTCCGGAAAGAGATTAGTTTATTTCGTCAGTATTGTGAAATTTAAAGAGTGTGGCAACAATCACTTTAAAAGCTAGAGCGCTAATTAATTTATCAGCGTGGAAGAAAAGTAGAAAACTTCACGATGTCAACTGAATTAGAGATTCTGTTTTTAACTAAACAATTTGTTGAAAGTAAGTTGAATGGTATTTGTTCGATGGGCAATTGTCTCAGTAACTATAGTCAAATGCTTGATGTAGTAGCTTTGTTCAATGAATATTTAATAAAATTGCGTCGTTTGGTTTCTGATACCTTCTTAACCCTTAAGCAGCACAGTGTGTCCGGTCTGAACACACCTTAAAAATTTTCTTCTGTACGCACAGAAAAATTGAATGAAAAAGGATTTCTAGGTTACTATAGGTTACTCTGAACCTTCTTTATTTATAGTAGATGGCAGCTCAACGCAACCAGTCTATATACTTTAGCCATGTTAGTATTTTTTAAGACCCTCATTTTCAAAGAAATCTTCCAGATTTTTTTAGGGTAGAAAAGAAATTTCTATGTTATTTTCTTGGCTGTATGCTAATCTCCTTATTCTATATTAGTTTTAAAATTTTACCTCGAAATCTCGCCAAAAATCAAACGGCGAACCCTAGGTGGGCCCAGACCGGGCTCACCGATCATCTAGGACAACTGAGAGTTTGTATTCTTTGTTTCTCCGCATCTCATCGGTCAGTTCACTGACAACAATGCTCGTTTCAGAACTCTTTTCGAAGCTCTATTCAATCAATGTGCCACTTTGGGAACACCCACAGAATTAAAACGATAAGTGCTATCTTCACAAAATTTTGTGTACTCCTCTAGACCTAATTAGACTTCGTAACTTTTTTTTTTTTTTATCAAAACTCCGACTTAAAAAAGTTGCGTGCCGGAAAGGGTTAATCAATCGAAAACCGTTAATGACTTCCATTTTGCACACGAAAAAATGAAATGGTGTTTCCATTTATTAATATTTTATTTGATAAACGGGGTAAGACGAACTGCATTGCACTTTACTTCATCTTTAGACCAGTCTGACTGCAGAAAGCTGTTTCAGTAGATGGTTTCATTTTCGTAATTAGGAAAAATATATTAAAGTTTCTGATAACTATCATAAGATTAAAATGTAAATATTTTTACGAAATGTCTAGCGCGGTGAGGTAGCTTTCCCTCAAGGCAGGTTTAGGGTTGCCACATTCGGCGACAAAATTGGCGATATGCCATAGACGGATGGAGAACCTTCTGGAACGAATTCTTCCTGGTTTAGCCCAGAATATTCTCGAACACAAGCCAAAAGCTATATAAACCCTGCTGGTACGCGGAGAGTCACTCAGTGCGGATTCCATCGAGTTGATAGTCAGTCAGTGAGTGCTTAGTCGAGTCAGTTAATAGTCAGTGAGCGAGCTGTAACATGGAGAGTCTCGAGAGTACGTAGAATTCCGATACGTAGAATTCCGAGTCGAGAGCTGTACTTTGGTGCTTTGCCGTGAAGCTGTCTTCACCGTTATAGCCTGAAAGCTGTGTCGCTGATTGTTTCAGCGTGTTTATAGTAAGTTCTCCGACGGCTGTAAAAGTGTTTTTGGAGCTGTCTTGAATAATACAGGCTAATAATTTTGTTTAGATACTTCATCCAGTACTGTTCTCGTTATTCACTCCAAATCCACGAACTCGTACGTAGGTATAAAAAAAAACGCAACAATATAAAAAAAACATTCGCTTAAGTCTCGTAAAGTCTTCAATGTTTAACAGCATAAATCTTCACAGAAGTCTCACTATTGAAATTCGAATAATGCAGTGTGTTTCCTTCGTAGAAAGTCACAGCTGACTGTTTGCCACGAGCATATGATTATATAAGAGACTGGCATTTGCTTTTCGTAGGAATTCGTATTTTTAAAGATGCACAACGTAATGCATCACAGCAAATACTTAAGCCTGGAGCGCACACTCTCTTTTGAGTTACACGAGCGCGCGCCCTAGGTCCAAAAGACCCGTCTCGTGATTTTTGAAGAAAAAAACTGTTATTCTTCAGGTAAAAGTGTTACATTTATGCCAAAATTTTATGATCAAACTTTAAAAATGTGAAAATTATAAAATATTAAGATTTTAATTTTAATTTCATAATATTTTTATGAAATAAAATTTCTTAAAAGAATAGAAATACGTATTATATTAATATAGAATTTACTAGGAATTCATTATATTATTATTCAGGAATTATTGGGAATATACTGCCTGAAAGAACATCTTCCTCGGAAAGCTTCAAATTTTTCATCAATTGTTATGAACTCACCTACAGTGTAATATTTCTGTCATTTATTCACAAAATCTTCAAAGAACTCTCTTATAGGTGCAAGTTTATTTGATTCTTTCTTGACGACGCGATTTCCTATGTCATCAAAACGTAAACATCTTGATAAAAAAAAAAAGAAAACGTTTGTAGAACATTGTTTTGGGGAAAATTTCCAAGCCTGTTTCGTCTGTTGCCCACAGATCCCGAAAATTTACATGAAATGTCACAAAAATATAAAAGATCTATAAAAGCGCGAATTTCAATTCGAGTTGTGTGACGAGCATCTCACTCTCTCTCTCTCTCTTTAAAAGCTGTCAAAAATAGATGCAATATAAATATTTATATAACTGACGACTTTCAGCAACATTTGTTCACTTAGTAAACGTTCCAACGATTCATTTGGAGTCTGCACATATTTTGCCTTACCCATGTTTCCAGGTAGTTTGGTAATAATTTTTATGAGCAGAAGTTCTAACATTAGCTTTAGGCTTTTCTTTCGATCATTGTTGTTTTTTTTTTTCAAATAAAGCAATAAATGTCAATCTCATTTTCGTTTTCAGAATGCATCTCGAGTTCTGAATCAGTATCATGAGAACTAAAAAATTCATTATAACTTTCAGCATCGGTTTCTTCAATGGAGTGTTCAACAGTTGATACATCTTCTAATAATTTTTTCAAACGTAACATTTCTTCCTTATAGGATAAATTACGCGACATGTTTGCAGCTTTCTGTGCTACCACAAATGAACTACGTTGCAGCAATGCAAACAGGCGCGCTCGGTCTGAAAAACCCGATCCGATCAAAACAAAACTTCGAATCAAATTTCTGGTAAAAAAAAATTCGGAAACATAAAGACGACGGCTGAACCACAACTACTTGGGAAAAATAGAGGTGTAGAGGTGTTTCTAGAAAGGTCCTGGATCCAGCGCGCGAGTTCGCGGGTTAAATGGTCCCCTCCTTACTGCACAATCTGGCTGCTCATCACCTCATATTTGAGAACATCTCAGTCAGGTGAGCGCGTCTAATTTAATCAGTTGCAGCGTAAAGCTCTTTTCAGAGTCTGATTCCAATATCTTAAGACCTTGATGGTCATAGCTGTCTGAAGTTACTTTGATTTTCGAAGAACCTAGTTACGCTATCGGCAGATCGTAGAAAATATGGAAAATTTCCTTATCACTTAAAAAATAATGATGATGTAACTCATCGACGCTTAACTGATTGAAAGAAGGGTTCTCAACCAGTGAGAATTTCACAGTTTCAGGGGGGGATGCGATAGCCTTTTATTTACATGTTTAGTCTTAAATTAATCTTTAAATGTTTATTTACATGTTTAGTCTTAAATTAGTCTTAAATTAATTAATCTTTTATTTACATGTTTAGTTTATGATTATAAAAAACTATTTTTCTTAAAGTGTTATCATTTGTTATACTTTTTTAAGTTTAATTTATAAAACGCATTACAAATAGTCTAAATTTAAATAAATGTACACTGCGAAAAAAAAGGAGGGCAATTCTATATCTCCCATTCCACTGGGCCGATTGAAAAAATTCAGCTTTCGTTTTTTATGTCTCGAAAGCGGATATCTATTAGATTTATATATAGCATTGTTTTAATATAGATATTTTGACACAAAATTCTGAAATTACTGCCAGTTTGTTTTCCATATTTCGATTCTGCGATTTAAATTATGCCTAAATATTAAATTTTGCGAAATTTACGGAGAAATATATCTTGGCGTATTTTTTTTTTTTTTTCAGTTTGCGCCACGAATAATTCACTTGGCGAACTTCTTAATTTATAGCCACCTATTTCCCTTTCTCTTTTTTCATTGTACACGAGCGGGAAAAAGGTGACGTTCATTACTTTCAAATAATTTTAACAAAGTGCGTAAACCACATTTGACCGTAATATCGCTTTTAACAAATATGCCAAATTCCGAAACGCGAGAATATGTAAATTCATGTATAGCCTAGGAAATTTTGAATAAAAAAAACTGTAATTTTTTGCAGGTGTGCCTAGAAATATACCTCTACTTTAAAATGATGTTAAAAATTTTATAGGTTATAATACAATTTTTTTCGAAAAATTTATAAAAAATATTTTAAAATGCAAATTTTTTAAATAAATAATAAAAAATTGTGCGAATTACATTTGGATTAAGCCTGAATTTTGAATTTTGGCAGAAGGAATCAAGTAAGTTTAACTAGTTTATGCTACCTAAGAAAGTCAAATGCTATAACCTGAAAAAATATAAAACAGTTCAAGATTGCAAAATTATCCATTTAGTAAATTCAGAGAGATTTTTGTAATATGGAACGCAAGGTTTCCAAGTGCGTGCAAGAAAGAAGCGCTTGCTTCCAATACTTGTTCAGATACACACCGCGCGCGAAAAAAAAAAAAAAAAAAAAATAGTTGTGTATCTCCCGTTCTACTGGACCGATTGACGAAATTCAAATTGCTTTTTTCATTCTCGAAAGCGCGACTTAGGATATATATTAGATTTATATATAGCATTGTTCTAACATAGGTATTTTGACACAAAATCGGACTTTTTCTGAAATAACATACCAATTTTTTTTCCATATTTCGATTCTACGACTCAAATTATGCTTAGATATGAAATTGTGTAAAATTTGTTGGTGCGAAATTTACGGAAAAATTCAAAAATTTATCTTGGCGAAATATTTTCAGTTTGCACCAAGAATAATTCACTTGGCGAACTTCTTAACATGAAGCAAACAATTTTCCTTTTCCTTCCATTATGCGGGAGTGGAAAAAAGGCATCTCGTTCCTACCTTTTTACATTTTGCATGAGCGGAAAAAAAGCCACATCGTTTCTACTTCCAAATAATTTTAGTAAAGTGTCTAAACCACACATTTGATGTTTTATCGCTTTCAACAAATGTGCCAAATTTCAAAATGGGCCAGTTTATAAATTCACGTATATCTTCAGAAATTTTGAATATAAACTGTAATTTTTTGCAGGTATGTTTAGAAATGCAGGTATGTTTTACTTTAAGATGATGGTAAAAAATTTTATAGATTATAATTCAAATTTTTTTTCAAAAAATTTATAATAATTATTTTAAAATACAAATTTTAAAAATAAATCATTAAAAAATGAGTGAATTTTATTTGGAATAAACTTCAATTTTGAAATGTGAAAGGAAGAATCAAATAAGTTTAATAAAAAAGAGAGATTAATAAATATATATCAAACTCAATAAACATTGAGGAGCTAAAATTTTGAAGGCTAATTTTTTAAAAACTACTCGCGCGATTTTTACAAAACTTGGCAGTTTGGCGTAATTGGAGTCATAGAATTGAAATATGAAAAAAAAATAGTATGTTTTTTCAGAAAAATTCCGATTTGGTGTCAAAATACCTATATTCGAACAATGCTATATATATAAATCTAATATAAATCCTAAGTCGCGCATTTGAGACATGAAAAACGCAAGTTGAATTTCGTTAATCTACCCAATAGAACGGTATACGAGTATATAAAACATGATTTCCATTTTTTTTTCGCAGTGTACATTGCTACACATCTTCCGAGGCATATACTGCCATAGTTACGTTTACTACACCTCATGTATTATGTGTATACCAAATGGTAACTCAAATTCTCCTTTAAGTGAAACTTCCATAACTAAGCAAATGAAGATATTTAAAAGGAAATTAAGTGTTATTCTTAATATTTTTATTTCGAAGAATCAGCGAACAAGCGTTCTTCACGCTTTTATTTCTGAAGAGATGAAAATGGTGTCAGGATTTTGAATTTAATTTTTTAACTTTATTAATTTTTATAGAAGCCGTCATTAATGATGAAAAAGAAATTTTTTTCGCATTCAGTTTCACTGTCAACTTTATAACTTTATAACTTTAAGTATACTGAAAAAAAATAATTTTTGAATCAAAGTCGGAGAATAGCTTACGAAATATCATACGCCAAAACTGGCTTATAAATGTTTAATATCAATGACGTTCGCAAAAAAAATTATTAATAAATCAATAATAATTATGCAAAATGCAATCTCAGTTCAATGGAATTCATGTTTATGATTTTCCGTTGGTCTCTCTTTCAATATAGTTCAAGTCGATGGAGTTTATTTTTACAGTTTCTTTTTAATAATATCATAAATATACACGTGTAAGTCTTATTTGCAATAAAGTTCGATTTCATTGTTACTTCCCTGTATGAAGTAAAAAAAAATATTGTAATCACGAAAAATTCCGTGTATCATATTCCAACGAAAATATTTCATTTTGATTGTTATCGATTGCAATTAAACGATGTTTTAGCGTGACATCTGTACGTAAGGACAGAATAAAGGACTCTTTTTTCCCAAACGGAATTATAAAACTGATTTAAAATGGATTCAGAAGAGATTTTTTTTCATGGCTCTGTAGGTACGTATATATTATGTATGTATGTATCGAACATAACTCAAAAAGGAATAGCCCCTGAACACCGAAAATTTGTATGTGGGGCTACTAAAACATGTAGATGTGCACCTCCATTTTTGGTTGTAATCGGCCGCACTAAAAGTATATATATATATATACTTATTCTGTTACTTGGCTCCTTGAGCTCAATTTTTTTATTCTTATATATTGGTATATTGTGCATTTTTTGTTTTAAAAATGATTTAATTAGATTGTTCTTATGTTCCGGTTAAAACTTTTATACCTTTAGTTAATCTGCATGCAATAGTTGTAGCATCAACAATTTAAAAGCTGTTTAAGTGCGGCTAAGCTTAATTTTTCTTACCAGCAGCCATATTTGTTTACATTTAAAACTTAGCAGAATAGTGAATTAAGTCTTTCTGCACCTTCAGTGTCTTTTTGCCGAGTGGGACCAACAGTAAACTTTAAGTTTTGCGCACCGAAAAATCTGCTTTCTTGCCCGGTGGCTGAATTACTTGCTTTCGCACAGAAACTCTAATTTTAACTGTAAAACTTTTTTTTGTCTTTATTTTTGTTTTAACTGTAGTGTTTTATGTTTTCATATATTTTTGAATTTTTAATGCAGATATTTTGAGGTTTCATGTATTTTTGGTTTGCCGTGAAGTGACAAATGAATTAATTGAATGAGAAATATGTCTCTGTTGAATTTCGAGGAAATATGTTTAAATGAAATGCAGCAAAAATACGTCTAATTTAATTAGATTAGATACTTTAATTACGAAAAAAGTAATTTTTTTAAGCTCATTTTTACATTTTATGCTTCAAGGTTTCAAATTTATATCCCCTTAGATGTAAATCTAGAATTTAGTTGCAAGGCAATCGGCAAGTATTTTGAAATAACCAAAAGTTTTTTTTTTTTTTTTTAATTGTGAAACGTGTTATTTTTAATACTTTCCAAAATTCTTAAGGAAACTGATTTCACTTAATTTATTATCTTATTATCAGATGAGTTTTATTTCTAAGTTATCGAATCTTCAGTAATGTCAGTAAAATGAGGAAAAAATTTAAGGCACTTAAAATTTTCGACTCTTATTTAAATCAAAGTCTGCAGCCATTATATATAAATGACACTTTTGTTGTCAATGGCCTAGCTACCAAATAATCGTTTTTTTTTTTTTTTTTTTTTTTTTTTTTTTTTTTAAAGAAGCATACTTCTCTGCAGTACTGAAGACGAAATTCTTCAAGAACATTCAGGTCTTGGCAAAGTACTTTTGCTATTTGATGCAATAACGGGCATAAAATTCTACATTTGAGTATTTTTAAACCCTTTTTCTTGCTCTCTGCTTCTTTTGTTTCAATATAAAAAGTAAATGTCTTTCAAGAAATTTTAAGTAATTCTTCAAGACAAAAAGAATTCCGTCTTTTTTCCATTATTTTTCATTCATGGAGAATTGTTTTTCATCTGAAATTGCTTATTTTCCTGTGATGGTATTCGAAAAGAATTTTAACAATGCAGTCGCGTTGATGTATTTTTCTGAGAATTAGGATCAACGTTATGATTTTGGTAAATGTGCGTTGTCATATTTATTATTTTCTGATACTTTTTTGCAGGACTGATGTCGGTGCTTTTGTTTTCCTTAATGCAAACTTTCTATCATATACTGTTTTCTTTAACATCAGAAAAGTATTACAGTTTATACGTGAACTGCTCATATCATCCAAATTAATTTTTAAACAAAACTTTGACAGGAAAAAACGTAAGTGTGTTGTATAATTAATGAAAATTTTTACCCTTTTTTTCGGGGTGGGGGGTGTTAATTCTAATTTTACCTCTTTCTTGTTCCACACCATGAGGCTTATACAAGTACCAGAAAGCCCGGCGGTCATACGAAATGACCGCTGTTCTAGATATTATAAATTGTAATTAAAATGATTTTTGCAAAGGTGTCTACTAATTCAAACTGAATTACCCTGGGCTGGCGGCGAGAACGCCCCTTTGCTTACTGTCCCGCGGGATTTCCCCCTTAAACTTGCTTAATTGCTTAAAGTAGAGTGAAATGAAGGAAACCACTGGCGGTACATTTCTTAAGAGCCCACCGCTAGCTCAATAAATAAAGGTGATTTAAATAATAAAAGGTTAATTCACATGTCAAAGATCTCTTCGTACACAACATTTCTTGTGTAGATCTTTCCATTATTTTTCAGTTCGCCTTGCAGAGGACCATCCATTATTTTTAATTTTACGTCCGTTCTTTCACGAACAGGCAACGTAAAGTTGACCGTGTCCAAATGCAGGCTCAGGTAATAAAATGCCAACACGCTTAAGCATTTGGTCCTGAGACTTATGGATGGTCATAGCAAAGGCAAGTTTTACAGGAAATTATCTACGTCTCAATTGAAACGGCAACCCTCTGCCTTGGCAACTTCACCCCATTGGCTAGTACAGTTAGGCAAGCAACCCATAAACTATCGGCGACAAACGGACACTTAAGCCGCATATAATAACGATATTTATTTACTTCATTTCATTTGTTTTTCATCTTTGCCGGTTTTTGCCAGTTGCATATTTCCGAATTCTATTATATATAGATGTTAAATTTATTTATTAAATGTTAATTACACATGCTCTTGTGTTTTTAATTTTTTTCGGCTTAGCTTTCTCATAAAATTCGTCACGCGCTGCACTACACGGGGAATAAAACAGTTTACAGTTACGCAATCAACCAATAAACTATCGGCGACAAGCGAATGTTAAATTTATTTCTTAAACGTTAAATGCACGTGCTCTTGTGTTTTTAATTTTTCCGGCTTAGCTTTCTCATAATATTCGTCCCGCGCTGCACCGCACGGGGAATGAAACAGTTTACAGTTACGCAAGCAACCAATCGGCGACAAACACTTAAGCCGCTTATATATATATAGAAGTTATAGTAATAAAAAAATGTAAATAGCACTCCAAATGGGAGTAAAAATTATTAAAAGAATAATAAGCGAAAGGAAAAAATATGTAACAAAATAAAGAGAGCTCAGTAATCTAAACTGAGAATGAAATTCCGAAAGGCAGAAGTTGCCTCTTTAGTCCAGAAGTTCAGAAAAAATTAGTGGCTAAGATATAGATGGGTGATCTGTTGCCTGTTTGCCTGAAATATTTCCCACTGCTGGATGTAATGAACACACTCGAGAAGAATATGCTTAACAACTTCATCACCGCTAACTCCGGTGCACAAAGCCCTTGAAGTAAATTCACATCGCTTTAAACAGCACTTAAAATTGCTATGCCCACTCAAAAAATTGAGTCAGTTTAAAATCCATTCAAAATTTATCAGCTTTTATTCTGTGAAACATTGTGGTCCCTTGTGCCTTTGGTTTGAGGCCGGAATTTTCGACTTTGTTTATAATTAAAACTAAAGTAAAATTGTAATAATTAAAGCCCTTTTATATGTTGGATCCTTACTATACTCTTTTAAAAAATTTTTATCCAGTGATCTTTTATTTCAATTCATCCTTTTCATACAGGAACGGCCTTTAATGTTACTTACGAATCGCGAAGTTTTATCAAATACATAAGCATTGCTCGATTAGTTAATTGTTTTCTTTGTTGTAGTAGTGGTTAATGTTTAACCCTTGGCTAATTCAAGAGATATTGTGATGCCTTAGGCTGGAAAATGGATCTTATCAAGTCCATACTTCCGGATACGCCCTGAAATAATAAAGATTAGTGAATCCGGTGCGTATATTACTTTTATTTCAATTTATCTTTTCGACGCAAAGACAAGACATTGATCTTGACAACTGTTAAATTACGTACACACGAAATTTAAAATGTTATTTTGAGGTGCCTGGTAAAATATTTATATCCTTAAAACTAAATGTTAAAATGTAGCTCAAGTTTAGATAACATTCTAGGTATTCATATGCAGCAACAATCACGTGAACTCAGTTTTCAGGTATATGATGTTAGAAATCTTTCTTTGACTTGTTCATTTGTATCTTATTTCATTGTCAGAATAAACGCAAAAATATACTTGTATTAGAAAGTTCAAAGTTTAGGAATAATAATAACTTCTCTTGATCTTGCCACTGGCCATTACTTGGCCGCTACAGCTTTATTGTATAACAAGCAATCAGTTTAGAAGATACAGAAACAATATATTTCCATATATTTTTATTATTTTTTTAATACTTAGCGAAGTTGCTTTCTAGAAAACAGTAGCGTTGTCCCGAATATGAAGCAGCTTCACATAAAATGTTACAAAGAATTTTCTCTTTCCTTACAGCATACCTTCATGGTATAATTGGAAGCAATTCCTGCTAGCAATCAGGAGGTCCGTGTTTCAAATCCCGGCAAGGGGACTGCTAATTTTTCTCACATATCCTGCTCCAAAAAAATTTTAAATGACTCTGGAAGCACCCTCCAAACTAAAATATAGTAGACGATAATTGGTCACTACCTGAATTTGGCGACTGAGACTTCTCCCAGTTGTCATTTAATTGGGAAAGAATGTAAAGAATTTTCTCCTTCTTATCGCGTGCCTTCTCTGTGTAATTGTCCCAGCAAACAGTCGGGAGTTCTGGAGTTTGAATCCCTGCGATGACAATGCTCATTTTTCAAATTTCCTCCTCCGATAAAAATCCTAATATCTCTAGAGTGACGCTTGAACTAAAAGATGGTTAACAATAACTCGTCACCACCAGGATTTGTTGACTGTATCCTTGCTTTCCCAGGCACCCGTTAAGTGAGAAGAATATAAGGAATTTTCTGTTTCCTTACCGCGTGCCTTCGTTGGGTTATTGGAAGGACGTCAGATTAGTACTGGAAGATCTGGAATTTGCAATCCGGCGAGGGATTACTGATTCATTGTTTTACACTTTCTGTCCTGATGAAAAACCTAAATTTTTGAAGGTATTCTCCCTCAATAATAATAAATAAAAAATGTGGGCTGCTCTCAGGGCTCCTTCCTATGTTTGATTTAATACATGTTTAAAATGTTCTTTTAGAAAGATGTATAAAATAGTTCTCGTTCTAAATATAAGATGATGCTAGGTAACTATTTTTTTTTCTTTTAATGTAACATTTGTGGGATAATGGAAAATTAATATATTTTTAAATCTTATACTTTGCATATTTGATGAATATGGCTTTCATAGGGGCATTTTAAGAGGAGAAAAAACGGTCTTATATTAGAACTGATATATACATCTCAGTATTTCGAAATATAAAAATGCGGAAATCAATTTTATGTAATCTTAATAAAAAATTACATCGTTGATTTCGTTTGCAAAAATCAAGGCTTTCCAAATTTATTTTTAAATTATTTCCATCCCAATACAGCACTGTGAACTGAATATGATTCCCGTAGGAAAAACACAGCTTAAAAATTTATTTAAAAAGCTAAACATTTTATGAATATCGTTAATTATTTAATAAAATTAAAATTTAATGGCGAATATAATTTTCAGTAAATGTTATTCATTCATGATATAACGTATAATATTAATCTTAAACAAGTTGTTTACCTTTCTTGTACAATTACGTCATTCTGTAAGTACACGTCATAATATAGTTTCTAAATGTCATTAATTATTCATTCAAAATCTAATGTATAATACTAATCTTAAAAAGTAAATAAAAAAAACTGAAAGGTTTCAGATTTTAAATTAAGTCCAAAGGGGTGATTTTTTAACGTTTTCTGTGTTACCTTTATTTATTAAATATCATGTTCTACATACTCAAACCATAAAATTCAGTTCAACAGCAATATCGCAAAATGACTTTAAAATGAGCCTATCTTTAGAATTTCCTATACAGAGTCTCACGCGCTGGAGATAATTTTTTTTCTGTACAGTGTCGCCATTTATCGCTTTGAAATCGTTTAGTTTGTTAATGAAAAATTCGTTGAAGTGTTACAAAATATGAAATTGATAATAAAAAAAATTTCAAATTCAAATTAGGGCTTTCACATGCTCATATTCTATGGAAGATTACGTTATTTAAATTTTGATGGCTCTAGGTACCGTTGTTTTAACACAATGCGAGAAACATACATACATTTATGCAGATTCTTCATAATATAATTTCTTTAAATATAATACTGGGCGATAATATTTGGTGGCAACAATTTGAAAAGTGAAACAACGCTTATCGTGAATCGACGCAAAATGCCAAAAGGAAATTAGTAGTCTTTCTGGGCGAATTGTCCCTTTGGACTAACAAGTCGTTCACCTTCCTTGTACAATGTACGTCATTCTGTAAGTACACATCACAGTATATAAATGTCGCAGCTTATCATTTTTAATACCCCTTGCACTTTTTGCAAATCCTCTCAAATCAGGTTCAAGATTATTCTAAACCCACCACCCAGTAACTGTGAAATCACCCCAACTAAGTACTATCGAAAACTTACACTTAAGTGTAAAGTATACCAGGGATAAGCAAAGGGAAGTTAAGGTCTTGGAAGATGCGCCAAACAGGCCACTTACCAATGCAGTTAATACTGAAGAGGGCAGATAGTGGGAAAGTGTCGAAGCCATGTGGTTAATGTGGTGGTGGCTTCCGCTCTTTCGCGCTTCCCTTTGAATCTATCAGTTCTTCTTCCTCTAAGTAGCTTGGTATACTTCGCGAAAGCTGTGACGCTGAAATATCTGGAGTCTTGTATCTGCCCCTGTATTATTAACTTAAGTACCTAAATTGAAACCGCCTTTGACTATAAGGTACCTATCTTCCGAATTTGATTATTTTTAACCTTGTAGACTGATTGAATGATGACCATTTTCCCCTCAACAGCATTTTTGGTTTGTTTATAGATAAATATCAGTGACACTTTTCTTAAGTCTTTTATCGTGTAGTTATAAATAATGTAGTAATAATTTTAAAAGAATTCCGACTTTTTATGTGTTTATTGTGAATTGCAGGTATCGATAAAATACAGCATATTTTAATCACGATCAAAATTTTCGAAATAGAGGGCTACAAGCTACATATTCTTAAATACGGGTCCTAGCTGTGTGCTTCCAATTACTCTCCAAAGGTTTCGCAAAATTACATAGGTAATTTTTATGGAAGCGTTTTGAATATAAATGCAGGTTCTATATATAAATATATATATAAATTCAATAAGGTGTCGTGAGGTATTTTCTCTTTCCTTCTCGCATCCCTTCGTGGTGCAGCTGCTGCAAGCACACTCGGCGCGTATGTGAGACGCCCGGAGTTCGAATCCCAGCGAAGGTACTGCACATTTTTCATGTTTCAACATCGATAGAGCCTGATAACTCTACAGTGGCGCTCGAACAAAAAGGGTGGTAGACGATAATTCGTCGCCACCAGGGTTTGGCGATGCGTCGCCGTTTAAAAGGGGAGTATGTAAGTTTTTTCTCCTTCCTTTCCAAATGGCATTGTGGTGTCTCGACGCGTATTCGAGAGGTCCGGCGTTCCAATCCTGGCGAAGCCATTTCACACTTTTCACGTTCCATTATCGATATAACCTGATGACTCTACAGGATTATAATCGAAATACTTTCGATCAGAAGGAATGTCAAAAACGTTTCATTTCATTAGTTAAAACTCTTTTTAGCGATACATTCACGATTTTGAGTCTAAAACCTCAACAGTATTGCTTTAAAACTACAAAAAATTTTCTTAATATTGATGACTTAAAAATTAAAGAAGCCTTTTCCAAAATAAACCGAACCGCTTTTAGAAGTATATAATGTATATATATATATATTTAAGAAAGTGAAGAATATGTAAAAGATTAAATTAGGAGAGAAAATTAATTCCTTTCTGTATTCTAAACATAGTAACCGCTATTTGCACTGCGTCATTCCCAGACAAATCTATGTCATATGACTATACATAATTCTGATGATGTAAATAAAACTAAAACTCAAACAGCCAATAGTAATTTTGCAGCAATATTAACCATCCAATCAAAATGCATTGAAAACCAAAACTAACTCAGTCTGAATTAAGATTTCACTCTGAACATAACGCACTTGCTTTCAACTCTTTGGCCTAGCTAAACTGCGATCTGTTTGCTGCTTCATTCTTGCTGCAAAGTCATCAAAAATGTAAACTTTTTGGAATAGGCACAATTAATGTGCCAACTGGATTGAGGCCACAACATGTTTACTTCAATAAAAGTTGAATTCAATATACCTTGACTGCCAAATTTCTTATTCATTGTGGATCGTCGTTTCAGCATTCTAAAACATCAACATTCTAGCTGTTCGTTACGGATACGACCGCCTGCGTTCTACTAAAGAATATATTACATATATATATATATATATGTAATATAAAAAATATGGAAGCAAACTTCTAAATTTAATTCACTATAGCCTCTTATATTTTTTATTTCATTTGGAAACTTCATCGCTCTGTCCTAAAAATAGCGGTGTAAGGCTAAACTGAGTCATTCAAATTAATCATGCGATCATACGTAACCCTGTTAACCAATCACCAATTTGTAAACCAAAACTAAAAATTGAAACTTTTGACCCCCCCTTCCCTTTTTTCTATTAACTGATGCGTCACTTTTGCTTGTGCTTTCCTCTTGGCCAGACGTCTTTCTGCAATCATGTGTGTGCTGCTAGATTCGCTTCTATGGTAAAAATATCAAAAGTGTAAATGTTCTTTAATAGGCACGAGTGGAGTGCCAAGTGAATTGTGGCCACAAAATGAGAATTTAAATAAAAAAGGAATTTAATCCGGCTTGACTGCTGCTTCTTCAAAATGGATGGACTTCAAAATGGCTCCTGCTTCTTCAGAAATGGATGGACGCTCTAAGCATCAAGTATCTACGCAATTAGTATTTCTACGCATCTACGTTTCAATGTTCTTATTTCAGTGTCTCCAAAAGTGTTCGGTCATTACATTCTTCGGCCAGTCCTAATTATGAAGAAATCTACATGGGTTTGTTATTCTATGTTCTCAAT